>NC_133906.1:5502877-8018710 GCF_964199755.1 Larus michahellis | reverse complement strand
CACCTCTTCTCCATAAGAGAACGAGTAGAGCAAAAAGTATATCGACTTCTTTCGGTCACAAGCTTGGATTTATTAAAAAGAAAAAAGGCTGAGTACAGATCCTTGTCTCACCAGGCCAGCAAGGTTTGCAGGCACATTGTTTCCTCACCTCAGAACTTAACTCCTTCCTTTCCTGAAATCTTGGCAGTTTCATTTACAGGTGCCTGGCACTGAGCAAAACCAAAAGCTTGCATCTGAAAGCAGAAAACAGAAAAACAATCTCTGCCTTCTAGCCTACCATAAGGTAAGAGAAAATATCAGTGCTATGACAGCATTCAGACACAAGAAACCACGCTTCAGTCCACAAGCACAGAAACCTTTTTTCATATGAAAAGCAAGTACTGTAGCATCTCTCCAACAAGGCAAAGCATAGTTACAGAGAGGAGAATTTAGCCTTTATCTGCCAAGTTTTTCGATTTCAAGTGTAAAATGTGTTCAATATATGGGAGATAATCCACAATTCATGTTTCCACCAATGCTTTATAGCAGCCTTTCTTAAGAAAGGGAACTCCATTTTCTCCTATTTTATACTGCATATGACCTTCCGTAAGATACTTATGATCAGATCCAACAAGAGACTTACAAATTCCAATCAGAGGCAACTACACTCATTAGTGCTTCTGTACCATCCTCAGATGCCCAAGACTGTCCCAAGCCAAACAGTTCTTACTGATATGTAGCTAGGATTTAGGTGAAAGGATCACTGCCACTTCCTCTTAGAAGATGAGTCACATAAAGACACTTTGAAGAAAAGAGGCAATGATAATCCCTTGGATGCCCCGCTAAGACACTACAAAATTCAGTGTCATTGAACTACAATGACTGCAGCTGGCAGTGATGCCCAACCCTTTTTAAATGACGCCATGGTCTGAGCAACCGACTGGTAAGCAGAACTGAAATTAGCTCTTCCCTTTATCTAAAATGCTCAAGCTCCTATTTCCTCGACAGACACCATCATAGTTAACTGTAACAGTTAACAAGTTTGAAACAGTTCTTAGAACTGAAGTTTCAATTTCCAGTTCACAGACAGTTACCTGCAGTTTAGTTATTTCATTACCCCTTGTTTGATCTGGACCATAATTTTTTAGCTTGAACATATTGTAGTTCCTTGAATGACTGCAGAAGAAAAAATATAAAATGCCATTTCAATAGTGGGCATTGATGCATTTGGACTACAAACACGGAGGGGCTCTGTAGTTTCCCCAGCCTAAAATGTGACAGTATTTCCCACTCAGATCTGTGTGAATATTGTTCCACTTATGTCTTGCAAGACATTCCAGCCCCAGAATGATAGGAGTTGTACTAGTCCACACACTAAAAAGCACATTTTTCTATGCTTATTAAGTTAAAAGGCAGAATTATGTTTTCATCATTCAGAGACAACGAACTGACAGAATAAGGTAAAGAAGAAAGAAGTCATCTACGTGTTCTGGTGAAAGGATTCCTATACAGAATATTTAATAAAAAAAACCCCAACCACACAACAAACCAACACAGAAGCATTCCACAAGAAAAAAAAAAAAGCCACTATTTAGTAAAGAACAGCTATTAAGAAAAAAACATTCAGGAACTGTTTCAGCTTTAAGTTGCTTAGCATAGCACAAATTGGCTGCTGTAGCACACAAGGTAAAGCCTGACTTCACCTCACAATATGTTCTTTTGCTCACTTCCTGTGAGGGGAAAACCAAATTCATACAGAGATGATTGCATATTTGGTCTTCTAGAAAAGAAAGTTTGTTAACAACTTTATTTGGACTTACCTGTTGAGCCCTCCTCTAGAACATAGTTTATGTCAGAAGTGGAAGTTCTGTTGTGAAGGTAACAATGGGATTAAGAACGTCAAGCTTCACTAACACTTTAATGAAAAATTACCTAGTTGGACTTGTTAGATCTTTTTCCCTTCAATTGAGCTGTGCATTGGGATAATTCATTGCATGGCTTCCAAAAAAGCTTTTAGTCAGCATCACTTCTGTCTGCCTTAGGGTAAGAAAAGCCTCCTGCCTTCATCTCCCATGGAGATTTAAAACTGGGTCTGATTTCTCTTCATGTGGAGAGCTGCCATCTAACTTTCACTAAAGGCTAGATTAGGGTTAGATCTGAATCCATGGCTAGTCAAGGAAAAAAAACATAGGAATGAATGATGACAGCCTGAAGGAAATTCTAAACAATAATAATACCTCATCATGCAGCTTTCCTTCCTCCTTTCTAGTGAGCCAGCCTCTCTGACTCAGAGTTCAGTACACTGCAGATCTTTATGAAAAGAATTGATGTAACAACACTCTCATTCAAGGGGTTATCTATAAGTTTAAAACAAAGTAACCATAGGTTATCACTGTGTTGCTCTAAGGAAGGAGTAGGGTGCATTTCCACAACAGCCAATTTAACAAAACTGCTCCCCTCTTCCTCTCTCAGGAGGAGTGACATTGGTGTGACTGGGCAACAAGAAGCTCAGGGAACTGATTGGCTGAAAACTAGTCACTAGTGAGAAAATGGAAAGTCTTGGTCTAGATCAGTTAAGCCAGCTCACCCTAGGGTCATACGCGCGTCAAAGTCAAAAAGAACATTTGTCAGGGAAAGTGGACCTGTAACAACACAAAATTAAAAGTAGCTTAAGCCACTGCAGGTCCACGCTGTCAGATTCCCTTTGCTTTGCCTAGTTCAACTAAGGATTAATGGTACAAGTGATCAGGTCATTAGATGCTGATTTCATTCCAGAATTACACCCCCATTTTATCTCAAAATGAAGTCAGTCACTTGCTTACGCCATTCAGGTTTTGAAATTCTTTAAGTGAAATACTGATAGGAGAGCTGGGCTGATGATATTTTACTGTTTGATTTACATCAAGACAGGACTGCTTTCCCTAATCTAAGCTCTGAACTCACTCATTTCCCTGCAGCCATGTAAATTGCATTCCCTCTACTGAACTGAATGGAGTTACTGTTCTGCAGTTTCCAGTCATGGGTTTTCTCTCCCCACTTTCCCTGGTGTATTTGAGTGTTCTGCTGAAATATGAAGCACGAAGCAAACACGCATCTTGCAGAGCATGAATTCAAAAGACAGATTTTGATCATCTTGAGGGGTCCCACCCCAAAGTGATTGCGAGAGAAAAAAAACATAGCTACACATATCAAGTTTTATATTCAATTAAGTCTTTACATCCAATTATAGTTGCTAAGACTAATACTAGTGTAACTCCTTAGTATCAAAAAAAGGAAATTACTTAGATAACTTCAGTACTTTAGAAAAGACAGCAAATTCTATTTTATTATAAAATAATACAGGCAGGAAATAACTTGTGCACAGTGGTAAAGTGTCAATTCAATCTTGCTTCTTTAGAAATTGGTCACTGAAAGGTTTTTTTATTAACATTTTCCGAAGTGTACTCTGAAATCCCAACCTTCACTATTTTAGATTCTGCTGATAAAGGTTGGAAGATAAATAGTCATAAAAACCAAGAACTGGGATGGCCCACTTGCTCCTCAACCATCCTTCTGGTTGGTTGGAAAATAAATGGATTCATTTATGTATTTGGCAGAACTGTTAAAGGAAACTGTTTGTATTGTGCCAAATTGGTTTCCAAACTTCTTGAACGTTGGGGCCATGCTCCATGATGGAAAAAAAAAGAAGTTAAGATTCCTTTAGTGATCCCACTGAAACCTGAAAAACTGTTGGAGGGAGGGTGTGGGTTCCAAGGCAGGAACAGAGCAGCACTGCTGCAGCTTTGCTTGCTTGGGCTCACTAAGATGTGTTGCTCTAACTGCTGCACAGCTACTGCCTCGCTTCCTCGTGAGCTAATTGCTACACTAAGTCTTGGGGATTAAGAAGTTGTGATGAAATATTGAGGGAAGCGAGTCTTAAAAGCTGAAGAACAGAAGTAAAAAAAAAAAATTTCTCGTTTCATCTCCTGCCATCCTCGCTCCCTTCCCCCTAACCCACAGAGTCCCACCTGTGGTTTGGAAGGGTTAGGAATTTCTTCTTCAATACAGCGCAAGATTGCCACCTACAGGCGCCGAAAGCAGAACGACTCCACTCAGACAACAGCCTGAAATTCGAGAAAAATTAGCTTGAAACAGGTTATATTTTCCACACAAATTCAGGCCTTCCCTCCCTTACCCCCCCCCCGCAACGTCTCAATACTTTGACTCGGAACATTAATCTACAGTTCACAAGTAGAGTAAAAGTTGAGCGCTATGTGCTGTGGCACAGAGAGATTAAGTAGACATGATAAAAATTATTACATTTTCAGTAAATTCTTCTACATATTCATGCCCCAGCTCTTATCATTTTCTTATAGCTCTAGGAGATTGTGATATGCTCTTGCCTTTTAATTTTTTTATAGTTTTACTTTCTGTGTTCATATTTTGGTAATAAAGCAGAAGCTAAGAACACATCCACCAGGACTCTTATGCACAGCAGACAAGATTATCGTAAAATTGACGGGGTCCACATTGAATTTCAGAAGGAAAAGTGTTTTTTATTACTACTTTTATCTTGGACTGACACTGAAATGATTTTTACAAAAGCTATCAGCATGCCTGCCTCTACAGACAAAAACCTATATCCCAGTGCACCCACAGTGAATACAAATTCCACATGATATTATCAAGAAGGAAAGAAAAAGCACCAGAGATTTGCTTCATATATCCGCTGTTTATTTCAAGTGGCCATAAATTTGGAAAATTCTTTTTACCATTACACTTTTCTCAATGAGACAGTGTAGAAAAAGTTGGCAAAGAGATGACCAGTATGCAACTTAGTAGGAGGCATGTAGGAGTGAAAATGGTCAATTCTACACACACCATACATAAGGAATAGTTAAACGCTGAACACTTTTCTGCTTCAGAGACCAAGCAAGCCAGAGGAAGAGCCCTTGATAGGGGCAATTCTAATCCTTAAGACAAAGAGCTACATTAAGTCATGGCTTAGAACATATTTCTGGGGCTCAAGAAAAAAAAAAAAAAACATTACAGAGATATTGATATCCTCTACAAACCAAGCACCACAAGTGTCAGATTTTCAAAACTAAACTAACTACATTTAATAGGATCCAACCATGTGAAGGTAAGCAAGTACACTAGTAATGCATCAAGACATTTCAAACCCAGTCTGAAGCAAAACCAGACCAACAGCTGGTGTTTCTAGACTTACGATGGTACAGTGACTTTCTGGAGAACTGTATTTTCTGTATTTCTCCTTTTTATGAAGAAAGGTCAATCAACGCACAAAAACGTGTCTAGCTACCTCATTAAAAATCCAGACTCTTGGCAAATAAATGAAAGTATCTTCGTAAGGGATCATGCAGTGTACATAGAATGTACATTCAGAAAAAGTGGAATGTGTAAATGCTATTTAAGTGCCTTCAGCAAACAGAGCTTTTTTTAAAATTTAAAGATGTGCCAATCTTACCATTTTGAAAAGGATCTATAGCCACTATCACATAGCAACAATTCACCAAGCACATTACACTTCTTTTTCCGAAGTCAAGAAGTACGGGACAAAGCGACATTTAACTGGGCCTATATTCACGTTCTTTTTCCACTGTTGGTTTTGGGTTTGTTTTTTTTTGTTTGTTTGTTTTTTTAAGCTTTCAAACAACCATTAGAGATTTCAGTAGCTTACCTGGAACACTGAAATCATCCTGCTGGATTTGGTCAGCAGTCAATCAAGTAACGGAGACCAGTGTTTGAAGTGTAATACGGTCAATACAATTTTAACAAAATACTGCAAATTCAACATAATTTCAGCATGTTTTAACAGTTTAGATTAAGCCACTTTAAGGAGAGATAAAAAGCTGCAAAACTAGGGTTTGGGGGGAATTTGCACCAATTTAATTTGGTGAACTTAAACTGGGGCAATTTTTTCTGGATAGACTGACCTGCCTGCTAGTGGCTAGCAAGAAGGTGGTTAAAAGCTCAGGGAAGACTCAGTGAATTCCATCCTACATTACATTTATTTTGATAGCTTACTCATTCTCAAACAGAAAAATAAACACTAACAAGAACATGAAAGAGACAGGACTTGCTGAACACACAAAGCTTCAGCTGAAACATATGGTGATGCTGAGCCCTTTTCAAGATCACATCTTAAAACCCATGGTTGGTCTAGAAATAAACACAGGGAAGATGTATCTTTGAAAGCAGCAGAAAAAGGAGCCTTACGAGCTGAATAGCAGCCTTTCTTATAGCAGAAAACCAGGAAGTGAGCAGTGACAGTATCAAGAGAAATTACCAATGTGAAAGAAGGTTGCAAGAAGTTGCCTTAAGTGAGCTCTGTATTATTATCAGCCATTGTTGTTGTTTATTTCTGTCTGAAGAAAGAATTTAACTTATTCCTTTCCTTCCCAAGACATCATCATCTACAGCCTGAAGCACAAAACACGAACGCTAATCCAATGCATCAAGCAGAAATAAGGTGAAGAGAGAAGCATCGAGTGATTGCTACTAACAATTGCAAACAGAGATCACAGAACATATTATTAGGAGACAACCCCGATGAGAGTCAGAGACACACAAATAATGGAATGAAGTAGTCGTGGGCAGAAAATCCATTCTACAGATATAATAGCAGATGGACCAAACTAGTGACAGCAGAACCCTGAAACTGGAAAAGTCATGATACCTTGTTCAATATATCAAAGTAGAGAAATACTACCTTTTTTTTTTTTTGAGAGAGAGAGGGGGGGACAGAGCTGACATGATGCTCAGAGGGACAGAGAAAATTACAAGAAGCAAGAAACTTTTTTTTTTGACTGAAAAGGAAAAATAATGAAAGATTCCGAATCATAATCCCTGTGCCTTTAATGAGTTCATCCTTCTTCTAAATGCTAGTTTTCAATTGCAAGTAAATTATCGTATGAGGAAAGGGGAAGCAAACATTCATAGTGTGTTTTCTAGTAAAAAGGGCAAAGTATGCAGGAGTTTGCAAATAGGTTGGATTGAAATACTTCTGTTTATGCACAAGTATTACTTGGGACCAGAATTCTGCGTGTACATCAGCTGTAGTCTTCCAGCACAGGTTCTAGTTGGCAGCTATCATGTTTCATCTATAAACTAGAGCTAACAAGCTCTGGTCAGCCATTGAAATCTGTGGTTAATGTTTAACCATTACAGCAACTGAAACTATTATTTTATTTCCTGGCGTTCATCAGAAGAGATCTCTATAAAATATCCGGGAATGATAGAAGCACAGGATGAGACACAGACTACATAATAACTAATACTTTGACAAAAGCACCACCTTCAGTCAGTGCTCCTTTCACACTCAGTAGTACCCAAGTATTTTTTGTAAATCTTACATAATAATGCATAATTTCTTCTACTTTTCTCCTTTTACCAGGAAGGAAGAAAAAGTATCCCCCTGCTCTGCCCCAATCCACCACACAGCTCTATTTCTAGTTTTCTTTTAGAATATCAAGGGCCTTTGCTCTTTTCTCAAGAGCCATAGCTGGAAATAATGGACAGGGATTAAAGGCTACAGCAGCTAGTTACAGCTGGTAAAGCATTTCCATGAACATCAAATCTGTGACAGGCCTGTGTTGCCTTATTCACAAAGGGCGCATGACACAGATTTATGAACTTTGCAGTCTCAAGAGAAGATCTCACATGCCTCTCCTTGAAAATTAGTTTCATTTTCCCTCAGCATTTCCTTTCTTGGCTTCTCTCTTCCTATGACTATCTGCTCCCAATATCTCAGACTACAGAATACAGTGGGGAAAACCCAAGAAATCGAATTGCTCTTCCTCCCAAGTAGCCAGCTGCCTCTTCCTCTTCACATTCAAGGCTTCTGATCATCACCATTTTTCTTGAAATATATTCATCTTCCTGCTCATCTCAAGTTTCTAGGGAATAAATATGCCATAAAAGTATTTCCATCAAAGAATTTCACACCCACCTCCTAATAAGACCTAGAAGAGAGACTAAGGAAATACTATATCCCATCAGCAAAACCATCACTAAGTGTTACTTATGTCACATATCTTTGAGAGGCTGCCAGAAGATCCAGTCATTGCACTGCTTCTGATAACAAACATCTTTAAAGTCATCCAGTGAATAAAACAGACCTCTTTGGGTAGCTCGCTCAAAAAACACAACATTGATTTCACATACTGTTTAAGAAATGATGAAGAAAAACTGTCTAAGCAGGGACAATGACATCTTGTAGAAAAGACAGCCAGGACCACAGGACCTTGCTGAAGCTGTATACAGAGGAGCGAGGCAGTTACGGGATGAGAACCTCTACTTGTATTGACAGCTGTATAACTTCATTGGTTTGCAATTCAGATTGGTATCACTATTATTTGTTACACCACTTCTTTAAATTGTCTTTCTGTAGAACCAGAGAACCTCTCAAGTTGGAAAGGACCCACACAAGCATCATCAAGTTCAACTCCCTGATCCTCACAGGACTACCTAAAACTAAACCATATGACTAAGGGCATTGTCCAGATGCTCCTTGAATTCTGGCAGGCGTGGTGCTGTGACCACTTACCTGGGGAGGCTGTTCCAGTGACCGACCACCCTCTCAGTGAAGTGCCTTTTCCTAATGTCCAACCTGAGCTTCCCCTGACGCAGCCTCATTCCATTTCCACATCCTATTGCTGGTCACCAGAGAGAGGAGATCAGCACCTCCCCCTCCGCTGCCCCTCTTGAGGAAGTTGTAGACTGAGATGAGGGCACCCCTCAGCCTTCTCTTCTCCAAGTTGAACAAACCAAGTGCCCTCAGCCACTTCTCCTAAGTCTTGCCCTCAAGACCTTTCACCATCTTGGTCACCCTGCTCTGGACACAGTCTTATAGTTTGATGTCCTCCTTATATTTAGGCACCCAAAACTGCACACAGTACTCAAGTTGGGGCCACACCAGTACAGAGTGGGACAACCTACAAGTCATACTACATTATGTTATAATAATACTACATTACTTCTTCCTTCTTACAGAAAAACAGATTGTCTTCAAGATACATCAGCTTTCACTATATAAGAGAAGAAAATTGTAATTTGTAAATTCAGAAAAAAAAAGTCATACTATTAGGACACTTACAGCAACATCTTCTAGACAACCTGCATAATTTGTAACAAGGTGCAAAAGACACAGATGTCTTCTAAAATGATATTCAACCAAAACTTTTGCTCATAACATCAGGTTTGATGATAATGAATGCTTTCTGGCACTGCAGGCTTAGAAATCCAAATTACACTAACTAGTTCTGAGTCAAACTGACCTCAGCTACATAGCTAGAGCTGCAGAGTAACCCTGGCTACACGTCCAAATTACTCCCAAGAATCAGAGATCAAAGTCCACTACACCTTCCAAGAAAGGGGAGCTGGTCAGCAATAAGCTATTCATTCTACGACAGAGCACAGGTAATAGACATGAGAACATTTGCTTTGCTGTAGTATATTTTCTTGCCACCATTCTACCTCTTCTCCCATATTCTATTTATCTAAATACCATGACAATCTTGTAGCCTTGTACTGACAAAGATCCTTTCTACCACATCAGCATTTCTAAGTAATGTATTTTTAATTCAGAGTATAATATGAAATCATTTGGGAAAGCCATGCTCAGCTTGAATCTTTTTTGCGAATAATTAGCAACTTGGCAACAAAGGATGCTCTCTTTCTCTCTGAATTGATGGTTATTCCAGTGTCAAAACATCTGCATTTCCGCCAAGGGGCTTAGTAATACTGTTCATTTCATTTCTGTTTTTGCAAGCTAAAAAGGAAAGTGAAGTTTCAAGGAAGAATCCAGGCCTAGTTTTCTTTTAACTGTGCTCATTTACCAGCATAGTACAGCAGATTCATTTGTCTTCCTGAGAAGTAACATTTCTGTTATCCAACTATAATAATAATCCTGACAGAGAGAGTGCACCAGGAAGAGCTACCAGGTGCCAAAGTTAAGATTATAGAAAGCATTCAGAAAACTGCTGTTGATTTCAGGTCAGCATGCAGGCAATTGCAGTGCTATGAAAAGCAGCTACTCTCCTTAGACATCACCAAGCCACAGCGTGGTATAGAGCTTTCAGTGCACGATGCATATTTTTGCCATGTTTGGATGGCACCTCTGCAGACCACAACACCGTTCAGTAGTACAGTATTTGACATCCACAAGCTCCATCATAGATACCAGAAATAGCAGCAGTTTATTGCTGGTGCACAGCTATCTGTTAGGAGATGCAACAAAGAATCACCACTTTATATGTACACAGGAGGGAGGTGTTACCCATGTCCTACCTGCCTTCTTTTTGAAGAAGTTGTTCACAAGTGACCTTTGTTTGGACATAATCAAGCTGTGATGCCTCCACCATTACGTTGTGAATTTGAGATTTTGAAAAGCCTAGAACTGTCACTGAAGATAACAGAGGTGAGGCAGATCAGAAGAGAAAGGTCAAGTAAGAAGCCAAAGTTAAGCAAAGCCTTACAGCTGCCTTGAGTCAGCATCAAGCTGAAAAACACAAGCACCTGATTTTGCATTCAGTTCATTAAGTAAGCATGCCTTTCTCTAGATCTGGAATTGAAAACACCTGAAGTACTGAACTTACAACTCTCATATTCACATGATGAACAGCCCTCCCGTGCTCGTTTCCTTCTCAATTGAGGGAAATACTTCATAACAAAGCTACTATCTGGCAGAACTTAATCCTCTATGTCCCTCCAACTCCTCTGTACACGAGATGTACCAGTGCAGTATAAGAGAAATTGTATTTACTGCTTGTTCAAGGCAGTAATTTATTCGATTAATTGAACAGGAGAGCCATTTCATAACTTGATAAAACCAAATTCATAGCAGTTCCTATGACAAGGAACAGAAAATTTCTTTCCAACGTGGCATAGAGACAGGAAGAAGGATTTTATTTTTTCTTCCATAGTAGCATGCAGGAATACTGAAGACATAAGTTCAATAACATGGAAATGTTTTGTACAATGTAAATTGGTAAGCAATTTCTATGCTTACGATGTACTAGTTACACAACTGAATTTCCCCCCCTCTCTTTCAAAGAAGGCTAAGCTTTGAATAATAATTTCTTAGGCATTTACAGAACAGCAATTCTAAAAATTCCTAAAGGTACTGATAACCTTTCAGATTGCTGGGAGAAATGTCAGGAACACTTCATTCCCCACTGAAATGCATTTTTCAACTACGGTGGAACACAGCAACCATTCAAGAGGCAACAAGAAGAGAAGGGAAAAATACCAATCCAGGAAATTATATGGATACCCGAGGCAAGGAGAATGAAATTACCAGAGCTAGAATTTGATCAAGGTACAAAGATGTTACTGTTGGTAAATGTTTCATGATTAATAATGTTCTGAGGGTCATTCTTTTCAGCACCAGCAACTTGAAAATGCAGGGCAAGATGAGAGAAGAGAATTACAATTGCAAAGGCCAACAGTCACTTGAAAAAATGGGAAGAGAGCGCATTGCATTGGGTTACTGTGAACAACTGCATTTTTTGTATAATTCAGAAGTTCAAAGATTACAGGTTATGGGCAGTCATCCTTTTTAGCACCTGTATATTTTTAAGTACAAACAAGCAGAATCAAACTTTCCAATCTCAAGTATCACCTTTAACATATGCTGGCATATAAATTGGTTCAAAAAGTATTTAAATGAGAACAAACTATTTAGATAGGAAGCACAACCATTAAATCATTTTATACACCACACTGCTGCTTCTGGAGATGTCTTCCACCAGATGAGAAATGACACAAAATTAATTTAAAGACAAATAAGGTACAATGGTAGGGGAATTACTAGCGAGGTGACTTAACTTTGTAGTCCATTTGGCCTTGTGTCTGATATATGTGATGATGCAACCTTTGCGAAGTGCCTGGACTGTTTATGTTATGCCTCTACCCTCAATTTTCTTTTTTAACAGCTCATCAATCATTATTAGAAATCTACAAAGTCACTAGTGTTTTTCTTTTGATTGGTAAAAAGAGTAGCCTATGGGAGTGAGTTTGTCATGGCCTTTGAGTCTTAAACTGCATCCACCTTAATACAAGTTAGTCCAAATTTGGCTGCTTGTCTTTCCACATTCCTCTAATGTGGTCTTTCTACTTCCTCATACATTTACATTTTAAAGAAAGAAAAAAAATCCTCTGTCAATCTCTGCCTACCCTCTACAGCCACTTCTAAGCCTTCAATAATTCATTACCTGATAATATTAGCATAAAATACTTGGAATTCAAGGTAAAAAAAAAAACCCACAACAAAAAAACCCAAGAAAAGTTGCATTTAAAAAAGAAAATAAATACATCACTTAAAGATCTTCCCCCCCTGCTCCTTTCCACAATTAGATGTGCAGTGTGGTTGGTTTATGTCTTAAGCACACTTAAGACAAATGCTTTCTAAACATACTTAGTAACTGTTTGTCAAATCTCTTACCAATAAGAAAAGCTGGAAGTATTAACAGTGATACTTCACTGCTCAGGAATTGCATTTCAACCTTTGCATAACATTAGGATGTAAAATCATGCACTGTTGCAATTTCTTTTTTGACTGCCTGAGATTACCAGTATGCCCAATATTAATCTAAAAGAGCTTAATTTAACACACAGTACCTCCTTTCAGAGCAATGGACTTCACCTAAATTGTAAGTTAAAAGAATAAATCTGATCTGACAAAAATCTAATTTAATTTTTAGCGCTGATTCAGTGTAGGATTAAGTGAAGCCTTCAATGAAATTACTGCAAATTTGCACTTAAATATCAGATCAAAATTTCATCCAATACCTTTTACTGAAGTCAAATGTAAGCTTTTGTTTCTAAAGACAAGTAATCACACTTAGACTATACAGATGTATTAAGTCAGCACCGCTCATTACTCTTTCTGGTACCTTTTTCATTAAATGCATATGTGGACATACAAATCATGTATTTAGTTCCTAGGTAAGCAACCAACTTTGGCTCCCTCAGCTCTCTTCTGCACATGATATACGCAAGCCCAAAAAAGAAGTGCCTACTAATATAGTCTCAGGTATTAACTTTTACAGGTAAATCAGTTTTATGTCCTACTGTACTCACCACCAAAGGTTCAACAATGTACCTTCTAACCACACCCTAATATGCAGAATCTTCTCATAGCTTCTGAGTTTGCTTAGGTCCTAGGAGTCTTCTATTTCTTCTATGAATTCCTTCCAAAATCCCTTTTAATGTTTTCAGTTACTTATTTCAGTAGTTATGAGGCATTGATTTGTACACTTGCCATACCACTTAGCCTTCAGAGCTCTAGAAAGCAAATATAGAGTTTTTAACACATATCCTACTACTTCTACTGCTGAAATAATGAACCTTTCTATACGTTATTAATTTCATCGTAAAAGTTTATTACACTACATCTTCCAGAAAAGCCATTCAAAACAAAACTATGCACTCAATTACCCAACAGAATGAAGCATTAATGCTAATTAGCAAGTTAACATTCAATTAGATTTAACAAAAATACTGCTGGGAACTTGAGAAGAGCCATAATACTGTTGTCCCTTTATTATTAGAATGATAGCATACAACAAAGCAAGTCCTGCTACCAACAAGGCCTCAGACTACATAAAAGTCCCAAGAACAGATGACTTTTCCTCAGATTTGAGTTTCCTACAATCCCTACAGCTCCTTGGGGAGCTATGTCAATTACACCATCATAAATGCAAACGGCATTTTAAAGAGTCTCTGCAACAGGCAGAGAATGCTAACACTGATCAGAGGTGCCAGCGTACAGCACATTTCTCCCAAAAGCTCTTTAACCTATTGTGTGTCTATCCAGTTAGTTCTAATCCTACCATTTTTGTGACAGGCCACTGGTGCCCTCTCTGCCTTTGGCAATCAAAAAATCAACCATTAAAACCAACCCATTTTCCAACATCAGAGCAGTGTGGAATGCAGTAGTGGCAGCAAAAAGATAAACTCCTGTCTAGAGAGTGTGATAATGTGAAGTCTGCTGGCTTTCTTGCTTGATAGGTTATTCTTATTAAGATAAAATGTTTTCCAAAACAACTACTCTAAATAGAAAGTTAATAAAAAAAAGAGTGATGGAGCATGAAGACGCTTAATACCGCTATGTCGCATGAGTGGGAAATGAAACTTTGCCTGAAATTTAATTATCACTATTCTCAAAAAAAAAAGAAAAGAAAAGAGAAATCCCACATACTCATTTTCCAATGGCATTTAATCTATACACTCCTGACGCTCCACTCATCATATAATAGGGCTCTTCTGGGAATAGATGCAGAGAGTATAAATGAAGTAGCCATACAAATCAACAGGAAAATGCAGTATCATGGAAGCAACCGGCATACCAATTTGAAAACAAATGAGAACCCAGCAAGCCGTCCCACAGCAAAAACATTCATATATGCGATATATGCACTTCACGTTTACATATAGAGGAAAGCTGAAGAAACTCTAAGTTTCCTATGATTCTAAGTGTTGAGAAATTGTGATGTCTACCCCAAATGTTAAAGCAATTCCTTTTACCTCCATCAAAATTTTGTATTGAGTGGCAAACTAAAAGTTTTTTAATAATGTATTTCAGTTAACCAGCATTAGAAGTTAATGTCTTAGTTAAGTATACATAATTGCTACAATTTTTTTTTTCCTAAATGTTGTTTCTAATATTGGTTCATAGAGGGACAAAGGTGAAGTCATTTAGTAAACCATACAGATCTGCACAGGAAAAGCAAAAGCAAAAATAGAAATATTGAAATAAGAAATCAAGGGCACAGGTGAAACAAGCATTTAAACCTTCAGCTTTAAGAAAAGCAGAGAGAGGCTTTGAACCGTGCAGTGTTAGGAAGCCTTCAGAGAAACCAAATACCCAATTTCAACATCAGCTCTTTATTAAATGGCAACTTGTTTTTCATGGGAGCTTTAGCCACACTTCCGGGTATCTGTAGACTGTTTAGACTAGAAGAAGGGGGAGGGAGCGGGAGAGAAAAAAAAAAAGATAGGAACTTAAACCCAAACATAGTAATGTTCAAGACGGGGTGTGAGGTCACCCCAGCGGCCACGTCTTGCTTAGGATTACCTTTCTCTTAATTGTGAAAAACATTATGAAACGAGTTCTATTTCAAGGTCTGTAAAACCTTTACGGTGACACTGAAGTTCAACAGACATAGAAGATGGAACAGGAAGGTGAACTTCCCAGGGGATGTTTTGCCTTCCAGAAAGTCATCCCTCTGCAAGCTCTTCTGAATACATTTCGTCATGCATACTCTTTCACAATACAGAAAGAGGTGCTAATGTACTCTTTCTCCACTTAACACAACTATAAACATAAGTTTATGTAACTTTCTGGGAACCAGTTGTAAGCTTTTTTTATTTTTTTATTTTCTAGCAAGCAGAGCTAGTCAATGAAGTAAGTTTCTTTTAAAATTCTCATGCCTTTTAAGAATTCAATGGCACTACATTAGTTTCATAGCTTGTAAAAAGACATCGTCTCCTTCTGCAAAGAATTCTGTCCTTCTGGAAAATACCAGATTTTCCACACATGAACTGAAGCAAACACCATTTTTGGTTTCGGAAAGAGCTCCTCTGTTTTCAACATTAAAGTCTGATAACTCCATATGTCAGTACCAGAGAGACACCACTGATCAAATAGCTCAAGCATCAAGTGTTGTACTTCCCACACAGCAGAAGAAAACTTTTAATTAACTTGAAGTTAGCATAGCATTCTGCCCCACCCCTCTCCTCCACAAAGGTAAACTCTCCAACTTCTTTAGCCCACACTTGCTGCTCAAATGAACAATTTATGTATCAAAATAAGACATCAGTCTCTTCTGCAAAGCATGACATCAATGGTTACTGCTAGTAGTGTTAGTAGCTCCCAGCTTTCACTTTGATGCTCAGTTGGAGATACATGCCAGGGTGGCCTCAGCTGGACTATCCCATCCCACAGCTCTTCCCTATGCCTGTGCAGATGGAGCCAAGAGGGCTCTACAGGCAGTGCACATCAGCAGTAGTGATCCCAACACCGACCCAAGCACAACTGCATAAAACAAAAGCTGTTCCGCCAGAGATGTGGCAGCATCCATAATTTTTCCTGGATGAAAGTTCTCACACATTCAAAAGCATCCTGCACTTTTAATGGGCAACTCTGAGCACATGGATCCCTTCCCTGCAATTATGTCCTCTGGTTTATAGATTTCTATAGCTTAGAGAAATATTTTTCTTCCCACACAAAGGATTTTACCAGAATATGACACCATTCATTAAAGAAACAGTTTTATGTACATGGACCAATATAATATTTGATGTTACCAAATGCAAGTCAATTTGGGGGATTTTTATAGTATCTACATAGTATTTCTAAAGGAATTTAATCCGTTCACCTGGTTTAGCTGTAAAGAAACAAAATAGGCTGTAGTTGTACCCAGCTCTCCAGTCTGTATTACCGTATTTATAGACATGGAAGACTTTATTCCACAATCATACCCATTTTTCAAAAACCAAAGCACAAGAACTTCACCAGAAACCATGCGAACCGCACTTTTCAAGTCCTCTATGGAACAGGAATCCCTACTGCAAATAGTTTATTTTAAATTAGTTTTTACATGAGTGAGATAATCCCTATTTTTAATTTGTTATTTCAGTAAAGGTTTCCATTGATCTCAGTTTTCCAAGTACACTTGAAAGCTTCTAAGAAACAGCAGTAGGCTGATTTTTAATTTTGCTTTCTTACCACTTGAGTGGATTCAAATTCTATGAGGCAAAATGATATTTGGCAGCAAATGACACAAGATGCCACTTGGCATCATTTACTGATTTTTAAGCAGCAGCTGTTAGAAGGCTTAAAACAATTTCTTTGTCTTACTGTATGGTATCTGAAATACAGGTCTGATTTGTTAATGACTCCAATACTAGAGAGAGAAAACCAGTACGTTAAAATCTCCTTTTTCTGTGATTAGAAGGACATTGATTATATGAATTTGGGCCAAGTTCAAAATATTGCTAGGTAATATGTCTGAACGTTAAGATCTACTAACTACGTGGCCAAGAAAGGCTACAGACAAGTAGAGTTTCTACAGTTCAGTGACTTACGATGGTCAGTTTAGTAATTACATGCATATTTATAGTTTACTGCAAACTCAAAGCAGAATTTGGTCAACCTACGGTTATATCATGAATGCCATTTAAATCAGGATAATTGACTTTGTTTTGTCTAGCCCACATAAAGCCTTATCCTACTTCAGATGAGCTGCAGTACCACTGAGTACTATGAATATTATTTTCATGCTTCCCCCACATCCCCCCCACCTTCCGCTATTCTGTTATCCTTGCTTTCATCTCAGTGACTTTGTCATTTGAATGGCAATTTCTTCTAATAGCTTTACTCATGCTTCCAGAATGTGCAAAATGCTAAAGAAAGCAGAACAATTCAGGCACTTGTAATACCTTTAGGAGGACTATACAGTTTTTTATGAAGCATTAGCTAAGCTCCTGAACAAAAAGTATTTATTTTGCAGATACATTATCCCTATGATCATTGAATTCCACAAGATCCAAATGCAAAATCAATAGTGAAGCATCCACAAGGAACACCTTTTCTGTTGGGGGATCCCTCATTCATTAAGGAGTACACAACCAGACTTAGGAAAGAGATGAATGGGAATTAATACTTTAAAGCAGCGCTAGTTCTTCGTTACATATGCTTCTTGTAATCAAGAAGATTATCAGGAAGAGAGAAGAAAAGAATAAAGCAGGCCTCCCAGTCTTCCTCTGGTACTTCAGGGCAAGATCCATCATTAGACACTGAAGTACCCATAGGTAGAACCACCTAACATCTCTTGATATTCACACATAATACAGTCATCAAGGGGTAGAGTTTTTCACTTCCATGTTTGACCAACATAGACATTATATCGTTAATGTTGAGACATTTAGAAAACAGTAAAGGAATCTGTTTCTGAAGATCCAGAAGAACCCAGTATTAATACATTCTTGTGGTTTATCAGCAGGGAGGTAAAAAAGACCTCTACTTTAGAAGTGCCCAAAACACCTAGGGTTCAACCCAAGTTCCCCATAACTATAAGTATAGAAGTACCGCATATGAGCTGATGATGGTAGGGGTGTCTCCTTTGAGTTCTGACCAGAAGAAACATCTTGACTTTTCCAAATAAAGCTTTTGTTGAAATTGGCCCATCCTAAGAAGAGTTATTTCATCAAAAGTTTCTTAACCAGCTGTCAGTCACCAGTTACGCACTTAGTTTCATAAAGGCAGAAATTTTTTTTTTTTGCTGTTGCTACTCCATACAGCTTCAGTAAGAAAACCCCTATTTCACTCAAGTAGCTCGAGAATCACTTATTAGCATGCCTTCTCACAATTGCCTAGTAATTCAGCACACACACTTGAGCATAACGCATTTTCACACTAAAGAATGAGAAATGGGAACGTAGCAGTTGCTGTTTGTATATACAAGAAACAAGATTTATTTCTGATAGCTGACAAAAATGTAAAGAAACATAGATTTAGAATTTTAAACATTACTAAATAAACAGAAGGAACCAAAACCGATAATCAGTTCAGACTGGCCAAATATCCCTTCATTTGCGGTTCAAAGTTACACAGCTGTTATGGTTTGGGCTCTGGAACTAACCAGATCATGCATTGTAGTAAAACACTGACTCATAAAAACAAAGCAAAAAAACTTAAACAAAACCACCTTGTGCCTACAAGTGACTGGGGTCCCATTGCAACTCAGCTCTCCGGGTTATGAAAAGGGAGCTGTTTTCAATTTAAAAGAATCCCAAAGTTACACTGGAATGTTTACTGTCTCCATCAAAAACTCTTGCCCTCCTGCTTTGCATTCAGAAGAGGCTTAAGAGGATTCATCTACTCAAAGGTCTGCCCAAGAATACTGAGGAGAAGTCTCTCAGGTTCATCTCCTGTAATTACTTCTTTTGAACGCTAACCAGAAAGCCTGGCTTAGACACAGTGTGCTGAACAGGGCATGGAAGAGAGACCTGGAATAACTGCAGAAGGGAACAAGTGCAAAACAGTCTCCATGTGATTATATATTCACCCACTTTATAGCAAGGGCCTGTCTGCTTCTGTCTCTCAGGGAAAATCCTATGAAGTTCACAGTTTTTAAACCAACAAACAGCACAAGTTTTATCATTTTTCACAGAACAACTTCAAAGAGACAGAAACAAAACATGGCCACACTTGCACTTTACAGAGCTTGTGCCAGAGGGAGCTCTCAAATGTTACATTTGAAAGTGCTAAAATGATTGTTCACAGAAACAAAGCAAAACAACAGAGGCACAGAGGGCGGGCAGGCAAGCACAGACTAACTCCGAACAATAGCCAGCGCTGGAGCTGGGCAGGAACACAGCATTTCATGATATTCCTACTCTGACTTTTGGCTCAAAAGAATTTTTGTCCTCAAGTCCAGCTCCCACTGCTGCCAGCCTTTTCACTGATTTCAGCAAAAGGTTGATTGGGCCTCAGGGCTTAAGTTTCAGACGTGCTGATGTGCATTGACTTCAGCTGTTGTTGTGAACGCTCAGCAACACACATCTGGAAGAGCAAGTCCTTAGCAGGCAAAAGAATTCTGTACTGGTCACATAATCACCTTACCAGAAGTCACAGAAGCATAAAACTGTTTTAACATGGAAAGACAGCCCCAAGAAGCACAGTGACTGAGAAAACAAATCATTCAAGTAAGCACACAGACTGTAGACTTGCAGGAGGACAACCCACATTTACTGGTGTCTATCAGAGGTTTCCAAAAGTAAGTATGCATCCAATGAAGTTCTGTTCTAAAAACTGAAGCACATTTTGAATGGGAAGGTGGGAATTTCAACATATTGACCTTAAAAGCCAATGTAGTTCTGAATGACTTGCTGCAAAATCTTTTCTTTTTTTGCTGGCTTGGGGGTAAAATAAGTCATAACTTACATTTTCTTCTCCATTCAAAGATGGCTGCCTTCTGTGGAAATTCTTTTTTCCATTAAAAGACACAAAAGGCACTTAGGTACTTAAAAGGTAGTTCTGCAGTATTTGGTTTGCATATATCCACAATACAGTGATCACTGTGTCAGTTTTTTTCCTTACAATATTATTTTTATTACATGAGAATTTACATAAAAGCATGTAGGACACCATCTAGATAAGCACCATACCATTTTTGTTGTGGTGGTGGTTAAGTGTTAAAGTATCCCAAAATCTCAAAGCACAATTTCTAAGGGGTGGGGGAGGAAAGCAGGGAGTTCCTTTCCCTGAACCTATGAGGAAAAATAGTTCCAATAACTACATGTTGTAAAAATGCAATTTCTATGATGGGGGAAAACAGATATTCTCAACATATCAACAGTTCTCTGTTCAAAAAAAAATATTTTAAAAGGAAAAAACACCAAAACTAAAAACTCACCTACATCTTCCTTTCTAAATCCTTTTGTCCTGCCATCAAGAACAGCCTTTTTAATTACAAACTAAATGCTGCAATGAGACATAGCACAGAAGCTCTCTGGAGTACTTATGAAATCTACTGTCTTTTAGTGTTGTCTCAGAGATGTAACAAGTGAGAGTGACTCACTGCTTCATTAATTATGAAAATCTATAAAATAGGATACAGGTATAAGGATTGCTAAGTAAAAATAGTTGTTTTGTTGATTTGGTTTGTTGTTTTTTTAAAAAACAAGGAAAGCATGTTTCTGATGAAACATACTGAATGAAGATTTAAGGGTTCACCAAAAAAGCTGCCATTTTACTTCACCCGTAGTTAAGTTTTGACTAGTTACCAGCTATTCAAGATGGGAATTCTTGCATTACGTCTAGCCAATGCCTGGTACAGTGATGACTACAGGTCCTATTAGAAGAAAGAGATTGCAGACATAAGTATCATAGTTCCTGGCTTGATCCTGGGATGTTCATAACTTTCCACATGCAGGGAAGAATTGAATAGTGTCCAAAATGTTTTCACTTCAGTAAACTCTGTTACCTATGGCCAATTTACCTGGTTACAAACTGTGTGCTGTCAGCACGTTGACATGCTGCTGCACCTTAGCAGACAAGCAGCAATGCTGATGTGGAATAAAGTTCTGCGGGAAAGGAAATAAAAAGGCAGAGCTGAAAATCTTTGGCAAAGCAGAAATCCTTGTCACATTCCCATTAGCCAAGTGGGCCTGCACTACCATGCAAAGTGTCACTTGATTGAGGCATATGGGTTCATGCAGATTTATCAGCACAACAAGCACTGCAAATCGCTAGTAGAGACAAGAGGTTGAAAAGAAGTCTTGGACCAGGAGAGGCAAAGGTGGCTGATAGTACACCAATTTGGCTGCTACTTAGTCCTGCCAGAAACAGGTAAACAGACAGCACCATAGGACCCAAAAAATTACAGGTTAGGTTGTTTGTGGATCACATTCATTAAAATCCCTCAGCTCATTTCTATTAGCCAGTTTTTCACCTTATTTGTTTCTTAGATAAATTTTGAGACACAAGTTACTACCAAGTTTATAGAAGTAGCTGTTGATCTTGCCTTTCTTTCTGTTTAAAGTTTCAAAATATTCCTAACAAAATTAACTCTTCTACAAGACAAGCTGTAAACACATCTTATATGTTTTTCTACTGTGATAAAGAAAAAAAGTTATGATAATTCATTTCTTCCTTAAATTATTTTTTTCCTCAATAGGAATTGGGCCACTCAATGGGTGAGCACAGAAGGGAAGAAAAGCACAAACTCCTTTCAACATGCTGCAGGACTTTATCTCATGGCAATAATTAAGATGACAGCCTCTACAGGTCTCCTGTCAATCTGAAAAAAGTTCCATGTTACAATTAAATTAAATTGGATGCAAGAAAAGCAGAGGCTAGAGACGCAGAAGCCTAAAGATACTCATTACTCTGAAACAAAAATGAAACTGCAACCACAGAGTAACTGAATAAACCATATCTTCTTTTGTCACCAGCCAATACAAGAGGGTTTATTGATAAATATTTTTTAATGTGACGTTATCTTGAAATAACATTTTCAAACAATAGTTCTTTCCTATTGATTTTCTGTGCAATCCATTACAATGAATGCTATCACCTTTGAGCCATCTACAGGGTTTTAACCTTCCAAGATGTCTGGGAACGCAAATATGACAGATTCCTGAGCAGCATTGATTGTCATGTTTTTGAAGTTATTCTCAATGGGAACACCAGGAAAACAGCTTATAGATAAATAATGTATAAGCTCGTTTACAGGAAGCAAAGAACAAATTGAAGAGGGATAAGTGACACTGAAGAAACTGATAGAAGCAACAGTGATTTTGTTGAGATAGATCACATCATGGAAATTTAACCTTATGGAAAACTCTCTTTATTTAGAGCAGACATTTGATAAACAGCCTTTGAATTTGCAAATTGTGCTTCCCAGAGATAATGAAGAGCAACCACAATGACAAGAAAAACTATTGCCCATTGTTTCTGAGCCCACGGCACACAGATAACCTCTCAAAGCTCCAAAATGTAGGCTTTCCTCCCACAAACCCTCACCACACATGGAACGTGGTACGGGCTTACTGGCCATTAAATATATTTACAAACCTCATGATAAATGTCAAATAGAAGGTTTGTGAGCAAAACACTACCTTAATCTTAGTAATACACAAGCAAGGTCTAGCCAAACTTCCAGTAAACTGATCAACCACTTCACAGCCCAATTCAAAGACAAGCAACTCAAGCACGCACAAGACTTTAGCTTTTCTAGTTTCTCCATGTTTGCTGCAGTTCCTTGGACCTGTACTTGTGCTACATTCAGATCAGTTGCTACTTTGGACTAGGCTGGGCTTCCCAAGCAAAGATAAGGATAAATTGTATTTCATAGTTTTAACCTGAAAACCACGCTATGTTACAATGTACCAGACATCCAGTCAGGAGTGGGCAAATACTTAACTAATCAATTTCCATTCTATTTCAGATAGCTTGACAATTTACAGCTGGTATGCTTAATGAAGCACAGATTCTCTGGCAGCCACAAAGCTCAGTAAAACAGGGGAGGAGTGTTTTCCCTGTCTACTTTTTAAGGAAAGATTCCCATGCTCCTATCACTGACCACTCTTGTCCTAACGATGCACATATATACCGGCCTCAAAGGAACGAGCCTGTCCCTCCTGGCTCCAGTACACACGTGGTAGACTGTGCCTCACACACTACTTCAGGCACAAGTGACCAGCACGGATGCTATAACCTACACGTTCCTTATGAAGACGTCTACAGAGCATCTGAAGACATACAGGCACCAAAATGGTGGCTTCGGAACGAAAGGTATGTTTGTACTAGGAATAGATTCCCACACACAAGTGCAAAGTTCAATTAAAAAGTGCCGATTTCTCCTTTTATACATTATGAAGGCAGCAGCCACATATTACAGTGCAATATGTAGCCCGCAGTCACCCCTTTGGCAGCCTACAGACACTCCCCCAGTGTTTTCCTTATCCCTTCAAGTTTGCTGCCTACATACATTTGAAAACATGATTTTATATTTCCCAGATTGTTTTTAATTCAGATTTAATATAGATTCCTGACTCTATCCATTCCATTGCTTACCACGCCTAGGAAGCAAGAAGCATTATTCTCTTGTATGTTAAGACTGCTTTGGCATGTTGGCAGATAATCCAAAGGAAATTTATAGTTAAAATTATGTGCAAGAAAAGCTAATACCCTTGTTTTTCTTCAACCTAAAATAAAAGCTTTGCCTAACGGTTAACACTTAGAACAGAACTGTGGTTTGTGCTTCCTAGCATGCCGAAGCCAGTAATTCCACTTTACCACTTTTCATCATCCAGGGATTAGACGTACATCTTTCACTTTGCTTTAGCAAAGCCTTCAGGAAACTTTCATAATCTGCACCGATGTTAGCATGCAAATACAAACACCTGACCATTGACAAGTCAGCAGCAGTTGTGCTTGCAAGAAGTCACTCTTTCCACCTCATTTAATAAATCTACAGAAAGACCTCAGTTCGCTGTTCTGCATGATTACTGGCTTGCAGTTGCATAGTTTCCAGGCTCAGTGGAGCACAAGCACAACAAGCTTATGTAAAGCTGAGCAGACACAGAGAACAAACAAAAGCAGATTGGACATCATATGAGCAGTTTCTTAAAACTATAATACCCAACTGCATAATTAATTCCATTATTCAATCCACTATGCCAGTCCTTGTGCCACCTGAGCAAGATACCTGTCCAGTTATAATGTTGTCTTAACTGCCCCAAAAATGATGTCACTAGATACCTTATCAAAAGGTCCTCAATTGGTAGAGAAGTCGTGCTTCAGAAGATGACACTCATTAAGACACCTATACCAACATATATTGATCTCTCACAAATCTAACATTACTCAATACTGAAAGCCAGATAAGAGGACAAGCCGGGCCTCATGTCAAGGCAGAGGGAGGGATAATTATTCATCAAATACTTCCATAACTGCTGCTGCAAAGCCACCACATGTGGCTGTAACAGTTAGAAGTGCATTATTTAAGTATATATAAATAGACTTGGTGGGTATTGAACTAAACAGTAAAATTAAACATTGTGGAAAGGAATACTTCAGGAAAAACTAAATTTAATTCCCATAAAAAGCAACCATCTTCTGAAAACCTGGAAAACTTTACATGCAGATTTGGCAAATCTACTTGTCAAGTGATAGCATTTTCTTCCCTTCAGCAAGTTGTCTTGCTTTTTCTTCAGAACTTGAAAAGTCATTCTAGTGGGAGGTTAAGTTGAAAGTCCTCTTTTTAAAAACATCTCCCTTCACAGTCTTTTCTGGTATTTCTCAGCTTTGAATTTATAAAAGTAATTCCACAACACATTCACTGAAACACCTAATATAAATATACCAAAGCTCACAGTCTTTAATGAGTGTTATATTAAACGTGAATAAGGACTACACAAATCATGTGCCACTACTGCCCTCATTGGGGAGAAGTTGGAATCTGACATTCCTCTTTCTTAAAATACAAATTTTCCACACAATTATTTTTGTTACTAGCTTTGATATTATATATCTAAGCATATGTACTGTCATTTACATTCCCTTTCAACCTGAAGCATCCTCTCCCAACTAGAGGAATTTCTATTAGATCCCCAAACAAGACAGGAAGAAAAACCTACTAGTGGACTAAAAGAGAAATAAAACAAGAAACCCACAGCATTTGCTTAGACACAAGTGATCACAAGCGACTTCAGTGCTGAATCCATCTATGTACAAATGCAAGTAACAAATACACAATCCAAAAAAATTCAAAAGCTGAAAACAACTTGGAATCAGATCACAAAAAAAGAGATATTAGAACAAAAATTAATGATGATGGAAATAGTTTAAATATGTTCCACTGCTGTTCATAAAGGTATAATTACTAAAAGGTGGATGAAAAATAAGCCGGGGGAGGAAGGGGCAAGGGGGCAAAAACAGTTATTGAGCAGACATGATTTAAAAAAAAAAAATTACGTCAGAAAAGGCAAGGAAATGGAAGGATAAGTGACAAGAAAGATTTGGTTAACAATAATTTTAAAGGAACTGATGTGTCACAAACAATAGGGAGCAAGATCAGTTTGAAGGAGCAAAAGGAGTCTAATAGCCTTGGCCCACTATGACACAGAAACTGTGCAACGAACAGAAGAAACACTGATCAATTATTGCTCTGCTCTCCCTTAAGTCAAAGTAGACCACAGCCCTATCAAAATAATTTTGCATTTTAAGCAATACATTTCAGCTATTAACATTTGATTTATAGATAAACACTTGAAATGGCTCTATTCCACAAAAATGCACATTCATAAAAAGCATTTGGTGATATTAAAGTTGATTTCTAAACACTTTAAACAAGCTAGAATCTCGATAATATTTTAAAGGAAGTACAGGGTGTTTAGTCTAAATCAATCCCTGGTAATATAATTAAATATTTGCCATTTATTCCTTAAATGCACTACTCATGCAGTACTCTTCGCCTGACAGTTGAGTAAATCACCCATCTCCAGACTGGTAGCCCAATCTCTGAAACCAGCAATAGATTCTAAGACTGACAAGCTAAATTTTAACAGTTTAGTAATCAATGCTGGTTTCGACAGAAACTACTTTCTCTCAGCTTTGTTTCAGAACTTGTAAGGGGGAGGGAGACACAAAGAGGGAAGTCAGTGAGATTACTCACACACATTTGATTTATTTAACCAAGGAATAATGCTTTCTGTGTTTTCATCAAGCACAGCCAGCAGCTTTGGCCAGCTGCAAGCAAGTTGCAGGGCACTTGCAATTGCTGACTCCTTCTACGGTTGTTTAAGCCTGAACAAAATGTTGTCAAAGAGACCAGTAATGAAAGAGCTTTGAATTTCAAATACTGTCATTTAGGAAAACTGTGCCAAAAAATAAGTAGGGACATGTATGGGTTGGAGGGCAGTGTAAGATTGCCACTAAGGGGATTGCAGCCATCTCTTTCAATTACCAATTTTCAGAGCACCTCTGTAACCTATTTATTAAAAAGTAAAAATAATTAAAAAAATAGACTACCTTCACCCTCATCTGGAACCTGCTTTCCAGATGTGCAGCACCAGACAAGCAGCACAACAGGGATCATGTTTACCTCGGAGACAACACTGTCACTCCAGCTACATTTGTCTGACATTTACATTCACACGTTAGGAAACCATGACTATTTCTGGACTGCAAAATACTATCTGAAGGACAGACAGATTATATACCATGCATTCTAAAGTGGCAGGTTGCTATGGTTTCCCACTGCAAGAACAAAATTTGCTTCATTAGGTTATCTGAAGATCTCTGCTAAACCAAAAGGCTCAATCAGGCAAGCAGACTGTCTTTTAATCACAGCTCTGCCTTTGTGAAAACCAGTCCATTTTTTTTCCTAAAACAGCTTTTGAAAAGAAGGATGTAGCTCTGCACATGAACTGAAATATCCTAATGCTTCATGTTCTGAGCTGTGTACTAAACACTGAGTTCCCACAATAGCATGGATGCTGACTGACTTGCAAGCTGCTGCACTCTAAATCTGTGGCTTGGAAAAAGATATTTAACTCTTGATTGTTTAAACTACTACCTGAACTACTTAACCCATTCATTTAGTAAGGCACATCAGGCCATTAGTAGGACCTCTCATCTTGAAAATCCAACACAGGTAACACAAATCGAACTATTTCCTCTTCAAAAAAGATGTATCACTCTTTACTGGGGTGCTGGGAGAATGAGTTATTCCAATCTAACATGAAGCAATCTTCTGTATACTCAGATTATTTATGGGACACTTTGCAGAATGTCACAGAGCTCCAATTTTGAAAAGAACAGCAGCAAGGTTTATTGAAGGACAGTCTTCAGCAAGGTACAAGTATAGGCCTGGCTTAAAAGGCTTCTTCCTTTCCATCAAGCTAAGACATTTGCAGGATCCAACCCTTAAAGATACTGTTCTACCGTCACTTTAATCCAATGATTCAGGAAAAAAAATAGGTTTTAACTGAATCTGCTCTCCAGTCAACTTGCCACATAAGTGCTAAAGCTAGGCCAAGAGAGGCCATTCACGCACGACCAGGGACAAGACATTTGTGTAGAAACACACTCTCAATCCCATAACTGTAAAGGTCATAAAAAGGAATTTGCATTAGAATCATGAGACAGCTAAATTTGTCAATCAAAAAGTTTAAAATAACTCCACCATAGAATTAATTTATTCACAAATATATCTGACTTAATGGCTCTTGAGGTTGGATGGAACTAGAGTCAAAGGAAAAAGCTTAAGCTGTAAATACTACCCTATAGTGAAATCAAGACACTAATGAGTTAAAAAAATATTAGCCATGAGATCAGATCTTTGGGATGAGGAGGAGGATCAGCTCAGAACTGAGGAGTGAATGGCGGGAAACTTAACCCCACATTTCAATGCATTCAATTCAGAGAGCACCTAATCTTTGCGACACAAAACCAATAAAGGTGAATTCCCCAGAACAGTACTGCCAGGCTGTGACCTTGCTTTTGGAGGGTAAGGCGGGGAGAACGCCTTCAGCCAGTTACTTTTTTTCTTTTCCCCCAACAATCTTTTCTCTCTATTTTTGCTTATTTACAAGTACTATGTGATCCATCAGGGATCTGCCACTCAAAAACCAAAAATACTTGTTCGGTCCATCTCTTCGTGTTCATCAACCAAGCATGAAACAAAAGATCCCCAAGTATTGCTTTTATCAAACTATTTTCAACCATTTTTAATCCCCTGAGCTCTCAGTCTTTCAAGTTACATTCATTTGGGATTTACTGAAATGTAGATTTTTTTGTAAAAAGTTTCCAAATTCGATTACTTTGCTTCCTAATATTTTTTCTTTACAGAAATGACAAAGCACATATTTCCATGATGTCAAAACGCAGCTAGTAGTGTTCACAAACTGGTGTACCAGGGTGCTCAGGAACAATCAGCTCATTATCAGTAAGCCTAGAGCAACTGTGCAGCACTCTCACAACCATGAGAAACATTTAGTTTGCAAGCCAAAAAAAATAAAATAGTGAAACATGACTTTGTACTGGCTTGTAATAACTGAAGTGTTTCAAACAGTTTTCTCTGAAGAAAATTAACGCTGTCCCCAGACTGCTCCTCATAGGGGCAATTAAAAAAAAAACCAAACAAACAACCAAAAATACACACACCTTGGCAAGCTTATTAGTAATCCCCGGTCTAAGCTTTCCCTGTCTATTCAGAAAACTACGCTGTGTTCTGAATCCAGCTGACACACTCTTCCTAGAAAAACAGACCTGAATATTCTCAAAATGGGAGGAAATACCTAGCTGAAAATTAAGGGCAGAGAAGATGTAATCATGAAGAGCTCAGGACTGCTGCAATTTTTTAGGTTTCCAACACAGCATCTAAGATTTCATACTCCATGCTCTTTTCTTCTAGGACAGATAACTACACACTGGTCCTCTTTATGATACATGTTAACTGTCTTAACAAAGGCTGGGGGAAAGGGTGTGAAATAGCAAAGAATTTTCCTGAATGACTTTCAATTTAAATACCTTTGGAGTAAGAAGAAATTATTTTTAAAAAAATCAATGCATCACAAAAACAACTCAAAGAGATCACAATAAACATAAGCAAGCATACAAATCAGATAGATACATAGAAGAGACTGAGGTAATTAGATCATATGTTTTTCCAATACACTAATAAAATAGTTAGGGGACTGCTATTATCCCTATCTAGAACAGGGGTTTGTGCATTATCATTGCAATCAAGGTGGAGAAATGCACCTCTGCTCAGCTCAGCAATTTCACATTAGTACGCAGTAAAAAGTTATCCAGTTTTAGAAAGTAGATATCCTGTATTACCTTTTAAATTTTCTTTATTAAGAAAATAGGGGGAAAAGAGAGTATGGAACAGATGTTTGACTAAGATCAGCATAAGAACATTAAGTAAGTGTTAGTTACAACATCTAGATCCATTCCAAATTTTGGTATTTATGGAAAGTGTTACAGTCTCCATATTCAATCTGACAGCATCCTCCTCCCAACCGATTTATAGCAACGAAATGCAGAGCTCATTGCCTGCCTTTTTGGCCTGTAGAGTTCTTTCTGTTGAAAAGCTGAAGAATGCAATGGAAAGTAAAAGTCACAGGAAACTTTTGAAATCATTTAATCTCAGCTTCAGTCAGATCATTCAACGTATCAATATCAGGGCTAACTGATGCCTCCTCTGATCTCGATGACCTTTGTTCTTCAATGAAGTTTAGACATCTAAATCCTTTACATTAAGAATAGTGGGAGTTAGATGCGTAAACACCTTTAAGAACCTGGATCTCTGTAAGCTTAAATGAGGCCTTTGAAACTAGAATCCTACTGTTGTCCTGTGCCTATGCTGTACTTTAAATTATGAACACACTTTCCCTAAAGCAGGTCCAAATGGCTTGGAGACTTGTCTCCTTAGCCGCCCAGGCTATATTCACAAGCACTCATATTGAAATCCATGCAAGAGATCTTTACTCTTTCTTCTCTGGCATGTTTGTTACAATGAGCTTCAGTAAAGGAATAACACCAGAAAAAGCAAATCTCTTACAGGGTCTCACATTTACTCGGGAAGCCTCACCTCCTTCCTTTTCTCTCCCTTTCTTTCTCATACACATTTCTTTACAATTATATTAATGCACTAACTCAGGACAATTATTACAATAAGGGAAAAATCACGACATAATTACTGACAACTGTAATCAAAATCCTGATTCTTCTTATGCATGGGGGGTCTATCTGAATTGTACATGAGACATAAGAGAAGCAGGGGGGAAGAAACCTTTCTGGCTCTTACAGTAATCTTTTCGTTTACTGAAATCCCAGGAAAAATATATTTGAGAAGCTTTATCTTAATTCTGATGCTATAGTCATAAAACATTATACAAAAGTCTCTCTCCATGGGGACGGGGGGTGGGGGTGTGTGTGTGGGTGAGTCATTTCTCACTCCCAAGGACTCAGACTGCATACACATGATTCTCCAATTAAAACAACCATGTTGCAGTGTTTCCTGATGTTGTTCAGGCAAGTCAGTATCTGTTTATAAACCAGTACACAATAATCATATTTCTGCCACAGCAGAAATTCCTCTAGCTGATAACAACAGGTTTATAGTCTCCAAAGGACTTAGCTATAGGATCTGTCCTCTGCCTATTTACTATAAATAATTGCTTTTGTCCAGAACAGCTCACAGAAAAGGAAGCCCTACTCTTTTCAGCAAGTATCCTTACAGAAGCATTTTTCAAATCTTATATAAACTTGTAGGGGGAATTGTGAATGTTATTCAATATAAGTACAGTAGAAGGATAATGAGAAAACTATGTACTAAAAAGTACTAAGACTTCGCTATGAAAACTTCCTTTGGATTAAAGATATTTTGTTTATAATTATACTACTTGCAGCAAGACATGTAGGATTTTTCCTTTTAATACAAGGCTTTTCTAGACAAAGTGAAGCAGAACAGACACAGGATTTTCTATAGAATTAGACGAAAGTTTTGAGGACCAATTTATAAAGATGAAAGAGACAGAGAACAACATCACTCCACCGGGGAATACTAGCCAGAACCTGAGGACAACCACCCTGGCAAAGGCAGGGCAGGACCTCATCAACAAAGACACCGCCCCACAGCAGAGCGAGCAGAGCCAGTCTGGTGACAGCCACAGGTTATGCTGACAGTCCCTTGATTACCAGACAAATGAGAGGTGGCAGGGCAAATTCAAGGTCAATCTGAGAAGTCCAGTCAACCAGTCTGGACAAGCAGACGAGAAGGCTGACCACAGTCCTTCCTAGACCATAGCTCTGAGCTTAAGTAGGGCTCCTGGACCCCTGGGCAGGGAGTTTGGGTGGAAGTCCCAGGTGAGGCTGGTCCAGGTAATTAAGACCTACTGGTGCTCTCTGGCATTAGGGATTAAATAGACATTTACACAGATTTCTGAAAGTCAGACAGACATAGAAGAAATAGAAAAGAGATGAAGATGTCACTCCCACAACTATCCACTCTGCTTCTATGGCAGGATCGCCACGTGTCCCTGCAGCAGTCCAAGGACCAGCACGCTCCTCAGCTTGGCACAGCCATACACACTGGGATCAATGTGCCTTCAGTCACCAGACTGATTCACAAGAAAACTGGATGTTCTTCCCTGAGGACTGACAGACACCAATGAGATAGAATAGACATCTAGAAGATATAACACCTTTAGCTAACTAGTCTTAATCCTCTATCTCATATCTGCCAGAGCTACCAGGGAACAGCTGCAACATATTTAAGAAGTTACTGGTGCCCTCACTTGTTTGCTGCCGCCTTCTTGAAGAGTATTCTACCCCGACGCAGCAGGCTGCAGAGCAGATGTAGTACGTGCACTCACTTCAGCACAAAGTCTGGCACCTCAGAGCAAGCCACTGCTCACAGCTGTTACCCAATTGATTAACAGCAGCCTAGACTCCACACCAGGAAGTTAATTACATACACTGATGAAGGTGTTTTGTACTTCCACTTGCTAAGCGTCTAAGCCCTAGAAATGTTTTTAAATCAAAACCTGTACATTACATTTAACTGAGATTAATTGGTTTTCCTTAGTGTCATTTCAGTCCAGAATCCTTATTGCAAGAACACAAAACAGGCCAGCGGCTTTGGCTGCTGACAGTGGCTTCCAACCAGCTCTGTGGCCCACTGCTTTTTAGAGTTCTCAGTCTATTTTTAACAGCAATTGAAGAAATAAAAGCTATTTAAAACAAGCAGCATAAAAAGAGGTATCATGTGCTTCATGTGATTATTATGTGCATAGTAATGACAGGAAGACTACTGCAAATGTTTTCCAACTCAAAAAAGGAAAAAAAAAGAAGAAAGCTTCCTTCGTGATATGTAATTTTGAATTTTAATTTAGATAACTCCGATTATTTACTGGCAACAAAATATGCATATTCATGAGATGTGATTTACTATAATCTTTATTTCTGATGTTCTGCATCTGTGAATACTTGAAGTACTTGAGTTTGCATTCATGGACAATTATACAAGAATATCAGAGTAGCAACAGATTGATTTATAGTTAAGAGTTTGCAGCACAGAAAACCAATTCATTTTCTTTCAGAAGGGCTGTGGCACGAGATTTGGGATTGATGCTTTCGCCCTCATTTTTGAACAAATTACTTTTTCTTGTCTAATAGACATTCAAATCAAGGTCATTATAATGATGGTCAAAACAGTGGTTTTTAGATGCATTCACTCTACCAGTAGTTAGCACAGGTCTGAGGAAGAAAGTTAAATAGACAACAAGTAGAAACCTGAAAGTTAGATTCTGTGTAAGTGAACGGTGCTTTAGAGGAGAAAGATACACACACTATTTGGTCATTCCACCTTCACATCCAAGAGCTCCCTCAAGTTCCCTCATGCTGACTTCCATTGAGACTTCTAGAAATACAAGAGCCTACTATGCAAAACACATTTTTATTAAAAATCTCTGCACCTCTAACCACACTTCTTTTTGATCTTGCCTTTCTTATCATTCATTCCAGCCTTCCGAAGTACAAAGATTCTTCTAATAAAACCAATTTCAGTTGATTTCCAAAGGTAAGTCATAGGGAGAATGAAACAAACCCATAATAAATCAGTGACAAGTACAATGGGAGAAAGTACAATGAATACAGGTTTTGATGCATATACGGAGTAAGAAAGACGATAAAACTTGTCGATGCAGAAAACAGTCCCTCTGTTTTACACTCACACTCCTTCAAATGAAGGAACAAAACTGCAGAGGCTTCCCAGGAAAGCTGCTTCCTCCTTGTGTGACAATAGAGCAATGAATACTGCTAATGACAACCATTAACACCGAAACAGGGAGGATGTGCAAAGTGCTTTTAAAATCGGCTCTGGATCACCATATTTAGAGCAACTCAGGCTAACTGCTACTTTGGTGAATCTCACTCTTGGTGAAAACACACACAAGGCTCTTGCCAATATTTAGCCAATGTTTCTAAACAGTTAAAAGAGCCCATACATACGAACAATTTTTGCTGAACAAAATCCTCTTATAATCTCTATTTTCCACACGGTCTGCTGTAATTCCACAGCATTACTCCAAGATGTATAAAGATAATGAAAACAACTGCGGTTTCTCATAGCTATAACACAAAGACCTACCTCTGAAAGCAAATCCACAGTGGTGTTCATTTCAGGTAGAAGGGACCAGAATTTATGCACATCAGATCGCAGTTCATTGTTGGGTGCAACTGTATTAGACATATCGTTGGCTAACAAAATGCCTTGTTCTGAACAACTGCAGCATTATCTATCGCATCCATCAGCTAAACTTCCTCATGGGAGTAGATACATGACTCTATTTTTGCCTCACAAATATACTAATTTTACCTCAAAGGGCTTTCAACTCATCTTATCTTCTACTCCTGGCAGATGTGACAAGCTCTAATGTTATAAGCATTATAAAGAAAACACTGTGATATAGGGGAGGGTAAAATGCTGCATGGAGCAGGTGTTGGCTTTTTGCAATTTGCCACCACTTAAAGTGCAACTCATCCTCCCTCCATTTTTAAAGAAAGGCGTAAAGCACTTGAGAAATAATACTTATAGCAAATGCAAAACAAACACGTTCATAAGCAGAAAATGTAGAGACAGAAAAACACTCCGTCTCAGAGGACGTAGGATGACTTCTTTGACTTGTGTGTTCAGTTGTAGGCTATCAGTAGAGCTAGCTAGAAGTGGTGCCAGGAATGCTGCCTGAAAGCTAAATAAATCATTCAACCTTCCTATTAGGAAGATTCTTGGACAACAAACAAGCTGGTAGACTTCACTGAAAACAAAGCATTCTTCTCAGGATAGTTATCACCTAGGCTGTACTGAAGTCTTGGACTTCCTGAGAGAATTTCCAAAAACCATAAAGCCCACTTGGATTTAAACTCTTTCAAGCCCTTCAGAGAACTTCCTCCCACCTGCAAGATACATATATCTTCAATACTTATATATTTAATGGTAAAAGAAGTTTAGGTCTGCATATCACTTCATTTATTAATCAGATGTCAACATATATTCTCTTTGAGAAGTCAGAAGATCAAATATAGATAGAAGGTTTGCCTTCCTAAAAACCTTGCATTACAGAAAACGCCAGTTCGCTCCTTCAGAGAATTTTAAGCCTTTCAACCACTTCATAGTAATCATCACAAAATAGCTTGAAAGTTTTGGACTGAAGTAGAAATAATACCCCAACAGTTTTAGGAAAGCAAATACCCAAAGGACCTTTAACCCACTTGAAAGAAACAGTATCCATTATAGGTCTGCAAAATACCTCCTTCAGCCATTTCTCAGCCTTTATAAGAAACTGGTATTCACTTTTGAAGAAAATAACAGAACATTTATCAAATAAATAAGCCTGGGGCCTCAAGCATGCCCTAAATAGAAGCTCTCTGTAGTAAGCAACTCCCTTTACTTGCCTAAGGTCAGTTAAGAAGTGGAATATTTTCTGCCCCTAGAATAGTTTTAAAAGCTGTTTTAAGTGTTTTTTTCAAAAAATACCATATCTTTTCCAGACCTCATAACATAACTACTGATCTCAAACGAATAAAAACATTTATACACAACCTGACCTGATACTTTCAGCAAACTGGAATTAACTTTCAGCAGCAACATGTTCACCTTCACATAAGCCTGAGTAACTCACATGAGTTTCCCAAGCAGAAAGAATGTTTGTTATTTCACTCAACGGAACACAGAAGGAAGATGAGAGCAGGTGTATTTGTAAATGGCCACCTGAACCCCAAACAGCTCAGGCTGTTTTAAGCAAGAGCTTGATTCGGTCCTTCTATGAGTCTTGACTTTCCACGAACACACAGAAACATTTCTGAGGGACCCAAAAGCATTAGGAAAAAAAATCCTTACTGGTTTGTACTTAAACGATTTCAGCTCTGTGGGAGGCAGGAGCAGTCACACAGCCAGCTCCCACCGGCCCTCAGCCACCGGGACACGGTTTCAACTCCCATAACCTGAAAACACAGCAAGGAGTTGTAACAAACGTTTTAAAGTCGCTTATACGAGGGCTTGGGCGGGCGGTGAGCAAGCTCTCAGCGGCCGTACCGAGCCCCTGACAGCCCGGGGCGCGGCCTCCTCCGGCGGGTGGCGGCGGGGCCGGGCCTTACCATGGCGGCTGCCCCAGGGGGAACGGGCTGCGGTCCTCGCGCTCGGAGAAGAAAGCTGCAGCAGCGCGAAAACCCCGCCAGGACACGGTCCTTCGTGCTCTCCAGCCCGCCCTCCAGCGGGAGGACTCGGGCGGGAAGCAGCGGGCGCTGCCGTAAAGAGACACCACCAGAGGCCGCCATTGTGCCGGCCCTGCCTGTCTCCTAGCGACGGCGCTCCGCCCCTTCCCGCCGTCCGCGCCCCGTCATTGGCCTGTCTGGAAGTCTATCACCCCCTCAGCCCCGGCCCGGGCGGAGCGGATACCGGGACGGGTTGGGTTGTCTGCTCTGTCTGTGGGCTGGCGGCTGTATGGCGTTCTCCCGGAGGCCGCTGGTGCCTGAAGAACCGGGCAGCACTTTAGAGTGACCGCTCAGCGCTGCTACGGCTGTCACCGCGGGTCACACCGGCTCGGGGCCCTCCCCGCGAGAGAAGGCAGCAGGGCGACAGGGACAAGGTAAGGGCGCGAGGCTGGGCCCCACCAGTGGCCGGTTTGGGTTCCTCCGCGCCGGGCCTGGCCCACCCGTGGGGCGGGCGTGACTCCTCTGTCCTGCCGACGGAGCTGGCATGTCCCTCGCCCGCCGGCGGAGCACCTGAGGCGCCGAAGGACAGGCCCGGGCATGTCCCGGGGAGGCGGCGCTTGCGCGGCTCCGCCGCCGCCGGGCCCTGTCGGACTGTGGGACTAGGCTGTGGGGCCTGGGGGGTGCCGGCGTTCCCCGGGGTCCGACGGGCCCCGGCTGTGAAGCGCTCTGGCCTGATGCTGTGCTAGCAGCCGTGTCACCCAGTGCCCGGGGTGGGCGGTGTAACTCTGAAATCTGAGTTGAAAAATATTATTGCGGTGAGCAGCGGGGCAGCTGCACCCTCCCACCGCCCCAGCCGCCGTGCTGACGGGCCTGGGCAGGCCCAGCTCGCTCTGTACCGCGGAGCTCCCCGGCCCGCGTACGCTGGGCTGCCCGTCACCAGGCCCGGCGCTGGGGCCGCCGGTGTGTGTGCCCCTGCTGGTGCATCCAGGTGTTCCACACGTGCTGCTAATTGGCAAAAGTACTCAGACTTACAAATGAGTAGTTCGCATACTGACAGAGAAAGGAAAGTTTCTATCTTTGCTTTAGAGACAACTATAACTTTGTAAGTTTTTCCTCTTTCAGCTGTTGGATACACTTATATTTGTTTCTCCTAACAGATGATTGAAACACTTGTAACTACTGAAGCTCAGGAACTGCTGTACCAGCTCACGGCCCTGTTGGAACAGGAGTTAAGATGTCAGCCAAAGGCCTCTGGCCTGAGACTAATCGAATCTGCTCATGATAATGGCCTCCGAATGACTGCAAGGCTGCGAGACTTTGAAGTGAAAGATCTCCTCAGCTTAACTCAATTCTTTGGCTTCCATACAGAGACGTTTTCACTAGCTGTGAATTTCTTAGATAGATTCTTGTCAAAAATGAAGGTAAGGCTTTTTAAAGTATAAGCTCTCAGTCGTTATCTTCTGCTCATTGCAACCTTGTTATAAGTTAGAACATCTTGGGTTTAGGTGACTAAAGGTTAAGCTCCTTCCAGAGATTCTGATTGTGCAAGAGCTAAAAAATGGCTTTCCCTGTTCCGATTTTAGTATTGTTAAGAAAGCTCTTTCCCCTGGAGAAGAGAAGGAAGAGGGCATCAGTTTCAACTTGAGGATGTCCTTAGGCTTGGAAATGCAGGCTGTATTAATGGATTAGATCAAGACAGATTGTCTTGCCTGTTGCATGTATACGAGAACACCTTAAATTACTTCTTATTTTACTGCTGTTTCAACCTACCCATAAGCCTCACGTATATCAAGAGGCTTGATGCTTTTCAGCACTCGGAATCTGGTAAAACATTTAGTTAGCACTCCATTCTACCGTGAGTATGTGGCATGCTGACCTCATTGTTTTTAATCGTCTAACAAGACAGGATTATTGCTATGCTATGTGGTCAAGAACAAAAGCTTGTTTTCCTTGTGTGTTAAAACAAAAACGAGAAAGCTAGATGGAGCGGATAGGAAAATAATTATTTGAAAGACTTCTGAATCCAAAATAAGCAGTAAAAATGGGGACTGTAGTGCCTATGGATTAAAATAAGTCAGTTTATGTATATATATATATGTACATATATATAGAAAAGAGTAAAAAAACCCATTTTTTTTACATAAGCCAATATATACAACACTTCAAGTCCTAAAAGCTTCTGATTAGGCTATTATAGAACCTCATTAAGAAACCAGTTCTATCTCAATCAGAATGTATTGTTCTGCAATCTTTCTATTTAGATGAACAAGGCAGAACTTGTGTGTTATGGTCTTCTCATTTAGTTAAATAAAGATAAGTACGTAAGTAGATAAAAGACTGATTTCTCAGTCTTCAAAAAACAGAACAACCCTCCCCGTGCCCCACAATTTTTCCCTAAAATACACTGGTTCCTATATAGTTTGGTACTCACATATTGAAATGGCTGATCAAAGGCCTTCCTCTTTGAAAGTAACAACAATTTACTTTTCTATAGGTACAGCCTAAACACTTGGGCTGTGTTGGACTCAGCTGCTTCTACTTGGCTGTGAAGGCATCAGAAGAAGAGAGAAATGTTCCCTTAGCCACTGACTTAATTCGAATAAGCCAGTATAGGTTTACTGTTTCAGATCTGATGAGAATGGAGAAAATCGTATTGGAGAAGCTGTCTTGGAAAGTCAAAGCTACAACAGCCTTCCAGTTTCTACAACTATATCATTCGCTCATTCATGAGAATTTAAGCTGTGAAAGGTAAAATATCTAATACTTATTTTGCTATGACTGCATATGATCAGGAAGCCTATGTAGAAAAATAAGCAGGGAAATCACTCGAGTAATTGTCCTTTCTATACTTAAAAAACCCACAAACTTTCTCCCTTATTGGTACATATCATAAATGCAAACATCTATGGTTTAATATTATTTTAATTTTAAATGTTGTTTGCATACAGTGGTCTGAAGACCACTCTCGGAGCCAAAAACCAAACTTGCTCAATAACAATGGTATAATAAATCTCTACTTTTGCTGTACTAAGTATTGCTTCAGTGTAAAGATTTCAAAATCTGGCTTAGAAAGAGATTCCTTTTGCTAGTAAGCATTAAAATTCCTTGTTGGTGAGCCTATTTTGACTATGCTACTCTCCCCAATGTAACACAAGATTTATTTTTGGCATTAGGACTGCCAAAACTGAACACCTGTTTGACTGTAACACTAGAACTTCTGGGACAAATGAGGCCTTTGTTTAGATAATGAACATTCTCGCTGCTTCTCTGAGTTCTCAGGGTGGTGCTGCCTTGATGAAGCTTGCCGCCTTCTTATACATTCATTCATCTGTCTTTATTATAGGAGAAAATACCTTAATTTTGAGAGACTTGAGACCCAGCTTAAAGCATGTCACTGCAGAATCATGTTTTCTAAAGCCAAGGTAAACTTCTTGAACGCTCAAAGACAATGAGACTACTGAAACGTAACAAAGCAGTGTTTAAAAGTGTTTTCTCTCTCCCCAGCCTTCTGTCTTGGCAATGTCTATTATGGCACTAGAGATAGAAGAACAAAAACTACTGGAGTTGACAGAGGCATTGGAATTTCTGCAGTTGCATTCCAAGGTACACATAGCTAAAGTTTCAGGGAAGGAAGGAAGAAAAATGTATGCAAGAGCCTATGTAGTGGGGAAGTGGGAGGTCCATTGGCATACTGACTTCTTTTGTGACTTTGTTGGGACTTTTTCCCCACTTGGCTTGGGATCTTTGGCTTCCTATCTTATGTGAAGCTGAAAGTACATGTATAAAACAAGGATTTAACCAACATATGAGATTCTGTCTTGCTATTTAGATAAACAACAGAGATTTGACCTTCTGGAAGGAACTGGTGTTGAAGTGCCTTACAGAATATTCCTCGAGCAAGTGTTCCAAACCAAATGTCCAGAAATTAAAATGGATTGTTTCTGGACGTACAGCACGGCAGCTTAAACATAGTTACTACAGAATAACACACCTTCCTACAATTCCAGAAACCAGCTCATAATAGGTAACTCCTTGTAAAATCATCTTCTGATAATGTAGAAGTAATTAGCTGTTAACGACCTCAAAGTTTCTTATTCCGTATAGGTAACCTCTTGAAGACATATAACATAAACGTAGTAGGCCTGTCATAGAGGCTGGTCTGTTGTCGTGTTCATGCTTGAGCGAGTGCTGTACCTAAAGGAGTGGCAACCTAATATATGAACGCTGGAGAAAGAACTGATCCTCTGGTGTGCTGTGGGAGCAGAAATGTGTTCTACAGACATTGGGACCTCATTCAAACTAAAATGTGGAGTAAAACTGGTAAAAAGGCAGATAAAAAAACTTGGCTTGCTCCTATACTAAAAAGAATCGGCTAAGAGGAAACAGTTGCCTATTAGAATGAGTTTCTTGTAATCATTCACTTAAGCCACTTAAAAGGAAGACAGTTTTAGAGTTTTGCTTGTATAGCTGTCTGTTTAGTAAAGTCTAAAAACTGTAATTCAGTTATTCTTATTACTGTTTTTTTGCTCTGTAGAAATTGTGAACTACTTCATTATCTAGACTTTAATTCCAAAGGCTACACATTTTCTGTAACGGCTGTCTTGTTATTGTCTGCTATATTAAAGACTGATGCTTTGTTTGGCTCTTACAGAAAGCCCTTCAGTTGACTTTTTGTTTTGTTTTGTTTTGTTACAGGAGTACAATAAAACAAGGAGAGAACCATCCTGTGACCTTGTCAACAGACACATGAATATTTTGGAAACATGAGCTTAATAATGAAGAATTCAACTCATGGAAAGAACATGTAATGCTTCAGACTAAAGATCCTTCCAGCAAATGTGTTCTTTTCATGATGATTACAATATTCAGTGTCAGTTTTCAGTCTTATTTGTTAGACTGTTTACTGTTCAGTGAAATACCACAGTACCAATACAAGGAATTGTAACACCTTATAGTTTGTAGAGCAGTTTGTGTAGTCTAACCTTGGTTTACTGTAACTGCAGGTGCTGAATTATATATTTAATTTTAAAAATCTGTTTCACTTTCCAAAGGTTATGTGACAGTAGGAAAACATCATGTGCAGTAGTACAGTGCTGCAGTGTCTCAACCAAACTAAAGACTAATCCTGCTTGATATTGATGACAATAGCAAATGCCTGTCAGTCCCCCTGACACGCTGTTTGGGCAGTGTCATATGTCCATGTGTTCCTGCTGGGCAGGGCACTGCCCTTCTCTCCTGGACACTGTGATACCCACTGAACACGTCAAGAGCCAGAAGAACGTGCTAGAGCAGAAGAAAAAAGAAACTTTATTTCGTTACCTTATAAAAGGTAGTCACTAACACAGCATCAGGAACTTCAGTATTTTGTAAGAGGTGTAGTTTACTGAGATCACAAATTATTTCACAGTGTAAAAAACTTGATGATACATAATGAAGGCTGAAGGAAAGTAGTGGGGTCATCAGTTCGACATCTGATGACAGTTTTTCGACTGACATCAGTTTTTCAAAGTTTCACTGAACAAGGGGTAAAAATGCTGATGCTGAATAGGTACTTTTTTACAGGCACAGTAGGAGCAGGGCTAATGCCCCATCTTGCCCTGTACATAGGAGCAATCTAGTTGAGAAGCACTGAAGATTGCTTCAACTCTGATCTCTTTAATGGTAAGCTTCACAAAATACAACTGCGTTTTCTGAAGACCGGGTCAGTACTTGAGGCATATCATGCTTCTGGTGCTAATGAGGAAGTGAATATGAGAACGTATTATTGTATGTAAGATGAACAGAGGGGCTGGGGGGATGTTGCTAATGACCTCTTGAATTCTGCATCACATGGTGGAGCAGAGGCTGTTAATAACTGATTGCTATATGAACCGACTTAGTGAAGAAGGAGAGATCAGAATGTTCTGCATAGCGTGGGCTTAGATGTTAGCCAACCAACCCTTTCCCCTTGATGGTAATAGCTAAGGGGGTAAACTGTTATTTGCATATCTCAAACTAAATTAAATTAAACCTTTCACAGAAGACTTCATACCAAAGCTGTATACTGGACAAATGAAGCCACCACATGAACCCATGGCAGTGATTGCATTGTATAACATCAAATTAGGTTTTGCATCTAACAGTGCTATCTGTGCATTGTGCTGGCCTGTGAAAAGCATATCTGTGATTCAGACAAAGGTGTGGCCAGCCTACTGGAGAGGTGGAGAAGATGCAATTCTAAATGTCATGTCTCAAGATGCATACCTTTCAATTAAACATTGAAATGTGCTTAACTGAGTAACTTTTTTTTGCTGTTTGTTATAAAACTTCATGGTAGGAAGTCTATTATATCTGAACAGCACCTGGAAAACTTCCAGGCTGTAGGTAAAAGATTACAGAGATTTTTTTTAAGAGGTTGAGGCTGCATGGGAAAGGCTAGAGAACCAACAGGAAAATCTCAAGGTGCTCGATTAAAATTATTTCAACTCGGCCCATGATTACTCTAAATCCTTTGAGATATTAAAAGTGTCAAGATCGAGAAGACTGACTAAAGTAGCTTTAACTGTTCAAATTTGACTTCAACCCTCTTCTGTTATTTATCCAATAGTACATATCACGTGTTTCTGTACATTGCAGCAAATACATGGATGGTGCTTGCTTAAGAGAATCTTGCACTCAGATTTCTAATTCCAAGATTTGAGTTTTTGCTCTTAGAACTGAAAAGGTACTAATTAAGGAAAGTCATAGCATCAATATAATTTTATTTTCATCTACATTCTTCCAAAATTAGAGGTCTACTTACAGTAGACGATAGAGGTAGCTAACCAAGTAGTTCAAACCTTTCCTCTTAAAAACAATTCAGAGCTGTGATGCCTGAATACATACCTCACAGTTCTCTTTCCTTCACATCAGCCTTGGACTTAGCTGCAGGATGACTCTCATGCTACTTCATAAAGCAGAAAACAAGGGAATAAAGTTTAGCTTTGAAAGTGCATATGGTAAATGTAAGTTCATGCACTGAAGTGTCAGCTGCCATTCTAAACTTCTGCTCTAAGCAAGAGACATACAAAACCATCCTGTGCAAATCAACTGCTGGAACAAAAAAAGCCAAACAACTGTTTCACTGGATATAATGTTGCATCAAAATGATGACATTCACTTTTCTATCTTCCCTCTGTCTTCAGTTGCTTTTGCAGCAGTCTCCTTCGTTTCTTAACTATACCATCCACCTTCTATACTAGGATCGTGGTAAAGACAAAACTCCATAGCTATAAATCAACGTTTGGTACCATGCTACTTTCCTTTGTAGTTAGGCAAGTTCTCTAAACCCCAAGCACAGCATATGGACTTCCTTTACGTTCTGTTAAAGATGACTTGGGTAGAAGGAGCACACTTGATTACCTCAGGAGTATTAATGCTTGCTTGCTCACACAACAAGCAAGCAGTGGATATAATTACAATGAAAGCATTCATCCTCAACCTTTGCTTCATTTTTGCCATATGCCAACTGAAATAACGATACAATTTTAGAAATAAGGCTCAGCAGTATGACGTACAGCTGCTGGCAATTTATCTCCTCTAAGACTTCTGCTTGGGACTTAAGTATAGACAGTAGTTCAGTGTTCAGAATTCAACAGGATTTGGCAATTGTGTTTTCTTCCTGTGGTAGTCTGTTTGACACAGCCTCCATCCTGTGTAATGCTGTGGTTGGAGTGCTCTCAGCTGCATCCTTAACCACGAGTAGAAAACTCCCGATACATAATTGGCACATGCAAAATATCCTATCATGCAGCAGCTAAGTTTAAAATGTGGCTATTATGTTTAAAAGTATCAACTTTTAAAATTTACAGCTTCTTAGATACATCATCAACAACTTGGGCTACATGTCAGTAATGAACAGGTGCAAGATACCATTTCCTACTTAGGTACTTCCTATTCCTTTCAAAAGCCATATCTCCTTTCAAAATCTTAGATATTTATACTGAAAGGCTATATTACATTAACACGTAAAATTATTTATATCCAGACTTTCACCTGACCTTTCAGTTTTCTAGTATTGCTTACCTGGTAGCAAGTATTAATCATTAGTACTATATTTGGCTGCACAGTGGATTGTAAAACCTTATCTGAGGCAGGATGCAGTAATGTCTTTATTTAAGTAAGTCACTTTTTTAGAATGAGATTTATGAGTTCTCAGAGGACTACTACAGAGGGAAAGTGTAACTGTGGCCATCCTTCCCATTGCAAGTTAAGAGAAAATATTAAATATCTTGCTTATAACATCTGTTCTTCAACAGTGAATAAGATATTCTTGCATAAAGAGAAGTGGTGTATTTATAACTGACTAGTTTACTCTGGTGGTTTTTTTTTAAAAAAAAACAACCCAAACCCAACACTCTGCTTAAAGATGTTACTTTATGTACACCTTTCTCTATAGTTTGTCATTTAGTACTAGAAAGTTATTGCAGCTTATAAATCAGCTGATAACACTTTGTCTTCATTCTACTGGAAGAGATCTTTCTCTTCACTGAAGTAATTACTTGACAATAATCCGTTGAAGAGATCACTGAAGTCTTCAGCAGTTACATGATTCCAGTCCTTAAGTCTGTAATTCCCCCCAAGGAACACAGATGAACAGTTTACTTCTCAAGACTAGAAAAGTCTGGCCCTCCTTTGCTGTAATTTCCAGAAATTTCTGCTCCGCTGAAATCAAATCCAGGGTTCTGATGGAGGTAAAAGAAAAGTTTAATAGACAGATTATTTGTAATCAAAATGTTTAAAAAAACCAAACAAACAACAAACAAAAAGTCCAAAATGGCTTCTATTAATAGTCTGTAACAAGGACGTACAAAGATCAACTTGTCATCCATTTGTCATGGCACTGAAGTTCTTGGAAAATACATCAACAAATAAAACTTAAATTGTCATAGTTTGATTGCCTACTGCTGAAGTGACTTTGTAATGCTGTTCTATGTTGGCAAGCAGTTATATCTCCCAGTAAAGAAACATCAAAGAAAGTTTAAGAAAAAATTCTGGCTTCTGGTGTCCCTTGAAACTCCTATTTGAAAATATAAGTACCTGCTGTGTTGGATCATAAGTTTCATAAAAATTATGTTCTTTGTTGCAGGATGTAGCATGCTGGTTCAGTTGTTAAGTAGTAATTCTGCAACTCTGCAGACATGCATAGGAATAGTTGCATGCTAAAGGTATACCAAAACAATTCAAGCAATTTTAGTAAAAGGGCAAGGAGAATATTTTCCAGCTAACTATTCTATATCATCTGATGTTATAAACAAACATATTTAATAGACCTTGATGTAAGAAGTTTGTTGTAAATACAGCTGTTACAATTCTAGATAATAACAGCAATTGTGTGTAGCCTAACTTAAAAGTTTAGTATTATGCAACAAACCCTAAAACAGCAATACCCTTCTCCCAACCTCATCCTAACTTTTCACAAAACTGTCAGACAGACTACAGACAGAACAACCTCTTGAAAGTACGCTGATAAAGCCCCGTAAGCATGCTATATATATATATATATCTTTATGTATATATATCTGTACATATATTTTTACATCTTAAACTGTATGTTTCCATGGCACTGGACAGCAGAACAATTTTGCTCAGCTTTCATGGCCTAACCTCTGTGTGCAAACACAAAATATAAGGAGGAATTATGGTCCTTTAACTTGCCTCTCTTTGGAATCGCTCCAGTGTAAGTTTTCTTTGCATCTGGTCCTGCACCCAAGGATCAGCAGCATATTCATTTTCTAACAGAGATGTCCAACAATTTCCAGCATCTCGATTTGTCTTCATTAGAACAATTCGTATCAGCTTCCTGTCTTCTATTGAATTAAAACAAACACATAAAACAATCATTAAACTCAGTCCTATGTGCTATGGTTTTTTGTTGTTTTGGTGAACTCACCGTTAACAAGCACAGGATTTTTTTGGTGATGTAATTTAAATTCTTAATGCCAACAGGGTTATTGATAAATAAACAAACGTTCACAAGAAACAGAAAGGCTGAAGGAAAGATAGCGTATACAGCCATCTTTCCCCTTTCTGGCCTGTAAAATGCTGAAGCTGTTTTTAAGGTTTTAAAACATAGTTCACAAGTACTTCTATTGCAAATATACACTAACCTTTTAGAGAGCTTCACAACAGAGAAAAGATTTCATCTATTAATATATACAGCTCAGCTAAGGCAACAACGAAGGATTTGAGGTCAGGCTTTACAGAGAGTTATTACCAATAAAAGCCATAAGTTTTAGCAACATATGGAGGTATAATGAATTTTTTTTAAACACAGACAGTACGGTTATAAACAATGTATTGCAAGTACCTTTCAAAGTTAACATGTAGGATGTTTAGTTCTACTTAACTGAATAAATACAACATTATAAAGTGTATTTTGAAGATTATTCCCATACTGGAAAAGAGTAGGCTTCACTTCACTATGTTTGTTTACACTTCTAGTTTTCATGCTTAAGTTACTAAATCATTAACCAATATTTAGAACAAATATTGAATGGAAAACAAAATCCACCATTGGAAAACATTAAGCACAATCCACAAATATGATTGTCAAAACGCAAAATATTGAGAACACTTTACAATATTTATGATGCAACGATCAGAGAAGCTTTTTTTGCTCATTATCTGTTGTTGGTACCTTAGTGTGATTTTTAGATTGCTTTTTGATTTTCTTGGACTGTAGGTTTTGTCACCCATCTCAGAAATATAATGCACATAATGTCACCTATCACAAGAATATAATGCAAAAGAGAAAGAGAAAAAAGAGAAGTAACAATTATAGAGAGGCACAGACCAATAACTGTACCATAATTGTACAGCTTTAACGAGGGTTTCCAAAAAACTTCTCAATATATGGAAGTGTTTTTAATCCATTGACTATTACCTTCCAAGATATGGCATTTTTCCATTAACCTTAATCTCCAGGGCTTTTGTGCTATCTCAGTTCCTTAGTCTGGCAATAAGGATTGTCTTTTTTACGAAGCTACGTACAGGGAAGAAAGTAATCTTTCCCATTTAAAAAACAAAAAGGGTAAACTCTTCTGCAGCGTATTTTGAGAAGTTCTACTGCCCTCATAATGTCATCAGATGTAGGTTATTACCTAACGTCCACGTTCCTTCATCAGTTATTGTAGAGTCGAAAAGTTTACCCTGCAAAAAACATGTATGCTATTACAAAACAGGAAAACCCCATCAGTAACCAGTTCATATGTCACTGTGAAGTTTTGCTCACAACTTACCTTGTTTTCTACTGAAAATGAACAGGGTGATCTGGCCCTATGTATAATCTTACTTGCACATAGACGATCAAAGAATTATTTTTTGTTACACAACTTTTTTTTTTTTTTAATGAAGCATTTAATACAGTAAAAATAGCTGTCACAGTTTCAGTATCTCAATTCATTAAAAGGGCTTGTGTTTCTCAGAGGGTAATGTCACTTTTAATAGAGTTGCCATGAAAAAGCCAGTGTTTCTGCCAAGGGTAACATACAGCTATGGAGCCATCTATATACATTATGCTACAAAGAACCGTTTGCTACCAATGTGAAAGTAAATCTCTGAACTTATCATCTTTATTTTTCCTATCATAGAATCGCTTAGGTTGGAAGGGACCTTTCACATCATCTAGTCCAACCATCAACCTAACTCTGACAAAAACCATCACTAAACCATATCTACCGTCTTTAAAGATCGTGCAGTTAGACAAAACTGTTTCTAGTATGTTCCATGTTTGATTTACCAAAATCTCGATATTTAAAGAAGAAAAAAAAAAAGGCACAACGCAGACAGGTATTTTTAATCCCCTCGGGAGGCAGCGAAGCGCCCTCAGACCCCGGGGCCCTCACAGGCCTACCGCCCCCGCCGGGCCGGCCCATACCTGCAGCAGCTCCTGGCCCCCCACGGAAAGCGCGATGTGCCGGCTCTGCAGGCTGCAGCGGACGTCCTTGGCCCGAGTGCCCGGCGGCACCCGCACCTCGATGAACACCTCCTCCAAGGTCTGGTACCAGCGGCCCCAGGGCGTCCCGCAGGGCACTACCCCGCTACGCTCCTCGAAGGGAGCCGACATGGGGGACGGCGGCCCCACACCGCAGCACCACCCTGCGCACGCGCGCAGCGCGAAAGGACTACCCACCCTACGCGCCTGCTCCGTGTCCGCGGCGCTGATTGGCCGAGCCAGCCCGCAGCCGGAGAAGGTGATTGGTTGCTCGCGGCGCGTGGTGGTGGCCGTTGGTGCCTTTGAACGCTGAGGCGGCCGCGGCGCGGGGGGTTCAGTCTGCCATGGCCTTCTCCAGAGCTCCGCTCCGCCGCTTCAACCACAGCTCTGGTACGTGCGGCCCGGCTTCGGGTGGTGGAGGGAAGGGAGCCTGGGGCCTTCCTAGTCGTGCCTGAGGGAAGGGGAACTGGCCTGCGGTTGCCTCAGTGCGCCCCAGAACCTTTGCTCCCCCCGTGAGGGGAGTTGCCTGTAACAGCATGTGTGAGGGCCTCTTGTCTGAGCGCTTGTAGGAGTCTCCTTCTGAGGAGGAAAAATTCCGACTTCATGTCGAATCCTGGTCGTAAGTAAACGGCTACTAAATGTAGCAGTGAACATATACCTATATGCACGTATTAAACAAAACAGTGATAAACCAGTGTTTTTCTAACCTTCTGGTATTGTGATACAAAGCTACCAAAGAAATGTACTGAACCAGTCATAACTGAAGCTACTCAGGGCGTTTTCTAATGTAAAAGTTTCTCACGATGACTTTTTGGCTGTTGCTGAATGCCTCTCTGCTATTGTCACTTGTTCTCATAATAAATGAAGTTGCTCTTATTTGCAGAAAGCTGAAGCAAGTAGGTAAGCATTTATTGGGCTTGAGACCACCCGACTATAGCGATAATTGTATGAAGAATTTGTAGCCATCTTGTTTCTCTCTGCTGTTTTGCTTAAAATGAATTATTAAAAAACTTTATTTTTTAAAAATGTTTAAGTAACTTAGTTCTTTGGAGGAAAAGTTTGGCATTCAATAACATCTAAGTAGCTTTTTCTAAAAAAGAAGTAGTTTTTTTTTAAAAAAAGGTTTGCTTTTTAGCCTTTAATACTTTAGACTGGCTCTTTCACCAATTAAGCATCAAGATCCTCTAACCACTTGGGTTTTCTCTTTATGGAAGTTAATGCACAGCTATCACTAATAAGATGCCTTGCAATATTGTATATCTAAATCTGTTTCTAATTTTATAGTGTGATAAAAGAAGCCCTTCCCACACTGTGCGCTGTATATTTTCTTCATGTTTAGGTGGAGGATGAGGAGAACTGAGACTCCAGTTGTTTGTTTGCTTTTCTTTTTGTTAAAAGGATTTAACTTAAATGCATTGCCAGGTTCAACTCAGTAAAATTGAAAACCATATCATTTACCTTAACAGTTTTCTGCTGTTCTGAAAATCTCATTTCTAGTATGTACCCCACTGCAAGGATCCTACGATGTTAAATCTTCAGATGCACTGAAAAGTTCTCTGCCCTCTGAAACATGTCAACGGGTTAGGAAACAGAAGAGTAAGTAGTCTTAAAAGTTGCACAGAACACGGTGGTATGCTATTTTTGAATGCTACAATTGTTAATGCTTACATGCTGTTACTGCTGTGTTCCTGTTTAGAATTTGGTTTACGTTGTGGGATCTCTCTGCCTATCTTACAGCTCAAGGAAATAGCAGCTATAAAAACATGTCTAACTGAATCTTCAAAAATAGCTTTATATGTGACTTCTGCTAATTAGGGGGACCTCTGGAGGTCAAAGAAATTATTTAACTACTTCATTAATCTTGTTTTTACTGATATTTTCATGGGTTTTTCAGATATAGCACATGCCACAGTTGAAAACTGACAGCATGGATCTGGATGGTGGGGGGGAAACTTGGCAGAAGCTGAATTCTCAAAACTGACTCTCATCTGGTAGTCTCTCTCTAAACTCTCTCAAGTGCTCAGATGACTAATATTCAACTGCTGAATTATAATGAAATAAACAGCTGGCATTGGGTTGTGAAGTGGATAGTCTAATAACCAGGTGGCATTCTGTCTTTTCTATAAAAAGCCAATTGATCTTGTCTAGTGTGGTTAAATTTTTCCCTCACCATGTGCATGCACACCTTCTTCCTTCACCATTCTTTTCTATGTCCTTCTGCAGGTGAGACAAATCTGAACAGTGAGAAGAGTGCACCCACCCCTGTAACTGGAAGGAGACTTGCATCTCTCGGATCAACAGTAAGACTCATCTATGGTGTCTGTAGCACTATTAAATTCCAGCTAAAGCTCATTGTGACTAGTTAAATCATATAGCCACTTTATACAGTTACTACTAACCTACCTGAGTAAACCATAAAAGACGTTATTGTGCCTGTATTCCTTAATAACTCAGAAGGAAAAATGAAATTGCAGAACCTTTGGAAATTGTGTGATTGGGACTACAGAGTCTTCAGTGTTACAATGTTGTGGGGTTTTGCCTCTTGCTCACCACGTAATTATGGTGTACCTGCTTCTTTTTAAGAAGACCGTGTTTCTGCTTTCGTACAGTGGACAGGGTATAGCAGAAACCTAGTGGTAAAAGAAACAAAGAGCGGATAATACTGTATATACAGGCTCTCAGGGCAATGTGCAAGGATATGGATTTGAAGATGCATAGCTTAACCAGTTGAAAAACTATAACCCTGACTTACTAATGTAGTTTACTAGTACTCCTGTGTAGGATGTCCTGTTGTAGGATGAAATTTTGCAAACCAACCTGTGGTTAAGAGATTAAAGTGTTTTTTCTGAAGTTTAGGGGGTGCTAATGTCTCAAAGTTTCTTAGTCTCCTTCCTGTCACAATGGTTATGAGCTGTCTGTTCGGAGTAATGCTTATGAGAAAGTACAATGGTAAAACCCATCCTACCCTGATACTTGTCTGCCCTATGTGTGGAAGAGAGCTGTTTGCTTTTTATTTTGTTTGTGTATCTTTAATAGTATTGTCTATATGAAGGCATCCACTCTTATATTTGACTGGGTTGTTAAACTAGTATGCAGCTAGAGATCAGTTTAAATATTTCTAACACATCTGTTTTCAAAAGCCAGTTAATGCGACTCTGAAGCCTAAAAAAGACTTTATCCTTATGAAAGAGAAAAAGAAACAGAAGACACTGGAGAAGGAGGTACGAATGCATTATGGGAGTGCAATCCTGTAATGTTTCCCACTTACCATAATTAAACACACAAGCTGGTAAAATTAACCTCCTTTGCATAACACAGCATACAAATAGTTTGCAAAGAGCCCTGTGTAGAGCAGAGATTATCAAATGTTGTGGTGTGTAGAAAACATTGGGTTTGTTAACGGAATTGCATAAATTCCTACTGATCATGAACAGCTATGCAACCAGTTTTGTTTTGTTGTTTTTTAAAAAAGGGGGGAGAACCAAGTCCTAAGTTCTCTACCCTAAAAAGTTTCTGTTTTATTTAACAACTGTTTGCTGAGACTTTTGTTTAATACTTTACATAATTTTAAAATGTAAGAGGCAGCTAGCTTTTCCTTATCAGTACACTTCTGTGTACTAATCTATGCCTCATGTCTCAAATGTCACATTCTGTCTTTCCATTCCACAGCCAAAGAGGAGAGTTGGCTTCTGTTGCAAGTTGAAGCTAAGAGTGTTCTAACTTTAACATGTTGTATTGGCTAAGTAGCACAAAATAAGTCAGATGAAATGCTAGGACTGCAAATGTATGGTGTCTAATAATAGGTGTTTGTGGTGATTCTGTTCTCTGCTTTCCTGTGAATGACATAATTGGAAGATACGTATTCTGAATGAAAGTTAATACAGTTTGGATACTTAGCCTCTCTAAGAAAAATGACAGATATAAACTAGTGATGTTATTTAAGAAGAATAATAGTAGGAAATAAAGGAAATACCTCTTTTGTTTTAGATTCGTGCATTAGTGAGAGAGCGTGGAGAGCAGGATAAAAAACTTAAGGCTCTGGATGAGGATTTTGTTAAGATGGAAGCAAAGCTGAGTGCTGCAGTTCAGGAGAAAACATCTCTTTTGGCAAATGTTGCATGCCTGAAAAAACAGCTTCTGGAACTAACAAGAACTAACGAACTACTAAAATCAAAGGTATTCAGACAAATAACAGCAAAGTCAAAGCAAATATGTGCTTATTAAGCTCCCTGGGCAAGAGGAAACTTTAGTTGCTGCTCAGAATCTATTTTCACATTCCCTGTGTCCCTTCATTGCCATAGGGATAGAGCATGTCTGGTTTGGGATCTTGTGCACTTCCTTCTAAAGACAGGGTGGGACCTCCTAACGCCTGTCTCAAGGATGGGTAGAAATCAGTGTTATGTGTGGGACGGGGACACTTTTAAAACATTGTTTGAAGAGTAATTCATATGAAGAAGCTAAGCTTAGTGGGTTTATGTTCATCTCTAATAAGCTGTCTGAAGATGGCGTGCAGAAGAAAATGAGCAGCCTGTGCATGGAGTTAATGAAGCTCAGAAACAAGAGGGACGCTAAGGAAAAGGTATGACCATTTGCATTGCACAGGGTAGTAATTCTGAGCTGTTCAGGAGCAGGCAATGAAGTGCTTACAACAGAATTGCAGATCATGTTTTATTTCTGTCCTCAGCTTGGTAGATTATTCTATTTTCTGTAGAGTGAAAATAGAGAAAGAGAGATCAAATGATGAGTGTTCTTGATTTTGCTGTTGATGTGCAGAGTAAATCTGAGTTCAAGTAAGGAAGCCTAGAAATAACTCTGTCACAATATCAATCTGTTGGTCAGACTATTAGTTTCTTTGAAAGCTGGTATAGTTTGAAGCTCTTAAACACGTTTGCATTTTTTGGGGTGTAGTGGTTGTTTTTGTTTTAACAAAGGGCTGATATCTTTACAGAGGGATACTTTGAATCACATTGAGCATAGTAGCAAGTGCTAGCATTGAATTGTAGTTATGAATTAATTTCAGTTTACTACTGTCTCTTAGACAATTGATTTATTTTTCTACTAAATCTCATTTTGGTGCTAACATGTGTTTTTTGTGTCTTTTTTTAAGACTGCACTTGCAAAGCAGGAAAACATGGAAATGAAGCTGCAGGAAGTGCAAAGGAATCTAGAGCATTCAAAAGGAAAAGTAGCACAGTTAGAAGAAAAACTGTAAGTAGTAAGGAAAGGAATTGACCTAGATGACATTACATCATCTAGCTGTGCTTACATGCTTATACCTTACAGTAAGCATATAGTTTAGGGAAAAATACACACTGTCTCCTTATTGAGAAGGAACAGAAATAATTAGTGTTTGTGACCTGGAATAAATTTGATTGATGAAATTTTAGGAACTGCTGTATTCTTATAAAATGAACATATACAATATTGTTCCTCTAGTGTATCTAACCTTTTTCCAGAAGACAAACCATATCATCTCAACTCTGTCTTCCAGCGTGGTACGGGTGGAGTTCTCTTGGCTATGGGGTGAGGAGGGAAGACATGTATCTTGAGAAAAGAATTGTCATTTATCTTGGAGCAAGACTTTCATGTAGGTTGGATACTTCAGTGTCTGGCCCTTTAGATGAGTAAATTAGGAATAGGCAAAAAAGAAAAAACATTGGACCAGGGGCTGAGATCCTAATTCAGTAGCCAGGCATTTTACACAGATTCGATGAACATGTGTGTTCTCCAGCGAAGTGTGTTGAAGAGCAGTTGTGGTGTCTTCAGAGTTGCTCCACATTAGCCACATTCTCTCAAGAAAGGCAACTGTGAAGTGTCTTGGCTGTAGCAGCTGTATGTAGGAAGAGAGAGTCCAAATCAACACTTTCTATTCTGCCCAAATAATGTCAGTTGCCGCACAGGAACAGTGTGCTAACATATAGGCTATTTCTGAGGATGGTGACCTAAGAAAGATGAACTTATAAGGTATATTTTATATCAGTTTTGCATGATTGGCACTGCAGCACCCTTCTTATGCTTTCTGCATTTAATTGACATCCAAGTGTTCAAATATGAGCAGAATCTTTATACTTACATTAGAGTTAAAATACACAAAGCTAATAATCCAGGTAGTGCAATTCATGAAGGAAGGAAATGATAATTTGTCTAGCTAATGCAGCTCTTTTAGCATATTTGCTTGTGGCAGGATACAGCTCAGCATCTTTAATACAAAGAAGACCATATGGAACAATTATCAAAAGAGGGTAGAATCACCTCTTAGAGCCAATACCAGTTTGTCAGCCGAACTGGATTATGAAAAGTATGTATTATTACTAAGTTGTGATTCAATAGTTTATTTCTACTTGCTTATCTGTAAACAAATAGCTTACAAGTAGCTCTGAATTTGTTTAAATACATCCATCATGAAAAATTTCCTGGTTTTAGATCTGCTACTGAGAGAGAGAAAGTTGAAGAAAAGTCTGACACTGAAAAACTCCTGGAATATATCACAGAGCTCAGGTACTAACAAATTGCTCTTGAGTTGGACTGGGTAAGTTAAAAGAGGTAAAAGACAGCCTTGCTTGTGACTGGTGAAGTAGAACCTTGGCAACAATTCTGTTTAACAGTATTAAAATAGAGAGAGGAAAGAAATCAGGTATTTTTCCACACAATGTAAAGGAGTTGTAAAATATTTTAATTATCTTTCTAAATGTGCTTTTTGTATCAAGATTCTGAAATATTTTTTTAACCTGATTTTTTTGTACATAAATCAAGTGAAATCCTTTTCCTCTAAGGTACTGGCAGTAATGTCTTTTATCCCTTGCTTGTAAAACAATGTACAGTAGGGAAAAAAAGCCCTCAATCTTGGATTCCGGTGAACTTTACAATACTCCAATTTGCATTTAAGAGTTGTGATGAATTATGTATGTATGAGCATCAGTCTGACTCTAAAAATCACTAATCTACTGCCTTGTAACCAACTGAAACTCTAACCAGCCTAACTAGGACATTAATGTGTCCCTAGCTGAGAACATGGTAAAAATACAAAAGTATTTAAATAGTTCATTCTCCCCTGCCCCACTGTCAATTTACTTATTAAGAGATTCTTCATTAACATGTGTCTTAAGATTTTGCTTATTCTTGTAAAATCTGGTTTATTAATGTGTATGCTTTTCTGTCAAAACTCAGCTTTTAAAAAAACTGGATGTAGCAGTCATCTGTAAATCAATTATAGTGACTAATTCTGTCTTAAACCATTATATTTTATTTGTGTGATTGTATAAGCTTCTTTTGAAATAAAACATTGATGTTGAAATACACTGCTTTTAATTGCACATTAAGAAAAGTTAATTAAAAAAACTTGTGTGTGGGAAAGTAGGTGAAGGCAGTGTTCCTTTTGGAAACAGGAAGAGTCCCCAAGCATTTTTCCTGTGTGTTGAAGTGTAAGCTTACAAACAAAATTAACAAATACCTGATTTTTCTCCTACAGTAGTGTTGCAGAAACAGTTGAGAAATACAAACTAGATGTTGCCCAGATGGAAGAGATGCTGATAAAGAAAGACCAAGATAATGGGATCCTGAGGGATACCCTCAAAACAAAAGAGGAAGAATCATCTAAACTGATAAAAGAACTGAATGAAAGGTGTCAATTGCTTCAACAAGAAAAAGGTAATAGTTAGTGAGTTAGTGCTTGTATGCTGTTCGCATATGTGGCATCACTCACGTAGAATCATAGAATTGTTAGTTGGAAGGGACCATAAACCTGTCTTAAAGCATCTCAGATGAATTTGTTCTAAAATGACAATTTAGACCAGTTTGTTCCAAGTTAAAAGTCATGTCTCTGAGCTTCAGCTGAAAAGTGAGGCATATTTCTAACAATATGGAAACTACCTTAAATCTGACATCTGCTAAGTCTAAATGTGTGTTTCCTTGGAGGGTTACTAAGGTAATAGTACAGAAATAAAAATTGTTTACCTAGTAGAAATGGCTTTAGTCTGCAAGCTGAACTTGTATGACTTGTTCCTTACTCTTAGCTGAGAAGCTGTACGGTATTGTCTCAATCCACTGTTAGCAGCTGCTGCACAAGTTCATTGAGAGATTGGGAATGTGTCTAGGAATCCTTCTTCATGTCTCTTTCCTCCCCTCCCCCAAAACCAGCGACCCTGCAGCCTGAAACTGGTACTCAAATCTCTGTGTACAGTTGGCTGGTATGTGCTAGTGTTATGTGGAAGAAGCTTTGGGGAAATCATTTAGCTGTTTTTCCCTAGCTATATTGCTGTTTTGGTGAAGGCTAATTGCTTGATTTAAAGACTCTGTTAAAATTTATTTTTAAAATGGTGTACTTTCAGCTGATTTTGAGGAGTTTCCAGATGGGTTAAGGATGTGGTTTGGATTTATTTCCCCCCACCTATCTAAATTTAAAGCTAGAATGGAAGTACTATGAAGAATAGATGTTGTAGTTCTTTGAAGATAGAGAAGGGAACTTGTGTTATATTGGCAATTCCTCTACATAGAGAAAGAGTTGTCTGAGAGCAGAGAAAAACTTCTGAGTATGAATGCTGAAATAGAAGACCTGAAAAAAAAAATTGTCTCAGAAGAACAAGAACACCAAAAGCTTCTTCAGAAACACGAGGAGATGGTCGCTAAGCTGCAGCAAGAGAAGGTAAATACAGACTATAAATTAGTCTAAAAATAGACTTCAATCCCAATGACAGGCACTAAAGGTTCTGATTTTGGTTACGCATGAGATTGCTGTATTATTAATGGTCTAAACTGTGTAATGTTGAAGTGGGTGCTGGCAGGCAGAAACTGCGTGGTCCGAAGTCTCTAAGAATCATAGCTGGTATGATGGGTGTTTCAGTTCTTCCTGTGGATTTGACCTTATTCTTGTGCTTTAAAGTTTGAATACTGCAAATTAGTTTTTAATATCTAGAAAAGTTACTGGTAGTTTTAAAAACTGTGATACTCTGGCATGCAGGAGTCATCTGCATCAATGCATCAGAAGTTACTAGAGTTGCAAGATGAGGTAACAAGTGAGAGACACCTTCTTGAAGAAGCGCTGAATGATACAATGAATGAGCTGAATAAATTACATGCTAAGGAGAAGAAAGCTGAGAAGATGGTGAAGCGGTTGGAACAAGAAATCAAATCTCAAGCTCTTGAACTTGCACAGATGGAAGTAAAGTTGAAAGGGTTTGTGAAATAGCTTTCTAATTCTGAAGCTTTGAAAGGAAAAATGTTAAATCAGTAGCATAAGCGAAGCTTCTGAGCCTAATTCGGGTTTTAAAGATACCTAAACAGGTCTAAATTTATTTCTTGATGGTTGTCGATTATTGATAGTGGTTAGACCTAGTCTAGCTGAGTGATTTGAATCAGTTTTCTATTGTCTTAAAACTGTTTAGTGTGCTTATACTTGCTTGAAATGCCAGTACTGAAGTAATATGCCGTTGCTGTGAAGGGTAGGCTACATGCATGTTGTGTTTGACGTTTCTGACCTGGAGGGGGGCAATGACTAGGAAAGACTTTCAAGCAAGTTGTTTTCTTCCTTTCACATATTGTTAACATATTTCACATATTGTTAGGTGTTCAATCTAGTCTATAGCTATCTTATAAAATAAGGGGAGGGGGAAATGCTTTGTTAAATCTGCTAGGAAGATTGTGCTTTAATACGTGAGAAGTTGTGGCAGAGAAGTTACTGGTTTGTCACAATAAATTTATTGCTGCCACTGCAAGCCTTATCTAAGTGATAACAGCATTTGTTAATGTGTTCAAACCTACTTACCTCCAGTGTGGAATGCTGAATTTTAATTTCAGGAAGAATGCTGAGTTGGAGCAAATCAATGAAAAGCACAGCAATGCTGTTTTGCAAATCCAAGAAGAGCATAGCAATACATTGCACAAACTTGGAAAGACTGTTGCTGAGTTTGAAAGGTATTTAAGTTTCATTAAGATTTTAGGATGGGGATTACTTCTAAGATTACAATAAAATATGCTGTTTATTCATGTACTTTGGTACTTAACACTGTATATGAGCGTTAGTACAAATTAGAGCAGAGGATTTTGTGATGGTGTATTTGATGGCATTAAGATATTCATTTATTCCTTTTGAGTACTAGTCAAGTGCAATGACACACTCAGTATCTAGTTCAGGAAACTGGATGTTTCTTCTTCTGAAGTGTAGCCAATTAGAACACTTAAGTGCTCTTGAATCTCAATGAGAGTTGTAAGTAGTGATGGTGTTTCCTTTGCACTAAAATCTCTTGCAAAAGGACTTCTTGTTTAGGCTCAAAATTGCACTGAATCAAGATTATTTTCCTACAGTTCTTGCAGATCTCTCATCTCAAAATAATCAGGTTGTAGAAGTTCTTAAAAAGTGATACTGTTATTGAGAAGTATGCAAGGCACCCATGAAGGATCCAGTGAGATATTTGCCAGTGCAAGCTGCAGACAGTAGGCCTCTTGGTGCTTAAAATAAGCTTCAGCTATAGTAGGTCTTCTGTGTTTGAAAACATCCACAAAAATGTGAAAAATATCTTTATCGCAGAATTTGTTATAACATTACTGCGTATGGCTTTGTGGATACGTCTGTGGGTTTGGTTTTTTTAACTTTGGATTTATCAGTGCCAGAACACTGCCATATCTCCAGGTTATAAAATGTCTTTTATATTTGTTAGTGTGAGCTTGTATTGCTCTTGTAAGGCCTGAACAAATCAATCTGTATTTTGTCTAAAGTAACAAGATTTTTCTTATTTGCATTGGAATACCAGCTACAAGAAGACAATAGCTGAAGAAATATGCAGTCTTAAACTGGAGAACACCTCTCTGCAAGAAGAAGTTGCCAACCTAACAAAAATAGGCCAAGACAATCTACAGCTGCTTCAGGAAGCGGAGTACACTAAAACCAAAGCAAAAGAAGAATGTGCGAGGTACTAGAGAGACAAACTTTTCCTTAAGCTAAAGTGTGCCAACTCAGGCTTGCTGCCTTAACTAGAACTTAACATGGTGCTCTACCAATAAAAGCAGTATTTGGCTTAAGCTTAAGTTTCTTCCTTTTCCCAGTGCAGAGGGTTGAAAATATTGACAGACAATGTTTATATGCATTAGAAAAATGGTCTGTTCAATCAATTGATTTGGCTTTTTACTTTATGTGGATCACCTAGGAAAAGGAAAATACTTAACTATGTTGGAATATTGTCTCTATCGGAAATATCAGTTATGGTAACTGCTCCACAAATAACACCCACAGGGGCAGACAAACACTTAATGCGGAGCTCACCCTTTGCCACTCTGAATAACGTGTCACCACAAATTCTGCTCACAAGCAGATGCCAATTAACCATCTATGAATTATCACACTGCAGTGAGGTAAACAAAGGCCCTCCCTCTGCCTAATATGAAGCATCACAGTGCAGCTGGTAAGGAGTAACACCCAAGAAGTTGAGTTAGGCCACTAACTGAGGACATATTTCTCTGACTACCTAACAGCAGTTTAATGGTGTATGTTCTCCTTCCAGCTCACTGTACAGAGCATAAGAAAGTCCCTTGCTGTGGGCAAGCAACTATTTGAGGAAGTGGGGGAGTTTGGTCTTAAAAGGTCCCAGTGTACAATCACCTGTATTAGGCAACTGTGGTCACTGCTTGTACATGAGTTGTATTAGGAACATATTGTGTATGTGCTGGAAGATTTCCTTCCCCGCTTCTTTTAATGTAGTTCCTAGTTCGGTTCTGGATTTAAGTCAACAGCTATGCTCTAATCTTTTCAAATGTTGCATGCGGATAAATGATGTCCTCAACTGCATTAGAATGCTGTTTTGGCCAAACTGAATTGGGCATTTCTGATCTTCCCAGCTCTGTCTCTTTTTTTATTTCTAAAATACCTCTCTAAAGTTTTGTGCTGCTTCTGTCTTGTTCACCCATAGCCAGTATATTAAGAACACAACAGCTGAGGTTGGAGAGAGAAGGCAATGCTTTAGGTATAGAGTTTTTGAACCCTTGAGTACATCGACACTGAACAGTCTTGACTAGTGCCTGCTTGAGCAAACCTCTGCATGTAAAGTCTAACTATGAAAGTGTTTTCCACTGAAAGCTGCTGGCATTAAACAGTCATAAATAAGAAACGTATGATCTTTCTTGCTTCAAAAGCACTGTTTGCTTCCTCATAGAAGTTTAAAAACATGGTACATCTTGAACTTGATTGGCTTCTGCACTGTTGTTCTTCTCTTGTAGCACCGTTTGTGCAAACCTGTATTTTAGTTCTACTAACAGCTTTTCAATCATGGTTACTTGTGTTTTTGGATTTAAAATAGTGTTAAAAAATTAAATAAAATAAAATGTAAGAGTTCATTAAGGATGGATGATATTTTCCTCAGGATGCTTTTAGAAGCTGAGACAAAGCTTGCACTGAAAGAAGCAGAAACAAAGAGAACAAAGGAGTCTTGCCTTGTACAAATGACGAAACTTCAGGAAGAACTGGAAGAGCAAACTGAAGATCTGAAAAGACAACTAGAAGTGGAAAGATCGAGGTGACTTTTCTCAAACTAAACCTGCATATTATAGCACATCAGACTTTTAGTGTGAAGTGCTGAGAGCTAACAATGAACATAATGAAACTCCACTTCTTGCTTTTTAGGAAAACCATAAATGAAGATGTGACCTCTAGCTTAAAAGAAGAGATAAAGACCTGGCGTAATCTATACGAAGATTTGCATAACAAAACTAAGCCTTTTCAGGTAGGTTATGAAGTAGATGTTTGTTAGTATCTGTTGACTTGTGCAGTTGACTCAAGCTCTACTCTTGAGAAGTAAACATACTGTTTCCCATTCGAAGGCATTTGTCTGCAACGGCTTCCTAAGTTACTGTCCTTCGAGCCAGCTATTCCCCTTCCCAAACTGATCTTTCTTTGTAGATTTCAGTTCAGTAAAAAGCTGTGTTTAATTTAAAGATTTCTAAAAGGTTCAATATATATTTCAGCAACAACTAGATGCATTTGAAGCAGAGAAGAATGCGCTCTTAAATGAGCACGGTGCAGCCCAGGAAGAATTGAATAAACTAAGTGATGCATATGCTAAACTACTTGGCCACCAGAACCAGAAGCAAAAAATCAAGCATGTTGTGAAGTTGAAGGAGGAGAATACCCACCTGAAGCAGGTTTGTGAAATTAAAAGTTAGAAATCTGTAAGTTATTAATTTCCTTGATTCCTTTGTTTCTCTAAACATTTATAGACTAATCCTGCAAAGTACTTGCTTTCTATGGTTCTTAAATTCCCTGCAAGAGCTAGATTAGAACAAACCGCTGGCCTCCAAACACCAAGAGACCCTGTTTTAATTTTGACTGAATATATGATATGCAGAGGGATCACAAGTGCAAATAACTATGCCTACTCTTAGCTTGGTTGTGTTTTCTTACCTCTCTTGGAGGTTCTGGACTTAATAAACTATCTGCTGAAAGCAGCATCTGAAATTTCAGACTACTGTACTGCTTAGGGCTGTTATACAGCAATTATACAGTGGTGCTGGTTTCTCTACACCTGTATGTTTGGTTTTGGTTTGTTTTTTAACACCACCAATAATTGTTTATGTATGTTTGTGTTTAGCATTAGTCAAAAGGGCTAGTTCAGTAAATGATGAAGCAGGCTTTTCTCCTGTTCTTAATCTAACTTACAAGTACTGTTTTCTTTAGGATGTCTCAAAACTGCGTGCATTGCTAGCAAAAGAAAAGCAAACAAGCAGAAATCTTCAGGAGCAACTATGTGCAGTTCAGGGCATTAGGCGTTTTGATCCTTCCAAAGCTTTCCAGCATGATAGCAAGGAAAATATTCCTCCAAAAACTCCTTTTAAAGAAGGTAAGCTTAGATATTGATGTAACTGTGTCCTTGTACCTCTTAAACTTACCAAAGAAGGTGTGACTGTCTTGCATAGTCTGCTGCAATGGGGAAGGAAGGAACATGGCATCTCTCGTGTGTTTCACAGCAGATGTTGGAAGGTGGCATCAAAGTGTATGGTTTGCTATTGTGCTTTCCAGCCCAGTTTCTTACAGCCTGACCTGAGAGGTGGTGTGTCAGGTCAGGCAACAGAAAGTGTGTTTGACAGGGGGGAAGAGGAAGGAGTGGGTTTGCATGATCTTGCAAGATGTGAACTTTGCTACTGTGTAGCACCTACAACTTTTCTTTCAGTGGAACAGCTCGCTCGTTACAGCTAATCAGGCCATAGGCTGTGACACCTGCTCAGCCAGAGGGTTGAGGCCTGGTTCTTTAGCTGCTACCTAGCACGACGTTATACTGCTGCAGGTATAAAAGTAAGATGCAAAAGGCCTGCGAACGGAGTGGAGGGAAAGATGGCAAAAGCATAGGGATGCATGAAGGGAAGCAGTGTAAGAGAGAGGAGAGCGGGTATAGATATCAACTAGACCTTCATCTTACAGTATGCTCCAGGGTCTGAAATTCTGGCTTGCCCATTATGTGAAGTGCCTTCCCCCTCCCAGCAGACAAATCTTTACCTGATGTGGTGGGAGCAATAGTGAAAAACTCAAACTTAGTAACACTTTTCCATTGCAGGTAATAAAAACAAAATGTAATCTCTTCTTGGTATTAAGAAAAATACCTAAAATCGCAAATAAATTAATGTACTACTACAGAAGACTTCGACTACTTGTTCAAGGTGAACTTGGATGCTGTACATAATGCAAACTAGCAAGAGTACTAGAGGAATGGTCTGAAATTATATATTTTTAGAAAAAAACTATGCTTGGTTATACTCTTACTGAGAAACCATTGGTCACTGTGTGTTCAGGACTCCTGGTGACATCGCTGCATTCTTGCACTCCAAAAAGTGTTCACTGTTTCACTTCTTTGTATGCTGAAGATCCTTAGCTTGTTTTCGACAGTTTAAGTTCAGAAAATGTGAATAAGCACTGGAGAATAAGGATGGCAAATGTAATCTGACCTCATGAAAGATTTATATGCATCTCTCATGTTAAATTAATATTGCTGTTTATGGATCCTTCAATACCAAGGGCAGGAATGCCGCTAAGAGACCCTTTTTCCTCTGCGGCCTACATGATAATAGAACTAATGTAGAAAATTGGACTGATATTCTTAATGGGATCTATATTCAGAATATGCTAATTTAAATCCTGGGGCTAAATGTTGCAGCTGTTGATCTTCAAAAGAGGATTTTCAGGTCAAACTCAAGTTGACTGCATTTACCTAAATGTTTGCATACTGTGGCTAAGATTAGTATCTTAAGAGAAATGTCTATTTTAATAATGCTGTGCTCACTGGACTCTTAAATTGTCTTAATATCTTTGTAGACAGCTGTTGTAACTGATCTATGCTATGTGAAGGGGCGTTAACAACAGAACTAGACTTAATTGGGTGTGTGGATACCCACTGTACACGTGTTCATTGTATGGACTCGAATTTTGGCAAGGTGGAAACAATCTGCTTAATTGCTTCTAATATTAAGAATGTTTTAGCACAATAAAAATTTTTAATTAAAGAATTTGTTTATTTCCTTCACAAACTAGCGATAAAAACCAGAATCAAATTACATAGTGTAATTGACCTAATGTTCTTTGTTCTAGTCTTAAATCTTCGCAACAAAGCCCAATGTCAGTCTTGCCTCAAAGACTATGTACTCTCTAATGTTACAACCATTCTTTAGTTGAACTGTACAACGCATACAACCTGCACTTCCCTTATCCTTTCATTTCCTGTGAGTTTCTTTTAATACAAAAGTAAATACTGGAACTTAAGTGAAATGTAGAACTGTGTTTTTGTTATTGTACCTACTAATATCCTGCATATGGGTGCTGCAGAGAGCCAGTGCACAAAGCTGAGTATGTTGAATATATTGCCATTGATATTGACTTTATAAGCTTACAGAGAATTGATAATACCTAGGAAATGAGTTACCAAAAATGCAAATTAAGTCCAAGGAAAGAAATTACTAGGCCTTGTCTGTTAATGTCATCTTTGTGTATCTGCTGGATTACTTCACCTGCTAGAGACTGAGGATGAGGATTAACTTCAGGTGTTTGATTTGAGAAATAGTTAATGTTCAATTTACTAATTTGCCTCAAGTGTTGAGAGGCATATTTTAATAAGGAAGTTGTTGAAATAAATTAATACTGGAGTTATCTCTCCTCGTGGAGAAAAAGATAAAAGTTTTCTTGCCTGAAAGATGTAAATGGGGTAAAAGAACATTGTAGAGAAAATGTGCATTGGTCTGACTCATTTGATGAGAAGATGGTCTTACAAGAAATCCTGATGTTACACACAGCCTGTGTAGCCGCTGGTCTGTGGGTGCAAAATGAGCAGCTGGTTAAACCAAACTCCATCTAGTGAGCAGCAGGGGAAGGAGCAATGGGGTGGTGCTGGGGAATCTGTGAACAGCTGAAAATGGACGTAACGCAACGCTCTACAGCTATTATAGTAGAGTCTTTCTCAAATGTGGCATATTTTATGCAGGGTTGCTGACAGTTGCACGCTTTCTGTGCTGTTCTAATCATATGGGGATTTTTAAGGCAAAATCTTCGTAAATCTGATGAACATCTGATGAAAAGCCTTCATGGCAAAAATGAGAGACATCCTTAGTTTAATGGGTTTTTTGTTTTGTTTTTTTTAAATGTACATGAGCCTTTTGTTTCAAGAGAGATTAGGGCAAGTCAATGTTAACCAAAGGTTCCACAACACTTACACATGGAAATGGGGACACTGAGTTAAGGTACACCTAACTGAACCCCATTTTTTGGTGTGTGACATATCATGCATGAAATTATCAAGTGTTTGTCAAAGGGTGAAAGTATACCAAGTGAAGAAAAATCCTGCAGGTAGCGCAGGATTATGCTTTTATGATGACTACAGACTTTTTTCATACAGCCTTAATTCTTAAAGCTTTCTAGGTTAATTGGCGGTTTTGCCTAAGTGTGATTTTAAATCCTTTTTAGGCTAGCAAGAGCATGCTTATTGACAAAAAGAATAGGGGAAACTCTTGCAAATAATTATGCTAGCATTACAGCAATGTCGGTTTTTGTTTTATCTTCAAAATATACATAAATAATTTAGAGCAGACTGGGTAGAGAAGTAAAGAGTGGAAGTAAAGGGAGAATTTGGAGTGCTTTTTGTCAACTTCAACTAGTTTTGCCAGTTTCATGCATATATGAAATGTATATTAAAAATAAACCTTGATACTGGTAGCTCAACTGACTTAAGTATTCCCTGTAAGAATCAATTACCTATGTGTTGTGGAACATAGTTTTTTTTTTTTAAGTTTAAAAAATAAGAAATTATTTCTCTGATCATCCATCTCACTGTATTGTAGCAAGATCGGGGTTGTACTTAATTTAAATGTAAAATGGAGAGCTGCTCAAATCCTCAACCTGGCTGCCCTAATTAGAGCCCCCCTGTGTTTCCTCTAAAAGGCAAACTGCAGAAGAATCGGTGCTGGTGCTTTGAATACACTTATACACACAATGGCTGCACTTGCTGATGCTGGCTGTTGGGAAGTAAAAATTCAAGTTCATACTGAGCTGCTTAAATGGTACCATAGAGAATAAACCAAAAGCTTAACAGGCTTCAGAGCCACATGTGATGCAGGGCTTGGATTAGCATTTTGGTTTCAAAGGTCAACTGAGCTATTGCTTCTTTCAGTCCATGTGCTCTCTGCAGGCAAAAGCAGACAAAGGGACAAACGTGCGGTTGAACTACAATAATTTCCCAGGCTGGTAATTCCTGCTGTAGTTTGAGGCAATGCCCGAAATGCTGGTGGGAATGGAGCAGGTAAGGCTCTGGATATTTGCACTAACAGATTGCTGCCACGCTTCGATTACAGAATCTAGGGAAAAGGAAACAGGAGGAGAGAGACACTTAATTATGCTTTAGTCTCTGCAAATTACAGTCTGAAATGTTAATTTAATGAGTGGTGCATGTAGTCACCCGGTGATGCATTATGCTTAAATGACTGTGATATGGGCTATAACAAAATTTTTGTTTATGTACACCATGAAATCAGTGTTTCACAAGTGAAAATATTTGTAATAAAGAAATTAAAAATATGATCTAGAATGCTACTGAATTCAATGTAAATATTTAAGAAAAAAATAGTTTATCTTCTGTTATGAAGATAAATTACATGTAGTTTTTGTAACTGTTCTATTGGTGATGAAAATGTGAAGACATTTTGCAGGCCAATTTATGGTTCTAAGCTTGGGACTGCAGTGTTAGTGCTTCTCCTATTTTCCTCTTGCTCTAAGGCCTGAAGGCAAAACTTCTGTTTCCAGGTGCTTGTTCTTGTTCAGATGAACTGTGGGTTCTTTCCAGTGTCAGGAGGAGACAGTGGCTGTGCTCGGGGGTGTTACCTCAGCGCTGCTGAATGGTTCATAATTTCTTTGCACATTTTTCTTCTGAATTTCATGTTATGAATTACTGATATTTTGAACTAGAATTCTAAGGTTAATGGAAGGGAATATAATATCCATAGCTTACTACAAGGAAAAACTGGGGCATCCGCATTCCAAAAAGGCAGGAACTGGCTAAAGTGATTTATACGTGTATATCTTTTGTCCTGTAAATGTCAGTTGTTTGTCGTAAGTAAAGGTCACTTACAATATGATTGTATTCAATTTTTAGTAGATTTTCTGATTTCTCTTTAGCTGTGTGTTAATCCCTGTAGTATCAGCTAGTCTTCTCCCTTGACTGCCCATTACTGTTTTAATCAAGCCAAGCTGAAATAAACTTATCAGGTGAAGATGTAAATGTGAATGTGTAGCTGAAGTAAGTCTTAGCTGCTACTTGTTATGCATTTTCTTAACTTTAATCCTGTTGTTAAAAACCATGTTAGGCACACAGGCCTTGCGTGGGTCAGAAGTATGACAGTAAAGAGCTTTGTTGATGCCTTCATGTGACTTCAAAACCTTGCATATAAAAAAATAAGCTTTGTCATCTTGTAAGTATATAATTACATGGATAGGGTGAGTACTGTAAGCAGTGATTGCTTTCTCAAAGGGTCCCTCCCCCTCCTCCTCCCTGGGATTTACCAGCTGCTTTTAAACAAAGCTATAGATAAAGGCAACTGGAAAATACACATTATTTTCTACCATTCTAAAAGGAAGATGAAGTAATTTCCATTGAAATATATTAACGGTATCTCTTAGCAGCCAAAGGAGGTAGTTCAGTCTAATGATAAAGTTTCACTTTATAGTCTTTCATTTTATGCAAATGAGAGATGGGGCTTTCAATGTGCAAACTTGTAATGCTGCACAGTGAGTGCCCAGGTGCCAGTGCACAGCTTGGGGCAAAGGGCGACTTTTTCCCTTCTCTCCATGAGGAAAGGAGAATCTGTAATTGGTCTGGACTGTTTCTCTGAGAACTGACACCTGTTGAGCTGGTAACTTTATATTTTGCCTGGCGGCGTGTCCGCGCTAAAGCACGTTCTATGCAAGGCTTTCACACCTCCTTTACCAAGCGCTGGCGGGTGACCTTCCGGCAGGCGGCACCTCTCAGCCTCTCCCTGTCGGGGCCGGCCGGGTCGCTCGCAGCTGCCCGGAGCCTCGGCTCTGCAGCGCTGCCGCCGGCGGAGCCTCGGCCGCCACGGGCCGCCGCCGCCCCTTTAAAGCCCCGCTCGGGCCCCGCCCCCCGCCACACCTCAGCCAATGAGCGCGCGGCGGCGGGAGGCGCCTGCGTCCCCGCGGCCCAATGAGGGCGCGCCCTGCCGCGCGGCGCACGGCACGTCCGCCCCCCTGCAGCGCCCGGCGGAGCAGCAGCAGGCCCCGGCGCCGCCGCCATGGTGGGCCGGGAGAAGGAGCTCAAGATCCGCTTCGTGCCGGGGCGCTGTGAGCTGGTGGAGGTGAGCGGCGGCGGCCCGCGGCGGGGCGGTTTTCTCCGGGTGCGCAACGAGGGTCGGCGGGGGCTCCTGGGCCGGGCCGCCCCTCCCGGGCGGTGGCGCCGAACGGGGCCCTGTGCTGGGTGCGGGGCGGCGGCGGCTCTGCCCGGGCGCAGGGTGGAGCGGGTCCGCTGGGGCCTGGTCCGGCAGCCCTGCGGGGAGCCCTCTGCCTCTGCTGGGGGCTGCCCGCGCGCTCTAGAGCTCCAGCGGTTTCGTATTCCCCTGTGTTATCTTTACGTTCATTACCGCAGAGACGTTGGTTTCGTAGCAGGAAGTTGTGTCTGTTAAACCCCCTTTAGCTGTTGACCCGCTCGATCCTAGCGGCCCTGTCGCGCAGGCGGCGCGGTCCTGCCGTTCCGCCCGTCGCTGCTGCCGCGGCTCGTTCCCGGTAACGTACAACAGGTGCAGCTCGTACCGGCTGCGGCTGCAGCCCCGGACCGTCACTTAAACGCGCAACGGCTTCTCCTCAGCGGCAGCGTGTGCGCCCGCCCCTCAGGCCGTGACTGGCGGAACGTGTGGCGGTTTGCCTGTGCCCGCCGTGGCCGTAGGTGCCGTCACGGCCGAGGGAAGGGCTCGGACTTGGAGTCGCTGCCCCGCAGTGACTTTTTTGCCGTCACGTTACGTTACAAATCTGTGTTCTACCGCAAGCTTCCGGTTCTCGTGGGCGTTCCTTAAAATTGATATTTTTGAGTTCATCGTGATTTTGTGAATTCTAGTTTTTATATAAAGCTTAAAAATTACTTGTATCTTGGTTTTCACGTTGAAATGCATCACATCTGCAAATTATACTCTTATTTTCTATTTGGTAGCATCTACAAAGTAATCTTAGATCTCATAAAGTCTATTTTTTAATCTTACAGTGTAAGATTGTATATTTTTATGTGAGTGACACTGCAGAGTACAATTCTTTTTTTATTTACATTAATTTTTATTCAGTATTGAACATCACATAAAGCAAAAGGAAATGGGATGCTGTGTTTTAAAGCTCAAAGCTGTGCATTTAAGTAGTGATATTCAAAATTAGTTGCTAAGACAGTATGTTAATATGTGTTCATTTGTCTGTGTGTGGACAGCTGTGAGGCAGCAGCAGGAGCTTCTGCAAACGGCAGTGGTGCATACTTCTTAAGAAAAAACAGCAATAAATAACAGCATAAAGAAAACTTTTCCTGTTCTTATTTCCCCAGGAAGATGTTGATATTCCTAGCAGGCGAGTTTTGATTACTGGTGCTACGGGACTTCTTGGCAGAGCTGTGTTTAAAGAATTCAATGAAAATAATTGGAATGCAGTTGGCTGTGGATACAGGAGAGCTCAGCCTAGATTTGAACAGATTAATCTTCTGGACTCTGTTGCAGTTCATGACATCATCCACGACTTTCAGGTAAGTTTCTGGAACATGAAGTAGACGGATCGGGTACTTTATACATCGAGGGATCAGCTGGCAGTGCTGTTCTCATACCGAGTTCGTGTGGCTTTAGTGGGGCTAGTGGGGCTTTTTGGCAGAGCTCTGAAAAGAGACATGGCTGTCCTTTCTGCCACATCTGGAGCGTAGCTTTGCTCTGCAGATACAGAGAGTTCTGAACTTTGCTATCATCACCATAGACAGGCTGCAGGTAACAGATGCTTGTGTCAGCACGCGTGCGTTGATAGGTGAAAGAGATAAATGTGAGTTATTGACATAATAATATGAAGCGGTTGAAGAATACTTGAATACAACAGCAGTAACCACATGTCTAGCGTGCAGTAAGAAGTTTGCTGGTTTTTGAATCTGATTTGCAAGGGGAATATGTAAAATCTGAAATACTTTATGGAGGGTGCCTAAATGGCTTTAGATATCTTGTTAACAGTCTGCATATATCAAATAAGTCGCATGTAAATGGCTTATCTAAAAATAGTTTGGTTAATATTTTTTTAAGTACCATTTTGTGTGTGTGAGATTTATACTATTATACCGAGTTAAAAAGAAAAAGTCTAACAACTTTGATCTTGCTGTAAAATTGAAGCTATTGAAGATCATAATTGCAAAATTAATAATCTTTTTGATTTTGGTATTCTAATATGAAAGCTTGAAGCAGCATGGTTCTGTTTTACTTCAAGGAAAACGTGCTCCTCACAATGCCACAATTAAATATAATATTACTGCTTTGATTACATCTCACCACTTAGTGAAATGCCTTTTTGCCCAAGGGAGTTCATCGCTAGAGTTAGGGTGCCACTGCAGTCTCTTTACAATGTTTGTTGTTTAAAGTTAGTCTTTAATTTCCAGCCTCATGTTATAGTGCATTGTGCTGCTGAGAGAAGGCCAGATGTTGTGGAAAGTCGACCAGATGCTGCTTCTCAGCTCAATGTGGCTGCTTCAGGGAATTTAGCAAAAGAGGCAGGTAAGGAGACCATCTAATGGGTTTGGTTTCTTGTTAAAATACTGTATTTATTTATGCAGGAACATAAATACAAATAAGTCACTCCAAGTGGTGAATGTCATTTCTGCGATCAGTGTGCAGTCGATCATTTTCTGTAGGGGTAGCATGTGTGCCTCTGTGAAGGATCAGTGAACAGACAAAGCAGTGGGAATGAATGGGGCTCGAAGCTGAGGTTCTTTGGATGTTTGTTTAAAGAGTTATTGGGAGTCCAAACAAGGCATGGATTAAAATAGACTATGCATAAACATTTTCTTCCTAGCTGGAGTTGGAGCGTTCCTGATCTACATTAGTACAGACTATGTATTTGATGGAACAAGCCCTCCTTATAAAGAGACTGATGTACCAAATCCCCTGAATTTATATGGTAAAACCAAACTGGATGGTGAAAAGGCAGTCCTGGAAAATAATGAAGGTAAGAATACACTCAGACATTTTTAATAGAGGCTTTCTATTTTTACTTAGTTGTATATAAGCTCAATAGACTCATAAGTCAGCAGTAAAGTTGCAAAACCATGGAAATGAGACTTAGAAAAGAACGCGATTAGGAGTCAGTCTTCTTGCTCATAAACGATTCCTATTGCTTATAGGTTGACTAAAGCTTTATTTCTTACTTGTTCCAATCTTCGTTTTTGTTACTAGTCTCTGCTGATGGACATCCACAAGCCTTTGTCTACTGTGAATCAACCATTCCTAAGGAAGGATAAAATACATCATCAATGTATTGTAACGGCACAAGCTTTACCACCCTTAATAACAGAGCTGCTGTTATTTAGGGGGATGCAGTGCAATTGTTCTAAATGTATGTTTACTTCAAGGGAAAAACAGACTTGCGATTCAATAATAATGCAGATAAAATTAACACAGGCTTTTGTTGTTACTCTTTAGGTTTTCTCGCTGATCTCCTGTTTTGCCCTCGTTACATAAGCCATCGGGCCATCCATTTCATTTCTACCCACCCAGCTTGCCACGCACATCAAATTCCTGCTTGTAACACGTTCCAAAGGGGTAGTAATATAGTTCTGGTTTTAAGCAACCATTTTTAAATTTTTTATTTAAATCTTTTCTTAATGAAAATTGGCATTCAAAATATACAAACATAATTTTAAAAAAAATTCTACTTAAAGGAAAAAAGCTTGGGACTGAACATGTTCCCTTACATTTAAAACTTACTTCTTGTACAAAAGAGAGGTTTGGTTGTTTCCAGTAAGTATGCTGTCAGTTTCTGTTCATGGGTTATAAAGAAAGAAGCACTTCTATTTTCTCACAGAATCTGAAGGAAACAATCTCGGTGCACTTACAGCAGAGGCTTCTGATATGTCAGTATGATGCCTGCACTGGGATTCTGCTCTGTCTAACCAGAGAATTAACAATTGATAAATTAGTGTGATGGTCTTTCAGTAAGTAAACACATACTATATTTGAAAATGATAGGCCTTAGGATAAGTTTTTCATTGCTAGTAAGAAATAGTCTTCCAAAAAAATACTTCGATACAAAGAGTCTTCTTTAAGTAAAAATCAATTTAAATTTAAAGTTATTCACTCCGCCTCGTACTTAAATACCATCTCTGAATTTGACTGTGGTGCTGTCTGCTCACTCTTCTAGGTTGGTAATGGAGATAAGGCTGCTCCAAATGGAAGTATGTGTGGGTATCTTGCTAGATCCTTCCCCCAACTCAGCGCTTCCCTTCTGTTTCATAACCTTTTTGAGCATGATCTGTCAGGCAGGAGTGGGTTGCAGTGGTGGTATTAGTAGCAGGCGGAATTTTGAGATGGTGCTAAGTAAGATGCTTGAAAACATCGGTTCGATTGTTTCATACAAATGTAAATATTTTACGTGCATTAGTCTTACAACCACTAATTTGCTAATATTGTATAAGGCAGAATTCAGTCTATCAAATGTCTACAGCTAAGCGAAGAACTTCCCTGACCATTTCTGTTGTATAATGCAAGAATCTCCCCAAGTAATGTGTTTTTTTGCGTATTTTTTAAAAATACATTTTTCTTTGGTTAGGAGAGGATACAAGTTACGTTAGCTATTCATGCTTATAAAATGAAAAAGTTTCAGTAGGCGTTCAGAACCATTGGTAATGAAGGTAACGCTCTCCAAGTCTCAGCTCTCTGAGGACAAAAGGCATCAGCCTTTTTCTCAAACAACGAATACTTCCAAAGATATTAAAAAAGAGATATTGCAAGCAGTATTTAAAGAGAGGAAGAACATATTTGTGGAGTGACCAAATAACTATTTTTTAGAGCAGCAGGAAATAAGTGTCATGTGGGGGTTTTAATTGTATTTGTTTTTCTTGTGTAGGTACTTCTTTTGGTTTATTTTTCTTCGAGAATAATTTGTTTGTTAGCCTTTTCTTTTGTCTTTCTAATAGCTATAACATTTTCCTACAGGTCTTTAAGACTTGCAATGATTTGATGACTTCCACTTCTAATTTAAGGACTGATTTTATTCTTTTTTTCTTTAAGTAAAAGTATCTGTATTACTTCTAATGAATTTGTCGTAGCCTTCTTGGATTTCCCCTCAAAGAGGCCTTTTGAGTCTCCATGACTGAGATAGACTGGTACAGTGTATTCCGTCATAAAATATCCTTCTCTTTGCACGTGTTTACTGTTAGTTTAATTTCTCAAATCGCAATCTTGACATCTAATATTGCTTACTACTGTATTCTGTGAACCTGTTCCTTATTGGCGAAGCTTTTTATTAATTCCAAGGTTCCTGTCTTTTTTTCTGGTAAATAATATCCTCCTTTACGCAGGAGGCTTCTGCATGCTGGACAAAAAAACTTTGTCATCGATGCCTCAATATGGTGATTTGTGATTGGTGGGAATTCTTGTTCTTGCTCTTACCCAGGAAGGATGGGGAGTGCTGGAGTAACCGCATAGTGCAGTTGGGTTTTTCTAATTTTTTAATTTTTGTTCTAACCCAAACAAGCTGTCTGTTCTCTCTTGCAGTGTTAATGAAAGCTTCTTAACTTTATAGAAATCAATGGCATAAATGAAGAAAAAAAAAATTATATAAACTTAGTGTTTATAAACTTGTAAAATTGATATAAATTAAAATCATATTCTGAGGGGAAAAATATTAATTGCATTTTCTTTGTGATTTGTAGATGCTTAATATCACCAGCATATTTCTTAACACTTCCAGAACACCTTTCAGGTTATGCTAGAGCATCCGTGCCTGTTCATAACAATGCTAATACTTATGAAAATAATCTTTCTTTTAGATGCTGCAGTACTTAGGATTCCTGTCTTGTACGGAGAGGTAGAAAGACTGGAGGAAAGTGCTGTGACTGTTATGTTTGATAAAGTGCAGTTCAGTAATAAATCTGCCAACATGGACCACTGGCAACAAAGATTTCCTACTAATGTCAAGGATGTAGCGACTGTTTGCAGACAACTAGCAGAGAAGAGAATGCAGGTAAGAATTTAGAGAAACAAGCCTTTTCAAGGTAAAACCAGTTTGAGTTCTTGGCTTTGTTTCTGAACAACTGAGAACTGCACATAACCTGCATTATTCTTTGCATTTCTGGAACACTGGGAGGGAAGGAAGAACTAGCTGTAATACTACGGTATCTTTACATGACAGTGCGTGGATATTCTGTGGATATTTGAAACAAAAGTGATGGGACAAAACCTTCTGAAATTTGTCATGTGTCTGCTAGTATGCAGGACAAAAATGCAAATACTTGACTTATTCTGATATGCCTTTCACAAATTGCCATTTTGGACTAAAGAAATTCCAGGGTGATTGAATGTAATTCTCAAAGATGCCCTTGTTTATTGTATTAAGAACGCTGAGGTGGCAAAAAAAAAAAAAAAGCCAGTGGACTTAAATACTTTTTTATGTTTATTCATCCCAGCACCTTCAGATTACCACCTCTGCGAGATAACAAAACTGACCAACCACCTTTATTTTTCATACATATAACTTTGAAAAAAATGAACCATGCATATACGGTGGATGTGGGACAATCAATTTGTTTGATAGGACTAGTACATGGTGTGCAGTTTAACATTCAGAATGCGTTTGGTGCCTTTCGCATTTGTTTTCGAGTAAGTGAATAGTACAGAACAGTTGAGTTCCTCCTCCCCAGCTATTTGACTTTGGTTAGTTGTCTGAGTCCTGACCCTCCTGTTAATTCTACAGCATATAAGCTGTTTGTGAAAAGCCAGGTCAGATAGATGTAACCCCAGTTTTCAGTCTCAATCCCTAGTCAGGTGTTCTCTGAAAATGCGCAAGACGTTCCAAGAATGTCAGTGAGGTGCTGTAACATGCCTTTCAGGATAGGATCTTGCTGGAAGATTCTGCACAATTCTTGCACGGGTATTGGTCGGAGACCTAGCTACCTGCTTTTTTTTCCACCTGTGTTTCCCGTTTCTTCTGTAGGACCCATCAGTAAAAGGAACGTTTCACTGGTCTGGCAATGAACAGATGACCAAGTATGAAATGGCGTGTGCAATTGCAGATGCTTTCAACCTGCCCAGCAGCCACTTGAGACCGGTAAGTCGTATGTTTTTTGACCTGTAGAAAGATGGATGTGCTTTACCATTTCAAGCAGTAGGTCTCATGCTAGCTATACAAGGAAGCTTCCTCTTCAGGAGGATCTGTGTGAGTATGTCTCTCACAGCAGATGTATTGCTCAGGACGCTGCCTGATACTTCAACGCAGGAAAACAACAGCTGCTTTGACCTGCTGAATTAGGAGAATTGTCAGCAACCAGTTTCACAGTCTGTAGTGTAATGGTATTTTTGCAAAACAGTTCCCCTTAGTCAGGAGTAAATTCATGTTTTTTGTTGTATTTTTGTCTTTAAAAAAGCTTATCTGTAAGAACTTTGCAATGTCCGGATTTATTTCTGAATGCATGCACTAGAGAACTTAAAATCATTTTTGCTTTGCTTAAAACACTTGTCCTTCAGTTTTATAGACACTTAAAAGTAAGACTACTCTTAAAGATATGCTGGTAATGGTCTGAGAGTACAGCATGTAAATAAGATATTATTTATATCCAAAATGAATTCCAAGGATTCTGAATTAGTAAAGGCTGGAACTGAAATGTGGCTTGGAAGATGGAGAGAAAAAGAATGGAGAATACTAAGTTAGTCTGATTTTTTTCTTTTCTGCCCAAATCTATTTCTCTTCAAGTATATTGATCAAGACGTGGTTCTGTCAACATTTTAGAGCATTTTTTATCTTGTGATTATAGTCATAGAGTGAAAACAGGAATAAAACATAGAAACGCATAAATGGTGAGCAGTAATTGAGTGAGAAAAATTTAACTTAAGACACTTCACGTCACTCTGCCTCACATCTCTTGTGTTGGAATGAAGTTAACCATAAAACAAACAAAAAAAACCCCAACCCGAAACCAAAAAACCTCCACAAAGTAGTTGAAAGGGAGTAGGGAAACATACCTTTATAGAAAGCTAGGAAAGGAAAACTTCTAAATGAGCACATATAAGAATAAATATTTTTCTGTCATTTCTGATAATTTGTTGGTGTGGTGGGGTTTTTCTTCTGTTTATTTTTTAGATTACTGATTGTCCAGTTGTGGGTGCTCTTCGTCCGAGGAATGCTCAGCTAGACTGCTCAAAGTTGGAGATGCTGGGGATAGGTCAGAGAACGCCATTTCGAGCTGGGATCAAAGAATCACTTTGGCCTTTCCTTGTTGACAAAAGATGGAGGCAGACAGTCTTCCATTAGTTTGTAACTTTTTTAGTAAAAGTATGGTATGTGGCACTTTTTTAAAAGAAAAAAATAGTTTTGTATGAGTGTTCTTAAATTGTGACATTTATCAGTTTTCATTTAATCAGGTAAACATATGGTCTTGCACTAGTGAAATCGTTAGCCTAAAAAAAAGTTCAGTGACAAAAACTGAGCCTATTTGATGTCATGGATCTTTCCTCTCATTTGTACCAGTCTAACTTAATGTCCGTTCCTAGCGGATTCTGGTTCTTTGTACCATTTGATGCTAAGATGACTCAGATCACTTGTAGACTTACTTTTGGCTGAAATACATTGTTGATGCTTAAGGTTCTGTGCCATTGTTGTATATACCATTTCCCTTCATTAAAAGACGTGGTCAGTTACTTTATCACCACAAATCTGAGGGTTTTGTTTTTAACTTCTGGAGGTGGTGTTCTTATGAAGTTGAAGTAGGAATTGTTAAATGTTTGTTTTGCTTGAGCTCTGATCAAAATGTTTTTTAAAGAAAAGTGAAACTTTATTTTTGCAATTATCAAGTGTACTTTTTATGCTTGAAATATTTTCAGAATGTTCTGTAACTTGAATGCTTGCAGCTTCATATTTGTACAGTAAGTTGTATGCATTTGTTTTAATGGTGACATACTAAAGCTAAAAGAGGGTTGGGAGGGTGGGGAACAAATAGTTTTGACCCGTTTTTTTTTGGGTGGGGGACTGGATTTGGGTGATTACTATTTTTTTTTTTTTTCCCAAGTAGGGGGTTGTTTGTGTTTTGTGTAAAAGCATGAAATATCTTCATCTTTCTCTTTCTTTTGGGTAGTATTTGGGATTGGTGAAATTATTGGGAGGAAGATGTTTGTTAGTCAATACATGTGAGACGGAGAGGAAAATTATTTCAAGAATTTGTAGCACTGTGGCTTCTTTTGCACAGACTCTCAGATCTTGCACTGATGTAGCTTGTTCTGGAACAGCAAAGTGCATGTGTTGAAGGTTTGCCTCATAATAGTGTAACTGCAATTGTCTAATATAAGCAAATCTTTAATCTGCTTTAGTCTAGTCCTTAAAGATGGACTCAGTAGCCAGGTAAAGTGGAGGAAGAACATGGTTTGCAAAGGCTAGCTTCCTTCTGAACTTGTAGAATCAACACTATAAATGTTCTGAGATTGCCAGCAGATCATTAGTAAAACTAGGAAAAGCTGCATTTGGATGATCATTTATTTTTCTGAGGTTGAAATGGAGGGGGAGGGAAAGATGTTCAGCTTTTAATTTAAAAAAAAAATAGGGGGGGATGAAACAAAAATAAACCAACTGAAGATCTTCTAAAGGTCAGCTTTATGTTCAGTCATTTAATTTCCAACTGGCATATGCTAAGAGTTCATAATCCCAATACGTTTTTAGTCTGAAGTCCTGATATATACATGGTGACCTATTTCCAGAATGACAATAAATATATATTGGCAGCATGAGAAACAGTTGTTGATTTGTTCTTTACCATCAGGATTTGTTGATCTAAATCATAAATATTTGCAATTCTTCTTGAAATCTCTCTGCTCTTTCAGTGACTTGCCCCTCCTGCCCCTCCTTAATTGTGCCGCTGCCTTGGGAATGTGATAAATGTACACCAAAAAAAAAATACAGGAGGTTTTGAAAACACGAGCCTGAAACACCCTGTGCCTCAGTGCTTGATTAAGAAAATTCTGAGTGCATCCTCTCCGCTTGCAGGCAGCTAAGTTTTTATTACATTTGACACTATACTCTTTAAAAAATCACAGTAAATTTAAAACTGATACGAAAAATAGGGGATAGAGATAACAAAAGCTACAAGAAGACAAAATTTTAAGGAGCACTGAGGTGGACAGTAGACTTGCAGTTCCATTGTGTGGAGATTATTTTTTTTTTTTTTCCTTGACATACACAATCAGAAGTGACAGTATTTTATTAAAATCAAGTAGCTAAATAATTCTCTAAGTGGTTCTCTCTTTATCTCATTTCCATTTTAAAAACGTGGGAAAATACATTAATATTTGGAAGGCAGTATATGCCATTCTGGATTCATTGCTGATTTTTGTTAAGCTGTGCTCAAATTGCTTATTGCTAGATCCACACAAAAAACCCCAAAACCACGTGGATGTTGCAATACTGACTAGCTCAGTATCCAATTCTGTACTTTTTTTTTTTTTTTTTTTAACAAAAGGGGCTTCCTTTCTATTTCAGATGATGCAAAACTGTCTCTTCCACCTACAGGAAAGTGCTCTGGCCATCCATTCCCTTCAGCTGGTATAATTTAATTGTCACTGCAAACAGAGCAGTTGGACCAGGAAGGAAAAAGGAGTTCTCTCCTAAACATAAAGCACTTAATAGGGATGAGTTGGGCATTTTACTGGAAGGAGAGAATTGGAATTTTGAATTTTTCTCACTGAGCACTTCTTAAAATCTACATTTGCAGAATCATTTTTGTGTTTAGTAAAATCTACAATTGTTCAAACAGGAAAGGGTGGTTTAGGGAACTCAGCATTCTAGATAACATTTTTGTATAAGGCGTTGGCAGTATGGTTTAGTGTTACCCAACTCAATACTTAATTTTTCCACTTAAAAAGAGGGTGAATATATTCATTTGAAAAAGAAGTGTCTAGATCTGGTTACTGGAGTAAGTTTCAAAGGATGACAGTACGATTGGAAGATACAAAGATGACAAGAGATGTATCAAAAAAGTCATTTTCTAAGTTGCACTCTTGAATAGTTGGATGACCAAAGATACAGAAAAATCAAATCTTAAGGCAACAGGAGTTTTCCCACTTCCTGCTGCATCCCTTCCACAAAAAGTTGTTTAGATATATTCAAGGGCATATTCAATGAAAACTATATTCCCAGCTAGACCGCAGTCCAAGGGTCTTGTTACTAGGGCTTTCAAAAATGTCTTGGATGCAGTTTTGACAACTCTAAAGTTATTTTGAGGTGTAAGGGAAATCAAACCTAAAAGGTTTTAAAGTAGGTTCTCACTGACTATAACTGGGTTAAATGGGTAGCTCCTTTCATTCATCAACTTTTACAGCATGGCTCAAAAGTATAACCTAGACTGAAGCCTCACTATTTAATCCTTTTGACCAGGAGTTTTGGGGTAATTCTGTCTAAATTCTGGCAAGGTGGTCATGAACATCAAGCTGTCATATTAAATAGGTGGTAAGTCCCAAGATGAGATATTCAATCCTTTTATATATATGTGTTTTAAGATCTGGATTGTGTGTTAAGATCTGGATTCTGTTCACACAAATACACATTTTATTGCAGTATGCTAATGATTAAGTTTAGCAATCTATATTTATTTAGCAATGTATTTTCCATTTTGCTCCATATGTAGTCTGTAAAAATAAATACCAAACTCCATCTGGCTATCATTCTTTATTTTACTACCATAATTTGAAGGCTGTGACAGATTACAAAGGCAAAAGGCAAGTATGTTCTTAAATGTCACGTCTGTTTGCTTCATAGTTTTCCAGCCAAGAAAAATTGTTCTTAATACTGAAAGGTGAAAATCATAGCTGTTACATATAGTTACAAAATCAGTTACAGTCTGTCATCTTTGACAAAAATATTTAAACTAGAATACAGAAACAACAGTTTCTCTTACCTTTTTCGTACCAAGTCAAGAATAAGGAATCATTATTTCCAGGGTTCCAATAGGAAATGAAAAATTAGTTAACTTTGTCATTCCTGTGAAGAGAAGACTACCGTTCGGTTATATCTTGTCAGAGGGGATCCGCACCCTCAGCATCCCCCCACCATAAAGCAGAGAAGAAGTTGCCCTGGAGAATGTAGCCTCCAAGATACTTTATTACTAGACAGACACCTTTAATGACATTTCCCTCCTTTGGTTATAGAGATCTAAGAGAGCGCTATAGATATTGCAAGAAGACAGTGGAACTAGTACGGTAATTTTCCAATCACTTTTAAGCTATGTTGCTGTTGAAAGAAATGGTCATACTCCTCCTTTTTCTTCTCTGGCTTTGTGTTTTTGGCTCCATGGCTCTGTAGGTATTTGTGTCAGTCAACAAGAGCCCAGGACCTGTTTGGGGTCAAAATCATTGTGATTGCATGTCTGCACACAGTCTGTGTGCAGAGCAAAAAATGGCTTCTTTTACAGAAGCAGTGCCAATTTCTGACAGCTTAGTGATTGTGAAAGTATGGCATTACAGAGTCAGTCCTGCTTGAATCCTCATTCTAGGGTTATTTGATGTTTATATTCATTTATTCACTGCTCTCTGTCACCTAAGGGGATAAAGAAAGAAAAGTCACTGGTTTTAAAGTCTCATTTTCTGTGTAGACTGCAAAGAGGCACTTCACTTTTTATCTTCCTGGCCTTCTAAACCCAAAGGATGGATTTTTCATGAATGAAATGAGGTTTTTTATCTCATCTGGTCTCTTCTGATTTATTTCTACATAAAGATGAGATAAACAACATACAGATTTGTCCCTAAACTGAAAGTAAAACAAAGTTGAACTTAGTGTTTTATAAATGTTTCAGATCTTTTCTAAGTCTCCCCTATTGTTCTAGAATAATACAATATTGGAATTAAAAAAAAAATTAATACAACCTATTTACTTCATTTCAAGAGAAATATAACTTGTTGACTTAGTGTTGTGCCCTTCCTCTATCTTCTAAAGCTAATTTTATTAGCATGGGTTCATAGCAGTGATACCTGTTAATAGCTGTGCACAGAGAAGAGTTCCATGTAGTTCTTCAAACAGTGACAGAAGTCTGTTTTTAAACTCAGTACTTTCTGGTTTATTGCTGGGCTGAGGCACTGCAGAAAGGCTGTCACTGTAAACCTTCACAAAGTTGTCATTCTGTCCACTTGACTCCATTTTGCTGTTAAAGTTTGTTGTAAGTAACTAAAGTATGGATCAGTACCAAAAACGGCATGCCTCTCTGCTTGTAACGGATAAACTGAAAACCCACCAGGGAAAGGTAGAGAATTCTTATTAGACCAGTGGTCTTGAAGCCATGAAGCAATATCTACTACCAATTTCCCAGAAAGTTGGGCTCCCACAAGTTCAATAGGAACCTGACATTTTTCAGGAGTGAGTCATTTGAGGAAATTTCTTGGCTGTTTTGGGAAGCACTAAGGTATAAGAAGTGTTTTGCTTTCCAGTAGAAGCTCTGTAGCAGAAGTGCCAGTGATGTAATCTACAAGGGCTTTTGTGCACAGCTGGACTTTCATGCCCATCAGTTTATAAAACAGGCTGTTGCCAGTTTTTTTTCAAAAAGAAGCTTTAAACTGTCTCCTTGCAGTCTAAACTTCCAATTTGCTATGGATTTTGCATAAAAAAAATCCAAAAATAAGAAGTAAATGTCTGAACTTGCTAGATTCTCTTACATTTTACAATTTATTATTTTCTCTGTTAAACACTGAAAGAGAAGTAAAACTGATGTAATAGCTCTATGTACCCACTCTGCTTTGGTACTCTGGGATTCATAGTTTATGGGGAGAAAGTGAAACAGGAAAATCAGATAATGCATTAAATCCTTTTGGTTATTGACCCTCATTTTTGCAAACTTATGTGAAAATCTCTAGGAAAACACCATTTCAGTTCAAATTTTTTAGCTTTTCTCATTTCCTCCTGTATATTATACTGTAGATTTCAAATAAAACCGGGTTGTCAGAAGTTGGTGACATTTCTCATCACACAAAAAGAAACGTAAGTTAGAAAATGGCAGTTTGGCATTTTTCCCATCTTCTGGCTGCTGTCTGGAAGAGGATCTGGCCAAGTGATCAATGCACCTGTCAGTTCCATATTAAATTACTATAGCAGAAGGAAGGCAGAAGCAATTTGCACCAAATGCTGCATCCCTGAGCAAAGGAGAGATGACATTCTGATATCCAGATCACTGCACTAGGCTACAGTTGTTCTGTTGTCCACTCAAAACTAATATACTGATTTGTCAAGTTGTAACTGGCTTAGGATGCAACCATATCAGTAGCTTTTCCCTCCCATACCCATTATGGGCCTTTGAGAAGACGCGTTTAAAAGGCTGTTGTGAAACATGGGTACTACAATTGAAGCAGTGGGGTTGGGGATTTTAATGTGTGTATTTTATAATGAGAAGGATACCGCTCAAAGAACATCTCAAATTCCGTGAAATACCGTGAGCAGACTACTTCATAAAATCCAGTCATCTTGGTGTCCAGGCTTTCTTTGCTTCAGTATTTGTGTAATGTCTTAGTTAGTTCTTAATATAGACTCACAGAAATTCTTCATTAAAAATAATTCCTATGAATGAAGTTCTTCTGTGTGCTCAAGCTCTTAAGAACAGCTGAAATAATTCACTCAGCCTTGCTTGACACGACCCACCTGGAACAATATCACATATACATAAGCATGTGAACTCACTGCATTCGAGTCTTCTGCTACAGAGGTGAATATAGGTACCTGGATTAGGACAGCAGGCTGAAACCAATTTTTCGGTTGTTAATATCACAAGAAATAACTAAGTCTGTTAGGGAGGATTTCCCCTGCTCCCAGTATATGCTTTGGAGGGACCGCATGTCTATTCAGGAGGCTCAGAAAGTATGATGGCATGCAGGCTAACTCTTGCTCCAAACCATCCTAACGTACCTTTAGGAGCTCCATGGTGACCTGTGCCTGTGTGGCATCTGCCAGAGCAGGCAAAAAGCAGGACAAGCAGTCAGTGAGGTATGAGGGCAGAAGGGCAGACAAGGATGCCCACAGGTATGCTGCGATGCATGGACTGGTGACAGTACTAGAAGATGCAGAGCCATGAGGATTGAAATGTTCTCTGTGTATGTTGGGGGCAGGAACCAAAGTTTCAAAACAGTATTTCATTTTGCTTTAGAATTTTCCTCTCTTTGATTATTGGCTGCAATAACACGTCAAAATGGACAATCCAAATTTAAATCTAATTTACTTCCTAAATGAAAAGAGAAGACTCATTAGTGAACTGTGACAGACCTGCGCGTATCTGTCAGGTAACTTAATTTCAAATTATATCAGTGATTCCTGACCTAATTTATGTGAGCTTGACTTAGACTAACTCACTAATGACATAAATTACCCAAGTTTTTAACCATTGTGTTCCCACATGCTCAATAATTAAAAACTCGATATTCTTTTTAAGTAAGTGGCACATCTTTAGTTAAGCTGTTGGTTTAATGTGTTAACTTTACAACCAGTTACTCACATATAAAAATGCTTGGGCATCTCCAGATTACAGTGCAACAGGAGCTTAGATGAATTGTATAATAAGATAGAAATATACAGCCTCCTATGATAGACACAGTTTTTGATGAGATTTCGGAGTTCAGAGCTAAATTGAATGGTAAGCTTAGCACTTGTGGGACCTTAAGTTGCAGCTTTGGGCTCAGCGAACTTTTGGCTTTGCAGTGTTGTTTGTTTACTTTATAACTCCTATTTGCCTGAATTTGTATTTAATTAAAACCTTAGAGAAATGAGACTCCTGTCTGAAATGGCTTCTTTATAATCTGAGAAAGGGCTCTCGAGGAGGATAGGCTGTTTTGTGACACTAACTCCCAAAATAATGACTGTTGTGTAATGTTATAGGGCATTTGCCAGCATGAAAAATTGTCCTTAATAGTTGAGGAAAAAGAAAACGTCTGTAGACAGCAGGGATTAGGAATTACATTAGCAAAACTATTACAGAAAAGATTTCTGTCTGTGCTTAATGTTCCACTGATTTCACTAGGGTTCCTTAGCATGCTTACATTTAATCATAGGCATAAAACTTTGAAGCATCAGTGCTATTAAGTATCTTGATGAGGGGTGAATAAGGATACAGATGGGCCCCTTACAAGTGTTTTAAGTTTTGATAGTACTCTGTTGGAGTTACTGTAATTCATATGATATCAAAGAGTGGAGCAGTTAAGTTCTTTTTATTGCAGTCTAGGAACTGGTAGTGATGGCAGAGAGTGTAATCACAGGGGCGTGGACCTGATCAGATCCCCAAAGCCCCTGCTCCTACCCCAGCCCCAGTGACAATTCTGTACTAATAAGAGTGTGTGCAGATAGGGCTTGCACTGCATTTTATGGCATTGTTGTGTTGGTAAAAATCAATGGAGCGGCTAACCAGCTTGTAGATTTTACTTTAAAGAAAAGAAACCTGTGAAAGCTAATTTCTCACACAGTAGCAGAGCAGAGAAATTAGAGAAACATTTTCTAGGAAAAGGTCCTCTTGTACCAACACACACGCTTCTACCGTTTGAGCTAAGAGAACAGCTTAAATGGTCAGCAGTTGTGACGATAGGCTCTTGGTCCTTCAGGCTGGCCCATTGCCAGAAGACAGAAAAGACACATTTGGCCTATATGTCCAGGAAGAGCTTCTTTTGAACCTTCAAGGCTGATGTACTTTCAACTCCTGGTTGTACCTAAAAACATTTTCTGACCTCCTGCTACCCTCTTCTTCCCTCCACCACCACTCCAGCACACAAATCTTTTTAGCCATCAGTAGGAATTTTAATTGCTTGGAGTTTCTGATCCTCATTTTACATATATATACTTTATTTGCCTGCTATGTTTGATGCACAGCTTGTTGTGTTTGCTGCTGCTGTCTGTGTGTGAAGTTTCCAAAACAGCCCTGTACTTTACAATTTCAAATACCAGGTTCTGTTCTTGACTGTTGATTCAACCAGTGTATTTTTATTTTTAACTCAACAAGTGAATGGTCTAATTTTCAGAATTACTGACCATCATCTATTAGTGAGTGGCCTGGCAATTCTGAGTCATTAGAATATAGGAAAATCAAGACAGTAGTTAGTTTGGTTGACTCAGGAGATCTAAAGAGGTAGCACAAATATCCCATATAAGTTCAATTAATTCAACAGTAATGTTGAAGAACTCATCTCTGAGGCAAATGCCAGCCCTGACACAGATACTGGACAGACAATGCCAACTGCACCATTTCTACTGTGATGAAAATGGTGCAGTTGTTACTTCTCTGTAACAGCTGGAAGAAACAAATGAGATGAATCTATGACTTGGGGGAAGTGATGGAGGGCATGCTCAACAAGTCTACAGATGGAACCAAATCGTGAGGAGCAGCTGGTATGCTGAAGGGCAAGGCTGCCATTCAGATGGATCTAAACTGTCTGCAGGAATGGACAACCGGGACCTTATGAAATTCATCAAGGACAAATGCCAAGTGCTGTACGTGGGAAGGAAAAGCCCTTTGCAGTTGATCTAGGCTGGAGAACAGGTCTGCAGGAAAGGCCCTGGGGTCCTGGCAGACAGGGAGCTGTTGAAGAGTTGTTGAACAAGAGACAATGGACATAACCTGAAACATGCGTGGTTCAGACTGGACAAAATGAAAGCCTTTCACACCATGAGGACAGTTGGGCACTGGAACAGGTTGCCCAGAAAGGCTGTGCAGTCTCTGTCCTTGGCAATTTTCAAGACCAGACTGAATAAAGCCACCCATTCTTACCTCAGAGCTGACCCTGCCTAGAGCAGGAGATCAGATTAGAGTCCTCCTGTAGTCCCTTCTGACCTGAATCATATGACCCTATAACAGAAAAATGTTAAGAGAATTAAGAAAATGTAGAAATAACTGAAACATTATTTTATATTTATAAGCAGCAAATAGCCAGGGGGAAACTCATTAAGAAAAGATGAAGATGAATGACGCTGGCACTGACAGTAGCCTAAATGAATTTATTTGGCCCGTTATTCATAGGAAAGGCTGAAGAAGGTCAAATTCTGGAAACTGGAGTGAGTGAGATGTTAGAAGGTTTTATGATTATGCTGGAGCAGACAGGCAATTAGAAGTATTAAAAGCTGACAAGGCACAAGATCAAGATGAATTATATATTTCTGTATTGTAGCAGCAGTGGCAAGAGAAAGCACATGCTTTGCAACAGTGGAGCTTCAAAGATGCGTGCAGGTCTGAAGAACTCAAAATGAACAAACATGCCCTTATAGACAAGGGGGCTTTATTTTGCCCAAGTTCAGTTTCCACAGGAAGATAGCAGGAAGGGGAGAGTTTGTGAAAAGGAAAAGGAAGGGTCCAAATGAAAGCAAAACATGTTCCTTTGTGTGACGTTCTGGACATTTTCTCAAAATAATTAATCTAAACTGGAAATCAATGGTCTTGCAATAGTTTTACCGTTCCTTGCAAGAACAGGCAATACAGGGACACATAACCCTGTGGGTGACAGCAGCAGGTATTTTTTATCCTCTCCCAGGTGTGTGAACATGAAAGAGGCATTATGAAAAGCTGCTTGATTCACACAGCTGAAGCAGTAGCTTCACATTGTCTCCATGAAGACCCAGAGCACCATACTTCCTGGACTGTCAGGGACTATACTTTCTCTGATTAGCTAAAGGTAAAATAAACAGGAACCAATTCCACGCATGACTGTTTCAAGTCTTTAGTGGATAGTTAACTCCTATATAAATGCAACTGTGTACACTGATGACAGTGGTACACAAATGCAACAGATACTAACGAGAAAAAACCCATAAAGGGACAGTGAAAGTACAAGATAACCAGTATCCATAAATAATCTATCTGAAAACAAGTTAAATAACATTAGCATAAATTAAAATATACTGAACTCAGTAACTAAAATATTTACATGAGTAATATTCATCTTATCTTTTCATGATAATAAGATGTAAATACCCATGCTGAAAGAGCAAACCTCTGTCTTACAGAGATATGTCATCATACTGAGGTGTAAGCAATGTTCAACATATTATACAATTTTCTTTTACAAAGGCATTTCAAGGCTGTTTGGGAGCCAGGCACTGAGTGGAACATGCAAATACCTATCATACACGCTAAGTCCCTAACCATTCTGCAGCATGCAGTGCTTGTCTTAATTTACACATCCTTTGTAGTTCATAAGGGTACTGTTAATTTCAATCTGACTTTCAAAAGCACAAAAGGAATATTATGTATCCAGTCAATGTGAACTAGATGCATAATACCTATTTGAACCTTTACTTGTACTTTTGACATACCCTCTCTTCATTATCTATTCATTGCAATTAAGTGGGGAGCTTTGCACAATGTCCTCCTCCCTCCTGCTGAGAACTGTTCTAGTATATTCTATCAGGAAAAAAGTACAGTTTCTTCAGCTTCTAGAAACCTGATTCATCGAACTGTGACCGCAGGGGCATCCCTGGCAAGTGCCTGGTTATCACACAGACCTAGAGACTTCACTTATGGAGGTTAATGTTAAACTAAGGCAGATGAAAGGAAGAGAGCAAGTTAGAAACAAGAAGTCCAGACAAAACAAGGGGAACTCTGGAAATATTGTCTCTGGGCCCCTCACAGTACAGAGCAAAGGACTCGTATTTCCTCTTCTCTCTGGGGCAATACATGTGGAGTTGGATGGAAGTTCAGCAAAATATTACCCTCTGTATTCAGTCTTTATTTCTGTTTTAGTTTCAGATCTCAGGTTATGATTGGTCTCTTTTTTGTTTGATATTTGAAGAGGACTTCCTGTAGGAGAAGGAGATATGTAACAGAGAAGGCTGAGAGTAAGGCAATAACTACTAAGGACAATATAGGAAACAGAAAGAATACTGAACAGACATGAAAAATGCAAGAGAATATATTTAATAGTAGAATGACATGCTCGAAGATACAGATTTAGAACATGAGAGTATATTGCAGACAGATGGCAGGGCCCTGAGGGTGCCGCTGGCCCTGCAGCCCCTTTTCCCTGGCCCTGGCTGGGTCTGCCTGCAGTGCAGGGTCAGCCCCAACACACCACAGCACGCTCTAGGGTCAGGCTGTGATCAGAGGGGAAGAGCTGTGTGGAGGCTTCCCGTGCCTTTGCCCCTGGGTCTGACTGTGGTTACCCCACCGTCTGCTTTCCTTGCCTGGTGTGGAAGGGCTGTGGCCAGCGGATGAGGAGCTTGGCCAGCTCGTGGGCAGCTCTTTCTGCTTCACCCTGACCAGGGAAGTGTTAAGGAAGGCGCTTTCAACTTGTCTTTTGCAAATTGTCAGGCCGGTATGAAAGGAAAAGCCTCTAGGCTGGGTGAGAGTAGAGACACATAGCTTAGAAAGTTCCCTTCTCAAGTCTTAGTGGTGGCTATTTTGACTTTCTCTTCAGAAAGTATATATTTTACTGATAATTTATTAAAGGACAAAGCATGGCATTAGGTACCAGTGAGCATCTAACGGAAGCAGAATGACTAGAAGATTGAGAACACTGCAGGCTTGTAAAACCGATATCAGTGGCAGCAAATACATGGAGAGCAATTATGCACACAGAACATTTAGATATATGTAATTGCTTAAGGGTTAGTCAGCATGGACCCTGGAAAAGAACATTAGGCAAGATAAACGTGCTTGCTACCTCTAAGTAGGCAAGACAGAGACAGTGGGTATCATCTATCTGGGTTATCGGGAGGGAGGGGAAAATTTCTTAATCCTACATAAACCAAAAGTGGACTTATATTCAAAGTCCATAAACATAGCTTGAGAAAAAATAGCTAGCGGACTGGATTATGGCAGGTAGAGACAATAGGCATAAAAATCATGTAACATTTTCATTACAAAAATTCTACATGAGATTTTCAGAGACTGCTTAGTGGACTCCTGAGGCTTTGTGTTTCTATTGCATCTAAGCAACCCCTACTGACTTTAGTACTGTCCTAATATAACCTGAGTCACTGTAGAAGTTTCTATAGCGGTGGCTTGATCCTGTATTCCCTTATGAGTATCTACTTTCACAGAAGTTAGGAATAGAGGAAGGACTCCAACTTGGCATGAAGGACCCCAGTAGTACTTAAGTCACCCATTTTAGGATGTGGTGGGATGTGTTAAGACCATGTATTGCATTAACTCAGGGATAGAAACCACTGGAGACAGGAAAACTCTGTGGCTCCATTTTCATTTTCATCTCCGGCAGCCACTTATGACTTTGCTTTTATTCTACATGAAAAATTTCAGAACTTTGCTCAGCAGGGTCATTTTCACCTTAGAGTCCTTTGGCTGGGCTGGAAAACTCAACTCAGATTAGACCCCAGTGGGTTTTTCATATCTTCAGTTACAGCTATAGTCGGTGCCCGCCTAAGGCCTGTCCTGTCTAAGGGCTCTCCTATTTAAAGCCTTACTGCTGGCAGCGCCACCACTTCTAGAAGCATCCATCACTCCTCAGGGGGAGCATCCTATGACTAGAGCAGCTCTAATATTAAAACTGAGATAACTTCAAAAGCTCCTTTTAATTCTGCACTGAAGGCTTCACCCAGTTTACACAGGGAAATTAAATTGGTCAGAGTAACTTTCATACTTGACAGCCTCATTTTCTAGTTCTCAAGGACGAAGTGAACTGTTTCATGGGGGCTTCTAACATTATGAGAAAATGTTTAAATAAACACACCACCTGCATCTCGCTGGCCAGATTTTAACATTGCAAGCACTTCTAATCAAATTGTTCTTCACAATTACTTCCCCGCATGAAGCTACTTTTTTGTACAGTTCCATCCTCGAGCCTGAGGCCTAAGTCATCTTTACCCCTTAAACTGCATACCAGCAATTACTTTAAAAAGATTAATTCCACAAGGTGAGGAGTTTTTTTTTCCATTTTTCCCTTCTAAGAATGAAACCTCATAATGTGCACTACAAACTACCTGCACAAGAGAGATGTAAAAGCAAAAAACAAGCCCTCCGCCGCTCCCCTCACACCGCCAGGCCTCCGCCATTTCCTCCTCTCCCTCCGCCCCCCGCCGCGGGCTGCGGGGGGGGGGGGGATGGTTCTAGAATTCAAAATGGCGCCGCCGGCTGAGGGGCGAGGACTGCTCTGGAGAACGTGGCAGCGGGGGGTTGAGGGCGTGGCTGCAGGTTTGTGGTGTGTGTTTTGGTGGTTTGTTTGTTTTTTTGTTTTTCTTTTCCTTCTCCTTACGTTTATGTTCAGGACTGCTGTCTTCTTGATTTTTCGTAAGCTACCGAATCTTGAGAAAACTTCAGGAGAAATCACTGTGCTTGTTTAGATGCTCTGGGCTTATTTTTTTTTTTTTAAGTATAATGATTTAAGCTGCTTACGTAAAAGGAGTCTTGAAGAATCTCTTTTTTTTTCTGATCTTTTAATGTTTCTGACTTCTTCAGGTTGTAAAATGAGTTGACTGCTGAGGTGTGACGTTTATGTTTTTGCCACACATTTGCTACTGTAACCTTAGTAACTACTGAGGCTGTGAGAGGTTCTGTGGGGACTTATCTGTGCCCTTAAGTGCTTGACATACCTTTTTTGCTGTAAAAAACATAGCTCTTGCAGGCATTCTAGGTAATGCATGTGCTGTTCTGAGTTGTTGTGTTCTATGGCTGCAAATATGTTTTTATCGTGGTTTCTAGTTGGACCATCTATTTCTGTTGGCGGTGGGTTACGGTAATACTGCTCACGGGTATTTTGCATTAGCATATCATCACACTCTGCTTGTATTTTCCTTTATTTAGATCGGATGAATAAAAAGAATAAGATTTCTCAAGAATTTCACTGAGGCTCAGGGTCATCATCTGTGTCTGCATGGCAGTACCCAAATACAGTCTGTAGCAAGTATGAAGGTTCTTACTGCTGCAGGTGATGTGCATGAAGACTGTGAGTGAAGTGTCCAGGTGGTAGTTACACTCTTTACAGATTAAGGCCAAGTCTTTCGAATACATGTATGTTTTGGTTTTGTGCTGGGAAGAGGTTACAGAATGGAGAGTTCTGAACATCTTCGCCTTCAGGTGGGGAAAAACCCCCATCTCTTTTCCTTGGCCTTGTTCCTGAAGGTAAGTGCAACTAGGAGTCATCTCGATGCCTACAAAAAAGATAGCTGTTTTTTGAGCATGCTCTTTTTCCCTACAAAAGGAACAAGCAATGCAGTATAGATGCTAATGGCTTCTAGTAACGCATCAAATAGCGCGGCTTAATATGTGATAATGATGTGAACAGCCTGTTAACTACAGTAGGGTGTAGTTTGTGTAAAGCTAGTGTTTTTCAGGACAAGTGAGCTACAGATGCTGGCTTGGGAAGAAACCTCCTCTACTGCCTAGCCCCAGTGCAAGAGCAAGCACAGCTATTCCTGGAGGAGTTCACCAAGCCTGTTCTTGAGACAGCCTGTTCTGGAAAGCATACCATCTTGTTAAATGATCTGTTCTCATGCTTAACTAATCTATTGTAAGAAAGGTGGTTTTCTCTGTGTGTGTGTTGTGGTGGATTTTGTTTTGGTTTGGTTTGGTTTTTTTTGAGGAGAGTGTGTGTCATTTGTGTCGTTGTCTTTTTTAACTTAAATCTCTGTGTGCACTGCCAAAGAGAGTAGGTGTAATAGACTTAAACTGAAGCAAGGCAGCGAAGGTTATTTGCAACAGCCTTTCCTCTTTGAGCATTGCTAACTTCTTCAGTGTGTCCTTGGGAGCTGTGGTGTTCACTTTGAATTCGAAGGGTCTGTCTGAGGCTGAGAGCCCCTGCCTGTAACTACAGCTTTCTCGTGTTGCTGCTGCAACAACAGTGGTAAATGATGAGGGTAGTATATAGGAAAATTCCCACGTTTTCAGAAATGAGAAATTTGCTTCCGGAGTTGTTTCTCTGCAAAGGTGCCACAGGAGGTCAGTATTGTCCCATGTAATTGCTGCTCTGGTTTGTCAGCTTTCTCAGAACAGATGGCACATTTGTTAAACTTCATTGAGTATATTTTTTCGTTTATTGAAGCGTGAGGGAAGTTCATGTTTGCAGGTAGAAGCAGATAGGTAGTTAAAAATTTATAATGTTTATTATTTCTCTGTGTGTTTATATTGATGGAAGCAGCAAAGTAGCTGATTTATCTTCATTTGTCAATTTGATGGACACATGCTAATGGTGCAAGTAGGACATTCATTTCCCCTCTGATATAATACTTGTAGAATAGATGATATTTAGTTGATAGTGTGTATGCATCACTTGCTGGATGCTACCTGCCAAGCCTGTCATTAAGATTTCAGGTGCGTTTTAATATGTGAAGGTTAGAACGGCTGGAGTCAATAGGATAATTTTTGGGGTGTGTGTGTGGAAATGTGTCTGCTTGTTCCTTGCATTGAAAAGAAATGCACCTAATCCAGTAATGCGCTTTTCACCCCTTGTCTTTGACCCTGACATACATGTTGGCGTTGGAAATAAAATTCTGGCAGTTTTGCTTGGTTCAGTAAAAGGCAAGTTTGCAGAGACAGACAGGAAATCCATTCCTACTCTGTAGATTTATCACAAAAATGCCTAAAGCAAACAGCAAAGTTAGTTTGCTTTACTGGAGACAAACTCACACCTTTGCTCTTTCAAAGACCCTGTTTACAAGTTAAAGCCATGGCTCAGTCTGTCTGTCGTCTTAAACTACCAATCTATAGGTGCTGCCTGAAGGCACTTGCAAAGAAAAAAATTGGGAGATATCCTGCTGCTATCATGGTCTAACAGAAGCGCTTGATGTTCTGAATATAGAATGTGTTCCAGTAGTCTGAAAGCGCGGAGAGCTGAAGCTGAAATGATGGTACATGCGTGCTGTCACCAGCAAAATCTGATTGCTCTGCTTAGGAAAAGTCTAACTGAAGTTATCCAGACCAATACAAATCTTTCTGGTGCAAAATGCATTCCCAATAAGCCTATTAATGGGTTATAGCATAAAAAGATTTCAAAAAGGTCAGTTGAAATGACTCTTTACATTATCTTCCTCAAAGGCTCTGCCTATGCTTGGAATAGAGTTGTGTTTGAAAGTGGTGTTGAGGCACAGTTTGAGTTCAGCTCTTGCTGTTCCATTACGACAATGATTTGGCAGCCTGGCAAGAGCTTGGATGAGGTGTTAGAAGCTATGTTTTTCTCTTGGAGGAGGAGGGGAAGGGTTTTACTTGTGTTATATTAGAACAAAGTGCTGTCTGGCACAGGTACTTTGAATTTTTTATTTTTTTTTTTCTTAATATGGCTGGTTTTGTGCTAAAAGTTCTTTTGTGTCTTGGATGACGTGGAATCCATCTTGAATTGCTTTTAAGACTGTTTTCAGCATGGCTTTCCTTCTCAAAATAGACCTGATCTGTATTTGCAAGGGACAGAGTTAAATAAAATGATTATAGATTATGCAACAAACCTAGCAGTACAAGAGTGTTATAAGCGCATAGTAAGAAATTGCTGCTGTCACAAGGTGGTTGTGAAAGTGCATGAACAGAAGGAAGAAGGTGATGAAGGAATAAAGTGCAGATTTGTTACACTGGCTAGAAAGTGAATGCAACAACCTTGTAGTATAATTGGAAATAAAAGCCAAGTATTTTCATAGTCAATTCTGTACTCTGTTTGCTGGAAATGATGGATTTATCTTTAGGCACTCTGAAGAAACAGTACGTGGTGGTTATTTGTTAAGAAAGCAGGTAATGTGTCAGTTTTCCACTGGGCACTGTTGTTGGTGCAATTTCTGTTGTGAAGTTCCATTTTAAATATAGAAACAGATATATTAAAAAGAAATAAAACCTCCTCATTTCCTTTTCTGTCTAGGAAAATGCTGTTCATGTTTTTCTCACTGTTGCCTCTTTCCAGAAGCTGTTATTATGGTTAATAAAGTAGGCACCATAGTGTGGTGAAAACTACCAAAAAGAAGAAAAGCTACAAAATTCTTTTCCATGGAAGCTGGTGATGACTGCTTCTTGCTTCGTATTGCTTCGTTATGCCTGCTTCTACATCATCACTTGCTTGTGTGTGTGTATTACATTCTCAGTTATGTCATGGAATTTTTCTTTGCATTGAAAGATCACCTACAAATATAATGGGAATGAAAGAGTATTGTTGCAATGCCAAATCTAAGCGTTTGCTCATGAATAGGTGCCTTATCTTCAAAATCCTCTTGATGGCACTGGAGCCTTAGATATATATGCTCAGAAGCCCTTTATTTCGGGTACCAAATCTTATTATCTGGGTTAGCTCATCTGTATTCAAAAGATCAATGTTGCATTATTACAAAGATCCTTTCAAGTGTAAAAAGGATGGCACTTCATTACAGAAAGTAAAAGAAACTAATCAAACTTTCTTGGTGAAATCATTGACTTTTTTTAAGTAAAGGGCAAATTTAAGAATTTGAAAGTCCAAAATGTAAGAGTCTTACAGTTGAGGCTCTGTGCTGCCACTAACTTAAATCTGCTGTAAGTCAGTTCTTGGATTTTCCTGTAATGTGAAGAAGAAAGCGGTATGACCCTGCTCTCCTGATGGCTTCCGATTAAGACAAGTTGCCATTTGCCCTCCTGAATCTTATGTACTGTATAGGTTCAGAGAACTGTCCATTGTGCGAAGAGGGTCTTTGTATGAGAGAACAGAGGAGATCATCTCTTCATTTAGGACAGTTAGGCTACGCCTTAGCACTATGCAGATTTTCAGTAAACCTAAAATAATAGTGGACTTAAATTAAGTCCTCATCTAAGTTGTCATGTAGGGTTGTGCAAGTTGTCATAACGAGTAATCCTCTATTTTATCTTTTTTTAAAAATTTCATTTGTGAAAGGATGGCAAACGGTTATACAGTTCCCTGGTTTATTACTGATAGTTAGCTCTCCTATCTCACACCTTTTGCTTGTAGCTTTCCAAATGCTTTGTTATAGAAATGGTTATTACTGCTTTGCATTGCCTGCAGATAGATATAGGGCAGAACCCAGACCACTGAACTTCCACTCCTCAGTGAATCAGTACTGATTAGGAGCTCATCTGTGAACACCACTTCACTGTGAATGTTTGTAATTTGTGATAGATTTACATATATTACTGGGTTTTTTTTCTGTTTGGGTTTTTTTTTTTTGGTTATTTCCCTTGTCTGATTAGGTTACTTGTGTAGCTCACCAGCACTGGCAGACCTTGCCATTGAAAAATGCTGCTCAGAATTCCCTTTTGGTGACGGAGTGCTCAGTTCGATTTCTTGAATAAATCTGTAGCATCTGATCATCCACAGAAATGAACATAAATGAGTTATGAATGCAGCCAAATCAAAATTCATCTTTAGTTTGCATGCATATTCATGCATGTTTCTTCCAACCACTTCCTTTCTCACTGACAACTTGCATGAATGTAACTGAGTTGCTGAAGTTCAGTGCAATACCAGTTCTTGCAGACAGCTAAAGCAGATCAGTCTGACCAACGTATACCAGTTTTTACTTTGAACTTAAAGGAAACTGGTTTGAATTCAGGACATAATTGGAGGCTTAATAAAGTCATTTGGAAAAGACAGAAAATGTGCCTTAAAAAGCTGAACCAACTGAATTGCTTCAGTGATATACTGGGAATGAAGCAGACTAGCTTTATTGGCTTCCAGCACCCTTTTTGTGATTAATAGTTAATAGTGTCACAGTACCTACCCTCTCTATACTTCAGGGATTTTTTTATCTTTCTTCTCTTTGAGTTTCAGGTTCTCTAAAATCACCTGTGTTGCACACGCTAGGAGAAAGCTAGAGAGTTGTTTTGAAATAGGAATCTTAAAAATTAATCTTGTGACTTACCTAGGAAGAATTTGCAGGAAGATGTGACTATAAGATATAGTCTTAGATGCTGACATATCCACACTGAGCTGAAATAGTTATTCCAGTTTGTTCTTATCTGCTATTTAGTATTGGAATTAGTTTTTGTGGCTAGTATTTGCAAGACATGTTGACTTGAAGTCTGAGCGTGCGCTTCCTCAAAATACATGCTTAGAGTCCCATTCTTGACTTTGGGGATATAGGGATAGCATCATGCTGTATTTAAACCTCATCTGGACTTATGACAGAACATCCTTCTCTGTTTATGAGCTATTTCATAAATGTTGTGTTCTGCCTTCTGACATTGGAACACTGGAGTGGTTTCTCTTATTTCCTTGGTTTGTGGATTCTTTTTTTTTGTTTGTTTCTGAGAAAGCTGTATATACTTCTTGCATGCGAAGGAAGCTGAGACTTGTATGTATGAGGAGAGAAAAATTGCCTATAAAATTGGCTTCTACAACTGTGGTTAGTTCCAGTTGAATTTCTCAAATTTAGCTTCTGTAAGAGAAGTAAATAGTCCTTCCCAGCCAATGTAGTTTACAGGTAACTATGTAAAAGGCTTCTCCAGGTAATCTGATTAAGATGAAATAAAAAGACAAGGTGGGTCATAATAAGAAAAAATATATTTGACAATAAACTGGGATTCAGTGACTGCTAACTTGCTTTATATACAAGGTCTATTTATCAATCAAAACAATAAAATGCTGTAGGCTTGGGTGAGACTTAAGCAGTGTACAGGGCTCAAATTGGTTTTCTGGGCAGTGTTATACTTCACCCTAGAGGAAGAGTAAAATGTTTCAAAATGCTTTTTTTACGGTATGCAAAATTCAGTGCTAAGTAGTTTTCAGCAGCGTGGATATCTTAAGCTAGTGCTGAATCACTTAGTTTTCAGTTTGATGTCACTGAATTCTCCAAGAGATTAAAATCCTCATGTTGTGTCCAAGACTTAGATGCTTCCTTGCTGTCCTATCAGCGTATAAAGGATTTAACATGTGAAATGGCGGACTAGTTTTACATGGAGCACTGCTCTATTTATTTTTCTCTCTGTATCACAGAACTTCTTAATTAAAAAAATGATGATACAATCTGATGTGTGGTAGTGATATTTTTAAAAAATTCTTCAATTATGGTAAAGACACTGATAACACAAGTCAATCTAGATAGCTCTCCCTGTGGTGACTCTAACTATAGACTTGTTTTCTGGGGATTGGCATATGTGCATAAGCATACCAGTCCAGCCCTTGTCTGCTTGCCAGTATGTCCAATAAAGTGAGCCTGACCTGTGCTAATGTCCATAGGGTTATGTGTTATATGTCACTTCCTAAGCTTTGCAATTGGTCAGGAGGGCCTTAGGTGACACATTTTCTAGTACTAATGGACCAGAAATACCAAAATAAGGGTGCCACTGCGAATGGTGGACTCCTGTCACTACTTAACTGTCAGTGCTTTAGGAATACTGTGAAGTATTAAACAAATAAATAAATCTCCAAGCTTGCTTGCATAAACAAAATTCTTTCAGAGTATTACATGTGACTTCTACCTCATTGGAGTTGTAATTTGCTCATTCGGCCACAGTACATGGTGGCACAAACAACCGGTTATGAAAGAGATTAGTCATCCCATTAAAATTTTGTGCACCATAACCCTCACTTTGGGAGGCGTGGTATGGATTTGTTAACATCAGTGTGTTCTCCATTATGTATCCAATAAATTGGATTATAATGTATTTTTGCTCTTCAGTTTGTTTAAAAAATGATTTTTAATTGGAAAGACAAAGTTGTTGAAATGTGTCTGTGCTTGTCTTCATGCTCTCTGCTCCACTTATATCAGCTGGACATTGAACTCAATATATATGGAGGAAGGCAGGAATTCACAAGTGGGGAATCCAGGAAACATAGAGAGGTCACAGCGTGCTCTAGCGCTGGGTGGGTAACATTGTAGTGCCAGCACCACAGGACTATCATCACTTTCCTTTGGTAGCTCTGTGGGGTTTTTAACTTTCTGACTTTTTGTCTAGGGATCAGAAAATAGTGAAATTTCACAAGGAATGTCACTGGATGTAAGATTTTTTTAAAGGAGAATCAGTGTTTGGCAGCATTTGATAGCTAATGGTTCAGACATGCTTGTAAGCACACGGTTTACGAGCATGCAACTCCTCGTCATGTCTTCCTTGCTTGAGCTGCTGGAAGAAAAAACCTAGACGTAACCTAGATGTAGCAGAGTCCTGATATGACAGAAGTGGGTGTTAGACCAAGGCTGTGTATTTTAAAATGTCAGCAGTTGCATCTATTATCTGGCGAGGTTGAACTGTCCTTGGCATCTGCCACTACAAAGCTCTATCCCTCCTGTTGTGTGGTATTTTTTTTATGATTTTTTTTTTATTCCTGGATTTTCTTTTGTTCTTTGTTACCTTCTGGGTTGCACTGGGTAAGACCAGATTCCTGCCTATCATTTTGAATAGTAAGCCTCCCTTCTTCAGACCTATATATCTCTATAGGCTGCTTTTTCATATTTCTCCAGTGTTTATAATTACCCTCTGTAATACTTATCACATGACTGAAGAACAGGACTAGTTGAAGATTTGAGCTAATATTATAGGATAATAAAAGACAAAAAAGAAAAGGAAAGAAAAGATGGCTCAAATGAGGCTCTAATCAGATATGCTGACAGAATTTACTCCCTAATTTATGATGTGACTGCTCTGCTCACAAGTGGCTTGGGTTGGGAGATAACATTTCCCTGTAATATGAGCAGTAATTCTACATAGGACTGTAAATTTTGCTACTATGTCTTGAACAAAAAAATTGGAAAAAACTGATGGTAAGTCCTAGCTTTTACCACTTGCACTGCCATAAGTGCAGCTGACTTTCCATGTTGGTTGGGTGACTTGGAAGTTTTCCACCATGTATTCCTTGTTCCCCATTGCATCTCAGATGGTATTATATCTGCTTTGCACAGAGAACGCTAAACTGGCTGCTTTATGCTCTATGTGAGGCATTGGAGACAGCAACTCTGAAACTAATTATTGTGAATATAATACTGGATAGTCCAACTACTCTATCCTCAGTTCTCCACTTCAAGCTGATAATGGTCTTTGGAGAAAGCTGAGCATAAATAGTATTTACCTTAAGGAGAGAAAGAAGCACCTTTCCTTATGTCTTACAATGGGCTCACCTTGAGGTTTCCTGGTATTTCCTGAAATATCTGGTATTGATTGCTATCAGAGTTGAGATGCTGGGTTAGATGAGCATTGGATAGTTGTGGGTTTTGGTTTTTTTATGCCCTTCTGGAAATCATTAGCAGCAGATGTAGTACATAGGTTGTGCAAGTATATTAAAGAGTAGAAACGTGTCGTGGGCTGAGGTTTTGCATTATTAACTATCCCATTAGAGAAGATTAGTAAGAACACATACAAATGTAGTTAGTAATTATTAGGTTATTGGTGGGCAATAATGGAAGGACAGTAAAAACTACTTTCTCTCGCTTAGCAGTGATTGTATCTACACTTTGTAACATGATTCCTAAATTACCTGTTAGATGTGCTTTTATTCCCTTCTGTTTTTCTGGATATTTACATTTTTATCTAGTTTGCTCAGGTCATGTAACAATTCTGTTACAGGTGTCCTTGGCATTTCTGCCCTAGAACAGAATGTGCTAAAGGAAATAAATGGAAGTATCCTATTTTTTTTTCCCCTGTGGCTTATATTTGCCATTTCTGTGACTGTTATATTGCAGCCGTAGAGGATGCAGGACTGAAATCCTCTGCCATTTTACTGTGACTTATGAAGGCTAAAGTAGAGTGCACAAAGCTATGAAGCCAGATTGCAAGTTCTTTTATGGGGCTGTTTTCTTTACATTTCAACATTTTATTTGCTCACCAACTGTTTCGACTGATTCATCATCTTCAGGTGTTGATTTCAAGGGGAATGCTGTGCTTGATCTAAAGATGGACACAAGTAAATGTGGATTGCATCTGTAGCCTGAGTCTTTTTTTTTAATACTCAAAGTAGTCTTGCTAGTCTTCTACAGAATTAGCAAGAATTGAGGGGAAAACAGGTTTTTTCACTACACATGTATGTTGTTATTATCCATCCTTTGTAGAATATGTCCCAATTTGAAGAGGTTTATTAAAAATACATTCTCTTACTTAGGCAAATGACTTGTACCAAACCTACTGAAGGCCAAGTAAGATATAACTGGCAAGTGGGTTTATTTTGTAATAAATTAAGCTATTATTTTGTTCTATTTATATTTTAATATAATTAAATGAATCCACTGTCTAATTTTTAAAGTCTTAGAATTGTTGTCCAGTGGTTTAAGTTTGTCCTTGAGTTGCCTGACTCCTCTTCCTGTGTCTTTGGTTTTTTTTCTGGTGTAAATTTTCCCATCTAAATTAGAGCAGCTAGGGCTGGTTCTTAACTTCTGCTACTGGTACATGATACTAGGGGGCTCTGTCATCAGAGGATTTTGTTTGACAAGAGCAGGATGGTTTTGTATCTCAAAACATAAATGCCTTAATATTAGCTTTACTGTTAGGAAAAGAATATTTTTATTTCAATAATAAAGTTCAAAAGGTCCACTTCTTGGAATGTTTGGGGTATTATAAAATCTCTGTGCCTGATGGGTTTTAAAAACATTAAGAGCATGTGTATAGTTCACTTACATCAGATGTTCATTTTGTTTAGCCATGCCCTTTCTTTGGTATATTAGCCATGTGTCAGGGACCAGCTATCTTGGCATGCAAAACCAGCACAGGCCAAATACCTAATAGCTTAATTTTCTGTTTCATATATGCTGGTGAAGGGGTTTAGAGTACAGTACCAAAATAGCTTTGATTCCGGTAAAGAGATGTGTCTGACTAAAGTTAATTTTCTTCTTTGGTATGATTTTGACTCATGTGGCCCTGACTACATCTGGGTTTCCTGTTAATCCTTACCAAAAAAATAACACGAGATGCATACACAGATTCTAATAAGTCTGTCTTCCCATCACTTTATCTCATTAACTGCGTGATCACCGTTGGGGGAAAAAAAATAAAATCTTCCATTAGCTCTCAACTTCAAAAGACTCAGATTTTCAGATCAAACAGTCCTTCAACAGCTGTTTAAATATCTTTAAATCCAAGAGGTTAACTTCAAAGAACACCTTGTGGGTGTTCTGAACCCAGTTGACAGGTAAACAGTAATTTATGACCAAAGATGTGCATTAGTGAACTGCCTTTAAACCACGGGCAGTGTCTTACTCTTTCCCTTATGATTCTAGTAGGAGGTTCCCAGATTGACAGCAATACAAGTGGATGGCTTAATTAGCCATGGAGCAAGCAGTGACGTTCCAGGCTTCTTACAATACCATGCTACCAACATTCTTCAGATAGGCTTCATTTGGAGTGGCAAGCTACTCCTCAAAATAAAGGAATAGCTAGAACTTAATTTTCACTTGTTTGTAGGCCTTTTTGTTAAGGCTGTTCAAATCTAATTTTGAGACCAGTTGGCTGATGTGTGGTGCAGCAAAGCTTATCAACAGCTGGTGTTCTAGGGGAAAGTGGGAAGGAGGAGGAAAACCAGATGATTTTATGCTCTCCCATACCCATCTTAAAGAAAAATGGGTGAGACTATTATCTATTCCATGACTCAGGATGTCTAACTGTTCCTTGTGCTATGTTGCAGAAACTCATTGATTTTTACAGAGACCACACAGAACAAGTGGCAGTTGACAAGAGAATGTGGGTGTTTCGGCACAATTGCCCTTATGCAAGTCCAGCCTGTTTCCAAATGCTTGACTGAGAGTATTCAAGGAAAAGTGAAGTGCTATGGAGTGTGATTAAATGGATTTATTCCTTTCCTCTGAGACTTGAAATCCATCACCTGGTACAGTGCTGTGAGTTTTGGATGTTTTAAAGCTTGGAATGAGGCAGCCTACTCAGTGCCACGCCTATAGGCACAAAAGGGAAGACAGTAGGTGTGAGAGGCACATTTTCGAAGTGAAAAACTCGAACTGATGTGAAGAAAGCAATAGGAAACACAAATTAAGCAAACTGTAAGAGACAGACTGTTAGGTGCTCAGCTGGATAGAGTTTTCATCAGGATTTAGCTTCCATCATGCAGTTATCACTTTCTGGTCATTATGATAATAAAATGGACTATCAAGATAGTACCCTGTCAGTTAGGATATTACTAGGTAGTCTCCCAAAGGAGAGGTAAAAATACCTTTATTTATGATACCTAAATCAGTCAGCAAAACATAATCCCCTAGGAATCCAGGCCTCAGGAAAGGAAAATAGTAAAGGCCATGGCAGGTCATTGCTTCTGACATTTGTGATTGTATGATTCTGAACGGAAATGTCTGAATTATATTAATCTGGAAGACAGATGTTAATATGTCCCTATTTGGGGATGAGGGAAAAGAATATTGCTTTTAGTTAGCAAGAAACATTAACACACTGTTTTAAAGGTCTCCTCTTTGAAGTTTCTGCAAACATTTATTTTGTTGCATAAGTAGTTTTTATGGGATTATAACAAAAGTAGTATTTTATGGGATTTTAATTTTTTGGACTGTGATGCCTTTTATGTAACAGCTCAATCTTGTGTAACAGTAAAGGGGGGAAAAATTTCTTCCATGATCACTGCAAGTTCAAATGGGATTGTAAAGTGAGATACCGTCTAACATTGGCTTATCAGAACCATAATGATGCTATTGCTGGAACGGAGTGAACAGAGAAAAGATTTAATCAAAGACAGTTCTGTTCAAGAAAACCTTCAGCAATTTCACCCATAAGAATACTCTTGAGCTGAGGATCATGGGAAAAACATTTTGAAATCTTTCTTTCTTCCTTCTTAGTCTTTCAGACTTACACTATTTTAGATACTAGACTGAGCAGAAGTAACCCGTTGTGCTCCTCAGTGTTACAATACAAATGGTTTCAAGGAGTGGTTAGTTAAATGTCCTAGTAGGTGAAGTCAAGATTTCCATGCACTAGGCTGCCCATGCTCAGCAGAGAAAGGTATTCTTACAGAAAAGATCCTGTAACCTCAGGTCCTACCCCTATAGCCATATGCCGAAGTAGAGGCTGTTACCTGGATTTATAACTAAATAATTAAGTAAATGGTCAAACCAATTTCTAACATAAACTGAATCCAAATGCCTCTGAGCTGAACAGTACAGCAGAGCATATACCTTTTTCAAATTCACCCCTACAGTTATATAATTCAAACTGTATGTAACATAAAGCTCTTGGTACATGACATACAGAACAAACATCTGTTTTTATTTTGTTCATAATATTGTTTTTGCATTGAGCTGAACTGATAACCTGTGATCTGTCAGTGAATAAATTATAATTCTGTGTGAATATTTCCTGTTCTTCCAAGGGCTGGGCTCTGCCAGCCTAAAATATTTTAGTCACTCAGTCTGAACATGAAAGCAGCCAAATCTTGAATAACAGACAACCCAAAGGCACAATTTAGGTAACTCAACTAGACGATGTTCTCATAAAAATATGGGATTCATTTTTATTGATTATTTTTAGCCGTTCACGTGTATGGTATAGTGGGTTTTTTGGAGGGTGGTTTCTTTTTCTTTCTTTTTCTGAATGCTGCTGGGACTTGTAGATTTTTCAAGTGGATGTCTCGCATCTGCGAAACGACTAGTTCTCCTTGCTTTCAGAGGTATTTATCCATTGAGTTTCTTTTGACTTCAGTGAGAATTAGTTGCTAATACTTTTAGGGAATTAAAGTTAAGATACACGGTAGCCAAATAGCCATTAAAATCTGTTAGGAAGTAGGCTCCTGAGATGCCTTTGAAATCCAAACTTAGATTCTGTGGATACGTGATTGCGTAGGAACAGTCTGTCGGGCTCTTAGAGGAGTGCTGCAATCAGTGACATGGGCAGAAAGAAAGAAAACAAAGTGAGAAGGAAGAATACTTTAAAATCAAATAATGAGACACGGGTACAAACATTCCACAGAATTACTAAAATGTAGCATGATGCTGCAGAATGAAAAAGCAGTGAAATTCACGTTTTAAAGCTTCATTGTGAGCCTGGCTTCAAACAGGAACCTCTTTTACAGTGTAAGAAAAACTTTGTAGATTTTTGGGGATAGCTGAATTGGTGCACTCCCTTACAGACACTTAGGATATTTGTCAGAATGGCATATTCATATCTGGAGAAGGTGGAGATGGGAAAGTCCCTTGAGTGATAGTTTAGTTAAAATGCAGGTCAATGTCAAAACATGGAAGAGCCAACTTTATTTGTTTTGAATTAGAGCATGAAAGAGGGGAGATCCAAGAGCCTGACTTTCAGTTCTAATAACAAGGCTACAAATGTCTAAGTCTGAATAGACTTTTCTAGATCTTAACATGGATCATGACAATTACTGAAAGAAAAATGTTACTTGTTTATCTGGGCTGGTGACTGTTTGGTAGTGGGGATTGTTTGGAGTATGATACTGACCCTGCAAATATTTGGCTGCTTCTGGCAGTTTTTGCCAGTGGTTGTTCAGGCATGTTTTGACAGAGTTACAAAGTCTGTTTGCTTTTACAATGCATTTCTAAGATTGTTTTGTGTTTACTTTTTAATTTGTTTTTTTTGTTGTGTTTTTCTTTTTTTTTTTTTTTTTTTTTTTTGCTTTGAAATCGGCTCAGCTTTCCCTTACCGGTAGGACTTTTTTCCTGGTAGGTGGAATACCAATAGCCATTATTTCTGTTGGAATATTTTGACCATGTGACTAAAAGAATTGTTACAGAAGCAAAAGGAGACACATTTAGCAGCTAAAACTTTCCATGTGACCGATAGTGAAGTCACCTAGAAGAAGTTGGCAGAAATCAGAAAGCCGTCTACAGTTGTCTTATCTTGCTAGCGGTCCCATACTTGAACACAGAAAAACAAGTCTGCAAGAAGCTGTGGTTTGATGATGGCCTTGTCTCTCCTGACAGGCTCTGGCTTCAAAGCTGTTGACTCAGCAGCTGAAGGTTCAGTGACGTGGCATGCTGTTCATCATTCAACTCATTGAGATTTTTCTTTTTCCCCAACTCCTTAAAGTGTATAATGATGCTCTGGCTTAGTTCTGTAGTTGTGTAGAAGTAGATAGATTGTGTTCTTTACTACTGAATACATTTTCCCTCATTCATTTATCAGCAAAGACTTAGAAGTGACTGGAAAGAATTGCAATGATAGCAACAGAATGCAGAGAATAAAGACGGCAGCTGATAGGATGTGATGAGTAAAAATGAAATACTTTTAATTCATGTTTGGGTATTAAAATATGTAGCACCTGCACAGGTATTCAAACATAATTAGCAAACTGAATTGGGGAAAGTGGTATGAGGCATAATTTGCAACTCACTACAGTCCTTTCAGCCAAGCTGCCTCTTGGGAAAGAAAATATACCCTTTTACATCAACACTCTATCATGCATATTCAACATTTCAGTTTCTGTTGTTCAGACTGGAGTGAGAAAAGTCAAAGCCAGTTCAAAAGGAGAGTTCAAATTAAATTTGTGGATACAAGATGGTTTGCTTATATGTTGTTTTTTCCTTGTTCTCTAAACCTTGTTTGCTGAAGTTAATTACACAGGTATTTCCACTCTGTCAACCTGATTGTTGCAGTCCTGTTTCTTAGTTCACTTTTTTTTTTCCTCCCTAGTGCTTTTGCATCTAAAACTCACTGACCCATAGTTCTCAAGCTCTCAAGGTTCAGGCTCTAAACTCACAAATCGTTTGTTACCTCAGCCTTTACTGTTGAGTGTAATCTTCTTGGACAGGGCTATGTTAACACATCTCTTGGTGTTCAGTGTTGTAGGAAGCTAACATATGGAATTCGAATTCAGACTGGTGCAGATCAAGTAGCTGTTATCTCAGACCAGCAAGTAAATGTAATCGTTAATGTCCTTATGACTTTTTGTATGTTTGGTGTTTTTGTGACTGAGTACACAGTGTCATACTTAAAGCCATAAGCTGTTGCCTTGCTTCTGTGTTACTTCTGCGTGCTAGCAATATAAACCTTAATCTGGGGGTAAAACAGAAATGAAAGGAATAAGTCCACAAGTTAGCATTTTCTCTGACAATTTGGATGTAGTGGAATACAACTGTGCTGCTATCCCAGCTATAGTGAGGTAGTGTCTGGAGTAAGCCATAAAGTGGCCATTTTCTTTTTGTAAATGCTTTTAAGGAACCTGCATGAAACTTGCAATGTCTGAACAAGGGAAATAAAAGTTCTCGAAGAAGACTTGAATCTCTCCTTATATATTTTCTTACACCCAAGTATGAACTAGGGTGAAGCCCTGAATCATAACACACTGCAATAAGCTTTATGCCCCACTAACAATGTGTTTGCAGAACGGGGCTCTAAACGTGGCTGAAGTAGTTGTTATTCAAGTAGTATTCCAGAAAGCCTTTTGCTGTAACTTTCAATTACAAATGAGTTTACTTTTTTGTTTTGTTTATTTTTTACTGTCTTATTTGAGATATGTGAAGTTATTCTGACTGGAAGGAGATCCCCTGGTTTTGATCAGAATTTTTTTGTGATTTGTTTCAAGGAAATGACTTTAGCTTTCTAGAGTTTTAACTTTACACATTGACTTGCAATAATCTCTTGCTTCCAAATATATTTATTTTTTGTCAGTGATAGATACTGTAGAGCGCACAACCCTCAGTGAAAACAGTCTCCCTGATTTGACAATAACAACGAATGTAAATGACTTGAGATCAAAGTTGTGAGTGAACTTACTTGTTCTATCCCTTCCATTTTTCTTTAACTTCATTCTTTTCAAGTGAGAAATGTCTATTGAGAAATCTTATTAAATATCAAAACTGAACAGCAGTTTTTTTCTCAGTCCCAGAAACTGTTTTAAATAGGGGCAGAAATCTTTAATCTTCTTTGTAGTATCGTGACAGTTGTTCCAAAAAACATCGTCTTCTGTCTTCAAAGTATAATTGCTTTTTGTTGAAATAATTCATTTTCTCACTGAATTTTTTACCCCTCTTCTGGATCTTGTTCTTCCATCTTCATTTTTCTGGATTTCTTACTACCTTGGTACTGTGTGACTGTTACCAATATATTACTGCTCATGCTGCTTAGGTAGATGACGTATATTTTGTTTGGCCTGTGTATTTGTTGATAGAAATTAGGTTGTCTGTTAAGATTTCTAAAATACCTAGTAGAGTCAAAAAATACCTGACCTTTCAAAAATGTCCAGTTCACTTTTATCTGTCCATGCGGGTGGCCACTTCAATAGCTGAGGTACTCGTACCACATGGGAAAAAGAACAAACTTGATTCTACAAACTTGATAGAGTGTCTGTGGGTTAATTACTTAGTTAACTCCTATATTTTTTGATGTACAAAGTCTTTCCTTGCTGTCGTCTTCATTTGTATTAGCAACATCTACCCATACAGCTATTGCTCTCTGTTCATAGTGTGGTGGGCACAGACAGAATTCTTTAAATTAAATAGGATGGTAAAATACTGTGGATTCCTGGTTTCAGTTCTTCAAAGCATAATCCACATGTTCATTTTTGTGTGTTAATGTAAGTCAGTTTTCTGTCCCTTTGAAAGTTTTGGTTATGTTAGAGCTAGACAGCTGTGGAAGCTCTTCACAATACTTTTGAAATTGGTTATGTTCAGATAAGTAAACAAATCTTTGATGGAGATGAGCATAAAAATAGAAAATTCCCATCTCCTAGCTAGAGTAGGTTGCAGAGTTTCCCACTGTACGTTACTTCCACTGAAAGAATGCCAGTTCACTTCAAGTTAGGCATTTTGACACAACATCTCTGTTTTGATTAAGATTCAGTAGAGTGAGGTGTGTCATAGGAAAGTAGGCTAATATTCTTCACTTCCTTAATAGCCTACCTTAATAGGTAGAGTGGAACCCCAGCTTGGACAGGGCTTCTACAATTTCTAGGCTTTCCAGTGTATGGTGGAAGAGTTATTTGACAGCTAAGGATTTTTCAAGCCACTCTTATTTATCACATTTTTCTTTTCCTTCCTGGTCTTAGCGCAACTCACTGTTCTGGGTTTTGTGTTTTGGTGGGTTTTTTTGTGTGTGTGGGTTTTTTTTGTGAAAACACTGCTATTACTTGGAAAGGAAAAAAATTGAATGTGATTTTCAAGGTAAAAGTTAAAATTGTTGTATTATTAAATTCAGAAGTGCTGAAAGAAGCATTAGCCTGTTACTGCACCCTTGCTATCAGCAGAAATACAGATGTGCTTCTTTACTATTGGACTTTCAGTCATGGATGCCTTTGTTGTTAAAAAGTTGCAGACAGAACTCCAGTGGAAAGTTAGCTTGGATATCTCTGTCTAGCTTACTGCAGATGCCATGAGGTGACCTTTCTGCTGTGGAGTAGCTGCAGGCATCACTAACCCCCTTTTATAAGTGGCAGTGTTTGTGCGTGTGTGTGTGTGTCTTTTAAAGACAAGCCTCTGCCAAATCCATACAAATTGTTTGGTGTTTTAATAGCCCTATTTTTATCTTACGTAAAAAAGGCAGAGGGCCGGGAAACAATGCTAACACTTAAAACTTCTTGCTCTGTGGGCTGTTAAACCTCTAAGTTGTTTTTACTTAGCAACATTGTATAATGTAAATGATGACCCTGTTGAGGCAGGGAGGTGTGGGAGACAGATAAGGTGTCAGAAGTGATTAATTAGAGCTATAGTTATACAATACTAATTGCATGTGATGTTGGACCCCTGTGCATGTTATCTTGTCTGATGGCAACAAATGTAGACATATCCTCCTCCCTCTCCCTTTCATTTAGTTATGGTCTGTAACAACTAATACCTTTCCCTAGCCTGAGAGCATCCTCCTTTGTGAAAGGCTTGTTCCTCTTTTTCTTTCTTCCATGTACTTTGTGAAACTGTGTGACTCTTCAAGGTAAGGCATGAACGCCACACACACACACGATTGTGAGTGTTCAGAAAAAGCCCAAAATCCTTGTGGCAGGCAATTGGAAGTACTGGTCAAGTTCTTTAAAAGTGGGTGTCAGTGTTATTAAGAACAGATGAAATTGCCTGTTCTGCTGCTCTTCAGCTGCACAAGAAAGGTACGTTTAATTTAGACCCAGCAGTGGATCCATACAGTATAGTCGTATTGTTCGCAGACGCAGCACAGAACTCTCAAACTGCCTATGCTTAGATGCTTAAGGTGCCTCTGCTCTTCTGTAAGTGGCCCATCCACCTCCATCCAGCATCCAGGCATACTGATGGGGCAGTACTTGAAGGCTTACACCATCCTTGCCTGTGCTGCATCTATCTTTTGGATTACTGGAGAACTTTTAGTTTCTCTTGCAGTCTGCTGCTTTTTCCCAACACTTAAAAAACAAAAACCTCTTGGACTGTACTTTTATTGTCTCATAGCTCACATTGATTGATCAAATTATAGTACTGAACTGCTGTTTAGTGCAGATATGACGACACTGTAGGACAGCGGTGTTCAAATGAAAGACTAGATCGTGTCAGTAAACATAAGGGGAATTTACGAAAGTGTGGTACCGAGAGAAGAAGAGATGAATGTTAAGGTTAAGCCTGGGCTAAGCCTTTTTAGGGCAGACATTAAACTTCAAAAGAAGAGCAGAATGCTCAAAGGCAGTTGAGAGAGCAGAATGAATCAACAGCTGGATGACTGGAAGTTATTCGGAGGTTAATTCAACAGATAGCTTTGTATGAAAGAGACCTGGGAGTCCTGGTGGACAACAGGATGTCCATGATCCAGCCATGTGCCCTTGTGGCCAAGAAGGCCGATGGCATCCTGGGGTGCATCAAGAAGAGTGTGGCCAGCAGGTTGAGGGAGGTCATCCTCCCCCTTTACACTGTCCTGGTGAGGCCGCACCTGGAGTACTGTGTCCAGTTCTGGGCTCCCCGGTTCCAGAAGGACAGGGAACTGCTGGAGAGGGTGCAGCAGAGAGCTACCAAGATGATTAGGGCACTCGAACACCTCTCTTATGAAAGAAGGCTGAAGGATTTGCATTTCTTCAGTCTGGAAAAAAGACGACTGAGGGAGGATCTTATCAACACTTATAAAATACTTAAGGAATGGGTGTCAGGAGGATGGGGCCAGGCTCTTTTCAGTGGTGCCCAGGGACGGGACAAGAGGTAATGGGCACAAACTTGAGCATAGGAAGTTCCACCTAAACATGAGGAGGAACTTCTTTACTTTGAGGGTGGCAGAGCATTGGCACAGGCTGCCCAGCGAGGTGGAGGAGTCTCCGTCTCTGGAGACATTCCAAACCCACCTGGACGCGTTCCTGTGTAACCTGCTCTGGGTGACCCTGCTCTGGCAGGGGGGTTGGACTAGGTGATGTCCAGAGGTCCCTTCCAACCCTATGATTCTATGGAAGCTTGTTTGTATTTTCTCACTTTCCTGGGGAGTTGTGCCTGAATAAGCAAGATTGATTGAGCCTGCAGGTGTTGCATTACTATTAAAGTTGTTATTTACATTATGTGAATTGGACATTCAGATCCCTGAGGCAGCTTGGAAAATGTCAGCCCTACCCCCGTAATAAATACGACCTGTATTAACTTACTGTGGGACTTTGTTTCCCTTGTTCCTGGACTCCTGAAATAGACTGTTACTACCTTCAAGATGACTGTCCTGGTCTCTTAATTCAGGCACAGAAACCTCTGCATCTGTGTACAAAGGTCACTGTTTCAGTATGACCAGATATCCTTTGTGTATAAATGCCCAGAACTAGGTTAAGTGAATCGAGTTTATTAATGACCAAGCCACAGACAGTGCCCCATAATAGGAAGGAGTCTATTCCTGTTGCATCCAGTTTATGATATGCTTATGCAGATTTAAATGTCTTTATACTGATGCACAAGAACATCTGTGAAATTAAAAAAAAAAATAAAGGTAAGTGATAGATGATGAGGAAGGCTGAAAAGGTTCAGTACTTAGACTGAGCTCAGGAGAACAACCAGTCTGAAACCATATCCAGTGTTTGTTCAGCGTACTTGCGTTTTGTGAATTGAAAAAGCTGAAGTTGTGTCCTGTTGTTGCCTAAGTTTGCTTTTTAAGAGCTGAGAACTTGACGTTTTGGGTTTTTTGTCTCTGTGTGTGCATGTCTTGTTTTGTGCCTTTTGGAAAGAAATGGAATGATTTGCATGTCTATAATAAGAAAAAGAAAAACATAGGCCACAGCTTGAGAACCACCTGTGAGTAACTTGCTCTTTTATTTTTAGCTTGGTTTGTTTTGTGATGTGTTGGCATATATTGATTACATGGGTAGATTTTTAAGATGATGAGCTAAAGAGATTGAGCAGCACATGCAGTGAGAATAAAACAGTTGAAGATAAAAATAGCATTATTCATTAAACTTGGATGCTACTTGCATTGTGCCACATTCGATCTTTACCTGTTCATTGCTTAATTGCTCTGTTGTAATCTGAAGTATAAACAAATCTGAATTTAGATTCAGAAAACTACTTTTTTCTTGACTTTTTCTTTCTTTTTTTGACTCTTTACTTTCTTATTTTGCTATTGTTTTCAATTTAAACTGACTCTTGTACATCTTTCATGGTTTATAATTGTGAAATTTTATCTACATTAATTCCAGCTGAATAATGTGGAATGGAAGTGGTAGGATAGTCAAACCCTATTGTTTAAGGGTGGAAGGGGGAATATTACAGGAATGCTTGATGTTGTAGAAATTAGCACTAAATGGTTGATGGAAATAGAATTGTTCTCATTGCACTTCCTTATCTCATTGAAAATCTAATGGAATATAAGAATAACAGCACTAAAATATGTTAATCGGATAACTTGCAGAATACAGAACATGGCTTTTCACAGGGGCATACTGAATTTCAGGAAAGATAGGCACCAAACTAAAGATCACCTGTACTACGTTTTAAATCTTGTCTATCTTTTTTTGTTCTTCCTACTGACTGATTATTTTTTGTTCATATTGTTCCAAAATGAATTAAATAACTAGAACAGCTCAAACTGCCATAGGATTTACAGGGAATATACTTTAAACAGGAAAGGTTGTGAAGGTTGATAATATTAAGTATAATAGTCTCCACTCTGAACAAGTCGGCCTGCTGTTTAATTAGCATGATGTCTGGCGCCAGGAACCACAAATAACAAATCATTTGGTTTTGGGTTTTTTCCCCCCCTACCATTTTTTTTTTCTTGCAAAATTTCACAGTTAAAGCCTGTGGCTCATGGGGTAGGGGACTGCAGTCCTTGTGGTTCCATTTGCTCTAGTGGAGATAGAATGATTTCTTGCTCATGAGGAGTTATTTGAAATGAAATGAGCAGCAGTTGGAGGAAGTCAAGGGGAAAAATATGTTGTGCTGTGTATTACACCCTGTATGAGGTGGAGAGGGGGTTACAATAATTTCCTCTGCCATAGGAGTTTTGAAACCCACATGTGTGAGAGAATGTCTTGGGTTGACCAAGTGTGTGCATTTGGGAAGGTGACTTTCAGTTCCTGCTGTTGACCTTGCTGCATAAACTACTGAGCATGCCCTGGAGCCATGACTGGAGTCTGATCCTACCAGGTACCTCATCTCATTGCCAGGGGACAGTATTGGTTTTATGCACTCTTTTTAAAATTTTGTGTACAATGCATCAGCACTTCTGGGAGTGGCTGAGGGGATGCACCTGAAAACCCATTTGAGGATAGGGAGTGGGGAAATTCTTCAGCTCCCTTTGCTGTATTGCAGACAGAGTCGAAGTGAAATTGTCTCTCATTTCACAGATGACTTTTTTTTTTCCCCTTCCTCTAGCTTGTGTGGTGTTTAAGACAGTATTCCTTAAATTATTTTAGTGCGCTAAGCGATATATTGGATAGATAAGTGTTCTTCCATTTGGAGCTCTGTAAGATGAGGACTTGTAGTTTCTATGGAACTTCTACCAGAGTGAAAGCCATTACCTTGCAGTGGAGCAAAGTGGACCCTTGTATCGCCTCACCTTGTCTGTGGGTACTCAGCAGAAGCAGCTACAGTTGGCCTGTGTTTGAGGCAAAGGTTCCTGCTGAGTCTCCAAAACTGGTGTGAGTGCAGCAGTTTCCCTACAAACAGTGTCTGTTTGCTGAACTTTGAAATAGTACTGTGGAGAAACACTAGAAGTAAAGGGTACGAGTAACCACTGTAAATAGTTAGCAAGATGTGGCCCTGCAGAAGGAACAAGATTATCCAAAATAAGGGTATACAAGATAAGCATAGATGGAACAGAATTGCTAACAAGGCCAAAGAAGAGGTCACTTGAACTACAAGTGAACTATCCTAATGAACATAGTAAAAACCCCACCCTTGGGTAGAAAAAGCCCCCTCCTAACAAAAGCCCCTTCCTCATGGAGCATGCATAGTAAAAAGAAAGGATGCTGAGACAAGGTACAGCAAGAGCCAATGAGGATGGCTAAGCATAGCTGTAGAAAGTACTGATAACTGTTGCTTAACTGGTGCTCTAGAGGAATAAATGTTTAACTATGTGCTTACTGGGTTGTGCTAACTTTGTGGATGAACCACCTAGCACCCACCTTTGCACAGAAATTAAATAAACAAATATCTTTTCTCTGTGTGTATATCGACTCCTTGCACACTGGGTTAAAAGAGTCCAGATTTGTGACAGCAGTACTATGGCAATATGGCACATTGCAGTGCATCAGTGACAGTGAGCACAGACCCTATTGAACCACCTGAACATCTGGACAAACATACCGCATTATGGTTGTCTTCCTGTCCTGGAGTTGTGCCACTATTAGAAAAGCCAGCTCTAACCTAATGGAACTACGATGGTAAATCACCATCCCTGCAGCCTGGGAGGGAAAAAAACACCCACCATGTTTCTGTAGGTTTTCTTTCTCTAAAGTGGAGAAGCATCTAAAAACTGCAGATAGAAGGAGTGAAAGAGGATGTAACACAAGAGGCATGTTCTTATATAGTACTATTTATGAATTCCTGGGGGCCTTTAGCAAAAAGGTGGGATACTGGAGTTGGTAGATTTTCTGTCTCATGCAGCATAACAGTTTTGTGATTTATACCACTACCCTTGGATCCGCCTTCCACTAACTGCTCTGTTTCTGCAGCAGGTCTCTGCCAGCCTTCTGGTCTCTAGGAAGTAGGAATGACTACAGTGAAACTAAACAGAGGCTGGGTCTGTTCTGTGTGGTGAGTCAGCATGTTTGAACAGTGCTTTGAAGAAAATGTTGGCAAGTCTGAAGATGAGTTGTGCAATGGGTAACTAATGTAGTATAAGCTAGTTGATGGAATTAGAATTTAAGAGAGCTTGTAGGTACTCTGTGTGTGGGCACTTGAAGTGCAAAGCCCTGTGTTGTGAGTATGGCACGTACTAAAAGAATTCTTTTTCCCAGGTAGCTGTACTGCATTGCAGTCTACCTAAGTCAGAGGAGAGCTCTTTTTCTGTCAGTTTAGTTATGTTTTCTTCACTAGTCTTGCCACAGTGGAGATTTTAATGAGGTGATAGAAGTTTTTGAGATCCTGATTTGAAATGTGAAAGGAGCAGTGCCAAAACTTGTTTGGCTTTAAAAGTAGCCTGAGCTGCTGCTTATGAAAATACCTTTAGTGCTATTGCAGTTGAACTGTCTAGTTCAGTGTAGTAACGTAGTTCTGCTAGCCCCACTTCAGCTCTGTGTCATGAATGCAAACCTAAAGATAATGCAGAAAATGACTGTAGGCAGAGGACTGCTTATACTGCAGTACCGCAGTGTAGTATTAGTTTCTGCGGCAGGGATTCTACAGCTTTTTACAGTCACCATCAGATGTAGACAAGACCATGCTGAGTTCCCTGCATCATCTCCTGCCTTGTGATTATTTTTTTTCCTTCTTCTATACTTAAAATTCCTTAAAAATACTTAGTATGCTTGTATTGTGTTTTAAAAGTCAAAGTTTAGGCTTTACATTTAGTTAGCCTCTATTGCAGCTCATCCCTCACTATGGAGTAATATCAAACGGGGACCATGTAGGCACTCTGCCCCCCCCCCCATCCCTTTCTTGCTGATTGCTGCAGCAGTCTATAATCAAGTGCTCAACTATTGTGAGCATACTTCAGCTTGTTGTAATTGCCCTTTGTTTCAGTCAAGAGACTGGTAATTACTCCTGTGGGCCATGCCTTTTGCTTTAGCAGCATTTGATTGAAACCAGTCATTTATTGTGGTAAAATCGTATGGCTTCTGCAGTGTTTACAGATAAGCTTTCCGTGTGACAGTCATTTGGTCTAGCCAACCATCTATGTATTAAAGATATTGCATACTTTCCCTTTCTGTATTCAGACAAATCAACTGCCGTTTTCAGTTTGATTACATTTCGGTTCATAGGGATCATCCTATGAATCTCCTCTCCTAGCTTTTGCTTGGAGCAAGATGTGCCTTTGCTGGGCTTGTACTAGTTTTTTGGCTGTTGGAAATTACTGATGTGAAACTCGTTAATAAAGTGAACTAAATAGCTTTATGTATAGTTATTATTAGCCCCTTTTCCTTACCACTGCATAAAAGAGTACTACTGCTTCATGAGGCCTTTTAAACATTAGTGGTTTGGAACCTCCCAATGCTTGCTTTTTCAGTTACTCATAAATTATTAACTATAGTTCATTTACAGCAATATGAATCGTTTGCTTATTACCAAGTTTTCTTGGCAATTAAATAAGTCTGAAAGGGCTTTAGTGTTTATGAAGGAAGCCAGACAAACTTAGAAGAAGAAAACTGGGGTGGAATTTCTCTGAGCACACTCACAAGTAGTGAGATGGCTGATATGTGTCGAAGGGTTAATTAAGTTGTTTCTGGTGTGGGTATTAGAGGGTGTTTGGGTGATTTTATGTCCCGAGAAATTGAAATGGGCATGTTTCACATCACTCATTTAAAATTGGATTAAAGCTAAGCATTGATAACCTGAATCTTGTTATAACCTAGAAGTAAAAAAAATGCACAGGTTGGATTCAGTGACCAGTGGGTCATTAGGAGCTCTTTTGCTCATCTTCTTGAGCTTTGTGCAAGGCATTGCCTATTATCGCTCCCTTGGACATCTAGGGTTCTTGATCCCATTAAAAAGAGACCATTCAAAAACATTATACCTTTTCAAACTTTCTTCTGTAAATGAAATGGGCAATAGTTCATATTCTGACATTTGAGAATGGAACCTTATATTATGCAGATTCTTCCAGATGATTCGTAGGAGTTAGTGTCAGTCTTTGTGCCTCATTGGTAGTCAGATAACGTGTGGCTCTGCGGGTTATGGTGTTGGATATTTTGCTTGAACACTCAAGGCTTCTGCTTTTAGATCATGTGTAGCCATCTTCCAGGTTTACTCTGATTACTTATATCTGTAGTTTAAAGTCTGTAAATTATGAGTCTATAAGGACTTTTAAGTCTGTGTGATCTATCACATTGAGACACTGAGGTCCACAGAGTGTATTAATGGTACTTCACAAGCAAGTTGTCTTTCCAGTTCAGTTTGTTTGACCTTTGCATAACATTTTCTTTAGAAGCATTTTTGGTAGATACCTATAACATGGTGCTTTTGTTAGCAGGGCTGTTCTTAAAGGTCATAAGTCTGTAGAATACTTCACAGATTAAGGAGTTAAACTTGCTAAGTGGTGATTCAAATTGGCAGCAGTTGTGTTTGATATATCTCACCAAGACTCAAATCCTTGACTGTCTTGATACTTCAGAATGAAGTTTTGTGCAGTCAGTGGCTGATGCTTTTTAATTTTATTGCTGACATGCCAGCAATTACATAAAGTCCTTCCATATTTTATTATTCTACTTGATCTTTGTGGAAGTTCTTACTGCTGCAGTTATATGTCTGAAATCTGTTCTAGTGATATACAGATACACACGGGGAATCACTTTTGTGATCAGTTTACAGAGTTTTTAGTCTGTCTGTACCATTGTCTTTGTTACAAGTAAAACCGTTCCCTCTGTCTTGTTTTCATACCTTGGGTAATATAGTAACGATTTGGGTTAGAACAATAACTAATCTGAAGGGGATAGGTGACTTTCATAGGCAAATTGATTACTTATTGGATCCTAGCCTCACTGATCTGTCTTCCTTTGCTGTGCTACGGAAAGGTGAGATCTAAGAATTAGTAGATGGCTATGATACAGGTACAGTGAGAATTTGAACTACAGGCTGTAGTTTTTTGCCATTCTTAGATGCGTGTGTGGTGTTTTGTTGGTTTGTGTGGTATTTTTTGATTATTTTTTTGTGATTCTGTTTTATGCCTTTGCTTATTGTGTATGATTGCAGGGGATTGAACTTGAAAGTGGAGTAGTACTTCCTCGTTCCTTTTTCCTATGGTTTTTTGTTTCATTTGTTTCTTTATTGTAATACTCCTTCTAGCTTGTACCTCACTGACAAATTTGCATGCTGCTGAGCCCATGGGACTTATTTTGTCACAAAGGCCCAGGCTTTCTGTCCTCTCCCTTCTTCCAGAGGTAGGTTTTTCTTTCGGGAATTCTGTAGTTTAAAGGTCTTACTCAGTTTATAGGAGACAGTAGGAGAAGATAGGAGAATATAGTTTGGCCAAATGAGAAGTATGAAACGTTCATGTCTACATTGTGCCCTGCAGTATTAATGATAAAGCTGATCAATAAAGCTGTGGCTAGAAAGATGTGCTTGCATTGAAGAAATTTTCCTGCAGTGTTGCATTTTCTGCAAGTATTTCTGATAATATAGCAGTATTTGGTTAGTAAAATAGCTTCTCTTCATACAGCTGAAGTGCTTGCACTGTTATAAGTTTATGCTTATTTTTCTGTTTGAAAATAGGAATGGAAAATTAATGTCAATATCTATACTGTTGTCTCTGACTTGTTTGCCGCTCGTCCTATGGTACAAGTACGTAATGCAAAATCTCCAGAAGACTCTTGACAGAATAGTCAGTAGAAGATGGGGTTTAACATTGAATCTCTTCCTTTTTTGTTGTTAAGTAAAGATCAGGAAGAGTCAGAGGTGAGATCAATTGCAGTGTTCCATAGATCGGTCAAGTTAGGCTTTGCCAGTACATGAGGGTGTGCAGCTCATAGTGCCATTGCTATGAGGTCCTGCTCTGAATCACACTAAAGTATCTAGCAGCAAACCCACCGGGAACACTGATAGCCTTTTCCTTTGTGAAGGCCTAATTAGATGTTTTTCTCCTTCAAGGTTTGCATAGCGCAGACTAAGTGAATAAAGTAAAATACTTGGGCATGTGAGTTGTGTTACTGGTTCTAAAACAAAACTTTTGTGACAAACTATTAAATGGAAGGTTATTTCAAACAGATCAGTCCTCCTTAGTAAAAAGACAAGTCTCCAACTATTTCATACAAAAGGAGCGAAGAGTCTGATCAGCTTATCAAAGCTGCTATATTTTTCAATACAACACAAATACAGGAAACAGTTACAGCGCTCAAGTAGGACACCCTTGAAAGTGCTGATGAAGGCAGACAGGTAAACAATGCTGAGAAATGTGCCAGAAATACAGTAACAGGGAGGATTTGGGAGCTCAGCCATCTTGCCAACAACTGTCTACTTGAATTACTACTCTGTATATCCTCATCATGAATATTATTATTTGAACGGTATGGGGTTTTTTGTCAGTAGTAGAACAACCTTTTGGTTACTGCCATGTTGCCTTCCTGCGTCCTGGGAAAATAATACATTGTGTGAGAACAAGAACCCATCATCTATGTTCCTGCTCCTTGGTTGTTGTCCTAATTGATCGGAATTAGCAATGACATAACATTTGTGTGTTTAAAAAACCTGAAACTAAAACCTGTTCTCCCCCTAATCTAAAACACCCCTTTCCCCAGTAAGGACTTGGCCTAGAAACAAGCAGCATTTAAAACAAAAAAACAAACAACACTCCCAACAACAACCCCACCCCCCCAACCCACTTACTTAGCTCATATTTTCAGTGTTATCTTTGTTAAAGTTGATGGGTTTGTGTTCTTGTGTGCGCTGACCTTATATGGAGTGAAATTTGGATTTAGTATATAATTCTGCATCAGAGAGTAGGCTTGGAGCAGAACTGAGGAGACAAAGGTGTTTGGAACAGAAAATCCACTACCTTGCTACTCTGGTGTTTGCAAACACAAGTGACTTAGCCAGTCATACCCCAGCCTTGGCCACCTTGGAATTTAATGAGTGTATTTTGCATGTGTGATTAGCTAGTTTATTTTTTGTAATGCTAAAAATTTCTTTTAGTGAAAAACTCAGTCTTGCAGTAACATGAATTTTTGAAGTGTTCAGACTAACGAGATTCTAATGGATATACTCTAAGGAATGATCAAGGCCTGGCAGAGAATGTTTATTGTAAGTCTCTTCCAATTCTACGTCTTGGAATGGTAATTATTAATAAAATGAGACTATAAGGAGCATGATACTGCACAAACAAAAGGCTGAACACACGCTCTGGCTGACACGAATTCATACTTAAACATGTGTGCAAGTTAGTTTACATTGACAGTGTGTTTCCCTACGTGCACTAGTTTAACTTCTCTAATGACACAGCAGTTCTCTATAGGTGAGCCAACAGCCCCATATAAACCAGCACAACTAGTTTACAGGTTGTGAAAATCTTGCTTGGAGATCAAAAAGGGGCTCTTTCCAGGATTCTGATAGGGAAAGGAACCCATATCCTCCCATTCTGGAAATAATCACCCTGTATTTTAGAGGAAGCATATGTAGTCTATATACGTTTAGCTGAAAAGAGAACCCCAGCTCAATATGTGGAAATTAAGGGCGTTAAAATGAGCAGCATCTAGTCTTGAGGAAAAAATGAAATAAAATGTATCAGAGACATGGTGAACCTTAAATTATTTAGGCTCCTCCAGTGGTAGTGCTCTGTAATTGCTTTGCCTTTCTGTAAATGTTTCACAGCTGTGAAGTTTCCAAGTGAAGAGCTAAAGTGCTGGCTATTGTACAAAAATTAAGGCCAATTTCTGCTCACCTTGCTCACTTATAAAATCTCATCAGGCCTGCTTCTCCCCATCTTGTGCTCTCTGCAGTCAATTACACCTGTGCAAAGTGGTTGTAAATTGCTACTATTTATGAGCTGGTAGAGTTTTATCTCACATTGTGCCCCGTCTACAAGACTACAAAAAGTAGCATGCAGTGCAGAATCAGGCCCGCTTTTCTTATCACCTAAGGAGTTGTACTTGATAACAAAGACCCATAGAAAAATGTGTGAAAACAGCAAGAACATTGGCCAGGCGCCTAAAAGACTCAAACCCCAAAAATGCTGAAAAGAAGAGAAAAGAAAGAACGGTATCAGGTTGCTTTACTTTCACTGGGCACTTCAGAGATATAGTACAGATCAGTCTCTGTTAGCAGCTTGCTTGGGCAGTCAGGCTCTGCAAGGAGTCTTCAGTTAGAAGACTTGAACATAACTGAGCACCTTTCATACATCTATGGCATGTTAAGTATAGGAAGTTTTAGTTTTTGTTTTAGTCTTTCTTACTAACTGGTCTGGAGTAATGTCAACAGTAGATTCCTTCTGCACTGTTTAGGAGTGGGATTTTTTTTTCAGGCAGCATGCAACAGTCTGACATTATTTGTGTTGCAGAACCTGCAAAGGATGTAGAAGGACGTAGGCCAGTGCTGAGTAGTTGCCTGGGTGGGTGAGGGGAAACCACAAAAAAAACCCCAAAACCTCAGCCCTCCCCCCGCACTCCCAACAGCAACAAAACCCCTCCAACCAACTCAATAAAAGTAAGGCAGTGTTTCTAGATCCTCGAAATTGGCAGAGACAGAAAAGAAATAGGAATACTCGTGTATTGGCCAACCAGAAACATCCTACAGGGAAAGCTGGATTGTTGCCTCTGCATAGCACTGTAAACCAAAGCAGAATGAAACGTGGTAAGCTAGTGACGTGGCTGTCCCCATCAAAGGTTCATCATGTGAATTGTTTCGTTTTAAACAAGTGGCCTTGAAAGTGGAGGCTTTACCTCTGGCAGTGCTTACACTACGAGCTTACTTTTTCTCTTAAAATTGGCACAGTTTGACCAGCTACTCAATGGTTTTCTTGCAAGGGTTACGTACATCTACTTTTCTGTATGCTTCACCTTCACTCTTGGATGTAAATTTCAGTGCATTTCTGTTCATGATAGTTATGAATTCATGTGTTAATGTTTCTTGTTAGTAGGAATTCTGTCTTAGTACATGTTAGCATTTCTAAATGAATTTATTTTACTCCTAAGTGGCATGATTTTTAATGCCACAATAGGGAATTTAAAATAACCCAGATAGCTTAAAAAGCAATTACTTTTATTCTGATTGTGTGTGGACAGCCACCATTTTGAGAAATGAAAGAGAATTTGGAGTCCTAATAAGATTAGGAGAAATAAGCCATATTATTTGCCTGATTAGCCTTATGCCTCTCTGAGTTTTTCAGCATTGGTGTATGGTTTATCTAAGCATGGAAAAGTTCCAGGATTCCTACTTCCTCCTCCCCCCTTGCAAAATGTGCACTTTCAGGCCAACATCTTGAGCAGCGTCCAGTGTCACCTGCAGGATGGTAGCAGTGCTTATAACACATGCATCAGATGTAGTATGGAGTTTGCCCCAGAGATGGTTCATATGGATAAAAGTTCCAAATTACATGGAAGGGATTGCAAAGTACATCTCTTTGAGGCAGTAAGCGGGGGGAAAAAGAGACTGGCTTTCTTTTGTATGATTCCTGGGCTTAAGAATACGTAATTTTGTCAGCTTTTGGGACAGGGACATTGTGGTACTTATATGAGGATTGTCTTAATTTTTCTCTTTCAGCTTATGTAGATGTGTATTTTCCTGAGGGATAACTCTAGAGGACGTCTGTCACTAGGGGGCTTGACTTCAATAGTAAGCAGCCTGGATTTTGTTGGAATGACTCAAATGTGTATGTGTGAATATATGTAAAACTGTACTGATCAAAGGCAGGATCTGCCACAAAATGTAATTGCATAAAGATTGGCTTTGTATCACTCATCTACAGCCACTATAGAGAGAATGTGGCATTTGGTTACTTGTCTCCTGTGTTCTTTCTGCTTGTCCTCAGCATTTCTTTTGGAAGGTGAATGGTTGCTGTTGTGCAAGATTTTGAGTATCTTGGAATGTTTGTCCCTTTGCTTTTTAAAATATTGCTTTTGCTCTGGTGCCAGGTTAGACTGTGTAAGCTGTAGAAAAATGCAATCTAACAACTGTACTGAGAACTTAAAATGCTATTAAAACTTTTAAGTGCTGTAAAACAGTTCTCTCTTTTCAAGAAGTGCAGCTCATTGATGCTACAAAGAAAATTTAATTAGTCGGCATTTATCACCCCTGCCCCATGGTAGAATGAGCTATAAAGCTTTACATGATCAAATAATCTTGAATTTAACAAACGTGTTTATTTAAACAGAGTATATATTTTTTAAGAGAAATCCATACTCTGCTTTGTAAATTCTTTTCAGATCTTTTTATTTTTATTGATTTTGATTAGCCAACTAATTTGTACTTAATCAATAAGTGTGATTCTGATTAGCTCATTTTGAATACTTAGCATAGAAGGCTGAAATGAAGAAGGGATTAGCAAAGTGTTTTGCTGACATTCCAATCTATTTTAAGTGAATGCAAGCTTTCTAATAAATGTTTAATGGGTAGTTGTTTGTGGTTTAATAGAATTAGATAATTCTATTAGAATCCTGTTTGGAGATTTACATGTACCATACATCACTGCCGAGGACATGGTTAATAATTTAGGCTAAGTGACTAGTAATTAGAAACACAGTAAGATTAAGCAGGGCCTTTTTTTTGGGGGGTCATCCGGGGATTTAAATGGGTATGTGTTTGCTGTGTAACTGCAACTCAATTCTTAGGTTCTCTCTTGCACAGAAGAACTAATTTGAGTTTGGGACAAGCCTTAAATGTGATAAAAAAGCATGAGGCCCCTGGGGTTTATTTAATATCTTATCCTCTGAGTTAATGAGTTGGAAAATAGTTCACTGTTTATCTACAGTAGATTGAGCAGATGTTGCCAATTCAATTTTATGGAAAGCAATCTCTGAGAGATTGTCTTCTGTCCATTACGTTTTCATGGGTTGAATCTCTGCTGTCCTCTTCTCAGCTTCAAGAGAATGTTTCCCACACTGGTCATGGAGTTGACAAAAGATTAGTGCAGCAGAACTTGGTAAAGCTAGTTAATGAGGAGGCTTTGCAAAGATTGTTTGAAATTATCCTGAGTTTAGTGTTGTAAACTGAACAGCAAGGAAAATTATAAGCAATTGAGAATGCACTGAGGAAAGTTAAAACTAAAGAAAACATAGTGCGAATATTTCTCTATTGCTGTCACATCAGCTTTGGTTTCAGGTGGAGCTTTAGAAATGGTAGTACAATGCGCACAGAAATCTCTATGGACACTTAATTTTGGGGTAGTAGAAACAAAACTGCAGACAGCTGCTGTAGGGGTTGGTTGTAGCCTAGACCTAATCTCACTGGTTCTCGGTGTGTGTGTGTTTTGACAAAAAGATGTTATCTCATTTGCTGCAGGCATCTTAGAATGCATAGCTGAGTCAAGAGAGCCTGCCCAGCAAAGAAGCTTTGCATCCCAGCTAGCCCCTCTGGCAGTTGAAATGAGGAGGCTGTTACTCATCTCTTGCACTGTCCGGGAGGTGAGCTCTTCTTGGTCTTTCCTCTGGTTACTCGCATTGTAACATCATTGCTTTTGTGCCTCTTTTATGGATTACTGAGTATGCAGTTACAGTCAATCCCATCAGTGTAGGAGATGCTGACCATATTTTTGTGGGCCATTTGTTCTCCCATACATGTATGTCTGTCTCTGAACGTGTGTGCTTTCCATTGGAGAGCCGGAGGCTGGTGTTTTCAAGTTGACCCAGCACTTCTTCAAAGAACACGCGTTTCGTGAGGCTGTGTAGTTAGGATTGTAGTATGTGAGCGTTTGGTAAAGGCTAAAAATTTAGTCTTTCAAAAATTCAGTATTTTTTTTTTAAATGAAGGTAAGCTAGTTGATCAGTGTTATTAAAATATGCAGATTTGGGGAGCAGCATGTCATTGGCCAGTTACACAGTAGTGTCATGTAACATAAAAGAGGACAGTTTCACAGGAATCTTTAACTTTGAAATAGCTGGATAATGATGTAGGAATGTGGAAATTCAAAGTAGCACTGGCAGTATTTTTTTGTTGTTGTTGTTTACGTTTTTCCTTTGTCCCATCATTATATTTCTCACTTCTCAAGGTTAGCTAACTGTGTTACTCCATAGCTCTGTTAATACTGTTGTGCAGTAATACTGGCTTGATCTGGAGATGTGCACTGCTCTGAAAACTGACAAGCTCAGAATTAGACCTCTGGTTTGGAATATGGTTTCGTTTCCTGATAAGTGTGGAGTCACTCCTGTGAAATTGCTATCATTCCTTGAGTTAAATCTGCCGGAGCTGAGTCCGGAATCTGGCCTTGACTTCTAGTGTATGTACATGTGTGTGCATGTGTATATATATGCATATTCCTAAAGCATTCTAGCAGGTTTTGAGGTATTGCTGCTAATGTTGTACTCCCTAGGTAAAGCGAGCTTAATAGGCACTGCATTGGCACAAAAGATAGGATTAACACTATTATTTTGGGATGTTCTTCTTAAGCTTCTCTTAGAATTCCTCTAGCATTGCATGGATAAAAGCGTCAGCCTGGTTCCTGTGCTCATCCTGAGTTTGTCTGCTTTGTTCCAGTTTTATTTCTTAGGAGGTAGTTATATGTATTGTGTTCTCTGGAGAATAGTTCCATTATTGTGAGCTGTTAGTTCCACTCAATATTCACTCCTTGGAAACAATGGTTTGATGGGCTGGGACATGGTTTGTTATATTAAGCAAGAAAATAATTTGAACTGCTTCTGTAATTACTTTGCATGCAGTCAGAATTTCTGGCAAGCTCACCTTCATTTCTACATATATAATGTTACAGCACTTAGCATTTCTGTAACATGGCTTTACACCTTCAAATTGTTTTATAGTTATTAACTAATTAATCTCATAACACTCCTGTAAGGTATATCTGTTTGTTTCTGCTTGGGTGACTATGTGGAGGATAATAATATGTGGCTTGAATATTAATAAACACTGAAGTAGTATACTGCATTTGTGGTTGGTGGTTTTGTTTTTGTGTTTTTTATTTTTATTTTTAATTTTTTAAAATAACTTTCTTTGTTAAACTTTGTTTCTGGTTTAGCTTGAATGATTACTGTCAAAGGCAATGCCAAAATGTAGGTTCTGGAAGATAGATATGGTCTAATTTTTTCAGTAGTGCTGATGATTGTTTGCACTACTTCAGTACTAAGTCAGAAAAAATACAAATGCTGCAATTGTGGAATCTGATCATTATTATTAATTAGGGAAATTCTTTTAAAGGCTGTTAGATTTTTTTTTTATTTTATTTTTTTTTTTTAAGTATAAAGGGGAACTTGAAAGCACTGGCGTCTCTTCCTTGAAAATTGATGAGGGATGATGGTAACATCCGTTAGCTTTGGCTCTTCACTATTTTTTCCATTCCTAGAAGATACCAGCTTATTATGCAGACATCTTATAACCCTACATCAGAGTAAGTCTGTGAGTTGTAATAGTTGAAAGTGTGGTTGGGCAAAGATTTTCATGAGAAAGATAAAATGATGGGTAGACAAACAATGAGGGTAGGTATTTATTATGGTTTAACCCTAGCTGTCAGCTAAGCCCCACACAGCTGCTCTCTCACTTTCATCCAGCAGGATGGAGGAGATAATCAGAAGGGTAAAAGTGAGAGGACTTGTGGGTTGAGATAAAGACAGTTTAATAGGTAAAACAAAGCTGCACAAGCAAACCAGAAAGCGAAATAAAGGATTAATTCACTATTTCACATTGGCAGGCAGATGTTCAGCTATCTCCAGGAAAGCAGGGCTTCATCATGTGTAATGAATGGTTGCTTGGGAAGACAAACGGTTGTAACTCTTGAGTGTCATCCCCCTTCCTTCTTCTTTCCTCCAGCTCTTATTGCTGAGCATGATGTCATATGGTACAGGATATTCCTTTGGTCAATTGCAGTCAGCTGTTCAGGTTGTGTCCCCTCCCAACTTCTTGTGTGCCTCAGCTTACTCGCTGGTGGGGCAGTGCGAGTAATGGAGAAAGCCTTGAGGCTGAGTGAGCGCTGTTCAACAATAGCTAAATCATCCCTGTGTCAACACTGTTTTCATCACAAATCCAAAACACACCATACAAAGATACTGTAAAGAAAATTAACTCTGTCCTAGCCAAAACTGGTACAGGCTTTAAATTCAGTTCAGTTACTGCGTTATCACTTGACTCTTGGAAGTCAAGTCGTCAACTCAGTGGAGCGAGTTAGACGTTTGCTTCCCACCAGCATCTTTGCTTCTGATGTAGAATATTGACTTGTCTGTCCCTAAAGGCTGAGCACAAGTGTGCATTTACACGAGTGAGTAGTCCTGCAGAGGTCAGTCTGCCACAGCTCTGCAAGGAAATATTCTTTAAGAAACCCAAACCCTCACAAAACCTCCCTCCTCTTCAAAGGAAAAAAAACCCCAAACCCAACCAAACAAGACACACAAAAAAAAAAAGAGCCGAAAGAAAACAAATCAACAACCCCACTTCCCCAAGCATCAGCGTACCCAGATTTAAATGTAGAAAGCATTTTTATTTTGTAGGTCAAGTTCTTTTGTATGTTTGGCAGGAGTCTTATCCTGGTATTTCCCTGACCTCACTCCTCAAAACTAGCAGTAATTTGCCTGCTTTATGTGCAATTTGGGTGTCCTCAGAATCACGGTCTTTGCCGTCTCTATTTTTGTACAGCGCCCTTTTGCAGTAAATTATAATTTCAGATAGGCATTGGGTTGTTGTTATAAGCAATTAACTGCAACCAGTGATTTTTTTATTTATTATTTTTAGAGTTTGTATGAAGTAGCACATTTTTTCTTCCTGTCATCCAAAGAAGAAAAGTTTGAGGCACTCAGTGGAACTACAAAGAATTGTATAATCACTATGGAGGACAGACAAGGGAGAGCAAGAGACTTTCATGAAGTACTGTGGCAGCTGTGTTAATTATTGAAGAATATCTGTTTTGGCAGATGAGTTGCAATTAGAGTTGCCAAGGAGTAGGTTGAGTAGAGACGAGCATCATGAGACATTGGTCTTTCAAAGGTTTTGGCTAGGTCACTGGACTAACTATAAATTTGGGTCAAGGACCTGAGTGGGTAAGGTAGCCTCATTTATCATCAGCCAAGGCTGAGATAATAGTCATAGGTACGTTTGGCTCTAGCTGAGAAGTGAACAACTTAGTTTGTTTTAGTAATGATTTGAGAGACTCATCAATAAAATCACCAATACTCTTCAGTGCAGTAATTTGTCCATGTCTCAGTATCCACCATGATTTCTTGGCAGCAGAGAAAGGAGAGAAAAGTAGGCAAGCTGGTTAAATTTCCTTTTGTTTCATGTTGTTTCCTCTGCATAGACACACATAGGAATCTCAGGACTAATTGTCAACATCACCTAAGATGTGATTCTCTTGTCCTACAAAGCAGTCCTATCTTGTTGCATTGTAAACCTATATAAGGTATCCATACTCTCTAGTTTTATGCAGAAATTTTTCTTAGAATACCGGTATTGTTTGTGCCATTCCTGCTTGTTTCATTTAATTATGAACAAAATGTCTTCCTTGGAAATATTCCCAGTTCATGTCGACATAGGCAAGAATTTAGCTAGGCCACCTGAGCAGGACATGGTGTTTAGCTAACACGGCTGTGGAACTTCAAACCAGGTAGCCTCTGACCAGCTTGGAGGGCAGGCAGAGGAAGTCTGCATTTCTTTGCATGTAATTTGCTGTTACAACCTGACTGCATCCGTGTTGAGCTGTAACTGTAGACAGACGCACACTTGGGCTGATTTGAGCTAATTGAGTTGATCAAGTGTTGCCGATTAGTTCAATTTGCACCAAGTCCCCCTTGTCTTGTCTTGTCTTCACTTGGAACAAGAGCAGCAAATGAATTAGCACATCAGAGCTCTTGTTACATATAGACAATAGAGGGATGCATTGTTTCTGTACTGGGAGACTGACTGACGGGCTTTTGAGAAAATTTGGTCACTTTCAAAATTTGACTGACCCTTAAGAGATTTTTTTCCTTTAATTATCACAGAGAGTTTTCTGTAGACTACCAGTGGCCCAGATGTAGAATTTAAATAGTGGTAGTTGTGTAGTTATTGTACAGTATATTTGTCTGTTTGGCAGGTGTTTGTATTTGTATGCTAATTTTGTATTTTAATCTATGTTAATTGTACATCTATGCATTTTTTCATTCATGGCCCTGCTTGCCACTCTCTAAAGACATCAATAAAATATCTTCATATTTGCAGTACGATTTTTGCACTTCACAACTGATACACTGTAAGGAAGTGAAAAGCACTTCACAGATGTTAATGAGAAAAGCAGTACAACACCTCAAAGCATAGAGAACAGTGTACTAATATTCCTATTTTACAGATGGGGAAGCTGAGACAAAGAAGGGTTAAGTGTTTTCCTTGAAGTTATGCAGGAAGATGAAGTTAAAGAAAGGAATAGAAAGAAGCTAGATATTACATGGACTCCTGGGAAGATGGCCTTCAAACATCAGTTCATTGCTTCCTCACTAAGACTGCCTTGTTCCTATGTATGTCTTAATATATTACAGCACTCTTGTACAAGGTTAATCTTCCTGATGTAGTTCTGGGTAACTAATAGGATGAAGCATTATTTTTTTTTTGTTTAGCACCGGAGAAAGGGAGGTGGTCTAAGCCCTAGTAGGCCAAAACCATGAATGACTAAATGCAGGAGAAATTTTTTTCCAAAAGTCTTGCTTGTTAGCTGTGTTGCACTCAACTGAAAAGAAAGCTGTAATGGTGATTGCCTGTACCAGGTGAAGGGCCTTGGGCTGCCTTACAGCAGGCAGGTGCTTACTGTATCCTCTTCTCCCTTGGCTAACTTGGTATTAAAAGGGTTTGGGATGCAGCTGCATGAGTGCAGAAACACATACTATAGAGTGATTTTATTTTTATCTGTGTGTTTTTCATGTGGATTATTTTGGTTGATGTCAAAACAATCTCTGCTACAATATTTGGAACTTGAGTGTTGTCTTGCAGTCATAGCATCAACGGGACAAGGATTCTTCTCCCAAAGCACCTTTGAAGTCCCTTCCTTGAGGATTCATAACACTTCTGCAGTGTTTAATGACATCATTAAGGTGCATATACCCTAATGTTTGGTCTGTATAAAAAACAAAGCACTTTTTAAATTTAGAGCTATAAATGGAACATATATCAAAACTTCAGTAAAATTACTTCGTAAGTGTGTGGCAATGCACACAAGGCTATATTTTATGATTCTTACTCATGATGTAAAGTACTTAGTTTCATTGATCTATAGTTTTCCATTTAGTGGGACTTCGGGGGGTAACAGAACTTGTACGTGGGAGTAAATGTTACCTTCATGCAGATCAGCCTCTTTTCCTGTGAAATTTTTAAGGAAGAGGTCTAAAACTCAGCTTAAAATCAGTGAGCTGAAGTTTTAAATTTGGACTGGAAAAATTGTTTTCAGTAAAATCAGTTTGTTGGAAAAGCAAAAGCAATTGTAGAGCAATCTGTTTCACATATTCCTTTCTTAAAAAGAAAAAAAAAAAAAGAAAAGAAAAAGCTTCCACTCCTTTGCCTCCAAATGCTTCTACTGAAAATAGAAATATTTTGAAGTCTCATGAGAGCTGACATTTGGTTGTTTTATGTCTCCCTTCTGCTAACTGCATTTCCGATGTTGCAAAATATTTAAACACCTTGTGCATTGTGGGAAAAATATTTTGGTTCTTCTCCAGTTACCTGCCCTCCAAAAGAAAGAAATTGCCTAGAATATTATTTTTCCTTTTGCTTATTGCTGTTTTTCCTCTTCTGTCTCCATCTCTGAACAGTTCTACTTCAGCATTTATGAGTAGTGCACGTCCTTAATCTTTTCATTAAGTTCATTGCATCTGGAAAACATTTTTCTTCCCACTTGTTTAGCTTTTTCTGTTTGACAGAATTCAGTGCATAGGCAGTGTTGCTATTTGTTCTTTATGTCAGTAAGCCTTCTGTGGGGTTTTTTTTTGTATTTTTCATATGGTGTCATGGGAGACAGAAATATTTAGAAAAAATTGAAAACAGTGATTTTTGAAAATGAGGAACCTCTGTCAGGAAGACCCAAGGGCAAATGTAGTATATAAAACTACCTCTTAACTCTTCGTTGACAAACAAACTAATGAAGAAAAACTGCCCAACCAACCAAAACTTGACTAAATTACAAACTGCCTCAGTCCTTTTAAGGCAAACGTAAACTCCCTCTGAAAGGAGCAGATGGCTTTGCTGTGTATGAAGATTATTTTTTTTTCATGCTGGTATGTACAGCTGCCTATAAAAATTTGCTTTCTTTTCATGAAGGAGTACTTTTACAGGTGGAGTGAAATGTACTGCATATGAAAATTTGGGGGAATTATTTATTTACAGTTCTGGTGGGTTGACCCTGTCTGGATGCCCACCAAAGCTGCTCTGTCTCTCTCCTTACTAAGCTGGACAGGGGAGAGAAAATACAACGAAAGGCTCATGGGTCAAGACAAGGACAGGGAGATCACTCAGTAATTACCCTCACGGGCAAAACAGACTCGACTTGGGGGAATTAGTTTAACTTATTACCAATGAAATCAGAGTAGGATAATGAGAAATAAAAACTAAACCTTAAAACACCTTCTGCCTACCCCAGTTGGACTTAACTTCACTCGTGATTTCCTCTACCTCCTTCCCAGCAGTGGCACAAAGGGACAGGGAATGGGGATTGTGGTCAGTTCATCACATGTTGTCTCTGCCACTCCCTCCTCAGGGGGAGGACTCCTCACACTCTTCCCCTGCTCCAGCATGGGGTCCCTCCCATGGGAGATAGTCCTTCATGAACATCTCCAGCCTGGGTCCTTCCCATGGGCTGCTGTTCTCCATGAACTGCTCCAGTGTGGGTCCCTTCCACTGAGTGCAGTCCTTTAGGAACAGACTGCTCCAGTGTGGTTCCCTTGCAGGGTCACAAGTCCTGCCAGGAGCCTGTTCTAGTGTGGGCTTCCCACAGGGTCACAGCCTTCTTTGGGCACATCCGCCTACTCCAGCCTGGCATCCTCCATGGGCTACAGGGAGCTATTTGCTCCACTGTGGACCTACCTGGGCTTCACCACAGGCTGCAGGGGAATCTCTGTTCCAGTGCCTGGAGCACCTCCTCCCCCTCTTTCAATTGCCTTGGTGTCTGCAGAGTTGTTGCTCTCACATATTCTCACTCTTTTCTCTGCATCCAAATACGTTTGTACAAGAAGTGTCAACCCAAAGCTGAGTCATGGCTTATCGGTAACTCCGTTATGCTCTTCCACATAAAGAGATGTGACACAGTCATGTTTCTTCTGAGAAGATGAGGTAAGCCTAAAGGGTTTGCCGTGCCCATCTTACTGCTACTGGAGGATGGGAGGAGTGGAGGTGTTACATTACCATGGTCCCTGCTTTGTGCTGTCACCATGAAGTGGCTGCGCTGATTTGTCTTCTAAGGTGCTGGTTCAGGGAGCAGCAGGACTTTGGGTGTTACGGTATTTCCGATGGTCTTTGGCCCAGGGCAGCTGCTTATTTTGTCTGCTTGAAAAGCCAGATGTTGTCAGTGTTACAGTGGAAGTGCAGTAAGTGTGCTGAGAAGTTGGGAAATAGCTAAGATCTTAAGGAAGTTAAGAGTATGTTGTCCAGTGGATTGAGCACTGATCACAGTGCATTGTGCCTGCAGGAGCGAGTTCGCCAAAGAGAGTCTCTTATGCTTGTGTGAAGTATGCCTGGTCACATCTGTTCAGGATTAACTGAAGAAGACTTAAGAATGTAGAGTCTGTGCAATGCTTTTTGCCTATGACAGTACTGTACTTCTGGGAAATATGGTATTGCCTTCTTGTGGTGTGTATATAGAGCACTCCAAACTACCCCATTCATAGAGCCGTTACTGGCAAAAGAAAAAAAGTATGATCTTTTTGTTTATGAAATAAACACTGACTATTATTAACACTGTTTATTATGAAATAACCACAGACTATTTCATTTAAATTTGATCTTTTTATGCCTTGGAGGTAATCTCTTTTCAAAAACTTTTTGTTAACGTGGAACAAATGTGTTACTACAGAGGCTGTAACAGCATGGAACTTGTCTAACCTGGCGGGAGCACTGTCTTGCATATCACTATGCCTAGTCAATACTCTATTATTGCACATTAAGTGGTTTGCTACAGTATCCTGTGCACAGGGTATTAGAAGGGATGTTATCTATTTCCTAAGCAATAATGGTATAAAGAGTATGCATTTTTGTTATTAAAAAACCAAACTATTGCTTCCACTGAGTTAATGTTTCTTTTATATACAGTTAGCACCCAGGAGACTGACTCATAAATCAACGCAAAATTAAATGGAAAGTGCAAAGTTTTGGAAAACTAGAATTTGTTATAGGCTCAGATGCTTTGACTCTACATGCAAGCAAACTTTAACTTGCTTAATAGTGGTTTTTATTTGACTATTGTGTTCTTTATTGATTTCAGTCAATTAGAATGAAGTCCGAACCAAACCCCCACCAACCTGTAACAAGTAAGAACATTAAAATGGAGTGAGAGGGGGAAAAGAAACCCCATGTTTCTATATTGAATGTTTTCTGCTCCTTTGGATGTTCCATCAGTTTCTATCTGGATGGTCCATACAAGCACTATTTTTATAGGTTTCTTATGCTATATAGTAGGATCTTTGTTTATGGGTATAGTGTGCATTACTTTGAAATTTATATTTGTAAAGGTGTTTTACCACTCCCCCTCAATATAATGACATACAAGTGAAACAATTTGTGTTCTTTAGTTTTGTTTTATGAATTCAGTTGAGGCATGGGATTTGTTCTGTACAGCTAGGGTTTCACATCATACGAATCACAAGAAAGACATGAAAGTTAAAATGTTAATGTCAACAGAGATGTTATTTGGATTTGTTACTGGGGCCCAGATAAGGGAGTCCTAATGTTCAAAACCTCACATTTTCTAATACTTTGTCTTCTAGCTTCACTGAGGTTAAATGCTTTGATTTTGGATTTTTTTTTTTTTCCTTCTTCCCTCTCATCTCTGTCCTGCTCAGGTTCACTCAATACTGCTGTTAGAAGTGGGGATGCACTTAAAGAGCTCCTTGCAATTTTCTGTTTTGTTACATGAATCATGGTTTAATTTTAAGTGAATCTGGGCTAAGTCATGGATTTGCGGTGGAAAAAATCACACTACTGTTTGCAATATGGAAATAATATATGCTGGTAACTTGCAGGTAAAATAATAAAAACTGGTTTTAAAATGCAGTTTTTGGAACTGAGTAATTATTATTTGGAAAATGTCCTTAGTGAACTGGTGAAATCAGACCTTAACATTTCAGAGCAGTAATTTGACTTGAAAGGATGTGTGAGTCTGCAAGACAAATGATGGTAAACTGCTGAGCTTTATGGGGGTTTGTTCTTCTTGGTTTACAAGCGGGATGAGCAGTTCAATCCAGCCTTTATGCTTTAATAGTAAAAGCAAATAGAATAAAGGCTAAATATATATGGGAATTAAGGGCTTTTGGGCACCTTGAAGGAATGCTGGTAATGGCTATAGAAATGTCATAAATCAAGCCTACAAAACAAAGGTTGACCTTAGCTCAAGATATCTTAAATTGGCATTCTTTTCCCGGAAAAATACAGAGAAGCTGATATTAAAAGAATACCTTCTATCACATCTACTTTTATGGCAAAAAACCTTAGTCCATTGAAAACCTGGACCCATTTTCTGATGAGGTCCTACAGGCTAATTCTAAAGCCGGCATTAGATTACAATGTGTCGCCTTAGGAAAGACTTTCCAGGGAAGAGCTGTCTGTGTGCAGCGTCAGAACGTGGCTTGCTGTTGGAGACTTTGTGGCTGCAGATGCATTACTTGGTGATGTAGGACCGCAGCAACTTGCCAAAAGTTTCTGTTTTAATTACCTCTTTCCAATGCAGCTTCTTCATCTTAAAACAAACAAGAAACAGCACCCCAAAAAATTCTGCAAAACTATGGGTAAATGTCTTGTTTTAAAACTGCACCAATCCAAACGTTTAAAATAGTCTTTAGAAGAGCCATAAGGCAAGGGGAAGAAGACGTATACAAAAAATGGTGTCAGCTTACTGAACTTGGAAGTCTGTTAAGTGTGTACTGAGAAGAAGTAGAAGTGGAACTTCTGCCACACATAAGGGACTGGAAGAACTGGGGAGACCGGTAGGGAAAAAGAGTTATGGTGAATTACATGGTACATTTTTATTTTTTTTTTTTTTTTTTTTTTTACTTCTTGAGAATAGATAAAATTATACTGAATGTGTGCACTAATGTGCTTTTGAGGAGTTTCTCAGAATATGGTTTTTCCAGCTGTATTTGTGTGACAGGTTGTTATGTCACTTGAGCAGTAGTTTGGGAGTTCTACACAAACCTTCCTGAGGAGCAGGGAGACAGACATAGGCTTTGCTTGGAAAGACTGTCTTAGGCAGTCATGACTTTCTGATGTGGCAGCAAGACTCCTGAAGTCCAGGAGATGCCCAGGAGGTTTGTTAGAGTACCAAAGCAATGCTGGTTGCTGGCAGTACTGAAGGAAGATTTGTTTGGGTAACGTACTCTGATCTGATTTTTATGTCATCAGCAGTCCTGTATTCTGTAACAGGAAGAAATTCTAGCCAGATGTGTACATCAGCTAGTGTGTGTGCTTACTGTGGCCCACAGGACAGTGTATAATTCTGTGCTTTGTTCAGTTAATCACCGTACAAAATCCCTTAATACTTGACCAGCTTGTGAGAATGGAAGAGGATAACAACCAGGGTCTTCAAGGCAATGCAGCTGAGATTTTTGAAGGTGGATAGCCAGGAAGGCAAGTCATGTGCCTGTAAGGACATTGCTTAGTTGAGTACACAATATGTTAACTACATCTGGATTTAACGTAATCATCCTTGACTAATATGAAGAGAAGGGAAAGGGTTTAAGTGCTGAATAAATAAATTACTTAATTACATGTTATCAGAGAGGAACAGATGGTCAGTTTAGTGTGTTTCCTGACTGCTTATGCTTTCAAGAGAGGGTGGACCCACACTGATGCTTGTACCAAAGACTTCCCAGTGTCAATAATTCATCTGTGGGTACATTGAACAACTTTTTACTGTTGTCTTTGAAGTGTGCCTTACCAATACCTATTTTCTCCATTCCTCATATAGTAACTGTGTATTTATTGTAGTGCTAGTTATTCTTGAAGGTGAGAAATGGCTCAAGATACCACACCAGAAGAGCTGGATGACTGCATATCCTGTCACATGGATATTATACTGTATTGAACTGGCCCTGTCTGTGGCCAAATCATAATTTTCAATCCAGGTTCCAGTTAAATAGAATGGATTTTTATTCTTCAGAGTCATCCTGTAGTCTTCTGCTAGCTCCTGAGAAGTGCTTTCCTTGAGATTTTTCTCAGATACAGAGTTCAGTGCCTGTAGTACTTACACCAGTTGGCCTAGCCTGCTGTTGCCGCAGCCCTTCGAGCATGGGTTGAAATCCTGGTTTGAAGTGGAGTGTTCCTTGTGAAAAGTGAGATTAGGATATGGTCTGACTCTTCCCCCCAGCCCCCTGTCCATTTCCAGATTTGAGATATATTCCACTTTCATTTTTAGGTGGAAGAATTCTACAAGTTTAGTTCTTTCTAACCCCTCTGCCTTGCATAGTTTTCCTGTAGTCTGAACTTGGTGTGGTAAAACTGGGTGCAGGTGTAGCTTTCATTATGCTTTCTTTTCTTCCCTTCCCACCTTTTTCCTCTCATGAGGAATTGTATGGGGAAATTAAGTGTAGGAGTGTTTCAGTTTTAATTAGTGATTGTTGCTTAAATGAAGATAAGAGGAACAAACCAGGGTTTACCTTTTGTACTCTTGTATTATTTAAGAGAAAATAAACAGCAAGAGGGAAATTCTCTGTTCTGAAACAACAGTAATAGAAAGCAAATTTGTCACTGTCTTCTTTAACAGTGTTAAATACTTCTCTATTACGGATTATTTTTTAAAGGTAGCACATTTAGTACATCTCTCTCCCTGCGTATATACATCAAAATAAAATGCAGTAACAAATAAATGCTTGAGCCTTATTAATTAGGCATGTTCAGACTCCGGTCTTTAATTCAGAATTCATTCTTAGAATGAGCTTGACTTCTGAATTTTGGTTTTCTTCTGTAATCCTTTATTTCTGTGCTTAATCTTTTGTTTTAAAATAATAAAATCCTCTTTCTCTCTTTCTGTTTTTCTTTTTACTTGAATTTAATTTTAAGCTAAATCCGCTATTAAGGATCAAACCAGAAATTTAGATACCAAGGAAAGCATTTGGCAGGAATGACTGCAAATACCAGGTTATCACCTACTTGTCAGCATCCTTAATTGCCGCATTCCTGCTCTATGATTTTGGTATTATGGCTCTGAAAGTTGGGGCCCAAAGTCTTCTCACTTGCAAAACACCAAAAACAGGAAGAAGGAAAAAACCACCACCACCACCAACAACAACAAAAAACCCCACAAAAACAAAACACTCAAACTGCAACTTTGAGTCACAAGCTGATTTTGAAAAGTGAAAGACAGATGGGTTGTCTGTTTTTTGATGGGGATGTGTTGGAAGGAACCATACTGAACAGCTAATGCCCCAGTGAATCCACAAGGACCTGAAGTGACTGAACACGTCAGTGGAAGATGTCAAACTCGTATCAAAAGGATAGACCTCTGTGGGATTTGTATCTCTCCTTGCCTGCCTTGGTAAGGAGCCTTCATCGAGGTAGTAGAGTACATAGATGCCAAAAATATAGTTATAAAGCTTTTGCAGCACTCCGAACTCTTCCAGGAGTTTCTGAAACTTTTTTTTTAAATTAAGTTTTGCCTGAAAAATCTGCATACAATTTGAATGAAATTGAATATGTTTCAGGGCTCAAGCAGCGTGTCTTCCATCTGAGGCAAAATGGAGATGAATTTCAATTAGATGTTCCCATTATAATCTGTCTCCACCTGTAGTTTTCATCAAAATTGCTAGGAAGTATGATATAATGTATGATCAGGATTTGCCCACTAGCAGCAGTGTGCCCATTATCTTAGCTTAAAAAAAAGAAAAAGTGCAGAATAATTAGCTTGATGCATGCGTGTGTGTGTATATATCAGCTTCTCACCGTGAATGACTTAATTGTGACAGGTAATTTTTATGGGATTTGACAGTAGATGTATATGTATGTGTTTTGTGTATGTAATATGTATAATGGTTTATATTCTTTTCATCTTCATGATGATACAGATTACTAATTAGGTTGATAAAGTAAGCATTTCAAAAGATTTATTGTGATGTTGGCAGAGTAGTCAGTAGTTACTTTTAAATTTCTGTTTTGTAGTGGTGTTTTGTTCTGAACTTGATTTTTATGGAGGTTTTTTTATGCACCAACGCACAAAGTGAATCCTAGAGCCTCGGTATTAACTCAGGCTTATGGTCCACTCGTGATGTGTCTGTCAGCAGCATCCCCCTGCCAGTCCTCTGAAGCTCTTCTGCCTTACCATAGCTGTTGCCATGCAGGGATGTTCTGATGCTGTGAAATGGAGTCTCCCTACTGCCATTTAATACACACCACTTCCACAGTTGGGGGATATCTACTCCACGCAGGTGACAAGAAAATAGTTTAAGTTTCCATCTTTTCTCACTGGCTTATACAAAGAGATTTTGAAGATGCGTTATGCACACGCAGATAGTGCTTTTTCTTAAATAAGCAATAACTCGGACTTTTGTTTCAGGCAATACCAGTTTCAAGGCCATGTTAAAATTATTTGGTGTCTTGGGTTCCTAAGATGGCAGTTGTATTAATTGGTTTCATGACAGTAGTATGATGTTTAAAAACTTCCATTAGTACTTGGAGTGCTTGCTTATCTCCCTGTCTTTTTCCTGAGAACACTATTAGAGGTGTAGCTTACTGCCCTTACCCTCTCAAGCTGGTTTAGGACTGTTTAAGCATAGTGTACTAACACTACTCATCTGCTGCATTACTTAGTTTGGAGGGTTTTGTGTGTGTGATTTCTTTGTATTACCTGTAACATAGCACTTGCAGAAGGGCGAAGTGAATTACTGAGTACTGCAGTGCTGTTGAGGGGGCTTGGTGTGTTCAGATTAGCTGTCGTAAGAAGAAACAAAGGTGAACATAGCTGTAGTTCAGTACTGAAAAGGGTAAAATGTGGTGTTGAACTATAAGTGTGGAAAGGGAGATATTTTGATTATGTTAATAAAGTGTTCCCTGTTCAGAGAGACTTGACAGAGCTGTTCACTTTGTTGGTGATTTCTGTTTAGAGGAATGGGGAGTATTAAGTGGAAGATGCAAATAATTATACTTCAAGAGAGACTATGGGTGCCTTTGGAGTGCCGTATGAGATCTGTGTGTGATGCTGAATCAAATCACTAATATGTGAATAAGTGCCTGGCTTTTAGCGTGGTTTGGTTTTTATGTGCCTTATACCTGAGAAGATGGAGTTGGCCCTCTCTGCTGCTGAACAAGTTGGCATCTGCTAATTTAAATATTTTCTGTATTTTCATTGTGGGTCTCAAGGAAACTGCACATCCTTACATGTTTGATATTGCAGGGTGAATGATACTTTGTTCTGTGCTGCCACTGTTAAGACACCAGTCATTCCTTCCATCATTCCTTACTCTGATAAATGCAGCAGTCCCCCTGATGGGTCACTTCACTGGAAGTCGGTCTTATGTAGTGGAGGTGCATGCTGCAGGCTGGGGCTGACTCTGGAGTTCTTGTGTATCATAGCTTCACCAGCTGCTGACACGTGCTGATAATAGACTTCTTGTTACATAGCAACTTGATAGAAAAATCAGGTGAGCTTAGGTAAGTGTGTCTATCTTATGCTGCAGTGAACGAAATTCACTTGTGGGCTTGTGGATGAAGTAAGGAGAATTCAGATTTCGGTATATGCATGATGAACTTCAAGAGGTGGCAAAAACCTCGGTACCAACAACCAAGAAAGCAGAAGCAGATAAGGCAGGCATTCCTCTGAACTCTGCCATCTAGAATATAAATGTTAGAATTGTCATCCTATTCCTGCCTCCAGGAAGAAAATGACAGTGGTGTGTCTTCATTGAGACAAATGTTGCAATGAAAACCCAGCCCAAAACAAAAAATTCAAATCAATAATAAGGAAACATGGTATGAATTCGAAGGCCCTGAGATAGTGCTGGTGGCATATAGGGATGGCTTTCAGCCTGCCTTGCAAGGTAAATATTTTGTAAGAAAAAGCATATAGCACAATGGTCTGACTGAAGAGGAAAACAAAGCATTGCTACAGAAACAATGAGCAGCAAGATTTCACTGAGGCCTAAAACTCAGCAGGATTCTAAGAAGTGCTGGCTGTACAAGATCATCTGGAGTTAACAGGGTATATATTTTAGAGAGCTAAGAGGAATTTTAGAAGGGATAGGAGTTGTGTCCTTGGGTCAAACTTCATTAGGGTTTGGGAGGAACCTTGGTGTCTTAACTGCCATCTTCAAGAATTCTTATACTTCACACTGGTACTACTGGCTTGTGATCAAATGAAAATATGGGATTAACTGTGCATGTAACTGGATATATCAGCTTCCACTCTTACCACTGGATTATTATTTCAGGCTTTGTTGTATCATACGTATGTATTTTCTTTCCCTTTGGCAAGTCAGGACAATAACAAAGACATCCAGGGAAAGAAGAATACTGGTTCCTTCGCTTTATCGGTGAACAAATGTTACATGCAAACATCCTGAAGCAGATGCCCTTAAACTGTTAGAGGAGAGTTGAACCTAGTGGCAGCAACTAAAGGAGGGAAAAGTCAGGAAGTATTGGCAACAGAATTTAAATTGAGGGTTTTGTAGTAACTCCTAAACACTAATAATACGTGTGGTGTCAGACCAAAGTGCTCAAGGTAAAAAGGCAGCTCTTGAATTATTTCTAATGACCTAGTAGCCCTTAACATGAATTATTTGTTGATCAGGTTCAGTGTCTCTCAATGCTGAAAACAAATCTCTCTCAAACCACCTCCTGTGCGGTGTAAAAAGTAGCAGAGAATGCTTCAGATTGCTGGGCAGCATCAGCTGCAAGCTTTGCGTGTTCAGTGCAAGCATTCTGGTCTTACGGGTGTGCGTTTTTTTGGTGGTGGGGTTTTTTGTTACTTGTTTTTTTTTTAGCATTTGGCGCTTGTTTAGGTAGAAATGGTTGTGTGTTACCATTTCCTATAGATCTTACTGTACTATGTGTTCACAGAATGTGGATTGTTCTGTCTGGGGGAAGTACAAAGCACTTGAAAATAAGGTCCACAGGGCAGACCTTCAGATGGATACTTGTAAGAACTAATGTCTAATGATAACTTTGAGTTGGCACATCTTCTGTCTTTCTAGAATTGCCAAAATGTTCATGATGGAAAACCTCACAGCTGCTGATACAAAAAAGTTAGTGGACAAGTGTTTTGGCAGGTTCTTTTATTCTCCAAAGCTTCTGCTAGAAATGCTTATGCTGCTTTCAAGCGCTTAGGAAGACATTTAGTGAGGGAATAAACTATCCTTAGTAAATGAATAGTCTTAAGTTTCTGTTGTAATAAATACCACTCTTCAATGTTTTTAGCAGCTGAGGAACAACATCAGATAGGTTGTTACGAGGTTAAAAGCTCGTATCTTCCCAAATTAAAAAAATAAAGTAATTCTACTAGAATTAAGTATACTGCCATTGAAATGGTGGTACCAAGACTTTGTTTCACTTTCTTCCTTTTCGTTTTGTTCCTGACAAGATAAAAACAAATGATATAGAGGAAAAACATCAGACAATAAAATCCCCAAATAGAAAGTAATTTTTCTTTTTTTCTCACCATTGAAAAATAAAAGCTGCATGGGAGTAATTTCAGTGATCAAAATTTTTATTCATGGGTTCTGACTGAAAAATGGTTATGATTTTTGAGTAACCACAAGTTCTTGAATGAAACAAGAGGTTTGTAGAAAAACAAATTTCTTAATCTACAGCTTCCTCAAGCTATATTTCAGTCCTGCTACTACTGTGTGTTTGCATGCAGTAAGAAAAACAAATATTTTTTTTTTTCTTCTTAAGTTCTTTATGAAGGCTATTCCTTGGTGCCTTATGTCCTGCATAACAAATACAGGTCGATTTAGAAATTCATTGTGGGTCCTGGCTCTATATTGCCTATTCACGTCCCTCAGTTGTTTTCAAATCCTTTAATCTCGGCTATTCTGAAGAGTTTATTTTGGTTTGTGGCTGTTCTGAAGTAAGGAGTTTATTTAAACTGGCCAGCTCCAACACTTAATGCAGCATCTCTGAAACTGCCAGTGAGCCTAAATTAGGTTGTCAGAGTCAACATACCCATCTAGTGAGCCTATTAAAATCTTAATAACTTTTAAAATTGGACTCTGGGTAACAAAACATTGTCCCTGTGCATTAGACTGTCAGTAGATAAATCCATTAAACTGTGTCTTATCATGTTCCTTCTCTCTCTGTTAGAGACTGCCCAAAGAAGAATTTTTAGAAATCTAGTGAGTACCTCTAATACTGGAATATCATAAATCAGTTATGATTGGACTACGTTCAGCTCATCCAAATAAATTCTGCTGTGTTAGGAAAGTTTTCCGCTTTTCTTTGCGTCATCCTACTTGGTGGAGTTTGGATTTCTGTGCCTGAGAGAGAGGTAGTTTGTTTTAATGAGCCAAAATTAGGGGGAAGATAGCTATAGTGCTTGTTTGTTGCCTGTTATTTCTGAGCCCATAGTCCGTCCTGATCTTAGCAAAGGAGCTGTCAGTTACATTTAAAATCAGACTTCTGTTGTCTCAGCTTCAGTTCTGTGCATGAGGACATGCTTTAAGTCCTGTAAAGTTATATTGCTGTCGTCTTCTCCCTCTTCTTCCTCCAGTAAAGTGACAGATAACTGACAGGTGGCAATATCTATAATGCATTGCCATAAATTGGAATTTCCTCCTTCAGTTTACTCTGAATGGGAATGAAAATTCGTCTTCTGCCGTGATTCTCACGTATCACTTAAGTTCTTCTTCATTACTAGATGCGAGTGGGAGGTCAAAATTGAACTTTTTAATGGGAACAAAGTTGCAGCCTTAATTATGGAGGAAATTGTAGATTACTCATAATTATCAAGTGAAGTTTGAATGTTAAGTTTGACTGTCAGAAAAACATCTGTCATCGTTATTACTATGTATGAGACCAAATCCATTTGCAGACAAGCAGCAAGTGATTAGACAGAACTAAGAGAAGTAAAAGGACTTTTATGAGAAACTCCTCGTAATTCTTTTATTTCAAGAAGGATAATTAGTGGTCTTTCGGATATTTCAGCCAGTTGTAATGCTCTCTGAAAGCAAATTAAATAAAACCAAGCATGGTCATATATGATAGCAGTGACTGAAATGAACCCTTCTGCCATACTATCCTATAGTCTTGGTTATTGGCAAAGAATCTAGTTTTTTTTGCACAGCAATTAATAACTGAAGGAGATGAAAAATGTAGGGTACGTGTAGCACATGTAACACAGATGTGTAATTCGTGGTAGTAAACAACGTCTTGGAATGCAGTTGTCAATTCTTCTGTGGCAGTGTCCAAATGTGTGCTCTAAATTTTGGAGAACCATAAAATGTGAATGGAGGAACACAATAGGTAGGCAAAAATACGTCAAAATAAATATGCCTGACCTGGAAGAGAGTCAGTCATCGAAGACTATGAAGTATATATCAGCCTTCATGAGAGTTACTGTTTTCTTCAGTCAATATTACCAGCTGCTGTTGAAAAGGCTGCTAAACTTACTGAGCTATTTTCAGTAGATTTTTCTGCCTTAGTGCAAAAGGGTGAACTTGACTTGAGGTCTCTTGAGCAAATGTAAGTTTTATCTGCTAAGCAATCCAAGTGCCAGCACTCTGTTGTCATTAAAGCCTAATTATTAAGAAATCTGCATCAGAGGATATTAATGACACTGTATTTTGATACTTAGACAAAGCATTCTATTAGAAGCTCAAGTGAAAGAGGAAGTGATAAGGACAATTAGTTTGGCTAACTGTAGTCTGTGGTAGCTTATCTATGGATTTCCTCCTTACATGGTTAAATATTCCCTCTGCAATGTAGGTTTCATCCAACAAAGAAGATTTGATTTCAGATAATTCTTCTTTTAAGAAAGCAGTTGGTACTTTAGTCTGCCATTCATCCATATCCACTGATCCCAGGATAAGCACTCAAAAATGAGAGAATTCAAAATAAAGCAAAACATGCAACTTCTCATTTACAATAAATTGGTAGGTAGTGGTTTTTTTATTCTCAGATGCTTGCCTCTCAGTGTCCATATTTCCAAGGAGATGAGTGCTGTTGTAAAATATTATTTCAGTTTCCACTTCTCCAAGGAAGCATAGCTGTCCTTGTACACTTTATAAAATGACTGTGTACTAATCTCATTGAACACTGGGATATTTTTCTGTGGTTTTTTCTCCTCATTGTTTACGATGACCAAAATAGAAGCAAGTAGGGCATCTGTGTCTTTGCAGACAACACAGTGGTATTACCTTGTTACTTTCAAAGTTCCCATAATAAATAGCAATTAGTAGGTTGTGATCCTGTTGTGCTTGGTACAAATGCACTACATGAAGCTCATAATTTACTCCCAAATCTTCTATAATCTAAGCATAGAACTCTTGTCAGTAGTGAAATTGGACAAATGGCTGGAGTTGGTGGAGACAGGGAAGTGATGAAGCCATGGGCCTCAGCATCGCTGCCACAGTCTTTGTTCTCTAGCTTTTAGAAGCTTTTGACTTTGGGCAGAGGGAGCTGTTCAGTCTGGGACAGAAAGTGCAGGTCGTGGTGCCTCAGGTGCGGCTAATCTTAGTGAAGCTTGGGTTTAAGCATGAGAGATTGAAGTGAGGTATGAGAAATCTCACAAAAATAAACTGTACAAAACTGTAAAATATAGGCTATAAATATTGCACAGCACTTAAGAAAACCCACCACCCCAAAAACCACCAAAACCAAAAAAATCCCACAAAAAACTAAAACAAAAAAATCCCTTATTGGAGGATCTCCAAGCAGCTTGCAAATATCCATTAATTACCTCTCAGTGGGAAATGATACAAAGATCATTTTACTTGTTTTGGAATTGGAAATCAGTTGTTGTTAATGTGTAGATCAACATTGCTACCATCTGTTAAAAGTCGGAAAGAAAGTAGAGCTTTTGGACAAAGCATTGATTTGCAGTAGGGATGTTCATACACAGAATGTTAACCACCTGACCTTGAATTTAAATTTAAAAAAACCCCAACTTTGACACATTTAGTGGTTTTGTGTGGTAAAAATCTTCATAGCTCAGATTTTGCATCATCTGACTTTTGAAGTGAAGATTGACCTTTCCTACCTGGAAGACAAAAAACCTGATTATGCTGGGACAGGATCGTGTTACTAACAGCCTATGCAACAGAACAGGGTCAAAAGCCTCAGGTTCTTTTATGGCTGCTTGAACCTCTGAGCCTCTGCTGTTTTTCAAATTACTTAAGTGGAGTAACCACCAGTTGCAGTCTTTGGGCTGTCATCTTTACATTACTAGTGTATTATAAACCTGCCCATCATTACCGTCATGCATTGTGTACAACAAAGACCTGCTTTAATAAGGTTCTGTGTTTCAGTTCCTCGCTTCTCCAGAACTCGTTTTGCTGTAAGTACTGAAATAATTTGTAAGCTGTGTAGCTGACCTTGTCCGTGCCTTTTTGATGATACGTACCTCCAAAGACATTTCCTATTCCTTCTTTTAAGGATCTGATCATGATAGTAATCACAGTTATTTTTTTTTCAGATTTTTGAGGATGTTCAGGCAGTTTTGGTTTTAGTTACTGTTCCTATGATAATGACTGTCCTATTCTCAATGTATCAGTTATACCAGGCAAAAGGTGAAACTGCCTTTCACTACTTGAAAAGCTGGGCCAAAGTAGCCAACAAATGTTTAACTTCAAATACTTTGTTCCATGTGAACGAGCACTTTTGTTAGCTGCCTAGGTAAATAATAGCTCCTATTAGGTGTTAGCCAGTACAAATGCACGATGAAAACAATCTCTCATTTTCTATAGAAATAACGCACTGGTGCCCTTGAAATAGCTGTAGGGTTTCTTTATTGAGAATGACAGCATGGGAATAAGGGGGTGTGTGTCTGTGCTTTACTACTTTTTTTTTTAACAGTTATTCACAGAAATATTCATCTGCCTTCCTCACTTGTGTTCCTCCAGTTTGATTAGAAGCCTAGTGTATTGTGGGGAGGAGGAGAGGGATACAGTGTATGGTTATTACGACAAACTACAGGGGAAAATACTTTTCCTGATGTGATCTTTGAAGGCACACAGTGTTCTTGGTTTGGGTGGAGGTTTTGTTTGGTTGGTTGGTTTTCATTTGTGGTTTGTTTGTTTGTTTTGTTTGTTTCTGAGCTGCTAAGAGAAGCAACAGTGTGCAAGAGATTTTAACAATGGGGGTGGTGGTGCACATGTCACAGATGCTAGAAAGGAGACAAATAAATGCAAAGGTATTCCTTTTAGAATGTAACAAGAGCCGTAATGGCTCCAGCATGGAGGATTGGGTAGCCTTGAGTGTTAAAAGTCAAACTGTGTGATAAAGATTAATCGTGGTTGTATCTGATCATGAAAATTAGGATACCTTTGTTTACTTCCTGCTCATTGCTGATATTTGTATGCTTTTTGTCACCTTAGTAATTCTGAACTTTACTCACTTAAAAGTACTCCATGGGAAGCTCTACCCCATGTTAGTTTGTGTGTCTGTGTGTATTAAGTAGGATTTCTAATAAATCTGGACTCCCCAGTAAAAGTGAGCTGCCGAGCCATATTATTTTAACTCATAATACGTCGTGTGACTGCTAGTGTGATTGAAGAGATACACATAATAAGACCTAAATTCAGCTGATCACCACTTGGTGCCACTCTAGCTTTGTGAACTGCAGTCTCACCAAAATAACCGATCTTCCTCTAGGTTTGCCAAGTGCTGTCTGAAATACAACAGTGAGCAACCATCTTTCAGCTATGTTGGTCTGAGTCAGAATAGATGGTGGCTGACGGACAGTTTTCTGATATTGCTCAGAAGGGAAAGGAGATGGTGGTATCTATGATAGGGATTTTAAACAGAATATGTGCATATGAAAGCACTGCAGGTTTGTGTTTGCTAATGCTGCTCTCAGTTTAAACCTGAAACTGAACTAAACCATTTCAGTGACTGCTCTTTTCCTGAAGAGAGAGAGAGAGACAGCTGTTGAATGTACTTGCAGGTATTTGCATAAAAATTAGAGAACTGTAGCATGTGTGTTGCTTACTCCATTTATTTAAGTATTTCTTGCATAGCACATCTGTCTGCTTAGACTCTAGGATCTTGATCTGTAAAGCGTTGTGTGGCATGGGTCGTTCTTCTGCAGGCAACTCCGTTGTCTTTGTTTCATTTCCCAAGTATGCAATTATACCGAAGGAGACACACAGCCTTTTTCAAAGGGTACTGAGGAGTTTGAAGCTGTGTTGGTACTGAGAATGTATCCTCTTCCTATGAAGTTCTGTAAATGCTAACGGCAAAAAAGTGATGACTTCTTGCAAAGTAGATGTTCTTTGTGTGAACGCAGGATTGCACCATCTGAATGGATGAGGAGCCACATTGTGGGACAGTTGTTGATGAGGACCCATAAGACTGGCTGGACTAGAGGTGTCTGACTTGGAATGGGAGTATTAAAATCAGAATCAGGAAAGGGAAAAGACTGTGGAATGCTCTCTTTTGGACAGAGCGAGGAACTTGGTACAGAAAATGGGGCTGGGATTTGGAGTCTAGGCATGAGAAACGACAAGATGAAGTTGAGGCTAGGAACATGACTGGGAATAACAGCTTGAAATCACTCTTGCAGCATGTCCTCTCTCCTCTCCGCTCTGCTCCGTTACCCTTCTCCCCAGTTGTGCAGGCTCTGTTGTTTTCTATGTGCTTAATATTAGAGGAGTGAAGCTAGGGCAGTTATTTTTCCTGTAGGGTGAAGTGCTGGGATCTGATGTTTGGCAATGGGCAGCTGGAAGCAATAAATTCTGTAAAATATCTTTAAAATAAATATGTACATAAGCTGAATAAGATTGCAAAAACTACTCTAATGCCCATATTTTTCTAAGCATTTGACAACGACTTCAGTGGAGTTTTCCTTTGAACTTTTAAGTGTTTGACTTTACAACCGTGTAGTTTCCTTCAGCACAAGGTTTGTATGATAGACATACAGATAACACTTCATTTTTCAACTCCTTGCTATGCCACCTTTAGTGAGGTGTTCAGCAAATATCTGTACAAGCATTACTTTCCTGGATTTTAAAGCAGAGAAAACTGTATCTGGCTGATTCTGAAACAAAAATTTAGGAATTAAAATAAAATTCCAGAACCTGGAACCTGGTTTAACACTTCTATTCCTGGAGAAGTGACTAAGGAGCTTTAATGGAGAGAGAAATCAAGTTACCAAAATTGAAGAAAAAAACATCCAAAGGTGGTGTTTTGCAGTTATCCTTTTCTGATAATTCTCAGAGTTGCTAGTTCTGTTACAGGATTAATGTCTCTCAGATACCTTCCTTTCCACTAAGGGATCACTCATGGTTATTTGGGCTTGATTGTAACTGTTTGTTTCTGCTGGACCTGGCATCCTACCACTTTTTTCTTTTATTACTTGTCCTGTACTTAATGTTGTATGTAATATCAACTTCAAATGATATTTCAGTTGCAGATCTCTGCAAAAGGGGAGGGAAGTGCAGTGCAGAGCAGCGTGTCTTCTGCACATCAGATTTACTTATTTTGTTGGGTAGAGATCTCTAAGCTGTTGCGCAAGTTTATACAAGTTGGCAGTTGTTATTGTTATGTTGGGATAGTTCATACAAGAAGGGGTAAGGCTTTTAAGACTCTCGAGAAATTGTAAACCAAACAAGTGTGTCAAAAGTTCAGCTTGCATGGTGAGCCAAATAGAAGAATGAAGAATTGCATTTGGCTAGTGCTCAGGGAGAGTTACAACTTGATGCCAGGTGGATAGACAGCTGCTGTTATGGTCAACGTTCTCATCTTTTGGAGCCCCCAAATTCTTCGACCAATTCCTTTTGACCTTGCATCTCTGTCTAAGATCTTAGCATGGCTAATCTTGATGGTCTCTATTGTATCCTGATAGTTACACTGACTTACGTTGTTGCTGTGCATCTCACATGACTCCTTCTGCCTCTTTTTTTTACATTAATCTACTCTTACAAAAGCAAACAAACTGAAGCTATCTAACAAAGATGGCTTCTTGTCAACACTTCTGTGACCCTCTGACCAAAAAGTCAGACAAAACCTCTGTCTTCAACCTAAAGCTGGTATAATTCTGGCAGATTTTGGAGTAGCTGACACCATTCTGTACTTGCCCTGAATTTCTCCTAGAGGGAATTTGACTATTGCAACACCAGAAATGATATTCTCTGTTTGGTTTTGTTTTTTTTTTTTTTTTCACAGTAGTTCTCATTCTCCTTCTGTGTGTATCCAAGTTATTTTCAAAGAAGCAGAACCAAACATTCAACATATATTAAAGAACAGTTGGTACTGTCTAAAAGATTTTTTTCTGTCCCTGTGTCCTTTAGTTAAAAGGAATGAAAATAAATGGTGTGTTTTTGTTTTTGTTTTTGTTTTTTTTTTTTAGAAGAAAGCTTCATTACATTTTCAAGGTTTTGAATGTTTTCCTTCCCCCCCCATCTTTAACAAAAGGTGACAAAGACTTTTAAGGGTACATGTTGCCATGATACTAAGGAGGCAGAAATCTTAGTGTTATAAAATCATGCATCTCCTTTCAGTGTTTAGTGTTCTATAGTTACAGGGTCATGTTAATATGTTTTGCTTTTGGGGCCTTTTTTACATGAGAATTAATACAACAGTCCTTTGGAAGGAAAGATGTTATGGTAATGGAGAAAAATATATATACTGCTCCCCTTTGTAAATCTCATTTTTCTCTGGAGGTTTCAGAAAATAACCTATGACAGAGATACTAGCAAAATGTATATATTGTAAACTGCATCTAAGCTAACTTTAAAGAGGTTAGCTGGGTATGAGAAGTAATTTTTTTTCATATAGTGGTCCAGAAGTCTTTATGAGCTAATTTGTAGTTCATTACTGTCTTGCTACAGCTAGACTGCTTTCCTGCATGAACTGGTTTGTTTTAAACTAATGTGGATTTCTGTACATATCTAGAAGTTAGGTCTATAGGCATACCAGAAAATCTGTTCCTTCCCTTCTCCTTATTTTTGTCTGTGACTTTTAGTACAAAGCAATGTACATGCATGAAGGAGGGTATGTCTAGGTAGACATAGCTGCAAACGAGTTTTCAAGCAGGCTGAGCAGAAGGCTCCAGTTCAGAATTACCTCAATTTATCAGTGTAATTATTGCATTCATCATACCTATTTGTATGCATAGTGGTCTATGAAATCCTTGATGTAGTTTTAAAAATAAGACTATGATACTGTTTTGCAAGTCACTTCTGAAGTTGCAGTGCTGACAATTACAAATTTTCGGGGGAAAAATGAAGACTTTTATGCGTACATATATAAAGCAGCATGCGCTTTTGATGATAAAAGACAAACGAAGTTCCAAAGGGACTCATGAAGTCTGTCTGACTTTTTAAGGCTGTGGTGATGAGACACATGAAACAGTAGATCTTAACAATTGAAAAATAACCTTAAAATGTTCTCACAAGGTGTAAACAAGACGACAGTTAGACATCTACTGTTTGAAAAACTTCTGCCACTAAATAGTTATAATAACTTGTCAGCAAAGGTGAATTTGAGGAAATGTGCCAAGACTCAAAACAAAATGAGTGATCTGTGAAAAAGTAGTTTAACATCTATAGACTCAATTGTTGTGTTTACTAGTAAGTTTTATAATCACAAAAAGTACCAGCTGGTTATATTCATGGGAACTTAGTTTTGGCAAGCAGAGTGCCCTCAACAAGCACCTTTAATGCAGGGCATTTGATGGTGCAATCTGAAGTGAACTTGGGCTAAAAATTTTGAGGCGGTATTTTTTTTTTTTTTTTTTTTTTTTTTTTGTCTGAGGGAGCCGTTGTAACAATGCAGTTCTTCCTGGGAGAAAACCTAAGCTGAGATAGCTTGCCTGTCAGACTCCCTCTGCTCCAGCAGCCCCGTTAGTGGTTGGATGCCGCATTCTGAACTGTTGCAGCACAATGTTAACTTAGAATAAAATGAGTGCCTTTGGAGTGGGCTGTGGGGGAATGCATAAAGCTCAAGACATGCCACACATATTATCTTCCTGCACTCTTGCTTTCTTTGTGATCATCTCTCTGGTACTGGCCTGCACTGGCTTCAGCACTTATGGGTAGGCTCTTAAACAAACAGCCCAGTATTTGGTTTCGTTGTAATAGAGGCATTAATGTTTGTTCAACATCAAAAATGTATTAGTAATTCGTTGACTTACTGATTAATGGGAGATGTGTGATTTTGAATGGAGAAACATGATGCTGCCACATTGACTTAAAGTATCACACCACAAAGGTAGGAGAGGGATTTTATTACAGTACCATAAATGGAATAATTCCTCAGGATTTAACTGTGTATGTTTAAGGGGAAGAAAATTGGTTTGATAAATGGAAACTAGTCAGCAGACATTCAGTTTGTACTGTGTGCTTTTTCAAGCAACAGTGCCTGTAGCTGTCTTAGTGTTGAGGAGGAATTGTTGGACCAATACATGTTTTCCTGGACAGGCTGACTACTTACAAGTTTACACCGGGGATTAACAAAGAATTGTGATTGCAGTTCTCAAATTGAGATTCATTCTGTTTATCTGAATTGCTTAAGGATATGTCTGAATTTGAGGAAGACTGAAACTGTGTTTCTTAACCAGAAAGTAATTATGTAGGTTACATAGAAAGATCTGTTTTGAAACGTGATTTTAAAGCATATTAAACTTGTCCAAAGTTAAAATGGTACATGTGGGCTCAAACAGAGCAGCAATTTGATCTCTAAAAAAGAGAACAAGGCAACACAGTAAACAATAATAGATAGCATGAGTTGTTAGATTCATAGATCTGAGCAACTCAGAAAAGCAGTAGAGTGAATAGAGAAAGGAATAGCCGGTGAAGGAAGAGGCTGGAACATGAGCTGTCATATCTGAGGGTACAGTTGGCCCCTCAATAGGAATTGATAAGCTTATAGCCTTCACTGAATTATATCTTAAATAGATAATGAATGTAATCAAATGTACAATCGAAATACTGTGTGCGAAGAAGACATCTGCCAGGGAACCTTCACCTTCAGAAATGTAGGAACAATCTAATGCTGCTTATTGTGTGAGTACTTCATGAGAACTGTCCTCATCCTTTTAGTGTTTGTTCCCTTCCTTCTATAGTGTTTCCTTTCTTTAGATTTTCTTCTGTCTCTTGCTGCTACGTTTGCCTTTCAGAATTCGGATGGATAGGGAACTCCAGAGTGTTAGAGGTGGATCTCAAACAGCAGGAACTCGGTGGAAATCTGCTTCCATAGAGACCCCAAATTGTTTCTGAACCAGATGCCCATTGCTTTCCCTCCTCTTAAAAATTTAAGAAAAGATTTGATGTAATTTGTTTTCTTTAGATATACTTTGTTTATTTAATCAGTATGACTGTCTGGTAACCTGGAGTGATATTTCCCCTTAAGTGAGCCCAGGTTTTTTTATTTTACTTGAGGAAGGGTTTCTAGGACAGTCCTGTGAACTGATCAGATACCTGCTGCAAGTTTCTTTAAGAAATCTGTTTTAAGAATACTGTTTGCTCTGTTAGCCTATACAAATTCATAGATTGCTATGGGTACCAATTCCACAGGTAATTTTCACAGTTCCTCTGGAACCTCATGCTGTAATATCGAACATGTTGAGCAGGCTGCATATGAACACAGTTGAGTAGAAAACTCATTTAATTTCAACTACCCATTACCTCAAATTGACCAAGCTTTGTTTACAGACTCGCACAACATTTCTTTAACTGGTTGTAATTAAGCTTATAGGAAGTAATTAATTACCAACAAGTTAATAGAGAAAGTAGACTGTAAAAGCAGAACTTTAATAAAATGGCTCAATAATTTTTACCTATTGTTTAGTCCTGTCTGCAGGAGTGTGAGTGAGAAACAAGCTCCAGTAAAGAAGGGTGTTATAGGTCACTTTGAGGACAAAATTATCTCTGTATTTTTGTCCCTCTTTTATGTCTTTTCTGTGAAAGACTTGTAATATGCAGGCAAGCTATTTATTACTCTGTTTACTGGTCTGGTTTGCTCTCGCTGCTGTAAACAAAGATTTGTCTTTCCCAACCATCCTTAGTCTGTAGCTGTTGAGTAACATAAACGAGTGTTCACCTCTTACAACATCTGTAGTCTTGGGGCTGTTATGCTCAGCAGCAATTTTTGTTCATTGCTTAGTTCCTCTTGAAGATATTTTGTTAAATAGCATGCAGATACTTTGGCAAGGATTTATAGCTGCTATATAAGCAGCACTGCAGAATTTTTGAAGAGAAAGTGGGTGGAAACAGCCTTGAGTTTGAGGCCTTGCTTCTCTGCTACTGATTTGCTCCATAGCCTAGGCTGCATTCAGTTGGAATATTTTTAAACTCGTGGTGAGAAGAGTTCAGGAGTGGAAGACTTCTACATTTTGCAGCAGAAAATCGTTGTTACGTTATTTGTGCAATCTGTAATAACCTCAACAAATATTAAGAATCCCCATTGCAAAGTGTCTCTCCTGTAACAGTTGTAGAGATGAGGCTATGGGGGTTGCATCCTGTGATAAGGAGTGAGTGCCCTACCTTTGGAAAAAGAAAATTAAAAAAAAAAAAAAAGAGGTTGTCTTTCCTTTCAGTAGTTAGTTGAAGGGGAGATTGGTTTCCTTTGTGTTTCTTTCAAAAATTAAATATTCTGCTCTGGAGGGATGTTTGAAGGTCAAGTGGAAAATTTTATGTTGGACAGATGAGGCTTTCGAAGGAGGAGAGATTGCCCCCTTGAAAATGGAATTGATACTTAATTTCCATTGGTTTTCTTTTGGTGGTATTTTTTGTTTGTTTTAGCTATTATACAAGTATGATCCTTAATTGTAAGCATTCTTAAAGAAGTTGTTATATAGTAGGTATGTAAAAAACCTAAACAAACTAATGCTGTTTTCTGGTTTCTAAGCAAGTCTCTATGCTTATTGATTATACACTGGGTAGAATGATAACTGCCTCAGATCTTTGGCACTTGCCCCTTTTGCTGGTTTAGGCAATTTGTGTAATTAATTGTAATAGCTGTATTTCTCTTACGTAGTTTAGAGTTTATTCTCTGATACCACGGTGTCCTTAATGCAGATACTTCAGGATTGTTTCCATTAGGATTGACTGAATGTAATTGTTTAGGCACCTTTAAGCTGACCTAAGCTGAAAATTGATATTCAAACCACAGGATCTTTGGCAAAAAAAGACTCAGAGTAATGATTTTATAATCAATCAACAATCGTCATGTAAGGGCTGAGTCATTTGCTCTGGCATCTATAGGACTGCTGTGAACAAGAAAATAATATGGGAAGAGCAAGTGCAGAGGTGAAATACCATGTTGCTCCCTCAAGGAAACATCTCCATCTCTGGATGTTTGGTAGCAGGGACTTGCTAAAAGTTAATTCTTTATCATAGTGACCATGTGTAATTCTGTAAGCAGTAACTGCAGTAGTTAGGGAAGGTGATAGTCTGTCAGAAATCTGCTTTGTTGTTCTAGTGAGGCTTCTGCCTTCTAGAACAGATCTAGTTTTACACGGGAGAAGAGAAGGAGGGAGTGTGGTTCATACCCTACCTTAGACATGGAACAAGGCCCTCTATACTAAGCAAGCTCTCATTGTAAGGTTCAAAATTGTGCACAACCATAGCAAGGTATGCTAATGTTAGTAATCAATGGAAAGTAAAGACAAGAATTGGAATTGCTGGCATCAGAGTGAGTCCAGAACCTGGTTTAAACTCTCGTCTTGATAATATTTGTACTGCAGTGGACTCTACATATAAGGAAAGTTCACACAAGAAGGAATTTATTCTTTCCCACTACATCTCAGCTGTTTGCTTGGTTAAAAGCATGGAGGGCAGAAGTTTTCATAATGAGTTAAAGACACAGTTCTAGGACTAAGTCCAAGTTTCTCGTAACTGCCACTTAATTACTTTGGCCCCTAGAAATAGCATGTTCAAGCTGGGAAATAACTGTCTGTAGGTACACATGAAATGCATCTTTATAGGACAGCATGTAGTAAAAGTGTATTCTCAAAAAGAATAAAAGAAGAAAATAAAAATAGCAGTCAACTAAGTACCGGAGAACCTGTTATTGCCTGTTAGTTCAGTTGTATACTCTGAAGAAGTGAAATCGAAACTTGTGTCACGTTTTGAAGAAGTCCTCTGAAGATCCATCATGTTATCTTAGTCCCCTCTGCTACATTACACCATTGCAGTTTCTGGCAAACACTGGGTAACTTGAAAGTTAACAACTGCTCTACATTCAGGGAATGGGAAGGAACAGAGGTTCGTTTAAGGATTTGTCGGGGTTTTGTTGAGGAGGAGCAGCAGTGGGAAGCAGTAGGTGATTATTCATAGAACATCTAAATGTGATAAAAAGAGTTAATCTGGTCTTGGCATCTACATTATCAGGAGAGTCTTATGCTGTGTACAATGGACAGATTTTTCGGACTCTGTCTGCTTTATGGGGATCTGCTGACTCCACCCAATATGAAATAAGGCTTCAGCTGTTGGTGGACACATCTCTAGTTCAGTCACCTCTTAGCCTATATTCCTAGATTTCTTTTCACCTTTGGTCTTGTGTTTCACAAAACAGAATGTATTAGGTATACACTAGATATGCAAAATATTTGCATTTATCCGAACACACAGTGAGAGGACAAACTTTCCCTGTTCTAACAAAATATGCTCTGAATAGATGAAACAGGGAACAGATGGAGAACTGTGAAAAGTGGCTGATAGAGCACAGGATAGTGCTGCCAGTCTAGAGAGATCTCAACAGGCTGGAGAAATTGGCTGAGAGGAACCTCATGAAGTTCAACAAGGGGGAGTGCAAAGCTCTGTACCTTGGGGAGAATAACCCCATACACTGATTTGTACACGAACCAGCAATGTGCTGTTAGGGCAAAGAAGGCTGATGGTATCCTGTGCTGCACCAGAAGGAGTAGTGCCAGCAGGTCGAGGGAGGTGATCCTTCTACTCTGCTCAGCACTGGTGAGGCCCCACCGTGAGTGCTGCATCGTGTAGTGCTCTCTTAAATCAGATGAGGAAAAGTGGTCTAGAGAAGTCTACTAACTGGTGGATATAGAATTGGTCAGAAAAAGATTTTCAAAGAGTATGTATAATTGGCCAAATGTCAGAACATAGTAATATATCAAGGAGGGCTTGTCAATATCCTATGTGTCATATTAACCAATATTTTTATTAATGACTTGGACAGTAGAATGCAGAGTACTTTCTCAGTCTGCCAGTCCTGCCAGAATGAGAAGGAGCACAAGAGCATGGGTAGGCACGTACAGAACTCAAAATGATCCTGGGAAACGGAGTTCAGCAGGCACAAGACCAGGGTAGTGCACTTCAGCAGGATGAATCAGCTGCATAAATACAGCACGGAAACATTTGGCTAAATGGTGTTTCTGTGTAAAGGGATTTGGGATTTACAGAGAATTGCAACTAATAGTGAGTCATTAATATAACGTTAAGATGATAGTTAACACCATATTAACATGCCTGTAACACTTGTGAAATAATCTCGCTGCCTTACTTGGCATTGGTGAGGCCTCTATTAGAAAAATGTTTCCAGTTCTATTTTTCAGACAGCTGTGATCCCAATGAAGACAGCCCTCAGAAGAAAAACAGTAGGTCCAGAAAACATTGCTAAGAAAGAAGAAAGTAATAAAGAGGAGCTAGAGTTGTTTAGCCTAAAAATAGAAAGAAAGATGGATGTAATAAATCTTAAAATATACAGAATGCTGTTCTAAGAAAAAAGGGAGTAATCTGTTATCTGTCTGGATGGAGCAAGTATGGAGCTTAAATTATAGCACGAAGGCCATAGAAGCTCCCAAAGGCTGTAGACTCTCCATTGTAAAAAGTCTTTAAAACTTGCATTTTAGATGAGATTGATGACCCTGGTCTGTCTTGTATACCTGTGGAATGTATTTGCTGCAGGAAGATGTTCTCAGTGATTTTGTGGTGATTTCACCTCTGTAATTCTGCCCTCGTTCTTTGGTCTTGCGTTTTGTACTCTGCCTCTTGATGGTTGTGCTGACAGAAAAAATGGTTTGGTAGTCTGTATGTTTTATTATTGAATACTAATACTCCTTAAAAAAATGAGGAAAAATAGCCCAGTAGAAGTTGTAAGCATCTATCCAATCAAAACCTGTCATTAGCTGGTGAAAGTGGAAGTTGCAGTGTCGTTTACTCAGGAAGGTGGAGAACAAATGTATACTAAAGACGATGTAGTTTAATGTACTGGGTTCTTCTGGCATTTGCAAAATTCAGGGGTAGAGCAAATGCACCCTGCCTCTTCTGGGGTTCTCTTTTTGCATTGAGAAATATAATTCAGAAAGTTAAGCAAAAACCAGATTTGCTGAGAAAGATATGGCTTGAAATATGTTCAACTTATCCAAAATACACTGAAGTTAGTGAACCTTCTCCCAGTGGGTGTAATCTGAAACCCAAATGAATCTGTAATAGGGCTTTGTCTGTTCTAACCTCCAGTACGAAGTAGATGCGATTAAAATTGTGTGGAGTAAATTCCTGATACTAATTTTTCCTGTAATAATTATCCATGCATTTGGCTCAGTCTTACAGCAGAGAATAAAAGATTGTGCTCTAATATATAAACATTCCCCCCCCGCCCCGGCCCCGGGCTTTGAATCAAAACCATCCTGATACTGGAAGGGTTTGTAATGGCATTCCCAGAAGCTGCCGATCAGGATTCGTCAACTTAAGGCAACAACACGTTTCACTGCAAGACTCCTCTTACCAAGCTGAACTAGCAACCCTGCACACTTTAAAAAAAGAAGATTCAATTTATCAAATGTGGTTTTTTGGAACTCAAATTTTATAATGTTATGCCTACATCTATTTAGTACTCAAAGTAAAGGCAAGAAAGTCAGATTACTTCAGCTTTCCAGTGAAGAAGGAGATAAGACCAGAATTGACAAGAAAAATCAACTTCCTCAAAAATCTTAGATGCATGTAAATACGCTTATAACAGTGGAGAGGTCACAATTGGAGTAGTTGTTTCCATTCTAACCCTTCTCCAGCTATTTATAACCATTAAGTTTTTGAAACTTCCCACCTTTTAGGGTTGAGACTGTCCATGGTTGATCTATTCTGGAAGGAGTATTTTCTTTGTAGAACTGAATGAAAAAGTTTTCAGTTGCATTTAAACACCCTCATATGCTTCCTGGCTGAAGAGGTGACTGGTTTTGATTCATCCAGATTGAATCTTAAAATTGTGCAGTAAATATTATCTGTTCCCTCCTGCTCTCCCTTAAAAACAGCTCCAAAAAACTAAATGTAGGCTTGTCTGGTAAACTTTGTAAGCCAATAAAGGTTAATTTCAAAACAGGGTATGAGAACTGTAATGAGTGAAGGGAGAGAACAGCAGCTTCTTCCTACTTCTAGTTTACAAAAATACTTTATTTTAGAAACTGAGCAGTGATTGCTGGATTAAAATAAAAAGCAAAGACTTGTGTACTTAATTTCAAAAAACACTTGTACCTGTTGCTGTTAGCAAAACTGGGAATTTACTTCAGCTTCCGCATACAAACAGGTTTTTCTTTATCTTGGTTGTAATAAAAAGCAGGGAATAAGCATACAAATGTGTTTTTCCTAAGAAAACAGAATGGCGAGATTTAGGATGTTATCCCAGTATATCCTTAGTAAGACAGCAGTAGCATATTCGCTGTCAGCAGGTTTAAATTGGCGTTTCCTGCCTTTGTGAGGTAAAGTGGATTGGGAAACTATGTGGTTAAAGCTAACCTTTACTTTCTCCTTCAGCCCCTCACCATCTTCAGTTCTGGATTTGTTTCAGCCAGTTTACGTCCCTTGGGTTTCACTGGAGAGAGCAGACACTAGTGCAGGGCAAGTGACTGGGTGAGACAGGAATGGAAACAAGGCTGATGGCAAAGGGGCAGAATTACCTCTTTCAGTGGCACTGCTGCCTCAGACGGTCTTGAAGTATTCTTCAGACTCAGCTTGCAATTAAACGCACAAGCTGTCAACTTCTAACAGTCTTGGCTCAGGTTTTCGGGTTCTTTGTATGCCTTCTTTACCCCCCACATTTTTTTTACAGTACCTGTAGTTTGTGGTAGTAATAATATATATATATTTTTTTAGGCATGCTTTTGCTAATAAGTTAGTTAACTGAAGAACTAAGTTAGACGTTAATAAAGATTTAGCAGGTACATCCTCGTGCTTGCACTGTTGTAGGTCATGTGTCAGAATGCGGTTCCACTGCATGTACTCCTACTGACCAGCACATGCAACAGGCAGCTCCTTTGATGTCAACAGGCTTCTCACATGTCATGCTATTCGGTGCAAGGATTGGAGGAACAGTCTCTAGGATGTGGCTGAAAGCTTAAGTCAACAAAAAGGTCGCATCACTCCTGATTTGACATTGCCACAGTCAGGCGTTCATTATGCATCATGAGTACAACTTTTTTTGTGTACTTCTTGTAAAAATTGTTTCTAAAGATATAGCTTAGAACACAGATGTAGGATTCTGAAGCTTGTATTGATATTGTAAGTAATAGCATAGGAATCATGTATGAGATCAAAAGATGTTTCTTTAAAAGACTGTGGTGTATCATATACATGTAATATAGTTTAACAATAGCTCTAGTGCTAGCCTATCCTAATATTAGAATATTTAATTATAAGTTTCTTTTGGAGACTGGAATGTTACTGTTGCTTTTTGTCTCTTAGAGCTGCTTAACTGAGAACCATAGATGTTGCATACTAACTTAAAAGCTCAGAGTTCCTCTCAAAAGGAGTAATAGCCTCCTTTGATCACTTGGTATGCAGTAACCATGCTGTAAAGCTATGGTGAAGAGGGTTCGCCTAAATATGAACTGCATTTGAAAAATAAATCTACAGAAAAGGGCTTTTTATGTGGATTTTGTCAGTCTCTCTTGATGGAATTTGCTTCTTAAGCACAGGAGTAGGGAGAAGCATAAGATGATGCGACCTAAAGAGAGAGAATTCCATACTGATCTGGGCACAGCAGTCAGCAGGTAAAAGCAAATGCAGGGAAACATGTTGAGTGCATTGTCACATGTTCTGTACTTAATTTTGTATTTCTGCTCAGCACCTCTTCTATTCTAGTGGTGACTATCTCTTTCATATTTTTCTTTACTAGGCCTGTCTTACGTATGCTTAGAGAAAATAATTTTGTCACCTAGAATAAGTCTCCCTTTGTGTTTGGTGGTTTGGGGTTTTTTTGTTTTGTTTTTTTATTGAATGCTATAATATGCTTATTTTCTCTTTTCTTAGTATTTTTATAGGCTATATGGAAGATACAAAGGTAGATTTTCAGTAACTGTATGGGTACTGACAACCTCAGAGTAACAGGGAGGGAGTTGGATAAAGTGGCTTAATGCTAACTTTTCCCTTCCATGGACTTCTGGACCGTTGGGAAGACCGATGTCGGGATGATACATCATAATTTGGAAGAATGCATGTTTCAGTGTTTCATGAAACAGTGGCCCTTTCATCCTCCTATTGCCTGTATGGTAATAGCTCCTACCACTCAGAGATTAGTCAGAAAAAATTCTATATCTTTTCCCCTGTTCCCTAAAGTTTAGGTCAAACTAATTAGGATAATATGCTCATTTCTTATTATTTAATTCCTCAGTTTAACTATCTCATCTTTTGACAAATAGGTATAATTAGTTCTCTTGTATAATTTATTAACTTCCCTATTAAGTTGTGTACAGATTAGTGAGGCACCAGGCATGCTGGCAAAAAAGGCTTCCAATTAGAAGGTGATAGATGGGTTTGTTGTATTTGATAAACAGGCTTTGTCATACTTTCAAATGAAACTAGAAAGAGCTGTTTTTATTTAAATTCTGTCATATCATGAGTCTTATCTGTATTGAATTAAGAGTCTGTCTTATGTGTTGCCATGATAAGTTTGCAAAAAGAGGAGGAGATTTAAAGATATTAATAACATATAAAATGAGAATTGTGAGATTTCTTAAGAAGGGTATAAAAAAGGCTTAGAACGGAAGCAAAAAGTGAAATTTTGATCCTTGTCTTGTTCAGCTTCCTGACAGGAGAACTGGCGTCTCATTATGCGCTTGAAAAATGCCCCAGAAAGGTAGTGTTCTCTGAGGACACTAACACGTACCAACCTGTGGCATGGCTTCTGCTGATACTGCCTCTTAGTCTTTACTTGTGTTGGGCGCAGGTAGGCATGAAGATGTGTATTGAAACAGAGCTACAGTGTTGGCAGCAGTGTTACTGCTGTTAGAGCACTGCTGTTTTCAGTAAAAACCTCCTAGCAGATGGCATAGCTCTTGAAATTTCCATGAAGAAGAATTTAGTGAATACTCAAAGAATGTTTGTAAGGTGGGACATACCTGGGATGTGTCCAGAGGGATGGCTGTGGCTATGGTCAAATACATGTAAAAGGAAATAGAGATTAAATGAAAGTGAGCTTGTGACACAGTTGAAAAAGGAGGTCTCCAGAATCCTGATCCTGTGTCCTGGCTGTATTTGCTTTGGAGCACTCTTTTCTCTGTACGACTTTACACACACAATAATACTGCACGGTATAATGATAAAACAGGGCTCATGTGAATATATACTGTTACTAAATAATCTCCTTTACAATTTGTGCTTAGAATTGTCAATATTGTGTATCATTACAGAGCAGAAAGATTTCTGGTGTTTACTTTCCTCACCAACAACAAAGTGCTGTGCTACTGATATTCCTGAAATTATCTGTTTCCTTTCAAATTGAAGATAAATGGTCCAAATACTCCATTCAGCTAAGCACTGTAAATCCAGACTAATTCAATCAAAATGAATTTATTTTGGTTCTAGAGAATTGTGCCCAGTAGCTCTCTTATATCAGTGCTTATGCTGAACTTTGTTATTCTTCTCCTTTTTCCATATGTTTTTAATTTCTCAAGTGAGATCTTAATTGGCTTTTCATCTTTGCCAGTTTGAAATGAGCACCTCTAACCCCCTGTCAAAAGCATCATAATCTAAAATACTTTGAAGTTATTAGATTTTAATTTCCAATGCTAACACTTTTCTCTAAATTTCTTTTGGTTTGTTTTGTTGGGTGTTGTTTTTTTGGAGGGCGAAGGGGTTGGTGGTTGTTGTTTTGGTTTGGTGTTTTTTTGAGGGAGAAGCACAGTTGTTGGGTCAGACTGTTTATCCTTTGTTTTTTCTGATCTATTAAAACATGCCATGATTTCTGATCTCTTTTTTTTTTGTCCTGCTACTGACTTTTTGCACAGGTGTGAATCTGGCTTCCTGAGATAATTTATCTTTCTGCTATTTCACTTGACTCTGTAACTCTTGTCATTTCCCTTCAAGGGTTTTATTTACTTTGGAAGTGTTTATACAGTAGGCAACTTTTGTTTTTTGCTTTCATTCCTATCTATCAGATTGCTTTCCATTGAGCTTACAAGAACAGTTTTTCCTCTGACCTTAAGGATGAAGGGTTATTATTTCAGCCAGTATTTCTGGTAGAGCTTCTTCCCCTAGGAATTTTTCTAAAGGAATAAGCTTGCAGTGTGACTGCCAACATTAAATATCCAGCTCGGAAGGAGTGCTTGAAAGTAAAGGACCCTTGGCTGCTGCTTCTCTCTCTCTCTCTCTCTCTTCAAAGGAAGAGGTAATAAAAGTTCTGCCTGTTTGACTACCTGCAGAAAGCTAAAGTATCTGGGTGATCTGAGGCGCAGAAACTGGAGTGACTAATGAGCTGGGCGTGGAAGTGACTTGAGGTGATGTAGGTTGCCATGTCCTAGTAAGATTACCAGCGCCTTTTCTCCTTGCTGACACTTTATAGAAGTATCAAATGCTGTCTGTAGAACTTGTCCAATTTCTTACAGAGAGAGTAAAAATTTAGTAATTAGACCTTAATCTTCCATGTGATGTGTACTAAACACTAAATATAGATTTTACCAGACTTACCTGGATTATCAACTGGGAGTTGGTGCGGCACGAAGATACCAATAGATACGAGTAGTTTTTGCTAATATACAGAACCCATTACAGACCCAGGGAGAGATTTTTATCAAACGGGATACAGCAGTGACTTTTGAAAGGTCTATCTTAATTAATAGTTCAAACTTCCATTTGACATCTGCATTCATACCATGCCTTTATTGCTAAACTTGAACATGACTTCCCTGTCCTGTGGACACTCCTGAAGAACCTAGCAACTAGGTAATACAGAGTCCTGTGGTCTGCATGTCATAATCTTACTAATAGATATGGAATGGGACTCCTTTTCAAGTCTAGTGTAGCCAAAACCTTGTTTTGATTGTAGTTTCTCTCATTTCTCCTTGTAATTTCTCAGAGGCTCTTTCTAGCATATATGCTTTCTAGCAGAGGCCGTTTGGTTGCCATGGTTACAAGTATCTATCTACTTGGTTGTTCTGTTGCTGTTTTGACTTTTCTGCCTTGCCCATCACTGTCATGTTTGTTCACCTTAACAGCATAAAACTGATTTATTCTAGCATCTTGGCATTCTCTTGCAGTATGTAAAGGCTTAGCAATTTCTGTCTTGTTTATTTCACAGGACACAGCTTGGGCTGTTGGTCAGGAAGAAAGAGAAGCCAGTATGTCCTGTCCTTTGTCAACAGCGGGTTTGCTTTTTTTTTTTTTAATTGGCAGTTCTCTGATAGACATTTATTCTCCAAATATATTTTGTGAAATATTGTCACTTTTTTGACCTCACAGATACCATGGGTTCAGGGCCATGATCTTAGTACTTGGAAGATCCTTTGAATCCTTCCTGTGTCTTAATCCCTGGCCATGTGGGCCCAAGAGCACTCCCCTGTACTGGAGGGCTAAGATGCTGAGGTAACAGAGACTATGTAAGTAACTAGCTTGCTACAGATTAGGGAATGGGGAGTTCCTAAAGCAAGACCTTTTGTGTAATCTAATTATAAATATGTAAATACTTTTTTGACAAAGCAAAAGTCTCCAAGATTACTGTGAAAGGATGATAGAACTCATTTGTCAAAATGGCCAAATATTTCTCAATTATGAACATAAAACCTGCCAAACTCAAGAGTTTTCATTTTGATGACTTTAACATACTCTAATGATCCTGGAAACTTACTCCATTCACTGAATTAACTTATTAGATGCAGCTTGTAAAGGGGAAGGTAATTCAACTAGAATGAGGCTAACAGGCGCATGGCTGTTGCCTACTTTATAATACTACCATGGTTTTCCAAATCTTCTTAGCCAAATGTATTTAAAGGTTATGTTGTAGAAGTTATAGAAAAAAGTTAAAATACATAGAAAGAAATGATACATCGCATGTATGTAATCATCAAACACAGCTGTTAAAAATGTCACTTGCTCTTTTCCTTATCTTCCAAAGAAGTAGTTCAGCCTCTTTGGATTCCTCTGGCCGTTGCTGGTGTTGCTGCAATAGTCATGAACCACACGTCTGGTGTGTTCTTCCTGCTGCTTGAGAAATCAATTATGTATTATTGCAATACTTCAAAATATTTTCTCAGAGCTCCTGATGGTTCTTGATCTAGTGGGTAAATTGTCCTTGCCATAACATCTTATAAAGCAGTGTACACAAAATAGGAAAGGAGGGCTGTGTTCTGGTTTTGGGGAGCAAAACTAATGATTCTCTTAATTTGGCAGCTGAGCTTGTAACAAATGGAAAAGGGGCAGATTTGAATTTCTCTGGCAGAGGATTTGAGCCATTGTGCTCTCTGAGGGCCTGTTAACTGTGTTGTATATTTGAGGGTGATAAGCCCTCATTCTTTCTAAGTAGAACTTAGAAAGTCAGAGAATAAATGGAGAGAGAGCAAGCAACAGTAAATATTTCTTTGATCAATAAGGACTTGTACCCATGTGTATTGTCAAGATGGTCAAAGAAGGTTTTTGTGGTGATGTTTTTTTGTTTTTTTTTTTTTAATTTTTATTATTTTTAATTTATTGGCCAGTGGGAGAGGCTACAAGATCCATTGCTTAGTATGGTAGCACATGATGCTTTAATGAGAAGGAAATCATATCCCTTACGAAAAGGAGAGAGGTCAGGATGAGTCTCCCATATCCTGAGGACGTACCTTAAGTACTGAGTTGATGGTTAAGGGGAGCTAATACTACCTGCTCCAGTAGCAGTTCTGTGTTTCTATTCCAGAGAACTGACGTTCCCAAAACCACATTTGGGGATGTGGATTTCATTATTCCTGACAAAAATATCTTGACACTACTTGTTAATACCTTTTTTTTAGATGGAGAACACTGAAAAATGTTAATGGTGAGATCTTGTCCAGAACTTAAATCACAACAGTGTCTTTCTTGCCTCTTCAAATGTGTGCTGAATCTTAATGATTCTAATGCAGATTCCCTCTCAGCTGCTGTGTGTCTGAACAGTATTTTTTTCTAGGTGTTGCTCAGCTGTGGTTCAGAAGGAGCTATCCAAGACAGGGTTAATTTACATCTTAGCTGTATTTGCAAAGTGTAAACTTTTTCCTTGTAATTTTCAATCCTCCTAGACAGAGAGACAGAAAGGTTTGCCTTAAAAGTAACATCAGAAGCAGCATAATAGTATTCTACAATTGTTGTCATTTTGTGGCTTTCATACAAGAAATGTTTTGCCAATTTGTGCATAGTGAATTAATTGTAGTTATAAAAAAAAAAAAAAAAAAAAAAAAAAAAATAGATGCCCGTCTGACACTTTCAGTGAGATGAATGCAAAAATGATTCAGAAATAATAATTAAAAAAAACCCCAACCAAACAGCAAAGGAAGGAACACACTTGGACTTCAGTGCACTTAGGTGTACTGATTGGGTCTCGAGTATTAAGTTTAGAAAAATTTAATCTTCATATCACCAGAGACCTTTACTTCACTGGGATTTCAGGGATGAATACTTTAGAGACTATGAGGGTTCTCGTATTTTAATGCTGGTGACAATGTGTATATGAGGATGAATCTTACAATCTGCAAAGAAGACATCCAACCTTCAGTCTCCATTTTGAATATAAAAAAAATTCTTCACCTGCTCCTAGCAGCAACTGCAGTCGCTTTCAGAGATGATTGACTTATGCTTGGTTTTCTTTTGTGTATATTAACAGACTCTTTAATGTTTTATGTTCCAGTGATCTTGAGAAATAAAATATTCAGGCATTAAGGTGAGATTTCAGGAAAATTTGAATATCCCTTAAATGGGTGCCAATTACTCCAGTATGTCTCCATGGTAATTTTGGTTTTTTTGTAATTACTGCAGGTATTTATTTTGGTTGTTTCCCTGTGTGTTTATTTATTTATTTAGGTGTGGCTTCACTTCCACTGCTTCAGGCCAGCCTGACATGCTCTAAATCATTAACCCTGTGCTCCGGGGAACTTACCCTTATGGCAGCGTCTTTGATATTAGATTGGATCCCTTCCGGGCAGAATTTAATTGACTGGATTTCTAGGGGGAGAGCTGGTTCCCTCAGTCTCTTGCTGCTACATCAGGCCATGATTTTTTCAGCAGCTGATTTAGAAGCCAAGTTTCTGCTCTTATATGACAGCAAAGGGAGAGCCGGCAGTGAATCAGAGGGCACAGGCTGTGCTCTGAAGCATAAGCTGATCTGTTTCTTCATTTAAGGATATATTTGCTCTAAATGTACTGGCACTTTATAAGTATTCATACCAATAAAAACAGCATGAGATGGGTGAATACAATTTTATAGCACTTGATTGTAGATTACAAGGAAACCTGGAAACCTGTAATTCTGTCCATGGTAAATCATGGAGACAACTGTTACAGCAATAAGGTGATGCATCATACCTTAAGCTCGAGTTTTGTAATAGGGGTTGTGATTGTTGGCAGGTTCAACCTCTATGACAAGTTAGAGAAGAAACAGGGGATATTGATGTTTTTTTTTCAACTTAGTCATGGCTGTAGAATTACTTCTTGCACAAGCAGCCCCTCTGAACTTATTAGAGCTGTTCATAGATATTTGTTTATTCAGGCACTTCATTGTCAGTGAGTGACTTCCAGAATCACCAAAGTCTTTGTTGTTAAAATACACAGAAGTGGTGATGAGAGCGGTGGTAATGGGTATCCGCACACAACTTCCGTGAAAGCTAAGAAGTTGTAACCTTAGTTTGGTGTATTCTTAGTAACCAAACATGAATGTTTCCTCTTCTATAAGTGTTTCAGGATAAAGCAAGACTTAAAGTAAAACCCGAAAGAGCCAGAAAGTTCACTGTCAGGTTAAGTCAGGTGTAACAAGAAGGGGACTCCCAGGTTTCATCTTTGTATTTCAGGATATATGTTTCTGTCTACCTGTGTTTAGGTATGTCACAGCCATTATGTATAGCTTAGGAAGCCTCTGGATATCTGACATATTCAGTAGATATTCAGTTTTTTGACTGTGTGTATATATACAGGATAGGACTGTTTTTGTGTAACAGTATGAATTCGGTATTGGAAAGACTGATAGAAATGAAATACTGTCTGTGCTGCCTCTCTCAAGAAGCTGAGGGGATTTTTTTTGAGGTACGAATGGTTCTAGCAGTGTTCCTGAATTTAAATAGAGTATTAAAAGGGACAGCATAACCCAGAAAACAAACAAAATATTAAATTGGCAGAATCTTCCTAAACATTTGAATTACTCTTTTGTGTAATTTTTCAGTAATTATTTCATATTTTACTTAATAGCTGCTTTCTGTAGGCATTGGACTGTAAAGTCATTGCAAGCCTCAATCTTGGTAGTTTTAACGTTGGTTTTTTGTGGGTTGGTTTTTTTTGTTTGTTTCTAGTACAGTACCAGTGCTCATCCAAACTTTTCTGCTAACTGTTGTTCTTACTTCTAGGTGTTTCTTAAAGATTTTCCCCTAGAAACGCTTTCAGTTCATGTCTTAAATGTTATTAGCCAATCTAAAATGTAATTGACAGTAGTGGTGGACACATGCAGATGGAGGGGAAAGCTAAGCATCTATTCTTGGGCCTCTGTTACTTGTGAAGGTGAACACGAACAGCTGTATTGGTCAAGCCAATGTGGGGGCTGTTTCTTAATCCCTGTAAATCCATCACAGACAGAAAGGAGGTGATGCAGCTACATAAAAGGTATCTGAACATTTCACAGGTAAGAATGATGACTGGAAATTTGCTTTGAAATGAAGATTAAAAGACCTTTTTTATCAAATGGGTGGTCAGACTGGTAACACACCACTTGACAACTTGCTATCTTCACTAGCATCAGAATTAGGTGAACTGGATTCTGTGATGCCAAACCCTCAGGAATGCCTGTCATTTAAGTGGTACCCTTACAGCCATAAGTGTATGAAACATGCGTTTTTAGCTGGAGTTAATTTGGATGGTTGATTTGCATGTTCTAAGATGACCTGTGTCTGTGAACAGCTAACACAATTTCACCTTTTTTCCCATGTTTAGATAGATTAGACTCCTCCTTTCCCCATCTAAACCTGGGGTAGTTCCACTGTTATCTAAAAGCAATTTTCATTAGAGGAAAAATGGCTTTATATTTTTCAGACAGTAATATGTGCATCCAAGTAAAATGTGAAGTTGAAAATCAGAGTTGAGATAGAGCTGGCTGTATCGCTTGATCTCTATCTGAACGTTACCGGCGTGATTATGACAGTGCACTGGCTCAGTGGGGAGGGAGGACGTGCAGGCAGTAGACAGGAATTACATTTGTTGGGGGGGAAAAAGTGAAAAATTTTTCAGCAAATACTCTACATCTTTACTAGGTTTTGCTGTATGGTGCAAATGTAATACTACAAAACTTTTTTGGTAGTTTGAGTTCAGGGAAAGGAGAATGTGTGGAGGAGAGCACACATGGGGATAAAAATGAGTCAGTAATCTTCAGATTCTTGTTAAAGCGATCTGAGGGATGGGGAAGCATAGAACTAGAAAACTGGGTTGGAAAGGTGAAAGCAGAACCTCATCCCACAGTATCAGGCACCTTTCTATGTTCTGTCACTGTAGTGCGTGATTGGTGTGCAGTGAGGTGAATGGAAGTAGCAAGGGAACCTTTGTTCTGCAAAGATAAATTCACGATAATGAAAGGGCAAACACCAGTAATCAGAGCAACTGTGGGGGATTTAAGAAAAATAATTAATGAAGGTCCAGTAAGAAAAAAAAATACTAAAAAAACCAACCAAAAAAGAAAAAAACAAACTACTCCTACCTATAAAAGAGTCCATCTGCTTGGAAATTTCTTCTATGTGACCCAGACACTAGCTGTGTGCAGCTTCTGCCTTTCTGTGCTTTTTCGTGTTTCCTCTTCTGCATGCATTTCTCACTGACTGATTACAGACCTGCTCTCTGCAATCCTTGCTCTGTCTAGGTGAGCCTTGTCCTGGGAGAATAAAATGGGCAGGATATCATTAGGCTGGAGAGAGGAGGACTTTAGAACTTGCTGCAAGGGCACCTGCTAGCACTGCGATTATTCTACCAGCAGGAAGGAGAGAGGGATAAAACTAGTTATCTTATTTACAAAAGCCCTTCAGATGAAGTTCTTCAGTTAGCAAAGATCTGAATGTTTTTGGAAAAGCTTTTAGATATTTTCCCCAAATAACTCCCACGTCAAGACTTACACTCTGTTCTACTTCCCTCCCCAATATAACATACATTAGAAAGTTCTTTGAGGCTATCACCTTAAGCTCTGCAACCCCAAATTTTCTGAAAGCTTCTAAATTTGAGGTTTTAGGGTCTCTCATCTCTGCCATGGCTTATGTCAAAGCCCCATCATTTTACACTAATGCACATTCTTTTTGCTTCCTTTCTTTTACCATCACTTCCACAGCAGCAGCTGTGAGATTTGCAGTGAGAAAAGGTGTCAGATACTGAATCAACTAAGTGAGGTATTTAATATTTTATGAATTTAGGTCTTTAGTGTTCATTTCTCTTGCTTTTTTATTTTTATTTGGGAAAACCAGTGGAGTCATTCATGTTGCCTAATGTTTTACAGCAACAACATCTGTTATATTTCCCCTTTTCTATTTTTGAGGAGGTAGGCATATCACGTGTGGCACTTACAGCTGTATTTAACATAAATTACAGCTGATGTACAATTTGTATTTCTCTGCCTGACTTTTGAAATAATTATTAGAGATCAATCCACGTTCACCAGGATTATTTTTTTTTTTGCAGTGGAGTTTTCTTTTCTGCTCCCTATGTTTATGTTTTCCCTTGTAGGTAAACTCGGCAGCATTTGAATCAAATGAGAAATGGGCTACGTTTGAAATTGGGCAGTATACGTTTGTTTACCCTTTTCTATTCTCTACCATTAGGCCTTTTAAACAGGCTCTCATAATTTACCATCTGGATTACTGCAGCGTCCTTGCAAGCGACTGTTGAAGCTGTATCACCCTCTTTCAGTGTATATGAAAATGCAATGGCTCTGAACATCCTGCGTATGATGTCTTCCCCTAAATGAACCCCATATTTATGCCTCATCAGATTCTTATTTTGTGTTTTATCCTGTTTACATCTTGTGCTACTCAGTTTAATTTTTTTATATCATCTTTTATTGTGTTGTTCATAGTCTTTCTACTTTGCTAACGATCATAACCCCTTTCTTTTTTTCTGCCAGTTAACTGTAGCTTTCTGCCATATTACTCCATTTGGAGTCTTTCCGTGCAGAATCACATTGCTGCTTATCTTGTCATTCAAAATCCATACTGAGACCCAATTCTTCTTGAAGGAAATTCTTCTACCTGTAGTGTTTGTTTCAACAAAGGTAATGAAACAGTGCAAAATATTTAGCTTCCCTGGATAATCATTTAATCTTGCTGTATTCCCAAGAGTCTTCCCTTGTGATCTTCTCAAATTGTCTTTTGTTAGCCGACGCATCGAATCACAACTGTGATTCTGTTGTGGTTCTGGGCGTATTGCAGATTTGAGCTCTATGTTCATGTGAAGTCGAATTGACACTAACGGTCATATTCATAGCAGTTTGCAGGTGCGTGTCTTTATGGGCTCTTCATAATGTGAATTATGCATCTTCATCTGCATTACGCTCTTCAGCACAGACACTAATAATAGAACTGATACAAACAGGGAAGATTTTTGTTTTAGTAAACACAAAGTTAAACTCATGAAATGGTAATACTTCAGAATCTGAAATGCTTTAATGTAGAAATCGTATTTGTAATTTTCTCTATTTTCAGGACTCTGATTCCAGATCTTGTAGTATGCTGCTGAAGTATACAGTTAAACTTTTTGATAAGGGATGAGTGAAATCTAAATTTTCTGTGACATTGAAAATGACACCAGTCAAGGATTATTATTGGCAAAATGGATAGTCTGATTGTGTACCCTCTTGAAGAGAGTGCTTGTGAAACTTTCACTGCTGCTGTACAGGACTGCCCTCAGCTAACACTCATCAGTGAACTTTACAGCTCCACGGTCTCTTCTGCTTGGCTGTGAAATTGGTGCTTATGTGCTGTTCTGGTACTGCTGCTACTGCCAATACTGTTGAGTTGGCTTTCATTGGGATATGAAGTGAGCAGGAGAATTTCTCACTTATTACATCTCTTAAATTCAATTAGTGCCCCTTATATCATGGGAGGCCATTGCAATATCTGAAGTGGGGGAAAAAAAATATTCTTGCAGTCCTCTCTTGTTTGTACTGCTTAGTATTTTCCTAGAGCCCTGCTCTGAATTTAAATTCTGTTCACTGCAAGTGTCACAAATCAGCAGTTGTTAGAATGCATTATGAAGAAATAAACATTTATCAGATTGCCTTTTGAGAAGGTGAATAATTTAGCTAGAAAAATTCCAACAACAACAAAAGCATGCTGCTGACTGACAATTTATTTTATCCCTTTGAGATGCAAGGAGTTGTTGCACGCTGAGTGAATATCGATCTGCTGTATACAGATAAATGAAATTCCACTTACAATTTTTTGGTTGCTCACTTGTCACCAATTAAAACTGAAGAGCATGGTCATGCACCAAAAATATTAATTAACTCTCCGCAGTTGCTGGCTATCTGCTGACCCAAGGGACTGTGGGCTGGCTTGTTAGACACAGCTGTATCTGGCCTTCACTCTATGCAGGAGCTCGTTTCTGGCTTATGTCATTCCCTTTCCACTGCTCTTTGTGATGATGATGATGGTGAGTAGGGTGTAGCCAGGTAGGGGGGGAAAAAAGCATTAGTCGTTCCTTCCTCCCCCTGCTTCCTTTAAGATTTATCTGATCATCATTTTTATTTTTGTTGGGTGCCTTATAGCCACTGTTCCCCACTACTAACTGCACAGTCAGTGGCCATATTTAAAAGCTGCTTCTTTGCTGCGTGTGCAATCATGTTATGAAGCATGAACTGAAGAAAAAAATCTGTAACAGAGTGAAAAATGAACTTCTAAGTAAAAGATTTGTTCTCTGGATTATCAGCTTTCAGAAAGTCACAGGAGTCCTAACCGGAAAATAACTGATGGCCAGAAACTTCGGTAATATTACAGGAAGAGGAGAAAATAAATGACTGATCGAAAGCTAAAGAGTAAGATCAAAGGGAGCACTGAATTTGTGGGGAAGAGTATCTGGTCAGCATACCAGCAGAGGCGTCTGCGCTTTTGATGGTGTTTGTACCCACTCCTGCAGCAGAACTGTAACGGCCTGCAAAGATGTCAGTCAGTGGAGAATTAAGAAGCCGTAACAGCTGTCCTAATATGAGTCAGGTCTCTGGCTTCCTACCTTCCCTCACAATTAGGGGTTCTAAAAATAATGGCGTAAGAGACAATGTAGAAAATAAATAAGGTGATGAGGCCGTATTTTGAGCAGTTTCATCTGCAAATCCTGAGTGATTCTGCTGACACCCAATTATACAAGTGTAATGGAGATTACACATCATCCAGGCCTTGATTTGAAAATGACATTTCAGTGTTTTGGCAGCTCTAAAAACACTGACATTTCTAGTAGCTGGAGGCCATGAAAATATTGATTCAGCAACAGAATTGTTTTGTAAAGCAGTGATAGTTGGCTGGCTTCTGAACTGTAGCATGTTGCTCCAGGCTCTACAGTATATTGCTAACAAGGACGGAGTAAGGCCATTGAAAGCCAAACATGTGTTGGTGGGGAACATTCCTGGGGGAATCAAATATGTCATCTACCACTCGCAAAGTATTGTTGCAGCTTTCTGACTAGACATTCCATTGTCAGATAACTTAACAAAAAAATGTGTATTGATAAAACTGGAGTTGTCCTGTAGCTGAAGCTAATATGAGACAGAGGGAGGGGTCCTCGGATTCCTCTTCCTAAGGGGACCTATTAAATGAGCATCTGTTAGCTGTAAGAATTGTGCACACTGAATGGTAAAATACAGTAAAATCCTCAGCATTTGGAGAAATTAATAAAATACTATTAGACAGAGTAAGCTTGCTTGTCACTCAAAATTTGTGTGAATCTGAGCTGTACGAAACAGAGCAGAAGCACTTACAGGTATTTACAGTGTGTGGGCAAAGTAGTTATCTTTTTCATTAGGAGAGCAGTAGGGGGAAAAAAACCCCTGACATACCTTGGGAAAAATGTGCTTCGTTTGTAGTGTTTTTTTTTTCAGAAAGAGCTTATTCAACAAGCTCTGCCATGGTTCAGCAAGTACTGAAGTAGATCAGTGCAATGCAGACAGAGCATTTTGGGAGCTGGTGTGCCTTGGGTCTGCGGATGTCAGAGTAACAGAGGCAGCCCAGCTCCACCTCTGCAACAGGCTATTTTATTTCTGTTGTCCTGGTATTCAAAGAAATGAAGGAGAGACAAGAATGAGAAAGGAATCCCTTTACTGTGCTGTTACTGTGCTGTTGTAAGAATTTATGTAGACTGTTAATATGTGACATGCTCCCTTTTATACGATAGACTTCACTGCATTTACGGTTCAAGCAGGGTTATGTCCTAAGCTTCTCTTTCCCTCCTGCTCTCTCCACAACTCAGTCCATTCTACTCCCATCCTGTCCTCTGGTTAATGTATGCTTCATCATTAAAGGAAAAAACCCAACAGCTACTTTTGGGGTGTTTTTTGTTTTGCATGTCTAGGAGGATTGCAACCCTCCTTTTAATCCCAAGGATCTAAGGGGTTCTTCATTTGTGGCTTCTCAGAAGCCAAAGTTAGAGGTCTGGAGTCTTCATTCTCTTCTGTTTGAGTCCTGTTTGAGCTCCTTTCTGGAGCTGGCGATTTCAGAGAAGGGGGACAGTTCAAGGCCAGGGCAGCTCAAATTTGATAGAGGAGTGTCATGGTTTAGCCCCAGCCGGCAGCAAAGAACCACACGATTGTGGCTCATCCTCCCATTCCCAGCTGCAATGGAGGAGAATTGGAAGAAAAAAGCGAAACTTGTGGATTGAGATAAGGCAGTTTAACAGAACAGCAAAGAAAAGAGGAAAGCAACAACAATAATACTGATAGAGAAGTATACAAAACATGATTAATGTGATACCACTCACTGAAGAAACCCAGGAAGCCCCAGCATGCTCTGAGTGGTGATTCCTGCTCCCTGCCTCACAAACTCCCCAGCTGTATATGGGGCAGGATGTTGCTGGTGTCCAGCAGCTGACCTGGCTGTGTCCAGTCCCAGCTCCTTGTGAAAATTAACCCTATCCCCGCTGGAACCAGAACAAGGAATCACTTCAAAACCTGTTGAACAGGAAATTTAAGACCAAGTCCAACACTAACCAGTGCAGTTGTGCTGTAGTTTAATCAGTTGTCTGGATCTGTTATTTGAGGATTGGTATTAGCAAGTCTCTGCAGGCTGTTCATTCAAACACGAGCATTGATGATATCTATGGTATGAGGGAGTTGGAGGTGAAGGAAGGGGAAGAGAGACAGGAGAGTATGATTCAGCTCCTGTTCCTATGGTAATAGCTAATCCTCCTGGTATCTGAACAACATGATTGCTCCCATACTGGTAATTTAAAACTTGATGAGCCATCAATGAAACTGCCTTGCAAGTAGCACACAAATCAGAAGACAAAGCCAATGATTCTAATGATCGTTTCTTTTCCTCCTAGAAGTTGCTTGTATTTTGGGAACAAGATACTTCTGTTCTGCTACTATGTTACTCTGCAACTGCCACTGTAGTTGCATAGAAAAAACTTAATACTTTTCATTCATTCCCCATTTTATGTAAAATCGAAAGCAGAAATATATATCCCTCTCCTCAGAACTAAGTGTAACATTACAACTTCAAAGAGAGAGGTGGTCTAAGCTGACTTTGAGGGAATCCATCTAGGTGGCATCTAAAGCTGGAAACTATTGCAATATTATATATTGTACCAGACAAAATTTTCCCTTGTATACGGATAGGGGGCGATTTCAGGAGCTTCTCTGTAAAATTTTATGAAGTATTTCCAGAGGATGTAAAGGGTACAAAGTGCAGAGAATGGCCCAGATAAGGGAGACTTAGATTTCAAGCTGTTACAGTAGTATCAGCTAGAAATTTCAAGATCTGCTTGCATCTTTTTACTGGAATGAACACTTGAAAACCACCAGAAAGAATCTGAATTATGAAACTTAGCTGTTATAACTAGAACAATTTTTTTTTTCTTTTGTGTCTGTCTGTCTTTAAAGAGGAATAAATTTAGATGAAGGTCCAGGATCACTAGAAGACAGTCTGGAAGTTGAAGGACTTGGTATCAAATCTTCTTTTGTCTTTGTTAGCAGATCCTTTCCTCTAGGACTGCTCTCAGGCCAGTAAGAGCAAACTCTTTGTGAGGCCCCTAGGATCTTAAGGATTTTTATTTTTTTTAAAGATATTTTAAATGTCTGTCTTATTGTGTCTGCCCCTGTTTCTCCTCTGTCTTGCTGCATGCACAGTTCTTGTCTGTCTGTGAGGTGGTAGGTGTGCCTGATCCAGCCTGTGTGCAGACTGCAGAGATGCTTTTAGGATTAAGGTAGGAAAAGCTGCATTTTTTGGAAGGAAGAAGTAAAAGGGGAGACCTTGTCCTTTTTGCTTAGTTTATTGTCACGTGGTTCCTGTCCTCTCCAAGGCCAAGAGATCTGTTTTTGTGATAGGGTAGTGGGCAGGCTGTGTAAGGGAAGCTGACAGAGCTCCTTGAAATGCGTCTTCCAGTCCTGTATATCAGTGAACTCTTACTTCTTCTGCCCAAACCAGCTGATGTTCTCATGAATGGCATATTCCTAAATTCAGTTTTGGTTGTTAATCTAAGAATATATTGACCACATCAGGCCTTTCAATTTAAACCCTTGAAAAAAGAAACTCCTGGAAATTTGAAGGAAATGGAGATCCCAAAGGCTTTTCTCTACTGATGGGGTTGCTTTCTGCTTACACTCATACAGCTGAGGTCAGGCTCTCATCTTATACCATCTTTGCCTCTTGCAGTTTGAATTGGAAACCCAGCATTTTTTTTTTCTTAAGGGAAATTTTGATACTGAAGTTTCGATTGAAACTTCATATCAAAACATAGGAAGAAAAGCTCTTTCACAAAAAATAACTGCATTTTTCCTCCAGATGCCAAGGAAGTGGGTTCAGAAACATACCGTGAAATTGAAATTTCTCAAAGTGCCTCTTAAATCTTAGCTGCAATTACTGTAATTCACAATAATAGATCCAGTACTATTTTTAAAAGCTTTTGAAGGTTGCAAGTAGCATCCATAAATTGTGGGTTGTGGGCAGTCTATGAAACCATAGGTTTCCAGGGCTTTTATTTAAATGAGAGAATGATAGAGAAAGATGTAATAAAAGTCATTATGAAACAACGTGAAAGTTTGTTGTGCAGAACACTAACAAAAAAAGGCAGGAGGTGCCTGAGCCTTTGTGAAAGTTGTCTTCAGGTTGGACAAGATTTTGCAAGTTTGGAATGAGCCTCTTTTAATCCAATAGTTCTTTTGATAGGGACTGGTTAAAATGGTAACTCACTGGGGGAGAAACTGTAACAGTTTATGTTACTGTTACAGAAGTGTAACAGACTATGTTACAGGAGTTAACTGTAACAGAATATGAGGACAGACCTACAGCAGCCAGAGGAACCTATTTATGCTTCTCTGTGTTGGTACAGACTTTCGTAGTAGGGTGAGGTAGGTGAATGGATCATCTACTTGTATCTTTTTCACCCCCACGTGATCTTCAGATGAGTCATACCCTCCCCTTTGAGCTTGTGCACTACAAAGGAGTGTGGAACTAGACTGTACTCAGCTTCTTCTGTAGCCTAGGTTAATTAAATGGATGCTCATGGAAGTTTTTTTGTCTGAAGGAAAAGACTGTTAATATCTGTGTTACTGTGCAGTCTCTCGCTCTCCATGCTGTGGGTCTGCTGATACAGAAGACTATAGTCTTTTCTCTAATATTGTGTATGTGTAGAGAAACATCTGTAGACTCAAAAGGAGAAAAAGGATGTTTTCTTCAGTCACCAGTGTGGTGCTGTGCTCTCCCCTTTTCCCCCTTCCCCCCGCCCCCTCGGCTCCTGCTCAAGCCATGGCCATCAGCGGGAGTTGTTCTGAGTTGCACTTGAACTGTGGGAGATGGCTGGCAACATAACCAAAACACTGTCTGGAGTGGGGGCCTAGGTATCTTGTTCCCATGAGAATATGACTGTAGGTCAATTATCTTACTCCATAAATAGCGGACAGCCCAAGAGCCCTTTGAGCTCTCCTGCACGGCAGCGGGCTGCACGACAGGATCTCCCCTTGAGTGGGGACGCTCGCTTAAGGCTCTTCTCCTCGAGGTTGAGAGATTCCTTGCCGCCACAGATTCTCGGTAAGTGACTAACCGCATGCTAAACTTTGAAATCTTAGCTAAGTGATACAAGGATTGATTGCGCATATATAATCCTTTAGACATAAATGGTTGACCAAGTCTGGGACTAGGATTGGATCCAGCCGCACCTAGACTCCTCTCTGAGAAGGAGTTTAGAAAGCAAGGGGGTCCTTTCTGAACCTCGTGACTCAACGGGAGGGTCTCCCTGAGAGCTTGTCTGACCCTGGCCTCTATGCAGTAAATAATCAAGTGTACCCTGGCATCGAATCTCATAAAACACTGTTGCATTCACGACTAACTTGGTTAAATCACTGTTTTATGTTAATAAACATTTCACTGCTTCTCTCTTACAAGTGAAGTTATTCACTCTGCCCATGATAACCTCACAGTAAAACTTTAATTAAATACTGCAGAGCAATAAAAATTAGTATATCTTTATACACTTCATAAAGCTACTCAGATTTACTTCCTTGAAGACCTTCCTTTTAACCTGGATCTTGGGGTCTTTTTGTAGGTTATACATCCCTAGAAGACTTAAGATAAAAACTAACTGTGGCCTGACTTGGGGGGTGGCATATAGAAGAAGAAGAAATCAGGTGGTTCTTTGTTTTCCAGGTAGGGTTATAGACAAAAAAAAAAACACAAAAAAAACAAAAAAAAAACCACCAAAACCCACCAAAAACAAACAAACAAACAAAAAAACCGTGGTCCAAAATGGAATGTTTCCAAGAGAAGTGGTAGGAGGAGCTTTGTATTTCACAGTAACTTGTTTACTCTGCTGGTGGTGGGAGAAAGGTTGTTAGAGTGGAATATTGGAAAAAAGAGAGGGGATGAAGGGAAATGGCACCAAAAGAGTACTAGCACTGGTGATGTTCACAAAGGTCCCAGCAATTGTAAAATGGTAAATAACAGCAAAAACTGATGATCAGAGTGCTACTCTTTTTACTTGAAAAGTAAAGTCTGAGAAAGCGATGTATTTTTAATATGCTTAAATGAAAAGTAGTTCTATCTCTAGGGTAGAGAACTGCTCTGGGAAAGATTCAGACAAGGAGTTGAAGGATTTGCGGCAATATTAGTCCCATGAGACCTCCCTGGAAGCATAAGAAATTATTAGTGTTTCAACAGGAAAAACAGTACTAGTAGTGAAGACTACTTGATAACGATGCAGTGGCTATTAGAAGTTACGCAATTTGGGAATGATATTGGGGTGTTGGAGGAAGTCCACAGAGTAACCTTAAATACATATTACTCTGAGAGATTTGAGGAGTACAGTCCCTTGTCTTTATCAAAAAAAGAACTGGAGCAGAATTTAATCAGTGTGTACTTAAGGGCTGAGAAAACAGAAGTTTCTTTATTCTACTGCATAGATGTATGATGAGATACACACTCAGACTTAGAAAAAAGGTGCATTGCTTTAGTAATTAACCTCCTGAATAACTCCCCGTTGGTGTTGCATTCTCTGGCATCTTAATTCAAGTTTGGAAGTGATGTTCCCTTGGTTAAGAAAGTACTAGGGCCTTTCTCGAGCAGGAGGCCAGACAGATAGTCAGACTGTGTTTGTCTTCATAATCTGCATCTACATAATTCAAGTACGTCCTATATTTGTGAGATGCATTGTGGTTGGTGAGATAATGGAAACAGCTCAGTTTGGGAAGTTGGAGCTAAGCATGCAGATCTTGTTCAAGCCATGGAGCACATTTGGCCCTTCTCCCAACAACACATGCATAATAAGAGCTGTGTAAAATGCCTTTCTTTTCTCTTTCCCAGTATTTGAAAGCTCATTCCTGCTACGTGGTAAAGCATTCCTAGGACTTTTGCTGAACACAAACTCCCATAGCATGACCAAATGGACTAAGATCTCTGGTGTTTCAGGAAAAACGCTAGTAAAAATTAATTTGTCCTGCATTTGGTTTTAACTGGCATTGCATGCTAAGATACAATGGACATACGAGGTACACGTCAATCCTTTATTGTATGCCAGGTGATATTTCTTTTCACGTTGGCTTGTCCTTGTCAATTAGTTGCTTGATATTTTAATCTTAAGCATAAAATATTAATCTCCCTTTTCAATCTGATCTTTAAAATAATTTCTAGAATTGTTTGGCCTTTAACAAAAATTGTGGAACAGTTCATCTTTATGAAGTGTTGTCAGATGCATCAACTGTCTGAAAAAGCAGAAAAACATACATATTGGAGTCAATGGAAAACACACATAGAAGAATGGGTTTTGTGAGCATTGTAAATGCCAGGCGTGTTATCCTACTGCATATTAGTACCATACCTGACTTAAAAAAGACATGGATGAAGTATCATTGTATGAATCTGAGTTCGCTGTGGTGAAGGAGGTTCTTTCAGTGACTTTAGTGTGTCGCTTGTTTTGAGTAGACGCGTGAAAATAAATTCATGGGTAACAAGGCCTCACATTGCCTCCTATCTTATAGGGGGTTTGAATGTATTAAAAGAATGTCAACTTTTTACAGTACAAAATCTTTCTCTCTTTTACAAATTCTTGCCTGTAAAATGGGATCTTAGGTCAGATTGTTCCACATCATTAACTAGGAATTACTTCTCCCTAAAGGTGAAGGCAGAAGACACTTAAGACTAGTATGGCGCAGAAGTAGATATGGTGATTCATAAGGAAAAAGTGACTGCCACACATAACTTCCCATAGGGCGCACGGTAAGTGTGTTCACTAATAACTGCAGTATCCACTGTTTCAACAAAATGAACCCTCTGTATATAACTTTGTCAAGAGTTTTTGTCGTACAGTGTTCTTAGCTTTAGAAATGCACACTTTTAATTTGTACATTATGATGATTGTACTCATCAATAAAGCTTGTGGCTAATACGTGGAATAAGAGGAACCTTTTCAATGTGCTAAACGGAGTTTAGGAGCACAAGTATTCTGAATTTTAATGGTTATTGCAGAACTTAGTCTCCTGAGGCATGTTTGAAAATCAGCTGGAAGTTGTAGTGGTACAACCTGGTCTCCAGCAACTCTGCTTGGGAAGAAAGTGGTTAAAAACAATATCTTGTACTCCTATGTTGCTGCCTTTGGATATTTGAGTCCCCAAACCACTATTGAAACAGTTCTTAATCCGTTTAACAAACAGTTAGTGCATATAATAGTCCTGAGAAATGAAACTGTATTAGATATATATATTTGTTTTCAGGCTGGAAAACTGAGACAGGGCAAGGTGAAGTGTTATGCAAAACACCATGCAGGAAACAGGAAAATCAGGAATACAATATGAAGCCCCACATAATACCATGCCTTTTGTTTGCGTTTGGAAATTCCAAACTAAAAGCTGAGAAGGAAATAATGGTGCGTGGTACTGTCTGCAGTTTTCCTTCAAATAGTTCTATGCCACGTGAATACTTACTAGTGGATAACAATAGGATATATGTCAGTGTGTGGCTTGCCAAGATGTATTTGAAGGACCTGTGCAGCCTTCAGGAAGGGGAACCTAAAGAGCAAAAAATAAAGAAATCCTGTCATGACAGCAGGCTTCTGAACGCGGTATCTCTCTATCTACTTTGGCTGATGTGTTGTGTTAGGGTTTATCTTGTCAAGTTGTTGCAGTCATATAGCAAGGTATGAAAGGATGTGACATAACTCAGTTGTTAATGAAGCAGCTCCTCATTGAATGCTACAACATTATCATGTGTCTTCTCTGACGTGACATGAAAGAAGGGAGCTTTATTTGAGAAGGAAAAAGTGCCAATGAGAAATGAAGAACAAAGAAACTGTCGAGTAAAATGCGTATTCCTCAGTGTTGCTTATTTTGCTGTACCAGTGTACTGTAGATAATTAGGTGACTCATTTAAAACAGACCCCCCACCTACTCAAATGTTTTGGTAGGTGGGTGATTGTTCCCAATTGCTCCCAGGCTTGTAGGTGAATGAATTTCTCATCAGCCATTTGGCATCCCAGGCAGTGATGTAGATCTGACAAGAAAATCAATTGCATTGCAAAGTTTCACAATTTGATTACTTTATAAAAAGTCTCTAGAGCAGCTCTCTGTGTGATTATATAGACTTACTGCTGAACTGAAAGCTTAGTCCCACATGCTTCACACTTCTAAACAATTTGTAGTAATTATTTCGATTAGACATGTACTAAAATGCGATTTCAATAATGAACAAGGTGACGTGCAAATTATAGAGGGGAATATGCACAAAAGCCTTAAAAATAAACAAGATAGGGCTAAATTCAGCTCTGAAATTATTGGATGAAGCTCCCTGAAGCTTATGTTCACTGAATCATAGAATGGTAGGGGTTGGAAGGGACCTTCAGAGGTCATCTAGTCCAACCCCCTGCCACAGCAGGTTCAACCAGGTCACCCTAGAGCAGGTTGGACAGGAATGCATTCAGATGGGTTTTGAATATCTCCAGAGAAGGGCCATTCTTGAGTTCAGATCCCTTCTCAGCTTGGATGTCTTTGCAATGAGATTAATTTTGCAGATGAGATCTCTTTCAGTTTGTCTCTTGTTCCTTGGTATATTTTGAGTGATCAAGTATTAAAAATAATGCACAAGCATAAAAAATGGTAAATTGGGTTACTGCTAGTGGTGACCCCATGATCGCAGAAAAGCTGTAGACATATTAAAATGAAAATATTGACTGCATCTCAGGCAAGTCATCCTGCCATCTGGATCTATTAGAGTGTTTAATATTGTGCTCAATGAAAAAGTATGGCTAAAATAATAGAAATTAGCCACTTACTTCAGAGTTTTTTATCAGTAGGCACACCTTTACTGGGCTATAGATCACACCTTTATGTAAAGACACCATTTGTTACCAAGAGCAAGAATTTTTTTGTTGAGTGTGAGTGCAGAATGTGCAGGTATAGCAGAAGGGTGGCATTACGAGTCTGTGTGCCTCAGGAAAGCTTCCAACCTTCTGAAATCTTCAAAAAGAGTCTAACCTACAGGAATATCACGAGAGTGGGTTTCTGCGAGCATGGGGGCATGGCTAGTCCTTGGGAACCATGTGGCCTTGTAGAGTGTTTAAGGTTCCTGGGCTAGATCTGCAGAAGAGTTCAGAGGGACAGAAGACACAAGACTGAGATTTTCAGTATGCATTCTTTTAGCATCTGTCTTTCAGTACACAGTTTTCAATCCTTAAACTCCCTAGGTGATGGCTCAGAATGGTGTTCACACCACCTCTGGATCATTTCAGATTTGCTTTCAAGAATGAAGGTAAGATTACTCTTTTGCAGCATAACCTCAGGAGGAGGAATTGGTCATAATCCCCTTTTCATTTAACAGCTCAATATTTCACAGTCCCTGCATTGAGTGCTTCCATTTTATGTTAAGCAGGTATTGAATGACATCCAGCAACTGTAACTGAAACAGGAACTAGACACCTAGTCTTTGCCCTCCCAGCTCCCCTACGCAACAGCAATATTCTTTGCTATTCTTCCTCTCTTTACTGAGTGATTTGATGAAAAATGGCATAGTTGCCACAAGAATGGCATCTGGTACTCTTCCTCTCATCTAGAAGTAATTGATAGCTTGCAATGAGGTAGCTGTTGTGTGAGACGAATCTTCTATAGCAAAGACAGGACCTGGAGCCCAGTGTTAAGTTTTGTATGGAGTCCTGTTCGTTAGGGACTCCCTGCAAACTGGTATTGGGAATCAAATGTATAAGCTGAGCAACTTTGTGTTTATGGAGTAAGTGGGATTGGTAGGTGGGGATACGATCTGGGCTTCTCAGCACTGGCAATAATGGGTGCTTTCTGAACATACTCAGTCGCCCAGTGTATAAAGCTGAAGCATACGCAGAAGTGGTGCTTGAGTTGCGTATGGAGGCATAAGTATATTGACTTAGCTACTTGCTTCTTGTTTGTTTTTCATGTGCAAGAGTGGTTATTGTAGAGCTAGTGGATAATTCCTTTACTCTTGCACAAAACTTTGCAGAAATTTATCAGGGAAAATGTTTGGTTTTGCCTGTCTTCGTTCTCCTCAAAGATCTTAAGTCACACGGAAAACAAAACATTTGATTTTAGGTGAATTTGGTCGGAATAATTTTTTTCTTTGGACTGAGTAAGCAAGGAGACATTACAATGTCTGCCACAATCTTTTGTGACAAACTACACCCCAAAACTGGGTGAGAGGGCTCAGTGTTGTGTGCTGTGATCCTTGGCTGTACTGCAAGTTGTGCGGTGCAGGAGGCTGGAGGCGGCAGGCATTTATGGGAGATGTACATCAGCCAGGGAATTGGGTGTGAATTGTTGTCTAAAGCCCTACAACACCACAGACAGATTATAAAATAGTATTGAATTAAATGAATCAAAATATTTTGAATTATTTCCAAAGTATTGTTTGGAATAATGTGGGGAATAATGACATAAAATATTTCAGGAATGTCAGAATGGTTTTTGTTCACTCTGTTTCTTAAAGGAGAAGGCTGTGTTACTCAGGTTCATATGTAAGCAGTGAGTTAAGCTCTTCCTCATCAAATAATTACTTGGAACAATTTCCCTGTAGTCAAACTTTGGAGAAAGAAAATCAAGTTCTGTTTTTAAGTCAGGTGCATCTTGTTTTCTCTTACTTTAAAGTTTACATTTGGTTGATGCATTGAGTGGCCTTCTCATTCTGTTTATGATGAGAAGAATGGGGGGGGGAGTTGGGGGGGGAAGCAAAAAAAGTAAAATCTTGAAAAGAAAGGCAATAATTCCCAGCCCTAGCAAAGTGATACCTGTGACAAACATGTTAATTAGGAACAGATTTCTAGTTCTAGAAAGCTATTTTTATGGTTTTAATTTGTAATGTTTGTAAATTTATATAATAGCATTTCCTTTTATCATCAGTATATTTTAATGACTTACTCAGAAGCTTGGTTGACATCACTTCTAGCTATCAAGTGATTCCAGTGAAAAGATGGAGGTGTTCTCCTCTCTGTGATTTGCATTCTTTTGTTTTAAATAGAAAATCAAGAATGATGTGTATCTTCTGGTTATTTACTGGTCACTTCTAAAACCCGATTAGAAAGTAGAAATTCTTCATACTACGTGGCAGTAAAAGTGCTTCTAGCAGGTCCTTTTGTTGTTTTCCAACATTATTCAGTGTGCATCACTCACTAGCTGTAGCTTATAAGCCATTAGGAAAAGACCCTCTTTGGCTGGCAAAGCTAGGGAGGAGAATAGCAGGGAATGAGTGGGTAGCTGGCAGGACTGGGCAGCTGGGGCTTTTGGAAAAAGAGTCTCTGGATACTCTTTATATCACAGAAGAAAATAAATTACAAGGTCGGATTTACTTGCAGAAAAGTCGGAGTGAGGTTCATCGTGGAGATGCAAGTGGTAAGGATGAATGGTAATTTCATCTTGTCAGATATAAGGAGAAAAAAATTAATAATGTGAGTAGTCGAATGGTGGACTGGGGGCCCAAAGAGGTTTTTGAATACCATTCTTGGAGATACTCAAATCTCAGCTGAGCAGGACCCTAAGCAACCTGAGCTAATTGGACCTGTTTTGAGCCTGGGAATGGGCTGGATACTTCGAGATTTTCCTTCCAACCTAAACGGTATTATTTTAGGGTTAGCTAACTGAAAAGATTATTTGTGTGACAAGAAGAATGAAAAACATTTGCCTTGAAGAAAAGCAGTTTATTTTAAATAAATGGCAAAAGAAAATATGTACGAATTAATAGTCTGAATATAGCTTATTTTTTCTTCTTTCTTAGAAGCCCTAAATGTTCGTTTTCTCAGATTGGATGTACAGATCTTACCTTGACAAAAGGAATCCACAACCTGGTTTTAAATAGTATCTGAGTCTTGTATTGAAAAATGTCAGCAGAAATGGCAGGGGCTGGGGGGAGGAGAGTATTCATTTTGAAGGCCATTTTGTTTGAGAAATGGCTTTTAATGAATACATTTTGTCCAATTCTATTTGTTTCCCAGCAAAGACATGAAATTCACAATACCAAAAAAATACAAACCTTGCAAGTAGGATAAGAAATTAGACTATATAATGTGGGTTTGATACTGAATTGGGGGTGGAACAGATTTTCAGAAACCAGTGGGGGAGCATTAGTTCTTATTTTAGGTGACAACAATGTTGGATAATTAAGGTCCTATTTTCTCAGCACTGTGGGAGAGTGTGGATATTACAGTGCCTGCACATTTTCTGTCTCTTTGCTTGAAGGTTGCACTCAACCTTTATTTTATGTGTAAGAGAATAAGCCTAGTTTGAATTTATGACAAGTTCTTTCTTCATAATAGTCTGGCATAAGGCATAATTTCTGCCTTCTCTGCATAAAATTCTATGTGTATAGCTTCTATTTTACTTTTTCTTTCCAGTGCTTTGTAAGAAAGAGAGCAACCATTGTTCTTTGTATAGAGAAAAGTTCAAATACCTTTCATTTTTAAAGGTGACATTGGTGGCAGTGCTAAGTGATTTGGAAGTGAATTACAGTGATGCAGGTTGACTGTCATAGAACAGATTTTTTGAACCATCTCTTAAAATTCTTACCTGACACTTTCCTATGGTGTGGGGTTTTTTAAAATTATTATTATTATTTTTTAATTTTAGCCCACTTTAGGTGGGGCCAAACTTGCCCTTGGCAATTGTCTGTGAAGGAGGTAAAGTCACTTTTGCTATCTTCCTCCTGCAATGGCAAAGAATGTGTCTGTTGTTCATTGTTAGATAATGACAACTGTATGTTTTCAATGAGTGTCTTTAAGATGCATTTGCCTCCCGGAGCTAAACTCTTGCTCAGTCTAGTCCCTGGGGAGTGGTTTGCATGGATGCTCTTTAGCTGTGCGTGCTCTTTATGTTGATAGACTGGGACTTCCAAGCTGCCTAGGTATGATTTTACCAGCAGCCCTTTACCACTTGGCCCATTGCTTTTGGCACTGAGATACATAAAAGTAGGTTTTAGCGACCAAAAAAATTTAATTTTTATGTGGAAACGTGAACAATACCACGATAGATTCTGGAAGAGGTCCATTGGATCTGTAACTGTACCTGTAATAGCACAGTATTGTAAAAAGGCAGAGAAGAGAAATACAGAAAGAGGAGTCTGATCTGATTTAAAAAAAAAGGGGGGGGGCACTGGGGAATGACAAAAATATGCATAGAAAATACTTGGATCTAACCAGGTTAGTATTTTCCAATGATTTTTTTTTTTCCTGGGGCTTTTCCAGACCACTTAACTACTAAAATCTCAGTCTCAGCTGCATCAGCTAATAATTTCACAATATTCACTCTGCCTAGTGGCATGCTTGTAGGAGAAATGGGAATATCTGAACACCATGATGCTAATGTGGAGAAGTTTAATGCAAATAGTTCTTTAATTTCTTTTTTTCCTGTTAAGAGGTCTGTTTATCTTTCTTCTGTTTCAACAGAGCTCTAAAAGGCAAGGAAAGCGTTAATGAAGTTGGCAGGTACAGCAGTGTATGAAATGGACTGGGCCTTACACCATTATGTGCCTGTAAAGAATGTTGTACATCCACTAACAAGACTGCCATTCATTTTTTCGATAAAACCTGCACAGGGGTATTAGGGTCTGTGAACTGACAATTGATTTACTGCCTGGAAAATTATTCTTTATTGATTTATATTACATGGAGGCAACCACAAATCTATAGCAGCCTTAATCAGAGAGAAAGTGCTAAAGTTAGTGTCATTCTTACTTAGTCAGGCAATTACAAGTAGGAGAACTGGTTTAGTACCTCTAGGTGACATCTACATATTATTCAATTATGAATCTCAGTAATCCATGAATTACAATACATAAAAGCATGTGAGATCTGGTTAATTAATTTTTTGTAATATGAACAGTGCCCTTTGTGCAAGAAGGTGTTTTAAATGTCAGCCTAGCATTTTATTTGAAATTTGGCACCAGAAACTAAGTTTGATTTTAATGAAGATTCTTGGGATCTTTGCCTGGTGTTTTTCTGATCTGTTGTATGAATTCGATAGAATAAAGAATCTGATTTCTGTATTAGATATTTTAAAAATGAGTAGATATTCCAGTTTTATAGATTTTTGAGCTCAAAATGGATGATGAGTGACAGGATAGAGCCATCCAGTGACGAAGGGACCGTGCTCCAGGGCTGGAAACTCTTGAACTGTCTTGATAACAGACTGAATTCAAATAGCAGAAGCCTTGAGCTCTGTGTGGGCTAAGCTGGATGTTACAGCCTTACCTTCAATTAACTCTCTAGTCTGATTCAGGTAGAGCTGTATGTGCGTGGTTATCTTTGCAAACCCTACAGTTCAGTGTGCTGGAAAATTGCGGGGTGCTGGACAGATGCATATGCGGTGTGGCACCAAAAGGATTTGCTGAGGATGGGGCTGGTACCAACGAACTGGAAACCTACAGCTAGAGGGGAAGACCCTTTTCATAGTGGGGTTAAGATCTCTGGGGTTTGACTGCAAAGCTTTGGGAACACATCTGGAAAGATTAATTTAGCTTTTTTAGTTTTCCTCAGAAAAATATGTGAAAATACATGTACCTCACTCTGTTAGTAAAATAGATCTTTCTCTGTTGTTTTTGAGATGTGGGTTATTCACAGTGTATTTTCTTAGGGAAGAAAGTGGGGGGATTATAAAAGGAAAACAGACTGTGTTGGATTATGCAAGACTTCAGCTTTTTAAATGATGTCTTCTGTAAGAGTAGCGTGTTAATGAATTTTACCTCTTATGTAGTAGATGAAGGATATTTTCCTGCTTTGCCAGCAGTGTTAAATGTGGTGCAGCTCAAGGTTTTCTTTGGACTTGGTCCCGTTGGCATAACATCTTAATATAAGGTTGTTTAAGAAAAAAATAAAATACTGGTTTAAGGGAGTGAACTGCCTGTCTTTGTGGTTCATCATACTGAGGCAATTTTTCCAGGCAGACTGGAAGTGCAGCTTCTTCTGGGGATTTTTCCATTAGGTATTTAAGGCTCTTGTAAGTTTGTCCCTTTTGTCACTGACTGACATAAATGAGAGTCTTGAAAATATTGTAGGGCCCCAGCATTTTTCTTCTGCTGGTCACTGTTAAGTCGCTGGCCCAGAAAGCAGAAATGATGAACTATGAGACAGGTCTCTGCTGTATGAGGCTTTGTCAGTAGCCAGACAGGAGACGCACAAAGAAATGGGAGAACCCAAGCCTCCTGTGCTTCAGGCTGCGGCTTCAGCTGCAAAAACCTGTGCTGCTGCTTCTGTGCTATGTTTGGCAGTTCCAGATAATGGCTAATTCTCAAAATCTCAAGGTCCAGACCTTCTTTTATAACACAATATGTCACTATACACATTTTTTTTCCATTCCATTACTTATTTCAAACAAAGATATTGGCTTTTTAAAAACAGAAATTTGGGAGGGGGAGTGGTGATTGTTGTTGTAGACAAGCAGTTTAATGAAATTGCTACTGAAATGCCTTTTCTTCTGTGAAAACTAGTAAATCAATTACAAAAGCAATTTCCTAACCCAGTGTGATTTTATTGTGTTTGACCAGGGCATTTGATAAGCATTAGTTCTTGCTGAGAGCAAAGAGTAAATTTTATTTCAGGCTTTGCTTTCATGTGTTTGGAAGAGGGAAGTACAAGAAGGGCATTTAGACATGTGGGTCCGATCCTTGCATTCAGTGGCTGGGTGGCTCTCTGCAGCAGGCCCTTGGCTGATAGCCTACTAGTAGCTAATGTAAATAAAGCCAAGAAAAAGCTTTCCGAAGGTATTTGGGCACCAGGCGTCAGGAACTTGTTCAAAAATGTTACTTGAAGTTTTTACCCAGTTTTGTGTGTTGATTATATCTTTTTCCTTTTTTGTGAAATTCTGGGAGCTCTTAAGTATTCTGCTAGTGTTCAGTGTAGGAAGAACTTGTAGCTGAAAAAGTATATGCTGTAAGTCATGTTCCTCCCACCCCGTGGTAACATCTTTTTGCATGGAAGCGTTGAAAACAACAGAGACTACTGAATAGCCATTTATAGATATATGCTATTGAAAGATGTGCAGGTGACTTCAAAGTCAGGCAAGGGCAGAAATAGCATATATATGCTCTGATTTATGGCAGGAGTGTAATAGGAGTGCTGTAAGGAAATGTAAGGCAGCTGTTTTTTCTGGAGACGTGCACTGAGAAGTCACTGGAGTAGTCAGTACCCATCCCTGCTGGACCTCAGGGTGACAAATTTAGGTAACCGTGATCCACCTCTTGTTAATGGTATCAGAACCTGACAGGTCAGAAGTGCTGCTGTGTCCCGCTCCGTTATCACACAGATACAAAAGCACAGAGCTCCTCTGTCTTCTCCTAGCTGCCTCATCACTACCCTACCCTGCTATCGCACTCTGCCCAGGCTAGCATCCATACCCGTATGCCCTTTCTTTAAGGAAAGAGCAAACAGATACATGTTTCAACGTGAATGTCTCTGGGGTCCCTGTGCCATTTGTTCTAGTGGTGAGTTCCTGGGGGAGTGACAGGCTGTTTCGCTTCTGCTGCTGTCCCTGTCGCTAGGCAGCTCTGAGTGAACAGGTACATGCTCTCTTCGTTCTTAGAGAGTAAAAAAAAATATAAAATCATAAAAACATGAGCAAATTCAGTTATGGGAAGTGTGGCATATTGTAAAAATGTGATTAATTGATTTCCACTTTTAATGTGTTTTTCTTTACGGGCTTGTAAAAAATGAGAAGGATATGCTAAGAATTCAGAATGATTAATTCCTGTGTGATCAGAGGGAAGTCCCTAGGGCCAAATTTCAAGACTTCTAGAAAATACCAGTAGTTTACCTGGATTGTTAAAAATCAAGAGCGGTTTTAAACCAGCCATTTGTCTCTCTCGACTAGAGCTCTGGTGTTGTGGTTTTTTTTGTTTTTTTAAATTGCATTTCTCCGGCTTTTGGGGATGATTTTTATGATCAAGTTGGTTAATACCACGTGTCACAAGACAGGATGATAATGGGTCGGTATAAATACATTAGGTAGGAAAACGCTTTCTTCCCTCTGTACCCTTCTTTCCATTCAGACTTTACTGTAGGAGCTTTAGGCAAATACTTCTTAGGAAAATCCTCTTAGATGCTTCTTCCTGTAAAGCTAATCATTAAATTGCTGGACTGTACATTCAATAAAGGAATAAATATTAGAGATTTTTCTTGGAACTAAAAGGCAGGCAAGTAATAGTTTTGTCTTACACTACCTGGGTTGGAATTGCATCCCCCAGTTACAGAGGGAACTATTGCATGCTCAATATAGGAATTAAATGTTTACATCAGTTGCTATTGAAATTTTAACTGAGTGGTGATGCAGGTGGTTACTACTGTGCCCTCTCATTTCAAGGTTGTTGGGGAGATCAGGATTATTGCTATAGATAGGCGGTTTTTTTCTTCATCTCTGGGGCTTTTCCTTATTGCCCTTTCCTAACTCCAGTTTATAAATTTATACAGTAATACATGCTATTCGTCCTTTAAATTTGAATAAAAATACCACCCTCTGCATTTAAGATCTTAGCTGTTCTCTTCAGTGAATCTGATTGTGGCTAATAATGATCCCTCAGTCCACTGACCAGCCCCCTGACAGGAGCCCTTCCACCACAAGCCTTCTCAGTGAGCACTGCAACTTGACAGGGAAGAAGTCTGGTGAATGGAATTCAGCGACCTTGAGAGTACTGCTCGTAGATCTCAGTGCCCCATAAATTAACACACAATTACAGAATAACAAGAGAGAGCGCCTTTTTCGTGAGTCATCACTTGACTGCAACTCATTTCGTTTTAAGCAGCAGTACTGTTCAGTATATTAATGTAAGATTAATTTATGATGATTAATATTAAAATATTACCAAAGATTTTATTCTAGTAGTTGCTTTACTATTCTGAAAAGCTTTTGAGAGAGCATTGTGTGAATGTATGATTCAATCACACGTAGATTGTGGCACGGTTAGTTTCTCAGTCAGTAATGCTTTTTTCACTCATCTGGACCACTTTGGAGATTCGTTTCTATTGCAAATAAAAATCCTTATTTATTATTCTAGATAACAGCATTTTGATCTCATTAACATGGATCATTTTCTCTGAACTCAGCTAGACTCTGTAGTGTAGCAGCAAAAAGCTCCTTTTTATATCAATTAAAATATTTTTTTTTTGACCTACCATATAATTAAGATCCTGTTTATTAAAGTTACTAGCCTATTAGAACACTAATTGCATTACACATACACACTTTCTTATTTCTGAACTGTTGATGATTTAATTGACTTGTTTAAACTAATTTTCATGTGTCTGTGCAATTAACTCATTAATTGAATTTATTTACACATGCAAATACTAATACATCACCCCATTGTACTAGTAGTGATTTAAAAAAATCATTAATGTTGTAATTGAATGAGTTCTTTGGTATGCATATGCAATGTGATAACACTAGAAATTGACTTAGGAGACCTTTAAGAGTATGCCTTCATGCAATGAACTGAGATTTAAAGAGGGCAGTGTCCAGCATGGCTGTTGTGTATGAATACTATTCCTGTGTACAGTGAGATATTGACCTTGAGCAAGGCAAAAATCTGGTAATTTTACTGTTTTAGCAAGGAAATACCTCATTATATTTGAATGGTTTTCTTATGCCTATAGAGACTGAAGAATAATAAAGCATCACAGAAAGAAGAAAGTGAAAAATATCAGGGGATAAAAATTAGCAGAATGTGACATATAAAGGAAGCTTCTTATATGGTGCGATCCAAAGTCCAGTATTGTCAATAGTTTCTTTCCATTGACTTCAAGTGATTTTAGTATCTGATGGAGACTCAAGTCATTTCTCTATCTTGAGCAAAAGGGCTTTGCTGTAATAAAAATTGTTTAATTCACAGTCAACCTGATGGAAGGAGTACCTAGCTTTGGCATGTGCTGTGCTGCAGTAAGAGCAGAGGTGTGCTCTGTGGGCAGCGATGGCTGATGATAAACAAGAAAGGGAAAAGGGGGCAAGAACTGTAGCTTTATATTGGTAGGTTTTGATCTTGTGCGTTTTCCAACTTTTACTCAAGCGATTTATATCTAGAGCATTGCAGTGAGAAAGCTAACCCAGCAGTTCTCCACTCTAAAGTCTGTAATGAAATTAAACCTTGTTTTACGAAAGACATTCAAGGCTAAATACTAAAGTTTAAAAAAAAGTTAAAGTAAAAATGTTGCTGCCTATGTATTTGGCCACTTGATAGATTTAGGGGTAATGGCACTGTTTTTTATGCATATACATGTATAAAATAAGATAAAGGTGAAAATTCAAAGATACTGATCTGTGTTTGCATTTATTACCAAAGGGTGCTGATCAGTATTTGGGACTCTAAAGTACCCAATGATGATAAAATAATTTTAACATTTTATTTTTAATTCATAATGAGATGGCTTTGTTAATAAAACATATTTCACTCCCCAGAGACACTTATTCCGTGTGGCGCATACACTACTTGTGATAATTTCAAATATAGTTTTTAGTTATTTTTTCACTAAATAGAAATTAAACTGCTACATTGATAATTGGATAGTTTAATCAATTATTTAGTGGTTTTACTCAAAGTAAGATGAATCTGCAATATGGGACGTTTTTGAACTATGGAAAAGTATTTACACGAAACTTCATATAAAGCTTCTGTAAGCTTTTGTTTTCCTATGAAGCTCATCAGCTCTATCCTCAGTGGCTAAAATCGCTTAACAAATTGAAAAAACTGATCCTGGTTGTTGGTTTTCCCCTTCACTTTCCAGCAGGAAAGGAAGGGAAGAAACCCAACCACAACCCTAATCACCTTGCGCCTGGATTTCTAGCAAATAAATGGAAGATGTATATGTGGTTGATAACATGTGTGAGAAGAGGGTATACAACAGAACATAAACTAGGAGTTAATAAGTATACCTGAAAAAGGAAATAACTTTCTCCTATTTTAATTTATAACTTGTTTGAAATGTCAGTGGCCTATATTTTGAGAAATTAAAAATTGTCTAGGTGCCCCAAGGTTTCAGATCAGTCCTCTAAAATGTTTGCTCTTGTAAGGGCTAGGAAGTGGAGCAGGACTCCAGAGAACTGTCAGTGATCTTTATGCATTGAAACATTTGAAAATGCTACGCAGAACTGAAGGATAGCTTTTATTGGGTTAACTTCGCAATGAACTGTTTTTTCCACAGCCCTTTTTTATTAGGGGAATAAGGATGGTATTGGGATCTGCAGTTCCACTTCTTCCCAGCTCCCAGAGAGGTGATGATTCTTTTTTCTTTATCTCCTCTTATTTTAAAGGAGGAATGCCATGCACTGGAGTACACAGGAAGCCTCTGGGTGATTGCTTTTATTGTTACTGCCTCATGGCTTTCAGGAGTGTACCATTTCAGGCTGTTTTCAGAAAATAAAGGATTTTAAATCTTAATGCTGCTTTCTAATTTGATAAACGCAAATACTGGCCTATAAAGAAAAACCTAACAGTACTTTTCAGTACGCAGAACCCGTAACATGGAGAAGTAAATTCTGTTTGATCTCTTATCTCTTTTAAAAGCCTCAAAAATGCTTTCTCTTTCATGCTCCCAGTCTTTATTTATGTGGAAAGACTTGCTCAAGTAACTAAATTCCCTAAATAGCTACAAAGCTATTGTGATAAGAACAGGAAGTGCTCTTGACAACGTGTTTTATATCAAAAATAACCCACCATACACTTCAGGATGCTCAGGATGCAGTTTCAATATGTGATTTCATGGTTGTAGTGGTTTGCATTTTTATTTTAGCTTTCAGCTATGGGTTATAAAAGGAAGGAGAAATAGTAGAATTCCTAAACTGCATCTCTACTTTAAAATTTTATATTTAACTTTAATGGTAGAAATACTGTTTATTCATATAAGATCCATTTCTAAAAATAGTATCTTAGATTATTGTTCATTGATAAACAGATTAAATAGTAGCCTGTTTTTAAAAAAGTCAAACAATGGTTTTCCATTTATGAAGAAAAATTTTCTAATGAAGGTACTCCAGTAAACATTTTCAGAATAAAATTGCACTTTAATTAGTTTCCAGTGCTGCCACTGTGTGAATATGGAACCGGTAGTCCTGTGTAAAGTCCCGGTCCCTTTAAAACTGCTTAGAAAAGTGGTGCACACTTCTAATGGTTTAAAAAGGTGTTTAAAAGTTTTCTTTAAAGAAGAATCATATCCAGGCACGATTTACCTTAAACCAAAAGAAAAATACCATTAAAATATATTCAAATTAAAAGCAGACCTGCTTCACACCAGTACAAGGTGATACCTCATAGTAAGTTAGACTTGGATCGTTTCTTTAGAAACTTTCTAGCATATTCTCTCCTGATGAGTTTTTTAAGTGTCAGCCTGGTCCACAAAGGTTGCTGTGTTCTTCCTGCAGCGAGTACTTGCTATAAAGCTGTATCTCTGCATGTGACAATTCGCTTCTCTTGACTTAAATTGGATTTTATGGGTATGAAAGGTGGGTATAACATGGACCAGTCTACTTAAATGCACCACAGGAAAGAAAAGGTTTTAGAGGCTCACTCTGGGAGTCTTGCTTGCTCTCTAGGTGGAGCCTGAGATCTCATGACATTCAAACAAACAAAAAAACCCTGTTCACTTTTGGCTTTGTGTTGCTTTTTACTAAGTCAGTGTGGAGATGAATGGAAGAAGTAGTCCAACAAAATCTTCTTAAAATTATCTAGAACAGTGTGAAGATCATCTCTTATAAAACCGTCCATGCAAGTGGCTTCATTAATTCAGAGATTCGCACTGCTTAGTATTTCAGAGACATAGGAAGAACACAGTGAAATCTGTTTTTTCCCTCTCTGCTTTCCTTACTAAAGTCTAGGAGTCTGATGTCTAATGCATTGTTGCCCATCCCAACTTATCTTCATGCTGGTAAGACCTTCAGACACAGTACATCAACCTTTTATATGTGTTTATGGAATTCAGTTTATTTTCCAACATTGCATACATAAAATAATGAATCTGTTTTCTACTGATGGATGTAGGACATGCTCTTGTTGCATTTCTTCTGTGTCTCTATGCCTCTTCCATTGAATGCACGTAATGTTTAAAAATGTTGTAGCTATCAAGATACAGATCGAAACCTGGACTCTTGGCTAATTTGAGCTGGTAATGTAGTGTGGATTAAGCTGTTAATGCCACCATACCATCCAGCTCAGTGTTGTTTTGCATTGTGATTGCTTCGCAGAAGCTACTTGTCCTTGAGATTAATTCTAATATAGGTAAGTTAATGCTGTTAGTAGAGAAGAGTGCACTGTATTTGCTGATTACTATGGCAGTTGCAATGTCAGATTATACCATGAGTGTGTTTACTCTGCTGGGTATTTATACCATCTCCAGTAGTGGAATTTATTCTTGGAAAAGGAAGACAATTCTTAAATTTGTATTGCCGAGTATCTGAACTGTAAGCCTCAAGACTTGGATCTTGACAGCGGTTCAGCCTGCATGTGGAAACCCCATTGAATTTTCAGTTGCATGTAGACCTGTTTCCACTCATTTTCAAACTCTCTGCTCTCTTGCGAACTTGAATTTTAGGATGCTGCAGCAGAGAGTCCAGGGATGGACACAGCGGATTTGTGTACAGATGCTTAGAAGGTGTCTGCTTTCGTGTAGGGATACCTGACGTGCACTTATGTTCGGCTCAGAGGAAGTGAAGTCCTGCATAGATGCATTCAACAGTCCCTACCAAATGTAGGTGTAAAGGCAGTTCAGTGTGCTCGAGTACAATCTCAAAATTAATCCCAAACATCCTAGATGTATCTTGGTGTAGGCAGCCCTGTAACAAGTGTCGGGCAAACCCATGCTGATATGGGAGCTTGAATGCCTTACAAAAAGCTTGTTCTTTTTTAATTCTGCCACTGTAAATATGGAGTTCTCATTTTCTGTGTAACTGTGTATGATACCGAGGCCCTGGTTCCAGTAGTATCTTGTGGCAATGAGTTTTACAAGCCGATTTGTTGCATGGATGTTATTAGAGATAAAGTTTAGTTGGTGGCTAATTATATCTTTCTCATTCAGGGGGGAAATAAACGACAATCCAACCCTGAGTCTGTGCTTCCACCCCCAGATACCAAACCTATCAATACTGGAGGGGAGCCTTTTGTAGCTTCTTAATTCAACTTACAGAGGGAAAAGTGCCAAGTAAGAGCAAATGTTTTAATTATAAGGAATGGTTTTCTTGGGTAAGACAATTGCTATGTTTGCAAAATGAATTTAATATGCTACGCAGTCTAGCAGAGTTTTTAATGAATGCTAAGTCTGAAAACGCTGCATGAAGCAGCTATGGTTGTATTTGCATATTTGCTCGGGATAATTGATAGAATTGTTTAATTAAATATTGTAAAAGGCAATAGTCTAATATACTCTGTGCAAGAAAAGTAAAACCATGAGATTCAGTAATTTATCTGATTGACTCTTTTGTATATTTAAGCAGTAAGTCTCGATAGGCTATGCATTTCTGGGTAATTTTAACTCAGCTTGGGTGGTAATGGGAAACTTCATTATACAGAAGCCTGAAAAGGTTTTTACTAGATACAGGCTTCAACCAAAACCCTGGTTCCATACAAGTTTAATCTTAGCTCTAAATACAAACTCAGATTGGGTTTTTCCCTGTCTAGGATTATACCCAAAATGAGCTATTCAGCATCAAATATATCATATGGATCATCATTATAATTCACATGTGTTAGTGTGTATTATATATGATATGTATATTAATATACTAGTAATGAATAAGTGGTAGCTAGGAAAAAAAAAATTCTGAACCATTATAATCACATATTTCAGATGTAACTATTTTTCCAAGGAGGAAAAAGCGTAGTACGTGCATTGGAACATCCTTTGCAATTGCCTAGTGTCCCTGAAATAACTCTAAAAATCACTTACTTCAGGAAAAGTGATTGATTCGTAGTCCTTTAGTGAAGCTAGCATGTGAAAGAAGAGAAATGGACTTACAGAACTAGTCAGACAAGATTGGCTGGCCAAAGTTTCTGTACAGCATAATAGATCAATTGATTCAGAGTTTGACCTATTTAACATTATTTAAAGCTTAGGAACTAAACATGTGTAAGTGATGAAGTATCTGTAGAATACAAGGGGAAGGAGTTTAAAATGCTGATTCCAATCAGTTCTTTAACTGGGGACAAAACAGTGGACGTCAGTCTTGGTGAAGCACATAAACTGCAGTCTGTGCAATTGTGCTTCAGTTCAAATGAAATCAATGGCCTTGAAATGTCTTATTTAAGTTGAAATAGATGTCAAAATATTTCAGATTTACAACCCAGTTAAGCACACAGGAACCAGCATTAGGGATGGAGATGGCGTTTTACAGGACAAAGACAACAGTTCTGTTGAATTTTGTGATGATAGGGATGCAGGATTCGGGTTGTTGTTTTAATTCCCGTGTTGTTTTCTTTTTGTCAAAGATTTTGCTACATTCATTACACCTCTTGTGTACATTTTGTACATTTTCTCATACTGTTAAGTAACGTGACACAATCAGTTGTTAAGATAAAGTAGTTCTATTTCTCTTCTTTCAAAGGAATTAGTTTTCTCATCTTTTCTAGTCCTTACATTCCTAAAACTTAACCACCTCATTTTTCAAGAGGTATTCTAGACTACGTAGAAAAAGTCGTCTCACTTCTGAAGAGAGCTTTCTGGTGACAGTGTGTTACCAGTGCACTAGTTGTTGGTGTCCTTCCACCTGGAATTTGATGGTTGTTTTTAACTTGGAAAGCCCTAAGACTTTCAAATTGGTCTAAAGCAAATTGTAAAAATTAAGAAGAACTTGACATTCTGTTCTGTATTGAAAATTCCAGGTTAATGTAGGATTCTTATCACTTGCATACAGGACGACAGTTGTGTGGTCTCAAAGGACCTTGGAGCTGGAATGCCCACTACATTTGGAGGAAGAACCATTAATTTAGGCTTTGGCAGAAAAGTTGAACCTCAAGGAGAAAAACGCAGTGATGGTATTTTGCTCACATCACGGATTAAATGATTTGTACAAGAATAGAAAGCAAAGTTATAGTCAGTATTGTTTTTTAATTTCCTGTATCCTTATGTTTGTTAGTATATATTCAGGCCACTCTACTGTAGTCAACTGAATAAGCTGCATCAAAATCAAGACCAAAGATTGTATTTCGCAAATCCGATGATTTGACTCTAAAATGTAATACAAACTGTTTCAGTGACAGGTGCATGCCTTGTTGGTAAGGCGATTACTGGAAAGCCCCATGTCAACAGCATAGGTTATACCTTCTAGAACTGTTTTTGTAGTTAATACTTTATTACTTGGATATTTTTGCAAAAGAAATTGCATAGATAACATAACTGTGAGTTTACCATACTACATCAGATTTCTTTTGAGATTGAAGCTACTGTTCAGTTACAAAATGGGAGTTCTTTCTGGATTAAATGCTTTTTGGAGGCTTTTGGAGATTTACGGGCTGTTTAATAACAGGTATAAGACTGTATATTTAAACAAAGAAATGAGTGACACAAACAGTTTTTGCCAAGGAGATAAATTACCCAGTCTGCTGTATCTATCAGGCTACAAACATAAATTTTCTTTGAAACAGAATGGTTTTTTATTAATAACTCCATCTTGTGACTGTTTTTCTAATGCATATTTAGCTTGGAAGACGGAATAGAATGCATGCAACCTATGAGTGATTTGACAACTCCCTGGCATTATAAAGGTTGTATTATTAAATTCCTTTTCCCAGAAGAGTTACTTCACATACCAGTGGTTTCTTAATAGCCCATGGTGAGAGAGACTTGCCTAACTCTCTGCTAGGGCATCGCTGATTAGAACATGGACACTTTATGTTTTTATACCATAACTAAGACACCCCTAAACACATATGGTTATTTATCCTTTAAATTATGATTTTGGAGTGCGATTGGATGTGATGCTGTTTGATTTATAATCATTGCAGCCTGCAAGTGAATGGACGTACAAAGAGTACAAAAAAGAACTAAGATGATTTAAGCATTCTGAAACGAAGAATGCATTTTCAGTATCTTCCCCATCTTTTCAATATAGAAAATACATCTTTCAGTATCTGGGACAAAGGAAAGACCAATGTAGCCCTAGGTAATTATGAATCATTTTGTTGTGTGTGTGACACTGCAAAATATATGTCTGTTGAGAAAGACCATTTTTTCTTTTCTAGTGACCTATAGTAGTAAATGAAGAATTGAAAAGGTTATCAAGCAGTTCCTGTTTGGAGTACTGCAGAGAAAAGAAGTACATCTAAGGAAGTATCTCCAGGAATACAATCTGCTCAGACTCTGAGGAGTCGGAATTAAATCTGATGCTATAGGATAAGGCTAGAGAAAGGACCTAAATGGCTGCCGGTAGATTCCTAATAACTGCGCAGGGGACAGTTAGAGCTCTGGAGCCCTGGCTGCCCAAAACCTCAGGGAGCTGGAGGGAAAAAGGACAAAAAGAGCAGTATGGCAAGTCTTGCAAAGCCCAGTGACTGCTGCCACTGATTTGGGGAGAAATGCTGAGGAAAATCTGTATCTGTATTTGGTCTTTGTGAACAAAACAGTATGTAAAATGCATAGTGTTCCAGTGGAACGCTGATATGAATCATTTCTTCTTAGTGGAGCAGTGGCTTACCGGCTTTCGTAGTCACCCCACAGTGCAGTTCCTTCTTCTGCATTCCCAAGCCTCTGATCCACCTGACTTACTCTCTAAAACTTTGTTTTCTTTTCAGATAGAGACTAGCGCGCTGGACAGATAACATAACAGTATTTGCCATAGCTTCATATGTATCAGTGATCCTTAGATGATCACTTTTTGAGTGATGAAGTGGGATGGCTGATGCAGAAATTATAGTAGTATTCAAACTATACCTATATGTCCCTGGCTCATAGGGGATGAAAAGAAAACACCATGCGCCTAGCCAGGAGGGTCAAAATCCTCTTGAATATTGACACTTAATATAGATGTGTCATTCAGTTTTAGGAAGTACTGAATAATGCCTTTTTATTATTTAAGGACTGCAATATTTCTCAAAGAATATTTTGGCAATCTTTTAAATTGTAGGAACAACTTCTAAAAGGAGACGGAAGAGATGCAATTAGTTTGCAAATTCAGACCTGATGACTGAAGTCAGATTATCCTTTGATTTAGAACAGTGCCGAAAGACATTTTAATGCATAGTTTTGTCCAGTTGTGAACAATTAGGGCTGTCAGCATAAGTGGTCAAATGAACATTTAGGTTAAACTGCACTTTTTTAGATGTTCTGTGACTGTTGCATTTGGAAATCTTCCTTTGGAATTACAGTCACAGCCACTGACTGGGTAGCTGAAGTGGCAGAATCTAATTATGGCTGAAATACCCATGGCTATACCTTTTAAAAACATATCACAAATAAACGACTCAAGAAAGGAGTGACAGTGGAGGGACTGGTACAAGAAAACGTTGGTAATGGGGGCAGTCTTGCAGTGAACAAGTGGATCAAGCAATTAGAGCAGCCAGGGTTTCTGCCACAGCAAATACTGTCCCTGGAAGAGATGGGAGAAGAAAACATAGCAAATGAGTGTGTTTGGATTTCTGCCTCTAAAAAGATAGTTCGCTAGTGAAATGGAAGAAAATTATACATGGTCTGATGCTGCCTTTGGTCAAGTACAGACTGCTTTTGCTAACTTTATCCTCTGTCAGTTCTGACACGCACATGTACGCGTGCACACCTGTGTATGTAGGTGTATATTTGTGTGTGGTATATATATTTGTGTGTGTCTATATGTAACTGTATGCTTTTCTACAAATACTCTGTTGTGAACTGGACAGTGTTTAGACTAGTGAGCAGCTCTAACCTATTCTTATAATTTAACCTCGACAACGCTGTAGAAAACAAATGACTTAATGTGGTGACTGATAAGCTGAAATTCTGCCCTGACACATGCCCGGTGTAACATATTGATTCCTGTGGTGTCTCACAGGATGTGTGCCAAGTTATCTGCATGATTTCTGTGATCTGTAATTCGGCTTTGAATTAACAGTTTTGAGCCTTATTTTGACCTTTTCTGACTCTTTTTTTTTTTTTTTTTCTGTACTCATTGACTTTTTTCCTAATGACAGTAAAATATCTGCTGGAGATGGGCCTAATGACCTGGAAGTAATTCGAAGAGTCTGCAAACAAAGATAGCTCCCTCATCACAAACAGAACTGATATTTTATTCACACAAGCTTCTAGCTACTGCAATAAATCTAGATCAGCCTCTGTATTCATTAAGTGAAGAGATAATTAAAGCTTGTTGGGAGTCTGGATAAACCAACTAGCAGAAGAATGCCTTTTATAAAGGGAGACAGTAAGCAGGTTTGCAGGTTTTGAGAAGGCTTTATTAAAATAAGTGAGTGCTGCTTAAAAGATATCTGTACAACAGCATTATTTTTCTGTCTGAAAGGACTGCATATTATAGTGGGGTCTCAGAAAAAACTAGTGCAAAACGATCTGGTTCTCTGAAGTATATCAACTCTAGGTTCCATTGTATGTTACTTACCTTTAGCGATGTGAGACTAGTTCTGTCTTCGGATTAACATAGCTGTTCTGTGGTGGCTTTAAGATGCCCTTGTGTTGACAAGTAAAGGAGATAAAGGATAGTGGTGTGACGTTCTGAATTGGATTTGATCCACTGTCATGTCAATATACTCTCTATATTCATTCCTTTCTTCCTGATTCCTTATGGAAGGGAAATTTTCTGACTTTCTCTCTTTCCCTCTCTGTCTCTCTCCGTTTGTTATGAACCTCCTAAAGTGACAAGGTAGGAAAGATTCACTGCAGTGCAATACCATTTTTCCCCTGCAAACCCATTCAGTAACATTCATCATATTGGTATGGATGTATGAATAAATATAAAAATATTTATTAAATACAAAAGTTAATTACTGATTTAACTACTGAAGGAACTGCCTTTTTCTTTAGTAGCTAAAACTGTCATGAGCTCAAGGGTAATTCCAAGTGCGGCTCGTGTTACTTGCTATGAAAATGTTGTGGTATAATTACTATAAAAGTATAGGATGTGCACTGATTTTAATTACCCTCAAATCACATGAAACCGGACACTTAAATCGGGATTCTCTAGGTGGTGTAGTTACAGAAATTTTCTTAAGTTTTGTTCCATAGATTGGAGGGGGTTCTACCCACAGGCCAAGCAGATATTGGGGAAAATCAGGTTAGAAAAACCATTGTCACGCGTTCTTCCTATTTCTTTCTTTCTTTCTTTATTTATTTATTGGTGTTTGGAGCTGTAGTAGAACGTTAATGTAGTGACAGCGCAAAAATGCAATGGTGGGATTCTATTTTTTTTGTAGTGTCTCATTTTTCTTCTTTAACCTCATGAAGTAGGCAGGTAGATCTTTGATGAAAACTTAGTGAAGTGGGTGGTAATATTCCTGCGTTCTCATCATCAGTAAAATCTCTGGTTTACTGCGAACAATTTTCTCAATGCCAAGCTTCTGTTTCCAGGCTACGTTCATGCAGACAAACTGAAGAGGTATATGGTGTCAAAATGAAAAGAGCTAAACACCCAATTGCTATTATGTCATACAGCAGAAACTCTGTGTCAAGGGCTGATTAAATACAGCAGATTCAAGAATAAGGAGATAAGAATTCAGTTGCCCAAAACTTTTCCTGTTAGACAGAAACCTTAACTTATTCAGATGGTATATTAAGTTTGCATCCACTGCATGTCAACTCTCTGGTGCATTTATCCTACTTGCCTAATAGCTTGTAGTTAGAATTTAGCCATCTGTCAGCAATTAAGGAGTAGGCACTGATTTTCATGTACTAGAACACCTTACAAAGAGAGCCATTTGCTGGGACTTTCTCTGTTAATGGCAAAGGCAAAGCCAAGCAGGAAATCAATCATGCTTTTCACTGGATCAATAACCAGCGTAATGTGGGTTTTAGTATAAAAAACAGCATCAAAACCAAACATTGTCAGTGTGCAGTACATCATTGTGGCAAGCTGCACAGGTGTAAAGGTGATGATTTAAGTTCCATTTGAGCAGATAAGTGATGATGCAAATAGTTGAACAGGATTTCATTCTTGAAAAACATTTAGAGGCATGAGTTCTTAACTGTGATTTTCTAAATGTAATGTGCTTTAGAAATGGGGAATATAAATATTTTTCAAAAATTAAATTTCACCTGAACAGCCTGCATGGGAATTTGATCAGTAGGAGGCAAGAAGATTTTTTTGTTTCATTCTTTCTTCCGTTGGAATGAGTTTAACACAAATGAAAGGAACAAGATTGATAGCAATGAACAATGTAATTTCCTTCCAAAAAAATCCTCCAGCCCACCCTGGGTGGGCTGTGCAGAGTAGTGGCAGTGCAGATTTCCCTTCTGGAACTGTGTGTTAGCGCTTCACTGTTTGTCAGACGCTCCTCTCCTGCTGATATTTGCATCCAATCCATTTAGGGCTGTCCAGATGATGTAACACAAACGTGAAAGTGATGACCATCAGTACAGTATTGATTTGATGATTTGGCTTGGTGGAGAAGTTATTTAATTCTCAGCTGCCTTTTCAACTATTTGGATCAGAACAGCCCTGTTTATGTTATATTCTCCCTTTATTACATACCTCAATGCTTGGTCTTCAGTGAGGAAGGAGGCACATCTGTTTAGTGTGTACAAGAGGATGACGTATTTCTAAGTAAAATTTCTGCGCTGCTCTGATGTGGCTTCTCCAAGCATTCAGCTGTTCCAAAGGGTCTGTCTGCTTCAGCATTGTCCGCTGTTAGGAAATGCCTCTTCTATGGGATTATCCTCAGGTGCAATACACTGTTTTTCCCTTCATTGCACAAATGTTATAGGAAGAAAAAGAGGCTTGATTGAAATGTGTGTGTGACAACCGGCTTTTACGAATCACTGCAATTAGGTGCAACTCAGTGTCTTAAACCTGCTACAGGTCATATTTTGGCTGTTGATGGGTAGTTGATGGTTAAGATGTATTAGATACAGGAAAAGTTGAAATAAGTGGAGCTACTAGAACTTTTTGTCATTGAAGATGTTCTCAGTGTATTTCCTAGAGTCTTGTCCGTTCTGTTGAAAAAAACAAACCAAACAGAACCCCAGCAACAAAACTGAAAGCACTGTAGTGTTTTTCTGAAATACTGTGTTCCTGGTTAGTTGTGAATCTTCATTTAGAGCTGTGGATTGGTCCTGTGTGTTCAGTTACAGAATTGGTTTAGTGTGAACAATCCTAATACACTTAAGTCAATGCAAAGTAATTTTGCTGTGTGTAATCTTTGGATTGGTGCGTTTACCTGTTATTTGCTTTGTGACAAACCTAAAAGAAGCTGTAAAAGCAACAAACAGTTTTCTGTCATTCAATGATAAATTCTATGAATTACAGACAAATTTGCAAATTCCGTATCCTCCATTTCAAGATAGGGATGTGATGTCAGTGTCTTAATCTATATTTACAGGGACATCTGTGCCTCCTTTTTCTTTGCAGCCTGCTGGGAAAGCTGGAATATTAAGAGAGTTAACTCTTAAGAAAAACAGCTCACTTAACTACAGGCTTAAACACTCTTCCCTAAAGTAGCTGGAGTTGATAGCAGAAAAGAAATGTTGCATGTAAATTTGAAGAGAAAAAGCTGTATTAAAGAAAGTAATTATTCAAGATCAGCTTTTCTCCTCTGATATGAGTACGTGAAAATGGGAAGGTGCAATAAAATAGAATAAGAGAAATTTGTAGCAGCTGTCTGCCAAAAGTGCAGAAGATGCATGACATAGCATCAGTGAGGAGAAGAGCTCTCTGCATAAACTCTGCTCGCGAAGTTGGGGAATCCATTCATCTACACTTTCTTTGATTTACACAAAGAGCAATCAGTATACCTGTATACCCCAAAAATACACCAGGTCTGGGGGTGAAGGGGTAGAGTTATTCTCTTCTCTGGATGCTGCATTACACACCATGGGCTACAGCTGCCTTTCATTTACATTTGTATTGTGTGAAGCTGTGATTCGTACCCCTGGGAGAGCAGCAGCCTCTCCTCCTTGGTCTGTGGCAGGCTCCCTGAGAAACAGCCTCCGCATATGCCTCATGCTGTTCGCGTGTCACTGGTCGTCAATGCCTTGGCTGACTGCAGAGCTAGTTAAAGAAAGGTAGACAGAGAACAGGGATGCTCTTACACATCCGGATATGTATAATGGGATTACTTGAGTTTAAGCAGCCTGTGTGATGGTAGTATATTCTACCTCCCAAGATGCAGACATGCTCTTCCCTTTGGCATTGAATTTGGACCAATAGACTTCCCCTTTTGTTAACATGTACAATGAGAAAGCATTTTTAACGCTTGCTGGCTCTTTCTAACTTTAAATCTGGGCAATGTTTCTCTTGGTAATAGAATGTATTAGAATGAAAAAGACTCTTAAAGAGTTATCACAATAAGGAAGTCTCTGGTGCTGCGTAGAGCTGGAGCCTGGGTTGCAGGTCAGACAGAACTGGGACCAGGCGGTTCCTAAAGTGTTAGAGTGTGAGACAAGCTTTGATTCCTCACTAATCAGAACTAGCTAGCAGGCTCTCTGTTCTTCCCTGGGGAAGACAGCTCCTCTGTTCTGGGTAAATGAAAGCCTAAGATAAGCCTTAGTTAAGAACTAACTTCCATAACAGCTAAATTTAAAACTATGGATTTCTTTATCATGAAAATATTGATGTATTTTATTGCTTTGGGCAATTGCTTCTTAGAGAGGATTTGACTCTTTCAAAGGTATTCCTAAAAATGAAATTATCTAAGCTCTTCAAAGTAAAACAGATTGTTCTTTTTATTATGTGTATTTCTTAAGCAGCATTTTCTCTTGTAACTGAAAAAAAAATATTATTCTTACTGATTCAGTGAATAGGCACGCAACTTTGCTATACTAATGCTATTCTGCTGCCTCTGTTCAGTAGTAGCAGATATAGGCACTTAGGAGAAAGTCTGTATATATTAAGTATATGTAGTTCGAGTCTCTAACTTTTTGCGGTGGTCCCAGGTTCCACAGACTGTGATGCAGAGCAGTTCGCTGTTGGTCCCGTGAAAAAACAATGTATTCTTAAAATACAAAGGGTGCATCACCAATAGGTAGCATCTAGGAAAACCTAAATTTCATGTGGTAGAATGCAGATCCTAAAAATATTGAGCTCTTGTGAACCCGTAATAGATTGCCTTTTCTGTACTGCACTGTTTTGTCTTCTGCACGTTTCGCATGAGTCATAGTAAAGTAAAGCAGTTGCACAAGAGACTAGATAGAAGGCAGTATTTCTTGAAGCAGGGTTAACCCTTACAGGGAAAAAAAAACACCAAAAGATTGCCGTAATGGACAGCCACTCACTGTTGTCTGAAATCCAGCAAAGTGCAGTCTCCTCTGTATACTTAAAGAGGGACCTTTGTAAAGAATCTGAGTGGACTGGACAAGGAGAGGAACCTAGGTGCCATTCAGGTCCCACGCTCCCCCACCCCTCCCTTGCCCCAACGCCTCCTTCCAGCTGGTTATCTCTGGGTCTGCAAAGGTCCTTAGCCAACACAAGCTTCAGAGGACTCTCGTGAAATTCTGGTAGTCTGAATAATGCCCTTAATGCCGACCTTTATTTTAACGGCAGAGGAGAAAGCTGACAGACACATCTGCCATTTGTTCAAATAGTTTTCACATGCTTCTCCTTTTTAATACACAATACCATCTGTTGAGCTTTACTGCAAATGGAATTCTTTTCTTCAGTCTACCCACAAACCTAATTATGAATGTGAGGATTGTAGAGGTTACCTTTTAAATATACAGCCAGCATTTCTGGAAAAAAAATACATCTGCAGTTCTTGTTTGTGTGAATTATTTAACAGATGGCAAAAATGCATTTCAGTTATTACAGCTATCCCTACTGTGGAGGAGAGCAGTGTTTATGTAGGGCTAGATTCTAGCGTTGACAGCAATACAGTACTACTTGGCATGCTTAAATGTGATGGGGTCTGATCCGCAGCTCTTTCTTCTGATTATTTATTTGATATTACCTATGTTAAAGTGGTTTGCAAAGCGAAAGGGCTTCATTATTTTAATGAGGGCTAAATTGTATCAAATCAGTTGGATGGTGTAGGGCATTTTCACAAAGAGAACTGCTAAGGCTAAGGTGATGCACCGTAACCTGTTGACCCATCTAAATCCTGAGACCGTGAAGACTGAATTGGTTAGTCAGACTCCGTCATGGAAATTACTCTTAGTGAGATTTAAAAAATCCACATATCCAACAAGATACCCCAAGGCCGTAATAAAATTCCCCCTCTGAATAATTTTTGTCTTACTGGATGAGTTTCTGTAAATTTGCTTTCAGGCAAAGTGGCCAGAGTTTGAAGGTTTACTGAAGCATCTTAATTTTTATTGCCACCATGCTTCCTCCTCTACCCAATCTAATCACTATTGTTTAAGCTCTAACCCAGCTATTATGTGTCTGAGGTTGACATGAGAGCTGAGAAGAAGAGAGCAGACTGTCAAAACCAGCTGTCAGCATAGACAGGAAGAGTGTGAAATTGAAGTAATAACTGGAATATCCACAGCATCTGTTCAAAGATTTCGGAGAATTTGACCAGTTGGCATCCTCCCAGCCCCAGCTGAGTGACAACATTTAATATCAGTCAGATACCTTTGTCTTTCATCTGTATGCATGATATAATGTCAGGTGCTGGTACACTGGAGAAAAAAGCTTTAAAATTATGGAGGAGGTTTTAAACCTGACAGTTGAGCCAATGGGTGATTGGTAATGACAGTAGTTACTGTATTCTGAGGGCAAGAACAGTTGAGATGATGTTTAACTTGGGCCCTTGGAGACTTAAGAGTTTTATCTCCAGTATAATATATTTGTAAATGGACAAGCAAATAAGGTCAGCAGATGAACTGTATCGCTATATATCATTGTTAAGTAGCCTATTCCTAACAATGAGAGATTTTAGACGAACAGGACGTGTTTTTTGGAAGAATTTGAAGTTTTGCAGAACAATCTTGAAAATGTAAAATGTTTGGGATTGTAAAACTCAACTATGAGAATGTTTGTAAGCCAAATACCAGCCTTTGGTAGTTGGAGGCACCTGATTTACTCATCCCTCAGGAGGAGGAGGTGAATTAAAGGTTTGGAGAAATTCTCACAAGTTACCTGAGGCTACACTCAGTCTTTTTGAGAGTCCTGGTTTGGGATTTGCATCTAGCCCTTTGTTAGCTCATCTGCTATGTTGCCTGTGATTGTTTTTATTTTCTCCTGCTAATGTGTAAGCTTCCAACCCTCCTTTTACTACACTTCTTCTCTTTCTATTCTGTCACTTAATCTGTCCTTTTTGACCCTTTTCTATTATCTACTCAATAATCCTTTCCTCTCGTTCAGCATCAATTTATACACAAACATTACTCTCTGTAAATATTCTTTATATTTTATGCTGTAAGGTCTTAATACAGAATTATTCTACACCAATTCGTTCTGTCCTTGGATATTGACCTTTATGAGAATATTCTTCTCTGTTACTACCTAGTTTAGCTTCCTTAGCAATAGCATAAAGCAGCCTTAATGTTGACGAAGCACAAGTGTCTTTGCTCATTTTGTCATCCGAATCAGTTACGAAGAGTTACAAGACAGTTTTCATCAATGTCAACAAGCTCTGTTCCATTCTTCTTACTGTGGAGGAATGAGAGTGTTAAGCAAAGTGGATGTAAGGTGAGGGGGGAGGTTCATAGGTATTTCAGTTGTATAACTTCTGAACCTTGACAAGTCCCAACAGCGTGCAGAAAGAGTTGTTCTCGGCAAGATTCACTTGGATGGGGATGAATTCTATGTCCTTTAGCATATGCAGTTTTTCATAGTTTACATCCATTGCTATAATGCAAGGACTAGTAATAAAAAATAAGATCTTGATATAAGATATGGGAGATGTTTTAGTACTTTTAAACTATTCTTAAAGATATTTCTATCAATGGTCATACTTGACTTCAAAACCACTACATCTTGGGTCTCAAGGATAAGAAAACACGCATTTTTCACTCTTGTGTATATGTGTTTTCTGCTTCAAATGATTTGTCAGGGGCTTTTTTTGGAAAACAAACTTTCTGCTTGGCAAAATGACTGCTTCATGCCTCAGAGCTATTCTTGGGTATCAGGAAAGAATCTAGCTGGAATTAATCTGATTCCACTGACATCTTGCTGACAGACACATCAAAAGGGCTGGAAAAGATGTCATAATCTTTGGTTATGTAAATATCTGAATCAAGATTGCTCTGAGGCAAACTGCAGAGCAGATGATAATGTAGCCCTTCTATACTACATCAACAATCGTTTTGACAGATGAATTTGAATGCTAATATTTCATGAATAACATTTTGGGAAGGGGGGAGGAGGCGTTGTACGCAGTATGGAAACTTATCACCAAAATACATCTTCATATCAGTAAACTATGAGCATTTTTCAGCTCTCTTTAACAATTTGTTAAGGAAAAGCAAATCTCTTCTGTCATTCCTTCTTTTGTTCGTAGCCACTTCCCTAGTCCCCCACTGTTCAGAAACTGTACAAAAAGCAGAGAGAAGAATGGCCTAAATTTGGAGCGTGACTTAGCAGCATCATGGCACTGCTGATATCGGGGTGACACTTCTTTCAAATGTTTAAGTCTCTGCTGGGGCATTATTCTGAGGGCAATATTCAGCTATAGAAGGATGTCCTGTGTTACTTCACAGCAAGTCCTCAACACTGCTGATCTTGATAGTAAAGGGTGATTGATTTTCTTTTCATGCTGCAATACCTTGAGAAGGGAACACTTGGGGTGTCCTCAGAAATGTATTAAGAATGAGTTTTAGTTTACTGGAAATAGGACAATAGGCAGTGATCTTACACAGCTGTGGTCACAGAGGTGAAGCATGGTCATGAAGCGAGGGAAGTCTGGGGGATGTAAGCAGTGTAGTGCAGTGAGGAACCGTCTGTTTGTGGGCTCATTCTTGCTGCTGCGTATGTCAGTGATGCTCCCAGACAGACAACACAGAATATCCTTTCTGCTTGGTACAGCTGCCTGGCTTTTACGTCCTTGATTAATACTTCTGGGTTTTCCTGTGACCATGGGATAGAATTGTGAATTTCTGTAGAAATCCTCTAATAAGGATAGGAATTAAAGCTGTTTTCTTTCTCGTCTGCAGGGGGGAGGGAATCTGTAGAACAGAAGTTGATGGTAAGGACCTGGTAGGAGAGGGGAGGAGCTTACTTTAGGCTACTTTTAGTCTGGTTGTGTGGACTTAAAAGCCCTTTAGTAGCTGGGTGTGTTGTCAGCGAGCAGTTTCTCTTCATCGTCTTCTGAAGGGGAATCTCCATTACAATGCTGTAAGACCAAGTTTCGTACAAACCAAAGTGTGCTCGGTGGAACAGCTGAGGGGTTTGCTTCCAAAGTACGCTGTTGATCCAAACTACAGTGCTTTCTTCTAGAGATCAAATCGTTCTGTAGTCCTACCTGATGAGTTGAACGTCCGCTTGGGACATGTCTGCCAGGGAGGTCTGTCTTTGCGCAGGTTTTTTTGTGGTAGCTGAGACATGATTTATCTTTAATTGAGTTGGCTTTAGTGCTGGTTGTGAAACACTTTCAAAGAAGAGCCTGGAAGGTCTTCCAGCTCTTCTGATTCTGCCACTGGGACTTAATGAATGATAAAGCATTTTAATAAGCAGCTTGCAGCTGTGCGTCTCCGCTTAAGCCGTTAATGCTCATTCTCGATATCCAGGCTAGTTACAAAACTTGTTTTAACCCAGATGTTCTAGTGAGGTAAGTTCTTTTTATACTAGAATCTCAGCAGGAAAAAAAGGACATTAGTATTCCCCTATGCTGAATTTAGAATCTACTGGAATGCATAATTTTTATCAAGAGTACCATTACTTTTTATTTTCACAGCTTTCTTTATGTAGCACTTCAGGTCTCAGATTTGCTGAGGGGCAAAAGAAGTTAAACTTGCACTTTTACATTTTATTTTTGCCATCCGTTCCTTTTAGTCATTGATGCAGGTGACACCACTGGGACCTGCTGAACAAACCAGGATAAATGATGGCTATTTACAAATAAGTGAAAGTGAGTGCTTACCTGTTTGGGAGATAAGTCACCTTGGATGCCATCTGTTGTTCTCGAAGGGATGTCTGCTATTTATTCCTACAGCAACTGCATTTTGTGCCTCTGAGAGCTCTTTAAAATCATATCAATAAAGCTGCTTTGTTGTGAGTCTCTAAAGCATCTGAGAGGTCACTGCCCTGATAATATCTTCTGCCTTTTAGTGCTCATCCAGTCATCCTTTGAAACAACAAATGAGGTCGGCTACCTTGCAGGGAAACTAAAGGGATATTTTAATTGAGATAGGATTGACATTTTCCCTCTGATTTTTAAATGAAATTGTTCACTGCTATAACAAAATAAGCTATGGGATATTTGGCAAAAAGGCAACAACTTCTCCCCATGATTCACTTTTTGTTACTGCTTTTCTACATACTTGTGTTTTGCGTGCAGGTCTAATGTTCGTGCCCTCTAGCAGCAGGAACGTGCAGAGAGGATGTCAAATCTCTAGCTGACAAATGATAATGGAGATTTTTCTTTAGCTGAGGAGAGAGGTCTTTGAGGATCTGAATGTTTTCTCTTGAAGTTGGACGAGGGGCAGATTTCAGAAATAGGGGCTGCATCTGCCACCAAAGCTGTGTTATTTTTAGATGTCAGTGTATAACCCACCTCTGTTATGATGATTTCCCTGAGGGGATCTGAACCCATGCATAACTCCACATTTGAACAAATGTACTGTTTTACAGAAGCCTGAGTTTTATGAAAAGCTGTCTCTTTCTGCCACTTCCTTTCTGGGAGAAAAAGACAAGACCTCCTGCAAACTCGCCACCCTCCCTATCTTGTGGTTAGTAGGCCATGACAGTGAGTGTCAATGGGGTGTCACATCACTGGCGAAGTAATGATAATGTGAAAATTTTCTAAAATGTTGTGACTGTCAGACTTTGTGCTCAGATCTCTTCTGCTGGCATCTAAACTGGGATCTGAACACTGTGTTCCACCAGTATAATGACAGTGTTTCTGTATACATTAATAAAAAGCTCCAGATGTGCATTTTGATGTGAGCTTGGATTATTGTTTTTACAAGACCATAGCCTACTTGTCTGTGTGTGTGTTTTTTTTTTAATGTGACTTTTTTATTTTCTTCTTTTGATAGAAGCATGTCCAGGCTGAACAAAAAGCGTATCCCTTTTTTAATTACTTAGGTGCCTGGTCTATGTCTGTGAATCAAACCAATTGACAACATGTGGATATCTTGCAGTGGGTACAACAAAGGTTTTATTTTTAGAAAAGGAAGATGACCTAGAAGGAAGTATTTTAAACGCTGAAATACTGGCCTCTGGTTTATGCAAAAACCCAGACCACAATTAAGTGGAAACAGTGGTAAGCAGCTAAAGCACGTGCAGGAACTGGGGGTTTATCCCATAGCTCTCTGGGACTGCCTGCAGGGCTTTGAGGAGGAGGAGCAGGGATAGGTGGGTATGTTACATGGAGCCATCCATTCTTCCCTGGGGAACATGAATGTTCCACCTGAAGGGAAAAGGTCTGAAGTACAAGAGGTGGGAGTGGGAAGAGGAAAGGAATTAAACTGCCTTGCAGAGACCAGAGGAAGGTATTAAATTTATAGGCCTCTCCACAGTCAGAAATTGTGTGCGTTAGTAACTTGCCTCTACTTAATAAGACAGTGTAGTTTACACATTGTACAAATTCTTCTGTTTAAATAGTCATTGCTTTTTGATCAGAACAAATGTCCAGTTTACATTCCTGTAGGGCCTTTCGTTAAGAAGGAGAAAACAGTTACTGAATCCTCTCTGTGAAGTCTTTCTTGTTTACAAAGAAAGGCCAAAAGATATAGCCCTGACATGGCATGGTTGAAAGCTTTCTTTCTTGTTTCAGGACCTTTTTAGGTATTTCCTGTTTCATTCAGGGACACCTCTTTGGTCTTGCTTCAGTCTGGCTAGTTTACTTCCTTGCTGCTTTTCTTTGCCTGCTTCCTTTCACACAAAGCCTTCTAAGAGGACAAGTGCTGTGTGAGCATGTGCATGTTCTGCTTGTTTGGGTGGAAATTCCTCTTTAGTTACCACCTTCTGTAAAGAAGCTTAACTGAACCAGTAGTAACAAGTCTGCTCCCCTTTTTCAGTTTCAAGTTGCAGGCATTTAAATCTGTATTCAAATATAGCTTGGTGACACTGATATTGGTAATGTTGTTACTTCCACTTATTTAACTTAGGCGGTGTTTTTCATTTGTAATTGTAATGTTTTTGGGGTTTTTTCCCACTAACCATTTAGTGAAAGTTTTCATTTGCTGAGGGAACTGAAAAGAACTTACTGGACCTGTTGGTTGTAAAAAAAACTACTTTAGATTCCCGATTTCTGCAGGAGGTAGCTGCCTAAGTTAAAAGTCTCTAAAAATACCGTTTGGATTATTTTTATGTATTTAATCAACACTAGAAAATATAATGCTTTCTACATGTTTTCTTTGTAGTAAATTTACTCTTAGTTACCACTGTCACAATTAAAGGAAGAAAATAAAATCCTAATTGACTTCGGAATATATCCTCAGTCAGTTCTTGTCAGCTTAATTTATCAACATCTACATGTGCTATAAAGTCACTGTTAAGTACTGGATATCCAGCCGAGTATGGGTTTTATTTTAATGAGCTATAGTGCATGTAAAATGAACAAGCAATTATTATATATTCAGCTATTTCCTATTTAAATTAAAGTTGTTAAGCCACTGGGAATAAAACCTGGATATTTACATAGGCAATTATAAGATTGAAAAGGTTTTGACTCTTCCAGGGACTTTATGGAATTTGTTATGGTTTGTTTCTTTAATCTGCTATCTATATATCGTTTTCCTTCTGCCCTCCTAGTAGCAATTGTGACTAATTACTTGCGCAAAATGATCAGTGAGCAAATTGATCTTCTCCAAACAGTCTCAAAAGTCATTTTATTGTTGAAGCTGTTAAAGCAAAAGCTTGTGGGGGGGAAATGGGACGAAAAGATAGAGTTGTGCTTTGTCTTTTCATTGGGCCATCTAATTGTTAAAAGGGAAAGGGACATTGTTGTATCTCCAGCAGCAGTGACGCCAGGGTGCCAGTGTCTGCCACATCCCTCTTGCAAGCCCGGCCTTGCTGCTCTGCAGGGATGGGAAGGTGCCACAGAGATGGGTGGGAGCTGGTTCCTGGTGGTTTTAGGTGTCCACCCCCTGACAGATTTCTTCCCAGAAGAGAACCCTCTTTTTCATGCTGGTGTGCCTGACACTGAGCAGAAAGAATGTGGGGTGTTTTGGAATCTTTATCCCTTGTTAATTTGCATGCAAGTCTTGTGAAACGAAATATTTGCTTTTTACCCCTTTCCGGTTTTGGCCTCAAGTTAGACGTTGCCATCTTTCATTGCAACAGCCAGCAACTAAAGATCAACTGGAGTTTCCCTTCTGGGCTGGTATAAAATGCTTCAGTCCACTCATTTTTGTGACTATTGAGCATCATTTGGAAGTTTATTTGAAAAAAATGTTGAACCATTGGGGAAAAAGTTCTCCCAAGCTTCAGTTCTGCTGAAGCTCTCAGTGCAGCTGATGCGATGCTGCATTTCCTCCGCTTGGTTTTAACTTCCCTCATTTTGCCTTCACTTCTTTGAATATATTGATTCCGTAGAGCAGTTTGACAAAACATGTTTTGCATTTATGGGCACTTTGGCACTGTTTATTCCTTTCCATCAAGTATGTTGCTGTGTATAAACAGGTATTGATAAGCATTTAGTAGAGTAAATAGACAGAAAAATAACAATAGAAAGTTATTTATTTCTTACCTTTTTGAAATGTACATGGATATTTCAGCAGAGAATGGGCACTATTGCAGCATACAATTTATTTCTGGAAGGAGCTGGAAAAAAGAAGAGATTTGGTTATTTGGAGGAATGCTAGATACCTCGCTAACCCACGTTGCAACTAATATATGCTATATTCTGTCTTTAACTTTTCAAAGAAGAGTTACCTTAGAAAAATCTCATTAGTCTTGTAAATAAAAAGATGAAATTGACCTAAGTGTGATTTCCTTTAGCAAAGCAGAGAAGATTACATTGCCTCACCTTACTCTTCAGTCAGCATTGATGTGATCTCATGCTAAATAAAAGTCAGACATCTCGAGATCTTACCCTCATTAATTGCAAGAAAGGTCATTTTGGGTAGCACATTCCAGCGCGTAAGATAAAGGAAGAAAGCAGCCCATCAGAGACGGAAAAGATTTAATGTCTTTAGGATATGTCTCATTAAATTATTTTGTTTCAAACTTGGATTGTAATCAGATATTGACCTTTACAGTAAGAGAAATAGCCTCACTGACATTCTCTGGTAGGGATAAAAAGAATATCTAGTCTTGCAGTGCAGCAGCTGTACAGTTTATCTGTGTAATTGATGCCATACAAGGCAAGAAATTAATCCTGCTATTAAAAAAAAAAAAATCAGTGAGAGAATTTATCAGATAAAAACTAGATCTTAATAGATGGTAATGTTCTTTAGTAATTAATAAGTGTTGCGTTTATAGCCACTCTTGAGCAGAGGACTTCTAGAATGATTTACTCCTTGCTCCTGTTCCTGTAGATCAATGAAAGTTCTGCAGTAAGACTCCAGAGCAGACTCTTAATCGCGCATTGCTGTAGAGGCACCTGTTTTCAGGCACAGAAAGCCTTCAACTTGTCATTAATTACCTTTTTGTGGTTTTTTTTGGGGGTGTAATCTCAAGGGTGTTATGAAGTAGTTTGTGTAGTATATCTGCTATGCCAGCATGTTGCTCTGAGTTGTGTCCTGAAATGGAAGGTGTGACACTTCATATCTAAGTCGTTGATTTGAATTGGATTTGAATTGGCACAGCTCTTAATGTTCATTAGCTTATCCAGCAGTAATAGATTATTTCTAGTTCTTTTGATTTGTAAAATGTCAAGTAAGCTAATAAAAATGCTTAATATCACAGGTTTTAGAATGAATTTGATCAGTTGCTGCTGTATCTAACATTCCTTTCCGGATAGCTTATTCTGTATTGCAACACAGATCCTTTAATCTTTAAATAAGCACCTCAAACAGTTGGTGTGAATTTTGTGGAAAATTCAAAGGAGGCTTTGTTACCTGCTGTTTAAATAAATATTGAAGACTTTGCTTACTAGTGCTGCTGCTTTTCATCAGTTGTAAATGCACTTTTAAGTAACAGAGCACAATCCGTGGGAATACCTATACTAAAACAAGATAGAAAGAACAAAGCCAGATATCTCGCACTTCTTTTGCGGTTTTAGTTCATGTGAAAAACCGTGCTGTAAGTTAAAACCCTAAGGAGAGAGGTATCTTTGCCTTCCTATCAGTGATCTGTTCTTAACCCCTCCTTATCTTCATTGACTGACCCTAGGTCTAGTATTTTAAGATTTGAGGAAGAAGGGTTCTGCATTCGTGAATCTGATTAATCATGATCTCCCCCAGAGAAGACCTTCAGCCTTCTTGTCTCCAAGTCCTAGCCTTTTTAGTTCCTCATGGTAAGGCAGATGCTCTGTTTCCTTGATAACTTCTGGTCGTAAGTCATAAGCTCATTTCTGAGCATTAAACCAGAAAAATATTATTAATTTTCATACAGTTGTACTCTGCTTTTATGTTATGAGTAATTTATTTCTCTGTTATGCTCACCTTATTTCTGGCTAGGTGTGTTGCTTCTCTATTTAAATGTTTGGGTTATGAGAACCTGTTCTTGTGGTGACAATTCCTCTGGATTCAAAAGTAGCGGTTTTTTAACTACACTTATTAGAGGTAGAAGTTAAAAGTATGTCTCGATCAAAGTAAAGCTCTTCTGGAAAAACACATTTGCACGTGGCATTTAGTGTGGCCAACAGTAACTGATTTCCATGTTCAACCACCTAAATAGTAGAGTTAAAAATTATTAATTGTGGAAATAGATGGCCTGGGAAGGCTGTGCATTCACTGCAGCTTTCTACAAACAAGTTAAGCATTTGTGTTGCTGCCTTGAAATCATATTGCATCATATTTGGATGCAGGTTCTCTGTCATGTCTGTCACATGCATAACCATTTAGGTGCTTTGCTAGCTGGCACAATGTGCAAATAATTCTAAAATAGTGAAACACATCACTAGCATTTAGAGAAACCTAATCTGTACCTTGCACACAATTCTGAGTTCCTAAATGTGATTTTTTTTTTAAGAGCTGTCTCTTTCTCTTTAGGGTTTGATTTTTGCTATGTTCTGGATTATGATTTATGAGGAGACCATTTCATGTAATTCTGGCATCATAAAGAGATCCTAAAATGAGTAGACATGAAATGCTAGCTTTTGAGAGTTTTTCACAGTTGACAGACTTGATATTTAAAAAAAACACCCTTCAGCATAAATTAGCATAGGCATGTATGTAAGGGGGGATGCTTTGGGGATAAAAATTTTAGAAGCATTTTTTTTGTTTGCATAACCCAAGTGTAGCTCCTTCCTCATGCACAAACTTGTAACAAAACTGCTTCTATAACTTTTCCTAGGTTTATATTGAATATCACTATCCACATTAACAGTCATTTTCGAAGACAAATAGGTGAGTGGGACTGCTTGTAAACAGGCTCCACTAAGAGGAACACTGGTTTTGAACCAGTTCAGAATCAAAGCCTTGTTTCTGAGGAAAGTGCTGAAGTGTTGCATGCTGTTTTGTAAGGTAATGTGCATTATCATTAAACATTGTCTCCTTGTTTTTTTTCATAGTCACATTGAATAATTGTGGTTGGTTTGATGATAAATACTAATATTGATGGGAGAAACCACCTCCGGTTTCCTCTTCTCTCTTCTTTAGTATCAATTATTGGCTCCGAGATTAAGACAAGCTATTAGAAAAGCTCTTCTGTTTTGGGCAATGAATTACATCACAGCATGGCTGTATTTCACAGAGACAACATGAAGGGAAATAGTCTGATTGGTTTTGCTCTTGGTTCATAGACCAATTTTCATAGGAACTTTTTTCTTTAGAAATTTAGTTTATTCTGACTGTTCAAAATTCCTGATAGCAATCTTTTCAAATATCTAAGGGAAAAAGTGGTATTCTCACTTTTCATACATGGAGATCAATGTTAAAAGTGGCTGAATAATCTGTTCTTACAGCCTTAGATCTTACTGTCTGTAGGTAAAGGAATATTTGCTTTGAGAGCCTCATCTTCATGCCATCATTTATCGTCCCAGCACTGGAGCTGTTTTGCTTTCGTTTGAACAATCTGATGTGATCTAATCGGTTCTGTCGTCTTATATTGAGATTAACAAGCCATATACCTTCAGGCATAGGCCAGATCTACAGCAGCAGAGCACAAATGAACTTGAACATGAGGTCAATCAACTGCACAAAATACATCACACGGTTATTCCAAGGCTCGTGCTGTGTCTATAATTGCCCCTTGTTCTGTCATTAGAGCTCCCCTACAAGTCATTATTTTGAGTCAGCAGAGCTACCGGGAACAGTCAGCCTGGTGGTTAGTATAGTGCTGAATAGATAATATAAATATCTCCCAGCACAGAAATACAAGGAGCAGGTATTTAGATTAAACATAATAAAATGTGTGGTTGCTAATCCCTTTTTGACTCTAAATTAAAACAGTACTTAGAAAACTTCCAGTAAGACTGCTTATTCACTTGGCCCCCTTGAAACAGTGTTGGGTTTTTTTTTCACTGATGGGTTTTCTCAAAAAAATAAATGGAAACTGGGCAGCAATTGTGCTATGAGGTTATAAGAACCCTATTGAAATAAGACTTAAACCACAGAACTGCTGTCTTTGGAAGTACGGCTCTGTGTTTTTCGGTAGCTCTTAAAATTTTAAGTCAGCTGGATATGCAATTAGGAAAAAAGTAGTGTCCAGTATAACAGATGATGGAAGTTAATTCATTTCTGAACGCAATCCAGTTTTAACCTGTAGCGTCTAAACACAGTGTGCTGTCCTGATCATTCGTACTCTGCTGGCGTGTCTGTAGAGCATTTTGCAAACGTGTTCCTTGCAAGCACTGGCTAGCTGGCTCTCCCAGCTAATTCCTTTTTCAGGGGCCCCCCCTCGGACTTCCTGACAGAAGGACCTTCCCATTAGTGCATCCCAACGCATACACTCCAACTCACAGACCTTACTTTCCAGAGCGTATGTGGACCTGAACATGCCTGTTGGATGAGCATGTTTGCATAGGCAGTCTTCAGACAGCTCACAAGCAGTTCACAGGCTCCCTGTACCAGGGTCGTGTGAGCAGGTCCTGGACAGGGGATCAGTAATGTTACCTAGGTGCAAATTTTGATCTTAAGCACAAATGTAAAGCAGTTATTGGTGAGTGAAAGAAGATAGGTGGACAAAGTAATCCAAAGCAGCTGAATGATTTAAGAACTCCAGAGAATGGTATGTGAGGTGTATATTTTCTTAGAGAAGCTAATTTCCTTGTGTTCTTGTTGCAGTCGGTGGAAAGTTTCCCTTCATCGAGCTGTTCACAGAACATGAAGTAATGGTCCATCTTCCTCTGTTGACTTGGGAGAGGATCAGCTTGGGAGAGGAACAGGAAATATGATGTTCCCACAGCTAAAGTTAGTCTGTAAAAGTCTCGGCTTCATTTTCAGAAAGAATGTGTAAACTTAAAACAGAGACTATTCATTTTGGGTACAGTGGTACCGTAGAAATTCAGAGAAGTTAGAGATAAGAGCTGAAGTTTTCTAGGTAGGTGAAGAAGAGAGGTATGTGATGAACAGGCCCCTACAGGTGCAGGTCCACACGTGTTTCTTAGCATAGAAGATCGATTCATGAAGTCAGAATGAATACCAAATATCCATCAGAAACTGGGCACCAGAAGAATTTTAATAGGAGCTGTAGACCTTTGGGCAAAATATTAGTCCTCAAAGTTCACTTTGGTAAAAAACATCAACAAGTGATAAATTCTTACTGTTCTAATAGTAAAAGTGGTCATTATTTGAAATACACTAAAGGAGGCCACAAGTTTTCAGAAAGAATATAATAACATGGACTTGCTGGTGCTGCTGAACTTCATATGCTCTTCGCAATCTTACTCATAACAAATGGGTAGATAACTGTGACACAGACAGCTTTATAAAGGAAAGCAACGGTGCTTCTCCGCATAATAAATACAATTTTTCACTATTCTACAATTAATGACAAGCTAACCAAATCCCAACTGGAAAACTGAAACACAAAATGGCACTTAAGCTGTTTTTCTTCCAGTGATTTCGTTGAGCATAGGAGGAGAAAAAATTTCGTTGTAAGACTTCCTTGCTCTTCTGTATTCACAACAACAGATGCATCTCATTTGCAGCCAGTCAGAAGCAGGATTATGTTTATTGAGATTACAATCTGTAAAGAGGATGGTCCTTTCTTACATACATCTTGATTCCAGGAGGAATGTACAACAGGCACGGAGGAAAACCAACACTCAAATTTTTAAGTAGAGTTCTAAAACGAAATAAGTTGTAGTTTGGATGCAAATTCATGCTGACTTTCTCAGGTTGTTACTTCTGAACAGTATTACTGCATGCAAGTGAAAGGCCACTGAGAAAGAAAAGGTACAGTTGGTTGAAGAGACTTTAAAACCTTGCTATTTAATAAAGAAACAAATACAATAGTTTGTCTTGATTTTTTTTTTTCCTGAAGGTGTGAATTCACAGTCCATGTTTCCCAGCTTCACTCTTATGATAGGTATAGGGAGCCTACTTTTTAAATGAAAACACAAAATCTTGACTGTAGAAGTGGAGCTATTAAAAAAACAGGCCAAATATTTTACAAATATTTCACCTATGTAAAATAAGGGAGTTGTGAGAATCATAAGCATTGGCATTTCCCTACAGTGATATTGGAATTGTGGTACTTACAGTACAAAGCGTTCAGAATATTCTGATGTGGATATTTATAAATCAGTATTTATATCTAGTATGTATACGTAAAAAGCTGACTTCTTGTAGCACACATTCAACAAATGTTATTGCATCTCCATGCTCTTGCGGGGGGGGGGGTGGGGGGGGGTGGGGAAGAAAAAAAAAGATGGTGACAAATACTATTACCCTAGTAAGTTCCTATGTCAAATCTTGAAGTAAGCTAAGGCTCCTGGCAGCTTATTTCAGACTGGTAGCTGAATAGTAATTCTAATTTTGCACAATTTATAGAATTCTGTAATTATTACAACCTATCTATAAAAAAATCATGAGGCAAAATGGAAATGTTCTCTAATGTATTAACTATTTTTGCAACCATAGCGTATGAGAGAATCATACTTGACTAGGAACATGAAAAAGAAATAAAAAACCCAGGCATACAATGTTTCTGCTGCTTGCTATGAAGGATCCTTATTCATAAATATATCAGCTTTCCTTGAAGAGTTTGGGAATCCAGAGTTAGGATGATATTTTTCATTAACATTTTTGAATTGTGATGAGAACTTAATTAAATGTCTCCCAGAAAACCATAAAAATATAGATCTATTTTAGGGCTATGTCCATTTTTAATGATTCACTGTTGCAAATGCTCTGTCTGACTTCTTGCACCCGCTGGGTCATTATACCATGGACCTCTTAGTATGATTGTCAGGAGATGGGTGAGCCTATCCTTTCATATCAATTCGTATTTGAGAAATAGAACACATTATCGAGTGTAATGAATGACACAGGGGCCTAAAATATTTCTTAATTCTTGTTTCTGAACTCTTTGATTTTAGGCACAGAGGGCAGTGAAGGTTTCCTCTCTGAAACTTGGCTCTTGTATGGAAATTCTATAGTACAGGAATTCTATTGAAAGCATCCTGTATAAAATACAAGAACAGAATTTAGGAGCTACGTTCAGCTCAGTTTCAGTACTTGGTTTTCGTAATATTCTTTTATGTTACATTACGGCAATAAGTCGTATGAAACCAATATGCTACGTTGTGGTCTATGTGGGTTACTCTGTTGTTGTCTTAAGTGTTCTAGACTGGTCAGCACGCACATGGTATCATAGCATTGTTCAGACATGCAGAGAATGCTGATGTGGACAAGCTGTCCAGTCAAAATACAGACTGCTAGAGTCAAATTAGTACCTCATACCACTGTAAATTACAAACTGTCTGCATAGCAGTTGATGCCAAGACAGGAGAGCTGCTGCATTCATATAGTCTTGTTTCAGAGATATTAAAAGATTGGAAAGCTTGTATTAAGTTAACTCACAGTTGAGCAGCGTAAGCCATGGATACTGAAGCTGGAGCTGGCTTTCCAACTTGCAGTACTAAGATGCAGGAACCTGACTTGCCCTGAAAACAAGGTTTAAAATCCATGTTTGAGTTCTGTTTTGCATTCTTGCAGTTCAGTTCCCCCAGGTATGACCACCATGCTTAGCAAATTTAAGTTAAGGCAGAGCTGATATCCTGGCTCTTCAGAAAATTAACTGCTGAGAGATCATTTGTCTGATGCTTTCAGCTTGCACTGTTGCTTCCATAATATGTTGAATCAGTCAAGATTTCAGCCTAATGTTTAAAGGACACTAGCGGAATTGAATGAAAAACCCTAGATATATGTCATCTTTTATGACATTAATCCCCTTAGAATTTGCAAAGTGGTCAGCTTCAGGAGAGAATATGTGGTTGAACTTTGTAAACTCATGGCAGAATAGAAGACTGACCACAAGCATCAAAATGGTTGAGAGGGGTACAGAACTGTCTTCCTTCACTTCCACCGCTGCCACTGAAGACAACAGGGAAAGCAAAGGAAGTGAAAGACAAGATAAAGACAGAGAGAACGGATAATAGAAATTAAAAGAGAGAAGGTGGGGATAAATAAAAGCACAGCATAGCCTATATGAAAACTAGCCCAGTGACATTTTGTGACTTTGCTTATAATATTTGGAGATGCAGTTCGTTAATGGGTGACAGGCTTTGATACTGTAAGAAAAGAAAAAGGAGATGCTTACAGACTTGAGTTTTCCATGATCAATTGAATTTAAAAGACGGTGTGTTTCTGGGAAGACCATAAAAGGTGTTTTTATGTGTGCATTTTGGATACCTGTTTTGCCTGGCTGGCTCTGCAGACATAAAGCTGCATATTTCGATACGTAAGTGAAGTCTTCTCTGTGTCATGTTCTTTTTTTTTAAAGAGAGATTGAATAGTGCACATGTCAAGAACTGAGAATCCTCTGCATTTTCTTTCAAGCCTTTGTGTACATGATGAGCTAGAATAACCTCCCTGAACTGAATTATCCTTCCATACTATGGTTCAGTGAATATCATTATATTTCAGCACAGCTTGAGTGATTTTTAATGCCAAAAACATCAGCAAGAAATACAAATGTTACAAAAATATTGAAACAATACCATAAAAAAAAAACGCAGGATCATAAATACTTTACTTTGCAAGGTCTGGAAGGTCAACATAGCTATAGTGTGGAAAATTAAAATGCTCTCCGTGTGAACGCCTTTGGGGAAAAAAAAAAAAGTAAAAAGAAAAAGGCAGTGTTTTACCCTAGAAATACATAATTTCTATTTGAGGCCAGTTAACAATAAAAACTATTTTCCCAGTAGTTGGAACTGATGAAGATAATTCATCCATGATTTGTTTTGTTTGTCGCTTGCATGTTCTTAAATACAATATAATTAAAGCAGAATTACACAAAGCAGAAAATTGGTGACAGCTTTCGTGCAAGTGATGCACTGCACCAGGTAATAGACATCAACCTAAAATTTTGGCAGAATGAAATCAAACATGTACAGGCAAGAATTGATGTTTGTGACAAGCTCTGAATTTGGAAGCCTTCCCCTTTGGAAGCAGGTATTCTGTCGGTGCACAGCCAGGCTGTGCGAAGGCACAGGAACAGTGAGGGGGAGACGGAAAGCAAAGGGGAAGTTTTGCTGCGTGTTTCAGATTGCCATGGTGGAATTGAACAGTTAATATTTTACCCAGTCTTCCTTCACTCTGAGTTACTACTTTGCAACTGGAAACTTGCTTTTGTCCATTAATCTTGTATCAGCAGTTGTTCTCTCCCTTGGAGGTCTGGCTGAGTTTCAGTGTTCAGTACTTACCTATGTGTTCCCACGCTAGTTTGGCTTTCAGAAAGAGAAACCTCCAAAGGTGCCTGCCTTTGATGGTTTGTATTGCTCCTTTTATGTTACTATGTATCTGTGACTTTTGGATAGGGTGATTTGTGGTTGTTGTCTGCAATGTCCTTGCCAGCCTCCCTTACACTGACTTGTGAATGTTTCGCTCCTGTATTGGCCTTAATCTTAATTGAAGGGAGGAGCTTGTGAGAAATACAAGGAAATTTTTATCTTAGTCTAATACTGTTAACTTAAGTTTATATTGCTAGCACCATCTCCCATGGATGCTCAAAATATGGATAAAATGGATTGAAATGGGTTTACTGACATGAACTTTATGATGATAAAATAAGCATTAAAATGTTTGATATCTCTGGTGGAATGTTTGAATATTACATTTGAATTGTTACTCTATTTTCAAAAGCTGTAACTCTGCCAACTGATGAAATTGCTGTTTAGCAGAAATGAGGAATTAATTATTTTTTCAGTAACTGACCTATTAAGCCTGTTTTGTGGAAACGTCTTACGACATATAGGATGACAATATCAATCTGAGAAATAACACGCAATGAATACAGAACCATATAATAAACATTTTCATCCCCTTATTCCATCCATTTTTAGTAACACCCCTGCGCTTTCTCTGATCTCCATTTCCAATATTTTCCAGCTCCTGACAACATAGAGTGCTCTGTTTTCAAAGACCACTGTCTTACAATGTCTTAAAAATTTCCCTCCTAGGTGTTCTCAGCCTAGACATCCTAAGGGGGAGCTATGAGAAGGATTTGGGAATAAGCCTCTCAGTACCTTCATCTTATATCTTGGAACAGCAGGTAAGTAAACTGTTATACTGCTTTCGGGAAATAGGAAACTTTATTTGCAGAACCATAAAAACCAACAGGTTGATTTCAACTTAAGGTTTTATTCTAAATGAATAATTTTAATGAAAGGATGCTTTCATTCCGGCTTTTCCTTGGTTCTTCCCATGCAAGCTCTGATTTCCCCACAGTAGCGTTCCAGCAGTTTTATGCAGTAATGTTCATGGTGATGTGAATGACAAGACAAGGTTTGATCTGCCCTGGGGCTACAGGAGATGAGAAGATGCAGCCATAGGGTCATTCTCCGTACTGGCCTATATAGACGCTGACACCAGGATGATGGAATGGGAGCAGTGCTGTGCTGCTGGTCTGGTAGAGGCACATACAGGGGATATAGCAATAAGAAGCCTCAATAACTTGCTTGTACATCATTCTTCACTCTAGCTTATGCCTCATTGGCATTTTTTTCCAATCCTACAGAAGGATTGGAACCAATAGAAGACAACACCGGCTTTGGGTAAAAATTGCCATAAACCATACTTCCTGAACTTGGCTGAAGCCTGAGCCAGATCTAGAAGGCTGTTTTGCCTTCACAAGCAAATTTGGTTTAAAAATGGTGTGCAGGGGTAGAACCATTTGCCAAAAAGTTTCTTTTTCCCTTTCTATTGCCTGGAAAATGTAAGGCAATTTCTTCATGACTAGGAACTACATTAAAGGGAATTGGAAATGAAAGAAGTCTTTGTTGCCTCAGAAATATCTTTTTTTTTTTTTTTTTTAACCTTAACCTCCCTGTAATAGTACATTTTGCAAATATTAGGAACCTTCCTGGCCTTTTAAACTAAGAACTGTAGGCAAACAGCTGATACTGTAGAATGAATTGGAGTTCAACTTTTTACATGGTTGCTTCTATTCTGTGTAATTATGCTATCAGCGGGAATAACATTTACTACCACTGAAAGTGTAAAAAGTCAAAGATGCTGTCTCAGCTTATAAACGGCGTATGCTACAGAAGGCTGCATGCTTCTTCTTACAGGTAGTCCTCTGCCCTGTGGCAGGACAGACAGGCACGATAGAATAAGTCAGCTGGCTCAGAAATTATTGCAATTTATGAAGTTATTCTTCCAGAGAACTTAAGTGCAGTTTTTTCTCTATTTTGCTCAGATAAAAATTATATCTCTGATTTGCAAAATAGTGCCGTTGGTCGTTTCTAAGAATGCCATAACAATGCTTCAGGTTGTTGTAACTGTCTTTTAACAGAATTAACTTTCTCTTCTCTTGGGTTCATATTAGGAGATTTGTTGCTTACCAGATGTATGGTGACATTATTACACCAGCTGGTACATGTTTCTTTGTACCATATAAAATTCATTATCAGCTTTTTAGATCTTAGAAGGACACAAGCAATTACTTTGGATTTCGGCCTTGTGAAACCTGATAAGTAAATCATTAGGGAAATCCTGCATTTTTTCAAAATCCCATATGAAGTTGATACGCATAATTATTTTAAAATGCCATGATGTTTATGAAAATAAAGGCTCTACACAGATAACAGTGATTTTATTTTTCTTGGCTTAAGACACAACACACACTCAGAGGGGTTGAAAGCCATTGACTGCTGGTCATTACTAATTTAATAAGCAGCCCTCGCAGTTCTTGCAGATACAAAGGAATCTGGCTTTACATGTGTAATATGCAGTGTGCAGAAAATACTTAGTGCTGTTCTCTTTGAAACCTAGAGGACAGTTATTAAAATTTTATGGTTCAAATTAAAATTTAAGATTAAAATACAAGATCAAAAGAATCAATTTTTCCCCTCAATGCTATTAGGAATAAGCCTTTTGGAATAGAGGGGCTCAGTGTCTTAAATGTCATGTCCTCCTCCTCCAGAGAGCTAGATTAGAACTAATCACAGCTGACTACAGGAACGTAACTTTCTGTATTTTTTTTAACAGAGGAACAAGCTTTTATTACTTTTTAATGTATTATGCTATTGTAGAGTCATGAAGTAGTAAGTACTGCTTGGGAACCAGTGTGACAGTTTTTGAAGAAGCAGTTTGTTTCATGAGCAGAAGGGAAATCCGCAGTTGTGGAACTGTTAAAATGAGTTGGAGGATGCCAGAGGATTTGATTCTTTGTCAAAGCAAAGGGGAGCAAGGGGAGGCTCATGCAGTAGCTCGGTCTGATTAATAACTATCAGAGTGCCCATTTTTCTAAGGTTCCATGCCATTAATATGTCTCCCAGTGTCAAATCTGGTTGCCATTTCTCTTGTAAGACACTTTAATAATAAACTGCAAAATCAATGACACACAGAAGCAACCTTATAAGGAGAAAGTGCCCTGCTATATCTTAACTTGAAACACAAAGTCACAAATCTGCTTTCTGGTTTATGTATTACTTTCCTGAAACTTTACCATGATGCTGTACTCTCTGTGTAGCTCAGTTATAAGAACCTGTTTTTGCTGTTCCTGAACAGCTGTTTGTCACTGTGAAGTCATAACCAGTTCTGTGACATAGATGACAAGGGAACTTGTCAAGGTCACTAGAAACACTGCTATTGACTTCAAGAGAATTTGGATAAGTCCTCATAGGCACAGCTCCCATGGGAGGCTGTTGGAACAGTACATGTGACACTGAACATGGTGTTTGTTGCACGTAACTTCAACAAGTGTGCCCTGTGTTGGTGAACAGACTAAAACCAGAAGGTACTTAGGCATTCTCTCAACTTTAAAAAACAAACCAAAAAACCCCCCCAAAAATAGATAAAAATATGTGTATATACACAGATCATGACTGTTCTGTCATGCAAAATTCACCTTATTCCTGGAATTTCACAAACACTAACTCATTACCGAGGCAAAACTTCAGCAAGCCCTGCCATCTGATGAATAGTTATTCACCTATTTCAATAAATGGATGAAATCCACTAGTTTCATTTTTATGCAAAGTGTGGATGTACCTCTTGTTATCTCCCATGACTTCAGAGCTGAACCATGACAGCTATAATTCTAGGATATTTTTTTTTAAACTAGAGAAATTATGGGATTGGCATCATGTAAAGGAAGACAGTTTTCACAGAACTGATCAAACAGAATTAAGGCTTTATCCTGTCTTTATAAACCTCCAAATCCTAAAGCAATAGAAAATTATTTAAGCTCCTGTTATTTCACTGAAGAGCTTCAGACAACTGGATGACGAGCATGAAATGCAACAGAGCATTAATTGAACAAATGGAGAACTGGATTACTCCAAATCTGTTTAGAACTGCAAAATAAAGGACATTATCAAGGGTTCAGTGGCAGATTCCCCTTACTGACAAGCATTTGTTTTTACAGTGAAAGAAAAGCACTGCATGAAGACCATAAGCTACAAAATTCATTAAGAAAGTTCCTTTTAAAATGAGGCCTGGGAGACTCTCTCTTATTGCAGAAGCCAAAGTGTAGCCATCTGTGGTTATCAGATTTTCAGACTTGTGTATCATTGAACTTAAATTGATGAAGAGGCTGACTATACCCAAGTGGAGAAAGGAAAAAAAAGGTTGTTTTTTTTTATAGGAGGAAAGGAAAAGTGGACTGAGATCAATGAAAGAAAAGTAGCTGAGAAGACAAATAGGAAAGAAGAAACTTTGTTATTTGTATAGATGGGGAGAGTGAGGATTGACTGGAGGAAAAAGATCTATTTCTGGGGACAAAATCAATATATTTACACCTCGTATGTCGTATAGGCTCTCTTCTTGTCCATGTAAGAGTAGGGTTTGCCATTCCTTTCTATAGGAGGACAGCAATGCAATACGCCTTTCACAGTATCTAGAAAATAGGAAGGATACCTCTTACAGAACAGAAAGTGAAGCAGCTGTGATAGAATGATTTCTCTCTTATCATCAGTCATGGAGAGGACTTGCATCAGGTTGTTCAAGCGCCGTATGTAAAATAAACCACAGTATCTGGTTTGCCATCCTTTTGAAGGAAAAAATGTAGAGGAGAAGCAAACTTGATTGTTTTTCTAGGTGAAACTAATGGCCACAGATTTAATCACAGGCAAGTAGATGATAACAGAAACTACTGTCCACTCAGCCTTTAATTCCTTATAGCAGATGGGAACTGTTTAGAATTCAGGCAAACTCTGGTGTACTTCACCTTTTGAATTAACATCTTTGCTTGTTTATAACCCAAATGTCAGCAACTTTTCATCAGATCATTGCTACATGACCTACTTTACTAAGAGGATGTTTTATAATGATGACACAACACTTCTGAGTGCTTCTTCTCTAAAGTCGATGGAACTGTAATCAGCTGGTTCAGTAGAGGGAAAATAACATTTAAATTTATTTTCAATATACTGAACAGGGATGCCTTTCTCCACTATGTTTTACTCTAGCATTTGTCTTTGTCTTTGGCCCAGTAAAAGAGATGTCAGAATTCAACTGGGTAGGCTTTGGTTGCGTGCTTACTTAGATTAGAGCTAGCAGTCGAACCTGAAGAGCCCAGAAACATTTGGGATAGGGACTGTCAGTTCCCAGGCAGTCTCGGTAGCTCTTTCTGGGGCTGTAGTGGCAGGTGTTTTGCTGTGTTATAATCCAGTACTTAATGTGTCTAATGAGGGCTGAATCTTCACATCAGTACAACTTTGGATATAGGACAGTAATGTGTCTGTTTTGCTCGCCAGGAAAAATCTCCATTAAAGTGATGTTTCGTCCATAAAAGACTGTTTTACAGAGTACTTAAAGAACTGTTATATCCAGTAAAAGCCTGCGTAATTTGTGTTTACCCAGTAACTGTTTGGATTTAAAATTGGATACTATTCCTATAGTCCCTGCAGCAGGAGGCAGCAGACAAGATGACCTTAACAGCTGCAGGACAGTGAGTTTAAAGGGCATGCTAGAAAATGAAGTATGGGTAGATGATTTCTGTAGCAAGATGAGGTTGGAGTTGGAACTTGGAGAGAGAAGACTAGGAGAAAGTGTTTGGATTAGATTATTTGGATTAGATTGGATTAGAAGGGCCAAAGCTCAATCAGAACTCAGCTTGGCCACTGCAGTTAAAGACAACAAGAAGAAATTTTTCCAGTATATCAACAGAAAAAGGAAGACTAGGGAAAATATAGGTCCACTGATGAATGAGACGGGTGCCCTAGTGGTGGAAGACACAGAGAAGGCAAAGCTACTGAATGCCTTCTTTTCTTTGGTCTTCACTGATAAAGCTGTCCCTCACGAATCCCATACCCTGGAGGCAAGGGGGAAGGTCTGGAGAGAGGAAGATTTTCCCTTAGTTGAGGAGGACCGGGTCAGAGACCACTTGGCCAAGCTGGACATTCATAAATCCATGGGCCCTGACGGGATGCACCCGCGAGTGCTGAGAGAGCTGGCAGATGTTATCGCTAGACCGCTCTCCATTGTCTTTGCAAGGTCATGGGGAACAGGAGAGGTGCGTGAGGACTGGAGAAAGGCTGACATCACTCCAATCTTCAAAACAGGCAAGAAGGAGGACCCAGGGAACTACAGGCCGGTTAGTCTCACCTCTGTCCCTGGGAAGGTAATGGAGCGACTCATTCTGGATGTCGTCTCCAAACACGTAGAGGAACAGGAGGTTATTGGAAGTGGTCAACATGGATTTACCAAGGGCAAATCATGCCTGACCAATCTGATAGCTTTCTATGATGTTATAACGGGTTGGCTGGATGAGGGGAGAGCTTTTGACACTGTCTCCCGTAACATCCTCATTAGGAAGCTGAGGAAGTATGGGCTAGACGAGGTGACAGTGAGGTGGATCGAGAGCTGGCTGAGTGACAGAACTCAGAGGGTTGTGATCAGCGGCACAGGGTCCAGTTGGATGCCTGTAACCAGTGGTGTCCCTCAGGGGTCAATACTTGGTCCAATTTTGTTCAATATATTCATTAATGACCTAGATGAGGGGACAGAGTGTATCCTCAGCAAGTTTGCTGATGATACCAAGCTGGGAGGGGTGGCCGACACTCCAGAGGGCCGTGCTGCCATCCAGCGTGACCTGGACAGGCTGGAGAGCTGGGCAGAGAAGAACCAAATGAGGTTCAACAAAAGCAAGTGTAGGGTCCTGCACCTGGGAAGGAAGAATGCCAAGCACCAGTATAGGTTAGGGGCGGACATGCTGGGAAGCAGCTCTGAGGAGAAGGACCTGGGGGTCCTGGTAGACAGCAAATTATCCATGAGCCAGCAGTGTGCCCTTGTCGCCAAGAAGGCCAATGGCATCCTGGGCTGCATAGGGAAGACTGTGGGAGGTCATTGTCCCCCTCTACTCTGCACTGGTGAGGCCACAACTGGAGTACTGTGTCCAGTTTTGGGCTCCCCAGTTCAAGAGGGACAGGGAACTACTGGAGGGAGTCCAGCGTAGGGCAGCCAAGATGATTATGGGACTGGAGCATCTCCCTTATGAGGAAAGGCTGAAAGAGCTGGGACTCTTTAGCCTGGAGAAGAGAAGGTTGAGGGGGGACCTGATTAATGTTTACAAGTATCTAAAGGGTGGGTTTAAGGAGGGCGGAGCCAGGTTCTTTTCATTGGTTCCCAGCGACAGGACAAGGGGCAATGGGCACAAGCTGGAACATAGGAAGTTCTGTTCAAATACACGGAAAAACTTCTTTACCGTGAGGGTGACAGAGCACTGGAACAGGCTGCCCAGGGAGGGTGTGGAGTCCCCCTTCTCTGGAGATTTTCAAGACCCGCCTGGATGCACCCCTGAGGGATGTGCTTTAGGCAATCCTGCTCTAGCAGGGGAGTTGGACTAGATGATCTCTAGAGGTCCCTTCCAACTCTGAAGATTCCGTGATTCTGTGATTTTCTGCATTTATTCAATAGAACATAAGAACAAAGAAAAATTAAAATGGCTGGGTAGCAACAGGGAGCATCTTCCTCCCCACTCAGAGGCTCCTGCTGCTTGTGTGTAGCTGTTAGAGGTGAAACGTGCACGAGACATTTGTGGCTTTATTGCGGAGTACCATGAAGTGTTGCAGGCACCATGTAAAATCAATATGCAGACTGACTAAACAACAGCCAACCTGTAAGCCTAACAGTCTGATAACTGGATTGTCGTTAACACAGTCAGACTTCGCAACACTCTTGAAATCACTAACTTTATTTTAGTGGAAAATTAACCTACTTGATGTGGTATGCAGTAGCTCATTTTTTTGATTTACACCTAGTTATTCCCACAATAATAAAACATTAATACTTCAAATCTTTCATTTGGAAAATATTCAGTGTAATAAACTATGCATTAATTATCTGCTTACTTTTTTATTCTCTAGTTCTTTAGAGTTTTCATTTCGTGTATGCCAGTTTTTCATTTTGTTTTTCAAATTAACTCTCCAACAGTCCATTTCTCTTATAGTCTCACTAAGACAACAGAATCTTAAATTGCTAACACAGTATGTCCATTGTAGTAGCTGCTAGTTAATATCTTTAAATCCCAACTCCCTGGAAAAGGCTTACTGAGAAGGAGGAGCCCTAAAATGTTTTCTTTTTGGAGATTTGTAGAATATGCATTTACTTTTATCGAATGCACTATTAAAGGGTATCAATGTAATTTAAAAACAGCTTTTACAGAGGTTTACAGAACTTTGGTAACAGTTGAATGAGAATTTCATATCTTATGTCGATAAAGGTTTCAACTAGAACTGAAAGTAACTTTAAAATTTCTCATTTTCTATTTACACATCAAAAAGACTTGTAGTTTCACAATGTAAAGTATACCCTTGCAGAGGAATTTGTAAATAGAAAAACTAACATAAGATCAATAATAGCTAAGTGAGCTGGACTCAGTTAAAGTCCAAGAAAAGTCAGAGGATGGGAAACATGAGTAACAGAAATAAAGTAACAGGTGGCTGTGGCAGAGGGAGTGTTAAAACATGCTAACATTGGCAGGAATGACCCATCTAAGCATAACTCTTGGTATGTCCACAATTACCTGCATTACCTTTGAAGGGTGGGTTCAAAGTGGTGGACCCCTAAGAGCATGGTGTTCTGCCTGAGCTGAGCTGCTCCCCTACAGGGAGCTCCTTCAGGATGCTGCAGTGGTGTGGCTGCGTTGTTGCAATTTCCCCAAAATCAACAAAACCTCTCCCTTTTATTCTGTGAGATCAGTGGTGCTGGAGAAGAAAAGCTGAATGATCTGCATATTGCATTTATTCTCAGAGATTCTTTGAATTGATATCAGAGGTTTTTTTAATAAATAAAGAGGTTTATAAAATATTTTTCTATTTCATTTACATAGCTCTTTATTAGAAAATATAGACTTCTGAAAGAAAAAAAGTTTGAGTCTGATCCTAAGACCACTGAATTAGATAGGAAACTTCAGTTTTAGAATCAGTGCTGTCTGAATCAACTGCTGTCTGAATCAACAAGTTGCTGCTTGCTGTTTAGAGAGGCATGGTCCAAAGCTCACAGAAATCAGCCCAGATCTTTCTGTTCAGTTCAGTGTATTTGGAATTAAATCCATTGCAAAGCTGCTCAGAAGCAGCAGACTGAACAGCAGATGGGGCAAGGGGGAAATGGTGCTGTACAAAACGTGGGGTGTTCACCACAGAGTCCAGGCGCAGCCAGTGTCTGTAAGAGAATCTCCACAGAGAGCTAAAAAGAAAATTGGGTTTTGCATTTTCAGCCAAAGAAGCTAGTTTGAATACATTTGATTAAACAGAATATTTCATTTTACTGTTTTAATAATAAATCATACACACTGAATAAATGTAATATTTGTAATACCATTAAAATGTAATTTCTTTTGTACTGTGAACGAATTACATGATAGGTGTAGCATACTTTTTCTTTGTTCTTAGTCAAGTTTTAGCATGTAATTATTTTCTGGTTATCTGACTGTTTCTTGAATGCTTTAATCCCTTTTGGAAATCGCACTGAGGAGTTTCATTTCAATGGGAGCAAGGGCTCTAAATGCCACAAAGGGCTTGGGCTTAGTTCTAAAATTTCTACAAGGCACTGTTTTTCAGTGTTAAATAGCTGAAATGTATGACCCCTAAACACACCAAATGACTGTTTTCAGTTGTTATAAGTTGAAGCTGATATGATACATCCTGATGTTAATTTTTTTTCCCTTAAGACAATGATGCCAGTTCATGTCTGCTGAGGCCATAACCTGATGGTCCTGCTCCTGATTGTGTTCTGATTTTAGGAATGGTCAAGATTTTTTGTATTTCAAAAAGACTTAAAACTTTCTTCCTGGGGAAGTGGTTATAAGTTGTGTTGTGCAGGTTTTCATGATGTTTGCTTCCTTCCTGTTCTGCATCTCGTAATCATTTCAGTCAATACAGAGCAAAATGAAGAAGAATATTTGAACAGGTGTTATTTCAATTGTAACTGCAGGCGTGCAATTTGAAAGCATTTGGGTGTTTGGTTTTGTGGAGTTTTTGAGAATTCTTCCTCTAAACTTCTTAAATTAGGTCTTTGAGCTCCTGATGGTTGATTTGAGCAAATACGTGCCAATGAGTCTTCTCTCCTGTCTGGCACAAATGTAGTCTGTGACCACATTGGTATTAAATGGCTTTTGTTACCAGCTCTCTGTTGATCTGTTCTGAGGAGGCAGGAAGAGTCCGAAAGTTAAGAATTGCAGGCATAAAATTGAAATTGCACTGGAAGACAGAATCTTCTGACAATGGAAATTTTATAGTCACCTAGCTGCTTCCTGTACAGACCAATATCCACAGCTCTGTCACATGTGAGTAGCATCTTTGTTTTCCAGGGTGAACCACTCATCACATAGCAGTCTGTCTTCTGCTTGTTGGCTATAATGAATGTGATCTGATGTCATCTTCAACATTTGTCATCCCTATGTAGTTGCTTTGGATGTCAGATAACTAATGCAATGCATGCATGACATGGGTGCATCAGTGGCTGATGGCATGGAATATAGATGGTGTGGGTTGGGTGACATAAAAGGTTTGGAAGTGACAGATAAAAACTGCATGTTCTCATGCCCTTTCTCAACGCTGCATTCACCTGCGAAAGCCAAGGAACTTGAAGCTTATGTCAGTGAAGTGATATCTGATATGAGGCTTGGCATTAGACCTTTAGTGGGTTATAAATTACAATATATAGCAGTAGAATACTATTTTCCTATTGTATGTAGTCTGGTAATTTAAAATGAGTCCATGCTATTTCCTCCCAGCTCAGAATTTGGTAGGAGCGAGGTTGTTGACAGGGTAAAGGTGATTAGTTAATATATTACTTCATATGCTTTATTTTATTTAATCCTGCAACACGGTGAGAGGAGGAGCTGCCTCCCAGATACTACCATCTTTTACATAATTCTGGATTTTAAGTTGATATATAATGTACCTTTACATTTGAAAAGTTTATGTCCTCCTTTTTATATCCTGTTTTATATCCTGAACATGTTTGAGAAGACATAGAGAAGGAATAGCTGTATATTGTGGTTTTTAGTATCAGTATCACACATGACCATGAAATAAGTAGATTATATTTCTTTATTAGAGTAAAATAGGCACTTGCAAATTCTTAACTTTATGAAAGTGAAACGGAATTCTGTGGAGCTTTCATTTGTAATGTTATGAAAATCACACATTCATAAACTAATAAAAGTCATATATTAAAATAAAGCGTAAGAATGGTAAATTTAAGAGCAAGGACAGCTATGAACAAAAGAACTGTATTGAAATAGTGATTGTATTTGTAAAGAAATCAAAGCAACTTATGAAAGAATAAGGCTTCTTCATCTCTACATGAACTTTAAAATACAATTGTCATGGTTTTCAGCTTTTTCAGCATGTATTCTTCTTATATCTGTAATTGTAAAAATCTCTTTCTGTTATATTGTCATGGTCATTTATGTTCTCATTGTAATAAAACAGTCTATATAGTAGCAATTCAATGTTTTGTAATAAGTTTTTAAAAAGCAGTTGAATATTATTTTTTAATAAAATAATCGGTGAGTATTAAAGGGCAACCGTTAAACAAAATAAGTAAAGAATAACAATTTATTTATTTATTGTTCCTTTAGAATTAATTCAGAGAATATTTTTCCAGTGTTCAAGGGCAGTCATTACTAGAATACATAGGGATCCTTTATTCTGTCCATGAAAAATGGAAACATTTTATGGAAGTGGCACCGTCACCACAACAATGTTACTTAAATAATTAGTCGTCCTTTCTCAGATATGGGATCATTGAATTTGGTGGATTTCAAACTGACAAGTCATCCTGTTAAATTTCACTTTGTTAGTTCTTATTAAAAATTACTTTTATCATTCACTCACAGTATTTTGATATATGAACTTGGTGTTTCTGATATCAGTTACACAACTGGAAATTGTTTTTGCATTATTTCTGATTTCTTTTACTGCAATTCACATATTAAAGTTTATCTTAGAACTTACCATGTCTTTATAAATAATGGTATTACGAGTTTTTATTTAATCTTTCAGAGGATCTCATTGCATTATACAGGCAATAAAAAAAAAAAAAAAGTTCTGTTGCAAAGTTGTTACTTTTTTGTTTTCCAGAAGAAGATACTGAGTGCAGGTAGTTCAAACTCTGGACAGACACTCTGCCAAGTGGGTTTTTGGAGACTGCGTGGCCTGACGTTCGTTCAGACCCAGTGAAGGCTTCTTAGCAGAGACAGGTATCTTACGCAGAGAGCAAAGGTATGATGGCTTGGGGGTGGACGAAGGTCATACAAGTCATGCTTTACACATCCAGAGACCCTAAAGCACCTTTAGATTTATCTGAGGCTGGCATATGTGTATAAAGGGATCAACTTTTCTGGTCTTAGGTTATCATGCTTTCTAGATGAGTTATGATTGCAGACATATTCTTATAGTATTCTTCTGTGTATATCAGACGATGCATGTACACTTCTTTCCCACAGAAGAAAGTTGTCACTTAGAGCTTTGACTTGAAGTTTTGAAGTGCCAATGAAAAATTAGCCCAAAAGATGGTATACTGAGTTTTCAAAGTAGATAAGAACCCCATCGTCTTTCATCCAGACTCCTGTCATAGCTCAGCACACAACTTACTACCCATACGTCCTGTAGAAATGAAGTTATAGCCTTACAATAAAAATGTTGTTGAAAGAGAGTCAATTTACTTCAGTGTTTGAAGAGCTGGGGGTAAGTCATCCCTTTGCAAAGAGGATGGTTGGTATCTCATTAAGAATTGCTAAGATCACATTTTAGCTGCTCCTTGCAGCAATCTCATGAGTGTCAGGAGTGTTTGCTGTTGGTCCTGACATCAGATTCTAGGAAATAACCTCTATAGGAAAGAAAGGAAGGAATGAAAGGATACAGAGAGTATCACTGTGCTGAAAACTAGATCAAACTGCCACTGTTGTCTGTGAGGCCTGAAACAGGGTGAGACTAAAGAGGGTTCAAAATCGAGTGACTTCCCATTCAACGTCATTTTTCTAAAAAATGAGGTTGATATCTAAAAATAAAAAATAGAAAAGTAGTTTTTCCCTCCCTATTCTGCCTATTGTGTCTTCACAAATGTGGGTGATGAGCTGCGAGCTACAGGTGCATGAGGACAAATTTCCCAAAAGGCTGCTACTCTTCTGTACATTCAGTTTACTTCTGTTGCGTTTGTCTCTGTGATCCTCTGCTGGTAGCTCAGTTCTGGGAACAAATCTGGCTCCTTGGACTAACAATTTTTATGGATGTTCATGGTATTCAGCTGCCAATCAGATGCATGCAGATGCAAATTGGACGGTTAGATACTTTGATTTGTCTGTAAACCCATCTTGAGCCTGTGAGGTGTCAGTATGGATTTTTGTAGGTGGAATTTTTGCTTTCTTAAAAGGAAACCGAACCTTTGAAACACCTCCACTTAATGGTTGGTTGGGTCAGTTTCTTTGTGCTTACTTTCTAGATGATGAAAATCTTACAAGCCTGAAGCTCAGCCTGAAAACATACTGCTGAGGCTAAAAATACTTGCAAAATAATGTAACAGATAAAGCTCTGAAGAAACAGATTTTATTTGACAATCTTGAAATTTCTTTTCAATGACCGCACAAAAGCGTTAAATGGGAATGGCCTAGGGACAGGCACTAAATCAATAAGCACCAGTAAGTTTGTGAAATCAATTTTTTGCTTTTCACATACACAAAAATTGATGCAGCCAATGCTGTGAAACTCCCATTAATTGCCCAGGGTGACAGAAGATTTATCAATTGCTTATTGACTTCTTTGAAGCCATACGGGGAAAATGGAAATAGCTGCAAAATTAACTGTGTAATATATAAGATATCCTTCATGAGTTGATGCGTAAATATAGGCACAGTAGATTCTCTAGAGCTTCACAGTTTTTCTGCCTTAATGCATGTTTGCTATCAACATTTCTGCCCTCAGAAGTAGCAACAATGTCATTACAGTGGCAAAATTGCTAAGGGGTATGTAGATAATATGTATTCAGCATGTAACGTACAGTTAACATCAAGAACGTTACAAAAGCGTATCATATGAACAGAGTCAGGGTTTTCAGAAGTGGCTGCCTGTCCTGCGCTGTCTGCCCTGAGCACAGGCTTGGGGTCTGTGATCGGGGTGGATGGAAATGGACGTCTGTACAAAATCAGTTCTGTTCATGAAAACCTTTGCCTTCAGCATCGCTGTTATTCCTTGATAGTTTGCCTGGCTTCCCACTCAGGGCAGTGGGCACTTAAGACAACTTTCTATCTTACACTTTATTTCACTTTCTTTGGAGTGAATGTAATTTCTCTTTTAGCTCCTGTTTTAGCTCAGTTCTTTGAATTGTTTTTATACTTCACATGCTTTTACTCTGCGTGCTTCCTTCCATCACAGTTCTTTACTGCCCTAGCTTTGTTTTGCAGCCTTTATGTCTCTTAGTATTCTTTCCAAAAGCCTAAAATACCCACTGCATAAGATGCTCTTGGCAGGCAGAGCAAGGAAGATGCCAAAGTGCCAGTGGCGATAGTTTAGCACTAGTTTTGGATCGGCTTCCTCTAGATGTGCCTGGCTACAGAGAAGGCAGGACCATTTTCATACCTTGTGAGTGTTTTCATACCTACAAGGCAGTAGGCTGACGTTTAGGAGAACTATAGTAAAATCCCCAATCTGCTAGAGACTTCCTGTTTTGTTATACGTCAGGCATCTAGACCTTGATTGTCCAAATGTGTGTCTAACTCCAGTGATTAATTTATGTTTAGAAATGTTCAAGCGTTCAGATATTTTCCTGATGACTGTTAAGATCATAGTTGAAATTGAAGCATCTTTGCTGAATCATGTTGAATTGGTTGCTTCCTTTTTGAGTTTCCACTCTGGAAAAATGGAGTTAATGTGTCCTCCTTGCTGCTATCTTTTGACATATATTAGTCTTTCGGACTCAGTTGTTCCACAGGAGCTCCTGTTCAATTTAGTAGCATGATCTGTGGAGAAGTTACTCTTTCCCCCAACTAAAGGCACCTCCTCATCAGACTTTGAGCATTTTTATAGGGACCACAGACTCTTAATTCCTCTGCTATAAATAGCATGTTTCACATTCAACAGCTATAAAATCAGTGACTGTTTCTCATGCACCCTACTCGTCGTCTTACTTCCCTTGGGTATGTGGTGTGAGAGAGCTCATTAGATTTCTAAGGCAGAAAAAAGAAAAAAGTAAATAAAAATAAATATATAAATTAAAAATACACCATCTGTGGTAAAAACAGGGCACTCAGAAACGTTAGTTAAGATTTCCATAAATGTGACACATGATAAAAAGAGCAGTAGCACAAAGCAAAAGAAGAAAAAAACTTTTAAGGCTAATAAACTTTGCTCTGAAAAGTGACACCTGACACTTCAAAGCGAAAGAACTGAGAGTTATTTATGTTTTCTCTAACTTCAACAGAAAACAAATTAATAGGTTTTGTTTGCAATAATAAATTACTTGAAAATCTAACATACATATATAACATACAGTGGAGCCAAGAGTGGGAGGAAGGTTTGGCATAAGCTAGGTTTTATATTTTTCTCTTTTTATAAATACTGTTAAAAAAAATGTTTCCCAGTCCTTCAGTGTCAAACTAATCTTCTCCCTTTTATGTTTAACTCCCTTCTGACTCCTCTTTGAGGAAGTAAATCTATCTAATACCCTTAGTGTGAATGCAGACAAGCATCCTGGAAAATAAATCCATCACGCTCTTGCTTTCTGTCTGGTCTTCCCTGTTTTCTAGCATAGAAGCTAAATTTCAACAACTGATTGAAAATAATCCTCTGTAACAAGATTTTAATGGTAACAAATTGTGACTTCTGCATAAGAGTAAAGTCACGAATGCACAATACAGTGAGGTAATATGTTCAGGGAAGTTAAACAGATATTTGTGGGTGGTGTTTATGAAAAGAGAATGAAGTGTTTAAGCGCCAGTTGAAGGCATTAAGTTAGCAGTCACAGCACAAAGTCAAATTTAAGTTTCACAAACCAAATAGGTAGTAAAGATCCATCACGTATTTCAAAGTGCGAAGATACTGATTCCAGATTAAAAATCAATAATGTGATGCAGCATCAGCAGACATAAGAGTGTCCTGCCGTAAACCCCATAAGCAGAAACTCTTTAAAACCCCAGACGCTGAAAAGGACAACAGAATTGATGGGGAGGAGGGAAAAAAGCAGATTTGGCAAGATGCATCTTGATGAGTTATTAGACTTAAGGGAGCGGAAGTGAGAGTTGTAGCTGAAAGGAAAGCTGTGTCAATCTGCTGAATACTTTATCTCTTCAAAAGGAGCAGGTTAAAAAAAAAAATCAGTTATCTTTGGAGATCCACAGCTGTGTAAATAGAAAGCCCTTACCTTCTGGTGAGCGCTGTCTCGAATGTGCACCTCAAAGGGTAATCAGGAGGTTGATAATGGAATCGGTGGGTTATGACATTATTTCGTGACTACTCGCTCTGGACCTTGGTATCGATTGGGCTCCACAAATAAGGCAGGCTGCAAGAGTGCGTCACACTCCTGTTTCAGTTATTGCCTCCGTGTGTACGTGTAAGTGAGCTGTGGTGAGTGTCGCTACCCCGCAGCACTGCTGCCCGGGCAGGGCTGCCAGAGGGAAGGTGTCGAGCCCCTGCCCACGGCCGGGCCCTCGGCACACAGAGCCCCTTCCCTCTCCCCAGCGGCCTTGCCCTCTCTGCCTTACCTCTGGGGTTGTTCTGTGACCTCCCAGAGGTGTTCTAGTTAAACAGAGAAAAAAATAAAAAGAGGAAAAGGGGAAGCTCAGCCAGCTCAGTCACTGCCTTGTGACCTGCCAGCACACCTGAGGCGATGAGGTATGCGGGGAAAGGAACAAGTATCACAAGTCTGAGCTGCTTTTTGAGTTGTGATTGGTGTGAATGTACTCATGTGTAGAAGTGTTAGGAGAGTGATGCGAAGCAGCCGTGTGAAATTTTCCTGAAAAAATAAAAGGACACACTTTCACATGTTCAATTTTTTGAGGATACAATGTCTTCCAGCACTGGAGCTGGTCATCTCCAGCAGAGAGCTGGTGTAGGTCACTGGGGTCTGATGGGGATAGCACTTAGTGCCTTTACGTTGAGACCAGACCATACTTTTGTGGGTGTATCTCTATATAGTGCCATATAATGAAACCTCAAGACAGGCCTTGAGCCCCTCAAACTACCAGAGGAAAAGAAAGGGAATAGCACACGAGGCACATTGTCCCCGGAGCAGTTTAAGTGGCCCTCAGAGTTGTATTCCTGAGCCTAGCTGCTGAGCAGTTAATTATGTAGTAACTGTACTTTTCCTTTCTGTTATAGTATCTTTTATGGACTAATTTGAGTCTGTGGAGTCCCTGCTGTGGGATGCTAAACGACAGCCTTCGCTTTGATACATAAATACGTGCTTGGCAAAAGTCATGTGCAAAGGTGTGACAAGGTATTTAGAGTACATGAAAAATATGGGACTTGATGTTATCCTAGAACTGAGGCATTAAGTTTTAATAGTGAGATTGATAGAGCCGATTGAAAATTCACAGAGAAATGAGACAGAATATCCATTACTTAATGTCTCAAAATCAAAATGGGCATATTTCAAAAGATACAAGATTGCTGGAATAGACATTATGGGCTCACTTCAGGAATAAATTCATAAAAACCTGTAGTTGTCAATATGGAGGAGGTCAAACTGGATGATGATAATGGCCCATTTCAGTTCCTAAAAATCAGTGAATCTAATAATTTCAGTAGAAGTCCTGGCTCTGACTGTCATTTGCACTGTGACCTCTTCACATCAATCCACATGGAAGTGTTAAGTGACGTTAAAGTAGGTGCGAGGTTTTTACTGACTTTGTCTCCTTTCTTCACTAGTAGGACAGAAAAAAAGGGGTTGTGTGTAAATAGGATTGAAAGCCTTATTCCAAAGCTTGTCTGCAAGTTTTTGGGGTTGGAGGAGAGAGTCTATCTCTAGCCTAGCTCCTTGTTTATCAGATTTTATATTCTCACGTCCCACATTGAAAATAACGTATTCTATGCTGAACGTAAAAGTCACTCATGCGGTTTTTCATTGTTTTTATTCAGAGACAATGTTTTTGACCTAAAGATGAACCAGATTTTAATCTTTTGTGGCCTTTTTTCACCTTGAGTCTTTTCCCATATTCTTTGAAATATTCATACTTGCATTGAGAAGCCAAATTTTTCAAGGTGATCCTAGGTGAATAGGATTAAACAACTCAGGTCAAACTACTTACTTAATCACTGTATATTCTTCATGCACTTGGCAAGAAATTATATTTCATACAGCATTCTTTATAGTCTCAAGTTTTAGTATTCCGAGAGAAGAAAAATGAAAGGCAAATATCATGACCTTTTGTATCTCAATGACCTGAAACTGGAGATGGGTTGCAATTTAAATACAGAATTCAATCCCACCTTTACAGTATCTGTAGGCACTTGTAAAATATGTCTGGGGCATTCAGAATGGAAAAGATATAATGTAATATCCTTCCAGGGAGAAGAGCTCTGAAAATTGCCATTTTCCCTTCGCACATTAAGACATTTACTGATGAAAATTCATGCATTTGATTAAGAGAAAGTCATAATTTCTCCCAGAAGCAAAGCTGTTTTCCCTTTTACTTGTTTTATTTGTTTCTAGTGCAGGAGAGATGACTCATGTTTTGGGTTTACACTGGAAAAAATGCTGATTTTTTTTTTTTTTTTTTTACTGTTTTCCTTTGCAAAAATGTTTCACTCTATTAAATTATCATCTATTAATGATGTGGCTATTCAGTTTCTACTCGGTATTCTTTAATAGAATGAATTCTGACAGTCAAACATCGGAATTCAATCTGAGTACATACCTGAGTGTGTCTAGGCAAAAAAACTAGACCTAAGCAGAGGTGTGATTTTCTCAGTCTGAGCATGTGCTCAGCCCCAAGGCAGTCAAAAAAGGAGAGTAATACCTGTAGCACAGAGAGTAAATTTTAGGAACAGATAGACTTGAAAAGAAGATCTGTTTCGCCCTGAAAATATGAAAACTTTTGTTGAATGTACTGTCTGGACCTAACAGGTTTGAGTGCAGTGGAATATAAGTAGGAGGAGGAGGCTCGCACGGAGCAGCAGCCCCAGTGGGTGCCTGCACTTACCCTGCTTCAGCCTCTGATAATCGCATCTCCAGGGTCCCTGCAGCTCCGACAGCAGAATATGAAGATTCCTCGCCACACCCGTTTTGCAAATGGGAGGGATAAGATTTTAAAGTCTGACCGTTGACTTGAACTGCCTCATCCTCAGAAGTACCTCTCTTGAGTACCCTTCAAGAGGCCTAGATTTTTAGGAATTCCTGAGCGCCTACATTGTGAAAATCAGACTTTGCTGGAATTTTTTAGCATAGGGGTTCGAGGTCATTATTCATGTCAAAATTCTGAATGAAGGCAATATTGTTTTATCCCCTGCATTGGATAGAAAAGAGGATGGTCTGGCTGACCAGCGGGAGTGTAATGTAGCTGCAATGACACAGGCATTAGGGGATTTCAAGTGATGCAGATGATCCAGATAGGTTCAGAAGTGTGTTTTCAGCTCCTCGTTCAAAGAAGCAACAAAAACGTGTCTGGCAGTCATTGAAATGTAGCACTGCAGTTATTCTCTCCTTTCCATCTGGTGCCAGAGAGATTCTTAGTCAGTGGTTTGTACCATCTGTGCTTACACAATTCTGCCCACAAGGAAATGAGGAAATGTTTCATGATTTTTCTGACTGGAGTGGAACAAAGGCAAACATCTGGACTGCTGCAGCAACAAGATGGACAAAGGGAAACCTGCTGGTGGAGTTTTAAAGAGGGCAAGTAGATTTCATGACAACAAACATACCAAATGTATGCCCTGTTAGCTTGGAAACAGTATCTAAATTAGACTTCTGTGTTTGGCATTATGACTGACAGCTACAAGTGTAGGCCTGTGATGGATATTTTACCTCATAGAAGAAATCATTATGTTGAAGGTGTTACAAGAAGTTCTTGCTATTTGTTTCTCTAATATTCCATTGCCTTCATAAGATAGGTGAGGACACTTTACCAATGAAACTATAAGCAAAATACATTTGTGCATAAGCTTTTAGAGAGCTTCTTTCAAGTATGAGAGACCTGCATATCCAGTGTCAGGGAGGTAAAAGTTCTCCAAGTGAACACTACCACTTTTTGGTAAGATTTTTTGACCTCGTGAGTGCCTAACCTGTACATTAGTAATAGTACGTTTGGAAGAAGCAGGCAGAAAATGCTAGAGTTTAAAAAAAAAAACAAAACAAACAAGCGGGAGTTTGAACAATGTTCTGTGGTTTTTGTTGTATGCTTACCACTAGTGCTCACCAGCATGCAAATACCAGGAATAACTATGAAGGCACCAAGCGCAGGATGTAAGAAAAGGTTGGTCGTCTTTGACTGCTGGATTTCTCTGACAAAATTTGTCTCCTCTAAGGCAGTTTGTCTTTAATTTTCTTTCACAATTATTTCCCTAGCTTCTATTTCCTTGCAGTATTTGGTATTATTTATAAAGCTGCAGCTGCCAGGCTGATACGGTTTTGCAGGAGCCAGCTTTCATTTTTTAAAGTGCATTTTTTTTTGCTTCTCGTTGTTCCAGAGAAAAGTTGAAAACATAAACCTTAACACCAAAAAAATATGAAGGGAAAATAAAAGAATGAATGTCGAAGCCATTGTTTTAGAAACGAGGTCTTAAGACTTGTTCATAATTTGGAGGGAGGGGGAGAATTTTTTTAGCATTTGGAGTTAATGCATTTCCTTGAAAGGAAGAAGCGTGTCTTTCAGCAAGGTGTACCACAGACATTTATAGGACCAGTAAGATCTGTATCTCTTTTACAATACTTTGAATGTAAGGAACAATAAATTGGCAGTGGCAAATTAAGGAAAACAGAAGGAAAGCAAAAGCAGAATCAGGTCCTAAAGAAGCTATAATACTATAGTGTACTATAGAATAGAGCATGAACTTTACTTAGTTTTTTAAGAAAAATATAAAGCAGAGTGATAAACATTTATCAATTGTTGAAGAAAACATTTGCCTCTGTCTCAGTTTACCTTTCTTGCACTATGGGTAGAACACTTTTCCTCAAAAGTTCTGTTGGTTTTAAGAGGTTAGGATTTTTTTCCCGTTTTCCTTTAGATCCTTCAACAGACTAACATTTTTCTTACTGCAAATACAATAGCTCATAGGGAAAAATTACTAGTAGTCTGTAACACTTTTGCAAAAATTGCTATTGAAATTTATTCAAATTTTATGCATTTTTTTGTCTTTTCCTATTTTTTCATCAAGCTCATTTCACAATTTCACAAAATGAGACTTGGTGCTTGGAAAATGTTTTGAGATTTTGGAATTAAAAACAATTGTTCTAGAAATGATACCTTTTTAAAGAAAGAGGAGCTTGCCTCTTAGAAAAAGAAACGCCCGCAGAAGTAATACAGTGAAAAGGAAAGACCGAATCAATTGTTCCTATGCTTCCTTCCTTAGTATTGAATTATTCATTATTTCCTTTAACAATGCACAGAAGATAACCTTTTGTTTAAAACTTAAGACCCCCACTGAAGTTGCACATTAAACAAAAATAAATCCATGACTAGGAAGCATTCACAGATTCTGACTAATTAGCATACTTTGAGAGTTACCTGTCTTGTGACTTCTCTGGGCTTATATTTGAAAGCAAAATCAGATGCCATTTCCCAGCTGAAGTGCATCTGTATCATTGTAATACCTTACGTGTTTTTAGATGATGTCCTTTTATCATAGTCTTTTTTGGATATGGAGATACTACAGTTTGGTCATATTTCAAGTTCACTCATGTCTGTATCAACTGGCATTAACCTGAATGTTAGGTAGGGTAGGAAAATAAAAAATAAGTGAATTTAAAATATTAGCCTCACAAAAGCATAGATCTGGGATGCTGGGTAAAGGAGTAGCAGTGTTACAGAAAGGTGGCGTCTAGGAGGGAGTGGGCAAATGGCATTTGTCTGTCTATGAATATAACCCCTATTTTTGACAGGTTAGTATACCAGTAGTAATATGTGAAGGATATAGCTCAGGATATAGTAAACATCTTTTGTATATCGAATATTTTATGAAAGAATCAGACTGTCTATGCCAGTGTTAAATAACTTCTGTAAACAGGTGGAACTGGTTACTGGTCAACCAGGTGCCACTAAACCAGAAGCGTTTCCAGTATTTTTGTATTTTATGTGACCTTCCTTTTCTCTGTGTTCTGGGCAAATTCTGTCATTTGGAAAAATCTGTCTACAGCTTCTACTGTGCTCTTCTCTGTCTTGCTACTCCCTGCAGGATGGTGTTTTCCGGCAGGATCTGGGGTGTAGAGAGTGAGGCAATGTTTAGGGTACGTGGGGCTGACCTCCATGGAGGGCTTCACATAGTGGCACAGCATCTAGTACATTTTCCCAGGGAACCCAAGAAAGTTGTCGTGATTTCTGATAAAATATTTTCCATGTGATTTACCTGTACTCAAGGTAGATAATGTGGGGGTCTTCTAAGGCTGGGAGTGGATGTGAGCAGGGCATTGGCATTGAAATGTCCTGTCTCAGTGGCATCATTTTCCTTGGCCTTCCCCTGCTCCGAGACTGGGTGCTGTTAGACTCCAAAGCAGGGAAATTTGGAGCTCTTTTAAGACTGAATCTTATGGGTGCTTGTAGAAAAGAGGTGACATTTCACATTAGAGGCAGATGGAAGAAATATTTATTTGGCATGTTGATTTCAAGTAAATGATGGATGCTGTAATCTGCTCACTGGATTGGAATGTTAGAGTAAAGCTCCGGGGAACACAGAATTATTTGGCCAGAGAGGCAATAAAAAGGGCATAAAAAATTGATTTATCATATGTTTCTGCACCTTTTCCCAAGGTTTTCACCTCCACATACCAAGATATGTGTTTATTATCATATATGATATTTCACAGAAGTACAGTTAATGCATACGAATGTATACCCAAAGCTCATACACAAACCAGCATAAATGTATTACAGAAAGAAAGCAAGCATACTATTAAAATTTTAGTGATAAATATAGCATTATATATGGAAGTTTCTTACGGGGATGGGGTCAGGGGAAGAAGAGTAGGGCAGGGGAAGTGTTCCTGGGTCATAGGTCTTGAATGGGGAAATGAAAAACTTTCCCTGATCTGCAGTGGGCCTGTGACTGTTTTCTTTCCATCTGAAGAAAAAATATTTTCCTGTCATCAATAGTCAACTTTCACAGTGGTTAGTGAAAGAACCTTCATTTCCATCTTTAGATAATCATCCCTCTATTTTTTTTGCCAAGGAAACAGCTGATGCTTTGTCCATTGTGCAGAGGAAAACATATTTCATCTCTGTTTATGTTCAGAGAATGTCTTGTACAGTATTTTGGTGTCTTAATTTATGACCTATAGTAATAATAGCCATCATCATTTTAATGAACTAATTGGATTAATTACTATTATTGCACAGTATTATTACTATTCTTACCATAATCACCATGGGGAAAATTTTAAGTATTAGGAATCAAGAATTGTATTATTGAAACTCTAATTCATAGCGTGCCAATATTTTCCCTGTAAAGCCCCAACTGTGCGGTGTTAATAATGGAATTAGTTCAATTCATAATTTAGCTGCAAAATTATGAACAGAGTTACTGTTTTTTCAATATTTTTGAGTTTTGTTAAATTATCATTTAACAAAATACCATGGTGAGCTAAATGTCAAGGGAAAAAATTTAGTCCCTTGCTTTGTATTATTCGGATTAAGTTTAAGTGCTTATTTTCTGAAGATATTTAGGCTCAGTATTTCCCCTGAATGGAAGAGGAATTGTAATACTGCATTTTGTGGGCAGTAGGTACTCACAGATGCTTCTGCCCAGTATCTTATATATAGCTATACCTAGGTTTGTTTTACTGTTGTCATAATCTTAGAACAGATTGTGCTGTGCAGGAATTGTTTGTCACTTGTACTTTGCTCATATTGAAGAAATAAAGTAAAATAAATGAAGGTGAGGCAAAATGTAAAAATAAGGATCGTTCAAGGCTCAAAGTATGCAACACTGCAAGTCAAAAAAATGTTAAAAACCATAATACAAAGAATCAGCTGATGGGGAACCATAAATGAGAATGTAATGCCTGTGAGAAGAGTAACGTGAGTCGTGTGAAAACACAAAGTTGTGATTTCTGTTTCTTCCTTTGTGACTATACAAAAGCATCTGATGCAGCTGATTCTAATCAGTTGAAGACTTTAATCTTATATTTCAAAGTAGATGAATGGTCTCTATAGCAAAAAGAAAAAAAAAAGTCCTTGTTACCTTTTAATGAAGGATGCATTAAAATTAATAATCAGTTGAGTTGAACAATTCAGAAATTATCAAGTGAAGGCAGAACCTGCAGTCCTTCAGTAAAGCAAACTATTGCTGTTGTAAGGGGACTCTTAATCTCAAAGGAGCTGCTTCGTTATGAGCAAGTGAAGATGAACAGTCTGATCATAGACACATAAACATACTGCTTACGCACATGAACAGATTCAGGGCTCCACAGTGCTTAGGGCTCTCTTTTCAGTTATTGTAGTTGCCTTAGTGGTCTTTACTAAATACTGGAAATTAATTAATTCACTATTCATCTCTTTCAAATACTAGTATTTGATAAAAACAGAAAAAAAAATTATTTTCTAAAATGATAATTATCTCACGGCTAAGTCTAGAGTGTTTGCTCACCTGGATAGGATATTTACTCAGCGTACATTCCTTCCATTTTTACAGTTGAACATTTGCAACATAGTTTTTAAAATCTTTTTTTTCTTTTAGATGGACATGCAGTTTCATGTATTAATGATCAGATGAACCAGAATGATGTACCAGGATGCCCTACGTAATAAATGCACTGCTTTTAAGAGGCATCATATTTAGAGCTTTTTAAATACTCAGGTTTGCTTGGCACCTGATCTGTTTTGTTCAGTAGAAATATCCGGGATTTCCAGACATACAGCAGTGCAGTTGCTCAAACCAGCTTGCCAGATTTCCTCAAATTCCAGACAGATGTTAAGCATTCTTGAATTGTGCCACCCATGTTAATGTTCTAAGCAGAAAATGGAGACGTGCTAAGGGAAGGAGTCACAAAACCTCTTAAAAATTCTTCTTTTTCCCTTTATAGTAACTGAATTCAGGAAGGGACAGGCTATGGATAATCTACGTACTGTGGACTACTTTTCGTCCACATTCTCAGATCCTTAAGCCATGTTTTGTTGTTTCTGATCCGTGGCTGTACCATCATTTGAAAACAGTGGTATGCCAGATGCTACCTTCTTGCTCTCCTTTTTAAGACCCTCTCCTTTATAAGATCCTTGTGCCTGACTTTACAAGGTCTTAAAAATCAGGTTTTTGATTGGTGTGTGCTGTGGACATATCCTTCTCAGCAAGATTCGGTGTTACTAGAGCTCTTAAGGAGGTGATTTTCTTGGGTGTAGCCTGGATCTTAGTTCAAGGAGATGCCTCATTCTGCACTTGGAGGACAAATTTGCCCAGTCCTCAAACTAAGCATGAGCTTTCAATAAGCTCTGGAGTTCGGCTCACTCTGAAGTAATTATACTAATCAGCTGGAAAATAACTGTGCCATGCAGTGGTGTATAGCCTTCTGATTTAATGAAATAAATTGATTGTGAGGAAAATTTTGGTATTAAACTGTTTAAGATTATCCATAGGTGCCGTATCTGAAGTCATGCCGTATGTATGGTATCTGTGATGGTCCTCCACGTGTCTTTCATGTATCTTTGTGTGGACAGCTAGTATTGGGATTTGGAAGTAAATATTAGCTTTTGTGTGAGTAACTATTAAATGTGTATGTACTGGTCAATTTTCTCCCTTCTATATATTTTTGCAGCCTTATGTTATGTTGGTTTATGCTTATAATAGGATCCCCCTTTGCTTTGTTTTTCATTAAATGGATATAAATTTGCTTTTTCAAATTTAAAAAGTTCAGAGAAAATTAAGTCAGGAAAAAGCTGAATGCGTATGTCGCAATGAATGAGACATCTTCCTTTAAGTCAGGAAGAACATACAGTGATTTTTCAGAACCTATTTTTACAATCTTTGAATGTGCACATGTAGTGAGCTCTTTGAAACAGGGAAGGTCTTTTGACTGGGTGTTTTGTGTCTGTGCCGAATAGAATGGGACTGTGACCCTAGGATCAGTTTTGTCAGTAACAGGAATGGAAATTCTGATGATAATAGTTAGGCTATTTCCTTGTGTTAACACAGTTTTGCAAATCCCATTGAGACACTCCTGTCAGACGTCAGAATATGTAAAAAGGGATGCTGTGTGAATACATTCAGACTGACATTCAAGAAGCTGGGAGCCTGAGAACAAGGGAATGATCAAAACCGTACTTTGGAAGGAGGGAGCAATGGAAGGAGTAGAAAATTTGGGCCACCGCAGAAAATAGGTATAGCACTTGATCCCAGAAGAACTGTTAGAAATGCGTCTGATGAAGAAGCATTGTGTGTCTTTGGGCAGGCTGTGAGGACAAGCCTGTATCAGGGAATGGCAGGGGAGGGATTGTTCAAGAAAAGATGGCTCTAGCTGAAGGGTGAGACTGAAAAAGGGGTGCTCTCTCACTGCTTACTAAGAGAAACAGTCAATGGTATATGAGTTTGAGCGGAAAGTGAAAGTGAGACCTATTTTATATCCCAAGGATCCATATCTAGAGACTAGATTGATTGAGGTGAAATTCATGTGATGTTGAAGAAAAGTTATTTGAAAGATTAATTATTTTCATTTTGCCCCAGCTCTACCTCTCTAGTGCATAAGAAAACAATTTCTTACATTTCTTATAGTTTTTACCTCTGATTTTAGTTTAACAGGACAGACTATTTTTTACTTAGTCTGAGATGCATGATACCAACCACGTTCCTTTGTCCTTGAAGTCGATAATTCTGTTGTTGAAGCCAAGAAAACTGGCCTTCAGATTCTTGCCTTGTTTTTCCATTTCAATCATACGATTTGTAAAGACTTACCTTGCCTTTTCCTAAATTACGAATCACAGGACAGTGGAAAAAGATGAGTACTTTGACAGTGCATGTGAGATGAAGATAAACAGTGATAAGATTGATGATTCATATAACAACTCATCTATTTCTGTTTGGATATGAACATGCTCTCCACTCTTATGTTGGAAAAATCACTAAAATAAGTTGGTAAACCGATGATAAAATCCTAAAATAAAATAAAACCCATTGCAAAGTTGTAGCATTTCAAAATTGACTGTAAAGAAGCCTTTTTATGTGCAATTTCACTATCACTCAATAGGTAAGTAGAACATGTTTGATTTCGTTGTGCCGTTTTCAAATTGTGTTATCTGACAAACTTAGTACAGAATACATAATTAGATCATACCACTGTATTTATGATAATGAACGCTGCATTCGCAATACTTGAAGCCTCACATTAGGCAGATATTTAATTTTTTATAGCTGTTTTTGACAGGTACCATTTTTTATCCTGAACATAAATCTGTCAGGAATTCTATTTGTACTAAAGGCTTACATGTAGTATATTACAATTTTGATTTTTAACTGGCCAATTTGTGCAGGCATTTTATTTTCCAAGCAAAGTAGCTTTAAAGAAATACTTTGTAATTACCACTTCTTTATTGTGTGTCCTCATTTACAGTATAAAGCGGGCTTTAAAACACTTAAAATTATGGTATTTATCAAAATGTTATATATTCCACAAATAAAAGTCTTCTGATACAGAAAAAAAGCCCCACTTCATAATAGTTGCTGGCAATTCATAGAATGTGAATGGGCAAAAGCACAAAAATTGTAAGTTTAGATCAGACAACTTTGAACTGGATCTGGAGGATGAAAGTGCCTATGTGTATTGTTGTTGAGGTTAATTTTATTAGGTAGTGAAGAAGTGGAAAATAAGACATAGAGAAGACTGAAAAAACAGGAGAAGGCCCAAACATGGTACTGAGTTTCTTATCTAAATGTAAAATTGAGGGTTCTGACACTTTGCAGGAATTGCCTTGTATCTTCGGAGTGCAGTCACTGTACCATAATCCTAAACAACTATTGTTCATTGCTAATTAATTATTCATAATCAGGTTTTGATGCTCACTCATGCTGGCCTGCTAGCCTGTTTTGCTGAAAGAGGGAAATGTCGTGGACACACACGTGTGTGATACTAAATAACTGGATTCACAGGGCAAAATTTCTCTTCTAGAGAAGCAGAAGATATTCTACCTTGGCACCAGATCTCATCTTCTGTTTTTCATTAGCAATATGAATGTAGTGAAAACCAATTACTTTCGGACATGATGCAGAAAGCAGTTTCAAAATATGTAGATACTCTCATTGTAGTTTCAGCACTCATGATCTCTCTAGTTATTTTCGTTGCCAGAAAAAAGTGAAACAGCTTGGGAATCTCTGGACAGTCTCTTTGGCTTCTACAGTCCCAGACTGCGTTTACCACAGGAAGATAATTTAAAGCAGGGGAAAATAATTAATCTCTGTTGCAATTGTGTGGTTTGATTTCATAATGCTTGTAGCCTCTGTAGGCTGAATAATCAAGGACGTAACTGAATGCAGATTCCATTTGCTGGAAACATTCTTGTTGATTTAATGTGGACTTTGGATCAGGCCCTGAGCGCATAGGGAAGAGCCCAGCCCAGGAGATGAGGGTTTTAATAGACCTTTCTTCCTTTAAGATGCTCTAGAATGCGTGGAAATACACATTGGGGAGCCTGGAGAGTACACGGGTAGGTATGTGGAATAGAGACTTATCTACAAGTAAGTCCAAGAAGAGGAAGATTATATTTATCGTAAAGCAATTGGGAAAAGCAGTGTGCCTGTGAATCGGACGCTACATCTTCCCCTTTATCTGTTTAACTGATAGTGGGAGAAACACTGATGTGCCCTTGTCTGTGAAGTTTGCATTCCTGCCTCAGAATGGAAAGTCTCCAAAACCTGTGAAACAGTGACACCAAAGTGATGATTAACTTTATAGGCTAAATCGCCTTCATTAAGTTTCATTTGATCAAATTAAAGCTCTCTTTTTTTTTTAAGCACTGCTTTAAAAAAGAAACAATTAACACTACTACTCTGGGGCCTTGAGTGCAGATACTGCAGTCCCAGAGACTGGATGCTGTCAAAATTTACTGCCTGTATTGTCTGAAGTATGAATATTTTATTCTAAATGCTTTGGTTAAGGCCTGCTTCTCACGGTATGGTAGAATTTAATGAACATGCTTTCCTAAATAATTTTATGTCATTTAGTGCTTTAGTGGGGGCATATAATTCTCAGATGCATCACGCAAATGCATTGTGCCAATTATTTAAATTGTACTTTGAGTCACTCGTGCCATATCTCTGCAGCTAATTAATAACTTCTACACCTGGCTTTTGTTAAAGACACCCCCCACCCCACCCCATTTTGTTTCTTGTCTGCAGAATTCTGCTTTGTGCATTCTTCCTTCCAAGACTCAGTGTTTGCTATAAATTTGGCAAAGATGAACAGCCACGATGAGTGCAAATGGACAAGACAATGACTGCAGGTGGCAAATGGGGGTTGGAAGCCTAATGGGTAAAATTTCAAAGACTATTTAGCCATTATCTGAAGAAAATATTTAGTTACCAGTCTGGGGTATGACAATTTCAGCATATGTTTGAATAGTAAGAAATCTTCTTGGTGGATGATGTGGGCTATTTAAATAACACCTTGCTACCTGTGCTCAGTGTCAAAAGAAATGGATGACAAGGGATTGGCGGTGGGACAAGATGGCGAAGTGCTGTGTGAGGTGGGAAAGCTCAGCCAGAGCCCGTGGAGGGAGTGACCCCACCTTGCTGGAGAGCACTGGCAGAGTGCAGCCCTGGAGTGTGGACCCGGAAGGGAAGAACACATACAGATTTAGTAGAAATACCTTTGTCAGTTTTTCTTAATAGGAGAAGCATTCCTGAAGGCAGGAAAAAATGAATTTCTGTCCTTTAAAATACGCTGGCATGATGGAGGCCTTTCGTGAGTCCGGCTGTGGAGGTGGTTGGGAAAGCCTCATCTCTGGATGCTTGAGAGATCTGTTATCTGTAGCCAGAGGAAGGGACTTGTGCAGTGGGGGACCCTCAAGAAGCAAAAACCCAACCCCAAACCAAGGCCAAATAAATGTGGGGCTGGCCTGACCCTGAGCTGGTAGTGGGCAGCCCTTGTCATAAGCCCTACCAAGCTCAAGTAGTTGCTGCTAAAAGTCACAGACAAAAAATGGACCAGCGAAAGTGAGCAACGATTGAATTGTGACTTGCAAAGGAAACTTGGGAGAGTTCTAGAAGGTAATTGTTAAGAAGACATGAACTAGTGAATTATGTTTCTCAAAATTACATGATTTTTAGCTGGCCTAATGGCATGTGGTTGTCATCTGGTTTCAGGAATAGCAGCACAGGTAAATTAATAAGTATCCAGACAGTCTTGTGGCTGATCACTTTTATTTGCTTGTTGTTTCTTTTATTATTTCTTCTCAGAAACCTTCCTTGCTGTTCACTGTTATCAAACATTTAAGTAACTCAGTTATTAGACATTGTAGGTTTAAATATAATATTCAGGTTTTAATCTCTGTAAAGAAATTCTCTTTATCAGGAGAAATGTGATGACGTATTGAAAGAAAAACTTCAAAATGCCATTGTGTTTTGATTGTGAGTTATGTCTAGATTGAGAAATTTGGCAAAGAATTTAGAATTTAAGGTACTTACTTGAGCTTCTTAGGAAATTTTCAGGAATTAACATCTTTGCAAAGATGTCCATTCCTGATGTTCATTATCAAAGTGTATTTTTCAGAAACTATATGGTAGTATCAGTTTTTGATCTAAGTAAAATTTCATAAAGGCACATTATAAAATATCCCATCTTGGCTTATTTGACTTCCTAAAATCTGTTTTTCCTCTGCTGCACATGTTCAATAAAGCTTTATCACTGTGTTCCTCAGTGTAGATTCTGTATATTACAGATTGTGTATGTTTAATTTGGTTGGTCTGTTTTCAGTTTGGGTCCAACTGATTGTTTATAACAACAAGGTTTTTCTTTTAAAAAATTGTCCTACTTCTACAGTAATTCTGTATTTTTAATTTCAATTTCTGTTGCTTTTTGTACATTTAGGCAAGGAAATGGGATCTTGGTTCAGCTATCTTGGTTCTTCTTTGCCTCAGGAATACCTGAATTAAAGGAGAGTTTAGTGCTGTGTTTTTTAAGTAAGAACCTTTTTGCGAGCTGGTGAATTTTTAAATTATTTTTCTATTTTAATTTTTAGCAATTCTCTGAAATGACTGCAGGCTAAGTACTGCACCGGCAACAGCGCAATTATGTCATGTTTAGTTTAGTGGTGGACTTGGCAATGCTGGGTTAATGGTTGGGCTTGATGATCTTAAAGGTCTTTTTCAGCCTAAATGGTTCTATGGTTCTCTTGAGCTAAGGACCTGTAGTAAAATTGCTTGAAGTGTTATTTATGAGCATTGCAGTTCCTAGGCCTTGAACACTTCAAGATATAATACGAGTAATAATGTGCCATTTTCCACTTTATCTCGGTGCAGCATTATTATAGTTACAGTTTTCTCATTGTAACTGCATTAATGGGGAAGGGGGGAGAAGGAAAGAGAAGCATGAGACAGACGAACGACAGGAAGGAACCCACTTTTCCAGCAAGGGAGAAGAACAAAAGATTTTCATGATCTCTTTCTTGGTGTCTTGATGCTGATGTAAGATCCTGTTCAGCTTTGAACAGAGGACATTTGTGTATATTTAACCGTCTGGAGCTGTTTTGCCCCGCAAAGCAAACAACGTCAGTCTTGTCCTTAACTTTCAGGGAGCAACCAACAAGGACAACTCTGAAACATGCTTTCTCTAGACGTGTCCTTGTCTTAGACATGCTTCCTGTGTGCCACTTACACTGATAGCATGAAGAGCGGGAGAGGATGAGAACCTGTGGCATAAATACACTAAAGACAGTGCTAGCACAACTTTCGGATGGATGACAAAAGGCAGCACTGACACAGACCTACGGGTTGGAAACTGCAGCATGTGGAGAGAAGCAGCAGAATCCAGGCAAAAGTGGGAAACTGGGCAGAAATCCTGATCGGCAGCTTTCTGCGCAAGGTCCTGCTTGCCCATTTAACCCCTAATTTGGAAGGAAGTACACAGTTTGTCATACCAATCTTTAGAGGTTGTTGACCCCTCTTATAAAGCATTGAATAACATGTCAGCTGAAAAGCCCCCTTTCCAAGCCATTTGCAATTTGGCTACCACTGCTACTTCTTTCTCAGTTGGGCTTTTCCATTGCTTTCAGTAGCAATTTAGAAACAGAACCAGTTCCAGTTCCAGCTGTGTTAAGCAAGCTTAATGGCTGCTTTTTTTTAAAAAATGCTGTTGAGAAGGACTGCTTGCTGGTGGCTGATATTCTCAGACAACTGTTGATTATTTTCTTGTCATTTTCAGTTCATTGGCTGAGGAAAAATGGCTCTAATAAACAGTGACAACTGTTGGTTTGGCAACAAATCCCACTCAGCTTGGGGCTTTACACAATATAGCCCCCCCAACAAACCCAGCTCGTCCTTGTTTTCCACTGGTGAGGTATAGCAGCAGTGTAATTCTTAAGCACTGCTTTCTCACCCTTACTCTCCTTGAGTGTTTCTCCTTGTGTTCACATCATGAATTCCTGCACTCTTTGTTCTAATCCAGCAAGTTGGTTAGATGGTGTTGGAGTGGCGTGTTCATACAGATCGTAGAGAACAAACAAAAAGTAGATGGCAGGTACGTAGAAGAGAAACCGTAGGGATTTCTTCGGAGCTCCACTGATGATGCACACACATTGCATGGGTGATTTATAAAACAAAGTATCTGTCTGGATGTTATTAGAAGTCAAAAACAAGTTGTACGTTTGAAAATCTCTGTTAGCAAAGAGTGCCCTCAGGCAGTTCAACTTTTTAATCTTCATCTTATTTATTGAACAGAACGTAAATAACCTATCAGCAAGATTAGAAGGAGTGAAAGGCAGAGAAACTCAGTTACCTGTGTCCTTTATGTGATACTGAGGAAGTAATTTGTGCAGTCAACTGAAACGTGTTTCTCAGAGCTGCAGAGAAGTTGGACATTGTTTTGGATACTATTTTTGAAAAAATATTGTTAGACATATAGACATCTGAATTGAAAGAGGGGTGGAAGAACAGTGTGTTCCTAGAAAATAGTGACTTTTTTTCCAGTGTTGTTGACATCCTCTGATTTTTCATTAAGATGTGTCCATACTTAAGTGATGAAGTATCTAGATAAATCTCCAGACATGAAAGTCTCATTTCTGATTAAAAGTAATAAATTCATGAAAATATGCTGCTGTGATATGCATTTGCTATCAAAGTTTAAGTCATGCGTGAGTCTGTGAAATGGGAGTGAATAGCAACTGTGGTAAACTTCAAACTTAAGAAAGAAAGGAGATGAAATCTTATAAACAGCCAAGAAAAAAATGTGAATTGCATGTGGAAAATGAGAAGGCTTTCAGGAATGTCCTGCTGTAAATAGAAATAATCTTGGATGCAGCAGACATATGTGGCCAAGAATAATACAAACAGGCTGAGGTTTCTGGTGTGTGTTGAGCCTCTAATGTGACAGCATTATTCATAGACCTTTTGCCGCTATCTGAAGATCTGAGTAATAATTAGAGATAGGACAGAGGAATGACTACGCAGACTGCTTCCCACAGAGATCTGATTGTCTAGCAAATTGATAGAAAATCCAATTTCCAAGTAAAGTAAAATTTTCACCTGAGTGGAAGCTTAATACTGCTCTGAATGGCTAATATCTTGCTATGGGCCAGTTCGCTGACATCGATCATGTTGCAAGGGAACCTGTAGCAGGACCAAAACTGCTGTAGCCCAAAGTAGGCTAGACTAGTTTGCCTGGGTGGCCAGTGAGGTCTGAGAAGCACTATCTGCTTTAAAAAGAAAAAGACAGAGACTGATAACTGGTTTCAAATGCACTAGTAATCCTGTCAGCAAGCAGATGATAACATATTTTAAGTGAAATGTCTTGAATCAGAGTTACTTAGCTGTTGTGTTATATATATGACTTTTTGTTTAGCTTAACTTTTGTTTTTTTTCTAATGTGTGAATCATGAAATAAGTTTGCACTTCTGAAGATACTACCCTATGAACCCAAGAGCCTATGGCCAAGATCGTTGTGTATAACACATTCTGAAAATAGGGTAGCATGAGGGCTTTCCTAAACAACCGTTTTTTGTGCTTCTCCGTAGATACATATCTGTAGTAAGACATGTATGCGTTCCTTAACCCTGTTGGTGTAGGGTACAGGAGAACTTGGCCCTTTGGATCTAAGCGAGGGAATGAAAGTGTGTCAGTGGGATTAAGCGTCTGTATCACCAATATTACAAGGAAGGGATAAAAGTCAGTTGAATGTTTATGACTGCTTTAGCCTTTAACTAGAGGAAAAGAGGATGGAGTCTGAGAATCAAGCCATTTTCTGTCACTAGCTAGTGAATATTCTCTTTCACTTTGCATTATAGAACCCTCTCTTGTGGCATGGGAGAAGTAGGTGATGACTGGCGTGGATGTTAGAGTGACTAGCAATAGGTTCCTGTAGGAAGACTGAGAAATACTGAAGCTTTAGCAACTGGAAATCATTAATAAAAACATACATTTTAATTCTAAAAAAACCAGCAATGTGGGAACACATTGCTGGAATACCAGCATATTCTAATAGCAGCAGTAGCCTCTTTAACAGAAGCACTGTGGCTTCTCTCTTTTCAACTATGGGACTAATTAGCTATTGCTACTTCCAATTTTTAACCTCGGTCTATTGGTTCATTTCATTTTTATTCTGTCTTTAATCGTAGCACGTGTATCTCGGCTTTATGTGGCATCCAGGCTTAAAATGCTGTGAATGAGTGAAAGAGCAGACAGGAATGCCTGGAAGCTGAGCATACCCTGTGTGAAGGTTGTTTTCTATGGAATCACTGTAGACACCCAACAGAGACAATTAGAATATATCTACTCCAAAATACCCTCTGGTAGAGCATTGGTGGCTAGCTAATTAGAGGCACTTTTACAGCCCATGGAGATAATGAGACTCCACTGCCACCTCAATAGAAGTGCTCACAATGGGCCAGAAAATACCTTGTGCTTAGCTTATAGAGGGCTGAAATCTGGCAAAGGACTTGCTTTCTTTTGAGGCTAGGTCCTTTACTCACAGTGATGGCTCATCTGCTACATGGGCTCTACTGACTCTCTTTTATAGCCTGCATTATTATCTTCTGTTGCATTTCTGTTGCAAGACTGCCTTACGGAGGAACCGATGTGCCAAACTCTGCTGGTCTCAGAGTATACTTCTGTATGGTCTTCTAGTGTGCTTCTAGGGATCTCTGTGTTATTCCAGCAACCTACTCCAGATGATTTGTGTGGGAGCTTTGAATCATTTCTTATGCTTTATTGTTTACCTGGTACATGAAATACAAAATAAAAATTAGAGATGATTACACAGGCTGTGATTAGAAATAATTGATGTTTAGCAGCTAGTAATACAGACTAATGCTTGAGACATGAAGTTAGTATCAAAGCCTGTTTATGGGCTAGTCAACTAGAAGTCAGTCAATATGGAGATTGATTGAATCTTTGCAGGGGAGAGTTTAAGCTGTCGTGAACTCCTCAGGACACTAATAAAAGGCGCAGCATCTGTATAAGGCTGCAGAGTTGGGGACGTTTTTGTGCTGTATCTCAGCAGCGAGGTCCTGGGCTCTAGTGTGTCTCTGTGTAAGCTGACTCCAGTGGTATCTGAGCTGACTCGCGGTCTGAGTGCTGCTGCTGTGTCCTAGCTATGGAACGTAAGAGTTAGATCCTGAAAATATTAACAGGTACATGTTAATAAAAAGAGGTGATAGAGGCTGGGAGCACACCTTTCCCACCAGCTTCTTCAAGTATTACAAAATGTGTGTCTGGAGAGGCGGCACAGGGGCTCTTGCAATAAATCTAGGTTGGCCCTTGGCCAAAAGAAGTTATCATTGAGCTCAAGGATCTGGGCTTCTCCTGAGGAAATAAAAAAGCCTCATAGTCTCATGTTTCTAGCTGCACAGTTTACGTTAAATTAAAATATGTTTTATCCATTTAGCAGTCTGAATAATAAAAGCTGTATACAGCTGCACTAGCACTGTGCTGCGCATTTTAATGACAAGCTTGTGACTACGCTAGAATTGCAACTGCAGTTCAGATGTTTCTTAATGTATCCCAAATATTTTATTAGGGCTTCTTTTAAGTATGCATGCCAGAGAGGGAGGGGAGAAGAAGAGTAAATAGCATTTAAGATTTTAATAATTCTTTGTTAAAGAGAGTTAATGTAAGGGAAATATGGAAATTGTATGTTTTCAGACTGACAAGCATAATCACTTTGCCAAAACATGATTCAAATAACTGTCTAAATATTTGGAGTGTCTTCTAATAAAAATATACTCAACCTGTTTTCCACACTCAGATTAATTCGAAAGCAAAAATGACATACAGTTCAAAAGAAGGTATTAAATCAGAAAGGACCACATTGTTCTCTCCTGGAAGTCATGAGTTAGTATTCAGACTAAAGTCTTAAATGTTTGTGTGTTTTGCCAGCTGTTTAGCAGCTTGAGGCACTTTGAATAGTTTCAACAAAATGACAATAAGAGGTGGGTAAAGTAAGATTCATTAGTTGAAACAGCAGAATAAAGTAAACAAATAAGAAATTAAGGTGGGGGACTGGGGGGAGGGGAGGAGGAAGAAGGAAAATGGCAAACTCCCTTCACCTCATTTTTTTTCCTGAGTTTGAAAGTAGTGTGTGTGTATAAATTAGAGTATTCTGCATTCAAAGGAAAGCCTATAGACTAAAAATGGATAGTTACACATGGCTTGATAATCTGTGGGGTGAGTGGCTGTTCTTTATAGTGACTTTTCCCTACAAATACAATAAAAATAGCTTATAAAGAGAACACAGTTGTAGATGTTTCGGGCTTCAAAAAATATCAGCTGCTTACTGCATTAGCTAATAACAAAGCTTTAGGCAACCAACGTTATTTATGAAAGAAATGGATGAAGTAGGAGGTGCCCCATGTTACAGTATGTTGTGTCCAAACGGAGCTTTAACAGCAAAGACCTTAGCTGCACCTCAGCTCTAACCGTGACGCAATGTACTTGTGGCTTTTGGCCTTTTGGTCTTAAGACTGTTGTATAGTTTGTGAAGTGTTTTATGTGAGCATGTGAAGTACATGTTCTGAGTTAAAAATGTATTGGATGGTTGTCTGCAAATGCAGAATTCTGGATCAGGATGGTCATTGGATCTTTTGTCTTAAAGCTTTGAAGGTGTTTGTGTTGCAGATTCATTCTGGTCATGCATAGTGTAGTTTATTTGGGCTGCTCCTATTTGGCTGTTGCGTTAGATTTATCTTGTGTTGAGGAAGGTATTGCTGCTTAACTTGCCAAACTGTTCAGTCAAGACTGAGTAATTTATGTCTCTAGGCAGAAAGCATAAGAGCAGTCATATGCAGTCAAGCCAGAGAAGGTCCATAGCCACCCTGGGGAGCATCAAACAGGGTAGTCTTAGTGCAAGTGAAAGTCCACAGAATAATAAAACTTACTCCTTGGCACACTGTATTGCAAAACAGCATTAAATAAGCATACCATAAAAGTTGCATAGTAAAATCCACTGCCATCAAACTATAGAAGCCTACTCCTCTCTTGAGGTATTAGTACAAATTTAGAGTTCAGATTTCAGCCAATGAATAGCTGAGATTTATTTTGCTCAATTAGCTTTCTAGCTGAGTGGTCTCTGATTTGAGGAATGTAAATTTTGGATCCCTTTAAACTCGATAGCAGTTCTGTATTTAACACCTATTATAACCTTTCCACTCCTTTGCATACAGAACGCTGCTGTACACACACCACTGTTTCTGCTAGGATCTAGTTACCTTTTTGATATATGAAGAAATGCAGCAGGCTCCTGAGAGCTGTGTTCATCACAACAAAGGGCTCACATGCACCTCCCTTCCAGCTATAAATGAGGAGTGAAAAGAATACTTGCTTATCTGTCTGTTCCTGAGTCCCTCTTGTTATCGAGCAATGCAATGAGATCTCGGTGAGTCAGTCTGTGTCTAAGACAGCATTTGAAGATAATTCCTAGTGCATTGGAAACATGGAGCAAACTGCCGAGGTAGTTTTAATGTAGAGGTAAGATGAATAAAATGCACTGAGGGCAGCTAGTATTCAGTTATCATCACTCGTCTTAAACAAGGTAGAGGAGGCCACTGGCAAGTCAGGAAAGCTCTTTGGAGACTAATGTAGCCAGCCATCGGATGTCACTGTTGCACTACTCAACCCCTGCTGAAACACCGTTTCTCTAGTAAAAATTCTCTCTCTTAAGGAAGATAAATTGATAAGAATTGGGGGAGGGGGATTCTGAGTCAGATTCATCCCCATGTGTAAATTGAAGCCAGTAACTTACAGAAGATTGAAACAAGATAGGCAGGGTTTTTTCCACCAGTGTCGAAGGAGGCAGAGTCCATTAAGGCATGGAGGCAAGTAGTTGCTTGGTTGTAATGAAGGAGGGAGAAGGCTCTGACTCTGTCTCAGTGACGGATCCCGGCTTGGTTCTTTTTAATTGTGATGGATGTACAGGGGACCAAAGCACAAAAAGCTTTAAGCAAGGAAGGAAAGAGGGACTAAGCAGTGTAGAATACTTCTTTTCTTCCTACGTTGGGATGCATATGATGCGCAAAATTGGAGCATTTTCTCGTGCTTTGGTCTTCTTCAAGCCATTGAAAAGTGATCATTGGGGCTTATTTTAGTCCCCAGGTGGTTATTGTATGCTTTTTCTATTTTTGACAACGCTACACTCTGCTCTTAATTTGTGTCATGTTAACATGTGCATATTGTAATATTTGTCTGATGATTTTGATCAAAGCAGTATATAAATGGGTTTGTGAGCCGTAAGTACTGTGGACCTAATAAGGAAACAACAGGTTTCCTAGTGTTATTAGCTATGTATCTATAAAATATGTATAGGTCTAGTAACATAAGGAAGATCAACAGCAATGGTTAATCTAGAGTTTTGTATCAAAACTGATCCCTAATATGCTACATTGGTTTTATGCTTTCTATTTGTGCAGTTACATCCAGGATGAGAATTTAATCTCTTCGGTTGCCATAGCTTACTTGGGAAAAAATAGTTCAAATTATCTTAGATATGAGCATTATCTGTCACAAAAGTTGGTAAATAGATACATTGAGTTATAGGGAGATGTCTCAGAGTTTATTGTTAGACCTAGGTTTATTTAACACCTTAATAATCTAGAAGGCACGGTAAGCAGCATGGCAAATAAATTCACAGGTTATATTACATTTTGGAAGAACTGTGAATACCTGTGAGATCAAGTGATAACTTAAAGATCTTGCAGTTAGAAATATGACAGAAAATAATAAATAAAGTCACCTAGAAAGTGTGCAAACAGAGAAACTAGTGTTTTATGTAATAAGAAAGCAGTACTTCAGCACAAAGGAGATGAGATAGCGAAGCCAGTATGATTTTACAATGCAAAATGTGTGTGAAATAATGGGGAAGGGATTGTCAAGGAATAGTTATAGGGCTATTATGTAATAAACTAGGCTTAGAAAAATGGTAAAGACTGAATTCCTACACTTGCTTGGACTTGCTGTGGATTTCGCATATGAAATTCAAAATCATTGGTGTGGTTTTTCTACTTGAAAGCCCCTGTGTTCCTGATGCTATTGTAAGAGTCTCGTTTTTAATTTTCAATGACTTTTTACCTTGTGGTATTTAAATGAGAAAATTAGTAAAAAGAAACTCAAGTATTTTTGAAAAGCACTGTGTTTTTTTAATCTTATCTTTGTATATCTGAGTCTTAAATTGTAAGTACTACTTTGACAATACAGATCTGTTACGTATGTGAAAAGTTGACAGCGATTGCCAAAAGTGAAGGTAGGTCGGAAAAGATCAGCAAAAATGATTGGTTAAACAACTAGAAAGGCTGATAAAGAGAAAGCACTAAGCTGAATAAATAAAAGCAATTAGCAAAAATGATGATAAAATACGTATATATAATGAACATCTGAGAACACTGAAGGATAACTAGGTTCAGAAAACATGCCAGCTTGCTTAAACTGTGAATAGGAACAGCAAGGGTGCTATTAAACAAACAATGAAATGAAAGGATATTTATCAAAATAACGAGTAAATGACGCTAGATGGTAGAAGGAGCTTAAGGGAGGAACTGGTTTAAATAGTTTCTGAAAGTGGGCATAGAAGACCACGTGGCATGAAATCTGGCAGTGGTAGGGGGATAAGCTAGACAGACTCCTTCCCATTCCTGATCCTGAGTACAGTGTGATGGTCTAAAGTCTTTGCACTTCCACACCATACTAATTTTCATTCTACCTTTTTGTGACATGTTATCTTTCCTGAAAGAAGAGCAAGACTGAAGTAGCCTATCTTGGTGAAGGCTACAAAAATGGGCTTGTTGCTGGCATTATGATTACAGCAGAAAGTATGCTGAAGTCTGTATTTTGAAATGTTTAATAGGATAGCCTTTCCGAAAGACAGAAGACTGGAAAAGAGCTCCATTGTAAACCTAGGTAACCCATTAGGCTTTGGAGCTAGTTTTAAGAAATACATATTTCGATTCAAAGGAGGCTGTTCCTTCAGTCTTTTCTTCTATTAGAGACACGATTTCTGTCTGCCGCATCCAGGAGCAGATGGGGAAATACCCAGAGATTTGTTTGTGCCAGCCCCTTTCCTGCCATAGACACTCATCTTTTCACAACAGCACTTCCTGGGCAAAATGGTGACCTTAGGTAGTATCAATATGTGACTTTGGGGTTGTACGTGTATGTGTGTTCCTTTTCTTTCTTTGAGAGGTAGAGTATGGTGTCACACAGTTCAAGTTTTGGGGTAAAAATATAAAGCCACATCCTATGAGAGAGTTAACAGCTACGAGGAAGCTGGCACTTGGTAGGCTGTCAAAGACTGGAGAAAGAATGTAAAGTTTTCAAAGAGGGAGTTTTACCTGACAATGGCAAGTATCAGTGTAGAGTATAAAATGGCATAGCATGCTGCATATGCATATAGGAGCATGATAGCGGTGGACGCGAGAATTTTCATGTTCTGTGAATAAGGAGTTCAAGTTTCACACAAAATCGGAAATGTTGGCCTTGACTATGTACAATGATGCAAATAACTGCCAGCAGCACGTTCTCCGTAGGTGGCTCTAGAAAAGACAGGAGGTTTTGTATTCAATTAATTTTTAGAGTTGGCAACTGCTGTACAGCATTAACAGTTTTTTACTTTTAATGTTGATGTTTTAAAAGACTGCTTTCTGATACATGATGATGATGTTTTTTCTAGCTGCATCTGGAGTGTCTTAGTTGGTTCTGCACATGTTTAGCTTGGTTTGCCTTCTAGTGCTTTGCCAAAAGCTTCCCCTCCACCGATGTCCAACCGTGTGTTCTTCTCTCCTATTATACTTTCAGCTAGGTGTGTTCCCTCAGCGTATGTATACAAATTTATATTGCTACATAGACAGTTTTGTCTCTGATTACAAACATAATTGCTTTTAAATGTGTCAAGTAGCCTATTGCAAAGGCTGAATGTGTATGCAAGTATAAACAAGAGAAATTCCTAGATAAATGTGTAATGATTAGGAAGGAACCTTTACCTGAGCCAAAGAAGATTGCAGATGTGCATTCATAGGCTCTGATCCAGCAAAGTGCTTAAACACCTGTTTTACTTAACAACACAAGCAGCCCAATTGAAGTTAATGGGACTATTCAGGCTTAAAAATAAGCATATATATTGAATAGTTGGATTGGAGCCAGGAATATTTAACAGGCAGGAGCCATTGTATTTATGAATTGTCTTTTTCTTAGGCAGCAAGATAGTAAAACAATATCTGTAACAGTGGGATTGCTTGTACTTTGTGCAGCCACAGAAATGAAAAAAACAGGGAGGATGAAATAATTCCACAGAAGGGAATTAAAAGCCCCTGAATTAGAATCTGATTCCAGACACCAAATGTTTCAAAGATTGAGGAAGCCACTTGAAAGTTAAGGATTTGCTGATCATTTGATGTAGTAACATGGATTAGGCATACCTAGACTTCAAGTTTCCCTGCCATTAGCTATACCTTTATGATGTCAAATGAAAACTCCCCATGCCAAACTCATATTTTATATGGATCTATCCCAGGGCTTCTAGCTGCAAGGGAAGGAACCTCCATTTGGTTAAAGGGAAACTTTTTGGTTTTTATTTTTCACCCAATGAAAAGTGCCTTTCTAACACGACATTTTTCCAAAAAGCAGTAAGACACATGTGCGTGTATGCCATTAGCTCTCTTCGGGCTAATGCTGCATCTTCAGACTCACTTCTACCTAATGCTCTGTTCAACTCTTTTTGGCTATCTCGCATGCAAAGAAAATGATGCCGATGAATAAAACAAAAGAGTTTGCTGACTCTCCTGTCTGAAATCACACCAGGTACTAATGAAAATGCTAGGTCTGCTTTATTTGAAAGCAACTGAACACAGAATCTCTGCTCTGATTTCTTTTATGTGAATCACCCTTTCCCATTGACAATAAAATGAAATTCCTTTCCTTACATCCTAATAAATCTGAAGAACATTATGCAAATTGAAAAATGCACCTTTGTCAGAATGCTGTCAGGTAGCACCTTTCACTCTAGAGGACTATTTGTAAGCACAGGGAAACATCGAGAAAGTAGTAATAAATTGCTCTGGTACACTGTTCTGGCAGCCGTTAATAAATCAATGTGAAGGGGAGTTCTGAAGGGCAAAATGTTGCTGTCGGTAGGTGTCCAATTTAATTTTGCTCAAAATTAATATTTCGGATATGATAAGTGAGCTGGCAGGAACAGATTTCATGATTAATTCTATGGAGTCAGAAATGCTTTGATGGCACTTTAATAGCAGCTTCACTGATCTAAAAGTCCCTTCAACTAACCGGTGTGCTTGAGTTCCCAAATTATATTATTAAACCTCTTTTGTTGGTTTGTAAATAATGAAACGTTGCATATTAAAAGGTGAAGTTAATTCTGCTCCCAGTTCTACCCGTGTAAACTAGATGGGGACTTGACTGGAATTAACTTGGATATTTAGTGGTTTAAACAAAATCAAGTAAAGGTCAACCCTTTTGAGAAAACAGCCATAACTTATTTTGTTAGGTACCTAATTCTCTTGACTCTGCCATAGGAGGATTTGAAAGTTCTGGGTTTTGTGCTGGAATAAACCAGAGAAATACTTGAAGGTTCATTAGTATCTAGTTAGGGTGGACTGAGGAAGCTATTAAATGTAGAATGATGTTAACAACAAATATGCATTTTGTTTCATAGTGAAGACCTTTCATCCCTGCATCTCAGGGACCTTTGCAAATGCTAATCAGTGAAGATTTGCAGTACCCTTGTCAAATTTCATACCTAACATTTGTACGTACAAAACCATTCTCTTTAATGGAGTTGTCCTTTGTATTGGACATTTGCTGATATGCCAGCTTCTGAAGGAGATTCTTCTATTATCATTTTACTGATAGAAAAACTGAGTTACAAAAGGGCAAGTTCACATCTAAGTTAAATGCCGCCTTGAATCTGTAAGTATTTTACAACCTTCTGCTGATCATTTTTCATGTAAACCTCAGAATTCTTAAATCTTGAGACAGGCGTGGTTCTAGAGATTTGTAAAAATAAAAAGGCACTATGAGTGGAGTATTTGGATGTACATATGCATATTAAAAATGAAGAGAAGACACATTTATGCAATACAGATGAAAAATCATGCAGATGCATAAAACGTATAAGAAAACTGATTAACTTTAGCAATGTAAATTACCCTTATGTTTATGCATTTCTTCAATTTAGAATATTCATTAAAAGCCATAGAAACAAGGCATGTTGCTAGCTGTTTCCAAGAAGGTAGTATTCAACCTGATTAACTTGTAGTTTGAGCATAGTATATATATTGAATTTCTGTAAACTCTACAGTTTATACGCTTTCTATCAACGTGTACACAGGATGAGTGAAACAAAAGCTTATGTCAATTTTAGCCTGAAAGAAACTATTTGGGTGGAGTTTACACCAGCTCATCTCTCCCATATTTTGTCTCTTAATATGAGGAGCTGGATTATGCCAGGTTCAACATACAGCCATTAAAGTCAGGAAACATCAGTGGCAAAAATAATCTCACTGGCAGAAGGAATGTGGAGGGCAGAGGTGTTTGGTGCTGGGGTGCCTCTGCTTTCCCCGGCTGCCCTGCGTGCTCTGTGCAGTCTGGATCTCAGCCTCCCCTGTCACACCAGGGGGACGCAGATGTGTGTCCCCGCTACATAGCATGTGCTCATCAAGCTACCTGAGGAAGATGATTAGTCAGTATTTGGCCATTGTAAGTGGGGACAGAAAGGTGTATACAGCTTTTAAAGTGACCATCGCATCTTTGCTGTAGCTGTGGTTTTCCTGCACTATGACACTGGTGCAGACTTCCATCTGGTGTTACTTCTTAAGACCCATCAGATTGAACAGGAACTAGGGTTTGTGACCCGCTCCAAACCACACCCCACGTGCTTCAAACCTAGGTGATACCCCAGGGTGTCCCCTAAATATTCCTGCTGACATCTGGGCTTGCCAGAAAGGTGTTCCTTGCACTGAGTGCATTTCCTGCGTTGTGCCTACCCTCAGGCACATCCCTGCCATGAGCTCTGTTTAGTCTCTGGATCCTGGCTCTGTTTGCAAAGCACCTGAGCCCAGCTCTGCCAGAGACTCACCAGTATGGCTATTCAGCATTGCAAATACACAGAAGACGGCCACTTTCTCTCGTGTCAGAAAGCCATTAAGAAGGAACAATATAAAACAGGCATTGTTCGGCATCCAAACTCCAGCTGTCAATCATGGAAGAAGCATCATTAATTTCTGAGGGGCTTTCATATATCTGGATGAGTAAATGAAAAGGTGAAAATGAAAAATAAATTCTCTTATATAAATGAAGCACTTGGATTATAAACTAGCCATAATGTTCTGTTTCTGTGGCAACACAGAGGGACTGAAGGCTCTCACAGTAGCACTTCTCTGACTCATTCCTTGAAATTAATGCAGTCTTTTAATTTGAGGCTGTTGGTTTGGCAAAAGAACTTCAGAAGCAGCACTTTGATGTCTTTTTGTAGCTGAGGAAAAGCCTTTAATTAGGTCACCTAAACTTCATTTTCTTTCAAACTGTTCACTTTCACAATTCCTTTTTCCTTTCCTTCCTTTGATGTTTCAAAATATATGCCAGTGATATTTAAGTTTATTTATTATGCACTGGCATTAAACCTTTGCTATTAACATTTACTTATATGCTTGAAAATTGATTAATTAATTAAGTGTAGAAGGAGAATTATTCATTCATGTTTCATTTAACATTCTACATGCTCATCACACTGTATATATGTTGTACTCAGTAGCGGTAAAAACTGTACTGTATGGAAAAGGGTATTATGTCTCCCAGCACAATGACCTTCTTCGTTTTAATTCCATTTGTAAGTTGAAAATTAATTTTGACTAATTCACTAAGAACGGACCAACTTCCAAGCTGAGCTGCTAAGTCAGGCACAGACAGATCAGCCTGAATGTGGGAAAATACTATGTAAAGAATTCTGTAGGAGATTTTTATGTGTATTGTTTGGGAGGTTTGGAGAAGGAAGAGTTTGTTGATGTGTATGTTTGAACATGCACAGTTTCGATCTGAGAGCTTATACAATTGCTCTCAGCCAAAGGGGGAGCAGAAACAGTACCAAATGACCTGTTGTAATTAAAAGGATGAAATTCAGCCTGCGCAGTGGAACAGACCATTACCCACGCACTGTTGGTGTTCTGTATTAGCAGCCCCATACTGAGCACAGTGCTGGTCATGGCTGGATCCTTACAGAGACTGAAATTCAGCTCTGGTAAATGCTGATGAATATTTGTAATGCCAGTCTGTGAGGCATCTCATGAATTAAATGAATTTGCATGAAGCATTGATTGCCTTTTGTGCTTGATCTGAGGGTCTGGGAGCTGAAGAAATGGCTCCATTTGGGGGATGACGTGTTTACAGGGAGTTCTTCAGCTAAACCAGGAACTAAAATATTTAGGAGGAAAAAATAGACAGATTTGGGGGCAATAAGCCAATGGTTTCTATGAATATGGTGCTGTGCTGAGAAAAATTCGTAAATTGCCATTCTCCCATCATTTTTAGGTCTGTCCTATCTGGATGTTTTTTGCTGTTCTTCAGGGAAATTCCCAGTTTAAAAGATAAATGAGGTACATGTAAGGTCAGAATACATAAATGTGTCCCTTTTCTTTTATCTTCAGAAACGTGTCTCCTTGTCACTTTAGTGTTACGTGGCTTTTTTTTTAATCTCATGATGTAGTGATGTATCGGAGTATCCAAACTGTGTAGCTAATGGCAGAGTCCCATTATGTTTAGAACAGGCTTCTTAAGGAAGGGAGCTATTTAGGAAAAGTAGCTATACTGGTGCATCATAGGATATAGAAAAGATTTATTAGTCATCTTAATGCCTCTCTTTTTTTACCAAAGCGCCATTGTTCCCTGCAGAACGTTCCCCTTGTTCTCTATAGCTTTAAGTAATCCAGATGGACAGGAAGCCATTGTCACTACAATGAAACAAAAATCTAACAAAGAACAGGATCACAGCACCGTGTACTGAGATTTTAGTCAGGTGCAGGTGGTGAGCAGGAAAGCATTGAAGTTTTTTGTGTCTGTAGGAGACGCAGAGACAGAAAGTGAAGATATCAGAGTGTGATCAGGAGCAAAACATTGTTCTTCCAGTAGGTGGGTTTTTTACACAAAGAATGACGGGGGAGCAGGGGAAGGGGGTACTCAAATATAGATGAGTGACATATAACAAAGAAGATTTTGTGATCCACCCTTGGGGAAACTTTGGCAGAAAAATCTGACTCCTGATACATCATCTGGTACATTCCAAAGGGAAAAAAATGTGTTCTTGGCAGTTTCTGTAAACACCTCAGAGACAAGAGTTGCCTCTGGCTCCAGACGGCATGATGGTTTTGAGAAAGCAGAGAACTCTTGCAGATGCAGGGAAATTAATGTGCATTTGGTACTGAAGTCTTAATGGTCGCAGTGCATCATAGGTTGAAACTGACGAGACACAGTATGTTACATTTGTTTTTCCTGTTCTCTCATGCTTTGATTAGACTACACAAATAGAATCATATTAATTGTATGTCATCTTACCATCTGCAATTGAAATTCAAGGCTGTACCTTGCAGCCTTTTGACTGAGATGCAAAAGAGCTTCTGGTAGTACTTTTTTGTAAAAGAACTTACTGTCCCTGTTTTTGCAAAAAGATGTATTTTTTGCTCATGCAATTCAAAATTTCAGCAGTCCATTGAATTATTTTGTTACTCAGTGATATTTTTTTCTGCTGACAGGTAATGATTAAAAAAAAAAATCTCCTACACCATAAGGTATTCCTAATACTCATGTTATTGATAAACTGAGGTCAAGTGCTATACACACTGAAAAATAAATATATGTATTGGAAATCTTCCTGCAGGTTTAGGATGATTGTCATCTTAACCTCTTTTGCCATGAAAGAAAATGAGTCTAGGTCATACACAAAGAAGATTGCGTAAAATTATTTTTGCTAGTATGTCTTTTCTAGCATAGATCTTGTGTGATAGTTCTTTAGAAAACGGCTTTGGAAGTACTTACAAGTAACTCTTACTGGAAGCAAGAGAAAGCGACAGATCTGTTTGCCAGCCCACACAAAGACATGAGTCAGTTGTACAATATACATTCTTCCTTGTTAAGGTAGTACTATGGAGTTTCTAAGATTCCTGTGTGCTTGATGTATTTGTACTCTGGATATTGACTTTTGTTCATAGCATGCTTTTATTTGTATTTTGTGCTCTAAGGATGAACTACGAACTAATGATGAACTAGCCCCTCGCTACAAGCAAGACTTGAGATTCTGGAGCGTGTCCAGAGAAGGGCAACAAAGCTGGTGAGGGATCTGGAGGACGAGTCTTCTGAGGCGCGGCTGAGGGAGCGGGGGTGTTCAGCCTGGAGAAAAGGAGGCTGAGGGGAGACCTTATCGCCCTCTACAGCTACCTGAAAGGAGGGTGTAGCGAGGTGGGGGTTGGTCTCTTGTCCCAAGTAACACGCAATAGGACAAGAGGAAATGGCCTCAAGTTGTGCCAGGGGAGGTTTAGATTGGATATTAGGAAAAATTTATTCGGTGAAAGGGTTATCAGGCCCAGGGAAGTGATTAAATCACTGTCCCTGGACGTATTTAAAAGATGGGTAGACGTAGTGTGGAGGGACATGGTTTAGTGGTGGTTTTGTCAGTTTTAGGTTGATGTTTGGACTCGATGATATGAAAGGTCCCTTCCAACCTAGACAATTCTATGATTCTGTGATTCTAAGATCAGACTTACATGCCAGGGTTCTTGCTAACTGTTTTGTGCAGCCCTTCATACCTGTGCAAAATGAGAGTCCAGTGCAGTGGGTTCTGATCTCCAGGGCACAAGCAGGTAAAGCAAGACCATTTTCAGACAGCTGCACTGCACTGAGTGTACACCTTTGCTAGAAAATTGTTGAGAGTTCACAAATTGAAAAGGTGTGGAAACACGTTGGGTATAAGATGCTGCCCGGTCAAGAGGCCTTGCTGCTGTCCTGTCATGAAGTTTGTACACTGCTCAAGTGGGTATGAACTTCTCCCATTCACATTTAGTAGTAATTATGTACAGGGTGTCAGATGCACACAGACTCAGTGTCTGCACCAACATGAAAGACAGTAGCGAATTTAATTTGTAATCAGCATTGACGTGTCTGATTTGTAGTATGACCTTGAGTATGGATTGGTTACCCTTGCACAGGCTTTTAGCAGGCTTAACTCAAGTTGGCTCTCTACCCAATGCTGTGTCTCATATGTTACTTTCTGGTAGTCACTGTAAGACTGTGTGAAATCAGTAATTTCTGGGCTATTTTGATAGCAGCCATGGTTAGTGAGATTCTGTGAAATAAATAATCAACAGTACCCTTTAGTTCATACTTGCTTATCTCATTACTGATAAGCTTGGACACTTGGGACCTTGTAACTAATATATCATTGACAGCAAAACATAAGAGTATCTCCCCAACACAGAGGTTCTTTCATCTTTCATGAAGGATCTGTCATCTAATTGACACCTTTAGTCTGAAGTTTCTGAAACCATGTTGCTCTTAATAAATGTTAACTAAGCATTAACCTGTCATTGATCTGTATGTGTTACAGAAAAGCAAAGCCAGCACGCGGTGGAGCACTTTAGATTTGCATTTTGCAGTAAAATGCTCTGATTTTTGCAGAATAAAGCAGCAATGCTCAGTGATATGCAAAACAGTCCCCACATATCATCATTGTCAAATAAAGTGGCATAACTGAAGGACACGCTGCTCTCAGGATAGGACGGCTGCTAGTTTGGTCCTTAGGTGTAGTTAAAGTCCTAGACTGTTAAGGGGTAGCTGGTTTTACTAGTTGCTATACTTAAAAAATTATCTTTTTCTTGGTGTTCCAGGGGGTCTTGAACATTCTGAACATCTGTTGTTCTTCCTTTCTTACGTCTGCCATCTCTTTCCGTCTTGCCAGGGGTTTCTGTTACACAAGCATTTGATTCAGTGTTTAGCATAAGTAGAGGTAAGAAGTCTCTCGGAAACATTAACTGGGTTGAAGGCAAAGAAGTGTGGTTTTCCTAGAGAGCATTAGCCACCACTGAGATAGAAATTCTGAATTAGTTCTGAAAGGGCTGGCTAGCAGCCTTGCTGCCTACCAGAATGAGAGCAGGGGAAGCTTCTAGTGGCAATGGCAGTTTTTACCTTGCAATCTATTACTAGTTATGCTACGAAATAAAACTGAGACATCAGCCTAAACTAGCCAGTTGTTGCTAGGACAGTTGTGCTGAAACACACAGGCTACTGGCCAGCTGTGTGGGGCAGCTGAATGGCAAGATGGGCTTCTGTGCTTTCTCCTGTACCGATCCCTTGAGAGGAATAATTTATTTCATTGTAACTTTATCCACAATAAAGCTTTTGCAAATATGCCTGATAAAAGTTGCAAAATCATACTCTTAGAGAGTGTTATTTTAAAGGGTCAAAAGGTTTTATTATACCTGTCCTTACTACCATTATGCAGTTCTTATAACCTGTAAAACAACTGGGCATGGAGAGAGGAATGAGAAGAGGAGGAAGGGGCTCGCAGTTGCGCTGTTGTAGCAGCTAGTAGGTTTATGTGATTTTATGTCTGCCTCTGTATCATTCTTATTTGGTTAAAGTGCTGAAGAGGGAGGTGGTTGTGAAGTATGATATTTAAGGAAATAAGCTGTCTGTGGCTATTAAAAGTGTCTTGTTTTTCATAAAGATTCATTCCACTTAACCACAAAAGAGAGACTTTTAATTAGACTTTTGAATCCCATTAGGAAAAACAAATACCAATACTTAACTACTCATATATGACATGATGGAAAATTGCTAATGTAATTAGATTTTTAATAGTGTTAATGACTCTCATTTCTTATTAATAAGAAATAAATCTAATGCAAGACTGTGTGAAAAATGGTTACTGCCTGCTTTCCTACCCTTAAATGTAAAGCAGTTGTATGTACTTGAAGTCGGTTTTTTTCCTTTCTGTGAAGTCAGGTGGCGCTGTGGTATTTTCTATCGTTGTACCCTAACTGGCGTATGGCAGGAATATTTTCAAGTGGATCTAGTCAGCTGGTAGAATTTTTTAAATGTAGTAAGTAGGTTTTGTATTCTTAGAAGTATTGCAGCAAGCATTAAGATGCTATAAAAGAGAACAAAAATGAAACTTAAGCGTAAGATTTACGGGAAATCTGCTTTAACCAGGCAGGCGTAGGTGTACTAATAAATAGCCGTGGAAAGGTTTTTCATTAAAAATCTTGCCAAAATTCGGTTCGTGGGGGAAAGCATGCTGATGAGTGGGGTAATATCATGATGCAGTTATAAAAAGAAGTCTGGACATCTCTGCTGCTGTCAACACCTCCCAGGTGACCTTGTTCAAAATGTGAATCACCTGTATCAGGTGACACATCAAAATGCTTCCTGGAAACAGCCCCAGGCTTTGGCCTTTCAAAATCCAAACCTAGACTGCTGGAACATGAGCATAAAAATTGCAAAAGAGTTGTATGACTCTAGCAGTAGACTGAGGAGTAAACTAAGTGCTAGTGTAGAAGAGAAGATTAATAAAAATTGTAGACGTTTGTACAAATGACTTGAAAAGTGAGCATAGCTACAAATTAAATTCAATTGAGCTGCTTAAAAATTAGGTTTCTAGGTAGCTTAAAGAAAAGTGTAGTGTTTATGTGGTGTTGGATAGAAAGATAATACTAACACCTCAGAAAGTCGATTGCTTCTTCAGAGCTGAAGCACACGCATTACTACGTGTATTGTACATGTACATGTATTGTAGGAATGCTTTTTTGAGATTTATAACTGTATGCCATTCCTGGCACTTTTTACTTAAAACTTGGTTGGTTTTTTTTGATATTTAAATAACTATACTTCACAGTTGATGAAAATCAAACTTGCTTACTGACTCTTAATATAAATAATCCAGAGTATCTTCACAAAATATTGATTACGTACCCTTACCAATGTCACTTTAAAGAAATAGTGGTATTTTAAATTGTTTCTCTGGGAGCGCTATCATAAGAAGAAGGTATATGGACTAGTTGGGTGGTTTTAGTTTAAATATGAGGAGTCTTTTGTTTCAGTTGCCTTCGGTGAAAGCATTAGATGTTATTGCATTGTCCTAACTCTTGAAGCGCAGTTTAGGATCCCAGCCTAATAGGGAACTTTCTGGGAGTTAAACTCAGTAACTTGGAAAGCATAGCTCAGTAACTCCTATTTTATTTGTACAGACACAAATACAAGAGACAGAAATTAGCAAAGAGGATTGTATGCATATGTTCTCCATTTATATCCAAATCCAGGCTTTACATGCCACTGTCCAGGCAAAAATGCATGAAGCTTTTTTTGGAAGCAAAAACCAAGCACCCTGCAAAACAGACCCTGATACTGTGCTCGTATTTCTTTCCAGCCTGGTGTATCTCTGCTTTCAGAGCCTGCCATTACTTTTGCTGTATTTTCTTAGTGACAGAACATTGCATTCAGACCCTTAGGCTGCCTTTCATCCTGGCATTCAATAATAATGGACAGCGTGTAAAGATCTGTAATCAAAAGGTAAACACTGCAGCATTGTGTACAAATAACTCTTGAGATATTTATCCTGAAAGACATCCAGGTTAACATTTTAGCTGGGGACACTAGGGAAAACCTACCTGGTGGTGAGCAAGCTCCTTTTTTTTGTTTTGTTTTGTGTTTAGCTGTTTCCCAAGCACATTCAGCTGTGTGAGCTAGCAGCACAGAGTTGCTGTAGGAGTGAAGCCATTTTAGCGTGACAGCTCTGAAATTCATTCACTCCTGGTTTTTCCCTGTTCTTGTCCTGATCCCCATTTAAGCAGCAGATGCTGGATGGTTCTACAACCTTGTCTAAACATAAATGTTGTGCCACTTTCATGATACGGTGTAGGTTAATCATTACGATCCTCTCGGAGCTGGCAGCAGATGTGGTTAGCCTGCTATAGGTGCACTTCCATTGCATAACCCTTTCCTGTATGACAAAAGGAATAAGCCGTATGGTATAAGGTGCTTTCTAGAGGTCCATTTACTGCTGTGCCATATGTCATTCTAAGAATTACAGCCTAACTTAATTACGGTTGGTGGTAACGTGAGTATACAAGCAGAGGAGCCAGCTGTCTAAGGAAGAGAAAATATAAGAGCCAACACGAATCAAAGTAGATAAAGCAGAGCAGTAAAAAGCCAGGGGCAGCAGAAATTCCTTTGTCTTTGCAGAACTATAAAAAGTCTGTATCAACTGTCATGGTTTAAAGGCCATGTGTAGAGACAGACCCACTGAGCTCCATGCTGCAAGCTATGTTGCCAGGCTTTGGACTGCTTTAGATCTCACCTGTGCAGAACAGAACGTGCGCTATTGCTTTGGAAAGTGCCTGGTGTGTCGCGAGGTACCATAGGGATGAGCTGCAGCCTCCCGGTGAGTCTCTGCATCAGGCACATTCCTTGGATGCCTCCACTTCATTATTGAAGACTTTGCTTCATGGCCGTGTGACACTCTGAAAACACCTGTGACATTATCCTCCTCTTCATCGTGTGAACTTAACGCAGGGACTCTCCTAGCACCACCACTCGTAGAGGCCAGTAATAAACTAACACAAGCGGCAGCAGCAGTTGTGTAGTTTTGGCATTGGCAGACCTCTGATCCCTGTTTAACTTTGTCAAAACCTTTGAGCCTGTGTAGAGATTTCCAGGAACCCATGAATCCTGTTAAACTAACCTCCTTCTATTTTAATATGTGCTACCACCCCTAGAAACCAAGCAGGTGTTTTAAATTTCCCAGGTAAGTTACATGTGAGCCTAGATTTTTGGCAGGTTCTGTTTCTTTTTTGATACCCTTAGGTATTGTTGAAATAAAGCCATATGAAGGTGGCTTGCATTTCTTACCACAGAATTACAGAATGGTTGTCATTTATCTAATAATTTACTTGAACTTGGGTTAGATGAAAATGAGAGAGTAAAGAAAGTAAGAATTTAAGTCTTTTTTCCAGTCTTTTTGTTTTGCTCCTATGGTCCTTCAGCCCTTACATGCATGATAAAGTGAGCGCTCGGTACAAAAGGTACTTAGGCCGTGGACAAAACGCCATGTTAACTCTTGACAAATTGAGCTGTCCCACTACGAACACATGATTCAGTTCCTAAAAGTGATTTAGCTTGGCCTCAACAGTCGCAAATGGGGCCCTGCATCTAAACGTCTGGTGCTCTCCAGTGCCTGCATCCGTACACAGTCCGTTTCTTCAGCTTTCCAATACGCTGCCGGATCTCTCGTATGCAGCTGCTGTCATGCAATTTCCTGCAAGCATTTCAAGACTTAGCTGTCCCTTTTTGTGTCTGTAGTGTTAATGACCCCTAGAGGAAGCAGGCTGGACAGGGTGGAGTACTGGTGGAAGTGGTGAAGGTGGGTCAAGCTGTGGCTCTGCCCTCCCTGCTGGCATCCTGCTTGGCAGCTGAGCCTCCGTCTATGGGATATGCTGACAATGAGGGGAGAGCAGGATATGTGCCCTGAGCAAGGTGGAAGCAGGGAGAATATTGTGGTGTTCCAGGGGCTTCTCAGGAAGCGGGGTGAGAGTGTTGACATGTCATTAGCCTCTCAGGATTGTGTTCAGGCCATCAAATCTTATTTGAGTATATCACTATTACGGCTTTCCTTTCAAGGTTTCCTTGGCTTCCTGTGTCTCTTGTTTTGTTTTCAGATAAAGAAATGAAATACCATGGAGACAAACTCCTTATAAACACCAAGCAGACAGGCAGGTCAGCCAGTTTTCAGCACATTATTTTACATGACATACTGAGCAGGAGCATAGTGAAGGCTGGCAAAACATCCAGTTATATTGAAGCCAATCAATTGTCTCATGCAGTGGATAGAGACGGTTCTGTTCATAATAAAAGAAGAATGAGCTTTCTGAGAAACCAGAAGTGACATGCTGTGTGATGCATCTCTCTGTTACAATTTGAAAATCAGAGAGATTATTTAATTGTGTTCTGTCTTTATCTCTGGTGTTTTGAACAGTAGCAACTTTAATCTGCCATCCCATACCAGATTTACCCCTCATAGTCAGAGACTACTAACTACTTCATCATTAATTACATCAAAGTTAACAAGACTACTTACAAATTAAAACAATACTCACTAAGAGTAAGTCTGGGTGAGTCACATTCTTATTTTTAGCCTCAGTTATAAAATAAAAAAAATACACAAAAACCATTTAATTCTCATGGCAACCTGATGGTGACAGCAAAGTTACATTTAAGTGCAGTGTGCATTCAAAACCAAGCAGAAATACACCAAGCTGAGTCCTGCGTATTCTCAGAGAGATGGACTCAACAGATTTTCATTAAATTGCTTAATTATGTTTGTATAAAAAGCACCTGGTTTCTTCTAGTTTTAAAGTGACTGTCTGACCCAGCAATGCCTTGGCTAAGTAAAACAGTGACTGTGAAGAAAGTTGTAGATGCCAGGGTGGTGGGGGGGAACCTTTTTGTTTCTTTTAGGTAGGAACAAAAATTCTCATTCAGAGAGCAAATTAAAAACCTCATCTTTCAAATGGAGTTACTGTGCTGCCCCACTTTGTGGGCCAGTGAAATCAATGTGATCAGGTATGGGCATGAAATAGCACTTGTTGATTAGTTCTAACACCTTTTTCTTAAAGCCCAGCTGGGCGGTAGGAGCTGTTTGTTCCTGTTGTGCTCCCGAAGATATGGGACCCTCTTGAAAGATCTGAGTGGGCACCCAGAATGGGAGGATTCAGGTATGGTTATTTACTTACCTAGGTAATATCTTGTAGAAAATCATCCAAATGTACGTCTAGTTAATTGTTAAAATAACTCAGTAGGATCAGATGTGGGTCATATTTCTACTGAAATTGGGAAAGAGACCAAGACCTCTTTCTTTAAAGCTATCCTGGGGAGAAACTGTGCCCTCTGCACTGTTGGGTTCAATGGAGTTTAGAGAACCAAAATTGTTCACTCAAGTGTTTATTGAGGCCTGAGATGATACCAGCAGTCAAATGCTGAACAACTGTGGTTGCTTTGGCAAGCTTGGCTTGATGTTTGAGTACTGAACTATTTACAGTTTTACCAATAAAACTCTTTTTCCCCCCTTCTCTCCTCTTCACCCCCAGCAGAAATAAGCTGGTTTGTTCAGATCCACCGAATCCAAGTGGGATGCTGGGCGTGGAATTCAGCTAAAACCCAGCCATAAAAAGGTTTATGCAAGAAATAGAATAACAAGCAGTGAAATTCACAAAGCACCAGCTGAGTCATGCTACTTGGCTATAGCTTGGTTTATTCCTAACTTTCTGCAGATAAATGGATCACAGTGGATATATTTGGAGTTAAACTTCATGATGAAAGAAGTAGGAAAATAAGTAATAAAACTTAGACTTGTTTTGGGATTTGTTTTCTTCTTTTCCTGTGTGTGTGCAAAGATACAACAGTGTAAGTGGCAAAAATCAAGTGATTTGCTCCTTTAATTTTGTCTGATCAGCTGTAGCTCTAGATTATCATACAGCTTTCCTGAAGATGAATCATTCAGTCTGCTTTAAAAATGTGAAATGATTGATAACAATTTTCTGTAGAGAAAGCCATGTTTAGTTAAACTGCAAGCTTCCCCTAATGAAATAATCTGCCAAAATCTGGGCTGTTGTCCACGAAATGCAGAGAGGCTGAAAAACAAAGCGTGTTGATTGCTAGCAAAGACCTATTTTCACTGTCAATCAGGGCTTTTTATTTCAAGCTGGACAAAAGTTTTAAATGTGATTTTGTAAGCCTTTTGCAGCAAGTCTGTGGCATTTCAGGAAACTCAGGGATCATTTATTCAGGGAAAAAAATTTCACCCCAAATTTTGTCCTTTTTCATCTTCTTTGTGCCAGTTTGAGCAGATTCAGTTCTGTGTTTCTTGTTTCCACAGAAATAGCATTTGCCCCCATGTTCTTACTTCGCTAGCCCTGCTGTAGTGAGCAATTTGTAGAAATGAATTAAAGAAATGGGGATATATTTGCATCACCCCATAAGCCATATTATCACTCACTGTCTCTGGAGGAAAAAAAAGGCTGAAGGACTTCCATTTTCCTCTAAGGATGGGAGTTTTGTAAACCTTTAACTGATGTATCAACGTGCCCTCGGTGCCTTTACCTTACTTGGACTGTAAACTATACTTTGTTGTAAGAAGCCTGTGTCTCAGCTTTGTTCCTAACTAATGCATTGTCAGGAGAGCAGATGGGAAAAGTTACAGAGATTTGTTTGTTTGTTTTTGCCAGAAAAAAATTGCAGGTTGGTTTAAGAGCTATTGTTGGGTGAGGATTTGCAAGAAAGGCAGTTTTGGAATGATATCCTCCATGCTTGTGAGACAAGTGGAGCTGGCTCTCTTTAGCTTGACTTTGTGTCGGCGAAGCTGAGCAGTGTTCTTTCCTTACGGTTAACCTGGACTGAGGCTGTGCCTTAACACAAGAAACACATTTGTTTCCAAAAGAATTTGTAGGTTCAAGGTACTGTAAAGCTATGTGAAGTTCTTCTGTGTACATCGCACGTAAGCAGAAGGTCTTTGGCAATCACCTGAAGTTGCGAGCAAAAATTTATCTAATTTTGTTAAATAGTTCAGATTAGGTGATAACATGCTAATGATGGCAACGTTTCGTCAAGTCTGTCTTGAATTTTCTGTTACCTCTTTTGTATTCCTGATGGGTGGAAATACATTACTTCTTTTCTCTGGGTTTGTAATTAGGGACGGTGCCGTCTGAAGAACTGTTGCTGCGGAGCTCTGTGTTGTGCACTCCAGTAATTGTAGTCCTCTCTGGGAATTCAAGGGGAAACCTGAGGTATCAGATTTGTCAAGCACTTTTCATATAATAAGCTTTTTCTCAGATTCTCAAGTGCTGAGGATGACTTACTACTTTGATTAAGAACCTTTTTAAAAGGTGCAAAGTCTTTTTCTGTCTCATAATTCTCACTTGCACAATTGGTGTCTTCCTCCTGTCCGTCTCCCTCCTCCAGCAGATGAACTGTTCTACTAAAAGGCCAATTTAGTCGTCATAAAGGGATTTTCATAGTCAGGATGGGATAAAGCAGAGTGTAAAGATGTAGATGTTCGTATGTAATGAGGAACTGTTTAAAGGAGGATTGATTGCTGAAGCAGATTGCTGAAGCAGATAGCTGTTAGTTCACACAGGCATACATACGTAGAGAGAAAATATATGTATACATATGTATAGCTTTGTCAGCGTGATACTGACTGATGGAGAGACTACAGATGTTAAATAGATATCAACTTGGACAGCTCATGGGAACATGAATTACTAGCAAATCCAGCTGCCCATCTCAAATGCCATTATGCTGCCCCTCATCATGTCCTGTTGTGATGTGACATTGCACTGCATCGCAGCATTGATACAACACTACACAGCAAAATGCAAGGTAATCTACCCTGTTGCATCCGGAAGAGGAAAAATAAACATTTGCTGTCTATCAGTTTGGATAGCAAGTCCCTTATCAGCTTTTACAGTGTTTGTAAGTGGGTTAAGAGGGTAAGTGTCCATGGTTCACTAGTTCAACGTGTCTGTGCTGATAACACAAACTAATGTGTTGTTAAACCTACTAGCAAGTTATTTCTCTCTGCATTGGAGTACTGTACAGTGAGCTGGAGGTGCAAACTCTGACAAACAAACATTGGTTACAGCTGCAAGAAGAATTATCACTGAATGTAGGCTGTATTCATAGAAGTTGGTTTCTCTTGGTGGATTCTGGCAGTGGGGAAATGGCAGATAAATATTCTTTTCTCACTTCTCATTGCACTGTCTGACAGGTAAAACAGACAATTTTGCTTAGTTCTTAAAATTGCAGTTGTACCACTGGATTCTGGGTCCCTGCTCCTGTCACCTAAATGGTCTGGCAAGGGGTGGCATGGCTGCTGGGAAGACTGGGAACAAGGGGAGCCCAGAACCGGGAAAGCCTCCGCTCTGTTAGCTGACAAGGGAAAGCATGTGCTCTACAACTTAGGTGGTAGAGATGTGTTTGGCTGCTAGTCATTCATAGCCGTAAAGAGGAAAGCAAAGCTAGGAGGAACTCTGAGGAAAGGTGGAGGGGTTTTGCCTTTTGAAAGGGGGACAGTAAATTTGGTTGTTTTACTCAAGACAGCTGCAGTGCAAGCACATGGCTCTTTGCCTGGCCTTCATTCAGTGCTGTCCTGGAGAGTGGAAATTTGTTTTGAAGTAATGTGTAAGAGTCAACTCTCATGTGTACATGGTGTTAGAAAGGTTCTTTAAATTACAGAAGTACACTTGATGCAGGACGTTAAGACCTGAATGGGTTAGGAATCATGTAGTTGAGGTTGTGTTCCTACTAAAGACTGCCTGTTAGGCAATAGTTTGGGTGGGACATAGGGGAGAAGGAAGCAAAGGTAACCTGTAGCAAAAATGAGTCATTTTTGTATTCTTAATTTTCATTTGCAGAATATATCACGCTAAGCTTGTGTGTACTGCCAACTGGATGCAGCCTGGGCTATGTTCCTGTTTCTGCCACTGATTTATCTCGATAGAGGTTTCTCTGTTTCTTCGGGTGTGTGTTGATATTTGAGGATGCCGTGATACCTATTGCGTGAAGATCATACTGCACGTTGTTTCCTAGTGAGAGAACCTGGAGAAGGCATTTGCATTTGAGCGGAACATGATTCTTTTTTCTCCTGTAATACCAGATAGGGTTGGTTGTTTTTTCCAGGGTCTCAAAACCAGGAGATTATGCCAGAGGAGTATGTGAGTTACTTTGTAGCTTGTTATAATCCAGTTTGTTTCCTCTATCTTTAATATATTCTATTGTGCTCCAGACAGCATAAAGATTGCCTTGGAAATGTCCCATTGAGTGATCTGGTAAGGAGAAACAGCACGTGAAAATGCTTTGTAAAGCACCATAACTGGGCTTCCGTGGCAAGGAACAACAGGCTTGGTTCTGCTCCAGCATCTGCCGAATCAAGTAACTGAAACTCCTGTTTAGTACCCTGCATAAAAGAAATGGAATAATACTGTTAGAATGTTATCATGGGAAAATGACTGTGCCTCACTGAAGCATGACAATAATGGTGCAGAATTATGCTGCGAAAGCATACTCATCTTGTGGTATAATCACTAAAACATATACTCTGTGGTGTTCTTCATAAAGGCTTTATTACGGATCCTCTTTGTATTAACACACTGTCATGAGGCCAAAATTGGCGTTGTCTTTGGAGCATTCTGGAGGGGAACCATACTTTCTCCTGCCCCTTTATCTAGGGCTTATAAATGAAAAAGCACTTAGTAGGATTTGTAGTCTTCATTAAATGATTGTGATACTGGATTTATCTTGTCCTACGGGTAAAAGCTGCTTGTCCTCTCAATTTCTTTGCAGAGCTGTTCAGCTGAAGCACTCCCAGGACAGAGCAAATGGGCACAGTGGTGGAATTACATTCTGGAGGGAATGAGACAAGCCTGTTGTAACGACTTTGCTGCTTGTCATAATAGCTAGCTGAGTAGTGTGGGTAAGAATGTGGCTGTTGGCCACTTTTGCATGTTTTCTGACCCAGAATCTTGCCAAGGGTCAGTCATTCACTGTTGAAATTAAAGCCCCTTTGACAGTGTCCTGATAAATGTTGTTTTAATGGCAGCAATCCATCGATGCCTATAGCTCCAGACCACTTCTGAAGTCTCTTCTCTCTTATTATCCCTAGCGCTGAGTGCCATGTGATACAGTGATGTATTGGCTTCCCACCAGTTGAGAACACCATTCATATTAACATATGATAAAACTTTTTTCGGGGAGCATTTTTAAGTTGCACCCTCAATTATGCATTTAAGTATTCATGTAATCAGTTTTGAGGAAAGGGCCTCGCTTTGCTACTGGAAAATAAATGTGACAGTGTGCGTATTTAGCTGTGAATTGTTGGGATGGTGTTGTCTGCGCTCTGTGGCTTTGAACGGGTGAGCGAGGACAGTGGCTATGCAGCCCTGGAGCCCTTGGCAGCCGTTTCACCTGCAGCTCAGCATCCTGCTGCGAAATTACGAGAATGCTCACTACTCTTTCATGGAGACTAAATGTTTTTGGTGGTTTTATTCCCCTCATGAAAGATGAAGGCTGATTGTCTGCAGAAATATGATTTCCCTATGCACACAAAGCAAGGGAGGGTTCTTTGTTTAGTATCTGCTTTGCTGTAGGCAAATTTGTCTGATTGCAGGGGCTGTTACACGGGGCAGCTTGCTGGGGAAAGTTTCTGGGATTATAATATAAAAGCTAAAGAGGTATGATGCTAATAGGGAATGATTGACTTCTGGGAAGTATTTTTCATGGTTCCAGTGCTGCTCTGACATTTTCACAAATAGCACCTGTACCAGCACAGGCCAGGGAAAGCAATGCCTTGTGCACCCGTCTGCAAGTGCCGGACCCTGGAGCTGGGTGGTGCAAGGTCAGCTTGGATAAGGAGCCTGCTGACTATTTGTCTCCTTAGCAGTATCGTCTCTCTTGTAAGAGGGTGTGGGGAGAAGAGCTGTAAGCGTGGAAGAGAAAGGGCAATGTTTTTCTGTTAGCAGGACTCTGACTCTCACACTTTGGATGATAATATTAGTGTTTTATTCTTCCCTCTCTTGTCTGAACTTTACTGGTGCCCACACATAAACTCTTCAGACTCGTAATGGTTTAATTTTTCAAAAGTAAATGTAGCCTCCTATCAATTCTCCTACCCTTTCTATTTATTTTTTGTGTGCTTCAAAATGAGCCCTTTTCTCTGCATCAGTATGTTCTCCCACCCTCAGTGCTTGGGGCACAAAATGTAAATTTTGTTCCTTCAGAGTTGTCATATAGTCATGATAAATACAACTTCTTTTAAGAGTAGTGAGAACAGAGACTGAGAGAAATGGGGAAGTATGCTATATATTTTAAAAGGCAATTCACCCACACCTACTTGGGAAGAAATAAGCAAGTCCCTTGGGAATGCTTCCTTTCCCCTCCTGCTCTGCAGTCTTCACACGGGCAATACAAGAAATTGGTGATAGTTCTCAGTAGGTTTTGATTTATCTTCCCTTTTCCCTGTATCCCTGTTTGCCCACTCTGCTTGCACACACTGATCTCGTTACTGTCGTAACGCTCTTCCCCTTTGCACTGATCTCTTGTTTCTCATTCCAGTCCCTTTCGTCTTTTCCTCCAGGCCTTCTTCCAGTCTTGCTTTCTGCCCCTTTCTCCTTAAAAGTGGATGCACACCAGGGCAAACTGCAGGCATGGAGGAGCTTGACCACGTGTGGACATCCCTGTAACAATTAGGCATGTGGTGAAAATATGACTTAACCGAGACTTACTCCAGTTAGCCTTCCTTCAGTGGTCTAGAAGGAAACTAGCAGTGGCAGCAGTTGACAGTTATACAGTCTGTGCTGCTTTAGTTTCAATGTGATCAGAACCAGTGCGAGCCAGACCAGGTACCTGAAAGTGTCCCGCAACCTTTCTGCTTATTGAGACAGTGCCGGCAGAATACGCGCAGCTTATCATTTGGAAAAGACCATTCTCCTGTATTTTGTTGTGGTAGCCAGAGTGGGGCATTTTGCTACTTTGTAATTATGTTGGCTACATAGTGATAACTTCAGGATCCATATCTGAGCACTGTATGAGGTATAGCCAATGGGGAACCAATTCAGATACGTCTTGCTGCCCTCGTATCACTTCCTCCGTTCCCCACCTTGTCAAAGGAATTTGTCCCTCACCTGCTGCAAAGGGCTGCAGGAACTCAGAAACTCCTGGTGAGCTGGGAAAACTTCAGTCATTTCTTTTGCTGTCTACAGAGTCTTGAAGCATCACAAAGTTCTTCTGGAAGAGTATTTCCATACGGATGACTGTTAGCCTCAGAGCTGAATAGTAGGGTGAACGACAGAAAGTTGTGTTTCTTTGTTTTCGGTGCCAACAGTGCAGTTTTCCCCATCTTTTTCCCACAAGTGGCAGTATACAAGTCAGGCAAGCCTACTTGCTTTTGACATGTACTGCATACCCGTGGGCTAATGGTGTGTTATGCTGGCAGGAGCAACTTGTAGGACAAACCTATGTAAGAACAAGGCATTACTAATTTCAGTACATGTTACAAATGTCTCTGTGCATCTAATGTCTATTTTATATATTTCTGACCTTTATTTCATGGCCTTTATCACTGTGGTATCTTAGTGCTGAAAGAAGATCTTTTGCTTTGTAGGCTTTAGATATTGATTTTTCCCGTAACTGTCTCCTCTGATTCAAGGAAAAAGAGAAATATGTAATTTTAACTAGTGCAACTCATATCACAGCCAGATTCAGTATTAACGTACTAGATAGGCATACATCAAATATTACCTTTTAATACCCTTATCAGTGCTTTTAATGCACTTCTTTGTTCTGCAAGCTCAATATGTGGAGGATTTTTTTGAACTTTTTTTTTTTAAATAGGATGTTAAATGGCATTTCATGTTGATTCTCAGCACTTTAATAGGTGTCTGCTGTCAATAGCAGTGTCCTGGAGGCACACATTGAAACCACACTGCCTACACCATTTCTTTAACTCGAACTGTGCTCACGCTTCTAAGGTGGACATGATATTAATTAAGATAAGTCCTTGGGTATCATATGTGAGCTCAGATCTCTGTAAATAGAAATGTCAGTGATGCTGGCGGTGAGCTGAGCGAGAGGTTTTGTCATTGGTGCCTGCATTACGTTGTGCTGTGTCCTCAGGTGGAGGTAGTGGAAGTCTTTGTTTCACTCTGTTCCTCGAGCAAATAAACTGAGTGCTATCCAAAGATTTGGAATATTTTAAAAGTATTAATCAACCTTCCTAATGGTTGCTATTCAGCTAATCACGCTCAAAATGGCAAATGGTTGTAAAGATGTCAAAGAGATACCCAGAACACCCACTGTTTGAGCTCTTCCCATTCTCATTAAAATAAGCTCTTATGGCCCAGCTAGTGTAATCATGTGATAAAATACTCAAATTAAGAGCATTTAATAAAAAAACATGGTGGGGAGCTTTGTTAAGGATCTTTTTAGTGTATTTTTGCATTCATGCTAAGGACATTAGAAATAATTTAATCATTGCCTGATTATAAGAATGTTAGAAATAATGGGATCATTGCCTTATCACATGTGGGCTAATTCAGAGGCTCATTATTTACTTGTCAGGCATTAAGCATCAAATCAATTTGGCTTGATGCTTGAAAGCAGGAAATTTAAGATGAAAGTTGCAACGAAGATTAAGAAGTAAGATTAAACCTAACAAGAGCAGAACAATTTTCCTTGCTAGAGTCATGCCTGCAAACAGATAGATGGATAAAGTCAGTCTTAATCTAATGTATTATGAAGCAGTAATAGGTTGTGGAATGAATGGCTTATGGTTTCAGACAGAGTGATACTTTCAGTATCTCCACATCTTTGGTTTTCATGTGATCCATAGCTAGGGTTGAGATTTTCAAATAAACCTTTTCTCACATATTCTTCCTTTAATGAAAATATCTTCCTCTTAAATGGTTTATAAACTGAATACTATTATACACAATCACTAGAATAAAATCCATTCTTCAGTATTTTTGCAGGTTTTTTGTGGAAAAAGGGTTAGGGCTGAGTTCCAAAACTTCAAAGTTCAGTGGGTTGCTCTCCTTTTCCTGTAGCAGTGTGTGGATGCGTGTCTGTGTGGTTCTTTGTTTTTTCTACAGAAATACATTCTTTTGTGTATGAAAGCAGATTCAGAGAATGAAACTTCCAAGGGTAGGATACCAAGCCAAACTGAAGGGGGAGAATAAGAACAAAGATGAATTCTTTAATGGTGGGTTTGATGGAATTGTATCAGTTTCCCCCTGTGAGTATCTTAGATTAGGAAACTTTTTACAATGTTACAGAAAAATTGAAACATCAGTGTTAATTATGGAGGTGTGTTCCTCTGCTGCTATTTCCTGGTGCAATTCTGGTTTGCTGTGTTTGAGGTCTTGATTGTGAGAGAAGATGGTTTAAAACGAAAGGCTTGGGAGGGAGGAGGGTCTTGAATTTTGCAAAACCAGTTCCTTTGCCTCTGAATTATTTTGAAGTTCTCTGCCTTTTTTGTTCTGCAGATTGGACAGATTATAAGTCTACTTGGTAGTCGGTTTATATCCATGTAAAGGCAGAGGAGTCTCTGCTTCACTTCTGAAGCTTCTGCCTTTTTCAGCAGTTCTGCAGAATTCAGCGTGTCACCTCTTAGTGAGTGTTGCGGGCGTGCAGTGTGTCTCCAGTGTGTGATCAGAGGGGCTGAGCCTCAGAAATGAGCTTTTACAGAGCTGTCAGAGAGCCCTGCTGCTGCTGAAGAGCCAGGTGTTGGACTTGCTTCTGGGGGCTTTCACACTGCAGAATCTTCTTGGGGTGTCAAGTTTTGCCTCGTGTGCCAGAAGATCCATAGGGATACATGGGTGGAATAAGTCCCCTGCATATATTATGCTTGCTGAATTAATCTTATTTAATACAAGTTGTCAGACAACATTACTATAATTTATTTACATAACTTGAGGGATTTACTTCACATTAGTTTAACCTTGCAGAACGTGTAATGTGTATCTGTGCCACTGCCCTCGGTTTCCTGGAGTCAGCCTGCGCGAGTGTTTCTCAATTTGTGATTGATTTGTCTTCCAGCTGCTAATGGGGGGAGGTGGTGAATGTAAACACTGTTGTTATAAAGATCTGATATTTGGAGCTCTCCTTATTGTTACAGTTATTCAGTTAAATGAACTGCCCTGCCTTGCGCTTAATTCAGGAAAAAATACGTTCTAATTAGATTCTTTTTCTCCTAAAACAAGGCCCACTATGTTGACCTTGTTTTATACAAAGTAAGAATCTATTCTTTGAAGATGGGAAGCTTGTATTTTGTTCAGGCACTTTTGTGTGTGGGTTTTTTTTAGTGTTTTCTCACTGGAGACACAGACACTATGAGCTGCTCCTTGGAGGCGTTGTGTTCGTAGGTGTACCCCACTTATGACGAAGGAGTTAGAATGATGGTGTCATAAAGAAGCAGCAACAGGTGGGTGCCTGTAGCTGGTCGTTCCTCTCTCTCTGGACTGTGGGTATTGTACAGGGTCTCAATCCGAAGGTATGTGTTTATCTTTTTTTTTTTTTAAATCAAAACTGAGTTTTCTGTAGCTTTTTTTCCCAGTTGTCTACAAAAGCTCTCAATAACTCTATTCTGCGCAATCTAAGAGAAAATCCAGATCCTTGTGCTCTTCAGGTTTTTTTAATTTTGGTATGATGTATAAAATCTATAGGACAAATGGTTGAAATTGCTATTGCATTTAAAACTGTAATATAAAATGCACTTTTATAATTCATGAAGGATAATCATGGGAAAGCTGGACTTTCAGTGTACTGTCTCAGATGTGGTCTTCTGAATACCTCCTAGGAGAGAAATTAGATCCAGAGACACAAAAAGGAACTTGTTTTTAAGGAGAGAGGGCATGAGATGGCTCCTGCAGAAAATCTCTTACTTGTTACTGCCTTTAGAGTTCACAAGGTGGAAAGGGAGAGAAATACATTTCATGTGCAGTAGTTACTAAATGAGGGACTGAAAACACGACATTGACATAGCGTCTCCGTTTCAGAATAGAAAATCCTGTCACCTCGTTATGGGCTGTGGATAATAAATTTACATTCTGTGAGGTGCACATGGTGGAGGAAAGGTCTGTTTAATAAAAACAAGAGGTGGTTTGAAGCTCAGAAGGCTTCTCAGAAGGGAAGAATACTCTCATTGCAACAGTGAAAATGAGAAATCATTTCAGCAGTTGTTCCCAATGCCTCAAAAAACTGAAAAAAATGTCCACTTCTGACAGCATCTCAGCTCCCCTCACCTCCGGGCAGGACTCTACGCTTTCCCTTCTCCTCCAGCTCCGCCCCGGCTCTGTCGAGGCAGCGCTAAGGCAAGAAAGCAAACTTCCCTGAAGTGGAAGGAGAAACAAGAAGGCTGATAATCTTTTACCTGGGCCAGTATCACTGAGATAAAATAAACACTGTCTGCATCCCCATGAAGGAAACCTTTTAATTTTTGTCCCTTTGCTGCATAAGGGAGAGGCCAGTTCCTGTTTTATTTATGGTGAGAGCGGAGAGTAGTTCATCCAGAGGAAATTTGCCTCTAACATAGAATTATATGCAAGATGCCTTTTAATGACTTAAATATAGAGCCAACCTGTTCTTTGCATATTTTACAGTCAGATTGTTTGTTTCCTTGGCACAGGAGAAAAGACACGAAACTGGTTTTGGCCTTGTTTTCTGACCCACATTGTCTTATTCTCCATACCATCCATTCCTCCTTTCCCACTGGTGCCAAGTTCAAGGAAAAGCCCAGGTGTTCAGAGCAAGCTGAAGGTTTTGCCTTAAAAGCATCTGATGTGTTTTATGGAGGAAGAAGAAGATTGAGAGGCAGTGTCTTCCTCAAACTGCCGATTGGCAAGGTTTCCTCCTGCCTGCTGCTATTGGAGCCCCATCTTGGAGATGCTCCCTTAAGGGAAGACTTAAGTGGAAAGGTAGAAAAATCATTCCAGAATACAGGTTCCTTTCTGGTTAAACAGAAATGAAAACTATTTGCTTTTCTAATTTTGGAACAGCACCTAAATTATGGGGGAAGAGAACTTTTTTTTTTTTGTTAAAGAAAAAACAGACATAAATTGAGGGCCAGACACTGCCGTTTCACATCAGCTCTGCGAGGGTCAATGCCATTGCAACAATGCTCCACTTGATGATATGCCCCATAAAGCTTAGTACTGGGGGAGAAAATAACGTTGCAGGAGAGATATTTATGATTACAATCGCTTAAAGCAATTTTATCGTGTTCCTGTTGGGTTGTAGCATATTTATTCAGTTGAAGCCATTTCCATTTATGGAAGTTTCCTGTAGCAGCAGAAATATTGCTACAATTTTGTTTCTCACAAGTAACTTGTCAGGAAAGATTAATGAAATTTCTGTTCATCAGGATAGCACTTACATGCTTAGTTATACAAAGGTGCGCTGCACGATAGTTTTGAATTTCCTTTTTCCATTTCATTTCCCTGTCTTTTGAATTCTGCTTTCTAAGTGTCTGAGTTCATTTTCATTATTTCTTTGTCTGTTCCAGTTAAAATCTTGATTTTTCCGTGCGTCTTCTATCCACAGTTCTGTAGAGCGTTATTTAACAACAAAAGTTAAATTTGCCAAGTCTTCAGCTGGCCACTGGAGAATATACTGCTGTTTCTTTATTTTCTCCTGGTGACCTAAAACCTTGTAGCAGGATATGCCCCAGCTCTTCTCTGCACATGTCCCATTTCCTTGTGTACTGCGTGGCTATTAATTAGGGTAAACTCCATCCTTTTTCTTTAAGCTTTTCAAGTGTTTATTTCATTTAAAACACACGAGCTATATATTTAACTTACAGCAACGATGTCATATTCTCCTAATGCAAAATTTGAAGTTCATAATATTCTTTTTCTTATTAGAAGAGTGGAAAATCCTCCTTTCAGTACAGTACACCCTTGTTTATTTTGAGCATAATGGAAGTATCGCTTTATTATCATACATAGGTACTGTGCCATTTATAGCTAGATTTTGTGTACTATTTTAGTTAGAAGGCTCTATTGTTTCTGCTGAGCAGAAGAAAGACGGACTTGAAGTATTTTGCATAGTATTTTGAAAGGTAGGTTTGTTACCATGGCCAGTTTTGAGCATGTTGCTGTTCCTGGGAAATACACATTTGTAGGTTTTATGGTTTAAAACATGCTTTAAAGCCTTAGGATTCTTTTCCTCATAGAAGTTCTTAGGTTACGTTCAAAACTAGGACACGCAAATCACCAGGACCGATTAATGAGGAAAGTGTAATAAATACAGCTCGAGAGTAGAAGTTATTAATGTTAAGAGAATACAATTTCTTTGTGCAAATATTTAAACTGTAAAACTTAAGGATAGGACTTTCTCTTCTGGGGATAAGGGATGCCAGCTAGGGCAACGTTTGGGTAAGGTCTGGAGAACTCTCAGGCTTTTGAGGTCTGCCTGGGTGAGACTGGCTAAGGGAAGTGTTTCTCCTGTTGCTTGAAGCAGCAGCAACGGGCCAAGCGTAGCAGTAGAGAGGGGCCCTGGGGGGAGGCAGAATGGCACAGGCTAGGCATTTTGTTTCATTTCTAGGCATTAGGGGTCAGGAAGGAGTTTTGTAGCTTCTTTCAGTTTTTGATCATAAGTATTTATTAAAAGTGTGAAATGTTCAAGGTGTGGAATTGTCAATGAAAACAGCCACAGAGGTTTCAAATTCAGCCTGTCTGCCCAGCACTGAGTGTGGTACCTTTGCTGGAGATTCCGTGACAGGGGTACAGCTGATCCTCTATCTGTCTGAATCCTCCTGTCTTCCACCTGCATGCCCTTCCCTGTCCAATTTGACCACTGAGGTCCTCTGAAACCTTGCTTGAAACCTGCATTTTATATTGATTATTTATTTTCTTTTTTTTTTTTGGCTTTTTTGTTTTTTTCCCTTTGGAGGGAAGATAGTAGCAGTTCAAGGAAGTAGGAAATAAAATCCAGGCATAGGAGAGAGGAGCTGGGCTTTTAAAATTTGATGACAATAGCTGGCACAGAGGGGAGTGAAGATGAGCTCTTTCTGAGAATAATGGTAATGCGTATAAGCGAGTCATAAACTGATAATGGTACAGACTCTAGTAGGTGTTGTCTGTATGTATACTGCTAAGGACAGGCTCCTACTTGTGTCCGCTGTAGGATGGTCTGGAGGAGAGTCTGCCTCCTAAATGCAGAAGCAGCACAGGGTGTCTCTGCTCATCATCCTTAGAGTTCCTGATTTTAATCGCTGTCAACACATCCTACCTGTGTTATTTGCAGGCTTGACTCTGGAGCGATAGTGTCTTATTTAGTGTGTCCTTAGAATGCAACTTTATAGCAATATCAACAGTTTCCAACTAAAGATTTGATTACAGAAAATTAAAGGGAACATTAAAAATTGCAACTTGGAGGTGATCTTCAAACTCTTGAGAGTATCAACTCATGCATTTAAACTTACTGCTGTGAAGCCTGAAGTAAATTACTGCTGGAAAATAGCTAAGTAGTATCCAGTAGGCAATTTTCATGTGTTTCTCATTTCTGTCCTATTCATATCTTTTTATAATAAAAAAAATAACCAACTCTTAACCATCTAGTGATGCCTATAGTTTGCTTGTTTTAGCACATGCTGTCGTTTCTGTTTTGTCTGCTCCTCCTTCATAGTACTTGTTTCTGTTCTTGAATTCTGCCTTAATTTAGGTCTCCAAATTTGCTGCTCCCTGTGGAAGTTGGTGCCAGATCCAGATTTAAAAGAGAAAGCTCATGGAGGGACACACTGTTCAGTGAATAAGTAGCACTGTTGTCTCTCGTTTCATGCTTAATTAGGAGGAGTGGCTACTGTCTCTACAATCATGTAATTTTGTGACGTTTTTACCGTAGCAAAGGAGAAGGGGTTGTGGCAGTCTAGCTAGAAGTGAGTTCTTGCACTGATACTGGTAATCTGATGTAACTCTTCAGGATTTGCTGCCCCCGCAGTGAAGGGGACTGGCTTCCCCAGTAAACCAAGGTGCATTCTTAAACGTTAGGTGGTATGAGTCTCACGCTCCCTTCCCCTTCAAAGACTAAATATTGAGGACCCTTGGAGTGTTGTGTGGCACTTACTTTGAGATAAAATATTCCTTTTCAAAATTATATCATAGCTCCTGTGTACTACGAGAATATGGTTTGGTTTTATGAGGAATGGATTATTATGTTTTCTACTTAGAAAGGCGTAAAGGCTGACATTCTTATTAACTTTTTAGAAAATAAATCCTGAACTTACTCTGCATAAAGGCTGTATTATCAAAACATGATGAAGTATGAGACTATCCTTTTCCTGTTGACTGCTTCTTGAGCAGTTTTTTCTCAGTTAAAAAGAAAAAGAAAAAAATTTTCTTTTTACCTACTGTTCTTTGTGCTGGTTTCTAGTTTGTGGGTAAGTATAGAGAGTCAGGACGTCATTCATGTCTTGCTGCGAAAGTTGCCTCACTCTCCCTTTTTCTGAGGTTGTGAAAAGGGATCTTGCCTGCCTAAAGCTTATATTGAATAAGCTTGAATCTTCACCATAACCTTATCACTTCCTAAACTGCTCTTCGCAGAGTTATTTTGCATCAACTTTGACATTACCTTTCAGAGTGTTTTTTCCAGTGTACTTGTGGGAGGTCTTTAGTTTTGTTTTTGCCTGTCTGATTTTTCCCTTCGAAATAAAATATGCCCGAGCTAAGTTTCCAGATATGCTAGGGTTAGAATAAAGCATTTGAAGGGAAAACACTCTACTTAAGGGAAGAAGTTAAACTTTCAGATTGGACCGGTTGTAGCAGCAGGAAAGCCATCTAAATTGGTTTTGCTACTCCACTTTCTTATTATGCCTCATTTAATGCCAGTTTGTTTGCTTCATCTTTCAGATTGTCTTGAACTCTTTTTTTCCTGTTTACCAGCTGAACATGTTTCTTTGTAAATAAAACATTCTTGCACTCATGTCAATGACTCTTGAATTTTCAGAGTGCCTATTAGAAGTTGCTTTCAGCTGAAGAGGTCACAACAATATCACAGATGCACAGATTGCTACCCGATTAATACAATTATCAACATGCAGAAATTATTACTTGAGTGTTTGCATTGAGTATAGCTTTTATTTTAATGCACTGTTTGAAAAGCGTATTTTAAGGAGGCAAATTTGAATTGAAAATGTTCCCAAGGAATGATTTGTATCTTTTGTGCAGATCAAAGCAGCAAAAACCATTTAACAATTTGTCTGTCTTTGATGAAATCTAATGGGTTTTCTGCATTTCTCTAAATGCAGTAACTTGACACAAGTCTATTATTTGTTTTTAATGCTGTAAAAGCCAGTGTTATATTACTTAGTGTTCTTAAGACTTCTACAATGAAGATTTTTATTATGTTACATATACAAGCAATTATGTTTGACAATTTGGATGCACACTTGAATTGGCAGCCACTTCGGCATTCTCACCAATAAAAACATTAAGCACATCTATTAAAAATGTTTCTTCCGTAATTTATTTTTTCATAAGCTTTCAGCTCTACCACAAAAGCCTCCTGTCTCCTTTGCAGCTAATTTTCTGCAGACTCCTTTACAATTTAGGGATGAAAACTCATGTTGTGATTAGGTTGCCCTAAAAAAAGGGCCAAGTTCTGATGGCATCAAGAAAAGGCTAGAATTAGACTGGAGCTTCCTGAAGAACGGTAAAACACGTTAAAAAATTTGATGTAACAATGCTTATTAGCATGGTCCTGATGCAAAACCATTCTGAGGTCCGTGAGAGTTTGGGCTCCCTGTAGCTGTGCTGATGGAGAACTGCTCTGTTCTGATTCCTGCTCTTGGGTAGATGGTGATTCCAAGAGCCAGCCTGGCAGGGTCATGGTTGAGCAGCCTGTGTGTTTCATTTGTTTACCTGTGTCGTACGGTAGAATGCAAAACTATAAAACAAGCCTAGCATGAAAAAATGATGTACATCAAGCTGAAGAGTTTCTTGTTTCCCCTACACGCATTAACTGTGGTGAATTGGCCTCTCTAAGTCAATATTAATTTTTATAAGTGACCCTTTTCTTTGAGAAGTTATTTAAATAAGGCCACAGTTCAGTATGTGGTCATCAGTGACTATCATTGGAGTAATCAACAGCGAAGTTCTGATGTGTACACTTGTCCTGTATGTGTGTGTTTATGAGTATATAGAAATATATATGATATATTCATATAGTCATCTATGCAAAACTTATGGGTATAAATATGGTTGTATATTCTGTACAGGAAGAATGAAAGAGTTCATTGTGATATATAGAATCATGGAATTGTCTAGGTTGGAAGGGACCTTTCAGATCATCTAGTCCTACCATCAACCTCACTCTGACAAAAATCATCACTAAACCGTATCTCTAAGCGCTATGTCTGCCCATCTTTTAAATACCTCCAGGGATGACGATTCCACCACTTCCCTGGGCAGCCTGTTCCAATGCTTGATAACCCTTTCAGTATAAAAATTTTTCCTGATATCCAGTCTAAACCTCCCCTGGCGCAACTTGAGGCCCTTTCCTCTTGTCCTATTGCCTGTCACTTGGGAGAAGAGACTGACCCCCACTTCGCTACACCCTCCTTTCAGGCAGTTGTGGATAGCGATAAGGTCTCCCCTCAGCCTCATTCATCATGTGAAAAGGGGAAATAAAAAGCCCCAAAGATAAAGTTCGTGGATGGAAACACTTAACCACATATTTCTGAGATGGGGGGAGGTGTAAGTTCAGTGTCCCATCAGGATATGTATGTAAAGCTAAAACAGGTAATAATGCTGTAAATGTTACCGAGCCAGTTTGACTTGCCGGGATATTGATTTAATTTTGTTCACTGAAGCAACAGTATGTGTCAAGTGAAACACCTGTATTTGTGGCCATGAGTCTTCTGTGGGTAAAGCAGCTGGTGATGAGGATGACGTGTGCACACAAAACAGTTGCCTCATAACTGGATGAACAATCGTCCCCCAGATTAAAGGAATGCCTTGGTATGTTTAGTTATCAGCCATTTAAGCATAAGACTCAAGCAATCCCAATCAAATTAATTTTGTCAATTAGAGTGAGCAAGAATGTGTTCTATGGAGAATATTTTGATTTGGCCTGCAGGATTATCTTTGTAGGAAAAAATGAATGTGCACCCCAAGGACAGTGAACCCTTCCTATCTCTCACTGCCTTCAGCCAAACTCTTAGTTCCTTAATTGCAATAAATACCCAGAAACTCTAAAGGAGTGATTACAACTTGTCTAAAAAAAATCTTCTGACTTATTTGTACCGGGTTTGTCTCTTGCTATATTCTGAGAGAATATGTGTTGACTTACAAGAATGTTTGACAGTACTTTGAATGTTAAATGTAAGAGGTCTTTTTAAAGCTAAATCATAAATCATGTGTTTGCCTCAGAAATCTGCCATTCAGAGTTACTTATTATAAGTTATGATGGTTCCATTGGGAATAGATGAAGAAAGATGAAATGCAACATTGGATACTGGAAATGTCTCAAATACAGAAAGCTGCAAGTAAGGAAATTAGAGAGGTTGGAGAACTATTCGGAATATGTGTTTGAATAATGAATTCTTCTGTGTAGGTAGCAATGTTTTCTTGGATATCCTACTGATAGAAATAGACATAAAATGTATGTAAGAAATGAGCAATTAGTAACGCTATCGAGTGGTTTGGCTAACAGGTCAAAAATGCTGTGAACTATGCTTTGTGTGTCTGCCTGTCCAGAAATCCATAAAATGGGAGAGAAGGTAAGCTTGACTATGGAAGTTGAGTATTGCTTTGATAGGGTTGATAATAGAGACTATTGCTTTGACTATTTGCATGTGATAGAGGGTGACAGTTTTAATTATCAACTGTGATGGTCTGCTCCTGCAGTCAGAGTGTTTGAAGAAGAGAAGAGTACCAAAGGGAGCTGCGTACCAGGTGGTTCCTTCCGAGCCTTTTTCTGACTCTTCAGTCCCACAGCTTCCTGCTGTTCAGGGCGTTTGGCCTTCTGTGCCCTCTGGCTCGGGCGTTGCCCTGGCACACAGGCTAAAAGAACGTGCTGCTTATGCGTGTCACTGAAGCGCATGTTCTTTAATCTGTTTTAGGAGAGGGGAAGAATGAATTTGCCTAGAATATTTTAAACTTCAGTGAGAAAACGCTCCACTCGCTGTACACTTCCAGCTGGTTGCCTTCTCTCGGTATGCTGATAGATGAGCCTACTCCTAGTCAAATTTGTGGAAGGCAACAGTCTCATGATTTCTAGTTTTACGAAATGTCAATAATGGAGTAGTCTAATAAATGAAATTTATTGATGATCACCCTTTCCTCCCTGTTATAGCACGTTTCAGCTCAATTTCATAACAATTTCTAGCTTTAATATGAAATGTCAGCAACGTCTCCAGCATCCACCTTGTTTCTATTATCCACTAATCTTATTTTTATAAGGATCGTTCCTGATGCTTTGTACATTTGTAGGCTTTGTATATTTAGCCAGTGATCACAGTGGTATAACAACAGGCTATAGTTTCACATGGAGTAGCTTAAATCTATTTTGGTAATAATATCATTTGCTGATTAATTTGCCAATTCATTCAGTGCTCATTTTATATCAAATAAATAATATCCAACAATCATTCAAACATTGATGACATTTCTACTTAGCTCCATTGGTAAAGCTAGTGGAATAAAACAGTACAGCAAATCGGATTTGTTTATGCAGGCATTGGGTCTGAAATTGGGGAAAAATAGTTTGAATGTGGAACCATGACATCATCTGTATTCATTCATAGCAAAGAGTACTTCAGTCGTCTGGTCCATTGAAAAGTGAATCGGGCAGATGGAGTTTTCAGGGGAATTGTTAAAGGGATTCTGTAGGTCTGCCGGGAGCTGGTGTAAGTATTTAACTTGTCTTATCTCTGGTAATGACATTAAATGATGGAGAAAACAAAGGTTGAGGAAGAGAAGTAAGGAAAACATGCAAATGTCCCATGGCTTCTGCTTTTCTCCTCATGCATGTAAACCAAAGTAGAAATAACCCCCTAGGACATCTTGGGGTCTGAGGCTGTAGTGTCAATGGAAAGGTTCCTTCTGTTCTTGTCTCCATCCTCTCTCAGATCTGACGTTCCAAAGTGTTGTCTGATGGCTGTGTGGGGTCTGCAGCACACCTGAGCACAAGAAGCTCAGCTGCAAAGTAGACTTTTTGTCCTGAGAATTCTTTTTTTCATTGTAAGAAATACAACAAAGCTGTAAATGTATCAGATATCGTGCATGTGTTCACTGTGTTATAAGCAAATGATAGGGATTAATTTCTGTGGTGTGCAGATTAAATACTTAAATACTATAAATTTAGGAGTCTGGGACTGAAAGACTCTCTTTTTCAAGAATGTAATTTTTTTTTTTATTAGGACTTAGCAGCATTTATAAAAAGCATGTGTAACGCTTCTGTGATGAGGATATTGCGTGTATGGTCTTCGTATGAGCCTGTACTTCAAATGGTCTATACATAGACCTTCATCAGTAGTGGTAGCTGAAGGTGATGTTTCTTCAGTACTAGATCAGGATGGATTTCCTTACGATGTGGTCTGTTCGGTGTAAGTTTTCTGATGTCAATATTGAGTTAAGGAGCCCTGTCTGTCAGTCAAATATAGTTTAAAGAAGCAAAAGTGTGGGACTAGGATTTAGTGTTTTCAAATACAGGGGCTTTATGGGAGTCAGGACTCTGGACTGGACCTGTATATTTTATATTAGCTTCGTAGATGTTTCTTTTAAGCACTTGGCATAAAAGCGAGAGAAGATTTTTTTTTTTTTTTTTTTTCTGGAGCCCATGTTCTTCTGTTCCTGCACAGCATCCCAAAGATTTCCAAGCTACACCTTTTCTTGTGTAAAACAAATACGATTTGTTACTAGGGTGGTGTCTGAAGCTCACACTGAGATATGCTTTTTCAAGAGGGACCTGCCAAGTGTGACACCTTTGTTAACTCTGCAAACTTTGAACCAATCACTGAGTTAATCTTTCAGCCTTTTTTCAACATATTCTGGGACTTCCAATTATTTTCTCGAGCTGAAAATCAATACCAACATGTGCATGTCATGCTTCAGAGACATCTGAAATATGTGACTAATCAGTATTTTAAATAATCTGGAGAGGTGACACGCATGAGTGTAGATCAAGGGAGAGACCTTCCTTACATGCAACTGTGATTCTGTGAAGTGAGGTGTTGTTATAGCAGCTTGTAGGGGGAAAAGAAAGGGAAGAGAGCTGTGAAACCACTAATTTGCGCCTTATGAATATTTACATGCAAAATACTTTTGTGAGTATTTGTGAAACAGATGATGAAATTACACCATCTCCACCAGCACATGCAGCTGTGAGCAGCTGGTTCTACACACAGACCTAAATCATGGTTTTCACACGAGCCTGGTTTAGACACAAGCATGCTGGCTTTACTTTTCTGAATGACGTGGATTTTCTATTACAGCCTCTCGCGCATTTTAGGAGATGATGTCATTTCTGCGGAAAACTTTTACTTGCCTGACCATTGCTGATAGCACAGCCCTGGAGAGAGATGAGGTCTGTGCAGGTGGTGGTGATTCTGGGCAGTGGAGCACCGAGAGCAGATGTGCTGAGCGGCAGTAGAGTGCTGTTCAGGGGTAAGGACTTACTCCAGCTTAGGGAGCGCTCTGCCAGGTCTGTCCACCGACACGGGCAAAGTAACACAGACAACCAACCAGGTACGACAATCTTCAAGGCAAAGGTTATGTTGTAGATGCTTATGTTAAGGTTTTAATTCCCTTACCTAGAAATACAGACAAGAAAGGTGGAGGCGGACAAGTAGAAGTTCAACTGTTAAGTTCCTGTAAATTCTTTCATTCTCACTGTATATTGTGGCTCTGATTTTGGAACCTATCTGTGGGATCCGAGTGCCCAAGTGTTACTGACAGCAATAAGAAGCAAATAGCCATCCCATGTCGGTGGTTGCATCGCTGTTAACACATGCTTTACAGGTACACACATAATTTAGGCTATTCATATGCTGTGCAAAAAATCTGGAGCAGAGTTAAGGACACAACTTTACTGTATTTTCAGTGAGGAGCACACCTGCCCGTACTTTCCCTTGGGGATAGTTTCCCTGCTGAATACATAACATGAATAGTACCAACGGATCTGAGACAGAAAATTCAAATATAGTCTAGATGTGCCTGTTTTGGGGGGAAAAAATAATTGTAAAATAGTTTATTGGAGTAGGTGGTAAGCTGTATATCTATTTTGTGTATGTACATTTAGTGGATGAATGTATGTGTAGCAGTCACGCTTTTTCTTTTTGCCTTTTGAAATTTCTTGAGGTTTTTTTCTAATGATGAAACTTCTGCATATTTCCCCCTTGCCTTGTGCCTTATCCAGATTTATCGAGAGTAGATTACATATCTAACTTCAATAAGAAATACAGAATAATTGGTGTCAAGAAGAGAAGTGAGAAGGTTTAGAAGGAGATATTTTGACTTTTCCAACTTAAATGAACATATGGTTTCCATTTAAAATCTTTTTTCATTTTATAATGTATTCAAAAGAAAATTATTAGGAATAAATCTGCATTTCTGACACCTCAGGAGAAGTTATGCTATTAAAAGGAAATTAACATTATAAAAATATAGGATGTAATGCATCAAATACGTATATACATACATATCTATACTTGTTTTTAGAAGATTGTTAGTGTTAACATAGTTAAAGTGTTAACATAATCATCTATGTTTAGGGGCCTTGAGGAAAAATCGTCATTCTTTAGACCATGTTGTGCACGTTAACTATCCCCTGGTACTTTTTGATATCTTCTGTGTTGTGGACAAATTCCAACCAGGTAGTCATGTTCTTACAGTTAAAGACTCTTAAGTTTCATTTGAATGTGATGGTCGTTACTGCTTCTCTCCTAAACTTTTGTGCAGTATTCCTCTGCAGTATTAAATAGCTGCAGAGCACTTAACAACATTCCGTTCTTGATTATTGCTAAATGCACCCACTAAATTTATCTGGGATGGAAGGTAACGTAGAAACACCATGGTGGTGTTACTGCTTTCAGCAGTGGGTTCCCACAGCTGCTCGGCTTGCCATCGTCACTTTGCATGGATGAACCTCTCCATGATGACTGTGGCACTATCTCGGCAAAAGTTATGAACCAGTGATAGTGTATGAGCAGAATCCCAGTGTGTGTATCTCTCAAGCCCTCTGTGAACCACCTGCTCCACTATTTTTTGCCTCCCTTCTATGCTGAACCATAAAGCAGAAGTTGCTGCTCTGGGTGCAGGCTGCCATTGGGAGGTGGAGCTCAACTGCATGGAATTAGGTCAGTCGTATTATCACAGAGCGGAAGGTAGTTGGCCTTGTAGTGACACAGCTTAATCTGTTCAGTTGGGATTAATTCTGCCAGGTAGTGGAAGAGAAAAATTTCAGAACTGAAAACAGAGGGAGGAAATGCAAAACAAAGCAGGAACAGCAGCTAAAGAAAATCTTGTGCCAGTAGGCTAATGCATCTAACAAGGACTGATATTTTCAACCCGGAAAGACTGGCAAATCTGTGCAGGTTTTTAAATCAAGCCCAAATAGTAGTATCAGTCAAAATTAACAGTTTTTAACATGCTAATTGGATATTTGTATGGTTTCATAGCGTACCTCAGCAGACTTCCAGGCAATTTATCTCTAAATCTTGATAAACCTCTCTCACTCTATAAGCAATCCTAAAGCTGCTTTCCTATCCCCTTTTTCTACTTCAGTAGAGTTTCAGCTTGCATGTTCAATAGAGTGTTGCCGTGTGCATCAGGGAGAAAAATTTTTATTTTGTTCCTCATTAAATAAGCCAATGAAGAAACATAACCCCAATCAGTTACCGCATTGAGTTCAAAGGGTCTAGACAGTATGATGTAATTTTTATAGGTGTGTATTTTTTCTTATTAGACTTGTTCATCCTCAGTCATGTTGCTGTCACTTCTATCTCCATAGTAACCACAGAAACCCCAAAGTGAGACGTTTTCTAGGTGCTGTACAAACACAAAGGAGTGCTGAGCACGTTCCATAGCACTTTTGGGCTACACAAAGACAAATGATGAGGAAGAGGTACTATAGGGAGTTAAGCGAGGATTTGTTCGTATGTAATTTGTTAAAAGGTTTAGCAAAGACAGTAGATATTTGAAAGTGAAGTGGGCAGTTTTGGAGCAAGGGAGCATAAGAGAGGAGAGCAGACAAAAGGGAAAGAAGGGCCTGAGAATTTAATAGGTGGGGATTAGACAACAAAGAGAGGCTGTCTTTGCGGATTGAGTGCAGACAGGGAGAGCTGTGCTTCACTTTCCTTTCCTGCTGGGAACTTCCTGGGTGACCTTCTGGTACTCCCATAGCCCATATTTCAAAGCATGGATCTGCTTAGTGCTCTGAGGCATAAATTCCGTTTCCAAAAGCATCTTAGTTAAAGAACATCTGCCTTGATTCAGTGTGTTTTAAACTCGCTTGTGAAAATAGAAGTGTTTAACGAAGCGCTTACTATAGTATTGTGGAGCAGACAGGCATCCAAATGCCTTTAAAAAAACCCCGACCAACCAAACCAAAACCACCAGACTCATCATCCTTCTACCTCATCTGTAAAATGGGGATAATAATTGTCTGTTGCACCAGAAGTGTCAGTCTAAATCCATGTGGAAAACAAAACATTTCAGATGATGTTGTACGATGTGCAGACATTGTAAGAGATGCAGTAATTGTTAGAAAAATAGCTGTAGTTAATGAATCGGTGAGAAATCATTCTTAGTTAAGCATCAGTCACTCAGTGAGTATATTGCAATGGTTGTGTCCATACAGCAGCAATTTGGGGAATGAGGGCTGTAGATAACCTGTCTATGATATGAAGACAGTAAGAGATGAGGTCTCTGAAGTATGTCACTTAGCATTGTTGTCTTTTGGTGTTTTGGGGATTTGGGCCAGGGAGTGAAATCTTCTCTCATTCCTAACAAAATTACTCCACAGGGAGCTGTAATAATGTAACACATCCAAACACAGCGCTCTGACGTGCAAGGCTGGCTATCATAGTTAATTAGGTGTTTACAACCCATGTCATGGTTTTTGTTGGAAGTCTTTTCTGGAGCTTTTGACTGCCGTGCCAGAACTTGGAAGGCATTTGCAGCTGTAATGATGTGATATCAAAATGATAAATGAATTAATACGGGATATCTAAAATATGTATAAAAACAAAATTGAAAATCTTCACAGAAAAACTCCTTCACAGTTCTGTATTTGCCAGAAGATAGCAGAAGTGCCCATAAAATTATATATATATATGTGCATATTATATATATCAAAGGTCTAAACTTCACATTTCTGCTGTTATTGCTGTTGATTGAATTAATTTTTCAAGACTTCAGTTTTAATTTGTTAGAACAGCAAAGTGGCAGTGCATTCTGTTTTTACAAGTCCTCACCATCTGCTAGAATAGCAGTGAACCAGCAGTGGAATCTTACTGTGTTGACAGCTAGCTTAGTTAGGACTATTTAGAAATTGGAGCATTGTTGAAATAAATATTCTGCTTCCCCTGGGCAAGCTATTGAAATTCCATCACTTGTAACTTATTCAGCGTAAAGTCAGGATTGAGTTTCATGTTGATGTTGCGTGAATTAGCAGTGTTACACAAGTACTTCTTCAGGGTCCTGGCACTAGAGAGAAGGTTAGGTGGGTAGACCTTAGCCAGGCTGTGGTAGTGCAGAAGAAAGAAAAACGTCTGTTTCGTCATTAAGATATTTGTTGAAGATATGTTGTAGGTGAACAAAAGTGGGGTGACTGACTCCCAAACACGAATGTTTATCTTTAATGTAACATGGAGAGGAGACCAATGCTAAACAAATGGCTGCTGTAGAAAGTTGCGTTGTGCACTCAGAAGGGAAATAAACTAGTTGGATGTTGTTCAATGAGCATTTTACAGTTAACTAGAACACTGTGAAACAAGAGCCTGGAGTTTCAGGACTGGTCTATGAATGGAAAAGAAAACTAGGTAGAGATAAGTAGGTTATGTTGTAATGTATTTGGTAATACCTTCTGAGAGAATTCGTTCAGATTATTCCAGAATTAAACCACTACAGAGAAAATTCAAAACTCATCGTTTGTGTGTGTATGGTTGGACTCAATGATCCCAAAGGTCCTTTCCAACCATGAAGATTCTATGATTCTATGATAAATACTGCTGCAACAGTAAGTGTAAATAAGGCTGCAGATACGTGGTGTACTGATCTGAGTGAGGATTAACCACTCTTGCTCCACAGTACTCCGCAATATCCCACTAGGAAGCCAGATGACCTTTTCCCTTTGCATTCCACTGGATTTTACATACGCCAAATCATCCCAATTCATGTCACAAAAGAGCTTCCCATGTGCAAACAGCAAAATACATCTGGTGTTTAAAATCAGCATCTTCCTCAAGCTATTCTGTCAAAATGAGAACCACCATAAGGTGCTATGGGTCAATGGTTTGGCACACTGGCGATAGAAACAAGTGTTTCCAGCTCGTCAGGACTTCAAAAATGGCTTGCTGTAGGGCAAGATGTATTTCAGGCTCAGAATATCGATGTGAAACACAGAAAAAGTAATAAAATTCCTGATAGTATTCATGGTTGTTCATATTTTTAAATAATTTTGGTTTATTCACGTGTGAACCTCTTCTATTTTTATGTTCGTTTTCTTAGCATGAGTATCGTGATTAAAATTTTACTGACCTGGTCATCTCAGAAAGCAGATGTTAAGTTTGCGTGTTTTGAACTCTTATAGCGAATTCCAGCATTGTTTTCTATCTGCATTTGAAGCAGGAGCTTGATTTATAATGATTGGAGGTTTTCCAATTAAGTAGAGGAAGCAGCATCAGCTTCACTTTTGCTGTATAAACAGTTGATTGGACTTCAGAGATCTGATATGTCAGACGAAGATGTTTGGTAGCACCAAATAAAAATAAAACAGTCAATAGTTAAAGGAGCTTAAAATAAAGGAAGTGTTTGGCATCGCTAAATAAGGCCCTTGGAAAAGCGACTGCTGGCTAAAGAACTGAATAATTAATTAAGTTTTTACATTGCTTGCTGAGAATTGCCAGTGACCCAGTTGTGTCCTCCAAGCCTTAAAGCCATGAGAGAGTGCCAGTATGTTCACTAATGTCATTAGCCCAGTATCAGTTGTCGGTATGGCTTCACCATTCACTGATCCAAACAGGGAGATGTATCCACCTAACTGTGGAGAGCATCAGGCCCCAGTGCTGCTAATTGTCCTTAGATAGTTAGAATTCAATGAACGCTGGCACCCTTTTTGCTGTGCAGAGAGTGACAGATACCTGTTTGGCAGATGTCACTGTATGTTCTGTATAGTAGGACGTTGCGTTTCACCATTAAGCAGTGATTAAAATCTAGATGCACAGAGCTTGTTATGAAGCAGATAACTTGATCTTTTCAAGCTTGCAGATGTAGAAAGAAAGAAAAAAATAATGATACAGTTATTGACCTTCTCTACGTTGGATCAAGATACAAACTCTGGCATTTACTTTTCTGATCAGGAAGACGTGATTGTGGTCAATGAAGGTAAAAAATAAAAAAAAATAATCTGTAATACGATAAAACTTCTCTTTGTGATGCGAACTGCCCCATCCCCAGCTTGATAATGTTGTTTACTTGTAGTTAAGAGTATGTTGGAATGTAATTGTAACCATTTGCCATGACTGGCTGTTAGAATGAGAGACCATACAATTTGCATCTCATATATCCAGACATTAAAAATGAAGGACTGACCACTTGACATCATTGTAGTTCTTGAAATAAAGCCTGCTGAGCTCAGTTTGTTGTGGCTGCTAAATGACTCTGCTCGCCAATTTGAATACATGATGAAATTCCTAATAGAAGGGCCCTATAATAATTGATGGCATAATGAATGTGCCAGAAACTGAATAGAAATATTGTTCTGTTAACCCCTTATTTCAGAATATGACTTTAAAACAGACTTTCATGATATTTGTTCTGACTTCTGGAAAGGTACTCTTTGTTTGGTTTTTTTGTTCATTTTTTAAAAGATACTGGCCGGTGGTCAGAGCTGTGATAATTTCAGTCTTTCAACAAGATACTCAGAACCAGATGCCGTATTCTCCGGATGAATTGTTTTTGTACTCTAGATTAACTGCTGTTTCCCCTCAGCTGTAAGAAAAAGGAAAATGAATGTTGGTAGTCAGGTAGAGATAAAAAGCATCGCAGGCAATCGCAGGTGGGAACTGCAGAGATCTCCACCATCTTAGAAGACAGATTAATAGAAAACCCTTACCTTTACATCTGCTTGGAAACTATGTAAACACATAAGCATTTTTGAATTCTCAACCTGTCCCCTCCCCAGGGTTCTAATTATTCTTTATCAGGAGCCTCTTAATTCTTGCTCTGGGATGAATTTCCGTTTATGTGCCTGTATCAAATCTTAGGTTCCTGTTTATAGGAGTCCAGCTTTGAAGATGATGGGCTAGGTTTTTTCTATCTGGCTAATTTAATTTCTTCACACAGCCACATTTAATATTCATCAAAATAAAACATGGTCAAACATAGTATTTGAAAGTAACAATCAACAGACATAACATTGCAAAAGGTGATCCTTTGTTCCATTACCAGTGTTTTTCCCTCCTCTTCCTGTTTCTCAGAAAGAAGCCCAGTGCAGCTATGTACAATATAGGCCAATTCCACTCTTGAGTTCTTTTGTGAAGACTTCTCTTTTTTCTTTTTATGTAACATTGATTAAGTGAGTGTCCTATGTCCTCAGTGTGTCTAATGCATTAAAAAGCATAGAATTTAATGCTGTAATTATAAAAGCTTCAAGGAAGAAGCCCATTGAATGTACTTTAGATAGGTTATCGGCTTTACCTTTCCAAATATGTTCTATTATAGAAGCTGATTTCCTAAAGAGTTTTGTCATACGCATATATCTGGCTGAGAGTGGCTCTTGCACACTAGGGTATGAATAAATTACTTCCATAGCTCTAATGCATCTTTTTTTTCTGCATGGGTCTTAGGCTTTTCTTTTTCTTAAAAGCATCGTTTTGCTGCTGAATCAAAAACTGTGGAGACAATAGTGAGTATTCACATTTGAAATAAGACGGGTCAGAAAAAAGCTGCAGCAAAGTATGTCTTATCTCTTCTCTAAAGAATGGATATTGTTACTACTAATCAACTTGAATGTAATGAAAAGGAAGAAAAAAATTCATATGTTGATACTCAGAGTAATTCACAACAATCTTTGATGTTATCAATAAATTAACTTCTTATTTTTCTGTACATGCAAAACTTTAACTGTCTCCAGGTCTTAAGTATTTTACATGTGTTTTTTCAGGAAGGGGGTGTTTTGTTTATATAATGACAATATTTTCGTATTCATTAGTGATTACTGGAAGTCATTGGAATGGCTTAGGAGATGCCAGTTGTTGTAAGGAGGCTTTTTTCTTGCAATGAGGGAAGCGGATTTTCAGTTATGTACACGTAGCCATTAGAAGAAGATGTAATCTAGGAACAGGAATAGACCCAATGAGAGCAAAAAATGCACAAGAAGACAGAGGGACCCGTCTTTTGCATTCCTGTTCAAATAGTGAAGAGCAAAGCAGAGAACAAAAGTCAGGGAAGTCTCACTGGAAGCCAGTTTAACATAAATGAGGGCATCCTACTGAACAATGTGAATTTTGAATCGGACTTATTCCTGCTGTATTGGCATCTGGAAATACTGAAGCAGCACAATGACTGGGGAGAGGGGTAACCCTGCTGCCCAAAGGAAGTGAATTGTCCAGCTGCCAAGGCCACTACATCAGCAAGGGATCTAACCCTACCAAGAGTGGCTGCCATGGGGCTGTGACTTTGACACCGTCTTCAATTTGTAGTTGTATCGATTTTTCTCATGATGGGAGATGTGAATAAATCTATTTAGACAACTGGACATGCAGAGCGATCTTCTGTAACTATTGCCCAGCAGGTCATTTTGCAAAGGCCAGCAACGATTCTCCTATCATAGAATTGTCTACGTTGGAAGGGACCTTTGAGATGATTGAGTCCAACCATCAACCTCAGTCTGACAAAAATCATCACTAAGCTGTATCATAAGCTCTGTGTCTACTCGTCTTTTAAATACCTCCAGGGATGACAATTCCACCACTTCCCTGGCAGTTACTAAGTAACTAATGCAGAGTGAGGATGATTTAGGTTACTGCTTGCCCATAAGTAAACTTTGGTTCCTGCTATAAAAACAGTTTTTAGCAAATACTTTATTTGGTTTAGTTTGGTGTTCTGCTTAAAAGTGGTTGTTAAAATATGTTGTTTTTTCTGGGGGATCCAGTGTGCACTGGGGGGGGAAGAGAAAGCTAATTTCTATGATTTGGATTGGGGTGTTCAGATTCACAACTTTTTCATCTTGCTGGGCTGCTGAAGGCTGTAATTAAACCTGTCGGCACTTTGAAATGATTAAGTGATGAGCATTACATGTCATACATTAAATTGAATATTTTTATTTCTTTTTTCTTGATTTGAGATTTTCAAGTCCCAGTATCTGTTTAAAAAATAATTAAGAAAACGTGGATTTTATGTGACTATTTTCTTCACCCTCCCACTCATATGCTTAGAAGAGCAGATAATAGGCTTTCTGCACTTCAGAAATAACTTTTTATTCAGGTCAAAGTTGATCTTGCTGTAGTTAAAAATGGATTATCAGACATGGAGTCCTCCCCATTGTTGGCTGGGAGTCAGTGCTCATCTGGCAAAACTCTCTCACCGCTTTTTTTTCTTCTACTTTCTGCTGATCTCTTGAGGTCCTTTTCCTAGCTGTGAGCAGCGGCATGCCAATTTCAATTAACATTTCCTTTAAAACAAATGTTATCATCTGCTTAGTGCTGGTGACTTTCCATTGCTAACAAGGATAAGAGGAGTATGTATGTCTGTGTCTCTTTCAGTGTGATGTCACTGAGCCTTGGTGAGCATTGTTAACCGTTATCCATCTGTGCCATTTCTTCAGGTTCCTTGTGATTTAAAGGTCAAGCCAAGGCCTGAAGACTGAATTCTCTGTCTGAAATAAGGACATTTTCTTTCCCATAACAGATTAAAAGCCAAAGACTATTGCTGTTAAAATGATGGGTTGCTTTCTCATTGTGACCACCAGGCCAAGGCTTACTCTCAAGGTTTTTGGAAAGTGCTGTGCTGTTCACAGGTCTGTAGAGATATAGATTACATCTGTGTGAATAAATTATGTTGTTAGATTGCTGATTTTACCAGAGGAGAAAGCAGCAAAAAAGTTTCGTTGGGTTATCCTACATTGCATTTTTCTCTGCCTCAGGAAAAGAAATACCATTTTGAAAGTCATTTTGGATTACTAGAAAATATGGTTCTCTCTGAAATACTCATTTTACTCTTTTAACCCTTTAAAAATGAAGATACATACGCATTTTTAAAACATAAATCCAAATACTTTCTTTTAAAAATTTTGTTTTGACGCACTTGTTGCTGTGTGAAGTTGAAATAAAAAAAAAGGTTAACCCACTCTTGTTTTCTTCTCTTTCCTCTCTGCCATGAACCCCTCTAATTTTGCCTGTAATTGTTTGACTGTTCCACTCGTGGCTCTTTTCGTGAATCTTTAGCCATACGTCAAACACAGAGCTGTCTTAAACAATTGTTGTGACAGTGCAAATAACTGCGTGTGCCCAAATGTTCAAACCTGGAAAGAACAAGTCAGAAAAATAAACAGTAGTTGGTCCAAACCAAATATGTACCAGGCTTCTTCCTGACTCTTCCGTGAAAATAAAGCTCTAGTTCTTTTTGGACCTGAGAAATAATACGTCTGGGGTAGTGAAAAAGGGGAAAGCTAAGACTTTGTTTTACTCTCTTGGAGAACATGAGGAAAAGCGGGGAGGGAGGCCGCAGGCCAGAAATACACACAGAAAAAGGTTCTGGGCCGAATAATCACTGAATACTGGTTCTTGTCAGTTCATAATTTGTCATGATTATTTGTGCTGCCAAAGCTACATGGTGCTGCAGTTAGCATCCAGGCAGATCCATCGTGCTGCATTATGAACAATGAATCAGATCTTTAAATGTATTATTTGAATTGTTTCAGAAATAGAAATCATGACTGCCAAACAGAATTCGGGAGCTGGTGTGTTGGATGATATTAGTGTTCTGCCCAGCCTTGGAACCTGTTTTTAACAGATGCGGTTTCCTTATGCTTTGGAGAAGATTGCCAGGGCCTCCATAATAAGTAAAACAGAGCAAAAAATGTTGAAAATAAAACAAGGTGACTAGAATTGAATCCATCTGAATTCACACCTGCAGGTGCTCAAGGGGTGTGTTTGTTGTTGGCTACTGAAAAGGCTCATAAGAGCCTAAGAAAATTCTGAAGTGGTAACTTAAAAAGATGTTAAGTGCAGGTATTCAAGTGGGATTTTTTTAGGAGAACAGCACTCTTCAGCTAGATCTTGAGGCCCTTATGAGGGCCTCACTGAATTTAATAAATAATTATTGACATTTTGCTTAGTATTCCTTATTTTTTTCTTTAAAAAGTGTTTATCTCTGTTGATGTATTCATAATCCATTTCTTCTAAATTCCTCTTCAACTACTTGAGGAAAACTTTATTTTATGTCACATTTGGAACAAGAAATGTATAGCGCTGAAGAGTGAAGGCTGTTATTGTCACACGACAAAGGCATATATTATTCATACCGTAATACCCAACGTGCAGGAATTGATAGATGGGACTTATATAGTCAATTCCCAAGCAAACTGAAAATACATTTTAAAAATAAACTGCGTTTTGAGTGGTTAATTCAAAATCAGATGGATTACTGTGAGGTACTCTGTGTGATTATTTTTACTGTTGGGACTCAAACTACCTAAATGTATTTTCTCACTGAGACTGGAAAAGTCTTAATGCATTTACTTTTCCTTCTGTTAGGGTGATTTAAAATCTGAAAAAGGGACCAGTAGATCAATAATTTAGTGCAGTCAGATGAAAAGTGTCTTATCCTGTTGGTTCAATCGTAGGATATTATGAAGTCTTACATACTGAACTGTGCATTTAGATTGTGTAATCCATATTCAAAATAACTTCGAGTGGAAGGAAGAATGGCCATTGTGGAGGAAATTAATATCTGTGTCTACTCCTTTTATACTCTATAGAAAGGTTTGGTCAGCATGAAAGAATATTGCAGGATTATTCCCTCATACAGAGGAGTAGGTGAACCCTGCTTGTTGGTGTTATGGCTACAATGTTAACAGGTTTTCTTTCACATAATCTACTCAACCACAATAAAAAACAACCACAATAAAGAACTTAAAACCAGAGTAATCTTAAATCATGGCTGTCACGCAGAAATTTATGGGAAAAATATCACAAATAAGGCTGACTAAATCGCCTAAAATATTCGCAGTGAATGACCTTATGAATGATTTAGGAGAAGATCTAGAAAAAGTCAGTGCTTTTACTGCAATAATATACCAGTGAGAGTGTAATTAATTTACTATTTCTTGTGACCCTGAGAAGCAGCTAAACATCTTGTCTCATACTCACAAATGATGAGTTGGTACCCTTGCTAGCTAAGATTGCTTCTGTCTTCCCAGGATGCCGAGGCTGAGTGCTTGGGTGTTGCAGTTTCTTTCCTCACTCACTGCTGTGTTTTTAGGAGATTGAGACCACTTGTGCGCATCTCACAGAGAGCAGGTAGTGCTCTAGTGCTCACTTTTTTGATCCATTAAGGAATCCATTCCAGATTATTCTTTTTTTTCTCTCTGCAGTTATAGAAATGAGGAATTGCAAAATAATTTTTTTACACAAAAACCCCCATTTTTTTTTACACAAACAATAAGTTTGTGTTTTCTAAAAACTAATTTGTTAAAAATCACCGTTCTCATTTAAGTGTCAGAATACAGTATCCTTAATAACTGACAGCCTGGTTCTTAAAGCTGTGTGCCCCTGAAACCTGGCCTTCTCACAGCCTAGTCCCATGGAAATCCGACCCTTGAATTTGATTTATTTATAAAAGGAAAACAGGGAGATTATTCCCTTCTCTTCTTAGTTTTGTGTTAAATTTTCTAATTTGTGTAGCAAATTTGGAAACATGCTATTCATGTTCCAGGAACACCATTCTCCATATCTGTCACTCACCAGGGTCCTGGTGAGGTGGATTTTGAATCATTTGGTTTACTTACGAAGGGCAGAAGCAGTAAGAGTGGTTCTTACTGAGATTTCCGTAAGCTTCTGTTTATTTCAGTGCACGACACTAAATTTATCATGATATGCATGCATAGTTTGATCAACCATAACTACTGAGTAGATGATAAGGGTGTCATACAAGCCTTTATTGACCTATTCAGCATTTGCTTTTAAGATACTGTGTTAACTTCGATTACAGCTGTTAAATTTTCACTCCATTTTAATCTCCTCTCTCCCAACTGCAGAAAGCCTTTCTTAATTCTCAGAAAACTTGTATCTGGCCCAAAAGATGTAACTTGTAAAAAAATCGTAGCATATATGGTATTTTCTCAGCATTAAGCTCAGAGATGAGCATGACTGAAAATCAATAATGTGCTTGGCCTGCAGCCTCACCATTTATTGATTTACATGTCATTTGTCTTCATAGAAAATGCAATTATTGCTTAAATACAATACAGTATTTTGCTAATAAGATACAAATGTCACCACTGAGTAAAAAGGTCACACTTGCATGTAAATGATTGTCAACCCAATCTCACTCTTGTTGCTGCCATTATTTTGAAGAGGTTGTTAAGAAACAGGAGACCTAGTCTTATTTTTGCTGACATTAATGGGAGCTCAGCTGTTGATTTAAGTGGCATCAGTGGTTCCAGTTCTCTGGTCTGACATAGGCACTTTGCGCTTCTTGAGCTTTATAAAACGCAGTAGAGGCAGATCACAAAGGTGGTGGAGGATTTCCTCTCCCTGATGCCGGGCCACTGCAGTAGCAGTGATTGTGCAGTGGTTCCGTCATTGGTGTGTGTTTAGGAGAAGCTGCTGTGGCTTTCTCAAGACTGTGGTATTATAAAGCCCAAATCTTAACTCACCTGCCTTCAGTTCTCTGTGACCTGAGCAGTAGGTAATACCCAGATGGGAGTCTGCTCCTTGGAAGCTCCCAAGTGGCACAGAATTTTCAGTGTCTGCACCTTTCTTGTTTCTTTCTCTGTCACTGCTGTGACTGTGATGAATAGGGCCACCGTGGTAAGCACTTGCTCCTCAGCTGAAGAAGCGAAGCAGGAGAGCCGATTGTGCATGGACAAAACAAACAAGCAAGACACAATTAGTTTAAATATATTTTTTGTCTGTATAGTTGGAAATTGGAGCCTTAAACAGGTCTTCCAAATACACTTTAGAGAGCTATAGTAAAAATACTGTAAAAGAAATATTATTTTTCTAAGTTACTCTGAGTCTTTCATGGTGATTGCTCCATTGCAATCCAGCTTTTGTAATTTATTACAGTATCTATTTTGGATAAGGAATCTCCCTGAAGTGGCACTACATGGTATTATACTGCAGAATACCTGGTGAGCAATAGAAAAGGAAAAATTTCTCATATTACTAATTTTTTTCTTCATAGCTTTGAAGCTATTGAGGAAGATCTTCACATAGAAGAAAAAAAAGGGGAAAAAAGTGGGAATTCATCGAAGATTGCTGAATTTGCTGGAAGAGCTTAATGGCCAATGCCATGTAGAGAAACAGCTTTTTACCTTTGTTATAGTAGGATGTGTAACAGCCTTAACGCTTTCGCGTGGTAACATGGTTATTGCTTGATAAATGTGCTTGCATCATTAGTAAGAAGTTCAGTTTTTCCTAACTAAAATAGAGAGGAAGGGAGTTAATAACAATTTAAAACCAGCTTTGTAAACTCCTGTATCATCTGCCAGGTCATCAAAGGCATGTGATTTTAAGGATTTTATTTTATTTTTTTTAAATATTTATTACTTAGTCAAGAATGGTGGAGTTAGAATGCAGATTGTTTTAAACATCTTTGTTGCTAATAAATCTTACAACTGGTTAGAACTCAAGATATTATATAAGAAGATTTTTATATTTTTTTCATACATACTAGCAAAGTGATCCTAGGAACTGCAAAGCTTTATATGGTGGTAAGCACTATGCAAGAATATGTGTCGGAGATGAAACTGGAAGCCAGAATAATTGTAGACACAGTATTTGGCAATATTGTAAACCCTTTATATTTAACTGAAGGTCTCACAAGCACTTGTAATACAGATTTTTCAAAAACTCGGTTTTCCTATGACAAATTGTCTGTTTATCAATGATCTTATGTAATTACCAAGGAAAGGAGGAGATTACAATATTATCTTGAAAGCAGCAATTTCTGGACTGTGTTACATGAACTGCAGGAGGCCAGATGGGTATAAACTCAGCTAGTTTAAGTTGTATTCCCATTTAAGAACTTTGGTTTCTAGATCTCTCAAATGATGAACAGTTCACTGTGCTGTGAACAGTTAGTTCATTGTGCTGTAAACAGTAAAATAAAGCCAGCTTAATATTTTTATTTGGGTTTCTCAGGAAACTTTGTAGCAGAGGTTACACAGCAGAAGAAATACAACCGATTACTAGGTCTCTTAGCGATTGGTTCACCTCCTTCAGTCAACAAAGATAGCTGCAGGGATGGGGAGGATTAGCAGGGACAGTTCATTTCAATTTTCAAAAATACTCTTCACCTTTAAGAACTTTGCACTTCATAGATGTAATGTTTAGTTCTCCATAGACTGCTAGAAGAGAAAACGGAAGAAGTGTTGTAGGGCTTTACTTTTATTTTGCCTTCCACCTTTGATTCAGTTCTTTTTCTGATAGTCCTGATAGTTTAGATGTTCAGGGGCACTAGGCTGAGTAAATGTAAGGCTTCTTAATACTTGTTCTTCATCCAAACCAATTTTTACAGCTGAGGAGTATGGATCTACTGAAGTAAAAATGCATTGCAAGATTGCCTTGAATTCTGCAAAATGTGATTTTTATAGGAAAACCAGGGAAATTAAAGCAATACTGAAATGTTCAGTATTGCAGTTTTCATTTCAAAGGGGCTTTCCACTTTGATTTTCTTCTTTTTTTTTATGGCTTTGAATTCTATCTTATCTAGTGATAAGAACTGACACAATTCAGTCTAGAATGAACATTTGTGGAATAATTTTCCTCAGGAAAACTTAGGTATTTTGAGGTTTTATTCCAATTAGAACAAAACCAACTCTTCAAAATATCTCATAAAATTTCTGCCCTACGCCAACCTCTGTTTACTTATCCAAGGAGCGTATGTACATTTTGTGGGAATAGTCAGAGAGAGAAAAAGAGCAATGCATGTCTTTTGGCTTTGCATTAGGATTTCTGAATATATATATATATATTTTTTTTTTTTTTAAATATGTAGAGAGAGGTAATTCTTAAGGTACGTGTGCGTGTTGTTTATAGCCTTTTTAGAACATGTTAGTGTGTGCCAAGAGCTCTATTTCCCTGTGTTTTTTTTGAAAACTGTATTTATCAATTCTTACAACTTGAATTAAATAAAAATGTGGCTTAAATAAAAATTTTTTAAAAATCTAAAATTTTCACGTAGAAAATAAAGCACTGCTTAGGCACATAGATCTTCTATAATTTAGTTTCTCTTCTTGCTTGCTTTTACAATTTTTTTTTCTGCATTGTCCTAAGCAGATAATTTTAAGAAACATTACTATGAATTAGTAGGCCCATAAATTCCAAATTAGTTAACACTAAATGCCATTTTGTCTAATACTTTGATCAAAAAGTTAATATATTTACATCTCTAATCTGAACGTACAATGCCTGTGTTTGGCACACCTTTTTTAGTAAGGGAATTTATATACATATAAAATACATGTACCATTTTCTAATACAAGAGAATGAAGGCAATTCACTTTAAATCTTTGGTTGTCCTGAATGAAATTTCCCTTTGTGAATAAGTAGTATATTGACATTAATAACAGTATATTTGTATAAAGCTCTATGAATTTGCCCCCCCTCAGATGTTTGAGCTAAGATACTTTTTCCCAATGTGGCTAATCTAAATAATCAGAAATGTCAACCTTCGTAATTTAATGTACCTATTTTAATATTAATTTAAATTTTAAAGTACTATGATTTAATATCCTTGGAACTCTGTCTGTCTGTTGTATATATGGGTTAAAGATTCAATATGTATGTGTTAAAAAGCAGAAGTGACAGTTGATATTTTTTGCTTATTATCATTCCAGCTACTTTGCTCTGAATAAAACTCTTGACTGTTCAAGGGTCAGGCAAATCAGTGTTGTTGGTAACCCTGACTTTTTTTTTTTTTTCTCGACTAACTCCCAGGCTTTCCTTAGCTGAAAATATTTTAGTCTGTATTGTGAATAAATACTGAGCCTTGTTCTTTTGGCTGGCCTACTGTGCAGATGTTACCTGTAGCTCAGTTAGTTTTTTACTGATCCAGTGACAGTATCGTCCACGGTCAAGTCCATATTCATTGGCCCTTCAGCCCAGTCCCCTTTGTTACTGCTGCACCCCCTATTACTAGGCCCAGAGGGAACAGTGCCAGGGTCCCTGCAGGGCCACAGACCTGGGACACTCCTAACACGCTCTGAAACGTGGTCTTGTGCTTCAGCTGCAGCATTCAGAATGTCAGTGTGATATTTTCATTTATTTTCTTTCTCAAACTTGTTGGATATAGGTAAGTGTATGTTTGAGATCTCACTATTGAAGTAAGATGTGAATTTCTATCTGAAAATAATAAATATGCAAAATGATAGATTGATGGACAATTAATTCAGTCTTCAGATAATTGCTGTGTTCTATCTTGGCCTTTGAGGGTAAGCTTATCAGTATTCACCACTGTGTTCTTCTTAGCTTTTATTTGTTAACTAAACAGCTTGTTCTCCTTCTTTTTTTTTTTTCTTTTTTCCTTTTTTCTTTCTTTTCCACATCAGATCTGAGCTAATTCAAATCAAGGAGGAAGATGGCTGAGACCCTAAAGTCGGTAACATCTTATTTTCCTCTCAAGGGTGGTATTGTTGCAGTGGCTGTGATTCTAATTGCAGCAGTATTACACTCTGTCAAAGCAGTTTCAGGCCATTCAAGACTCTGCATTTAAAAAAAACAAAACACAAATCCACAAAAAAACCCAACAAACCAACCAAAGAAAAACCAAAAAAAGCCCCAGCTGCTTGAATTTTCCAAAGAAAGGCAGAGGCAAACCTGTGTATGTCCTAAAGCACTGATTTTTGTCTATTAAATGGCCAAAAGATGCTACTCTACAAATTTATTGCTGCATACTGTATCAAAGTCAGTTTCCAAATGGATGTCAAATGCTGAGGACGGTAATTCCATGTGAAAAATACTAAATCCTTTAGGAGATTTTCTGTGCCTGTTGGCTACCTCAGTGTCAGTAACATGCAGCCATGAACGCGCAAACAGAAACTCCTCAAAACTAGGCTAGTGTGAGCTTGATTCCAAGACTTCCTTCCCCACTGTCTTTTCATTATTGCTGTTTTGGTACCTATATGTCCTAAATATAGGTATCTGTATAACCTGTATATCCTAAATACAGGTATCTGTATATCCTAAAAATCCTCTGTCTGTCTGTCTCTCTGAACTGATGGCTAAATGTCTCCAAAGAAAAAGTTCTCACACCTTCTGTCAGATACTACTCTTAGGTTACCAGTGGAAGAGCAACCCAGGGCCTGGCCCTGCCGGCTGCTGGTGGGGCCCAGAGCCCACTGGTGCTGGTGGGAGGTACCTGCTGGGTGTGGGCTCAGCCCTGTGTTCTGATGCCAGAAGATGTAGAAACGGGGGATTGAAACTACAGAGGTTTTTCCTACATTAAGGAAAAAACTTCTATAGAAATGCGAGAAAACATATTCCTAAGCCAGTGGCAAATTTTACTTTGGAAGTGTGGGTGTCTGAGTAAGATATATGCCACCTTTCTTGACTGTTACAGGAGCAACGTTGGATCATCTTCCTTAGTTATTGGCATGCCTGTCTTTTTGGGGTGGAAAGCATGGTAGCCATTACAGTTCTAAAAAGTGTGTGTGTATTTCTCATCTGAAAACATGACCTTTCTAAAAACAGATAAAAAATAATAAGAAGAAATTGGCATTTGGCTTTCAGGATACTAGACGTTTCAGTCTGATAGGGAGAATTGCGAAGCTTTTTTGAAGTTAACCCAAAGCAGTGAGGACGTCGTTGTGAGGGCTGTACGTCATTCAAGATCAGTAGTTAGAGTCTATTAAAGTAGATCGTGATGGTTGCTATGGTCATAACCCTTTTTTCCCTGTGAATGCGATATTGCATCATCTGGTGGGATATGTTTAAAGGAATTCATAATCCTAACCAGGGGCAGAAGTAGCTGAGCAATATCATGGATACTAGGCACAGAAGGTGGGAATGATAGGGGTTATTCATGAGGAGGGCTATGAGAATTAGAAACGGAATGTCTAACACCTGCAACTGTTAATTCTGTCACAGTGGACCACTGTAATATTTTGAAACCATGCATTGTGTTGGTAAGAAAACAGTTTGTGCTGGATGATAGTAAGAGTCACCTACATAATGGCTTGATTCAGCGAACAACTTAGTCATGTCTGCAGCTGTAAGCATGGGTGTTTAAAAGAAATTCACACACATTTCTCATAATCCTTCATTAGAATAAAAAGCAAAAACAGTAAAATATTTGTAGTCCTGTTGATTGTACAGTTAGATTTAGAAAAAAATACATTGTGCCACTGATGAGGTATTTTTTACCCAGATAGATGTGATTTTCTTCAAGTTAAAGTACTTATTTTGAAGTACCTTCTAATAAGCTACTGGTAGAAATCATCTTCCATGGATCTCTATGTTTGGTTAAAATTTCATACCAGATTAAGTGTTTTTCTCAATTGGAGGCAATCTCAAACAAAGAAAACAAATGGAAGAGAAGGCAATGAGGAAGCTCTTTCCTGTGTATCTCATAATACCTCCAGGGGTTCTCTCGTACCCTTTTTAAAGGTGCCATTGGGTACAGCTTGTCTGTATCTGACTCTGAGCTCTAGCTATATCTGAAACCCCCAGCACTGAGTCCAAGCTTTGTCCATGATAAATTATCTTCTGATATGTTGAAAACAGCACTTAAAAACATCTCCAGTAGTGTGAGGAACAGGCTCTTCCCTCTTACAATGCTTGGTGAGAGCCAAGAACATCATATAATATTACAGGCAGCTCAGGAACATGAAAGATTTGCACTTTTTGTTTGTTTGTTTGGTGGGGGTTTTTTTTTGTTTTTGTTTTGTTTTTTTTTTTAATCTGCATTCAGTCTTGCAGCTGCAAGGCTGTTTGTCTGCATTTGTTTCACTTTATCTTTTTTCCCTTTAAATTATGTTTCACATTTCATAAAGCCCGACTTCCTATTTTTTACTCTTTTTCTTTTTTTTTCCCTTCTTATTGCCTGCCTTTCCACCTTGAATCATTTACTCTCTTTTCTAGTAAAAGAAAGTTTTTTCTTTTACTTTTTCTAGTAAAAGAAAAAAACTCTCTTTTCTACTCTCTCATTGTTCCCCTCCTCCTCCTGCTCCACTGTTGCTGTGTTGCTACAAAGCCTACTACCAAAATGGCAAAGAAAAGGAGAGAGGGAAGGAGCCAACCATGAATCAGGCAATGAAGCATGCGCTGGTGGTTACAGCCGTAATCTTGGCTGTAGAGCAGGAATTCAGTGCCAATGACAAATGGCCAATAGATGACAGTTGAAAATCTAGCGAATGAAGTTAACAAAGTTGTTTTACAGCACTGTGCATCTGAAGTTACAGCTAGGCTCATATCGTTCATTATGGTGTTGTGTTTGTGGCTGACAGTCTTTGATAGAGGTGAATACAGTACAATCAGCAAATTAAGATATGCCATCTTTAGATGGAACCTCCTCCTGTCTCTTTTCAGTGGGCATTGGAGGTATTTAGCTTGTATGAAGAAAGGTATTCATGTGCTAAAAGAAGGTCTGTTATGTAGAAGAACGACATCAGTGATTCAAGGGATGAATCCCCTTCCACCCCCACGTTCCCAAAAGTTTGATGCGTGGTGTTATTTGTACCTCTTCTAAAAGAAGTTTGGTAAGGGGTGCTTGGACCTATTCTGTAAAGAGGTAGTATAAGGTTCTTTGATTAACAAAATATGAAGATGCTGACCAGATGTGGAGACTTGAGCATGTACCCACGGAAAGGACTTTAGAAAAAGGTATCTGAAATCTTTCCTGCCCATTCTTCCCTGTGGTAACTTACTACAGTGGTTTATACCATTTTGAACAGCATCAAACACTAGAATAAAACTGGGTAACTGCTTTTAAGGTAGTCATTCCCCAGCATAAAGTTCTACTGGTATTAGTATTCCTTCACTACTTTTTCAAGGGGGATGTTTGCTTTAGTCCAAGTAATGGAATTACTTCAGGGTAAGAGTGCAGTAGCAGTGAGCAGAATCCAGCCAAGACACTTAATTTGGCTCTAGCTGAGCACAGACATTTTTCTGCCTCTTGGAGCTCTGTACGAGTTAGTGAGCAATAATTTAGTCCATCCTTTAAAAAATGCTATGCCACTTCTTTGTACAGATTTAATATATATGAGATATATATCAAGGAAAAAACTGTATTAGACAAGTACAACTCTCCAATTTCTCGACACTTAACATAAATAATTGCTGCACTATGAAGATTTAAATGGGGATTGCCACTTTTATAATTAATTCTTTTTTGTTTCATCCTCCTTACTAATTGAAAATGGGCTTTCAATGCAGAATGCTTTGAAATTGTGTGAAGAGATGGAATTGGAAATGAACTTAATTAACTACAAACTGTCCAAATCAATCAGTGTTTCACAGTGCCTTTGTAATGTACAGAGTTCATAATTTACTTGGGATTTGCCATAATACATATGCCATAATTGCAAAGTAATCATGCTAAGAGTGTGCAAAATTTAGCGTTATGCTCTGTTGGGATGAAATGTCTATGCTTCCACACGCCAAACTGGATTGGGGGCAAAAGGCTGTATTTTTCCATTAACCAAACAGAGGACTTCTATAAATTAGGGCATTTCTCCAAGTCTGGCAGGGCTTTCAGATGTTAATAGCTAGAGAGAAAAAATTCTTTGAATTCAATGTCCAAGCAATCTGGCATTTCAAATGGTAGTGTTCTTGCTGCAGCATCCATGATGTTTGCAGCATGGAAACCATAAGCTTATAAGAAGATCAGGGAAAAGAAATCCCATGCAAAAATGCTTTACAACTTTTCTGTAGATTTCCAGAAAGTTTTTGCGGAGTAAAGTTTCTGCAGAATCAAGGCTATTGAAGGGCTCTGTGTGTTATTTTCTAGTGGGGTTGGAGAAATAATGCTCGTTAGTAATACAAGTCCAGGATTTAGTGGAAAGGAAGAACAAGGATACCATGTGCTGCTATATCCTTGTCCCATGTAAAGCCATTTTTATTGTGGTCAGCTGCTAATGCCTGGGCTGTTTCATATGTCATGGAGTTACAGGAGGCGTGTTACATTGACACTGTGAAGTTTTTAAGTGATTCTTGTGTTTCTTATTTGAAATTCTGAGGGTGACAGGACTGCTAACCTAATGGAAGGGTTTTTTGTGTGAATAATTTTATAGACTATGTTAACAAAGGTTTGATTTCTTTGTCTGGTTTAAAATAATCTGAATATAGCGCTTTGCCCTTGTTATTTGGGAAACAGATGGTGCTGTTTTATTTGCTTTTGTAGATTGCTTGCCCTCTTTGATATTGTAACAGAACCCTTTAGTTACAGCAGTGGCCTTCTTGATTGTCTTCTATTAACAGGACTACGTGACAACAGACCTCTGTTTCACCTATAAATATATGCAAGGGAAAAAAATCAGAATAACGCGCTCAGACTTGCTGACTGTTCAGAGGAAATAAGTGCTTTCTAAACTATCAAACAAAAATCTAAGAAAACAAACTGTCTTGTACTACAACAAAAATGCTACTTGCAAGGCTAAAATATATCCTCCCACTCCATACCAGTACAACCTGTCAGGCCACGTAATGATTGTGATACCTAATTTTTGTCCTCTTATTTTCCCTTTGCAAGTTGTCCTTCGTATGTGGTACTCCTGAAGTAGATACCTAAATTAAGAAGCTAGTTTCTTTAGAATCCCTCTGTACTCATGATTCATATAGAAAGTTGGCCAGTGCTCTTTAAGGTATACTTTCTCTGAAATCTGCTCTCTGGAGGAGTGTCTTCTTCCCTCTCTCCTCCTTTTATTCTCTCATTTCCCCCTCTTTCCCCCTTTATTTCTCTCTCAAAAATGAAACTGCAAGGCTCACTGATGGCATGATGCATTGGTGGCAATGTATAGTGATTTGCAGATGTGAAGCATAAAGCATGCCGTGCCTGACTGAAATCCTTGCTGTGTGACTCAGCATACCCTGTCAAGGGTGGGAAAAGATCCAGGAGAAAGTTAAGAAGGTAATGAAGTAAGGCCCGATTGATTAACAGATGGAGACTAGGCTGACACCCGCTAACCATAAGGAGTGAAGAACTAGACAAGGGTGGTCCCGTCAATCACATAACATATTTCCACAGTAGCTCGGCCTCATGGAAGAGAAAACAGAAACTAGCCATTCTTTCCCTCCCTTCCTCCACCAGTTCTCCAAAAGTTGTGCTTTCTGCTGATGTGTTCTAAAGGAACCATGTTCCTTAGAAGGACCATTCATAGTTGAGTTTATATCCCTGCTTTTTTGTAGCAAAAAGTCTCTGAGGATGCAATTCTTGGGATGAAGTTTTTTCCTATCTCCTTACTGATATGCGTTTTTTCCTGGCATCACAGGAGGGCAGATGCCCTCAGCAAATGCTCCCAAGATACTCCCTAAAACTTCCTGCTTATTCCTACACATTCCTACACATCTGTAGCAGATGTGCCTGACTTTTTTTCTTTCTGATAAAAGACGTTTGGGGAACTGGCAGGTAACACCTATTTAGGGAAGGAGTATGAAGCTGGGCATTAATGGAACTCCAGTTACTGTTTCTTCCTGCCAGTGACAGCTCTTTGCAGTGCTTGCATTGCTCTGGGCATGCTGACCTGGCCTTGAAAAATGCCCAGATGAACAAGCTGGCTTCAAGTGATATAATAATGAGCGCTTCTCATAGTCCAGCCAAAATCATTATGCTTGGGGTATTCCCTCCAGATGTTCACCAAAATGTGCACGTACCTCTTTTGCTAGCTAACCGTATGTCAGGAGCATATCTTTAGCTTGGCCCAGCAGGGATTAGCTGGCAGGATGGAGTCAGCAAGAACTGGACTGTCTGCCTGGAGCAGTATGCAAGGAAAATGAGAAGTTAAATATCCAATAAGTGTGATATAAAACGCTGTCCAGAGAGCAGAGGTCAAAAGAGCCAGCAGGCACAGATAGGGGATTGTGGGACTGCCAAAGAGAACTGGCTGTTCAAGGTGTGTAATTCATAGTTATGTAGTAATCACTTTGCAAGCTGCCTGGACAGGGAGGCCAGTGACAGCTGAATGGACACATACCTGGGACTGAGCCCAGCCTGCAAGCTCAGGGAAGTTTCCTGGGAAGCAAGTACCAGCCACTTTTTGGATGGTCGGTAAGGTGGCACTTACCGTGATATGGGCAACAAGCTGTCCAGTTATTAGGAACTGCCAGCTGTCTTCACTTCAAGTGTAGCATTGCTGCCATCACAAATACGGAAACCAGGCTTTGCCCTTGATACCAATAAGCCTGAAAACATGAATATTTGGAATATTTAGTGTTATAAAGAAATAGATCCCTGTTTACTACAGCACTGAGCTAAGTACTTGGACAGGTGAGTGTTCCTGCTGACAGTCAGTGCAGCCAGGAAGCAGACATTTTGATGAAGAGGCAGCTGAGCACTGCTGTGCATGGAGAAGTCACTATTGATTTAAGTAATCTTATGCCTGTAAAGGATTTTTTCATCACTTACTAAGAAACAAGAAGAAGCATATAAAGATGAGTTTCATCAGAAGAAGGTTATTGCTGGAAATCCCTGTGTCTTTGAGTCTAACGTATGAAAACACAGACAAGGCTGCCTAACAGAACAACAGAAAACCAGCTAATGCCCATAAAGCTTCCAGACACTGCTTTTTAGTCCTCGGAGCCCCAGAAACAGATGAAGGGCAATTCAATTGCTCTTAACGATACTCCACTGAATACATGCATTATTTCAAAAAGCCAACTGCTCTAAATGCCATTGACAAAGACAATAATAACGCACTAGTGTCACTGTCAGTGTAAAACTGTATGCCATTTTATCCGTTTTGTGGCTTCTAAACATAAAATAGTTCATTTTGATATACAAAGGAAAAGCTGACTGAGCTCAGCAGTATGTGTAGTAGCTTCCTTAAATTTATTTTTAATTCCAGATTTGTTGGTGCAATACAACTTCAAAGAATAGTAATAGCTGTGTTTTTTAATGGGCAAAGCTACACAAAAGTATGATTCTTTGAGATTAAAATAGATGTTTCTCTGAAATCTTACATGTTTCATACTAAGTTGATGCCCTGGGAGGATTTTTTCATGAAAACAAACCTGCAAGATGAAACACTGCAGTTGTGAATGGTTTTGTATTTGTTACCGTGTTGTATGCGCACACACATGCAAGAATATGTATATAGGCTTCAATACAAAGCTAACTTAAATTGTCTGTAATCTACTGTAGCTGAATGCCTGTACTTTCAGAAACAAAATGGCAATAATAGTCAGCATCCTCAGTAGGTTACAATCTCTCATGAAGTACCTTCTGTGAATCAGAGCAGATATGGGTGCTGGAGAAGCGATGGACATTGCAACTTGTAGCATTCCTGCTGCAGCACTCAACACAAAAAGCTACTTTTGCAGTTTTCATGTTAGTGGAATTGACCTCTGACTGAAACAAGTTCCTTTAGGACATCTTACCTTTCTGGCCCTTTGCATCAGAATGCTAGGACAAACCAGAGAGCTGTCTAACCTATGGTCTGTCTCTGAAAACGGACAGTAATATAGGTTTTGCTGGAAGGTGTTTTTTTTTTAAGAGAAAATGTGTAAGGAATATGACACATTTCTCAGTTTTTTATTCTTGGCAGTTTGTTCTAAGGCAGAAAGGAGGATCCAGAAAACTATGGACCTGTCAGTCTGACCTTAGTACCAGGGAAGGTCATGGAGCAGATCATCTTGAGTGCTGTTACAAGTCATATAATGGACAACCAGGGGATCAGGCCTAGTCAGCACGGGTTTATGAAAGGCAGGTCCTGCCTGGCGAACCTGATCTCTTTCTATGACAAGATGACCCGATTATTGGACAAGGGAAAGGCTGTGGATATTATCTACCTAGACTTTTGAAAAGCATTTGACACTGTTCCCCATAGAATTCTCATGGAAAAACTGGCAGCTCATGGCCTGGATGAGCATACGATCTGCTGGATCAAGCACTGGCTGGATGGACTGTCCCAAAGAGTGGTGGTCAATGGAGTTAAATCCAGCTGGTGGCCGGTCACAAGTGGTGTCCCTCAGGGCTCGTATTGGGACCCTTTCTGTTTAACATCTTTATTGATGACCTTGATAAGGACATAGAGTATATCATCAGTAAGTTCACAGATGAACTTACTTAAGCGGGAGTGTTGATCTGCATGAGGATAGTGAGGCTCTACAGAGAGACTTGGATAGATTGGATCCATGGGCCAACACTAATGGTATGAGCTTCAACAAGGCCAAGTGCCGGGTCCTGCACGTGGGCCACAACAACCCCATGCATCGCTACAGGCTTGGGGAAGTGTGGCTGGAGAGCCGCCTGGCAGAAAAGGACCTGGGGGTTCTAATTGACAAGCGGCTGAACATGAGCCAGCAGTGTGCCCAGGTGGCCAAGAAAGCCAATGCCATTGTGGCTTGTATTAGAAATAGCGTGACCAGCAGAAGGAGGGAGGCGATTCTCCCCCTGTACTCAGCACTGGTGAGGCCACACCTTGCGTATTGTGTCCAGTTCTGGGCACCTCAATACGAGAGAGATCTCGAGGTGCTGGAGCGAGCGCAGAGGAGGGCAACGAAGCTGGTGAAGGGCCTGGAGAATAAATCTTATAAGGAGCGATTGAAGGAGCTGGGGCGGTTTAGTTTGAGGAAGAGGAGGCTGAGGGGAGACCTCATCGCTCTCTACAACTACTTGAAAGGACATTGTAGAGAGGTTGGTGCAGGTCTCTTCTCGCAGGTGATTAGTGATAGAACAAGAGGGAATGGGTTCAAGCTGCAGCAGGGTAGGTTTAGACTGGACATGAGGAAAAAATTCTTCACAGAAAGAGTGGTCAGGCACTGGAATAGGCTGCCCAGGGAGGTGGTGGAGTCACCATCCCTGTTATGTGTTTAGGAGTAGTTTAGATGTGGTGTTAGGGGATATGGTGTAGGGGAGAACTTTGTAGAGTGGGGTTGATGTTTGGACTCGATGATCCCAAGGGTCTTTTCCAACCTAAATGATTCTGTGATTCTGAGCTGGAGGTTGTATGTATTCAAACCATCATGTTTAATATCTACAAAAACATAGGTGTCATTCTTAAATTATAGTCCCTTTTTGAACCCAGTAACACTTTGAGCTCCTGCGACAACCCAGGGCAGCAAGTTCCACAATTTAATGTGTATATCATGTTGATTTTTTTCCCCTTTTGTTTAAACTGGCTACTACTTCATTTCTGACCATGCCTTGTGTTCTGTATTATGAAAAATTATGTGTATGTGTATTAATTTTCTTCAAACTGTATGTGAATTTATAAATTTCTAGCAGATTCCTTCCATTGTTCTCCCCTTTATTTAAGGCATATGGAGCGGGGATAGAATGGATCTCAGTCTCCTAGTGCTCAGTCCAAACCATACTGAAAATCACTGTGTCAGTGACTTGTGTTGTGGGAGGAGATAATGTGGAGTCAGATCAGGGAACCTTTGAGTAGCATTATTTTGATTCTTGGTAGTTGGAATGTTTCTTTTGCTTGGATCAATGGAATAAAAAGCACAGAAGCAAAAAAAGAGAAAGTGAAAGGATATTTCTCTACAATTTAGTAGCGTGCAGACGATTTTGGAGTGGAAAAGTTACTCTCACAAAACCAAGACAGACATTATAAATAAAATTCAGGCTAATGCACATTTACACCCTGCAGATTTCATAGTAGCATCCAGATAGCACAGGTTCACAGTCATCTTTTAGAAAAGTGGTTCCAAATATTTAAATCTTATTTAAAAAAACATCAAACAGCAATTTTTGGATTGGAGTCATCTTTTGACTGCAAGTATGGAAGGTATTTAAGCAACAGGGGGATATAATTATTCATTCCGGTAGAATCTAAGTCTCGGGTATAAGTCTGTGTGTCCTAAACAAATTAGGGGGATGACCCTAACAGCCACTGCTAAGAACACACAGGAGGACTAACAAAAAGCACTTAGTAAGTATAAAGGAAGTGGAAAATGAGTAAACTGGGTAGTTTAAACAAAAAAGCAAGAGAAAAGTGAGGAAAAATTGGCATCACATGACTCCCTGCATCTCAACTAAAGGATTTTAAAGTATTTAAGGAGCAAACATCACAAACTGCACACAAGAAAATTGTGGGGATGGTAAACAATGATTTTGTACGTTTCTTACAATACCAATGAAATGCGTGACGACAGCCTCATTCAGAATTGAGACTGAAAGTACTAAAGAAAATGAGGGATTCAGCTGGGGTACTGAATGTGCAAAAAAAGATAGAATTCTTCATAAATTGTTCTTGATTGGCTTTATAATCAAGAGATTTATCACTAAGTAACGGTAGACTTGTGGACTGACCATAAGTTTAAAGCTCTGACATCTAGATAGAATTACTGCCTTTGCTGTGTTGGTAAATGTGGAGGATGTTTTTAATTTTTTAATTTTTTTTAGGAAAACATATCAGTCTAGGAAAATTTGGCTTGGCACTCCTTAAGAGTGAAAGCCTTTCTGTAGAACATAAATTTAAGCTAGGTAATGATGGTCTTAACTTCCCTCCCACCACTTCAGCTCAGTCATGTTGGTCGCAACAGTTGTGAGAGGTTCCAGCTGAGCTCAGTCCTCTGTTGTGCCTCAAAATATTTACAGGCTGTAGTCACTACAGATCAAAGGAGTGAGACATGGTGATGAAGGAACTTGTTTCAGGTTATACAGCAAAGACTTTATCTTACTTAAAAATAGAAACGTGGATGCTTATTAGCAGTGTGAAAGGAGCAGTCGCTCGTCCAGTGAGCAGTGGGTGATCAGCAGGTGCGTGGAGAGGAGAAAATCGAGCTCATGGATTCTGCTGTCAGCCAGTTTTCCGTTGGCACGTACTGCTTGCTCCAGAGGAGCTGAGTCTCTGTTAAGTAGGAACAGTTTATTGGTTATAGGCTATTTAGTTGATTCTGTGCCAATTAGCTGCTGTGGAAAAGGACTTGTCTAGTTTTAATAGTTCATGTACGCTGCAGGAACAAATGCACATTGAAAATTAGCTGGGAGAGAGGCCTAGACCACTAAGAAGAAGTTCTTATCACTGCATCTTAAGGGATTAATATTTTGCAACATAAACAATATTGTCAGTTGCTATACAGACCTCACAGAGAACCAGTCATTAGCCAAAAGTTAGCAATCACTTCACAGGGATGAGTTCCCTTAAATCTATCGCTACAGTAGTGCTGCTGGTGGGTGTTTTGGTCTCCCTGCTGGGTCAGTAATACTACCTAAGCAGGCAGTGCTGAAGCCTTCAGTGACTGTGCAGAAGTTCCCAGTGGTGGGAATCATTTGCACGTGAAAGGGCAGTGTATGGCAGTGGGGAAGTTTCTGCCCTCTCAATGACTGTTGAACAAAGACCCTCAACCTTTTCTACCAACCCCAGCCTGAGAGCTCAGATTTACTAGTGAAACGTTAGGGTGGTGTGAGACAGTAATATCAGGAATGTGATTTTTCATGCCAAACATTTTATAAGAAAATAAACTCATATCACTGAATTCTGTATTAAAATTCTCATGCAGTTTACTGCTGTTCTTTTTCAGAAAACCCCACGCATTTAACTGAATCTCATAAGAACTGTGATAGAATTAGCTAAGCTTGTTTTCATTATTTCACTCATTTTACTTTAACACTTCATTTCTTGGTAATTGTTCACCAGTTCATTTAAACTAATCAGCTATTTGTTATGGTCATTCATAGTTTGGTTTAGTTTTCTCTTGGGAATCCCTCAGTTCTTTAAGAGATTGACTTGAGCTAAATGCCTTGAATAGCAAGAATGAAGGGAGGAGGAGAGTTGAGGCCAGCAAATATTACTTGTACTGCTCTTGGGCATTTATGAGCTGTAACTTCCACTGAAATTAAGAGTACTATGGAATTGAACTGCCAGAAATAAATGTGTCACTGCAGCTGCAAAAGTGACACTTTCTGTGTCTGGTAGGACTGCAGCAGGGTAGGCCTGTACAGCAGCAGGAAACATGGCACTTAGCATGGGAGGAGAAGGACGTTTCACTCCTGGTGTGAAAGTAACACCCCTGTGCTCAGGCTCATGTTCTGCTCTCCCCTGTGTGAAAACATCAGCTGGGCTATGGGGAGAGCTTGCTGCTGTAGGGGAGAGAGGAAAAGAGATTTTAGCACAAGTTTTAGAAAGGTTGAAGCTAAATTTCTTTGGTCACTGTTTATCTCCTACTATTTATTGAATGCTTATGTATAGTACACAGTATAATGTATTGAACTGACGCAAAATAGAGCTGTGCTAGTAGGCACAGGGAGGCAATTTTTGTGATTTTGAATGATGACTTTCAGATAAAAGTTTCTTGAGCAGATCAAGCACATTTTCTAGGATCCTGTCAGTGAAGGCTAACAGGCCATTTTTGGTGTCAGAAGTTATTATAAATGAAAGACAGAAATTTGAATGAAATATTGGCGCTCTCAAGTATGTGGCAAAGCTTTTGTAGCCTACAGCAAAGCCAAGATTCACCCATGAGTAAAGAGAAATGAAGTCGATACAGGTATCCAAATGTATTGTGTTTATGAAATGCTCAGGATAAAAGAAAGAGACAAAGTGCAGTGCAGGGCCTGAAAAGCAATAACGATTCTGAGGAGGTACTACCTTGGTGTGGTGCAGCTGGGTGTTAGTGACTGGCTGTGCCCTGATAAAGGTGTGTAGAGAAGCTGTAGCACCATGCTGAATTGTGTTGTTGATATTACAGGTTCTGGGAATACAAGCAACTAAGAGAATTGGTTATGCGGTTAGGAATTATTTCCCTCCCATTTTGGGGTCTTTTTTGTGGCTCAGGAGTTTGTGAAGGCAGAACTAGACCCTACATAACATAGAAGCTAAGAATTTGCACTAATAAATACTCACAAAATGGATGAGTCTTTGTGGTTTTTCATGAGACAAATCACTTGAGGGAATTTTAGGATGTCAGAATGCTCGCTCAGCGTTGCTAGGCCAGGATGTGATGTTTCGGCTTGCTTTGCAGCAGTGCTTAGTGGGCTGGTGGCAGGCAGTGGGAAATTAAGCCTTCCACTGCCACTGTGCTCTCACGTGAAACTTGTTACAGGAAGAGCCAAAGAACAGGTTTTTGGTTTTGGTTTTTTTTTTTGTTGTGCTTTCCCCTGCACCCCCCACCCCTCCCCCAGGAGTATATGTCAACATTGTAAGCCCAGTCAGAAACTAATTTTCAGCAGTTCCTTCTGTACAGCCTCCATAGTACTCCACAATGTAGAATCTCCTGCCACCTTTCAGATGTTGGCTGACAATGCAGTAGCTATCTACAGCGTATAGCGGCTTTTTACATCTCATCCTTGAACAAATGAAAACCACCAAGGAATGTCCCAACTGCATTGTTTTCTGTTAATGTATGTGTGAAAAGCAGCTTATTTTAAGATGAGGCTAAGACTGTATCTCAAAATTGCAATGATGATTTGCTTTTGAAATATTCAGATAGGAAAATATAGGCAGCACCCATTCTGTCTATTTGAATATGCAGGAGAGTCATTTTAGTTGAGAAGTTCTGTAGTTGCTCCAGAAAAAACTATAAACAGTGTATTGCTTAGTCTGGAAAGAAATTCAGCGAATGGCAGATTAAGGTGGCTTTGGTGAAATTTATTTCTTAGCATATTCAGACTTATTAATAACAGCAGATTTTTTTAACACTTAAGATGAGCTGGAAGAGAGCATTTATGGATTTTGATGTTACAATATGTGCAAGCTTATTATTCCTTTCACCTTACGCTGATATAAAGTGTTAATCTGAATGCCTCCCTGGTATATCTCAAAATACAGCATGCTGGAATTACTTCTTTCTGGATGAAAATGGTACTTAGATTTTTGCAAAGTTTTTAGATTAATCTTCCATGATAGTTTAGACTATAAAAATGGCAAAGTTTTAAAAAGCTTTGACTACCTTAAATAGACCTTCTTTGTCAAAGAGAGGTATTCTTTTTAAAACAATAAGCTTTAGAATTTACCAGTCAACTCCATTTAAAGAATTTTAGTTCTAGTCAGTACTAAGTATTATCAGGTTGCTGTTGAGCCAGAGACAATTCAAATGAAATTTTGTATTTGCAACATACTACAGGAAAAAAAAAAAAAAAAAAAAAACACGAAGTTGTCACTTGTCATCACACCAAGCTTATTTATCTCACCAGCACTTCACACAGACTCTTTGCTGAGAAGAAAATATCCAGAGATTATATTTCTCTGAAAGGGCAATACCAACAGTCTTTTCCTATCAAAACAAAAAATAAATTATCGCTGTAGGTTTTACTGGTGTGTATACCGTTACATTGTTTTGGGGGCCTGTAGTAGAACTCAAGGGGCAAAACAGCTCTGCTTAGAAAAGGAGCATACCTTCAGGATAGTATCAGTACCTCTGTTGTTCTTGAATGGAAACAAGAGTTAATGTTATCTTAATGGTTTAAAAAACCTGGTAAGGAATTTTTGTAGCGTTCACTCTTTTGCAGAAGCTGAATTTCAGTGCACTTACAAAGAATCAATGTTTATGGTAAAAGCCTCTTGATTGATCATATGGTGAGCTTTTTGATTAAAATAATAAAACGATAATTTAAAGTTCAAAGCTCAGGCGGGGCAGAGAATGCATCTCGGGCATTGCCTCTTAAAAGCCACATTAGCCCAGAGAGTAGGATGATATTGACTGTTAGGGTAGATATAACATGTACATACATATGCGACCACTGTGACACACAGACATCTTTAAAATGTAGTGGGTTTGACTATCCTGATTTTACAAGTAGTATATTTTTGTCATTTATTTGGGAGTCCAACATTACTGGACATACAAATTATGAAAGTGAAAATACAGAGAATTTCAGAGTTCTCTATGAGCAAATTTCAATACTATGTACTGTAAACCAATACATCCTCTGAGTATGGCAGAACAGTTAAAATATTGTTTCAAATTCTAGATCACACTATTTTCATCTCTCTCTAATCTCATATTCACCTTTAAATTATAAATTGCCCAAGTGGCATGGACTAAGCCAAGGGAACTTTTGGAATGTATTTAATATGGTTTTATTAGCTTTACTGCAGGCTCAGGATATGATTTCGTGTGTTGGAGGCATATCTGTATTCAATGATGCCTCCCTCAGGATTCATTCTCTTTTAACGAACAGTGAGAGACAGCAGCAGTGTATGTGATGTACGTTTTAGCATGGTTGATGAGTTTCTGCAGTTAAAAAGTATGTGTCATTGTTATTTACTCTGTATTATTTATACTGCAGGCTTCTTGGAGGCCCTAGCCCCATTGCACTAGGCAACGTAAAAATACGGATATTATCTATATTTTTTAGCTGCTTTTACTGAGAATAAGAGGCAAAGGCAAGCCTTGAAAGAAGTGTGAGTCAGACTCCTTCCTCCTCCTCAGGTATGGTTAACATTCTGGCACATGGCATTGACTGATAAATGATTGATGATGGTGTGTTTAACCATTTCCTGGCATTCTAGGAATTGTAACATTGTTGGGCTTTTTGCTGACTTTGTCTTCATGATCCCATTTTACTACTAATTAAATTCAATACTCAGTAAATTCACTAAATAAAGCCTCATAAAAAAAGACTACATGATGGACAGTGTGTAGAACAGAGTGAATCTGAGCTCTGCAATACTTAATTTGTATAATAATAAGTTTAGATTTCAATATCATTATTGGAAGTTCGGTGTAATTGATATGTCATTTATGAGTAATGCACTACTTTTGTTTAGTAACTGACTAACTTCAGTTTAGTCCATTCTAACAGTCAAGATTGTTTAAGCGTACACTGAAGTGTCTCCAATAGCAGTTTTTGCTCCTGTTGGATGAAATTAATAAGGGTTTTCTGTAACAAAAATACTAACCGAATGCATACATTATTTTATAAAAACTCTGAATTTTCCACCAACTGTCATAATAAGAGATACTAAAAGGCAAATACCTATTAAAACATCTTTACTCTGTTTTAATGGCAAAATAAGCCATCTTCTTAAAACAGACAATGTAATTCAGTAAGTGAAGAGATACCTCAGAAGAATATGAATGAGTCATCATAGTGGTTAGTTTATAAAAGATGTGGGGTGGAATAGCATTTTATGCAGTAGACAGAGTAATTATGTCTATTTAAGTAAATGCGTAGGTCTACGATGGTGGGTTTTTTAGGTCTTTCTAAGTAATGATCCATGTTCATCAGTTGCTATGGCTCAGTATTCCTGCATACAGATTATCTTCAGGAACTATAATAAATAAACTCCATCTAAGATAGGGTTTAATTAAAACATTTTCTGATGTTTTCAGCTTTGTGTTGCTTCTTCCAACTGACTATGTTTATAAGGCAAAATTTAGCTTGAAATGAATTATTTCTTAAGTCATACAATATTCAGAGTAATACTAAAATTATACTGAGTGCTGGAGCAAAACATAATTTATAGTGCTCTGCCTTACAACCATTGAAAACCACTAAGATTGTCAGCTATGATAAAATTATGTTATTGAAGAGCTTGACTCAGTGACTATGATGAATTTTGTGTAAAAACCTTAAAAATCTGTTATCTGTTTCTTCCTCTCAGTGGATGAAGAGAGGATTTGACATTCAAATGTTTGTACAAACTGAGAGTCTTTCCACAATGGCTTAAAAGCAAAACTTTCTAAGATTAAACCCCCAGAAAAGGTTAAAAGTGATGTTAGCTGCATCCTCTCCCATTTCACTGGAGGCATGCTGTGCCATGGAGACACAAAAAGAAGAACTGCTAAATTACTGTAGTGCTTCTAATGCATTTAGCATTTTTAATAGGAATTCCTATCATAATGAGACACTCTAAAACTCCTACCTTTGAATGGATCTCTCCTTTTTTTTGTATTTTCTGAGTTTCATATTTAAAGGTTTCCTACCTATGTTTGTCAGATTTTCCTGATGTATTTTTAATAATCATCCTAATAACTAACTAAAAGTTACCTGAAATGTAATCTTTGTCTCCTCTGCTGTAAGAATTAACCTAATTTCCTAACCAGAGCTAATGTTCTTTTTGATCGTACTGCATGTAATAAAATGGGCTATCTGAAATTCTGAAATAACTGTATAAGGGTGTACTTTAATACTACAGACCTAAAATACTCTTAGAAGCAGAGTTTGGAGAATGAACCTTGTTGCGATATAGGCTTCCCTTCAGGATTTGATAGTACTGTAGAGATACACTAAGAGAAAAATCTGATTTACTTGGAAAAGCAGAAGTTCCTCCTGGCACATGAGGGATGCAAAAATAAAGCTACTTTTGTATATTTTGGTAGTTCTGCAGTTTTGGTGTTGTGTTTTGTTTTTTTTTCTAAGTATTTTCCATCTTTACAAGCTGAATTTATCATCTGTTCTGCAAAACACGTTTTGCCATGCTCTACACTGGAGAGATAGAAGGACAAGTATCCCATTAGTGTTGAAGCATGCTGCCATGTGATCTGACTAATATCTGTCATGTGGTTATATTCATCTACCTTTTCCTGAGGAAAGAAAAGTAAGCACATCTAAGTGGTTGGAGGTTTTTTTGGGAAATGAAAGAGGACAATTCAGAAGCGCACATGGTAGTCCTTGTTGGCAAAGAGATGTATTGCAGCATTCTGTGGTAGCTGTAACTTTCGTAAACCTTGCAGATGCTTTTTGTTGTGGTATAGGGATTTGCTGTAATTGAAGGGAGAGAGAGTGCACACCTTTTTCCAAGGTGGGAGTCTTCTAGCCTGATGAGCGATGATACTTATATTTGTGGAGATCCTAGGGAAAGTAAGGATTCCGTGAACTTTCCTATGAACTGAATTTGGCTGGCGCCAGTTCTGGAAATCTTAGTGTGTCTGTGGCTGCAGTGCGGATCCTTGGAGATCCCAAGTATGTTGTTTTGTTAGGCTCAACTCTGTAGTACCTGTTGTTTCTTCTCTTTTGCTACGGGTGTAAAGACATACCGTTCCCTAAATTAAAATCGCATGTTGCATCATCTTCTAAAAGGCGAAGGAGAGAAAACGGGCGGGGGGGGGGGAGGACATCAGCAAAAAAAACTCACAAAAAAGGCTGTAATTCTTATGCAGATAGAGCTATAGGAAGGTGACTATAGCAGGTCAGAGTAGAGTGAAAAGGTCAGGGATTGATGCATGTAATCTCACTTACCGTTATCCCTGCCTCAGTTCATTGATGACTTGCATAGAAGACACGGTTTCTCAATTGTTACTCTAAAGATCTGTGTACTTTTTTTACAGTAAACCCTCTATTTTTATCCTTTACAGATAGCTCCTGTACTCAGAGAGCTGCAGTACTTACTGTCAGTGTGCCTGTACTTTCTCATTTCACTGATAAACTTGGATGTCCTGGTTTTTTTAATGATAAGGTAGACTATTTCCTTGAGATAATATTTTTGTTGGAACAGAACAGTGTATTTTCAGTACCTTCAAGAATTAAGTTAGCTGGTGTGCATCTTTGACTTTTAAAATAGTTGTAACTTGCATATCACAGACAAAACCTCAATATTCCAAAAGCTGATTGATGCTTGGTGATATTTACTTCCCCATTAGAAATTCAAGGAAAAAAAATACGGAAATTTCTTACATTTTTGCAGTACATGTCTAGATAAGTGGAAACAGTTTAATATTTGTTTCCTGTAATAAGATATTGGATTCTGGCAAAACTAATCATTCTAGAAGTTTAAGTATCTTTTCCAATAAACTCTTTTTATGGTATAGCAGATCTTGGTTTTTAAACCAAAACATTGCCTGTTAAGAAACTTTCCTCAAAAAAACCACCCAAAATTAAATCAAGCAGGTAGGCATGCAAGCTCATGTATACAGCCACAGACACAGGGCCAGGAACGTACTTCAAGCTGACATTGACTACAGTTACTTCATTTGCATTCACGTGAATGTGTTCTCAGCCCTTCTGGACTCCGTGTAATAAAATGTACCTGCGCCGTGCACAACACAGAGATTAATGCAGTTAGTCTCCTAATAATTTGCTTGTCCCACTGAACATTTTGGAGATGTCTCTCTCACTGTCAAGAATTGATTCCAGTAATCATAACCTACCAGCTGGCATGTCAAAGACACAGTCAAACCTGGCAGTTACGCTATTACACTACCAATACAACCCACTCGTTGTCCTACAAAAGCTAAGCCATCATTTTGATTATTAATACTGTTATTTTTTCTTTAGTTAAGAGATTGATTCCTTTAACATTGCAGAGTGGAAGAAATAAACTTCTTGCAGATCAATTGCTTAGCACTCTTTCTTTTCTTGCCTCAAATAATCCTGATAAATGCAGTTTTAGATTGCTTATCTTACTGACTCAACAGCTTAGGTAGAAAGAGCAGAAACCTCTGTATTTAAAATTTTTCTCCATTTTTTTTGGTAATGTCTTCTGAATTTACACTGTCTACTTGCCATTAAACTGACTTAAAATTCTCCAATAAACCATCAGTTTGGCCATTAAAGTCTTGCTGCTATAATTTTCTATGTTTTGTTGACATTACATTCCAGTTGTTTAAAAAGCAGCATCGGACCACCCCAGGTTCACAGGTCAAATTAATTTGAAAGTTGGATGGAGCACTGAATGCTATTAATGGAAAATTGATCCTGAGAGATAAAGCTCATTACCTAGGAATGCATAACTGGAGTATTACCTCAGCATAGGTCTCTGTGTCCTCTATACGAGTAAAGTTACCAAATGTACAAGGAATTTTTATTTATATATTTTCTTTAGAAGGATTTTTAGAGGACATTGCAGTGTACTTGAATGCAAACTGTTAAAGAATCTTCTCAGTGTTTGAAGGAGGAAATCCGTCCAGAATTTTCTTTATGAACTCATTGAATAAACACTGGAGTAAAACTGAACAGTCAGTATGGGGCCTCACTGGTGCATAGCTGCTATCCATCTGGATAGCAGAGCCCTCCTAGGAGAAGCATCAGCATGGCTTGGAGCAGCCAGCTTCACTTTGAAAACTCTGGATAACTATGTAGTACTGGAATTTAAGTTGTGTGAGCAGGTTGCTTTTCTGCTGTGCTTCTCTCTGTCAGTATTTCTGCTGTGTCATTCTGTGTGTGTACCTTACTTAACGTGGTGCAATTGAAAAGTCCTTTTGCGTTTGGCCTGTCACTCAGAAGATGTGTCATTGGATGCTATTGCCTCTACAGGTGTCCAGTCAGAACCAGTGTCTAACTGGAGTTGCTTTGTCTTAAATACTCAGGCTAACAAAGGAGGAACCATTACAGCCTATTAAATGTGAAAGGAACTTTCCCTGGACTCAGTAAGTGGCGCAATTTGTTTAAGAACTCCACCAAAGTGGGTTCCTAGCGCTGCCCTGTGGACTCTGGATGGCTCCCCTGCTGTGCCCCTTTGTTTAAACCTCTCTCGGGAAATCTCTTCTCAAATACTCATTTCAGTTAGGTTATTAGCGTCTTTTGTGTCTCACCTCGGTTGCAATCCTTTATCCCTGCTTTACTGGAAAAGTGAAGCACCATCCTACCAAGGATGGGTCTATGTGGGATTATTTACTTTTATATTTATACGGAACTTTTTAAAAGAAGTGTTCTTTATACCTGGGAATTAAAACTTACTGATGCTGGTAAAAATAATAGCACTTCTAGTGGTATTACAAGTGGTTAGTATACATAGTGATAATTCCCTGATGTAAATTGATGTACAGCAACCAGTGTACCTCTCATCTCTCTGACATAAAAATCAGGTTGATAAAATTCAAAAATAGAAGACAGGAATTGCAGTGAGCTGTTCACCAGAGGTTCAGACTCTGCAAACAACATGCCCTAGGCACACTGGAAAAATGTAGCCTCTCTGTCTCTTTTTGCCCAGTAGGGTCATGTCCAAATCCTTTCACCTTTAAATCACATTGCCTCTTGCTTCACTATTGCATCTTGCCCTTGTTCCTAGTTTGTTGCTGCCTTAGAGGTTTCTGTTGTTCCAGAGACTAGAGAGGAACATTTATTAAGAGAGATTTATTTGGAAAGGTCAGACTCTACATTACCTCAGCATTAGGTTCAGTCTGCAGAATAATGATTTCATTTAGAACACTGAGGTTCTTCAGACTTATCACTTAATTTAAAATATGACTTTGAGGAATCAAACATATGTCAAAGTCTGGTAAATATGAATCTCCATTCTGCTGAGGGCTTCTGAAGCACTGGAAGCTTTAATGTTTTGTTCATTCATTTACACTAAATTTGATTTTAATAAAAACCCCTGCATATTGTTGATATTTAAAAAACATAGCACATCTTCCCGAGAGAAATTTTCTGCTCCAAATTAGAATTCAGGTTGCTTCCCATTTCCTCTTTTAGGAAAAGAGAGCATTATAAACATGCAATAGTCAGAAACTGTAAGAAATTACTCATTTCTTGTAACTGTGGATGTTAGTCTAATCATATACAGATAATACCAGAAGCTTTCTTCGTGTCAGTCTATAAATCAGTATCTGTTAGTTTGTGTTACAGTTCATTAGTGCTTCCCCATAAACTCGGGTATACCTTCTTCTTTAATATTAGCAATATGACAAAAATGGAGCTGTTGTAGAAGTCTGCATTTTGAAGTCAGTGATTTAAATCTTGGCTTCATTGTGAAAGGATCTCACTCTGCCTACTACAGAGCTTTATGCCTGCATGATTTAGTAAAGTACATATTTATATATTTAACAATAAAGCACATAGGAACTGTAGCCCTATGTAGTAGCATCTGGAAATTGACATATAAATGCCATACACAGTATGAACACAGATCAAAAAGAGAATACAGGCATCTCCTTTAAGTGTTTGACAGGATACAACAGATTTAGATGTACAGGAACATATGAAACAGTATTAGCTGTCTATGGTTTTATAAAACAAGTGGCTTGTACTTTGTTACAACTTGTCTGGGCATCATGGTGTGGTTTAAAGAGGTGTTTGAAGATGTAGAGTGGAATAATTTGGTGGATATTGATGGGACGTCTTCCCAGTGTGAGAGCAGTAGGGGAGAAAGTGCTTGTTTAAAATGTAACAAGCAGATGAAAGATGCTGGGGTCACCGGCTAACTTGAGGCAGGAACTGACCTCCTACTACTCAGTGAGAGCCAAGTAGGATAGACGCAGGCTAAGAAGGGCTTTGAACCTGAAGATAAGCAGTTTATTTTTGAGGTACCAGGAGGAGAAGGAAGAGCCTAAAGAAAGGGCATGTAGGAAAAACAGTTAAGTTAGGAAAATGATGTTTTCAGAGACTAGTAGGAAAGGTTGCATAATTACATATATATCCTGCATGTCATGCAAAAAAGTTCTGTAAGGGTCTCACAAGCTCTGGAAATGCAGTCCTAGAGAGGTTGGATTTATAAAGAACGCCCTGGGCCCCAAGAAGGCGGCAGGATAGGGATGCTGAGAAGATGCTAGGTATTTGTTGGCTTGTTTTATGGTAGAGATAAGGGAAAATGTTAGGGATCTCATCCCTGACATAGGTTTAAGAGCTCTCTCCTAGTTATTTCGGTAGTTCTATGGAAGTAGCATCATGTAGATCCATGAGGAGAGGTCACAGATGCAGCTCACTTTTAGTCTGAACACAGATAGGTCTGGAATATAAAGAAGAATGACAAGACATCATAGGTGGAGCCTGAGTTGTGTTTGCGGAGGAAACATTTAAGAGAATGTGGGACAGAAGAAGGGCAGAATGCTGAGAGACTCCTACCAAATGTTGCAGAAAGGGTGAGGATATGAAAGATAAGAGGTATGAAGAATAAATATCATAAGAAGTAAATCAGAAAACTGAAAGACAGACAGGATGTCAGAAAGAACAATGCTTTATGTATTTGGTTTTACTCCTCATTCTCCTTTTTTCCATCTACTTAATTTACACAGTACTGTCAACTCTATTTTTCAGCATTTGCTTCTTGCTTAAAACTGTAGCTGCTGCCTGTTTGTAATCTCAAATCTGTTACTTCACTTAAAACATGTTATTCCCAAGTTTTCCTAATTTCCTGCATTTTTTTTGGTCACCCTGCATGCCTTATTTAATATTTTCTTAGTGTGTATTTCTTTTGACACCAAATCCAAGTTTCTTTTACTCACTTCAGAGCTCCTCAGCATACTGGCTTCCTTTGTCTATCTATGTGTATTTTACTGATACTTTGCTTCCTTCCTCTTTGGCAATGCCTGTATGTCATTAAACATCTTGAAGACTTCTTACTGTCTCTTTAGCATGGAGCATCCTTCCAAGGCTGATGTATAACTTAATCTCTTCTTTTTTTACTGCTATTACATATAAGCAGCACAGAAATTACCAACTGAAAATAGCCTTCTACCTTCATATTTGTAGCAATTACGGGATGGTGGAGATGGGATATCTCCTCCCTTCCCATCTCAGGATACTGAAATGAAAGCTAAATAACAGTTGCAGAACTATTCAAATTTCTGCATCAAAAGCTTACTTCCTCACTACCTTAAACCTCATATTCTCATTTATGTCTGTTCAAAGTGAATGCAAAATCATAATGTAAAAGGACTGTTCAGGATTGAAGTTGATGGAAAACCAGGCATGAAACTAAAAAAGAAAAAAAGTCAGCTGCCCTTACCATTAGCACTTAACAGAATCTGTCATTTTGTCAGTGACTGAAGGAAGCATTTTAATGAAAAAATTGGGGAGGTGCAAGTGGTATGTGAATGATAATTGAAAATTGCTTGTTTTGAGACTGACCTTTGGAACCTCAGTAAACACAGTACTGGGTTTTCTTGTCCAGTTGGGATTTTATATGTCTCCCATCACAGTGGTGTTTGGGCATCTATTTTGCTTAAATCCTGCAAAATGATTTACAGAGATTAAATAGACTTCAGCACACCTGCATTATTTACAGTATTTTATGCTTAGATCAACTCTAACACAAAAAGTGACTTGCCAAAAGCAACATAGAGATCAATGGCTGAGCTTAAAAGTAAAATTCAGGAAGCCTCATTGCCAGCTTCCTCTCTACCCACTAGACACTAGTTACTCCATAAATATGTGATCAAAAGATTGTTCTAGTGCATGCCTCTACTTGAAAAAAAACCTGAAAAAAATCAATCTCCTTGGAACCATTTAATAACACTGAGGTGACAATTTTTTAATTGTAAGTCAAAATGAATGAGCATGTTACTTGTGATCTGTGTCATATCTGTTTTCATTCCTGAAACATGACCTGTCACAAGTAAAATATTTAGTGGACAGTACAATGAAATCACTTGTTATTTATGGGAACCTATGAACTCTGATCAAGGAGAACTGTTGTCCAAGCTGGCACTAAAATGAACATGAAGCCTGAGCCTGCCAGCTTGTTTTGTGCTGCCACCTACCATTTAACCATGACATATCTGAGCGCTGCCTGGGTTTCAGCATCTCCATTCTCTTCCTTTCCTCCTCTACATATAGTGTCTCACTGTAAGCAAGAAAACCAACCTAGGATCAAAAAATAAGGGGTACATGTGCTTATGAACAATTTTCTATCAGAAAATTCAATCAAGGTTCTTTTAATCAAAACATTAATCTTTCAGACACCTATCACAAAACTTAGAACAAACCTGGCTGCCATTGCACCTTTTCAGTCATTCTGAAAATGACTCCAAAAAGCCTATCAGCCAAAGGTGGTTGGGAAGAGAGGCAGCACAGATGCCAAGAAGCAGTTCTAAACATGATGAACTTGATAGTTTTTGTTTCATAGAATGATAGAATGTGTTGGGTTGGAAGGGACCTTTAAAGGTCATTTAGTCCAACCCCCCTGCACTAAGCAGGGACATCTTCAGCTAGATCACATCGCTCAGAGCCTCATCCAGCCTGGCCTTGAATGTCTCCAGGGATGGGGCCTCCACCACCTCTCTGGGCAACCTGTTCCAGTGCCTCACCACCCTCATTGTAAAGAACTTCATCCTAATGTCTAATCTAAACCTGCCCTGCTCTAGTTTAAAACCATTGCCCCTCATCCTATTGCTACATGCCCTTGCAAACAGCCCCTCCCCAGCTTTCCTGTAGGTCCCCTTTGGGTACTGGAAGGCTGCTATATAAGGTCTCCCTGGAGCCTTCTCTTCTCCAGGCTGAACAACCCCAACTCTCTCAGCCTGTCTTGATAGGAGAGGTGCTCCAGCCCTTGGATCATCTTCGTGGCCTTTCTCTGCACCTGCTCCAACAGGTCCATGTCCTTCTTGTGCTGAGGGCTCTAGAGCTGGACGCAGTACTCCAGGTGGGGTCTCAAAAGAGCAGAGCAGAGGGGGAGAATCACCTCTCTGGATTTGCTGGCCACGGTTCTTTTGATGCAGCCCAAGATGCGATTGGCATTCTGGACTGTTAACGTGCATTGTTAGTTCATGTCCAGCTTTTCATCCGTGAGTACCCCCAAGTTGTTTTCTGCAGGGCTGCTCTCTATCACATTGTCCCCCAGCCTGTGTTGGTAACGATGGTTGTCCTGACCCAAGTGTAGGACCTTGCACTTGACCTTGTTGAACTTCATAAGGTTTGCTTGGCCCCACCTCTCTAGCTCGTCCAGGTCCCTCTGGATGACATCCTGTCCCTCTGGCCTGTCAACTACACCACTCAGCTTAGTGTTGTCGGCAAACTTGCTCAGGGTGCACTTGATCCCACTGTCTATGTCACTGATGAAGATGTTGAACAGCACCGGTTCCAGTACAGATCCCTGAGGGACACCACTTGTCACCCCTCTCCAACTGGACATCAAGCCATTGACCACCACCCTCTGGATGCAATCCATTCAGCCAGTTCCTTATCCACCGAACAGACCACCCATCAAATCCGTATCTCTCCAACTTAGAGAGAAGGATGTTGTGGGGGACTGTGTCAAAGGCCTTGCGTCCTTTCACAGTCCAGATAGATGATATCTGTAGCTCTTTCCTTGTCCACTGATGCTGTCACTCCATTGTAAAAAGCCACTAGGTTGGTCAGGCAGGACTTGCCCCTGGTGAAGACGTGCTGGCTGTCTCAAATTACCTCCCTGTCCTCCATGTGCCTTAGCATAGCTTCTAGGAGGATCTGTTCCATGATCTTCACAGGCACAGAGGTGAGGCTGACAGGGTGGTAGTTCCCAGGGTCCTCCTTTTGTACCCTTTTTAAAAATGGGTGCGATGTGTCCCTTTTTCCAGTCACCAGGGACTTCACCTGACTGCCATGACTTTTCAAATATCATGGAGAGTGGCTTGGTAACTACATCAGCCAATTCCCTCAGGACTCTGGGGTGCATCTCATCAGGTCCTATAGGCTTGTGTATATTCAGGTTCCTCAGGTGGGTTCATTGCCCCTTTGGGGAGGCAATGAAACAGATTTGGGGAATGCCAATCAATAAAGTGAAAATCACCTTAAAGGGTATGCCATAAATGCAACAGTTAGAGATTAATCTCTTGCACTTAAAATCGGGTCTGAGTTTGTTTTTATTTAAGGGGGCTGCAAAGATGTAAAATGGCAGCGCTTTTAAAAAAAAAGTAAAGTGCTGGATTCCTTCTTGTTTAGGTGACAGAGCAGTTTTTCGTAGATTGTAGTGATCTTATCCTGAACAATGTTAACAATGAAGTCATGCAGATTCCAAGCTGGGTTTCAGCTTGGTTTGCTGATGAATGCAAGCAGAAAAGACGCTGATACCTGCTCTCAGTATTTTGAGGCCATTATTTTGGCCTTTAATCACTGCCCACGCTATCAGCAGGCTCTAAAGTACTTGTATCAGCTCAGTGCATGTCTGTTCACTAGAGTGTCTCCAGCCAGTTTTTCATTTATTGACCTTCACAGTTGCAAGGTCCAGTGTAAGTAAGGATGAAATCCCTCCTCTCAGTTTTTTCTCGTGTCTTTTTTTTTTTTTTAAATATGAGATGTGATTCTCTTTCTCCTTTGCCATTATTTGTCATTTAAAACTTACACAATTTTTTCAATGAAGACTTTTCCAAACCTTTTGCTTTCCAAGCTAAAATTGTGTTGGCATAACAAAGTGATCTCCTGTCAGTGACTTTATCCAGGATACATCTGCTCTCATCATTCCTGGACGTGGTGTTAATTAGATTTCTCTGAAGCCTATCTTGCAGCAGATGTTTTAGGCTTACCCTTTACCACGTATCCAAGAGGTCAGAGACAAACTTTCCTAGGAACAGAGTTGTTTCTTTTGTCTTGGAGATGCAGTTTGCTGCCATTTTAAGTGTTTTGCTTTTCACAGATCAATGAAACACTGTCCCCAATTTAATTGCAACATCAAGCAATTAATCTTCATCCATTAATAATATAGTGCAGTGATATTGTAGGGCTCTCAGTGTTTGATGGGAATGATATAGGTTTTTTTTTTTTCTTTCTCTTTTTGCTCTATAGCAATAAACATTTGGGTGCCATGAAGTGTTGATTAGAGTCAAGAAATATGATGTCTGGGGCACTGGGGCAGCATTTTCAACTGCTGTGTAACTGAATATTTCAAACTGTTAATATGTTTCTAGGTTTTTGTGCACTATTTTGAACAGCATTTCTTTAGGCCGGGGCCCTGTACTGAGGCTGGTGCAGCACAGTTCCTCTCACATAGTGCAGGTGCCAAACTCACCTGAATATGCAAAAATAAATAAAAACAGAGAAAAAGTGGTACTGCTGAGTTTAAGTAAATTAAGGAAACATGAGTAAGCAGGCTGCAATCGAATCTTTGTTCCCTCCTGCCCTCAGCCCCCGCATACCTAAGCGTGTCTCCGAGGTGTCCTGGGGGCTGGTAGCTCTGAGCGAGGCCCATCCGTAACTTCCCTGGGCCCAGCGCTCTGGGAGCATCCCGCTCTCCCCCCAGCTCTCCTGCCCTCGGTGGGGCTGCGGACGGGAGGCCCGGCTCGGATCGGGCGGGCGGCGGCGGCTGGTAGCGCGCGGCCTGTGGAGGCTGGCGCCATCTTGAGGGGGCGGGTAGTGCCCGCCGTGAGGGCGGCGGCTCTCATGCTGTCGAGGAACGGCCAGATGGGTTTGCAGGCGGTGCTGCGCCTTCCTAATCCTGCCGCGGCCAAAGTGTAACCCCTTTCTGAGAGAAACGGTGGTGAAACGCAGCTGCCTGCTGAGGAGGAGGAGACAGAGCTGCAGAGAAGGCCGAGGCCGTGTGGCAGGACCCGCTGCAGGCTGCCCTCCTCAGCAGTGCGTGGGAGACACCACGTTGTGTTACTGCCAGCCAGAAGGTCATGATAAGTACCACAATTTTGTGCAAAACAATGGGCAGTAGACTGATAAGTGTACTTTAAAGTAGTGATCTGCTATAAAATTACATGAGGTAGGAAGGAGGGGTGTTGTAGGTGCAGTGAATCGCTGTGAGGAAGCGAGGAGAGGAAGGAGGGTCAGAGTTCCCCTCTTCCCCATCGGGCTGTGGTGAGGGAGCTGCTTTCTGTACCATTAAGCCTTCCCAGGGTTTAGTAGATGGCACCAGCTCTGTCACAGGCCTCTTTCTAGCTGTTTTGACAGTGCCAACACCCCTTTTTTGCAGCCAAACAGGGACAGCGGGGAAGTCCATGTCAAGAAAGCCACTTCTGGCTGACTCTGCAGATGGCCAGGATGGCTTCTGGTCAGATATCCTTCAGGCCAGACTCTGTACTGCTATATAAACTCTTTACTGCTTAATGAAATGAGGACCCGTATGTGGTCGTGAGGTCAACTGGCACAACTTTACTGTGGCTGCCTTATGTAGTGCTTGGTCTTGGCTCATTTCCATTGCATCTGGGTAGGGGCATCATCCCTGGGAAGGATTTTTGGCTAAACCTACTTTCCTTTGCATTGACCCCCTTCCTGTTCCCAGTGGTTATATTTTCAGTATTTGGAAGATAACTGTTGATTTTACCCTGAATAAATCTCTTCCCTTCTCTTCCAGCGATTACCACAGAGTCTCTGATACTGTGTTATTGAGGGACTTCATTTGCTAGGTATCTCAATTCTCTGTTCCTCAGACCTCTCTGTTTCCCTCCTCGGTAATCAGGAAGTTATCAGTGACTGGGTTTTAAATATAATCGCTGATAAGGCTGGGTTGGGAGTTTTGGTGTAATGAGTCATGAATTTATGATCACTAGCCACAGGGCTTGAAGTTGGCTCTCCTGACTCTCCTCCCACTGACTTCTCCCCCCCCCCCCCCCCGCCATGTCTCATTTTCTTCTCAAGTAATTAGAATCCTTTCTTCAATTCCTACATCTTTTTGTATAGCTTCCTCCATGCTCATCCCCACTTTTCCTTTTTTTCTTCATATGCTGCCTAGCCAAAATAGCATATGCATCAATGTATGTCTTAGTTTATTTCTTTGTTCGATGGTGGAGAGCTAGCGAATCCATATTGTCTAGTTATCTTTGTGTGTGCTGATTTCTTATGTTGCCTGTTTTCCTCTTAGGATATCTGAAAGTTTCTCCTTCATTTTCTTATGTTCAAACTTCTTCCTTTGCTTTCGAGAATGGTGGGTGAGAGTTGTTTATCAGATAGTGGGTTCTCTATTCTATTAATTAGTTACCTTTCTATTTTATAATTCTAATGTGGTGTATTAATATGGTTCAGAAGCTCTGAGACTTATGTTCACTCTGTCTGCAGCAGAAATATTTGTTGCTGGTAAACGGGATGTGTGTGCGTGTGTTAGATTTTCTCTGTGTGTTTACTTTTAATTGCTTTTATATTTGACTGTTTGAATATTAGGACTTCCCATTTTTTGTGTGAATGCATGTAATCATATATGAGCAGGCATGAATGACAATGCATGAATTTTACCCAAGGGTGTGCTTGATGTTTCAGTTCTCCACCGAAGAAGACGGAACCAGTGTAATGTAACCAAATTAACTTCATTATAAGCTGAATAACAAATGCTTGAATACGTAGGTCAAACAACAGTTGTGAACACAGAGAACACATACATAAATGATGGCCTGAACCCTGTATTCTTAACAACCAGAAAGCATGGGTACATCTGCTTAAATGTAAAACAGCAAAAGAAAATGTTTTGGCAGATCAAAATGAAACCCAGAAGAATGGATGAAATTCATCATAGAATCACTTTACTATGACCAGTTCTTGTCATATGAAAGAAAATAATAGCTTTAACGCCTGGTTTATTTAGTTTTTAAAAAAGCTGTTTTCTTCTTTTTCAGAAGAAGCAGTTCTGTATTAATTTCTTCAAGAGCTTAAAAACACCTTCCCCTTGCCTCAGAGAAAAGGTAAGAAAATAATTGTTGTAATAATTCTTCTGCCTTATTTTTAACCCCCTCCTAATATAGCCCAATATGAGCTTCTCACGGGGAGTTTGGAGTTCAGACTGAAAATGTACTGCATAGTGCATGTGCTTCCTGCATCTGTAGGGGACCTCCCCTTCATTACTTCAGTCAACAAAATCTGATGAGCTTTCTGTAATACATGATACTAGATCTGTATTGAGGAATTTGGAAAAAAAAAATCTCCACATTGCCAGTTTGTTCTGGGCAGTATTGGAACTGGTTGATTATTTCTGCCCCATACTCTCTTCCTTGTTTATTGCGTCAGTACAGAAATCCGATGGGTAGATACAGTCATAAAATGCATGTTGCCTGGCAGTGCTCCCTCCAGACAGTTGTTCAGCAGAGGACCCTGATAACTGAAGTGTAAAGGACGTAGAGTATTGGCAGTTAGAGCCCCTGCATTGCTGCTACAGTGAAGATTCAGCTGCTTCTTTTCAAGTTTGGTAAAGCAGTGCTCGGAACAGTGTTGTGACACGTTTATAGGATTAGGGACAGAGGGCAGCCTTCTTCCAGAGAGAGTTGATTTGCACCAGATAAAATGTTGCAATTTTGTTCTTTAATATGTAGAAATATCGTTATGCTTAATGTGTAACTGTAAGGTTATTTCACCATTTTCTGCCTTTCTTTGTAAAGTACCTGAGACAAAGCTGTGGCTTTTATTTCCAGAGAAGGCAACGATGTTCTGAGTAATGTCTCAAAAACACATCTTTTTGGTGCAACATTTCTTGTTTATAACTTCTGTTTGGTGGAAGAGTGGAGAGAAAGGAAACAAATGGGGATCGGGAGGAACGGAAAAGACAGCAATGAACACCATTCTGTTTACACTTAACAACGTCACAAAATTGCCAGTCTTAACATATTGCTGTGGCATTCTGCTACTGCAGATATTTCTTCTTTTCTTTCATGATAATGAAAATGAAATACTATTTCACCTTGAAAGCTTTACTTCTGCAATGGGATTTCAACCATAGTGCATTTGTCCAGAAACCACCAAACCTTGAGATGAATAAAAAGGTTTGACAGCTGTACATCGATAAGCTCTAGTGCCCTATTTTCCTGTGTTCGTACCTGTCTTATATTGTGTGAACAGGCTATACTAGAAGTGTGATTATTGCCACATTTATAACGTGGTCCACCCAGAATCACAAATAGTGGATTATGAAGAAAAAAAGATATTGTTTGGAGGGCTGTAAAAAATACAAGTATTAAAAAACCCCAACTATATAAAATCTACTACCAGTCGGCATATAGGTCTACTTGAACCATTTCAAATTAACTCAAGAAATTATTTTTTTAATGGCTCACTCTGTCTTGGAAGAAGGAAAAAATTGATAAAATATACTTTCCTTCCAGCTAGCTCTTACACCAGCCCCTACAGCAGAAAATGCAACTTTAAAGAAGTATAGTGTGCTGTATAATTTATTAGTATACAGGTTGCCTACAGTATGTACTAAATCTTCTGCATAACTTATTTATTGGTGATATGAAGTTTTTGAATTTTTTTTCAAAGCATTTCTTTTGATTTGTTAAAATGGAAGGTTTGAAAGCAGATTTTATCAGTGTCATTTCATACAGTGTAAAGTATACAGATACATTGTAATGTTAGAGTTGCAAAGCCAAGCAAAAATTATGAAATCACAACTCCTCGTGTACATTCATTGTGAGGTAATCACTGTGAGGTTATTGCTGTGAAATATACGGGTACTTCTGAAGCTTCTTAGCATAAAAATAGCAGATTTATTTCAACATCAGTAGTGACACATGTCTTTTCTTACCACTTCATTCTTGGAAAAGTATACTCTTCAGGAATGTAATACTGTTTTGACTGATATTAAGTAAGTAAACAAATAAACAAAAGTAAGCCAAGGCAGATGTTGGGCAAGATCAGTTTTAGCCAAATGGTTCAAACTCAGTAAAACTGTAAGCATTAGTCCATGGTCTTGTGTGAGAAAACTGTAAGTATATGTTGAGCGTGGCATTGACTCTGTATGTATGGTAGGAGGTGTAAGTTAATGATGGAGGTGGATCAGTCGCATGACTCACAGATAAACTGTTATGTTCTGCAAGGCTCTATACTCTTCACTGACAAATTTAGAATTATGCCTGATTGCAACAAATTGGCATGCACAAAAGCCCTTCCTTTGGCACAGGAAAACGTAGGCACAGTCTTTACCTGTAGGAGATTACAAGATTCCTGCTTGCAAGGGCTTAAATAAGAGCTTAAATATATGAGAACTTTTAAAGTACTGTCCATTTTGAGAAAAACACAAAATCCCCATTTTGTTATTTTTCGTAAAGGATTATAATGGTAATTACTTTAGGGATCATCAGTCACTTGCTAATGGAGAAGTAGGTAGATACGTAGCTCATCGCCTCGTTTAGTAAAAAAGAAGTTTGCGACAAAAAAAGTGCAAATGCTATATAGAGGTGCTATAGAAAATTCATTAAGAGCTGTTGAAGAAGTTCTTGTGACAGAGTTTGAAAAATATTTGTGGCTTTCTGCATTATCGCCAATAGAATAGTTGAAGGGACTGGTACAGCTTTGCAACCACGTCTGCATGCTCGTAAGCTTTGTGCCTAGAAGTTTAACTTTGGATTTAAGGATTAAGTCTTAGGAAATAGATGTATAGATTCAGCAGTGAATTCTAATCACAGCAGATCAGTTGTACAGAGAGGTTTTGTTCAGATGTTTCTTTAATTTCCTGATGAAAATGACTACCCTTTCTCTTCTCAAAAGTACAGTTATAATGCAATATAATGCAAGTGGCTGATGATCACTGCACGTAACTTCAGTATGTTTATTTTTCAATCCTCACTACTTTGGAACTCAGCGTAAATCTCACTTAAGATGTTATCTGGCATTATGCTATTGAGAACAGGGGAAGAAAAAGGAGTAGTCCAAAGAAACCCTTGATACCCTGGTGGACTACACATAGTAAAGTCCAGATTAGTTCTGTCTGTGGGACATGGGTGTTGTCATTACCATAGACCAAAGTAAATATTTGCCTCCTGAACCAAAGAAAGCTTGTGTAAAACTATGTGCCTTTTGTTATACTGTGGATGGTAAAGTTCTGACTTACCACAGGAGAAAATTCATATTAGAATAGACATATCTCATGTTTTAAAGTAGGTCGACACAAGAATTCTGTTGTTTTTTTTTTCAAAGTTTGCTGATTCAGACCCATTTGTCAGCCTAGTGTGTGCTCACAAGTGCTGAAAAAAGCAAATGCAAATACTCTGAGATGAAGACACATTCAGTGAAGAGTTCATTCTATTATTTTTGTGTATTCACATTACATAGCCCCAGAACTATTGGACTATAGCTGTGCAAGGAATGAAGGATTGGTTTTGGAAGGGAATTACAGAGGAGACTCATTCTATGCTATGGTAGATCTATGCTGCAGAATGTCTGGAGAGAACATTGCTTTAATGTAGAGTTGAGAATTGAAAGTTAATTTCTGTTAAGGGAGAGACTTTGGGGTTGCCAGTATGTGACCTTCATTGAAGGCTGAGCTGAGCAGAGATGCTTCAAGTGTTTAGTTTAAAAGTAAAATAAAAAAAAAGGATATTAAAATAATTCAAATTACTTGGGACCTCAAATTCTAGTAAGTTTCATGGTGGCTTTCATTCCTAAACCTCTTAGGAGTCATCTCTTACCTATGAGAAGAGGTAGGTGCATTTGGCACATAATGTTAAAAATGATTCAGAACTCTTCACAGAAGGATGACAAAAGCCACTGAGGGAACATTGGGGTGGTGATACCTCTGGAAGCTGCTGCTTTGCAGATTGCTCAGTATCTGGGTTAAAATCAACCCCTAGATAGTGCGATAAGTACATTACCTAATGTGATTCAGAATAAGCAATTTTCATATTGATGGCTTTCTTGCTGTATTAATGAAAACATGATTCACCACTGTAGTGGGGACATCGCTTAAACAATACCAGAATTGCTAACGCGGAAGCAGGTTGTTAACAAAGTAAAACAGTTGTGTGCTAATGATGTTCCCATTGTGATTTCTATATTAGAAACTGTTGTATTATATTAGCAAGAAGTGAACCAACCCATCCATGTTACAGAATCATGGAATGGTTTGGGTTGGAAGGAACCTTAAAAGATCATCTAGTTATAATAAGGTTATTTATGTACTAGAACTTGTCTGCTGTATTAGAAAATTTCTGAGAGCTGCAGTAGGGACATTGATGTCCAAAGGATAGAGTGACGACTGACATGTCTATTGTGACTTCTGGATACGTTACAATTTGGAATTTCAGCTTCTTCCTAGCTTAGTTTCCTAATATGAGAACAAAACTTCAGCTCTGGAGTTGCACATCTAGATATCGTAAAGGTCTGTAGGATTTGAGTGTTTCTATCCTGTAGCCATTACTTCAAAAATCCCACCCAGACACATGTATTGTTTTCCTTGCATCTTTCCTTAGAAGTGGTGTCAATAATGAAAGAAATAAGAATGTGTTCTTCTAATGGGATTTTTTTCTGTAATTTGGAACTATTGCTGATATGGCAATGGTGAATAGCACTGAAAGGAGGCTTGTGTAGAAGTGACAAAAATATACAGAACTTGGCAATGGTGCAAACATTTTCTCACGAAATGGAGCTTATGAAAAAAGCCTAAGCTCAAAGCAAACAGACAAACAAAGAAGGTAAAACTGTGCCTTGAGAAGAGTGTTAGTTTACATGTAGGAAGTCTAAAAAAGAATTAAAGCACTGCAGTCTCACAAAGAAATGCCATCTTTTGTGCAAGTTGTACAAAGAACACAAAGAATATAAACAGTAAGCATTAGATGAGCGTCTGGTCTTTTGAAGAAATACTTGCTCAGTTATTGTAGTACTTAATATTTTGGGAATGTTTTCTGAAATGGTATGTTTTTGTTTTTCTGAGAGACCACTAAGTATGAAATATCAGAAATGACTTCCACAGAAAAACTTTCAGGGAGTGCATAGTACCAGTCTTTGTAAAATAAGTTGACTTTTATGGGGTTTTTTGCAGGTAAATGGGGAACTTTGTACCCCCAGATTCACTAGTCCCATTTAGTAGTATTGTTATAGGAGCTCAGCTTTGGATTTGGTAAAGTTCACATGCATTTTTCAATAAACATGGTCTGTTCATGTCTTCTTAGAATGTTAGTGATTGACAATTCAAATGAGCAAAATATGTGAATGAACTGGGTGAAAATTAACCTAAGCCATAAAATAGTGGTTCCTCAGGTTAAGGACGACAGGAGGGTGTTCTGTCAGATGCTATTCCATCCTATCCTTACACAGATGGATACTGCTTATTTGGGTCCTACCAGCAGTGCAGTGCAGGAGGCTACATGTGATTGTTCTCCCATGTAGAAAATGTATTCAAGGGAATGCCTGATATGGAAATGACATACAAGTGTATCTATTGGAGAAGATGAGGTCAAACCCCCCTCATCTTTACTTGAAGTGCAGAACATAGGCCCTTAGACCTATGGGAGTTCTTTCATAGTTGAGGGCTAGATTCCCTCAAAGCTGACTGTTAGTAGTAGTATGCTCTGTGTAAGATACTATAGAACTTCATCCAGCTACTGTTTTGTCTGAAAGTGTCTCTTCTAGAAAAACATGAAGTCTTTAAACAGTTGAGTGTTTGTCATTTCCAGAGGAGGTGGGTTCTAACATGGCACTCCACTGTGCAAATGAACATGTTTCAGTGAAATGATAAGTCTGAATATTTAATGATTAACATAAATAAATATTGGGGAAAATCAGACTGTAAATAGGAAAGAAACTGAGTAATGTTACTGCAGAGTAGAATAAGATACACGTAGAAGTGGGAAAGCTTTGGTTTGGTTCAAGCATGTGGTTGTTTTACGGTTATAGCTCAAAGATTTATCATAGGAGCTCAGGTTGACCTGCTTATTGAAAATGTTAATGTTTTTAAATGATGATTAAATGTTAAATTAAAGTTTTTAACTATTAAATCAAATATTTGTGGTACAATATCACACAGATTGGTTAATGCAGTTACCTTCTCCTCCTCTCCTCATTGCAACTCATTTATACAGAACAGACTGCTTTTGTATTTTTAAGACATCTGGTGCACTCCTTGCAATAGAAGTTAATATTAATTTCCACGTATAAACGTATCTTTTAATTTTAAGCTGAATCTCACTCAAATCTTTTAATGTGATATTCCACTTCTCTGTAGCATAGCTGTACTCAGTTTCTAAGAGAAGCAGCAGATGAATTCTTGCCTCACTAAATTCGCTGTTCCTGAACACTAGAAATTCAGTATGCCTCAAAAAAGATGTATCTGTCATGTCTCCCCATATTATTATTATGACGTTTGCTTTGTTGATTGCTTATTGTATTCTGTACCTCAGTCTGTATTGCAGCTTTGAGGTCTCCTTGGAGTACATGTCCTTGTCAGGTGGATATTTCAGAGATCAATCTCTGTTTAATGATGATACTTATGATACTTCAATTTCATCTCGCTGTTCAAACATGGGATACAGTAAGGTTGTTTGGGTTTGTTTTTTTTTTTTTTCAGTGCTGCCCTTTTAAGCTCTTCACTTCCGTAGAAACATGATCCTATCAAGACTTACATGTATTTTAGTAGCTTGGCTTAAGATTGTGGGACTATGCACAAAGTGAGCAGGTATACAGAGCTGGATGCTTTCAGAAGCACTGCCTAAATTATTTTAAGTCGTTGAGAATTCCCTCAATCATAAGCCTCACAGCGCCAAAGAAAAGGGAACCTGAGGATGTTGGGATTTCATCATGTTAGTATTCTGAGCTGGGCATATAAATGGACTGCTTGTAACTCTGGCCTCTCTTAAAGTGATGTGATTAAGAGCAACTCCAAGGAGTTCTCCAAGGTAGGCAACAGCAGCTCTTTTTTCTGTGTATTTTTCATTGCAGTGTGCATAGAGGTCCAGCAGAAGGTGCATGGTATAACAAAATTGTCCTGTTGTTGAAATGTTATCTGTGATTTTCTTCTGTGTTTCCTTTAGAATTCAATGGTAATTAGGTACTTAATTCTTTTAGGCATCTCTGAAAATCCCAGTGTCAAGTTCTGGGGCCTTTACAGGTATAGGTGCGTATTTCATCGGTGTCTCTCTAACATGTCAAGCTATGTGTGGGATAAATAAATAGAAGTGGACCTATCTTATGCTACATGCATCTTTAAATGTTGCAAATAATTTCTCGGTGGCTCAGAAATGAATGTGACTCCTATATGCTGTGCAACATTGTTTTTAAGATCATGAGTAATATTTTTTTTCCAATGTTACTATGAAACCTTAGAAGTTAATTACTTGAGATAGTTGGATTATTTTTGCTTATCTTTATTCAGCTGGGATTACATACAATTTGAATGTAGCACCATGGTATGAGTCCGCTTCAGATACAGTCAATTATATAAGTCTATCAACAGCTATTTTATTATGGGAACAACGGAGACAGAAGGCTTGTGTTCTGTGATGAATGTAGATTAGAAAGAGGTCACCCTGACATACATAATTAGTTTCAGAATTTTAAATTAATAGGTAGCGTGCCCCTAAGGCATCCATACATTCAGGCTGAGGCTGCAGGATATCTGGTCTGGTTGCTGCCTGCTTTTGTCAGCAATGACATGGCTTAATGCACTGCTTGTATAATGGCATAAGATATTATGGCAGGGCTAAATCACTGTAAAAACAAAATTTGCATAATACTTCGGTCATACTACATATATTTCCTTTTGGAAACATTTGCACTGTTAAATTATTATGCAGACTTGTAGTAGATGGTTGGCTCAACCTGCTATGTCTTCAGGTGCTTTATGAGAACTAAGCAGATACTTCAACAAGTTTCTGCAAGCGGTTAATTGAGAAGATCTAGAGGTGTGTGAAATTGGTAGCCGGTCCCATTATATGAACAGTACTAACTTAAAATTACTAAACTAAAGGTGAACTGAAAGGCATTATTTCCCAAGACCTGAATCATATCATAGAATCCAGACTTCTACCCCAAACTGGAGAAACCAAAGCTGAGAACTGCATTTCCGAGGAGTTTGACTCATAACTCCATCTCTCACAATGTATCAATCTTTTATGGGTTCTGTCTGCCACTGGTGAGAGGTTGTTATAGGTGGGACCACACATACTTTTCTGTCCTGATCTATAGGCTTAGGCACAATACCTGAGTTTCTTGAACGTTTTGAGATGCACTGAGTTTCAGTTTAATTTGAATAGAGTTATAAATTTGAGTTAAAATTTTTATCTCTTGGAACATCTGAGTAGCATGTGAAATCTGATAGCATTTGACAGTTTTCAATAATCTAATAGATTATTTTTCAGTTTATTGAGGTGTTAAATGGGGAAAAAAAGTTAAAATAATTCAGTATTTTTCAGAAATGGAGGCAATGTGGCCACGCCTTTCAAGGATTGAAGCTGCTGAATTATAGTAGTACTAGTGAAAGGAAACAGAGGAGGACAGGAGGATTTTCAATAGGATGGATTTTCTGTATTTTTGTTGACTTCTGAAATCAAATGCTTAATCTATCATCCTTATAAAAAATATTTCATCAGATATCTTTCTGCCCCACAGCAAGCTTTAGTTTGAGGTGCAAAATATAAGTAGCTTTTGAATGGTAAATTTTTAGGTATTTTAAAAAAGCGTGGGTCTTATATGAGCGATACTATTCTAAAATATCAGAAGTCCAGAAATGTGCAGATGAAGACAACTGCATAGTATTAGTTTACTGCCTTTTGATTTCCCTTAAAATGGTATTACTTGTCAGTCAGTGACTCTTATTTAGGTAAATGGAATGTGTGATAGACAGATCCACAAGTATTCAGCCTTTTTTCCTTTTTTTTTTTTTTTCTTTAGAGATAAAGCTGTTGAAATAGAATGTCACCGAGTAATGGTTTCCTGCTGCCACAGAAATGCCATAGTAAAACCAATTATTTATTTTATAATTATATGTTTTATGGAAAATAAATAATGGAGCAATCCCAAAATGTTTATTTCCAAAGTAGAAGACACTGATCCTGTGACAGCCCTCTATTATGATGTATTTACTTCCATTATTATGCCACATGATTGATTGGTTGCAAATTGAATCATTTTGTCCTATGGGAACTGATGTAGTTGAGTGATTTGCACACAATGCTAGTTTTGTTGAATTCCTGTCTGTCCATCTCTGTGGCCAGTTCAGACTACTTTTCTTGTTTACAGAATGTATGAAAAGGCACTTGATTTCCTGTCTATGTGTGACTATTTCTCTTCATGTTTTCCAGAGCTAACCCTTCTTACATTCTTCATCCCTTCTCCGTGCAATATGTCAGTGAGAAGAGTGCAGAGGTTCCTCTTTTGCTGTTAAGACCCCTTTCTTTGAAGTTTTAGTTCTAAATCTTTCTTCTTACTGGCAATGGTATTATACAGGCCTCCCACAGAACCTTCATCCCTAATGGGTAGTCAGTTCCATGAATGAGAGCATGCGAGAGGATCACAAAAGAGGATGGACAAAGAAAGGTATTTATTTATACTCCTTATTAGGAAAGCATGAAAAACCTATAATCAGGACACAGGCAGAAGCACCTGGCAAATGTTCCTATAAAAAATGACTGGAACTGCAGAAACATATATATTAGTTTCAGTTTCTGTGGTTTGAAAAGATGTGTAACAGCAGAACTCTGAAGATGGTAGCATGAATTTAGAGAAATCTTTATTTAATCTTCTCCTGAAGATAATTTTTGAAGAGTTCTATAATTTGCTCTGTAAACAGCACATTTTTTTTTCTTCCCTGCTATAAAGTGAGAATATGTAGAGGCAACTAAGGCATTTCTTCCAAAGTGGGATAGAATGAGGAATTACAATCTAAAATTCATTCCAGACTTTCAAAAATTCAAAATGCCTTCATTTTTCTTTTGTTAGAACTAGTCGTCTTTATTTACCTTTTCCCTCTTTTTCTCCCTGAAATCTTAAGTGTGATTCTGCTTTTCTCCTGCTCTTATTTAAATCCAGATAGTTTTTTAGGCTCCCCTGAGTTTTTCCAAGTTTATATCTCTGAGAGTAGCATATGAAGTCTTATCTTGTTGAGATTTTATGTAATGGATGAAGACTCAGAGAAAAACAGAGCATGGGAGAGAGGGGAGAAGCAAACAGCACAAAGTTAAAAAACATCACAAATTTACAAGGGTAAATAATACCCGTTTCCCAACGTTGCCTTTCTCTTCTGCTTGTCAGAAACTTAGAATTCTCAGCTCCATATCAAAAATATTTTTTAAAAAAAAAAGCGTGACACAGGAACATTTTTTAGAAAATGATAAAAAAATCTAAAAAGCAATAGATCTTGTTAATATATCAATGATATTGCAGTAATAGGAAAAAAGGCTGCATTTTTCAGCATCACTGCTGTAGGTATGTATTTTTAATTTCAGTCACAATTTCCTGCTGTTCCAAACACACCATATAATCTGCAGGGATCTGGGGAATTAATTAGGTACATTTCATTTCTCCTCTAACTAATCCCCTCAATTCTCTTAGTTTAGGGAGCTGAACACACCAACGACTGATAAGCCACAAGGGCCTTATTTACTTTACAGAAGGTTCTGCAAATCCCAGTGAGATGTTGGCCTGTGCTTGCTTATGTTTTTTCTACTTAGTCCTTGGGATAGTGGCATTTGAATGTGACCCTTGAAATCAGAAGTATTATTGCACTTGGAAAAAGCAAATGAGGGTAGATTAATGAGAACAACCATAGCAGTTTAACAATAAACCTTTTCTATAGCCAAGTATTTTCTGCTTAAAGGGCCTCAGAGAGGATACAAAATATCATTTAAGATAAGCAGTATGAACTGTGCCCACAGCAATTCCAAAAATAATAATTACAGTGAAATATCTTCACAATTTCTGAATGTGGTTACTGTTGATTAAAATGACTTGTGTTCAGTCTGGTTTTAAACCACTCTTTAGTATCAGATTATCTTTTATTATCAGAGAATTGAAAAAATTGTGCATCTGTACTGTGTTACTGATAACGCTGAGCCTGTGCCTGAATGTGAGTTATGTCGCAGCAGCTCTTTCTTTTGAGCATACTAAAAGATTAGCAGCAGGCTCTCATTTGGTTCTGCTCGGTGAGCTGGTAAGGCCAGGGAAGAGAGAGTGAGATATTTTTCAATGGATACTAAAGGGAGGCAGTGGCACATACCCATTTTGTCAGATTCACCTGGGGCAGTTGCTTCATGGTTGTAAACTGAAACTGTCTGAACTTGAGTGAGGACTATCTGGCTGAATAATCCCATTGATTTTGTTGAGTGTTGATTTGCTGTGTATGTATTTTATCATTTTAGGACAGGGATTACTAAGGAACTATGCGTATGGAACCTGTAAATCCCTTCTGAGATTTTTTTTTTTTTCTTTTTAAATGTCTGGTTTTGTAGTTTTGAAAGCCTACAAAAGAAAGAAAATAGGCAGAACACTTTCATCTTTTGTCCATTGCTGATGCTAAGAACAAACATCCAGTGCATCCCAGCTTTTCGTGATTGTTCCACAGCTCTAGGGAATAGACCAGATTACTCAAAGCCCTATCCAACTGGCCTTTGAACACCTCCAGGGATGGGGCATCCACAGCGTCTCTGGGCAACCAGGGCCAGTGTTTTACCACCCTCACAGTGAAGAATTTCTTCCTAATATCTAATCTAAATCTCCCCTCTTCAGTTTAAAATCGTTACCCCTCGTCCGATCACTACACTCCCTCATAAAGAATCCCTCCCCATCTTTCCTGTATCCCCTTTAAGTCCTGGAAGGCTGCAATAAGGTGTTCCCAGAGCCTTCTCTTCTCCAGTCTGAAGAGCCCTAACAGCCACAAGTCTCTCAGCCTGTCCTCATAGGAGAGGTGCTCCAGCCCTCTCATCATCTTTGTGGCCCTCCTCTGGACTTGCTCTAACAGGTCCATGTTCTTATGTTGGGAAGAACGTGGCAGGGAGTTGGAACTGGGTGATCTTTAAGGCCCCTTCCAACCCAAACCATTAAATGGTTCTGTGATCTATTGTGTCATTCATTAGGGCAGAATCCTGGCTTTCTGCATCACTGAATATAAATAATGACTTAAAATATATATCTGGATGAATGTGGAGAGTGTGAATAAAATCTTCAAAAGAATTTTCTTGGAAGGCTCCTTGCAATAGGGAAAACTACATTGCCAGCAGTTCCTCTAAGCCAGTCACTACTGTTGTGAAATGCTAGGAGACAACAGCCCTGAAACATTAATATCACTTTCATCATTACAGTGAAACATGACAATTTTGTAGAAGTGAAATCTTCACATTAGGTTATTATATAGGAGACACAACTTAGAAAGATTTGTAAGCAGTTGTCTCTCTTTTCATAATTTCTCGCATTACATATCCAGAATAGTTTGCCTGATAAATGTACAGTATCTATAATCTACTTGCAGTGTTTCTGACGGTTCTGAAGCTTGTGTGAGGCTTCTTTGCCAAAATTTGACTGATGTTCTTCTGAAGTCAATTGACTGGTTCTCCAAAAGTGAAACAGAGAGCCTGTATAACATCTCTTCTCCGTATTGATCTTTTTGTAGAGCACAGAGAAGCATTTTTATCCTGTGGCTCATTAATGTGGCAAACACTTAGACATTTATCTGGAGAGAGTAATGATGTCATCTCATGTGCTATAAAATCACCTCTTCGATTTTCTACATTTGAAATAATAGCTTTTCATTGCCTTTTCTTACCTCAAGTGAGGCTGGAGCTAATTATGCCTTGCTAATTTCCTTTGTTTTATTAGTTGAATAGAATATTTCAAGTGCACAGTCTTCTTTGTTAATGCTATGCCTAGATAGTAGGCAACTGTAAAAGTGCTGAGAGTTAGAGAGATCAACTAGCATTCAGTAGGCTAAGATCCAAATATTTCTGCTGTTCTATGGTGCTCTCAGTAATATTCTGTAAAGTTCACTTTAATTCAAGAAAACAGCCAGACGTCTTTGAAAAAGTCTACTACTGTGCTGGAGTATTTCCAGATTTGCATAAAACTACGAAACACGTAGTAGTTGGTAGTTGGGATCTTTCTGAGCCTCATAGAACAGTGTTTGCTTTGTAGTCCAGGATTGGCAACTACCTTTGAAAGTCTCTGCTCATCATTCCAATGTAAGTGCTATGGTCAAAATTCAGGAGCGCACACATTATGGAAGCTGGCAAATGTATGTAAGACGTCAGTGAGAGGCATCTTGGTGGCATGTTCACAGACGTGTACAGGAATAATCACCTGTCTAATCTTGATGGAATTTTGTTGCAAAGCTACCTAATTGTCCAGTGAAAATTCTAGTCTTAATTTCTTCTCTTCTACCAAAAGATTATGTTACACAGAAATATATGCAGCTCTGAATAAGGGATTTTTTTTTCACATTGTAACCAAGAACATTGTTAGCATGTCAGAAGGTGTCTGACATGAGAATAATAGAAAGAAAAGAAACTGTCAGCAGTGTTGTGACCATATTGATTACATGGAGCTTATAGTCTCTCTATATTCTCTCCTGTCTAAAATAATGCTATTCTTTTTCCTATTTGTTTGAGCAAGAGGGTGTTTAGCAGTTATACGGTGCAAGTCCAATACATGGAAAACACCTTCCTTTTAGCTGTAATAATTTAGTACTCTGAGGATAAAACACACACTTCTTAAATGTTATTCTCATTTAATGCCATATTCAAAAAACCACTGTCTTTCGGAGAAAGAGTCTATTTAATTTCAGTGACTTTGGGCGAAATCTTTATTTTTCAGACTGAAACATGTAGATGCCCAGACAGCTAGCAGAATACTTTCGCATCATTGATATTTGCTTGCTTAATTGTCAAAACAGGCTTTTTATATGAAGGTCTGATATTATTAAAGATATTGATAGTGCTGCTCTAATTTTTTCAGTTTTAATATTGGTAAAATGAACATGTTATTTAGAAATGCTTTTCTTTCAGTAAATCTACTTGCATAGAAGATTAAACAACACTTTCTCCTCCCTAGTGTTCATCATGAAATACAGCTTAGAGTTCAGAATCCCCAAACCCTGAGACCTCCCAGTGTCAGTCAGTAATTTAGAGTTTCAAGCTCTCGATCTTCACAGCAAGATCCAATAATTGTTGGCTTGGGTTTAGGCTTAGAAACTGGGCTTTTAAACTCAGAACTGTCTGGCTAAGGACTTTGAACTTAGACTGTTGGCATTCTAAGTTACAAGATTCATCCATGTTATTTAAAATACAGTTCAAGTGGGACGTTATTTGAGTTGTTTAAAATGGTATTTTGGAATTTCTCTTCAGGAATTTTTGATGCTTCATGTCCAATGCGGTAAAAGTGGTTTTCGAATTTATGACTTTCTTTTGGAGTGGGAATTCTAGAATCCTATTTTGAAAAGTGGAAAGACCCACTTATCTTCCAAGCTGGGGTGATAAAACTGCTCATGTTCTCACTACCTTCACCCATGCAAGGAGATACATTCTGTAAATGTTCATAACTTTCAAATCAGACTGAAACTCAAAATCAGTGTAAATAAATTATTTCAGTGATCAATGTTACACTCATGGGATTGTTAGAAATAATAAATTAAGCTTGCTTATATGAAGGTGAGGATTGAGGGCCATGAGAAGACTCCTTGAAGTCTCTTTATCCATTTCTGTACTCCTTATCTAGTACCAGGAGCAAGTTTTATCTCTGTTGTTAGTAACCCTCTTTGCCTGGATACACATCTGCATATACTTCTGTGGTTCTTGAGTACTCCACCACAACATATTTATTCAGATTTTGAATATTTTATTTTCTCATCTTGAAGTTTTAATAATGCAAGTTTTTACACTTCCTATTTTTAAGTCACACATGACAAACAACACAATCATGAAACACAATTTAAAGAGTTGCATGGATCATTAAATCCTCTAGGAATGTCTGACGTGCTAACTAAAATAGGAGAAACTTAAAATGTCTATACGTTTAATTCTTCAGTATTGTAATAGAGGTAGCAGCCTCATCATGAAGCATTTCCTAAAGATTAATGAACAAATGAAGCTAATGGCCCTAGGCTATATTTCTCGACATCAGCTCCTCCCAAGCGGTCATTAATCCCCGGGAAACCTCCTGCCTGAGTCGTCATTGCTTAATTATACCATTAGGATATTGCATGTTGATTGTGGTATTACAAAAGGGAGAAGGTGATCAAAGGGCTACAAGGATCAGCAGTGTAAGAGTAAAATGATTCCAATATATGTAATGGTTTTAACTGTAACAGCCCTGAAATAATGTTATGCTCCTATGTGAGCCTATATTCCTTGAGTGAAGCAGGAAGGAAAACGGTCTGACCAAAGTAAGGAATGCAAAAGTCAATAGATTTCTGCACCATAACTCTGAATTAAAATGTGCAATTAAAGTGTGTATTTGATTCCAACCCTAAAATAGGTCCTGTAATGATTTTTGAGATGGTAATATAATTCTATCCAGTGACATTTTTTCAGATTTATGTCCTGCGTAATCAGAAGTGATTGCAGAAGATTTATCTTAAAAATCAAGCTTCACAGGTGAGGTTACGGAATGTCTTTCAAGGGAGTGTCACCTGCATCAAACAAGAGCAGAAAATTGGGAATTAAAAACAGAACTTATTTCTTTTTAAAAATAAATACGTAAACAAGGAAATGCTTCCTTTCCACTGGTGCAGAAATCTTTTTGTGAGCAAACCATATAGATTTTCGTGCCTCTAATTTTCGTACAGTTGTATAAAATAGGCAGGAGTTCAGTGTTTCATTTTATTGTAACCTGCCTAGACATGTTTTCCATCCCTAAGTGTGTTATTTTTTACAGAATGATTGCTGTAAGTATAGGTGTTTAAACAGCTGAAAGATAATAGCAAGCTCTTGGTTAGTTCAGGGCTAAAGTGTATCTATATCCAGCTTGTGCATAATGTAGATGAAGGTTGAAAGGTGGCTGCTGCAGAAGCTTGTATGCTAATCAAGATGTTGCTTTAAGTGAATAAATCTTCAGCTCGGTTTCAAGTAAGGAGGAACCATAAGCAGTTAGGTAAAGGCAGTTGCTGGCAAGAGAAAAATTAATCTACATATAAACTGTTAAACAAATTGCACAAACCCAGGGGTGTTTACAAATCAAAAAAGCTTGAAAGGCAGGCAGGGAAGAGTATGATCACATTGTTGCTTCAAAAGACAAGAAACACTCTGGTTCCATCTTAGTTTTTTTATGTCAAATACGTATTTATGGCCTTTAACACTGAAAAGCTCTCCATTATCCGTGTCTGAATCAGAAAAGTTTGTCTTCTAGGGTTTTTCTGGTTGTTTTGTTTTTTTTTTTTTGTTTTATTTTGATTGGTTGTTTTTTTTTTTTTAATTGAACTTGTAGTTCATTCTGTCTTCACTATAACTTTTCAGGTCTGTAGAGCTCTTGATTTGGTAGGCCACAATATTTTGAATTGGATCTTAATGTGTCAAGAGATGGTGCTTACTATCTGTATAGTGGAATTCTGAGAATAAGAAAAACTATGTTTGGTTGAAATTAATATATTGCCGAAGTAAGCTAAAGCTTAGCCCCCAAAAGATTTTACTTGCTTTCTCACCAAGAAAGTTAATTTTTTTTCCCTTAACTTTGGAAGTTAGGCTTTTTTTTTTTTTCTTCAAAAAATAAGATTCGCTATCAAGGAAGACATCATGTCAGATTGAACAGTTAGTCAGGGTGGTTTTTTATCTTAAAAGAATTTGAAAGTTTGAGTTATGCCATCTAATTTGACACGTTCAAATATAATTTTGTTTCAAAAAAATTTGTCAGCTGGGTTTACATCTCTTCTCGTAAAATATCTTGCCCACCCCTACTTCATATTATGATCAGCTTAACAGTATTTATCTTTATTATTTAGTTTGACCATCTGTTCATTTTGGACAGTATTTCATATGTATCTCACAAAGGTACTGTGAAGTCTTTTTCATCCAGATTTTACAGATGGTCCTTGGGGCCAAGTAACCAGAATCAACCAAGTACATGGAAGAAATAGAAATTTTTTTCCTCTTTAATGTTAATAAGATGGTATTTACATATGCAACAGTATAGTATAGGATATCAGAGTGGTCTGTTCTACATACCTTGTTTTGAAAAAAGGGTTACTCGTGTAGTTTAATAGTGTTTTTTGTGAACTTACATGCAGTCTGGCAGTGGTAATTTTTTTTTTCCATGGAATGTTTCTGTTTCATTAACTTGACATCTTGTTTTCCTGTTTCTTTAACTTAGCATCCTGTTTACCTGTGGACTACTCTTTAAGGTGGCTTATATTCTACAGGGTTTTGTTTCTCATAATATCATAGTTAAATTTCTTCAAATGCAGACAAGCATTTCTTGAAGACATAGCAACTTAATGATGTTTTTTCCAGGAGTGTTCAAACTAGCCCTGATACTGTCTTGCTCACATACTTGCCCTTGCTTTAGGACTCTTGGAAATTCATGTTAAATAGTAAAGGTGACTAGAAATATGTGTATAAATAATACTATGGTAACTACTTGTTATTTAAATCTAATTACAACAGTGTTATTGGCATGTTAAAATTTTATTATTTTCTGGTTACAGTAAGGGGTATAGTGCTGACGTTTATCAGCATGTACTATACGTGTTGTCAGATACATACCAAAGCCTCGATCTGTCCTCAAAACTTCATTAGCACATGGAGTTGGTTATATTTGTAATACTACTTAGAAATGAACTGTGTTTTGTCAAATGCTCAGTTCTTACTGTATTACCTCAGTACTGTGAATTCTTGAAGAATAGCTACTATAGCTCTGCTTACTTCATTTTTCAAAGATTAAGATGGCGATTCATATAAAATATTAAAAGAAGGTATTTTTTATATGCTATTCTGAATTGGCAGTATTTTTCGTTCTTTCATGAAGGTGCAAAATTATAGCATCAAAGAAAAAATCAGGTTGAAGAAGACCTTTAGAGACCCTCTAGTTTAACCTCCTGTTCAGAGCAGGGTCAGCTTCTAACTGCACAGAGCCTCTTCCAGTTGAATTTTGACAAGCTTCAGAGATGGAGAATCTGGACAATCTGTACAAGTGCTTAGCCATCCTCATTTTTGTATTTTTTTTTTCCTAATATCCAGTAGGAAGTTTCCTTCCTTGTTGCAGCTTGACTCTTGCCGTTTATCCTTTTGCTGTGCACCTGCAGGTGCTTCTCTTCTGTGAGCTAAATGAACCTGGCTCCTTCATGTAAGCATCTTATTTGCCCTCTTCTGGTACTCAGTTTCTCAGTGTGTTTCTTGTACTGGGTGACCCAAAATGGGACACATTACTCCAGGTGTGGCCTTCTGAATACTCAGAAGAGGGGAACAGTCACTTTCCAGAGTGATTGTGTGCAAAGAATCAGTTTTTTAGAGCTGCTTTTTTGTTTGTTTGTTTTTTTACTGTATTACTTCAACTGATGTATTTCTATTGTAGTGCTTAGTAAATATAAACAAACATACAGACATGCAAGCAATTGAATTTGAGCAACATACTGACCTTCTGGATAAAACTACAGTGTAATTACGCAAATACAGTGAAGGATAACAGGATTTTTTTTCCCATATCAATACAGAAATTTCATTACCTGTCATCTAGAATTGGCCTTCCCTAGACTGAAAAATAGAGGAGGAGGATAACAAAAGAAATAAGAAACTTCTTAAATTTATTTGAAGTCATACATTTCTCATTTTGATGGAAAACATTTTTCTCAAAGTAATGGTTTATCATTGATTTCTCTGTAAATACTGTACTTGAATTACCCTTTCTGCAATAACATATTGGAAAAATCTTACAATTTATTCAATATCTCAGTAGATCTGCACAGATCTATGTGTTCTGCTTAGTGTAACAGTGTAACAGCATCAAGTATAGCCCATCCACGCTGTATTTCAGCCATTGATTTTGTTGAAACTAAAACAATATTCTGAGTTTGATTTGCATTTAGAAAGCAGCTCACATCTTCACAGTGATGCTTGCAATTGCTGTACTTAATTTTGACTTTACTGTATGCTTTTTTGTGACAAGGTGATTACCAAACTGTTGCATTTAGAATTAATTGATGGAATTCTTTGACACAATATATCATTAATTCTAAAGTATGTAGAATTTGAGAAAGGATAAACATGATGTAGTATTCTACAGTTATATTTAGTAGACTAAAACTAACTACTGACAGTAGAAATTACATTGAAATTCCCTGTGTTGCTGGATCTTTCTGTAATTGTGATGCATGTATTGTCTTATCTCTTCACCCTAAATATCACAACGGGAGACAAAATCCAGGACTAGATGTATCATTGTTCAGATTCTACCCAGCAGCCATACCAATATTCTGATGTATAAACAGTTACTTGAAGTACAGTATTTTTTCTTAGAATGGCTATTGCAGTAATTTTCAAATTAGGCTCTGACTCTGTGTTGGCCTGCAGGTTAATTCATTTTTTTCTTATGACAGTATTAATCCCTTTTCTCCAGTGGCTCATTTTTCACATTTTCGGTACTGATAGAAGACTGCAGTATGTTAAAAATCAAGACACTTCAAATTATGTCTACTAGATGGTATTAATATTTGATAGCATGACACAAATTTCATTTACGTATCTTACACCATTATTTAGTGGAGACTAGGGTTAAATTGTTAATTCAGGGGAGGCAGCATCTCAGCTGGGGTGGACTTCCTTAGGGCTGTGCTTATATATGCCAGCTGGAAAACCAGATCTGCAAATGTGGCCTGTTTTTCTGATTTCCCAGTGACTTCTTTTATGACCTTTTTCAGGGCATTTCTGCCTAATTTCATCATCATTTAGTTCCAGTGTGTTAGTTTTCTGATGTGTTTATATGTAAAGAACAGACTTGTTCAAGTGTTCCAGTAGAATCTAGAGGAAGGTAGGAAATAAGAAATAGTTACTAGTACTCCTGTGATCTGAAGCTTAATTTATTAGCGCACAGAAACTAACTTAAAGACTGTATGTACAAAAGTATACAATATACATGCATTAAAAAAATTAAAAATTTGAGATATTGCTCAAAATTAAGTCAAGTTGTTAGTATGGTAACCTTAGGTCCTGTGCACCACTTGCATCCTAATAGTGGTAATTTAAATTTCTGTAGTGCATATCTCCAACTGCCTTTTTATACATGAGTGAGTTCTACTCTCTCTGGAATTTAAAAAAAAAAAAAAGTGTCAGGATCTGGAATTAAATATCTGGCTAGGAATTTTTGGTTTTCTTTTTTCAGTGCACTTGGTTGACTACTTCCCATCAAGATAATGGTTTTATGCCCACACCTTACCGAGTTCTCCAGCTGGTTAGAATAGCCTTCCATACATTCTAGGTAGCTGAATGAACAATACAGACTAATTAATTTTTTAGTTGCTTAGTCACCTGGCAAAGAAGCATGAAGACATGCGGCCATTAGTTTCTTAACAACAAGTGTTCATGATTGTTGATGAGTGAAAAAGACCAGCTATTTTAGAACCTTGAATATAGTTCGGAATTGATTCTAATAGTGGTAATAAAAGTGTAAAAGATGTATGGTTTCTGAATTTGGTTCGTCCATTTCCAACTGCAAACTCCCTATAGGTATTCCACAGGAACATGCATGTATCTCAAATAGCATGTTAAAACTGATATAATGAAAAAAAATTAAGAGATTGATATTGAATGGTCAGGATCATAATTGAGCCTTCAGTTCTGCTTTCCTTTTATATATATTGTTACTGCATAAATCTTGTTGCATTTCTTTTTATTAGTGTAATGTTTTCCAAATTTCCATTTCCATTAAAACCACATTCAGAGCTATTAATGGATCATTATTATTCAGTATGGTATCAATAAATAGAGCCAACATGCAAAGAGGAGGATGTAAATCAATCCTATGTGTGAGACAGTGGCCTCGTAGACTGATTTCCATATTCCCTAAAGCCTTCAAAGAGGAGTGATTTCTGATTATGAGGTGAAGTGGTTGAGAAAGAGAAAATACATATTTAGGGGTATCCTTCAGCTGCAGAAAAGGGGCCAGTCCACATGTCCTTTATCTTAATGGAAGCTGAATCATATTTGTTTGATGCATTTTGGGTTTGGGTGTTTTAAATTTTTTTAGGAATGTAAGAAATTCACTATCTAGTTGCTTTTCTGAAATATATATATAAAAAATAGCTGTAGACAGACTCTCTAAATCTGATAAATTGCTGGTACCATTCATACTTTTTTTACTTCCTGCATCCCCAAACTGATTTGACTGCCGACCAAGTATCAAAGACTTCTAGCTAGTTTGAAGTCAATTTAGTATTTTAGGATAGTAGATATTATAGCTAGATACAGGATTAGGTAGAACAGCTAGTGAATATGAATCATGATTATTCAATAAGTGGAGCTGGTGACATTTAGGAAAATACACGCATGTACAGTGCGTTTCAAATCTGAGTGAACAAAAACTTGGAAAGATGGGAAAATCAAGGAAAGAAAAGTGATTTTCTCAAAAAACACAAGTGATTTGTTTATCCACTGGGTCACTCAGTAGTCACTGTCATTAACCACAACACCCATCTCAAAGAGAACAGCATAATGAAGATTACCTCTCCTTGTAAGTTATTTTCCTGATCTGTATCATTATTAATACGCAGCGTATACCCACTGGTGAGATTCAGAAGTTTTTAAGAATCCTGTGACATTGAAGTTGACAGAAACTTCAGGTTTTTGTTTAATAGAGTTGTCGTAACAATCACTCCTGCGCGTCAGTAGATGCATCATGTTGAAATTCATTCATGAGGACGAAAGACAAATATGAATCTGTTCCAGGTACTGTGAAGGGGGATCTTCGCCTGGGAATTGTGTTCACGTACTGCATATTCTGGCATAAGATGCCATGAGATGTTTTGGCATATGATAGGGCAAGGTAGAGGCTCATGCTCTGTACATATAAGCATACATACACACATATGTGTTTGTGTATACTTATAGGCTTCCAGCTTGTATTATCTGTTGAAGCTGACAACAATATAGGACTTCAGAAACTTACTGTATTCCCGTCTTTTTTTTTTTAATATTTTTATCAGATTCTGAATTCTAGCTATAGTATAGTATGTGTATCGAGTATAGGTATAAATACATGCATGTCCAGACATATTGGCTTTTCTATGCATGAGTCAGGAAAGTAACCCAGGACAAGGAATTCATAGACTGCTTTGCAAATAAAAAAAAAAAAAAGGATTGGGCATAGAACATTGCTGTAGAGTTGAAAGGATGTAGAAAGGAAATTTGATATATCTCACACTGAATCCTGCCTGTGAAGGCACCTGTTATTTAAGCCCAGAAATTCTGAGTTTTCCGATATGACTTTTATTTACTTTCCAATATATTCAGTGTTGGCTAAAAGAAGAGTTAAATAACTGTCAATAAAACAAAAGGTTTACTTCTACTAAAGAGTGAATATGATTGAGCAAAATTCTGAGTCAGTGTGCGAAACCATACTGTTTATGGCTGTGATGTGCATACTGGTTCTTATTGGTTTATACTAATACTAATGTATATGTATTACAGTTTATTATTATTGTATCCTGAGATAGAGTTCTTTGAGATATAACAGATGAGTTGTTACAAGATGGTTGTGATTGGGAAGCTATTTGTTTCCATTTCTCCTTCAGTAACTTTTGTTGTTAAAACAAAAGGGGAGGGAGTAGTAATCTTCTTCCTATCAGCTCACATAAGAGAGGTTTTAAGTAATATAGTAAGGTTCTTTTATTTGCCTGATTTTGAATCTAATGAAGAGCTACCATGTGGTCCAGTGTAATGTTTTATAGCATGTTGGCGCTCATGCTTCAGAAAACCTGTTGTAAATCCCAACCAACATTCTTAAATAGAATTACTTTCAGATCCGATAAAATTTTGTTTTAAGAACTAGAATTCACTGATGTTTGCTTTAATCTCATTGATAGAAATGAACTCCGAATGGCTCATGTTTTCTTGTATTTGCATGCTCAGTCGTCCGTGTCTGGTTTTAATAGGTGTATTTCTGCCTTTTGAGCATTGTTTTAAGAAACACAAAGCCAAGATATTTTATAGAGATAGGCCAGGCAAAGTGTTGATCAGTAGTGTACATTCAGTTAGCTTCCGTGCAAGTGAATTTCAGTTTTGGTCAGAACAGCACCTAGCAGAACAAAATAGTATGCCAGTATCCATTGTTATTATACTTCACGTGCCTTCTGAGAATGGGAAGCTGCATGGCCTGCATTATAACAGTTGTGTGCTGGAAGTGAGATAAGGTCTAATGTCCTCCAGGAGATGAATTGAACCCGAACCCATTTAACTTAAGACATTTCAAAATAATCTAATGATTTCCTTCTACTATGCACAAGGCTGGATTCCAGTTCAGGCCACAGAGCTAGCTCAGCATTTTACACTTAATAACTGTTTTTTTCTATATCTTTCACATGGAGGTGAGAGGCCAGAGACTTTGTTTATTGAGTTGCACTGGCAGATTTCAGACTTGTGGCAAGCCATCATCCAAAGTATGCAAAGAGTTTTGATGGAATAAGTAATTAACCTGTGACAGCATACACAACATATGGAGAAAACAATAAAAATTGCTCCTGCTCATACCTGTTCTCATATAAACCGAGAATAACTGTAAAGAGGAGGGGAATCGGCTTATATGAGCACAGTGCCTGTTAATATTATAATGAAATGCTGGATATATTCCAACTATTAGCTTGGGAGTGATGCAAGTCAGTGTTCAGCAACAGTCACCTGACATTCTCTACAGGAAAAAATCTACAAATTTAGAACATTTATTTTTCCTCATTTGCTGTTTGTCGCCTCTGTCCTTTGCTAGAAGTGTAAACTTCCCTCTATTAAGACTGCCTAAGTCTTTCTTAATGTCATGCTTGTGAGTTTCTACTGTTATCCTTCAGCATTCTAAGAGTGAAGTAGCACATTTTCATTAATTATTTTGCCATATTCATTTTTTTCTTGTATCGAAACATAAAAGTCCTTTCATTTTAAGAACATGAATTAATTTGTTTTTCCACTAGTTTTTTAAAAGTCCTAAGGCTTCAGATTTTATAGTGTGATGAGCAAAGTGCCTGCTCCAAAACACCCAGAGTGTGTTAATTAAAGACTACTATGGGGACGTAAAGGATTATTGTTAAGGTTCAATTGATTTCATCTTGGATGGTCCACAGACATGAATACCTGTAACCTGTCATAAACAAATGCATGTGCATGCCATCAACTTGGCAGTCATGTAGAGAACATATCAAGTGTAAGAAAGGCAACATGTTATTTAGCATTTTATGTAATAGTCATTCATAAGATGTCATTTCTGGTAACAAAAGAAAGCCATTCCTGTTAAATAAAGAACTATATTATACATACAGATATTTTTCTAACCTTGTCGGCTGTATGTGTGTATAGGTGAAGATAGGGCAGATGTTCTATTATTAACAGTTCATTCCAGGCATGAATAATGTAGGTAAAGCAGGTTCAGTGCAACACTGAAAGGTAGTACACAAAGTAAAAAGAGCAACTAGTGATTATTTTTCTTTCTAGAACGTATATAGGAGACACATTGAGTTGACAAAAGCATCCTGCAAGAATCAATGGAAGTGAAGTTAAGGCTAATGTTGATTTAAATTTTCATCCTTCTTGTCTTTTCAGCCAAAGGACATTTAGAAATTAGAATGAGCCCTGTTTTTTCAGTGTCCTTTTTTTTTCCTAATTATTGTGCAAATAACATTATTTCAATGATGTGTCATATACTATCGGTAACATGGGTGAAAAATACAGTCATTTAAATCATTGCTTGTATTTTAGGTGTGAGCTCAAATGTCTCTGTGATATCCTGACCCTGGGTTTATTACCTAGATCTGCAGCATTACAATCCAGGGCAGCCTAAGTCTCTGCATGCCATGTTATATTTCACCCTCCCATGGTGCAATCCTAACGGAGAAATTGGTTCCGTAAACTACAAGCCTTACAGGGAGGTGGAAAACAAACTGCACTATAAAGAAGATTAAAGATTTTCGCTGGAAGGTTGGTGTCTAAAAAACAAGTCTGAACCTATTGGATCACTTTACTTAAGCCACTGAACTGTGGTAATTAGACTTACGGGGAAAGAGCATTCATATTTTAAAGGACTGAATTGCTGACTCTGCTTTGCCTTCTGCGATATGCACTGCTGAGTTCCTTCCCTGGTTCAGCAATGTGCCTGATCTCCTTCAGTGATTATCTGCTCATATAATTTCAAGGCAAATAGCAGAAGTAGATGATAGGTGAAGGTCCTCCATTTTGCATGTTATCTTTCAGGAAAAGAGCTTTATTAGGCATAATACAATGTTAGCTACCTCTGTATGAAATACCTGGTATTAACAAGTGCTGTTGATGAGTAGTGTAGTCAAGCAAGTGTCCGGAACTTTTGGTTTTGTCATTGCTTAGGGCAGGGAATGAAGTGAAATGTGAGCTTTTGTTGCACCTTTCCTCCTCTTTTTCTCTAACGTAGTCATTTTCATCTGTCCCAGGAACTTGTTTTTAATAGTGCTTATCCTCGTTTACCAAAACAAATTGTTGTCACCTAACCTGCATAGCTTGTTCCTAGGGTTTTCTTAGAAATGCCTATACTTGAGAATTAGCCTTTGGGGCCTGGTAGCTTCTTTGCTAGATCATAATTATTGCATAGCACGTGCAAGAATCCTCCTAAAAAATGCCAGACATGTACAGGCTCCCTAAAAAAGTCCGTATTACTCACTGCTCCCCACACTCCTTAATAGCCATGAGCAGCATTCCAAAGCCCACCACCAGGGCATGACTTGCACGCTATATCTGAGAAGACGGTTGTTAATACAGATCAACTTTTAATGTCAGTCAGGTGAAATATCTTGACAAAATGTAATGTTCCCTACATACCTTATTTGAAGGTGCAAAATATTTGCTAAATCACAACCTGTGGAGGCATCTCCAGTCCTAATTAATCAGAGCTTTGGAAGCATTTAATTTTGATCTGTCCTGCAGGTCAGGAATCATGCTGATAAATGTAATTTATGCTGCTGTGAAGAAAGTGCCCTGTAGGTGGAACTTTAGGCTGCAGAAGGGAATATTATTCTGTCTGCTAGATTTTAAAGAGGAGAGGGGGAATGAGCACCTTTGCTTTTGAACTTTATTTGTGGGAATTTTCTTTTCAATGCTTTTAAGAGCATGGAAAAACTATTTCTGTTTGCTCTTCCGAAAGGAAATGCCACACTTCAAAAATTGTTTTAGACTAATTAGAGCAGGTAATGCAGGGCTAGTGTTTTGCCCATACATGTAGTGACTTAACTATGGGTAACTACAGGGAGTTTTTCAGCGCTGGTTCTGAATTTAAAGGAGGAGGGACTAGTGTTTGATCTAGAAATTACTTATTTCTTGTTCATTTGCTGAATTTTTCTCAAATTCCCTAACTTTGAGACTGTGGAAGAGATCATGCAGAGAAATACAAGGTTTTGCCTGCTAATACCAAAGTGGATAGCATGGATTAGTTGGAGTGAAGGGCTCGTAAATACACATCTGGACAAGCACAGGTATTTAATACCGAGGCTGCTTGCTTTTCGGCAGTTCATTGCTTAAGTACCACTCAGAACACGCTTGCTCTGAAACTAGGTGCCAGAACATAAGGAGGGGAGCATAAGAAGGGGAAGAAGCGAGGGCTTGTTACTGACTTAATGTGAATGGGCAAAAAGAGTTACGCTGCAGGAAGTGTTCTTGCTCCATCCTGACTGTGCAGCTGTTGGGACCTTGTAATAGTGGGGTATTCTGTTACTTTCTCCTCTTATGCTTCTTTCCGCATACAGGAAGTCCTCACAGAACATAACTCTGTGATTATCCATGTGATCAGGTTGTACCTGCAGAGGAAATGGCTAGATCTGTAACATCAAATTTCATTTGTAGAGATCTTGTTAGAATTCAGTTTCAGCCCAGAGATGAGCAGTGTGTAGCGTAAAGCAGTTGTAAAATGTGTGTCCTGTGAATGTTTGCTCTTTTGTACGAGGAAAGGCCTTCTAGGAAAAGTTACTTTTCTAACAATCTTAATGTATATTTTTCAGTGTAAAAAAAAATTCAAGGTCCTTCTTGAAAAAAAGGTCAAAAGAAGAGACACTTTAAATAATCCTTTGAATTACAGTAATTTAAACACCTTGTGTAATAAGTATCTGTGAAAAATCACAAGGAGAAAGACTTTGCCCTGTCACAGAGCTCAGAATTTGGTCCTCTGACTGCCGTGTCTTAAATGCATGGCCTTTTTTTGGTGGTGTTTCTTTTCAAAATGCATGAGCCACCATTCCTTTTACCTCAACCTCTCTAATTCTTCCAAAACCATGTTATGCTGCATTGTATCATTTTGACATTGAACTTGATACAGATTTGTGCATCCCACTTGGACATGAAACAGCACAATAGGTATGATGTCCTCAGAGGACAATGGCTATACCAGAAAGCTTGTCCAATTAAGTGAAAGAATTTTTAAACAAGATAGTAAAATGCAGAAAGCCTACTTTTTTTACTGTATAGATTTTGTGGGGATTATATTGACAGATTTCTATGTGCAATTTTTTCGATGTGAAATTTTTGAAGACTGCTTTTTTAGTATGATATACAAAGCAATGAAAAGCAATTGCTAATGCTTTTGAGATGTGCAAAAGTGCTGGAGCTTTCCTTGGGTAACGCATTTAATGAGGAAGAGCACCTGTTATACCTGAATTGCAAAGTATTGGTTGTGTTACACCTCAGCTGTGTGGCTGGTAATGTTGCTGTACTAGAAGGCAGTGAGTTTAGTCCAACTGCAGACAATAGGCAGATGCTGTGTGAGGTTTAACTGGCCTCTTTTATACCATACACTCAGACTTCTACAGATGTGGCAGTGCTGGGAAAAAGGGTGTAATGTCTGTCCTCTTAGGAAACAGACCCTACTGGAGTCTAAATATTCAAAGTAACATAGTAACAAAGTAACAGTGGAGAGGGAAAATACACATTTCCACCTCAGTTCTTGTATAATATTTATTATCATAATTTCTTAATGTCTTTTAACTGTATTGGTCAATTTGAGAAGGTCACGCTGTTGCGATTTTTCTTCTCCTATTTTCTTGTCACTTGAAAACAATGTATACTTTCTATTGGATTGCAATGGGAAGAATAGGTCAAAGATATGTATTGTTTACATTTAGACTGTGACTCTCCCCATCCCTCAGTATTATCTTTTAGAAACAATCTAGTCATGTATTTTTTCCTGTGGCCAATAACACAAATATTATTGATGTGACAGACACTATCCTAATAAAAAGAAAATTACAGACTCCTGAAAACAAAAGCCACAGTCTGTCTAGAGAGACAATTTGGTGGCTGTTCCACAGGTGTGTCCTTTGTGTGAAGGGCATGGAAAGGGTCATGAAGGATGCAGTGGATTTCAGCAGCCTCACTCAGTTTGACCCAAAAGGAGATTCACCATTTTCTTGTACTTCACTGTGTTTTTCTTCTTACATTTTTCAGGATTTTCAAATCTATGTGCCTTATAATCAGTCAAATAAAGTACATTCCAAATTTCCATGAAACTTTGACAGCACCTGCAGATGTTTTCATGAATATGTATTTAAAGGTAGCAAAACTGATTCAATAAGCTTAAAAAATCCTAGCTTTGTTGTGCATGCATGCGTTCATTACTTTTCTGTTTCTTCTCACAGAGGCAATTTCTCAGTAGATGCTCATAAGTTCATACAGGAATCTGCTCATCAGAAATACAGTGCTCCACAGCCCGCTGGCCTCATCAAATCAATCACTAAAATGGACACTAAGAAATAATGTTAAGTTTAAACCATATAGGGCAATAAAAGATAGACAATACCATCAACTTCAGTCTCCACTTGGGATACATTTCATCTAAAGGGACAAATGTTAATTTTCAGTCCCATGGCTAAACTGACTAAATGTTGTGGGGACAACTGTGGACTAAAGGTATACAAAGCCCTTCCATACTGCAAGCCTCAGAGGACCAAAGTCAGGTGAAAGACATGAAATATAGAGCTATGTTGTTTGAATAGAAATATCCTGTTAATGGGAGTGTTCAGAATGCACATTTTTCTCTCTTTTGACAGAATGAAAAACATTTCTCTTTAGAGAAATCTTGTGTACCATAGGACACTCAGTAGAAGCTAGAGAGTTTCTGCAAAAAGTAATGCTAAGAAATTGAGTATTCACATTAGTGCTGCAGCTGCAGCTGAGCCCCATTGTTAAAAGAGGACTGAATGAGTCAGAGCTCTTACTGCATCCAGTCATTTTATCCACTGTTCAGCAAATCATCTGACTAATGACTGCAGTATTTGGAAGATGGAAATAATTTTATTAGCTTAAACTTCACAAAATGGAGCTAAGGGATGGGTGAGAAGATAGTGCAAGAAATTCACAGTTGATTCTGAGAATCAGCATTCACAAGACAAGCTGACACTTAGGATAACAAATAGTAAATGTACAAATGTGGGCAGAAAGTATGTGGGATGAAGCACTTGTTATTTCAGGAGGACTGGATTAAATTATTTTCTCAATTTTAGAGTTTATGGCTTTATATATAGCACATTTATGTGTAAAATAACAAATATCCTTTTTTGTCCTTTATTGGCTACATTTATTTGGATAAACTTAGAAGAATTGATTCATCACTTTCCCTGGAGATTCACAGCTTGAATTACCGAGAAGATGAATGATAGGTAGGCAAGTGCCTATGGAGAAAAGAGAAAACAATTCAAGAACTCCCAACTCGTCTTCCTTTGTCAGAAAAGAAATATTTATTTCAGAAAATAAGCAGCTATAATATTATTTTTGTTTGATATTTAAATCCCTGCCTTTTCAAGCTCAAGTGAGGCAAAATTACTCACTGGTATAATTAAAGAAGAATATGGACATTGACTTAATGTGTCCTTTGAGCTGACAGGCAATGCCTATGATTAGAAGTTAGCAGTGGGCCACGTATAAAATGAATGCAGGTAATCTTGAGTAGTTGGCGTTTTTTTCTTCCTTGCCTACTTCTTAGAAATGCCTCAGATTGACACTAATTTAATAGTTTCAACTCCGAAAGCCCCTTTGTATAGTAAGGGTGGAATGTAAGAAATTTTCCTTGGCGTCAGTAACTTTTGCCTTTCTTCAGGTTACAAAAGGTGATTGACGGGAATAGCAGCTCTGCTCGATGCTACCATTGAATTTGAACTAAAAACTAGATTGACAGGCAATGGATACTTTCTTTTCCTTTCTAATAGTTAAAAACACTGACAGCGATCAGGAAATGAAGAGTTTTTGATAGACCTGCTGAATGATATATTTTTTTAAACTTAGATTAAAATACGTATTGTAAGCTCAGAATGTCAAAAGAATCTGCTAAACAAAGTAATTTATTTGTTCTTTTTGTGCATATGAGTGTATAATCTCTCCTGGTGAATTGAAGAAAATGGTTACAAGTCACATACAGCCCATAGAAGTGAAAAACATGCTGCTTGCCTTCTCTGTTACGTTAATCTGGTGGTAGGGATCACACTCCATTTGTCCCTGTTCCTGTATAGCACAACATGAGTTAATCTGCAGCTGACTGGGAATGCTGCGTTTGAGGAAGGCGAGCAGGACTCGCAAACTAAAAAGAACGTTTGGAGCAGGTTCTATATGGAACCTTTTATGAACACTCTTAAGGTTCTTTGATTATGCCTCTGTTGGTAGCACTTCATAGCAGCCATGATAAAGTATGGAACATCAAGTTGAATAACAGTGAATATGTTGGGGTGACAATTGGCAATAAGGATTTAGCTGAGCTCCACAAAGTGTTCAGGAGATAATATAAACAATAGACTGCGTCTGCTGATTTTAATTTTTGGCATCTGTGTCTTAAATTTAGATGACTGCATTAAAGAAAATATGCTTATTTCTCTTTTTTTAAAAGAAATTAAAATTTTGTTTGGGGTGAAATATGTAGCGTTATCATTTGCAATCAGGGATACTGTCCTCGGCTATGAAATAACATTAGTACATCTTCTCTATGTCCTATCAGTGGGTCAGACAAGAGAAATCAGTCTTCCACGTGGCTTCCAGTGGTTAGTATCGGTATTGCACTTGATCTATTACATCACTAAATGCACTGGAGTGAATTTTTGAGATCACAGGCACAACTGTTGATGAGCAAATACCCTGAGATTTGGCTCTTGCATATTTCAAAATAGTATTTTGGACTGTTTGTAAGTTACCTGTGGGATCAGTATTTTCTCTTGAAGATTTTCTGGTGGATTTTGAATGTCTCACTAAGTTATTATTTGGGTGATGTAATGCTCTGCTTTAATTTAGAAGGGGTTTATGTATTCTCTATCATGTTTATGCTCAGATGAGAGCTGGCACTCTATGAAGAGTTCGTTGTTGGGTGACTGATGACCTGATAGCTCAAACACCATGTTGAATTCAGCTCCTGTTTCTAGAGGAGAGCTATTGGCACTGTTCTGAAACAGTCTTCTTAATACCACTTGGTGGAGGTGCTGCCTTTTTGTAGCAATTATCTAACTAGTTACTCTTTTTCTCATTCTTGCTGAATATCTGTCCTTGTAGCTGGAATTCTACAGTCAGAAGTGGGAAGATTTGTTTATGTTCCTGCAAGTTATGTCAGTGCATGGTAAAGTGAAATTCCTTGAACAAGCACATTTGAAAACGCTGTGGTGATGCTCCCTTGCATACAGCTTTAAACTGCTCTTGTAGAATTAAAAATAAAATACAGGTCTCCACTGGGCTATGGAATGACAGGAAGATGATTGCGACATCTCTTGTAAAGGTTGTGTTTTTTTTTTTTTAATAAATTTTATCCTCCCTGTTCTTCTTGCAAGTGCTTGAAACAATGTGTTTTATTCTGGTTGACTAGAAACTTCTGTTCAACACACATTTTTTCTTCTGTTACAACAGCCACAGAGCCTCACAAAAAAGAGGATAAAGAAATAGTCCTGATTGTGTCTCTTAAGTGCTCACTACCCAGTAAAACTAGTCAGGTACAAAAGGAAATACATGAAGCATTTGCTGAAAGACAACAGGAGCAGAGGTATTGTGCATGTGCAGATGAGTGCAATACTTCCTACCCTTTATGAAAAGCTTTCTAAAAAGCATAAATGAGCCCTTGTCTTAGCACAGTAGGCAAAAATCAGGTGGGCATTCTGTTCTGCCTCATCTGTTATGTAGTGGTTATACCAAAGGTGAATGTGTCCAGCTGAAAAAAAGTTGCAAATGTAACAATTAAAAAGTTGAATATTACCTAGGGAGCAGAGATAAGAATTAGATATTCAAAATGCTTGAATTGATAAAAATTATGTCAAATTCTGGACTCTATTCTCTACTGTCAAATGTCTCTCCGTGTCCTTGGGAAATCTGATACAAAAGAAAACTAATACAGGATGGGCTGCATATTGCAGGCTTTAGAAGGAAATAGCCAACTTAAATCCAGTGAAAGTTTCATCTGATTAATGAGTCAGACTCCAGTATTTGTCCTGAAGTAATTAGTATGAGATTACATTCATCTATCTGCACTTGCAAACTGAACATTGCAATTAGAAGGAGGGGTGTGCACTTTGTGCATTATGTTTATGCAAAATTATGTTCCGGGGACATCACTGCTGTCTTTCTGTCAAGCCTTGAAAAATTTTTGAGTGTCTGAACTAGCGTTGTACATCTTTTCTCGGGAACTTTTAAATTCCATAGTAATGTGTTACTTCTTTTACAGACCCCTGTTTCATGAAGCGATCAAAATGGAATTTCTTGCTGTATATTTTTTTTCTCCTTGAAGTTCAGTTCGTGTCTTATGTCATATTTGTTGACTGCTGTTCAAACCCAGCTCCAAAGTCAGATTTACTAATTTTCTCATGGGCTTTTAAATGGTGTTTATCCTATTTATCACGAATGTATCTGAATGCTTCAAAAACATTAATGAATTTACGTTCACAAAACAGCTTGGAGATGAATGGTATTATTATCTGTCTTTTTGGTTGGGAATGGATGTACAGAGAGATTAAGGCCAGAAGTGACTATGGGTGTTCTATTTTAGACATTTATCACCTTTCTTCTGTCTGCCCAAAATATTTAATATTACATAGCAATTTGTACATTTAGAACTTGGCTCCCATCATCTGTGGTGTACCTGTGAGTACCAGATGATGTGCACAGAAGTTGAGTATTGAACTATTTCTCTGGAGGGCAGAAACACTTCAGATGAATTGTGCAGTTTCTGAAGTGTTTGAACAGATCATTTCCACCAACATTGTGTACAAACTGTCAAAAAACATAAAAGATCTCAGTTCCTCAGGGTAGTTCCCATCTTTCTTGGCATGAGACCACCCTCTTTTACCTGCAATCTCCATCTTTTTTCTTCCACGCTTTCCAGCTTTTGCAAAAAAATTAAAAAAGGACTCTGTGTGTAACCATTAAGCATGTCTTTTGTACTAAAAAAACCCTGTAATAATGGACAAATTAGTGTTAATGGAAAGGAGTTCACATAGATTTATGGAAGGAAATCATGCCTTATAAATACATGAGGGTTTTTGAAGCAGCCAAAAGACACATGGAATGACTTGGCTGGTGTACCATATGCAGATTTCTCCAAAGCTTATGATAAGATCTCTTACAATGTGCTTTAAAATCAAGCTGTAATGTCAAAAGAGACGTTGCTCTTACAGAGTAATGTCAGATTAAAACCAGAAAAGAAAAGCTAGGGAGACATGAGGAAGGTTTCAGGTGGAGTGTTCTAAAAATCATTAAAGGGATTTCTGTTCTACATATTCAGGGAACAAATAGCAAGGTGATAACGTTCAGAAATGATAAAAATAACACTCAGTAACAGCAAAACTAGAGCTTACTGCCATGAGTCACCATGCAAAAAAAGGCGGAAAAATTTCAGTGTTGCTAATTCTGAAATGACACCTGTACACAGCTTCAGAAATGCTATAGTTCTCGCTAAACTATTCAGAGAGATCTTGGGCGTTATGGATTATTCTGCAAAAGTGCCCACCTAATTCCAACGATGACTGAAAAAGGCAGACACGTTTTCAGAAGGTGGTGTCCCTCTCCAATTTGGCAAGGACATTTCAGACCTGGAAAAGAGATGGAGAAGAATAATGAGATGACAAAATGGCTGGAATGAATTCCCCGTGTGGAAAAGTTAAATGGACTAGAACTCGGAAAAGAAACAACTGAAGCAATCATACAATAAAGGTCTCTAAATGAATACAAATAAGGAGTGATTATTCATCACCTCTTGTAACAGAAGAGCCAATGGGCAACCCTGAAACTCTCATAAAGCAAATTTAGACCAAAATTCTGTATTTTACATGCCATGCATAATTCAAGTGTGTAACTCAGGATTTTTAGGATATCAAAAGTATAAAAAGAGCAATAAGCAATTAGAGTAAATCACGGACCCATCAAGGGCTATTAAACACAATGATGCAGATGCAAACTCTAGCTCAGGAAGTTGGGACATTATACTGTCAGGAGTATCATCTGTATTTGCCAATTTTATACTTTTTCCACACTTATAAACTGTTCTCTGTGCTGAGACAGGATACCAGATTACACTTTTCATCTGACCTAATAAATCTGTTCGTATTTTCTAACAACCTTCCTGACTGAACCCCAAAGCAGGTTTGTCCTACGCACTCAATAAGGCAAGAAAAATTTGAAGACTATAATGTGCAGCTATGCATTTGCACAACGAGCCAATTTTGTCATCTTTTCAAGAAAGTACTGAGAAATTACAGCAGTGGGTTTCACAGGTAGTTTCTAACAATGAGGGACAAATCTTTTGCCAGGACTATTGCTTTCTGCTCTGGTCGTCGAAGTCTGTCCGATATCCTTCCTCTACCTCCTTTTGCCAAAGTTGATTTCATCCATCCGTTTGTATCTCCTCAGTTTTGTTTGTTTGCGCATGAGTTTTTCTCTTAACTCCTTAGACATTTAACTCAAGACCTCTAGATTCTCCTCACTTTCACATCCTATCTTCTTTACCAGCTCTACATTACTTTCCGCATCCTTCTTCCCACTTTCCAAGTCCAGTCATTAGGGCTTTGTCTTTTGTCTTTGATTTGTCTTTTTTTCCTGCAAATATTATAAACAACTGAAAACAAGGCAATTAAAAGCATGTCAGTTTTTAGTTTTATGATTCGGGATGTAGCTGCTGTTACGTTATGCATGTGTGACAGATGTTGTGGCCAGAATGCTAGGAATATACAGCTGTTCACAAGCTCATGGAGCATGCAAAAGGCTGGAGTTATTTCTGATGTATTTGTTGCAGCTGAGTAGGGGCCGGAGTCAGCCTTACCTCTTGACACTTCCTCTATCTGATCAGGAAATGTTTAGAAGAGTCAGCTGTTTCTCTGACTGTGATTCCACCTTCTCTGCATAAAGGCTAGAGCTATACTTTTTGAGAGGGTGACTCAAAGAAGTCTAAAGAACTAAAAGAAGGGAGAGAGAGAATAGACTCTTGAGTCTTCTTCCCTGCATCATGTCACCCCTGCCATTCAGAGATAAAATCAGAGAGGATGGTAAGGACTGCTCTCTGATGCCTTCCTACCATCTTACATCAAAGTAAAACAAAGAAACAAAGTATATTGAACACCAACCACAAAGATGTCATGCTGCGCATGCTGTGCTGGCTGAGCTTTTTATTTCAATCCATGCAAGTGTTTTTCAGAACCATCTGTACGAGGGAAGTGTTGTCAATTTTTTCCCCACCCACACCATTCTTTATGCACCTTAGGCCTGTACAGTTATTGGTTGTGTTACCTGAGAACCCCCAGGTTCTCAGGGGGCTTCCTCTTCAGTGGTCCAATATGGCAATGGTTTTTGCTGTATAAAGTGCATTTCAGTAAAGCTGACAGCAGTAAAGACACTTAGCTCTCCTGCTGCTGTGTTCTTCCATTAGATAAATGTATTACCGTACACCCACCGTAATCTGCTCCAAAACATTTCATTTGCAATGAAAGAAAATAAACTCTTTTCCTACTGTTACTGCTGTCTGGAGCCAAGTTGTTTTACAGTCTTAGGCTGAGCATGCTTTAGATATTGCTGCCTCTCCCCTATTCAGTGTGAGAAAGAAGCAGAAGCACGCTGTAGGGGTAGTGCTCCTTTAGTCATGTTCCCTGGCTTCCAGTGGCCTCTACATAGGGAAGTGGCAGGTCTGCAGGGAGAGAGAGGAGTGTTCCTCGTTTCTTCATATGCATTTTTAGGGCATATTCAAGTCTTTTCATAAATACCATGAATTTATGAAATCATCTATAGCCAGGAAAAGTGACCCCAAACCTTTTTATTGCGGGGAAAAAAACAAAGAACATGTTTGTAGGATTCTTCTGTTTAGAAGATCTCCAGTTAAAAGTGTCATGGTTTTTCTGAATCTGTGTCACTGAATAAACAACTCAATGTATAGCAGAGCATCAGGACCAATCTGTAATATATCCATCCGTATATCCTACTGTTGATTCACATCAGTAGGAGATTAAATTAAGATGAATCATATCAGCTGAGAATAATAGAGTTAGAGGATGAAAAAGAAAATGGTTTAAATTCTGCCTGTTCCTTTCTAAAGGATGTTGCTTTGAAACCTGACAGTCAAAGACTCAAAATACTTGAAGCTCCCAATGTAATCAGGAGGAAAATTCCTGACTCAGTACCCCACGTCAATAATTTCTTAAGCAAAGATTGGTTAACTCATCAAGTACTGCAATTTGGATGTTTCTGGATGGATAAAAGGTGACTGTCTAAAACTTTGTTTAGAAAAATCAGTTTCCTCATCATGCTTGGTGGTTCGGGTTCAAAATTCAGCACAAAGTTGTCAGACAGTAGTGTCTACTGGGTAAGAGAAAAAGCTGGTAAGAAGGGTAAGGTCGCAGTTTTTTGTAACAACCTAAAAAAGAAACAGGTTAACGTACTTCAAGTTGAAATTAACTATAGAGATAGAATGAAATGCAAACATTATGCTTCAGGCATCAGTCTCTTCCTCCTTTCTACGAGGAGGACAGCTATGGGATAGCTCTTGTTCTTCAGTATGTTGGCTTCTTACAAAAGCTGCCTGAAGCTCTGTGGGCACCGATGCCATTTTGTTGTGGAACAGTAGGACCATGGCAGAGTGCAGGGAAGTCATGATCATGCACCAAGCTATAAGCCCCTGGTCAAACTCTTTGGATATCAGTTAAAATTAATTTCTGTAGAAGTCTGAAGTCCATCAGACTTTTTTTTACATACAGGAGAAAGAATTGCCATTTCCATTTCTGAATATTTGGGCCTGTGGTGGGGGTTGGCCCTGAGCATCAGCAGAACATCCACACAGTCTCTTGCTCACTGAACTTGCTATTCAGCAATTGTCAGTCAAAGTTCTTCCTAGGAAAACAAAACAGAGAGTTAGGAAAACAGGTACGCTAAAAAATCCCTCTGCCATTTACTAACCTGTGCATAGGAATAATTGACTGTTACTGTTTGAAAGGCTTAAATTTAGCCTAAGACACTGGAAGAATTTTGAGAAATTGTTTGCCAGCTAGCGTGGACGTGACAAATCGTTTGCTAGAGATCCAAGATTAGTTGCTTTGATACCCATCCTTTGCTAAATTGAGGAACAGAATTCAGTATATTCTATTGGTGATAAAACTGGGAAGCTGTATAGAAGGTGCTGGAAACTAATCAAAGGCTGAGACCAGGGATGAACCGTCCAAATGACTGCATTCATCTCCTGGGTAATGGCTAGAGCTGACAGACTGATTGGACCCAAGTAGCGGTGAAATCCATGTGGAAAAACCAGGTTAACCTGCTATCATTAGCTTTCCATTAACGTGGCATGGTTTGATTTATTACATCACCTAAAGAGCAGAGCTATTCAGAAGTGGATAACTCTAAAGTTTAATGGCCAGATTAACTAATGCTGATGCACAGAGGTTTAAATTAAACCTCTCTAAGCCATCTTGTGCCACTGCAGGATTCCATGGGAAGGATGCCTTTCAGACCCATTCTCTGCTTAGGGTATGACCAGGCACCTTTGAATTTCACTTTCTAAATGCTGTAAAGGAGATGTGCTAAATTGCCTCAGACAAGGTTACACATTATTCTTTTAAAGTGTTTATTTTCATTTTGATCTATACAAGCTTTCTAGACAGTGTGGATATCTAGTTCCATGAAGACACTGAATGTTTTGTCTTTGTTTTCCTTTGCTGTAGATTTCGCATGCACGCTTTGAGTAGATGCGATTTTGTGTCTGATTTTCTTCCTTTTTCAACGGACGCGCTTCTGATTTTGAATTGTCCTTAATTTTAAATATGCCAAAGTCACTTGAAGTCCGGAGCTGACAATTAATCTCTGTCTCTGTCTTGCTTTACAAACAAGGGGAAGTGTTTTATTTGTATTTTTAGACTAAAGGCAATGCTTTTGTGTACTCTTGTTTTCTTGTTCACTTTGCAGATATTTGAGAACAAGTCTCTTGCTTTTCTTCACTTTTTTATTTCCATTACGAAATGTTGTTAAGTCCCCAAAAGCTACAGCACTCCCTTGGGTGCACAGTTATCTGAGCTAATACACAGATGATTTAGATAGTAATAAAATAATGATGTATAATGAGTGTATTTAGCATTTCATGCATGTGAAGGATTCCAGTAGTTCAAAGGCAGAACTGATCTTGATTTTCTGTCTTTTACACTCTAGGAATAAGCAAGCTATTACAAAGTTATCTGATGACCTATGTAATTGTAAAAATTTACTTGCATAGTATTTCTCCCCTGACGCATTCTCTTTTTTCTATCAAATGCATTGCTCTTTATTAAAAGGGACTATCACAAAAGAAAATGAAACATTTCTGTCTTCTTTCAATAAGAATTTTTTTTTTACACTTAATGTGTTTGCCTTACTTTGTGCTGAAAAACTAGTGTCCTATGTGGAGAGTATTGCTGTCAACTTTCTCTAGACAAAACTTTAGAATTTCTATCCCTAGTGATTTTTAGGCTATCATTCAAATTGGGTACTATAATATCTGAAGTATACCAAGTGTAATTTAGACAGTTGTTATGCTTTTGACTATCAAAATACATGAGGTTGGTAGTTTAATATCCCTTGGCTTATGAAAAAATGGCTGTGCTATAAAGTGAAAAATATTGAGTTGTAGACCAATGTTTGAAAGGCCAGATACAATTGGTTGTATGGGTCAGTAAATGTACAAAAGAAAGGACTTATTCTTTGTTCTTCATCCATCCGAATACCCTTTTAAGTCACTGAATGTTGTAGTTACAAGAAACACGCAGGGTTTGGCCGGAATCTTGTCTCTGGACAAGACACTGGAAGAAAGTTTAGAGTACTGTCAAGCCTCTTTTTCCATCCACACATGAACTGGTAAAGTACTCATACCTTTAAGAAATCACATGGAATCGGTTAATCAGCTTCTGAATGGACTCGGAGGCAGTACAGATCAGAGTCTAGTAAAACAGCTGCGGGTACCTTAACTAGCAGTAAATAGGAGTCTGTTCTTTACCTTCTGCCCTACTCTTACTTACTCACCACTCTCTCTTCATATTCCTTGTATACAATGGTAATGTACAAGTCAAAGAATAGCTGTAAAGAAACATATTCTACATTTATAAGTGCAGGAATACTAAAGAACTGGTAGTGGCTATAGTGCTGCAGCAGATGAAGGTGAAGATCTAATGGAATATGCAATTAATATATGCAGCATCATTCTTTCATGTGAGACCATCTGATTAGAAAGAAATTATATATCCAGCATGGGGATTTGCATGCAGTCCTGTTTATTGTCATACTACCTGCCAATCAAGAGCAAATTTCAAAAGGTAAAAGGTATGATTTTGTTTATCATACCATCATCTATGAAAAAATAGGTCAGTGACAGAGGTGGTATTTTAGCACCACCTATTCATTAAAGTTACCGTGTTTGCCAGTATAAGATACCTTGTCTCTATTACTTTTGACTTTGCTAATTGCTAGCCATCTGCAATGCAATTTCCCATCCTCGCCATCAGCTGAAATGCTGTTGGAATTTTGAGGTGACATGGCCTGCTCTGTTAGAACTAAAGAAAAAAAACCCAACAAACAACAGAAATCTCTCTTCTTCTTTACCATTTAAAACATCTAAAAACCAATTAACGCCTAAAATTTAATTTACACAGTAATTTTTGTTCACTAATTCTCCACAGGTGATAACTTCAGTGTCAGTTTTGCAATGTAGGTAAACAAGGAATATCCTGAGGTCATCTTTTCCTTATGCTATGATGACTTAATAGTAGTTTTAATTCCACTGAAGTATTTCAGTTTCAAACAGTGCCTTACAAATGGAAGAATCTGTATCTCGTGGCCCTTTGATAAAAGTTTGAGCTGTACAATTCTCAAACATAACTATTTCTCATGGTGGTGGTACTCAGATAACTACTGTTCAATGTGTTCAGAAAACAGGTTTGAATTAGGAGATGAGCAGAATTGGTTGCATTAGTGCATATAGTTGTCAGATACATCTGGCACTCTGGCTTATGATCACCAGTGAAGGATTTAGTCAGATTTCACAATAGTGACAATTTTGCTCCCAGTCACAGTGAGAGGTTGGGGCTGATCTGACAGCAGCGTACGTTATTTTGGCAAAACTGATGTTGTTTTCACAGGAGAAAACTATGTTGCTTCCAAACTCACAAAATGTATGACATGTCTAACCTCATCATGAAACTCATTTGAGCAGTTTTTAGTTTCTGGTTTTGTTAGGCTTTTTTATTTTATACGAGTAGATTAGTTTCTGAGTATGAAGCTGTTCTTTCTTTGGCAACTGAACTTGCATAGGATTTTTTCCATTCCTGGTCTGGATTACTTGGTGTCATAAAAAGAATCCTCTTTTTGTTTAATAATTATTCATTAATTATTATGCGATGAATTATTAGATGGATGATAAGAAGAGCTTCTTCCAGTGCCTGGCAAAAATACTTCCACTGTGAAATACTTCTAGTATTGGTGACGGTTTCTTTGCAAGAAAATTTCTGTGCAGGTAATTTCATGGCTCTGAATATTCACAAATAGGGTCTTTGTGCTGCACAGGGCTGGACACTTGACTCTTTCTTATATAATGGATTTATTCATATTCAAAATGAGAAATTCTAGAAGGAGTTTGAATTTTTTCTGTTGTCCTGTGCCAGTGCATTTGATACGTTTTTTTTTTAGATGCTGATACTAGTATGAACATAAAAAACTAGGAACATTTATATAAAATAATGCAACATCCTTGGGAAAATGAGTAGATCCCTTTTGTCAAAAGTTTCTTGTCCCTGACGTTCTCTGTTCTGTACGTGTACGCACAAAACTGGCACACACTGCCACATACTATTTTTCTTTGTTTCCTTATTACTGAAGTTCATTAAAACAATGGCAATATGATTGACAACTGGGTCAGGTTCAGTGTAAATATCAGCCTGGGACAAATTGCATTTTTCAGTGTTTAACACTTGCTAGCATGTTTATGCTTGTTGTCTTTTCAAACCATACAAAATTGGACAAGAGTGTTCAAATTTCACAATAATGTCTCTTTTAGTCAAACCGAGACCTCAAACTGACCAGAACGTGAACCGATGGGAAATGGATTCGCTTTCATTTGCAATGAAAAATGCACAGGGCATGTTGCAGGAAAGCGATCTTTGTTGAATATGATAAATGGTCATTATTACACTGTGACAAGACTGTGGAGGTTTGTGTGTGTACGTGAGAGGAATGGCTTTATTCCTTAGCCATTGGTGCTACAAAAATCTGACACCCTATAGCCATTTTGCTGCAAAGTCAAGCATTTTGTCCGCTTTCTAGGCTTCCATGTGGTGTTCTGTGGCTCTGTAAGTGTCCAGCCATCCATTATTGCTTCTGTAGGGCAGTAGAGATGTTTTCAGGAATTGCTTATCCTACCTTTTCTTACCTAAAGTATCCTTTCTTCCCATAGTCCAAGCACTTTGGTGCTCTAAGGGCTTTGAGATTTCCAGATTTCACAGCCACAAATGGGGCTTCTTATCATTTGGGGCAGAGTGGAGAAGGTTCTTTTCAATAACTCAGACCGTATTAAGGGAAAAACGTTGTTTTGATTTTTTTCCCTTTTCTTCTGAAAGTTTGCTGCCTTTGGTATCAAGAAAGGGGGCTGATAGGGTTTCATGTTAGACACTAAAGCATAGGTTTGCATATAACCATGTATAAGTTATGTATATTAATATCTGAAGAATACAATATTAAAAATTGCTATTCACTTTTAATATCTTTGCTTTAAGCCTTTTCCGCCTGCTAGTAGTCAGTATTCACAGACAGGCACATGGAAAATAAATATTATCTTCTTAAAATTGCTTCAAGTCCACTGTCTGTGAGCTTAAAACACCATGCATTTCCTATATTCAGTGTGGCTTTTGAAATCAGTCATTTTATGTACTTATTTGCCAATTAGATAGTTTTACTTTCTCTTTACAATCAGCTTCACTCTGTTGTTCCAATGGTATCATTACTGGTTTCCACTAGTTAATAATTTTACATACAATTTTTTACTTACAGTGGAAAAAAAAAAGGGGGGGGGGCAGAGGGAACAGCACTGTTACTCATGTGCAAAACTCTTTAGCAAGTATCCTTTAGGCCTAACTTCAGTACAAACCCTAAAACTGAAGTTCCAGTAAGGATTTTACAGGGGTTAATTAACTATATGGAAAACTGGCAGTTTATCCAGTTAGTTACCCATTTGCCAGAAGGAGAAACTAGAACTAAATTGCCCTTTATGACATAGACACATAGAACTATATAGGTAGCCGGTTCCAGAAGGCAAAACAGAACTCTTGCCAGCTGCAGAGATGGAGTTCCCCTTGCAGAGGAGGTGTGGTCCCCAACAAAAGTTATTGGTGCAAGTCTTCAGTGAGGAAAGCATGATGAGTTTGTCCGGCTGCATTTAAGCCTTGTCTGCATGCTGAAGAACAGCACAGCACATCCTTGCAGCTCTTATCTACAGAGTGATGTGGTGCACTGGTAGAGGGCTTTGTCTTTATTCACAACACATTCAGTGTGTCTCGGCAGGGGAGGAAACAACACCCTTGCCTGTCAGCCTGTCCTCTGCTACCGTCTGCAGAATAAACTGAACTCTACTCTAACTCACCATTTAAGAGAAAGAGGAAAGGTAAAGAGAGAGAGACAGGGATTTGCTCTCTGGCTTATTCATACATTAGCTCTCTGCAAAGGCACAAAGCAGAAGGAGCAGCATCAGCAACCTTGCAAGCAGAGACTCTGTTTCCAATTAATATGGTCTGAGCTACTTTGAGAAGCCAATTTATTACTTACACATATAACACTTGAGCTTTACTGAAAACCGGATGTGTCAAGCATACCTTTGCTTCTGATTTATACATAAAGACTTGCATCTTTCACAGAACAAACCTTATCAGGAGAGATTCAACCAAGGCAGGTAAGAGATTTCTACCTAAGTGTCACCTTCTACATTGTTAACATATGTTAACAAATATTACTTCTGACTGCAATGTCTGGCTGTCGTTGAGCACTTCGAACTACTGCATTTGTCCTTATGTTATGTTACCTTTGAGCAAGTTTAATCCCAAGAACATCTGCAATATACTTTAAAGATGCATTTTAAATTTCTCTTAAACATTAAATATCATAATGAATTGTACACCTTAAAAGTTAAGTTTTGGGTGAAGTAATAGAATGTGTTCATAGAAAGTGTTTTGAGATGTATCTCTTGCTGTTTCTATATGATGTTTAGTAATGGATTTGTAGCATTTTAAAAATCAATTTCTTTGCTGTTATGTTCTGATGCATAGGATTAGTGCACCAGTTAGATTAACTTTTCTAACACATCTTCCTAGGCAGCCCTAAATGATCTAACTGAATAGTTTTAAGAGTTTAGTCATGCTTATCCCATTTGCAGAAATACTATTATGAGCTTTTCCACATGGCGTGATTTTTTTTTTTATGGTCAAGTGGGTTATTTCATCAACAAGCAATTCAGTAAACATAAGGAAAGTAATATGATGATAATACAAATATAGTCCACGCCCAACTATGTGAAACAAAACATGACCTGGTTATAATTCAGTGTTGAGTAAGGAACAAAGCTGCTGATATTTAGCAGGTCAAATTAATAACAAAACACTTTTTTTGAGCACAGAGTTAAAGCCAGTCTTGTCTGCAATCTTGACACTGTCTAGTAATTGGAGACAGAGGGTAACTGAGGAAAATATATTGGCAAAGGTTTCATCTTTATGAAGTTTATAAGATGGTAATTTTTTAGGCACTGGCTGGGTCTAATCTTTGTGTCATATATCATTTTCGGAACTCTTTGTGCTTAACATAAAAAAATAGTTCAAATGAATCACTGTTACAGGATGAGAGGAGAGAGCTAAGAAAAGTGGAAGAGGATGGATAATTAAAACTGCTCTAGTGACATTGAACATTAAATTTAAACATCACTTATTCTAGTAAGTGCATAAACAAGCCTTTTCTCAAATGCTTGCTGCTGATCTGTAACTTTCTTATTTTCCATTTCACCTGTTAGCAGTCTTTTACTATAGGGTTGTTCCTATCTAATTATTTCATGTACACAAGATTTTCAGTGCTAACAGAATAAGGACCTTTGGTGACATTTTCTGTAGCTTTTTATTTAACTTTGACGTATTATTGCTAATCAAAGTGGAACTCAGAACAGCTCTTGCTGCACATGTTCTTGGGTTTTATCCAGTAGTGACTTATTGAAAGAATGTGAGGAATTAAAAGTGGACAAATCTCATTGCTTATGTGGACTTCTGTAACTTTTTTCATTTAGGTTATTTTATTTTAGATCTGAGAAGATGTGGATAGCCTGTGTCAAAAATTACAAGCTTTTGCATGAAATAGTGCAAGTTTCCAGATCTGTAACAAGCCAAAGACTTTCTCTAGAACTTTTTCACACGGCTTTTCAAAATGTGGTGGTGTTCTGTAGGGAAAAAACAACAGCTCCGCATTTCTGGGAGAAACGTTAAACGTTAAATTTGAGTAACTCAAAGTAAGTGAAAGATCTGCAACAGTCTACTATTAAGTTATTGCCTAAAAACTACAGGCTCAGAATTTTCACTCGTCTCAAAGCAGAAAGAAAGAGGAAATAGTCAAAGAATAAGAAGTTTGAAAGTGCCTGATAGTTTTCTTACACTTTTAGACCTCTAGGCAGGAGACAGCTTTGGGATAGAGCCAACAAAATCTTGAATTAGATCCCTTAAGTGAAACAAATCGGTGTAGCTCCAGTGACATCAAAGGAGAAACACCTGTTGAGGATCTGGTTTTTGGAGAGCAAACAATATACATATTGGGATGCTAATGCTATCTCTATGGTTTCTACAGGGATGATTGTGCTTTCCGCACCGCTGCACACTACAGGGCTCGCCGAACTGTGGTCTGTGAGACTGAAGAGAGTAGGGATTAAATGAGGAGCCCAGGATGCCACCCAATAAGTGCGTTTACACAGAATATCATAAGACATTGACTCCTATTCTGAGCAACTAACTTTTTTAAGGAAACTGATAGGAGAGAAGCTGAGAAAGCTTGAAGGAACCTTAGCACAGCTCTAACAATCTCAGGACTTTCACATGCTCCCAAAGGTGGTTCCAGAATGAATGCAGTGATACAGGAAGGCTTTGCTGTGTATCATTATAGGAAAATGATGTCTTAGAAGAGGATAAAACCAGTCCGTTGGAAGTGCCAGTTTGCTGTGTAACCTCACCTGCAGGAGAAATTTCTGGTCCTTGGTTAGTCCCAGAGCATGTCTCCTCAGCAGCGTGATGGACAGAGCTAGGCCAGCAGAAGTCATAATAAAGACATGGCATAAATCACATTTGCAATGTGAGGGAAATGCTTATCTACTATAAAGCACTCTTCTTTCTCTAATTAGAAAACACTAGAATAGTGGCAGTTTATGCCAAATTACTATTTGGCCCAACATTTTATGGAACCATCCAGGGGAATGTTGCTCGTACCAAATCTGATCAAACTTCTATTTTTGTCATTCCCCTCTGTGGTCTCGTAGGATCAAAAAATGAGCACAGTGCAGAGCACCCTGTGTCTTCAAGTAGTTCTCTACGCTTACAGTGGGGAAATGATCGGTTTGGAGCACTTTTGTCAGCCTCGCACCAGCCAAGAAGGCCCCTTTGCATAACAGAGAATGAGAATTTCTCCCTTGTCTTGTGCTGGCACAGTAGGAATAATGCCTACTGTTGTAGCCTCTGAGGAAATGCACATTCCTCATGCTCACCACCTTTGTCACACCTCCTGGAGTTATATTAGTCAGTATTTGTCACTGGCATTTTTCAAAGTGCTGTGGTGTACTGGTCCGTTGTTAGTGAACTGACACTTATTAATTCCTGTCACTTTAATGTTTGCACTGAACAGCTTGAGAATATATTTTTTCCCATACAGCATGAGTTTGGCTTTTTCAACTGAATGCATTTAAACAGAAAATACATTTGTTTATGTGCTTATCCAAATGAGCAGTTTATGTATACATAAAGATGCAAGTTAAGAAGCCGATGATATTTCTAATGCAGGCTTTTCAGTGTAGTAGTAAATATATGAGTTTTCTGATCTCCTGCTTCTACAGTATACAAACCACTCTAAAAGCTCACCTTACTCTGTTACACTGTTCGTGGCATTGCAGGCACTTTGCCTGGTATTGCATGGTGTTTGGAGAGTTGTAACTCATTCTTTGGGTGTACAACCTCATGGGTTTACCTATTTTATTGTTTCTAAGTTAGGCAAAGGAAAATAAAAGTTCCATGCCTTCATAAGCAGTTTTGCACTCCCTCAGTTCAAATTTGAAGGCTTTCAGGAATATTTAACCAATGAGGTTGATTGGAAAGCATGTCTATTCCAAAACCTGTTTTACTTTCACCCAAAGGATTTCTGACTTAGAAAGCATTAACTCCTATTTCATCATGAATTATATTGCTTCTTGAAGAAAAATACAACATTTTAATTAACTGAGATATATTTCACAGAATGGAATCATTCAGTACCTTCAAAGCATATTCGACACAAAAATATAGGAAAGGGCAAACTCTGCTGCAGTCACCAACGCTGATAATATCTTTTATAAAGACAAAGGACTTCCTTGAAAAAGGTGCATATGCTTTGTCTGAAGCATCAAATTCAGGAAACTCAAAACTTGCAGCTTACATCTAAATTTTTCTCTCATGCAGTATGTTTTATTTACAGTCTTCTTGGAATTGCTTTCTTGTTAACAGTATTTCAATGTTTTAGAATATAAAGATTCAGTATAGATATGAAGGATGATATTTATCTTGTCCATGTTTAGTCAGGTTATTTTTCTAAGCTGGCCCTGTAGTTTCCCCTCTTTAGTCAATGGAGAGAAGCATGCAGCTCTAAAAGCAGTTCAGCAACAGGAGTCTTAAGATACACGCTATGAATAGACTCAGGAAGTTCCTTTCTTTCTTCAGTGACTAGAGGGAGCCTAGATAACTACAGAGAGCCTAGATTGTAAACTTAGATTAGCCGTCTAGCTTTCAGCAGTGAAATAAAGTAGTAGTGCCAGATGTGTGTCTGTAGGCCTGTGAAGGAAGGGCTTGGTCTATAAAGGGCTTAGGTCAGGATTAAAAATGCTGTAGTTGATGCAGATTGACATTTGCAACACACCTAGGTCCTCTTTCAGTATATATCTGCTCTCTAAAGCAGTCCTTAGCAAAAGCAGACTAAGTTTTACAGCCAGGTTCAAATTGCAATTTTGGCTGCAGACTTCTAACGATGGCATTCTGGGATGGTGAAATAGGTGAGAAGACGTTCCTTTACCGAGGTAAATTTCTGTGAGAATAGCATATCTGACAACACCCATAGTGAAAAGCAGGTATTGAAGTGGATGGCAAAAGTTGAAAAGTACAGCGGTTCATGCTAATTCAAAGTCATTTCTGAATTTGGCTTGAAAAGCCATGTTCAATAATAACCTCAAAATGGATACAAGGTGCGTTTCCTGGCTAGCAGGTAAGATCCTTTTAACATTAGAGAGGACCTGGAGAGTTTTTTCCTGTGATTAGCTTAAAGAGATTTCAGTGTGAACTGCTGCTGAAGTGAGTGAACCTCGCCTCCCCAGTGTTGTTCCACTCCAGTCTGTTCCTTCATGTTTTCGACATCAGCACCAGCAATACTGCGACAACACAGGAATTTGGATCAGCTCAGAGATCTAGCTGAAAATTAGTCCAGTAGAAAGAAGTTTATCCGGCTCCTTACATGCCTGCACATGCCTTGTGCTGATGCAAGGGGAGCAGGGCCTGGGTCGCATGGTCAGGAGCTCAGAAAGGATAAGGTTGTCCATTCCAGCTCTAGCGTGGCCTTAGATTCAGAAACTGCACCTTAAATAGTCTCTGGAAACCGTATGCAGTGGCACTGTTTTCAGTACCTGTAGTCCAATTACTGCCTATGTTTAGATTGTCAATCCTAAAAAGATTATGTCACTTGATGCTCAAAAGTGGTCTCACAGTTCTTTCTGTATAACTTCATGGTAGGAACCCTCTTGGCATTCAAACAATTCACTAAGCAAGGAGAGAGGATGTGTTGGCTCTGAGCGCAATCACTGGTCTAATTGACTTCTATTATGCAGTCAATAATGTGGATCTGTTGTGCACGATACATTCCATTGCTAAGCACTCATTCCACACTCTGATAGCCCTAAAGATGTAGGTGCAGTGAGTGTTGTGGTAGGTATTAGACATAATCAGTGTGAGGATATAAAAAAGACATTTGTCAGGCACATGAAAATCATGAGTTTGGCTCGGTACCCAGAAGACTTTTATTTCAAAATAATGAATTTGGGTTGATACTCCTTGTCTTTTGTGTTGAGCTTATTTAATGCAAACTCAAATCATGCTTTCAAGCATTTCTCTATAACTGCTACAACCAGGAATATTTGTTTGTTTGTTTGTTTTTTATTTACAAAACTTGTTTTTTTATGCAGTCACAGGCTTCAAGGAGTTGAGACTTTGAAACCTCCCCATTAATATGAAGTAAAACTTGCTGTCCAGAGTGTTATCTAAGATTTAGACCAGTTTTACAGTTAAGGTTCCTAGTATTAAAGCATTGAGACCATAATCCTTTTACACCAATGAAATCCTGCAAAAACTTTTTGTCGGAAGTTTCAGTCCATCCTCGCCTATATTTTTTGGTTCAATTTACCAACTGAAAAAGAATTAAAATTGTTCAATGTGTAGACGTGATAGCAATGATTAAGGTATAAAAAAGATTAAGAGAAAGCTCATTGCTGCATGATAGAAAAGGTTCACTTAAATTTGAGAATGCAAGGAGATGGAGAAAAACGTTCAGGTTGTATAAGTGCTTACAGAACTTCTTTCCTCATGTAGTTCTTCCAGTTTACTTGCCTGTCATTTGCCTCTAAGACCAATGTTAGATAAAGCTTTATAGTATTGTTCATCATTGTCTCTGCATTTGTGACATTTTAGAAAAAATATTTTCAAATTAACTACCTTTATTCTGTGCAGGGAAATACTACTTACGTTAAGGTTGCTTTGAGACTATGATAGACTCACAGTTAATTAGTTATTGTTGCCAGATATGTATATTGTAAGTAAAAGCTATAGGGTTTCCTACAGAAAGGTTGATTTAATACCTAACAAAAAGGAAGGACTGCTGTGTATTACTGAATGTGAGTCTGAATCTTCAGGTGACATAGAATTGGAGTAGTGGATTTCCATAGCACCCATTTCCAGTCGCTCATATAGAAATGGTACTTCAGGAAGGGATGTGAGGACAAAACGCTGGAGTCCCTTACAGATTCAAGGATGCCTGAAGGCTCTCTTGGGATCACAGTTACCCACTAAAGACCGACCCATACTGTCTCTAATTTGTAAAATAAAATAACCAAAAGACTCCTTAGTCAGATATGCATGACTTTTTTCTTTCCTTTTTTTTTTTTTTAAATTGAGGTGTTAAATAATAATAAAATATTGATTATATACAGATGGCACTTAATATTACTTAAACTTGTAATAAATACAGACCCAGATACACATCTCATTTTCAGTGTATTCCATAAACTTTGCAAACACAACTTTTATATAATATTTTCTCATAATGCACTAAACATATGCAGTCCAATCTTCATCAACCATCTTTTAATACTCAATAACTCATAAATGATGATTTATTTTCAGTAGGAAACATGTGGTTGGTCCAGATGTTCAAACAAAATGACTCCCAACAGGCTAGCAATACAGGTTAATTCAAGAATGGGTAGGTCTAAATTTGTGTAGAACAAAACTTGCCATAATTCAAAATGTAAGAAAGGCAGTAAAATGCAAAAGAACTAGAAAAAGTTCTAGTTGCTTCTAGCTTTTACGTGTGAGGAACATATATGCCTTCTCTACATAGTAGAGTTATGAAAATATTTATAATTTCTTTAATGAAGGTCATAAAAAATCAGAATATATTTGTAATATCAAATTAAGTGATTTTTCTTGCATTGTTCAGAAAGGAAATTAGGTTTTCCCTAATTTTTGGTAAATGATCTTTAATTGGAGGTTTAATGCTATTTACATTCATCATGTTCTGTTTAATTTCTTATCCTGAAAGTCAACAGTGACTTTCACTAACAGCAAAAAGTTTAATCTAACATCTTCCTTTGATTATTTAAAAGCCTGTTGTATAATCTCTCTGCCTTGCAGCCATAGAACAAGGATGGGTTGCAGGTAGAATGTTTTCTTGCTGGAAAGCTTCATCTCCATAGTTGCTTAAAGCTTTTAGAAATGTCTAGGCAAGACCGTAGGAAAGGAGGACCTTTTTTTTGTTACATTAGGTTGGTTTTGATACTGACTGATTAGCTATAACTTATTCCATGAGTTGTATTGTTTTGAGACCTAGCATTTGTGTCTGGCAGCTCTGGACTGCAGCATTATCTTTCTGTTTTGTACCACAGTATCCCATTAAAGAGTTCATCTCCGGCTTTGTGAGCCACATCTGGTATTCACAGACTGACACCAGAAAATGTTAATAGTAATTGACAAAATCTCTTCTCTGACACCTGTTCTTCTAATGTGGAAGATACCCTGTGAGAAGAGCTTCCTATACCATTAAAAGTTAGAGGGGTTTTTCTGCTCAGTGTGTTTCAGGAATAGGCATACATGCAGCAAATACCTCGATTATTTACAAATAATAAGAGGATGCAAAAAAATGCATTCAAATTCTCTTTGCGCTATATTATTTATCATTATATACAATGTGGTAACTAGTAGCTCATATACACTTTGTTGTAGTATTTTTTTTACTGCATTTGAACAAAAAAGTATTTTTCAAGACACCTTGTGAAGGTTTTGTTTTCTTCACCTCCTTTGTGAGGTGTTTGAAGAACTTTAACTGATTGATAAAGCATCGCCAGAGCACTTGTATCTTTTTATTGTTTGCTTTCATGAGACCCATTTGGGCATCAAGATCTATTCCCCTCTTTACAGAAAATTCATAATAAGGTTGCCAAAGTTTCACTTAGTTTGAGCAAGCAAACAAAGAAATTGGTGAAGGACAAGGTAATAATTGTCTCCAGCCTTGAACTGAACCAGATCTTCAGCCTTGGGCACAGCATAGCTATGCCAGTTACGGAACCCAATTGCGTTGTGAATGGAGAGGGAGCACAGTGCTCTGTGAAGGTGGCCTATGAAACTAGAGAATGTTGGCGGTAAACAGCCCTTGCACATAACCAATTTATCCTCCATCACGTTTCATTTGTATCCTTCATTCATCCTGTTGTCCTTCATACCAAGTTTATGACCAAGTACCACCAGTCTTTATCCTGTGCTGTACCCGATGGTGTTGTTAAAAAACAAAGTCACATTAAATACCACATTCACATATAGGCTAAGTGAAATAGAATTTCTCCTGGTTTTAACATTTAATATAAAATTTTAGAAGAGATAGTGAAGTATTCACTAGAAGACTTGAATGAGTACTATGAACAGGTGAGTGTTTATTAGCACCTATACATGCGTACGCACACACCCCTAAATTTCTCTGAGGCAATGTTTAGTGTTAGTCTCATTTTCATTATGATCTCTTTTAAGCACATGTAAAAGTAGAGAGTTCCTCTTGCACACTACAAATGTTAAAGGTCAGTGTAGAAAGTCAAGCCATTTTCAACAGCTGGTGATCTTACAAGAGCTGCTGATGACATTTTACAGTTGTGGAGTGGTACGAGATTCAATAATTCATTTTCATTGTTCTTCTAAAAGGGAAGTCTTCCATATTGCAGGGTAGTCCCAAAGTATTTTCACAGTATAATTTTAAAGGAGAAAAAAAATGTGTGTGTGGGAACATAATAAATGTAGAGATTTTAAAGTGAATGAGAAGGATTTGAATGTTTTTAATTTTGTGAGAGAATCTGGGGAGTGTGAGTTTGGATTAACCAAGACAGGAAGTCACGGAAACAAAATCTAACTGAAATATTTTACTGGTAGGCTATTTTGAATTCAAATCGCTCGCAGCTTCAAGTAGGACCGTGGATACACTTGTAGTTTGGGAGAGGTAAATGGAAAAGGTGATAAAGGTGATGTTTTTACTTTGATAGAGGAAATGTGTCTGGCATTTGTAATTAAGATTGCCATCTTTGTATTTCTAGAGAATCTTGAGGTGCTCTTAAAAGATAAAGTAGTGGCTGTATTTATGTATAATGGTTTTGTCTCCTTTGGGCCATGGAAGTATGTGATTTTTCCCATGAAATTGTAAATTTGGGACACAGTAACATTTACAGACAAGGATCATAGTAGTGTACCTCTGCAAACTTCTTTATTATGCCATTCACATAAACACTATTATGTGATGCATTGTTCTGTTTCACATCTGAGAGAATAGATATGATGGGCAGACAGTCAAAGTAATACTGTAATCTGTTGGGGAATAGCTTACGGGTAGCTTCAGGAGCTTGTGGAAGAACACGGGAGGGTGCACAAGTAATACTGTTGTATATGAGGTTTATGCACTGCTGAAAAGAGTTTAAATTTAAATGTACCAGAGTTTGATGATAAGAAAAAGAAATTTTTAAAAATCCTAAATCCTCTAAATATAGACTTTCATGTTGTGTACAATTTTAATTGCAGTCTACAGTACAAACTAATTAGTGCATACATTTCATGGTTTAGCTAAGTTTTTGAGATGCTTTCCTCAGACAGAATAACCTGTCAGAAATGCCTTGTAAACATGTAGCATTCACAGTAATTATTGGCTATGCATTTAGTAGCCTCAGATGTACTCAGAAGCAACTACATCAAACCTTGGTTCCAGTTTTCCTGGCTTGATTCCTCTGCAGGAAGGTGTGTGTAGGATATACACTAACAGTCTCAGTACAATTACTTGCTATATATATCTGATTATAGACACTGTAATTTACCTGCACACCAACATTTGAAGAGGAAGAAGGCAACCTTCTTGCATGGTTGCCAGTACTTTCCTGCATGGTTGCCAGTATTGTTTGTATGTTTGTAGCAATAACTAGAAAAGGACAAGTAGTCAAAATTGTACTTGCAGTATTGGTGGGTAATACAATCAAAAGAATGAAGTCTTTTCAATATGGAAAGAAACATTTCTGAGTTACTGGGAAAAAGAAGATGTCAGCCAGAACAGGTGCTGGGGGAGGTGTGTTTGTATGTGATTTTCTGTGGAAGCATGCAAGATGATGGCTTTTGAATGCTGTAGCTGAACCTGTCTCGTTCTAGAAGTCTGTTGAATCTGCAGACATTTCATTAGAAGTGCTGCTGACATAGTCCTGCATGTTTGCTTTGTGTTTTTTACTGGGAAAAATAGATGTATACATATTTGGGTGAACAGTACTTCAATGCAAAATTCTGTGGCTTCTTGTTAAAGGAATTAAGTGTTTACGGGGTCCTGACAGAGTTGCATCATAAATACCTTGTCTGTGAAATGTACTATCAGTATGTCTGTTGGTCATAAAAAGTCTAAGTGACTTTGATTTAAAGAGCAATTCCAGCTTCTCTCAAGGGATGGTGAGAATAATGGTGCCTAGAATACCACATGCAAACCAAAAGATAATTGTTTCATTTACCAGCCTGTTCAGCACAACTGTCATTTTCTTCATAATTAAAATCCGATCTCTGAAGAACAAGCAGCTCCTGAAGATCAGCAGTGTTGCACCTTGCTAGATTGTCATTCAGAAAAAAAAAGTCGGTTTAAATGTCTAACGTGAATTATGGTTTGTTTAAGGGAGTGCTACTCCTGGCTTCTGTGATTTAACGTGGTTAGCCTTTCAGAAAATGAAAGCTATATTTTAATAGCTCAAAAACATGATGTGTGTTGTGTGGGACATATACAGTGTAATTATGAAACTAATGAGGGGTGGCCTACCAGTGTGATTGGTGAAGATCTGCTCCAGTAGCTCCTGTTAATGAACTGTCTGTCTATGCCAGTGCTAAGCTTGGCAGGGTTTATATCCTGGACGGTTGGTTAGATTGGAATGAGAATCTTCTCATGATCCTATAAATGATCTGGATTTTATGGCAGTTATGCTTGCCTTCAAAACTAACTTGACTGAAAATCCTATCTACTAATTCTTTGAACAGTAAAACACATCTAGTAATAACTTGTGGTAACTATCAGTATTAACACAAGTAAAGAAAGCCTCAAGTGTGTCACAGAACCACATTCCTAATGCAGCCTGTGATTGCAGCAATGCTGCATGTAGTGACACAGTGGAACTACTGCTGTACTTAGGGTGAAAGGAACAAAAGTCGAGTATCCAGCTATACCATATCTGACAAAGAAATAGGTATTTCAAGGGAACACATAACAAAGACTGCAATGAACCATTATGAAATTACATGGGGAACTTGACTGTAATTTCTTCCTAGCTCCAGCAGTTTAGCGGTTCTGCTTTCTCCTCTCGCTTACACTAATGCAACCCTATTGATCTCACTAACTCCGGGTTAGCTGTTAGCAACTGTTAGATATGCAGCTTCAGTGTTTGACGTACTGTGGTTATAGGCCACTGGTTATCATTTAGAGCTTAAAATATCACTAATGATTATCAATGTCCAATGTATGCCACAGCAAGCTGAACCCAAATTTTGCAGTAAAAATAGTGTAGCAGATTGCAAAACCTATGGCAACTTTGGGAGAATTAAACAGATTTTATACGGAAATTAATATGAAACGAAACTGTAATCTGTAAGGAGTTTTTAAGCCTTTATGTTGGTCTTGAATCCATATGCATCATTGTGTCCTAAAATTTTTAGCAATGAAGGTGCTGGAAATTTCTGTACTGACAATTCATTGCAGAATTTACTGAAGGGAAAATACTAATCTGAAGGTTCTTTTACCTTTAGGACATAGCTGTGACTTTCTCCCCATTGAATGATATAGCAAGTAACTTAAATTATAGGGATAAACCCATGACTTGATAGTTTCTTAAGCATCAGCAGCAAGTAACCAAAAAACTTAAATCATCAACTTTAGGTTATGTACTTTACAACTGTGAGTCTTTAAATGCAATTATTATTGTTCTTAAATGAAAGCCTAAATAACAGAATATATTTCTACTGCCAAGTTTCAGTTCCGTGGCAAATACTTATACGTTTGACTTAAATGCTAAATTACTGACAGAATTTGTCATTCTTGTCTGAGGATGTGCTATTTGGAAGCAAAATTAAAAGGAAATTCGATTGCAAAAGGCATTTCAGTTGCTGCATAATACAACTGCATGGAATATTCTCCTTTCCCTACCGAAAGAGATGTATGTTACCCATTAAGTAATAAGCAGCAAGAACTTTCCTTATCACTGAGGAGAATAATGCCCACTAGAAGTTAAAGACTGGTTAATTTGCTTACGTAAGTTGGATTTTAGCTGGGGTCGTTTTTATTTCTGGATTTATTATCCATCAAAAATTACTGGTTTCTTTAGGTGTTCGGAGAACCAATCTGAAAAATGTGGCTGGAATCAAGGCATTGGAAGTTATCAAAACCTGACATAACAAAAAAACACTGTAACTGAAAGTTGATGGATACCTTTTATTGGATTTTTCTACAGGGAAAAAGGATGGGGTAGTTGAATGATTATCTCCCATTATGGATGCTCCATTCCAAGCCAGAGTCGAGAAGCGTTGGCAAAGGAGAGCCTGGGTGCTTCAGTGTCAGTAATGCTTCTGACAATGCAGTATGCTACATCTCTCCCTTCAAGGGTCCAGATTCTATTATCTTACAAAGGCAAAGCTTCCCCCACCATTGATGTATTTTGTTAGCGTATGCAGAAATGTTAGGTTCTTCCAGTGATATTTAATTCTTGTGCAAACTGGCAGAATTACATTTCAGTGTGTGTGTGTTAGTAAGAAAGGCAGTTTATGGGGTTATTTTTTAAAATGGTTTAAATATAAATAGATTTGAAGTATATAGAAGTTTTTTAAGAATAAAAGGTTATTGAAAAATACTTTCTAATGGAATTTTCTCATTTGGACTTATTTCACCCAAAAGTGAAAAGGTTTAAGGAAATTTTTCTTCAGTAAAAATAATTTCCTAATAGGATATGTTTCTTCCCTATGCCGCTTTACCCCAGCCTTCTCCATAGGCTGGTTGTCCCCCCATCTGAGTTTGTCTTTTTCTTGGCACTTCCCTCATGCTTCCAAGCCTGAGGCTGTGGGGTTCTGCTGGTTGGGCGGTTTGTACTTGCTGATGTTAAGCGTTGCAAAACAGGCAGCTGTCCTTATGGGGGCTTCTCTGCTACAACTCTCATCCTGAATTGTCCCTGCTTCTAGTCCCTCTGCTGCCCCCCATTTTTGGGGCTTGGGGTTTCTCCCCCACCACTCCCTTTTTTCAGCAAGACTCCCTCTCCATTTGAGGTGGCCCGTTTTACTGAGACAGACAAGGGATGGGGTCTGTTTTCAAAGGCTGTGGCTGTCTTTCCCAAGAGAGGCTAAGCCAACCAGCAGTTTTTGCATACATTACATTCACTTTCATTTAAAAAACAAACCATAGAGAAAGCCCAAAGCAGATTATATTTGTCCTCACAGGCAGCAGTTAACATTGAAATGAGGTGAATGACTTACACAATTAAATGTTATTTGAAACCGTAGAGATTTTATTCATAACCATCATCCATGCTCACTGTTGTTTATCTTGCTTGGGAGAAAAAGGAACAACGCCTGTACAAAAAGAAATGGGACTTCATGGGATGTATGTAAGTTATGTGTATACATGTGCCCTGTACAGAATTAATACAGTGTCACAGGTAGTGGCAGTGACTATCTGTCACAGTAGAATTAACTATTTCGCTTTAATTAGAGGTTCTGACACTTCAGATGTTGACTTTTTGATGGGTTGGTTGGTTTGTTTATAAGGCCTCAATGTTTTTCCCTAGTAAAACTAATCTAATGAGATTTCTTTCATTTTACCTGGAGCCCTGCGAAGGGAAGCCATCATAGGAGAGAGCAAGAACAACTCCCTGGGAACCCGTTCCCTGGGGGAAGGCTGCTCGGGCAGAGACCCCTGAGCACACTGGCCTTCAGCAGGCGTTGTCTGTGCACGAGAGAGTGCACGTGCAAGAGAGGGTGCTCCCCTATGGCCCATGCTGCACAGCAGTGCTGCTCGTGACGCTTCTTGAATGCGTGTGATTCCCTGCTCCCCCTTTCACCAGCAGCTTTTGCGGCAGCATGTGTTACTGAGGTCATTTACACAAATATTTATCTGGAGACTCTTTATTTAAATGATATGCTGAGGGATTATATCTGGGCAAATAAGATCATGCTCTTTCGCATTTAATAGAGAATGGTATAGTCAGTTAGATAATAGTTTTCCTTTACTTTCTACTGTGAAGAACAAGAAAGCTGGTGAAGCCTACTTGGTCCATAGTAGAAAATAGGCACGTGTATGGATTGCCAGACACAATTCACTGTAGGTAGTTTACTTATGTATCTTGACATTTAAATTTTTTTAAAAGATTTCCTTACCTTGTACCTTTTCTTTATCCTCTGGATGAGATAATACTGTTCTACTTCTGAGTACATGAGCTAACCTCTTGTCTTTGTAACAAAGGAATAAAAAGATTTATCATGAAAAAAAATTGAGCGTAAACGAATGTAGCTCATCATTTTAATCATAGGTCAGGTCACCAGATCTGCCATATTTTGGCACAGCCATATGCCACTTAAACCTAAGTGCTTCCTCTATGAATTAATAAGTAGACTTGCTATTTTTATTCTTATGTATGAAGGCACAAGTCTGTTAAGTGTTTTAATCCAATCACATGAATCTGTATCTTGCTAGACATTTGGCAATGACTGATTTGATTACCCTGGTTTCATTAGTCATAGGGAGTGTTAGACATTTTGGGGAATTTACTTTCATAAATGTGCATCTTTAGCTTATAGTCTTTTGCATATCAATAAATTTTCTCCCTATTTCCTTAGCTATTGTATCATTGAAAATGAAAGCAATAATGTGACAGAACAAACAGATGTAAAGGATAGAAAATACAATTTTCTCATAGAGTTCACTTCCTGGCAGAAGTAAGATAGAGTTGGTAGCACAGCTGGTACAGGTCCTCATGTTAGCTCTGGTCCTGACTGGATCTTCTTGGAGCTTAGTGAGTTATAAGGGATCTGCCGAACTCATAGTTGGGTGATTTGGAGGTGCAATATAAACAAATATTTAAAATATTAATTAAAAAATTAACTTCGAAAGGTGAGAGATCATCCCAGTGCGTGGCAGCGGCTTTCAAAGTAGTTATTAGTCTCCACCTTAAACAGCCTCTTTTTCTCAAATGAAAAAATGCATTTGCGGTCTGTTCCATAATAGCCCTTCAATCCAGCCAGTCTGTCTCAGAAGCTTGTGTACAACCAAAGAATCTAGAATTAGTAATCTTAAAATCTTTTCCTCCTGGCTGCATGGCTCCAGTATACTACCCCTATTGCTTTTCTTTTTCAAACAAGAAGTTACTGTTGTTTGTTTTTTTTTTTCCTCATTGTGGAAGAGACAAAACTTTTCCATAGAGGCTTAAATTATCTATGCAAAATGTGAGCATCACTCAAACATGACACCATATCAGGAATTTTAGAATTTTGTCTGATGTAAAAGGTAAGCATTTTACAATCTGCCTAAAGCTACAGTTTGGAACAAGTGTGGCAAGGCATTGAATTCAGTTTTCTGAGATAATAGTGTAGTAAAGTTCTACTCTATTATTACAAAGTTTCCCTGAAACTGGCTTAAATAACCCCTGGTAAAATTCCCCATCATGTGGGCTTCTCCCAGGAGCTTCAGCCCCCTGCTTTTACAAGAAGTTTTGTGTGGCCTGGGGATCTGTCTAGATTCACACATGACAGGAGAATCCATACTTGCCTGGTGTTGCTTCTTGTATGATATATGTTAAAATAGTCTTTCCCTGGGAGCTGGGCTTGCACACATCTGGTTCTAGAATAAGAGATGAGCAAAAGGCTACTCAACGTCATCTTCTCTTTTTGTTTAATGCGCTGCTGAAATAGCAGCAAAAGATTTTCAAACTATTTAGAATTTAGCTTACTGTGGCCTTTGGGTATTCCCTGAGGAATTCTTAGTCTAATGGCATTTTATCACAGAGAACAGTACAGCAGTTATCCCGTCAGTGGACACAAGCATGCTTTTTATTGTCGTGACAGTTTGCCTGGACTGTTCAGTCTGGTTGTAGCTGTAGTGAATGTCCCTGGTTTAGAAATTGATGACTTAGTGAAGACAGAAGTTGTGTAACATAGATGACTATTTTGTTGCAATTCAATTCAAACTGTTAATGATACATGGAGTCCAATTCAACATAGTGTTTAAGACTAATTTCACATGTGCTTAAGCCTTGGCATAAAATCAGGCACATGGTTAAATGCTTTCCTTAATTAAAGCTTTATATTGGGACTTACAAAATACTTTTAGTGCTTTTCTTCAATTTTATGAACTTTTTTTTTCTGTTTGGCACAGAGTAAAGTTAAAATATTGCAAATGAAGTAAAATTGATGGAGATGGGGGCACCAGGCTGGCAAGCACACATTCATTAAAAACAGATTAGCTAAAAACAGGCTCCGATAATCCTGTAATCAGGACTTGATACACAAACCCGTGGAAATGCTAAACGTGTGCTGTAAATAAATAGATGATTAATTTCCTTTATTCTAATATGCATGCCTTAGTGAGAAATTATATTTCTCCTAAAAGATCATTTTCTTATTATTTGAGATTGCACCTCCTTTGCAGCTGCATGATGTGTAGGAAATAGAGATAATTAATAGTATGAAGGTAGAGTTGGTCTCCAGAGAGAGAGAACTTCACACCACGGTCTCAGGTCTGTCAGTAAATACAGCAGCAATTGGCAGATATTGAAGCTGCGGGACAGAGCATTCCTTTTAGCCCCCTTTATTCCTAAAATCTTGCTGGAGGAATAATGTTGACGCACGGGAGGAGTAGAAATCTATGTACAGCAAAGACTGATACCTCATACAACAATGGGAATTTTTAACTTCCTTCCAAATAAATTTGATTAAGTTCCTTAAGAAACATCTGAGGTGGAATGAAAAGGGAGGAGGAGTGTTTTGTATGGGAGATTTGAAAAGATTCATTACTAGGGATTACGCTTAATGAAACGCATCCTGAGTGTGAGGCCGCGTGGTTGGTGTGTTTAATACGTACAAATTAAATCTTCTCCTGGAAATATACTAATAAAAAACAATGAATTAAACATCAGGACCAAGAGATGTTGGCTTATTAATACAATATAACCCTATTTAGAGAATTCCAATTTACTGAACACAGATGTTGCCAGTAAAATAATTAGAGGAAAAAAATTAGCATCCAGCAGAATACCAAGTGTATTAAATATCAAAGTTTAATAAAGACTTAAAACCCTATTAAAAGTTAGATAAAAGGATTAGTGGAGGGAAATGTTAGACAGTTGTATGGTATTTCATGTAGCTAAACTCTGGAAAATAAAACTTACTGTTCAAAATCAGTGTTCTTTAAATACATATGAAGGAACACAAAGCATTGCTCTTTAGATGTAATATATGTTTGATTTTTAATTTTTTTAAAAGAAGGTCTCATGAATAGCATTCTCAGTGGGAACTCTGGAAAGCTGTACTGCCACAGGCAGAACTGTTGGAGGCCAGTAGCAAATTTGAACAGTATAATGCATCGTAAGAGAGAGATTGTCGGGTATACCCCATCAAGCTTACGCTTGCTGCCTGCCTTCACATTCACTGTTATACAGACCATGCTCTCTCTAGCAGACCTCATCATGGTAATTTTAACAGCTGCTGATATTGAAGATGTTATTGATAAAATAGTATGTCAGTAAATATTTTTTTAATGTATTTGGGAAGTAAACCTAGTGCCCTGAGCCTTGTCTGAATTTCTTTTGTACTGCAGTTCATAGGACAGAATTAGTTGGATGCTGATGTGAAGGTCTAATGAGTTTCTTTTGATGTCTTGGATGTTGGTTGGTTTACTCTTGTGTTTTCCGCAGAGGCAGTATGCTGGAGGAACTCCTAAGTGAGGGTAGCTGTTATTATCATGTCATATCTTAGAAAGGACAAGAATACATCACACCTTGGCTTACTTCTGCTTCTTTTTAGAGGATCTCTGGCTGCTTCTTCATCATTCTCTCTGAATATACGTATTGTGCCTGATCTTTTTTTTGTCTGTGAACATGCTGCCTATTATATTGTGGCTAGTACAGAATGTTGCTAGCATAGAAGACACAGGTAGCATTGGACTGGGTACTGGGCTCTGGTAGTTGTAGCTCTACTTGCTAGTTGCTAGATCATTCTGAAGTCTTTACACCATGTTTTTATTGCTCTAAGTACATGCACTAAATGGAATACAACTAGTGGTTGTCACTCCTACACATGCTGTCATTGCAGTGTCTGTTTGCCACACAGGCACTGACCTTAAGAGTTTAAATACTGATTGACTTCTGGCTTTTGACCATTCAGCAAAGTGATGCTAGTAATCTTTTCAACTGACATGTCTCACTGATCAGACATCCTGTCTCCTGGATCAGACTCTCTTAGTCAGTCTGTCTTTGCCTGTGTTTAGGGTGATTCTAAATAGCAATACCTGTATGTTCTTAAAAATGTGGGCAGTTGGAGGATGGACCTTTCATTATAATTCTTTTTTGAAGGTTATATTATGTTACTTTTTCTCTTAGATCTTTGGCAGACTTGGAAGCCAAAGTCGTGGGCTTGAATAAGCCTTGCTTGTCCCTGAAGGCAGAAGCCAGGGAAAAGTAATAATAGTCACTGGAGAATGTAGTCACTATCTCTGGATGTAGGGATTGCTGGTATAGTGATGTTACAGAAATGAAAATTAGTACAATGAAAATATGCAGGAGGCATTGCAAGGAAGAATAGAACTGCAATTCTTAACAGAAAGGAGTGGAAATAACACCAGTGATTAAACAGGGATTGGGAAGAGGTCTCTGAGGAAAAAGAAGTGTCAGAATACTAAGTCTAGCAAGAGATGAGTAGTGGGAAGTTAGAACGTGGAGAAGAGAGCTCTGAAGAATACAATTATGTGCTACAGAAGGACAAAGAACTCAGCATATATTTAAAAGTAGTGCTATAAAGCATCTTCTGAGCAGTGTTCTCTCTGCTTTTGTAAAATTTTGAATTTTCTTTTCTTTGGTCCTAAAGAGCACTGTAACTTTTAGAGTTAATCTAGTGCATAAATATGGAAGTTGACGATTTAAAATCCATAACCTTTTTAACTTTTCAGCCCTCAGAAGCTTTAATCAGCATTTACCAGGAAGTAAAGCTAATTTTGTCCCCTTAATAGAATGGATGACATAATAAAGTTCCTTGGGGAGATAGTTACTGAAATTTGAGGCTGTAGTAGCAAAACTCAAATAGAAAGAATTAATTTAGACTCAGTCAGGACAGCGCCCTAGTATGAACTGTGCATCTTGGCAAGGCTGTGTGGATGGGAATAGGCAGCAATGGCTGCAAGAAATTGGCCCTATAACAGCACTGTCAGCTCTGAGAAGTCCCCAGACAGAGGTTTAGGAAAATGAAAATGTGTGGCTGGCAGGAATACTCATCAAATTGGAATTAAGGTGCATTGTTATAAGAATAGAAAATGAGCTTGTGAAAGAAGCACCGCTGGAGTTTCATCCCAGTGCTGTGCTGTTTACAGAAACAAGAAAGCCTCTCAAATGAAGTTCCAGAAGTTGTCCAGGTGCCAACTCTTTGATTTTCTATGTTTGACATAGCAGCATTTTGATTAAACCTCCCATATCAGCTTCCAAATACTTGCCTTTAAACCTTTGTTTCCATCCCTGTTTCCCAGACCCATCTACTCATTCTTCGCTTTGGAAACCAATATTTTCAGCAGATAATGATGAAGTCAGGAAAAGTATTTAGCGTCCTCTTTTAAGAAGGGTCAAAGTACTCCAGCATCACGCTGGAGAGCAAGGATTTAAATTGCAAACTTGTGTTAATATCATTTTCTTGTGCATGCCATTAGCAAATTTGTACCAGAAAATAAACATCACTCGTTACCACTTGCTATGTTACTAAGATTGTTTATGTATTTAAAAGTGGAAAAATATATTTGTTTCCTCATTATTCTAATAATTAATAGCATTTACACTATAAACATGAATTTTAACACTGAAAGAAAATGGAACTCTGAAAATACGTTAAGGAGATTGACTGACTCAGGAGATTTGCTGTGTTCATTAGCAATCTTGATTTAACTGTTTTAGGAGAGCTAAATATATGGACTGCATAAACAAATAAATGCATAAGTTATAGAGATGATACATTATTGCTTTGCACTTGTATCTCTAGCTGGGCTTAAAGTAGTACCCTGAAGCTGTCAGGAGGAATGTATAATTTGTATACCCCGGCTAGGTAGCCCAGTTTTCTTAAAATATTCCTAAAAGGATTCCATTCACTCTCCCTTTTCTGAACCGGATTCTTTGCATTGCAATGAAAGGAAACGAGTGGTCTGAAAAACAAGCTATTGATCTGCAGTGAGTACATTCACAACAATAAGCTTAATACCATAAATCCCTGCTAGATTTTTCACTGATGAAGTTACTGCAAGATTTAGCGACACACACTTTTTGTTTTCTTTGGTGTACAGGAAGATAACAAAGCAAAATTGAAAGATTAATCTTTGAATTTGGTTTGCTCCAAATATGACCCCATTGCAGAGGGTGAAGCGGCTGTAACTACTTTATTCTACTGTCCTCCCTTTTCTCTAGAGCGTCTTCAGCCTCTGTCATCTGAGAATGCTGACAGGATACAAAACCAATTTTCTCACCATTGTAATGCAGTTATTTTGCTAATTTCCCTTTGCCAAAGCATGTAAGGGATTGCACATATCGGCCTGCAGTTGTCCTCTGTCTGTCAGGGGCAATGAATTCTAGGTATTTGTATGTGTGCATGTATATGTATGCACTATTTATTTCTCCCCTCCCATATACAGGACCTGTAGCAAAAAGAAAGAAATCTGCTTATTTTTCAAGATTAACAAAGCTTGTTCAGGGTAATTTTTCAAGCTAGCAAAATTAAGATTTTTCTTGCTCTGATTCCCCCGCTGATCCCTGAGGTTACGATGGTTGGGTTTCCGAACATGGTGGTTGTACTTTCATTTCCCAGCGTGCCTTTTGAGAGGCTGGCCCTGTAACTTTGGCTGCAACAGATAAATGAGATAAATGCAGTCTGATGCTGTGAGTGATTTTTTTTTTCTTTTCATGTGTTCCAGCTGATAAGCACACTTAATTTCTATTGCAGTTTTCCCTTTTCACAGTCTTCTGGAAATGGTAATTTTTGCAACGTTCACCTCTACTTTGAACTCCTCTGTGAGAGTTATTTTGTCAGTCCTAATAATATCAGAAAGACTAATAAGCTGTTTTCTAGATGTTTGTGCAAAATAAATGGGAGATCTGAGTATCAAGCAAGAGTAGGTGAAGAAACTTCAAAGGACAGAAGTGAAGTGATCATTATCAAACTTCCTTTGAAAGTGTGGAGTTTAAAGCTGAAGCCAGATTAAAACAATCTAAAATACTCCTAGGTCAATAGAATTTACTTTGCTTCATAAAATCATTGTGCTCTGTGACGTATCTTCTTTGAATTACCTTAAAGGTTAGCAGAGACATTTTGTGTCCACCCTTCTTTTAAAGGAAAATGCAGATCTACTGAAAATATTCATTACCCTTTGTGGAACATGCAGATCTAGTGAAAATATTTATTAACCCTTGAAAAAAATGGTTTCAGGCCATCTTGCTAATACCTTTTTAAGTGCACTCTGCCTCTATTCTAGGTTTATTATGATGTTTGATCAGATGCTTGCCACAACTTCTGTGTGAAAGTGAATGTCAGTTAGTCAGAAGCCTGTGTAGTATTTGCGGGCTCTGAATTACCATGGAATAAAATTAGGCTGGATGATGCCTGGTGACTGTAAAGTTTCCTGTTTTTTCCTTTCTAACAATAAATTGTCACAGTCCTGCTTTAAAATAAATAAATAAATAAATAAACCCCGAGGAACTACAGTAACCTGCACAGCTCATTAAGTAGGTCCACTGACATTTAAGAGTCTATTTCAAATTTCTCTTTCGTTTTCAAGTGATAGAGGAAATAACTCCAAAATGTACACACTCTAGAGAATCAGTCTAATTCTGCTAGAATGTCTCTGTTATCTATCATGCAAAAAACCAGAGTCATCACCCAAAAGCTTTTAAAATGAATGGCACTACTGTCACATGACAATTACATTGTTTTATTGTTTATTGACAGTAAGGTGTAATTGTTCTTTGGTGGGACAGAATCACTTAATGCTCTCAGAATAACAGCAGTGCGTTCCATAGTGAAAGAGTCTGTATTCCAAAACACTTTCTTCTTTACCATCTCTAGATATACAATTAGTGAGCAAGTCATCTGTGTGAAAAAAGCTGAGTAACTTCAACTCACTAAGTTGAGCGGGGTAGATTCAGGTCTTCCTAGCTAGAATAACATTCAGAATTAGGGCTTGGTGGGAGTTATTATTTAATGATGTAATGGAAATATGAATGGCAGCACATGCAGAAGAAGGTCAAATATAATTTTTCAAAGCATGTTAACAGCTGTGGTGCTAAAGGACATTATTTCATAGTAGTAAGAGAAATGCTATTTTAAGGATTTTTGGAGGGTTTTTTTTTTCTTGAAATAAAGACAGATGTTTCTCAAAGGAAGAATTGAACCAGTTGTCGGTGGGGATTTAGAAAGTACTTAAAAAAATGAAATTGTACTCTCATCAGACACTCGCCATGTATTGAGCTATAAAGAAGTGGGAAAAAAATTATGACATTCTTTTTAAAATTGCTGCCTCAGCTCTAGTGAGACATTATATTTTAGCTGATAAGTGCTAGGAATAATGTTTTGCATAAATATTCCACAATATTGAGCACATTTTGTGTCTATAATTAGAGCTTTGATTTACTCACAGACAGAATTAATTAGAGAGTAATAGTTGTACTGTAATTCTTCTATTATAACCCAAGCTCATTTCTTCATCCTGTTGTTAAAATCAAAGGTATACAAATATTTCTTTAACTTCCCTTAAAAAACTGTAAAAATAGTCTGTTTAGAAGATTTATTTCCTGGTACTAAATACAAGAACATGTGTTCTGCCACCCAGACTAAATTTTGTACTTAATTTACACTTGATGGGGTCTATTCCAAGACTGCTAAAACTCTTGAATGAGGAAAGGTATGGAAAGGAGGTGCCTGGCCAGAGTCAAGCGCATTTGAATGAAACACAGTAAATCCTGTGATTATGCTCTGCCACTTTCCTGCATCAGAGTCCTGGGACAGGAAGAGTGGAAAAAGGGTCCCCGTACCAGCTTTCTTTCAAGTGCATTCATGTAATATATGGTAGATTTTGCCTATTTTTCACAAACAGATGTTCCATGTAAAAATGGGAGTTGATGAGTGTAAAGGCTAAGGTAGAAGAACTAAGTATGGGAACAAGAGCTACTGAAAGTCATCTGATCTATTCCTTAGTGCTTACTCTTGTGCCAACTTGCTATCTCTGCTTAAGAGCAGCATGAGAGCTTGGCTGCTGGAATTCCTCAGCACATTGTGTCCCCCGTATAGCAGCAGGGCAGGGGTGAGACTTCTAACTACAGAAAAAGAGAAGTTTATGACCTGCCCTGAAATGGCAGTAATCAAAGCCAGATTGCAGCAGCAGTTCCCAGGGACTTTGGGGGAGCATCTTCTCAAGGTCCTTTCTTCAGATGACAGGTCTTCTCTCCAAACACAGTTAGAGAGACAGCAGTGCTGGCTGGCCTGGGAGCAAGGTCGAAGAGAAGAAAGCTTATTTGTGGAAGAGGGAGAGAATTGAGGTGCACTGTCTCAGCAAAAAATGGGATGTGGATTTGAACCATCTGTTAGTTCCAAAGATTCATTCTATCAAGCTATCGTATGCTATGATAAAATTGAGCAGCTGGAGGAATGAAAGGCTGGAGAGCAGCTTCTATGATAGCCTGTCCAATATATTACCACTGTGACCCAACTGTGGCCTGACAAGAGATGCGAGTGCCCCATTCCCTGTTCATTTGTGTGAGGAGCCAAGAACTTCTATTTTGCATTGACACCAGCTGTAATAATTGTGGTGATTCTCAAAACAGCATTTCCCCCCATTCTTGGGTCATTTTGTCCCTGAGAAACTTCCTTTCCAAGACAGGACCTGGGCAGGTCAAAGAGCAATCCAGTTGTTAATGATTCTCCTGGAGGAATGCACCTTTCACTGATTTTTACAACCCCAGTGGATGCACTTTTACAAGCAATTGGTGTTGAAGGAACATATATATAGTTACTGCCTCATTTAATCCAAATTCAGTTCTCTTGGACACATAAGTAAAAGTGTTGATTGTCATTTCAACAACTTTGGGGGATGTTTTTCCCCCTTCTCCTGAGCCTGTTTAACTTTCTCGTACTTGGAAGTAAGTGTTTTCAATTGGCTTTGTTAGATACTTCTCTAAAAGAAGAAGAAAATCACTTTGTAGTTCAACACTCTGCTCCGAGCACAAATAAACTTCGCCTGGAGTCTTTTCACCAAGGCCTTTAACTGATTCTTGAAAGTTCTGTAGTGTTTTTGCCTTCTTTATCGAATGAAGTGGACAACTAGATCCCAGAAAGGAAATGTAAAGAGTATAATTTTAGATAGGAAGTCAGATTCCTATTTGGTTGACCATCAAGTCACCTTTAGAGATGAACAATGTGATGCATTTTAATGGGGTGATAAATTGATATGTTAGTAGATACATGATCCTCCTTCATGTCAAGAGCAGCTTGCTCAGCAGATGTCGTATTTTCAAAAGTTGATGCCTCATGAACATACATTCCAAATGTGCACATACATTTCTTCTCATCTGACATAATGAATTAGCTTGTGAGCAATGTTTTTTCAATGCAGGCTTTGTACACGTAACATGTATGCGGTTTTTGCAAGGCATACATTGGTACAAACTTCTGAAAATCTACCCTGAATTTCCAACCTGTCTTCTACTTTCTTTTCATACATTCTCAATGTGGTTTCTTAAGTTATAGACCCAGAAATACTAGGTCAGCTGTTGCCTGAAAGTGTAATCACCCTTCTAATATTTAACACTGCAAGTTTCCTTGAGGCAAGTGTATGCTGAGGCAATGTTCAGTGCTGACCGTTGACCATTTTGTTTCTTTCAGCCCACTTCCCTTGTTTGTTTAGCTGGAGAATGGCATGAGCCGAACTAGCTGAGCTGTGCTGAGTTGTGCTCGTTGCTTGAGAATCAGGCGCCACGTGGTGGTGAGCAGCACAAGGCATGCAGCTCAAGTGATCATCTTCTCAACAGTTTGCCTTTTTCAAGCTGCTGCGGCAGCTGCTTGGTCTCTCTGCTCCAGAAAGCCCCACTGAGGAAAGCCACGCTAGCTGAGGGCTGAAGAGGATACAAATCAGCCTTTAGATTTTAAAAGAAAACCATACATGCGAATGAGAAGTGCTTCCATTTGATTAAATATCCATTAACTGATATGTTTGCAGGCTGCGTCCTCATTTGCTGGTGGTGGATCCCATGGCCCAGTCCCCCAATGGAAATGATTTAGAGTACTGTATCAGAAAATTGCTTTGATGAGTCACAAGTTTGCCAGTTTGACTTTAATAGAAAAATAGCAAGAAAGTATTTGAGTTATGATTGTACTGGGCTTTTAAGAATGCATGAGTGCAGTTTCTATTCTTCACATTTAATTCAGGTTTTGCGAACAGAGAATAGTGTGAGAAATATGGGCAAGATTTACTAGTAGCTTCAGAACAGTGATGAAAATGCAAGTGGTGTACTGGTGATGTATTGGCAGAAGAGATTCAGTCATAAATAATAAAGAACACCTCCGAAGGTGATACAGATTCCAGTTGTAGCTCAAATATTTGATGATCTTATGAAAACTGTTTATGTTTAGATTTAAGAATGGATATAAAATTATACTCCTAAAACGTAATTAGCAATATCTCCTTATGGGATTACACTTTATCTCTTAAATTTGAATGTATTGCTGAAGGAAGGCATCAGACTGACAGCAGAGTTATTGCTACAGTTTTCTGTCACTGTCCTAACAGTTTATCTTGGGATAGTGGAGAAGACTAAAAGTCAGTCATTGGCCGCTCTAGTTATTGCTGTTCTTCTGGAAATAGGAAGCAACCAAAAATACAGAGCCAAAATTTCTAGTTCCTTTGAGAGTCTGGTGGCAAGTTCAGCTTTTGTGACAGTCTCTGTGGGATCTTCTGACACATTTACTTTTGTAGACATTTGCATCCACACAGAAATGTAGTGTTTTTTTCGACACATTTCTGTAGTCGAGTGGAGTTTGTGGACTGTATTTGTCAATCCTGAATTTCAGATCTGAACGTTGAAGACACATCCGCTAGGTGTGCTCATATCAACCCTAAGATGCTTGCCCTTGGCTGTGACACTTGGGAGGTTCTGTGAAGGTGTGCAGTTAGGTCCAGCATCCCCTCTAAGCACTAGGTGCAGAGTTCCTGGGAAGGCGAGACTTTGTGCTTGCACATTGAAGTCTTACACAGATAAATCAGAATCAGATAAGCTCTTTCAATTAGATAGTAAATTTTCCTTAACCTTGGGACAGGCATCTGTTATATTATGTGACCAACACTTTAGAATTTTTATCTTTTTTTTTTTTTTTGAGTAGTAAAACTGTGAAGGTAATTTTCCTGAGGGTCACCAAATATAAATGGTAACAAGTTCTGATCCTGCGGGGTCACGTGGCTTGGAAGAAGTCAAGAAGTTAAAGTTCTTTGTGGAATACCCATTCTTGTCACCTTTTTCTATTTTTAGATTATTTGCGCGTGTCCAAACTGAAAGACCAGTGCCTAATTTATTACCTTCCAGACTTCTGACTGTTTTGAGAGGCAGAGAGCTCCTTTTGTTCCCTACTACTTTTCTATACCAAAGGAGCTTAATTAAACCATAAAAGAATCAAACTTTAGTGAGTAATTTAAAGAAGTTTGCTATGCAGTGAAGTCTATTTTAAGATGTTATACAGCAGGTAAAAGTTTGTTAGGAATATAATATGGTGTAATCCTTGCTGTAAGGAAGATGTGATAGAATAATAGTTTTTCAGGGATCAAACCATTGACATGGCAGCTAAAATGGACCAGAAAATTAAGCCTGTTTGTGGGGTTTACCGAAAACCTGTGCTTCAGTACCTGGAAAACATTTCCCTAAACTAGTAAACCAAGTCTCTGAATTCAAAAACTTGTGCTGTTCATCATCATGTTGTAAAAGGAGGAAAATAACAGTTTCTTACAAATTTACCTGAAAGATTGTATACTTTTTTTATAATTTCTTGTGTGTGTCTGCACATGTATGCACATATGCCATTATACAACAAATTCTGCAGTTTCCTTGCACTTCAAACAAACAGATGAGATATCTCGTTCTTGAGAATTGTAGACTTTTCAGTGCTAGTCCAAGAACCTACAACAAGGTAGTACCACAGAGTGATCTGAAAAGGGAAGTCTCTATACGTAGTTCTTAGGCCTGTGCTCGTGTTTTCGTGCTGCGCAGCTTCCTGAAGTCTTTAGTTATTCAGACAAAATTCAGACATGAGTATTAATGAGAACATGATATCCTCACCGTTACAAGTGTTCAGACCACAAAACTATTTTATACTGAATGTCTAATCATTCATCATCTCTTCGTGACGATTCAAAATGTGACTACATGATAAATGGATTCTGCAGTGGTTGGTATGGTGTCAAATAAACTACATTATATACATCCTACAAGGACTGTAGAGCATGGGCCAAAACTTCTGCTGGAGTGTATGTTTATAGTCGGTAGAGCTACTCAATTATCGTGATCTGTAATTCTTGATCAGGCAGAATTACCTATAACCTCACCAGACAAAGATTTGTAATCAAAGTGCATCTAGCAGAAACATGACAGTACCCAAGGTTCCCATGATAGATAGAATTTGAGCTGGAGTAAAATTTCCTGAACCTTCTTTTAATACACGCAAGCTTCTTAGAAGAAAAATACCCAGAATACTAATGCTCAGAAACCCAAAAGCTTTTCTCGGCTTAATTGCTAGTGAGCTAGTTGGCATAAAACCAACTTTTCATGGCTTACTGTAATAATGAAGACAGTCACTGCATAGATTTATTCTAATCACAATTCTCTGCAGGATTCAGTGTAGCTTGATACGTTCAGGATCTTTCCTGGAGCTTGCATACCTTCAGAATGAAGTACTGCAGGAAGGAAATTTGGATTATAATATTGCAGACAGGTCTATTTGGCATCTGTTTTTGATGAAGTTTGGTAATTATGTTTTAGCAGTGTAAAATTCATACACATGCTCTGCTACTGGATTTGAGGCCACAATTGTATATTTCAGTTATGTGATTAGTAATATGTAATTTTGCCCCCAGAGCTGAAGTGAGTTCTTTTGGGAGAATGGTTGCTAAGACTTTGGTATATGAGGTTAAAATTACCAGAATTTTCAAATACAGCTGCTCTTAGATCTTTTAAGGCTTTGAATCTTGGGATTAGGGTATTCACTTTCAAAGATGAGTGCACCTTGTATGTTTAGTTGCACAGTGTATTTGGAGCACCTGTAATAATATTTGTACTGGAAGGATCCTAATCGATCTGGTGAAAATGCCAAGATGAACAATTTGGGGAGAAAGAGTGAGAACTGTGCTGGGCCTCAAATACATTCCATTTCTCAGGTTTGTGAGCTTCGACAGTAAAGTGACTGACGATGAAAGAGAAGGTATCACCATAAATACATTGCAGAAATTCACACCGTGAATCTTACAATGATGGGGGTGGGGGAGTTTCTTCCAATCTTTTTTTTCCGGCCAGCCTTCTATGTTGCTGCTATGGTTATGAGATCTGCAGCTTCTTCTTTTCCATGGATTAATCACCTTGCAGTTAAAATCCCTCATCAAGATAGTATGCCAAAAACGGCAATAAAGATAATAATAAAGAACTCCAGCAACAAACAAACAAACCTGGAGAGACTGCAGCAAACCATTAAAACTGAGACAATTCAAAATAAATCTTTAAGCTTTCCCAGTACCCAGTCAGAGTAAAGAAACTTTGTTTTCTTGCCAGCTATTTCTGTAGCTTATTCACTGTTTTATCCAACTGCCTCACTAATGTCAGTTATTTGCCTTCCCAGTTTGCCAGTCTAATTCATTGCAAGGTGTATAGCAACTTGCCAGAGAAGTCTCTAGCAGTATAGCATACTAAATCTGTGTGTTAGCCACTGGGTCACCGTACTATATTGACATCTGCAGAATAAACAAGATACTAGCTCTTTGCACGTATTTTGGGAATACGATCTTCAAATTGGATTTGTCAATACAAGTTTCATTTATTTAATGGCCCCAACTTTATTACCCTGGTTTGAATTGACATGACATTGTTGTATTTCGGAAGATGCAGTTTAGTTGCTGAAACACAGTTGTGGTGCTGTGTTAGACATCAGATCCACTGAGATATCCCTGTCGGGCCAGCAGATACAGAACAGGACTGGCAGTAGATCCATATCTTCGAGAGTGGTAGGGAGGATCCATAAGGCATCTAAAGTGATCCTGGATGTGTGTATTCAGACAAGGGAATTCCACCTTAAATGTCATTAAATTAAGAGTCTTGATTAAATCACAGTCCAGTTAGGTACCAGCAGTGCTAGGAAAAGCCTCCTGGTTTGAGTTGCTTCCAGGCAGTGCTGTTTTGCTAAAAATCCGTCAACAGGGTTGTCTATGTGTGCAGTGTAAAGGCCTCTGCTGGGATGTGCATGTGTGCTGCCCACGGCTTCAGTTCGCAAATGAATTCACAACTCCAGGATTTTAATTTGAAACATAGTCACAGACTTGAGATATTGCCTTTAAAAAGGGGTCTCTGTGGAGGAACTTGTTTTCATTTCCATTTAGAGAATCAGAATTAATGAACTGAAAGTGTTGGTAGGCATTAATGAAAGGTGCTTCTGTAGGAGTGAAATAAAAAAAAAAGGCATAACTCCTATGCAGAACGATAATGCTTCAATTTTAAGTTTCTAGAGGAATTTACAAAGCTACTAGTAGTATTGTATGGAGTGCCTTCCTCTGGATGCTGTACAAAGAAATAAGAAAATGAGGTCCCTGCTTACGTTAGAAGTAAGCAACATGTAAATAAAAAATGGGGGAAAGATGCAGCAGTGAGTAAATGAGGAAACTGGAATTTAACAGGCACCTTGCAAGTCACGCTCCTTTCCCTCTTAAGTCTGTAGAACACTGCCATGAGAAGGGATTTATGGTCTTTCTTGAGGAAGGTATTCTATGAAGCAACTTAACACAGTGCTGAGAGGTGTTTCACACAAATTTGGATGGGAGTTTTGGGCGCAGGTAACTCAGCGGGAGAACATTTGGCAGCCTAGAATTTCAATGAGATAACTGCCTTCCGCAGAGTTTCTTTGAAATTTAAGTGTTCAGCTCCTCAAGGTTTATAGAGACAACAGATGGAAAAAGAAGAAAAATGTGAGTTATTTAGTGTGCTTTAGATGGAGAGAAAGAGCTGGTCCAAAGGCACATGAAAATCATAGAAAAGAAGGGGGGCTTTGGGAGGAGGAGTAGCTGACTTGAAAAATACAGAGGTTACAGTGCTCTTGGAAATGCTGTCTGTGAAGTTTAAGTTGAGGTTTTCAAGTTGAAAAACGTTTTTCCACAGGAAATGTAATACAAGTTTTGAAAAGTCTTAGAAAATTGTATCTTAAATTAAAAAACCCCCACACCTGTTCATGTGTGTGTTTTTGTAACTGATCACTTTCTGGTAGTCAGGTACAATCCTACATGCTGTAGTCAAACACACAGACTTTCAATATATCAGCCTTTCTAGAAGTGGAGTTTGTAGTTAACTGAACACATAAAAATGACTGTGTGAACTCTAAACAATCTCCAGAGCAAATATTTTTGGTTTGATTCAGCAAGGAAGAGTAGTTACATGATATTACAATGAGTGAAACTCTGTATGTTGTGATATAGTTTCCTTAGGCTTGTATCCACCCTTTCTTTGTTTCACTCTAAAATGAACATGACAGGACACAGCCTTGAGATCACTGAAATGGCAAAGCCGGGCAATCTTTTTTAAAAGAATTGATATTACTGAAGGAGTGAAATCCAATAAAGGATCAACCGTTTATTTTCTCTGTTGGCTAAAACAGGAAGGCATTGTGGTCTGTACTAGTGGTCTCTCTCTACACGTAACATGTAATTGAAGACTGAAAATCAGTGTTTCACAGACACAACAGATTAACAGCCGCGAAAGTTACTTGTATCCCCCACTTAGGTGGGTTAGTGCTGGATTTATCTTGTTTCTTGGCAGAGAACCATCATGAGAATGCCACTGGACTTGATATTTGCTTCTTGTAGGAAAGCTGTGCGCTTCCTTCCTGTGCTGGCATCTGCTATAAATGTTATTGATGTTGAAGATAGTGTTACGCAATGGTACAATAATGTAAAGTAATGGTATAATAATACCATTCTTTTGTAATGGTATTAATAGTCCACCAGCAAGAAAGATGACATTTTAGCAGTTCATTTGGCCCCATTATTGTAATTCTGTAGGTGATTTATGCATTGAAATCTGAATGCAAATTTTTTGTTTGTTTGTTTCCCAAAGCTGGAAATAGTTTCCCTAGATGCGTTTATTTTGTCTAGTTTATTACAGCATTTCTGTCCAGAATTAACTCCCAGCAAGGGCCAGTGTTAATTTGTCGACAGGTGTGGGGGTGTAAGGTTGTTCTAAAATGCCTACAATCCAGCATTGATCAAAAGATTACAGTTTTCGTCTGTAAATACAAGGGATGAATAAACTGATGGCACTGCATCTTCCTTGCCATCTCTTGATTTCACAGTGCATATGGGTGGTGTGTTTGGGGTGCCTCTGCTTTCTGCACGTTTTGAAGGAGATAAGCTAGCACGCGCGCTAGCGGGTACAGAGCGCTGAACCTCTGTATTCGTAACAGCAACGGCTTTTACTATTCTCTTTGTGTTGTCATCTCCCTTAGTAGTCATAAAATGCCAGCATATATGGGTTATGGTCTGTGTATTTATAGGTATGCATATGTTGAGATCAATATAAAATTGCAAGTACAGTTCAAGATACAAGAATAAGAGCAGAATCATAGGTAAAGCCAGTGAAATGCCTCCTCATGCAGAAATCATGGAATAAAACACTGATTAGATTTCACATCCTGGGCTGGATTTTCTTTATTTTTATGCGTAGTATACTAATATACCAGTCTGTGAGGTGTACACGGAGAGAATAGACATATATCTGTGTGCAGCTGTTTTAATACTGGAGAAAGAACTACTGTGAGGAAGCATCAGTTATTCTAATACTCTACAACACTCAGAATCCCTTCTGAGTTAAATATCACAAGCCATATTCGTAACAGGAAAGAAATAGTATGCTCTATGTAGACAGATAACTGTCCAAGCAAACTGAAAAGAATGGTTGAAAAGACATTTACAGGACTTTTCTTTACTAATCACTCAGAAAATAGAAGTTTCAGGCCATGCCTATTCAATACAGCACTTGATCTGTTTTAAGTAAGGATATATTCCTGAGTCAAGGTCTTTGCAGTGAATTAGCAGCTGAGGTGGCAAGTAAACCTTTCAATCCTAATTTCTACTTAAACAGTCTCATTGTGGCTGATGCTCATTCATTCTTTAGAGAAAAATATTCAAATGGCTTCTGTTCTAGATTGGTATGACTTCATCTAGGTGTTACATGCTAAAGATGTGTTACCTTTCAGGCAACATACGTGCAAACTTTCATCAGGAGGAGACATTGGGGTCCTTCGTTGTTTGTGCAGGCCACCTTTTTTGACTCTTAACAGGATGCTTAAGTCTGAAATCAAATATAGTTACTAATGATGGTAAAGTGCAAACAACTGCATGAAGTACTTTTGCATTTTGAACATGAACAGCCAAGTCTTATGTCCAGTTCACTTTTATGTTTGGATGCATTTACTTTCCAATAGAAACCTTATGTACAGCAGAGAATGATCTTTTTATGAAACGAGTTACTGTTCAGTTCCTAAGAGATCGAAGTATCAGGATAGTTATAGGAATTTGTAACTGGCATTAAATTCCTTTGTTTTCGTGTGGCGTCTGCACGTACACACAAATCACACCACTTTTGGGTATGGTGAAAAAGCAGCTGTGAAATTCAGTAGTTTCACAGTGCAGGTTTGCTTTCATTGATGACTTCTGAAAAATGCAAATCTATGTGAACTCTCAGTTCTTCTGTGTTCCTGAAAGCTGAAGATTTGGAATGGACGTTCATCCCATTGCAGTGTATCTCAAAATATTCTGTGTAATGCACGTTCTCAGCAGGGCTGTGTAGGTTTTTTGCGCAGTGGTGATGCAGACAAACTGCTACACCCTTGTCTGTGCTATAGTGATAATCTTTGAAGCAACACATCGATAAGATCAGAAGGCAGTTTGCCACAGTATTTGTGATTGCCCAGGCCCTGTAGATTAGGTTATTTATGTTATGTGATTTATGTCTAAGGAATTGTATTATATATGAATTCAAAAGATCTGTAGACAAGTTATATATAGCCACTATTCTTGTGTTACTGGACAGATTTCCCACCTCCAAGCCTTGCATACTTATACAATTGGAAATTATCTTGTCTTTTTGTCCAGAAAATGTGTATCACAAGAATGAGGTTGATATCTGGGACTCCCTTGATAGCAGGACGCTTGTTGCTGTGTGGCTGTCATAACCTGTCAAGATAATGATTCTTTGGCTACTGTATTACTTTTATTTACTTACCTTCTGTAGTTATTGTTTTGCGTTAAATGCATACTTATCTTGTTGTAGGTATGCTTTAACTTCTACTCAAGGCATCTGATGAGCCACATCAGCTCTCCTTACATACAATTTGAAACAACTTATTTTCCCCATTTTTTGACTTGTCATCCCCAATGTGTTTTTTCTAACGTGAAGGGCACAGTGCAATTTGTACCAATGTCAAGGGAAACCGTCGAGTTACACTATCTTCCAGAAGCAGTGGTTCAGGTCAGAAATGTAAGTCGTTATTTTATTCTGAAAATTATTTCCCCTGAGGTTGGTAACTTTTTGGTCTAGTTCTTATTGCCCGATTCTCATATTCTATTTATGACCAGTGATTTCGCAATTCATTTCTAAAGATTAGATGAGGTAAATTGCTAGCCTTCTCCTAAGAGGCTAGGAGTAAAACCTGCTGCTTTACATGTCCATGAACATTGAGGGTTGAGTGAGATGTTACCTACATTTCTTTCAATTTGCATCATTTTAATACATGGAATTCCTCAGGAAGCTGAATTCATGATACTCATTAAGTATTATGCTGAGTGAAGGGAGACATTTTAACAGAGATGAACTAAATTAGAAATCGGAATTGGTTTGTGGAAAGCTTGATGAGGCTTGGGATAGAAAGAATTGGCAAAACTTAAAAACAGTAAGAGAAAACCAATGGGAAGACATTAGACTACACTAAAGTGAAAAGGAGGGTGTGACTGCTTCCAGCTGTTGGACAGATACTGATTCAGAAAGCTATAAGCAGCCAAAAGAAAGATTCGTTTCTAACCCTTTCTTTATCAATGGATAAAATGCCACTGTGTGTTGCTTACCCAAAGTTTGCAGTCTATGCCTGTAATCCGAAGGCTAAAGGCCACTCACCTGCCAGAAGTTTCTAAACTTATGACAAACTATACACTTGAATAACAGAAAACTTCTTTCAAACAAATTCATCATTTTGCAACATACAGATGATAATGCAAAAAGTTACTTTGAATGTGTAGTTCTCTGCTTGTACATAATTACAACATTCCAATTACTAAAGAGTTGTATATTTACAGTATAAAAGTGTGGTCGCCTCTTGAGAGGTCACATGAATTAATGCTTCTATTAAATGTGTTTTTAATAGTATGATAAAATACTTTATAGGTGTTTTAGAAAAGAAGAAAATTTTGGGAAGCCTTTTATTGTTAGTAAGTACTCATGTGTATGTGATATAGTATTATGTCATGCTGTATATTGCAAGAATTCCCGTGGATAGGGAAGTGATAATTGTGAAAAAAGAACATGCATATAGTATATATAAATACTTGTGTTCAAAAGCATTATCATCTATCATTGTTAATTTGAAGAATATCTGAAATACAGGAGGATTTTTCTTTTTCTGTGCCTTGATACCCAAGCTTGCTTGACTCCAGTAAGAAAAAAGTCACTTAAAAGAAACTGGTTTCAGATAAATAAAAATATTAGAAGAATATTTTCCTCATCCAAAATGTTTTAAATGTTTTTTTGTTTGCTTGCATGTATTTTAATGAGAACACCTTTTATTTATAATTTTTTTTTTTTAAAGTTCTACAAATATTTCCACTTCTATTTATGTTTGCTTTTACAAATGTCAGTCTGGCTGTAGTTTTAAGTAGATGCGTTTTCTGTATCATCCTGCCTATAAGATAGTGAGATTGTTACAAATGTACTTAACTGATGAACGTATAGAGAAATGAGTACTGGATATTTTCAGTCTTTTCTTTATGTCTGTTTATATAGCTGGCACTCTTTAGGGTTATAGTAGTGTCTAACAGCATTGTTTCCATACCTGCTGTTTGTCTACAGCTACCTTCACACAGCTGCTGAAGGTCATTGAAATGAGCTCGATTTTAGAGAGAGAGTCAGCAACCCACTGCTGCAGCTCTCCCATGCCCTCTCACACTGCTGAGTGAAGGAGGTTAAATGATTTTCTTCCATCTCTTAAAGCATGGTAAAAATTATGCAGTCTTTCTGAAAGAAGGTCCTGTTTAAATCCGGCTATTTCGTAGTGCAAGTAAGAAATTTGATTTTTATGTGAAGCTTTTATAAAAGTGTTGAATTGATTGGTTGCAAGAGTGATTGATTTTAGATTTAGCATAAGGAAAGCTATGGAAGTTCGAATGCCCTCCCACCTTTTTCTGGACAAGGACACAGGAGGTGATGTATTCTAGGCTACTCAGAATAACTAAGATGTGACTTTATCTCAGCAGTAGGCCTGATGAAGAACTTAAATCTATGTTTTCAAGAAAATTCCAACATTAAGAATTATTCTGAACTAGAATGTAATATAAATATGAAAAAAAAAGTTGATAAAGGTCAGCCTGACCAATTTATTTAATGAGCTACCCAGTATTTTTTATAACTTAATTTAGACTTCAAATTTTATTTAAATATTAAATTTGTGCTTTCTTATACACATGAGAGACATCAAAGATTGCCCCATTTAAAGACTGCAGAGTGTTTTCTCCTTGTGCTACTTTTTCAATTGCCTATAATTTTACCGGTGTCTGCCACTTGGGGATAGAATTTTCTATACTTGTGGTCTGCTCCATTATTGTATCAGATCTACTTTGCCCTACAAAAAAAAAGGTTCAGGGTGAGACAAAGGAAAGTTATTGCTTTTTGGCGTTAAAGATTTCCTTTGAAAATTTTATAGTACTGCTGTATTTTAGAGCAAGGACTTGACATTTCATGAGAAGAGAAGAATGCCTTTTATATTCTGCTTAGAAATCCACACAACTTCGGTAAGTTGTAGACATTTGAAAGTTATGGGTTATGGTTTGCACATGCTCAGGACATACTGCTTAATTTTTAGATGGGATGCTCCATTTTCTCTAAACCTGAGTTTCTTGCAGTTCTGAATTTGACTTACTTTCTGTATGTTAAGAATTGTAACACTGAAATTGGACTTTCTCTGGAATAGCTTCCCTAAGCATTCAGACAGTATGGAAGATGAAAGCGCTTGATTTAAAAATACAGGAGAGAAGAATTCATAATGGGCTGAAGGTGGAAGGCGAGGAGAAATACATTGGGATGCGACTGAGTTGAAAGGACAGTAAAAATAGCCGTTACTGGAGAATCAGTTTTCTGTGCTATAATTTCTCACCATTCTGTAGTTTCCAAAATACCGTTAGTGAACTTCATCCAGCTGTTTCCAGTCACACTGCCACTACTGTTTGAAGAAGACAAGTGTTATGCAGATCCTTTAAACAGTGGTCCATTACAGATGCCGGAACATCACAGAAGTCCTGTTTGTTCCTTCTCCTCAATGAAGAGCCCCATTCATTCCTTCAAATAGTGACCAGGTTGCTTGTTTTTACATTCAGTTAGCTGGAAGAGACAGAAATGGCCCTAATACGTTGCCATTAATAAAACATTCACCTAGAAAGAAAAAATAGCAAAAGTGGAGAGTTCTTTGCATTCAGCGTGGCTGCCGATGGCACAAGTAAATCTTTTGCTGGTTTCAGTCAAGTACATTCTGTATCAGGGCAAAAAGATAAGGAGAGTGTGTTTTAGTGAATTTAACTATAGCTGCTAGCTCAATTTGAATGTTTATAGTAGACATTCATTTCTTGCTAACTTAGTATGGTTGAGACCAGCTAAAACTGTATTCTCATTTTGCAAGCTTGCTAGTTACAGAGAAAAAATTGGTCTCGTTCTCAGCTATGGCTTTTTTTTCTTTCAAGAAAATCAATATCTTGAACAATTCATTTCGATAATTGTTTTTTGCAGTTCATTGTTGCTGTTTGGGGAATTGATGACATCAGAAATGTGATGCTTTTCCTCCTTTTTGTAATGTTGTGGCAACTTTCAAGTTCAAGAGTTTTTCACTTGTCCTTATTGCCAAGCAAGAAAATAGAAATGGTAAAGCCATACAATTAGCTGAAAGATTTCAGAATTTTAGATTGCTGTTTCAATTTTCCAGAGTTTTCTGTGTCTTGGCATTTAAGGAAATTATTGCATCAATATTGCAAAGATACATTGCATATACTTTTTTTTTAGTGATATAACCCCCCACTTTAATGTATCAAACTTTTATTCTATCTATCTAGATAATCTATAACTTCCCCCAGTCTTTGATAACTGGCTACTTCCAGAAAAAGCAAAGCTTCCTCTGGTTCTAATTTTAATGTGAGATTTGTTTTCCAAAACCTATTTCATTTAGTTTATGGCTATCAATATTGGAATTCTGGAAATACCTGAGCACCACTATCTGTACTTGTAAAAACACATCTTCTAAAAGTAGATGTTTTATTTGGATAATTGCCTTAAAGACATAAAATGAAGTGAATAAATACTTAATAAATACTATTTCTCACAAAATTATAAAAAAGGTTACTGGTATTAAAGTAAAAGCAGTTAAAAATAAATACTGAATTGTACTACTTAAAAATTAGTTTCCAGGTTCAAAAACATGAATAAAGTATGTGGAAATCATACTTTATTATAATAGTCGTACTATATTGTAGAAATACAATATGTATTATATCTAATTATTACACTTCATTAGATATTTTCATTGCTTGACCAGTAAAATAGGATTTTTAGCAACTTCCACTGCAGTCTCCAGATATCTGAAATCTGTGGTAGCCCAACCTCTGTTATATAGCTAGCTGACTTTTCGCTCATTACTGAGTTCCCAGAATTTAGTCGTGCAAATAGATTTTCTATCTGGGCTTCCATCAGTTGAGCAACCAGCCTTCTGCTTTGTTTCATGGATTTTGAACCAGGAAGAGGAGATGTGTGGCTTAATGCAGAATTCTCTGACAAAGTAAGAATCCTTCTACGGGATTTATGGGCCTTACCCAAAGCCCATTGTTAAGGTTTAAAGCCATTCAGCACCTCTTGGTTGAGATTCATTCAGATTTATATAAATCCCTTCACCATGCAGAATTATTCTCTTGACACTAATTTTGAGATATTGCAGCAATAACAGTGAAGTGAGAATCCAAACAAGAGGTTAAGTACCAAGTTAAAAGAAAAGTCTCAGGGATATAAAAAAAACCAAACAACTAAAACCTCCTGAGCTTCACTTAGCTTTAATCTAAAACCCATAAAATAGTAAAAGTTTTATCAAAAATGAGTCTTTATCTAAGGCTCTTCAGTCTCTGGAATTTTCTAGCAGAGTTTTAGGACAGAAAAAAGGGTGGAACCAAATGTGTTTGGTACATTTTGTTTACTTCCTCTTGTGGCACGTATGTTAGCATTTTATCTAAAGAACACAAGATTTTTCGGAGGGGTAAAACATTTGTTTTCTAAAAATATAATATTAATAGAAAAATCTAGCTAAATCAGCAAGTCAGAATGGCAAGACAGTTGTTGAATAGGAAACCTTTGGATAACTGAAAGAAGAAGAGCATTTAAGTCAATCGAACTCTTTCATTTTCTTGTACATTGCTTGTCCAAGTTTTGTTTATCTGGAAAAAAACATGAATTCTTGAGAGGATCACCTTCTGTTGTGCTGCTGATATTGCTGCTAGTCAAAGGAAATTGAATGTCACAAAGATAAAAATGGATAGTAACTCCACTTCCTAGGGAAGGATAATGGCGTAAGTAAGACCTTTTTCTTTTAAAGTTCCTCACATTTCATCTCCATCTTTTCTCCTTTGCTTTCTTCTCCTCTGATAATCATCTGCAGGCTTACGAAACCGTTTATTTCTAGAAAGCAGTCATCAGTTCCGTAAACTCACGGGTTGATACTTTTATAACTATAAACTTTGGTGTATGGCAGAGTACGTGTCATAGCTGGAGTAGGAAGAAGTTAAAGAAGTCTTTTTGTTGTTACAGTGTGGAATAAAAATTTTGGTTCTCTTAGAAGTACTTGCCCACCTTCCAAATACAGTTGTCTGAGAGAGCAGGGAGGTTCAGAAGGTCCTGGTCAGCACAGTACATCTGTAGTAGTAAACTAAAAAAAACAGGAAAAAACTTTGAGTGTTTGTCATGTCATCATCCATTCTGTTAAAAGTTTGTTGTGGTATCGAGCATAGTTTTGAATATGGCCAGTGCCAAGTAGTGTATTTCCACATGTTTCCTGAGATCTTTCCAGGAGTTACATGGGCCAAGGACAGCTTACAATAAGTGGTTCAGATGGGGCTATGCTGGTTTTGCCAGGAGGTGAGTTAAGCTGTGTGGACATAAGCTGAGACACGACAGTGGCCTCTGGACGACAGAAAACACCTTGTCACTCTATTTGTATAGCTTTAGCCCATGTTGTATGAGAGAATAGCTCCCCAAATCACAGTCGGTACCCATAATTTAGTTGAGGACAAGATTTGCAATAAACTGTGAAGGGACTGTTGTGTTTCAGAAAGCCCTTTCCCATATCAATGCCAGCGCTGCCAATGAATTTGAGATATATTTTGTTCTTTTCATCAGATGTAGTAAATCCCATGTATTTCTGCAGTGACCTTTTACAGATCCATTAAGAGGACACCACTATAGTCTAGATCGGCAAAGAACATGGGGCTAGATCTCCTTTGCTGTGTAGGTAGGTCATCATTACTGCTTAGATGTAAGAAGGCTTGAAATTCATTGTTTTTCCCTTTTCTCCAGCTACCCTTGTCTTTAGCTTTTTTGAAGCAATGCTGCTCTGTTTGAGTGAAGAAACTGTGTAGGAGTCTGTAAGTCTGTGGGTTGGATTTTTGGGGCAAAATGGGGTTATTCGGATACCTGTCAAAAACGTAGGCATCAAAAAGCTGAATATTAAATTATATGGACTTAATATGGCTGGCCTGGATTTTATCTGTTAGATTTATTATGGAGTCAAGATCCATTACCAGTATTTTGTACTCGTATTTATTCATGACCATGGCATTATGTTAGTGGACATTCTAATGTTAAATTATTATCCTCCTGTAAGCACTAATACACAAAAGGATTCTTTGAAGGAGTAGTAGTTGTATCTTTTAAATAATTGACTAATGGAACCAAATAGTTGCCCTCTGGTTAAAGGAAAAACAGTGGGTCAGTTCGTTCTGCTCTTCAATCAAACACGCACAGAGGATTTAATTACCTAATGCATAGTATGAGTGTTATTCTTGCAGTACAGTATTTCATTCCTCAGTAGTCTCTACTTTACAGTAGTTATCCCAGAAAACGTGTATAGAGACCATGAAATTCAACTCCTAATGTTTACGAAAGAACAAACTAGGTTTCCAGACACTAGTTGATGCTTTCTCAGGTGTAAATTTGTGCCACGTTGTAAGACAGATCAGCTAGGACAGTGTGTTGTAATTAGAGCAGCCAAGAGTTCAAAGGTGTTCCTAAAGGATTCAATTTCTATATTTTCATCTGTGTTCTTTGGCTTTTAAAGATATACTATACATTTCTAAGAAGCTGTTCTGGTAGATGGCACTGCCATTTTGAGAACTGAAGTAATTTTCATTTCCTATGATATTTTTTCTTCTCTTTCTTTTCCTTTAATCTAAAAATGTCTATTCTGGCCCCATATACGTGTGGAAAATAGAATAAGATTTCAAAAGGCTGCAAATTCACAACTTATCTAGGACTAATGGACCAACAATTGAAATTTAAATGAGAAAGAATGCAGAAATCAGCATATGTATTCTCAAATCAGAAATTAAACAAAAAGGGAAAGGAACACTTATCAAATAAACAACTTCTGGAGTGTTTCAGGCAACATGTTTTCAATAAAATCTTGAAATTTTATCATTCCCTGAACACTGTTTCCTGCCTTTTTAATTCCCTTTGGATCGGAACATAAAAATAACACAAAAGGTTTTTGTCAGATCTTCAATAGTAAACTTTAAATACTGGCAGAACTTTGTGTAGTGCTTCTGGTCAGCAGATAACTAATGCATGGGTATCCCTGCATTTTGCAGGGTAGTCTCTCAGATGTGCATATTCTGTTACAGTAATGTTACCTTTTTAGAAACCAGTATTAGAGTCAAATTAGAAGGCAGGTGGAAAACTCGAAAGCATATAATCCAAAGTCTTCTGATACTTCAGGCACATCCTTGGTTGCCTTCAGCAGGCCCTCATTTTGGCTTATACTGCAAGAAAAGTTTATTAGCGAGCAGGTAATCTTTAGCTGCAATTAGAGGGAAAAAAGTAATTAAGTATATTATGCCAAGGAAGAAAAGAAGTTCTTAGCGAGCCTCAATTGTACCAGTATCTGTACTATTCGATACGTGGTGCGATAACAAACAGCAGTAAATATAATTATGCTATTCCTTATGGTAGTGATTTTCTAAAACATGCACATCTGCTACTATGGAGTGATCTGCTGGCTCTGGGGAAATATCACTTAGCAAAACATGCAGTGCACACTAAGCAATTTCCAGAAAAGTTGTTTGCTAAACTAAATCCAACATGTTGGATATAAGAAAGCTGCAGATGAGAAAATCCTAGCAGCAGTAAGAGCTAATGTACCTTGAGAGATGGCTCATATTGTTTTATGTTATAATTTGGACCTTTCCAGTGGTGAGAAGTTGTAAAAACAACCAAGAGATTTTGAGCAGAGCTGAATCAGGTGAACAGCTACAGGAGTGTCTTAAGCGCACACATCACCACGTAGTGCTAGTTTGTCGTGGTTTGTCTCTTTAAGCTCTCTTTATGGCTTCTTAACTAACCTTTCTTGAGATCTGTATCACTTAGTATCCTTAGATTTGGAAGTTGCTTGAAGTTAGGCAGAGTCTGTGGAACTTCAGTTTTGCATGGCCAGGATGCTCGTACCGCAGGGCGGTGCATCCACTGTGCCATGGCGTAGGTGTGACATTGTCAGCCTGGTTCTCTGAACACTCTTAGGATCTTTAACGCTTCTGGGAATCTGTTGGCTTTTTAAAAAACGGATGCCATCCAGAAAATACTGCAGTTTATTACACTGATAGCATTGTAACAAGCGTTTCAATAAACATTGCAGATCAGCAAAATTCTAGCTGTGCTTAAGACTGGGCCCAGGTTTTGTGATAAAGCTGTGCGTGGGGTTTGACCAGGATAAATTGGTTAACCAGACACTGCCCATGTGCATTCTGACATCAGAGGTATTTCCACAAGCCCAGATTCTGAGTGACAGGTTATTGAATATATCCTAATGTGAGGTGTTGTCTTTTGATTAACTTCTCATATCTTTCTTGTGCAAAACAATGTCATGTTAAGCATTGTTAAGCGTCTGTAAGCTATTTCCATTAGCTGGTATGTCTCCCCTGCAGATAGAAGAGGTCTAGGGAACGACACAGTTGTATTAGGATTTACATGTACATTATTTCCCGGTTGCAGCTGATGGCCGTGCTCTGCCTAGCATTATTTTCTGTGATGTGTTTGTGTCAAGCTCCTGTACCTGTTTGAGTCAACAGTGAACTAGTGTTTAAATAGGTCTTTCCCAACAGAAGGCATTCTGACTGAATGCATCTAAGGAGCATTCCTACAACTGCTTTGCTGAAATGATGGGGATTTGTGATGAGAATCTAGCAGGATGTGACTTCTTGGGTGGCCAAAGTTACAACTGCCAGGACAACTCTTTTAGCACCTCTGAGGATTAGTTGGTTTGGATGCAGGGCTCTGTGAGGTTCTGACCTCTGTGCTCCAGAGCTGGGCTGAGGTACTGCACTCAGTTGTGCAATGAACAGAAAGATCTTCTGTCTCCATGTTTCTCATCACCTTCATAGTGCCCCATGTTTTCTCTCTTAGAAAGCTGCCTTAAACAGAAATGAAGAGTTTTTGTTCACGGTATTTTCATGTAATTTGTATGTTGTATGGGGAGCCTAGGTGTTACACTGATGTTTCTGTATGCCAGTCTGGAGGTTGAAAATCTGAAAATTAGATGCTTAAAGCGATAAGGTTAGTTAGATATGGTATGTCTGATGAACTGAACACTGGTAAGAATAGTGACATTATTATAAGTAGAATTTTCTAGTGCTTATAGCATTAGCATAATTGTATTTCTCTATGATGGTGACGTTCACATATATGCTAAAGGAAATCTGTTCACTGCTAAAAATCTTTGAGAATGTCTGCTGCGTGAAAAATACTGGCTAAAATACTGAAGCTACGGTGGAGCCAGAATTCCTCCCGTTATTTAACAGAGGAGAAAACTGTAGTGTTAGATTGAAGATGTCCTTGCCTCCATTTGCTTTCTTCTAGGTTTTTTTTTGGGGGGAGTAAGGGGAGAAAAAAGGAAAGTGAAGGAAAAGGAGATAAGAATTATATTAGTGTATATCACTGGACTCACAGTGCTGGCAGAAATGGATGAAGAAGCAGGGTGAGATTTATCACAGTAAAACACTGAAAGATCTAGACTAAAACTCATGAGTTTTCCTTGAATTTGGAGGCGGTGCTGTTATCAGTTTTTTCCGTAGTATGTTCTGTTTATCTAGTCTGAAAGAAAATGGTAAGATTTAAATAAGTTAGTAAAATACCATGAAATTCCAAGTGAATATCATGTATAAAGTTCAAATTACTAGATTACTATTATGTTAAAGTATAATTTGAATCAGCTGTGCCATAAGGCGGGAGTTTCCTCACTTCACATTCCAGTTTATGTGGTTGGCTTTTGCATGTGGATTGAAAACATCAGAAGGAAGTACTGCTTTCTGACACTGAGGTACATCGAGGATCAAGAGCTATGACAGTCGTATTTTTCATGTAAAATACCTGATTGCAGCAGGTGCACTATATGACAGGGAGTATGGCAAAGCCACATGGACTTACTCATATGCATCAGATTTCATGACTGCCATGAAACTACTTTTTTTATCTACACCATATGGCAGTTCAAGACACATTAAATAGCCTTTTTCGTCTGCCAGGATTGGCAAAAGCCCTAATCCAACAGCAAATTTCTATACAAAATCAGCAGGCTCTAACAAAATGACACAGTCACAATTCGGCATGGTATCAAGTGATGGCATTATAGCCATCCATCTGCCATGCAACAGGAAAAAAATTGTCTTAAAGCAACAGTCACCATTTGAAATGACTGCCATTTTATTTCCTGTTAAACATTTCAAAGCAAATGATCTTCCATTAAACCATATAGATAGATATATATGCCTGTGTATATACATGCAGGAAGTAGGCTGCACACTTCTGTAAAATAAAAATTGTATTCTGACCCCGTGTAGATTCCAGTGAGTGCAGGTTCAGAAGTGTTACTCGGAACATAATCTAAGAAGAGCCCAGTGCTAAGTCTCACCACATGGTAGCATCATAGTAGCATCGTAAGATGCTAATGAGCTCCAGGAGATGTTTGTATCGGGTTAACTGTTGACCTCTTCAGCACAAGTTATATAAAATAAATAGCCCAAAGTAATGTTAGACCAAGGGATATTGTACAGGTTTAATCAACCAAATACCTTTACTCTGTTAAACTGGCTCTGTTTAATTATATGTTTTTATTGTTTTTATGATTTCATCAATAGGAGACTCTGAAATGTATTGCCTATACTATGTGGGATGATTAGGTTGCCTATAAGCCTGTTAGGCTATCGACATTATAAAAATATTAATACAGATTCCCTTGGGAATGCAGAGCTTTTAAAGGTGGCCCCTTTCAAAGTCCTAAACTCCACTTCAGCTACTGCCATAATTTTAGTGCTCTGGAGATTTTGATTAAAATGAGCATAGAAGTTAAGGTTACAGTAACCCCTGAAATAGCATTGGTCATCAGCAGAGATGTGTTTGGTGTGCCTCATTTTTTTGTTAAGTATTGTAGGTATCTGCAAAAATGGGTTTATACAACACTGCTGAGAAATGTCTGTATGTGTTCTAAATATTTGGTGTTTGCAGTCATGTTTTTTACATTTTTATAATACCACAGGGCCCTAAATAACTTGATATTTGCTCTTCTAGGAGTTTTTTTAGGCCCAAGGTGTATGATGGAGAACAAGGTTTCATGTTATGTTGTCCCATAAATATTTCTATATAAAAAAGAAAAAAGAAATGCAGTGTTTTCATACCATTTGGCTCCCTGTCATACACACACACACAAAATTTAATAAGAAATTCTGAAAGGCAGGTATGTACTAAAATGTGCTATGTTCTGAAGAAATATGGGAACTCCCCTGACATTTACAATCTGAAGTCTTGGTTCATCAAAGAAAAAAATAACAAAAAGGGAGGTTAAATATTGCTTGCTCCGAGTATTTCTTCCTGGGAAGGAGACTTCTCACTGTAGCATAATCCTTACTGTTGCACTCAATAGTAGAAAATGATCCAAAATATGAAAGACAACAACAGAAAAATAGAGTAAAACAGGTCTAAAAGTGAATTAAGCTCTCTTAAAATAAAGGCGTTTATTGCTTGAAGTTGTTACTTAAACAGTCTTACAAAAAGATATGAAATTTCAGCAGGAGTCATTTAATAAAATCATATGACCTGTTTTTTTCTGGGGGATCAGGTAATCATAGAATCATAGAATGGTTTGGGTTGGAAGGGACCTTTAAGATCATCAGGAAGTTATCATCAGTGTGTTCCAGGAACCTCCTGGATTGCTTATGCCCTGCTGTGTTGTCCGTCCAACAGATATTAGGGTGGTTGAAGTCCCCCCATGAGGACCAGAGCTTGTGAACATGCAGCTGCTCCTATCTGTCTATAGAGGGCCTCATCCTCTCTGTCTTCCTGGTCAGATGTCCTGTAGCAGACCCCCACTGTTATGTCACCTGTCCCTGCCCTCCCTTTAATCCTGACCCATAAGCTCTCAGTCGGCTCCTCATCTATGCCCAGGTGGAGCTCCATGCACTCCAGCTGGTCTTTGACATAAAGCGCGACATCCTCTCCCCATCTCCCCTGCCTGTCCTTCCTGAAGAGCCTGTATCCTTCCATGTCAACACTCCAGTCATAGGAGCCATCCCACCACGTCTCCATGATGCCAATAAGATCGTGTCCCGGCAGACGTGTGCACGTTTCTAACTCCTCTTGTTTATTCCCCATGCTACATGCGTTTGCACAGAGGCATTTCAATTGGGACCCCAAGGAAGCTGACTTACTGTCTGAAATTCCTTTGTGCTGTACTTCAGGCACTCTCCTGCTGATCTGTGATCCTTCTCCAGGCTCTGGGCATCTATTGCTGGCACTGGCATCAAACTAGTAGGACCAGGATGGATTCATGTTCCCCTTCCCCTGGCAACTCTAGTTTAAAGCCCTCTTCACCAGTTTGGCTAGCCTATGACTGAAGATGCTCTTCCCCTTCTCTGACAGATGGCCCCCATCAGCCCCCAGTAGACCTGATAATACGAGCATCATGTTTCCTTCTGACTATTAAAGACTAACAGTAAATTTGTCTCACACAAAAAGGAGTTCTCTTGTAGATTGTGGACAAAGGAGTAATGTTAAACTGAGGATTAACTCTACCAAATGATGCCTTGAATAATCTGAGTAGTACTGAATAGTGCACCATCCTTTGCACACACACAAAACCCCAATTACTTATCAGAAAGCTACTCCCTTGTTCATCCATACGTACACAGCAATTGAAAAAATCCAGAACAATAAATATAGTGTAAATTCTGGCAGTGTAAAACTATGGCTTTATGCCTGAATGCATCCAGAATAAAGAGAAATAATTCTACAAACTACTTAGTTATTAGTAATAATTACACTCGTTCCAGTAGCAGCAAAACCAAATAACAATTGCTTATAATATTTCATTTTCAAAACGTTCTTCTTGTACCAAGCCTGTAGTCTGATTTTAAAAAATGTTTTCCTAGTTTTGCATAATTTTAAATCTTGTTCTGGGGTCCAACGCCAGAGAATCTAAAAAGATTGAACAATGGCTACAGAGGAGTCTCTGTAGTTCTAGTAACAGATTATGCAATTCTGGAGTCTATTTTCAGATATGCTAAATCAAAACACCCCCACACACACACTGCCCTCAAAAAAAAAAAAAAAAGATAAGGCAATGTCTAGTCATTTGCAATTGCTCAGCATATAGCAACTACAGGCCTGTGTAATACGTCTCATCCTTGAATATATGAGGAGCTTCAATTGGGTTTATATCCAGGGTTCATGATGTCTGTCATGCCTTCAGTGATGTGATTTTAGCGAGAACCAGTAACTGATTCTGATCCAAGACAGATTGTAAAGGCTTCTCAAAGTTTCTGTAATTTTAATAAGAGTTTTAAGTACTCTTTTGGAGCGTTACTTTCATTCTGAACCGTTTTCCAGGTTTATGTTAGTTGCCAATATAGTAATATTAATATAGATCAATACATAAACCTGTTACGTATCTTCACTGTATAGTAGCAACCACATTCATTTATGAAATAATGATGAAGAACTAGTGCTACATTTTATATCAACTGTGCCTTCATTTGCTGTCAGCGTACTACTTGCAGCCAGCCAGCCATGTGTGAGCAGATCAGATAGGACTGAACCCTCGGAAATGCTGTGTGTTTTTTCTGCTTTTCAAGATTTGTCCTTTAATGATAACCCCAGAGATGTGATGACCCAGAGCTCTGAAAATGCATATCTTTTTGCAAGGGCAATACATAACTACGAAGTTCAGGAATTGAAGGTGGGCGCTGAATTTCTGGTATATTGTGTCATGTAACAAATTGCCAAAGAATTTAAAGATGTGCCGTAGTTGCTGTTACCTCATTGTCCCTTCCCTTCATGCAACACCCTCATTACCTCTTATCTGCAGTGTCTCCTTTGCGTAATCACAATGATTATCTAAGCAACTGAAAGCATGCAAATCCCTGCCTGGTGACTGGCTGCCGGGCACCGTTAGTCATTCAAAGTGCAAGGATTTGCATAGTAACTCTGGGCTTGTTTCTCAAGAACTGTATTGTAAGTATGCCAATTACCTACTCTGAATGCTACAATCATTTTTTCTGATTGGCTTCTGAATTCAGATTTCTCAAGCTACTTTATAGCAACATAAACATAATATTAACTTTTTGGTTAAGGCAGAGAATTCCAAAACATCTAAAAAAAAAAGGAAAATCCAAAAAATAAAAAGAGTTAGGGTGGAAGGGAGGTTATTGTGCCTTGAGTTTTTTTGCTTGTTTTCTTTTAATTGATTTATGACTTATTTCTTTGTTTTCCAATTCATAATAGCGTACAGGCCATCAATGCTCTTCTTTCAGGATTTACTACCACATACATGTTTTCATTTATAGTATTTGTTGACTTGTCTCTGTGTTTAGTACTGAAATGCTACAGATACAAAACTAGAGCTATCCTTTAGAGAAGCATCTTGATCTGTCAAGGAAAGATGTGAAAGGCTGGGAAAAAGGAATGACAGGAGACTGGGAAAAAAGAGCAAATTAGCAGATACAGGGGAAAAAGTGTTTTCTATTCTTTTGGGATCTTTACAGGCATTTTCATTTAAAGTGTGGATAGTTTAGTTTCCAGTGTCATGATGATCATTTCAACTTCCTTCCTCTCATAATGATGAAGTCCTGGGCTAGCAAGGGTGGGACCACTATTCAGCAAGTTGTTTGCTGTGGCCCAGTTCTAGAAGGGAAATTGGTTTTCCCGTTAGCTCTTTTAAAGCAGGAGAAATTGCTTTCATGTTGCTTTCTGCACTAAATCTAGATGATAGCTATGAAACATGATCTGCAATATTACAGATGCTCAGGGTTGCCTGTAGACCGAGTCCTACATGCATTTAATGACTCCTTCATGTTCTGTATGTAAATTTTTAAATTATTTTGACATAATTACTGTCATAAAGAAAGTTTTATTTGCAGAAATAAGGAATTCATGAATTATTTTTCAGAGAAAAATAAAGCAGTGGTTACTTAGAAATACCTGGAGCTCTGATAGTGAGCCTGCAAACAGTAACATTTTCCAGATTGTTTATCACTATCTTTTACATTAATATCATTGTGGTGGTAGAACCTGAGTCTCACAATGATGTATCTATGGAAACGTATCTAACTAATAACTTAATTTGGTCATCCTTTAGAGTCCAGTTTACCAAGAAAGCAGGATCTTTTACTGTATTCTAAATACCATCAGCCCAACCTCAATGCCACAGAAAGGAAATATTAATGTCAAATACCTGTGCTGATTTTCTCCATGATGAAACCTTTCTCTGTGTGTGTTTGTGTTTCACGTGCTATGGATGATCTCCCAAGGTCAATCCAGGGATTCCGATGCCCTGTATGCTACCTTTTTCCTTGTAGTATTCCCAAGTAGTAGAATTGCTTAATTATCCTGGATTAAGGATAGAGCATTCCAATCTGATGAAATCTTGGTCAAATGCGTAGGGTGTATATTGACATTTGCCAATTGCCACAGCAGTGAGCTCTTCATTCATTTAAAAGGTTGTTTGTTTATGCCCATCTAATAAAAGATGAAAAGCAGACTTTTTAGCTAGTGCTAGATGTCTCTTAAAAGAATTCAGAATGTTTTTGATGTTCTTGAAGTTACAAAGTTGCATTCAGCTTTGCATGAGTAAAATTCTGCTGGAATACTAGAAATGGTCAGTCTCTTCCTTTCAGTTTTAGATTCCTTCCACAGCAGGTACAATCCGCATATTTTCCTTGTTCTTATTAAAAAGCAGGAAAGGAAGATCCTGTCTCCTCAGAGGAAGGCATGTTGGCTGAACATGGGGCAGAGTTGTTTTGTAGGGGCAGCTTTTGTTTGCTGGTTGTGGCCTTTATTCCCCTTTACTTCAGTATTTGCTCCATTTCCCTTTGCAGAATCTCTGAAGATTTCATCTGGAAACCAAACAAATATACACCCAAACCAAATTTACTTTGACAGAAAGCTGAATGGATGCAGCAGGGTCAGTGATGAAGACCTGCCTTGGTTAGAGGATGGCAGCAAGTCTTCAGACTAAATCTATGGGATTTTGAGGCAGATTCACACACTGTAGGTGTAGCCTGAAACCCTAAGTCTGGCAGCTCACCCTTAGTGAGCCCATGTGAGCCTGCTGCCTGCAGTCCTGTGCATGGTGCCAAAGCAACTCTAAGCCTCCCTGTTCCTCATAAAGGGGAAAAATTCAGTTTACTAAGCTGCATCCCTGGCTAGCTTCTCAGATTTATATCGTTGAATAGGTCCTGAAGTTACAGCGACAAACTGTGAAGGTTTCCTTGACAGATAAAAAACCTGGCTCTCTGGTTGTTTGGGAGGTTTTTGTTTGTGTTGTTTGGGGTTTTTTTAATATTATTTTTCAATAGGACAGTGTTATTCTAAAATGTTTTTTAAGCCCATGTTTGAGGTTAGGCAAAGAGAGCTCAATATGACTTACATAATGTATGGGGCAGTGGCCTCCTGAGGGCATTGCTTCAAGCATATCATTTTTCAAGAACTCCAGAACACTACTTATTGATATTTTAGAGGTGCACAAAAGCTTGAAACTCTGACTGTTTTGTAGCTAATTTATTCCCTTGCTGCGTGCTAGCCTAGCAACCATACTGACTGAACTGGCCATATTTTTCACCATGGGTGAAGCTCAGCTTTAGGGAAGGGTTCATTCTGAATGGCCTGCTCTGAAATTCGCTGTGAAAGAAATTAAACTGCAGTTCATGGGAGCAAGCTGCCTTTCCTAAAGCCTTCGGTGGGTTTATGCTTTAACAGACCAAATAACAAATGCGCTTTTTTGGAGGCAAGGGAAAGTACAATAAGTTGAGAGGTATTTGGAGTTGCTGAACTGCTGCTTTTAAAAAAACCCATCCTTCTCAGACCCCCTGCCACATGGAACCTAAAGGCGTTTTTCTCCTTTTTAGCAAGGAGACAGAGTTATGCATTATTCAAACACTGGGGCTTTGGTAGAAAACTGAGAAACCTCATGAACACCTTTTGGTTAGGTTTTTAGCAAGAATATAGGCAATCCTATCTTTACAAGACTTCTGTTACAGTTTGTCTCCTAGTTCTGAGTAATTTGGTACGAGTGCAATGCAATCTTTGACCTTATCAGTGCTATTAAGATAAAAATCATTCATGCTTATTATTTTCTGAATTATTTCCTTCATGATCTCCATCTTTTCATAAATCCTGTACAAAATATTTATAAAGTACAACATTCCAGTTGCCATTTTGCCAGTAAACATAGCAGAACAATTCTTTCTAGTGTTGCAGACTAACCCTGTTGGATTACAGAGGAGGCAGACCTGCAAAAGCAATCCTGTATTTTGAGGATTTGCTCTTTTTCTGGGGATCTTTATCCTTGAGAATTTTTTTTCTGCAGCGATACCACACAAGAGGAGAAATAGGCCTGAAGTTTATACATGAATTTGCAATGTCAGATATTAAATAACATCTAGTTTTCAGGGTACTGTTCAGGTTCATTCAAACACAAGGAAGGGTACCTGTGTTTTCTTCCATACCGAGACATCTCCCTACACATGTTCAGTGCTGTTCTTCTGACTGATTTTGGACAGTGCCGTTAATTCACAGATCTCCATGAATGTTAAAGAGAAAAATGCCTATTGTTACTCATTTTAAAAGATGATGGGAAGATAAGGTAGTGAAAAGCCAATGTAAGAAAACAAGAATATCATACACCTCGAATTATGTAGTCTGCCTTGCTGCTGCTGTTGGTCCAGTAGTGCGCGCCAGTCGGAGTGGCAGGGCAATGACAGCATTAGTTTCACTTTTGCCTGTTTTAGCAATTGTTTCAAGAACTTAGTAAGACACAGATTTAATTATGGTTTGGGGTCTTATGCTCCTTGATTGACTTACTTTCTCCTAATATGTCTAAATAGGTTTTGAACATGTATATAATTTTTACTTCACAATATCCTGTGATTCTGAATTCCACAACTTAACTATTGGTTTTGTGTAAAAAAAAACCAAAACAAACAACAAAAAAAACCCCAGACCATCCTTTTTCTTTTTAAAGTTGTTGCCTGAAAAGTTCATGTGGGCCACCACATGGTTCTTTTTTATGGGAAAACTGTGAGTAATCACTATTCACACCATTCTCATTATATACCTCTCTATGAGAGCTGTCTTCCCTTTCAGTGGGTCTTTTCCAAAGTGATGCATATTACTTAATTTAGTCTTTCCTTGTATGAAATATATTCAGTTTTCCAGTGATTTTCACGAATCATCTCTGTGCTAGAGAGTTTTCTATCAGTACTGGTGCTCTTTTAGGTTTTTTCAAGAGAGTTCTACTGTATCATTCTGAATTAGGTGAGTGGAAGTTCTGTTGATTGAGGGGTTTTCAGAAAACTGAAAGTATTTCTTCCAGGTGAAATATTGTTAGATAGGAAAGGCTTTTTCATAAAAAATACACATAGAAATACAGTGTCTGTGAGTGGAGGCCTTCCATAAGTTTATATACATTCAACATTACCCCCTTTTGAGGTACCATCTTATCACATATCTTGGAAGTCTAGCCATTGGGACCAGTTTATATGTGGTTTCCTTGACCAGAGTAAGAGTATTTAGAGCATCATTCAGCATAAGTGTTGCTGGGGGAGAGGGTTTTCAAGAAACTGAACCTAAAAAAGCAGCAGTACTAACATAAATTTTAATGAAAAAGATAGGAATTTTAGGTTACATTTTTTGCCAGAGGACTGGTATCTTGTTTCTGACATGAGCACCAGGGAACACCATTTGTTTTCATTCTCCTGTGCCAATCAGAATTTACTGCAACTGTTACAAAAGGTACTCACACTCTTCTTTGTCAATTTATTACTCCTCTTGACGCTTTATCAGTATTTTTGTTTTTCACTAAAAAGATAATTCTCAGGAAGAAAAAGAAATTTCCAAAGCAATCCATTTCTGCTATAGATATATCCTGCTTAATGGTTTTGTAGCAGTTGAATTTGTTTATTGCATGTCTTCCACAGCTCTGTGCCTAAGCAAGGTGAAATGTGAAGATGTTGCTAATATGGGAATGCTATTGCTATTTCTTATTATCAGCATATATTACTTTTATTTTAGAGCTTTAGAACACTTCTGTGTGTCTTTGTCATTTTTTAAATTTTTTTTAATCATGCGGAGAACATTGCTTGATTACTTTAACTGTAACAAGTGAAACAGAAACACAGCCAGAAGCAGCTGTAGCAGTCACCCCTGTTTTCTCCATCACTGTCCCAGCAGCTGGGCTGCATTAGGGGTAGTCCACTAACACTGCTGAAGTACCTTTCTATAACATAGTTTCTGGAAAAAAAAAAACACAGGAAGAAGAGTCATAAGAAATACTGATAATAATAATAATTTTGTTATTAGCAGTTAGTTGAGCTAGATCAGTCCAAAGGAGTGGGAAGAGTTTTCAAGGGTAGATAAATGCCAGTGGAGTCAGGTAGCAGTTAGGCTTTGTTTCCTTTTTATTTAATACTCTGCAGGACAGGATTTTTTCCAATTCTGTTTTACATCTCTGCATGGTTACCTCTGTATATTCTCACATACGTTGCAGAGCTGTGGGGGTTTATGTCTCAAGGACTTGAGATTATCTCTAGCTTCACATTATTACATCCCATCCTGATTCATTTCAGGACACACTTATTGTTTCCCAGTGAAAGCTGGTTCCTTACTAATCATCATGCTCACACTCTAGATACAGTGTCTTCCTCTGATAAAACAATGTAATTCAGGGGAAGATGGAATGGTAATTACAATCAGAGTTCAAGCTGGCAGGAGATGGAGCAAAAATTAAAAGTGCTAAATCTGTAGCGTTTTGATTATGTGAAAAGTCCCCAAATTTTGCAGCAGAGCTGCATTTAAATATGTAGTGAAGTGGCTTCTTGTAAATCAAGTCATAATTGTTCAGCTCTAGGTTGCAGGAGCTGATTTCAATTTTCTACTTCTCTACAGAATTCTCAGCTTTGATTAAGAGCAGAGGTATGAACAATGGGCTTCCCCCCATTAAGTACACAGTCAGGAGAAAAAAGAAGCAACAAAATATTCAAAGTTGCAAGATAAGTAGAATCATGGAATCATAGAATGGTTTGGGTTGGAAGGGACCTTAAAGATCATCTAGTTCCAACTCCCCTGCCATGGGCAGGGACACCTCCCACTAGACCAGGCTGCGCAAAGCCTCATACAGTGTTTCTTTTAAAATTGAGATGAAATTCTAGTCCTATACCTGTACAGTCTCACTTATAAAGTGTGAAATGAGAAGGATAATGACTCTCTGTAATACTGATGTCCATCTCAGTTATGTCTATAGTGTTCAGTAACATTACAGTAGCCACTATAGGGCATTTGAAAATTATTTATATTAAGCAACTTCAGAAGGTACTGATGCAAGGTTTGTCAGTGAAAGAGACAGATAAAAGGCATTTTACCAAGAAAACCTATTTAATGGCATGTAAAATGTGTGTTTTGTTAGAATCTTGGCTACTGAACTTCGCCAGGATCTTTACTCTTTTACAAATGGAAACTGGCCACTTCTGACCACAGGCAAGTATATTTTTTGTGCTGACATGGCTGTTCAGAAACTCAAGTGATCACATTTACCTGGTCATTGTTCTGGTTCTGTACTAAGTATGGATTATGTTTTCATAGACAGCAAAAATATATCTGCATGGCTTCTACTGGTTCTATAGTTTTGGTCTTATCTACTTTGAATTTTAAAGATTTTGCCATAGAAGATTATGTCTACTTCATAGAAATTTCAGAAGGATATTATCTTTAATTTCAAAAGAGACAGTGTTACTATTATGGATAGAGAACTTGGAAAAAATCTATTTTTCTTAAATATTTGATTTTAAACATGTTTATAGACCTATGAATTTGCGTGCTTCCTGGATGATTCTTCTACAAAATATGGTGTTAAAGTAAAAAAAGTCATGTAACATTAGGATAGTGGTGTGGTGAGTTTGCTGTGCTCATTAACTTCCCAATGTAATTCAATGTAATATTAGTGATCTTTAGTTAACCACTACTTTCTAGATCAGAAAAATAAGCAATGTAGAATTTAGTAAAGTGTCTAGAGGACTGTCTTTGCAGCAGCTGGCTACACTGAATTCATTGGTAGATCATGGTTCTTCACTGAATACCTAGCAGGATTCTTCAGCTTTTACAAGATGCTATTTTAACTCTTGCATTTTCAAACACTAAATGTCAATATAGTTGCATAGAACATTAGTCTAAAAAGGTTCAGATAATATTGTCTAAAATCAGATTACAACTTTCCCAGCGGCTGCTGGGGCTTCATCTCTTCCCTCCCTAAAACCACTGGCCAATGCCAATGCTGCGCAAGTTTCTGTGAAATGTGCTGGAGTCCCAGCTGGGTGGTCGCACGCCCATGTAGTCTGTGCCAGCCCTGCCTGGAGGTGGGGCAGAGCTGTGTATAGTGGGAGACTTCAGAAATGAGGAAAGAAGGTCTTTAGGGGGAGGTGAGTTTTCCAGGTATTTCAAATTTTGATGTATATGTACTAACACAGAACAGCAGCACATCAGGAGTCTGTGTTAGAAATGCAGTGTAATTTTAGTGACAGTTTTAACAGTATGGTAGCTATGTGAATTAAAATAACAATTGCTTCATCTAATCTCATGCATCAGCATGAAAACTGATCACCTGGAGGACTCAGGCAGAGGGGGGGGATTGCCCTGTATGTACAGCATAACACAGTTAGCCACGTGTAACATAAGAAGCTTTTGCCTGCAGACAGAATATACTTGAATAGGTGGAACAATAGTATGGCAAATCCTATGATCCTCTGATGTGTTCAAAATAATTGATTTCTTTTCATTTCTCTCCTTTTTTTAAACGAAGTGGAGAGCGGGGAGTTTAGCTGCTTGATTCCCATTAAAGCTAACCAAGAATGTTTCACTAATCATAACGTTACAAGGATTTGTAATTGATTTGATTGAGTTTAATTGATTTATTTCTTCTATGGGTAGGCTTTAAAAGGAGTACCTGCATATGCCTTGGAAGCAAAGAAAATAACAAGGGGCTTTGTGTAAATTGCTGGGTACTTTGCTATAAAGCTAGGTATGTTTTTCTTTAAGTAAAAGGATTAACTTTTATCTCTACTAATTAAATTTTTCTTAAGATCATCTCCTAATTAAAAAATATTAAGGGATTTTTGAATTTTATTTTTTATATTGTCTTAATTAAAATACAAGATACAGTAAAAATAGTAATTTCTTTAAAATTTAAGCTGTGGAAACAAACCCCTAGATGTTAAAGCCATGATTTTAAAACTTTATGTTCAAAGAACAGTTTAGTACCTTTTGAATATTTTCCCTTGTGCCTTAGGTTTAGCAAATGCCATTAACAAAATCAGTATTTAATGGCTTTAAACTCCTTTAAATGACAAGTTGTAGAAAGAGATAGTACAGTGTAATGTAAGATAACATGTAGGATAACACGTTCTTTGAAAGAGAGGGACACAAAGAAAGGAAGCAAAGAAATCTTTGTGCATAGTCCTATACACCATTTTGGCTTTGAAGCTCTCTGCATACCATACGGAATCTACAAGTGTTGAAAAAAAAATATTTACTTTATATTCTGTATCTGATTTTTAATCTTTGCCAGCTCATTTCATGCAGCAATTTATGAAAGAAGTTTAAACCCATAAACTTTTTCATTTCAATTCTTCTACCTACTCAAGTGGACTGTAGTGTGACAGTGAACAGAGAATCCTCACTGGAAAGTCTTCCCACCAAAGAGGAGCTCTCCTGGTGTGCAGGTGGCCATAGCATCTATCACCTACTGTTGCCTGCTCTCACAGCCAGCCATGCTCTGTCCTTTGGAAAGGTGGAATTATTATCCACTTGCCAGCTTCAAGCTGTGACAGTATCCAGCAGAGGAGATGGAACAAAGTAGCACCCACCTTGCTGCCTGAACTCTATACAGGCCCCAGCAGTGTCCATTCTGATCGAAGATAAACATCAACCTCAGCAGGGTCGTGTCTTTAGAAACTGCGCATGCTTTTCAGATTCATAATGCACATAAACACACAGAGAGTATTCGGGGTAACAGTATCAGATTTAAGAGGTAAGACATTTTTGGTAGAGACATCGTGTCTGTAAATTGCTTCTTTCCTTGACTAGGCTTATTCTGAATTTGCTAACCTTTTGGTGTATTTTCGTGTGAAGAGTACCGAAATGCAGAATAGAAATGTATTTCTCTCTGTAGGATACCTAGCAAGTGTAACTGAAACATAGGTTTCTTCTACTTGCTGGTAGTATATCAAGCAGCAGTCAGCTTGGTGTCTCATGTGAATAGGCCCTTCTTTTTGACATAATTGTACAATTCTTGTTGCTTTACATTCTAATCAATCTAAGTTGGGCAAAGCTGCAATTATAATCAATGCTTATATTGACAGAGCAGAGTGATAATAGGGAACAGCAGATCAGTAACAAGCATGATTTGTTGTTACTTTCAAGGGCTTGCAATAAAAGAGGACTAGTCCTATAGACTAACTTATAAGCTAAACCCCAAATTTGGGAGTGTCCCAATGGAAACAGAACAAATTTTGCCACCCACGAAAGAATGTTCAAGCTGACAGGGTTACGCAGACTGTCTTTTAAACATTCTGCTGCTCTAGATGACTTGATCTGATCCTGACAGTGTGGGCAGTTTTAACATGAGTTATGTTAAATGCTTATTTCTCAGCACTGATGAAAATTAAGAGATCAGTTCCCTTCCAGGGAACAGGGAGCGGTAACCAGATCTGCCTTGTTCCTTTGACTGTCACAACAACTGAAGTGTTGTCAGGCTCTGTCCTGTCAGCTTCCGTTCTTACGACAGAATTCATGCCCTTTTTGTTGCTTGTTAAACTACCTTTTAAAGGAGAGACAAGGTCACCCATACTCAGTAGTCTCAAGTAGAGCACCCAAAGAGGAGCACTCCCAACAAAATAAGGAAAGCTTGATTCTCGTCATGTCAAGCTGGTGGAGTATCTCATCTGCAAGCCAGTGGTGTCCCTTCTTCATTGAGTGCTGTGGCCGCTGGGTGATTATGGAAAAGGAGAACGCTGTTCCCTCTGTTTCACACAATGTTTTACAAAGTGTGACACATGTTTAGTTAGGCATTGGTCTGCAGAAAAGATTGTTCTGATGCTTCTGAAGAAAGAAGTTACCTGTAAACAGCTTTGATTCAGACACTCAGACTCCAGAAGAGAGTCTGAAATCAGATACAGCGTGTAAGAATATGAGAATGGTTGTCTTAGGTCCGTAAGTATAGCATAGCATTATGTCTTTGACAGTTGTCTCTGATAGTTGCTGAGGAAAAAGATAAAAACCAGTGAAAGTGTGTATAGATAATTAACAAGGTTACTCTCACAGCTTCTATGAGTCGGTGTCTCAGTAGCTTCCAAAGCCAAGAATGACATCTGTGTATTTGATAACCTTTGATGGAATCCTCTTCCGTAGCTTTTCTGACTGTTCTTTACAGCCCATATGAACATTTGTCGTCTTCTTTACTGTGTGGCAATGTGTTCTGGCTGCCACCTATGCACTGTGAGGCAAAGCGTGGACTTGGGTTTGTTCTGCATGTGCCCCTGATAGAAAAATACTATGGGGCATCACCTTGTTAGTCGGTTGTTGGGTGGTCCGTGCTCAGTGTCCAGGATTTTTGGATTGATGTTGATAATATTTCACAGAATCACAGAATTGTAGGGTTGGAAGGGCCCTCTGGAGATCACCTAGTCCAACACCCCTGCCAGAGCAGGGTCACCTACAGCAGGTTGCACAGGAACGCGTCCAGGCGGGTTTGGAATGTCTCCAGAGACGGAGACTCCACCACCTCGCTGGGCAGCCTGTGCCAGTGCTCTGCCATCCTCAAAGTAGTGAGGGTTTAGATGGAACTTCCTGCGTTCAAGTTTGTGCCCATTACCTCTTGTCCTGTCCCTGGGCACCACTGAAAAGAGCCTGGCCCCATCCTCCTGACACCCACCCTTTAAGTATTTATAAGCATTGATAAGATCCCCCCTCAGTCATCTTTTTTTCCAGACGGAAGAAATGCAAATCCTTCAGCCTTCCTTCATAAGAGAGATGTTCCAATCCCCTCAGCATCTTGGTAGCCCTTTGCTGCACCCTCTTCAGCAGTTCCCTGTCCTTCTTGAACCGGGGAGCCCAGAACTGGACTCGGTACTCCAGGTGCGGCCTCACCAGGGCAGAGTAGAGGGGGAGGATGGGGTCCCTCGACCTGCTGGCCACACTCTTCTTGATGCACCCCAGGATGCCATCGGCCTTCTTGGCCACGAGGGCACATGGCTGGCTCATGGTCGTCCTGTTGTCCACCAGGGCTCCCAAGTCTCTTTCCACAGAGCTGCTCTCCAGGAGGTCAGCCCCCAACCTGTCCTGCTGCATGGGGTTATTCCTCCCCAGGTGCAGCACCCGACACTTGCCCTTATTGAATTTCATAAGGTTCCTCTCCGCCCAACTCTCCAGCCTGTCCAGGCCTCTCTATATGGCGGCACAGCCTTCTGGTGTGTCAGCCACCCCTCCCAGCTTTGTGTCGTCAGCAAACTTGCTGAGAGTGCACGCTCTCTCTTCATCCAGGTCATTGATGAATATATTGAAGAGGCATGCACTGAGTACTGACACCTGGGGAACACCACTCGTCACTGACCTCCAACTAGACTCTGTGCCCCTAAGCATGACCCTCTGAGCTCTGTCTTTCCACCAGTTTTCTATCCACACAGCTGTCCATTCATCTAACCCACAATTCCTAAGCTTCCCTATGAGGATGCTGTGGGAGACCATGTCAAACGCCTTGCTGAAATCAAGGTAGACAGCGTCTACCGTCCTCCCTTCATCTGTCCATCCAGTCATGCCATCACTATCAGATTAGTCAGACATGACTATCAGATGGCTATCAGGTTAGTCAGACATGATTTCCCCTTGGTGAATCCATGTCGAGTACTTGTGATAGCTTTCTTTTCCTTCACATGCCTTGAGGTGACACCCAGAATGAGCTGTTCCATCATCTTTCCAAGGATGGAGGTGATGCTGACCGGCCTGTAGTTCCCCAGCTCCTCCTTCTTGCCCTTTTTGAAGACTGGAGTGATGTTGGCTTTCCTCCAGTCCTCAGGCACCTCGTCTCTTCTCCAGGACCTTTCAAAGATGATGGAGAGTGGCCCGGCAATGACTTCTGCCAGCTCCCTCAGCACTCTTCGGTGCATCCCATTGGGACCCGTGGACTTGTGGATGTCTAATTGACCTAAATGATCTCTCACTTGGTCCTCATCAACCAAGGGGAAGTCTTCCTCTTTCCCTGCTAACTTCCTCCAAAGTCTGAGACTCCTGAGGGCTGGGCCGAGCAGTAAAGACTGAAGCAAAGGCGGCATTCAGTAACTCTCCCTTCTCTGCATTCTCCGTCTCCATGGCTCCTGTCTCATTCAGCAGCAGGCCCACAACTTCTCTGGTTTTCCTTTTGCCTCCAACATACTTGAAGAAGCCCTTCCTGTTAAGTTTGGCATCCCTTGCCAGGTTTAATTCCAAGGAAGCCTTGGCTTTCCTTGTTTCATCCCTGCACGCTTCGGCGGCATTCTTGTAATCCTCCCAAGCGGTCAGTCCCTTCTTCCACTTACTGTAAACTACCTTCTTCCACTTGAGCTTTTTCAGAAGCTCCCTGCTCAACCATACAGATCTCCTGCATCCCTTGTGTGATTTCTTGCTTTTAGGGATGCATAGATATTTGCATCTCTATAATTAATGGTATATGGACCGTGGTGTTCTGAACCCATTAGGAGAGGATTGGCACTTCCCTTTGAGGACTTGAGACAGCTGACCTGGGGACACCATGTGGCTGCTTAGAGCTTGGTCCTAGGTGTTAGGGGTTGGGAGGGATGAAACAAAGTGGAATGGAAGCCCTCCTTTTCCACTGAGGTGGAGAAAGCACCTCCTCCTAGCAGGGTGCCTTAAAAAAAGGACGCTTTAGGGAAACGTTAATATAATGGCAGTTCCAATTCCAAGAATCAGCCTCCGAGACAGCCTGGAAGTACTGATCTCTTTGTCTAAATAAATTTTAGTTTAAACATTATCGTTGCTAAATCTAGAGGCATTCTGCTCAGTAATTCTTTAAAATGCCATGTATCTGGTGCCATATAACTGATGTATTGGGTGATATTTTTGATTCAGTAGGAGACATATTTGTATCATATGGTGGGTTTGATTTACTGTAGGAGATATCTGTTTTGATAGATGATGCATCTCATTCTGTATTGAATAAGCAGTGATTCAACAGGGATGTGTCTGATTTGGTGAATGAAATATTGTATCTGATTTTGATCAATTTTTCCTGTAATGCACACATTTATTTTAATAGTTGATGCATTTATTTTAGCATGAAGTGTATCAAATTCTTCATGTAATGTTCTTTCTTCTGTTGGTGTGATTTATGGATTTTACAAGCAATAGATATATATTTCAATTAAAAGTAAAACATTCATTACTGTCTGCCATGCATTCACAGTATTCTAGAATGTCTCAAATACTGCTCAGGGAGGCATTGGTAGTGGTCAGATGTTAAAGTAAGGCTTCTGTAAGGTGTGAGCAAAAACATTTATTTGACAAAACTAGCAGTGCGTTATTGTTATTTGAAGGTAAAATGCATTTTTGAAGACAAACAGATTCTGTTTATGACTTGCCTAACACAAAGAGCTTCTGTATGTGCCACAGATATATAAAAGTATTAATAATACATGGGTACTTCGTAATCATCATCAACCAGGGTCTTGTTCTGCATGCACATACTCAACAAGAGTTTTCTATTGGAATAAATAGGTTGCAGGACTTAGGGCCAAAGGTTTTCACTTTTCGGGTATTATTACTCTGATATTTTTTTTTGCAGTAACATTGCTCCTTTCCTGTCCAGGAATGCAGTGATTTATAGAGCTTGTGATGACCTCTAATCTGTACCTGATCAAGCAGCCGCACAATGCAATTTGGTGCATCTTTTCAATAAAGGGCAAACTAAAATAGGTTTTGGCTGGCACCAAATTACCCTTGTTTTAAGTGTTTAAATTTTACAGGACTAAAGGTCGTTTCCCTGTATGCTTCTTATTACATTTAGTACCATGCTATGAAAACAATCATATTAGGTTCAGCCCTGCCTGACCTTTGATACGTTACTACTTTTATTCAATATAAAACAATTGCTACAAGAAGAGAACTGAGATAAAAAGATGAAATTTATTAACCACCCTCAGGCTGATACAAGATTATATACAGCATAGCAAATAGAAATGGAAAGCTGGAACACGCTTGAAAGAGATAATCTGAAAGCGTAACTAATATTAAAACCTGGTTCTACCCAGCAGAGGCACTGCCGTGTCACAGCGTGAGGCTCAGCCTGCCCGTTTTCTTCCCCCTCACTCTCACAGTGGATGGAGGATTGTGCCAGGACTCTGGAGACAGGAGTACTTCTACTCGTGCTGCTTGAGAGCCGTAGGTCCCCAATTTGTACAGTATGGCAGATAACGCTGAGCTCTTTTTGGACCTTCTGATGACAAGAGTCAGGTTTTACTGTTTTAGTGTAAAATAATTGTCCTAAGTAAGGGAAGTTGGAATGAAGAGATCAGTTATATTAATGTTACCTAATTCTGATACATATGTATGTATATTACTTCAGTTTTTAAGGTGAGAAATATTTTACACATTAAACCTACAGTGTGAGATACTCTTTACCTCTTCAGAAGGACTGTGAGATCAGGCAGCTGCCCTCACTTTAGCTATGCCTGCCAGGATCTGTAAAATAGTGATAAAATGGCTCATCTCCTCCAGTACAGGTGTAGCTTGAGGTTGAGTCAACTCTGCCTTCTAGGAACTGTTTCTGGATTCCCCCAGGAATATTCTGCATCTAAGCCCTGCTTTCTCCTGAGAAAGCTGCCTGCTTTGGAAAAGGGAAGAACTAAATGATGTAAAACAGGCTGTGTCACTGCAGTTTGGGAAAAGTACTACTACTACTTTATTTTTGAGTATTTTTGCTTTTGTTTTATGCTTCCTTAGCACATGAACAGAATAGATGCAGGGGGCTGGAAGACATTCCTGATGCCTGTAATCCCAGCACTGGGCTGCAGGCAGGCTGAAACCTCACTTCCATCCTCAACAAGATTTCTCCCCAGTTGGAATTTGCTCCCTATACTGGCTGGCTTGGGAAAATGTCTAGGGTCATGTTCTCCTCCAGGCTCTGGGGCCATTTTGGACAAGTACAAGTTTAAAATAGACAAAATATCGTATGATGTTAAATATCTATCTATTCAGCTTTTCATCAGAAAGATGATTGACTTGATATTTAGCTTTTTGAGAAAGAAATTTTGTAGTTTTTCAGTGTTTGTGCATCCACAGCCAAGTTTCATTTCCAGCTCTCATGCAACTGTCACAGTATTCAAGCACTTCAACAGTTGTGAGTTTAGATATTTAAATGCTGCCAACCATTTAAGATTTCATATTAAATTTTATTACAAGTTCATAAACGCTATAAGCATTAGTTTCCCTAAAAGACAAAAAAACCTCAAAACGCAAACAAGGCAAAAGCCTTTAGAAATGTCTACATACAGAGAGAGATATCCACAGATAAACAACAACAGTACAAGTTTCTAAACTTGTAAAAAGTTATCATTTCACTTTCTTCTCGAGCAGCTGGGCTATTGAATTACCTGAGTTGTGTAATGGACAATACACAGTTAGGCTGTTAGGAATTAAGTATAAAAACAAACATGTGGCCTTTTAAATTTTTTCTGACTTGTTACAGCGTGTAATGCTGCATTATGCCATATCACATTGGTATGATAGGCAAGTGAAACAAGACAGTTCATGCTAATGAACAGGAAAACACAGCAGTTTGCTGGTTACCAAATTCACTTAAAGTATTTCAGGACATTTGGAGGTATTATGGGAGAGGCAGTTATTGCTGAGAAGAGCTGAACTGTAATGAAGTTAGGGAAGTGAAAACCATATGTTTCCCTCTGTTTTTACCAAAGCATGAAATGTTCTCTTACTGTAGATCTGTATCTTCTGCCTGTTTTAAAACAAAGGATGCGTGGCAAGATCATTTGACTAGGGTACAGGAAACGGATGTAAATATTAATTGACAATACACTTAATCTCAGCGTAGTTTGTTTCAGACAGGTATCGGGCTTTATGGCCTCTATACCCAAGGTACATTTGTGTGTTGTTTATGAATATAATGAGAGAAAACGTAACTGTAAATTTGTCCCGACCCTATCATAATAATAGCACTTTGGAAACCACAAAGGAAAAATAATTTTTAATAGTTCTAAAAATTTTTCTGCTCACTGTTGCCAGTGAGCTTCAGTCCATCTGTTTGGCCAAGCATACGATGTGCAATATGAGCGTCTGCTGGATATTTTACACTTTAACCTTTTGTCATTTCTAGATTGTCTCCTCTAGGTTTTCAGGTGCACCCAAATTATGTAGGCCAAGGAGTATTCACTAGTTTTCATAAAATTGATCTTTGTTGTCTCAAAGTAGAAGCTGTTTCCAAACCATTCAATATAGCAAGGACAGCTGGAAGTGCCCTAAGGTCATATCTGTCTTGGCTGTGATCTGCCTGTCGCCCATCGGTTTCTTGAAGTGGAACAGTTTTCATTGTACAGTAGTTGAGCTGGTCAATTCAGGAGAGGGAAGGCAGTCAGCACCAGACAGAAACCAATTTTTACCTCCTATTAAACTCCAAACACGAAAGGCAAGAAGTGCAGACAATCTTGTCATCTTCCTGTCTCACTGGCTTGCTACCTACCTGGCTACCTACGGGGGAGTTCAGGACTCCATTCAGGCTGTTTATTGCCCTGCTGTGCTTTTTCATTGTTGAACTTTACAAGGACCAGGAACACTGCAGAGGGTGGGTGAGGGAATTGAAGCGAACGGAAGTTGCCAGTGACTGAAAGGAAGCAGGATGGACAGTCTTCCTCTAAAAGTATGGTGGGCACAGCGGGGTGTCTAACAGCCCTAAAAATGATGACACCAAACTCTTTTGTTCTTATGCGAGGACCCAGTAATATTGTCTGGGATTAATAAAGATACAAAAAACATTCTTTAGATCTGAATGAAAATGATCTTTCCAAATGCCTTTTCAAAATCCTGTGAAGTACTTGAGATGGGCACAATATTTTCCATAGAGTTCTGAATTGATTTTAAAATAAAAAGGTTCTGATTAACCTCATACATAGGAGGCTATAAAACATGAACAGTGTCGTTTTCACTTCTTAAAAATTATTCTGTAGGAATGTGATAGCATTTTTGGCTTATGCAGTGGATGAAAAAGACTACCCCAATTATGTTATTAAAATGTCTTTCTTTCTAAGGTCATTTAGCGTTTCTGAAATTGTTTCAAGTAGGCACCTGAGCAATACAATGACTAGCAGCCCACATTTGGGCAGTATAACATATTAGAAAGATTAAGTAAGGTTCCTTAAGATAATTGCCTCGATAATCTGAAAAATTTGCAACAAACTTTACCAGATTTCCTTTACTTCTCATTAGAATATTTTTTGTTAAATTGAAAACTGTCTACATAATTGGAAAGATCTTTCTTCCTGATTTGGCAGAAAGGTGTTACTATGTAGTCAAGGTGTCTACGTTCTTTCTGGTTATTTTTATATTGTAAAAATACGTCTTCTGGACTGCCAGGGAACGCAGTCATTCTATCACTGTTTCGTATTCTTGCTTACTAGTTAATACTTTGGACTGGCAGCATTTGAACTTGTCTTTCTTCCTTTGACCTCAGGGAGCTTCGTTTAGACCTTAAATATATTTATATTACAGCTAGGAAAAATTGGCAGCTTTTAGTAGTGCAGTTATAATCACTTGGATGAAGAGTAGCAGCTCAAGGCATATAATACCACCCGTTGTCCTCTTCCACTCCAAGGTGTGGTTGTCTGCTTCTAAATCTACGTGTTTACTTCAGATGGACTTCAGCTTCTTGAAGTTTCTTTTTACGCATGTAAAAACCTGCTCTTATTACCTTATATAAAGGTCTCTCCCTGCAGTGTTATTCTTGTCATAAAGTACATACTCATTGTTAACCCCATTTCCTAAGTGAAGAAAATAAGGCTGAGAGCAGTTAAGAATATGGTTTTCAAATTCAGAAATGCACCAATTACATGTGCAGAGTTACTGTAGCTGCACACACTTGCTATATATTCTAAAACCAAATTAGGTATATTAGATTCTGTTTCCATGTACATTTGAACATTTGACATACGTATTTGTATATTGTAAAAGCAGTTGTGCACAGCTGGGCAGAAACAGTCCCTGGTGAGTTCTACAAGGTCAGTCAGCAAATGAATATCAAACCTGAGCCTGGATACCCGGCCTCTCAGCTGCTGTATATCTTTTATTAAGTAGAAAATATACTGTTATAAGAAAGTTTCTCCAAGGTTATATTGCCTGTTGAGTTTAAACAGGTTTTCCAATCTCTCAGTGCCACTTTTCCCATTGTTCTGCTATGAAAAAGCTCACTATGAACCGTGCAGCACTGTCATTTCTAAAAGACGGGTATATATAGCAGTAGCACACATACTTTAATAATAAAAAACTTATTACTACAACAAAAATGTTGTTTCAGCTCTTTTTCTATGCAGCAGAACAGTGGCACCCAGTGGCCATTCATGCAAAAATACTAGCCAATAAAATTCTACAAACTCAAATATCGGTGCAAAGAAAAATGAAAAGAAAAAGAAATTAGCACTTGTGTGTCATTTGTTCTTGTATGCCTCTAAATAGCCCTTAAAAACCTCTAAGCCTTAGACAAATTTCAAGGACCTTTCATGTTCTCTGATGCATAAATCTGTGTTAATGCCGGAATACATACGCGTGCTTGTAGGTATGCATACAAGAATTTCATCTCGTAGTGTTACTAAAAAGAAATTAACTTCTTTTGCTTTTTTTAAAAAGAATCCTTTTGCCATTGTTTTTTTATTGCGGGGGGCAACAATATCCCTATATTTATAATTTCCCTGTAATATTTTTTATTGTTTTTATGTACGTCTTCTAAAGCTATAGTATACAAGTATTACAGAGATCCTGAGGAAAATATGACCGCTTCCCAAAAGAAAATAGGACCGCATCTTTTCCCCCCATTTCAAATATATGTTGGATTTTAACATGAGTAAAGACATTTTTGCATATATTTCGTTTATCTCCAATAATCCCATTTGAAAAACTTTGCATGTTAGGTACACGTAATCAGAATGTACATGAGAGGATTCTCCATGGACAATTTAGAAATACTTTCTTCCTAGAATGTGCAACTATAGTACACTAACCTGTAGAAAAAAAGACTTACTGATTTCATATCTTAGGCCAAATTCTTATCAGATTTTGGCTTCAGAGAATTACTGAAAACCTGTTAAAATTTCAGCCAGTCTGGTTTTGTATGAGACATCTGATTCCCCTTCATCGCTGTAGGCCGTTTCCTCATTATTACAGGGTTATGTTTGCCTTCATAAGGCTATATTGCTCTTCATATGTTTTTGTAATGCAGATGAGATTGTACAATTTCAGCGTACCTTATTGCATCAGTGCTGCAGGTTTGGACTGAAGGACTTGGTAGGTTAGTCTGAAGGGATCCCTTCTTCTTCTTGTCTCATTTCCAGAACTTACTAAAAGTATAACACTGAGGGAGTGTCCTGATCTAAGCTGTCTTTACCCTGTTTAGTTCATTTCTGACCAACCTGACTGTATTGTGCATTCCTCTGGAATAACAAGTTGCTTCATTAAGAGAAGTGCTAAGTGTTTGCAATTGCCGTACTCACCCGTTTCCTGTGAAAATGAAGGTCACTACCGTAGGTGCTGACAACTTTCAAAAATTTGAATGTGCAGGTATGTCTAGGAAGCGCTTATTTGATGGCAAAAAATGAGAGAGAGGAGCGTAAGGTTAAAGGAGATAATTAGCAAGTCATAGAACTTATTGGCTGAATGGTTTCAGATACCTTATTCGCATCCCCCTCTTTCCATTATAGCCATGAATGTTATGGATATGGAAATAGTACCAAAAGATACAGTTTTGTAATTTCCATGAAGAACTGATCTTCAGGTGAAATTCTGAATAAATGGATGGTATAGACCTGCCTGATCAGCCCTTCAGTATTGTGCTAAAATTAGCATGGTACTTGGTGGGCTGAGCTGGGCAGGGGGACAGGCAGGGCTAGTGATTAAAGACTTGATTACTATGGGATTGGACTCTTTTCATTGTGGAGTAAGTTTTCACTCTTGTTGTCTCTCTGTCTGCAATTCCATTTTAGATCAAGGAAAAGTTTTCTATCAAAACTGGTTTAAATTTTCCTATGAAAAATCTAGGTTTTAACATTTAACATGCTCCACCAACCCCCCTGTTTTTTATCAGAAAATAGCCAAACCATCTCAACATATAATTTCTTCCAGTTCATATGAGTTTTATATGCAGTCAGTGTTAGTAAAAAGTATAAGTAACTTTCACATCTGTCTAAAGGTTTTGTGCAGTCAGTCTGTTTCAGATAATGCACAGGCATGCATTTTGACCATATTTATAGTCAGAAAATCTAGTATCTATCTTTTCTATGACCTGAACCTGAAGTACATGGTAAGTAAAACATCTAAGTTTTACAGCAGTAAAAGAATTTCATGCATTAAAGACAGAGCTCCTCTTTCTCGGTTATAAAATATTTCTAATTTAAAGAAAGTTTAACAAGCTAAGTTCACTTCCTTGCATAGTGGAAGCAAAGTCAATTTGATGTTTGAATTGGTAATGGCTTCTTAGCTGGAAAACTCATATCTTAGGTTGAATTATTCTAAATCAGACAATAAAAATGATTTGAAGGAGAACTCAGAAATAAAAAATCTAAAGGCTTTAAATAAGGCATGTTTAATGTCCCATGAGTCAACAAAATTACTTTGTGGTTTAGACTGATTTTATGTTATTAATAGGACTGTACAACAATCTCCTACAAATCCCTTATTCCATTGGTAATACCCTTTTCCTAGTGCAAACATAGAAAATATGCATATAGCAGAGGATGATAATAATTGTGAAATTAAGATCTAAAAACTTGAAAAACTCCAGGTATTCAGGATTTGATTGGAATGTTCAGCTGCTGTGTGAGTAATTGCCGTTGGACATGCCTTCTCTGTGCAGTTTGTTCTTGACTTGGAATTTTTCTTCCTCCCTGAGAACTAAAAAAGATTAAAAGTCTGAGGGGTAAAAAAGTGGAATTGTAGTGGACAGCTTGTAAAGTACAGTGTCACAAGATGGATTAAAAAGAAATGCCACTAATAATCATTTTTGCAGATGGTGAGAAAGCAAGTTTAGACTTCTACCCCTTTGTTGAAAGCAGCACTCAAGAGCAAAGATCTCAAAGCTTTCTTGAGGTTGGGCAACAAAGGATGTTGTGTTTTACTCATCTTCTTGGTAGTTTTTCTGGAGCAGTCGTTTTCTTACAGGTGCCTCATGCTCCCAGTGCACTGAATATTGAAGGCTTATGAAACGATTTCAAGGCTTTGGAGAGCAAGGTGTTGGAAATCAAAAAGTGAGGAGAGAGGTTGGCATGTTGTGGTATGCACAGCAGTGTTTGTGTATGGGGAAACCCAGGGAAGACTATGCTTGTCCTTTGAAGAAAGTTGCAGGTGACAGAAGACTTGTTTCTGCAGTAGCCGAGATCCCAGCCAGTGGCAGATGTGCAGTGTAGAGGGACAAAAGGGATGTGAATCTCTTTGCAGAGAGTAAAGAGGAGCGGAGCAAGCTCTTGAAGTGAGGACAGTTGGCTGTTGGATCTCCATAGTGAAATGAGGCTGGAAAACCTTGGGCTGAGGACTTTGGCTATAACACCTGTGAGAATGTGCTCTGGCAGTTGAGAGACCAAGAGAATCCAAGCGCAGGAAGGAGAACTGGAGATTATGTGAAGAATAAATTAGAGAATTTAATATAGAGATGTTAGAGTATAGGCAGGAGTATGAGGGGAACAGAGAGTTAAATGAAAGTGCAATAGTTGAAAGATAGATGAGATGTTTAGCACGTTGACAGAAAAGCGTAGGTATGAAGTCCCTCAAGACTCCAGGATTCGCCTCAGAAAGAGAAGATTGACAGACCTTTAAGAAAGAACCAGAAAGAAGGGCTTGAACTTGTCCTTTGTTTTCTTGGAGGCTGGCTACCTGGGAAGAGGATGGAGTTTTCAGTGTGTCTGGAGAACTGAACTAATTAATGAGGTGAGGCAAAGGTTCAAAGGTACTGAATGTACCGACGAAGAGAGAAAGGCCTGAACTTCTGAGAAAACCTGGTCATGCCATCTATAAGGCAGAAGTTCTCTTTAGACTATTACATGACTCTGAGATGCATTGAGAATTTTTTACAAGTACAACCGCATTTGCAAGCCTGAAAAAGAAAACATTTATGAATAATAAAAAAAGAAGGTGCAGAAAACTTACTTTTACTATATATGCTTAAGCAAACACTGCTTGCACTGTCAGAAACCTCTGAGAAGGAGACGTGTATTTCTAAATACTCCCATCTTAGAGGTCATAACCCATCTTTTCTTTAGCAGCTCACAAATACATTGCACACCCATGTGGGAACCCTTGTAGTTGATTTAGTAGACTGAGTACCATGGGTCTTTTGTTCTCATTTTTGTAAGCTGTAAGCCTTTATCCTCCCCATCCTCCTCAAAAAACTAAAATATCAAGTGAATTCATCTATGAATCCTTTAGGCCTTTACCTCCCATGAAGTGTAACAACTAAGCAGTTAACATTTGTAAAGCGTATAATACAAATTTTAAGAGCCTTCAGAATGCATACGCAGCTCTGCTGAAGCTGTGTGCATCGAGTTGGGCATTATTTGAAATATTTTTTGTTCGGTGCTTTTTAAAGTTGGCAGCAGTACAGTGATCTTATTCAGACTGCTGGCTCCTCTCCTGTGGCAGCAAGAGACTACGAAAAACTGGAGAGGGCAGCAGCAGCAGATTACTTCTGGAAAGTTTACGATTAGACTTAAAATCTGTGTTTAAAAGTACTGGCTTGTGTGAACAAGGTCACTAAAATGAATTGCTCTTTCTTTTTTCTTTTTCAGTTAGGCTTTTCCTTTGTTAAGAACAGGAAAAAGAACCTTGAGAACAAAGGTCCCCAGATATATTTGTTGGTTGCCACCAGGGATGATGGATCTGGGTATGGCTGACTGCAAGAAATGTCCTCAGGCTCACTCTGCAGGTTCCTATAATGCACCCTGCAGTACTACTGCAACGGGATGCCCACACTTACTGTCTACCTCCCTTCTGTCCTTAACACCCAATCCCCATCTGCAGGATGCTTCAGTGCCCAAGTCAGCCACTTAGCCAGGGCAGGGGAGAAGAAGCTGCCCCTGCCCTCTGTAAGGGGTGGGACACCTCCCCGTTACACACAGAATTGGAGCAGCCCTGCACTAGAGCTGACTCCTCTCCTTTCAGGCAGGCCGTGAACTAATCTGGGTTCACAGGGAGAATCAATAGATGTCGATAGACGGGTTTTTTCTAAATCCTAAAGGTCAGCCCTAGATAGCGTGGCATGTTATCTTAAGGAAATAACAAGTGAAAAATTTTCAACTGGAGAGACAATTTACTGACTGCATGACTATCCAGGAGGTTTGGGGCTTGAATTTTCTTTTGTAATTGAAAGCTGAGAAAGATGCTTATTTACATTTCTGCAAATTAAGAAGACAGTGTCTATAAAAGGAATTGTTTTTTTTACCCCAGGTGACTCGGAAGACACAATGTCTGCGGTGACTCAGTCTCAGTGCTAAGCCTCTCTGTTGTCATTCATGGCATGTCCAATAAAAGTGATTTATTGCCTGGCTTCAAGTCAAGACACTTGATCATTATCATCATTTTTCCCCCCACATCAACCTTTTTGCATCTTGTGCAAGTCCAAGCTAATTTAGATAAGGTCATCGTCTAGGCCACTCCTTAAAACTTTTTGACATGGCTTTTCCTTTAGGTCCTTCCATCTCATTCTTGAAACATCTTTTGTAGTATCCCCAAGGCAGAGCTGAAAGAGAAGGTTAGTGGATAATTCAGTAGTTAAGCTATCCTCCAATATTTGATGTGCCTCCAAGGCATTAAATTTTCGCTTGTATGTGTTAAATTGCTGTGAGCTTTCTTCACTGGTTAATTATCTTTATGAAATATGTGGGGCTTGCAGTGATGCAGAACTTTGAAAAATTCTCCTCATATTATCATTCTAAAGGTGGACAAATAGATATTATAGATTTATCTCCATAGTCTTTGGAATATGTGTGTATATATATATGTACATATACAGATATGTATATGTGGAATAACAAAACAAATTAAAAGACTATTTAACCCTTCTTATAAATGCAACATGAACTTAAATCATCCCTTCCCCCCATTAGCTATAAATGCAGGAATCCTCTCTGAATATTTCTTCTCTTGTTTAGTGTGAAAAGCAAAGCAGGAACAAGATTTTAAAAGGATTTTTTCCCAAATCATCCCCACAGACATTCTCTGAAAAGGATAATCCATCTTAAAACAAGTTGACTTGCAAATTTGTCATGCCTCTGGCAGACCTGAAGAATGCTCCAGCAACTAAAAAGCCACCAGATCTAGTTCTTTCCACCAGCAATATCCTGAGGGATATTATAGATTTGGTGGTGGGCTTTGTGGACTGTTTTGACTGGCCAGTTAAGTGCAGAGGACAGCGCAGGCAAAGTACGAGGGACAGGAGCAACCGTCTGCATTTTATGGAACGATGAGGAAAGCAGGAATTGCTATGCATAATTTTTTTCCTTAAATCACAGCTTGCAAGCAGGATGAGTGTTCTTTGTGCATATTCCTGTCCTGAGTGCACTGAGACATCCCAGCTTTTTTCAGTGGCTCAGCAGAGAATTATTTCTGTGTATTTATTGGGTTAAATTCTTTTAAATGTATCAGTGAAAGTCTCTAAAAAACCCTCTATTTCGCCAGACTGATTTGAAATCTTTTTGTTACAATTTTTGATGGTATCTTACAGAAAATGAAAGTATCTTATTCACACAGCCACTTAGCGTTTTCCATTCCATTATAAGAATGCTAACATTACGTATATCACCACTGTGATACAGAGTAAAATCAATATGATTTTAATTACTAGTGGCCTGTGCTTCTGTTATCTAAGACTGCCATTGCACATATGGTGGACCTGAGGCAAATTTAGGTGTCACTGAATTAAGTTTAGTTTGTGTTTGTAACAAAGGTTTTCACATCCTAGGAAAGCAAGCTGTACTGTATTCTGTAGGGCTCTTTAGAGGCTGTTGTGTAGATATATGATGCGATTGTTTGATATTTTCTTTGAAATGGATCCGCACTTAAAGACTACATTATAATGTGTATGAAGAGGGGCCAAAACAAGGGAGTATGTGCACTCCTAATTCTGGAACACACTGAGTCATGCCTGGTAGAAGTAACAACCAGCAGGCAGAGCCAGCAGCTGAGACACTTGGGACCAGCATGCCATTTCTCAGGAAGCAGGTGGCATTTTGTTTGTCTGCAACCGTTTTTATTTTCCTCTCTGCCTCAATTTCTGCAGTAGGGCTGGGCTGTGCTGCTAAGGCTGTTTAACTGAGGAGCGGGGAGCTGTGAGGGTCAGCATTGCTGACCAAAGAATTCCTAGCCTAATGTATATAAGACAAAGATGGGCCACCAATAAGGGGACACTGTATTAGGCTTTCTGCCGCTTCAACTCCACTCCTGTAAATTGCAAATCTGAACAATGGCTGAGCAGGCAAGATCATCTTTACTTCAGCTTGTTGGATGATGAGCATGGAGATATTCTACTCAGCACATTTGAGAATAGCTGAATTTCTGCTCTTTACCATTCTGTAAATCTGCAGCGTCATAACCTAAATCCTGACTTTGCCAAATGCTTTTCTTTTTAGTTCAAAGAACTACATTGAGTTAATTTGCTATTCTCATGCTCCTCCTTTTCATGATCATTCACGTGGTTCTGTTCTGCTAGTCAGTTCCTCAGGAGAGAGCAGGGAAAGGAATACCCTTCAAAGTTTTATGAGGGTACACTCACAGAAGCTTATTAAATTTAGACTTGAAGATGTGCATGCCATAATTGCTCTCCATTTCTACTCTGCTCTGCAGCTCGCTACCTCTGGAGTATTGAACATGCCAAGAAAGTTCAGAATGTGGCTTCATTTTTAGGGCAACTCTGCTTAAACCTGAGGTTGTAACAAACTATTTGAGGATATTCTATGAGCAAAAAGAAAATATGTCAGAGGAATTATTTGTTGTGAATTGTTTACATTTGGCTGCTTAAATGAAAAAAATACAACCAACCATGTTTTGCAGTTAGTTCTGAACTTTTTCCTATTTTCACTTTCAATATTTGTCTTATAAGCTGCTGTGTGTTTTTGTGAGCAAACTTGTGAATTCGGCTTCCAAGCACAGCCGCAACAGTGAAAATTATTTAAGAATTAAGTTAGGATGCTATCTATTGAAAGGAAAGACTAGTGTTATTTTCATCCTGAGGCTGAAAGTGTCTCTCTAGCAACTGGAAATAGAGTTAGGCTTGCCAAGAGTTCCTTGTGAAGCAGATGGAGAGGCAACTAACAACCTTGCTGAAATCTTCTTGGCTAAGCCTTCTGAATTTCCACAGAGCTCCCAGAGTTACCTATCAAATTAACTCGATCGCTGCACTATATGAAAATATTCTTCAATCTTGTCAATGATTGTTGCAATTTTGCATCCTTTCCCCTCCCCAGATTCTGAACAGTTAAACTCTCAATTACCTCTCCACGTGCTTAAGAGTGGATCTGATTCCTGGAGAACTTCGATGGCCATGTGCATTGTATTTTATTATTGTCTTTACATTTTTTTTTACTGATACTCAAAAGACAACCAAGAATGTGATAATTATGTGCCTGCAGACTTTTAATGACTACACAAAATAGTATTATGTATGGCAGTATGCACTGAATGATAGAAAAGGCAAATGATTGCTTGTTGCAGAATGCAGAGAAAGAAACAGCCACAGACTCTACCGGCGTTCTCAGATGCACAACATGATCCAAAAACTGATTGTAAGATGATGCTATCAGTCTGTCTTTGCTTGCTGCCTGTGGGTTCTGAATATAAATCACCAGCTGTGTATGCTTCAGCTGATCCTCTTTGTTCCCACTGTGACCTTATAGTAAATGTATTGTTTTTTTCATTTATATTTAAGAAGAAAGTATGTTGGGACTTGCTTCCCTATCCACACAAACTAAATCAATATTTCAGACACATTCTGTGGTATCAATTAACTGTTCCTGATCAGAAGTAACGCCATCCATTTTAGAAGTTACCACACCATCCTTTCTGTTTGTTTCTTATTCTCACAAGTATGCAACCGACAGAAGTGGAATCAAAAGTTTATTTAATTGACATTGCTTCCTTTTCAGTTGCAAGAAAACTGTGTCTATGCAGAAAGCACACTGTGAAGTGAGTAGATATGTAGGTATAAAGTCATTGATGTTCTCCCTTTCCTTCCACTGTATGGTGCTGAGTATTCAGACCTGTGTCTGTGTGTCAGTTTAATTATTAAGAGCTTCTCAGTCCACAGACCCAAATTATGCTCTTTGATATGCATGGAACCCCTTCTCTGAAGCAAGAGAAACCATAACTAGTCAATTGTATGTAATGTGGCCTTCAAGGACTGCAGTGTTCACAAGCGGCCAAGAGTGAAGGTAGCCTGTACTTTGAGAGTGGGCAGGCTTTGGGAATTACAAAGCAATGTGTTACTTCAAGAGGTAAGAGTGAAATTTCAAAACTGTCTGGAGAACGTAGGTGGCCAAGCCTTGCAGGCAGCTTTGAAAGGCACAGCCTCAAGCTCTGCGTATTGAGGAACTGATCGCTACCGTTTTCATTGTAAACTCTGGGACAGTTTATAGCAAGTTGCAGGAAGGCAGATGGTGCAAGGAGCTCCTCTTCTCCTGCTGAATGTACAGAAGAGTAAGACATGAATTAGAAAATGCAGCAGGCATCTTGTGGATCGCTTATTTTGGCATTGTTCTGAATTTTACTCTGTTGTGTTAGATAAGAAAGTGAAAAGAACAAGATGATGTATTCTCACATAAGAAGAGCATGGACAGTAATATAGACATACAGGCAGTGGTCAAAAATCTAAAGTAGTATTCTGCATTCATGTAATCTTCCAGACTTTTTTTGAACCAAAATGGCAATTTGTGTACTAAATTAAAATTGGTTGAGAAACACACAATTTGTGGAAAACATTTTTGTCAGGAAATGTGTTTATTTTTAAAAGCTGTTTTTGACCTAAGCCCATTTGGCAGGGGACTACTGTGTGGACAGAAGGATTTCAGATGTATGTGGAAGGTAAAAATTATTAATGGAAAGAAATACTACTAATTCCCTGAAAGGAGGTAAGAGATTTCTTCTCAACTTTAGGTAGAAGGCAGGCTGGCTTGGTTATTTTCTTAAAAATGCATTCAAGATTAAATTATTAGAAAATGCAAGTTGGATTTTTGAGTAGTTTCAGATTTTTAATAAAACCTTTGAAGATCATTACCCATTTGCTGAAAATTTGCCCCCAAAACTCAGTTTAGATTTACTAAGAACGAGGCTTTTTTTTTTTCCTTTGTTAAAAATGAATTAATGTATAAAACCCCCTAAACCTCTATATACATAAAAGCAGGCCCTTTCTCCCTCCTCACCTCTAGAAGCAATCTGGGATAGCTGTGTAGTTGATTGCAGTAGCACACTCCTGTACTCTTTTTTCAATATTTCCATATCTGTTATCTATATTCCTTCACATTTGCTCACGTGTCTTTTTCTGGCTTCGAGCTCCTATGTCAGCGTGCTTTCAGTGTAAGCAATACTTCTGCTGCAATTTCCAAAAAAGAATTTCTCATTGAGGGACTCTCAAGTAGCAGAGAGGGAATAGGGCAAATCAATCCTGACAGTGTCAACACTAATTTATCACAAAAGAGCTATGGACAAGTACAGGGATAACATGATACTATGTGGAACAGCCCCATCACAATCTGGAAGCCTCTGCTATTGTTTACAGGCAATCTGTAATGGCACTGCTCTGACCAGGACTTGCTGTCTATCTGTATGTCCCACTCATTGGAATATACAGTTATGTTTTGACCCTAGCTAGCTCACACCAAGGTACGTGCGCATCATAACTCTTTTGCTTGAATGCTGTGTGTTCTGTGCAAATCTGTTGGCAAAAGAAAATTCTTTCTCATCTCGTGCTTATTCCTACAACTGCAACCAAAGAGAAGCATCATGCTATATGCAAGCAAATCGATCTCTGAGAAGAAGGCAATTTCCTGTTTTCAAGAACCTGTAATGAGATTAGGAAAAAAACCCCCACACAAATGTAGTAAATTCACTAAGGAGATTATTGAACTGAAGTCAGACAAGCTTGAAAGTGTGTTTCCTGTTTGTCCCACATTATAACTTTCCATTATTAGTTAGCCAGGGCTGATCTGATGGAAGTTTTTCTGCAGGAGGTACTTGGCACTTCCCTTCTTTAGACAAAAGATACAAATATTGACAACCGGAAAGTCGTGTACAAATATACATACAGGTCAAATATCTATTTTTCTCCTGGAGAAAACAAAGCAATCTACTCAAGATGCACCATATCCCTTAGGTGATGTAAATTATCCTGAATTTGACCCAAGTCTGTGGGTTTGCTCCGTTGAACCACAGCTGTGGCTTTGGCTCTGCCATACAGGCAAAGAGTTTCCTATTAGAAGCGTGAAGCCTCCTTGGGCTCTCCATAAAAGAGGCATCTGTGGGGTTTGCATTTGAATTCTGAAAGGTTTCAAGGTTGTGATGGAGCAACTCTGTAGAGCATGACCTGACTTCATTCCCACTTCTGAGAGACACATACTTTTTCCGTAAATCTAGTTCCTTTGTAGGCAACATTTTCAAACAACTTCATCTTAAAGATATTCCATATTTGCAGTTACCCAAGATGAGAACATGTAAAGAAGCAGTTATAGTTTCACAGATAAAGTTTGAAATAGCTAAATAAATAAAGATAGTTTGGAAATAAAGCGTTTATGTATGCTTAATCATATGCTAAGTGAAATAAGTACTTCACATCTATTTTTTCACAAGGTAAAGCAAAAAACCCATACCACCATATGTTGCACATAGTTTTTCTTCTGAATAGTATGTTCATTATAGCATAAAACATACTTAAAATTGTGCATGTACTTATGCTTTTCCCCATGCTTTGGTCAGACCCAGCTTTGCCTGCACCAGTTGGTGTACAGTGAATCCGTTCAGATACGGAAGCCTGTGGATAATGTACCAGGTAATTTGTTACTGACATGTATCATGGAGTTCACATGACACTTACCCTTACGTTCTGCACTCACTGTGTTTTGGTTTCCTAAGAAAGTTGGAAGTGTTTCTTCTGACGGGGAGAGTTGAGAGGGCTCGGACCTTTCTACCTGAGATGACCCTGCACTAGCTCTGGTCTACAGAAGTGCTGAATTCCCTTGAGATAAAAGCAGGCTGCTCAAAAAGTGTCTCTGTTACGGATTTGTGCTTGACTTCTACTTTCCTTCCTGAAGTACTTCTAAGGCTTTTTGCACTTCTGCAGCTGCAGTTGCATAAGCTTTATGCTGTCTTGCTGTCAGGAATCTCAAAACAGCAGGTGCTTCCAGTGTGGGCTTTTCAGTGTGTGCTGACCTCACTGCTACTCTGGTCCTAGGTTAGCTATCTTCAACCCAGTTTACAGCTAAAAGTAAACTGCAGAAGTAGATTTTAAATGCATCACACACTTCCCAGCAGAGCCGTTTCATTTGATTACAGCGTTCTGTAAGTGAGATGAGCCCAGAGCCTAAATGGACAGGGAGAATTTCTTTCTGGCTTGCTGTTTCTCTCCTGTAGTATGTGAGGGTTCTCCTAAGAGGCTGGATTGCTGGTAACTCAGTGGTGAATCCTAACTCTTACAAAATTGCCTCAGTATGGGGCACCTGTGGTTTAGCTTTGTTTTGGGTTTGTTTGTGGTGGGTTTTTTTAAAATTTATTTACTCTGGAATAAAGGAAGCATTATATCTATTCAGCAGATGTGAACTTTCTTCCTATCCTGTAGCTCTCATTTTCAACCTTCAATTTGCTAGGCTGAAGCTATGGGGAGTTAACCTTTGTCTTGAGAAGGTCTGAAGTTATTCATGAAACAATTAGACATTTCATCCAATGTCAAGTATTCCAAGATGCTAAAATCCCTTTAGTACTAGGGACCCTGTATAAAATGGGGTTTCTTTAAAGATGGCTGGATAAATAGGTGTTAAGCCTTGCCTTGTAGATACATCACTGCCTTACTTCACCCAATTTCTCTCTCACAATATCCAGGAACCTGTGATGGATCAGAATAAGTGTTTAACACTGCTGTGAGGTTCCACTGACTGGTGGGTAGCTGAGTCTAAGAGAAACATTTTTACTGAACAATGTGAGAACAGAGGACTACTACTTCGATTTTGTTTACTTACTTAGTTACTACCACAGAAAGTCAAAGTACTGTCAAGCCCCCACAAAGATGCAGCTTGTGAGCTTGCCTGGTAGGTTTGCTGTCTGTCACCCAACTGTCAGCGTGTTTGTTAGACTTGTTTCAAAGAAAGGGCTCTAAATGCAGAAAGAAAACCACCCCACTAGACTTGTTGAGTGTAAAAGGTTGGCTATACTCTTAGTAGCTATCGGTTTCACGGCATTGCTGATCTACTTTAGTTTCCAGAAATTTTTTTCTGTTAGTAATTTTTACTTACCATTAATGCTGCAACTATCCTCCGTGGGAATATGTAACAATGAAAAATGCATGTCGAAGATTGTTGAAATTTAAATGAAAGATACACCATGCAGAAAAGTAATTCAATCAGGAAAATTTTTCATGTCCTTTCATGGGAGAAGAATACAGAGCGCCAATCGGTATCTCAAAGTTCAGGTTGAATTTAGATCACAACGGCTGAAAAATACGGTATATCGGTTGTAAGGGAAGATGAGTTGCAGCTCAAATGGTGATTGTGTCAGATAAACAGGCAGTTTCTTGAAGGTTGCTTATAAATTTTTTTTAAGTATTTATAGCTATACTTTATCATTAAAGGAAAGTCTGAATGGATATAGGTCTGTCTTTACATACTGTGCTTCAGTACCTTCCTGTACATTGTAAAGGATGTAACAAGATTTATTGGCAATAATGACTGCTCTGTTTGTGAGAAGCATGGGAAACCTTGGAAGATGAATGACTGAAGAAAAATAGTGGTGTGCTGCTATCTGTCCAGTTATTAGCAAATGCACGCAGAGTTGCTCCATTTAATTCATTTTTCTCTAAGGGGGAGTCACTTCCAAGAAACAGCCTGAAACCTTGATAGAAACCCCTTTGGAACAGCTGCTCAGTCACAGAGAAGCACGATGAGGCAGCCTCCCCTATTTACAAAGAACAGAGTCCTGCTAGACTCCAATTTGCTCTGCGGTAAGCGCTGACCTCAACACCCACTGGGAGAAGGGAATTTGAAACTCAGAGTTACTCAGCACTGCCTAGGATTAAAGGCTCCAGTTTCAGTCTGTTTAAATGCATGCTCAAACTTTTTTTGGTACCTTGAATTAGATTATCAAAACAGAATTAGATTTAAGAACGCCAAAATTTGATGTGAAATGGAACTCTTATTTTCTTGCTTGCCTCAATTATGACAAAGACCCCTGTACTTTTTGTACTTTCATGGCAAGTGCCCAATGCAAAGAAAAAAGACTATAACAAAAATTAAGAGCTTCCCTTTGCTGGACTCCCTAGTAGCAGTCTAACTTTGAACAGATTGGTATCCACAGCTCCAGCTTCAAACCCTAAAAGAAAGTGGCTCTGTCTCATGGTTTTATTATATGTTTTTAAACTACATGCAATGAGATAAGCGGTGATTTAGTGGTTCTGCAGTGCTTTACTGACTCAAGTTCACATTATAACAGACTGCTAACCCCTACTTCTCACCTGTAAATCCAACCTATAAATTATAAAAATGCTGGCACAATTGTTATATTATTATTTTTTTATAGCTCTCAATTTACAACTGTGGCTGTCCTTGAGCTGGTTCTTTGTATTTGTAAGTGTCTCCTGAGGGAGGATTCATTGACTAGTGACTCCACATTTTAGCTCAGAGAAAATTCAGTCTCATTCTGGGGTCTTCAATTTTTCACAAGACCTTACTGTTCCTCATTGATTATTTACTGAGGATTAATTATGCTGTCACTTAATGTATTTACAATATATGGACAATGTATTGGCTCAGTTATTCTAGTATGGTCAGCATTTTTCCCTGGTATGGGGAATGTTTGTGTTATTAATTGCTGGAGGAGCAACATGCTGCTGTTAGAATGAATGGAAGTGATCGGTTAGCTAAGTTGTATTTATTCCCTCAATAAATCTATGAGGATAATTTTCTCTTGCTACTCAGAGAATTGGGATGCCTACATCTTTTGCCTTGAAGGCATCAGAAAAATTGGTGTTTCATGAAAGAAGATTACTCTCTGTTTGGTTGTTTTACACAGGTCAGTGCACTGTCCAGAGAAATGTGATACTATCTGGATCTGCTTTTTTAAATGTGTGACAAAAGAAGCGTGATCAAATACAGGAAATATGTGATATGGATTCTTACTTTTAGTAGTTGGAAATTTCTATCCATTCATCTTGCAGAACTTTAAAGATAGAAAGATAGGTGGATGTTAAATATATAATTTAAAATGTGTCTTAAAGAAGTTCAGAAAGAGGAAGTAAGATTTGAAATCGTGAAGAACTAGGTATTTTGGTACACTGAGACTAGTGCTAGTTCTGCTCCTCCAAGAAATCTACACAAGGGCTAAAAGAGAGGACATCCCAGGAGGTTTTCTCCATAAAATGTTGTGCCTTTGGAGGGGACAGCATCGTCATTGTAGTTTCCTCCGCTTGCTTCTCCAGAGGCTGTTCAGTATTAGCCCCAAAGTTGTTAGGAGAATGCTAAAATTTACTGACAAGATTTCTGCTGTACTGTCAAGCCAGTTCCCCAGCACAACTTAACATCTCCATACACAGAAGCATATACATCTTACTATTTATACAGTATACACCTTCTGTGAAAAATGGTTCAAGTCCATGATGTGAGCTGTGGGAGAAGCACTGAGATGAAATGTCATTGAGATATCGCCTGACGTTGTGATGTATTGGCACCTAAAATTACTCAGAGGCAACTGAGAGCCATATGGCCTCCAGGCTGAGTCGCAATGTCGAGTTTGAACATTTGTCCCTCTCAGTCCTTCCAGCGGGTCCCCCTTTTGGATCGCTGGACTTTTGAGATCCCAGGAAAAGGGAATTCTGCCACATGAAAAGTGTGAACCTGTGAGCAGATTCTCCAGAAATGTGTTCTGAAGGTCATCTTATTAACTTGGTAATAAATAAACAACGTATAGAGGTTGAATTTAGAGGTCAGGATGAGGCACAGCTTTGCTTCTATTGCAAAAAGGAGAAAATCCATCACTAATACTTTTTTCCTGATTTGGATATCTAGTAGTTCCTTCTTGGGTGCTGTGGCAGATGGTTTTCATGTGTTTAAATCCATCGTAGACATAAATCCCAGACTAACAGAATCCCTAATCCTCCTCCTTGGTTTACCTAGTAAAAGATGAAGTTATTAGCATGAGAGCAGAAAGCACTCTGAATTATCAAAATAATCCTAAAAGCTTCTAGGGCTGTGACATGCAGAAGCAGAAAGGGTTTGAACATTATTCTTCCACTTTTTTTATACAGGACTAAGGCAGCATTTCTAGCTGACTATTGTTTGTTTTCTTAGTATGATGTTGCTTGTGTCAGATGCTGGTTCTGTTAGATATTTGAATGTTATAGATGTAGTGTTTCACGCAGCATCCCAATCAGTTAATAAGAGAAAATATGCAGGACTTCCAGAGAACCCAAGTTATTTAAAATCTGGTCAGCTTCTGCAAATAATGCAGCTTATGCTGGGTGTGCTCAGAATTGCCTGCACTTACCTTACTTTCATAGGAATCCAGTCTGAATGAGAGCTCTTCTAATCTGAAATTTCTTAAATACTTGAATCATTCTAAGACTGCGTTTTACAATTATAAATTACATTTGATTAGTAATGGTTTTTATCAACTGATTTTCTCCCATCTGTGGACAAATATCTGTCTGGAGGCCCCAGACAGTGTGTCAAACAGTGAGATAAAGCACGAATCATGCTACGCTCACCCTTGCAGTGTTACCTTGGCTATGGAGACCTCATGTACAAATATAGATCTCCAGGAACGTCTTACTCAACACCTTTGTGTCAATGGTGTGAACAGATCTCGCTCACACACACTTTCTGTGAACTGAGTGAGTTTTCTAAGATCTAAGATTGATGTCAAGGCATATAGTGCCAGGCCCGAGATTTAGTTAATATTAGCATAAACGTGGTGTTCTTATTTTAAGGGACACGTGTCTGTTAATAACTCAATAGCTTTTGAATGAAGACATCATATCTGAGACCGTCATGCTGTGTTGGATACTGAACTTCCTGTCCCGTAGCTCCTCAGCTTTAGCACACTGGGTGGAGTTGAAGCCGTGCTGCAGTGAGCTCCATGGCACAGCACTCCAACCTTACCTACCTTTCTGCATCTTCTGACAGTCTTCTGTAGTCATTGACTTCATGTCTAGGCCATAACATACAGTGATGCTACTGGCCTGCCAACAGACAGATCTGAATGTTCAGAATCATTAAATTGCTGGCCTGATATCGAAGCAGAAGTTTCCTGTGCCTGGTATTAGGATACATGCTTTTTTGACTTCAAAGAATTCAGAATTCTAGTATTCGGTGTTTATGTCAAGCCAGAGACCTTTATGAGATGGCTGACTCTCTACCTTGGTGCATGACTGCTGAGAGCCATTGTAATTCTGATGTCTCTGGCCTAGCAATCTTTCGTACTAACTTGGTATCAAGGTGCAAGGCTCTTTTCGTTGTCATTTCCATATTAACTCTAGGATACCAGGACGATATTAAACCATCAGTTTCAGGAAGAGTTACTGTGTCTCTCCCGTGTCTGTGTGTATGCGAAGACAGAAAACTCTGGCTCATCATCTCGGATAAGATGGGCTGGGGACACAGTGTTAGTGCTACGCCAGTCTGTCTTCAGCACAACCTGCCTGACTTACATGAAAGCACAACTGTTTGTGAGGGTACAGTTTCAGAAAAAAAATAGCTGTGTGATGGTACCAGTCTTACAAAATTCCTGGGCTAAACCTAATCTGTGATCACACTGATCATTTAAAGGAGAAATTACTGAAAAAGAGGATCTTGTTTCTTCTTATTTGCAGTGACAGCACCGTCACTGAATATGGAAGAATTCAGGTATGTGCGTGTAGCTCTAAGGTAACATTATCATCTTACCAGGAGCAATATAATTTAGTTAGAGTAGTTCAGAACAATATGATACCTTAAGTATCACATGTGACAGAGTGTTCAAGAAATATATAATGGTTGATCTGAAAGAAGAAATGTTTATTCACTGGAGAGGCCTGAAAAAGGAGGAGGGGCAATTACTGTGAGTAAAAGAGGGAAAACCCAGGTACGCTGGATGCCTTAGAAGTTTGGGAGAAAGGCGAGACTGGGAAGAGGATATAGATCTTTGTGTAGGAAAAGCAAAGGAGAACCGCAGGAAGACAGCTGTAGCATTCTGAAAGCTTATTCCACACAGTAGGATTAGCTCCATGCAGTTCACTGAACAAGAGCCATGCATTGACTGCATGACAAAAGCAGTCTATGGTTATTCACTGTCTCATGTTTTTTATTCGTTCTTTCTATTTCTTAAAATTTTTTTAGTACTTTTCCCCCTTTAGTGGCTCACATTATTTTACTTATCGTCTGTGTCCTAAGGGATTTTTAAGGAGGATTGAGAGCTGCATTTGTGTCAGATGGAGCCTGAATGCTAATTACCAGCCTGACAGGGTATAATAACAATACAAGAGCATCAGTGAAGGAAAAAAAAATGAGCAGAATATACAATTATTTTATAAAAGAGTTTCTTTCCTTGAGGGAGAAATCTGCACATTTACCATCTGTGACAAAGGAGATGTTGAACTGTATAAGTGAATTACCCATAGCTCTGCGTACATGTGTGTGTGGAACAGGATGAACTTGAAATGACATTAAGCAATTTTGTTATTGCAAGAAAAGACTAGAAAAGGTACTGAACTGCAAAGCTGCATTTCCTCTCTTTCAAAAGCCTAATTCAGGTTGATAAATGAAACATGATGTAAAGCTGAAATACTATATAGACTTCTATGGAAATGTTTATTATACTGCACAAAGCTTTCATTTTCCTTTGTGCCATGTTCTAGATGGAAACTTACAGCATGTTGAAAGAAAAATGTAGAAGACCTAAGTTGTGTAAGTATTAATGATCTATTTAGATGGAGTTTATTTATGTACAACAAAGGACTTTTTAGCAGTAATAAGGGATGGCTCCCAGCAACAAAACCCTCTTACTGTAATATAAGTTTATTTTTTAAAGTTCTTCTCATAATTAAATTGATAATATATACTACTGTCTGGGTTTCAGTCTGATTTTCAGTTTTTACTTAAGGAGCATCAGAAAATTAGGCCATATGACATTGCAAAAATTAAATTCTGGATTTCCTCAGTTAACTTTTTCACATGCAAGAGGTGGCTTCTTACCTTTGTACCCCTCGTATATTTGATCAGAAATAGCCCTTCACAAAACTCTTAGCTCAAGTCCTGTGTAATCATGTGTGATCAAATGACAGCTGAATCTGGACCTTTCACATGTGACATCCTTCAGCTTGCAAAAGAAAATAATAGAATATGTTTGATGTCTGAATTGAGTGCCAGGAGCTAGAGCACAGAAATACGTGGTACAGGCTCTGGAAGGCAGCAAAGGGTTAGACTCTGTGGTGCATGAGAAGAGAATAACTTTCCTCAGGAAGCTTCCAATGGGGAACCTGACCTACGGTGCATTTCTATCATCTTTCCTCTTACTAATGTTCTTAGGCCATAGCTAACAGCAGAATCATGACTGTAGTACTAAACACTGATTTGTAATAAAGTAGATGAAGCAGCCAAAAAGGAGACCAATTTTAGAAGAAACCCAGAACATAGAGAAAAGAATTGAAGAAGAAGCTGTAGCCAGATGGTCTAACTATCAGTGCTGTGAACAAACCATTTTAAAACACAGTGGAAGAGTTGTAGACAACCATATACAAGAAGTGACAGATGGAATTTCTGTGGATCAAAGGAGGAGTGTGTGTACACTGCAGTCTCAAGTACATCAATAACATCTACATATTATATATGGATAGAAACACATACAATAGTGTATACATATTCACTTGAGTTATTGTGTTATTTTCTGTTCTTCCTCAAGAAGGACATCATCAGAATTTTCCTGTATTCCTTGGAATAATTTCAGCAGCTTGCAGACCTTAACCTTTAACACGAGCCTTGATCATTACAGGAACAGGAAAACGCTGTTATCACCAGTTCACCACAAAGCAGTGTCCATGCAAAAATATTTTGATTCTGACTGTAAGGAGCACCCTATTGCATAGAACGTGGGAGTCAGTTATAATGTGTTTGGCATTACACAGCTTTCATTTGGCCAATGGTTAGCTCTCCTCTCCTCACGTAGGTGTTTATAAGTAAATTTTCTGTGTATATTACTACCCCAGTGAGAATTTTAACTGAGTTAAAGAATAGCAATAGTGAAAGGCCAGTCTTGAGACTACAGCAGAAGTACATGCAGACGAAGCTGTTACGGTACTAAATTACTGTATTCTTATTGCCATATTGAAGGAACATTATATGATACCACTAGAAAGGCCAGTGGATAAAAGCCATGGAAGTTTAGTGTGAGTCATCAGTCATCATTAACTATTTGAATACCGAGTCAAACATTTTAATAATGTGTCAAATATTTTAATAGTGTAGTCTATTTTTTAGTGTATATTTCCTTGCAGTTTCTTGTCAGGGAAAATATAAGGTATGTTATTTGTCTTCCTACATTTCATTCCACAGTCAGAGTTTGACAGTAACATTATTTTCAGAATTTAAATACTAAAAATGTAAATAATACATGTCCTTCCTGTATCTGTGGCAGATATGTGACAAGCTGGCATACCATGAATGAAATACTTCAAATATTTTTGCATAGAAAGGACAGGCATTACATAGGCTACGTACCCAGTTGTAGAGACAACTGGTGAGATCCTAACTCTGTAAGTTGGTGGAAAAACTCTCACTGGCTGCACTGAATGCATTCTTTTACCCAATTATTTTAGAAATACAGATAACCAGATCCCTTCTTCAGCATGAAACAAATGAATTTATGCATTGTAGCATCAAGCCTCAGTGGTTAAATCCATCTTACACCGTAACTTTTCCCTCCTCTTCTGTTTTTAAAAAAAATCATCCTTTCTAAATTGAAAGTTCAGTTTGTTGCTATCTTTCTCTTTCCAGGGGAAACTAAGAACTATTTTTAATGTTGTGCTTTCAACAGATATCTCTCCAATTAGATATGCTCATATAATTAGAAAGCTGTTTTGCTTTAGCTTTATTTAGCACTTCTATGTGTTCTACAAAACTATGTATTTCATGCAGGTTGTGACATAAGCTATATATAAGTATAGCAATTTGCAGGGATTTTTGATCATTGTGTGGACCAAATTAGAGTAAAGTGCTAAGAACTCCATGGCCATATGAATTTATTTGCAGCTAAAATACAAATGCTGTGAACCAGACTGCATATTAGTAACAAACACAAGCCATTCACACGATAGTCAGCAAAGACAGAATTGTGCCTTCATTCATATGGTTGCTCCCTGGTAGTTAAGAAGTTAGAAGGATGATACAAGTTGGACTTAATGGTTAGTTGATCTGATCAGTACTCAAAACCCCAAACCTGTATCAGTTTGAAATATATGTGATTTTTCAAATTTGCTGTCACTATATCCTTGAAAAACAGTAATTCCTTTATGCGTCCCAGCATAGCAACACATTACAGCAGTGTAGGCTGTTTCTCTACTATTAGGCAATGATTCCCTTGAAAAGAGCATCAATTTCAGAAAATAAAGAGTAGCTCATAAATTCTGGTAGACTCCTTCAATGTAGAAGGTAGTTATGAAAATACTGCCCTGACAAGCAAAATGGATGAGCCTAGGCAAGGGCAACCAGTTCTCTGTGTCAGCTTCCCAACGGAAATGCCACTCTTTTCCGGTTTTAGTTGCTCATGTACAATTTGGAGAATCTAAGCTATCAAAATAGGTACCTTATCTCAAACAAAGTTGACAATTGGCCATACCTTGTACAAGCAAATATTTGGGCTTCATCTTTCAAATTACTTCGTTATTTTTCTATTATGGATGACCTTGTGGATTTCCTGCCAAATGCCTGTTAGTAAGAAGCTCTTGCCCAAAGATGCTTGCTCCTGATGGGAAAAAAATAATTTTAACAGTGTCCTCTGTTTGAAGATGTGATCATCAGCAAGCACAAACTGATTATCGACAATATTGTGAGGGTCCGTAATGTTTGGGATTGTCTCTTGCTGAATAGGACAGATGTAGCACATTCAGTGTTCTCCACTAACTGGAATAGCGATTGGTGTAACATCTGCTCAGTGCTGAAATGTAGCACACCAGCTGCGTTTGTTGCAAAACTACACTGAGCAACTCGGGAGAAAGTTACTCTCTTCATCTTCTCCCCAACTTGTACAGAGTTCCAAAGCAAAATGGGGGGGTGGGAGGAGTCTTCTTCATGGTTTGAGCTCGATGTTTTTTCACTTGAATTATTTTGTGGATGAAGGAGAGAAAAAGTGCAGATAATAATATTAGCAATAGAATTAGTAATAAAAACAAAAAACATTTTCTAGTATTCAAAATTTAATTTCTAGTTTAGAAAATTTAAAATATCTTCCATAATTCTTTCATCCTCAGCAAATTCAACTATCTCATCATGCAGTATAAGTTAGAAAATGTCATACTGGAAGTTGTTCATGCAGGTTAAGTTCATCTGTCCTGTACTTCTGTGTTTATAGAACCTTTAATTGCATAACAGATAGCATCACAGAATCATAGAATGGTTTGGGTTGGAAGAAAGCTTGAAGATCATCTCTTTCCAGCCCCCCTGCCATGAACATGGACACCTACCACTAGACCAGGTTGCTCAAAGCCACAGTCTTTTTCCATGCAGTCTCATACTATGCTTGACAACACAGAAAATAACTGAAGTAATAATTATATGCAGCATTGTAGATCTTAAATTTAAGCAATTTAATCCGTGGTGTATTAAATAAGATATCTAAATTCAAACTTGAGATAATATTTTGCAAAACACACTATATACCCACGCTGAAGTTTGGAACTGGTCTCACTTCACAGCTGTGCAGGTGGCCTCAGACTCATGCCAAAGTTTTGGTCTTAAGAGTTTTACCCTAGTTAAATGTTAGGATTACTCTTGAATTTCTTATTTTAAAAGCAGTGGCACTTAGCAGCACCCCAGATTTCACATCCCCATCATACTATGTCTGACAAAGAACATCATGACACATGTCCTGGTGTGGGGCAGAGCTTACATTGTAAGGTGGTGGAATTGCTGGGGTTGAGGATGTGGCAGTGGTTTTGTGTGTGTGCGGTTTGACTCATTCTCAAATAATCTGTCTACTCTGTATGGATAAAAGATCCTGTGACACATTTTGTAAGAGTAGTGGTTTGCTGTGCTGCATGTTGGGGTAGCATGTTCACAAACTCCTCAGGGGGCTGTTACAGTCTAATATTGTCAAAAGCTTCAGAACCTCTCAAGCAGAACTCCCACTGGAGCCGAAGGGAGTTCTTCATGCCCGGCACTTGCAGGATCATGCCCATGAATGTAGAGCATTTTAGGATTCCCTGGGAAGAAACCATAACCCTCACAAGAGAAATGCCTTTCCCATTTCTGCAGTATTGGAAAAACCTCTGTATGGTTACAGTTTACAAAATATTGCAGAAAAAATATGAATGGAAAACTATTTTTCCTTCATTTTGTTTAGATTAGCTATACAATTAATAAGCAAAATCTTTTCTGATCCTAGGCACATCCTGTTAGCCTTTGCAACAGCAGACAAAATGTCTAAACTAATGGTGTAACGCTGAAGTATGACCGAGGTGCAGACTGGTGGAGCTTTCTAAGCACAAGGGAGGCGACTCCTCATTCGGTACTTCACAGCATGAAACTTTCCAATCCAGATGCTGGTTACTGGCCAAAGAATAACAGCACGCTTAAGACAGGCAAAGACAATCTTGCAAAACTCCTTAGCCCCTTCTTGATCCTCAGCTATTTGAGTGCTGAGCATACCCCTTAGCAAAGCATCCTGTGCAAAGGTCTGTGGGCAGTGCAGAAACTAAGAAAAGAAGTATGGCCATCCCGAGTGAGCACACTTACCCTCTGATATTCTCCTCTTGCGTTGTCAAACAGCCTGTCACAGTAGTTGAGGCAAGCCAGTTTGCCTTCTGATACGGTGGCAGCCTCACCTTAAAATGTTTTGATAATATTTATCTTCTCCACAAGGTTGTTGTGAGAGTTAATCACGCCTTTAAGAAGCACTTTGGGAGTTGAGATTACTGCTAGCAGTATCTATAATCCACAAAATAATATAGCAGTGGAAGCTCATTCGGTATTTTTTCCTCATTTGTATTTGATTGCCATTTCTGTTTTCCAACTGATACATTAATTCAAAACTTACTAACATAAATCCCTGCAAATATTTGCCATTGATGGTCTTAAATACATGCGGAGCTTTGTCATCCCAATGATAAATACTGCACTTGAAAAGGGAGCATCCCAATCACATTTGACCTGTTATATAGATAAAGTCAATAGTGTCTGCAATTACTCTGCGATCCAACAATTCAAACCAATCTGTTTTTAAAGACAAATCGTGCACAAACTCAAGCTAAGTAGTGGTCTTCTATGATTCTGATTCATGCTGTGCTGACAAACCCTCATAAAAGCAGATAAGCTGTATCAAAACCTAATTAAGAACAGAGTGTTTTGTGCCTCCTTTGCATGAAATTAAATAACGGCATTCTGGGAAGAACTAAAGCAACAAAATCCAGCATATTTTTTCTTATTCTTACATAGAACTTTAAAACATGTCTCAGATTTTTCTGAAGCTTCAATTACTATATGTATCTCTGGGATGTGAATGCCAAAAATGAGCCATAGGCAGCAGGAAAAGATTTCTTATTTTGCCAAGTATTTTGGTCTTGTTAATTCAGGGTTGAGAGTCTTTAGAAAAATAAGCCTAAATTATTCCTTATGGAATTAAGACTAAAGTTCTTGGCTTCCCTTAGTAACATGCTTCGTTCACTTTATTGATTTTTCCGTAGAGATATCTTGTTCAATCTTTGGGGAAGAATATAGTACCTGATCAATTGATCGAGTAACCTTGAGCTTTGCAAACCAACAAAAAGAGGTTCGAAAATAACCTTGTATTAACTTGCTGCTTGGTATCTCTACTGATTTAGACTTTGTCCCAAGTATATATGGCCCTAGCACTCCTCCATGTTGTCTGGTGGTGAAGTGCTTTAGCAGCACAGTATGATACCTGGAATGAACTAGGGCCAGTAGTTACACTGATTTGAACAAGTTGAATATGTCTCAAGATTTGAGCACTTTCTCCTCTACGCTTGATTAACAACAGAAGAAGTATCTTCCGTGTATATTTTCCTAGGAATATTACCATATTCACTGAAAGAAGTCGACGATGTTAGAAGAGTGTACGAAAGTCTGTGTTTAAAATTAAGTTCGATAAGAATCAAACCTCCGTCTAATTAACATAATGATCTACATTGCATGGTAGTACATTTTAATCTTTTGTGAAGTCAAGGTAAAATAAAACCAGTGGTTTTACCATTTCTGGAACTCACAATTTGAACTTTCCAAACCTTAGGCTTAACAATACCCTCAGGTATTAACGTTGTGCCTGTTTACAGAAATGAAAGAAAAGGCAAATGAACTGAGCACTGCTCGGGTCGCTTTGTATTCAGAGTAAGGTTTTATGAAAGCAGCTAAATTACCTTCCATGTAGACAAAATATTTTTGTTTATTTTCCCCTGGTTTATACTGTAATATGCTTTTTTTCAAAATACACTTTACTTTTTATGCTAATCTTTTAAAAATATTTTCCAACTTATTTACACTTTAAATAAATATTTGTCATCTGCCATGGAAAGTAGTTTTTTGCAAAGGAGTATTGCTGTCCTCTTTCTACCTTTATGCCTTCTGTCTCTTTTTGACATTTATCTAAAACGGCTCCAATGTGTCCTACAGATTTAAGTCTGAGAGTACGTGGGGAAGACAGTTGTCTCAGAGTAGTTTGGCTGCACTCCCAGTGGAGAAATAGGAAGTGGTAGCAGTTCTGAAACAGCACCTTTTAACTGCAGACACCCGTAACCTCGGCCTGCTGAGAACGAGAGAACAGGGGAGCTACCTTGAAAAGGGTAATTCTGTAGGAAATTCTTTGTTGAAAAGGGGTAGTTGTCAACTACTAGATTTCAGTGAGATTCATTAGACTAGAAAGTCACAGCATCTGAATCACTCCAGCTTGAAGAACATTTGTGGTAGATGTATTTCCAGTGGATCCAGTTCTTAATCTTCAGTCACATTAAGTAATTTCATTGTAAATTTTCATTCATTAATGTTTGAATCTCTGCTTTTTACAGAAACATTATCAGACATCAATGCATTACGTTCTCGCCAGAGATTCCATAAAACTGTCCATTCCATCTGTTTTGAGCCATTCATGTTAAGATGGGTATCTCTTTTGCCATTAATAAAGTTTCCATGAACATGTAGCCCTTTTCTTGAATGCTTCTTAAAGCTTTGAGGCACTTTTTTCAGATTGGCATCTGAAATTCAAATATATATCTGTGCACAACTTAAAAATGATTAGTCATACAATTTGATTGGTGTTTTTCTTGTTCCCTGACTGGTATGAATGTTCCCAGAAGGCTATATTTAAATGATCTCATCCTGAGATTAAAATGTATTTTCCCTGAACATCTGTGCCTGTAAACTGAATGCTCACGAGAAGTGACTATAAATGGGCTGTTCAGATGTGCAATTCAAATGTGTCTAAGTCTAATTCAATTGAAGATTTAAACCATCATTCTCTTTTTTTAATTTTTCTTTTTTTTTTCTTTTTTTCTTTTGTCTGTATTTATCCCATTTCAGTAGATCCTGGTAATAACTAGTAAGCCTAACTGCCCATTCCAAAGCCTCGTGTGTTTCTAGTGCATATATGTAAAGCCAGTGGGAATGTTTCAAGGCAGCTGGAGAAAGGTGGTAGTGAGACAGTCCTATAGGCAGAATTAGACACTGCTAACAAAAAACAGCTGAAGGAACAGGTGATGATTTCATCTTTAATTATCTTCACAAAAAGATTGCGGATTACCTATGACTGGGTCAATATATCATTTGTTAAATATATGGCTCCTGCTGAATAGGAGTATGTGGCATGGTAATGTTCTATACATTTCTGTACACATATAAGGTATAAATCCGGGGATCATCTTCCATTTTAGAGGGAAAAATGCTGATTGCCTTTTTTTGCAAATTCAGAGGAGTTGCCAATCTTTTGAAATGCAAAATGACTGACTTTCATTGCTCAAAGACTGATTTCTGTTAGGTATACAAATGGAAATGTGTAGAATTTTTTTCTATAAATGTCAGTAACACAAAGCTTTTCAGGTGGAAGCCACCATTCCTAAAATATTTTTGCTGCATAAGCAGATCTGTAGTCTCACTGCAATTGCTTTGCAATCTTTACAGAGGCAATCACCAAATAAAATTGTAATATGTAATAAAACTGATATGAAAAAGGAGAAATTTATTTCCAAGTTTAAGTTCCTTTTTTACAAATAATTTAGTAGTAATAGAAATGTATTAGAGAATTTCCCACAATAGTTTTATAATTTTTTTGAAAATTTAGTGCTTCATTTCAGACATCTGACTTAATGGCTGGGTCATTTGGGAAGTTCAGTCCCACAAACACGGTGTTAGGAGTAGTGTTACTGCTCCCACACAAATGATCGACTTTGTTATCTTGCAGGTGTACATACGGAGGTTAATGGTGCCATTTTTCATGCTATGTATTTATTACTTTTTTATTATGTATTCCGCAACCCCTACAATCTTTCGCACACACACACACAATCCTTTTAACATCTGTAGTTTGCTGTGAAAAAGCATAGCACATTTAGTTTAATCAGTGGTCTGAAGCCTGATTTTCAGTATAGTCTCATCCTTTTCTAAAAACCTGGGGCACAATAGCGTGCCTTGTATTGAACAAGTGAAACTTGAGGCTTCCTGAGTCATTGCTAGGGAAAGTGACAGCACGGTTTCGGTTTTCCAGCAAATGTAACAACAGTCTGGAATTGTAAAAATGTCTCATAATATTTTACGCTTTTTGTTGATATGCAGAATATGTCCGTAATGCAGACTTACAGACAATAATAATAGATGCTAAATGTTCGTGATTTTTATTTGCTTATTTTAGCCTGCTCATAATGTTTTGACCTGTGTTTTCTTTCATGGCTAGGTGCCTGGGTCAGCTGTTATTAAATACAACTTGACATTTTAATACTGGTACACTTTCATGATACCAAAAATGCCATTTAAAAGGCCTCCTGCAAGATGATTTACCCAGTCTACAATAGTTTTAAATTTAGAATTCGGGTTCATGCAAATTTATTGAATAGCATTATATTTTCCAAATTCTGTTTAATGTTTTGATCCCTTGTGAAGCTGATTTTCTTGGATTAGAGCATTTCCTAAAATCCCTCAAACATCCTTTAACTTACCATCTTTTTGGCGACAGCTTTAATATTAACATTCAGCACTGGAAGATTAAGTCATTTATAAAGGTATATTTTTTTTTTTTTATGCATTTCAAAGATGTTCTAGTCTGATGATCAAAGCTGTTTTACAAGGGTGTTTGAGTGCATTGACCAACTGTCTTTTTAATAGGACTCAACACATTGACCAGAATTTAACCAGCTGCAGAATACTCCTGTTGCCAAGGGCATTGGTAGGAAGGTTCTGTGTTTGTCTCCAGTCAGATGTGAAGCTCAAGGGGATCACTCTTGTAATGATAAGACAGTGGGCATAGTTTACTTTTTTAAGTCCATAAATACAAATGAAAATGTTTCCTTTACTTGTCTGTTGGGCAAAAATAGTTGGGCATTCTAACTTTGTTAGACAGCAGGTATACGTTCTAAACACCAGCAAATTGTAAGAGTCATGGATGTTTCACAAGTAAGAAGAGAACTAAAATGTTTCAGCTCCATCTCTGAAGATGATTTTTTCTCTCTCTCTCTTTTTTTTTTTTCTTTCATATGAATTTTTTCTTTCATTTTGGATGGGTTTTGTTTTCAGAGTCTTCCCAAATGTGCCTAGTCCGGAAATACCAATATCACATACATTTCCAAACAACTAGATTAAAGAAAACTGCTATGATGGTAAAACCAGTCCAAGGATGAAGTTAATAGTTTTCAGCTCAGAAAGTGTTGCATATGGCATATATTTCAGGTTGTTATGCATATTTATTTTATGTTGGTCTACTAAATACTGTCTACCACTACCTATAACAGTAATATATTTGATAATAAAAGTTATAAGCTACAAAGTGTATGTACATATTGGCAGTTGTTACAGGATGAGAAAGGGGACATTGATCCTCAAAAATAATAAATATCCTTTATATGATTAGGTACAATACAAGTGATGTTAAAAAATGAGTCTCTCTCCAGCTCTGCGTTGGCGTTCACATTCTTCTTAATTCCCCTTGATGCCATTTCTAACTCACTTTAGCCATTATTGCTTTAATAGTTAAAGTGTGTGCGTATAAAGTGTGTTTTCATGTATGTGTGGTAATGCGCATGTGAGTGAACGTAAATTTTAGTAATTGTGGATGTATTTATGTGGGTTTTTACAAATGTAAAATACAATCCTACTGCTTGCATTGTTCTCAAAATCCAAATCCCAAGCACTGAGCTTTGAGCACAGATGCTGTTTTCAGTAAGATAGTACTTGTCTATTCTTTGAATGTCATGGCAGATGTTTTACCTCGAGGTTAATATCTGACTTGCTTTAAATTCATGTGGGAAATCTGAAAGTTCCATTTCCTATCTCGAAAATCAATAGAAACTTAATCAGAGCTGCTAAAAACAAGTCCCAGTTCTTTTGTAACAGAGAAAGTAAACAAGATACAAAATTAAAAGTGACAGAATATTTTACATGAAGGACATGAAGTGCACCACCAACTAAGCTTCAGCTCTACAAGGTTTGTGTCTTTCAAGTTGAGATTTGACTAGAGAAAGCTCCATCTGTTTTTTTCCTATACCAAGGCAGTGTAGCACATTTAAGGTACGTTTCAATTTTTAGTATCATGTAAACAGGTTTTTTTACAGACATTAGCTTTACATTGAGCAGCTTGTATGGTGACCTGAAAGATTTTCTTTGTCAGAATCTGGGTGTTTAGTAAAGACTCCTCACATACAGTTATTCACATGCATATGAATCCAGATCCTGAATGCTTAGTTGGTCCTCCGGCCCCAACAGATTTTGTGCTTGGGCTTCCTGTAGCTGAAGTCCTGTCTTCCCTTCAGGCCTAAACTGATTTATTCTCTGTTGTTGCTTCTGTTTTCTTTTATCTGGACGCTGTCATGCTGAAAGTAAATGTTGTTTGATGTTATTTGTCCTAAGTCTGAGTGGATGTTGGGGCATCCGTGTTGGGATCGTAGGACATCCTGGTCAATACATTCTGCAGCTGGATTCAGTCTGGAAACAAGGACTATTCTGTCAAGTAAGATTGCATGGATAAATAATCAAAGTAGAGGAAATAGTGTAAACTATTGAAGAAAAAAAAAAACGCCCCTGGGCATCTTGTTTAGACAGTTCTTTGTCCTTATTTTTAGAACTTCAAAGAGTGCAGGTACATTTTGAGTGGGACTGTAGTAGTTTCTGATGTTGCCAAACAATTGTAAAACTGCCAACTGGGATTCCTGGGCAGTTGAGCCTACAAAATGTTAATACATGTTTATTAATCTACATGGTCTTTACCACTGAAAGGTAGTATAGTGGTGGACAGCCAATAGAGAGAAAATAAGGTTGGGCAGGGCATAGCTAAATAGCAACTAGAAAGAAAATCACGAGGAAGATAAGTACTGCAGATAGCTACAAAATGCATATAGTGATAAAGTCTAGAATACTCATAGGGCTATCTGGTTTTTATGCCATTTTTTCAGTTCAGCAGACAAATCTGTTCTCAGCTTGTGGACTGTGCGAAGAAAACAAAACAAAACAAAAAGGAAAGGGGGAGAGAAACATGAGACCTACATCAGGTTTTCTGTATGTGATTCACTGGTTCATTAGTCATTACTCATGACTTGATGAGTCATTTCAAGAGCTGCGCTTGTTTTTTGATTTTTAGAAAATGCTTCATAGTCTTGGTAGAAATTATGTTCTTAAAATCACTGTGACTTCGAATGTTCAGTTCAAGCAAAGAAAGCTAGTTTGGTTTTGTTTGAAAAAGATGACCACAAACCTCCTATTCCTAACTAGTAACTGTGGACATTTATCACTGATAGAGATTTTCTTAGTTTGGTCTTACTGACTTCAAGTATACCAGATGGGAGAGTCTAGTTGGAGGTCAGTGACGAGTGGTGTTCCCCAGGTGTCAGTACTCAGTGCATGCCTCTTCAATATATTCATCAATGACCTGGATGAAGGGAGAGCGTGCACTCTCAGCAAGTTTGCTGACGACACAAAGCCGGGAGGGGTGGCTGACACACCAGAAGGCTGTGCCGCCATATAGAGAGGCCTGGACAGGCTGGAGAGTTGGGTGGAGAGGAACCTTATGAAATTCAATAAGGGCAAGTGTAGGGTGCTGCACCTGGGGAGGAATAACCCCATGCACCAGGACAGGTTGGGGGCTGACCTCCTGGAGAGCAGCTCTGTGGAAGGAGACCTGGGAGCCCTGGTGGACAACAGGACGACCATGAGCCAGCCATGTGCCCTCGTGGCCAAGAAGGCCGATGGCATCCTGGGGTGCATCAAGAAGAGTGTGGCCAGCAGGTCGAGGGACCCCATCCTCCCCCTCTACACTGCCCTGGTGAGGCCACACCTGGAGTACTGAGTCCAGTTCTGGGCTCCCTGGTTCCAGAAGGACAGGGAACTGCTGGGGAGGGTGCAGCAAAGGGCTACCAAGATGCTGAGGGGATTGGAACATCTCTCTTATGAAGGAAGGCTGAAGGATTTGCATCTCTTCCGTCTGGAAATAAATATGACTGAGGGGGGATCTTATCAATGCTTATAAATACTTAAAGGGTGGGTGTCAGGAGGATGGGGCCAGGCTCTTTTCAGTGGTGCCCAGGGACAGGACAAGAGGTAATGGGCACAAACTTGAACGCAGGAAGTTCCATCTAAACCCTCATTACTTTGAGGATGGCAGAGCACTGGCACAGGCTGCCCAGCGAGGTGGTGGAGTCTCCGTCTCTGGAGACATTCCAAACCCGCCTGGACGCGTTCCTGTGCAACCTGCTGTAGGTGACCCTGCTCTGGCAGGGGGGTTGGACTAGGTGATCTCCAGAGGTCCTTTCCAACCCCTGCCATTCAGTGATCTGTGTTTGAACAGTAAAACTTTCCTCATGCAAATCTACCCTTACCCAGTTCGGAGTGTGATCTATAATCCAAAGTTTATGGCAATAGTTTGAAATCACTGCACCTGTATAAATCATATCTTATGTTTTTTCTACTGATGTAAAAATTACTGATGTTATTTGTTTGTGGAGACTATATCCACATGGTGGCAGATAGCGGTAGAAATACTGTTCTGATCACAGTGCTTTATTCTGCTGCCCGCATCACAAGAGGAATATTTTTTATTTCTCCACTTTGACCTTCTGAAGTTCCTCTTTTCCTTTGAGCTTGATTTTTGAAGAAAAATACAGTACCTAAGGTGAGCCTGTACTAAATCTCATATTGCTGCCTCATCTGGGAAAGACATCTTAGTTTTCCTTGGCCAGTGGAAGCAAGGAAAAGGGCAAGCCTATCGCAGACATCCCACAGGAAAGAGGAAAAAAAAGGCCTATGTGGGTATTGGAAAGGTGATGTGCAAGGTGGGGCTAACAGGCAGGAGCAGAAATGCTAGTAGGGGGGTTGGATTGTGGCTATCTTCTGAAAATCAGTGTGGCAAGCAGCGTATAAATTGGCCTTCTCTGTCTGCATCTAAAATAAACTATGTGCTGAATGGATAACTTAGAGCAGAGCTAACACAAAGGCCAGCTAGAGGAAGGAATGTCAGAAGTTCATGCCTAACATAAAGCAAAACTGTGTTTCTAAGGTTTTAGGGTTTTGGCCTGCTCCACAGGAGCACTAATTTTTTCAGAACAAGCTAAATCTGGTGCAGGCAAGAAGGAAGAGTCACAGGAGAGAGTGGTATTCGGATAGGTGTATCAGTGAACACTTCTTTCTTTCTGTTTGCTTTGTGAAACCTTCAGCGTGTTTCCAGGCAACACCTGCAGCTCCACCCTGTATATGCTTTTGTGTTTGTTTGTTTGTTTGTTTGTTTTCACTTGGGACTAGCTTTATTCTGGTCCCATATATTGAAAGCCCAATTGCAGCTGGAGTGCATCCTCCAGCTCCTGCTCTGAGATAGCGCTGTGGCACAGCCAGAGCTCAGTGGGGAGAACTGGAAGTCTGTCTTAAGAAGTCCACTTTGGATCCAAACCAAAGTACTAGTGTTGATGATCCCATAGTAGATTGAGTAAGAGGCCTCTCCAGGGACTGTTTCAAACAGATATCCTTAAATAGATTGATATATGGATGGTAGGAGAAGAGAGCGAGACATGGAGAGAGGAAACTGAGCACTTCATACAGGAGACTGGTGACACAGTTGAATTCCAGTGGCCATCATGAGGATCACTGTCACTCTTCCAATGAAGGGCACGTAGCTGGATACAACACGATAACAATTTGCTTGTTTGAGTATATGCTTTAAACCAATTCTATGATTAAAACAAGGGTTTGGCATAATTTCTGTCAAATAAAAAATTCTGAAGGAACCAGCAAAGAAAGAGCTTAGTTTGTCAAGTGGATTTTGTTTTAAAAATAGAAACATTGTCATTGCTATCTTTCTTCTTAAAAACCTCAGAAATTTTAATGAGTGTACGAACTAGTAGAGTGAAAAAAGCTGTTAACGTTCTTGTCTCACGACTTAATTTGAAAAGTTCTTTTGCTTTCTTTAAAGTTAAAATTAAGAAAACAGAGCATTAATATGTTAATTAATAAGAAATTCAGTAGAGATCTAGAAAGTAACTAGTTAGACTACTTTTTTCTTTAGTAACTCTGTGAAGCTCATTAAATGTTTCTTGGAACACATATGCATAGGAAAGAAGTACAGAGAAATCTTCTTAAGATGAGCTTGTGAAGAAACCTCCTGTCTTAAGAGACATTGATATTCTCAAATGTATTGAGTCTGCCTTTCTTAGAAAATCACATTAATTAAACAAGTGATTTTATTTAGTCCTTTGAGCTAATACTTGAGACAGTTCTCTTTAGGTCCTCTCTCACTCTTTAGCTGAGTGAAATATTGACTTTCAGATCAGTGGCTGAACTAAAAAATGCTTTTAAATAAGTACATATTAGTCCAAGACTTTTTATTTGCTTTTTAATTTTTTTTTATTTCTGCATCAAAATAAGGTTGCTCAAAAATGGGCTTGAAATTGCTCATGTGGAGATAATTTTATTGATTGAATAAAACTTTCATTTTCTCCTCTGCAGTTTTTTAAATTAAATGAATTTAATCTTGTAATAAGTTTCAGAGACAAGCTTTGAAACATTATTCCTTTTTAAATATCTTTCCAAATGCACCACTTTCATTTCCCGTTCCCTCTCCGGAAGGGAAGTATTTCTGGATTCCAGCATGGACATAAATGTATGGATCAAGGTGAGGCTCCATTTGTTTCTGTGACAAACTCTTGACCCAAAATTTGGCTTCGTTGATTCTGCATCAAAGAAAAGGTGTGTTCTTGTTCAGAGCATCAGGATTCAATGTCTTCTTCCTTTCCCCATGACTCTTATAAGTAGATGAATCAGCTGTATGGAATAATAGGGCTTTGATACTGCAATGACGGTGTCATTTTTGTGCATCTCTTCTCTGCCTTTGTAATTTTCTGTGATCGAATCTGACTGTACACATTCAGTCTCTCAAAAGAATTGGCCTTTCTGCATCCCAGTCTCAGTGTGTTGCAGCACCTGGATTCAGGTGGGGTCCCACAGTGACCCCCATCTTCTTCATCCTCTCTGATAACCATTCAAGCTAACGTTTTAGTCTATACTGGATGTTGAAACCAGTACATTATCACAGCTGTAGTTGAAACTTGGGTTGCTGTGCTATTTCCAGCCCATCTCCATGCCGCACGAGCAGGAGGGGCCATTGTATTACTAGCTCTGTTGTCCACAGTATTAGCTGGAAAATCGGGCCTTCTGAAAACACACTTCTGTTACAAAAGTAAGTGCAAGGCCAGCCCTTGACACCAATCATGACAGTGGAGGCTTTTAGAGAGGGCTCATGCATTGTTCAGACCTCTTTTCCTAGCAATTACTGGTAACATGAATTATTTCACTGTGGTTATGAATGTATAACTTTTTGAAGAATGTGATGTTAAAAGCTCCTTTAGGTCACTGCAGTCACTTGGGGCACATTGAACTCACCATTACGTAAGTACGCACAAAAGCAGCGCTGGCTCCCCACAGCGCTCTGTCCTCCTTGTCTGCCATCTGTGAAGTATGTGAAAGCTTTGCAGGCTTGCCTGTTTTATGAAGAGAGGCTGAGCAAGCTGTCCTCTTCTGAGAGCCTGAAAGTACCGCGTGCTAAATGGGAAAATACATTAGAAGCATTAACACTGTATTAGCTGCCTCCCCTCTATCCACTCAGAACCTAGATCAGGTTTGCTGTATTAATGTAATCCCTCAGAGGTATTCATCAAGAACAGAAAATGTTTAAATGAAATGTTTCAGTGCAGGATGAAAAAGTTTCAATTTATGAAGAGCACAAGAAGATAGGTTACACATCAGTGTTTACCCAAACCTACTACTGTGGTATAAAACCCACTCAGGGGGATGAACAGGACTGAGGACAAATTCATCCTAGTGGTAGCTGAGAAACATGGAGTGAGTTGGGAGAAGCTTGCCTGCTACTGCATGTGAGTCCAAAATAGACTGTGCAGAGAACACAAGAGAAGGAGGTAAAAAACGGGGATTCAGGGGGAAAATAAACCTGTCCTTCACCCCCAGTGGATGACATACCAGTCAAATACTGGGATCAGGGTCAGTGATTTGAGATGATTCTTTCAGCAGACAGGAGAAAACAGCGGAAGAGAGTGCTGTTTCTCAACCGTTTCTGTCATTCCCTGCCATATCCCCTTAAATAACTTTCTATTTTAAAGGAAGAATTTTTCTACAAAGTATAAATAAAATAATACTCAAATGTCTTAAATAATATTCAGATGTATTAAACTGAGTTCTGACTATTCAGCTTAGAAAGTGATTGTAATTTCATTCTGCCTTGAAGAAAGTCCCTCTTAAATTTACTGCAGTTTTTTTGGCCAAACAAAAAAAGGTTGGTTGGTTGTTTTGGAACCTTAGTCTTCAGAGGTTTGAATTCATTTCCTCATTACAAGGCTGTATTATCTTTAATAACCCTTTTGGTTATTTGCCCAGTTTGTGTTCTTACACATCACTATTGTTTCCTGTTGCTTGTGTGCACTGATCCTCTCTGTTGTACTTCTAATCGCCTTTTCATTGAGTTTTACCTTTCTCTCCTACACCCTTATTGCATACTACAGTTTCTGTTCCCTTGTTATTATTGTAATAATAGTCAAGTTTGTTTAAGATTGAATTTTTCCTGCTGGGGTATAGGTGATGAGAACTGTGCAGAGTAATTCAGTTGACATCCCGTGAGTGCCTTGCTCTATCCCTACTGGAAATACCTTTTAAAATCAAATTTCTTGTCACAACCACCTTGTTCGCTGTTACCTTGTGATTAGCTAAGACACCTTATATCTTATATTGCTATATACTGCTTATATTGCTAACCTCTTTCTTTAATGCAAAATCTACATTGCTAAGGTATTCTTTAAATGAATGTTTAGAAAATGTCTATTACTGTTGTCAGTTCTGTCCCACTGAAGCAGAGATCTTATTGTCCACATAAGATTGTCTGTTAGTGCACTTTGCTTAAAATGTTTGGTATTCATCTTTGTTTGTTTCCTGTTTCGAACATTTGCAATTCTGTCAAGTACCATATCAGAGTCAGTCAAACTTTCTTGACTTTCAGCATTAACAGTTTCTGTAGTCATGTACAATTCACACAAACTGCTCATTATTGAGAGCGTAATTAGCCATCTCTATCACGTGGGGCACTGCATGACACAGAAAAGATTAACAAATAGTGAATGATGAATAGTTGGAGCAAAACTTGAAAGTACTATGGCAGGAGGAATGAATGCTTCATTGGCTGTGACCTATGCTGAGTACCTGTCTTCCTAGGACAGTCAGAAGAGAAATAACATCGTGTTTCGTGAGTTTGGATGAATTATTTCAGGAGGTGAGACTGCTTCAACTTTACAGTGAAAGCTTAAAATTTGATTTATGTCACACTTCCATCAGTCATATTTTGCTGGAACCTTATGGATTTCAGCAAAGCTATTTCGTGTTTATTCTACTGTAAATGATACCAGTGTCACGTTCTTAGCTTGAAATACCGAATTTTTATGAACTTCACAAATTAGTGTTTCTGGTCTGTGATGTAGCTTACAAATACAAATGTCTGACAAATCAAGATCTCAAAAAGGAATGAGTTTTGCTGGCAGAGTTTTTTGTCTTTTGTTCTCCCAAAGGGGTGATTAGTGTAACATGCAAAATGTTTCCAATTAAACTCAGAAAAAAGAAAAATGCCAGCTTTTCGTAGGAGCTTTCTCCTGAGGACTCAGACCAATTCCAAGATTTACTAAGGTTTAGAAATATTTCATTTGTATCTGGTTCCTCAATAAATTCACAGTGAAACAGTGAGCAAGCACAAACCTTGAATCTAAAGAACTCTAAAAGCTACCTAAAAACACAGGTTGGTTTCAGCTTGGTCTGTACCTGCCATGGTCTCACGGCTGCTTTTCATCTCCATCTGGTTGAACACCTATGGTGCAGGGTGAAGCAACATTCTGAACCCCAGGATCCGACAATGCTGCAAATGTGGTAGTCATCACTCATCTCTGGTAAAGAATTACTGGGTTTTATTTTGAAAACTGAAGGAGAATAAGAATGAGAAAAAATTATCCTCCTGCTTTGACACTCAAAGGAGTCTGGATCTTCCAGCGAGATGGTCCAGACGTGCAGCTTTGCCCATGTCTGAGGCAAACCAATTGACATTTTGCCATTCTTGTTATCTTCTATTTTGAGATGGTGGTTTCATTCAGATCAACATCATCATCTGAAGGGGATAGACAATTCACCTAAACTTCAAGAAGACAAGGAAGCTGTTCATACAAAATTCCTGTGAACTAAATCTGGTATTTTACAACTAAGCACTAGAAATCTGTTCTGTGCTGTCACCAGTGAACTGTTAGCTGGCAGATGTATTTTCTTCCCCCCCAAATACCAGAACTACTAATGCATATAGGAAATAGCTTGAGGACCATTGGCAACCTTAAAACCCATTTAATCACAGCATGCCTAAGTGACCTACCTATAAATTCGCTTCCTTTTATAGTACATAAAAAAGTAAAAATCCTTTCAGCCTTATCTGGCTTACATCAGAAAGCCGTACTGTATAGATGAAATCTTTCCTGTGTGAGCCTATCCTTATTCAATAAAAATGCTAAATATCACTATTAGGTAAGGCCAATATGTTGTACTAGCTGTATTTAAATATTTATCTTTGATAATAGATGAAGAAAACTAACACAAAATAAACTTGAGCTTTTAACACAGCACCCAGACAGATTTTCAGAAGTATGAAATAGTAAAAAGTCTGTTTCTTTGGACTCAGTTTTCCATGGTGCTGCATTGTGCTCTGCACAGAAGAGATTGTCACTTTATGACCCAAAGTCATAGAATAAACATTACATATCCTGTACTTAGAGGGAAGAAGTTTTCATATTTAGTAGCTCTTTTTCTTACTTGTAAATATATCACAGTAAATATTTATGACATTTCAAACTGTGTGGATACATACAAAAACACACACACATGTATCAGCACACAAACCAGGGTTTTAAGCTGTAAGCTTTGCACCATGTTGTCATAGTCAAAACAGGAAAAAGCCTAAGAAGAAAATCCATGCTAAATTCTCTGGTCTGTTTGTAATGCCATACTTTACTTTAAATATTTCCCTCTTTCCCTCTAGCATTGAAGACTTCCAGAATAGTCTTAGTTTTCAGAAGACTGACTTTTGTTGTGCTCACAAACAACTGACTGTAAGCAAATTGGATGGAGGGTGAGGGGAAAATAGAATAAACCACAGCAGCTTCAGGCTCTCTGTATTTGAATAATCAGTTTCTGGGAAAGATAGGGGCTACGCTCTGAGCAAAGTTCCAAGCAATGCCTTCTTTCAGCAGAAGCTATTGAGAATGTGCAGTGTTACCAAACCTCTCAAAATGGCTATGCAGTGGGTGGCTGTGAGGGTCCTAGAGACACATGTGAGGAATAATGTTAAGTGATTCCCAGTTTCCCAAGAGGTTCTCTCAAAAGGCAGAAGCAATTTCTTGAAGGAAAAAATCCCCGTAACTCTGGGCTGCATTATAATTGCATTTTTTTAAAGTAACAATTTTAATTATCTTACTTCTGTCACCTTTCTTTTCTTTCCCACTTCATTCATGTGGCCTTATACTACAAAGAGCAGGGAGTCATGTGAGTTGTTGACTTCAGCTGTGAGACTTGAGATATGCACCTTGCTGGTCTGCTGCCAGACGAATTGAACCTCCTAGAATTTAGACCTTTGTTAATTATACTAAAATGAGCTTTTGATACTAATTATTATTACTTGATGCTATTCTAATATTATAACTTAATTATAACAATAATAGAGCTAGTTCAAAAATGGGAAGATTCTCTTTTTTATTAGCAAAGCACACAGGACAAAGGACAAAGGTTTTAATGAAAAATTTTGATTGCCTTACTTGACTTCCTATTCAAACACCAGACATTTGGCCAGCTAGTCCAAATAAAGTTTGACATCTTTTGATTATAGAAAAGGACACATTTTTCACTCTATTTATAAATTGGTGCCCCTGTTGTATAGAAAGGCTGTCCAATATTCCAGGAAATCTAATTAAATAATACCCTTCTATGAAAAAAACAAAAAGAAAAGCAAAACCTTAGTCTTCTACGATGAAGATTGTATGGCTGATAGAGTTGCTTTGTTTGTAGATAACGGCGCTGAGGACAGTGAGGGACTTGTCCCTTCCTTGGGGGACAAGTCAAGGGACTATGTCGATACAAATAATAACAAATCAAAATACAGCTTATATTAAAAAGCACAGCAGAAATGAACAGTCTCACAGTAGGTGTATATCAGATTGCTGTACCTTAGCTACAGAGCTAACTGACAGGATATGGAGGAGGAAGATAAAATTGAAAAGAAGGTGAGCTCTTTCATGAGGAAGGGCAGCTGTCACAGTGAACACACCTGAAATCAAAATGGCAGGCAAATAAAGTTAATTTCTCCCAGATGGTCGTAATTTGGAACAATATAGGTATGAGAAGACCAAAAATGCAACAGAAAAACAATATAACACTTGGGAATAATTAACTTAGTGGCAGTAACACAGGGCTGTATTCTTAAAGGTTCTTCATTTTCAAAGCTTTAAGCTGAAAGATGAACCCTTGCCAGAGGTATCATGACATCAAACAAGACCTCCACACCCCTTTTGAATTCCTGTGTGAGCCATGTTGGGAGTTTAATGAAGTCAAACACCGTGAAACATTATATTCATCAACCCTGTACTTAATGTAGAATTCATTTTTCTGATAAGTGATATTTGCCAAATAATTCTTTATAGTTTAAAATGGATGGCAAAGGGTTTGCTTCATTGAGATCTAACAGAAAATAAAATATGAACAAAAACGCAATTGTGTTGCATTGCATCTGTGCAAAAATGCAAGAGGTCTTCCCTCCCTGGTATATGCACTCGTCTGTGCAGAGTCCACACATAGATATATAACGCATCTGAGTACCTCTAGTGGCATCCAGACTCTGATGTTCTCCTGATGGCCTGCTAGCGGTTAAATATCACCTTTCTTGGGGAGGACTTGCCTTGTTAGGAAGAGGATCTCTTTATGATGTTATGTGTGAAGGACGACTTAGTATGAGAAGGACTCTTGTACGTGATACGGTTTCAAGTTTTGGGAATCTGTTTATAACACGGCTGGGACTAGCAGATGGCCCAGGTGTGGGATTGGAAGGTATGTGGTAGAAGCTGTGAGATTAAGCACTGAATGGAGGTCTGATACTTCAGTTATTGTGAATATACTCCTACTCTGCTGAGCACAAAGCCCAGCTCTGCCTCTGTGAAGAAATGGAAAACTTCATTTGGAAGTCTAAATGCAATATTGATGTTAGGTGATAGCTTTGTATAAGAGATTGTGGAGGTTTTCTGTAGTAGAAGCCACCTTTACCTGATTGTATATTGGATGTACTTTGCTTCTAATAACATCAGCTTTAGTGCATTTTATGAGGAGAAGTTGTAATAAATCTATTACACCTTAGACCCCAATTACAGGGGGTATCTAAAATTTGCTGCAATATGCGTGAGTACGAAGTCTAAATTAAGAGAGATTCATTCCATCCACTACTTCCGCTAACAGGTTTAAGGTCTTGACTTTGCATAGTAACAAGATTATAGAAATGCCTGAAGGACAATTCTTGTATAAAACCAAATGTCCCCAAGTGATTTAAAGTTGCAAAAAAAATTCCCTTTCATCTTATTATTAATTGTATAATTAATGCATCCTGTGTACTGATAACAATAATGCCATGTAATTAATTTTTAAGAATTAAAACCTTGCCTTTATCCGGTCTCATGGTCCACTTTCATGTTTATAGCTGTGAATATAAATCCTCTTATCTAATTATAACATGACTGGTTTCATTGTTCAGAAGGAACTGCACTTTATTATTTATTATTTTATTATGTTATATTTTACTTTATTATATTAATTATATGCTTTTCTGTGTGCTTTAAAGAGACCAAAGAACACAAAATTTTAAGACTTCTAGAGCTCATCAGTGGAATTTTGTGCTGGTTTGGATAAGGTGTGATATTTCATTTGTTTTCTGCGTCTGTTTTTGTCTTCCATGATTACCCATTCTGTTTACAAAAAGGCTCAATTAGCATTTGAATAGTAAGCCAGCGAGCAGACAGGTTGAGAATTCTTACAGAACTAATTTGGCAGGCCTTCTCATCCCCCCCACCTCTCTCTCTCATAGCTTTTTCTTTCTCTCTAATCAAGCTGCAGTTATTAAAGCTAGAATAAAAGAACTGATTTTCCATTACATTGATGCATGCTGAACAGTGCCTTGCTTTGCTTTTTCCTTCAGCAATGCTAATTGGACTCAAAGGAAATATTTAGTTTATAATAGCAAATGAAGAATTCATTAAATTGTAGCAAGGAAAAAAGTCAAGCAATGGAACTGGACATTATTTTTTGAGCACATCTTCCTTTTCAAGGTACTTATCTTAATACTTACTTACAAATAGCAACAATATTATTTCATTTTCAAACCTAATTACTTTGGGAAAAGAAAATTCAGAATCTGGGAAAGAGGGGAGAAATTGCTTTACAGTAGCAGATATCCTGCAAAGTCAAAAATTAGAGTGGACAGTTGACTTCAATGCAGTTACACAGGAGCTCCTAAGGAAAAAAGTTGTACTGTTGTGTCTCCAGCTTCTGTCTTACTGCCCGTGGGGTAAATCAGGAGTGACTGCATTGAAATCAAAAGACTTACATTGACAAGAAAGGTCTGCACAAGACCAATGTTTTGTACTAGATTCCCAGAATTTTTGCCTCTGGTCATAGCTGTATGTCTCATAAGAATTGTCTTACTCAGATTCCAGACTCACTCAGATACAGTAAATTGGGAAAAGCAATTCAGTATCTTGTGATTTTATTGTTGATCCTGTGATTTGAAGATGGAAATAGAGCTTCTTGATGTGAACTATGAATTAAACTCGAGATTCTCATGTTAAAGAAAATGAAAGCCCTCTCGATAATGAAAAAACGCTGTCTAAAGCAAGGGTTCTAAGGTCATGGTTTTAAGCAATGCCATGATTTTATGCTAGTTTAGTAAAATCCAGAAGAATTGGAGTGCTTGAGGTAGATAGTAGTGGTTATCTGAATATAACAGAGTCTTTAGAACCTGATCCAAAAAATTCCTAGGTAATTGAGTAAACTGACTTAAACTGGGATTACTTGTAAGTTAAGGTTAAACCCACATTTAGGTTATTTGCTGAACCAAGGTTTTAAAATGGTTCATGACTTCTAGGAATTGGCAGAGAGGTATGTGTCTGGAGTTTTTCTTCCAAATGCCATTCAGACAAGATGATTTCTAGGAAACTGGAAAGAGTCTGCATTATCTTATAGTGGCTTTATGTTGCTGTGCCGTAACTGCCTTCATTAGAGGCAGACCTAAATTATGTGGGTGGCAGAGTACTCAGAATCATCTTTAAGGTCCGAAATCTCTGGTTCTTTCTGTGACTACAGAACTAAGCAGATCATTCTCACCGATCTGGTGATTCATTGGTGTGTTATAGGTTACGTAAACCGAAGTGTTTTTACAGACAATGTATTACCTGAATCACGCCTGGATAAACCACAGCTGTCCTATAACTCTCCCAAGAACTCCTCCCAAGGCGACTTTGATTCTGTGAAAACCTTAGATTTGCTAACAAAACTTTCCAGTCCCAGCTGCTGACATTGCTAGGCTGCTGGAGTACAGACAGGCAGCTTGTGTTGCTCATAGAGGTGGATTTACTTAAGCAGTGGAAAGCCTGAGGTGTACCAATTTTCAGCAAATTTGTGCCGTTTTCTTGCATAACATAGGAGCATCGACTAGACCTCAAATCTGCCGGTTCGCTCTGAAGATGAAAGGTCAAGTTTGACATAAGACTCTGGTTTGTGTGCAGAGGTGTCTCCCACATGGGGATTACTGTCTTTGTTCTAGGGAATATCAAGGACAACATTTTAAGTAAATAGTAATGAATTTCAAAACTAAACTAAATGTGTGCTACGGTCCTTTGAAATGTCCAGTATGGGGCAGAATTTCAACTACCTTTTTTTTTTTTTTTTTTTGCCAGTGGACATTCCTTCCCTTGGAGTGTTTCCTTTATGTGCGCACACTGGGTTTGGTTCCCAGCCCAGTTACAGGCAGCAAAAAGGTGCTGCAGGTACTTAGTACTCATAAAATTATGTTTGCTTCATTTAGACAGCTAAGTTGTAGGTACCCAAATCATGGCCACTGTCTCAGAAAAAGATTTGGTTTTCTCTCATGGAGGTACAGCTCTGATGAGTACCATTTGTCTTACAACGTATGAACGCCTCACAGAGGTTGAAGGTATGCTGGTATCCCCTTGCCTAGATGGGAAGGTTTTTTTCTGTGTATTGAAATCTGAGACAGGCAGTTTTTTAAGCAGCTTGCTGAAGGTCTGTGTGCTCGTTTGTGGTATGGTTCAGAATCAAAGATCTCTGCAGTCCTGAGGAGAAGCCTGGTTGTTAGCATGGCACTATCAGCACCTGACAGCCAAAATCAATAGTCGGAGTATTCTCACATCACTGCTGTGTGCAGGGAAAGCCAAGGACTGAAAGGTCTCCACGCTTGCGATACAGCATTTCTATACATGAGGAGTCCGTTGCTCCCTCTGGTAGTCAAGTGCATGTACTGTCAGTACAGTCATCGCTAAGATTATTGCAGCAGAATTATTACAGTACGGTGATAAAATCATTACAATTGTGTTTGTAAGCTATCTAATAACCAATACCTTGCTGGTCCCGGCACATGCATCATGATACCGTAATAACAATAAAAAATGGAAGAAGTTTGTTGGCAACTGGCCTAAACAACTGATATTAAAAATGTGGAATCTTAAAAATGCCACTGGAAGCCTGAAGTTGAGGAATTTTTTAGCCTGCGTAGTCATTAGGTTTTTTCTAACCTTTGGTTTGAACTTAGCTGCTTGTGAACTTCATTTCAGCAAAGTCAGTAATTTCAGGTCCTCAGTGCCAGAATTGCATTAGTTTAAGAGGCATGGGTGCAAGGTGCTTGGGAGTGCGTCACAGCCTACGGGGCATTGGACTCAGCTCCAACTCATTTTACAGCCTGGAATCGCTGGTAAACTGGAGCACACACTGATGCAATTTCCATATGTCACTACCTACAAAATAGTGAAAATGTGCTTCCTTTCAGTTGTTTTATGGGATGGGTTGTCCCATGTAAGTGATGTGTAATTTCTTCCTTTGCAACGTGAATCTTTACAATGCTACTTTTATTAATAAACCAGTAAACAGATCAAAGCTTTAATCATCATCTGAATAAGTGAACAGGCAAATCCCAGTGGTGATAAGACAGTTCACACTGGGCACATCCAAACAGGCTGCCAAAATCCCCTTGCCAAAGGGCGGCAGAAATGAGCCCTAAGGCAGTAGAAGAGGCACCGCAGGCCCTTGCCCTGCAGCACTCAGCGCCCGGCTGCAGCTCCGGGGATGGCAGAGCAGGGCAAGCCCCCAGCTCAGCGCCCAGCCTGCCTCCCGCATCCCTCTGCTGCACTCGTGCAGCTTTCCCTTTGCTCTTGTGCTCTGATTTTTCAGCTCGCTGCATTCCTCTTCTGACCCTTTCTCCTTTTCCCCCATGCCTCTTATTACTCTCCTGCTCTCCTGTGGTTTCCTGAGCTCCTGGCACCTTTCAGCCCTGGGCTGCTCGTTGTGTCCTCCCAGCTGCCGCGGCCCTGCCAGATCATACCCAAAGGTCTTTCCCAGCCTCGCACAGCCCCTGCATCACGCTGCGGCTGTGCACGCTCCTCATTCTGCACACACTGCAGGTGTTGTACAGCAACTGAGACCAAAAAGAGTCAGCGTTTTGTCAGAGGGAGATGCTGGACAATAAATGAAATTAATAGGAAATTCTCTAGTGTTTCCAGTTGCAAATATTCCAACTCTTACAGTTTCCTGCCTCTTAAAATATTTGTCTGTGAGTCACCAAGAACCAATTACCACAATGAAAATGCTGTTAAGACTTAAATATCTAAAATTTATATTTATTTAAACTCAAAGTATATCTCGGTAAATCTTATTTATATTTTGTATATAGCATATATTCTGTATAGTTACAGTGTACATATATAAAATACATAATACAGATTATATGTTTTTATGTTATGTTTACAGGCAAAATGAAGGCTTTACAGAACTGGTCCCAGTCCAGCATCACTTTTATTTAGATCAATTTCATTTTTTTTAATGTTTAAACACCATTTTCTAACATGACAACATTTTATTTTTGTCCAGTTCAGTAGCAGGCAACAGAAATCATGGACATTTAATACAAATGGATTAATTCAGGATACGTAACTGGTCTGTTACTGCTGAAGGTAACAAGCTGCCTGCAAGCAGCACTGTAGCCTGCGTGAGCTTCAGCACAAGATAGAAAGCAACTAGTTTATGGCTGAAGTATAGCTCTGTAATAAGGTCACTGGTCTACCCTTTGGGATTGAGGTTGTGAACCCTTTTAAATCAGAGCAGGAAAATAATAAATCCACCTGCAAAACAGTTTTCAGCCATTGCACTCCAGGGAGGAGTTTAGTCTCACAGGACCAGATTTTAAGAAGTGTTTAGGAACGTAAAAAATGTCTATGGGGTTGTGAAATGTCTCTGAGCACCAGCTGTAGGCATCTGAATGACCTTCCGAGGCTGGTCATGAAGAGGAGAACTGTGCCCTTCTGGAACGGCAGCTGGAGGCCAGCTGTCTGTAGTGGCACTCGAGCTGAATTTTATCATAGGCACCCAAATCTCTTGAGGCTATTTTTGAATGCTGTTTTCTGCATTACGTTGCAGGGACAGTTGTTTTAAATAGATATATAATTTTTGTGATTGCAATTTGCAATCCACTCCATTAAACAGCTGAACATGCAGACTTACTACAGTTAACAGAGATGCCACTAGCTGGTCTTCCTCTGCAGTAGGTACGCTGCTTGCTGTTTCAGCTTGAGAATTGATTTGTATTGCTTGGAATCCCTTGCAGGGTGACCATGATGCTAATCAGCACATTCTGTGTTTCTCCAAAAATGCATACAAAAATTGACTATTTTTATTTATAGTGTGAAAATGATCTGTGGTTTTATTTAGCCATTTCCTAAACAAGAGGCATATTTGCACACTGAAAATGAAAACAAATAAACAAAGTGAAATCTTCCCATGTGTATTTTTAGGAATTTGTTCAGGATGAAAATAAGAGATAGAATAATGATTTAGCTGAAGAACAAATCCTTTGAAGCCTTTATCAAGAAGTCAGACCAAACTCGGGTTGCCAGCTGAAAATACTGCATCAGAAATGGAGGTCCGTTTTACATTATCAGTCATTTCTTGCTGCTGTGCTTTCACCTAACACACCTAAAAACTGAAAAAAGTCTTGAAAATTCCTCCTCTTCAAAAATGTGGAATTCTTTGCTTTATTTCCGCTCTCTCGAGTGCTAGAAGCAGCTGGAAAACTCATGACAGTGTGTGCTCATGTAGGAATTTTATGCTGGTTTCAGTTCAGTAAAGACATTCATGAATTGCAATTTTATTAAAAATCATGGCAGCCAGATACAAACGCCTGTACTACAAACAGCCTTTGAGGAGTGATGGAAAGCTACTTTCTATCATCAGCTGAAGCCTCTGTTTTTCATATCTAGTCCCATCTAATTATCATCCTGATGACAGTAGGTCCTTAGATCTGTCGTTAATTAACTTGAGCTTTTCAGGGCGGAGTTGGACTGAGAGAGTGAGGCTTAGGCTGTAAATACCCAGCCCCAATTTTTGAATTCTTTTCTTATTCAAATACATCTGATAGAGAGAAACAACCAGAATCACTTCAGCTTAAACTATGAATGTGCAAGAAGGAGACGGTAATTTGAAAAAAACCATGGCCTTCTGGTCCTTGTTAAGATATAAGGGGGAGGAGGAATCCTCCTGTAGCAGAGTTTTCAAGATACAGAGCAAGCTGTTTGAAATGTAAGGGGAAGTCAAGTATATGCTGTAATGAGATCTCCAGATGAATTTTGCTGAACAATTGAAAATTGCTTTCAGTAGAAAACAGCTTTTCAAAATACAGTGTCTTCTTTCTGCGGTGAAATACATGCAAGCAGTGCTACGTATATGAGGAAATGTGCTAAATTTAATAGTAAAACTTGCATTTGTAAAGTTATTCACGTGCCTGTATGGGTGACAGCTTTCATCATGATACTGACATCTCGCACATGTGGTTAATTTGTCTGCCATTGATGTCAATGGAGCTAATTGCAGGAGTAAAGTTAAGCGCATGAAAATCTTGGCAGTGCTGTGAGCTCCATAATTAAGTCCTAGAGTTTGTCACACTTTAACTTCTAATATACAAGGGATAGAAAGTGCAATCCTTTGCACATAGAACTCCTCTACCAACAGCCAGGAAAAGAAGAAAACAAAGATTTCGATTATTTGTGGAGAATGTGTGCTTAAGTTAAATATGATTGCAAATGGAAGTTTCATTTCCATCAAGTTTGCTTTAGCCTGGGAGGTTTTCTGATTGCTTGTACAGAAATGCTGATTAATGATCATCATTTACAAATAAATGTTTTCCCTGCAGCGCCAGTGGGAAAAATGCTAATATTTATTGCTTTCCAGCAAAAGGTTTTCAGCAGGCCTGTCAGCATAACTAAAATGCTTTACAGTGTTAAGGAAGATTAAGCTGACAACAAGCCATTTTCTGTTGTCACATGAACAACCTTACATGCGGTTTATTTATTGAGTCGAGTGAAAATTAATTACATATATCAAAGCAAAAAAGTGTTGATTTAATTTGAAGATTTGTTTACCTTTATTTGAACAGCCTGAAAGCTCTTTTCAAGATTAAGTATTTTAATTAAGTGAATTAATAAATTAAAGTGATTCAGGGTCATTTTCTAAGCCAGAGTTGTTATAACTTTAGAATAAATATTATTAAAGTGTGTAATAAGTGACAATTAATTATCAATCCCAAAGCTGACTGTATCGCATAAATCTTAATATTGTTTGTTAAAGGGAAATACCACTGAAATAGTACAGGCAGTAGTCATTATTTTAAAATTTGAATTTTCTTGAGGATTGTGAAAAGGAAAGAAGTTATTTTCAAGTCTAATGCAAGCAGAGTTTCAGCTGCTCCTGCAAAAACTGGCAGATGGTAATTTATTAATATTCAAGAGACTGTAATAGAATAGATAAAAGCTAGCGAAAGTTTGTTATAGCAGTTTCTCCTCCAGCAATAGGTAAAAAAGATGCTGGCGTTTCACCACAAACATATAGGAGGGTTATGTGGTATTGTTCTAAATAAATTAGCTTTTCTGTCTTAGAACAAGAGGACAGAATTATTTCTGACTCTGATTCCTGGTTCGTCAGACAGGAATTCTCAGCCGTACAGACCGATACTGAATTTGTTTCAGGGATCTCCTCCATCAGGATTCTACATTCCAGTGTCCTTGAATTTTTTGAGACAGTCCTACTGCCGAGATAAACGTGCAGTCCTGACTTAGACTAGTATACGTGTAACAATAAGCAGTAAAATCCAGGTAAAATCAGGTGATGTTTTCACTGCCTGAGCCGTAAATCATGTTCCTTCACTCTGCCCAGACCACTGAACCCGAAATTCTTTCTTCAGCTCTTTCAAAGCTAAGGAAATACATTGTGCCTCCCCATCCCAGCCTCTGCTGTATTTTGATGATTGTGGCACTCTCCTATGAGGAGAGAAATGTGAATTTTGAATCCCTTCAGGCAGAGCAAGGAACTGCACCAGAATTTCCCTTATCATGGGTGACTTTTATATAAAAATGAGAGGAGGTATGCCTCTAGGCTGTTCTTTAGCTGTCTTAAAGAAAGACACATACGTGCTCGGTAGTAGAATGTAAGTGTCTCTCTTCTAAACAAGGCTTGTAGTAACACATTCTGAATAGATCGTGGTATGGTATTGACAGCTTCAGAACAAAAGTATAGGTTTCCTTAGTAATTGCGGTGCATGTTAGTCTCATTTTTTTCAAGTCTGAATACTTGCTCAGTATTCAGATTGTCCTGAATCTCATTTTGATGAGCTGAAGGATGATCCCAGGCGCTCTAAAAAGAGCAGAGGGAGAGATTTGGATTCCACTCCGGACAACAGATACCTAAAAATCTCTGTGTACTTTGATTCTCTCTTAGTAAATTGATACCATAAAAATCGCCTGCATCTGGGGTGTTGTGAGAGCACAGATAGTGAAAGATTTGAGGAACTCGGGTATTAAAGTAATGGAGGCCGTAGAGGGACTGCAGATTGATGTATATTCTGAAAGAAATATCTAAAGGAGCCTGGGGATAACCCAGCTCCATTCAATCTCAAGAAGGAAAAAGAAATAAAAGCTGTAATACAAAGCTGTAAATAACAGAATTGCAATAGTCATATTCTTTTGTCCTCTAGGCCCTCCATATACTAGTACCATTGTTTGCTTATACAAGGCAGAGTTTTTCTCTTGTTGTCGGGCTTGATGGTATCTACTTCAGTAAACTTCACAGGCTACTCGCTGAGTTAAGTATATGGTGAAGAGACAGAGAAAAAGAGGTCAATGTGGAGTCAGCAACTATTTTACAGACCTCTCAGAAAGGCAGGGGAAAAAATACAGAAAAAAAAAGCAGTTTAGTGCAAATCTAGCATAAAACATTGTGAGATGGTGCAATTCATCTACAAAATGCAAAGATAGCCTGAAATAATGCTTCAGGTTGTGTTATTCATTAATGTTCACGTGCTAATTTTCCAAAATTAAAAGGTAAACTTACCCTTTTTTCACTCAGATGGATAGTCAGAAATTCACTGTGCGTTATTATAGTTAGGTGGGAAGCTACTGATAGAATTGGGTGTCTTGCAGTCTTTTAAATCAGAATTGGGTTATGTGCAAATTATATATACAAACCAACTATCAGGAGACATTTTTTCATGAATCCAGCTGCAAGTCTTTTTCAGCTGCTGACACCCCCAGGTTCCCCTGACCCCCAACCTTCATCTTCGCAAGTGCTGTCTGTCTGTGACTTCTTCCACCCTGTCCCTCCTACTTGGTACTTTACCTTCCTTCTGCCCCCACAGGATTTCCAACTGTCTGAAACAGGAAAGTTTTTTTGCTTTGCTCAGCCAGTAGAGGAGAGGGAAGGATCTGCTTCAACTTAATTTACTATCAAGAGTGTGAGTTCACTATTTTGGAACTTGAGTGTAAAGCCTCCTGGAGCCTCTAGTTTGCCATGTTACTAATCTCTTGGCCTTTGATTACACTCACTGAAATTCTTTCATATGGACGGAGTTTTGGAGGATGAAAAACCTAATGCCTGTTGTGCTACATGAGTATGCATGTTAACCGTTTAAAAGTGTGGCTACTCTGTTCTTCGCAAGTCCAGTACAGTTTGTACTTTCTCCATTATGATTAAAAAAATGTCCAGTAGCTCAGCACTGCCTGTTACGCCCAGCTGCTCAGGAAGAGTGATTTGGTATGCCACCGTGGTTAGTGTTTGCCCTGTCTGCACTGTATTTTTCCCATCCTGTTTAATCATAAGTGCTGATGAACTTTGAATACATAGAAGGAAAAACAAACAGAACAAACAGAACAAACATTCCAGGGATTTCTTTACCTGTTATTTCCCTTTTCCTGAACATAGAGATTTCCAAGTAATGGAGAGTAATTCTGTTATGTACAGTGATATTTTAACATTCTCACTAGAAAACTATATTTTGTACCTGGTGGGAAGGGGGAAAGAACAGATTAAAGTTCAGAGGTTTCCATGGTAAATACACGGTATTAATTATTTTCAAAGTACCGTATGTATCGGGAACACAGGGGGAAGTATGGAGAGAGGAATATTTTGTATTAATTTTATTAATTGTATCGATAATAAAAGAGCTAGAGGTTGCAGCGTGGAGCAGAGTGAGAGAAAACTAAGGGTTGACCACCTTTATAAAGGTACATTCTCAATTACAGATCAAATGAGAGCGATATGGTGAAAATAATCAGTTGGCAGAATTTTAGAGAAAGGATATTTTAACATTAAATAGATTTGTCCTGTGGACTTCAGAACAGGGGTATGACATAGGATTCTGCAGAGAGAGGGTGAGCAACCATTTTTAGATTTGCCCTTTTGCAGTATACCAAGCTCCCCTTTCGATATAGACTCATACTGGGAACTTCTCTTAGCTTCTGCTATATGAAGATTTACAAAGACAAATGAGACAGGAAATTAAAGGATTGAAAACAAAGCCAAGGTAAGTTACTAACTGAATTCAGATTGGAGGGAAGAATAAGGAACAAGTGGATGAAGAAGGGTGCTTCCCCACTTTCTCTATTGCTATTGCAAATTTGTTAATCTGCAAAGGTAACAGAGGAATCTCATTTTCCTCAGGGATGTTTTCTGGGATTCAGTTCAGAACAATTCTCTGATAACAAATTCCACTTCTGCTTATGGTTTTGTTCATGAGAAAATGACAGAGGCAGGATCTAATTAGACAAAGGTTGCTGCAAATATACATCTATATAAGTGAAGCTGTCTTCCAAACAGGTACGCTTTCTGAACAGAATGGGGGGAGCAGATTTGAGAGGAGAGACTGAGGGTATCTTTTCTTCATTTAAATGTGGAGACAATTCAGAGAATACACCAAAGATTCAATATGAAATCTTCAGAAGAGCTCAGCTGCTTCATGTCTTTCTGCTTATGAAACATGTTTCTCCAGTTCCCTAGGTTTTAGCTGAAGCAGAAAGACTGTTTCTGGAACACTGAGACCATGTAAACTGCTGAGACTGTGTTGCTCTCTCTGCACACTATACAGATCCTCCCAGTGTATTTGCAGCATATTATGATAGTAGGGGTCCATCTTCTTCTGCCTGTTGTGCTGATGTGGACACTCGGTCTTCTGAGTGAGCTGTTTCTGTACTGTGATCCTCGTCAGGATTACTGTGTTTCTGAATTTTTAGTGTCTGAGACAAAAAAAAAAAGTTTATAGACTAGGCCTGAGTGTCGATTGAAGTACAGTAGATATACAGTACTGAGGCTATTGTAACATAGCTTCTAGAACTACATGATTTTATCAGGATCTCACATTTAATTTAAAGCAATGCTTTCAGCTCTTACGGTTGCAAAGACAATTTTGATGACATGTATCAAATACAATTAAATATAATTGATAATGTCTTATCAGCTTGCACAGTATCTGCTTGAGCAAAGGAGAAGTTCTTTCATCTCATCCTTACCCCCAGGACAGTTCCAGCCTCCTGCTGTACTTCAAAGGGCTCTCCATACCTCTGCTCTCATCCTCTGTTGCTTGCAGCGCTTCAGTTCTCTCTGCTTCTGCCTTGGTGGATATGGTTTGCATGTTTTCAGCACAATTGAGGAGAACAGGTTAGTTGTCTCACTATTTATTTCTAGGTATCCTAGCCCTGTATCTCCCTCTTAAAGAAAAAAGAAAAAAACCCTATATAATAGTTGCACATCTAGTGATGTCCAGATATGCTGGCAGCAGTCCACCAAAGCATATGTTTAGGCCTACTCTTTTTAATCCAGATTTTTATTGGTGAGGTACCACATTCCCTCTAATCACACTTGGAAGTTAGAAAAGCTTTAACAGCACAATCCATGAAGGTAATTGCAGCCATATGTCCTCAGTTCAGCCTTTCTCTATACTGTCTTAAATCTCTTCGATACTATCCAACATACAGCTTCAGTAAGACAAATGCAGTCTGGAAATACATGTTTCCTTGATGAGGTGAGCTATGAAAATTGTTTAGCCAAATGATACCTTTTGTCACATTTGAGATTTAAAACCACACGAAGCTGCTTCGCGTTACATCAGTGCTGAATGTAATTGGAGCCTTTGTATGCACTTCAGGAACTAAGCAAAATACAATGTCATAGTCACTTTCTGAGCTTATAGATTTCCTCATTCATTTTGTGCTTATAAAGTGAATTTTCAAAGCGTTTTTAAAGAAATTAATACTGGTGCATATTTCAGTGGAGAAGTTCTGGGTCTAATGGTTACTGATATTAATATTGAGAGTGAAACTTCTTCATATATCCCTTCAAAGTGTTGGATGTGAGGGGCCACTAGGCATTTTTCCATAATCAAGCAAGCCTTAATCTCTTTAGCTGATATTGCCATCCATACTGTCAGTTGAGGTGCTGTGTTTTGTGGTATGAAATATTGATTCCTTGGCAGCTAGACAAACAACTAATTTCATATAGGTCATTGAGTAACTATCCAGCTGCAAATGTCAGTACAGTATTATTTGCATGCTATAAAAAAACATCTGTAAGTTAACATAGCAAGTGCAACTTCAGAAAGAAAAGATCAAGATAATTAAATAATACTCATGTGTTTAAAGTTCCCTTTTTTATTTGAGCATGGAAATCGAATGTATTTTTAATGTATTTGTATCCCTTAAAAAGTTTTAAGTATGTATTTATTTGCTGAATTTTCAACCACAGAATTGTATGTGAGTTTTTCTTTTAACTGTGCTCAAGTCTGCCGAGCATCTGTTAACATTTAAAACAGCTAAGGTATGTGAGAACCTTCAAGAAAAGCAAAACCAAAACAAAATACAGAAATACCTTCTTTTTCTTGCATGAAATAGAGGCTAAGTTTTTTTCCTTCTCTGGTCTTTTAAATGTCAGCACATACTCATCAAAATAGGATAAATAAAATGTTGTTGTGCCTATAGTGAGATATGTTTTCAGGTCAAAAACTACAGCTGTCACACCTTCTTCTTAAGTTTACTGTAGTAAGCATACTCTGGGACTCTCCAAGGTGACACCAAAAGCTTTTTAAATAGAGAACTAAAAATGTGTCATCATGTAGGATATTTCTCTGTCTGAGCACAAATGAAAAATCTTTGCACAGTCCCTTGGAAAATAATCCATTTTCTTTCAGAGGGTATGACCTAGAAGTTGAAATAATGTGCACAAGTTCAAGCAACATTTTACTGCTGTCCTTGCTATGCTAAAACCTGAAGTTTTGGCATTGCTACCTTAAAAGCAAAGGTAAATCATTGCCAATTTTAATAGCTTGTCTGCATTTATATGGATGTACGTCATTCGTATGCATATATATATTCACATCTCAAAAGTAAAACGTGCCTTGTGGAAGTACTATAGTGTATGGACATCAATGTAGCTTTTTCTGTGTGCTGTATAGAGTGTGAAGTCATAAATAAGCAGTTTAAAGGACTTTTAATATTGATACTAGTAGGCATATATAAAGCACTTACTAAACCAGATGGATTCCAGGAAGTCCTAGTTTATTGTATGGCTTCTTCTTCTAACATGGAATGAGAAAGAAAGAGATCAACAGTCAGTTCAGTGTAAGTGGTTTCCTTCAATTTTGCTGTTTGAAAATAATGAAGTGCTCACTAGCTTGGAGTTGTCACACAGTAATACCTCACTACAATGAATTATAAAAAGTAGTAATTCAATGTAAGCTGTAATCAGTGTGTTCTGCAATAAGATTAGCACTCATCGCGTGATATAAAATAGATTTATCTGTACATATAGCATGTCTGTAAAGTGCTTGCCAAGGTAGGTTTTTAAATGAATATTGTCCTTGTTCAGAACTACAGGAAGTCACAACTGATAGAGGCTTCTCTTAGACAAAGAGGTTCCTTTGGCTGATTCCTCTCTTTTGTTTTTTCTTTTTTAAAAATCCTCGCTGTTGTGAAATGTTTTAAACTATTCCCTTCTTTGGAAACTCTGAGTAGTTAAGGAGTTCCTTCTTGGGGACAGACTGTAGCAGTGCTTTGAAGGTATGATGATCCCAGTAAAGTACGAGCTCTTTAGGTGGTCCAGTTCACCTGATTCGAGGTGTCTATGTAGGAATAGTACAATTATGCAGTGTAAGATTAATAACCTGTAAGAATAGTTCCTAATTTTTACTGGTCCTCTCATTCATGTGATAAGCAGTTCATTAGGGTTCAGCCCTGTTTTCTCTCCTTTTTAATGGTGTGGGGTACTTTGTATTCTTGATTCAACTGTATGTTTAGCTTCTGTTTCTCAAGGAACATCTCCATGGTTAGTGCAAGTTCTAATCAACTTGGAAGCTTTCTTGAGGATCTCTCCAAATTAAAGAATTACAATTTCTACAGCTGTCTCTTCCCTAGCAGGCTTCACAGGACAGCTACCTACAGAATATCTTTCTTCTGTTATTTCTCGTGCCTTTTTTAAATTTTATTTGAAGACTAAGGAAGGCCTCAATCTCTGCTCATACTTTCTTGTTTGTTGAAAGACGAGTTTATTCTCGCTGCTTCTTTCATTATCCATTACCTGCAAACAAGAAGAAATTGCACTCACTGCTTTCCCTTTAACTACCACTATTCAGTTGTAATGAATATACCACCCACCCAAACCACACATTTTCGAAGAACTGGGATCATAGAAAAAGCAGAAAAATAGCCTTTTTTCTCTCTTCCTTATCACTGAATCAAGAGAACATAGCAAGGTACATCTAGCAATATGGATTGGGAAAAAAAAAATCTACAAAAATCTCTCTGAAATGAAGAAAAAAAGATCAAACTTTATTTATTGTCAAAGATACTTTAGGAAGGTTTGATGGCCCTTTTACAATTTGTATTGTAAAAAGTCATTGATCAAAAATTTACAAACAATTTTTACTGTAGGAGTTCTCATTTATGCAGTTTTTTAACCTTACACTTCAACAAATTCCTCTTGATTTTGTGGCAATGAACTTAAATCAAAGATAAAAGATCAGTCGCATTTACTGTAGAACTGAAAGTTTCTGTATTAGGAGCACTGGCTGGACTTGACTAGACCACCTCCAGAAGGGGATCTCTTCTGAAATAAGATGAAAAGTCAGACTACTTGCTCTTTCATGTGTCAAGGGGGGTAAAATTCTAGTGAACTGTGCAGTAACTGTCTATTCCCTACTGTGTACTAAGATTAAAATATCATTTTGACTGTGATCGTTACCAATCTGAAACTTCAATAGTTGTTCCTTAGAACTGAAGATGCAATTCATCTCTCATGCCACACAACATCCAGCTCTTTTTCTGTGCTACTTTTAAAAAGATCACTTACAAAACCTGATGGGAGAAAAGTGTGTATTGGTTTGGATAAAATTGTATTTTACATGTCTCTAAATAACATTTGCTAGAAATTCAGGTTTGTGAAATGTTACAGGCTGTTAATGGAGAAGCATTTTTTCAGCGTCTATAAATACTTAATGTAACACAGGAGCAGAAAGAGGAATAGTTAAAGAGATGGAGCTAATACACAAATTACGCTGTTTGGGATTAGTAGATTTAATTAAAAATTACAAATAAAAGACAATTTTTTTTCTCTATAAACACAATAGTACTGGGATGGATTTTCTGCTGCCTTGAAACGTGCTCAGATATTCACACAATTGAGGTAAAAAGGGGGTCACTGCTGCTTGGTAGTATTATGTCAACTTGATATACTAATTAGTTGGGTCAAAAGAAATATGCAGTGAAGGTGCAAAGCAACAGAGAATCAGCCGCTTCTTTGTTTAAAATGAAGTTTCACAATAATTCCATTTAACATGGAGGATAAACATTGTTTAGCGTATTAGTCTAAATAGGTAAGTGAATTTTCTGAGATGCCTTTTCATATGTTAGGGAGGCATTTACACAGTAAAAACTAGGAGATGAAATAGGGTTGCTGTTACAATTGCCAGCAAAGGATATCCCACTAATACCTGAGCTGAACTCATCTGATCAGGGCTACTGGTGTTAATCAGCAGTCGTCGTAAAATAATTCCATCTTGAGTGTTTGTAATTTCTATTTTCAGGATAACACCATTTCCTACAAGTTGAATATGGCTTTTTTGTATTCATACTATTTTTTTTAAATGTCACTGAAATTATCTCAGAGGAGCAGATCTGACAGGTCAATCACTGCAGATGGTAAGTGCTTTGTTAATTATACAGAAATTTAGAAACAATTGTAGAATGTCTTGCCTCAGGAGGAATTTCTCTCTTGCTCTGTTTGAGAGTAGATTTCCTCTACTGAATTAATTTTGTGCTTTTGTGCAGATAACAATCTCTCTGCTGCTTTGTAGGAATAACTCCTTGCTCCTTGTTCAAATATGCAACTGTAAATAAGCAGAGGATATGGCAAATAAACAATGCTATTCTTTTTAAATAATGCAATGTGTGTAATTAGGACAGTGCAATTACAACAGTATACAGCTCTCAGTGTAACAATTAGTTTTTTGGTAAAATGTAATTTGTTCCACTGTAAATGTTTTCCCTCAATTCAGAAGATTCCCTTGAGTTGTTACAATAATAAGCCTATTTCTAGGAATATATGCAGTAGCACTGTGTGTTCCAATACACAAATCAAAGAGGACAGCTACATTATAATAAGCTACGGGAATTATAAAGTCAGAGCAAAATGATATCGATACTGTTTTCTGGGGGGAAAATATGTCCAAATATCCTCTTTCCATTTCCATTTTAATCCCAGAGATGTCGAGTGCTTTTTCCAGTTTGTTTTGAATTTACAAGAAAATACAGAAACATTTCCTTGTGTTATGCTGCTACTGTGTCAGCCTGTCCTCCTGATGATGATATCTGACTACTTTCCAGTCTTTCCACTGTTTATTCTTGGAGATAAAGAAGTGCTATTATTGTCATTTTACAGACGAGTAACTCAGCTACACAGAGCAAAAGAGATTCTGCTTTAGATTTCACCAGAAGTTTGTTAGGAAGCAGGATTTCACATCTAGCCCTACTCTTTTCCCATCAGCATCCCCTGTGTCAGAGCCCCTCTCCCTTGGTGCTCTCTCAGAGCACGAAGGCAGCTTCGTGCTGCTGCGGTTCCTTCTCAGAGCACAACCAGTGCTCCATCCAGCCCCCTTCATCCAGTTCAGCACAATCCCTCATTATCCTGCTCACTAGTTCACAATAATTTCTATAACGTTACTGTTTTAAAAATCCATACTGCCCCCATCGCAGTAAAAACAAGTCCTTGGAGCATGTAGGCATGTATCACTTACCACACTGGTGGAAAAGCATCGGGAAGTCAGATTTTTCATTTTTGTCCGTTTTGCATTTACTAATTACTTTCCAGGGCTGAAGTTGAATAAAGGGTGATGGTTTTGGAGCAATAAGCAGAATAGTGCTACCAATGTGCAAATAGGCAATTTTAGGTTAGCTGAATTTAGGTCCTGAAAATGTCTGGGAGGTATAAGTGAAAGGATGAATGTAATTACTCAGTATGGGTGGATGGGAGTGCTCAGTTTGGTCTATGAAAAGTGAATCGTTTGAACTTGCCGTTAAAATTTGGGTTTCATCTCTTTGCACCGACATTTGCAGAATTTGGGTGGTTCTCCTTGCCAAACTGTCCTGTTGTCATTTTGGAGGCTGCAAGTTAGTTGATGTAAGCCTGAGCCTGCAGTTACCACTTACTTGTAAATATTGCAGTGTATCAATGAACAATTTAAAAAAACCCACACAACAGCAATAAAGTGCAACGATTATAGGGCTAGGTGCTGCGATAAGCATTGTCTGGTTTGGTTAAGTCACTGCTAATGAAACATCACAGCTGATAAAACTGGCAAGGAGAGCCGTTCTCTACGATCAGGTTCCATTTTCTTATTGGGTCTTTGGATATTTTCATCCCTCTTTCTTAAAATGCAAGATCTAAGTGAGACAAACAAAAATATTCTTTTAATTATAAATCACGCTAGAAATCACATTTTATCATTAGTGGCTTGTTCTAGAGAGACTTTCTTTCTTAATTATATCTACATCACTACATTTCTTCCCCTGCATTCTAATGAGATAAAGAGTAGGAAGAAAGCACAGGAAAAAAGTACAACAGACCCTCCATAAGTGCAGTGAAAATGAATTGATATTTACATTCATCCTGTAACCAGACTTGTGCCTCTTCTTGAATAACAGTAATGGTGATCAAAGCAGAAAAGATCTTTGAGCTCCGTGCTTTCAAACTGCTCACTAATCACTATAATTCAGCAGAAAATAGGAACAAAACTACCCCAACAAACACCACAATCATTGTGCTCTGAGTAGAAGGGACTCTCACCAAATAAAGCTGAAGCAAGGCAAAGATTGCTCTATTACACAGTATGTCAAAGTTAAATACAGGTCTAAATCCATTCAAAAATTTAGAACAGTCAGTTCCCAACCTAGCAATGAGCAGAGACAGGCTGCTTTGTTAAGTGAATAACCCTTCCCAGAGCCTGCTGTGGCATCCCCACTGCTGACAGCAGTGTCTGTGTTTCTGCGTAGGCCTGTTTTAACCTTGACTCTGCTAACTTTGGTGCTAAGGTGGTGTTTGATTTAATTAAATGCCGCTTGAAAGAAGACCTGTGTACCTGCAGCACATTTACGTGGAGGAACTTCTGGTTCTTCCTCCTCTCTGGTTTGGTATTTTTCTGTTTATGCATGGAAATGAAACTGCTTTCAGACACATAGCTGAATGGTAGCCAGGTGCTTTATAACTGTGTTAGCCTGAAGCTCTCATGAGAAATATTTTTTCCTGGAAAATAAATTATAACATGGCTAAGTGGTGCCTGACAAAGCTAAACAGGAGCCATGCTGCTCTATTGCAAATTCATCTGCAGTCTCTCGGTAGAAAGACAAATAAAAGCACTTCATCAAAATCAGTCAGAGAAGCACAGGAATACTCATAGGAGACCACTAAACTCTAAATACCAATCAATTTCACCAACTTTTTTGTCAAACTTGCAAGTCCCCTTAAGCGCTGTCGTCTAGAACTGCCAGAAGAAGCTGCATGATATGCTGCAGGCATGGAGCGGGAGGGCCGGAGCTGAAAACCCCTCTCTGCCAGTCGTCATTAGGGTATGTGCGTATGTATTGGCATGGGTCAGGATTTATTGAAGTCAATGGGTGGGGTTTGGCTGACATTAAGGTTTTGGAACCAGGCCTGAGGGCTTGGAAACCTTATGCTCCGTTTGAGAACTGGGCTCACAATCTCTCCTGTATCGGCTATTTTTCAGTGACCTAAGCGCATCCCAGTGGCTGGCAGGCATTTTTGTTGAATACGTTGTGAGTGCAGATCGTAGCCTGTAGACTTTGTCCTTGAATTCAAAGTCGCTGAAATATATAATATTGAGGGATTTTCATCAAGACATTTGCACTGATCCTTTTTCCTACACAAAGAGATCCCAAAATTCTTTTACAGCTAATGGGACATGAAATGTTATGAGGCTGTTGATTTCCCACTCACCACTGCCTTCATCCTACCATTCTTCTCAGTCAAATGCAGAAGTAGATCTGAGAGAAGGAAGACGTAGAATTCAACTTCCTTGCCCATTTCTTTAAGCTGTGGTTTTGTCTTCACATATAATACTTCAGTTTTCCAAGTCAGAAATGTATTTTAAAGTTTTGTTTAAACAGTGTCAGGTCCTGTAGACACAGCATAATGGACAGAGATCAAACCAGGTTCTCTAATGCAGCCCCAGCCCACACACACTCAGCATATGTATGTGTCAGTTTGAATTGTTGTTTTGCTTTGAATAAAAAGCAAATAAAAGGCAAAGGGAACTCATCAAATGAAGCAAAGCACACTACAACACAGGTATGATAAGGAGGCCTAACTTAACTGGTTTTAGAGTTTTCTTTTTACTTCCCATTCAGAGGAAGATTTTTTATCTTTTTCTTGCCCTCCCTCCCCCCCCCCCCCCCTTTTTCTGGAATTGGGGTTCAGTCTGAGCTCCACATTTGTCTTCTGGGACAAACCTTGACTTCCTTGGAACAAATCAGATTTTGCTTTTGGATATAGGTTGCTCAGAAAAGCAAGATCAAGTCAACAGTAGTTTTCGGCTATTCTCTACTGAATTCAGAGTCTTTAATCTCAAAGATGTGTGCATTGTTCTTTGAATATACTGTAGAGTACATTTTGTAAGAAGCAGCTTGTGATTTCTGTGAGTCAACTGTTCGTGAGAAGGTGAGGGGAGCAGGAGAGAAGGTTGTCTTAAGTGTTGAAATAGTCACCTGCAGTGCTCCGTAGTCCACAGTTCCTGCGTACAGTTTTAAATACTGGGCATGAGAGATATGTCTTACTTATCTACATGTTTTGGTAAGAAAAGCAATACAAAAGCAGTCACTACGAAATAACAGTGCTTCTCTTTTGCTGGACTTACAAAAGGGAAAGTGTTTGGATCAATGTTCTATTAGATAATAAACAATACATCACAGTTCTGCATTGTTTTATATAAAAATTCTGTTGATCTCTATTACAATTGTCTGTAAAATTACAGGAAAAGATACCCACATTTTCTTCACTTCTAAATGATAAAAACCGTAACTAATCTCATCTTAGAACAAAGCCTTAGTACACAGAATAGAAGGTTTGGTGAAAAGCTCTAGTGTCTTTATTTCTTTGAATCCTGCTTCAGGTGAGGGTCATGAGTCACCTGGTGCTGGATTCTCAGCAGTAAAGAAGCAGAGGAAGACAAATCAGTAGTCTTTGTGCAGAACAGTGATCTAATCACATCTGACACCAATTAGCATCCTTGCTGATAGTCCTTATTAGGACATAGCTGAAGCCTGAATTATATGTCTCAACAGTGCAGTGGTCATTTTGCTGAGCAAAATTTAACTGGGTATGTAGCCAAGGACAGAAAAGCATCTTCAAAAACATCAGCTTAAAACCTGTCCCTGACTGTTTTTTCTGGCACCATACTTCCAGCTGAACCGTGTTCAGCACCAATTCAGCGTCATCCATTGTCAGCAGTGAGTAATTTTCAGAGAAGACGTGAAGTGTGAATCCACATCACTCAGAATTGAACATTAATCTTAACATCAAACATGCTTGCTAGAGTTAGTCATCGCAAAAGACTAGGGAAGAATGCCATGTAACTCATTGAATATTTCTGCCTTGCTTTTGCTGGATGTATAAGCTGTTAGAAGTATCCTTGCAGAAAAGATCCATGATTTTCAAAATGTGTTTAATTGGCAAAAATGTGTATTAAATAACTATAAATTTCACAAATACATCAGGATTTATGATGAAGTGGGGTAATAAAGAATAAGTTATTCTAAGTATATCTTCATTGTCTAAAAATGTTGATGTGTATTTTCAGTTTCCTGGAATTCACAAGTCAAAAACTGCTATGCTGACAAGTATCTACTGGACCTTTTTCAAGTGTAGCTGACTTAAAACCCAAGAACTTCTTGGCCTGTCTTACCTTCTCAGGTCTTAAAACATATCTATGCACTGAAATGGTGTCAAGAGACATGTATTGCTTAATTACAGAGAAGCATTTTAACAAAAAATACATTTCCTGTGCCTTCTTCAGTTTGTAATTGTTCCTGCCAATTCTCCACTACCATCTGTCCTAAACTCCCATTTTTCTGTTCAGATGAAATATGAGTGTAATACAGATTCCAAAATATCATAATAGATTCTGTGTCCCCTCTGTACCGCATTTTTGTGCTGATAACTGCAGAGACATGCAAATCTTGCTCAAGGTTGCCAGTAGCTTTGTCAGTCTTCAGAGTCAAGAAGAAAAGCTCATCTGCTAGAATGACTCATGACAACCTCATCTTTGATCACTGGGACAATTTTCAAATTATGTGTGTCCCCTCCATTTCCTTGGCAATTTTAGATCTCCTAAGTTTTACAGTGGGATTTTGAAGCTCAAATAGTTCTATTCCTGGCTCAGGCATTGTAAAATGTGGGAGAAGGTCATTCTTCTCTTTGTCTCAATTTCCTCTTAATGATAATATTTCCTTGGTGTTTTTTGGTTGCTTAGTTTTTTCAAACAATGAGCCATAAATGCTCGTGAGTAACAAGCCTAAAGTTCAGGATACTTTCTGTAGAAACAGCAATTACGTAGTTCATGTTAGTTCATCTGTCCTTACTAGGAGCATTTTTCCCCATTTCTCATTACTTGACATCAACTCCGTAATTTCTTTGCTATATAGATTGACTTGGGAGTAAGTAGGAGCTTCATCTGTACGTTCACTCTGTAGGGGAGGGACACATCAGGCACAAGTGCAGCTGGCTTAGCTGATCAGAGATAACTAAATGAAAATGTCCGCTTAAAAGAAATTAATGGCACATAGAAAACACAAACCAGGTACATCTGGGACATGATTTTGAAATGTAGCCAATCAGAAATGACTGAAGTTTGCTGCTGTTTGCTGACTACAGACAGTCTTTGGGGAAATAAGTCACATCTAGTCTTTCAATTAGTAGGACAAACTGTGCAGATGTCACACCAGACAAATTCAGCCGCATTTCAGAAGAGGTCAGTAGAGTAAAAGAAATCAGTATGTCAATAGTCTAGCAAAAACCTAGGGAATTTTCTTCAAGGTGAGGTCATACCAAATTAGTGAGTTCTGCCTGGAATCACTGAGATGGCTTTGAGAAGAAAGCTGTACTGTCCTCATTGCGGGCTGAATTTCTCCACCCATGACTGCAATAGAGCAAAAATTGCTATTTTAAACTTTTTCATCCCTGACGTGTCCCAACTCATGTATGTTTAAATGGGCTGTTCAGACAGTGGCCTATTGCAGTCACGGGCTTCAGCAGTAAAACAGTCAGGTGCTCAGAACGATAGGTATATTTGCCTGCTAAGAAGCCTGCCCATACTATGCTGGTGATAAGGGCAAATTCTGGTTGTTGCTAGGATAGGTTTGAAGTCAAACTGATGCATAGAAATTAAATGATTGATATCTTATTTTTCTGAGCATAGCAGTTTGAACATTTGCTGTAAATTATGTTTGTTACATACCCAGCGTCTTTTGGCAGTGACTCTGAGTTTGGATGGACTGGCTTAACAACTTGTTAAACAAATGGTTTTCAGTCTGCGTTTTGCAAATTATTTTGATTATTCAGTATTGTTTGCATGATTAGTGACTTGCATACTTTTATTATTTCTGTTCTCTGATTGGACTTATTTATTCAGGGAAACGAGTAACTCATTCCATCAATATTGTTGGATTTTAATGTAGTATACAATACTGGTATTATCTTGTTTTCTAGACAGAAGTGTAGGTTTCTATTTGCAAAGGTACCATGCTGTATTTAATGATTCAGCCAAATTAATCTCTACAAGTACTGTTGAAAATTTAGTTACTAATCAATGCTAACTTAGATAAAATGCAAATTTTGGAACAAATATGCATGCGCATATGTGCACACCCACCCCTTCCCATCCCTTGATAGCGAATCTGATTAGTAAATCAAGCTGCTAACATATCATTATTATCAAAAAAAGCAGTGTTTCCATACAATTAGGCAGCAGCAAGTCAGTCATAAAACCTGGCTTTTATTTTCATCTTCTGTGAAGTTTGCAATGAAATAGTAAAGATCAGATAAATCTATAGAAGCTGGTGATGTATATCCCAATAATTTAGCTACAAAATATCTCAGGTAAGCTGAAGACATCAAAGAAAAAAAAATAATATTGATAATATGCTGCAGCAAATGTGTGCATTAAGTGAAGGCAAATTCCTGGAATTTAGTTTTGTAAAAAACGAGTGAAATCAGTTTCTTTTCTTCCATGTAGAATTTTTCTACCTGTCACTCGTGATTTGTGTCATTCTATCTGAGTGATTCTTTGGACTGCAGCAAATGAGTCTGCCTGCCAAATCATACTTGAAACAGCAGCAGTAATGCTTTCCCTGCTACTGGCCCATCTGATCTTTGCAGAGGTCACTGCCTCACATCATGAAGGCAAAATGGGGCATGTATTTATCCTTCAGATGCTGAGGTTCATAGTCCAATGGAGCTTAGGGTCTGTACTCTAAATTACACACTTGAGGTGCCAGCGTAAGCACCTGCGTAAGATGGGGTAACCTTCATCAGTGGGGTGGGACCAATAACTGGGAGCAGTAGTCTCTGCAGTTGTCCCAGGAGGATTCAGCAAAGCAGACTTACATGAGCCTGTGTATTTCAAGTCGGCTATTAGTGACCTGCTGGATTCCATGTGTGTGAATTTCTACCGTGTTCATCATTTCATTTGGTCATTTAGTGTAAAAATGAGCTGAAATGAGGGATGGGTTCTGTTGTCATGTGCTTTTCTTCCTGTGTTCATGATTTGCTTCATGTTTGCAATAAACCTATTTGTACAGGGCATCAAGGGGTGGGGTTGGGAGCATCTTCGTCCTATTACAAGCTGGAAAGAAAATGTAAAAGAGAGTCATATGCTGCTAGAGGAGAGACCTGGCTCAGGTCTTCAGCTAACTGTCACAATCAGCAAAGGGGCACATATCAAATGTCCCATATCAAACAACCGTGATAACCAGGATCACAATCTAATTAATGAGGTTAATGGGAGAATCAAAATAAAAAGGAGGTGGTATGTATAAAGGATTCTTTATTTGAGTACAAACAGAATCGTGCTTCTCTCTGGCATGCTCATAAGCATAGATTGTGCTGCATGATGTTAACATACTGCACAAGTCTTGTTGTAGATGAATCAGTCACTAGGTGGATCTCTCTCTCTCTCTGTGCACTACAGGGATGCCAGAACCCCCCTAATGTTGACTAGCAACAACAGAGAGCTGTGAATGTTTCAAAACCTGTGGATGCTTCATCTTTCCATTTCTTCCATTACTGTTTGAATCATAGATCCCAGAAGTAGCACTGCATAGCAGTGTCATTAGTAGCACATTTTCAGCAGGTATTCTGGTGGGCCAGGTCATGACTGAATGGTTTGAGTTTAGACTAAGCTTTAAAGTCCCCATGCAGCACCTGCTATCTCATCATTTGATACCAAAATGTATGCAAATTCAAAATACAGACAAGGGAAGGAACGAGATGGGAAGGAATGGCATGATTGTATCGTTAGTAATGGGAAATATCGGTATCTAGGTTTGGCTGTTAAGTTTATCCTTAGCCTGATGTGTATGTGAGGGTACATAGGAAAGAGTATATGGGAGGCAAAGTGTTGATGGATGAAAAAAAGGAAGGAAGGAACAGTGTGGATGACAGGAAACTCGAGGAAAAAAATTAAAATAAGAGAGTAAAGTGAGAGATAAAAAGCAAGTAGTAATGTATTAGGTGCTTATCTGTTTCCCTATACACTGGGAGCATCACAGTCATTACTGAGTTGTCCTCACAATTTTTTACGATGCAGAGGACATACTTGCTCATTCTACAGAGCAGGATCTGATACATAAACGGATTGAATGACTTGGTGGATGTCAGGGTTGGAGCTGGCATTCGTGACCAATATTAAGATCCTAAAATTCCAAACTCTAAATTCAAATGTATGAGCTGGTAAATGCTGAAAGGAAGATCATGTAAAATTATTGTTTACTTCACTGTACTCTCTGATTTGGGCCTTAGATATTTCAGACCCTATTTCTCTTCTGCTGGATACCCACAAAATTGAGATCAATGAAATTCTTTAGGTCTGTATATCTTGTATAACTTAATACTTGACAGCTGAGACCATGTTTTCAAAATGGCTCAGAACCCAAGCTCTTTTGAATATCTTCTTAGGCATTTAATTGGCTATATGAGAACTAAGTTCTTTTGTATTCAAATCAGAGTCATACATTAAACACATTTGGGAATTCTCTCTCTCAATTATTTTGAAAATCTAGACTGACATTATCAGAAACAGTTATATAGCCTCAAATAGAAGTAACACCAAACATGAATCATCAGTTGGTACAGTCAGCTAAGCTGACTCTGCAAGATAATGTTAGAACCAAAACCATTGGTCAACACAGCACACACCAGCCCCTATTTGCGATGTTACAGCTCCTCAAACTGGAGTTCCACTGCGTGCTGTAAACATGCCTTTAGGCTCCTGTGAGCTCAAATCCCTTGAAAATAGGATGAAGGGCCAGGTTTTCTAAAAATAAAGAGAAAGGACTAATAGGATGTTCAGCAGGAGGTATCGTACACCACAAATTACGAAAGCTCTCTACAAGCCCAAAAGCATCTTTAACATGTAAATATCTGATAATTTTACTTTAAGTCACTTCAACATTGACTTCTTCTGTGCCTAAGATAAAGACTTTCATAAGGGATACATACACGAGCTTATTTGTTAGGAAAATAACAGAAACCTTTCTTTGTAAAGTCTTCAAAAACAAGGAAAGTCACTGATAACCCTGTCTGTTTTCATAGCTGCAAACACACATCTTCAGTAATAGGGCAGGTCACAATTCACTCTCAACATTAAAAAGAGATTTCCTACCGTGCTGACAAAATAAAGGTAACATCCCAGACTTCTTTCTGGAGAGTTTAAACGAAGTAGAATATATGAAAAATACTGAATAGTCAGTAATGGATTTTTAAATCAGGAACAAACTAAATCCTCCTCAAAGAAGAATTTCCTCCAAGCATAAACATCAAAGAACGTTTAATAAAAATATGACATATGACAATATCCCTTGTGAAAGGAGCAGCCAGCTTGAAAGTCTCTACTTCCCTTATCTGATAAGAGTTCTCAATGACTTGTCAGTGAATAGGGATATTTCATACAGGAATGACATTTAAAAGAAATCAAGATTAGAGGCCTCTAATTTCTGGAAAGAGCTGGATTTTACTGATTAAGTGCTTAATGTTATAAAACTGGAGAACGCTATAGAATAATTTGTCAGTTTGAATACATAACAAAGAGCAACATCTTGCACCTTAAATGTGCTTATAGGTTTTTGAGTTCTGGGGCTGAAGTAAACCATAGGAAAGGTAGTGATGTAAATCATACTTTTTTTGCTAGCTTGCAAAAATTTGGGGGCTTGGGGGATCATTTAATACTAATAATATATATTTAAGCATGCCAGCATTGTTTCAGAATATTTTCACGTGGGTTTCCTTTTTATGATATGATATGTTAAATAAAAATTCATAAACCATTCTGGTTCACATGAAATTTTGCTTCCATTTATCATATGAATCACTTCAGTAAAAAAAAGCCAAAACCCCAAACCTGAACCCTGCCCCAGCTTGAATTCTAATCTTATGGACAGGGGGAAGGCTCAGTGGAGATCCCCTAACAGCGTATCCTGCAGTGGGTGTGTTCTGTGTTTCTCAGGTCAAGCCCAGAGGCGTGCTGAGGTCAGTAGAGGTGGTCCTGGAATGCCTGGCGTATGTGTACTGGAACAGATTGTACAAAACAGTGGTTTTCATTTAAATGTTGCTGTGGCCCAAGCATTACCAACCACTTACCTATGAAGTTAGAAACAGGTTTTTTTGGTAAGCACACGTGAAGGCTCTGTTAGCAGCACTTGGGAAGTCATTGGTTGCAAATTTTCTTCTTGAAGTAACGTTGGTCTTAAGAAAACCTTTTAAAATTCTTTTCTCTTTCAATACAATGAGCAAATGCTATAAAAAATATCTGAATTGTAGCTTCCCAACTGCACACAAACAGAATTAGTTTCTGTCTTCATGCAAAGCTTGACACGAGAACAAAAGAAACCTTTACTCTTTCATGAAGCCATTGGAAGGTGATTGTTTTTCCTTTAGTTATCACTGAGATTTTTTACTGAATGGCTGTGGTGTTAATTCCATTTCTAGGATGAAATCAACTGTATTTAAGATTTAAAGGGAAGAAAATAGTAAGGCGACAGCTGAATGAATAATTTCCACGAATAATTTGGTTCCCATTCACTTTGTTTTCTGGCTGTACTTACAAAAGTGAATGGATGCAAAATCCTCAAATATAATTGTTTTAGTTTTTTTACATATTTCTTCAGCAAATAATTTCTTGGATTGTTGAAAGTATTGCAATTGGTAATTTAGTCTGGCTAATTACATTTCATATTCCTTTTTTTTCCAATTCAGTGACATACGCAAGTCACCAATAGTGCTAAGTTACTATGTAGCAAACAAATACAGAAACACCTTTATATTAGTTTACTGCAACTAACTAAGCTTAAGCTTAATTTTCTCTATTTTCCAGTTGCAAAACAAAACAGAACAGAAACCCCACAACTGTATACATGCCTGTGCTCTCTACTTCATGCAGATTTCTTTCTGGCAAGATCACCTGGGTGAGATTCACAAGTGCTAGGAATTCCACCTGTCTCATTCGTACTCTAAACTTAACATCAAACATATTTATTTTCTATGTTTAAAACTGACATTTTCTTTGGTAAATTACAGTGTTGAAGTGTATCAGTCACACTGAACAGAATATTATAGACAGATTTCACATATTTCCATAAACAATGGAAAGGAAGCTTGTAACTGCAGAAAAGCAGAGTTAAATAAAATCAGACTCAACAGAGGAGAACCAACATTACTGAAATGTAGAAACAGAAGAGGTAAGAGCTGAAGCCAGGAGAGAATGGTAGGCGTGAAACAGGTTCATGCCCAGGTTCTCTTTCTGGTGCAGATATAGCAACCCATCTCGTAACTGGAAAAACAGATTATGTTCTTTTCATTGATGGAAGTATAGTTATTTGTATTGTTTTAGTTATTAAAAAGAATAAAAAAGACTGATGGGATGTGTGTAGATGCAAATTTTACACCTTGGTGTAGTGAGTAAACAGAATTGAAGTAATACTGCAAAAGGTATGAAGCTTTCCAAATTTGACACTGCCGTACCATTTCCTGATTTGGTGCTGACTGTGAAAATAGTCATGTTTTCTCAGTTTTTCGTTTTTATTTTTCTTAATACTGATAATTACAATTAGAACTCCAGCATAGTTCACAGCTGAAATTGCTTAGGTACTTCCTTTCTGTTTCTCCTTTTCATTTGTTGATGGTTAATTTTTTCCTCCAGAAAAATGGGAAAAAAAATCTTTTTCAGTCTTTTGAGTGCAAGTAAACCAGGACAGTTGTACTTTCACTGCAATTTAAAGTGAAACAAAGCACTGTTTGCCTAATCTGGAATTACAACAGCTGGGTTCAGGAAGCAGAAAGGCACCAAGACGTCACTCCAAGCTGAGCAAAGATCTCGAGAGTTCTGTTAAATACCAGTCAGATTTCTCAGTTTCTGAGCCTTGCAAACATATGTGTATGTACAGTTGGAGTCAGTATGACATTTCAGAATAATATTTTTTTCTTTAATCGACCTTTGAAGAAAAACAGAAGTGTGAAAGAAAAGAGCCATGGATTCGTTGGAGGAGAAGTTCTAGCAGGTGCATTGAAAGTTGTGGGAAGACTTTGCTGTATTAGGAGGGTAAGAGTTTGAGGAATCTGCCTCTGTATCACAACCGTGTTCTTATTATGTTTTGCAGCCCCCTTGTTCTCTACTGCCTTATACCAAGGAACAGGATAGTGATGATTTCAAAGACAAACTAGATGCTGCAGTTGAGCACAGGGAAAGGTTGTTCCCCTGTGCCTGTTGTTTCTACTCCATATTGAATGCTACTTCTCTGTCAGATCTCCTGATCCTCCTTAAACTGAGTCTGACAAAAAGATCTGGGATTAAAAAAATCCTCTAATATTATTTTTTTTTAATCTGGCTTCTGTCATTTTCATTTCATTGACTTGGAGGAGATGAGAGAGTGCGCTCTCAAGTTTCTAGATGACACCAAAATGAGGGGAAGGATACGCTTGAGGACAGAGGTGCTGTGCAGACAGACCTAAACAGGCTGGAGGAATGAGCAACTGAGACCTAAAGAAATTCAACAAGGACTGATGCCAGGGGCTCTCTCAGTACAGGAAAGGTGTTGATAAACTGGAGCAAGTTCATCAGAGGGCCGCCAAGATGGTCGGGGGGCTGGAGCACTTGCCCTACAATGATGGGTTGAGAGAGCTAGGAGCCTGGAGAAGACACAGCTTTGGGGGAGATCAGCTAGCAGCCTGCTGGTACCTGTGAGGAGGTCATCTTCACAGTGGTGCTTGGTGGAAGATCGAGTAATAGTGGGCATAAACTGAAACAGGAGAAGTTCAGGTTGGAAAAAAAGACACAGCTTTGACATCCTGAGGATGTGAGGTTGCCCAACAGATTGGTTGGGCAGTCTCTGTTCTTGAAGGTTTTCAAGATCAGACTGGATAAACCTAGAGCAACCTGGTCTCACCTCAGAGCTCTCCCTTCTTTGAGCAAGAGGTTGGATTACAGACCTCCTGAGGTCCCTTCCAGACTAAATTATCTTTTGTTCCTCTGATTCTGACCAAACCAAGCTACTGATCAGATCTGTGAGAAAAAAAGTAAATCCTAATACAATGTGGAAATGAGCACACAGGGGCAAAAACTCATGAGCCTAACTGTCCTGAAACCAGAGCAGCTTATTTGAGTGCAAGTAAAGTTATTAAGGATTTTGTCTTAACACTGGTGGTTAGACTCACAGAATAGCAGTATGGCATAAAAATCTATTCACTTTTCAAGGGTCTATTTACGGAACTCTTTGGTGTTGAACAATTGTGAAAATTTCAGATACTTTAGACAGAATATCATGTTCTGTTGTGCTTAACATAGTCTTAAATCAATTTAATTCTTGGATTCCAGAATTATAAGTATGGGTTGATGGAATAGACTGAAATCCATCCATTCAAAATTAATTCAGCACATAGGGGGATTTTGAAATGTGTATGTTCCACGTAAATGCTGATACAGCCCCCATAGACACTGAAAGATAGGGTAAATAAAGCCTGCTGAAGACCAGCTTGCTGACTAAGCAGTCCGCTCTTACGGGATGTCCTTCCATGCTCTCTTACCATATAAATGTGAACATTAGAAAGAGACACATTTGAAAACCTCCAGAAATTCCATCTTTTCTAATGGCAGAACTCTTGTTTTTCTAACAGGACAGAGCCTAAATAGTTAAACAATCTGTGACAGAAGTATTTTTAAAAAATTTGCTTAATGGTAACCAGTAAAAAAATTAAAAATTAGATGGATGTCATCTGTGGTGACTACTTCCATATTAGTAGAGCGTATTTGACTAAACCCATAGGATTGTCTTAAACTGTGTATCAAAAATCACCAACTGATTTATACTCCTGATGCTTCCATATGTCAACAAATAATTTCTAGTCTGCTTTTCATAGTTGCGTGCATTTAAATTTGAAAGCAAGCCATTCCACTAATATAAGCAACATCGGTTCTAAGTAGAGGTGGGCAAAATGTTTCCCAGTTATTCCTTTCGCTCCTCTTTTGCCCACATGTCAAAATCATGCTTAATTACAGTGACAGCAATTGTTCACCTACATTTTCTTTTGATATGAGAATTTCTTGAGGCTACACAGTAAAAGATAAAATACTCTTAAAACTACTTAGTCAGCCTAATAATTCACATACCGTGTCGCTGTTATTAAATAAAGCAACCTGGTACAAAGGCAGGGAGAGACACTCCACTGAAAAAGCTTGATTGGTTGCTTTATCTTCTGCCAGTACAAATGTGACTTCAGCATATTTAACAACGCTAACAAATCTTTTCTAAAAAGCAAATGCCAGCCTTGAATTTACAGTTTGACCCTTTAACCTCCAATTGTATCAAGGATAACAGCATATTTTACAATTTCTTCTCTGGTCCCAGATAAGTAATAATTGCCACCAGAATCATTAAACAAGTTAAAGCATTTAACTTCATTATAGTAGTTCTTGTTAGTCAAGCACGTTGTGCCATTGTCAGACCTTTTACATCAGTAGAAACAATTGATAAATCTGTAATAATTCTGCGTCTCAAAGATTGGATAATGATCCCTTGTAATGCTGTGACATGACACACACAAAGTACTGCTTTTCAGTGTGTAATTTCTCATTTCAGAGAACGTTAACCAGACTGAAAAAAAACCAGTTTTCATACAATCTGTTCAGTGGAATGTAAATGAATGTGGGGAACAGTTTCTTAATAAATGAGCCACCATTGTGATTATTTTCAGTAACATTTGCTGTACTTAATGGTACCATCCATCTAAGGATTTCTACATTTATCCTGTTTATAGGATGGTTAAAACCTTTATGGAGGAATCATTAATTTCCTTGCAAATGTCACTGACTTTGAATGCTTTGATCGTTTGAAGATTAGCCCAGCCCCTGTCATCAGTAGTCTCCGATGAGTTCAGGCTGATTTGCTTTGTACATCAAAGACATAAAAGGACCACTCTGAGTCTCAGTCTTTTTGGCTGCACTTTTGAAGTCTCCTGAATACACATGAGCCATATTGTTACAGGAGAATGAAAAGCAGAGGACCTTGTGCGTATGGTGGACAATGTGCTTCTGCATTTACGCGTCCTTTCATCAGCCACACAGACTGCCTCTGGAGTGTCCCCATGGGCAAAGTTAATGGGTCATAACCATAATGATACTAATTAATGTTAAAACAAGGAAAAAATTCCTCAGACATCCCAGTATAAGATACTCAGAATTGTACCCTGTGTGTTGCAAGATGACAAAATACACATAATTGCAAACTTGACATTTTTTACTTGTTGAAGTCTGTGAAGAAAATAGATGTGTCACAGAGAGCTGAGAAGAGTCAATCTCTTCATTGCAGGGGTTTGTATACAAGTTTTTCATCTTTTTTCATCTTTCAAGTTTAACTATATTTGTATTTCGAAAAGTACGTATAGACCAAAATATAACAAAAAAAACACCTGAGTATTTCATTACATTTTAAATAATAGCTATCTTTTTCTGAAATGTGCATTGCAAACCTCTTTGAATTACCTGTTTTATCCTGCAAACCAGCCTACAAATTAGGTACAGTTTTGCTCTAGATTTTTTGACACAGTATTTGTTAAAAAGTTTTCAAAAAGCTTCCATTTTCAAGCATTACCATGTATATTGTTCCATAGTTGTAATCTTATGTTTATAAAACAAGCATCTGAGTCAAGATTTTCAAAAGCGATGCTTAAAATAGCATCTTGAATGCCTATTATAAGTCCTAATAAGCAGTTTGATTTTCTAGAATTGCTGAGCAGTTTCCTTTAAAGAGGCTTCATTCAATACTGAAGCTATTAAACAAGAAAATGATGACATATTTTGTATGGTTGATATGTCATAAGGCAATACAGTACGACCATGTGAGGCTTCAAAGAATAGAAATAATGATAATAGTGATTAGGAAAACTTGAAGTGTGGTGAAGAAAAACCAGAGCTCTGTAACACTGGAATCTGTAGCAGGCTGAAAGCTTCTGGTGATAGTAGACAAGGATTTTATAGAGCAGTGTGGCTGAGAAGTGGCTGTAACGTTTGTTTGGGTACATGGAGTCATCAAGTCACAAATAGGTGAAGCTCTTTCTCTTACCCACTACAGATTGCGTTTGGGATGCTCTACAAATAGCTGGTTAAAAATTAACATCAGTTTAACTCCAGTATTGTGCATGGGCAATTTAACAGTCTTTAGAGAATGGAAAAACAAAACAAGGTAGAGGATTACTGAAAATGGTTAAAAGAGCGTTAATTAGAGTTAACGAGATGAAAGTGAGAAAACAATGGGCACAGTGAATGTAAAATTCAGTTGAGTATTACAGTAGGGAATAAGCTGCCACACCATTTGGGACCTCCACAACTAGTTTCAACTGGTCTGGTCAATGTGATTATTGTATTTGTTACTATTACTATGGTTTCTGGAGAGACTGTGCAATATTCAGCCTATTTTTTTAGACATAGTACAAACATAGACAGTCATGGGTATCTGTTACCATCAAGATTTTATACTGCGTGTAAAATGAGCAAAACTCTGCAAGGAAGGAAGGACGGATGGACGGACAGAAAGAGAGGGTGTGATGTGACTGGTATTGTAGATGGTGTGAAAGGTGTACCTGGCAAGAGGACGTAGTCTCTCTAACTCCTGTTATTCACTGTTGCCCCAAGCATATGGCTGAGAATCTTGTACCGATAAGAAGGTGGATGAAGTTACCTTTTTGGCCACTGACAGCTCTCATTTTTACATTATTTTCATATGCCATTCTCCAAATGAAAATAGAAGCTGTGAAGAGAGCAATTATATGGGTTTTTTCCCACATTAACTAAAGTCTTTTCAACCAGAGCACAGATGGCCTTCTACCAGTCTCCTAACAGTGCTCTACATACTGCACTCCCATGGGCCAAAACATGTGCTGCTTGAAAAGGCACTTTTCAAAATGGAGCACATGCATTAGATTGTAGTAGCTCCCTGGAGAGACAATACATGTTTTGGATGCTTCACAATAGAGAATTTTTAGGACAATTTACTTTCTTTGTCAAGAATTAAAGCGAGCTTTCTGCTGCATTTACTGTTCAGTGGGATACAACTCAAAATACTACAGACGTTTTGGTAATTTTAAGTGCAGTACCTGCCGCTCCCTTCCAGAACCTCTGAATATTTGTTAGTCGCTCACACTCTAGCAATATTGACGTTTCAGTGGAGTAGTTTTTATCTGTATCCTTTTTTTTTTTTTAATTTTTCAACAAAAGGACATCCTCATTTAGTCTCCCTTTTGTCCACATCCTTTGATGCTCGGTCGAAGGAGATGCACGCACACGCACACGCACACACACACAGCTTTTATGCCTGATTTGTGTAAAAAAAATCAATAAGCACCCTGTCTTAGAATTATGATGGGTTATTTTTATGGCAGGAAATATACAGATGGTATGCATCCACAAAACTGCTACGAAAAAGTTAATACGTTCAAAGCAAAATTATTACCCTATTGCAACTCAAAATAGGTTTGTTCTTATGTGTCATAGAGACTTTATGAAACCTCTCTGGAATAAAGATTTAGGAACCTAATTTTCAGTTGTTCAAATTTTCATTTTTAAATATCTAAAGGTAAGTGCAGGAAGATGTTAATACTATGAGAGAAAAAGGGGTTATATGCCTCCAAGTGCTATATTTGGTTAGGCATCTTTTATTCTGACGTGTTGTTGCAGTTGAGGTCAGACTATACTGAGAGAGTTCTGTCTAGTCAGAGGAAAGTGGTTTCTCTTCACAGATACTTTAATTTAAATCTTTGCCGTGTTATGTAGGTGATTTCCATCATTTGTGTGTGTATGTGTGTTTGTGATCTCTACTGGAAGAAAAATGTTGTAAAGCTGTGGGAATTTTCTGGCACAGATACATTTAGATAGCGACAGTTGTATTACATTGTTTAAAGCAAGACATTTTTTGATTGTTTCCATGATGACTGGATGCATCATTAACCCCTTTATTGTTGACATCCTACAGAGACCTGATATGTAGTCTTAATTATTTTAAAAGACACTTCTTTGTTACTTAGCTGGTGATTAAAAGTAAATTAAAAGATGGCAATGGCAGACTATTGTTGTTCATTAGCAGATCTAAAAACCTAATCATCTAGTAAGGGACTAATTTTCACATAATTTTTAAAACAATAAGTACACTAGTGTAGAAATTATTTGTGCTGCTTCTACCAGTTAATTAACCAAATCACCAGAGAGGGAGAGTGTGAGAGTGATTATTTTCTATTAATCGAACTGAGAAATCTAAAGTAAGAATCCCAGTCAAAGCTCTTAATAATATTCCTCATAACAGTAAGAGGAGTTTGAACTTCAAGTGCTGAACAATATTGAGGATTCTAGCAGGGGAGAATGGGAAGGGCAAAGGCAAGAGCAAGGAGACCAAAACACTCATTCATAATTTTTCAGAGACAAAAGATGAATTATGCTGCAGGAGGCAGTGATGGAGTACATGCAAGAATCCAGCCATAAATTGTAGAGCTACTGAAAAGAAACCATTTCTAAAGGAATATTCATTGAAATTGGTTGAAAATTGTCCTTTAAGACTTACCTTTCACAAAAATTTCTTGAATTTAGCAAAAAGCAAAACCTCAAATTGGTTGATTCAAATAATGCTCCAGTTCTCAGCATTAATCGTAGTTAGTGCTTACGCTCCGCTTTTTTCTCCATTTTCAGGCTTTTATCTGGCAAGTGGTGATTCTTGTGGTGAAATTCAGCAGTGATTGTTGAGGCTGAAGCTCCACACCTCTCATATACTTCCAGAATACCTGGCAGGTAGGACTGGTCATCATAGATGGTATTAGACAACTCTCACTTCTATGGAGGAAATATCTTCTCTTTGAAGGAGCTGGTATTATTGCAGAAGTGATGGTATAAAGGCATAAGCAAGACAAGATTTTAATACGCTTTTAAAACTGTGATTAAAATATTTCAGCCTTGATACATTATATGGACATTTTAAGAAAAGCAAAGGCAAATTAACACGCAGTTTTGGAAAAAATTTAATTGTCAGAAAGTCTGATGGTTCAACTGATATCAAATTCCAGAATACACACAGGTAGCAAGGAAGAAAATCTCTCCTGACCATTGAATTTTTTAATAGGAAAGCACAGCTATAAAAAAGGATGTTTAGCTGCAGTGGAGGAGCAAAATCCTGGAAGCTGTAACATCTGTGCCTCTTTGTCACCAGAATTCTAAAATTTCCACCACAACCCCCTGCTTAAATTCATTAAATCCTTTCTCAACCCTTATAGAAAATTTCGTGTGACTCAGCAATTCACTCAACTTCCTACCTCAGTTTACACAAGATATGGGTATGTTAAAACTTTAAAGTCAGATGCAAAAATACACCTCGTGTACGTGGTGCAGTTTGATGGGGTTTCTCTCATGAGTAGGAGCTCTTGTAAGGAAGAGAAAGACCGTTTTTGAGCTCTGTATCTTCCATCTTTCTGCTTGTGACTGTTCCTTTACTAACAATCTGTTTCTCTTTCTTCTGTGGTCCTGGTTTACTAGTCCTGCCTGCAAGCAGATTGCTAGAAAGTTGCTAAAAAAATCAAACAGATTGAACCAAAAGGGACAGAAATGCAGTGTGAGCAAATGGATTCCTCCAGTCAAGTTGAATAATAACGGATAGTGTTGTCCCAGCTCTGCTGCTGTGGATGCACTGACTTCTTTAGGAAAAAAATAAATATAAAAGATTAAGTAAGCTGAGAATTTTATCTGGAGTAGTTAAAGAAATCTCTAGTGTGGTCCTCCCTTGTGCGTAATCCCCTAGATGATGCTGTTGACAGTGGCTTTGACTTACAAATACTGTATCGTCTATTCTACGTTCTTGTCTCAAATAGCTAGATGTGTTCAGTTTCATGTCATTTGTTCTTTATAATTTTCTTGGCTAATGATTCGTTCGCCTTTGTGTATTGGGAGATTAAAGTTTGCATGTGTACATTTATCTATATTTTGATATATCTTATTAGTGGATCTCATTTTTGCTTTGTTTGTTATGAACATCAAAAATTAATGGGAAGATTTATTAGAGAAACAAATACCGATTATATTAACCTTGGCTTCATTCTAAAAGTGCTGTAGGATCTTTAAATGCCGACCGATTTCCTCTCCTTTGTGATCACAAACAGTATATTTATTTTTATTTATGGAAGTTATTTGAGAGAATTGGTTAGTGCTCAGCTTTAAATGAGTTTTATATAAAAGTAACAGGCTGAGTGAGTAAAGAAAAAAATGACCAGATGGTAACCTCAGTATGGGATAGAGATGAATGTGAATCTAAAATGAGGAATGTCCCAAATAATGAGGGTCATTTGAGAGTAAGATGGTATGTGTACTTTGTGGCCATGAATAATGCATTGATGTAGGTACTTCAGTAATCATGATGCATGAGTTCTCTATAGAAATTATCAGAAGATCAGTTTTACATGGGAATCAAGTGCTTTAGGTACCTTAATTATTTAGATTATGTAGCTGAGAGACAAAAATGTTTGAATTTTGTATTCCTGCTTTTAGTTTTGGTGTCAAAGAAGGGAAGGGTGAACTGGGAAAAAATCCTGTGCGACCTTCCAAGACACAGCTCTGTCATGGCGGAGATTATTCCCTCCATTCCTCTTTTCCTTTTTACCCATCTAGATGGCAAACTCTTCAGCTCTGCAAATGAGCGAACTCAAATTCGAGTTGGTAAGAACATGTTATCCCACCTCAAAGAAACTGTGAAAATCAGTCTGTCCCACCTGTTATTCATCGTGTGAAAAGTTGCACGTGGAATTGACACTGGGGAGTCTCTCTCTCAAAAAGGACAAATCACAGTAGTTTCCCTTGTGTGTTTACCCACTTCTTTTCCCCAGAAACAAAGCCAAGGAAAAAGACGTTACTCTCCTCAGTTTTAATTCCTAGCCCTGGTAACAGGGAGAGGTGTTGAAACACAGGGCAGCTAGATCAATGAGAAAGGAAATACTGGTGCTATCAAAGTGATTTGCCATGGGACATTTGCTGCAACATGAAAGCTGCTTAGAGCTCGGGTGGTGAGGTTGTTGATTCTGCAGAAATTTTAGGTACAAGCCTTTACTGATTGTTCCTCTTACGCTAGCTTAAGCCAAACAGCCAACATTCAGGCCCTCATGGTAACAGAAATCAAGCACTTGCCAACTTTTCTACTTGAAACAATAGCTGTCTCAGAGGCACCTTTGCCCCGATGGTCCCCTGTGATGCTCTGTGCTCTTTTCTGTCTTTCCTCTTTTGCAGGCAGTTGCAGAAGCAATTATGTTGCTCTCTGTTTTCTTAGGACGTGCTCAGCAAAATTGTAGGAGCAGGCTGAAGTAATTTGTAGAATCCTTTGCAAATTGAGCAAATTATTTGTTTCTCATCAAAAATGAATGCATTCTTCTTGCTGGGAAGACTCATTCCCAAAGATCTTCAGTAAACAAGTAAGTCTTGTCTTTCTCCAAGGATAATATTTTGCATAGCACTTTAGCAGTGTGCTCAGACTAGGACTGATCGTAAATTTGTTTTTGTCCAAATCATCCAATAAATCTTGTAGTGATAGTAACTTCTAACCCGTCTAGTCTCTTCTCCCAAACTCTCTCTGGTTCCGTTAAATCTAGTATTTCAGTGTGCTGGCTTATGGAGTTCAGCTGTGGTTACTTCCATTCCCCTGAAATCACAAGTCTTTGTTTTTGGTAGTGGTCTTACCAGATAATTAGGGAAGACCTCTATATGGCACTTTTTTCTGGGGTCTGAGACCACATAGTGTGGGATTAGGTCCAGTGTCTTCAGAAACCCCAGTTGATTAAGCACATACTGTCCCAGAAAGTTTATTTTGTAGGGCTGCTCATTCACTGTTTGCTTCTGCCAGAATATAGTTGGAGCAGGCAAAGTACCATTACCCTCACTCAAAAAGTGAGGTGTGAGACTTTAAAAGAATGAGCAGATTACAGCCCATCTGTTAAGGCAGAGAATTTATTTGGGAGAATAAATGTGTGATCAGGCCAACCAAAATCACAGCCGTCCAGATAACACCCCCAAAGATTCACCGTCTGCCTGATGAGGTGACTGGAACCCCTTTGGGTGGTCAGGGATCGCACCTTCTTCAGCTGCATTTTCTTTCTTTCTGAATTCCAAGTGAAACAAAGCCTTGAGCTCATATCTCCATGTAAGCTTACTGCTTAGCTGAGTGGGTGTGGGCACCCCTTTAGCTGCATAAAGGTTGGTCCATTGACCTTCTTTTCTAATTTGCTAAATATATAACTGGAAATAAGGAAAAACTATCTAATCGAGGAACCCAAAACACAGGGAAACAAGTATTCAATTTTATCTTAATTATCTGAAAAACAAATCTAAATAAATCTAATAACTTTTACTTATTTTTCTGCCTCAGTTTCTATACTATTCCTGACACTTGCTTGTGCTGTAGGTATTGAATTCTAAGGAGTTCAAGATTTTTATGGTTCTCCACAGAATCCTGCACATAGAGTCTCTTTTGGAACAGAGATCTTCTATCGAATACACAGTTTGCCTTTCTCCCACATGCACAATCCCACTCCTTGTTAACTTTAAGGCCATTTCCACAGACGTCCAAGTCCTGGCTTAGTAAGAACAGGGCTTTTTAAAATTTATTTTACATGACAGTTTTTTGCCCCTGGTTCTTTGGAACATCTTTGTTGCTAGTAGTACATGGCTGGTTTGGAACTTCAGCATGCAGAGGAAAACAGAAGACAGACAAATTCCAGCTTCAAAATGAAATTCACTCTTTGATAGGGGTTCATGGCTCCTTACCAGCTCCTGTCCTTCCTCAAAATTATTGGTAATTTCAAAGCACTGAATATAGCACTTAGAAATCCTGAATATCTGTTGCTAGTTCTCTATCTTCAGATATATATATTAGAGAAGCTTTTCTTAGTGTGCATTTGATGTGTTCACTCCCATCCAGGTGAAACTTACCACCTTTCAGGATACTGAGGAGTTCTGCACTTGGTGCTGGACAATGAATGAATTCTCCTCTTTTGAGGATCTTTGTATTCCTCTTGGTGTTGCAGTGTGTTTGAGCTTATCAGCGGACAAGCTCTAGCAATAAAAAATGCAGTTACTTACAACACAAATTTACATAATGGAATACAGTTACAAAATTTAAAGAACAAATTGCAGCATTAAGATTATAGAAAGTCATACCAATTGTATTTGTTGCTATAAAACCCCAGCTAAATTGCAAGATTGGCTAATTACCTTCTGCAGCCTCCCCTTTGGCTGGCTCTGCACTGAGAGTTACAGCTTTCCTGATCTGACCATTAGCCACGGCTGTTAAACCGTCTGAGGGTTAAGTATGAGACCCGCTCAGAGAAGCTGCTGTAGGCAACTTCTTTCTTTTCTAGCACAGTAGGGCATGCATTTTTTTTCCATTCTCTTATGCCCTTCAATTGCTGAGATTGAGTGCTGTGACGTAGCGTGTTAAAGTGGGAACTACAGTATTTCCTCTCATCTTCTTCTATACTTCATCTTCTTGTGTCGTTTTATTACCATTTCTATTACGTGTGTTAATTAACACTTTCTTCGCTTTAGGCTTCAAGCTACATTCTCCTGTTGCAGCTTTTGAAGACACATTTTGGTAAAGCTTTATATCTCATATCATAAGAAATATTAAATACACGCTCTGCTTAATAGATTCTTTTTCTTTCTCTTTGAGCATCATGTAGAAACAAAACAGATGGCAAAACCGGGAACAGGATGTTTCTCTTGGGTAATACTTCAGTTCAAAGTCACTGTTAATTTTAGGGTCCCTTGTGATGATACCGTCTTTTTTAGAATACAAGGACAAGTTATCCTTAGAAATAATAGCAGGAAAATTACAAAAAGTCTAAGAGGAAAAATTCTCTGTACGTTTTATTTAAAGCCTGTTGAATTTGTGCCACGGGGAACAAGTTGCAATTGGAATTTTAAAAAGCCTGGATCATTTCAGGATACTCGCAGTTCTTACTAAAATAACAGTAATAAAATTTCACGGTTCAGAGCCTTCACCAACCACAAAAGGAGTCAGGAAAGCATTTCCCTCTTATCTACACAATAGCATAATTGGCTTAGGGCACTGGAGGAGATGTGTCATCCCCACACAAGACAACAGGTAGCAGACTATTTACTGAGATGGGACTGAAGGGACCAGCGGGCTACTCTGACATAGCAATGTTTGCAGTCTTTGTGCTGAGGTAGGAGCATATTCCTGGGACTCAGATTTCTTATGCTGATATTTTATTATTATCTCTTTTTCCAGTAGAAACAGGACAACAATTGAATTCAAATTCCATGGCTTTTACTTTGTTTGCGAAACTCTTGGTAAAATTCATCCCCATCTTTGACTGCTTCCTGAGAAACATAATCTAAACTCACGCAGGGTACCAGGAGTTCTAGGATCTGTCCTGCTCTACTGCTCTGGAAAACTCAGGGCTTCCTTCCTCTGCCAGGCGGCAGCGAGCGGGAGCGCTGCTGCAGTAACACTGACTGCAGCAAACTGCAGGTGCTGTGCCCGCCAGCCCCGAGAGTGCTACGTAAAGCATGCGCTGAAGATACAGTCATCTCAGATCAGCAGCATTTTGCAAGAAAGTAGCTCTGCAGAGAGAAAGCTCCCACATTGAACTTACCTGGCATCTGCATTAAAACAATTCTGAGCACTCGCTGCCTTACCCATGGATTCTGTATGGTGGAGAAGTAGGACATTAGGACCTCAGGCTTTCGGGAACATCAGTTAATAGGAAAGTCCCATCTGACTGCTTAGGTAATACTCTTAGGTATTCCAGAGGAAAGTATTTTTTTAATATGACTGGAGGTGTAAATAAACAAGAAAATCTGCTACATTGCCGAATTAAATTCTCTAGATAACATGCAGTTAAATCAAGGAAGCTATATAATGTATGCAATAACATTTTCCTCGCATATCTGAGGGTTCTTTCCACCTTATGTTATGTATTTTTCTTTCTACTTCTCTCAATTGCTTTGATTTTAAAAAAATGTAGTCCACCCAGGCAGAATATACCAAACTCATGTATGTACACATAGCTATGCTGCTTCGTCCTGCATATACCACCTGGCAAGTAACACCTTCCCGTGCACTTCCCAGAGTAAGCCATAGCCTCTCGCATCTCCTTTGACTGCTGTCATTCTTCATGTTGGTTCCAAGAGTCATCCTGCCAGCTGTCCCACTGCTGCGTGCATTCATGAGGCTGACAAGCAACTGAACTGTTGCACATTTTATGAATGAGCATAAACTTAGACTTGATGGCACTTGCAAAAGAAATCAAAGGACAGGGAAGACTTTGTTAAAGCACTGACGTGTCTTTGAAAGGGCAGCAAAGCAATTTCCCCTCCCTGTAATCCCATCAACCAAAACCAATCAAACTAGAACTATAAAACAAAAACACATCTGAAATAAATGTTCCATGGCTTACATACCAATATTTATTTGCTTCTAATTCAAAAGCATGCTTTCACTTAAGTTGATTTTTTTTTTTTTTTTTTACATTTTCAAGGTGTATTTTTGGGTAGTGCAGCATTATCATACAGTAATTTAGAAAAATCCTAAAGGGAGGATATATTAATGATTTTAAGGTTAATGACATCTTTAGTCTATTGGGCTGTGTCGGACTGCTGCTGCTAGGATTTTCTCCTGCAGCAATTGAACCATCCTTCATACTAAGGACCAGACTCCCAGCCCATTACTGCTTCTGTTAATACTGACAGGTAAAAGGGTTTGCTCAGGATCATGCCGGGCTGGTGTGGGAGACGCAACGTGATGAGTGTTCAAACCGAGTTATGTATCACCCAAAATAATACATGAAGCAAAGAAAACTTTCAGAATTCCTGTGTTGACCTTGGTTTATACCATACGTTATAGAGACGGGGTTTCTGTTTCACATGATAATGAGAAATATAGTGTGATTAATTTTTCATCAGCATGCATTTTTTGAAAGTGTGAACTGACTTTTTTATATATATAAATTGTCATGTCTTCATTTTCCTTTTATCTTCATTCTTAAGCTTCTTAACACAATAAGAAATATAAGGAGTTTCTGATTTAAAATTAAAAAGGAGTGTCATACTTCAGAGGGTAAGAACCTAGTAAATTTGCTTGACTGAGATATATTTGTATGAGCCTATATTAGGTGCTAATGACACACATCGCTAGAGGCATTTAGACAACTAAATCCCTTCGGTACATCTATTTGTATATCTTTAAAGTATTGAGCATGGATCTTATTCTAATAAGTGATGCCATCCAAATAGTGGTAAATTGTCTGTTATTGAGTGCATTCTTTATTCCCAAAAGGTTAGGGTTATTCAGACAATTAGGCTTTAATGCAGACTTTTCACTAGGCTCAATAAGAGACCTGTCAGTTTGTGAAGTGCTTCAGTTCTTTCTCCTCTCGTTCTGTCTGTAAAGGAAAACTTCAAGAATCCTGTCAGTCTTTCTAGCTCTAGCTGAATTTCCTTGAATACCCGTGAATCTCTAATACCAGTAGCATTTCCCTTGTCATAAGCTCATCGTGGTTTTCATTTAAAGCACGCGTCAATAGCAATTCAAAGGTTTGAGATTTGTAATTGATTGTTCTCAAGATAAATCTAGAGAGACCATGAAATCTCCATTGTTTTGGCAATTCTTTGGCTATGAGAATGTCATAGCAGCTGATAGTATAATTAAAAGAGCTGGTTTACTATCCTCTGGGTCTCCTGAGATCGGTTACACTTGTCACACAAGAGAGTCAATCCCTCTATGGTGGAATTAAGCTTCGGACCGTGACTTTTGCAGCTATACGACATGCTGCACTTTCAGATCATCAGCCTCGGGTATAGATTACAAAATAATAAAGTAGTTTCTTATGGTTGCTCTTTATAAAAGCCCCTGTCGTCTTTCCCTCTTAATCTCATATCCAAAAACTTCACTGCCTTTTTATCAGCAACTTCCTCTGATTTTCATGATCAGAAGAATTGAATAGAACATTTGTACTGAACTTCTCCAAAATATATGGGTTACAGAATAAGCTATTCATTTCCTCCGAAAGGATATATAGTTGTTATGGTGCTGAGCAGAGGGGATAAATAAGACAATAAAAGGAAAAAGGAAAGATGTTATTTCCCCTTGGAGGCTAAAGTTGGTCAGGTTTAAATTTGCAAGCAAATGTGCAAGGTTCTCTTCACTAAACCCCTCCAGAGTTGGACTCTGCAGCTTTCTAGCTGTTCTGTCACGTCAGAATAGATGTTAGGAAGACTTGCCTGAATACAGTGCATGTGTCCTTTCAGATATTCCATCTATCTGTCATTTCAGTTAGAGTTTGGATGGCTGACTTTTGATTATACAGGTCTGATGTATACTTGTAAGAACTACACAGAGAAATCGCCCTTATTCCACCACATAGCAATTGTCAGCTACATGTCTAATATATGCAGGTGGGATTTTTGAAGTCAGTGGGCTCGTTTCTTTCATGGGACAGCAAAGACCGTATTAGGAATATTGTAAATTACTACTATAAATTTTAACTCCCCCAATCATGACTAATAACGCAACCTGATTAGTATTCTGACATAGCTTTCTGCTGCTGGAGCAAGTCTGGTTCCCCAGGCCCCAGGCAATGTGGGATGACATCTGATATGATACAGTGAGTCCAGACTACGTGGTGCTTCAGCTCAACTTACTGGGTGATCTATGGAGTGGGACATCTGTGGCAGCTACACTGGAAGCTATTCATCCATCTTTTCACATAGTGGTAGCGAGCTGAGATAATAGCTAAATCTGTGAAAAGAATCACTGAGGACATTGCAGAAGACAGAGTGAGGAGGCCCTGGGCCTTTGTCTAGGGACTCAATCTGCTAAGGGCAAAAGAACACCCTTCACGTTTGTGGTACAAAACCCCATTATGTTACAGATCAAAGAAAACAACCGGCTTTCTTACAATAGCTGAAACCACCACTAAAATTTCTGAGATGCAGATAGATCCCAAAGCGAAATGGAGTTAGGTGTTTAGATATCAGAGGAGTTGCACAGATTTGCCTAAAATTTGCATGTTGTTGGAGATAGTAAGGAGTCTTTTATTATTATCTAGGATCAGATAATTGCCTCTAGCCTGTCAGGTAGGCTGAAAGCGAGCCTGTGTTCCTGCTCTCCCTCCCCCCAGTCATTCCCTTTTCCAGTAAAAACCATTTGGCATCCTTTAGGAGGCATGCTCACTGGAAAAATTCAACATAATCAATGAATTTACAGTCTCGCTGCACAATTCTCCAGAACTGTGGGATTTCTCTCTGTTTATATCCACAAACTATTTGACCTTTTGACTTATTAAAAATGTCTAAATAGTTCTCTTGTATTTAGTACTATTTGGGTTATTTAGATGGAAGAACAACAGAGCAAAGTATTAGTCTAATATTTCTGAATGAACAGGATCTCATTTTATGTGTACGCTGTTAATTCACAGGATTAATTTCAGTAACGCTGCACACTGCAGGAGTAATTAATACAATATAGTTGTATAGAATTCTGAGAAAAGGAATGTGATAACCTTATACTTGTTATTTGGAAAGCCTCGTCCAGGGAAAATTTAGGCAGAATCCTGCCCTCTGGCTGTAAAGCCATTGTGAGTGTGTGCTTCAAGGTTCTCACTGTTCGGAGCCCTGATATACAAACTACCCCAGAATAGTGCTGCAATAAAGGGAGACGTTCTAGCAATATCACTGATTTTCATGCCTTCCTAGGGTTGCATGAATGCTTTGGGTTAAATTTGGATGTAATTGCTTGCCAAGTTAAAACACCATGCCCTCAAATTTGTATTCTAAGATACATTTGGCCATATATTTAGTGAACGGCCATTTGATGGGTGGCTCGGTAATTTTAAATAGGTTGGTGAAGGGGAGTGCAGCTGTGGAGAAGGCTGCCAGAGAAAATAGCCTAAGGGAAGAGGAAAAATAAGTAGCGAGATGGTGAGAGGTGCATGACCCTCAAAATAGCATAGTTTCAAATGTATTTCCACTAGGATGGGTACTCACAGCTGGACAGCTGTTCATATTGCTTTTGCTCTATTGTAGCAGGGGCTCATAATTGCAGAATAGCCTTCCCTTGTCCAGGCTTGCATTTGCTTCTTGCATATTACACTGAAAGAAGCCAGTGGGTAGGTTTCTGCAAGGAAATGCCCCATGAAAGAGGATCCTGGTGTTGGTTTGGAAGAGGCGTGTGTAGTGAATAGGTATCCAAAACTTCGGCCAATCCAGTGCCGTTTTGATGAAGTTAATCTGTTTTCTAGAGGTCATATGGGCAAGAATGCTGAACATCTTGAGTTTTGCTACTTGCTTTGCAATCGTCTGAAGTTAAAAACTTGGAGACAGTTAACAAACTTATTCGTATTATCTGCAGGTCTTCTAATTAGTTATTTTCATTAAAAATAATTTTGTCATAATAAATATATTTTCAGTGAAGTACTAGTTTTAGTGGAAAAATACCAGTCACGTTTATGGATTTTTTTCAAGAATAATTTGAAGTGGGACATTTTGAATCTCTTCTGCTGTGGTGAGGAATTTTGCCTCATACTTCCTTTTCCTATGGGAAGAAAGGTAAATCCAGAGCTGTTTCAAAACTTCCCACTGTTTCTATCCAACTGAAATTTCAGGTACTTTAAGCTTTGTTTTCAATAACAAGTCAAAGCTTAAGAACCTTTATTATTATTATTATTATTATTATTATTATTATTACTACTACTATTATTATTGAATTAAATTTCACAAGATTACTTCATTGAAAGCATTATAAATTTTGTAGTTAATACTACAGGAATCATAAAACCCACTAACCTTTGTAGTTAGTTTGAGGCAGAATAATTTAATGCCTGCGGACTCAGTGAGGTTACTTATCCTATGATAAATTAAGCTATGGTTTCCTATGATGCCAGCTGCAATAAAGATGAAGAGGCCGTCATCATGTTCTCTGAAGTGATCAGGACTGGAGTTTTTGTGGACTTATTTTTCCCAAAGAAAAAAAACCCAAACCTTTCAAATGCAGGCATTTGAATAATTTTAATATCTAAAAAAATACCTTTCAAATGAACAAAAAGATTTATTTTAGCTTATTTTACTAGCTAATTTTAGCTTATTTTAGCTTATTTTATTAGCTAATTAATAGCTAATGAGCTATTTCTGGTCAGTTCCTTAGAGCAACTTTCTCATACAGTAATGAAAGCACCTAATTTCAAACAAATGTAGTGAAAGAAAGTCTACACATTATACTAGTCAGAAAAAAAACCTATTTCTGTTTTGTATTCATTTCCCCAATTCTTTAAATTTTTGAAGTTAGAGTTTTAATGTTGTGTTGGTTTTACTTTGTACAAATTGTTTTCCCATATCTGCGAACAACTGTGACTGGAAAGAGCAAGTAAGAGAGAAATTTGCTCAGAACATCTAATTACACTAAATGTAGTGCTGTGAAATAGTAAAAGGAATTTTAGTATCATAATATCATAATAACTGTGCGTTGTCTTAATAACTGTGCAATTTTGGAATGTTCTCCCAAGAACCAAAATCCATTCCCTGTTACCTGAATTAAATTTAGGCTGAACAAAGCGGTAAGATGATTAAGTAGGCCTTCTTGCATATCTTAGCTTTGTGTTTCAAGAGACAAAAGTAACATAGCCATGCTACTTCCGTAACTGGAGCAGTAAAATACATACATCCAGAAAGAATCAGTGCAGAGTTTGCTACGCTACTCGTGGGACCTTAGTGATAGCAAAGTTCATGGCTGAGAGAGCAATGAGAAGTCATACATTAGATTTGATTTTAAAGTAATGAAGACTGGAAGAGCTATGTATAAGCGATAGCAAGAATAATTTCATTTTTCTTTAATATATTTTTGTTTAGCGCAATTAGATTTTTTTCTTATGTGTATCCCAATGCTAGTTCTCTTTCTTCTGGGTTTTAATTGTAAATATGCTGAAGAACAGAGATGTGCCAGTTCAATGATGTGTGTTCAACACTGTATGGAGCTGTATACAGTTCAACACTGTATGGAGCTGCTCAGATAACTTTCTTAATACTGAAACTTGATAACTTTGAGGGCTGATCACTTCACGTGGAAGATTCGTTACTGCAGTGCGAAGGGGCAGTTACATCACTAGCTCTGTTGTAGCTGGCCCTAACCCAGCAGCGTGTCAGAGGTTTAGCGTTCAGCTGTGTCTTCCCTTGGTCATTGCTGTGTTTATTGTCAGAGAGAGGTCATGAACAATTTAGTTGTTGCCTCATTTTACAGTGTTTGAGTTAAGTTTTTGTTATGTTAAATCCCTGACGTAGATGCAAGCTCTAGGTCTCCCTGATGTGCTTCAACATTTTGCATAATAGTTTAAAAATTGTATCATTTGCATATACACGCACTGTGGGTTAAAAATGTGCCTCAGCTTCTTAATGACTAAGGATTTTTGAAAATACTGCTGCCTGTTTGTTGCAAATTTACAGGATTTGCTAATAATAGTCATATTGGCAGACTCTTGGCTGTAGCAGCGTGTCTGATTTTAAGCGTACAAGGAAAGGTGCAGAGTGATCAGCCAGTCCAGAGAGTTGAAACAGATATGGTCACAGAAAATATGATCTCTCAGAAAAGATTGGCAGAACTGGGCTTGTTTAGACAGGAAAATACAAGTGCCGTGAAAGAGGATACCAGTCTTAAAAGGAGTAAAGGTTATCACGAATAGGAAGGCAATAAATTGTTCTCCATATCCATTGCAGATCAGGATAGGGGATAGGACAGTAAGTAATGTGATTCTTTTTCAGTGAGGGAGCTTTAGATTGGACATCAGCAAAGAAAAGCAACCCAAACCACTTTTCTAACTGTAACAATAGTTAAGCACTTGGATATGTCACCCTGGGAGGCTGCAGACTTGTCTGCACACTGGAGATTTTCAAGAACAGATTAAGGAAACAGCTGTCAGAAATCATTTTGGTATAGCTTATCCTGCCTTGTTGAGGGAGATGGATTTTATGACCGCCTAAGGTTTTGAGGTACCTTCCTGCCCTGTATTAGGACTTAATAAATTTCACTTCTTTTCATAGAAAAAGAATCTTTTCTTAAACGAAGATTGCTATCAAATTTACTTTTTCATGGAGTATGTGCGTGTAGGGATGTATATATACATCTCCAAATTTATTCCTAAATTATTGCTGAGTCATTGCTGAATTATTATCCAAGCTATTAACTATTTCTCTCTGCTCTCCATTATAAAAAGCCTATCGTACTTCTCCTTTCCAGTTTTGCCTCTGAGAAATGGAGAGCAAGAAGAAAAGTGGTAAATGTTAACTCTTTGTTCCTCTGTCAGGTGTAAGTGCTATAAAAAATGGGGCCTTGTTTGTTTTATACAGATAAAATTCAAGAAATAAATTAGATATTTAATTCCAATTCAAGTAAAATATTTCAGTCAGTCATAGTTTTACCATTTAGTAAATATGTCACTCCGTGGCCTGAATTCCAATTTTCACATGCTGTTTTTTAATTAATAACCAATATTTGGTTTTTCCTTTGGAATTCAGTATTAACTAAGCTGTCAAAAGTAAAGTATTTAAACACTACACTACCATGCTTTCCATAGCTTAGAAGTGGCAAACTGTCATGGCTGGACATTGTTAACAAATTGTCAGTCGTCACGCAGAACCATAATGCTGTGAATTTTTGTCTAAAAAAAATTTAAAAGAACATGAAAAAATACGCATAATAACTGTACAGAAAGTAGTCTAATAAACATCACCAATGGTAGTGCTGCGATAAATGCATCACATTCAGCACGAAAATGCTCTTCTTACACTAAAAACATTTCTGAAATTTTACAATTTTCTTGTAATAACATAATTGCAAATCAAGAGAGCATGTGGCATCACAGTCCTTGGCTCTTGATACTCAATAAATATTTGTGTGGATGTTTTTACAGTTCCCTGTGTTGCATTGCTATCTGCTTCCTCTGGTCATGTGGTAGGAGTGATGTGGAACTTTGCTAGTGGTAAGACCTTCTGCTGCAACTCCAAAAAGAAACCCAGCTGGGCTACTGAATGACTGTTTCGGTAAGACTGTGACAATAAAGGAGTTTCCTGGCATTCTGTTAGAGGGACAGAGGCAGAGCATATCATTTAGACAAACCAGACCAAGTGTCGGATCTGGTTCCTTTAGTAGGTCATGAATAAGTGATCCGCTTCTGAAAATCTACTACTGTGAAGCTCGTATCAGTACAGCAGAATTTCCAGTTGAAGACTTCTTTTATTGAAAATATCTTTTGAAGTATTTTAATAAAGTAAGATTTAGTCCAGTTGGTAGCCTTCTCTAATTTTGGTTATAAGTACTTATTTCATTCAGACAGAGAAAGCAACAGTGTATTTAATCCATGTCTCTCCAGATTTTCTTGAGTCCCTCTTTTCCTCCAGATTTTCCTTTCCCTCAACCTACCCAGTTTCAAATATTTTCCAGGGAAGTGAAAAATAATCTTCATGTGTTTCAGTAAGTCTCGTTCACTGGAATCTCTTTCTTAAACCGATACGAAACATATAAAATAAACAATGGCTTTAAAGATTATATTCTTTCTTGAATAACCTTTTTGACTTTAGTTTTTAAAAATAAGTTAAATGCATGCAAATATGTTAGATGTTTCAAAGGTGTTTTATCCCTAGTCTCACAAGCAGTCATTATGGTCGTTAGGAGTTCATTTGCTTTCCCAGTGTCCCAGAAATAATGAGATAATTAAGGAAAAAAACCACAAAAGTATATCTTGCAATTCAGGAAAGAAGGTTAAGCTCTTTAACCCTGAAGAAGATTTTTATTAGAAATTACTCACGCTTTCTTTAAGTACATCTGAACTTAAAGATGAGTAAAGAGTCCAAAATTGCAAAGTTCCAATATTTTATTGGTGCATGCTTTGAAAATATGGAGAGGAGCGACATGGAGTCCGGCTGATTATCCTTGATTTTCTTCTAGAAGTTAACTGTAGCTGTGCTTACATAGCTATGGAGAAAGTATATTCTATGTTACTGAAAAATTTTCTATGAAGGAATAAGTAAAGTCAGTCATATTAATGTAGATATGTTTCCTTTCCTGCAGGAGGCTTTTCCAAGGACTTAAAAGTGCTTATTTACTTTTAGGTGGAGAAAGATAAAAAGGACAGCGTTTGCAAAATGTTTCTTATTTGTTCACAATTGGTAGTTTTACAACTGTCTGTCTGATATGTATCTTCCAAAATGTTTATTACTTTTCTTGGAATTAAAATTAATTTTCAGCTTCAATTACCGCATCACGTTTATGCAGAAATGTAGTATTACAAATAAAATAGCTGGGGAAGGAAGTGCCCAGTCAGTGATGAGTGCCAGCTCAGCTCCTCATTCCGATCTGTACTTTTGTTCTTCATATATCTTCAGAGGTGAATTCTGGATGATTTCTTCTTCAGAGCAGGGTAGAGACTTTATGGATGATGAGTAATTCATACATGCTTACTAAAATAATTCTAAATTCAGATATACCTTCTGCTCATCTTTGAAAAAGACTTTTGAGTACTAACCTTCTCTTAACTGCATCTTGGTATATCGACTAATTATGTCTTTTATGTAGTAATAATAAATAGATACATTTTAAGTACTGACATATCAAGAGTGGCATTAATAAACATTCCACCTTAATAAAAAGGAGAAGATGTTATTTGGTAGGTACTATTCTCCTGCATAATATGATGTTTTGGAGAATCACATCCTAATTATCAGGATATATTCAATATGGGACCTAAAACTCTGCTTTGTGCACATTCTGATTTGAAGATTGAGAAGCCTTTTTTTGAAAGGGCGGCAGGGGACTTCTTCCATGATTACTTTATGAAATACTGTATGCTCAGAAATTGAGTATGAATATATGTGTGTACTCACACATACACACAGAAAGCAGGTAAAATTTTGACTTACAAAACATGCTGGCCTTATATACCAACTTCATTCTTTTTACATTTGATTCCATCGCTTCCTTCTTTTCACAGCTTTAATGAAATGGGAAACTAATGAAAAATGTTTGCAGTCCTGATTATAGAGCACTGAGCAGTACCAGCTCTGAGCGCACGCACGTATGAATCACAGCTCAAATGGATCTTTGATTGCTCAGGTGGCTTTATACAGGTTATGATTTGTGATATCAGGGAGGACCAGAAATCATTTTCAATACATTACATTACAGTGCGCTTCAAATCTGCTGTGGAAAAACAAGTCAAGTGTTCTGCTAGCCAGTTGCTATCCCCATTATTATGGAATGCTTTAGGAGGTTTCCTTTTATTCATATCAGTTGTGTGGTTTAATTTAAATACCAAGCATCTAATTTGCTGCCTTCGTTTTAAAAGGGTACTTCTTAAAAATGGAGAGAATTCAGTCATTGGTTGGAGACATAGTACATGTCTTTGCAAGTCTGATTTCTGATTTAAATAGTTTTTTATTAAATATGAAATGTCCAAAGTACTTAATCATTGTTGGTTGCATGATAAACCATTTTACAGTACTTATTCTCCAGCATCTTATCTCCTAGCTGCAGGATGTTTGTTGATAGTGCTGCCTTCATGTTAGACAAGCATACAATAATTTGATTGTTCTGTTTGCTATGTTGTGCAGAGCAGTACTTTAAAACTAAAATTCTTTCATGTTTTGTGCTGTGACAAAGTCTATTGCTTTTATTTGTTGTACACTGGAAAGCTTCAAAATTATTAGTGTAGATTGTCTTTTCTTTCCTTTTCTTTTTTGGTTTTGTTTTGTTTGTTTGTTTTTTCCTTTTAACTTTTTCCTTGCAATCACTTTGATATATGAACATTGTGTAACCTTATACTCACACACGGGCTAGATCAAGTGTGTGGCACCTTATGTTACCCGAACTCGCTCTTCAAGCAGTCACCAAGATTGCACCAGATGCAGAAAGAGTGATACAGAAGGTTTCTAATATGAGAAACTAGACAGAAGTAAATCAAGAGTTGTTAGTCCTGTTGTCATCGTAGGTTCTGATGGATATGACTTTTCTAGGACAAGATAACCATATTCTTCATGTCTTTTGAGGTCACACAGTATGTTGAAGAATTTTTTTTATAAAAATTTTCAGTCCCAGCATGAAGGTACTTGAGTAAACATTGAGTATTGCGGTTCTGATCTCAGATGACAAAAAAAATAAATCCTCCAAAACACATTTTCAGTCAGTGACTCAGAAGATAATGAGTTGGTGGCCAATTTACGTGGAACCAATGTTTTTTAATTACTAAATGTTGCGCAGTTTCGTAATAAAATAAACATGTTTATAACGATATCTCAGTTCAGAGGATATTTGGAACTGTGAAACTGTTTTCTGATGCTCATGATCTTAACTGTTTCTGTTCACAGTGGGTTACAACTTTATCATGATATGTCAGACCCTATCTGAGTTTTTGCTGGTACCGTGTTAGAGAGCCTGCTTCAATTCCATCAAAGCCAAAGAGTAATTTCCAATTGGGTTTGGGAAGTATATTCACTACAGGTGTGTATTAATCACCCTGGAAGGTAAACACAATACTGCTGGAAGACAGATCAGTAGATTATATTTTAATTTTCTATTACAGTTCTTCTTCTACTGTTGGTGCAAAACAGTAAAGGCTATTAATACCCAAATGGTGGCAGTCTTTTTCTGCATCTGAATGTATGACTGCTTCTCGACTTCATCCCAGCCATAGCCTCTGTACCGAGTGCCTTCAAAACAGGAGGCAATGTGGCATCTACCTCCAGCTTTGGAAACCCTCCCAGAATGTAACCTGGTGGGCAAAAGGATGAACTATCTGATTTTCTGAGTGTGGCAGGTTACGGTAATGGTGCTTGTCTACTACCTGTTTGTAGTATGGCAGCGATTTCAGGCCCACCTCGTTGCCTAATCTACATATGCTGTGTTGGGCATATACAAGTAACTGCTCCATCTGTAGTCATGTTTATTTGTTTTAGAGAATTCAACTGGCATTAATTTACAAAAATGAGGAAGGGTTGCCATCTACAATTATTAATTAGCATGCACATCTGCCGAGAAGGTGTTTCCATAAGCCTGTCTGAAGTACTTTATTGTTGTTGTTTTTTTCATTTGAGGGGGATCAATGCTAATTTTCAGTGTTTACCAGCAATCATAGATGACTTGCAGTTAAAAAGCCATCAGCTCTGTCACATTTTTCAGTGAACAGAATCCCTTTCCAGATGGCCCTTCATTTGGATAATGGACAGCCTAAGGGGATAAAAATGTCACCTGTTGTAGCTAGTCAACAATATCAATAAAAACAGAAGAATAGACCATTCATAAAATGGGCAACAGCCCAAAAATAATTTGTGAGTTGTTTAGTGAATGTTTTTGGTAGCAATCTTGCTCTAAGAATTCACAGACATCCTCAAATCTGGTCATTATTGCTTTTGCAGTAGCTGTTACCTTGCTGTTTCATCACGAATGCATCTGATTTTTCTTAATGTATTTTCTGACAAAAAAGAAAATATGTGAATGATTACATTGTGATTATGATTGCAAAAAAATCATGATTATAAGTGGGTAAATAGTAGATCTCTTGTCTTATTTCTTACAAAAAATAACTTTGGAAGGTACATCAGGTTTAACACAACATTGAGATTGATCCAAAATTCTGGAATTAATTGGTTTATTTTCTTTTTATTTTGGTCCGCTTAAAGATATTTTAAAAGTTACAGATAATTAAGTGACATGGCAAATATTTACATTAAAATGAACATTTACATCTGAAAAAATTAAAAAACAACCAAAATTTTAAAGTCTGTGATGTAAAAAAATATTTTTAAAGAAAATTCTGAGGGTCCCTCTCCTGATCTGGTAAAATCTGATGAATTTCTGAAGCATAATGCAGTGGCTTAGTATGCCTTTAGTATTAGTATTGCCAAATAAATGTTTTATCTGAAAATTTTTGTCCAGTGGCTTTGGCAATCTTGGCTATCTTGTGTTAGCAATTATAGCTGGGGATACTCAAAATGTGTATTTCAGAGTTTTCTGATAATTAGATATAAGTAAAATGGATAAAAGCCCAAGATAGGAAACCGTATCTCTGTGTAACCCGAAAGAGGTATCTCCCACGGACTGTTCTGAGAATCTTTGAGTTCTTGCTTCACATTATCGAGTGGAGGATGAGATTATCTGCTGGAAGACACTGCACGTCCTCACTGCTGACGAAAGGAGCCTGGAGATACAGACCTCCTAATCTGAGCACGAAGCCAGGTTAAGAGGTCTGAGTGTCACTAAGGGTCACCGCGTGTCAATGAGTGTGCACCACAAGAGCACCATCTGGCAGCTAGAGAAATACAATTTTTCATGGTGGGTTGTTGTAGCATGATGTAGCATGAGAAGCAGCAAACCATCAGAACCAGTTTGTTTATGTCAACCGTGAGTGTGTGTGAGTGGCACAGGTTTAGGCACACAGATCTAAGTAGAAGTGAAATTACTGGTATGACTGTATTACTGCTTACCATGTGAAATATAGTATTCATTCCCCTGTGAGACTGAACAGTCTTGAAAGATGATTTAAAATATGTGTGTGCACTGTGAAATATTAGTTAAAAATATGGGTTGTGTCAAATTAGGGTTAAAATAGTTATGTCTATGCTATCCACACTGGCAAGAAGGAGTGGGGATTTCTGAGTTCTCTGTCCACTTTCAGCACTTTTTCCATTACATACCCATCCTTTTTCTCACGCACTCTCTTATTTATGCTTCACATGACAGCAAGAGATAGTTTATTAATAATCTATCTCTTCTTTAGAACCTGAAGGTACTCACTGACAAAGAGGTGATCTACACACAGGAAAATAATTAAGTGACTGTCTTGCAAAGCTCTCACCTTGAAGGAATACACCAGAACAAATGGAAGGAACTGTGTCCTCTTTATATTTTTATGTATTTGTGGTCTCATAGAAATTTAGATGATGATTCCCTGTCTTCCCATTCAGAGACCTCAGGTTACTCTGTTGCATGAGGGTTGCATTAAGGTTGTTTTTTCTCATCTGTTCAGCAATTCATTCAGATCAGATAGAAAATTTTGGACTAAGGTACTTGGCCAGATTACGCAGTAGGAGGAAAGCACATGTTTTTCTTTAAATATAACAGTGATTTCCATTGTATATCCATCTGCAGAGAAAAAAGCATATGTCAGTGACTTGTTCTTCATTTATAACTCCCACTCAAGAAATAGATCTTGAATGTGTTACAGGTACTATAGAATTTCCACTCACAAGCGCAGGATTATTTTTTTTAAATAAAAAAATCTTACTCATTCTGTGCAAAGTACTTTTACTAATTGCTAGTGGCTTTCAAGGGATTCATGCTGGGAACTCAGCTCCATCCCTTTAAAGGAGGTAATTTTGATACCCTAAGTATATATTTACTTTTGAAAAATCATACCAGAGTCTGCTGAAAATACGTAGAAGGTAAACATGTAAAGTGATGAAACCTATGGAGTTACATTGAGTTGTCCAAGAGTAACTGAATTAATGTAGCACATGTATCAATAATAGCGCCTAGAGCTGCTAGCGGCTTCATGCCTAATAAATTGTATATAGTTTTTAAAATTAAAGCATGTTAATTGGAAGTCTTCTTTGCAGGTGAACAAATGCTGAACATGTTGTGTAGAGCCCTCCAACCATCTGGAGAAGAAAGTGTTTTCCCTTGATATTTAATGACCCCTGGTTAATGTAAAAGCACTGTTTATGGGCTTAACTGAGATCAGTAATTAGCTTTTTGTAGGTAGGAGGTAGATTGAGTTAACGTAAACTCTGAGTGGTAATGGAAAAAACAGAGTGGAAATCCTTAGAGTGGAAATTGTTTGAAGCAATGTTCTCAGAAAAGAAGAGGAGAAGAAAACCTGTGAGTTCCTGATGGACTTAGAGCGTATTTGGAAGTCAAGTGCAGGAATAGTTGTGTTACAATCATTTTTTTTCTTTAGGTCTACATATTGATTGAAACCTATCAGGGAACCACATTTTATTTTTCTGACTGTTTTCCCATTTATTGTTTAAACTTAGTGTAGATTAGAGAGTTTATTTTTATGGTAGAAATCCAATAGGAGGTAAGTTTGACAATACAAATGTGTGTCACCTTTACAATCTGATCAAAAAAACTTACTAAAACTGAGTATTGTCATCACAAGCAGCTGCTAATTCCATTCACTTTTTTCCTCCCTCTGTGCTGCTTATAGCCAGGCAGGCAGAGGTGGTCACCTCCCACGGCTCCCCCTGCAGCTGGAAAGCCTAATCCTTCTTGCCATTGTTTTATTTGTTCTTCAAATGAAGTTCTAGCCACCGGTCATGTATATGTGATCATTATAGGGTCGAAAGAAAAACATGTTTGTCATCTTTTCTTACTGTTGAGCTTCACAGTGGGAAGAACACTCTGTGTGTGATAATAAAAGAACAGTTCAATTTCCTAAAATAATTATTCACTTATTATGTGAATGGAACCTACCTTTGTGGTATTGGAAAGGTCGTTAGAAATAGGTAGCTTTTATTTGTGAAAGAAGTATGTAAGAAATTTATCTTTATTTAAAAATGAGAGAATAACTAAATTTCTATTTACTGCCTATTAAAGTAGCAAATAAAATCTTTGACTTTAAATTTATAAGGAATTTAGAAGGAATATATATACGGAAAATGGCAAATAAAATCACATAGAATACAAACTTCCAGGGAATCTCTTGATACTAATTAAGTAAATTATACTTAATTTGGCAAAATTTCAGTCAGACCGGCTTTTATTTTTTACTTGTACAACAGAGAGTGTGTTTGTCAAAAGAGCAAATACTTCGATATTTTCCTTAAATATTATGTCATGTGAAGCATCCTCTATCAGATACTATGTTCAGTTCTTTGGTTCTTACTGTTATTCTGAGTATCTTCCCCATCTGTGTCTGATACAAAAAACATCTCTTGCAGAGTATTATGAGCCTATTTTTCCACTCTGAAGTGTGTTTTCTCTCCCAGATCAGAGTACTGTGAAAATAAATAAATTTAATACACTATCTATGTAAGAACGTGACAGATGAAATTGGGGTCTCATTATGTGAATGCCAAAGCACTAGTCGCGTTCTCCAAGGTAGGGTTTCATGTCATATGTATGTGAAAGCCAGTGTTATTTCCAAAGAGGCTATTCTAAAATGTACTGTTACTGTTCAATATTTAGCAATATTTTAATGTTGGGTCAGCAGTGAGATTCCATAAAATATTTAAAAAGAAACACTGAGTTAAAAATTCCACGCCATTCCTCCAGCGTTTCCCTGGAGTTTAGGTGTGCATTTGCTGCACAGATGGTGCAGCAGCAGTATCACACAGTGCTGTCAGGTCCCTGATATACGTAGTGCAACACCATGAGTGCAAGATAAATGAAAGCCCGAGCTTCACGTTTCCCGGTGTTTTAAGGATTAATTCTACTGTTTATTGATCCACTGATGCCTCCTGGAAAACTTCAAAAAAAATCTCTCTATGAGAATATAATTTTACATCTGTGTTATACTAGATGTTGTCTTAGTTTACTTTCATCATTTTTCATTACTATTGACATTTCTTTGAATTTATGTGATATTTTTCATCTTGAGGAGTTCATCAGCCATTGGGTTTGATTCAATCAGATATTATAGTCATGGTTTGTGAGGTCAAAGGCTTGCACAATTTATCTCTGTTATTATAGTACCCATATTTTTTAGAAAGTTCATATATGTACTTATTGTGTCTGCATGTATGTTATAGGTAAATGTTAATTATTTGGTATACAGTATATTGCACCAAGGCTAATGCAAGCACAGCAAATTGCTACAACTAATGGGTTAAGCTTTGCACTTTTGCGAAGAAGTAATGTATAAGAGCTATCTGAGCTTCTCTTGCAGGATAAAATGGACTTGTGGGCCTCCTCATTCATCTGTCCAGCTTTTGTTGAAATTATTTTAGTACTGTCTGGTCAGTGCTGCTATTTTCATAGAATCATAGAATCACAGAATCATAGGGTTGGAATGGACCTCTGGAGATCACCTAGTCCAACCCCCCTGCCAGAGCAGGGTCACCCAGAGCAGGTTGCACAGGAACGCGTCCAGGCGGGTTTGGAATGTCTCCAGAGACGGAGACTCCTCCACCTCGCTGGGCAGCCTGTGCCAGTGCTCTGCCACCCTCAAAGTAAAGAAGTTCCTCCTCATGTTTAGGTGGAACTTCCTGCGTTCAAGTTTGTGCCCGTTACCTCTTGTCCTGTCCCCGGGCACCACTGAAAAGAGCCTGGCCCCATCCTCCTGACACCCATCCTTTAAGTATTTATAAGTGTTGATAAGATCCCCCCTCAGCCGTCTTTTTTCCAGTCTGAAGAGACCCAAATCCCTCAGTCTTTCTTCATAAGAGAGGTGTTCGAGTCCCCTAATCATCTTGGTAGCTCTCTGCTGCACCCTTTCCAGCAGTTCCCTGTCCTTCTTGAACCAGGGAGCCGAGAAATTTTATTTGTGTTATAGTTGTTTCTAAAAGTATCTCTGCATATTCATAGTGAGGGACCCTCACCTTACAAAGAATTCAAAGTTAAATGGGCCAAGAAAAAGAAGTTACTTTCTCTGCTGTACAAGCGAGGAACTGAGTTGCAAAAAAATAGATAATTTGTCCAAGTTATACAATGAACTTATAGCTGGTCTAACAAGTGACTCCTCATCTGCAAAGTACAGTGCCTTAAGTCAGTTATTCTCTGCTATTATTGATGAGTATTTATGTATATAGAAATACTCATTTTGTGCTGTCACCCTGCTGACGTGAAAGACCAAGTGATTACGGAGGCAAAGCAACTAAAAATGAGGTCAGCGACAGGCCATCTCCACGTCAGGACTTCACAGCACCTCTTGTACCTTTTAAAAACTGCATATTGCATTCTGGTTCTAGTACAAAATGAAACGTGATAACAGTAGGTTGAGGTGATGTCAGATCACATGACACAAAAATAAAAGTTTTGCTAGTGCCAGATGCCAGAAATAATAAAGTATTTATCATTCTCATGAGCTGGTGCTCAGCCAGCACTTAAAAAAATCTAAATTATACTTAGTGTGGGTTATGGATTCAGTAGTATTTTGCTAGAAGGGAAAGTGAGATTTTGCAAGATTGCAGGGAAGAGGTGATACTGCAGTATTTCCTACCTACTATAGTATAATGCCGCATACATTTGAAATGTGCCGCATTCCCCAGTTGATTACCGGAGGGTAGTGTTCAACATGCCAGAACAGCATGACAACAGATACAGTGGCAAAGTTAAAAATAAAGCAGAAGGTGGGGGATGAAATATATTGACTTTGTAGCAGTGAGAAAGCCATTCTGCTGGATCAATGCTGGACTTGGTCAGAGATGTGGCATGGGGCTTTTCTCAAGCAACCATTCTGCTACTTTAAGATCATTGGTCTGGAGACGCTACAAGAAGCTGAATAGCTATGAAATACTTTACTGCATATCACCTGCTCTCTTCTTTATCCTGTATGGAAGAATTTAAGATGTGCCTAGTCCCCTATGAAATAGGACTGCGATCAAACACACTCCACAACTTAACTTAAGACTGAAAGAAAAAGTTAGTGCGGTAATTTTCAGCCAGTGAGGAATGAAATATTCTTTAGCTTAACTAATTTAGTTCTGGTTTTATCCCTTTAAAATCAGTGAGGATTATACATTAAACATTATACAATCAGTTTTGTAGCAGTTCTAATTTGGATTACATTTGATCAAATGTCACTTTTATGTCATACAATAGAGTGATTTTTCTGTCAGAAGAAAGAAAACACCTGAACTTGTGCCCGTTACGTTTGCTAGCAGTTGCCTGACGCTGACAGATGATGGAGTTGGCTTATTTCTGGGACAGTTGTCTCACCACTCCTTTCTCAGACATTCCCTCTCCAGTTCAGGGACGTCTCAGCTGTTCCTGTAGCAGCTGCACGGCATCTTTAGATGCTAAGCTGATCCAAAAGCAAAACTCTTGACGTGGTGTCCTTAAATAGCTAGTAAGCAACCACTTGAGGTACCTCACAGAGGAACCAGGTAGGCAATTGGTGTTCAGAATTGCTACATCTGTCTCAAGCTAAACCATTCTACCCTTCAGTTAAAGTAAGGAGGTAAATTAGCTATTGAAAGATAACATGCATGTGGAATCCTTAAAATCACACGCCCAGAGTGGCAGTCAGGTACTCTACTCTTCATGTTCTCGTAGACATTTTCCTGCACCTCGCAGAGCTAACAGTTTGAAAGAGAACGTCATGAAATCCAGTGTGCGTATGGTAATGATGCCTCACACAGGCATGAGAGAAAATAAAAGGACAATTGGTTCCTGAGCTCACGATTATGTACAATGCTTATTTTTATCCAAAGATGTCAAAGATGTTTTCATATCTGAACTCTTTTCCCCTTTTATTCAAATTGGCTTTAGCAGAACAAAATGATTATGAAGCCCATTAATCTTAATTTTTCACACTGAGATTCATTTTACAGGACTGGAAGCTACAGAAACGGAACCATCCACCTCTTTCTCTGTCACTAGGATACCTAAATGTAATGCAGATTGAAAATTAAATGCAAGAGACAAGATAGCAGTTCAGTACCGTAGTAATTTCTAAATAAATAGACTTAGATTGATGGAAGAGAAAAAAAAAAATCTGTTTTCCCAATAACACAAGATAGTAATACTTGTATAAAAAAGTCTCCTATTGATTAGGATTTTTTAGAGCTTTGAATTTATTTCTCCAATCTATTTAAATGTATTGGAAGTAGAACTGATACTTTACTGTCTTGTATCTTCTTTAGCCACTAACAGGAAGCTGTAAACTGTGGCAGATTTGGATGGCAGTATTTCAAACCTCCTTTGTGGAGTTTTAGCAAAAGGGCAAGATAATCGAGAACTTGGCTCAGTATATTGAATAAATATTCACTTTTCTTAACTCAATATGTAACCTCCATGAAGTCCGTACTCCTATCCAGTAATGTAACTTTAAACCCTGGGATATTTTAAGAAGACTTTTTGGATTCTGTTTTACTTAGTTGATATCAATTATTATCTAAGAAAATAACAAAAGAATGTTATTTATGCTAACATTTTTACAGGAGAAGAAAAGGAATAATTTTCCACTACTGAAAGGTTTGTGTTTTGCAGTGGTTGTACAATAGCAGGATAGAATTCAGAAAATCATTGGTGTGGAGGTAACCTGTGTACCTTCCTGTAACCGAATGAGTATTTTTGCATCCTTTAACTTGCTTTTGTAATGTTAATATTGCAGTATCCCCCCAAAATAAAAATACACCCCCACACACTTTTCTTGGTTTCATTTAAATTCAGATCAAGTGATATAAACCCAACAATTTATTCTGACTTGGGTGGAAAACTAGTCCAGTGTACATTAAAATTTGGCATTTTCACAGTTGAGTTCAGGAACCTTGGTACAAAAATTTCAGGATATTCAGGTAATTTTTAGAAGTGTTAATTTTTTATAAACTTTAGGGGATGGACTATGAACTTCTCACACACATTTATAATCTGTTAGCAATTACTGGGTACGTTCAATAGGAACTTTGTATCTTTCACTTTGATTAGGGAAGCATTAACATACTTAACTCATGTGAGTGCCTGTGAGACCTTTGGATATGTCAGCAGCTCTCCAAATTGACTTTACTGCTGGATGATAGCAAAGGTGGATTGGAATCATGTTTGAGTGCTTCTGTTCCTTACTTTCAGGGAGATCCCAGAGGAAGGTGCTGGATAATTGCTCATTCACTCTGAGAGCTCTCTCTTCATTATAAAATAAATAAATGAATAAAAGTGAAAGAGGAAATTGCACCATTTGCTGAGTAGACCAGACATTACTTCATAATTGTTCAGCAGAGAAGAGGGGGAACCAAATCCTGTGCTCTAAACCATGCAAGCACAAGAGAAGAAATTAAGGAAGCTTCTGTGTCTGTGCTGTAGACAACTGTCTGTGTGTTTCATCTACCTATCTGCCTACTAGGTAAGGATCTTCCCCTCTGTAAAGCCATTTCGTTTATCAACATTAGACTGATGAACAAAAAAAGCTGGAGCAGAATGGGCCATTTTCTAAATTATGAACTCTGTTACAGTTCTCTTTTTGTGAATTAATATATACGTGAGAGGGTTTTGCATATGTCAATTTTATTATGACAGAGATTTAAGGAACATATAAAAGCCAGCTAAGATGGACATACTACCTAAGCCTAGTGATAATTTTATTCTGCCATTTATGTTTCTTGATTTACTTAGCATACCCCAGTAGAGCATGATAGAATAGCGAGGACTAGTATCTCTCTGACATCTTCTGTAGTAGGTTGTTGTGGCCATTTAAATCTGAAATGGCAACTGTCAGAAGCAAGGCTGCCCGTGCAAGGAAGAGGCGAGGCAGCAGCCAAGGAGAAGGCTGAGGCAGAACTGACGTACCGCTTGGTGTCTAGGAAAGGAAAAACACAGGATAATGCTACTCTTCTTTTTAAGACTGTGTCAGGTGCCTGGTTGTGCAGTAGCTGTGGCAGGGGGGCTCAGGGATCTCCTTTCAAGCCAATGAGGACAAGTTTCGGAAGAGAGAGAATAGCTTGTAATTTGCTGCCTTCGTAATAAAAAGGAGATGTGAAAGAGAAGAGCAATTGTCTGCTGGGCTGTCTGACTGAGGAACAGACATCAGAACGCTACAGGTGCATGGGAGTGTAGAAAAAACGTCATGTTTGCAGTGTTGCCTGACAGCAGAAACAAGGGTATTGGACCGAGGATTTTGTAGTGGACAAGGTTGGATGGAAACAGTTTAAAAGCCATCTAGATAAGTGCACTCAGGGCTACAGCCTGCTTCGTGATCCATATAGACGCTTTGCTTCACTATTCATTTGGATTAGAACAATATACTTGAATTAAGTTTGAGGTCTGTTTTGTTTCAGGTGCCTTAGTGTTGTGGTATTTTAAAATTTTATGTCTCTGCTTTCTTATTATTACATTTACTACTACCAGATTCCTAATTTGAAAATGTAGGCAAAGAATCAAATGTTTTTTCTCAACGTTAGATTAGACAGCATGCTGATCAGTCAAATTTCCCTGACACGGGTTGTCTCCTGACGTTGTGCAGGCAGCGCTGGGGTTCTGTGCTGATCTAGGAATCTAATGTCACCTGAAGATTAAAACCAAAACAAATCAACCAAAGGCTGCTGAGAAACAAGAATGCTGCTTTATTTGCACAGTGTTCATTGAACAATATATTGATATCAGGATGGTGTTGGATAGAAGGGAGATTTAAGACAGCTCACTGAGGATTTGGAAGAAACAATAACAGGACATTCAGTTAAAATACTCATGCTTTTCAGTCAGTTCTCCAATATTTTTTTACTGTTGGAAGAAACAATAACAGGACATTCAGTTAAAATACTCATGCTTTTCAGTTAGTTCTCCAATATCTTTTTACTGTTTTATTTTTCTAGCAAGAATCCAGAGAAGACCAATATAACCAATAATATGCGGTACCGTGAGGACAAAACATTTGGAGTTACCACAAACTGCTTTAGAACAAACTTGATACAAGAATAAGCCTTGCTGTTCGATGCAAGTTCTTTTGCCATGCATAAAGCAGTAACTATTTGGCAGTTTCCAAGATTTCCTCTGATGTCTCTTATACCTCTAATTGCAATATGTAAATTAAAATAAAACCAAAAGCAGAATAGTCATATGGCATAGAGAGAGGGCAAAATTACAGAGCTGCAAAGGTTTTGGATATTACTGTCTTGTACATGGAGGTTACTAGGGCTGATGACATGGGACGTATGGGAATTCCTTCGCTGCTTAAGTTCAGTCAACCATCGTAGCTTAATGCGTTGATAGTATGTTTTGGCAGTGTTGCTTTATAGGTGGAATCTTCTGACGTTTTGAGTAGGACCAGATGAAGGTCCTTGCTCATGCTCATGCACTGCAGAAAGTCTTCCCAAGTTTCACATTTCACATCCAATTTTGTGGAGAATGCCCTCAAACTGAAACCATAGGAAGCAGAACAAAATCTTTACAAGGATGTCCATTAAAAATATATATACACACACATATACAATGTGCTTTATTTTTTCTTACTTCAATGAGAACTGAGCTATACTTAAGTATAAGTGGAACCAAGAGGCTATCAGTCTTGGGGATTTTTTTGTGGCCACCACAGGAAAGGGAAAATAGGGAAGACTGTTATACACGCTAACATGTGGATGGTCTCTTTGGTGAAGTCTAAGAAAACAAAGACGTGGCTATCATCATAGACTAGCTTTTTAGTGGTGCATCACACAGTATAGTTCCTAAGCCCCCTGGATTGAAATAGACCAAAATGTTGATGCATCCATAAAGTTTTATTCTAACTACACAAGGTAAGGCTGTGGATACAGAATGGGAAGCCAAAGCTATATATAGAAACTTGGAACAAGTCACATTGTGGTAGACCAAATGATGTATTTTAAAGTCTTGGAAATTAAAAAGCTGCAGCTTGAAAGACAGGCATTTGAAACGATGATAAATGCATTTGGAATTATCAGGATAAAGTTGCTGAACTTAGAAAATGTTACGGTTCACTGACCTATGTATTAACCTGTTCATGTGTCTGTGTCCGAAGAAGCCAATCACAAATACTACCTTACTATACAAATACTATAAGTATATTGCATTGATTAAAAGAAACTTAAGAACATTTGTAAATGAGTTAGCAGTAGCCATGTATGTCTCAAAAGGAATCATATTGTTTCAAGCTTCAATAAACTAGTGTGGATTGGAGGAAGATGTTCTGCCCAGCATTAAAGTAGCATCTTGATATAGGAAAAAAAAAAAGTAAATCCAAGCTAACCCAAATTCCATGGATTTGGAAATATGAGGCTCACTTAACTCTAACAGTTAAGTGTTTTCTGAGTAATAACTTCTGGCTTAAGTACTGAAAGATCTATATATTATCTTAATTTGGGTGGAGGAAATACAATCTCTGACAGAGGTATTTTTTGAAGAAATTTGTATTATCTGATTTCCAATGAGAAGCTGAGCAAATAGAAGTGTTAAGCCTAATGAAAAATAATAGTATAAAATCTCCTGAATGTGGCCAATAAGAATACTTGTTTAAAAAATGTGGCAATTAAGGAATCGTGAAATTTTCTGAACCTTGACACGGAATAAATTTTTTTGAGTATCATAAGAAACAATAATGAATATTTCTGCTTTCTTTTTGCTCGTAATATTCACTAATGCCTATTTGAAAATACATTATCTTGCATAAAATTATACTACTCTCTGGGGAAAATAATCTTGACAGAAATATGATGTTTTGATTCACCACGAAGCACTTAAAAATTCAACTATTACAAACTAGTGCACAAACATAAATAATAGTAGTAGTATTTTTATATGTCCGTGTAGTGAGATTCTTGGAATATATTGCAGCAGTCCTCATTTACTTCATCTTGAAATACCCAACTATTATTACCTGTATTACATCCAGTCTTGTAACATTCCTAAAACATTATTAGTGCGCAGTGACGTGAAGTCAAGCGCTTATAAAAATGGCCTCTTAAGCATAGTACATAGAAAACAGCATCCTGAGAGTTATTTCTGGTGGAGTACAGGACATTAAAATGCTGCTAGATGATATCCCAGCTTGGGTTTAAAGAATTAATGAAGAACAAATGTTCTAACTGACATGTAAGCATGAAATTCTCTCTGTGGGTTGACCTGCATTCTTCTGCAGTCAGTTAATGAGGATTCTCTTTGTTATCTTTCTTGACAAAGAACCTTGAGGCCTTGTATCATTATTGAATGAACACAGTGTCGCCTCATATGGCAGAAATGTTTTGTCTTTTGTCAGGAAAAGAAGTTTCCTCATGTCAGCTGGTGAGAGCACAACACGGCAACAAGCAATTGGGACCAGACATTTCAATTCAGCTAACTTAGCCCAGTGGAGATGTTTAACTGGCTGTAGTTTTTTTGATCAGAATATTTAGGCTTCATTATTGTATGACTCTTGCGTCTACTTCTCAAGTTCGCAACTTATTGTTATAAATTCATGGTAAACAAAAGTGTTTTATCTGGAGAACTGCTCTCAATATTCCCCTTTTAACAGTTAATTACCATTTGTTGCAGAACAGTATGTATTTTTTGAAATGAACACTTTAGGAACAGCTGCTTTTTATCTGATTCGAAATGACAAGTGTATTGTTAACTATCAGTGGATCTTGTAAGGTGCGGATCACATCTGCTCAGAAAACTGAAGCTGTAACTGAGCTTTTCTGTGGGCTGCCTCATATTATACAGAGCTGTATAAGGGGTAGAATGATAATTGCAAGTTTCATACAACATGAGACCATTATTTGGGGTGCCCCCAATACTCCTATGGTTTCCCCATTGCTCAGGGCACCTATGGTTATTGTACACAGCAGCAAAGCCAAAAAAAAAAGTTAATCTTCTGTCTGTACTTCAAAGTGGCACAGGGTGAACATGCACATGGGAGGGGAGAGAAGGCATTAGTTGAAATCAGTGTAAGAAAAAGTTATTCATTAATTATTTACCCAGGTGTATTATATATGAGACCGTATCACAGATATACAGATCTCTGTTGGAGGAAGTACTAGGCATGCAGATACTAAGTGGTAACAGAGTTTTACAAATAAAAAGGCAAATATCTTTTTTTCTGTCCCTTTTGGCTAGTAGGAGAAAAACCCTGACACTGAGGAATGCTTTCCTCAGTTTCCTGTCCTGTGAGGACACAGGGGGATGGAACAACTTTTTTTTGTGTTTTGTTTTAAAATAAATTGCTAGTGATAAATCAGTATTTTTCAACTGAAAGGAAAAAAATGTGGTTGAAAATTTTGGAGCATTCCGATCAGCTGAACCTTTGTGTGAGATAATGGTGATTATTTTATTTAAAAAGGGTTGCCTACTTTAGTACTGTGAAGAGCAATACTCTGTTATAGTTCATGTCATAAGGTCATGAGCAACAGAAATGAGACCTGAAACGATACAATGTACTCAGAGTTTTGGTTGTGTTGCACTTTGCCTTATAGTCACTTGCCCTTTTTTTTGAGGTAAGAACATTAGATATGTGTTATTGTGAATCCCATTTGTTATTAATATATAAGGGAGAGGAATGGCATGTGTGAGGTTTGTTATCCCAGCATTCAGCTTATCTTCAATCCTGTGAACTGCATTTTTGAGCTGACAGGCACATATGTTTTCTTAAAGTCATTAAAATTATGCTGGATTAAATACTTCTCTAAAGTAAGTCAAGTACAACTGTGTTACCTTCTGGTTATTAGGATACATATGTCTAATATACATTCATTTTGGAGTCCCTTAGGGGACAGCCTTGTTATTAATACAGCAGAGAACATCTGAATGAGCATATGGTTTATTAAGACATGCTTAAATTAATGATATGCAGATATTATTCAAAAGGGTCACTGGTCTATAACTGAGAGACCCTTTGTGATCACTGCTTTGAGCCTCAGAGATCCGTAGGATTACTCTTGATCCGATCTATTTGTCTTTGCCTGGAAAAATCATTATATTTGTGTCTAAGTTGGAAATTAATGAAATGCTTCAGAACCTAATACCATGAAAACTCAAGCAGTTAATGAATATGCAAAACTGAAGGAGATTTTGCAGGCATGATGAAATTGCACATGAGAAAGTCTAGAGCTCACGTATTTCTATAGTACCTTATGCAGCAATCTGATCCATAATGGCACGTTCCACGACGTACATAATAAAGCAGAATAATCTAATAGTTGTGGTTCAAAATTAGAAATCCTTTACAATCCTGTCTGCGTGGTTTCTGTCCCTGTACTGCTCAACTGATTTGCTGTTTGAATATTGCAACTCCTGCTCTGCTGCTTAACACCAGTTAAAATTTATGATGATCTTTTAAGGCTGTTTTTCATTCCAGATGACAACACAGTACACACTGTGTCCTGCAGTGCACCATTGCATCTTTTACTGGGGTACCAGGCAGAAGATTGTATGAGCCTGAAAATAAAATTACATGGAATTTAGATTGGAGAAGAAGAACCAGTGTGGAACAGGCTGGGGACTGTTCAGTTTTATATTTCTTCCTCTCACTTTAAAGCTCCTCTGATCCCAGAAAAGGTGCAATCGGTGCCTAACACTTAGAATCACACATGCCATGTCTGCTTTGCTTGACTTACGACGAGTTTTAGACTTCCTGTGATACAGCTGAAACAGAAGAGGCTGCACTTGGCCTTTTCCAGCCCTTGGCTCCTTAGAACACAACTGCAGGAAAAAAAATTACACTGAGAGGAAAGATTGTTTCATTGATGTTTCTAATTGTTGTGCAGATACCAAAAGAATGATGTGTTGGATAACTTCCAGTGTTAGCAGAATCTGAAAATTTAAACATAATGAGTCAGGCCCCAGAGCAGTGAAAGTAGAACAATACAGTAAGAACAATCTTCTAGCCATATTGTGTATGCAATGCATTTTATTGACAATTTTTGAAAACTCTGGTGTACTTTTACTTCACTCATTACTTCAAAAGCGTTAGGGCAAGATCTATTAATAAGTCACATTTGAAGCCCTGCACCCATCATGCAATTAATCACTGGGTGTTGAGGCATTAATATAAATTCAGCTGTGAGACGTGGTAACAGCAAAACTTGGTCCAATTGCATACAAGTGAAAACGATGTTGACGCTTCCATGCTTCTGGGTCTATCACTAGCTATCTTAAAAAGCGCTGGGGCGTCAGGAAGGCAGTGTGTCTCCAGGGTTCCCCACTGGGGATCGAGAGGCTCTTCCTGGCTGGGGGTGCCATTCCTACCACATCTCTGAGTCCTGGTGTCCCCATCCGTGAACAGGGACAGCACGTGGACAGCATTGGAGACCTAATAGAAGAGCTATGGGGTTTGGTTGGAGCATTTCACCAGTATCTGAAAAAACTGAGGGACTTTAAACCTCTAGGATCACGTCTTTGAAATATTCTTGAAATCTAAACCCTAAAGTAGCACAACAATGAAATGTAATTCTAACTTATAAATGTATACCTGTCATTCTCAAAAGTTATGAAGTTCAACTATAAAAATATCCACAGAATAGAAGTTTGCAGCAACATTTTGTTATGCTGCTTCAGAGCCCACAAGCAAAAACTAAACCAAGTCTCACTTGGACTGGAAAACAAACAAGCCACAGGTGTCTGACGGGAGGTACAACAAGCACAGTATTTTATGAGTGTGGAGCAGCAGGTGTTCAGAGTTAAGCTGAGCATTTCTTTACATAACCAGCTTGGTAATGTAACCAAGCTCTGGCTCGGTTTGCCAGCTCCCTGCAAAAGGTGAGGGCAGCAGCTGAAGGAGGGGCATGGCTGTGTAGGAGCAGGCCTGGCCCGCGTACCCCTCTCTTCAGGGGCCCAGGGGGTTGTGGGCTGCTCCTCAGGCCCACAGCTTGGGTCTGTCAAGATGTTTTGCTGGTGGTGCACTGCAGTGCCTTTGGTGAGGAGGCAGCCTGAAACAGTGAAGGAGTGCTGGCGCTGCCTCAGGGAAGAGGACTTCCATAGTTCCCTGTGGCTCAGGTAAAAAAGGACAAAGATGGTGCTTGGATGTTTTTGGTTTGTTTGCGTTTGGCTTGGCTAAAAAGGTATTTTCTGCAAGTGAGCTGACATCTTCCTGTGCTGTTTTGCTTTTTAAAAAACTGATTTTGGGTGTGTGAGGGAGGACCTGCAGTGTGTCGCTGTCTGAGGCGTGTGTGGGGCGGTTGCTAGGCCTGGCAGGCCGGGTGGGTGGCTGAGGCCCAGACAGGCCATGAGGGACAGCAGCTATGAACAGTCTTATAGCAGCAGGTGTCGCAAGCCTGGAGAGTTTTAATATTGTCTTTGGTAAAGCTTGGTTTATTTGAGGAGTTAATTAATGAGAAACACCAGAAATAGACATCCTGAGGCTGAAAAGTAGGGAAGGTGTAAAGCAGAAAGGAAAACGTGAGGCAGCCATGAGGTGAGGCTGCTTTTCCTGACTGAGTGTGGAGATCTTGGCAAAGCTGTGGGAAATGCTGTGGTTGTCCCAGGGCTCTCATTTGTGCTCCTGTCAGCCATGGTGCACTGCTGCCTTCAGCTTCATGCTGGTCTCTTCTCCTGACGAAAAATGGCTGCTGGGAGTGCAGAGTACTGACCCTGTGGCCTGGATACTCATAACAGTTTCAGAGGTGTTGTATTTCACCCTGGTTTTGTCTGGCTCTTTAATTGACTTGCCCACTTCTAGCTTTTTTCTTTTTTTATTAACACGTAAAATGGGGGAAGCATTTTACAGTGGTATTGTGAGGGTAGTCTTTGATAGATAGCCCTGGAGGGTAGTCTTTACAAAGAAGAGGCCATAGTAGTTCTAAGGGTGTATTATCTCTAGCTTCTTATTTGGGCATTTAGTTTTTCAAAAACTAAGCAGAATCCTTGCAGCTGACCTAAAAAATATTTTTGTGGCTATTTTTTTAGTTGCACAATGTATGTTAAAGAAAACTAATAAATGTTAAGTATAAAAACAGTAAGGCATAAAAGACTTTTCTGGTCTCCTAAAATATTCCCCCAGTCTTATCAATTTCCTTAGTGAAGTAACTAAAAGCATTCTTATCTTTATAAGAAAAGTGTGATGCAAACATCAATGTGCAAGCTTCCTTCATGTGTATGTGATAATCTTGTATCAGCTACCTATAAGCAACAAGCAGAAGCAAGAATAGTGACAGTAAACTAATATTGAGAACTGCTGGTATTAGTGGAATCTTCACACACACACCTGCAATACAACTGATGAAGCAGCAACTTTCATGGAGGTGGCCACAGTGGGAATGTTGTTAGTCCCACTTGAAATGCAGCTGCGGGTGGCATGGTTTCCTTGCCTACCTCTGGGGCTACTATGGGTTGACTTAAAGTTTGCAAGTATGAAAATGCAGCTCTTGCTTTGGATGGGACAGAAGAATTCATGGTGATAATCCACTAAAATTCCTGTAGAGAAGTGTGATTTCTTGCATAGCCAGTGGCAGTCTGGAAGGGCAAGAAGCAGTCAGCAAAAGCCTCATCTCTGTTTCTAGCTAAAACAGGATTCTTTGGTAGGATATTTTTTTTTTTAAAGAAAACCCAAAACTTCTTATCTCTTTCAAGTGAACTATGATCAATGTTGGTTGTAATAGCTGTGAGTATAAAATGAGGGAGTTGTTCAGAGAGGCAGTAGCCATGCACTGCTTTGAATAAGCCCTAGTTGATTTTAAGCTATTTGGTTCACTGTAGTCTTCAAGAGAAAATACAAACACCTGCTTTATTCAGTGCAGGGAGGCCTCTGTCAGTTTCATTAGAAGATGCAAACAATATATTTGCAGAAAATTTGGCTATTAAGATGGAATATGTATGTCTTCAGTTTCAGGTTTAAAACTCTTGTTTCTGTTGTGAGGTTTCTTCCTAGCCTAGTTAGTAAACACTGCTGGTGTTCGACATATATTAAGTGTCCTGGAAGCTGGAAAACAAAGCTCCTAAATGATGCTGTGGTTGGCAAAGGACTGAAATATTCTGACACTTTTAATCTGAAAATACTTGAAATGTAACAAGCTGAGTGTTTGAAAATTGACATAGTTCTTTAAAGTTTTAATACCAGAAGAGCCAGGTGTTGTACTTTAATCACACTAGAAGAAGCAGCTGATGCATAGTGCAACAGCAGTAATTCCAAGCTAGGAACCTACAAATAATCTAGCTACAAATTATATTGTCAAGAGAATCCAAATACTTTGTAATATATTCTAATACATATTAATTTGAGAGCCCTATAGGGGACAGTCTTGTTATTAATACACAGAGGAACAGATGTGATAGCATATGGTTTACCAACTTGTATTTATGTTAATTCTATGTAAATAGGATTTTAATAAGGTAGTCATTAGTCTATAGCTTCATTTTTCTAATATATATCTTTCTTCTTTGAAGATGATAATGGGATCATCTAAATTGGGGTCTAGGATCATAGAAGACATTTTAGAGGAGTCCATTTTAGGTAATAATGTGAAGTAGGTAAAGAAGCATCTCTCTTTGAGCATTCTGAGATCACTTAAAACTTAAGTGATAAAATCAAATTTGAATGATTTTATTCACCAATACTACCACTTCCAAAAACACTGCCTGATACCTGCTTTTACCAGCCTTAAATTCTTATCTATTCTGTGTTGATTGTTTGCAGTTTGAACTTCTGTTCAGCTGGCTTGGTGAAGCTTGCAAAACTTCATAAAATCCCAGAAAACTTCCAGCATCGACTTAAATCTGATGTCTGTTGAACTTGCCATGCAACCCACCTATTGCTGTCGGTTGGAAAAGCTGTGAATGCAGTTCTGAGTTAGCTCAGGCTTCTCGGCAGCTTTCTCTGGGGCACAATTTTTTTTTTAATTATGCTCCCAGGCACTGCTAGGAGCCATTTCAGTTTGTGATGAGAACAGAGTAAGCAATCTGTGTTCCTGCAAGCAGGTGAAGAAATAAAAAGTACCAATCAGCACTAGTGCTTCAGAGCACTTTGGAAAACTTTCTGCCTGCTATTAGGAATTTGTGTTTTAAACAATTGAATCAATGTCCTGGTTTCAGCTGGGACAGAGTTAATTTTCTTTCTAGTAGCTGCTGTGTTTTGGATTTAGTATAAGAAGAATGTTGATAATGCATATTGTCTTAGTTGCTGCCAAGTAATGCTTATATCAAGTCAAGTCAGGGACTTTCTCATCTTAGAAGCTGAGAGGGATCATAAACAGGACAAGCTGGCCAAAGGAATATTCTATACCATAATGACATGTTCAGTATATAAACAGGGGTTGGCTGGGGATCTGTGATCTCCGCTCGGGGTGGGATGGGCAACCAGTTCACTGGCTGGTGAGGGTGACTTGTGTTGTATCATTTTATTTTGTATATTCTTCTACCATTGTTTTGCTCTTATGTTACTGTTCTGTTAAACTGTCTTTATCTCAACGCACAAGTGCGATGTTTTGTGGTTGTTTAGGGGTTTTTTTTGCCTTTTGCTTCCTTTTCTCCTTCTCCGTACCCTAGCTGGGGTGAGAGTGAGTAAGCAAGCAAGTGGCTGCATGGTCCTAGTTGCTAGCTGGGGTTAAACCGTGATAATCAACTTTCCAAAGTATACCAGTACAGCTCAACAGAATTAATGGAGCCTTAAGCTGCACTACCTCTAACTTCCAGTTCATGACCGAAACTGTCAAGGTGCAATGTAGTAGTTCTCTAATAGTTAGAGACATGGTTGCTTTGCTCTTTCAAGGAGGGGGGGGGGGGGGGGGGGAACAACCTCAAATTGTCTGAAACTTCTTTTGAATTTCTAATGTACAGAGACCTCTGAGTTTGGGGTTTTTTGGGGTGTGGGAAGTGTACATATGAAACTTGTTTAAGCCTAAAAGTGTAAATCCAACTTATAAAGGAGCCTTGTGCTCCTTTAGCAAAACTTCCTTGTGTAGGTATGTCAGAATACTTTGTTGATCTGTGGTTTTGTTTTTCTTTTGAGTTAGGGAGGCTGCTTAAAAATATCCTGCGTGTCAGAGTTGTATGGTTCTATTTTGTATAAGTTAGCTGATAGCAGGATTTTTAATTGTAAATATTTGAAAAAAGCTGATGGAAGTAGAACTTCAATATAAATACTACAAAAAACCTAGGCACTTCCCATGATTCTGTTCGGTTCCTCAAGTCTTGGGTGTAATCTAGGTCCCAGAAACTGACTCTCCAGAAGGTTTAAGTTCTGTGTTGGACTGTTAGATACTTGTACACTGTAGAAGTGCTACACTTCTGGCCATCTCTCATGACTATATGCAGAACGATCATATGAGACTTTCAATGAGTGGGGGTGGATGCTGCTTGGATCTGACTGTCTAGTTCTGTAGCTGCATCAGATGATTTCTGCCTTCCTGACTTCATGCTAATTGCTTCCTAGCTCAGTAAATTCTTCCCTAGAAAAGTTCAGCCCGTCATCCTGGAGGACTTCTGTCTTGCACCAAAATTTCCATTGACTGCTCTGGGGCTTTGAAATGGTCCTAACAGCATTTGTGGTACCTTCCATCTGTGTACTGGCAGTATGGACTGACATTGATCACAGAGGTGGCAGACTAGCTACATCTTAACTGTTTGTCTACTTTTGTTGCTTAATATGAGTATTTAAAAAGTAATTTGCCATGTTGTGGTTGTAAAAGGCATTACGCAAAGCCAAATTCTGTTCATTCAATAATCTATTCCATTATCTATGTGCTATGTAACAATGCACATGTTGGAACAGTTCATCCGTTCTTGCAGAGCTCTGCTGCTAGGTTTTGTTGTGAAGAGTAGCAATAATGCATATCTTTAATAATGTTTAGAAATAGTAAACATGCATTTGGGCAGCATTATGGAAACAGTACTCAAAGGAGACAAGAGACAATGAAAATACTTTTATGTTTTGATTCCCTAGACAGATAAGCAAATACCCTAAAACAATGTGGAAACTAGACAAAACAGAATTTTTAAAAATTTAGGAGTCTTGTATTCCTTTGTCTATATCTATAATAAACCATGTTTAAAGTGGTCAGCAAGCAATATTTCCTCTCTCACCATGAGCTGCATCTTTGCTCATAGTGAGAACACGGGGGATTCATAATACATCCAAAGTGAAAGGACAGTTTGTGTCATCAGCACCAGAGGGATACCAGATCATATATCTTTACCTGACAAGAGGTGGCAATTTAGTCTGACAAGTTTCCTGCCAATGAGGACAGCTTTAGGAGTTCAGCTGCCTTGGTAAGGATTTGACATGTCACTGAGGGATGTTGTGCAGAAGCTTGACAATAAACTGGAACTTGCTAATGCGGTTTAGGATTGCTGTAAAAATTTATTAGAAACCAGAGACTGTAAAATGACTATACTCCTCCAGAAATGTTTTTCTTTCCCTGCTGAATATATGTGATATTTGATGCACAGCACATGTTTAAAAACTTGTTTCCTAATGGTGTAAACCGAATCTATTACAATGCACATGAAATGGCAAGGAATTCAATTAAATGCATGTGAGAATAAACAGAATGGGAGAGCTGCGTTCTGGAGACAGAGGAGAAGTCTGTCTGAACTTCAGATTTGAGTGCTGAATTGATACGTCCTGCTTTGACACTGTATTTATGTGCCTGGAGAGGGACCTAACTGGTTTGTGGATTTAGATACCTGCAAAACCCCAGGTGAGAAGCTCATGCAGTTGGGCACTAGGCTCACGTGGGTGCTGGAGCAGAGCTTGCAGACAGCTTTCCAGCAGGACTAGTTTTCTAAATGCCCTTCTAAGTATGGCTGCTATCTGAATGTGGAGCAAAAATAATTTTGCATTTGTTTCACTAAAGGAATCATTCATTTAAATATAAAGTGAAATAAAATTATTTAATATGCAGCTGGTGTTTTAGGTTTGATTTGGGTATTTTTGAGGTGTTTGGGATAGCAAGTTCATAATACCAAATGGTGAAGCAGCTCTCAAAGCAGTTCAACACTCTGGGGTGTGTTGACAAATGCCACCTGGAGGGATATTAGTTTTGATCTCACAAAATTTGTGAATAAACCTCATAATGAGAGAAGTGTGTATTAAAAAAAAAAAATACTGTGAAAGATCTGAAGGATTTGCCAGTGTATTTTCAAGAAGTGTTCTAGGATGCTATGAGGTACGGCCTTTTTTGAATCATTTCTCTGTTAGCTCTTGATACTCCTTGGAGAAGGACAGATATGTTTAATACACCTATCTTTCCTAATGTGGATGTCTTTTTAATTTCTAACTAGGCAGTCATCTTGAGACTTCATGTTAATAGAAAACAGTATCGTTGCTTGAGAGTTTCATTGATTGCTGATGAAAGATGAATCATCTTACTGTTTTGCTGCACACTTTGTGAATTCAGCTGAGGTAGATGTCTGGCCAAACTGCCTATAATAGTGTTTGGATAGATTTTTATAGTTGTCAATATTAAGGTGGGTCGTAATACTAAAATTCTGACTGGTCTTTCTAATGACTACTTTTAGTCAAAAGGAAAGTAAATTAAATGGCAGAATCTGTTCCAGTATAGAGTAAAGCTTGGTACATATGAAGTCTGGGAAAATCCAAGAAGGGTGCAAAGCTGGTTTACTTTGTCCTAATTTGTCCCTTTTATTCTGTTAGTACAGAGAGAATGTATTGACCTCACAAGCTAATGAAAAGCTTTTAAAAAAAAAAATAAATCTCCAGAGAGTCTTTACAATGACTTTCAAACACATTACAACTAATCAGGAATCTGAGGTCAATGTGGGTGTCACTGGTGGCCAGAGCAAGACTGGTAGAGTGTAAGAGCAAGCTGTGCTCAGGCTGGACTCACACTTTTGCCTGGCTTTGCTTTTTCTGAAGCCTGTGTAGCTGCAGTTGCTCACTGATTACACACTTCGGCTCTCCTTTTGGCATATTTCTGGCATGTGGTGACATCACTATTCTAATTAAGTGTGCTTCAGAGCCATTGACAGCATGTCTTGACAGCTGGGATTTTGCTGGGGAAAGAGGCTTGGAAGGGAATCCAGTTGTGTAGGTTAGTGTTTGCAAGGGGGAACCCTTTTAATAAAATTCCCTGGACAGCATCTAGTGTTTTGTAAGTGATAATAAAAGATCAAAGGTCACTCTGGGAACCTGGGATGTACTTAATTTTATGACGTTAGGCCTCATGACATCTTTTTTTTTTTTATCCTAACTCTTAAGATGGCTACTATAATGCTGTAACAACTTAACAATCACATGGCAGAAAGTGAGCCCTGTTGAAAGCGAAGCTGTGCTAGATGGATTAATATTTTGGTAATGAACAAGAATATCCTGCTTTGAGTGTTAGAGCATATTCATAATAGATCAGAAATTAAACTGATAAGAAGTAGGTAACTCCTTGTTTAAATTAATATTGTAATAATACATGTATTACAAAAAGTAGTCTCACAGACTTCAGGATTTTTTTGGTAAGTCAGAACTGTATTTCTTTAGTAAATTGTTTTGTGGCAGGCAGGGCAGTGTTTGTTCTAATAGAAAGTAGCGGGCTTCTCTGACAAATCTTGCTGTCATGTGTATTTTTTGTACATGTCTATTCTGTTTGTCTGCTGGAACTCCACCGTTGCCCTGGTGCAAGCCGGTAGCAGCCCCCCAACCTTCAGTAGTTTCCCTACTAGAGGGGGCCAGTGAGCTGCAGCATGCAAGAGCAGGTTATCCATAGAGCCGCTCTGGGAAGTGCCTTGCTCAAGCAGTCTTAGCCACCTTTTTGCTCTTTATTTGTTTCTCTCCCCTGCTGCTTCAGGGGGATCAGCTGCATGTTGCCAATTAGGCTCATCAGCATTGTCAATAACAGATGTGGAGCTCCTGGTAATCCCCACCCCTTGTTAGTGGACAGCAAGGGCTTCTGGCTGTTTGTGATGAGGTTTAACCCTTATCCCCCTACGGGGAGCCAAGTCACTCTGTCAAACACCAGGAGTCCTTTTTTTCCTGTTCTGTATTTTAAGGGTTCTTTTACCACCATCTTAGCCCCAGTTGGTTTGATTAGATGCTGGTTTTAGGTATGGGTTCCAGCTTGCAGGAAAACATAATTAATTTCATCACAAATCAATATAAAAGGGATATTTTAGGAACTCTGCTTCAAGCTAAAGGTAATAGCACAAAGTTTCATTACCTGTCAAGCAGATTACTTGGGCATGTCTTGAAATGCAAGCTGCAAGCAAAACTTTTCAGTGTTACCAGCCAGCATGCCATTACAGGATAAACCTGTAAACGTGTTCATTAGACAGGATGCTCAGAGACTTCCAGCTTTTGCACTCTTACTGTCATCTTTGCTAAGGGCAACCCCTCAATGCATGTCCTTTATTTATTCCAAGATCAGGCAACTTCAATGCTTGTGCTACTTTCCTCCTTCCAAGGGAGTGATTCAGTTTAGGAGGAATGTAACACTTAATGAACACAAGTTGAAATCAAAGTAATCTAGACTAAATTCGTTCCTGTGAAAATCTGTCTTGCAGGGTGTACTTTTTTTTGAGAGAGAAAATGTTATAAATAATTTTAACACTTTTTGTCATCTAACTAATTGGTGGGGTAGGGGTGTGTTGGGTTAGTCTAAACATTCTGTGTAGCCTGTCGTGGAATAAGGAATCTGCATATTTGTTCGCTGGCTGTTAAATTTGAGTAGGGGGAGAGTTCAGCACAGTGGTTGCATTTCTCTTCTAGCTCAAGAATAAAATTGAGACTTGACACAATATTGAGTCTATAATTGTGTAATTACTAGTGGTGTTAAGATGAATAGTTAGCATCTGAAGTTACTGTCTCATGAGCAACTTCTACAGTGTGAGGCATCAAAGTATTTATGTACATGATGCTATGGACCCTTGAAACTGTAAAACAAATAAACAAACATAATCTCAGCTGAGTGTTTTGTGAGCCATTTGCTGGTCTGAACAACAGTCAGTGACAGGATGGTGCTAGTGAACCTTCACATTTAGGTGCCAGTGGCAATAAGCCAAGAAAATGGAAAAGCATAGCACAAAATTGAAATTTAAATAATTTCACTGGGTGTCTTCAGGTTTGGTTTTCGAACTTTTTTTTAATTTGGGAAAGAGTATACGAGAGCCTCAGACACAATTTCTATCAGGAACGTGAGCTGTATAGGGGCAGAAAAGTACATACTGATCTGAAATGGGGCAAGAATATTTGATTCATCTGAATTGCAGCATTGAATAATGGCACTTGGGTTCACCAGTAGCATTCTTGGTACATTTAACTATTGAGATTGTATGTGTGTTTTGGGATACCTTAAAATCTTAAGTCAAACTAAACCAAAGCGCTTTGCCGGTGCCTTTTTTTTTTTTAAATTCATCACTAGTAATTTGTTCAAAGATGAACAAACATCCCAAGTTTTTGTCCCACTCAAAAAATTTTTGCTAGAAATTTCAATAACAATACAATATCAATATAACAAATAACAATATCAATAACAGATGTGCTTCACAGCACCATGTCTGATGCATTATTGATTCATAATAGTTTTAATTCTGTGGATATTGAGTAAATGATGAAGCTACTACATTGCTATTGCCACATTTCATCTTGTTTGTCATTCGTAAGTTACAAATTATTTAGCTTTGGTGCTTTGTTAGCAGAATTTTGTTGAAATTAGATTTGCAGAAACTAACATGTACAACAATGTTTTGAAGTGAGTTACAAATCATTATAAATGAGTTGTTATCAGTTGGTGAGTACTTAGTAGTTCGTGTTTGAATTCTAGGTGAGAGGAGGCTCTACGTTTTTTGGAAGGTAACAGTAAGTTTTATACCTTAAAAAGGAGTTTAACATAATCATCTGTTCAATGATACACTATTTTCATGTCTATTTTGCTGAACCCATTGAGACCTGTATGGGGAAAGCATTTCACAGAAAAATGTACACTGGGGTGAATGTGCAGATCTATTTATGTCACTATGTAGATGGGCAGAACAGAGGAATTTCTGAAGGATATTAAGTTAAAACAAAAGAAGCGTCAGCTGCATATGGATTGCTCAAATACAGCTACCATAGACAAAAATGACCTACCCTTGCCTAAATCAGGATTAAATCTTAATTGTTGCATAGCCCTGTATGTTTATTTGTACTTTCCTTGTATCTTTGAAAAGTGGGGTTTCATTTACTCCCGGTACCAGTTCCTGAGTTTATATTTTCATGTTTCCCATGGCAACAGATTTCTCTGTGACTGAGCAAGTATCGTTTTCTAGCTTTGGGTGTTAGCAGTGTTAGCTAAAGTAAGAATACAGCACCTCACACAAAGGGCTGATAAAACACAATTTTTTTTTTAAGGAACTCTTTTTCTGAACCTTAATTAAAAAAAAGATTGTTGTATGATTTTTTTTTATCCTTATAGTGCATGTAAATACTGCAAACTTTGATAATGATTTTTTTTGAAAGCAAAATGCCTTTAATGCATGAGATCAGAACTCTTCTAAAAAAAAGAAGTTGAGTGAATAGCTCAACTTGGCTTTTTGCTTATTGCTTGTTATGCTTGGCTTGTGCTCACTTGAACACTTGGAAGAGATCGTGTGATGCTAATTACACAAAATACAACACCATTCTTCTCTCTTCATAGAAATATCTATTTTTATTTTGACATTTGTAAGTGGTTTCTATGGAAAGGCCACTTTTTTCCCCAATAAATTCCATTATTATAAGTCTAGCTATGTCGACTAATGCTGTCCTCATCTAAGCATTTTCCCCCCCAGGAGTTACATTCACAAAAAGTGAGCATGTATATCAGAAAGAGCAGAAAGCTTTCTTCTAAGAGAGGCGATGTTGACAGAAATACATTGTAGTGAGGAATTCACTTAACTCTTCCTAATCTTTTTAAATTATGTATAATAACTCCCCCAGGCAACAAGAGTTAGAAGTTATACTGCTGCAACTTGAAGCATCCAAACCAGTCGAATGTAAGGCTGGAACAAATGTCTGTCTCCTAATTAGCAAGCAGTCAGAAACCACAAAACACAAATGCAACACTTCCATCAATTTCTGCCTTGATGAAAATATACATACTTTTCGTATTAATTCCTTATTACTGTGACTGTTTGAGTTCTGAAAGTTTAGATTATTCTGTATAATAATTTGACTGTGCTGTAGACAGCTACTTGAGTCAAATTCTGGTTCACTTACTGTAAATGGCATGATCTACCAAGCTGGTCTGTCTTCAAAAAGCTATAGGTGCGAATTCTTTCCTATTGGTATGCATTCAATGAAATGAAAAGTAGATAAAATAATTAAAAAAACAAACAAAGAAAAAAAGGCAAACCCCCCCCGATTTGAAGTTTAATTTTTATTCTTAGTAGAAAAAATAATAGTAGCTCTAATGAAGCGCTAGAACCAGATAGTGATGAAATCACTAGAAGGTACTGTATATGACACTGACTATGGATTGCGGTTTGAGAACAGCCCATTATGTGCAGTTTTGCAGCCCTAAATATTGCAAGAGCTTTAAAACTTGACCATCCAGTCACTTGATTTTTGTCTTGTAATATCTTCTACTGCAATCATTAACCCAGCATATGTATGTTGATAAGAACACAGTCTTGTAGCAGAGCTTCATTCCAAAAATGTGAGCTGCTTCTTATTTTTGTGTCATATTCTGACACTTGTAATGTAGAGATTGGAAATCAATGAGTTTGACTACACTTGTTTAAGTGCCAAGATATTTTCCCACTTTCAAGTGAATGTGCTGTAGCTCTGTGATAAGTAACGTCAAAGCGCATTTTGTTAATTTATTACTTTCCACAATGTTTAATGTTTGCTGCTCTGCAGCTGTATTTCTTAAGCCTGTGTTGCATCTAACCTTTGATACATGATAAATAGGAACATATAATTTCAGTAAACTGGTTAGTTGTTAAGCAAGATAAATATTGTTTGAATAGCTTTGCCAATACTGATTTATCATTATAAATGAAGGAACTGTTGAAAACCTGGTATAAGAGTAGTAACAAACTGTAAGTGCAAAATGTGAAACCTTTGTTTAAAAATATTAATAAAAAGCCATACCTGCTGGTTCAGATGAAAAGTACTTGCTGTGTTCTGGTTTCTGCATGTACAACGTGGATGGTCATGCAACATGGATAGGATGAATCTTTGAAGTGGTCTGAAATATTATCCTGTTGTCTGAGAGTTAGTTAATTTACTGTTTTTTCTTCTGTTTTAAATGGTGATTCAGGAAAAGACACACAAAGTCGCTAAAAAAGCCCACCAGAAAGCATAACAATTGTCAGGCAGTAATCACTGCTAGTATTTGAAGGATGATGTTTTTGCAAACGGAAACTAGAAATGGTTTAGTTAGCACTGAGCAGCTTTTACAGTTGCAAGGCATTTATTCTTAATCAGGGTGCAAAAATGGAAGGGCATCTCTTCATATGGTAATTTTTATAGTAGATATTAATAGCTATTCATGAAGAATAAAACTTGGATACAGCACAACAGCCCTCATCAACTTTATTTTTACTTAATATTGTATGTGTTTGATAAGGCATGATACTAATAATTCATCACAATAAGAAAAAGATTAAAATCCTTGTTTAATAGGATTGTTTTTCATCATATATTGAATTCTCAGAATTCAATATCATAAATCTTTGTTAGAGAGAGAGGATATTTCCTTTGCAGGTCTGCTGATCAGATTTCTGCAAAATTGCAGACATGTTAGAAAAATGGCTAATAGAATAGAAGAATGAAATACTTGCTTTCATAATTCTTCTCTTCTTTACCTGCTGATGCAACCTTAAATTTGTGTTCTTAAGAAAACCTGAACCTGACACAGAAAACAAGAACAGAGAATTTAACCAGCATATACAATAGCAACTATTTTGGATTATTTTGGCATAAAAAATTCGTAGGATGGTTCTCGAACTTGCCTAGTTGTGGTAAAGGTGTCAAAAAACCCAGTGTTTCATTAATCTTTGGATTCTTCTCTCTGTTTCCGTTTTTAGGTAATAAGGGGACAATGTTTGCTGATTTTTGTTCAGAAAACTGAATCACAATGGGAAGAAGATTCTTCCCTTTGAATGGCAGTAGGGTAGGATGCTATTGTATAATTAGACCCAGCTTGTTTAGGTTTCCAGTGAACTCCTGCAGAACTAGACTTCTGTGTGTAGAGTCTGGTTGTAAAGATGGGAGATGTGTAGTTGCAATAAGAGGAATTTTTCAAAAGCACCAATGTAAGATTGTCTGTTCCCAAGGACTTCAATTGACCATCCTCTAGGTAGTGGTCAATAATGTTTTAAAGAGTATTTAAGGAACACTTAAAATTGGAGTATTAGGCTGTTGGGTTTTGCTTGTGTAAAAGGATTTGGACAAACTGGAATGCCTTGCTTCTAGGTTTGAAGATGGAACCCTATATTACAGCCGTCAAACTGTACAACAGATACAGCCAATATCTTGTACTTGTATTGCTCTCATGTGTTACAAGCGTAAGATCAAAGGTAGCAAAGACACTTGAGTGCTTTTTTTGTTATTTTTGTTAGTCTGTAGCAGAATTAATAAATGCATGTCTAAGAATGCCCAACTACTTACAGAAACTGGAAGTTACCATTTCCATTATTTTTATACACATTTGCACACACCTTTTTTTACCTCTTAAATATGGAGCACTTCTTTACCAGCAGCGGTGAGCTTTATAGTGTTTTCCACCAGTCATTTTAGTGTTACCATAAAAACTGCTTTCCCCTTGCACCTATAAAAGTCATAATTTGCTGCAAGCTCAGTGGAGCTATTTGTAATATTATTTTAGGTTTTGTCTTTATCATGAGCCCGATGGGCAGACTTAGTCTAGAAAACGAGACTACAGGTTGAATGGGAATAGGCTTTTTGATTTGACTTATTTTTTTGAGAGTTTGCTACAGGGACAAAATTTTTTGCTGTTCCATGTATTTCTACTTGATGCTGTGTTTCCAAAGCAATCAGGTTTTAAGAAAAATAGTTAAGTTTATTAGTCAATCAACAAAGTAGCATTTTTAAGAAGAGAAGGAATTACAGCAATTAACAAGCAACTTAATCCTGTGTGACTTTGCTTATATAAAGCGCTGTGATTTATAAAAGAAATATTCATGAGGAATGCTCTTTGAGGTAACTGAGAAATGCAGATCTACAAAATGCTCAGGCCTGGATGACTGACTTTGGCATTCATTTCAGAGTAAACAACTTTGATAGAGTAATTAAAAATAAACTGAGTGGTTCTGTTATACCTGGCAAGCTAAAATTAATTTAGTGCATTAGTTTATTATAGCGTAAGCGTCACATTTAAATATCAAAAATGCAGTGATTTTATTTTTAGATTAACTTTGTGTTAATCTGCTTTCTTTGGTATGTGGGCATCTGTCTCTGCTAATCTTAAGAGAATGTAATCGGAGAGAGTTTTATTTCTTTTATTTACAGCATTTGCAGCTTTTTTTTCTATGTTAACAAAAGCCTTATGAAGCTTTTTTGTCTCTGGATCTCGAAACTATATAGATGAAGACCTACCCTTGAAGCCTATGGCAAAAAGTTCTCTGTTGTAAATGAGTAAACCAACTGAGTTTTTGTATTGATGTTTATGAAATGGGAGGAGAGGAGGAAGCATGACTTGGTTCCATTCAGAAATCACAATTCCATTTTAAGTATGGAGTTTGAATAGACTTGGGAACTAAAGCTCAACTCCAAGCACTGAAAGCTGAGTCCCTGGTGCGTATTGATTGTAATAATGCAGTTCTGGCATTGTGGGCTGGGGTGGAAGGGGGTGGAGCAGAGGCAGTGCTCATCCAGGGTTCTTTCACTGCTGCATCTGCCCCACCAGGGTGTGTACAATTGCAGCTTCACTTTAACGTATTCTTCAATGGTCGTATTTGTAAAAGGTATGCAGGTATCTTTGACTGCTTCTGGTTAGGGTAACTGAGGCCTAGCTGGGTCACGTCATTACTGAAACTAACTTTGCAGTAATTCCTGTCTCGGTTCTTAAATTGGTTGTGTGCTCTGACAGTCAGCTTCTTGGATTCCCTTAACTTGCCATAATGACTCTTTCTTGCAATCTAAAGAGGCCCTTTATTCATGCCTGTTACTATAATGTCCCAGTCCTAAATGAACTGCTATCCTCTGGGGTCTCAACTGAATTTCTGAAAATGCTTGGGCTGAAAACTTTCTTCTGGATTTGAATGAATTCTAGGAAATAATTTGAGTAGCTATTATGCTCCTTAAGTAACTGTAGCTGACTTCATATTCTCCTGCTTTCTGTCACTTCTAATACCATAATCTTTTACCCATATCTCTTCAGCACTACTTGCTAGAAAACTTCTAGATGAAGCAAAAATGATGTGTTGCCTGAGGTATCTGCATTATTTAGGGCATCTAGTTTTGACAACTAAGTAAGGAGTCTCAACTTTCTGATTAGTCAAAGGAGTCTGAGGAAAGCTACTCATTTTGTTTAATGGTATGATTACCCATGTGTTATTTCTGGCCTTCAGTGGATCCTATTAAGGGTGTTTGCACATCTAGTTAAATCATGCACTTCCTTAAAGAATGAGCATTCCACTGTCTGTACTTCTATTTGTTTATTTTCTTAATCTGTCTTTAAAAGAGCATCTTCTCCTGATAGCCTCCGCACCTCACCATTTGTCTGAAAAGTAGTATGTCTTCCCTGGAAACAGTCCCCTTCAGAAGCCTGCTCTCTTGAGCCATCTCAAAGAGCTCTGGGACAGGGTCTACAGTTATCGGCCCTTTCTGGGCTATGTCCCTTGTTTAATATAATCCTGGAACCTGTCTTTTACTTGATTTTCTGCTTGAGCCCATTCAAATGCCAGTTTTGAGTTTTGCTGCTTGCACATTACCCTTTACTTTTATGTTCCTCGATTTCAGATTTGTCATCATCAGGAATTTTTTTTTCTCTGCTGTAAACTAGTTAAACTTGGGGCTCCAAGAAATCAGTAACTGATTGTGTAAAATGGGAAGAGGAATTGATTTGCCGCATTTTTCTGGCATCACATAAGAAAATACTTCCCTTTGTTACTGTAGGACACGGGACCAGCATGCCCTGCACTGAAGGGTTCAAGTGCCACCGGGCTGAGCTGGGCTTATGTCTCTGCGAGCTGGGGCATCGCCTGCCTCTGTACCAGAATGCCAGCGCAGCTGTCCTCCTCCAGTTATGTGGCTGTTCTGCCTGCAGGCTGAGAACAGTTGCTGTTTGCAAGGGCAGGTGTCCGGCTCTGTGAGCAGACGTTCCTGCATCTGGGTGCTGTTTGTCACTATAATGAGTTGGCTTCTTACCATCTCATCTCCGAATGCCCTTAATGTGCTTGTAACCACCAGTCCCCATATTGCAGCCACAGACTGATTTATGGATTCCTGTCTTGCTGACCACTCTGCTGAAGCTTCTTGTGTGCTGCTGAAGCATTTGGAACATTTGATAGTGTTTTAAAGTGCCTGAACTGTCTCAACTTTATGGTGGCCATTGGGGCGCTTTGCGCCAGTGAAGAAGGTCCTCTGCCCCCAAAATATGCTTATCCATTCCTACGTTAGGTCACTTAGCCAAAAATAAAGCTCTTTTATGACCGTCAGTATCAAATAGTTCCTGAAAGCTATTGGAAAGAGACTGACAGCTGCATATGAAGTTTGCGTCATTGGGTGACAAATGATTGTTAATAAACAAGAAGTTAAGAGTTCAGGTAACAATCTGCTTCCCCAGCTCTGCAGCATAAGTAGCTGACAGATATTATTTGAATGCATTTCTCTTGACCTTCATTCTTAGGACCCTCCTCTTAGAGGAGATTTCTGTCTGATTGCCTGAGGACACAACTAGAGTTTTTCATTAGGGGAACCGAGGAAGTCCTGATGGCCTGGAGAGAAGCTGGGCGGGAAAGGCATGTAACACACATTGTGAGTGGTGTGGAGGTGCTTTCTACCTTTGCTCAAAAGCTTGAACTCAATTTGAGACTACTTAGGTTTGTTCCAGCTCAATCCTTCAGGCCTTGATGGTGATGGCTATTTTTATTAGTTACACATACATAGCAAAACTTGGACTCAGACATTTGTAAAAGTTTATTTTGCAAATTACTCATTAAATAATACTTTTCACTCTGGCTGGTGTAGATATAAACTGCTTCTAAATGCAGCTTATGCTCTTCTGAAGTCAAAGAAAAGTGACATAGAAATATGAACCCTTGTTATGGAATTTAAATTTCCAGAAAATATATGGAAATCCCTACAATTTGCCAGGCCAGTGAGGTGTTTTGACTGAAACTTTTCTTCCTTCCATAGCTTCTAGCAAGCAAGGAGGGAAGAAAAGTAGGAAGAGTGCTGAAAGTACTATGCTGGAAGTACCAACACTTGAAGGTTTTGTTTGATGCTTATTTGGTTATCTGAGCATGTAAACAGTGGCTAATTCATGAAAATGCTACCTAGTGACTCTTCAGTCTGTTCAGATTTCTTCTCCCAAGACTTCATTGGGTGGGCAGGGGGGATTTGAATATTTCTTTCAGGCCCGTTACGAATCCAGGGACTTGAAACATATTTAGAACTGTTCAAAATATCATATGGCTTAGGTCTGCCTGGTTTCTCCAGGACTGGCTTTCCTGTCCGTGGTGTGGGGGACACACCAAAAAGTGAACGCAAACAAAAACCTCCTTTGGAACATAGTCCAACAAAAAATCCTAAACTGATAAATTAGCTACTAGGAAATCCCTCTGAAGTAAAACAATGTGCTGATAGTCCTGGTAAGAGTTGCTTATTAAATGTAAACAGTATGAACTTGATTATGTTTTCTTTTTTCCCCAAAAGACACTTTCAAGTATTTTCCTCTTCATAAATACTAGCTTTCGTGAATAAATAGCGGCAAGAGGGTTCTTACCTGCCTTTCAAAGGTTCCCACCAAGTGGCAAAGATTATCAACAAGAGGCAGGGACATATTCCTTAAGAGCATGCTTGGGAGAAGATGGATAAACGCTGCAAGCTTTGTTTCAGTAATGAACCATGCATAAAGAGTTCACAAGAGTTAAATAAATGAGCAAGATAATGTTTGTCAGGACAGGAGACTTCAAATACTGTTGATTTCTCTCTGCTTTTCCACAACTAGACTATACTCTTTTTCTCTATAATAATATTAAAATAGATCAGTGCTAATCTGGTAAAACAAATGTTATGATACTTGTTCCTAGAGAAATTAAATTTACCACTTAAACAAAAATCAAAACCCCTTCAGCTCCTGCATTCAGGAAAAGATAAAAACAATTATTAGAATATAACAAAAACCATATCTGAATAATCTGATACCAAATGCTAGCTCCAGTTACTCTATTTCTGATATTAGAAATTCATACATCATATATGCAGTGGCCAAAAATAGTGGGTCTTAGATGGGATTGAAGTATTGACAGATGTCTAGCACAAAAATAAACAATTCCCACAGATTGTGTGAGGTTTTCTTGTTTGTTCCTTCCCACCCCACCTTGCCCAGGAAAATGTTATGTGAACTGCATGTCACATGCTTGGGTGAATAACTTCTCATATGGTTTCCTCTCTGTATATGACAGTTATCCAGGCAAGATATGTGCTCTTTGAGTAAGAATGTGTAATGCCCATCTACAGGACAATGCGGATCGCTTAGCTAGATTTTGGTGTGTGATGGTAGCAAAAGATATTAGGGTGAGGTTTTAGCAGGGAGGAGAGATCTTAATTGTATAAGACTACAGAAGATGATAGTGAGACCAGCTCATCATAACTTGAATTGTTGTTGTTCTTTCCTAAATCTCCAAGAGCTTCAGATTGCTCTGGGTACACCACAATATCAGTGAAGTTACAGTACTGTCCCAACGGATACTCAAACTGTTTGTGTGTATGGCTGTCCTTCATGTATTTCAGCAAAACTCCATACTTAGTTTCTTTTTTTATTCCCAGCTAAATTGGATCTCTGTGGGAATGCTTCTAAAGATACTATTGTAAAGCCAGTAAGAAGAGAAAGTGCCATTGTAACACTGCTTGGCTCATTTAAGTAATTTCTCTTTGTTTTCTGCTTGTTTTGGGATTGTGCTAATTCTTAATTGTCTGGATTAGTGAAAGCTAGAGAAGAAATGGTAGGGGACACTTGAGGTTGAGGAAAGCAAACCTTGAGACTGCAGATTAATCTGAATTCTAATTTAATTTGTCCCTCCTTCTCCAGTCAGTGCTGCACTGGTGTATAGACTACCTATTTTTTAAGTAGTGTGCAAGCAGGACCAATCTCATTTCTTACTGAAATGGTTGAGAGTTGCATTCTGTGGAAAAACTGCTAGAGCTGACATGGCAGTCTTAAAAGAACAAAATGGCATGGTGCAGTCACAGATCAATGTGATAAGATGGAGAAGATAATGAGGTAACTAATTTATGAAATGTAGGAAGTATATTATCATGATTGAGCTCAATGTGTGTCATCCTTGATTATCCTGAAAATGCCAGCATGGGGGCATGTGTGATGCACTAAGTGTGGAAGTGCACATTTTTCAATACTGCGTAGGAATTACGGTATGGCTTGATTTGTTTTGTGAAGATCTTTTTGTGGGGAAAAAAATCCTCAAAACTTTTCTGAAGGACAAGTCTCTCCAATGACAAAATCACCCTTTTGTAGGACTAATAGATATAAGTAATAGAACTCATTATTCGCAAAAGGCATGGTAGCTTAGATTTCCTCCAAATTAGTTGCATCACTTGTGCAAATTCAGTTTGGGAGTGTCTAAAGATGTAGGCACCTTGAAGGGAAACTGTCCTCAGTGAAACAGTAGATATTTACCAAAGAAGTGAGCTTTGCTGTGAAGAGCTGTAAAACTGCCACAGGGCATAAACAATGTTTGAAATGCATTCAAACACTCTAGTCATGAATTATAAATGTCTTTTTGACTCTTCCTCAGCAAGTTGGCCACTGGGGTTAACTGTCATCTAGTCATGGTTTATGACCCAATGGAAATGTGCGTGTTGGCTTACTTTGTGGTCCTGCAGCCCCAGAGGAGCTACCAAAAGCAGAAGAAAATAATTACAGCCAGAGAGATTTGAAGAGAAGAAAAAGGAAAGAGATCAGCTTTCTAACTTTGTTTTTTATTACATTAGTCCATTAAGGAAAAAAAAGTCACTCCTTTAAATAATAATTTAAAAAACACTTTATCATGTGAACAAAGAAATAGTTGTCTTTGCTTTTTTGTTCTTTGGATCACACGGTGTTAATTTCTTTAGTGCTTTGTAAACTGATTATGGGAAAGAAGTGCAAATTTTGTGCCCTTCTCTGAAAAAAGTTATCTGTATTTTAAGGACATTTATTTAAGACAACACTACTGCTTAATTTCATGTACAGCTGGGAGGCCTCCTCAGCAGACTAGAAGTTGATGTGGAAACCGTGATGTACGCAACAAAATGATGTAGGATCATAGAAGAGAAGAAAGGCATGTATGTCTGTCTGTGACTATATGTGATAACTTGTGCTTCCCGTAAGGATTGGGGTGGTATAATACAGTGAACCCCACATGGGTTGATTTCTGTGTGTACTCCCTTACGCAGTGATGTCTTCTGTACCTTTCCTCGATGGCCAGAGATGTATCTAGAAGTTGTTTTTGCTAAAGCGACTGAATTTTTCTAAAAGTTACCAGTTTTTCTAATATTTGCAGACTATAAAGCCCAAATTCAGTGAGCACTGTGCAAATAAACTGAAAATAGAAACATTTCTGTTAGCGAATGGGAATTGAAAGCTGCCTAGTAAAGCCATCAGTAGCTGGTGTTGCTATGAATAAAACAAACCTCTGGTGGTGTTTGCCGTAAAGATCTGGAAATGAGGTAAGGTCGTCTTTACCCTAGCAGAAAGCTGAAGTGTTCTACAGATTATCCCTGGTAAGTAAAAGGCAATTTTCTTCTGATCCTGTAATGTGCATTCTCAAACCAGCCTAAAAGTCTTTGACAAATGATTTTATTGTTTTGGAGAATGTGCTGGGAAGTTAAAGCACTTGTAAAGGAATCCCGGTACTCTGGTTTATAGACTTGCACTGCCTTTGGGAGAGATGTCCTTTTTAGAGAGTTACCTTGAAGTTCCCCTTTACACAAGCCAGATTAAAGTAAAATGCAAATAAAGGATTTAGTGTCATAATACACAGCACAGTTGCAAGTGTTTATATAGAAGATAGAGATGAAGGAATAAAGGGGGCAGGGGAGAAATACAGAAAAGACAGAACTTTGAGATTTATCTGTTTGATTTGCTGCAGCGCTTTCCCAATCAAACCACCAAGAATGATCAGGGATCCTTCTTCTCTGTATCCCCTATCTCAGGGAGCATTTACCAGAAAGTGACCTCTCGAATGCTCTGGATTACTTGTCATGGTTTTCCTTTCTGTACAATAATCTTTCAGGATGTGTATGTGACAAATGGTAAAGGTGGCTTTGAAGTAGACGGTTAGTAATAAATTACTACTTCACCCTACTGGTTGTGCCAAATTGAATACAAAACTACTTAGTGTTACCTGGTATATCTGTAGTAATCAAGTCAGTCAGTCTCTGTGGAAAATCTGTGTTTACGATTTTAAATTGCAGGTGTTTCAGAGGAGAATAATCATGAAATTAGTTCAGTAGTTTGCTCTTTCTAGATATCTTAATTCCTTCCCCCCAAATACAGAAGAATTTCCAAGTTATTAAATTAAACTGTGTTTAGCTGGAAGTTGAAGACTTGCGTGGCGTTCTGTTTGATTTTAATTAAATTAGAAAAATCAATTGTTTTACTTCTGGAAAAAGTGAACATCAGTCATACACTGACTGAGGACCACAGCTACTGTCACGTGAGCTGACTGTTCAGCATCCTCCTGAATGCTAGAGCATCAGTGACAAACTGTCAACTGTGCTCTCCTTTACTAGGGCACTTTCCACTGGTCTTGGCCTGTGAGGCACGTTTTGCTTCACCCAGGAAACGTACCAGTTGAGAAAGAAAATAAGAAAGATGGTGTTGGATGCACTGAGTAGTGTCCTCTTCTGCAACAATGCTCTCAGCAGGAGTGAATGAAGAGCATTTGGAGTGTAGCAGTGATGGCAGACGTGAGGTAGACGCGTTATTGTTGTCAGATGATTTTTCAGTTAATGATTGTGCAGTGCTTTGAAGAGGTGAAGTGCTATATCACTGTTAAGCATTATTATTATTCAGTTCCCGAAAGGTTACGGAGCAGGTAAGGTTTTTATGGTATTTTTTCCTGTAGATTTTTTTTTCTACTATTGTTGAAAGCAGAATGTGAACAGGGCTCTTTGTCTGTGACAATTTAAATGTGTGCAATTTAAAAAAAGATTAGATGTGATGTTTTTAACTATCTCATTCAAACTCATTCCAAAACACTTAATCTTCTGAGTGAAACAGTTCTACTGCCTGAAAACTAATCCAAAACAAGATTCTGTGCTAGCTGTGAAGAGTTGGATTGAGCTAATTAGTTTGTTGAGTCCAATCCATCCATACAAATGCATGTAATACAAATCCCACTTCTCATGTCGCTGCCTTCTCAAAACTATGCAAACCCTGTATTGTTTTATCATCTTTGATAAAATTTGAGCCAGGGCTACAAGATCTGCACGTGTTTCTGAAGCCAGAAGGAAGACAGGGAGGACAACAAAATGTAGAACTAGATTCATGAATCTGAACACCCGCGTGTTGCTTTTCCCAAAAACAATAGTAAGGAGTTGTACACTTCTGTAATTCTGCACATAGTGGACTTCACATTATACTGCAACTCTCATCAATATTGGTTAAATTAAACATTGTATTACAGTCTTCTGTCCAAATCCCATGGCTTTTAGAGAGGGAGCCAAACACAGATAGATTTGGGTTCTTTGTTCCTGTTCTGGAGTGATTTAGTGATAGCGATGCATGCTCATGTATCTTACCTCTTATGTCTGATGCAACATAGTTAAAACAGATTTTTAGTGAGAATTGTTGCAGAATTTAGCCAAGAGAAACAGTTGTTTTGATTCTGAGGGAGACTTTGATGCATTATTTTGAGTCAATGTGCACAGTACACCAAAGGACTTGTATTTGCTTGATAATGGTATTTGGACACAGGGTACAAGCTAAGTTAATTTTAAATGTGCTGTCATCTTTTGCAACAGAGTGGGAGGTGGGTGATGCCTGGCTTATTCCTGTGTAGTTTGCTGTTGTTTGGAGGGTGGTTAAAAAATCCTGCTTTTCAACATATGTGGTTACAGTTTTTGAAGTTATGATAAAGTTTCAGTACTTGACAAAATCCTGTCAATCTTACAGAAATCTTATTTTGGAGAGAAGGGAATGTTTCAGTGAGGAGAAACTGTAAACCAACATTATTTGGGGGGGGGGGGTTACTTGGAGAATGAAAGCTTTAAATTTTGTTGTTTATCATAGTAAAATTTTAAATGTTAAAAATTCATTTATGCTGGTGTTGTGGTTTGCGGGGGGGAACAGCTGGGGGAAAAATTCCCTCGATATTTTCGTTCACAGAAAATAATGAAATCTTCACAACTTAGATTTATCTTCTGCACAGCTGTTCTTTTAAAATGAGGAGTTGTTACTATGCTACCCCCAAAAAATGGGAAGTTTTGTTTTGAAAAAAAAAAATCTGATACCCTCAGATTTCTGCCTCCAGCTTGATTACGGTTGTATATGCGGGGAGGACAGAGCTGGACTCTTCTCAGTGGTATCCAATACAGGACAAGAGACAATGGGCACAAATTTAATTTCAAGAAATTCCACTTAAGCGTAGGAAAGACCTCTTTTACTGCAAGGGTGTGGCAGAGGCAGTCCAGAGATGATGTGGTATCTCCATTCTTGGGGATGTTCAAAATCAATAGGGCCCCACCCTGAGCAACCTGTTGCAGTTGCCCATGCTCTGAGATTGGGATGGGACTGCAGTTACACTGTCCAACCACAACTATTTTATTGTTCTATATGTTTGAGTACATAGTCAATTTTTCTGAGTATTTGTTTTGTTTTTAAAATGTATGTAGCATTTGAGGATGGGAGAAGAAATTGAAATAGGGAGACTGTTGCACTTAATTTTTTTGGTCTTGGGCTTGGCTTCTGGATCTTTCTTCATGTCTTACTTTCACCGTCTTACAAAAGTATCATGGTTAATTGTGCTGTCCATCTTAATTGAAAGTAAGTCTTATAAAATGATTTTTATTGCCTAAAGCAAAGGATCTGGGTGAATGAAAAGAAACATTACAGATTTAGATCTGCATTAGACGATGTAGTGGTCAGGTTTGAAGCGGTGGTAGATGAGTATACTTCATGAGACAAAATTTTCATGGAAGATACTAGAATATTTCTGTTCAAAAACATAGCACTAACTAATGTGCAATTTAAATAAGGTGAAATGTGAACAAAGCAGCAAGGTTCTAAACAGCTCAAATATGCAAGTATGTTTCAATGTATTTTATTATTGGAAAAAAAAACTAATATGCCTTGTGAATCTCAAACTACCAAGCAGCCTAACATGCTAACACTGTGCAGCAATTTCTAATTTTTTTTCTTATTCTACTGGTTCCACCAGTCAGTACACTTGTCAGCTAACTTCTGGCATGTGAAGAAAATAAGTGAACTTGTCATTAAAGACTGAAATTTCTCTCTAAATTCTAGCAGTAATATAAATGTAGTTAGGTTGAACTGGATATTGTACAATGCATCCTCTGCTGATTAATTTGTCTATTCTAATTCTGTCTGATCTGGAATCTGACTTATTTAACACTGCAGGCCTGAGTTAATAATGTCTTCAGGGAATTGGACACTGTGCTGATGTTAAACCATTTTATTTGGAGGAGTAAAAGGAGACAAGGTATCTCTTTATACTTTGGGACCTTAGTAATAAGTTGCAGTAGTCCATGTTCTCACTGTTAGCCTTAATAAAGTTAGTTTTGATATTATCAAAAGAGCAATTAACATCTGCAGATATCATCACAGATGGTATCAGAGAAGAGGAGGAACTCAATTTTATACTGAAGCTCAGCTTAGAGTTCTATATCTGAAACATCAGTACTAAACTGGCTACACAGCATAGTTGTGACCTGCTATTTATGTTTCTAGATGGGACTTGTTAAGTAATGATAAACAATGCCATTAGTATGACTAATGCTTATGTTACAACTTGATGGGAGTAAACATGGACTGAATGTAAGCAGAGGGCCCTCCTTCGTGGGACAGGGTGAGCCAGGCAGACTTGCTCTCAAACATATCAAGGTTTAGCAGAAATGATGCTGTGGAATACAGTTGTAAACTTGGAAAAACAAGACCAATAATCAGTGATGGCTGTGAAAGCTTGTAGGAAATATTGTATCAGATCTGAGTGTGTGTTTTGTGCAGGATGGAGAGACCACAAAATCCTTGGAAGGAGAGTGGCAATAGTAAAAAAAGAGGTATAGGAATCAATTGGCGCGCTGCGATTCGCTTTCATTTCCTGCCATGGGTAATGTGTCCGTGCTGTAGTCAGAGTGTCTTACTGTGGCAAGTATCTTGTGGCAGGGTTTCAGAGCAATAGCACCCGTTTTAGGGTCCTTCTGGAGACTGGCAGGAGTATGTCAGCATTATAGCACCGGCATGTTCACATGCTAGCTGTGGGTTGGGCCAGATACTAGTAACAGTCTTGGCAGAACAGAGCTCAACAGGAGCTGCAAAACATTGCACTATGCAATTTGTCATCTTTGAAGAGTTACCTGCCACCATAGATCAACTGCCACTGGTTGCCAAGCCAGTTTGGTTGTGGCTACTGGAGGTAGGAATATTGCTCTCCTGCTCACATTGAGACTTTGTCTCGAATTGATATCTTTGACAATGATAATCACAAGTGAACTTCTTATGGTTACGGTGGTGAGGTGTGTGTCTCTTCCCTACTGTTAAAACTTCTGCTCTTAGGAATATCCCATAGAACTAGTTAAAGCAAATCCTAAAACCAACAACAAAAGCACTGAAAGTCAAATCTAGTCTGAAGTTGTCATAAGCCAGAGTTAAAAGCTCCCGTCATCTTTCCCCATTGAGTAGAGCTGTTACAAGACAATACTTCCTTGATTTAATTTTGTGTGAGAGATTGTAAGGTCTAATTAAGTAGTATTTCTAGTGATCTCCTAGGTCAAATATCTAGAGAAAAAATGTTTTCAAATTAACTTTAAAGGTGCTTCAAGAAAGAGGGTTAGATAAGTACAATAGTTATAAATAAAAAGTGACTTGTTGACCTAGAATAAATTTGACTTTATTTGTAAGGTCGTCTTTGTTGGCTAAATATGAATCTATAGTGCTGAAAGCATTTTGCATGAGGATGCAGATTTATAAGGCAATTGCCTAGTCTAACTGACCCAAATAGTTTGAGAAATACATTCATGGCAGTCCTTTTCCCACACTGTGCTGCATGTAAATGAGTGAAAGGAACGAGATCAGAAGATGTTAAGGCATGGTAAAGAAAAATTACATACCCTTTTTTAACTAATGCTTGTAAATGTACAGACAATGATGATAGTTAGTCTTGCAGTATTTCTTAGTTGGATTTTACGTTTTCCAAGGCTCAGATTGCCTACTCGAGTACAAGAAGTCAATCCTGTTGTTCCAGTGTTGTCTGACAGACACTTCTGCTTTCTTTTCTCTTTAGTCAAAATTAGATATCCCTTCTATGAGATGTTTCAAAATATTGAATAACTGGAGCTACAAATAGGCAGTCACCAACCATCTTAACTCATGTGAAATAACTTGCTGAGTTGCCAAGAAATCTACTAAATCTGCCTCCGAAAGTATTCTTGTTTGAGCTTGTGCCATTCACCTATGAACACTTTACATATATTCATGTCCCTGCGGCCTTCCAGTCACCCTCCACAAACACATACCTGTGCGAATGGCGGGTGTACTCCTTCCTGAGGAAGAGCAGAAAATAGTAAGGTTTTCCTTCTTTCTCCCCACTGCCCTCACCCTCTGTTCCCTGTAGGCTTTTCTTCTGTATCTCAGGGTCAAGAAGAGGGGCCAAGGATTGGTGATGAGTTCTAGTGCAGGGCACAAAGGAGAGATGTTAAGTGTTAACTAACATAAAGGTTCCTTGTGTGTTCATTCTGAATTTACTCTGACTCCAGCAATAAAACATTCAACAGAACGATAGGTAAGGGGAAGACAGAGCTGTAGTGATCAGTTGGATACAGACAGATATTTTTACATGCAAATTCTCAATGGTGGTATTTGTTGGCAACTAATAAAGTCTGTATCATTCATCACCACCGTGTAGAAGGAAGTGTGTTGGGAAGATGAGAGCAGTATTTGAAACGATTGATACTTGTCTTTGACTTCTGGCACTCTTTCTGTGTGGAGTTTCATATTACAGTAGGGATCCCTTATGTGCTGTTCCTTATCGAGTTTGTACTTTGATGCGTGAGCTGTGGTTGGGGTCATCAGCTGTAATCAGCCACTGTGTGCGCAGGATCTGTCACCTTCCACGTATCCTCAGGAGTTCTGCAGTGCCCTTCTGGTTGGAGTTCCTGTTTGAAGTAGTCAAAACAAACAAAATGATGGGGAAAAATGACATGGGTCAAGGTGAAGGGAAAATATTTTTATTTTGTTTTTCAAATAAACAGCAGACTCCACAATTTCAGGTCAACTTCTCCTGTATTATTTCTGGTAGTAATATGATAAGTCACTCCTTTCTATGTATTTTATAACATTATGGACAAAACAGGCTTAGCAGTAGTGGGTTTCTGGAGTTGTGGTCCCACTACTGCTAAGCCTGTGTGCAACTCGGAGCCCCGGTCTCATGCCCTTCCTGGAAGAAGAGCCTTTGAATACTCTGACACTTGTGTACTGTTTGAACTCTACTTTTCTTTTCTATGCTAGCCCGAGCAAACTACTGAGATGGTAGGTTTGATGATCCCCCTCTTCTAGTAACTTGACAATTGTGTCTAAAGTAGTTTGTAGAAGTGTCATGTGCATGTATCAGTAATGTATGGCAAAATCAATTTGGATGGAGAAGTAAAAATGCAGACTCTTTGTAATGAGTAATGTGTTTCACGTTTCAGGTTGGCTCCCAAGAATTCTGCCTCCTCTCAAAGCACACTTTACCCTTACTGTAGATGATAGCTGTACTATGCTGGAAGAATAAACCTGCCAGTCATAGCTCTGGGACGATATTCTTGCGTACCTCATAGATACCTAAGCATGGAGATGCATGAACTATGTTGAGATACTCTAATTGGTACCCTACTTAGGATTTAGAAATATATATTTTGTCAAGAATAGTAAGCTAGGATAGGTTTACTGATGTTTGTAAAAGGACACAGCAAATCAAGTGCAGTAAATGTTTAGTTATGTCTTGAAATACTTTTAAGTTCCAGTTGGCTTTGAATAGAAGTCATGTTTAAGTCTGTCAAAGGCTCTTTAGATTGAGCAAAACGCATAATTCTATAGGAACTATTGAAAAACTCTTATTTTTTTAAACTGTAATGAATGAAGTAAACAGTTATTACTTGCATCCCAGTAAAGCTGAACATCTTGAAGGTTTCTGAACTATGAATTTAATGAGTTATAGTGTAACTAGCTTCTAACAGCAGAGCATTTAGTTTCTTATGGAGTTTCTGTACCTCTTGTCAATTAACAATAAATATTCACAGGGGGGAAAAAAGGCAATTAAAATAGATGTTGTCTGTTACTTCAGAGTTCCAGATTGACAGACTAGTGCCTTTTTCTTCTAGGGTTTGTAAGGTCTTATGTCATTAAGATAATTTATAGGGTAGGTGGTAATAAGGAGATTTTTTTGAAATGTCACTTGCACTATTTTTTCAGGGGTGGGTAGGAGTCAAATCCTATTCCTTTGAGTGTTGTTATGAGGCATAATAAATTGTAACAACAGCAAAGAGTTTCCTTCCTTGTTTGCTTTCTCTAGCCCTGCTATGTCCATGTTACTGGTGCTTTATAACCAAGGAATGAGTTGTTCATACAGGTAAATGGTCTTTTCACCCTTGGCCTAGTCCTGTGTAGTGGCTGAGGTAGCTGCTGAGGTCCTGCATCTGTACAAATGTATCCTGTCTTTTCATGATAGTCTCCAGCACTGCAGTGAGCAACTGCTTTTTGTTTTCAGACTTGAAGCTACTTTTTGTTACCATTCCAAATATTACTTTTTGTTTGTTTAAGAAGTGGTGAAGTCTGCTTAGAAAAACTTTTCAAAATGGTTTGAAAAGAAATAGCACCAATACTTCCTGAAAGAATTACATCCACTCACTTTTATTTTTTGGTCTCAGTTGAGACAGAAAACTGTCTGAAAGAAAGGAGGAAGCCTCTAAGATGGAAAACTCTTTTCTCTTCTAGCATGACAAATAATTATAGTATGCTGATTTTTGCAGTTAAACCCCGGAAACTCTAGCCTCTCTGCCCTTGACAACGTAATCCTACAGACTCTAGCATAATCACCGTGGTATAATACCAATGTGAAGGTGTAAAGAGTAAGCTGCTCAGGGCATGCACCAGCTTTTGTTCTGTGTTGGTGTAGTCTCTAGTCTTCTGGGCTGTAACGAGATCTATGGACTTTGGAATACCAATACTGTAGCATTGCAGAGCTTCAAGTGTGTGGGGTGGTGATTTTTTTTTGTTCTTGTCTTGGGTTTTTCTTCAAATAAAAACAAAACATACACTCCACCCATAACCAAAACACCCAACACTATTTTCACTGCAGAATTGACACTGATAATTTCCTTTTGGATTTTATTTATTTTAGAAACTACTGTTTCATTTCCCCCTTCAGTTTAGGTTTTCTGTTTACCTGAAATTTCTCAGGTTCTCCGTTTCACTTCTCAAGGTCAAATACTCAGTACTGTGTATTCTTGAAGAAGTCTGAATAGGCTTTTAAGGTAAACATTTAGGTTTGCTTCAGGGGGGAAAAAAAAAAACCACTAAGTGAAATTGAGGATTTAGTAGAACTGGCTTTTCTTTTTTTAAAAAAAAAAAAGGCAAACTGCTGGAGATAAAATTAAATTACAAGTAATAAAACACTGTCACAATGGGGCTTCTTAATATATTGGTTTGCTGCTTATGTAATATCACTGTGCAGATTTAGTATTTGACACAGTTCTGTGGAGTCAAGAAAAACAAACCTCAAAACACCTCCCCAGCAAATAGAAAAGCTCACAAGAAAAAATAAAATATTGCTGTCTGACCACTAGGTGATAGTCTTGATCAATTTATTCATTTTATCAAGGTCATTTATATAAAGATTAAAAATGTTGCGTACTGAAGCTCTTAAAGAATTGAATTCATGAAAAAAAATCTTTTCTTGAACATCAAACCAAATTTTACTGTTTTTCTGGTTTATAAATATTTATGAGTCATAACACAACCTTTTCCATTACTGTATTGGATTTATTTTACTATGATTAGTCCCCAACAAACATACCACAGTATACAGTAAATGCACATATCTTCTTAGTCTGGCTCAATGACACCAGTGCAATTAGAACTGTTGGGTTTTGGTGTAGACTGAAGTGTTGACATTCTAAGTTTGATTTTTATCATTATGAGTCTTCATAGCCAAAAAGAGGATAAGCTATTTTTCCCAATGTTACTTGCTTCATATTTTTCTAAGGCCTAATTTTTATAAGAAAAGTTATCTTTTTATGTATTGAAACACTGACACACAAAAATGTTCTGATTTTTGTGAAATGACTATCTCAAATCAAGATGATAAAATACAACATTTAACACTTCAAGCATCAAGTCTTCACAGTATTGAAGCCCTTTCTGGGGAATTTACTGAGACCTGTCAACATTTGACCAGCAATAGCATATGTGGCTTTATTAAGCTAAGAAATATCCAGTATGTACAGGAAGCAAAACTAGTAACTCTGAAGTATATTGCTTAGATCTGATAATATATTATATTTTCTTAGTGTTACTGTATCTCTTTAAGCATTTTTTACACTTCTGGCTTTTTTTTCAGAGCAAGGGGCAAATACTTGTGAGTACTTTGAATTTCTTTCAGTACAGCTTTACTCTCAATGTCTTTGCTGTGGTCTGCTGACAGTCTGACATTGAAGAGTATTTCTCTACACGTCTACCTTTATTTTCATCCTATAAATCTCTCATGAAGGCAAGTTTGGGAATAAACGAATTCTATGGAAATATTATGCATACCATTGTAGTGTTAGGAGTGGAACCAGGACTCCAGAGAACATGCTATAATCCATATTCTTTGAAAATATGTCCTTTGAAAATAGACATTTTTCAGGTTTCATTTAGTTGTAAATCTTCTGCTGAATGTCTCGCACTGGTATCTTCTTAGCTTTGCCAGAACTCAACTGCCAGTTTGTAAAATCACTTTCAAGTTATTTTCTGTGAAGCTCAGGGCATGTAGGGCCAAGAAATTGGGTGGAATTTTCCAAAGGAGTTTTCATGACACCTGCATTCCCGTTCTAGTGCTGGCAGCAGTGATGCTTCCTTTTCCTGTCAGTCTGCAGAGTTGCAGGTGCTTTCTAAAAGGCAACTAAATCAGTTAAGGTCATTTTTATTATTGGCTTCTACTTAGAGTGCCCGTTCCTGGTGCATTGTCAGTTGATGTTCAGATCCGAGAAAGTTGTCTTCCCTGGCATTAATTAAAATATAAAATACTCTACCTTGCTTACTCTGGGGAAGTGACTTCACTGAGATCATAATTCAGAAGATCTCTAATCCTGTCTACCTGTGGTCAGTAGTAAGCTTTCCTTAGTCCTGATCTTATTTGGCACTAGGAAGAGAAAAATTTCTCATGGTTAAAAAAAAAAATCACTCCAAAAACTCCACAAAACAACAACCAAACCCAAGGATCTCTTAATTGTACTCAAGCATGTGATGGGTTTTAACATGTGGCTTACAGCTTCACAAGGTCACCCTTTATAGCCGTAGTCAGGTCCCAGGCTTCTGTCAAAAGACCGTTCACTGGTTGGAGAGCCTTTTTTCAGGCATAACCGTGTAAAGACCATGTGAAGTAGAGCTGTATTATGACATCTGTCCCATCTGATCCTGCCCTGCCATTGCATCCATTGCCTCTTTGTCCATACTAGTTCCCCTCGCTTCTACAAGAGACTGTTGCAGATCCATAGGACACGGAGCTTCTGGAAGGAAGCAGTGCAGCTAGAACTGGCTGTACCTAGACAGGGAACCAAATAGGGAACAAAAGCTGTTGAGAATTCTGAATTAACTGAGAGGATCAGAAAAGATGGCTTCAGAGAAAACAAAGAACACTTTCACTATTATTTTCTTTTTAGCTTGAAGAATCTCAGTCTAATGCCAAAGCTGTCTAACCTATCAATGTGTGTGAGCTTCAGCTGACAGAGGATAGGATCGCAAAAAGTAAGGAAGCAGGGAAAATATTGCTGTGACACTTTGAGGAGTCAGTAAAAATGAACATGTGCAGCTCTGAATGGTAAGGCACTCTGTGATGAGCAGCTGAGAAGGAAGCTAAGTGGCATCTGCAGTTAGTGATACGTTCACATATACCACCTTCCATTCAGAATAGGACTTTGAGCTCATTCAGATACAAATCGATGGCTGATCTCAAACTTGCCCTCTGCTTTTGTTTTTAGTTCCTAATGCTGCTTTGTGTGGCATGTGTCTGGCTTCTGCACTGTGAGATCAAAGTATCTTCTTGCATGTTCACCTCAACCCCAGTAGGCACTGGAGAGCAACAGCTGTTGCAGAGTCACTAAAACTGTCGACTTTGGGCTAGTACTGTGATTTCTTGCATTTAGCTGTCTGAAATTCCATTTTCTAATGTAGGTGGATAGTTTCTTCACTAGGTTTTGTATTTTGGTCTGGAAAAGGTATTTTGTCCTTAAGAACGAAGGAAGTACCAGTAATTGCAAAGAGAAGTTGAACTCGGATTAGGAGATAAGAGGAGTTTTGCTGTCATCTGCCATAATTCCATTTCATATTATAGCCCTTTGATTGTCTTCAGTGATAACAAATGAGCTTTTACTGCTGCCTGTAGAGGTCATATTTCTACATCATTTTTGTGGTCCCATGCTTCTGTCACCTGTATCTTATTCCATTAGGCACTGGGAAGATAAGACTAGTAAATGACATCCTGGTAAAGAAATATGCTCAAATCCAAGCTGGAGTTACAATCCATCTTGACTTTGGTCAAAAGTGTTCTGCATCCATGAAATATATATTTGTATAACTGAAAAAATTCTAGACGTGAGTAACCTCATGAAACTACTCAGTGGCAGCAGTAAGTACAGAAAGACACCAGGTAGCAAGGATGGCATGGTGACACTGCTGAACTTGGTATTATCAACAATATCAAAATATAATTGTTAGAGAGCTTCAGCACAATATATGGGGAGAAACTGGAAGAGCTGGGTCTCTCTAAGAGAAGATTAAGGGGAGGGTCTCGTTGCTGTCTTCTATTACTTGAAGGGAGTTTATGGAGAAGATGATGACTCCTAGAGGAGTTCAGCAAAAGGGCAGAGGAGACTAGGCATAAGCTGCAACAAGAGAAATTCCAGTCAAATGTAAGGTGCAGGGGGGATTCCAAAGTGATGGTAGCTGGCCACTGGAGTAGGTTGCCAAAAAGAGGTTGGTTGGGTCATCTCCATCCATGGAGATGTTCAGAACTCTGCTTGGGTATACAGCAACCTGGTCTGGCTTTGGATCTAACCTTGAGGTTGGCCTTGACCAGGTGATCTCTAGATATCCTTTTAAATGTAAATCAGTCTGATTCTACTGTCCTACTTGCATGGCCTTCTGGAGTGTGTGGTTATCTTGGCCCTTGTCATACAACCTGGAACTGACAGTGTGAGAGTCCATAGTAATCTCCAATGACTTCAATATGACAGAGTAAAATTGCTTCCTGATGTCAGGCTGGGGGACAAGAGCATGGTCTGAAGGGCTCAGCAGTGGTATAGCACACATCTCTTTAGGAAAAGCTTCCTGAGGGAGCGTGGTACTGCCTGGAAAATACCTCTTCCAATATACCCAGCGGGGTTGCATTGCTTCTGTGAAATAAAGTTCCCCAAGTGTGCACACAGGGAACCAGGCGTTCCGCTCTATGCGAGTGAACAGCAGGGTGGGCTCTGTTTGACCTGAGATCCAGATAGCCAGGTACACACTGACACAAAACCACTCCGAAGGTGCTTGGCAACTTGTAGCACCCTACTGAAGTGAATGGTGAATTTTCGAATTCAGCATGAGCTAGCTGTCACAGGACTGTGGTACAGTACAGCTACAGATCAGCGATTCGTGCTCTGATGGAGTACAGTGGCTGGGCAGCTGGCTCCACCCAAGCATGTAGGCATTTCTACTGCTTTGTCCTTACATCTACCTAGTGACAATGATCTTAGAGTACCATCCATGTTTCTCTGGCATGTCTCCAAGTTTTCATCTTTCTGGGAAGTAGTCAGAGTTGTATGGATTCTGAGAATAGTGCGCTTGTCTTTTGAAATTAGTGACATAAGCAAGCTAGATGGCTGGATGTTCAGAAGAGACACTGTGGCTTTTAGCACTGATTTGTCAGAAAACCTGTTTATGACTGTAAAGCACATCTTATTACAATTTTAATTTTTGGTGCATGTCATGTGTATATCAATTTCAGTTTAGATTCTAATTACAGTATACATGCAGCTATTAGAAATCTGAAGCTACTGAGTGTTTCAGAGTTTCTTAATTCTTTTAGTGCATTCCACCCCACTGAAGCTGCACAAAAGCTGGCTTTCCTGTCATTTTTAACTCTAACACAAACAATAGTAATTTCTCTGCTTCAACAGATTAAATAAATAATTATACTGTACTTGAATAAAATAATCTAGTAACAAAAAGACTATGAAGCAGTGTGTCAAAAGAAATACTGATCTTTTGTATTTTCTACACCTACCTGAATGTGTGGGGTGTCCTAAAGAGCTTGAAAGAATAAAAAAATACATTTTTGGTGGCTGTATTTCTTTTTCAAAGTTAGACTATCCTTTTAGGGAAAGAAATACCACAGTTGCCCTGATGTTGTTGAACTCATTAATCATGGAAGTTTAGGAATGCTAATGATTGAACCATACATGTGCTAGTTTCTGTCTGATTTCATATCTTCTCCTTGAATAATTCAAGTAAATTATTTGCCTTTATAGGTGGACCATGAAAAACACTTCTGGATTTATTTGTAATTAGAGTATAGACTTTCTCATCTAATCTTTTCTGGAGAGGTTTTATCTCAAAACAGATGTGAATGATGTATCAAGTAACAGCTACTTTGTAATTATTTTACTCTGTTTACTGAGGTTGTATTTTCAATATGGATTTAACTGAGGTTTTATATTCCTTAATTTGCAAAGTGAAGATTCGTTCAGGCTACAAAAGCTTTGTCTGAAAAATGTTTGCAAATAAATATAATATCACAAAGCTCTCATGGTTTTGCTCTTTTCCCAGAACAGGTACATAAACAAAAGTTCTGTTACTGGACGGTAAAATGTAGACTGCTTCTGAATACTACATCTCACATGTGAAGTCAGAGGTTCTTCAGTGTTTCAGTTTGCATTTAGGAGTATGAATTGTGTGTGTCAGTAGAGTGAACTTAAAGTATCTTCTTTGAAATTTCATTTATGGGCTCAGAAAGACTGTTCCAATGTCAGGAACCTTTTTCACTTTGAATTTCACTTAATGGTTTGTGCTGTGAGTTCCTATACTAGTGTCTTGTTTTCTGCAGTGACAACAAAAGGTAACTGCCATCAGATAAACTTAAAGCATATTCTGTTTTCTTCAAAGCAAACACCTTGCCTATTATATTGTCATGCTATTTAACGTATAGTGCAGCTTGTTGCTTATTACTGTCATATATGAAAACAAAGTGATTGTGAAGTGGTAAATCTGTCACTGTTTCTGTTCAGTGCAATGTAATGTAGCACTGGAACATGGAAGGACTCCACAAGAGTAGCAATGTCAACAATTAAAATAAACCTCATGTATCTTGATCTTAAATTTCTTCATCTTTATATATGCAGGAGAAAGACATTCATGAGAGACCAGTTGCTGTATTTTTCTTCTGTTTATTCAGCAATGACTTCAGTCAGGAAAGAGAATTAGTAGAAATATGAAGTGAAAAGCTTAACAGGTGGTTGGGGACAGAGTCTGTTAGTCCTGGAATGTGTCCAAGTGACTTGCACAAAGGTGTGAAAAAGGTATTAGCGAGTGGGGATAAGATTAGTCATAGAAGATGGACTTTAGGAATCCCCAGTTACTGAATGAAGAATGTAACTGGCATCTGTTATTCCTTTCAAAAAAAAATAAATTCTGCTTTTAGCATGTGGAAGAAAGTTAGTACTAGCCATTAAGCAGAGGCTTTCACGTGTGGCTTGTCACAGAACTGTCTGTCAGGAGACAGGTGTCCTGATCGAATTAGTGCAGTCATTCAAATAAGAAAAGGGTTTGGCATGAGAAGAATTGGCTGCTACTGCAGAAGGGAAATATGGACACGAAGGGCTCATTTCTGACTTACCTTACGGAGCAACAGAACAGCCTCGGTGTTAGGGAGGGCAGCATTTGAACCCTAATATAATGCTCCATTAATACATGTGACTGCTTCATTAAACACGTTGTCATGACAGAATAAATGTGCCATCCCATAATGAAAGCTGCTATCTAGTGATGGACACAATGACAAAAGGTCAATTTCTGATGACTATGAAACAGCCTCTTGCCTGAACCTCTTATTTAAGCAACTATTGAGCAAAATATATGAAAATTCTGATAGATTAATTTATTAGAGTGTGCTCAAACCCACCAATGTGTCTTGCCAATCACTTGACTATTCCATAAGATTTTCTGATTGCAGGTTGACAGAGAAAAGTGTTAAGTGAGGGTTTTTTTCTTATTGTATAGCCGCACAGCACACTACAACCAGGAACACAAAACCTCTTCCCACATTAAGGCTGAATGATTAAGTGTTTTAAACTAGCCATTCGGATTTAGAGTAGTAATATAAATTCTTGTCAGATTAATTCAGGCCTAGTGATTTCCACTCCCCTTAGTTCTTTGGACCTAAACTCTCTGATGTAAAGAACATGTATTTTAGTTCTAACAAACATTTTATACCTTCTTATGCCTGTATAATAGTAGCACAAGGTACTCTATGCCCACATCTGGGATCTTAGACTCTCCATAGTAGAAATAGTAAATAAGCAGGCGTAATAGCTGCTCTGCACTTGTGAAAATGTCTGTCTTAACATGAACTTGGTGAAAAAATACTCTTCTAGAATAAGACTGTTATTAAAGAATATTATATTATATTGTTTTAGCTGAGAATACTTATTCCTGAATGAATCCGTACTAATGCTACATAAACAATCTAAATCATGTTGACAGGAAATTTTTGAGCTGCCTTTTCCTGACATACTTTTTATTTTATGTTCTTTCAGGAGAAAACTTAGCTGGCTCTCATCAGAGTACATCAAATACAGCACTCCTTCTGGTAAGAATATCTGATTATTTAACTTGTATTGTAAAATGTTCTCTGGAATCTCACACATTGACCTGTTTTTTTTATTTTATTTTCAGTAACTGCATTTAACAGTTCCTTCTTCTTTTCAGCAGCACTTTAATTCTTTTTATTCCTTTGTTCTTGTCTCCTCTGCTTTCTGAATTATTCTGCAACTTCACGAACAATGCTGTAAATCTGCAGTCAGTATTTCAGACAGTCACAAGCAGCATGTGGTATGTGAAATCCAGGAGCTCCAGGATCTACCTAGTTTTATCCTTTTGTGCTTCTTTTCATTCCGTGAAGTTTTTGGCATCATTAGTGGTGTCAAAATTGAGCATGTTGCCCTAGCAAGCCAAATATAATAATGAATTTGCAGTGGAAAAGGGAAATGTTCAGGAGACCCCTTGCGAACTGCACTATGTTTTGTCATTTAAAGAACATACTGCAGGGATTTTTCAGCAATGTCCTGTCCTTTCTCTTTTGAGGGGCATGCTATGTTTCTAGCTCACTGACTATTGCATCCAACTCTATTTTTTCTTTAATAAAGATTATGTTATTTAGGTTTAGGATGGGTTTGAAAGCACTGTCTATCTAATTATGTCTTATTTTGCCGCCTTTCTTTTGGATAATAAACTTAATGTCCTGGTGTAGAATACTGTTATTGCACTTAGTCCTGATTAAGCAACAAATACTACTTTGGGATTATGCAAGTGTGGAAATAGTGCGAAATTAATACAAATACTAGAGATTCAACTATTTGGGTTACTTGATGTAAGAGAATAATGTATTTGAGTGGGAGAAACAACTGGTATACACACAAGACATCCACAAAACTGCCTTTAAGTATATAGCCTTCATTCTTTGTATTCCTCTTCTGTAAGGCAAATAAATTATAGCTTCTTGCATAGCATGGAACTACCCAGCAGATGTGCTTTGGTTGGTTTGACCAATTCTGATAATTTATAGTGCTCCACTCTCTATGTAATTGAGTTTGGACAAAAATTCTTGCCTCTTCTGACTCTTAGAATTACTTGGATGTTTTGGATCTGTGGTTATAACCATTTTTTTCATTTTTTCCTTTTTGTTTATTTTACTACTGATGAACTATTAAAACTGAGCAGGGGAGGAAGCTACTGCTTCAAGTTCTTAAAAACAATATAGAGGAATATATTCTAGATCAGATTCTGAAATAGTATGTGTGCATCTCTTCCTTTTTGTTGTTCCTTGTTTATAAATGGAGTGCTGAACTTCAGTATTAGGCAGCCATTGGGATCACAGAAGCCCAGACAGTAGCTATGAAGCATACAGGCGATTCTCCAGGAAGGCAGCAATTCTTAAATGGATAACTTAAAAGGGAGTTATGCTTACAGAGGTGAATTATCACCTCCTAAATACATGTCCTCATATTTCAATGTAAAACGTCTAAATGCCTGGTGTGTAAACTCATTTCAGGCTTTCAAAAAAACCAAAACCACCGCCCACCCACACAAAAAAAAAAAAAAAAAAAAAACCAACCCAAACACCAAAACAAAGCAACACCCTGAAAATCATGTATCAGCACTTCAGTGCACTAGCAAATTGACTCTGAATTATGGAAAATTTTGGAAGATGACAGTGTTTCTCTCTCCATGCAAATATTTGTAAAATAATAGAATGTCACTACTAAATTTAGTGTTGCAATTGAAATATGTGGAGAGGACTAATAGACACAATGCTTGATGTCAGCATGCATTTTTGGATTTTCTGGATCTACAGGAGCTTTTTTCATATGCTCAGAAACAGAAAAATTGAATGCTGACCCGAAGTGAGACCCAGTTATTTTAGCTTTGTAAACTGGAGAGTCCAGCTTGTTCATCTTTTGTTTGGTGGTGATAACAAAGGTTCTATTTCTTTTTAATTTGGAGGCCTAGGAGAAAGGATACTGTTTGTTTTGTTTTTTTTTTATAAATGAATGTGTGTAGTGACTTGAGTTGCTGAACTCTATTTTTATGCCCAGTTCCTATTACAATCAGACAACTTACTCAAAAAACACAGACCAATTGTAGTGTTGTAACTGGTACTGCAGTTTGTGGTAAGAGCTCTGTTCTGTTGCATATGGGGATCACCTCCTCAAGTCCTTCGATTGTGAATTCTTCCCTGGTTTTGTGATTCAGATCAAAGTACAATTCTGTGGGCCTAACTTTCAATGAACACTTTGCCATCAGTTTGCCAACAGTTTTTTAATGAACAGTTTGTACTAGTCCGAGCTATGTTCTGTGTTAGGCCGTAAAGGATTCAACTCAACCTGGTGAGTGGATGCACTGCAAATGAAAAACATGGCATTTCACCCTCCCACCCTGAAGTTTAGTAACTCTGTCAATAAAATCTCCTGTTTAAAGTTAGACTCTATGGCTGACGGGAAGTCTTCGGCAGTTATTTTTATGCACTTGGAAAAATGCTAAAAATTAAGATCTTTGCTTTGTTTTCTGAAGAATAGTGCAGAACTAAGTTGGGTATTAAACATAACTGTCTGCAGTCAGTCTGCTTACAAATCTGTCTGTAAGGTCTAATATACATATAATCCTGGGGATGAGCAAACAGAAGACTCAGATGAGCATGTAGGTCATCACTAGCCCATCTTCCTTGCTGTCAGTTCTGTTTTGTTTTGCATCTTTTTAGGATCTCTATCCTGTATCCAAAATATCACCAACTTTCCTCGTAGCAGAAGTGGGGAGAGTGTTTATAGTTTCTTACTTGAAATAGCTTGTAGAGGAACTCTTCGCTCATCTAGAATTAGTGAATTTGCATGCAGGTTCAGGTTGATTGCACTTAACTTAAACCAATCTTTTTGCTCTTCCAAATGAGCTTTCCTTGCAGTTTAGTTCAAGAAAACAAAGTCTTCTCATAAAAAATAAGTATTCAAGAAAAGCATGTGTCTTCTATTGCCTTGAGTATGTTTGTGACAGAGTTAGTATTCACTCTCGTTTCAGTAAGTGTATAAATCTCATCCAGAAATAGATATTCATCCTTGTCAGTACTCCTATACCATCATTCATCCAGTGATCTCCTATTACAAACAATTAATTGACTAAGCTTCAAGACACAACACTTCCGTGACGTATGTGAGAAATATACAGGGGTCACTTCACACAGCACTGATGTGCAGTCACCTTTGGAATAAGAAATGGCAACTGTTCAGCTGTGTGCCCTCAGATGATGATTATATCCAGCTGAAGCTTCATTCAGAATTTAGGGAGCTGAGAATGTAATTATTATAACTGGCATTTGGCCAGCATGCTTAGGTCAAATAACACTCTCCTTCTAACAAAATGAACTGTGGAAATCTTTATCAGACCCAAGAGTTGGGATCCTATTTTCTGCCTTTAAAAAAAAAAAAACTCAAATACCCCAAAACCAAATCAACCTGTATGAAACTTGTCATTTCGGACACAAAGTCTAGTCTCCAAAATAGCACCTGCTAAATGACTGATACACCTCTGCATTACTTGGATATTGATTTGAAGTCTCTCCAAGATTGACTAAAGGTAGCTCACAATATTTGACAGAACTTTAGCTCAAGACACAGGATAAACTCAAATGCCTAGAATATTTCAGACACATAAGTTGATATCAGCAGGTGACACTTTATACCACTGTGACTTAAATCCCTCACAAATTGTTTGGCATCAACAGGAAAGAGAAGTAAGTGGAATTATTAATAGGATATTGAATGAGGAAGCACCTGTTTGTCCAGATGTTTGTTTAGATAGATATGTTTACCCTTCTACTGCATACAATAGTTAATGGTTTTGTGTTTACAGTTTTAAACTGTGTATTTTTCAAACTTGAAATAAATAAGCTTTAAATTACAAAGACTCAAAGGGCAGGATTAAAAAAGATCATTTTAGCACTAGCTAATCTTTGTATTTAAAAAAAAGAAATACAGTATCTTAAAACATCAGGATTGATGCAGCTCCATTCAACTGAAGTCAGTTAACGAAATACCATTTCTAGGGAAGTCCATTTTCTAAAACGTCCTCATTTTTGTGGGAACAAGCTATTCGTTTTACTGTTAAGTTCAAAGGATGTTAAACTGGATGACAGTTAAGATCTTAAAAAAATTCTGTACTGAAACATACAATCACTGTGATTTTTGTTGTCACTGGGATAGCACAGAAGTACCTTGGCAAGGGGCAAGTGAATTATAGAAGTGGGATATATGACTTGTTTCTACCCTGTTTGCATTTACTGCAGGATGTCCTAAAGCAGAACGTCTAATAGGAGATGTCCTTGGTTTCAGCCCCTGTAATGTAATTCTCTACTGCAGAGACATGTGGGATTGTCAGGAGGGTCTGGCAGATTTTCTATTTAGAAGCCAGGCTCACATTCCTCCTCTGAACTTTTTCATATCTACATAGAAAGAGCTGCTCCCAGCAGGATACATCAAGGCAGACCACCTTCATGTAGCCAAGTGTCTAATGTGCTCATGTAGGTTGCAGAAAGGTTCAAGCAAGGGCTTGCACCAGATCTCCTATGTCAGTGTCCCCATCAGTGTTGCTCACTGGTCTGATTCTGAACTGCTTACCTCTCATTCTTCATGAGCCATGTGTTGTTTTAATAACAGAAAAAGGGAAGAAACCCATTATGAGGGGATTTTCGTTTGTTTACAAGTAAATGAATTAGAAGTACAATGGATGTAAAGGTGTAGGTGAGTCATCCTCGAACTACAGCATGTGAAGCTCAAGTGTTGTTTAGGACTTTCTCAGTTCCTTTAATCACACAGAAAAAAAAACCCCATGATTCTTTCCTTTTAGAAAAGCTGGCAGCAGCCCAGTTTTGCTAGGATAAGGCCAGAAGTAAAACATAGCTGTAATGCTTGTCTGCTACTCTTTCTACAAGCCAAAAATTTCCCAGCTAACTTCAGGTTTGGGTCTTAACGCTTTTACAGGGAGAACAAAAGTTGCAGGTCATCGTTATGAAAATAATTTTGAGTTTAGACTATACAGTCAGGACGAGGTTTGCATTTTCCACCTCTTTAAGATGAAGCATCTTCATATGCCAAGTTGACAGGCAGCTTTATAAATCATTAAGAGTGAATGCATTGCAACAGGACTTGTATTTCTAGAATTAAATCTTTTGAAAATCCTATCTTAAGACTGCCATAACTTTATGATTCTTTATGTAAAATGAGAAACTTCTATTATCTGCGATGACTAACCTTCACAGAAGTGCTTCCTAATAAAAACAAATACTAATAATTTTAAAGGAATAATTAAAACTGTGAGAAGAAGGGATATTGAGTGAGGAGCACTTGCTTTAATCCTTGAGAAATAATAAGGAAATGAAGAGCTAACACCAGTTATGATCACAGTCCTGTCAGGGCTAAACAAAAGGGGGCTGCAAAAGATGTGATAATGGCTCAGAATGGATCACATCCTCCCTGCTGAACATGAACAATTATCAGTTAGGTGGTGTTTGTTACCATTTCGATTAGCTGCAGTGTTATTGAGCTATAAGAACTACAGCACAAATGTTTCCTCATCTTGCAGCATGAGGTGGCAGCAGGGCTGTGAAGTGTTGAGAGCAAAGATAGTAGCATTTGCCATGAGAAATAGCCTGTTTCTGTAGCTGGTTCCCATATATGTATTGGGATACTTTTGTGAAAATACCTTCCCCCTTCCCCCACCTTGTCTTTGACTTAATGAAACTCAGCAGTATTTTGTTAGAAGAGCGCTTGCTCTGTAGGACTGGGATTTGGGTGTTTGGTTTTTTGTTTTGAGGTTTGTTTTGGTTTTTTTTTTTGCCTTTTCCTTCTTCCCTCCCCAGCTCTTCTTATAATCCATGCTCTCTTCCTGGTTTTTTCCACAAGATAAAAATCATAATCCTCTCCTTGCAACATCACAGAATAATAACGTCATGCACACACAGAGAGCAACTGCTTCTTGCTGAGCTTTCTATTTCTCCAAAAAGCATGAATAATATATGTGGCCCCTCCTTAGGGGAGGGCAATATGAACCAAAGTGAAACAGTAGTCCAGTTTGTGTGTGTTACAGATATTTACAAATGACTTTGAGAAAAAAAAAAATTAACCAGTTTGCATTAAACCAGTCATACTTCAGACTCTGGCCAAAGCTGTAGGAGGCAAGGCTGCTGTTCTCAGACTCAAATGTTGTGGCATTTAAAAATTCCATCGTTGGCTTTATGCTCTCAGGTGTCCAACAGCTTAAGTGCAAGGTAGAGACTTTGGACCCTTTTCAAACTAGAAAATGCTCAGTGCATACTTCAAGGTAAAGGTATTTAAATTGTTGGAGAATTTTGATGTTAATCCTAGCTTGATCAGGATCAAGCTGTGAAGGTCTCCCATCATTAGGGACTGCTCTATTATGAGGTTACTTTTTGAAATCCTAAAACTTTCTTCAACTTCTGCATCAATTATATTACATACACACTGAATTACCTTTCTGCACAAGGAAGTAGTTGAGAAAAGAAAAAAAAAATCCTGTAAAATGAAATGCAAAAAACAGGGAAGACAAATAGTTAAAAGAAATACCATTACAGATGTAGCTTCACTATTTATTTGGTATTTTTCTACTGAACATAAGAAAAAAAGGCATAAAAGAAAGTGATATTTCATGTGAGAGATCATAACTTCATATGAGAGATAAACCTTAATTGGTTTATCAGTTTGACAGCAAAAGAAATAAAACTTTAACTTCTCCAAATACAGAAGAAATTTTTAGAATTTCTCATTTCTCTTCAAAGTAAAGATGAGGCATGGTGATGGAGGGAAGTTCTGTGATTTTTTTTTTTTAGTGCAGGTGAAAAAGATTAGACAGTTTGGGGATTGAACATTACAGGTAGCAATTGTAATAATGTTGTTCTTGTCCTTCTGATCCATATATTTAAATTATAATAAAAACAACTGATACTTGGAAAAAGTAGTATTTTTTGATATAAAATTTGATATGAAAGCCTTGGACAAGATTTTTCAGTTGAGGTAAGAAACAAATGCTTCTAAAGTTCTGGAAATAAATAATTTCATGAGAAGTGATTTTATTTTTTTTAATTTGGCATTTAGATACAAACAGTTCTTTTTAATGAATTTAAAGTTAAAATGTCACTTAGTTTTGGTTTGGTGGTTAAAAAAAGAAAATGATATTTCCAAATGAAATAAAAATATAATTTTGAATCAATGTTAATATGAAAGGTCACTTTGTTTTCATAGCCAAAAAATCCCTCTGGAACATAATATTTCATAGTTAAGCAGGAATTATCTTTTTATCAAAATGTCTTGTAAGAAAACGTATATTATTTTATAGGTACAAGCATCAGCTTTGATTGAGACTATTTGCATGTGAAATCTGTTGTCTGGCTGTATCAAAAACATACCTTGTTTGAATTCTTTATCTCTGCTGTCTTGGGAATATTTCTCAGCTCTCTGCAGTTTGAACTTTGTTAGAAGTGTGGACATAGGGCTTCTCCATGCAACACTAGGAAGTCTGCTTCACCTTCCCGTGCCTGTTAAGTGATCCCACGCCTGTGAAAGCCCTTCCATCTCTCCTGACTTCAACTTCCCCTTGTAGATGCCAGAACTCAATGGAGCTGCACAATGGCTGGTGTTACCCGGTCCTTCCCTGTCACATAATTGTTGAACATGGTGTGGAGAGAGATTGGGGTCCCTTTAATCTTAACCCTCCTAAATTCACACCTGTTGGACTTCATTTGTGTGTGTGGTGCTTCATCCCTCAGCTAGGGAATCTACAAATAAGATGATACTCAACTGTGGAAGAGTTCAAAAATAATGCGTTGCTCACTCTTTTTTTTTTTTCTTGTTTCCTTTCCAAAATGAGATAGTCTTGTACCTTGCTTTGCAGTGTACTCTTGCTTGTACTACAGAATGTTTACCATTTTTCTCAGCCTTTACAAGCAATTACTGAAGATGCAATTTTGTGCTTAATGAACAGCTGAGCACTGAACCTTTAAAAAGAAAAGCTTCCACTCTCCAAATATTAATTAATCTTTCAAGTTAAAATATTTTAACCGAAGCATCCAATTTCAAACACCCTGCCTCTAAATAATTTCCATTTTCAGATGGTCAGATTATCCATTTTCTTTGAGGAGTCACATGCAGCATAGCATAAAGAAGCAAATAAGCCCAAGCAGACTTGCAAGGCTTTCTTATTTGTTTTCGTATGCTCCTTTTACTATCTACAGTGTCCAGTAGTTTTTCATAATAAGGTGTTATTAGTCTAGCACTAGCTGGAGGCTGACCAGCTTTTCCCCTTCCGCTGTGCCATGTGAAGCTATTTCACTGTCATCGTTTTCCTGCCAGTTCAACATCAGGCTGGGACTGGCCATCTGCCTGTGTACTGTTGCAGTAAGAACCTCTTTGTTGAGCCCCTCCCCTGCTGCTATTGGCACTAACCTTGATGTTAGAGTGGGTTGCGCAGGGCCTTGGTTCCTTGGGTCTCGAGTATCTCCAAGACCAGGAATACTTTCTGCACCTCCTTGTCTGGGGTGATGCAAATATTAACAGGCAGTAGAGCAGGAAGCAAGTTACAACCTCTAGTGTCTATTTCTAATAAATTAAAAGGTATATTTGGTGTGAACTTTTCCAGTGTATGTTTTTGTTAAACTAGTCAATAAAAGAAGATAAACTATCGCATTTCTTCACAGTTTATACTTGAAAACAGAGAAAAGGAATACTCCGGTGAAGTTCATAAACTTTTCATTTAAGGTCTTTTGGTATCTCTTAGAGTTTTTGAGTGCTCTTTAGTGTTTCTTGGTTATCATGAGCCCAAGCAGCAGGTGTATAAAACCCGGACTTTAAACATCAGAAGAAAAAAAAATAGGTGTAGATAAATCAAATTGGATGATATGTTGCATTCATATGATGAATTTTGCAGTGGAAACAGATAAAGAGCCTTACAGATTGGCAGCTTTGCCAGTAAACAACGGTGTAGATTGCAGATACAGGAGAAATGAACTTGAGACAATCATCTATCTTTAGCTAGATTCAGAAAGTTAGAGTTAATCTCAAATGGGGAAACAAAAACCATCTACAGAGAACACACTTCAACAGAAAAACAAACAAACAAACGAAATCTTCCATTGCCCACCCACCCTGTTCAGATGAATAGCACCTTGTGTTCCTGCCCACTGCTAACTAGGGTAGATATATCCACCAGAGCAGGGAAAGCACTGTTCTGAAATGCGTGCTTAGTATGGAGAGGCAGGAGCTCACCAAGTAGCTTTGCTACAGCGAGGAGAGCCTACACTTCAGTAAGAAGCATGCAAGTTTTCATGGCTACAGAAAATATTGCTGGTTTCAATACTGTTCTTTTTGGCAAGCCAGACCCTTTAACAAATATTAAAAGTTCTCTCATTGTCCAGTTTGCATTAGTGTTTACAAGAATGAAAAAGGTTATGTTTTTTTTTAATTTTAGTAAGTTGAAGGCAATGCTATTGGCAATGTCAGCATCTGAAGAAGTTTGGAGAAAGATGTGATTACGGCATGTAGTAATTCAGTGACATTGTACCTGTTTTTGCAAAGCTATAAACATACAGTGGGCCAACATAGTTGGTCAGTATGTTGTTTTCTGCTTGTTTTTTTCAGCCTTAGGTGCAATAGTAAGACTCTTTTGTGGGGGTAGGGTTTTTTCTTCTTACTTCACTGGAAACACTGAGAGTGAGTAATATGGGGTCTCATGCCCTTATGTAGGGACACTTCAGTTCACTTTCAACAAGCCTATTCTAGCAGTCAGTCACTTCTAATCAAGATAGTTTAAAAACATGCTAATAGTATTTCATAGTATTTCACTAAAAAGTGTTAGTAGAAATACAAAAGTGAAAATACTTTAGAATTTGTTTTTCTTTTCTTTCCCCTTTTAGTCACACCTAAATTTTGCATTCATTTCCTAGCTCTGTTTGAGCAAGCCAGAGGGTAAGATATTGATGAAAAGTTAATAGGGGGTGTGTGTGTGTGTGTATATATATATATATATAAGAACATGCAACATGAAGATATACGTATGCTTTTGCTAGGGAACTTATAAATATTAAAATGTGCTCAAATAGGGAAAACACTTCTTCCTGTTTTCTTTTTGGTTTCTTGATACCTTCTTGAATCAGGGTGTATGTATAAAAAAGCATCTTGAACATCATAAACTTATAAACAAGATACTGTGTTTTTTTTATCTTTTACTGGCTATTATATTATACGGTAATAGATTCTCTCAGTGCTATCTAATCTTAGAACTGTACCATGCAGAGATAGCTCTATGAATTATTAATTCCTAAAAGGGTCATATCAGAGAACACTTTCAATGGGATGGTTAGAAAATGAAAGTGCAACACTGGGCAGAAAAGTGACTGCTTAAATGGGAGAAAAAGTCTTAGCTGGCATAAAAACTATATGGTATTGTGTTATATTTGCCTTTTCCAAGGAGTTGTATGTGTGCGTGTTCTGCCCTTAAAGGCATGGGGTTTTCTACTCCTTTCTTTCTTTTCTTTTTTATTCTTTTACCTTCTCTGTGTTGCAGGATCCGAGTGTGCTTTCTACTTCAGTCTGTATTGTCAGCTGAATTCTAATAAAAAAGTAATTGCAAAGTCAAAACTAGGAAGATGGTGACTTTTTTGTAGTACTTGGGGTTAATATTATCCCAAATACCAATATTTTTATTGACAGAAAAATGATAAATATTGTTATGAAACCATCTATAATTGCCTACAGTCTCTATTCTATCCAGTGGAATTCAGCCTTCCGTTATGAGAAGCTGGCAGACTGCTGCCTTTTAGAAAAGCTCAACATTTTCTCAAATGATGAGCAAAAAAGAGATGTGCCAATGAAGTCGCTTTACTGCTAACGTGTGCTACAGAATGCAGTGTTTGCATTAGCAGTCTGGGGCTGGTTATATTCTCAAGCCAAGGACTGATATTTAAATTGTTGGGTAAGATAACTCAGTAACTGTACGGAAATGAATGGGAAGCACTCACATGAAGCAGTGCTCTAGCTCTTGGGGAAGAAGCTGTAGTGACAGTCAGCAGGAGAGATTAATTTGCATCTCTAACTGGCACGGCTGTTTCTGAAGCGAACATCTGATCGTAGCTTCAGATTTCTAAGGTTATATTCTGTGTTGTATTTAAAGCACTGACTGCAGTCAGGTGAAAATCTCTGGCTTCCTCTTGGTTGTTTACATCCTATCTATACAGTCTAAGGAGACTCTTCTGAAGGGCATATGCTTTGGATGTGTTATGTCTCTATTGGCTACGATAGTTTCAAGAGTTTTAATTTATTATTGATGAAGGGGAGATTATATCATGAAGGTATATTTCATTTGATCCCTTAGTGTAATCCATAAACTTAGGCCCATGGTGCAGAGACTGTAAAGCAAGTTCCAAAATGTTCGTGTGTTTCAGTGGCTTTGCTTGAATCATGGTAGACAGAAAAAAGGTCTTTTTGTGTGATGCATGACTGTACCTTTGTAATATATGGCCATATGTTTGTAATGGACGTCATGCATGTTTTTCAGCACAAACGAAATAGCGCTGTGGCTTACAATTATTTGTTAAGCATGTTTTTCTTATTGTCTACTACTTTTTGAGCACCTAATAGGTTTTGCATGTTTATCATACTGATGGTGCTTCATAGCAAGGCGGAATCTCTAAACTCAGCTGCTTCTTTTATGAGGGGAAGAGCATTTCTCTTATTTCACCTAACTTTTCCAGTCCTGGAGGATCTGGTAAAAGGCTTTCCTGGAGGTAAATATACCAGGTAACAAACTGATTGGTTTTTGTAACTGTTATCAGTATTTTTTTGATACACTGTTTTCAGAGCTATTGAGTTTTGCAGTTAAAAATTGTGTTGGAGTCAATGAGAACTTTGAGATGAGCAGAGCCCACAGCTGCACAGCCCAGCCAGTGTGTGCTGCAGAGTATCTAGACTGCTTCGAGCTTGGCCAGGCTTGTGCCTCTTGAAGGGGGACAGAAGAATGCAGACAGAATCCTGGGACCACTCAATTTCCCCTAGAGAACCCCGCAGCAATTTAAGTTTTGCATTTCAGAAGTACTTGGACATGAGATGACTCCTCATTGTAGGTTTCAGCCAAAGTTAGGCACTTAAACGTCACTTCAGGGCTTGTGCGTTAATGAATTTTATTTAATTTGTTTCTGTATTTTGCTGGATTTTCCCTTACCAGAATGTGAAAACCTAAGATTCCGAAGAAGTTATAAAACTAACAGATAAGAGGGACTATTGAACACTTCTTATATGTCGTACAGAGACTACTACTAAAATAAAATTCTAAGTTATGTGTTAACACACACGAATGATTGGGTTCCTCTAAGTTTTTGTTAATGAATACCTGTTACTGATAGGCAAAAACTGTTTGCATGAACTCTGTTCATCCCCCTTATTTTTAAGACTTTTCAGTACACTTATGTCCACTCCAAAAGTTACATCTTCTAAAGGAAAACCTTGGAATGTGAGATAACAGACAGTGCCTGCAAAGCCACTTGAAGTGTTTGTCCTACATGCAGATCAGCTAAACTTGATGTAGATTAGTGGGATATTTTGGTCACATAAACAGATGGAACATGAGTGACGCTTTTGGTCACCTCCACAGACTAATGTTTGACACTGACAAACAGAAGTAGGTTAGAGCTTTGATGTAAATGCATAAATACATCTGCAGCTTCTCACATTGACCTGCAATGAGAACAAGCAGATGTTTTATGCTTAATGTTTGCTTGTGAAGATTATTACCACAGATTTAGGTAATATATTTACTCTGGCAAAAATAATAAACATGATTAAATGACCTCCTTTAGAGAGTCTTCTCTCTGCCCAGTGAGTTCATGTCGAAGGTTTATTGATATCTTGACCTTGAAAATAAAAGATGACGGTCCTTTCTGACACTTCATTTACCTATCGCTTTATTAGCTGAGGGAATCTGGCACAGAAACATTAACTAGACATAATTAATTTCTATTGATAACATCAATCAACCTCTATTTAACTAATATAATCAAGGGCTGTAATTTTGTTTCCAAAAAATATAAAAGATGTAATACTCCATATCCAATGACAAAGGGAAGAAAAAACCAGTGGGTGTTTTAACAGAAGCTTCCCCTACATTATATGGAGGTGCAAAACAAAGTGGCTGGACAGAGTCGCCACTACTCTGTATTTGCTGTCTTGAACCTAAAATGGCAGGCAGAACGCAGCATGTTTAAAAACAACAATCTGCTTCCGTGTTTGTAAAGAACTGGGGGAGCTGATAGTTTGTGTTTTGTTTTGGTTTTTTTTTTTCCATTGGATGGGCAGTAAGTGCTGGCTGAAACTTTTTAATTTGAAACAAGCTCTTTTAGAGGGGGGAAGGCATACTCTAGCAATTTAATTATTGCAGTAATGCTATTCTTGTGACATTGCCATTCTGTCCACTCCTATAAATTCTCTAGTGCTACAATGTGGAGAATCTGCAATATGTAACCATATAAAAATAAAAAGAATAGTTGTGCCACCAATTCTGTGTTAGTGGATAAAAAGATCCAGGGAGCAGGGAGAGGGTAAAAAAAAAAGTGACTTGAAGCAATACAAAATTTAAACAATATAGGGCTAAGTGGAGGTCTGCATTAACATTGTGATTAACATACATGAAGTTGACAGCTCTGTTTGTGTGAAACTTTTTTCTTGTTGTAAGGTCAGAAGTGGGGGGTCAATCAAATCTGCAATGATAATGTGAATCTTTATCTTGTTGCAGTAGTTGTGTTAGTTGCTCCTTAAAAGGACAAAATACTGTAAGATATGTACCTGTAATTGTCTGAATGTCTTACACAGTAATGTGTGGTGGGTTGACCCTGGCTGTATGCCAGGTGCCCACCAAAGCTGCTCTATCACTGCCCTCAAAAGGCTCATGGGTTGGGATAAGGGTGGGGAGAGATCATTCACCAATTATCATCACAGGCAAAACAGTCTTGACTTGGGGAAATTAGTTTAATTTATTAACAATCAACTCAGAGTAGGGTAATGAGAAATAAAACCAAATCTTAAAAATGCCTTCCCCCCAGCCCTCCCTTCTTCTTGGGCTTAACTTCACTCCTGATTTTTTTCTCTCTCCTCCTCCCCAGCAGAGCAGGGGGACGGGGAATGGGGGTTGTAGTCAGTCCATCACATGTCTCTGCTGCTCCTGCCTCTTTGGGAGAGGACTCCTCACACTCTTCCCCTGATCCAGTCTGGAGTCCTGCCTGAAGGAAACAGTTCTCTATGAACTTCTCTAAAAGTCCTTCCCATGGGCTACAGTTCTTCACGAACTGCTCTAGTGTGGGTCCCTTGTGGGGTCACAAGTCCTGCCAGCAAACCTGCTCCAGCGTGGGCTTGTCTTTCCATGGGGCCATAGGTCCTGCCAGGAGTCTGTTCTAGCATGGGTTTCCTATGGGGTTGCGCCCTCCTTTGGGTGCGTCCACCTGCTCTGGTGTGGGGTCCTCCCCAGGCTGCAGGGGCATATCTGCTCCACCATGGACCACCATGGGCTGCAGGGGGACAGCCTGCCTCACCTTGGGCTTCACCACAGGCTGCAGGGGAATCTGCAGAGTTGTTCCTCTCACATATTGTCACTCCTCTCTCTGGCTGCAGTTGCTGGGTGTTTTTCCTTTTCTTAAATATGTTATCCCAGAGGTGCTACCACTGTTGCTGATGGGCTCAGCCTTGACCAGTGGTGGGTCCCTCTTGGAGCTGGCTGGCATTGCCTCTGCTACTAGAACCTTGCCACGCAAACCCAATACATGATGAAATACAACAGCTATCTTTAAAAAGATCTCTCAATAGAGGGTATCACTTAAAGGTTGTTCACAAAACTGCTTTTTCTGTGTAGATTTTTTTTGTCTGACAAGATCTTGAGTAGATAACTCAAGGCAGAGGATGGAGTTATTTGAAAGACGGGGTATATTCAGTAGAGAAATTATAAATCCTATTGAGATTAAAAAGTACTTCCTTAAAAACTACTCCATGTAGTTCATGGTAGAAGTAAGTTGTGGGGTTTTTTTATGAAAAACACTTGGCTGTAGCCTAACTAAATACAGAATGTTAGTAATTCTTCCTGGTTCAGAGATCTAACTGAGACAAAGCAAGCCAGCACAAGATAACAACGAAACAGAGGCAGGAAAAGCCAGAACACAAGTTCTTTGTCAACAAATACCAAACATTAAAAACAACACAAAAAGCTTCACGTTTTCTTTATGGTATTTGTATTGGAAATACACAGTTGTATGGAAGAAAAACATCTCAGTAACACAGATAATGAGCACACATTTTGATAATGTGAAAGAAAGGATTTCACAGGTAAAATAGTTTAGATTCAGTTGTTCATGTTGTTTGGTCTGATGCTAAACCTCAATTTAAAATTTATTTTGGAAACACATTGTCAAATTCTATAACTTTTTTTTGCTGGAAAGGAATAGTAATATGGATCTTTAATTGAAGGGAATTAATCATAGTGGCTCTCTGATCCTGCTGTCACTAATGTGTATTTCATAACTCCCCATGGATTGAGAAGTCAGGATGATATCAGATCTCTCCTACTTCTTCAGTATAATTACATTATTACTGATGATATTTAGTTATCTGGCTTGCTTTGCTTTGATCTCCCCTTTCTCATTCTCTTCGTCTTATCCATCTCTTTTTGTTTACTTTCCATGTTTTTATCAATGTCCTTATTTGTAATATTTTGCAATGACACCTCATCATTGTTCAGTTTCTTGTATTTTTGTATACGTACCACTGTTTAATTTAGCTTGCAGTTCACCCATTTGTATAAGCAGTATGCTTATTTCTTTATCAAGAGCACTGTATCTAACACATTCAGTTTGAGAGCCAGTACTATTGAAGCTCATACAAGTCTGGCTCTAATAACCTGTCTTTCTAATAATTGGTTTGATTTAGAAGAGGGGTTATTTTATTTATATAATTGATCCTTCCTCTTTTTTTCTACACATACTCAGTCTAGTTTCCCAGCTGCATCAGCAACAAACTTTCAGCTGTATGCTTGACACCCGGGTAGTATATGCTTGGAGCGTGTGATGATTCTGTCACCATTTGGGGAAAGAGGTAAATCAAGGCGTTAAGGTATTACTGCGGCTAACTAAGCTGTGGAGCTCTTCTGCAGAGCAGGCTGAAGTTTTTGTGTTCTAATATTTATAACCCACTGCTTGGTAAGCATTTTGAAGTTATACCGTCACTTACCCATTACAGTAGCAAGGAAACTGTTTACTAATTTGCAGCAGAGAAACAAAAGGAGGAAGCATAACCTCTAGCTGATATGATAAATGAATCATTTATACAAGGCAGTATAAACACTTAGCTGTTTCCATTCCTGTTTCTTTTACTGAATTATTTTCTCTCATTTTCCATCTATTTCTGAATGCTGTTCATATTAAAGGGAAAAAGGTCTTTATCTCCCAACTCTATTTCTTCATTGTTATTCATTGGTCTAAAGAAGCTGAGATGGGCATCTCACTTTATTTAATCAGTAGCTCTCTGTGAGGGAGGTTAGGAATCATCTCTGTATCAGAACTGATATGTAGCAATGCCCGTCAGAAGAGATTAGTAGGTCCATGTCGAGGTGGAAGCAGCAGGGTAGAATGAAACCTGAAGCTGGGTTAAGTAATTGGGTTCTTGTTCAATAAAAGTGCTTGTTTGTGTGTTGTAATGAAAGATCTGTGGTGCAATGGATGTCTGAATCCAAATATCCTCTGGATTTTCTGATGGATAAAGCGATAAAGGTGAAAGGGATTTAATTTAGGACTATTGAAAAACTTTAAAGAGATTAGAGAAATTCGTAAATATATTCTCTCTCTTATCATGGTGGCTTTAGTGACTTACCAGAACCAGAAGAGGTGAGGAGAGGGACCCAAGTGGTTTAGGGTTTTGATTTGGGGTGGGCACGCTCTGGGGTTACTGCTACCATTAACTTCCCATTTGAGGTGCAAATGTAGAAAAGATAATGAAGACGTTTTTGGCTTTCATTGTGTTCTATTATCTGGTCTTAGGAGGATGACTCTACAATATTATTTTTTTTGCCAAATACAAGGTCTGTAGTGCTAGCAATTTTTATTTGAACACTTATTTTTTTAATTTCTTCTTTGTTTCATAATAAGAATTTTTTCTAGGCTAGGTTATACCATTAGATCTACAACATTTCCATTGACCATGTCTCTTAAAGCTAATATTCAGGGGTTTTTTGTGATACTCTATTTAGGTGTGGTAGCTTTCTCCAACTGCAAAATTATGTTCCTGTGAAACTTTAAATTCTCCAGCTTCATTAGATGTGTTTATATAGAAAATAAAACAAACATGTAAGAAAGGAATGCTGAGGAAATGGATAATGAAATCTTGCCTGCCTTTGAGACAGTGCTTGCAGTGTTATCTCTCTAAATCTTTCCTCTGTGTCTGAATAGAACTACAATATCTGGCTTGGAGCTAAGTTTTGTCTCAAGCATAATTAATTGTCTATAAGGGTTAATTGTCTTTTCCTGTTACTAAGTTAGCTTCAGTAAAGATATGAAACTCCTTGAAAATAGACTGATGATTTTTTTCAGAGTCTAATGTATTTATCAAGCTGCTGATCCAGAAGAGTTAAAGGCAGACTAAGACCAGGAGTTTCTAGAACCAAAATGTTTGTTTTCTTGAAGTATCAGTCCTTGGAAGACTATCTCTGATTTTATACACACACATGCATGCAGGCCTATGAGGGAAAAGAAACCATGACACCCATACTTCAAGGAATGTCAAACGCATGAAGCATTTCCGTTGACTTATTTATACAAATGCTTGTTTTATAATATGGTTAACCTCAGGCATTCTGAAGTTTCTCGCACCTCTTGTCTTATGGCATCCTCTTCTTCTTCCCTTTGTTCCTTGAGATTATAGGATAAATTAGGGACACTTTTTCATGGCTTTTGCTATGACTACAAAGGGTAGAATCCCATAAATAAATGGAAATCTTGCATCCTTATTTGTTCTAAGGATTCCTCTAGCAAACATTTCTAGAATTGCATTATAAAAAAAAAAAAAGACTTACAGTGAATGTGGCAGCCAAGATGATAAATCTGAAATGCTCAGAGAAACCTTTCCTTCTAATGCGGAGTTTTTCCAAAAAAGCCTTGGTCTATAAGTATCCTCAGTGCAAATAAGATTTTTCTTCTAGTTTTAAAAAAAAAAAACCCAAACAACAAAATCACCCACAAAACAACAAATTACTCTTTCCAGTCTGTGACTGGAGAATATTCTGCAGAAGATAACAAATCCTGTCCTTGTGATTACCGTATTCTATCTATGCATTTGTCCAGAAGGCCATTGTAATGGGATAGTCAAGGATTTAATCCAATTTGGAATGTAGGTAAGCTCTTAGATGTTTGTGATTTTCTGCAAATGATAACATTCCTGGTCAGGTCCTAAAATCTGAAATCTTGATTTTTCTGAATCAAGCTTTGTCTAGATTTCTTTTCGTTTTATTTTCTTTGATAACGTAATAGAGTAGCCCGGAGAAATAGTCTAAAAATCAGAAATTTTTCTTTGGCTTGGGCGGTCAGGGGATGGCTACATACCTCATTAATTTCCTCTGATATTGAGACTAAGCGCTTCACTTCAAGAAGTGTATAACTGTTGCTTTTGCCTGCATGGGTATAAAAGGAGATCTTTCCAATATTTATTTCCTCACTGCTAACATTAAACTCTCTACTTCTCAGCTGACAAGTTTAAGTCAGATGATCAGATTGTCTGTGCCTATCTTAATCTTACTGTTGCAGGAGACAATGTAATTAATGTCCCTGTTATAGAAAAGGGGGTGGAAAAAACCCACACCTGTCTCATCACAAGGCCATTTTCTCCCAACTGGGCAGTCAGGAGCGTAGATGGGCTTTCCCTGATGATAACTGATGCCATAGGCAGAGCCTTACCCCTACAACTGTGTACAAACAGGGGTGCTGCTGACTGAATGCGGTTTGGTTTGTCACTTGGGGGTGGGGGGAGGTAGAGGCTGTCACTTGTAGTCACAAAGGAAAAGAGGTGTCATCAGCGACAGTCTGGTTAATGGAGCAGCTCCACAAGGGATTCCTGACCCCAAAGGAGAGGAAAAGTGTTTTGCTCATCTCCCTTGATATGCTCTTTAATGGGCATCTTGTATCTGCTTGCTTAAACCCTTATTGTGTTTTTAGCTTATATCCTCCAAAGTCCATTCACTGTTTCTGTTGGCAGACAATGTCAGACGACCACCTGAGTCTCAAATGGGTAGTGTTTATCTTGCAGTTAACAACCCTGTGGAGTGTCCTCTTACCATATATTGGCAGTGACAACTGGCAGCCTATAGAAATAACTTGTGTGCTTGATAAACGTTGGCTCTTATAACAATATTTGCATTAATATTATACTGGCATTTTTTAGTGGGATAGGCATATCAGATACTGGGGACATAGTTTTTCCAATCCATGCTACTTATTGGAGAATAACCCTGATCTCTGCTTTCCCTAATTAATACCAATGATTAAAATAAAACCATTTCAGGAAAAGCCGAGCTGAGTTTGGGGTCTAAGCTTGTATTTTTCAAAGGGAGTGATGAAAAGCTAGTCAAAATATATTCGGGTACAAAAGTGTGAGTGTTCCCTCTTGTGCATTTTTATAAATTTTGAAAAAAAAGTTTCAGAAAGAGAATTATTTCTTTTATTGTTTCTTCTTACCATCATTCCCCTTATGTTTATGCATATTTTGCTTGTAAAAAATAAAATTAAAAAAAATACCTGCTTCAACCTCGTGAAAAGTCAGCTCTAAGAAGGAATTTTACTGCGTTGTGAAAACAGGATGATTTGTACTTCATCAGTTTCTGTATTTGTGTGTCCATGACACTTTTACAGTAATGAAAGATCTCCCACGATCTAAGAACCCACCCAAACTGACTATCAATATGCCACCATAATAACAGTTTTTGAAGGATTTAACCTACATTTGGGTTTGCTGTCAAAATATGACCCAAGGTGAATTAAATGTAGTTTCATTTTTTGAGCTAAAGATTTCACAGGTAGCCAGTGTCAGTCTGAAATCCCCACTCAGTCCAATGACTGCAAGCCCAGTCAAACACAGGAAGAGAAGCACATACTTTTGTTTGTGTCACTGTCCTCTTCCCCATCCCACGAGAATGGTACTTAGCAGTCCAAGTACTGTCACTCACATTACTGTAGAAAAGGAAGGCCAATACTTGTCACTGGAGATGTAGGCCTGTTTTGTTCCATGGAATCAAATTTTATTCTAAGAGCCAGACTGGCTATTCTTATTCTGCCTTTTTTTTTTTTAATGCAGCAAACTGTTATAAAGTTTTTTAATGTTTTTTCTTACCAGGATATATGGCCCATATTAAAAGTGGGCAAGCTGTTTCTTAGCTGGCTAACCCTATACATTATTGTTATTTCTAATGACACAATGCAAAAAGGGTAAAGTGAGTTTACATGTCTAATGAGAGGGATTTTGTCTCTTAAAACTGATGTTATTGAGCAGCTTCGCAAGGATGGTGCTGATTTACACCAGTTCATGTTCTGAACTATAATATGCAGCCTGTGGTGGTTAATCACAGACCACATTTGAGCTGTCTTTGCGATGAAAATGATGCTAAGAAAGAATCTGGAGTACCAGGAAAAGAAAGTAACCTTTAAAGTAATTGATGTTAAACTCGATATTTTCCCAGTGCCAAATTCAGTGCCAACTCTTTGGAAAATATGAACAGGAAAATACTACTGAAAATAGTCCCCTTTTAATATCTGTTCTGCACAACTGTGTAAAGCTTTCTTTGCTCCTTTTCAGCATAAATTCCTATAGTATTTTACTCCTTTAAACCACTGTTTTATCAGAGGGATAACCTATTTTCAGCTTTCTCAGCTTCAATCTCAAATACTATTAATATTATCGGCTAAGCTATGACTCTAAAAATATGTCCTTTACTGGTGGAAATATGGATGCTTCAGATAGCTGTAAATAATGGCCCTTCCTGGGAAGGAAATATTCCCCACAAAGTGAACAAGTAAATGAGAAATCACTCTCGTTCCCTTCCTCTGCATTTCTTGAAAGTATCATACAGAGGAGGAGAGTCACCTGCAGTGGCTCTCCAAGCACCATAAATCATTTGTCAGAGATGTAGCTAAGAGACATTTGACTGTTCATAATTACAGAAGGTCTGAAAACAAAATGGTGGGGAAAAAGAAAACCTGTAGCAGCAATGTACAACTGAACTAGAGCTACCATTTTCTTTTTTTGGGAAACATGCACTGTAAAATCTTTCATCATATATTTATCAACACTTTTGTTGTTTAGGGAGGCATAATTGGCACAATTAGTACTTTTGTGAAGTTAAATGGACAATTCCTCTACAACATTAATTTCATCATGCAGCCTTTATGGAAAGAATTATGTCATGTTTTAGTGTTATAAGAAGCTCTTGTTGGAGGGAAGAAACAGAAGAGCTAATGACTTAACATTGTCTTACCTGTCATCCCGCAGTGCTCAGCAATCTATATGAGTGCAGTATTTTAAGTGTGTGCCCCCACTGGATAGCAGCATCTTACACTGAACAGGAAGAAATTACATTGTAGACAAGAATATTGGAGTAAACTCCTGTTCTGAAAAGAAAAAAAAAAGGGCAGAGATGCATTATTATCTGCGATTATGTGCATGGGTCTTTTTTCAGGAGATACCTTTTTAAAGCAGTGTAAAGTTTAGAGTAACTTGAGAGAAAGAAAATGTATAAATCCTCTTGTGCGTTAACCCTGGGAACTGGTAATGAGAGTTGTGCGAGGAGGGGCTGGGATCTAATAGCTATTCCAGCACTACCATCTCTGCCAGGTGCTGGTGCCAGGTGACTGTCCGGGGTAAAGCTGTGATCACCAGCACTGCACTCTTTTCAGTCCACAGCGCTTCTGCAGATGCGCTGGCTCTACTGAAACTCGTGGGTGGTGGTGGTCGTGCTTTCATAGACTCACTATACGGACTAGAGAGGATGGGCTGGCAGGTAGTGATGTACAACTAACTTCTGTTTCAGGGCATTTTATGTGTTGCACTTTGCCCTAATAACATCAGATCAGTGCTAGTGTGGAGGAAAGGACATGAGCATGGATTCTATGCTGGTATATTTAAAGGTGTTTGAGATTTGGAACGCTACAACTTTGGATCATAAAAAAACCAGTAAATATAAATGTCTTAAGGAAATGTTGGAAGCTTCTGCTTACACACCACCACCACAACAGTTGGATGCATATCAGTTTAAGCCTTTAAAATTCAGCTAATCCAAACCTTGTCTGCTCTTTTCTCTTCCCTTTTTCTTCATTATACTGCTCAATCATCCAACCTACGCACTTTCTTGCTCTGGAAATTTTGAATAAGATGAGAAGATAAATAAAACCATAATCAAGACAAGGTTGAAGAAAAAAAAAAAAGAAAATTCCAGTTAGGGAAGAGAGCACGGGGTATCTATCATACAAGCACTCAAAGAAATAGTGAATTGAGAGATGTATATCTGATGTCTGAATGCATGACACAGGAATTTTTGTGATGTGTAGTTTACAGAAAGGCACAATTTATATAATGTAATAGCTGAGAGCATGTGGTTGTGCACTATCAGATGAATAATTGGGATTCCACAAATCATGTGTCAGGAGCCTTGGATGGCAGCTAGGAAGAGAACAGAAGATAGATGAATAGTCTGGTAAAGAGAGAATTTTTATTTATAACCAGCATATGAAACAATTTTTGTCTGTATTTTTTTCATTTAAAATTGGTGTCTGCAAACTTTCTTTTAAGCTTTTCTTTATAGGAGAAAAACTCTTCTTTATAGGAGGAAACTGTAGTTGAGGGGAGTTAAAAATACTTCTCATTTAAACTGGGTAAAAATCAGAACACAGGGTAGAAATGTTTTTGGGTTTTTTCTATGTTTTAAATTTTCCTAACACTTGAACAGATATCTGCAAGCTTCTTTAAGATAAATATTAAGTAATGGGTGTCGAGTGTGATTATCAGTGCAATGCAAGGCGTTGTTCTGTGTTGTCTTTGTTTAGATGGATTCGGGAAGGTCTTGGTTTATATAACCACTTTGCAAAATAAAGCTATGGTAAGCTGAAAAAACACCTTTCTCTCATTTAGGTATTGCTTGAGAGAGCTATATTACTATACAGTACATTATAAATAATATAACACTTAATATTGAATAAAAACTGTCATATAATGGCTCTGCTGCAGCTGAAATCTCAGCAGCCCTCTCAGTAGGGTTGAGGCATGAGTCACAGTACTTCTAGCTCTGCAAGTTTTAAGACTGTAGTGTCTCTCACTGGTGATTCTGGGTGTCATACAGGGCCCTTTCTGCATCTATATATTCTTTAAGCGTAGCATGGGTAAATTCCCTTCTATTCCTTTGGCAGCAATGCAGATATCAGCTGAATCTGTGGGTAATTTGCTTTATAGGGAGGAAATTCTAGTCTGAACTTGGGTTCTTAGTGTTAGATTTAATGCCCTTTTTTTTTTTTTATTACAGGAAGGAGGGGGAGTGGAGGGGTGTTGGAGGGGTGTTTTTCAGATACCATCTGTTTATTCCCTCTTTTTCTAGAGTTTTGAAGGTAAAGAGTGTAGAGAATACTACAGTAACAACATATTTTTTTTCAACTTGTTTGACTGACTTTTCTACAGTCTTCTTTAACCAGTTACTCTAAAAACCTCTATAAATGATTTTGTTTAGCTTCACTAAATATGTGAAGGAAGCATCAATGAGGAAACGGTAGAGCATAAGATGATTTTTTTTTTTTAATAGGTTCCACATTGTATTCGTAATAGTTCTGAAAACAGAACACTGATTTACCTAACCACATTCTGTTCCTAGGACACACTGCAAACATTTTCAGTTGGTATTATAACTACCTAATTTGATAGTATGAAAAGGGCCAATCTACTCCAATAGCGACCACAATGATAGAGTCAAAGGAAAAACAAATAATAATGTAAAATATATTTGCCCTTCCGTTGGCTATATGAAGACAGATCTACACATCAAAACACTTTCATGATCACAGTCTTGTGTGAAGGTTAGTGGAAACCTGCAGTACAGAAGAAGAAAACAGAGTTACGCTTGGTTCTGGTTTGTTAGCTTTCCTCATTTTTAGAGAGAAAAGGGGAGGAGATGAGACTGTAGGAGCAAAATAGGTATGATATAAGATCCAAGAAAGCATAGTGATTTGAAAAGTCTGAGTGACATTGACCCAAATATAATCTTGCTAGTAGTTGGCTGGATAGTGGGGAAAAAAAGGATTGATTTATTTTTTTTTTTATTTTTAAGCTGCTGCTGTATGATTTCTTAACTCTTGCGGTTTTGCTTTTGCTGTATTGATTGCTACTGATGCTTATCTCAGAAAGTCTGCAGGAAGTCTATCCCGAACAGTTATCTGTTCAACCCTCAAGTCCGCTGCATGCTTCCTCCAGTTGACCTCAGTTAACCCTTCTTACTTTGTCAAACATCAAATGCTAGCAAGAGAAGTCAACCCTGCCTCTCTGGGATTATGATTATGACTTCTGTGTACAAAACTTCGCTGTCTATGGAAACCTCTGCTAAGGAAGGCACTGCTGAAGTCCAGACAGCTGAGGGACTCTGCATACAGGATGATATTCTTTTTCAAATATGAAGAATTAACCCCTGACTTAGCCAAGGCCAGTTCTCTTTTAGCTTCCCTTTGCATCTGCAGAAGACCGTAGAGGAGCAGATTCTGATCTCATGGTGTTGTAAATCTGGAACAGCTCTTCTGAGCATAATGCACTGATATCACTATATAACCAATATAAATGCGATAGGAACCTATTCCTCAAAGTACTAATTTTATAAGGGGAAATCCATGTCTTGTGACAGTTTTAAGACAAAAATATATTAGCTGATTTATTTAGCAGCTCTTTAAGGTCAGATTTTTTGTAACATTTTAACTTGGAATGAGGGTTATAAGTGCCAATTAATAATAAAAGCAGAAGGTAATTGGAGCAGACTGTTTAAATTTATTATTATTATTTTTTTTAATAGTAATGGTATTCCTGGCATTAAGCTCAAGGGTAGTTCTCTGAATGTGAAACTTGGCGGTAGGGTGCAAGAGAGGCCTAAATTACTATTCCTTTTGTTATGGTATATCTGAAATAAGTAGTATCTGACTCTGCAGCTTGTTAATGTCATCTCACATTGTATAGTAGGTTCTGAAAATCAATGACAGAAGCAGTAGTGTGTAAATACATACAAGATAAAAAAGCAGTAGAAAGGTACTTCATAGAGAGCTCATGCTATAGGGTTTAGAAAAAGGGCTGGCTGAACAGTGAGATCCAACAAGGTGCAATTGTGTAATGATCTAGTCCTTCGTACTTGCCCACTTAATCCCTGTCCAAGGTGTAAGCATTGTCTGTTACCTAAAATCTCTGTTCCTGTGCCAGCATTTCTTGCCTCCACAGCAGGACGGGAAGAGACAGGTACCTTTGCCTTAGGTAAAGCGATCACCTCAAACTCCTTGTTTTATACCCTTTGCTTTGTTTATACTTATTGCTGAGATAAATCAGAATTCAGAGAAAAAGAAAAAAAGTATTTTAAGATGGGATTTTCAAAATACACTAATGAATTTGAGAGGCATTTTCACCAATTCTGATGAAGTCTGGATATTTGACTTTACTACAATTTCCTGTTTCCATATTTTTTGTAAAACAAAAAATTGCTCTGAAATGCTTTCATTGTCCTTTTTCAAGCCACAGTCCTTGTATGAGCATTCGTGGGAATTAAGGTAGACCCTCTATCCAGATCTTTCTTGTGAGGGTACATTTGTGCCTTGATGCTCACAATGTGTGAAGCAAGTGCAGGATTTCAAGTAATATTTAGGAACTCTTAAAGACGCTTGTTTTTCTATATGAAAACTCAGTGGATGCTGTTTATCTGTACAGTCACTGCAGAGATCTCTACAAAGGAAAGCTAAAATAGGTTTACTGAACTGTGTGGAGAAAGAGGCCTTCAGAGTGTATTTTTAGTTCCTGGCCTTTATGGCAGAAGAAGAGAAACACATTAATCAGTGCCTCAATCACTCCTATATGCACACGGGACAATATATTATTCATAACCGTGGCTTGAGGATAACAAAACTGATCACAGTTTCCATAGAGGCAAGCCTTCATAATGTCCTCTGATCATATACAAACGACATTTGATTAGCACTCGCAGATAGAATCATTTTTATGTAAAGTTTATGCTGCAGTAGGAAACTGCTCCATTGCCCTCTTTTGAGATAAGGCTAAAAATAAATTTCCTTTAAGGAACTGGACTTCTAACATGAAAATAGAGTAGGTTTAGGTTTTTCACAGTAAGTGCAAATGATATTTGGTGCTTTCGGACAGACTTCATGGTACCCTTTCTACTGGGGATAACATCACTGAGTGTGCCTCTAAAGCATTAAAATGATGGGGAACAAATAATCTTCTCTTGTGGCAGCCAGCTGACCACCATGAAGTTGGACCAGTAGAACTGGGGTAATTTTGTTGTTTCTAAGGCTTCCTCTGCTTCCAAATATCATACGTGCTCAAAAAGCAGTTATTTACCAGCAAGATTGCTGTTATTCTGAATTGTGTGACATGCACAACTTATTTTAATTTTTTAAGACATTATAAACAATTCCTATATATACAAGAGATATGTGAGGAGACAGAGGATTTTTTTTTAAAAAAAAAGTATTGCTTGCATATAAAGCACAAATATTGAGCTTTTAGATATTTGTAATGCTTAAGCTATTGAGTTGCATGCGTGCCATAGCCACAAACTGTCTGAAGGTTGTATAACACCACTGTTAAAATGCATAAGAAATCATTATCACTTCTCTTAGCATTCAGAGAATTACCTCGAATGATTCTGGATTATTGCAGTTTTCAAAAATGTGTCACCTAGAGTCATAAAATTCCTTGCAACTTAGTCTGAATGAATGCTTACTTGCCTAAAACTGTTAATAACTACTGCTTTATTGAAACAGCAATAGAAAAAAAAAACTTAAAGCATTATTTCAAATACATATTAATATGTATTTTTATGATAGTGTCAAACAGCATCAAGGTTTTTTTTAATATTTGCTTTCAAATTTTTAATTTAGAAATGACCTTTCAGCAAATAAGCATTTAGCAGTGAAAAATAACGTCACAGAAGTATGTTCGTTTTTCCAGTGCCAGTGAACCTACATATATAGAGTGAGTGAGTGCGAGCAAAGTGTAAAATCAATAAAGGAAGTTGATTGTTTTGTAATATCCCTCCATTTCCTCAGCAAGTCATAATAACTTGTTCTGACTTTTGCAGTACAGAGTGCATTCCTGCTGTTATAAGTAAGAAAAGGTGTTTACACAATGCTTCTTAAGTGTGTAGTTGGAAAACATTGAGCACTTAGAGGTCATTAGATTTTCTGCTTGTTTTGTTTTACAGGTGTTTACAGTTCAGAGGAGTGAAATTAAACTTATTAATCCACTAACAGGGATATTAAAAAAAAAAAACCATCTGTAGGAAAAATTGTACCTAAAATATTTGACAAATCATACCTACTCACATAAATAAAACAAGAGGATCAACTCTAAAATACTGGAGTAGGAAGCACTCTCATGTTAAACTTATGTAAGGCTATAATCTAGTAAAAAGCTGTTTGTAAACTTGCATGTGTTAGTACCATTGAGATTAAAGTAGGTATACATACATTGCATGTGCAGCTGGAGCCTGAACCTCTGCACTGATTTATAGCATTCTCTCTAAAACATGAAGTCTGAATTTTGGTGTCTCAATGCAGGACCCTCTGTACTGGTGTCTTTAGGGCCAGCCTCCAGCAGAAATTGGAGGAAGATTCATCATACTGTATGAACAATTAACTTAGTTGTCACCTTCTGACTGTCAATGCTTGTTACATAAAGCTATGTGTAAGCACATGGTAAAAAAGCTGGTGAATATAAGCAATTTGAGTTTATCAAGAGAAAATCAGCTTAAACTTTTCTATCTTTTTTTTTTTTTCTGTGGAGGGAATTTATTAGTGAGTCACAGCCCATATTGGGGGATATTCTCAGTGAGTTCTCCAGGATACGTACTAACCGTGCTTCTGCTCAGTCTTTCCATAAATGGTCTTCATGAAAAAAATAGAAGACATGCATGTTAAATGTGTAGATGATACCGAACTGGGAGGATTTATCACTGTATGTAAGGATAGCATTCTATGATTTCAGGGAGATCTTCATGAACTTGAGACAAAATTATGTTCTTTTAAGGAAAAAAGAAAAAGATTCAGTGCGGTGAGGGTGTTGATCATATTAGTCATGAGCATAAGAATATACATAATTAGGAAAAATCAACTCTTGAAACTGTGAGTGCGTACAAATGATACAATAGTCATAGTGGTCCACAAAAAAGACAAAAGAACATAAACGAGGTCATAGCAGCACTCATGACTAGGAGCGTAATGTTAAAACATAAACCTTTGGTAAAGTGCACTTTACTCTGTTTTGGGCATCACACTTGAAAAAAAGACTGGGATCAATTGGATAAAGTCTAGGAGAGAATTAAGACTAATCAGAGGTACCAAACCCATTGTTTCCTAAGAGGAGAGGAACTGGCATTTTTTGGGTTAGCATAGTGGAAACCGAGTGGACTCATGAAAATTCCTCAAATGTATGGGCAGCCACTGCAAAGAGTAATGAAGATGGTCTATTCCGATGATTACTTGGAAAAAGGAAAGAATACATAAAAATGTATCAAAGCATAATTTGGTTTAGATGTTTTAAAACATCTTCTAACAGTCAGAGTGATGAAGCATTAGAATATTGCTTTGGGAAACTGAGGAAGCATTGTTATAAGAAGTTTTAGAGCAGGTTATGCAAATGTCTTTGTGAATCATAAGCTACAAAGGATGGATTAAATGGTCTAACACCCTACCCACTTTTATTTTTTTACTATTCTGTGATTATTGTAGTGTTATGCATAAGGATACTGTATGGGTAATAAGTCTTTTTGGAACGAATCTCTATCTCACTGAAATCACCAGAATGAAGCTCTAATCCACAAATGACTGGAATACATTTGTGTCAGTCATGATTTTGAGCTTCTTGGGTTTTCCTTCAGCACAGTTAAGTGAATAATTTGTATTGGTAAAAAGGTTAATGGAAAATGATTGCTCACTCTGCTACTCAAGAGGTAGGCACAGTCCTGTGGAATGTATCTGGCCAAAAATAACTGGGGAATGTTTGTACAGTTTGGTTAGAAAAGTACATTGCACTTTGAAATTAGTCTGTCATTAGCATGTGTGGGATTTATTTTTTTTCTACTCTTGCTATATTTTTACTGCATTGATTCATGCTTTTTATATTATTGGGCTGAAGTGATGCCAAGTTTTACATTTTTAACTCCCTTCAAACTACATATTGTGCGAATAAATTCCATTTTTTTCCCTTATTCTTCAGTAGGCTTTCTCTGCTCAAAATTGCATTATGAACCACTGCAGTTCAAAAGTTTTCCTTAATGAAAGTTGAGTGGTTTTGCCATTGAATGCAAGAAGAAGAAAATGAGTTTCGCATATTTTAGGGATATTCTGTAGCAGACAATCCAAATGCATTTTGATTTAGTTCAGATTGGAATGAAACTTGAGAAATTAAAGGTCTAGTATTTGGTATAAATTTTGGGGGCTTAGCTATGCCCTGTATCAACCCCGCAATATCTGTTCCTTCTGTTCTGTTCTTCTCTTAAAAAAGGAAGGATGGAAAGGAAGGAGGGAGGCGAAGGAAGGAAGGAGGGAGGCGAAGGAAGGAAGAAAAAGAAAAAAGGGGGAGGGAGGAAGGAGGGAGGGAAGGAAGGAAGGAAGAAAGAAAGAAAGAGGGAGGAAGGAAGGAAGAAAGAAAGAAAGAGGGAGGAAGGAAGGAAGAAAGAAAGAAAGAGGAAGGAAGAAAGAAAGAAAGAGGGAGGAAGGAAGGAAGAAAGAAAGAAAGAGGGAGGAAGGAAGGAAGAAAGAAAGAAAGAGGGAGGAAGGAAGGAAGAAAGAAAGAAAGAGGGAGGAAGGAAGAAAGAAAGAGGGAGGGAGGAAGGAAGGAAGAAAGAAAGAGGGAGGGAGGAAGGAAGAAAGAAAGAGGGAGGGAGGAAGGAAGGAAGAAAGAAAGAAAGAGGGAGGAAGGAAGAAAGAAAGAAAGAGGGAGGGAGGAAGGAAGGAAGAAAGAAAGAGGGAGGGAGGAAGGAAGGAAGAAAGAAAGAAGGAGGGAGGAAGGAAGAAAGAAAGAGGGAGGGAGGGAGGAAGGAAGAAAGAAAGAAGGAGGGAGGAAGGAAGAAAGAAAGGAAGAGGGAGGGAGGAAGGAAGAAAGAAAGGAAGAGGGAGGGAGGAAGGAAGAAAGGAGGGAGGGAGGGAGGAAGAAAGAAAGGAGGGAGGGAGGGAGGAAGAAAGAAAGGAGGGAGGGAGGGAGGAAGAAAGAAAGGAGGGAGGGAGGGAGGAAGGAAAGAAAGGAGGAGGGAGGGAGGAAGGAAGAAAGGAGGAGGGAGGGAGGAAGGAAGAAAGGAGGAGGGAGGGAGGGAGGAAGAAAGAAGGAGGGAGGGAGGAAGAAAGAAGGAGGGAGGGAGGAAGAAAGAAGGAGGGAGGGAGGAAGGAAGAAAGAAGGAGGGAGGGAGGAAGAAAGAAGGAGGGAGGAGGGAGGAAGAAAGAAGGAGGGAGGGAGGGAGGAAGAAGAAGGGAGGGAGGGAGGAAGAAAGAAGGAGGGAGGGAGGGAGAAAGAGGGAGGGAGGGAGAAAGAGGGAGGGAGGGAGGAAGAGGGAGGGAGGGAGGAAGAGGGAGGGAGGAGGAAGGAGGAGGGAGGGGGAAGGAGGGGGAGGGGAGGAAGGAAGAGGGAGGGAGGAAGAAGGAGGGAGGGAGGAAGGAGGGAGGAAGGAAGAAAGAAAGAAGGAGGAGGGAGGAAGGAAGAAAGAAAAGAAGGAGGGAGGGAGGAAGGAAGAAAGAAGAAGGAGGGAGGGAGGAAGGAAGAAAGAAGGAGGGAGGGAGGAAGGAAGAAAGAAGGAGGGAGGGTGGGAAGGAAGAGGGAAAAGAAGGAGGGAGGGAGGAAGGAAGAAAGAAAGAAGGAGGGAGGAAGGAAGAAAGAAAGAAAGAAGGGGGAGGGAGGAAGGAAGAAAGAAAGAAGGAGGGAGGGAGGAAGGAAGAAAGAAGAAGGAGGGGGGGAGGAAGGAAGAAAGAAAAGGAGGGAGGGAGGAAGGAAGAAAGAAAGAGGGAGGGAGGAAGGAAGAAAGAAAGAGGGAGGGAGGAAGGAAGAAAGAAAAGAGGGAGGGAGGAAGGAGAAAGAAAGGGGAGGGAGGGAAGGAGGAAGAGAAAGAGGGAGGGAGGAAGGAAGGAAGAAAGAAAGAGGGAGGGAGGAAGGAGGAAGGAAGGAAGGAAGAAAGAAAGGAGGAAGGAAAGAAAGAAAGAGGGAGGGAGGAAGGAAGGAAGGAAGAGAGGGAGGGAGGGAGGAAGGAAGAAAGAAGGAGGGAGGAAGGAAGAAAGAAAGAAGGAGGGAGGGAGGAAGGAAGAAAGAAAGAGGGGAGGGAGGGAAGGAAGAAGAAAGGAAAGAGGGAGGGAGGAAGAAAGAAAGAAAGAAAGAAAGAAGAAGGAGGGAAGGAAGGAAGGAAGAAGAGAAAACAAAATTTAAGCTTCATGCTGGAAGTGGATTTCACAATGAGTAAAAGCTTAGTAGAAGTGAAGCCTAAAATTCTCCAAAAAGCAACTTTATGCAGGTTTTTAAAATCACATTCACATCTTAATGCGATACTTTACTTCAATACTTCGGATCCCTCTAAATAACGAGCAAAGTGTGGTGTGAAAAATTAGATGTTTTGGAAACATTAAGTGAAAGACAGAGATTTGTGGAGTGAATGAAGCATCCTGCCAGGATGCAAAATCATTTCAGGCAAAGAAAATTGAGTCCAAGCTGTTAGGCATGCTGTGGGTATCCTGTTTGGGCAAAGGAATGAAACGCTAGATTGGAACATTCTCTAAAGTGTGCGAGCCCAGCTGGTATTATATTTCATTTTGTGGTTGCTAGCACAGTCACACTGACAGAAGTTTTCAGCTACAGTTGGCAACTTCCAGAATGCTATTCTCCTCAGGGCAGTGAAATTTGCTCCTAAAATCTCAAGTCATGAAAGGTCATGGAGCCAAACATGTCAATAGAGCCTGCCTGAAAGCATTAGGTCTGGGAAAAACTCATCTGATCACTGCTCTTAACATAGCTTTAGTGAGCTGCTAATTCCATGTTAGAGAAGCAATGTGTAGGTGTTTCCCTTTTATCGGCCAGGTTCTGCCTGATCTTGACTCAGAAAAAGAGCAAATACTGGTGCATAAAGGAAACGGGGACCATAATGTGGATGACCAGCTTGTCCTGGTCAAGCCCAGCGGTGCAAGATATATTGCATGAAAAAGTAGTATGGGCTGTATAAAATCTGTGTAGATCTGTGAACCTCCTGTTTAAATGCCAATAATACCATGTGTGTAGGAAATAGTGCATGTGTAGCATTTTAAATAAGTATGATGTTCTAATTATGATGTTAGAGTGAAGTAATCTCCAGTGTCATACAGCTGTGTGGTCATAAATTCTGACAAAGGCATCATGCTGAGCGGTCTGACTTGTTGTTGCATTTTACAATGCTGCAGGCAGGAGAAGAAGTGGAAGCCAAAATTTATAGGCTCAAAAATCTTGATTTGTTGGAAAACAGTAAGTTTTAAGATAGTTTGTTGATGTTTAAAACCTGGGAGACAAAGTTTGTTATAGATGCAGAAATTTCTTTTCAATACAAGTTGAATAAAGTTTGAAATTAAACTGTGCTAGTGAGAAAAATTACTTAATATAAATTGCTTTTAAAAACAGAACAAGATGTCAGGAATAGTTATCATAATGTTCACTCATAAAACCATGATATACTTGGTAGACCACATCAAACTTAAGTATAAATAGCATTTTAGACTTTTCATTTACACTTGTATGGTTGTGTTTCATCGAAGACTAATTTTTAAGGCAGAGCAATATCAAATAATTGCTCCTTATCAATTCTGTAGACAACCTCATAGCTGCTAAATAGTCAGCTAAGGGCATTTAGCATGTACCGAACCTGAAAATGCAGGCGCTTTTCAGATGATATACAGTAACTGCAAAATGATTAGTATGTTGTGCCCGATGCCAAAACCTTAGAGAGAAAACTACTATATGCAGCACACATTTGTGCAACTTAACTTTGTTCTTAGCCATGGATGTATTGATTCAGGCTTTGAACAGACAAAGAATGTGCACGGGGGACGTTTGACTTCCAGAGTCAAAGGGTAACATCTTAGCTCAAACTGCGGCTAAAGCTGCCAAGATGGTCCCTCTCAAGCACACAGAGGGCAAAGGGAATGGGGCTGACAAATGTGATTCAAACACTGTTTAAAATTTTAAGATGATTTCCCTCTCCCTACCTGCCCCCCCTCATCCTCTGCCTGCTGTTGTAGTTATTGGTTGAAACCTAAGAGACCTAAGAAAATTTGACAAGGTGCGTGGGAAGACTTAGTTGAAATGCAGAGGAACGCTAGGGCAGCGGGGTCCGTATGCTGGAAATAGCTGACAGATAAAGCACATCCCTTAGTTACAGCTACATCCTATGGGATTCTGCAACTTTATTAATACTAGACAAATCTGATAGCTAGTGGCACAAAACATACTGTTTTGTTAAGGAAACTTTCACCTCTCTGAACTGCGAAAGTCCTGCCTAAACTCAAAGGATTCCTTAACTGAAATGTCTATGGAAGTTCTTGTATGTGAAGACTAGAAAGCCTTTATGGACACAGTCTCACTGGTTTCCTCTGAGGTGGGGTATTGATATTGTCCCCCTCTACTTTTGGAAAGCATTGACGTGTAGGAGAACTGATGTTTCTAAAGACTGTTTTTTTTTTTTTCCAAGAGGTTTCTCATCCAAAAAGATTTGGATACTTTTGATCTAGATTTTCAGGATTTAGCATGGAATTTTTATGTGATGTAAACCTGTACTTAGGGGTTGTTATTCATGTGGCTATGACATGCAAGCCTAATGAGCTTTGTTAGTCAGCATATTTTCAGTATCAGTTAATTCATGTCTAAGCTGATTATAAATGCATTAAAAAAATCCCTTCTGTGCTGAAACAATTAACAATGCACCTGCACGTGTTTTTATGTATACCAAAATGCATTTATATTTGCACAGAAACTTGGCACAACAATGCAGTAGTAGTATGGAAGGCAGCAGCAATAGCGGTTACCAAAACATGATTTTTAAGGGTTAATATCAGGCACCTAAACAGAAATATTTTGGGGGTTTTTGGTTTGGGGGTTTTTTGGGTCGGTTTTATTATGTGTTTTTCCTGAAAAATCTGGTACATTGCATCATGATTTTCCTTGATTTTGCAGAAGTTTATGGCAGGTGACAGCTTGAATCCATATTTGAGCATTAATACTCATAAGGCTGTATCACAATAACCAACTTACTGTGTCAGTCTAAGCTCAGAAAATACTTACTGAGCTCCAACATAGTTTTGAAATTGGTGTTTACTGCTTGTATTAAATTGCAGTCAATCTAAGAATGACTTCTGACCACCTCTAACAGTTGGAAGCAGTGACAGAACTTCTGAAGCACTTGAAATGAACTTTAAATGAATAAACAAGAAAAGGTGTACTTTATGAAGAAATTAAAAAAAAAAAAACAACCTAAACTACAAATTAAATATTAGCTGAAAACTTTCAGTAAAATACTGTGTTCTTTTAAAAGTGTAACAAATTTCAGCAATACCTGCTTTTGAGGGGCTGTAACTATGTCCAGAAAAAAAGTAATCTGTGATACTTAGTTATATGACATTTATCTAAGATAGTGAGAAGGGTCTCAATAGGGTGTGGTTTTTCCCCCATTCCGCTTTTAAGGAAGATCACTCTTCAGGGGTGGAGGAGTGGGAAGGAGGAATATTTAGGTAATTGCATTCCATTAGGAAAATATTACAGAGCAGTTGTGTTTATTTCAGAGTTGTGTGACTCATAATTTGCAATAACCTGTCCTGGAATTTTACCCTTTTTGCTGTAGTCTACAATTTCTACATGTAGGTCATTGTTTTCCTAAACTGAACCTGTTATTCAGAAACATTTCATTTTGTATGCCTATTTCTTAGAATGTGTTTTTAATTTAATGTATTAATGGTAAATTGATTACGCGAACATTTCATTTGGATAGGCACTGTCAAGGCTGTGATTTTTAGCTACGATTGGTTAGATGTATTATATTGGTTCTGATCCCAGGGTGAATGAACACTTAAAACACTTTTGCTGTGAACAAACTTCATTATGAATGTAAAATTAATTGCCCACAAGGTTTTTCTTGTAACATCTTTTCATGTTCAATTTCCATGAACATTCATGCCAATTAAAATCTGTTGCTCAAGAAAAGCAAAAGCAGAAGAGGCCAAACATTACCAAAGCAAGTTTCTTGAAAAACTTGTCTTTGCAAACCTAGAACAATTCTTGGAACATTAATTTGAGTCTACGTTACAGCTAATGTTAAAAGTATTGGTATTTCAAAGCTTCATTTTTAGCCACAGCATATTTTACAGATATCAGAAAAGAAACTAATGAGTAGGAACACCGATGCTAAAAATAAATCAAAGCCTCCCTCTCATTTTAATAAAATACTGGTTTGCTCATATATGAGAGATCTCTGTACTCTAAAATATTTTTGTTTATTGTGTAGATGGGTGGTGGTATGAGTAGTTATTCCAATGGGCAATGAACGTACAGTTAGCAAAAAGATTTAACTTTGTCTGAAATTGTAACAGCAGAATTTTCCTGAAAACTGGCGAGTTAAAGCTACGTGCTTCAATCTTTCTTTATAGTTTTTCTTACACAACTGGAATTTGGTGATGACCATGAGGTGGTCACCATGGGAGGGCTGCAGGGTGGCTTCTTCAACCGTAGTGTGAGGTGGCAGCTCAAGGCTGCAGGGCTGGATCCTGCAGCCAGTTGCCACATGGAGCCCAGCAGCAGGGAGCAGGACAGGGGACGTGCACACAGCACACGCTGGTGGGCAGCTTGTGTTGCATTTGAACCACTGTTTTAAATGGCAAGAGCATTCAGATGAAATACAGGAAAAGAGTGAAAATGTGTCCACTGTTTGTAACAATGTGGAATTGTTGACATACAAAGCAGGCACTTTGGCAAAGGATAACTTACTTATTTTCTAAGGTGGTCTGTACTTTTCCTATAATTTCTTAGTCAGGACCCCAAGGTGTTGACAGCACAGACCAATGGTGGGTTTAAGGCATTGAAAGTAAAAATTCTGCAATAATTTGCTTTCTCCCTGGCTTGACCTTGCTCGCAACGCTGATAGCAGAGGTGAACTGCTGGCTCTTCTCACTGAGGCTCCCAGCTGAGGTGGCTTAAACAGTTGACAGGGCAAATGATTGAGGCCACAGTGTCAGAAAAATGATCGAGGGTAGGACTTGCACACTCTGTAAGAAGCAACGTGGTCTTTCCCTGACAGAGGCAGTCAAGGGGACCTAAGGCTGACAACGGTGTCACTCAGTTGACCTTGCTAGACCTGCAGTTTCCTTAAGATGGAGTTGTGCTGAATATGATTACATTTTTCTCTACTTGTCCTACAGTGTCCCTTTTCCATACAACTGCTGTACAGCATACACAGTCTTTACTCCGTATTGTATAACACGCAGTGTCACTGTAACTGTCTGAACCTCAATTATCCAGAATTAGTTATCTAAAAAAGGGTCTTGTCCCCTGACACGTCTGTTACTTAGACTGAAAATTGTGTTATCAAGATGTATTAAATGTCCATTGCTCTTCAAGTTTCCCTCTGGGAACCTGCAGTAGTCCAGGTCACCTTTTACTATGCTTGGGTACAAAGTTATGCAAGTTAAATATTTTTTTTAAAAAGCACAGGTTGCTGAACAGGCTTGCTGAATAAATAATCAAGCTTGTCCTCCTGGGACCCACTATGGTAGTGAATGTGTCACTTAAGTTCTGCATAAACTTTGCTCTGATTGCTGTCTTGCATGATTTACCTGCTCATTTTTTCTTATCCCTTTGTTCCCCCTTATCCTCTCAGTTCCTTACTTAGGCAAGAAAGTGTGCGAATGTTTCACAGTGGGTTTTCAATAAATATTTGTTAGAACACAGAAACTACATTTCACCCTTAGATAATTTTATTCTGTCACATTTAGCCATTTGACACAGTTTTCATTCAGGCAAATGTTCACTAAAATGTTCCAAGCTCTCCTAGGCCTGGATTTACTGGATATATTTTTTTAATGAGAAGGGACACTGCCTTATGCAGTAGGAAAAATAAACGTTCTCCAAACTTCAGAGTCCTCCCAGATGTAATGAAACTGAATAGAAGGATCTGTTCCATATACCTTTTTCTAAGACTTAAGATGCACTTTTCTATGAATATCATTTGACTCACAAGGCATGAGAAAATACTAAATGAATTTTGTGACTAGCTTATGTAACCCCCAAACCAGTGTGAATTTCACATATCTAATACAGCAAAGTGTTTCAACCAATTCATACAGCCCAGGTCTCACAGAAAATGATGGAAATCAGGAATTTAAAGCGAGAAATCTGGAGAAAGTATAATCAGTTTAGAAAACTTCTTATGAGCAAAGCATAAGGTAAATTATTCACTCTGATTTACTTACTCAGCTTGCAAACCTTCCATGATGTTACTTTTCCAGCTCTACAAATCTAATAATTTGACTTTTAGGAGCATCAACTTATCTTCCTCTCATTACATCATAGAGCTTTTACAATACGCCCTGCTTGTTATACCAAGTAATTGTTTCTATCAGCATTATCTTCTCCCTTCTTATCCATCATCTCTCTGATAACATCCTATTTCTTTGCCAGCTCTGTTTCACAGCGTCTGCATCGTATTAATAATAGCACAGATGGAAAAGTTCTGTGAGGTCACTCAGTACAATCCATTTCCTGATGCAATGTTGGGCTTTTATATATTCTCCAATATATGTAGCCTGATGGTAAATGAGTCAAGTGACTGGATTTTCACAGTCTCATTCAAGTCTTAATGCAGTATTTTTTTCTTCAATCTTTCTCCCCTTCTGCCTTTTTATATTTCTTCTGGTAGCTAAAAAGTGCTTCATGACAGATAAGAAATTGCATAGGCTTATGAAATCTCTGGCACAGAGTCAGGCACATCATATTCTTAACAGCATTATTAATATGTTAACAGGTGGAAGCTTATTATTGTTTAGTGCTTTAAGTGTGAAATGTCTCATACTTCTTTTTTTTTATTCACTTATGTAGTTTCCAGTTAACTTGATTAACAGCTTAGGCTGTTAACTTCTTAAATTGTTTTATTGTACAAAGACAAAATATAGTAATCAGAAATTCGTTTGGTTTTGATTCAGCTACTTCACCCACTTGGGCTTTTAGTCTGCACAAAATCTAACTGAATGATTTTTTTTTTTCAGTGTTGAATAGCTTTTTAATGTTGATTGCCTAATAAAACTGGCAGAAAACAAGCAAATGAAAAAGGTAGGGAATGTCACAACAACCGAAGCAGTTGCTTGTTCCAATTGTGCAAAGTAGCTTCCCATATCTTGTCAGCAGGCATTGCATCGAAATAAGAGATTTTAACTATTTACTGACTGATGTAGCCCCTTTTAGGCTTTTTACAAGCTAGGTGTTTAGAGTGGTGAAAATTGCAACAACAGAATAAAGCCAGAGCCAGAGTGTGTGCGTGTGTCAGGGTAATGCTGTGTAGCCCAGTTTTCTCTTTTTGCTCATATAACTATTTGGGTTTTGGTTTTGAGTATCCTGTGAAAGCTCTGACTCTTTCAGGAAGACTTAGAATTGAAAATAACGTTAGTGTTATATACTGAATAAATTGGGTATTCAAATCTAAATTACCAAATCCACAGGCATATGCTTCTGTTTAGAGGCAGTTTAATGTAATGTCAAAAGTGAAAGTAAGTTGTGGCCTGGCAATTGTCCCTTCAAGTGATGTTGGCCAAGTGATTTTATTTTAAAATAGTGTGTCTGTTTCTTTTCTCATGCGTTATTCAAATTAGATCTATAGGAGAAAAATTATTTCCTGCGCAGTGTTTGCAGAGTAGCTAGTGGAACAGGGCATCATTCTGTTGTCTTCTGGAATATAAATTTCATTTGCAAATATAAATTAAGGAACCTACAGCTATTGTACACAGAATTCCCTAATAAAATTCCTGGTTAGAATGATCCTCCTAAACTGTGCATCTCAAATACATTACAGAGAGCCAGTATTGATCCCTCGCCCCCTACTTTGCACATGCGCAGTGACCTAAGGCTATCTGTACCCCAAAGATACAGGCCGAGACTACGCCGGAGGGCAGTCTTCGCAGGTAGACTGGTAGACTACCCAGAGGGGTAGTCTTCATTTATAGTAGAAGTTCTCCTCGTGTTAGAAATTTCTGCCAGTTCAGAAATGTTAGTCAAGTCTTTTTTTAATAAGGCTTCTCGATGAGCAAATGAATGCAATGCAATAATGCATTTGCAGTGTACGTGCGTTGACATGATTTTACTGCTACTGCTTTATTTTATTTGGGAACTAGCAAAACTTCTATTTCTAGAATCAACTGTTTTGCCATCATAATGTTGTACCTACAGCAGACATGATGATAGCTATACAAGGTGACATTTTTAGGGCTTATAATTTGCAAAAGACACCTATTCAAACTAGTTGAAATGTTAAGTATATGTTATTGCTCCACAAGCACTTAAAGGTAATATAATCCTGCACTGGAAGAAGCTTTTCCTTCCCTTCCATTTGAGCTGACTGTGAAATGAACCAGACGAGATGTTGCTATGGCTTAAACTGGTGTTATTTCCCCCCTCCAGTTTGGTTTGAAATCCATTGATTCCCCATGTGCGTCATTTCAGAATGGTTTGAAGACTTGCACTTGTACAAGGGGGAGTGCAAAGAGGGGAAGTGAGAAATGAGGAGCTAAGTGTGAAATGGGCATCTTTTGCATTGGTACAATTTCTGCCAGGTTAAACTACTTGCAAAATTTAAGTGTTACCTATGTTATGCTCATATAGTGTTCAGGCGATGAAGAAGTGGGGGTTAGATTAGTTTTAGGGATCCTCCAGGTGTTAAAAATTCTAATACATTTCAAGTTTAATATCGGTCAAATGTTTTCAGTGTTCTTTCAGTTGTTTACATCTCTTCCTGAATATTTGTGGGATGTTATCCTGTCATGCTCTTATTTATGTCACAAATAACTGTTATTGCTCTTTTGCCAACAAGCTGCTCTAGGAGATTTTTCTCAAAATTGTAAGATGAACTCTGCATATTTTAATAAGTCTGTGGGCACTATTGTTAATTACTAACATTCTTAATTTTTTAAGAAACAAGGTTTCTATCACACTGCATCTGCTTTACTGGCTTCATTTTTCTGTGAAGTCGTAGCACTGATTATGTCGTCCTAATCAATGGAAAGAGCTGGCTTTCCGAGTCTGTGGGTTTGCCCTTCATTTAGTTTTTGTAACTTGCGCCAAAGCTAATTTCAACTTTCTTTTTGTTCTTGTGATTACTTTTTAGGGTCAAAAAGAGCTCCTGCTAGTCCTTTTATGTGGAAGCACTTTCAGGACAATAAAATCAGTCACTGATACCGAGGTGCTGTTTTGTACAGTGTAGAAACTCTGTATCTACCAAAAAGATCAGATCCTAAATAAGGATCTTCTGATATCAAAGGTAAGTTCAAAGGTGGTAAACAGTAGGAACGGGAATACTGTTATGCACTGTCTGTGGTGGAAAAGGTACTGCAAGCCCCATCCTTTATGCATCAGGCCACCACATGCTTATCCGGGGTCTCATACGTGGCCTTGGTCGGCTTGCTGAGGGCCCAGGTTCCCTTACCTTGGGAAAATGTGAGATAAATCAATTTAGCATAACACATTTCAAACAAATCAAACTTCTGCTGTTTCATTTGTCATGTTACAGCTAGAGGAAAGAGCGAATGCTACCAAACATGTCAAGCCACCACTATGCTATCAGGTAGCTGAGCCGTTAGTCTCTGCTGGTGTTTGCAAAAACATGGCAATAGTTACTTCAAGGATTTCTGTGACTCCTTGTGAGGCGTTTTATAAAAAATATACAATTCAGATGGGGTGTTACTAAATGGTAATGAATTGATCTCTTTTATTTCCAGCTTGATCTTTTGGAATGTTTTTCTTGGTGGTGCACCTTATTTCTGGTGCTAGGAATTAGTGCTGCTGTGTTAAACACTGCTTGTTTTCAGAATGTTTCATTCATGAGTGACCATGCTGATGCAGGTCTTTTGTTACAGTGAACATGGAATACTACCTAATGTTAAATGGTAAGGCTTTATAGGTAAAAAATTATTTCAATCTGGTATTTGTGGTGGTAATCTACTGCCTTTTAGTGAGATAGCTGCTACTTCTTATTCTCTTTCAGCCCCAGCTTGTCTATGTTGTTCTTTTGCAATATTTCTGAAGGGTAATATTTTTGAGGGTGAAATATTTATGTCTGAGTGTACTCTAACTTTAGATGTGAGACTGCATCTAAAGGTATCTAACTGCATAGTTGCCTTAGGTTGCCCCACAATCAGCAAGGAGATGGGCTTCAATTTCCAATTAGTAGAGGGGAGGCACTTTCTGAGGAGTTTATAAACAAGACAAAGCCCCCACTAACATGTGCTAGGAGACAGAGAAGGGAGGATTTGGAGGAAAATCACGGTTGATGGATGCAGTTGGATTTGGTAGCTTGCACAATAGCCGATGCAGGCAGCGCTCTGCTAAGAAGAACCTCAGAGCAGTGTCAGAGCCTTGGCACGTTGAGCGAGTTGCTATGGCTACTGGCACTCAACAAGCCAGGTGTTGAAATCGGGGAAGAAAAATGTAGCTATTGCATTCAAAGTTATGACACTTGCTATTTTTCTGCTCTTTCTTTTAAAGGTTGTTAACTGTCATTTTTCACACAAGCTATAAATTGGCTCTTTTGCTGAGGTTCCAATGTGGAATTTAGACATTCGTGTGCCTTCTCTGTGAATTCCTAATTTGATGTCATTGGCATTTTGCTTTGGGTTTTCTTGGAGGGGGGGGAATAGAAGGTAGGAGAGGAGGGTGAAAGAAGAGAGGGATTTTAATGCAGGGCTGATCCTTTTCTTACACGTGTTTCATTTCTGAAATAGTATATGTAGAGTTTGTCCAGATTTAAAGGCTAAATATCCCACTGTTTAATCCAAATTTATATGGCAGAGGCTTGTATTTTGATATCCAGTATACCAAATTAATTATGATTTGGAGCCAAAACTATTAAAGTGCTGTTTGAAGAATGCCTGACAGCCTATTCTGTACCAACGCTCACCTAAATACTGAGTCAGATGCCGATGGATCTATTGCACAGCTACAAGATCCCTGTAATATACTACATTGCGTATGCTACTGACTGAAAACCTTTAAAATATCCTAGATTATGAAATAAGTAGTTTCTTGTGACTACCCCAGAAGCAGCAGTTTTATTCCCAAACAGAATTTTTCTAAAATTCAGTAAAAGCTGTATATAAAATCAATTGTCATGATTATTGCAGTTGATGTTTTACCTACAGAAGTCTTACACATGAATGCTTAGTGATAATTGGAGTGACATCTTTTATTTAAAGAATATAATGCCCTTTCTCAAGTGCAATGTATTGAAATTCTTGCTCATAGCAAGAGAAAAGAAAGGCAAACCATCTTCCAGTAAATAAGTGAAAAAAGTGTCTGCTAAATGCAACAAAGGGAGCCAATGGTTTGTTTTGTGTTGGTTTCCTTTTGTTCAAATATAAAGGTATATAAATTATAAGGTTTTATGTCTGTCAAACATTTTAGATTCCAAGGAAGTTAAAACAATACTTGTATCCTACCCTTGTGCTTACTGGCCATTCCTTAAGATAAATAATTTGTAGTAACTTTCTGGAGGTCTGGAAATATTCCTTCAGAGACATACTCTGTTGTCCTTAAGTCACTGTTGCCCAGAAAAATTCAATGAAGTTCATGTAAACGGTCAGGAATTTTTGCCCATTGCGGGAGTGCCGTAACTCTGCAGTCAAACTCTCACACAGTAAACGCGTAACAGACTTTGATCTTTTGTGTGCGATAGTAATGATTTCTGACTTGGAATCCCAGTACAAGGAATCAGAAAAATCGTATTCTGGGTATTTATGAACGTCTTGGAATAAAAACCCCCAAAACACTGTAGAGAGGATTGTATTATCAAATTTTGTAATTGTGATTTCTGCAATATTTCTTTGTTTTTATACATAGTTTTTATTAAAAAAAAATCCTTAATACATTAAAGTAGTAAAAATATAGTGAATGTGTAGGTGTTAAAAACAAACAAACAAAAAACCTGAAACAGGTAGGATTTGGAACTGTGTTGGGGTGTCTTGTTTGTCTGCACATGCATAGCTAAAGATACACTTTGACGGTTTAATTGAAATTGCTAACAGGGTCAGATCACCTTTTTATCTTCAGGCAATAGTTGGTTTTAAAGTTTATTTGCTCTGTTTTGTCTTTGTGATGTCAAGAGAATATAATCTTGAAAACATCAATTAAGTAACTTTTCTGAGATGATGCTGAAGTCCAGCATCATGATTTACCCATGGCATTTGAGCAGCAGTTATTGTGCGAGCAACAGTTATTGTGCAAGCACCATCTCTTTAGAAAGCATGCCGGGAGTCTAAGTAATTTCTCAGGCTAGTGAAAAATGATAAAAATGCATTAATGTTCTTTATTAAGTGGGGTTTTTTCTATGCATTTTTGGGTCTGATATTTTCAGCAATATACCTATATTCCAGGAAACACAGTAGGAACTGAACCTTAAACCCTTCGCAAAGCCCAGTATATGGTACACTTTGGTTTTTCTCTACAAAGTTCTTGGTGGAAATAACCAAAATATTTTTGTTCTATATCAGAATTGTCTTCGTAAATATCTTACTGGCTTTTGTCAGGCAATGCTGTCATCCTCTCTTATCCTTTTATTGATACTTTATAAAATACCTTCTTTCTCTCTTAACCACACAAAACTCTGTAGAAATTACCCAAAAAAACCTATTCTGCATAAGAGTTTTATATTCCTCCTTTGTGATGTTTTGAAGTGCTATTACAGTGTATGGGAAGTCTTTCAGATTTGTATTCCGTTGATATTACAGAAATGTGGCTGTCTACAGTGAGGTGGAAGAGTGTACAAGGAGAGCGATATGGGTAGGGGAACAGCAGGTGGGAACAGCACGACTCTACAGTCATCAGGAAGCAGCAGAGGCTCTTTCTTTGCTCTCAATTTCACCTACATGTACCAAGAGAGGGATGCTGCTAAAACAGCTTCTGCCAACTGAGCAGGGAGGAACTGAGAAGGCTGCTGAGCTTGCGGTCTGTATGAGGTGCAGGAGGTGATAAGGCAAAACATTGGGTGTAAGACGGTGGTACACCTCTTGTTATGTCTCCCCAGTGGAAACGCCAATTTATTATCACAGACAGTTTTGTCCACACTCTGTGGGGATAGGAAGATTGTCCTCTCTTTCTGCAGGGTGGGTAAGGGCAATTTCTCCTTTTGTTTATAGCTAAAATTAGGTCTTGTGATGAAGCGTGTATTTCCCCACTTCTCTAGACAGTGCCATCTCCTCTGATTTATTTTTCAAATCTTCAGAAGAAACCTGAAGGGATAAAAGAAACTCCATTTTTAAATAGGACCTTTGTGCTTTTAGGCTTTCGGAGAGCAATTGCTACATCAGAAAAATATGTTGAGTGTAAAGATTTCCAGATCAAAGGGAAGTTGAATCTCGTCCCTCTTAGAGGAATGGTGGCAATATACCAAAGCATTACATGACAGACTGAAACTTAGACAATTAGCACTATGCATATAATCAGCATCTCATCCAGAGGTATTGTACGCACATATCTGACAATGTTAGAAAGGTAGCAGGTTTGCCTGGATCCGCAGTCTCCACTGCCTTTTTATCCCACAGTCTCAAAACAAAAACATTCTTCTGAACACTGACCCTTTGTCGTGTCAGAGTAAATGCCACAGATGCAGCAGATACTTGGTGGAAAGAAAACTATGTTTTACATTACCGATATTGTGAGAACAGCATAATTATAGGATATTATAATTATAGAATAATTTAAGTTAGGACCCCAGAGGATCCTGCTCGAAGTTAGGACCAATTAGAGCAGGTTGCTCAGACTGTTAAGTCAAGCTTTGAAAAGCTCCAACGATATAGATAATTTCCACAACCTCTCTGGGCAGTATGTTCAGTGTTTGATGATTCTCAAAGTGATGCCTTGCTCCCCTCCCGTATAAAATCACAATTTTTCCAGGTTGCAAATTGTGTCTATCACCTTTAAGTGAATTTTGATACATTTTGCATTTTCTAAAAAATAAAAAAATAAAATATAAAAAACCCCAACCTTGCAAAATGGATGCCTGGGTAAGCTTGGCTATGTGATTGACTCTAACACACTGTGGAAAGACTACTGGCTTTCAAGATCTCAAGTCACACCTAAACCAGGTAGGCTGATAGAGCATGGGTATGTTACACTATGCAGGTGACTCTATGGCTGATCTCAGAAGGTGTTTTCAAGAGACTTACAAATGGCCGCGCTGTCCATTTCCAATCCTTTCAGTTCTGCTAAGTTCATTAATACAATTACTAGAATTTGTTGCCCTTGATAATGGTGAAATACAGATACTGAGATAAAAGTACTTCTGTATTCTTCAGAAATAATTTTACTGCTATTTGTTTAAACGCACTCCTTGTTTTCTTTTACATAGCAGTTTTATGATATAAATTCCATAAATAAAAAAATCCAGTTTATTTCATATCAACTTACTAAATCTATCTTGAAACTTACTGACAAATTATTGCATTGACTAATCGGAATTTACAAAAAAATCTGTGCAAACTTAGTTCATTTTGCCCCTTGCATGTTGGAATACTTATTCTTGATCACCTGACAGCTGATCTTATTCCAGAGACTTCACTGAGCTGAAATTCTTTCACTTCTTTCAATTCCCTGTTGAATGCCTTATGTTGGTGCATTGAATAGAATAAACGTAATGCAAGACCACAGAACTAAAGAATGGATCCTAATATAGCTGGGAATCCTGGGTAATATGAACACGCAGTCATCTGTGTTGTGTAAAAACAGTCCTAAATATATATAAACAGACAGCAAGGTCAAAATTGTAGCTCAAACCATGATGACCAAAGAATGCAGAAAATAAAGTGTTAAGGAATAGAAGCTATAGGCATTGCTCCAATTACAATAACAATATTTTTTTTCTTATGGAATAGAGTGAAAATCTGTAGAACTAAATCACATGTTGATTTTACACGCTTGAGTTACAAATTGCACTTCTTGAGTACCTGTGAAAAATTCCTTTCTCTGAGCTTGGCAAAACTGCCTGAATATTTTTGAGTTTACCCTCTTCATTTCTCTGCATCTTTTTAGTCAGCTTGTCACTTCCAGCTCATGCATCTTCTGTAGCCACAGGTTTGACAGTTTGTGTCCTTGTGGTGTATTCAGTTTTTTCAAAGGTTTCTTTCTATTTTGTTTATAGCTGCAGTTCATCAGGCCTGTGTGGCAAGCATGTATTTTCAATTCTGTTTATTATTTCATTCAAATACTCACTTCCCTAATTGGCCCTTTGAAAGAACCTTAGCTTTCCAAAACATTTCTTCATATCATGCATTTTCAATGAATTAACAAGTAAGACACATGTAAATTAATCTTAATTTATAAGGCAATGGAGTTCTTAGCACTGACTGGGATCTCTGAAATCTTTCCAAATTAATCCTTTCCTCCTCTGGTATACTGAATAAATTGTTACACATTCATGCAAAATATATTCTAGGCAACGTTAGAAATTGTGTACAATTATTGATTCAATTATGGGTTGGACAGCTAAGGGCTTACATCGTCTCAGTTAACTACAGTGCACTGAAATTACATCTCTGTATAGTTTTTAAGGAGTTCATTTATGCTCATGACATAGACTGAAGACTTCATGTATATATTTCAGAAACTTTGTTCATTGAAAGTATACAACTGTAATAATTTCCAACATTTTATAGGTCTTTAGGAAATGCTAAGAATAACTTTAATTGAGAAGACAGACATGTTCCCAAAATGTAGATATATTTTAATTTACTTTTTTGGATCATAGGGATAACTACTTAGGAGACAGAATCATATCCCAGCTAGTCAAAGACCTTCCAGTTATCAGTCTGTGTAATCAATGCCACATATCCTCCTGTTAGAATCAAAATATAGCTAGGATCCAGTTTAAAAACTTCCATTTAGTTTGCCCCATCTTGCTACTGAATATTTCACTCTCCTTTTAAGTGACTGCTGTTGTAGGGATTTACTATGGGTGCCTTTTTTCTTTTTTTTTTTCCTCTCAGCAAAGATAGAGATGATGTTGGCAAAACCTGGAATTTATTATTCAAATTATAATTTGTTGATTGCAGCACACTAATCTTTCCCAGGTTATAGAAATACAAATCCACTTTGCACAGTGTAACAGTGTGAAATTACCAACATCTGGCAAGAAGCTCTTGGGGAGTTATCTCCATTTTCCTCAGATCTTTACGGAGGCTTCTCCAGTTCCTCTTCGCTGGCTTTCTTCTTTATTGCTGTATCCGGCTTCCAGATTAGGGCAATATTGTAATAATATCCAAATGGCTTTACTCTTTTTGAAAATGCGATTTCTCTGTTGGTTCCTGAATGTGCTAGAGAGACTGTACTACCTCATGTAGCTTTAATGTGAACTTCTCTTCATGCTTTGTCCTACGATGCTCCCATTCTTGAAACGCTTACATGGAGGATAATGAAATTTCTTACATTTGTCGCAGAGGTTAAAAGGTCCCTAATGAAATGGGTCTCCTATTCATTACAAACGCCTTTGGAATAAGTTAATTACAGCAATCTAACATAAGGTGCTATTGCAACATATACTACAGCATAAACTACAGAACACATATAGGTTACGTAGCATTTTAACTGTTCTTGTATGTCAGTAAAATGCTGGAAGCAAAAGCAAGGCTTGAGGCCTTGAACAAGGTTTTATTCTTTGTAACCTTCCCCAGTAACTGTTTTATGAAGTCAGGTTTCCATCTCCATGGGTGCATTGGACCTTTCTGGCTCCTGCAGAAGTTCTCCCCGAGCCTGTCAGTGGGCTGTGCCGCCCAGTTCTGCTGCGTTTTGATATCTAGTCCTCAGCAGTCAGTATTCGAATTATGAATGCTGAGCGTCGTTAGGTCCCTTGAGAAGCTCATGCTGGCTCTGGCTGAACTTTGAATTAGTTCAGAGCCCACTAAGTCAGCTGAAAGACCATTTGATTTCAGCTTGGTTTGGGATACAGCTTTTGAGCATATGAAAGATGTGTGCACGTTCTCTACAGACTACCTGCATATATTATTTTTTTCCGTCTGGGAGTGTTTCAATCTTAAATTAATACTGTGGAAGAAAATAAAATTAACTGATTTCAGTTAATCTCATGGTCCTGACTTCCTGCTAGGACTCTTGTTGTGGTGATTAACAGTATGAGAAAGGAGAATGAAATTTGATGTGTGGGCCGCCAGCCACGTTAGTCAAAGAATGATCTGTGCCAAAAATAGTCAGGAGCCTTTGGTGAAATAATGCTGGTATAACTGTTACTCTTAGTCGTAGATACAATAAGATTTAATTATCAAATCTTCACTTTTACAAGCAGTGTTTTATTTCTTGAGTAATTTACACCTACATCTACATGGACTGCAAGCATTGAAAGGTATTTCCTTTATCTTTTTTTTTTCTGAAAGGGAAGCTATATGTTTCGCTCCAATACTTTCTCGGGTATGAAAGGTGATGCTAGTGAACACAAACAGTCATCCTCCAGACAAGAAAATATTTCTCTCAGGTGTTATGATTTCTTGGTATTCAGAGACAATTCTGTTCTGTAATCACTGCAAATACCAAAGCACTGCCTTTCTCATCTGCTGTTCCCAGCACATGTACCTGAACAACAACGACACCTTCTTTGCATGTCAGGATGGTATACAAGGACAGTCCAGGATTGCAGCTACGATGCATATACAGAGGCAGCAGGCTTATCAAGACATATGTATATGTGCTTAAGTAGAATCTGGAGCAGATGTTCTGTAAAAAGTAAAACTTGCAACAAAACCAAGATTTTGAAGGGGTTCAATTTTTTTAATAAGCCCAGGTCCCTTATTTATGGATGTGTTGATTTTTCCCAGTGTGAGAGAGACCACATGTCATATTTCAAGACAAATTGTTGGCTGATGATTTTTTCCAAGAAATACTGGCTTAAGAAGAGTGATTATTATGCACAGTAGGTATAAATGAATTATTTATCAAACATGTTTTCATTCTTACTGAAAACACCGCTGATCTGTTTTTCTAAGTGCTTTATTGTAGTAGACATTTGCACACAAAGCGAGTCTTTACTTAAGTAAATGTTTATGTATCACCATTCATATGAAAAATGAAAGATATATTACAAACAGAATTGATCACGCTTTTTTGATTATGTGCTTTTTTAGAAAATGTATATACTTGTCAGAAAAAAAAAAAGATGTGGGAACAGATCTGTTTTGACAGAACCCATGTCAAAAAAGTTGTCCAGATGGTGGGTGGGTAACAGCAGTTGCTGGTCCTGCTTCAGATAAGGGTCTTTACTTTGGGTCATTCAGACTGCACCTAAGTGTCCGGTCCAGTTTTTGCCTTTTCCTGCGGGGGGAGCCTTTCTGTTCCCCATATTGGAACTTTTTAATTCTTTGTAAAAAGTAATAATAAATGATTAAATGTTCATCCATGGAACTTCTGTGCACAACATGCTTATTAAGTCAGTCTCTCTGACCTAGTTAATAATTTAATTTAAAGTGGAAAAGCTGAAGTGCAACACACATAAAAAGATATTTTCTTTAGCTTCCTTGTCTCAAAGACAAAGCAGTACTTGATTCTGGGACTCCATCATCCCTACTGATTTCCCTGCCCACTAGGCTGTTAGCTGTCCAGAGGCATAATGTGCTTTTGTGAGAAATTTTGAAAGGTTTTGGTTTGTCTTTGCTTGGAACGTGAAAAACCTTTTGCTGCCCCCATTCACTGTGAAATATTTTGAATGCATAAAAAGAGTAGTTAGTGAATAATCACTCTATTTCATAAAACTCGTACAGATAACTCATTCTTAGCTTTCAGCGCTTAAGCAGTATTTTAACACTGAAACAATGCCTTAGAATTTCAGCTCTTTAAGGAATCATCTGGTGTATGTCGGTCTCAGTCTTTTTATATGGAAGTAATTCAAATAATGTTATAGATATTAAAGGAGAAGACTGAAGGCATTAAAAGGAATTGGTCAAATAGACTTTCACATGTAAGAAATTTACCTGGAGTGAATATTTGAAATTGAGTTGTCTGTCCTGAAGTCAGCTCAGGCAAGGAGTATGCTATATCTATGCTGATTGTGCATGCCTCTTCAGGTGGGTTTGTGACAGGATTGGCTTTGGTGTATTTATTGGTAGATCAGATGAGAATAAAGGGAATCAGGTAGGAAAGGCAATAAGTAAGACTAGATGTGAAACATCAAAAGCATTCAAACATAATATTCAAATTAACAGCCATGAAGAAATCATTCTTCAATCTACCTTGCTATTTCACCGAATCTTGGACTCTGAAGAACAAAATAAAATCCTATAGGTGTAAAAAGGGAGGAGGATGCTTTTAGCTCCTTAAAACTGACTTATTCTGGATGACTTTTACTCGTGTTACCAAGTAAAGGTGCAACTTAATTCTCTAGAGATGAGGGGACACCAGTACTATGTGCTTGTGAATATCAAGTCAAGGGAAAAAGGAGCATAATGAAGGGAGTCAGTTTTGGGTTGACAGTTTTGGTTTAAGATTCATCATGATGGTAGGGGCTAGATAAACCTTTTAGAAATGAGAGAGTGTAACCTTTAAGTCTTCAAAGAAAAAAAAATTAAACCCATAATTTTGTTCTGAATAATTCTAAATTATGGAGAATAATGTGAATTTAGCGCTCTCCGCTCATTCGCTTCCAGGCAAACGAGTGCAATTTGTGCTATTTGGAGGCACTGCTTGTATTAAAGCAAGGAGAAAATTTGGCCTTTGGAGGGAGAAAGGAGATGATGTTCACCCACCCCTGTCCCAGCTGTCCCTGGGAGGCCTCAAAGGCTGGGGGGCTTGGGGAGGGGGGTTCTCTCAGGAGCCTGGGTTTGGGCAGGGCGTTTGCGCTGGGAGAGTCAGAGCCAGGGCCCAGCTTTAGAGGACTGTCACACGTGGGCATGTGCATTCCCAGAGTGAATTAAAACTAATGTTTTCAGTGTGAAAAAATTAGTAGCCCGAAGGTCTACTAATGTACAAAGGTCTACTAATGTAGACCTTAATGTAGTAATAGGGAACTGCTTACATTTCATTTTGAGATGTTACATGGTGCTTTAAAGGATAAAACCTAGGTGACAACCATAAAAACGTTTACAGTTACACTAATTTGACCTCTGCTGTGATATGTAGTTCTACTAAACAGCAATGTTAAAAAAAACCCACACAAACTAAACAAACGAAAACCAAAAACCCCCACGCTCTAGAAAACTGTCAGCTGCTAAGCATACATGAAGGGATTGTTTACTGGTTTGGTTTTTTTTTCACAAGCTGTCAGGCTGTAATAAGGAATTTGGAAAAGACAGATAACCCTTCCCCTCCAAAGTTGATTTTGACTATGAACTTTAATGAAACAATTTGCCTTCTGGGCATTTTCAGATTGTGCAAAATCTTTTTTCCACTAAACTACTTACTAGATATGCATAGACACGTGCAGAGTGATCTCTGAGACTGAATGAGTTAACTGCAAACATGGACACAGTTTTTAAATCACAGCATGCTGCATCTGTTTTCTTTCAGGGAACTTACTCAACCACAGTAATAAAACCAGACATTATGGAAAGAAGATTTTTGTTGCTGTGAGTTGTAAAGAAAAATGTAAGGAATGACTTCAGCGGGAGGAGAAAGGAAGCATCTCCTTCGATTGGTTAAGAATGAGCAGTAGCTTGCTGAACTTGCATATGTCATGCAAGGAGGCATGAGGTGCAATCAAATACTCTTACCTTTGAACTAGTTAGGACAAGGAATGTGCACAAAACCCCCTGTTTTTCCTTGGAGTATGGTATTCCAGTTATGATGTAAATGGTGATTTGTAAAGCTGCCAAAAGTAAATGACAAATGGTAGCAGTATGGTTGTCAAGGTATTCGTTAGTACTTAGATGTGTGTCAGCTGTAGTAAAAAGATCAGAGTTCATTGTTCTAATAGGGAAGACTTCCAAGAACAACTGTCAGCTGATTTCTGACACCTGCAAGAAGACAATTAAGCTAAATTGAGGACATTGTTGGCAGGTTTATAAAGTTGGCATTATGTGCTGTAAAAAAAACATCCCAATGAAACTTGACACTAGTTGAAACCTGACACTATCAGCTTAACTTGGAGAGAGCAAAAACTACAGACATAGATAGGCATTCAAAGAATAATGAAGTTTGTAGCATCTCTTGGGAGTAAAAAATAACTGAACAGATGGGTCTGCATGTCAGCAACTAACCTGCAGTGTTTTCCCTAAAAGAATGTGGGTTTTTTCTTCTTCACCTCAATAACCATTTTTCCTTGTTACAAAAAGAATTGGTGTGAATCACATGCACACAGAAATATACTGTGAGAACATACTGCAAGATAAAATCAGCAAGGATGTACCCATGGTAAAAAGAAAACCAAAACAAGCAAAACAAAACAAAACAAAAAACCCACCACTTATTGCCAAGAAAGTTTACATGTCCAGAAAAATACAGCAGTCATAGGGAGAGAGTCTTTATCAGGGAGTGTAGTGCTAGGACAAGGGGTAACGGTTTTACACTGAAACAAGGGAGATTTAGATTAGGTATTGGGAAGAAATTCTTTACTGTGAGGGTGGTGCGCCCCTGGCCCAGGTTGCCCAGAGAAGCCGTGGCTGCCCCATCCCTGGAGGTGTTCAAGGCCAGGTTGGACGGGGCTTGGAGCAACCTGGTCTAGTGGGGGGTGGTCTAGGGCAGGGGGTTGGAACTGGATGGTCTTTAAGGTCCCTTCCAACCCAAACCATTCTACGATTGCAGAATGTCAGATAGAGAAACACTGTATGACTTATGAGTGCATGCAGATTGAAGTGATCTGAAATGAGACGGCACAACTTCTGCTCTTTCTGGGTGTGAATGTCTGAGGTACAAATGTGAAAAATACAGGGACATGCCTTTCTGGAAGGGGAAAATTAGGACACTGTCCATTTAACATATGAGGTGGTGAATATAACTTAGATTTGGTAGTGATTATGGAAGAAAGCTTGGTAGTCTTTCTTTTGTCCCTGCACAGCATTTTCTGCAGTTTTTGTTAAAATGAATTTTCTTTCCCTTGTGTACTTCTCTAACTGTGAAAACACCGAGAGAGTTCAAGTAATTTACTAAACAAGTACAGGCTGAAATACAAAGGTTTACTTTTGCCAGACTGGAACACCTAATAACCCTGAGGACACAGTTTTCACCCAGGGTCAAAAATGATAATGAACTTCTCCCAATGCCTCTGGAAAACTTGTGGCTTAACACAGATGCAATGCCTGGACATTTTCCCAGAAAGGCTGAAGTAAAATTATTTATTGCAAATAAAAAGAGGAAAGGGTTATCTACCTCCTGCAGATAAACTTAGGATTGATGGAATGAATTAACTTAGGGTAATACAAACTTCCTATGCCAAGATGCAAATTGAAGGAAGAGTTAATTCAAAACCAGACTGAAGATTTAATGACGTAAGAAAATGATGTAAGTATTATCGTCTTCTGTAAATTTTTCTAACACAAGTTTCAGGATAATATACAATAATCTGAAGCAGGATGACTTAAAAATTTTCATTCAGGAGACTATTTTGGAAGGGAGATTTTAACCACCTACAAATGTAGAGTAAATCCATTAAAGGATTTTCACACAACAGAATGCATCTTAAAGAGAGCTGCTTGTTTGCTGGACTCAATTCCCAAGCTCAATATATGGCGACAGTAATAAAAAGAGAGAGGTTGGATTCATCAAAAAAATACTGGTTCATTCAATCTGTACCATTGTGTTGAGGATCATTCTTTGCTTTTCTTTGGTTTTTACCTGTTTCTTGATGTACTACTACTAGACAACTTTTTTTCCACCTTTTACCTAAAAGCATCATTTTTATTGTCAGAAGGATTTCCCTTGATAGTAGGAAACTTCTATGATAGTTACCCTGGAATGCATGACGGTTTGTTCAGCTTCATAAGTGTGAGGAAGAAGGCAGACACATGCTATAGTTCTATCTTCCCATGTCAATAGGTTGAATAATGTAAAATATTAATATATATTCTGAGTGGTTCTTCAATTTGTTCTCCTTATTTGGTACAGTCGTGCAAATGCCTACAAGTGGCTGGAAATTGCTATTCACTTCTGCAGTGACACATTATGATTTCCCAAGTCAGTACTTCCTTGTTAAAAGCAAATATGCACTTCTTAATATCACCTTTCGCAGGGTACACACCGATGTGTGTTTATTGTGAAATTTATTCTGAAACTGTTTCATGAATACTTGTAATTTACTGTAAACATTTGTGGAAAACAGAAACATTTTCAAGAATTTGATCAGATCAGAAAGTCACATACAAATCGATGGACTGTGTTTCTGTACAGATGCCCATTTCCTTTCCTTTTCCTTAGACAGTCTTTTTGTGCGTGCGTGTGCCAGAATGGAGCAGTTTTCAAGATCATACATAAAAGATTTGCAAGGCAGGGCAGAAAAAACTAATAATCTGCTAAGTGGAAAAAAAAACCTCACTATGATGCGGACGTAGGCATATTTGTATGCACAAACTGAAGTGTCCGCCCTTTGGTGATGAAATCTTAACCGTGCAAAAGTGAGGCATTTGCCTTTTGAAAACATAGTTGCCAGATATGCTAATCTTCCATTTGTGGGAATTGGTATTATGTTTAGTTCCTCCAGTCTCACATTTTCTCCCTAGTTACTGTTGTAAGACCTCTTGTTGCCTGCCAATTTCACTTTAATACAAGGTCTACATGTTTTGTTATGCATTTCTATCAGGTAGACTGCTCTTGATCGCCCTTCCACACTACTTCCATAAGGTACTAGCTGAATTTTTTAAGCTTCTTACATTGATATCATTGTATTTCTCTTTTTGATTTTTAGTTGGACTCTTAGGCTATACATATTATGTACTCATTTTCTCTACTTCCCCTCCCCCCAATATGAAATTTGAAATTAAAAGTATTAAGAAGGAAAAATAAATGACCAGATAACCAGCTGTTTGTAAATTTATCAGAAGACATTTTCTTACTGAATTATATTAATTTTAGAACTGCCAGCATTTAATAATAGCTTCAAATGGACATTATATATTAGTGCCAACACCACATTCTGCGCATAGTGAAAGAAACAGTGAATCTTGCACGTGAACTCATGCTAGTTCTGCCTTGCTGGGTTTTCGTTTCAGAACAACTCAATGGAGAAGCACTGCTGTGGCTGCATCTTATAGAACTTTTTCTGCACAACAGGGAGGCTAAAACTGACTTTTCAGGAAAGCACAGATTCACTGAAGCTCAACTCTGTTCTTTAAAAAAGCTTGAAAGAGTGCAATCTGGAGTCTTTGTTTCACTTGCTTGTGAGCTCTGCTGCTTTCAGTTAAGCCCTTTCTCAAATCCAGATTCACTGTTATTCATCCCCCTTGTCCCCTACCTTGTTTTCCAAAATCACGTGGGAAGTTTCTGATTCCTCCTTTAACTTAAACTTCCGTTGTCGCATCACCTACAATGAACTGAGGAAGCACATTCCTACCCATTACACTGGTTTAACAGCTTGTCTTCCCTGAATCACTATTGGTTTTAAAACGGGATATGGGTTGCTATAGCAATCCTGTACTTGAACGTTCAAAGGAGAATACCGCTAAATCTATTGCTTTATAAATCCCAGAAACTCAAGCTCTTAGGCTGAAATTTTCAAATATCTCATATGTTTTACATTGTATTTCCAGTGATGCTTCATTTCAGTTGTTAATAAATTGTACAGCAAACTTGTAACATTAGCTTTTTGTACATTTTGTGTACATGTCTGACACAAGATGCTTTATCCATGACTGGACTGCTCATAACGAAGGGAAAAAGGATCAATTTCATATATGTAGTCTCAGGGCAAATTTGTCACTTGTGGAATAACAATCTGAAATGGGTGACAGTGCTCACACCAGCTGCTTGACATCCAGGCAGGTGTAGGAGCCCTAGGAAATGTCACACCGTCAGATGCAGCTTCAGAGTGTGCAACTGGCAAAAAAGCTTCTGGCCGCAGCTATCACCCCAGGCCATAGCTCACACCCCAGGCCACGGCATCCCTTAGCTTGAAACCATTGCTGAGCTGTCACTTTAATAAATGAGTAGCCACTTTGTTTTGATCAGCATTGTCAGGGCTTATTTCAAAAGTGATTCTGATTCCATCGTGCAGCCTAGCCCAGCCAAAGTCAATTGGTACAATTTCAAGGTGAATTTATTCATTCTTTATAAAAGTTCTATGCACGAATATATCAAGACAGTTGAATAAATTGAAATAAATAGACTTGGAGTTGCATAGTCTCCTAGTAATTGAAATAGTTTCCCTCCAGTATATTTGTAGTAATAATGCTACCTTTATGAAGACTGGACTGTCTACAGATGGGAAAGTGTGGAATTACCATATTGATAACATATTTGGAAAATGGAATTGGGGCTAATATGTTGAAAAGGGCAGCTGAAAGTTGTCCTTGCCTTCAGCTTAGCACTGAAGAGAAAGTTAGAAGAAAGCCTACAACCATATAATGATGCATAATTAAGTCCTTCTTTCAGCAAGAATTGCTTTCAACTAACTTTCCCTCTGTTTTTAATGCAGGTGTTAACATTTAGAACAGAGAATCTGTAGGTCGTATATGAAAAGTTGTGTTCTGCAACAGTGCACTGTATGAACAGCCTGTTTTCCACAATAGGAAAACAAGTGGAAGATGTTACGCCTGTACTGTTTTGGGATTTTTAATTGAGAATATCATTTTTTTTTATTTATGTGTAGCAGTATCAAATGTCCACAAGCTCTAGTGTTCTTCCTTGTTTCAGTTAAAAAATATTTCGAAGTTGAAAATATTTTCTATTATTCGGAAAAGAACTTAAGCTGAAAAAAAGGCATAAAAATGTTCTTGGTTTTCTACAGGGAGGAGAATGAATAGAGGTGAGGGAAACAGAAGGCATCAATTAGAAGGCAACAGTTCATTACTCAGGTGGCTTTTCAAAGCTGGCAAGTACATTAGCTATTGGAAGTGCAATTCTGATTTGAGTTTGTCTTTCAAGTGCTCTCAACAGATGTTGCCAGGACAATGGAGGCTTTGAAAGCTTTTCAAAAGAGGAGTTTTGTTGTTTCTTTCTTATTCTTCTAAAACAATACCCCAAAATAACCAGAGTGATTATTAGGGCCATAAGAGGTGAAGAATTCTTTTCTCCCTCCCTGATCTGCTTTAATGTTGTAAGTATTTATCACTGACTTAGATTCAGGATGAGCTGTAATCACAACGAGCTTCCTCTTCAGCCTAATGATCCCTTCCCCTAAATCCTGGCAGACAGGGACTTGGAGTGCCACCTTGTCTCCTGGATTGAGGGGGGGACCAGGATTTATTCTTCGCCTTCCTTTCCCAAGGAGGAAGGAGTTCGGGGCTGGTCCAGGCTGCAGCTGCAGCTCTGCAAGCTGTCTTGCCTTGTCACAGGGGACTCAGGCGCAGCTTGAGTGACTTGAATGCAGGGTGGAGACCCCTCTGACCCAGGGTGAGAGTATGGGAAGGGCAGGGGAAGAGCAGGGGTCTGCAATAGAGTCCTAGGAAGGGAAGGGAGAAAGGCTAATCAGACTCTGGCAGCATGGGAAAAGAGGCAGTAAAGCAAGTGAGCACACACTTAGTAATGGTCTTGTATTTAACTGAATCAGGGAAGACAGAGAAATACTCTATATTGGGTTTGGTTTTTTTTTTTACTTTTTATTCTCATTAATCTTTGTACAGGCTTTCTTAATTAATGTGTTGAGAATAAGAAAAAGAATGGGTTAAGTATTAAGATAGTATTGTCAAAATTGGGAATTAAAAAACTGGAATTCTGAGTTTTCCACCAGTCAGGGAATATGTTTGACTACTGGGGCTCCTATTTTATTAAAATTTTAGCAGTTTGAAACATTAACATATCATTGCACATTACATTAAGAAGTTGTTTATTATTTACATAAAACAGTGTATTTTGTTCAACAGTTAGCACCCAGAACTATTAGGAACTAATGACTGCAAATGCTGTAGTTTAAGAAACAAACCCCTTTTGATTTAAAGGAAGAAAGAGCCGTCTGAAATATCATCTCCAGAAGTCCATTTGTGTTTTGTTTCTTTTTAAATCATGCCATTGGAAGGGAAAAAAAAAAGGTTCCTGACCTAATAACCTTGAACAGTAATTTTGTTCTAGAGCAAAATTTTATAGATAATTTATATATCCCATTAAAAATTGTATTTTTTTTTTTTTTATAGTGGCAGCATCAGCTCCTTAACTGGAGCAAACTGCGCTGCTGTGATAAGAGAAAAATATATGTTTGACTTCGGCAGATTCATCTTTTTCCCAGATCTTGATTAGTAGGTGGCAGGACAATATAGCATTGAACTGTATGCAAAGATAACCAAGATTTAAAATATGAATCTTTTACCAGTGTAAAAGATGAAGATGACAGTTGTAATCTCCTCAAACTCATAATTTACTTGAGTTTTGGGAAATCTGAAGTGACTGATAGTCTCTAGGCAAGGCTTAGTGACCTGAAAAGCATTATATTGCATTACGCAAGTGTGAAATATAAAAGTTTTAGTCCATCCTTATCTATAAGTTTTACAGCTCAGGGGAACTGATCTACTTTTGGAATGTAAAGGAAAAAATGTGGAGTAGCTACAGTAAATCTACTGTAGTTTATCTCTTTTTACATCATCTTCTATACAGTGAGCTATATTTAGTAAATTGCACAGCCCTCAAGAGGCCAAGAATTATTCTTCCCATCAAGAAGAGCAGTCATGGCAAGCTTGGGTTAAACACAGTCATTAACACATGTTATCACATGATAACAGTGCAATTAACTTATGGACCCAAAATATTTGCATATTTGAATTCAGGGATTTTAGTGTATCTTGAGATATATACATGAAATAGTTCAGAGTTAATTACTTTCAAACACTTGCATGAAACCAAGGACATATAGTGATCTTCAGTGAAAGGGAAGTATGTTGCATCAAAAGTGTAAAAGGTGAAGGGTGGATGGTTTTTCCCAAATTGAAAAAGGCCTCAGCTGTGATATTTGTCTCATCCATCTAGTGACTAATTCTCTTGACTATAGCAAGCTTTAACAGTTAGGGAACTACTTCTTGGCAGCCAAGAATGTCTCTGTCAGTATTTTTTTTTTTTATACAATTATGAAAAACAAGATCAATTCTGGTTGCTATTCATTCATTTAATACTTCAATTTCATTCTCTTCAGCATAGCTAATCTGGATTTACCTTGGGATCAAAATCAGCCCTCTGTAAACGCCTATAAAGTATTTCACTAAAGGTTAAATAGATCTTTAAAAAGTTTAATTTTCACGTCAAAAATGTAACTATTTTTTTCCCCGACAAGTCTCTTTGAAAGCAAAATGCATACAGGATTTAAGAAATAAAACAAATTGTACAAAAAATTAAATAAAAAAAAATTAATTAAAAACAAAGGAGAGATGCTTCATTTAATTGGATTTTTTTTTCTAGTTCTCTTAACAAACCTTCCCAAAACCTGAAAAAGCTTTAAGAAATTTTCATGAGGATATTTTAGAATTGACCTATTTTATAAAGTAGTTTCCTAGGTTCCATTATGATTTGATGGTAAACTAATCTGTCTTTTTTTTCTGGGCACATCTGGAAACAATAGCCTGATAAGCTGTGCTCCTTTGATTGCGAATACTCTTAGGTAGCTTTCTGGGTTGGCAGCACTGCTAGATACGTGGTTTTGTGGTGTGGACAAGAACTGAATCAGGGAAATCATTCTGTACCCCAAAACTGTGTTTGAAAACCATTCTGAAGCCTTCCTTCTGCACTTAACTCCAGATCTGTTTGAAGCCTCGTGGGAGCTATGCAGAATTGACTTTTGTCGCTGTTTCATTATTTCTTTAATCAGCCATCAGCAAGTATTAGAAAAACCTCATCTAGGCAATAGTGAGCAGAAATACAAGGAAGGTCCCTATTAATAATACACAAAACTCAACAAATTTTATATAATAGCCTGAGCAATCAGATAAATTAATTTTTAAGAGTAGCTGAAGAGAAAAATTAAATAGATGCATTCATTCAACCGTGACCATTCTGAGTTTCATGTCCACTGGGGTGTCAGTCCTGACACATTATTAAAAAGATGCGATTAAAATATGAAGAAATTTAGCTAATGAAACTGAAGGGGAAAAAAAATCTGTAATGTAATTGCTTGTTACAGTTTTCAGCCTCCTGTCTGCAACCTGCCATGCTCTAGTAAACTGTATTTTAGGAAAGGCCATTATATAATAACTTTCTATATTGTAACAAGATTATGTTTTCTTGCAATGATGTTCAAGCACAAACATTTATAATTAAATGTGGGAATATGCCTTGTTATGAGTGATATGTCTGTTTTCAGAATGTGTACTGTACCGTTGCCCTTTTTAGCTCTATCTTTAACATGAATAAATGCATAAATTTTGATGGTGTACAGACAACAAAGAAATAAAAAGAATGAGAAGGTATGAGAGAGGATTTGCCAGAACTTTTTCATAATCGAGAACTTATTATCAGTTAATGTTCTCTGTGATACCGTCCTTGTGAAAAGGTAATTATAAGAATAATGCCACTTAGTGGTCCCGTACACTGCATTCTAAAAGGAAGTCGAGATTTTTCTTGTTATTGGTTACTGTATTTGTGCTGCTTTACCAAGAGGATGTGTAGTTCTGAAGCTACCACATATGGCCATCTGTGCCTTGGAAATTATTGAGAGACTGATGATTTGAGTAGTTGTCTCATCGATATATTGCAGCCGAAAACGGGGTAGTTGTGAAACAGGTTTTTAAATATAAGAGCAAAACCAGGAATCAGAGTAAAGCTGACTCAAATGTTGACCTGAATTCTCTGACGCAGGCAGCTGCTCTCTGTGCCTTTCCAGTCTTCACCTTCATTGCAGCATCCGAGTTTTTTGCATTTCCAGTGCATGAGATAGGATGTAGGATCCTAGACAGGGTAAGAATGAGAGAGAGATCACAGAACTGCTGAAATGAAGAGTGGATGGAGCATAACACTGTAAAAACAGAAATCTTCAAGCAATAGATAGTGGCTTGTCCAATACCTTGTAACCAAGTCATCTGAATGAACCCCATTCTCAATATGGAATTGCACAGGATACCACAACTTGTTGGAACTACAAGAACAAAGATTTCTTATAAAAGATGAAAAACGTTCTGAAGGACTTCAACCCCCTGTCACATAATATACAACCCAAGAAAAACCTAGATAGATTTTTTAATTAATTAGAAGACCTCTTTTTTGACGTTTTATGCTCTGCAATAACTATAATTTCAAAGGTAGTAAGTGGCACTACACTTGAAAAATTTGATGAACTATCTGATATCCAAAGCTTTTTTTGTGGGAATTTTTTTTTTTTTGGAAACTGATATGGTGCAAAATTAGGTAATAAACTCCTTATTTAAGCATGGCGTGCTGCTATCAGGATAGTTTGTTTGAAATTCTGCAGTCAGTTGGCCAACTGCAAGGCCAAGTGATGAGCCAAGCGATGATGGTCTGACAGCTCTTTTCTACGTAGCCAGCATGGTTTCAGTGAGCTACAAGTCATTGACAGTAGAGTTGGGTGCGGTGCCAAAGGTGACCTGCAGAAATAAGTATTATGTGAAGCAGGACCTGGCTTCAAGCGGGAAATTCTGCTTTTCTTTCCAGAGCTGTGATGGGGTGGTCTATTCAGAGCAAAATGTCCTTACTTCAGCACGTTGGCTGTTCTTTGAAGCTTTTCTTCTAGTGCAAAAGGTCTCTGACACTGTGGGTTTTAACATCATCATTATCCAACTTCTGAATCTCAAAGTAAAAGATTTCTATATCATGGCATAGATACTTTATAGGGATAACTACTTAGCTGATTTTTTTTTTATAACTGTGCCTTTACATGGTGACATTTTTTTGCTTGTTTTTATTGATAAACAATTTGAAACTTGTTAGAGGCAACCTGTTACGAACAGTATGGAAGGAAGGAAGCAACTCTGTCAGGCTTCATGGATCTAAAACATTTCTGAAGGCAGTCAATGCCCTGATGTAACTTATCTCCTGAGGCTGTTGCTCAACTGTTTGAATCCTGCTGTGGGAACATCACAGCTAAGGCAGTGACCAAAAGGAAAGTGGTCCTGCTCTCAGAAAGAGTGTCTTTTTAGGGGGAGTGGGGGAAGAAGGAGGACAAGTAGATGGGAAAACCTCTAGAAGGCAGTAAACAACAGGTGATTTAAGTTGCGTGTTAATCACTGTTCTTTTTGTTATCTCTGGCACAAAGCAGTGGGATAAATGTAGAAACTTCATAGCTATACCCCTGACTGTCTTTAAGGTGAAAAATTATGAAACTGTTGAAATCTTGAAATGTTCTACAGGAAAAAAATTTCATTTATTGACTAGGTCTGTCCCCGTTGCTTCCCTAGCAAATGTATCCTTCAGTAGCACATCTGTGTGTATGCCTGAGGCAGGTACTTCTCCCAGAAGTGAAATACTTCAGTGTTGCTATTAATCTTGCAGGGGTCATACAGACATGTGTCTCTGATCAGCATGTTTTTGTTACGTTACATCTTGCACCATTTCAATATCACATTGTTAGAAGAATTCTACAATACTTGGTTGAATTCTAGCTACATGAAGTGAAAACTTAGTAGAGATTCACTGCGGGCATAGTTTAGATGTATACTTCCATTGAAATGTAATGGGTTTTGGCAAGTAGATTTCTTTAATGTAAACTTACATTGCTGTAGAAACAAACCCAAACTTTAGCAATCTTTGGATCCTAAGTCATTCACAAGAGAAAATAATACTCCAGTTTAAGGCTTGGTATGATTAATTCTTTATGCCAAGAGTAAAATGGTGCATTTCTCTTTTCAAAGACAAAAGAAATGGCTGTCAATTCTAACGCTGACTTCTGCTTACAATTTGTCCTCTTTGTTTATTTCACAATTAGTGTACATAGATTAATAATTACAATTCATGAACCTAATAATTTATGCATTAGTATTTAGCCCTTGTCATGTCTTTAATTTTTGCAATTAATTGTTTTAATAACGGAAAGGTTAATTGCACTATTCATCAGAACTGCTTGCTGTGAAATGGTAGACAAATAAGAATCTTCAAAGATAAAGGGTGTGCTGACTGCTCAGAGCTGTCATTCCAGCCAAGGGGAGCTCGCTGAAATAGCCTAGCCGCCTCACTCAGTTGCTGAAATCTTGAGGATCAGAACTGATTCTGTTCAGACAAAGCGAATTGTACCAAAGTATAGGTTACTAAAATAAATAAATAAATACCTGTGTTGAACAACATCTTAAGTTCTTCTGTGTGCATCGTGGCATGGTACAGAAAGATGCATTCGTCTTCAGCTTGCTGCGAATGGTGGTGTTTACAACGTGTGTCTTCAGACTTTTTAGGACTACTGTGCGGAACCTGAGTGCTCCTTATATCCTGATTAATCTTTTTTACTACAAGGCCAAATTGTGTTGCTGATTGAACCTATCAGCTAGCTGCTGCTCAGCCATTAGACCTGCGATAAAAGCAAACCCACAATTAATGTGTACCTGTGGTTGTACATATACAAAGTGCGTAATGATCCTTTATTCTTAAACATGAATTAAATATGCAGGTGTAAATAACGGGCAAAAATGACCAGATTTGCATTTTCAAGTCTATCTTAATTTTGATTTATTGAAATATGTGCCTAGGAATTGACGCATTAAGGTAAAGAGTGGTTGCCTGGATATAATGGTGCTGACTTTTCTTCTTTTTATATGTACATAGCAAAGGCAAGAGTAGTGTGTGCTTAAAGGAGGAAACTAATTATCATTCTGAAGCTAATATGAAGCATTTTAACACAGTCCTTTGGTAATATTCTTCATTCATGCTATTGACTGAACCATAGCTGATCCATGCACAGGAAAAGAAAGTTGTGTTTGGTGTTCAGAGCTGTCACTTAGGTCCATCCATTAGCTGAATTTTAATTTTGAGGGAAATGCAAAATTTTGAATTTACTTTTCTCCATCTGGTTACCACCAAGACTATATTGTTTAGGCTTTCTTCTAGTTTGAATAAAATCTTACTTCAAAATACCAGAGTTGCTGGCTGAATGAAAATTGTATTTTATAAGCAAACTATTAAAACTATGTTGAAGCTTTGTTAGGCTTATCAGAAATGACCCAGAGTGTCTTCAGGCAGCAGTTTTTTGCTACAGCTATCACATACTGAAATGAAGAGCAGATGGAAGATCAAAGGAAAAGCCATGCAGGTTAACCATGTCAGTGTAACAATATCAACAAGACAAGTGTCAATTTCTCTGCAAATAGGATTATAAAATGGCAGAGTTTATTGAAATCTACACCTTAGCATCTGTTTTTTGCTTTATTTGTATGAGTGTCCCAATAAGATGCTACCAGTGGTAAAGTTAGTGGGAGAAACCCAAGACAATTCCCACCTTCAGTTAGGCAGAAATAAGTTTTTATTAGTATAGTATAGACTTTTCTAAGGAAATACGCAAAAAAAAATTTTCATTCCCCTTAAGCTAAATCTCACAATTAAGTTGTGAAGTAGTTATTTTTTATTTTCTGTGTAAGGAGGTAGCTAAAGGACTGCTGAAAAATGCCAGACTGGTTTCTAATCTGGCCATGGACACTATAAACCATAAATCTCCTACAAGGGTACGTTTGCATTATCCAGATACTTGATAGGATCCTCTCAGGAAATACACATTTTCTCTATCCCTTAATATACTTTTCTGTACTATATTGGGCTGAATCATTAGTACTGTGCAGAAGATGAAAGTCAGAGACTAAAAAGACGCTCAAAAAAATTCAGTGTGTTAGAAAATAAATCTGATCATAAATAGCCAATAATTACTTTTTGTTACACCACAAGCTTTTAACTTGCCTTCTTAAAGCTGTATTTTATAATGCTCCATGTGATTACATCCGGAATGCAGAGGTGCTTTCCTTAATATAACTGTAATTAAGGGTCTCTCCATGCAAATGCTTTTGATGGAATCTTTGTTCCATTGGCCTCAACATAAAGTTTTTTACTGATTTTTCTGGTCCTAAAAATTGTATCTGTCTTTTCTACTTGAACACTGAGTCTCATTTCTCTTTTCTGCAGCCCGTAATAGGGCACCTGACTGCCGTTCACAGATGACCAGCGCTTTTCATTCCAAACACAAAATGTACTCCAAGAAAAAGAATCAAATGAATCAAATGCTTTTTTTAGATAGCTTTCTGAATTCCAATACAAATACTTTTTACAATTCATGTATGTGCGCACATATATATTTAATATATTGTACTGTAGATTTTTGTTTCCAATCTTTTGCACACTTTTTATTCTTCCTGCGACCTCACAGAAGCTGATATTCAATATCAAGGACTTTGACAAATGCAGGACTCTAACTATTCAGTCACTTTTTCCTCAATGTTTGATGAGAAATACAGGTTCCTTGGCTCTTGAAGGAAATTGCCTGAGAGAAATTCTGAAGTCTGCCCTGAGAAGGTACAAAGCAGAAGGGGCAGGAGGCTGCTCTGGGCTGTGAGCTCCGTCCCACACTTGGCCGGCACTGCGGTCGTACCGGACTGCTGGGCAAATGTCGGCTTTAAATAACAGATTCTTGAGAGTTGCATGCAAAGAAATGCAGAGATGTGATATATCCCAGTTAAGTGTTATTTTAAAAGAACAGACAGGGCTAGCAGTGAGGGTGTAGCGACGTGGGCTTCCCCCGCTGGGGATGGAGCAGGCTGTGCCTTCTGCAGTGATGGTCCTCAGCTGTGGTGGTGGCATGGCAGAAGAATGGCAGATGCCACAGGCTGAGGCTTAAATGGTCTAAAGCTACACGTTTCTGCAGTGAGAGTTTCACATGCATTTGGTGAAAGCATTTTTAAATTTAAAACAAAGCTAGATGCTTTTCGACCTGATAAGTTGAATTTCCTTGCTAAAATGTTAGCCCTGGCAGGGTGCACTGCTCTGTTCCTGATAGGCATGTTCATATGGTTACTGTTTTCATGGAGGGAAGGAGAAAATAGACTCAGTCCTGTTTTCCCCGTAAGCACCTTGGGGTTTGGGTCACATCCAGACAATACCAGCTGCAGATGAATTACTTATCAATGTCAGAGTGATGTGAGAATTTTGAAGAGCTGGTAAATTTTATTCAGCCATTGAAATTTTACATGGTGTGTTGACATCCTTTTAAATTTAAGTATTTTAAATTACTTTTAGCTGATTCTAACTTGTTAAAAAAATGCTTTTTGTACTTCTTTCAGCCCAGTAAAATAGAAAAATTATAAAATATATTATAGTCTAAATAGCACTTGTTGCTATCATTGTTTCCAAAATTATTCTCTCCTAGGTAAGCCGATCTTAAAAAAAAAACCCAACCACCCAAAAACCAAACAAAAAGAAACAAACCCAAGAACCCCAAATGCAAACAAACAAACCCCTCACACAAAAGAAGCAAACCAGAAGAGTTTCATTATATCTCCACCAAATCTATGAGTTACTGTTTTATACAGCATTATTGTTGGGTTTGATTATAGACCTGAAAATAGGCTCAGCCTGATAAAAATGAAACTCTGTGTAACCATAAGCTCCAGCCACAGCAGCGCAGTTGCAGGAAGACGACTTCCTCATGAACTCTTTGAGGAGAGAAATCATTCTTTGCACATACTACAGGTTAAGCCATGAATCCCCTACCTGGCGTAGGGCAGAGCTATTCTGTCCTTTGATTGTAAGGCCCAAATTTGTCTTCAGTCCATACTGCTTCAAGGGATGATGTGGGCTCAAGTCTTGCGTCACAGCCCACGTGGTACTTCCCGGGAACGGCCAGCCTCAGCATGCTTTCCTTGCAGAATCCATAGATTGGTATCAGCAGTCACTAATGCCTGGCTTATAGTCCAGCCTGGCCTCCTCCACAGAAATGGCTCTCTTGCCCACTGCAGAGCAGCACGGGAGCTGCGGGCAGCCGAGTCCCGGGCACACACATTGCTGTAGGTGGCTAGCAAGAAAAATATGCTTTCAGGTCATTTTCAGTCTTGCCTGCTATGGAGAATTTAAGCACAGCCATAGAGGCTATTGATAATTAAAGAACAGAAGTACTAAAAAGAAATTTAACATGTATTTTCCATACAGAAATAGGATTATTTTTCTTTTACATAGAGATGAACTGTTTTCTGTGACCAAGTGTTTTGCCAGCACTATAAGCTGCCTGTAAGAAAAACTGTAGCACCACTTAAAAATAAAGCTTGCATTAAGTATTCTTAGCTGAAATCTTGGTTGTAACAGCATACTGCTAATTATGTTTGCCTTTCTTCCTCTGCTCCAGTATGCTTACAGATCATATGTCAGAATTTGAACTTTCTGATATTTATTAATATTTTTAAGTGATAAACAAAAATTACCTATTGGAAAACATAATAACTACTTATATAAAACAACTACTCATCTCCACCACAAAGATGGATTTTAAGCACTAAACAGAAGGTTTTGTGCTTTGGTTGTGCTGATGCTGAAGGCATCAGTTAAATTAGAATCCTTTGATATGTTAATTATTTATTGTTGTAAATTATGCATCCTCTAAAATCAAAGAGACACATAACCTATAATTTATTATTCATTTAGCATGAAAAGTTGTCTTCATATAACAATTTCTCTGTTAGGTATGGAGTTCTGATTTGGAATAAAACCTTTTAATACAGGCTACAGTTAAAACATAAAAGAAGTTGAGGTTTTCCTGAAAATGTGAAAATGATCTCTGAGACACTTTAACCCCTACAACTTCTTTAATAAACTTCTCAGTTCATGGAGTGATGTACAGTTACAGATTCATTAGACATAGGCTAAAAGTGACTCTAGTTTAAAGTTTGTATCTGTTGTTAGAAGATTGGTAGCTGAAGGTGGATTTTGTTATTGCAAGAACTCTACAGAGCAGTTGTATGTCTCTTCATATACAACAAATTTTGCAAATTTGATTCATTTTTTACTTTGAGGAGGCTACGAAATTCTTGGACTGTGTCTGACTTGCTTTTTGAATTTGTTCTACTCTATTGTTGTTTCAGAATTTAGAACAAAAGTATGGGTTTTGAATCGAGACAAACCAAAACAACAGATCTACGCTGCATGATTAGAAACCACGGATATTTGTATAGTTGTAAGAATAACTGTAAGCATTTGCAAACCAAAATTTTACATCCTCATTCTCCTTTTTGCGCACTGTGCATTCTCTTGCTGTTGGAACAGGGTGTGAAGTAAATGCAAATTCCCGGTTGCTGAGATCTTGGAATTACTTAGAGACCACTTTTTTGTTCCAGAAGAGAATAGAAGCGGGTAGGAAAGAGATTGTTTTTGTTTCTCACTAAAAGAAGAGGAATGGGAAATGTGTGAAAGGTTTCTAGAGTGTGATTCATATGTGTGATTTTTGTTGATTAATAAAATCTGCATTGTTCCCAGGTTTTATGCATATGCAGTATTCATGTACGTAACATATTTATTGAGCACACTGTAGGTCTCTGGGCCAGCAGAGAAACAGAGAGGTCCTATTGATTAATTTGTATGTTCTTACTTTTAATGTTTTGTCACAGGAAAAAAATGCTACATTGCAAAATATTTTAGCAGTCTGAGTTTTAGTGTGAATAAAGAAACATGATCGGAAATGCGGCAGAACACAAGTAATGACTATATTCTTTAATTTTTTCAGAAGAGTTGGTCTGGTTTTCTCATGATACTAAATGCTTAGGGATATTTCAGACTCGTTACAGTCTTTAGAACCAGTATATAGTATATATATTAAAATAATTTAAATTACTCTGTATGGAAGTGTGTATACTGAAGGTAAAATATTCATAGAGAAGAGTAGAACGTTGTGCAAGAACTGGTTTTGGAGAAGTGCCCAATTCAGCAACTCAAACCAGGACCTACCCTCCTTTGATCAGGCCAGTAAACTTTTCCTCCTTTGTGTTGTAACAAAGTTGTAGAAGGATGGGAGAGAAAGATGAATGACAAATCCACTGTTGGCCACTCATGTGATCTGATGAGATTAAGATTAAACTGGGCTGAAGTGCATGAGATGAGGAAAAAGTTCCTAGAGTGTGTTTCGGCAGTTAAATTTATTTTCTACGTCCTTGTGAATAAAAACATTTGCAAAATGGACATGTATCTTTTAGAGTATCTGCTGAAGAGTTCTTGCCTGGATGAAGAAGGTCCTTTCTCTTACGTTAAGCACGCAAGACTCGTGCATATATTTAAAGAAAGATGAAAGAAATGTTTGTTAATGATTTCCACTGAGAATGGGAAACCGAGCCTTTTCTCCAGATTAAGAAAAGAAGGGACATACGGTGATAACAGTACAGTTTTTGTAACGAATCCTGCATTCCTTGTAGTTTCTCCTCTAAGATGAAGCAATGCTTTTTTCTTCCTACCATAAAACTCTAAAGCTGCTTGTGTGCATATTGGTATTGCACACTGATTTTGTTGAAGAGAAAAATGATCCAAAATAAGAGAAGTGTTTTTCAATAGTTCTTGCAAACTCAGCAGGGGAGCCAAGGTCTGTCAGCTCTGTTCTGCATGTGAAATATTTTGAATAGCTCCAGAGCACAGCTAATGTTTCTAAGGCTTTCTTAAGGAAAGGTCAGTGCAAACTACAAGAAGCTGTAGGCAGTAAGTCAAAATAATAGAAAAAAGTATATTCTTCCACCTGTTTGGCTATGCTAACGAGCTCAGCTCTTTGCTGCTTCTAATGGTCAGTGTCAAAATAAGAATATAGTCAACCATCTTGTAGAGATAATACAAGTTATTACATACATAAATGTAAGCTTTGTATACGTATACATATGTGTTTTGGCATAGTTTTCTGCTTCTGTTCTTTTGTTTCAACTAGCAGTTGCTTTTTCCTCTCCCTTAGATAACTTTTCCTGTTTGATAATGCACTTCTCTGTAAGTGATGGACTGATACGTGTTAGCAATTTCTGTTGTTCCTGGTGTTCTGTTTGGTTAATTATTGTTGAGGCAACTGTTTAAGATTGGTACATACTCCCCATTTTTTTTTTTTTTTTTGTAACTTAGGTCTCCCTGAATATAATGCTGTGAAAAGAAATCCCTGTCATTGAACCATTTTTCCTATAATTTCGTATAACAAAAGATAATAACTTTATCTCATAATCTAGGACTATATTCTCTGTAGTATAAATCTGTATAATGTTAAACCTTAATATTTATTACATGTTCCATCTTTCTGCTGGCATTCCTGTTAATGCTTCGCTTAGCAAGGCAGAAATAGTGCTTCTGTTCTTTGTAGCGCTAGAAAAGATTGAAAAAGTCTTTGTGCACAAATCACAAGAAAGCATAACTTGTCTATTACAGAGCGAGAAGATTAAATACATGGCCATAAACTCCTTGCAATCATGGTGACTGAGTAGAGGCTTCTTCTGATTGCTTTAATAAATCCTTTAAGTATGCTTTCAATCTCTCAACGATTCCTGACAAACCTTGTATGCTGTTGTTGTGCATCTGCCTACATCTAAAGTTCCGGTTATGAATATTTTATATGGCTTATCACTGCACTTGTGTCACTGGTTCAGAAGATGCTGGTGTGCCATTTGTTAGTGCTTGTTAATACTGTACTCGGCAGAAAAAAAGGGGGGATATCTTGTTTTCGAATCTAGCCTCTCGTTTCCTTTTATAGAAGATATAAAAAATAATAATGTTTGTGAATGATTGATGAGGTGATTACATTTCACAGATTTTGAGACCTGGGTCCATTAGCAAAATCATTTTGAGAACTTGCCTTAGCTTCCTGTATGCAGTGCGTAAGGGACTAGGTCAATGATACGGCAATAGTGCAGCAATGCAATGGTATGCTGGAAAATCTGCTGTATCTGTAACTGCTCCGTTTCTCTTTTCTGGCACAGGAAACTGAAGCCTAACACTTGAGTGTCCTTGTGAGATTAGGCTGTTCAGTTGTGTTTATAGCTAAGTTTTTCCTTTTTTTATTACAATTATTTAGACATTTACAGCTAGATTAGTTTAAATCATCACCGCTAATCATCTAAATACTAGTAAGTGTTTAATTGTCAAACCTTCTGTAAGAGTACATAAAATGATTCCCATATATTCAGATTTGGTCCTAGCAAGCTCATTTCCATGCCTACTGTCGTGGTTTAGCCTCAGATGGCAACAAAGAACCACGTGCCGCTCGCACGTGCCTTCCTAACACAGGAAGGATCGTAAGAAAAGGCAAGACTCTTGGGTTGGGACAAAGGCAGTTTAACAGAACAGCAAAGGGAACAGGCAAACAACAACAGCAACACGGACAGGGGAATATACAAACGCGATTACGGAACCGCCGCTCCCCGCCGCTCGCCGACCGGCCGGACCCGGGACGCCCCAGCCCGCTTTTAAGCAGCAAGTTCCTGCCCCTCCCCCGGCAGCTCAGGGTGGGCGTGGCTCACATGGCATGGAATACCAGGAAAAGTTAACCCTATCCCCACCGGAACCAGGACATTATCCACCCCTTATTCCATACCATCTATGCCATGCCCAGCAGGTTCCAATGAATTGCCACCACTTTCCCCTGTTATATATATATATATATATATATACACACATATAATGCCCTTAGTTTATGGGTCATCCCTCCAAAGTGTCCGTTGAGTTCTTTTAATCCACGGCTTTGGGCTCCATTTGTTAAAACAGTCTCTCAGGGCAGGTGAGATGCTGGGTGGTGCTGGTCTGTTGAGATCAGTTCTTATCCCATCATCCCTGTGCCTTACTTGTAGTACAACTGATATCAATTATAGCAATGAGGACATACAGTGACAGTGTTACTTATCAATTAACAGCACACGATCTGATTCATTGGCTATTCTCGCCCAAAATCAGATCCCCATGAGGTACACATCGGACTTCCCCATCCTGCCGCATCACCCACCAAGTGCACCCAGGTCCTTGGGCAAAAGCAATCCCACGGATGGGTTTGCCTTTGCCTGAGGCAGGACTAACCCAGACTGTCTTCCCTAGCATATTCTTCATATGCACTACGGGGACTTTATCCCCTTCTACAGTACGTGGAAGTTTTGATTGGGCAGGGCCAGCCCGATTGTTAGATCCCCTGGTGTTAACTAGCCAGGTAGCTTTTGCTAAATGTGTATCCCAGTGTTTGAAAGTCCCACCACCCATTGCTCTCAGTGTAGTTTTTAACAGTCCATTGTATCGTTCTATCTTCCCAGAGGCTGGTGCGTGATAGGGGATGTGATACACCCACTCGATACCATGCTCTTTGGCCCAGGTGTCTATGAGGCTGTTTCGGAAATGAGTCCCGTTATCCGACTCAATTCTCTCTGGGGTACCATGTCGCCACAGGACTTGCTTCTCAAGGCCCAGGATAGTGTTCCGGGCAGTGGCATGGGGCACAGGGTATGTTTCCAGCCATCCAGTGGTTGCTTCCACCATTGTGAGCACATAGCGCTTGCCTTGACGGGTTTGTGGCAGTGTGATATAATCAATCTGCCAGGCCTCCCCATATTTGTATTTCAGCCATCGCCCTCCATACCAAAGAGGCTTCAAACGCTTGGCTTGTTTGATTGCAGCGCATGTCTCACATTCATGGATGACCTGTGCAATAGTGTCCATGGTCAAGTCCACCCCTCGGTCACGAGCCCATCTATATGTCGCATCTCTCCCTTGATGGCCTGAGGAGTCATGGGCCCACCGAGCTATGAATAGTTCACCCTTACGTTGCCAGTCCAGATCCACTTGAGCCACTTCAATCCTAGCGGCCCGATCCACCTGCTGGTTGTTCTGATGTTCCTCCGTGGCCCGATTCTTCGGTACATGGGCATCTACATGGCGTACTTTCACAACCAGATTCTCTATCCGGGCAGCAATATCTTTCCACAGTTCAGCAGCCCAGATGGGTTTGCCTCTGCGCTGCCAGTTGCCCTGCTTCCACTGCTGTAACCACCCCCACAGAGCATTTGCCACCATCCATGAGTCAGTGTAGAGATAAAGTACTGGCCATTTTTCTCGCTCAGCAATGTCCAAAGCCAGCTGAATAGCCTTCACCTCTGCAAACTGGCTCGATTCACCCTGTCCCTCACTGGCTTCTGCAACCCGTCGTGTAGGACTCCACACAGCAGCCTTCCACTTTCGATGCTTTCCCACAATACGGCAGGACCCATCAGTGAACAGGGCATATTTCTTCTCATTTTCTGGCAGTTTATTATATGGTGGGGCCTCTTCTGCACGCGTCACCTCCTCCTCTGGTGACATTCCGAAATCCTTGCCTTCTGGCCAGTCCATGATCACTTCCAGAATTCCTGGGCGACTGGGGTTTCCCATTCGAGTTCGCTGCGTGATCAGTGCAATCCACTTACTCCATGTAGCATCGGTTGCATGATGTGTGGTGGGGACCCTTTCTCTGAACATCCAACCCAGCACCGGCAGTCGAGGTGCTAAGAGGAGCTGTGCTTCTGTACCAACTACTTCCGAAGCAGCTCGAACCCCTTCATATGCTGCCAATATCTCTTTTTCTGTTGGAGTGTAGCGGGCTTCGGATCCTCTGTATCCACGACTCCAAAACCCTAGGGGTCGACCTCGAGTCTCCCCTGGTGCTTTCTGCCAGAGGCTCCAGGTAGGGCCGTTCTCCCCGGCTGCGGTATAGAGCACATTTTTAACATCTTGTCCTGCCCAGACTGGCCCCAGGGCCACTGCATGGACTATTTCCTGTTTGATTTGTTCAAAAGCTTGTCGTTGCTCAGGACCCCATTTAAAATCATTCTTCTTCCGGGTTACTTGATACAGAGGGCTTACAATTTGACTGTAATCTGGGATATGCATTCTCCAAAAACCCACAATACCTAAGAAAGCCTGTGTTTCCTTTTTACTAGTTGGTGGAGACATAGCTGCTATTTTGTTGATCACATCCATTGGAATCTGACGGCGTCCATCTTGCCATTTTATTCCTAAAAACTGGATCTCCTGCGCAGGTCCCTTGACCTTACTTCGCTTTATAGCAAAACCAGCTTTCAGAAGGATTTGGACTATTTTACTCCCTTTCTCAAAAACTTCTTCTGCTGTGTTTCCCCATACAATAATGTCATCAATGTACTGCAGATGTTCTGGAGCTTCACCCTGTTCCAGTGCAGTCTGGATCAGTCCATGGCAAATGGTGGGGCTGTGTTTCCACCCCTGGGGCAGTCGATTCCAGGTGTATTGGACGCCCCTCCAAGTGAAAGCAAACTGTGGCCGGCACTCTGCTGCCAAAGGGATTGAGAAGAATGCGTTCGCTATATCAATCGTGGCATACCACTTGGCTGCCTTGGACTCCAGTTCGTACTGGAGTTCTAGCATGTCCGGCACGGCAGCACTCAGCGGTGGCGTGACTTCATTCAGACCACGATAGTCTACAGTTAACCTCCACTCTCCATTAGATTTTCGCACCGGCCATATGGGACTGTTAAAGGGTGAGCGAGTCTTGCTGATCACTCCTTGAACCTCTAGTTGACGAATCAGCTCATGGATGGGAATCAGAGAGTCTCGGTTAGTGCGATACTGCCGCCGATGCACCGTTGTGGTAGCAATCGGCACCTGTTGTTCTTTGACCCTCAACAACCCCACAACAGAAGAATCCTCCGAGAGACCAGGCAAGGCAGACAACTGTTTAACTTCCTCTGTCTCCAAAGCAGCTATGCCAAAGGCCCAGCGGTACCCTTTTGGGTCCTTAAAATACCCTCTCCTGAGGTAATCTATACCAAGGATGCATGGAGCCTCTGGGCCAGTCACAATGGGATGCTTTTGCCACTCATTCCCAGTTAGGCTCACTTCTGCCTCCAGTACAGTCAACTCTTGGGATCCCCCTGTCACCCCAGAAATACAAATGGGTTCTGCCCCTCTATAGCTTGATGGTATTAAAGTACACTGCGCACCCGTGTCCACTAGAGCCTTATACTCCTGTGGGTCTGATGTGCCAGGCCATCGAATCCACACCGTCCAATAAACCCGGTTGTCCCTTTCCTCCACCTGGCCGGAGGCAGGGCCCCCCTAATACTCGTCATAGTATCCATTACTCACTTCTTGCATAAATGACTTGGAAGTTCCTTCAAGAGGATCAGAAGCAAGATCAGGCCTTCTGCTTTGTCTGGGGAACGGCCCACTGGAAACTGGGGCGGCACTTTTCCTGGAGGGATCCCCTTTTGTGGTTGTCCTTCCTTGCAACTCCTGTACCCGTGTCCGCAGGATCGAAGTAGGTCGTCCATCCCACTTCCTCATGTCCTCTCCGTGGTCCCGCAGGTAGAACCACAGGGTGCCTCGTGGTGTGTACCCTCTGTACTCTCTCTCTCTTGAGTGGGGAAATGCCTGCTTCTAATAGCTGAGATACTGGCCCGTGCAGGTGGGGAGTAGAACATATTCTCTTCAAGTTGCTGGACCTTCCGCGACAGTTTCTCCACAGCTGAGACAAGGGGGGAAGAGAGACTTTCTTCATATCGCCGGAGCCGGCCAGCTACCTCATCCACCGTTGGTCCCTCTTCACCTTTCCATTCCATTACTGCCAGGGAGTTGGCATATGACGATGGTGCGCTCCGTACAAACTTCCGCCACATGGGCCTTGTGCATCGCACCTCATCAGGGTCTGTGGGTAAGTCGGCATTGTCCAAGTCATAATAAATCATCTCCCGCACGGCTAATTCTCTCAGGTACTGGATACCTCTTTCCATGGTAGTCCACTTGCTTGGCTGACATACAACATCCTCACTGAAGGGGTACCTCTCCCTCACGCCTAACAGGAGTCGTTTCCAGAGGCTGAGGGCTTGGGTCTTTTTCCCAATCGCCTTGTCAATGCCGCCTTCCCTAGACAGGGATCCCAGCTGCCTGGCCTCCCTACCCTCTAATTCCAGGCTACTGGCCCCATTATCCCAGCACCGGAGCAGCCAGGTGACAATGTGCTCGCCTGAAAGTCGGCTGAAATCTTTTCGCATATCCCGCAGCTCACTCAAGGATAGGGATCGAGTAATTATCTCTGGTTCTGCCTCTTCCTCCTGCTCTCGTGATGGCCCTGGTTCATCATCATCTCTTACTAAGCGAACTGATTTCTTTGTGTACTTCTTCTTCTGGATGGGGGCAACTGATACCGGCACGGGTTGGTTCTCTGGTTCAGTGGCAGTGGCTACCACGGGGGTTGCAGTAGCCGCAGTGTCTGTCGCAGGGGTTGCAGTAGCCGCAGTGTCCGTCACAGGGGCCGCCGCAGGGGCTGCAGCAGCAGCAGGGGCTGCAGCAGCCGCAGGGGCCGCCGCAGGGGCCGCCGCAGGGGCTGCAGCAGCCGCAGGGGCCGCCGCAGGGGCCGCCGCAGGGGCTGCAGCAGCCGCAGGGGCCGCCGCAGGGGCCGCCGCAGGGGCTGCAGCAGCCGCAGGGGCCGCCGCAGGGGCCGCCGCAGGGGCTGCAGCAGCCGCAGGGGCCGCCGGTCTGGTTTCCATCTCTTCCCCTTGAGGGTGCTGCATAATTCTGAGCAGTGCCTGGTAGATACTGGCCAGGGCCCAGCACAGTGCGGTGAGTTGTGCCTCTCTAGAATAGCCACAACATTTTCCCTTCAAATATTCTACCACTTTATCAGGGTCCTGTAATTGTTCAGGGGTGAAGTCCCAGACCATTGGAGGCGAGTAGTTCTCTAGGTACCTGCCCATGCTCTCCCACATGCCATGCCACCCCTGACTATCCAGCCTCGGAGCAGATCTCCGGGTGGTAGTCTTAAATAGTTGCTTAACCCTAAACAAGACCTGGAACGTATTCAGGAGACATAACACTAGGAACACACTAGTTTGAGTATCCCAAGGATATTCAAGATTCTCAAAAGCTGTCATACCTGACCCGAAGGAGAAAAGGGAGGCAAAAGGGCTGGGGAAACTATTAACAAATTCTGAGAGACGGTGTCCAATGTACGGACAGGACAACAAAACCACATAAACACCCCAAAATAACCGTCTGAACAGTGATGTTATCATATCGTAAACAGATATCGCACAGGACAGCAGAATGATAATCCTCATCCCTCTTCCAGACATGGTAAACAGCATCGCAGGGAGTACATAAGCCATATAGGAATTTATGTAACACAGCCATGAGAACAAACCAAGCAACATGATGACCAGTGACTACTTACCTAATAAAATAAATGCATACAAGAGAAAAAAAAACCAAAACCGTTTTTTCCACGTTCTAGTTGGATTCTGTCGTTATGTCAACCCTTCAAGCCCCACGTTGGGCGCCAAAAAAGACTGTCGTGGTTTAGCCTCAGATGGCAACAAAGAACCACGTGCCGCTCGCACGTGCCTTCCTAACACAGGAAGGATCGTAAGAAAAGGCAAGACTCTTGGGTTGGGACAAAGGCAGTTTAACAGAACAGCAAAGGGAACAGGCAAACAACAACAGCAACACGGACAGGGGAATATACAAACGCGATTACGGAACCGCCGCTCCCCGCCGCTCGCCGACCGGCCGGACCCGGGACGCCCCAGCCCGCTTTTAAGCAGCAAGTTCCTGCCCCTCCCCCGGCAGCTCAGGGTGGGCGTGGCTCACATGGCATGGAATACCAGGAAAAGTTAACCCTATCCCCACCGGAACCAGGACACCTACCAAACAGCATTTACAAATCTCCACATAAGCACTCCTATATTCACAGATGGGTGTGTTTTGGTGGGAGGTAAGAGAAGCAAGTATGCTATCGTTTGCAGAATTTTATTTCTTATTTTGGATGAAGACAGAGGCATATGATAATGACATAAACTTCGCTATTTTTGAGTTCTCATTTCTTATTCCGCCAGGAAGGAACTGTTACTCATATCACATTGTGTTTAAAATCTGACAAAAAAAATATCTGTGAATATTACGTACAAGTGAATAATGAAATAAAATGGAATTTGTTTTGGTATATATTTTGGATTCCTTTTCAGGAGTACTTTATCTGAATGAGCTTATAGCCAGGATTGTTTACAGAATAACATATTTTAAGTCAATACTAGTTTATATAGAATGCAAATTTTGGACTTCTAAGTGCGGCTGTTTTCAAAATGTATTTGGTGGATTAAGATCACTGGGGACAACGTGATTAAATTTTTTTTCCTCTATGGATCCTGCAGTTTATGCCTGCAAAATAATTCCATTTGTGGCACTTAACCAAGTGATTTGGGTTAAAGAGGTTTTGAAAATAAAGTAATAAACATTAAAGCAGAAGATACAACTAAATAGCATAATGCCACGCAAATAGAGAAGAAACCAATGTATGAAAACTGCAAATGCATCTGAGTACATGACTGAGTTGGGTTCAAAAGTTCAATGAGAGCATTACATAGCTAGCTACATTTGATGATGTAATTATATTTGCTGATGCCTACTTTCAGCACATGTAGATAACAGATCTATGTAACTATACGTAAAATCAAAGGCAAGTCACTGACACTCACCTTTAAGACAGGATTTTCTCTTTACCGGTCATTACTTGTTTTTGCAGGAAACAGAGTTTGCAGAAGAAATCTGATCTGAGATTGTATAAGGTTGTAAAAAAGATGACGATGCATTTGGTAATTAGAGCTAGAACAGGCCTGCTTATTTTCAGTAGCTTAAGGAAATTCCCTTGGAGAGTTGTCAGTGATTGCATTAGTTTCTTAGGTCTCTGTTTTATGACCGTTCTTGCTAAAATGTGAGCCAGTTTCTATTGCCTTCTTTCAGAGAATTAACGTATATTCCAAATATTCAAAATTAAGTCAAATAAATAAGTTATTAACTTCCTATACTTCCTGTGTCCTCAGAAATGAGATATTAATGCATCAAAGGCAGATGGAGAATTGTCTATTTTAATGTGGCTGTGATTTCAGTCCAACTGAGATAGCGCTTTGATGAACAAGAGTACTTAGACAAATACCATTTTAGGAACACTAAATTTGCATTTCCTTCCTGCCAAAAAGAAAGAGGATATATGCAGTACCCTGATAATAAGACATACGTCTAAACATTTTGGTGAATATAATCAAATCACTGAAGATTATGGTGAATATGGAACTATGAATATGATACTCTGATTTTTCACAATGGAGTGAAGTATCTGTGATAATATATAAGATAAAAAGAGTGTATAGATGCCAGGGATTTCTGTTAGTAAAAGTTAAGAACAATAATAGCTAAGATCTCACCAAGATTCAAGAAGTTATCAATGTAAATCAGAGTATTTTTCTTGAAAATTACTTTTTAGTCCTTTTGAAATACATTGGCTTTTAAAAATTATAAACTATTTCACAAGGCCATGCTAGGGTATTAGGTGTTTGTGGGGTTGTTTTTTTTTTCTTCTACTAGCAGTTTAAAATTTAGTATGCAATCACAAAAAATGTTTCACATGTTTAGATTCCTGGAAGTGATTACTCTTGAAACTGAGAAATGTAGAAATTACTGAAGTCAATTACTTATCAAGTCAATTAATGGAATAAAGTCATCACTATTAAAATGCATTGTCTCATCCCCTGAAGTCTGTTGTTATCTCCAAGTTTTTATGTAATTTCATGACCAATTCTAAATCCCCAATGCAGTGTTTGATGTGTCTTCTCAACCAAAAACTGATTGGGGGTGCAAACCATCTCACCTGAAGGATCATAACAAAGCGAGAAAATTGGCTTTAAATTAACTCTTTGAGGTTGCTCACATGAATAGGAGAGGACTGATGGCAGTTTTACTTTGCAGTGGGCTCTGCAATTTCTGAAGGGTCTGTACTTTGAAAATGCTGGAAGTCTGCACTGGCAGCACGCAGAAATAGCTGCTCACATCCCGATGCTCCAACCAGCCAAGGCTTTATTGTTCTGGACAAGATCCATTCTTCTCTGTTCTCACTGAAGCAAAATTTCCCCCCTCTGTCTTCCTCATTCTGCATCCTCAGTGTTTCTGCTAAGCCCATGATTCCCATAAATTTGATTGATTTGCTTCGCACATTTCTTCCGAAGGCCATTCCACGTGTTTGAAGACTGTCCTTTTCATCCCCGGTCTCACTTTGCTCCCAGTAAGGCTTGTACAGGGCTGTTGGTTCATACTCGCTGATCCCTCCAGCTGGTGACTTTCAGACTGATTTCTCTATAACAAAGCCTAGTATTTTTCACTAGGATACTCGCAGCTCTAATATAGAACTGTTTTATTTATTTGCTATTGCTAATGAATTTGGGCTTGGCTATTGGACGAAAAAAGTGGTTGTGGGGGTCACTGTGTAGTTGGAAGTGCATTTTTTAGAGGCGTTATTTTTTAGAGGCAATGAAAACTGAATTTAATGTGCTATGGCTGAAATTATAACAGCTGGATGAATGTGTACATTTTGTAATACTCCCAAATATTCTCCAACGAGAAACACGTTGATTCTGGTATCTCCAAGTATGCACATAAATATTAGTTTGCTTCTTTTTTTTTTTTCTTGAAATTTTCTGTATTGGTTAACTTTTTTGGCTTATCTTGATAGTGCTTTGATAAGTGAATACAGAAAGGTAGAAGCAACCTAAACTATGTTTTCCTGCTTTGTCAAAATAATACAATGCAAGAGTATAAGGAGAATGATACGTATTGAATGAAACTCCATGTCGACATCCAGGACAAGAATTTCTCAATGATTTCCTTATCAGAAGAGCATTCCTACATTGCAGCAATTGAGAATGCTGCTGCTGCTAACAAAACGCCCAAAATGTTACTATTTGTCCGTTCATTATTTTATTGTAGAACTCACAATACTTGAGGTCATGTAACCACAGTTCTCGGCTTGAGTAAGAAAACACTTGAGATCTGTGCTCAAGCTGGAAAAGTTTGAAATCATGAACTTTTAAAAGTCCCACACCCAGAAATCAACAGAAAGAAATGAATATAATTCTATTTGTGTCCTCAAACCTGTTTTGGCATTCTAGAAATTCCCTTCCTACTTTTTCCTACCTCTGAAAAGGGTAACCATAGGTAAGGTATTAGGAAAGTTATTCTGGTATCTATTCTTCATGACTTATTTCTATTTGAAACAAAATAATTGGTGCAAGAAAGGGAATCAGTAGCTTCATTCTCTGAAGAATAATGAGGAAAATAAGAGAGCAGATGGGCATGATTCCTACTGTTGAAACCATCATATTTATGACACTGCCCAGTTTGATATATAGAAGCAGAGGAGGTTTTACCTGTGGTGGTTGACTCCATATAACTGAGGGAGTGGTAAAAAGAAAGGGAAAGATTTCTATTTCTGAATATTAGCACAATCCTTACTATGTTGAGAAAGGAATATTTACCTCTTGCATAGCATAGAATAACATAAAGGGGTGAGACACTGCAGCTGTTTTGCTGCTAAAGGACCTCTGACAACCAAAGCAGTTAATGACACCAAACTTTTCTCACTGGAGTGCATGAAATGATTGGCATATGGCAATAATTGGTACTGGTGTATTTTCATACGCAGGGTGTGAATATGTGCGGTATGCAGGTGAGCAGGGAAAAGGGCACAACACAAGGTCAGAAAACTCATAAACCTAATCTACTGTGAGACTAACTTGGAGATGATGGGGGGGAAAAAAGGTGGTGTGCTGAGCTGAGAGACAAATAAACATCTCTGGCAAAAATAAGGTGGAAATTTATTCTGAGACAAACTACAATACAATATTCTTCTTGTAGTAATAGGAAAATATAGGCTATCAGTTATCCCTTTAAGGTAGGGAGAACAGGAAAAGCAATCACTCACCAATAGAATGTTTGAATTACAAAATATTATTGCAACGGTTGATTTTGCTGTATTGCTCTCTACTGAACCTACCCTGGGTATTCATTCTGTCTTCTAATACCAGATGAAATTACGTTATGTCAGTCTTGTCACAGCTAAACCACATTCACAGCTTCATAATGTGTATCATAACACCTTTTTTTACCTGGGGGTAATTTTACAGTATCTCAGTCAAAGATTCATATAAAACCATCTATTGTTTACTGTCTTACATGTTGCTTCAGAAGTGTCACCTAAATTTGTATGTGTTATTAATTTAGATTTAGTGCGTACTGTTTCTGTTCACCTTTTACTTTTCGGGTTTATAATCTGTCATTATCTTCTTTTAATTATTTAATCTGCATTCCAAATGATCAACCTGTAGGAAAAGACTTCTAACAAGAAAACTTTCAACAGTCCTTTTCACGAGGAGTGCTGGTAGAATAAGCCTTTTAGTCATGTCTGGAGGTCAAGATCTCCTCAGAGAAACTCTAGACAACAAGCGTCTCTCTCTGAGCACGCCTTTTCCTGGACAGCTGTGCTCACGAAGCTAGGTTAGCTTGTGTAGCCCCTAGATGAATTAGTTTCCCTTCTCTTGGATAAACTAAGTCTACAGCATCTTCCCTTTTTTAAAACCACCTCATTTTAATAGGATTTCCTGGGTTTGTTTACTTGAGAAACATCCCTATAATGATGGACAGGACAGGAATTACTAGGAAATGAAATATGTACTGTCTTTTACCATGTGTTAGATTTTAGGCATGCTTATTAGCCATGCAACCATACAACAATAGCAATATCATGCTCTAAAAATTATTTCAGGACCTGGGAATACCTCACAGTATGCAGTGAGATGTTTCCTTTGCCCACGCGTTTCTCCCCACCCCATTGTCGCTCCTCAACATCATGACTTGAACTTGGTTTGAGTCTGGTTTCTACAGTATGTCTAGTGAAGAAGGTCCCAATCGACCAGTAATAATAGTGGATAATTTGTATCTATAGTGTTAGAAATTAAAAAATAGTTTGATTTGATGCTGCTGCCCTTAACTGAAATAAACTCTTGTTTTATGTCAGGATTCAATATATGAGAGATGCAGAATTGAGCTGTTGGAAGAACTAATTAGTTTTGTTACTACTTTGACTCCAAACTAATGATGAGGGTTTTTTTACCTGAGAGCAGAGTGTAGGCATCTTGTATATGATTTAAATTTCATTTTACCTCACATAAAAAGTTTCAGAAAATAATGGTATAGTTAATATGATTAAGAATTTTAAAATATTTTCCAACAATAATGTATAATCCATTGGAATTTATTGCTTTTTGTTGAAATCTGGATGACCAAATATAGAAAAAAGTGTAGTAGAACTAGGGTTTATTTATTGGTCAAACGTGAAGAATGAGGATACAGGGAGGAAGTTGAGCTCAGAGTAATCTTGTATCAGTCCATTCAGCAGAGCTGTAGGACAGTCCTAAGCTCCATGCCATGAGGAATGAAGACGTCGCTGTGTAGAGCTAAGCTCCCATAGTGAGCTATTTTTGCAGAATAGCCGGCAGAACGGAGTGTGTGCTGGGCTGCTGTAGGTTAACTGACGGAGGGCATCTATGCCTTTAGCTGCCACCACTAAATCCAACAGGCTGTGAGCACATTGCTAAAACAAACAGCTTGGGCAGTTCAGGGTGTTAGCTCCTCCTCTCTTGCTTTTTGCCCATATGTGTCTGCATCTCAGTGGTTGCGCTCCGCTGGCTACCATAGAAGCACTTCCCTGCAGGGGAAGTCAGGCTTTGAGCAAACCTGCTGAAGCTGGATAGAAGAGAGAGATCCTGCGGAACTACTGTAGATGATCTAGTTTGAAAGATTCTTGTATAACATGAAATTATATTATGTGTGAATTTTAAAAGATGAAACAACTAATTCATTTTGAATCCTTAAAGTTACTTACATTAAATGTACCGAATACTGAAAAAAGGTTTAATTCAATTTCACAGTATTAATGAGTATTAATTCTTTCAGTTATTTCTTACCTGCACTGCAATAAAATATGGTTCCTTCGATATTTTAAAAAAAATATCATTTACTATATTGGTAGCTAATGTATCATTTTCACAAATAAATTTAGCAGTTATTCCATTGTCCAGGCTTCCACTTACCAAAGTTGACACCCGTTAGCCGTTCCTCCATAATGGCTTGTGGGAAGGTTCAACAGAAAACCAAACTAATGCAGCCATTTTTCAGTCTCATAAAATGATTAAAGCTGATGTAAAAGGACTCATTAAAATTGAAAACATTAGGATCATTAAAAAGCCATTAAACCACCTCACTCCTTTGATTTATTTTACAATAACCTTATTTGGTCACTGTTTTAAAGTCACAGAATCCCATCTTTTGTCTCTAATTATAGGCAGTATACCCACCATGCAGCAGGAGCCCACATTCATGATGAATCCATTCTTTGTAAGTCAATACTTCAACCTTTGCAGATCCTGCTACTGCAGTCACTTCGGCCATATGCTGACGTTCAAACATGGATAGATCAATTGAAATCTGCACAACTGGTTGCCTGCTTAGACTAATGTTCAGGGTATCAGGACCTATTCAAATAACCCACACTGAATTCTACTATTACCTTAATGGATCATATTTAATTCCAAGTGCTTTGCTTACTAATGACATCAGAATTTTAAGCAGTGTTTTCTGAAAAAGTTAAAATTGAGATGTTTTGAAGCCTGCTTCAGCTCCTACAGAAAACAGATTTTCTTTAACCCAGCACAGCAATGGAAATCCCAGGCTATGGGGAAAAAAAAAAAGAGAGAGACCTTTATCACAGATCTCATTTGATCTTGGCCCCTGGTACTTAATGACTTGTACATATGATTAACTTTAAATATCGCTGCTGTCCCATGGAGTTCATTGAAGCTATTCATGTACTTAATAAGCAAGCGTATTTATACTTTTTATGTGGAGAACTAGACTTTTCAGAAGGGCTTTTTATCTTTATGAAAAGGCTCTTAATTTCAACAAGCAAGAATTGAAAAAAAAATAGTTTCCTTTTCTCAAAGGAGACCACTAGTACGTTTGAAAAAATGTTGAAAATTATTGAAGATGAGTTATTTTGGAAAGACAGTGCTCAAATTACCGATGGAGCTGTCAGGCATACTGAGGAATAAACACAATCTATTTGCTTTTATAAACACTTCCTGATGAACTTCTACATCAGTTACTAATTTTGAAAACGATATCTTCAGAAAAAAAGTGTCTTAAAAAGTTTCACAAAATACTCTCTTGACAAAAAAACCTCATGAAAAATTATGTTTATTGTAAAGATATAATTGAAAAATTCATAAACAACACACACCACACACACACACACACACACACCCTTTCCAAGAGTCTCTCCAATTTGCCTCCCAGGCTACTCCTCTGAAAGCAGTATGCTGTATAGTACACCTTGTTAGTATAACCAGGAGTAGGTTTTAATCCAGGATAGCCAGATGTAAGGCATCTTGGCTGGGCATGGCAGGGGACCGCGTTGTTGTTTGCATATCGGCTAAACTTCCGTAGATTATGACTGGTGGTAAAAGGATGAATTGATACTGACCCTCATCTTATCCAAAAGTTCAAGGGTTGTAAGAACATAACTCTCCCTGATGATTAATTTGTAGTGTACATCTCAGGTTTTAGGAACAAGATATTTGAGAAATTTCTTCATTTTTTCATAATAAGGTGACAGATGCTTAAACCCATTCTGTAGGGGTCTAATCCTTTCACTCTTAAGATGACAGTTTTTTACCATATGTATTGCACCTGATGCTGCGTATCACTGTTTTCTTTTATACTACAGTTTTCATCTTCCCAACATTAAGCGCTCCCTTTTTGATACCAACTCTGAAGTTGTTTTTTTGCTTTGTGACTGTGTTAAATCATCAAAATTGATCAGTCACATTAAAACTAACTCATTATTTTGAATCATACATCATAATACGGACTGAGATTTATATTCTAAATGTGTTCCTGTAAATTTTTCTGGCAACTGCTATCAAAAAAAAAAGGAGTGGATGTGGTCGTGTTTTAAATTAAGGGATTCAGTGCAAGCTAGGTGCTTGTCTAATATGGTTGAAGGGAGAGATAATACTTCTCAGAAAAGAGTGTAGAGGTTGGACTATCCAGCAAACAGCTGTTAATTGCAATTTTCCATCTAAGCATCTCTAGGTGTATATTCCTAAGTGTATATTTGGAAATCAAAAGGTCACTTAGAGGCTGTAACTCTAGCATTCAATAGCAGAGGGAAGTCTTTTTGGGTTTTGAAAGGGAATGTGCCAGAGGAGCTGCATTTGGGGAATACTTGTTGGAAGGTCTGCAGGTCTGTTTCTCTTGTTCTGTAGTGAAAGTAGTAGGGGTTTAATAGGAAGTTAGTCTTTTGTGTGCTTCATACACCATGATCCTAATAGGACATAGGGCGTAATTCCTCGGTGCTTCTCTAACATTCCTCAAATCTGCTGGAAAAGCTAGATGAAAAAGTAAGGTTTGAGACTGATTGTTAACGGTAAGTTCTAGAAGAATTCACCCATTTAAAGCAGTGCAGGATAGCTTAGATCTAACATTTGGGGACTGTACCAGATGACTTATCAAACCTAAAGCTGGTCCCTGGCAGTTTTCTCTACTATCTGCTTTACTTTCTGTAAAACAGTCAAGCACGCTATTGGTTTTTTCTTCTTGATGTCATGCCTTGTGCATAATTTTGCTCTTCTTTTCCTGTAGGTCATTTGACTTGACCTGTAAATCTACTGCAAGCAATGAAATAGGAAGATAACTGCCATAGGTGAGTGCATCTTAAAACAAAAGCTACGTGTCAATCACTCTCTACCATGGAATCCAATTGAAATTTTTTGTCTAGTGTCACTATAGTGAGAATTCATGCCGTGCTACTGATAAAGCTGTCATTTCATTATGAACTGCCTCTGCTTGGAGCTGTGGTTCAAACATGGTTCATTAGAATGTTGAATATATATGTTTTAATACCACTTCTTTCATATGCTCACATTTTCTAGCTACTGAATAACTACGTGTGGTAGTTAATTAACTGAATGCCAACTGCTGCCTGGGCTTGTTGTGTTAAGACACAACACAAGTTCTCTTCTAGATGTTGTTGTCCTCATGACTGTACTGCTCAGAATTGGGATGGCCTGAGGCTAAATCCATGTTCAGTAAAAGAAATTCTCAGACATTCAAATCTGAGATTTGCTGGGGCAGAAATTAAACCAGATTACGAGAGAGGACTGTAAACCAAATTACAAGAGAGGACTGTAAAGCTGAACCTGCCCAAGCAGTGCTCGGATTTGTCCTTTCTAAAAGCTACTGATATTTTAAAATATGAGGATGAGTGAGTAAAAAGCCCTAGTGTGGCAACACCCTGGTTTCATCCACATCGAGTGTGCCAAAGATGCCTGTCAAAAAGACAGGTAACTTTATAAAGATTAACCTTGAACCTAGTAAAAAGAAGCATGACGACATACAGAAAACCTGGTTAAATCTCCTTTCAGTGGTGATCAGGAGTATAAAGCCATGCAGTCTCTTAGATTTTGGAGAGGGGTTCCTCTTCAGACAGCAATCATCAAAATGCTGCGCTTCCTTTTAGGACTCTGTTTCTGTCTATCCAAAGATACTCATTTTTGAGTTGGCAAACTGTCTGTTTTTCCTATATATTTTATTTATAACACATCAGAATAATCCATAATCTTTTGTCAGTTCGTATTACAGTATAGTATTAGATTATAGTATTTAAGTTTGAGAAGAAAGCTACAATAGTGTTGCTGCAAGAGTTCAGCTCCCCGTCTCCATTCTGCAGAACAGTCCCTGGCTCTCATCATTAATGGTGTTTGTTATAATAAATTAGAGAGAAAAAGAGAGATCAAAGAGTATCTTTGCACTGGGCATGTTAGTTGTTCATTTGACTGATAAGGCTAATGGATTATTTTTTTGCAAGACTGTCACATGAAAAATTGATGCACTTTGTAACAATTGATATTAAGCACCTCTTCTGCCCTTTGTGAAAATTAAAGTAGCTGCTTTTCCTGTGCCCAGCACAATGCAAGATGGGCAAATTAAAAGATTTATTTTTATGCTAACTTGTGTCAGTGTATTGGAGGAATAGATGCAGGATCATAAATGGCATAGTCATAAAGGTGAGGTCCTAATTTAATTCTCAGTTTTATTTCAGCTTAGTTTTCCATTGCCAAGAGGCATAAAAGTTACTGAGTTATACTACATTCACCTCACGCTGGTCTCCTATCAAACAGAATATCAGTGGAACACCTCCACAGAGCTCTCTACATGAAATTGTCCTTTTGTACGTCTCATAATCGGCTGCAATGTGACCAAGCATCTGGTGGTGACAAGCAGACGTCTTTGATTTATTGGCTAATATCACTGCTTGTTAGTGGATGGTTGAGCAGGAGACTAAAAGAGCATAAAATCAGAGAGAATAAATTATGAAGGCACCGAACTGTGGCATTATAAACCCCTCCTTGTCACAGCTGTGACATCTCCCAGGAAATGTGGGATGAGAGAGACATTCCCTCTTCAAAGACAGTGGCCACTGTCTTCTGATTTTGAATAAAATAAAAAAACCCACACAGCCCAAATCCACCAACATCTTACCTAAAGGGTTAGTGTTATCTCCTGCTTAAGCAGTCTGCATCAAAACACTGCATCTGCTTGGAAATTGAATTTATTAGCATCTAATTCAGAAGTCTGGGTAATCTGAAGGATGCTAGGGGTAAGAGGGATATCTCTACTGTGAGTGGGGTCTCTGGTTTCCTTTAAATGCTACCCGAGAACCAGATCAGAACCCACACTAGAAAAGCCAGGCTTAAGGTTCTGCTTCTCACTTTCAACATTAGTAGTCTTGCTAAGCAGGAAAGTATGCGTGGTCCCTGTTGCGCAGAATGGTTCCCCATGCCTCGTCCCAGCTAACGCATGGATAAGAGGGGAATTAGCTTTCCGGGCTGTGGTGTGTTCTGTCTTACAAACAGCATGTAGGTAACTAAGGCATTCAGGTCTATGCTGCATTGCAAAGATTCTTTGTGGACTTGACAGGAGGATTGTAATGGGGTAGATGTGCAAACACATGACAGAAAAAAGCACAACGTTTAAGAGTTTGCAGCAATCTTAAATGCACTTGCCATTTTTTATCCGCTTTTTAATAGTTAGTACTTACCAAATTAAACAATGTATGTGGCTGAACACAGTGTTTCTGACGGTCCCTGATCTTGACTATTATTCAGTGCTGACAATTATTTTGAGCTGCAGAGCAGTGATAATTGTGACTACTCATAATGTGAAATAAACATTATGTACATGTTTATTCAGTAAATCAACCTGAAGTATGAAAGGAAGGAGATACTATTTCACTCCGGTGCAGTGACGAGATGTGAAACTGACTAATGGCAACAAGCCATGCTGTGATTCAGTAGGAAGCCAGTTAAGAGTTATAATACCTTCAAGGAATAAATATGGTCATTAACATATGTAATTGATGGTTTTGCATTAAAATATTTATGTAAATATTTTTGTCCTCAAGAGATGGACTAAGAATGGGAAAGTGAGAAAGTTTGTGTAGGGTTCTAGTGACAAGTTTAATTTTACTATTTCAATTAAAATCCAGTGGGAGTTCTTGCAAAGTTCTTTTTAGCTATTCAATGTTAGATAAGCTGTAGCCATAATGAGGAGATATTCCTTATACTTTTAATGAGCAACACCAGTAACTGGTTATGACTTACTGAGAAGTAAAAGGAAACTTTTAAGGGTGCCCATTGGAACTATTTTGCTACTGCGGTTATCTGAGGGTATTAGCCTTGAGCAGATTCTGGGAACTGCAGAAAGAGGCTGCACAATTAAAAAGGCAAGAATGAGCCAAGCAGTTGCTCTTAGTAAAGGGAAGGGGAGCACAGGCTAATGACGTGAGACCCTCAGGCAGAAGTAAGCCAATATGGTACTACATAGCAGTTACATCAGCATGCCCTAAAACCATTTGTTCAGGGATTTCGGTTTACAAGGGGAAAAAAAAGGAGTTCTTGGAAGAAAGGGTTTGTGATTTTTTTAACAATTTGCTAATATTCAGGAAGAAGGTCTTCATAATAGTCATAATCAAAAATGTAATCTAAAGATATTTGATATATAATATAACAGATAATAAAATTTATCTCGCACCAAGAGAAATGTAGACTGAGGGCTTGATAAGAGACAGTTGTTGCAAAGGGTGAAGTCATGATGCTCACTGTTTCAATACATTTCTCTGAGTAGTCTTCTTTAATTTTAAATTCTTTTTTTCAAGTGAGTGCTGTTCTGACTAATGGATTTGAATGCACTGAATAGATTTGAAAGGATTTCCTTCATGTTCACTTTATTTCTGAAGCAGTTCAGCCTGTTTCTGCTTGGAGTTACAAAATGAAGCAAAGAGTAAAATCTCCATAAAATATGCATACAATTTTTAATAACGAGTCCCAAAAATCTCTCCTATGAATAAGAACCACCGATGAAATTCTTGTGTGGATTTTTGGTAAGAAGAAAAGCATGACACCTTGAGACAGAATTCTGTTGTTTGTTAGACAGTGGCTGTGTGTCAGTCAAAGCGTTTCTGACAGTGAAAGACATTCAAAAGCCACAAATACGCAGAACCTTGAAAGACAAATTAGATGGAAGATAGTCTATTAATAGAAAACATAAAAATAAATACCAGCCAAAACAAGTGCTTCATTCAGAGTGTTCAAAAAATCAACTTGTCAAAATTGTCACAGGCATCAGGATCTTAGGGAATAGACTTTACTTTCTCTAAATGTTTCTTCTCGTAGTAGCAAAAATAAGGGGAAAAGATTCTAAAAATAACTACAGGAAAAGGAAAATATCTAAGAGATGAGACTTTAATTTCCAAGATGTGCTGCTTCAAAAATAAGAGAGGTCTTTCAGTGAGGTATACATGTGCATTCTTGTTTCATATCTCATTGTTTTAGGGAGAGACATACTGTGAGATACGGGACCTCTTAGTAGTTCTGTGAACATCTCTTAAGTTTTGCATTTTTAAGAGTCAGCAAGTCACCCTCCTAGCACTGATCTCATATGAAGTTTTTTTGCTTTTACTTATTATTTTCATAACTCATGAATAAAAAAAATCCCAATCATAATGTAGCTAGTAAAGAGATGGTTTTCCAATGGGCACTTGAAAGCAGAAATCTGCCTCAGGATGCTCTGAATTGTCCTCTGAAGTAGTATATCTCCACTGACTACATGGGATGTCCAGCACCTGGAATTTCCTCTGACATGTTACTTCAGTGCACACCACTGTCAGTACTCACTAGCTAAATTCAGTATTATACATGATTTTGTTCGTCACAGTTGCTCAAATTGAATGGAGCATCCTGCCAAATAAGAATGGTAGGATATTATGTTGATGTAGCACTGAAGTGGCTGCTCTTTCACTTAATAATTACAGTTTTGGAGAAAGTACTTTGACTCAGATTGTCCCAGACAGTTTGCCAGCATAACTGCAGTTGCATCTGCTTCAAGCAATGGCAAGCTCTCCCCTGAAGTTCTGGTTGATATGATTCATTAGTAGTTCACCATCCATCCAATTGTACATACAAGCGGAATCAAATCCCAGAAGTGCAAAGGTGTGTATCAAAGAGGAAAAGTATTTCTGTGCTGCCAAGCCCCTTGCCCTGTACAGGACTGTTGGAGAGACTATTTAAATATACATCAGGGAAAAGGCTCCATACCATGAGAAAACCTTCACCATCAGGTATTAGTTGCTCTTCAGTACCTTTGCAATTAAAACATTACTATTGCAAAGTCCTAGAGGTTTAGGAATAGACATTTCTTGTATACTCGAGTGAATGCAAGTGTAACCGTGTGCAGCCACGTGTGGTGAATCTGTCAGAACTAACAGCAGGAACTTTGATAAGAGTTCTCCATCAGTAAACCTGTTTGATAGCTCAGAGTCTTTGAATTGTTATTATAAGTGGCATCCAGTAGGGCTGCTGCAGTTACGGGTCTGTCAGATTTCCCCCCTCCCCCCCCCATCCCTAGGGATTTATTACATCTCAGCTTTTCCAAGTTATGCTGGGGCTAAAACTATAGCCAACAACTCCTCAGCACAGACACGATTTTATTTGAGAAAAATAAAATGATCCCTGAATGATTCAATGACTTAGTTTAAGAATTGGAGAGGGTGAGGATCAAGACAGTATATGTCCTTTGTGTACTGAAGTACACTGGGGTGAGAATCATTAGCAGCAATTAGTGAGAATGAACACTGCTTTTCCATGAGAAGGGAGGCTTTTCACCACGAAAAGCAGATCAACAGGAGGAGGTGGGTGGGGGGCAGCAAAACCAAAACAGACTACGTAAAGGAATTCATTTCTTGATAGAAGCTTTTGGAAAGTTAATTCTGTATGACTCAATATTTGGAAGATGGAAGAACTACTATCTTTAAATATGCATCTCACTAAAAAACAGCCTTTTCATTGATAATTAGCAGAGACTGGAAGTAGGCTCAAGAACTGACAGTTCTCATTTATATATGGAATTTAAAGCTCCCATGCTAGCAAAGTTTAGGGATTTCTGCATAGAGGGAGACAGTAAAAGGGCCTGAAGATTAGGCAGCCAAAAAGCAATGGTGGTTAGGTTGCTGAGCTGACACCTGATCGGGCAGGGGAGATACGGATCCACTTTACCAATAGCAGAAATAGTAGCAAAGTTGTATTTACATACTGTAGGTAGAGCATGTAGCTATTTATACTGTTCTCATTCTTGGCACAGCAGATTTAGGAATATTTCTGCTGTAACTGCAGAATGAGTTCGTAAGTATATTTATGCACTTGTACAAAAATTAAGATGAATGTTTCATAGTTTTCTTGTAATCACTCTGCTTCATAGATTCCTATCAAAATGTGATGAGTACTATAGGCTGCTGAAGTAAGTTAATGGATGTATAGAGAATTTTTAGTCTTGCGAACCTCATGAGGCATGGGCTATGTTAATTCAGAGAGCCCTGTGACATTAGGTGACATTTCTAGTTCTCAATGGGTAAGGAACTGGTTTACTGACTCACCAGGGTATTAAATTATATTGCTACTTTGGGAACAAAGACTATCAGGAGGGTTTGTATTTGTTTAACATCCCTCTCACCTGCAAATGAGTACTGCATACCAATTCCTGTATCCTGTAATGTGTGCTCAGAAAATAAAATAAAAAAATACACCTAAGAAAGCGCAAACACATATTGGCATGTTATGTAAGAGCTGCATCCCGAGTCTGCGGTGCATTGTATGCTCTTTTCAGCACAGGGGCCTTCAGTTATATTTCATTTTAGTGATTCACTTTTGGTTGAGGAGGGCACTTGAGGAAACAATCCTACCTGAGTGCAAAATAGGATCAGATGTTCCTTATGAAATCTTACTTTGCTGGACAAGAACACCATTCATACCTCCATTTAACTCAGAGTTTCTAGTACTTCTCCAACAATTGTTTACTTCTTTTTTAAATTTGTTGCTCATTTTTTAATTCCTGTCAGTTTGATCTGGCCTACTATGACTGCTTCAACTACATATCCTGGATGTAGGAGGCTTTCTTAGGAGAGGTACATGTGAGGGGCTGTCTGTATAGGAATTTGGCTTATTCCTATTAGGGCAGCATGGTAAAGGGGCCCTAAGCCTGAGATGGTCCCTACATCAAATTAAGCCTATGACAGGATAAAGATATAGTCCAAACAGATCAAAGGTCTGCTTTTGACCTTCCCTGCCCAAGGCAAGCTCTCACCACACAAATAAATCCTAGATGAAAGCATTTATTCAGCTGCTTAAAGCAGGCTTCTTTAAATCCATAGTTCCCAACCCTAAATAGTGCAACCTTTCTATCTTATTGCAAGAGGTAAAACTTTTTTTTCAACGCTACTATAGACAATACAGATGGTTCATTTTATGTATGATAGTGGCAGCCTGTCATAGATCTTGATTCAGCAAATGGGCGTTCTGGTGGTCTTTGGTTTGAGTTAATTTTGTTTGTTTGTTTCTGGTATAGATGAGAGGGAGCTTGTTTGATAGCCTTAATAATAAAGGGTGATCTGTGAGTAAATGTGGAGAACTCTCCTTGTCCTCTGTGATTTCTATAGCACCTTTTTAAATTGTCAGAATGTGAAATCATCACTATCTCTGTACTTTATTCCCAACATAATCTCGCCATAAAATAATAAATGGTAAAATAGCTTAGCCGAAGCAGTTTGCTGGTATGGCTAAGCTTTTTTCAACACACTATATTTAAATTTTGTTTCTGTGTGTCTGTATCACGCGGTATTCAACACAGTAGATGCATTCTCCTCTGGAGCCAGTGAGGATACCCCAAGAACAACTAATCCCCAATAATTCTTCCTCCTTGGCACACATCATGGCCTCTCATATGGAGCAATCCATCCTCCTACACGGAAACCTTCTTCCAAGTTCAAACCTTGATTTAAGTGTTCATTCTGCTGGAAGAACTTTGAGCCTAATGCATGGTCAAAGCACGTGTTGTCCAGTTTCTGAAATAATCCCCTGTATGTTTTCTCTGTATTCCTTTACTTCTGTCATTCTTTTCCTTTTTTTGGACCTTAGAGGTCCCTCCCGTTGCTTCTGTCCCCAGTTTTGTGTGTGATTTTTCTCCATACTTCTAAGATCTGCCTAGGACTGGAACCAGAAAAGACAGAATGTCGTGAGAGAAACTTTTTTTTCAGACAGAAGAAAGAAGAAATCCAGTGAAAGATTTTTTTTTCCATCAAAATGGAAATGTTTTGTGAAGGTTTAATTTTTATGAAGATTCTGTGGAAAAGGAAAAGGTTTTAGCCGCATTTTAGATGGTTAGCATAGTGTTTTATAACAGTTTTACCAAATAGCTATCAGCTGCAACCGAGCAATACATTTTGTATCTACTTAAAAGTGTAGGATGGGCAATGTGCAATGGCTAGAGAATCTTCAGCTTTATTTAATCACTTCACTTTGCATTTGAAAAGTAATTCATCATGGAAAGTCAGTGGGGTATAGAGAGCACTAATTGCAGCAAAATATCAAGGACAGTTTTCCTCTGTCTTAATTAAACATTAATGAGTAAAGTTATTTGCAAATGCATGCTGCAGGGATGGACTTGTCTATCCAAGTTTTGTAAATACTGACACCGGGTGTCAAAATAAAACACCTTAATTGATTTATACAGAAATAGTTTAAAAAGAGTGCACCTGGAGTGACATTTCTCTAGCTTTTTATAGAGTAGTTTCCTGATGAATTATTTATAAAGAAACTTGGCCTGACCTATCTTAATTACACAAGTGATTGTTTCCAAACTAATCAATTTTGTAAGTGAAGTGCATTCTCTCCACTGTCAGTCCTTACTACTTCAAGAAGGAAACAGAATAAGAAATGCATCTTTTGACAAAAGTTCCTACTGTATTTATCTCAGTAGACTGCCAATAGCATCCTTCAAGTTACTAGTGAGCTCAACAGAATGCTACTTCTAATCTCAAGTTATCCATGTATTAATGAGGAGTGTAAGTAAGAATGTAATAAGAAAGGCCGTGAAAAATCCAATATCAGTACCTAATTTTTAGTGTCTAGCCATAGGGCATATCAAGTAAATAAAGATAACGGAGAATGAAGAGGCCAGATTGTTTAGTATTAAGAGGTTGTTGGAATCGAAATGCTCTATAGCAGGTACTCAGTACTTCAGAAACATGCTAAGATGACAAGGAATGGTTCAAATCAAATATTTTTCTCTTCTTCTCTAAGAGTATATACCCATTTATTTCCTGAATATTTTATGTTAAAGTAATTATATATAATATTTATCATGATCAATTCTTAAAACCAAAACAAACAAAAAAGCCGATGACACCTGAAGCTTGTGGGTTAGCAGAATAAAGGTGTAGTGAATGACAGCTGCTGGCCACATGGAGGAGAGTGGCCACCGGAGGGTGAAAATGTGAATATGTTGTTGCTGATAGCTGTAGTAGAGAAGAATGTTGAATAGAATTCCAGAAATACTCGTTCTGAACTTCTGCTGAAATCATGTACTCAGTCTAAAAACATGAACAGAGACATAAAAGAACTGATTCAGGTAAGAGGAAAAAAACATAAGAAATTTAAGCTCTGCAATCTCTGCAGTTTACCATTAAGTTTTTTATAAGAGTTAATCTCTTTTCTTGTATCAGACATCTATTACTATTACATATTCCTAAAGTTAATATTGCTAAATTGCTTTTTGCATGTGTCCTATATTCACTACATTAATCGCATGTAGTTTAATTCCTAAACATTCCAATTATACTTCCCCAACTTTGGAGAAAAATCCCCATCATCGTGATTGACAAAGTCTTTGACAAAAAAATTCTCAGAGTAATTTTCAGTGGTTCCTTGTCAGATTAGAAAAATGTATCAGGTACGGTTCCAAAGAGATAGGAGGCACAACTGAACACTTCCATTAGACACAGACAATAGAATTAAGAGTGACTACTACATTTACATGTGACAGCAGATGTATATCTGGGGACGTGATTAGAATTCAAAGTGATCTTGAGATGCTTGGAAACAACTCCCACAAATTATTCAAAATTTGTAATTTGAAGTACCGTCTTCTACACCCAAGCATGGTGAATCAGCCTTATAAATCAATGTTGCAGAGTAACAGGCTAAGAAACGGGTCTGAGTGGCGGATAGGGAATCAGTAATGAGGTTAATTTTTTGTTAAATCTTTCTGAAAGAAGTTCATGTCATGGGGGGATGTATTAACAGGAAACAGGATCTTTTAAAAAAAAAAAAAAACAAACCACAACAAAACCCCAAGTAAAACACGGTGCAGTCTTTGCAATCTTGTTTTCCATTGAAGTCTGAGGAAAACACGCCGCCTGATTTTGGGCACCAGAATTTAAAACAAGGATGTGGACTAGAGCAAGAGTTCAGCGAACAGAAATGTTAGGAAACTTGACCGAAAATGAGACAGTGAAAAAACTGGACTTTTTTTATTTTGCTCTCCACTGAGTGGAGACTTCAAATGCATAATGGGCTGATGTGAAAGGAAAGGCAATAATCTGTTCTCTGTGACTGCAGTGAACAGTCAGAAATACTGAACTGAAAATGTGGGAATAGACATCAGTACCCTTACAGATACTAGAACAGATTTCCTGTACAGCTTGTATGGTCTCTACCACTACAGCTTTGTAAGAACTGGTTAGATAGTACCAGATGCTACTAGCTGCGGCTGGCCTCATGGCCTTTCAAAATGTCCCTTGTTTCGCATTGATTCTCCTGGGACGTAAGTTTGCAGATTACAGTGTCCCTCTGAGAACTTAGGTTCTATCAAATGTCTGCAGAAGAACTAGTGAATATTGCAGTTCCCATTAAATTTAAGAAATAATAATTAATAAACAACTAGAAGCTGGAGTTTGTTCTGTTAAGAGTCTTTTCTATTCAGTGAAAAATAAAGATTGACAGCATGGGGGCATTCAGCCTTTACCAGGAACATAGCAATGTCGCAAGTCCAATGGGAATTTCACCAATTTGGTTTGCCAATGACAAACTTTAATCACTGAATGCCTTTTGCTAAAGGATATAAATTTTCTAATCGTCGTTGGTCTGGATGAGAAAAATAGAGTATTTAATGATAAATCCTAGAATTTTATCTGGTAAGAGATAACAATGAACACGATAAGCACTGAAGGATTCCAAATGTTTGCCTTAATACATTCAAACTTAGAAAACACTGAATGTGAAAAGTCAGTTAAATAAGAAGCTACAAATATGGCTATTGATTAATGTTTGTTTCAAAATGCAAATAATGCACAATTTTGAGAATAAAATATGTCATGAGATTTGTCTTCTTGGCAGTATCTTGTTTTCTTTAAAGAACTGAATACAAACATATTTATTTTGGTGGACTGTTCGGAATTACTTAGTTTAGAATTATTTGGAATTCCTTTCATTGGAAATATCTGTATGATTTCAAAATGTGAATCAACTTTTCACAGTTTGGTCTATAGCAAATTCCTGAGCAGGAGCAAAATCTGGAGAACTAGCCTCAGTAAGAAGATCTGTATGTCTGAGACTGTAAGTTTCTCACCTCAGGTTTTATTCTGTTTTACGTAAGAGAGAATAAAAACTTCAAGCTGTCCTACCATTATGAAAACCTCAGCGCATATTATATGCGTATGTTCTGGGGTTTGTTATGGTGCCTCCATACTGTTGTATGCACTTGTATCGCAATGAACGACTCAAATATTTATGTCACAGCTCTTGCAGGCTGCTGGACTTCGTAATTTATTTGTTGGGTTTATTTTTTTTTGTTTTCAGTGATTAAGAGTAAAGGCATCCTGCCCCTTTATCACTGATACAGCTGTTACCACATTCACACAAGAAAATTAAAGTGTTAGTGTCTTCTGTGTCACGCTGACATTTTTGTCTTCAATTCAAAAAGAAAAATGACCCAGGCCTCGTAATTGGGTATTTCTGTAGGCAAAATCATCTTACATTCCTGTGGGATCTGGACTTTCTCACTTTGTCTGAGCATGGACCAGGGTATTGTTTAAAATGTTACACAGAAAAATTTGAAATAATTGAACAGTGAGGGTCTGTTCAAAAATGTTTGTGCAGTGTGCACTCAAGCAAACCAAGCCGTTGTTTACGGGCAAAATGGCAGTATTTATTTTGTTGTTTTGCTTGTGACATTACTAGCTTTGTGTCTCATTTGATTATTACAAAATAGGAGAACTTTGTGTATGAGAACCATCATGGCCTGTGGCTGTTGTAGGTGTGGAGAGACATTCACCACTCAGATGTAGGAAACGCACGTCATCCGCCTCCGTCTTTCCATGGGCGGCTGGAAACACTCGCCAGGTTTATTTCATGTGAGCAAGTGGAAGAGAAGCAGATGGAGACAGATAGATACATCTATCTCTGATGTATCGCCATAAATATATCACCAGTCCCAGGCCCAGCATTGGCCCAACCGACGAAACGGGTGTCCGGGCGCTGGGGGCGGCCCCTCCCCTGCGTTGATACAGCCGGCCACGCCCCACCCCCCCGCGCGCCATCTCGCGCCTCAGGTAAATCGTCAGTTCTTTCTGGAAGGTTCTGGAAGCTGGGCGGGGCTGGGGGGTGCGGTCACTCCGGAGTCCTGGGTGACAGGTACCCGGCGAGGACTCGCGGCCCCAGAAGGTATTGACGCCCGGCCGGAAAGACGCTGCTCCGCGGGGGCGTCCGGTGCCCCCGCAGCAGGGCCGGAGCTGCCGCGCTAGGCCGCAGGGGACCGCACCGCGGCACTCTTCGCTCCGACCGCAACCTGTGCTGTCAGCGTTCTTCAGCGAGTGTTTAAGGTAGCGTGAAAGTAATTTTCTCTACAGCAAAACATTTTAGAAGCTATTCTGAAATGGAGAAACAGAAATGATGCCTTCTGCTCCTACTGTCCGGCAGTGCTGAGCAGCCGCTGGGCACCCACCAGACGGCAGCTGTCCTGGGGACGGTGTCACACACAGACTGACAGGATGGGCGCCCTCCCGCCGTCTGAGCTGGAGCGTGCAAAGTGAGTTTGTGCGTTTGTCTCACTGGGTGACTTTTTCTTCATATTATGCTGTTCCCTCTGACCGCTTTTCTTCATGTGCAACAGAGCCTTCGTTTACCAATTTTACAGAAATTTACATGTTTTCTTCTATTTCAGTCAGGTTTGGGGTGAAAACCTTGCCGTGTAAATGTTGTTTGAAACTTATTCCCGTATACGTTATTTTGAACAGATTTTTCCTTTCCATAGTTTTTTCAGACTGTCATAGCTCAAGACTGTGTTGGTTTCCCAGTATTTATCTTTGCAGTGTGATTCCTTCAAGATTTTTCCACGTGGACAAATGTTAACAGGAATAAGTGAAATGAGAAATTCTTCTTTTCAACTCTTTATGCATCTGTGTTAATAAAAATTAAAAACTTCAGCTGTGCACCGTATTGTAAAACCTACAAACGTTTTAAGTGACAACATTGTTACTTACTACTACTACAGCATTTGTAATCAACAGTAGATTTGGTTGAATACAAAAACAGCCGGTAATTGAATAACGATTAATGCTTCTGACCATTTATGCTACATGTTTAAATATTTAAATCAAATGTGGATGGCAGCCAAAAAAATCAGTTTTCAAAAACTATTGAAGAAACTCTAATTTCTCATTTCCTCATATATTTTGCAAATAATAGCTCATGGTGACATTTACCCTTCAGGAGAAAGGTTCACAGACGCTACCTAATCTCTCTGATAAGGATGTCATTCAAGATGCTGTCTCTATCAATATTGGTAGAATAATAAAGGCTTTTGAGAGAAAAGACATTAAAGCTGAAATTTGTCAGATTTAATCCAGCACTTCGCCCTTGAGCATGCAAAACCCGAACTTCAGAATTTGTTTACCTGCAACTATTTTTTGTATTTTTAGTTCTACTTAGCACTTAGCTATGCAGTTCATGTTTCTTCAGATGTGAGAGAGTCCCATTTGAAAGAGGGAAGTCTAACTCAATGAGTAGCCATTTGATAGACAGGAGAATCTGACTATCTGTTAATTGTACTGGTAGATTCTGCATGAAGCTCTGCTACCATTTATATTAGATATATTGAAAGTGGCATTTCTGTACTGAAGTTTTTTTTAAGTACTATGGTGCAGGTCTTTTTTTTTTTTTTTAATGATATAGTTTTTCTCTGATTATGGCCATCACTTGGGCACTTAATATTCTCATTTCTGTCCATAGTGTCTGTAGATATATATTAAAAATAAAGATCTCATCACAAACTTCTTGCCGATGCTATCTACAAGACACGTCTCTGCTGTGAATTGATTGAAACAGAGTCCAGAGGTTCCCTAAGCTAACAGAGGCCTTAGATCCACTTTACATGGCACGGCATCACCAACTCTTACTCCAGTCCAGTTGCCACTATCAGCATTCTCAAGGTGTTTCAACTCAGTTAATGCATTGCACCAGAGAACACCGTGTAACTATGGTACTGCTTAATACCAGTCAGCTTTGTGACCTTTGCCGTTTCTCATGTACACGTGCAGACCCTCCAGATCCAGATTAGTCACTCTCCAATTTAAGGGTATGTCGTTGTATTTCAGATTCATCCTTACAGTATTGTCATTACTTTTGCATCCCACCTGCTTACTTTTCCATATTTTTACTCTGTGGCCGTAGAGAAAGTGCCTGCAGCCATACTACTTTGTATTAAGTCTTCGCCTTATGCTCCTCCATTTCCTAATTATACAGAATAAGCAAAAGGAGGAATTAAAGACAACCCAAATTTTGAAAATAGGACCACCATTAAAAGGTGTTTATTTCTGGCACATTGGAAAATTCTCCAGTAGGAGGAAAGCTTGTATATGTGGAAGCAGCAATTCCTCACTAATCTGAAGGTATGGAATAAGGTCTCTTACTCTGGGTAAAAACCCAGAATAGTGATACCTTGATTGTAGAGCAAAGGTGAGAAAGGGGGTGGCTGCAAATTGGCAATTGCTATACATTAAAAAAGGAGGAGAGTGCTGATAGCACAAAGCATTGAAACATATACAGAGTTTAAAAGAACTCACACATATGAAGTTCAAAAAAAAAAAACCCACACAAACCCTAAACACCCAAAAAGTGTCTTAAACTAACTGATAAGTACAGATATGTTCTTAAAGACTATTTAGTTAAGTGTACATTGTAGGCTTAGTCTGCAGCACGGTTTCTGACCTAACAGTCAATCTAGTTCCTAAAATGCATTGCAGATGCTGCAGTTCATACTTCTTATAGGCCCCGGTGGTGCAGGAGACTGACAGCATCATACAGAAACTATTGTTCTGGGCCAAGAAGTTGGAACGATTCTGGATCAGTCGTTAGCAAGTGAGAATGGTTTAGCAAGAATCAGCGGTCTCTGACTGTGCCTAGACCGAGACTGCGAGACTCTCCCCAGCTGGCTGTGTTGGCTGCCTCATGGGACGCAGTCACCGAGGAATCTGAGGGTTCCCTGTGCTTGGGTCTCAACCATAGCAGAGAGAAACAGCCGAAGTACTTTAGGTCCTATTATTAGGAAGGCCAAAGTAACTAGCTTTCTTGAGCGTGGAGCAATTTCGTTGACTCCCTTAGTGTTTTAATGTCCTTCTATGCATTCTACCCTGAAGGTATGACAAGGGAACCTAATATATGACAAATTCATTAATTTCCAGCAAATAGCATTATTTTGAGTTGCTGCATGGCTGGTGTTATCCCTAACAACATTCATGTTAATTTTCATGTGTGAGACAAATATGGATAATGATGTCAGTAACATTTACTTACAAAGCATTATTATGTTTGCTATATATTTTTTATTTTAGTTATAAAATATAAGTTTTTATGTTAAATTTGTCCCCTAAATATCAGATCCATAAGTAGTAAGCCGTCATAAAAGACAAAGTACTCTTTATCTTGTGTCTCAGTTGTTCACCTTTTATAGCAGGATTAGCATTTTCTGTCAAGTTAAACAGTCCTCAAAGCAGAAATCTACAATTTAATGGGATTCAAGAAAACTACTGTTGTGACTTGTTGGTACTCCGGTCTTTATTTATTGATGGTGTTTATGTTTGATTTCCTGTTTAATTCCAGTTTTAGTTTCTTTTGTTTGCATATGTGCTGTGTTGTGGTACCAAACCTGCTGTTAAAAATACATGAGAGTGAACTTCATCTCATAGACAACTTCAAAGGCGGGATGTCTTTATGCCAAGCTGTCCAATTTATCCTCTTTTCCTAATGCCCCCTTGAGAAACTTCTTGTAAGCACTAATCTCTTACATGACTGACGATAAAATGAGAGAGCTGGAGGTTAAGGTGCGGGAACAGGACAGAAGTAGGAAATGATCCCTTCCCTCACTATCAATATTTAAAGTTTAAGGTGTGTTTATATTGTTCATACTGTACATTTGCCATCTGGAGCGCTTGCTGCCAACGCTGTAATACTGCTCTGAGCTACCCACAGTAGCTCACGCACCTTTACACTCAACTTAGTTGTGCACTGCAGATATACTCAATGATTATTGTCACTTGTGTTTTATATACATGACCATCTAATGACAGAAAGCTATGCTGCTGCTCTTTGTTCCTTTTCCCATGCTCTAATTGCATTATCTTGACTTTGAGGGCTTAAATCAGCAATAGTTTACTAAAAAGACCGTTTGAAGACAGTGTGTTAAATGAGGTCCTTCTACTCATTGGAAAACACACACATGGCATCAAAGAAATTGAGCTTCTTCAATGAATAGATGATAAATGAATGTCTAGAGTATGCCTTTTTAACTTCCAGTTTTATAGGCTTCGTGTAGCCTCTAATCTCCACAAAATTTAAAGAATATTAATCCAACGGATAAATTGTAATGGGCTGTGGTAAGCTTATGTGAAAATTTTGAACTAAAATCCTTGTGTTTCTCATGTTAAACTAATTTTTAAAATTAAGATTACAAAGCTGGTTTACAATTTGCCTTATGTCCCAATTCAGATTTCTTTTTCTTGCAGTCAATTTGAGCAGTTTCTATTATCTTCCAGTCTCAAATGAATCAATCAGCATCTGACACAGCCTTGTGGGTCCTCAGCCATGTTTGCCCAAGGCAATGGAAATGAAATCAAAAGCTACCTCTATGAGTAGGGGGTTATAACTCAAAACAGCAAAATAACGTTGTATTCTATTGAATATGATAGAATACACCATGAATAAATTAGACTAGCTCTATTTACTGCTGGTTGGGAATTGGGATTTTTGAGTTTATGCAGGGATTTAATCTATCTAGTCCTTTAGGATCTGATTTTTAAAGATGTCTTTCATTCTGATCTGAAGGGATGTTTGTCCCTTTCAGTTTTATAGCCTGAAGTTTTTACTCTTAATTGAAATTTAATAGATTCCCTCAGGTTATGATAATTCCTTATTACAGTTTCTGTACCCTAGCTTTGTTCATTTCTGAGACCAAAAAAAAAAAAAAATCATTCTTCATTCTGTTTCCTCCATTTGGAGGTAAATGTTGGATGCCACCTAAGAACATGTTAGAAAATGCTAGTGGTTTTTCAAGTGCATTGTGTTCATAATACATTTTGTACTGATTTACATTCAGAATAATCAATGATAACCGTCTCTTGTCTCTGACCAGCGTTATCTTGCTAGATACCTGATTTGCCCTTGATTATCGTAAGTACTGAAAGAATTATTACGTTGTGACCTAATTACATAGATGAAGGTAAAGGGGCTCTTCAGTGATAGTACTCTAGGGAATTAGTCTGTCTAAGTTTTTGAAGCTGTTGAGAAAAGTTAAAATTTTGAGAACTTGCTGTATAGTTGACTGAAGGACAGGTAAACTTGTTAGAACAGAAACGGTGGGACCCTACTGAACAGGGGAATTAGCCATTTAAAAGGCAGCAAGCCTTGTGCCGTGTGTCAAATCAGTCACTTTGCTGTATTCCTGTAATGTGGCAGGGTGTAGGGGGATCTATTACCCTGCATAAAAGTGGAGCAATGTGTGCTGGCTTTCCAGCAGAGGAAACGCAGCCCTCAACTAGCAAAGGTTTTGATGTCAGTGTTTGTGTGGGGGTGTCATAGGCAGGAACAGACAGGTCCAGCAGAAACTGCGTTGGTAAACCTCCAAACCAGGGGTGGCGGAGTCAGGTTGTGTTTACATTTCTGTCCCTGTCAAGGATTTAGATTCATAAATTGCTACAAGCATTTTAACCACTGTCTTATTTATTCCTATGGGAGTTTGTATGGAGTAGTTACAATGGTGATGTTTTGTTTACACAGCTGTTACCAATACAATATCAATAGTGGGAGCTGTGGAAAAAATGAAGTAACTTAGTTATAAACAAGGTGTATAAAGAATGAAGGGACTAATGATGTATGTGAAAGCTTTATCTCAGTTAACTTAAAAAGGCCAGACAATGTGCCGTAAAAGTATACATTTGTTCCCTGGTGACTAGATAGGATATATCTTTGTTTAATATTGTCTTTTTATGAAAGCTATAGATTCCATGTGCTAAGAAATCTGTAGTGAGAACACATGCTATGATTACAACAATGATTTAACAAGGCTTGTCCTTTTTCTGTGGCTACTTGACAGAAAATAAAAGCTTGTGGTTTGTACCTGAGGGAACTAATTTTCTTAATTTCAGACATTTAATTCAATATGTAAAGTGTAATGGTGAAAGACAGGCATGCTTATTTGACTTCCTTGTGCAACAGCTGTATCTTTTTGTCAATAAACTGTAAAGAAAGCTCCAGATTTAATTTGCATTTTGGATTCAGAAATACTTCAAAGCTGCCCAGAGTAATGTGGATGCATAGGCAGTTACTTTAAAGGAGGGTCAAGCAGTGTATTTTTGAGAAACAGTTACTTTTCCTGAATATTTGAAAATGTGAGGAATATAGTGGGTCTGTGGAAAAAATACTGCACTATAGTAATGGCAGCAATGTGGTTTGTAAGTACTGTGTTTTATTGCTCTTGAGTCTGCGCTGGAAAGGGTAAGGCATCATTTGAGCCAGAAACAGAAGCTATGAGACATCCTAGTTAAAGCTCTTTTGAATTAATTCTGGTGTTTCCGTGAACAGAGCTATACGCACGCATGTTTTTTTCTCTTACTCGTGGCATGCTGGCTGGTGCAGAGCCTTGTGCTATGTAAGCTGGCAGCCAGCGCTGGGCTGCGAGGCTCTTGGCAGGACACCCTAAACTGACCTGAATGTGCTCAGGAAGCCCCATATTATATGAGGGGGAATATTTTGTGTCCTATTAGTATTAAAACTAGGGAATTTAGTATCTGTTGGTAGTCTGAGTTTTCATCAGCTCGAAGATCACCCACAAAAGGTGTGAGCAGGTGGGTCTGTAGAACAATTATTTGTGGGTGGGAAGGGACAAGGAGCAATGCAAACTGTCTTACGCCGCCCCTGAGTTTGCCTCAGCACATACTCCAGTAAGGTCTCGGAGAGGAGATATTTTGGAGTCTCTAAGCCAGTCAAGCTTTCCTTTCATCTGGACAGGATCTGCAAAAATTACAGTAAATGCCACCTGTGACACAGTCTAATACAAGCTTTTGGGAACGGCCTTCTGAAATTCATTTCACAGGAAAATGGAAAGGCTCTATACTGTGTTACTGATTAAGTCTTTCAGAGATCAAAACATGTCGATTAATGCCTTTTACTTGATATTTAGGGGCTATATGTTGCCCACGTCCAATTACAATTTCATACACAGTTACATGGGTTAAATATTTGCTCTAAGAAACAAGGTGCATGTGAAGCAAGGATGATACGTTGTCAGCAAGAAGCATGTTGGAGATGCTGACTGTCAAATCTCGCACAGAGACTGCAGCCGGGATATCGCTTCTTGTAATAAATCAGTAGTTGTCAAATAGTGGTTAGTCAGATGTGTTAGCCATAATAGATTAAGATCACTTGTGGGTAAATATTTAGGAGACTGCCTTAGCTGTTTTGTGCACTCACCAAGAAAATCAATCTTATGAATGGGAGGGAGCTTCAGCTGACATTCCTGGTTGTACGTTTCCTAAGGAGAGGAGTTTGCGTTTTACTGGTCCTTTTTTCAGTCCACTTGGATTTTGAGTTTTAATTTAAATTAGGTGTTTTATAACACCTAATGGTGTTATAAAACGCTGGACAGCCAGCTGAATATGAGCCAGCAGTGTGCCCAGGTGGCCAAGAAGGCCAACAGCATCCTAGCCTGTATCAGGAACAGTGTGGTGAGCAGGACTAGGGAAGTGATCGTCCCCCTGTACTCGGCACTGGTGAGGCCCCACCTCGAGTACTGCGTTCAGTTTTGGGCCCCTCGCTACAAGAGGGACATTGAGGTGTTGGAGCGTGTCCAGAGAAGGGCTACAAAGCTGGTGAGGGGTCTGGAGGACAAACCTTATGAAGAACGACTGAGGGAGCTGGGCATGTTTAGCTTGCAGAAGAGGAGGCTGAGGGGAGACCTCATCACCCTCTACAACTACCTGAAAGGAGGTTGTAGAGAGATGGGGGCTGACCTCTTCTCCCTGGTGACAAGTGATAGGACGAGGGGAAACGGGTTCAAGTTACGTCAGGGGAGGTTTAGATTAGATATTAGGAGACATTTTTTCACTGAAAGGGTTATTAAACATTGGAATAGGCTGCCCAGGGAGGTGGTGGATTCACCATCCCTGGAGGTGTTTAAAAAAAGGGTAGATGGGGCACTTAGGGACATGGTTTAGAAGTGGCTTTTGTCAGGGTAGGTTAAAGGTTGGACTCGATGATCTTAAAGGTCCCTTCCAACCTCAGCAATTCTATGATTCTATAACCTGCAAAACCAAAGATATATTAAAATTGGGTATTGGTGAAAAAGGCTTGTATTTTTTAAATAAACTGAAATAAGATGAAAGTTGGTTCAAGCGTACCAGGCAGCGTTACTTCACTGGGATTGTCAAAACCTGACGGATGGCAAAATTGGCAAGGGTTCGCCATTCATTGCATTTCTCGGCACCTGCAGCAGAGGGCGGTTTGTGTCTGTTGTGTATTCTGTTTTGGGACAAGGAGCACGGCGGGAGGGGATGTCTCCCCGTGCGCGGGCAGTGGGTGCTCTGCCGGCACAGCCCGGCCGGGGGACGGAGCTGCTGCGGGGCTGGGGGAGTGCAGCGACCGCCCCGTCGGGGGCCAGGATGCGTTGGCAGATGAACTTTGTCTGTGCCTCCTTGCGTTCCTGCGACGAGGGCCCAGAAAAGCTTGTGTGGGATTTATTTTACCTGGGTGTCCACTGAGCCGCAGGAGTGCATAGCAGGGCTGGAGGAAGGGGGCAGCTGGTAGGGGGACAGCTTGCAGTTGTGCTCAGGACTTGTCATTTACTTTCCTCACCTACAAGTGAGAAGATACGGAGTGGTCTCTATATAAAGGAGTGCTTTGTTTTGAGTTTCAAATTCTGTGTTGAAAGCATAAAATAAGAAAACTGAACAAATACTTCTCCTGTTTTGGGCAGCTCAGTTGAATAATATTTATTACAGTTTACTATATATTGTCTATGAACAGTGAAGAATCTGGCATTTAAAGGACCAAATATTAGGTTGGATTAATGACTAGAAACATATTTCTGGAAACGGTGCTGTAGTACTTGGCAGAGAATGGACTCCATAAACCTGCCTATTTACCTGACATACTGTGGAAGTTGTAGAACCACCTACCAGTCCTGAAAAGTTCAGCAGAAATGCTTTGACAAAGTTATAAATAGTCAAAACCAGATTAACAAACAGTGGAAATCAGAAGCTGCAACAGCAGGTCCTTTTTCATCTGAGCAGTGGTGGTTCTCGTAGCAACTCAGTCTCTTCCTTTAGCTCTGTCACTTCTCAAAGTTTGTGATTCTTTAAGTTTTGGGTGGGTTGATTGTTTGTTTTTTAAAGTTAAAAGAATGTGTAGAATCTGTGTATACATTGAGATGGAAGATAGAGCTGAAAAATAAAAATCTGATAATCAGTCCCCGAAACAAGAAAAGTACCTTGTGGGAATCACAGAGAACAAGTTCTGCAGTAGCAGAACTTTTTGCTTGTCTGTGGATGCTGCAGAAGGGAAAGGAATTGCTCACTGCATTTGACTTTTTAGAAAATACTTGCTTATACCATTTCCCTCTGTATACTACCTCGGCCCCTGTCAGCTTTTTCCTTCTTTTTCTCTAGGATTAAAAGGATGGAGGTTGCAGCTGATGATGGGAAAGGGGAACAAATAGTATATTTATAGAGGAAAAAAATTTAGATTTTAAGCTCTTAGGAGAATTGAAAAGTCGAATTTTAGAAGTTTAAAGAAAAAAAATATTTTTATCAACTTTGGAAGTCTTTGCGGCTTTTTCCTTTTAAAATGTTTGCATGAGTTACCTCTGTAAAAGGGGATTAAAGGAGATTTTAATGCTAAATAAAACCTTTTTTTTCTGGATTCTGGAATTCAGATTACTGAGAAATCACTTTAGATTACTGAGAAAATTTATTTTGCTGTATTTGCTTTGTATAAACCTCCAAAATACATTCCTTAGATTCCGTTGTCACAAAGTGCATTGGAAGTGGTTTATTTCAGACAAAAGGTAATTCCATGTCCTGTGAAACTGCTTCAGTGGAAATGAATAGACCCCAATTTTAGAATGCTTATTTTGCCAAATGATTACATCACCCCAGTGCTGTTACTGTTGTACTGGCAGACTGCTGCCTAATGTATTATACTGCCTAGCATAATGCATACATATCCTCGAATTTTAGTCAGTTGTGACACACAATGTAAGGGAATGCCCCAATAAATGTGGGGCATTATTTTGATTTTCGAAGCCTTTGCCTATAAATTTGTCCCTTTATGATTGCTACTTGCCTTCAGAAATTCTGTAGCGTCCTATCTTACACAGCTTTTTGCTTACTTCTCGCTTTGTTCGATTACTTTTAAAAATTACTTTAGAAAAAAATATATCAAAAGTTTTGATGGGTTCTGTTTTGAAATGCATAGTTTTGCAGTCAAGGGATAAGAACAATGTCAAAGTGATAATACGCCTCTATACTGGGAACATCATAGATATTTAGGGTTTCTACAGCCTATCTATATGCACTGAGTGTGAGTTTAACAAGCCAAGGCTATTCAAAATGTACTCAGAGCTAGCAGAGGCTATGTAGTGAGACTGTCCTTTACTAAAATGCGTGCTCCTCCTGAATAGCAAGGATATTAACTTAACTAATGATCCTTTAAATGGATATGTAAAATATAATTTAAGCTACTTGCAACATGCAAAAGAGAGGCATCATTTGTTACTGCCAAGCTCACTGGCATGTGGAAATCAGAAAATCATTAGCCTTGATAGAAATAGTTTAATGCAGCAGGGAAGAGAACACATTATTTAGAGCAGTTAAATGACAATTGATGCAACTGCTGGCAAAATGCAGAAAAATGAGTGTGATTTAGTAAATGATAAATACTGCACTTAGAACTTATGCATGCAAAAAATGAAAATCTTTCCTCATTATACTATGTGTTTAGTCTAGGAGACAAACTTTTCTAAAATGTAGCATTCACCAACCCTAATTTTTATAACTTTTTTTCACAGCCAAGCCTCATTCTTTCTCTGTCCATGGAATTCCCTGTATTGCATAAGGAGTAATGTACCGATTGCATTTCTCATTCTATAATTGCAGGAATACATTAAGAAAGGAGCTTTTCCCGCTGTTCTAACATTTACTAGCAGCAGCCTACAGTCTTGTTCTAGGTTATGTCAGGTGTCTCTGACGTGAGTTTCACCAGTCAGCAAACCAGCTCTCGTTCTTACGTATGTGAAAATTATTTTATAAATCTCTGGAAGAGATTTTACAGCAAACGTAAATGTAATTTCAGCTTTCTTAAAGGGCTCTTTTTACAGTGAGGGTAGTGTAAAGTGACATTGGTATCACTGAGAAGCAACTGGAGTCTACTTCCCCAGAGCAAAGGTCTATGTACTGCTCAGGGCAAGCTGAAGCAACAGACGCCTTGTTCAGTACTGGGGAAATGTAGTTGCATAAAAATTCATGCTAGAAAGGGAGAAATTACATCAGTATACTCTCATTCTCTATCTATCTATTTACCTTTCTATAAATATAAAGAAAAAAAACACCCAAAAAGAAAGAAAGAAATCCAGACACACAACACACACACAGAGCTATGCATTTCTTAGCAGAACTCGCTATGTACTTGTCAAACGTGCTTTTCTGTGTCACTGAATTTCCTCTCAAAGGCAGGTTGCAATGTCAGGTTTGTAACTGTGCCTGCCTCCTTTGGAACTTGTAATGGACATAGCTATTTTATCTTTAATTATATAGTGGCAATTTTTTTTCCAGAGAGAAAGAAAAAACTCAAAATGTTTTAAACATGTATAAGTACTTGCCTGGGTATCTATAGAGATTCGTGTATTGCATGATGTTTTGTCAGCTCTGATAGTGGATGAAATGTGACAACAGATTTTTGACTGGCAGGTGTGCACATGTGAAGAAGTTACTACCCTGTGTAATACTTATACTATTTTATTGCAGTAATACATAGGTAATTATCAAATTGACACCGTATTTGTAGTTGCTAGGGGTTCTGTTTTACATGAAGGCTGTTTAGTAAAGTGGAAGGTGTTTACACCAGTACAGAAAAATATTGTTTGTGACTAAAAGTATCCTATCCTTTAGGAAATCACTTGAAGTAATGACATTGAATGTAATGCAAAGTGAATACAGGCAACTAAAACCTTTTATTGGTGCCAGATTTTTCTGATCATCTATACACAAAATGTTCTGGGTTTTTTTTCCCCTTCATTGCATGTATTTGAGATCTTAGAAGTCTCTGGATAAAATAGTTTGAATTTTCTTTAGAGCTACTGTGGGAGTATGTAAGTGAGCTCAGTTTTTGCTCCAGAACCCCCTTTTCTCTCACATAATTTTTCAAATGTATGAATAAATATCCTTCTAAATTACGGGTTTTGTGAAAACAAGGCACCATGACGAATGTGATTTTAAAGCTTTTGCTAGAAATCAAGGAACAACTAAATCAATACAAATAACGGATAAAAGCCCACTGCTGTTTCCTTGATATTTTGAAACATTTAAGTAAGTATTGTAAATCCAAACCAAGGCACATAAAATACCCAGTGGTCTTCACATCTGCAGAAAAATATATGACACATTCTAGATATGTCATCTATTTAATGGATGGAATCAGAAAAGATTGAAAAAAGGCTCTTGACCTATACATATTTAATCTATGCTTATTTGTCACTACAATGGGCTGATGTTTTCAGGATGTGTCAGTAAGATTCTTACTACTTTGTCTGCAGTTCTGTGAGCGTAATTGAAGTGTATATCATTGTGTTTCGACATCTGACTACTCATCACAATTTGGAAGCTCTGGGTAAGAGTCCATATATCACATAGCTCATGCTAAAGATTTTTTCTAAACATGTAAGTAGCTTAGAGCTCAAGTAATTTTAAAAGTTAATGGGCTCATAGAGCATTTATTTCAAAGATCCTTCCCTCAGTGTCTAAACCTGCTGTGATACCTTTTTTTTTTTTTTAATCAAAAAGTATTAGCTGCCATAATTTTCTGCAGCCATTGTAGCTTGGGATCGACAATATCCAGAATAATGTCACTTTGTATAGTATAAATTATCTGTCTCTCTGAATTTTTCGAAAATGATATGCTGGGGTAGTGAGCAATGTTCCGGTTCAAAATGTACTGATCAAATGTTCAATCTGAGTGACCAACGCAATATAGAAATCTAACACATTTGTTCTCAGGCACAAATGGTGAATATAAGAGAAGTAATGAAGATAGACAAAGGTTTCAGGACTTTTTTAAACAATCAGATCTACAGCTGTAGAAATACTTTGTATTGCATTAGTACATAGTGCCATTTATTTTGTGAGTCCAACTTAAAAGAGGCTGAAGTATAAGGTGTTATGTGCATGTATATTCATCTACAGAGACAAGGCTGTGCTGCTGAATTTGTCAGGATGTTGCCTGCAGCTTTTGTGTAAATTAGATCAGACCAAAATGAACTGAGAGTGGTGTCTGATTGTATCGTGGCATAAATTTGCAAGAAACAGTATTCAGGAATCATAATACGATACTCTTGTTTTCATCTCTTCTTTGCTGTAAATGCTAGGGTTGATCACGGTGTTCCCAGTGTTAGTGTCTGCCTGACCTCTGCTTCTTCCTCTCTTAAGCCCTCCTAAGTAATTTTGAATTTGTTCTTGCAAGTTTCCTGAAAATAAATGCCAGCCAGGACAAGTCTATGTGCCAGTGTGAAGGGAGAGGCTGCGTTTAAACCATGCGCATCAGCTATCATTGGAATATACACCAGTTAGGGGGTTCTTTCTTGGGTGATAATGATCAACCGATGGAGTGAGAAAAGAATGGATAAGGCGAAAAAAAAGTGACGGGAAGAAAACTGCAAGAATATACATGATCCTATAGTTCATGCTTGTGCTTACTCTTTTGTTGTCTTCTTTGAAGGCAGTTTGTATCTCAGAAGTATTTTGACCTATAGTTTGAAAAAAACGATGTCAAATGAGTTTATAATTATTGTTCCTTTCTTTTCATAACAGTGCTTTTATCAAAACATCCCTGCTAGAAGCCTGGGGTCTATTAATTCCTATTGTTACAGAGAAATGATATTGACATTTCAGATTGTTTCTTTAAAACGGAATAGTGTGAAAATGATTTAGAAGTAAGAACTAGTTACAAACTTTACAATTAAAACAATATTTACTTTGAGATTGATTTTGCCTTTTAGCTTCTGTTCCTTTCTCCCTTACTTGATCAAATCTATTTTCAAGCTGTCCAGGTGGAAAGACGTAGAAAGTAGCCGCTGTGGTAGAGAAATCTGCAAAGCTTATTTAAAAATGTTCCTTAATGGAGAATTATATATAATCTAGATTATTTTTTTTATCGTGTCTTATTCTTTAGAACTAAATGTATCTTGTAATATATCGCTCAAGTAAGTTCACGATAAAATTATACGTAGATTCCAGTAGATCTGAACCGTAGCTGAGGGTAAAAGTGTAAACAGATGATGCTGGATAAACCAAAGCTACAATAAAATACAGTCCATCATGTCTAAGCACTGACAACCCCCATCATCATCTGGATTTCTCTCATACTCAGGTGAAAATTTTTTACTTATCTTTATATTTTCTGTATTAACTCTCAAACAGTGTTGTCACCCTCCCCACCCCACCCCCAGTTTGTATCCCCCCCCCCCCCCCCCCCCCCAAAAAAAAGTTGGTTTTGGCATGGAAAAAACACATTTTAATGAACTTTCTTCCGACAATGGTAGCGCATACTTGAAAATTAGCTCCATTTTAGGAAAGTACATATTTTTATAACCCTTTCAAGGTAACTTTTTAATCAAAAAGATAGTTAAGTATGTTGCTTGCTTTGAATAAAATGTAGGGTCCCCTTGGTCCTTAAGCAAGTCAAGGTTTTACTGTGCATGAAAATAGAGAGATACAATCCTCCTTTAACACAATAGGAACCTGTAAGGAAGAAGTGATACAGGATACGATGGGTGGAGAAATGACAGGAGGTATGCTTTCCCTTTGAATCTCTGTTCGTCAAATGCTGGATTTTTGTGTGATCTGAAAAAAATAAAGCCCATAAGTTTAAACTAGCTTTTTTTTTATGCTTTCACCAGTGAACTCTCTTTAGGGTTAAGTCTGTGCTAGAGCAGTTGTCAGTTTTATTTAGTGTTCTAAGTCTGTTGGGTGGGAGGGGAGTTGACTAGCTTATGGAGAGTATGTTCTTTTATTCAGCTTGTCTTTTGTTAATTTCTGGCAAAACAGTAACATCTGTTTGTGAAATAAGAGTGCATCAAATCAGAGCTGCATACTTGAAACAACTGCATCTTGTTGTGATATATTGAACTTGAAATTAAGTGAATGTTTTCCTGAAGAAGCTGAGGAAGGTGACAGACCACTGTGCACAGTGGGACGAGGAGGTGGCTGTTGGGGGGCTGAGCTGAGCCGTCCTGGAAAAGGAGCCTGGGAAGAGTCCAGCTCTGGGAATGAAGCTTGACGTTTTTTCGTGTTAATGTCTTAATGGGCAAAGTGACATTTCAGGTATGGTGAGGGGTTTGGGTTATGTGGTGGGTTGTTTTTTGTTTTTCATTTTAGGCTTTCCTGTATGTGCCTGGAATCTGGTCATTGAAATGGTCATGCTGCTCAGTCAGAGGCTGGAGCGTGTGTGGGTACTTGCATTTTATAGCACACTATGAACCTCTCCAACACCTGTTGTGTGCCTAAATGAAAGGACAAGATAGATTTTGTTAGACCGAGTTCCTGAAAGGCGAGCATCTGTGGGAACCGCATACAAGTCAAGTAGGCAAGATAAGATACTGCAAGAAAGGAAAATGGATGGTGTGAAGGGAAACACGGTGGCAAATGACTCATAGCCAACCTAAGGTTCAGTCCAGCTACTTAATCACTGTCAAATGTTATTCTATAATGAAATTACAAATCCCGAGGTTTTGGAATTCTGTCTTTATTTGTACCTTTTTTGCAGTTAATGGAAGATTAGCTATTTCATTAGGTTTTGTTCTAGGCTGGCATTTGAAAGTTGATTTTTTTTATCCATATACATACATAGAAATACATATGTGCGTATTCAGGTGAAGGCTGTTACATATATTTCCTAGTTAAATAATAGAACATTGAAAGACCCTGTCACGTTTTGGTATTCGGTGTAACTCATGAAGGTTATAGTGGGTGTTCCAAAGGAGAAAAAAAACATTCCAGTTTCTCCTACAGTTAACATAATTAGTAAGTTAATGCTTCTTCTGGTCGCTGCTATCCTGATCCTGTTTGTGTAGACTTGTGAGTGATTGGAGAGTAGACAAGACCATGACTATTATATTCCTTTCTCACAAACTCAAATGCATAGCATGCACTTTAAAAATGCTGTTCTCAAAAGTCTCTGTGGCTTTCCATAGAAGCCTCTTCCCTACAACCCAGTGCCCTCGTTTCTGCAGCAACCGAGTATGGTACAAGACACAGACAGATGATAAAAGGCGAAGTACCTTGACACTTTATCTGTGTGTTAGATGGTTAGGCACTAGTCCAGTTACAATCACAGTGAGCAATACCTGTCGGTTGTGAAAATTTAGATGATTTTCTTTGGAATGTATCTGTTACTGGTTCCCAAAGTCAACATAATTACCGATGAGTAATTGTTTGCTTGGTAAGTATTTATGTTACTTACTCTACTAAAAGTTCCTTACAAAGTACAATCTTTATAGGACGGGATATTGAAAACGTTTTAAGTACTGGTTTTGCTAGTTGTATTATCTGTACCATTTTCATCTGTTTTTACATGAGAAAGTTAATGTATTGCAACAGCAACTGCCAGAAACTGCTGCAGTGGCAATAAACAAGAACAGTTTCAGTGTGTATATCTATAGTAATAGAATAATACTTTTCGTAGATACTTGCCAATCAGTTAGAGCTCTTTTCTTTTTCCCTATTCTCTCACAGTTGGTTATGTATTTAATGTTTGCTTTTCAATCAATATATTGCAGAGGGAACCAGCATAGAGAATTCTCTTGACTCTGAAGATAAATAGAATACACTTTCACATTACTTGCAATTAAAAAGACAAGTGAGGATTTTCTATGTGGAAAACTTTACTTAGATCGTACACTATGACATACATTATCTACGAAATTGGTCTTTATTAGTTCTGGTGCTCATGGAACTACTCTTAAGAGTAGGCAATGTAGGTAACTAAATCAGAGTATATTAGCTAATTGTGAATAAAGTAAAGGTGATAAAGAGTATGGTGAAGAAATCACAGATGCTCAATCAAAATAGAAAATGTCACATGTTCTTAAAATACTATGAATGTGATGGAGATGCTCGAAACTTTATTAGTTTAGAAATTCCTATTTTTCGTATTGTGTTTAGAAGTGTTTGGGATTTCTTTCTTCTACTTGTGTCACTCTTGGAAACATTTATTGACATGAGTAAATTCCTGATTCATTAGAGTTTCAGGTATGGCATAGTAGACATAAAGGTGAGCACTATTTTAGCATAGCCTAGAAATTTCGTTGAAGCAACTTCCCATGAAATGTTAAGTACTTATAGTAATAATTTCGTCATATGAGCTTGGTTGTGAAAGCTGGGAAAAAACCAATGATAAATAACATTTCTAAATTTCATTTAGAAGCACCCCACAGTGGAAAAAAAAAGCATTTTGCTTTTGTGTAAGACATGGGTAAAATAAACTGTGATTTCCTCTCGTTTTCTTTTGCTTCTGCTGCCTTAGGGGATTTATTTTGTGTGGTCCTCCACTGACATGAATAGGATTTGCCATAGAACCTGGAAAGTAAGTAAAAAGATCAGATGTTTGCAGTAGTTAATGTATAGTGCTGTATAACAATCTCATTGGAAAACCATTTACTGTCATGATGGACTCAAAAAAACTTTTCAATTGACCCTGCAGTGAAATAATAGCAGAAGTGTGGTAAAACCATTTTAAGTGCCAGGTCTGAAAGTCTAAATTCAATGAATAATACTGAAAAAAGTAGCAAAGAAAGCCTAGCTCAGAGTTTGAGAAAGGCTGCAAATAAGAAAACTGTTGGTAAAACTGGAGCTGCTACTGCCTGCTGCAGTAAGCCGTTCAGCTTTTCTGGCTTCTGAGATTCCCAGTAGGATTCTGTAGACATCCGACTGGAGGTTGGAAGGTGATACAGGATGACAGTACAAGAATATAAAAAATTACTAGCGAGTTTCTGAGAACATCTTTAAACCACATAAGCCATTTTTGGGTCCTGGAGTTTTTGTTCTTTTTTATTTTCATGGGTAGGTGACAGATTTTTTTTTTTTTAGGAATGGGTCAAAATATACCCATCAGGTCAATAAATTTTGACACACACAGGTAGCATGAAATCGTAGCTTTCACAGCGGGAGAAGCTGATCACACAGCTCTTACGTAGGCAGGGAAATTAACACAAAACACGTTCTTATCACCCCCAGCAAATATTTATTGTTTAGTTAAGAATTAAAAAATGGACACATTGAATCTGTCCCTGGAGTCTGTCTTTGGAAATCTCCAGTTGCTTTACTGTCATTTTTATTCTAATCAAAATAGTCTGCTTTAGGGAAGATCAATTAAGAGTCACCTTCCTCCAAAAGTCTGGAGGCAGTTCTTGTAAATTAATCAAGTTTCCAAATACCTCTGTGAAATAGGTAGAATAATACCTCTTTTACAAATGAGGAAAGTGACACACTTCAGTCACATGCCTTGCCCAAGGTCACGCAGTTAAATTGTTAGCACAGCTCATGAAAAAATTCCCGGTTCCTTGTTACTACATCCATTGGATCATAAAGTCTCCAGCAATTTCCTCAGCATCCAGTGAAAATCAAATATTCTTTCTTTGAAGTCTCATCGTTCTGTAGGTGGCCAATGCTTCCATTGATGTCAATAGTTTCAGTTTTTAACTGTTTTTTCCTGTTGACTTACTCTTCCTGACTATTTGGTGTTTTAAAGCTTTGCTTTGAGAATTTACCAACCCACCCTCTCCCAAGTTCTGTGAAGCATTTTGCTGTTCTGAATGATACTGTGTTTGTAACTCACCTGTCAAAGCTTTCAGAGGGTTTTCCCAGCAAACCAATAGGAATTTAAAAAAACTTTATGGTCCTGTAATTATTCTTTTTAATTTTTATGCCTGGCAGATTATCTCTGGTAAAAATCTGGCCATTGAATTGGCACATATAGATGAGAGAAATTCCAGGCCATGCTTGTTTTCTACTGTTGACAGTTAACGCTGCCCTCATTTTGGCACTATTTATTATTAGTCTTTTTTGTTTTTCTTTACTTTTGTCATGCTTTCATTTCTTTGCTTGATGCTCTTTCAAAACTGTGACACCCTGTCTTTGGCTGACAGGACAGGTGAGTTTCAGTCCTTGCGGAATACTCCTTCCTGCCTTGACAGAGGAGCACAGATAGAAATCCTCCTCTAGAGAGACTGAACATATCATTTCTTTGACATGCTTAGCCTTTGCTGACCAGACAGACGCCCATGAGCCAAAGTTTGCATATGGGTGACAATATATTACCCTCTCATTGCTCTCTCCCCAGCTCCAGGCTGCTGTCCCTTTTTTGGAAGAAGTGGGGTTTATACTTCATGTATGAAGGGTCAGAAAAGCAGAGATTATGTCTTGTGTCCTTTTACTGAAAAGTTTAATTATTTAAAATATCTTTCGAGTTCAATTTGAAGAGTTGCTTTTCTAAACTTCAAACTATTACCTATTGTAACTGGAATTGTTGCATGACGATTTATGAAAACTAAGCTTGGTCCTCGCTTGAGCCTACTTTCTGTAGATTGATTGGCCATCTTGTTATTTAGCATCTGACAGAGCACGGAAGAATATTAGGCATGAAACATTAATCAGGAAATTATGCATTGCTTTTACAATTAATGTGCAACTGGACTTTACTTTGTAATATTGTATTAGCTCTTAACATGCAAATTATTGTAGGTAATTACCTCATTTTTCAGTGGCCATTTGATGGATTGAAGTTTCATGCAGAACATTCAGTGTAATTTAAAATCTTGCAAGGATTTGCTTCTTTACTTTTTCATAAGAATCTTAGTTTTCTTTATCATACATCAGGCCTGAAGAGCCCACAGCACTGTAAAATCTAATGTACAAAGTTCAATTTTTCAATTCTTGTAACTCTTAACTAGAGCTGGCAATTTGGTCAAGTGTTACAGTAAAGATGTCTCTTGCTGTGGTATGTTTGGAAAAAAAAAAAAAGAAAGAAGAATTGCCCCTGATACTATTTATAGCACACAAGTCAAGCTGCCTTTGTGTACCATCTGCTGAAAACAGAAGTGAAACAATAGTCTAACGTATTATCCTTTATATTCTGTAATATATGGATGCATTATATTCAGTAATTTGTAATCAATCAAGTAATACATTTAAAAGGCATAATAGAATCATATGATTAAATGTTAAAATGGCTTCAGCAGTTTTAAATTTAACAGTCCTGGGTGCTTTTTTATGTGTGTGTGTCTAACATGTATACAGTTTCACATTACTACATGCCAGAAAGGGATTATCGTAATAAATACAATATATTAGAAGATCTTTGGCCTATGAAAATATTTTGATGTATGTGAATAACTCTGAAAATTTAGATGATTCTTTCTTCATGTTTTCTGATCTTACATGTCAAAGTCACAAGTATTTGTTGTGATCTTGTCTATTCAAAATCCTGCTCCTGTAAAACAGCTCCTCCATAAAAGTCAAGCAATGTAAAATTGAATGCCTATATTTGAATAGATTTTAACAGATAATAAACCACTTGAGATTAAAATAGTTTCATTCACCAAGACAGACAGTTTGCTCTGCAGTATGCAATTTGTGTCATGTTATGTAAAATACAATTTCAAAAAAAGATTTAAAATAAAAGCACAAATAAAAAGTATATTGTAAAATGAAACCAGAAATGTTGTGCTTTTAGTCCTAAGTCAAATAGAGAATGAAAGCAGGATATGATATCCTGTCTTTAAACATTGCATTTCTGTGGCTTGATTTGTGTTTTTTCATGCCTATGCCAGCTTTAACTTTCAAATTTCAAGCCCTAGTATCAGAATTTCCTTTCCCAACATCTCTCTTTTTTGTTTTTTCTATTTTAAGGGAAAACTATAGAATATAGAATTAGAGTATGTCAAGCACAAGAGAGAATTGCTTTTGCATTTGTAGGTAACAGTTTGGCATTTCAGAATATAGAGTTTACATCACGTAGTTGGTTTACCAGCACAGAGGTTTGTATCATGTCTGTTGTGACAAGAGCTACTGACTGTCATTTTCTCAGAAAATATTTAAATGTGTATGTGAAATCGTGTGTCTGAAAGATGTTTTTCTCCCATCTAATGGCAATGTCAAACCCTCTGTTACATGGAGTTTAGTACCTTGCAGACAATTTTTATATACAAGCTATGAGCTAGTGGACTGATTAAAACACTATTTCTTACACAGTGCTTAATAAGTGATGGCAAGAAAATAGATGAGAGTGGTGATCCCTAGATGACATGCTAATTAAATTCAGGTTCATGCCTTTATCAAGGGTTGGTTGATTTTTAGTGATGGATGCACCTTGTAGAGCTGGGTAGTTTGGAAGACTTCTCTTTAGGATGATGTTTCTGAGGGAATTGGGCATTTATTTGCCAAGTAGAACCGTGTTTGTATTCTGAGAATGGAAGGAGCACACCTCATGTGTCAGTGTGTACAGTGCTGGAGCCTATCCACTGACAAAATTTGAGAAAGAGCTCATTAAAGTTAACTTTCTCTCCCTTCCTCTTTCCCCAGCCCAAAGGTGCACTGTGCACAGGTAATACTAATGATATTGCACTCTTCACCTAAATAAAAATGGTATTCATTTTTAATAAAGAGCAGGAACAATAAAAAAGTTCAGACTTTGTAGTCTGAGTATGAAGGGTAGTTAAAGTAGGAGGTAGCCATTCAAAATACTATACTTTACTCTTATTAACAATCCACTGCACTGTATGTTCGCTATAAATATTTCAGGCCTAAATGGAAAACAAGCAGAGCAATCTTGCCAATGATCCTATTTCTCAGAACAGTAGGAATTCGTTTAAATGCCTCTACCAATTACAGTTGAACACTGGAATTAAAATGGGAGGTGTGTTGTGCTGTGCCATGCAGTGGTGCATGACATTACGTATGCTTATATCCAGGCATGCTGCAGTGAAGTGCCACGTAGAGTTACTTTCTGGGTCCTTTCTGGGCACTGAATGATAGTTCCTCCTGTTTCTCAGCTAGGCAAGTCTCCAACTTCATAGCGTTTGCTAGCTTTATATAAAGTATCTTAAACATTGTCCTGAAATTAGCAAGACATTATTTCATTTTTTGTTCCTACTTCATGCTTCAGGTCTATGACTTGGTAATTGTGCCTGTTCATACACAAAATGCAGTAAGAGGCTGGATTCTTGGAGTATGTCTTAATAATATAGATGTTGACTGCTTCGCCCAAAAAATTATATCCTCGCAGGCAGCAAATGCATATTGAAACTTCTATGTTAATAGTTAACTAGGGGAAACTGCATAGAGAAAATCTAAACCACAGACCTCGATGAGTGCTGTCTCTGCTGTTTGCATTTTCTTTGGGTTGTTAGGAGGCATCTGTAGCTTTACATATGCGGCAGCGACATGTTCTCCTGTGAGCTATTAGAAGGTAATGTTGTTATCAAGTTGTAGAGGATCAACTTGAGCTGTCTGTTGCCTTCTGTTTGCCACTTTTTTCCCTAGAGTAAGTTCTTTTCGCTCTGCTCTTACGTTACTTAGCATGTAAACCCATAAGCAATGTCTCCATGTTTCTAAGGGTGGGGAAACAATATTTGTCACCATAGCTAATAATTTGGGAACAAGCTCTGGGGAAAAGCTAAGAAAAAGGGAAAATAAAAATTTGCTTCAGAGGTAAGAATAATCCAAACGTTTACTTAGAAAGTCCAATACTTAATTAAGCTTTTTTTTAACTGTTCTGATCCCAGAAGTTATTCATAGTGTTTGCTTCAGAATCTGTAGCTGTCATCGTGCCTTCTCTTGATTATAAATTATTCTTTTGCTGATAAAACTTCTATATTAGTAAGTAATCTTGTAGAAATTAATTTTGAATGAAAGAAAATCGGACTGAAACAAAATTTTGAAATAAAAAATTTTAGGCCATGGGGCTTTGATGTTACCTTAAATAGTTTAGGTTGTTAATGTGAATTGATTGCACCAGTTGCCACACAGATCTGAACTAACAGCTGTTCCATTTTGTCAATATTAGAAATACTTGCATTTTTTTGCAACTCATTAAAACAAACTGGATTTGTTTTCTCTTGCTGAAGTCATTGTGAAGACCAAGTAGATCAAATGTTGCATAGATGCTAGTGATCCAATACTATTGCACGAATCTGTTTTCTATCAGATAGCAAAATAATCTGCATAGACCCATGGAACACTGAACTTCTAACAGAAAATGGATCTCATGCAAATCACCTGCACTCTAGCACAGTGCTTAGGTGTGTCTCCCAAAATATTACAGCAGATTGATACAATATGGATGGAAAAAAGCAGTACAAGGATTAACTGGAAGCTGAACAGTTTGTCTCAGAACAATTACGATAGACTCTCGTCTTAAGTAGTTTATATCTAAGACAATAGAAATTATTGCATTCAGTCGCAGAATAGCTTTCAGGATCATTCTTATTTTTTTTACCTGTCGTACCAAAAGAAATTCAATCATATGTTTTGAATCGTATGTAAAAATAAGTCACAAAATATTATGCAACCTTCATTGTTTCCTTTGCCCGCAATTTCTTTTTGGATTACTGACATTTCTCCATCTCTTAGAATGTTCAGAACTGCCAAAATCAAACAAACTGATTGCCATAGCAGTGCTGTGAGAGAACAGTTGAATCTTTTAAGCTCAGCAGGAACTCTTCCCCAGCGAGGCTATGTGAGATCATATAATACAACAGAAATACTATTGCAGTGAGGAAGGCCAACTGCATACTGTGTCACATTGCCAAGAGTGCAGCTGGCAACTTCGTGGAAGCAATCCTCCCCCTCTATTCTGCACTTGCGAGACCACAACTGGAGTGCTACGTCCGGTTTGGGCTCCCTGGGACGAGGAAGACATGCACATACTAGAGAGAGTCTGGTGCGGAGTTGTTTGATAATTTGACTTAGCAGGGCTTCAGCATGGCCTCCCATAGTAAGCTTAGCCATTTCAGAGAGACGTGGACTGTCTAAGTGGATGGAAAAGATAGGTGGAAAATTGTCTGGACTCAGAGGGTTGTGATCATGAGTAGAAATCCAAGTGGTGGCCAGTTACGAGCAGCGTTCCTCAGGGAACAATGCTGTTTAATGTCTTTATTAAGAAGCTGGAGCACACATGGTACGAGGAGAGACTGAGAGTGCTGAGTTTAAGGCTGGCGTTAGGAGAAGAGGAAGGGGAGATACTAATGCTGTCTATAACTGTTTTATGGAAGGTTATAGAGAAGATGAAATGATAGTCTTGGAATCTCACAGTGAAAGGATGAGAGGCAATGATCGTAAGTTGCAATATAATTCCAGTTAGATTTGAGAAAAATGTTTTCATCATAAACGTTGTTAAAACTAGAAGATCTGTTCAACAGCGTTGCGGGCTCTTTAACCTTGGAGATTTTCAAAACTTGACTGGACTAAGCAACCTGATCTAGTTGAGAGGACTTTGAGAAGGAGGGCCCTTCCAATGTAGATTGTTGTCTGATTCTGTGAAATTATATACATTATCTTAATTTATAAAGAGAAATTCAAATGAATTATCAGTGATGAAATTTGTTATATAAAAAGTAATGTACAGATATTTCTATGTATTTTTAAATAAAAAATTGGATTGCCTGCTGATTCCAATGTATTGTTAGTGCAGCAGAATTCATTTCCTTCTGTTTGGAAGTGGAGAGTTAAGATATGCAAATAATGTCCTTCATTCAGACTCTTTGTTAATTTTATGGCAAATGAACAAAACCAAGAAAATAAAAGCAAAAGCAAATGAACTGACTTTCTCTCTGTCAGGCTCCTTCACCCTCTAGTCCTCTTCCTTCCACTGCTTGACCCTCTGTCCAAACAACTCTCATAAGTGTTGACAGGACTGTCGAGTTTAGTTAGCTGCTCAAGTCTCCCAACACCCACTCTCTTGTCAGCAAGTGTATGAGGGACTTCTAAACTATTATGAAGCCCACTGTAATCCATCAGGTGTCCAGGAGCATTAGGGACATGCAGTAGGGTCCGAGTCCAACAGAAGCATCCATTCAAGCAATATGTATGATTACATGGACAAGAGAATATTCTATTTTAAGTCATGACAGAAAAAGAAACTTGTCAGGCAGCTAATGTTAAAGAAGTTAAAGAAAAAAGGGTGTTTCAATGAATTGTATTCCCCAGTGTAGAATTCACTGGGGAAGAGGGATGAAGGCAAGAGAAATTACAGTAGGAGATCAAAAGTAACAATGTAATCAATAAAGCATAATTATAGTCTCTGTTTAAGGATCCATGAAGTGGTATTGTTGCATATGTTTGAGCTGATATAAAAAGCTATTCAGTTTAAAGACCACACAGAATTGGGAAGCAATTTTCACAATCTCTGAAAGTTTTCAAGATTTAATTTTGCGTTTATCTATTCTAAATTAGGATAAAAGCTTCTGAAAAATACATACTAATATGTCGATAGGCAACGGCCAATAGCTTTCCTTCCTACTGTTAATTTTTTAAATAAAAAATATTGGATATTCAAAATACTGAGTTCCGCATCTAATTAGACTATGATGTCAGCTCCCGTTTTGCACTTGTTAAATTTTCAGTCAGCCACCTTCAGGCTGTGTTTCATGCACAGATTTGCATAAATAACAAAAAATATGTTCCATTAGAGAGAGATAACGTAAGTTTTCTGAGACGTACAAAGCTTGGAATTCAAGGCCATCTTTGATTAAAGCCTATGGATTTCACATGCCCCAAGTAAGCTCTCTCTCTTCTAGTTCTCTGGGTCATGGCAGAGAGCTGTTGTGCCAGGGTTCTTCTATTCTTCTGCTGAAGTGACTGCTTAAAGTAGTATTTCATACACGTATGGTGACTGGAGGTCAGGTTTATGAGTTTGAATTCTCGGACTCTCTTTCCCTCTTTACCCAAGCTGGCTGCACGTGTTTTGACTTCTCTCCATGCTACCACAGTTAACCCAGCCTCAGTCAAAATATAACAGTTAGCTCAAGTGCATCAGACTGAGTGACACCAGTCTCTGTAGGTTCGGTAGTCTCTGAGTGGATTATAAATTTCTGCTTTTCCAAAATCCTAATTACTGCTTTTCTGTGTTAGCGTGTATTACCCTGTCGAGTGCTGTCCAGTTGTCTCAAACATAGAGTGTCACTGAGCAATGTCCTAGGAGTTACAGAAATAAAATGTAGATCTGGAAAAGGCAAGTTTCAGTGATTCTTTGCTTCAGGAATAATTTTTTTCAAATTGCTCTTAGGAAGGAAATCAGCTTTAATTCATTGATCAGTGATACTCTAAACTGTTGGAAGTGCTAAGCAGTCAACACTCACCTAAATGCTAGAATTATGTGGGTTTTGTATTTCCTTAGAAAGGTTAAACTGGTTTCAAGTAACATACACAATATGTCCTGTAAGTACTGATTATCTTGGAACAAGAGATTCTGCAGGTGCAGACTCTGAGTTTCCAGTGTGCAGATGTGTTTTTATGAATGCTACCCAGATCCTCCCTTCTGTTTTATTCCTATTGTTTGTAGCAGTGCTTATCCTCAATGAGCTAGAGGGATTTTTAGAGTTCAAAATATATCTTCTGAAAAATGCAGGGGTTTTTGCATGTCCCCCTCAAGAGCTTCAGTAGTATGAAATGTTGTACATAATCATTTCTGTTAGTAATTATGCTTCTGAAATAGAAAATATTGAATAGTTAATTTTCACTGCAATTTAAAAAATAGAGAAAAGTCACTATTACTGAAATTAAACAGATAATGTATAATAAATAAAGTAAATAGTAATTTACCATCACAGAATTTCTGTCTGTGAAATATCATAAACAGGACATCATTTTCTAGGTTTAAGTTTTAAAATTCATTACTTGATTGTGGGTGGTTTGTAGCGAGTTTTCACAGTCCCAGTGTTTCTTCGTTGTCTTCAAATAAGCATTACGGTATTGATTATCAGATTTTGTTGAGAACAGTATATGAGGATGCCGAGTGCAGCCATACACATGAATTAATAGATGAAATCAATGTGCAAGTGTAGAGCAAATATAGAAGTGTTTTTGAATATAATAAAACTGTTTAATCTTTTAGAAGTTTGTGCAAGTTTTTACTGATATAATTTAATTTTGTTCTTTCAGCAAAATAATCATCAATGACTAGTGCTATTTATTTCGAAGTAATCTACCCCAGTAAAGCTTCAGCTGCAGACATGATGTACTGCTGCAGCATTTGCATAGCTATAAAATTTCCTGTCTTCACATGCTACTTATTTGTCACGTGGTTCATTTAGTTTGTGTGTCCTGGAGTGAGAGTGGCAGCATCTCTGATGTGACTAAAACTCACAAGATTGTCTACTGCCAAATAGAACTCTGGTACTTTGTTAGTACAGTGTAGTGATAGATACATACTAGTACAAAATGCAATAGTGGCAAAAAAATGGACCTAGTAGAAATATGAGGCAGATAAAAATAAATATCAATACAGCTTTGGTATTAAAAAGTTCAGGCTTATAGCTAGCAGGAAGTTATAATAGATGTTGTTCTGCCACCCAAATGTATGCCTCTGGGTGTTATTTGTGAGTGGTTCCAGAGATCAGAAGAATTGAACTCATTGAGAGGTAGTATTGTTCTCTCTTTGCCAGATTTCATCAGCAAAAGTCTCTGTACTTTTGTGCTGTGTTTTATAAGATAAGCGAGTTTAAGTTCTTGCACAAAGTACCACAAAAGGAGAAAGAGCTTCTGGATCTGTAGATTGAGGTAGGACCTAGTGGATAATACCTTCAGCACTCAGGAAACTTCCCTTGAAGCTGAGTATTGTCTACTTTAAAGCTAAAACACTCGAGAAAATTCTTAATTGGAGACATTAAGAATTTCTTATTTCATAATTATTTTATTACTGTAATCCTTATGTGGAGAACAATGTCCCACATTGCTTGGTTCATAATTTGAGACGTTACTCCTCCATTCGTGGTTTGTTTCCGGAAGTTAAATGCCCAGGGCTGAGAGTATTTATTCAGTTGGGTTTGTGCGTAAACTCTTCCTGTCTACTCTTCAGAGAGAGGATTTTATTGTTACTGAATTAGGTTGGGAAATGAAGACTTCAGCCCAAATTATAATTATTTTTCTGCATCTGCTCCAATCATTTACATAGTTTATGCTTGTAAATTAGGTGTTAATGAAATCCAAGTGGGGTAACAGTGTGGAACATCAGAACTGCAATTGACTGGAGAAGTAGAGAACATTCGAATATCTCTGAGGAGATCACTTCACTGGAGCAATAACTCTGGGACGTTATATGACATGCACAGAAGCATTATTCTGTTACAGAAGTTATCTCAAATATAAAGAGAACAGAAAATCCATCTTATACAAGAAATTGTACTTTTTGTACTTTTCTTTAGAATGGATCTTTTTCTTTTTGAAGTTTTTTTTTTTCCCGTTGTAGCACTACTACTCAGCATTTACATTCCACATAAGCAGCTGTTGCACATATCGGGGTATATGCCCCGTTCCCAAGTGTTTTGTACTCTGCCTGCCTGGCAGCACCAAACAGAATTGATCCCTCCGATGCTTCTTATTTTAAGTATATTTGATATAAAGGGATTTTGTGCTATGAATACATGTTACGAATGTTATAAGCCACTAGTATTAAGGCTTGTAACTTTAGAAAACTGAATTATAAAAAGTTACTTGTATAATTATAGGGAACCTTGATACTGTTTTAAATTTTCTACGCAATTAACTTCTGGGCAGTATTTGCCTGAGATGTGCAGGAGAATGCTACTGATTATGTGATATTACATCAAATGCAACCACAATATGATGCCTTAGCTCTGAAGTTATATATTTGTGCTGCTCTAAATATGCCTGCCCTGGCCTTTTTCTGATTAGGATTTACCAGAGGGAAATGAGGGGCAAACAGGTGAATTTCAGCCATCTCATTGAACTAGTCTGGAGAATGTGTTAAAGTTGATGTAGACTGACAAATGAGGTTTTTCATAGTTCTGATGCTCCTGATTTAACAGCTATAAGAAACTTTACAAAGGTATCATGCTAAACTGTCTTGAGATTGAGAGTTCAGAATAAATACAAAACAAACAGTGATTTAAAAAATGTAGAAATTAATATAGTTAGGGCACAACAAATACCTTACTCTCAGAGTGATGATAGTCTGTGAAACTAAAACCAGACTTGGTTCATCTGCTGGGAACTAGCTGATCCAAAAGAAAAGCAGCTGTCGTCTTAACCACGTAAAGCTTGTGCAGATTCTTCCTAAAAACAGGCAAAACTGACCACCTCATGCTCTAGAAGGAGAAGGCAAACAGCATATTGAAGGCAATCATTCTTTCTTCTTCATTAAGATTCTCTGTGCCTCCAATTTTGCAAGTGTCATTAAACAGCCAAAGAGCGTAACTATCAGTATGACTCTCACAGGATCACATCATGGATTAGAGCATTTACGTGATAAGAGCTGAATGCTGGGGTAGTACAGGATAACCACATTTTGTACAGGAGACTTGCATTTGACTGTAGCTCTAAAAGTAATGTTTCTTCTTACCTATTTGAATACTGCACCTATAATCTGCATAATTGCAAAGTCATTAATAGGTAAGGTCTAAGTGATAGAATTTATTAGGTCTTTATGCAAAATATATTATAAAGATGTTTGCTGAAAAGGATTGTATTACGATGGAGATCTCTCCAAATTTCTGGTAACATCCATTACCTGAAGAAATTAATTCAGATGACAAAACATTTAATTTTAAAGGAAAATTACAAAGCAAAAAATTAACCAAATGAAGACAGAAATGTAGAAAAGTAACTTTACTGTCTGTTAGAGTTATGGCTATTTTAGTGCGTAAGATCTCCAGTTACGATCTTCAGCGGTGCTTTGAGTGGAGGGTGAGGGTAGGAGCAGTCACTGGCAGTACAACCCTAGAACAGCTGTAGCTCCCAGCAGCGGGTGGTTCAGGGACTTGCTGAGCCTAGATGTGGCCTCTTTTAGTGGACTTCCCTGTCTTTTATGCCTATATATTTGTGTCTTTGGCTTTAGAGCTCCTGTAAACCTTTAGCATCTTGGAACAGGACCATGCACAGTATTCAGCATGCAAGCTCTGGTGTGCTTGAAAAAGGACTTAATGATAGACTGACCTTTGTAACGTTTTCTTTTTCCTCCCCTTGGAGAAAGCTCTCTGTTTTTTTAGTTTGCGTTGTCTTGGGTTTTTCCTGTTTCAGTGGCCAGAACATACTGCCCTTTCTGTTTCCCTCACTTCCCACAACCTCCCTTCCCATGCTCTTTGGGCGTGCCAATTGCCTTTTTGTTTGTCAGGTCTTTCTGAGAGGTTGAATATGTTCAGTGTTCAATGATAATAAATTTTCCCAAAAGTTTATTGGCCTCCAAGTTGCCCTCAGTAGGAAGGATTTTTATTGTTAATATTATCTATGTCTCTCCATATGCAGTCCCAAGGGTTTTGCTGTCCATTACAGAACAATGAGGAAAGGGTTAATGTTAGGTAAAACGGGCAGTTCTAAATTAATCTGATGGATTACATGAAGCTCAAGATTCATAGAGTGGCTGAAATTAAAACATTTGCTAGATTATCATTATTTCATAGACTGTGTATGTGTATCAAGTGACATAACAGTTTCTATGTGTTTGGGATTGAAATAGTCAAATAAATCTACAGATGTCTCAGGTATGTAACTCACTAAAAATCTAAAACAAAAGTGTTTTTTCCAAGATTAATATAATTAGCTCAAATAGTAGCACATTGCTTTATCTAAAAAAAAAAAAGAAAAGGGGGAGGGGAAGTTTATATCCAAACATTTCATTTGGACATGCTCAGAAAAAATATTTTGTATTTTCATGGCAGAATGATGCCTTATATTGAAATATAATTAAGTGTGATTGAAAGTCAATTAAATTGAACTAAATTAAATATAGTCTTGTATGAATATTTAAAAAAACCAACAACAAAAACCAGCACACGTTTGTGAGTTAGGTGTTTCACTTTCTGTCTACCTCCCAGTGTTTGGAGGGGTTATATTTTTTTTAGGTTAGCTAGGAGAACAAACACAAATGAATCAATTATTCACATTATGCTACTGGGGTACTAAAATATTCAACTTGTTGATTTACTGTGGGTGTATCAATATTGTTCCCTCTCTTGAATTCAAAGCAGTTACTTGGCCAGTACAACTATTTTGTACAAACTGTATCAAAGGAGACAATGAAATATTCTTTACTTATCATCTTGTATTATATGAAAAGTTATTTTCCTTGACACATGCTCAGAGAGAGAGATGAATATTTTTGGTGTATAGTCATTTTTGGCTGTTATATCATGGTGACATCTTAAATGGAAAATTAAAACTCTGAATATAATTTAATTTATAAGCATATCCCCTCTAAAAGCAATTCTGCTAATCCCCTAAACTAATCTGCCCCCTTTAGCTAATCTGCTAAGATTGAAGAAACTGAAATTACCAGGCATTTTTTGTTGCTGTTTGGCTTTGTTTTTAAATCCAGACCTAAGGAAGAAGTTATAAGAATATTATCATATGCAAAAAAAAGAAATACTCAAAAATGTTGAAGCTCATAGTCTTGATTCTTATCTCTAAGAATATCATGTATCACCCTGGTGAAACTGCAACTGAAAGAATATCTTCCTGAAAGTTATTCTCTTTGAACTCAACCAAATTTATAGAAAACTTGGGAAAGGTTTATTCCTTCACTTTGTAGGCTGAGGGGAAAAACCACTGTGTAACGTCTTTGTCTTCTTTTCCTCTTCTTAAGCATGTAGTTTCGTACATAAAACTGTTTTTGAAACCCTAATGAAAACAATATATCACTTATGAAGAATTCTACCTAAGATCTTGGAAATCTCATATCTCCATGATTGTTTAATTTGTCAAACTGTTTGTGAAAAATTCAGCCTCAGAAAGTTATCTCATACATCTTCTCTCTGGACATATCAAAACAATGGAAGGTAATAAGGATATATTGTATTCATTTTTTTTCCTTTTTAAAGCATATGTTACGACTGGTACATAGGTCAAACAATCTTATTTTGGTTTCTTTCTGATCATTTTCTTAGACTGGGAATATAAATCAGTTTTGTTAGTTGACATAGATTACTTTTCTCGTATTCCCCCAGCAGACTCTTTTCCATGCTCAAAAACAAAACACTTGGTTTTATTTCTATCTACTTTCCTGTGAATATTAAACAGATTTAGGACGTATTTTGCATATAGTAAGTAGAGCATATCTTACTATTCAAGAATGTTTTTCTAATACTTAAATGCTTCTTTTCCAAACTCTTGTTTTAAAGACTAATTAGTTTATAATTACAACTTGAATGTATTTGTTTGACTTGGAACCTAATAATTGAGGTAATAATGTGGTTCATTTAAATATGAAGAATTATTTGACATCGAAAAATAAAAAATGAGAGGGAGTGAGGAAGAGGAAATTTTTGGCAAACATTGTGCAGCACTTTTCCCCCTGTCCATGGTCACATACACTTTGAATTTAAATAGTCATTAGGCAGTGAATTAGATAGCAAATACATAGGGATAGAAAATATTATTTCTTTCTTTTGTGAAGTGTGACAACTTTAGTGATTATTTCTGGCAGCAGTGTTTAAGTCCTGCTTGGGGAGTTTGAAAAGATGGGAAGTCACTACATGAAGAGTGCCATCTTCGGAAAGGAAGTTATTGGGCCAGTCTCTGCGCTTAAAGGGACTGAGTTTAGAAGGATGCCTATGCTCTCTTGACTGTTGTTTTATGAAGCAGATCTTCAGGTGCAAATCAATGAACTGTGATAAATGTAACTGTGATAATTCAAAGAAATTGTTATCCCCACTTGCCTATCCCTGTTTGCCTGCAGTAATTTGTCTTTATCATAGTTCAAGCAAGGATTAGGGACAGAAGCAGCTGACGCACAGTCACTTGTATAAAACCTTTAAACGTGTGTTTTGAATTCCAGGGGTGCAGCATGGTCTTAAATGGTCGTAAATGACTACGAAGTTAGGACAGCTTGATGCCCCTTTGAACAAAGGCTGGCATGGTGTTAAGGGGGTTAAGGTGTGCCTCAGCCATATTTAGGTTACCATAAGACGTTAGGGTTCCTCACGCTTGCTATTTGTAAATATTTAAGAGTTCTGCAGCATGGGCCTTGCGGGTTGGGAACTATTGGTAAGATTATCTTGGTTGCAGCCAACATTCCCTTCCTACTCTCATCATGAAGCAGTAAGGAAGTTGTATTAATGCAACAAGCTGTGACTCTGTTCTGAGCTTTGTTTTTAATATTGTTATTGTGTAATATAAAAACTCTTGTATATATTTGTACCCTAGGAAAGTCCTTTTTTACCTAACTGTAAGTGTAAAATTATATATAGATTAGGTCTGAATCACGCATGGGTAAAGTTGAGTCTAAAAACCCTGCTGCTGTTAAATCTGCATCATGCAAGTGTAAGTGACAGGTAGAGGAGAATTTTAAATAAAGCTCATTTAACCTGTTGATATGCGATGTTGATATACACAGTGAAAATAGTCGTAGCATGGTATGAGTTGTTAATCCTGGAAATTTTTGTTTTAGAAAGGAAAGACACTTTCACTTACTTCATTATGTTGCATATAAATAAAAAGTAGGCAGCAGATAAATATCTGTTGTCATGACAAAGAAAGCAGTTGTAGTATTTGCAAGGAAGTCTGCTAACTTGTGTTTATTATTTTATTACTGTTTTCATATCTTGAGCAGAGCAAAATTATTCATTGTGGATTATATCGTTTGTTTCGATTAGCACATGAATCAAAGGAAGTTCAGCTCAGTCAAACAAAGGGAAAAAAATGGATGTCGGTGTCCGTGATTAATTTAAACAATAACTTGTTGAGTGTCCAAAAATACATTTTAATGTCAAACATGAAAAGAGGTAATGTGTAATACTGTGATTTTCAAACAGTGGCAGTAGCTCTGAGATCGCTCATAGCACCAAATGAAGATGTTGCATCTGTTTGAAAAGAGATCTGGGTTTAAATTCCCTGGGGCAGGGCAGGGAAGAAAATGATAGGTGATAAGGGCACATAAATTCAGGTCGTATGAAATGAGATCTCACAGGGATCAGCCAGTGTCTTACAAATAATTCATAGGTAAACCAAAAACTGTTTAAACGCATGTATGTTATCCATACTGCACTTCAAATGCCTGCAAATGCAGAGAAACCAGGGAACGGTGTCGGGTTACTTACAGAAAGGGTTATTAGCAGTGTGGGAAGCGCTGTGGCAAGGCATCTGTACAACTCCTTGAGCAAAGTCTCTTCTTGTACAAAATGTCATCGTATTTGTCTGGTCCCATATGCAGGCTAATATATCTCTGTAAAAATCGTAATTCTGGGAACCGCTCTACAGACAAATCCCAGTGCGTGCAAGGCAAGGCAGGCTGAGAGCCGCGTCTGGCTCCAAGCTGTGCCTGTGGATCCGTGGGTGCAGATGTATACTGAGCTGCCCAGTATGGCCTGCATGTCGACTTTATTGGAGAGATTTTCTTGCTACTCAAGGTATCCAGACCCCCTCTTAGTTTATTCATAAAAAGGTAACTTGTATCAACAAATTTCACAGTTTTTGAGGAAACAAGATTTTCAGTTTGCTTGTTTTCTCCTCTTTCCCGTTACATCTTTCAAAACCCAAACTTTCTTTTGGGAAAAAGATATTTCAAGTAGGAAGAGCCTCAGATTGTATCTGGTTTCAGTCTCTTTTCCTGAACCTCACGTATGTTTTGGACCTGCTTCTAAGTCACTGGAAGAATCGCCTGTTGGCTTCAGTAAATAAAAAAAAAATAGTTGTATTGTAAAAATGTATCATTTTATCATGACCTGCAAGTGAATAAGTAGTGCTTCCAGCTAGGATTGATCGGGAGTGTCACTTGTTAAGGGCAGGCGAAAGTGCGCAGCGCTGCAGCATGCAGGTTAACTGGAAAGGCCTCTGACCTTGGTGTCAGTTACTGCAGTAGCATCAGGAGTGTGTGAGGACAGTGGGGGATATGTGTGAAGGCTTCTTCTGAGGAGAATTCAAGTCTTCTCTACTCATGGAAAACTCATGGCTAATTTAGATGTCTTCTAGTGTTTGTGTTAGCTTGTTTCACACAGTCCAGTATGTTTGTCTCGTGGGGACATTGCCAGGCAGCCAGCACTGGGTTACATTCAGGACGCTGCAGTGGTTGTTGCGGTGGTGTTGTCTTCCCCCTGCAGTGGCTGCCTTGCGGTGGAAGCTGGGAAAGGGGAACATACACTGCAGGCTCCAGCCGGGGCTCTGTGAGCTGGGAGCAGAAACCATTTCTCTCATCCTTTCTTAAGCCAGTGCTGATTGTGTGTGAACTCTTCAAAGGCACCAGGCTGCTCTGCCAGTGTAAGCTCCTCTGACAGAGAAGGTCACCATCCCAGGGGTAGCAGCTCAGTTCTTGGTAGAGTGCTCTCTAAACTGGACCCATGAAGCAGTCAGTGCTTTTAAAAATGAGTGGGGGTTCTTCAGATTTAGCATTTGACATATTCATTTAGTTCAGAGAGCAGCCAGAAGGGTATATGATTTTTATGTGGATAAGACTGTCTGGAGAATGTACTTCCAGGGAACTGCAATGGATTAGACTCGACCTGCAACCAGTAAACTGAGATGAGACTCCAAAACCATCCCTTTTTGATTGTATATGCTTGATTTCTGTAACTTGTATGTGTTTACATATATACATTTATGTGTACATATATGTATTTCTGAATTGCATATATTCTATCTATAACTTTTGTAAAATGAAGTAATGACATAATTTTAGATGTTTTTTCACCTGGAGCTCCATAGCATGAGACAATATTGTATTTAATTGCAGCACTGAACTCAAAAGGAGAGTAGACTTTATGTTAATTTGCGTCAGTTGCAGTATTTTTTAGTATTTACTTAAGTCCAAGGTCAAACATATCCAAATGACCGCTGGGTGAAACTGAACTGACAACTTGTTTCAGTGTTTTTCCCAGGTGAGTAAATAGGATGCAAACTACTGGAAGGCTGTACAGAGAAAGGCTCATTATCTGTTCTTGTCAGTCGTGCTGCTCTGCTTATAAAAGAATCCTGGGCCTCAGTCCTTACTGCTCTGCATCTATGTGATTGATTTTATACCCGTGATAAATAGATGTGACATGCCACTAAATCATTACGGTAGAATATTACGTTTAACTGCAGTGTAGGGTATGATTTTGAAAGATGGAGCTTTAAGAGGAATCATTACATCCTTTCACTTATTTCAAAATAAACTTTTGTATTAAAAATACTTCTTTACAAATGTTTGAGTAAATACTAAAAATGTACAAAAATGTACGTTTGTAAATTCTGCTGCACCCTTAAGTGTCTGCTGGCAAAACTGATGAGGGACCAAGCTTTTTGGTTTGTTAACTTTGAATTCTGCCCTACAGAAGGAATCTTCTTTGATCAATATTTCTGTAGGCTTTGGCTGTGATCTTTTCTCTCTTTCCATCCTGTGTAGTAGTGTTGTCCTTGGCACTGTGCTATGTGACCATAATAAAAGAAATGATTCCTGCTATTCCAATTCACGCTGGTATTACCCATCACTCCTTGTAGTCTCTCTATGTGTAATTGTGTGCCAGTATTAAGAACATTAAGGCTTGCAGAGTCAAGTACCCAAATGTTTATAGGGAAAAAAAATAGGCAAGACCAATCCAGCCATCACTCTGCCTCTTTCTATGCTATATTTATGAATGCTTTTAATTAGATGAAAATTTAGTCCCCTTCTTATCTCTTTGCCCTCCCTACATATGTTCAGTCTAAAAAGATAATCTTAAAACATCTGTTGCAATAAATACTTACTGAAATACTCACTATGCTTTCACCTTCTCTTTTTATTAATAGTACTCTAAGTGTTATTATTAAGAGAAGGTACTAAGTATGCTAATATTAGCCTAGTTTTCTGACCAACTTTTCATTAAAGCAGGTACTATTGGTCATAGGAGGGAATCTATAGGCTCACTGCCACCAGCAGAATTCAAGTAAGGAAAACCACTATGAGAGTGAAATAGAAAAAATGGTCCTCAGTTCCTTTAACATTAAGCGTACTTTTTTCATCCTAGTGGAATATGCTGCTGCAATGAAAGGAGTAGTTTGGGTATTTCCCAGCACACGTGTTATATTGCTAGTTGTCAGTTATCTTGGTTGATGAAACAGGTTGTCTTCAGAAGCTGGCAGGGGGTATGACAAACAATGGATTTGGCGTTTACTCACATCTTCTTTTGCTAATTCTTTTTTGGGACTTCGTAAGTATTTTAGTTAAATGCTCTTGTGTTTTACTGCTAGATATCTAGTGAGCGTTGAGGGACTATAACATATGTATGTAGATAATCAGATGTTTAGCAAAGCAAGTTTTTAGAAAAAAATTATTGTCTTCTATCAACTTTATAAAGATACGTTTCTTTTGACATTTGAATAATGATCTGTTTTTCTTAAAAAATACGGGAATGTGTTTTCTTCTGGAGAGATTTAAAATCTGTAATATCACACATGTAGTGAATTATTTTGCACCTGAACGCCAGTAGATGGTAAAATGAAGTACACTGAGGTTTTAAGCATTGTCTGTAGCCTGTAGCTGAAACTGTCTCTGATGTTTTTTAAGGATGTGTTGTAAATGATGCACAGATGCTCAACTTAGTTCTTAAAATATATACGTTTCAGTGCCATATCATTTCTAGAAAAAAAACCTCAGTGAATGTAAACTGGCTTTAGATTTTCTAAATACGTAAATTAATACCAGCAAAGGTGTGTATGCTTTGATAAATTCAGGATTCCATCTGGACAGTGATAAGAGGTCCTAGTCTGTTCTAGTAGGGATTTAACTAAACATTATGCAAATATTTATCTCAGATGGTGGCTGGAAATCTTATGTATTTATTCCCAGAGTTCTATTTAAACTACTGTGGTTATTTTACAACATGATCAAGAGAAAGCAAAGAAGTGCAAGGATGTTAGCTAAATTTGTTATGCAGAAGATGTAATACAGAATAATCCTTGAAAACAGTTGGATGTAAAATTCAAAAGCTGTGCCTAAGCTTAGGAAACCATAAATGTTTTGAAATTCATGAATTTCCAGCTATGGTATTCTGTAATTTGAAAACAAGCAGCGGTACCAGTATAGTAATCAAGATAACTTAAACTAAACAAAATGCTTACTTCGTACACGAAAGACAGTTGCATCTGCTGTGCCATTACAATGATGTCTTTGATTTTTTTTTTTTTAATCAGACCTCGAATTACTATAGCAAATAAAAGGAATGTTTCCTACATTGTGTTTGAATAGTAGTCAACCTCCAGCTCTGGAATAAGTTTGTTTACCATTATAAAATAATCCCTAAAATTGGAAAATTTACACATATATCTAGAATCATAGAATAGTTTGGGTTGGAAGGGATCTTTAAAGGTCATCTAGTCCAACCCACTGGCAATAAGCAGGGACATCTTCAACTAGATGAGGTTGCTCAGAGCCCCCTCCAACCTGACCTTGAATGTTTCCAGGGATGGGGCATCTATCCCTCTCTGGGCTACCTGTGCCAGTGTGTCAGCACCCTCATAGTGAAAAATTTCTTCCTTATATCTAGTCTAAATCTGCCCCCTAATAGTTTAAAACCATTAACCCCTGTCCCATCACAACAGGCCCTGCTAAAAAGTTTGTTCCCATCTTTCTTATAAACCCCCTTTAAGTACTGAAAGGCCGCAATAAGATCTCTCTGGAGCCTTCCCTTCTCCAGACTGAACAACCCCAACTCTCTCAGCCTGTCCTCATAGGAGGACATTTTTGTGGCCCTCCTCTGAACCTGTTCCAACACTTCTATGTCTTTCCTGTGCTGAGGAATCCAGAGCTGGATGCGGTACTCTCAGTGGGGTCTTACCAGAGCAGAGTCACCTCAGAAGATGAAATGGTGAGTGTGGTGTAGAGATACTCCAGTGAGCCCAGGGAGTAGCATTGCCAGCTACACACACTGGCATCAAAGATGGCTCATATAGTGCTGTAGCGATAAATAGTGTTTTCTTTTGCTCTCTGATATACCAGCTTTAGTCAGAGAAGTTAATTAGTCATAAAATACCACCTCTCATTTGATAGCTTAAATACAAATATTTCTTTGTGAACTTGGCATTTCACATGCTTTTCTATTTCTTATCTAACGTACAGTGTAACTTAAACTTAGAGTTCTTTAAGTTCTGTGTTTTCTTTAGAAGTCTACAAGAAACTGCGCTACCTTCTTTATTGAAAGGTAACTTCCGCAGATGAAGGGCAGGTTTATCCATCACCAATTGCCTGAGCTATCATTCACCATTCTTTCGCCCTCGTTTTATTCAATTAAACTGGTAAATACGTGAGTCGAAGGACGGTTTGAACATTCCGTTTTTTCTTGAAATCGGGGAATGTCATCCCTTATTCTCTGTCAAGTCTACAGTTTTTTTCTTGTTTTGTCCAGTTGACCTCTTCCAGTTTGCATTATCTAAGCTGAACAAGAGGATCATTTAAACTCCATGAGCTAAAGCACTGAGAGAATTATGTCACTGTTTTCTTTTCTAACAGTGCCGTATCAGAACGTTTTATCAAAATGTGAAAAGTCGTCACAAGGCATTTTAGTCTTGAGTTTTTACCTGCTGCCAATCTCCTGCATGTACGACCAGGTGAATACTGTGTGCACGGTATTTGTTGCTAAAAGCATCAACCACATTCATTTGCCTAGTGAGGATGAGATCATTTAAATTAATAAGATTCTGAAAACCAGACAGACCCAAAGATTTTTTTATAAACCGGTCGCATGGGAAGACATAGTGTCAGTACATTTTTCTGTGATTTGATAAAGTTAAAAGGTTTTTTTTAATGTGACTTATTTGTATTTCTGGCTAAACTCTAAGTTGAAAACTGTATTTGATGATACAGAAGATATTAGCCAAATTTACCTACCACATTACCCTACAAAATAGGGTATCAATTTACTTATATATATTATGCATATTTTTCTTTTTCCAGGTTATTGAGTGAGGCTACATGAATTTTAATGTATAATGTAAGCTGCAATCTTGATTGTACTCTGAGAGAAGAAATGCACATACGGTGAATGTTTTTGCCTTCTGTATTGAAACTACTTCTCAGTACAAAGGGCTTCAGTTGCACAGGTCAAGATCAGATTGTAGGAACGAGGGAATAATTCAATTCCTCATTTCCTCAAGAAATGGAATTGTTTCCTTTTAGCTTGACGCAGTCACTAGACTTTTTTCTTTAAGTCTTCACAAAAACAATTTTCAGTGTCAATATAACCCGTCTGTAATATTATATTGATGCTAATTTATAAAAGTACTTAGTGTGGGCTTATTTCAAACTCAATGTATAATTTTGTGGCAAACCTTTTAGCGGGTCTGTAAATTGACATCTCCTGTAATCAGCAGCTCAGAAACAATAGATTTCAATCAGTCAGTGAAAAAACCCTCCTGTAATACACGTACAGTTCTCCGGAGAATCACTGTGCTTCATAATTCAAATATGCACTTTTCCCTTGTGAGTCATAATAGAACAGCAACCATTTGGAGCCCTTTAAAATGACAAAATAAAAGGAGTTCAACACTGAAAAGAAAAAACTGCCGGTTAAAAGCTGAAAACATTTTCAAAATGATGCTTTTTTCCATGCAATAAATACTCAAACTTCAGCTTAGATCTTTCTATTAAGCAGATGTTGTTATTGGCATGGCTTGCTCCTTCTTTCTAAAAGAATCAGTGCACTTAGAACAGGGTTTGTACCTTTTAACTATGATAAGTGCATTAGGGTGAAAAGATGGCAGAATTCATCATGTCCAAAAATGTTGCCCTACATTTATATAACCATTACAGAGATATTTGCTCCAAAGGCAGTGTTTGTATTTATTTTCTTCTGTTTCTCTGTTAGTATGTTTTTCTCCTTTGCCGTGTTCTTCAGTAGGATTTCCACACCCAGTGCCAGTTTCATATTTTTAATATTACCTCTGTAAAGAAGAGTGGAATATAAGATTAATGAGGCTATGGATGATCAGACAAAAAGAAACATTCTTTTGCAGTATCTGACTTTTATGTCAATACTTCACCTTTGGTAAAGACATTCCCTGGACGCTGTGCAGTAACAGTTAGTTTTATAATAGTTCAAGAAGAAATTACTGTATTTTTCACCCCTTCTTAGCATTCAAAGGTCTATTAATACAAAAGTTACTAAGATTGGTTCCTATCGCTCAAGGAAAAGGCATGCCCAACGCACCAGTATGTGTATACATGGACATTCATTACAGGTAGTAGTTTCTTTTTTTTAATCTATTTCACTGACAATTGAAGTAATTTTCCTCAAACAGCAGAGCACGAACAGTTAATCTTTGTGTTTTGAGCAAAGGATAATTCGCTGACAATAATTTTTCTTTATGACCCATGCTAACAACTAGCTCGAATTTGCAGTATGCAGTCTTGGATGTTGCATAAACAGTTTAGGAGCAATTAGATTTCAGTTTATCTTGTCCAGGACCAAGGAATGTTTTAAAGGTGCTGAATGATCTCACTGTCTTTAAAATCTGTCCCAAACCACTTACGAAAAATTTCTTCTATAGGCTTTATTCCAGGAATGATCAGCTGCTAAGGGCAGTAGTTGAGAGAGAGGAATGTGCTTGTTATACACTTAAGGCTTAGGCTATTCAAGTCAATGAAAAGACATTTATTATCCTTAGAAGCCTTTTCCGAGTTACATTGTGATGCTCTTTCAACCTTGGTGCAGCGTGATGATTACAGCATGCTCAGGCAAAGGCAGTGAAAACGAGTGTTGAAGCTTCCCTCATGGTAACACCAAAAGAATAAATAGAAAGACAGTGAGGTGAGAAATAAATATTTATAGGTTTGAACTGTTGGCTTGTCTTGGTAGAATTACTTGCACAAATATTGGTGCACACTGATCCACGTAAAGCGTTGAGATTGTGTCCTTTATCAGGAGCAAATAAAGTGAAATCTGACACAGCAGAGGTTTGAATGGGTAACCATGTGTCTGTTCGTTTTATCTTGGCCTTAGCAACAACATTCTCTACAATTCAGCCCAAGGATGTGGGTGAACTGCTGTAGAGTCTGATACTTTATGTTCTAAGAGCGTTTTTGCTTATAATCACAGTGGTAAGAAAAGAGACGTACCAGAGCAGTGTCAGCCAGAGCTACGCTGAGCTTTGGCCTAGTACTCCCAAAGCCCCCCATGCGTACTCTGCTCTGCAGGCGTCGGTGGGCCTGGTTTAAACTGAGTGATCCAAACCATTCGTAGGGTTAGGGTTTTCTCTTTTTACTGCTTAGGCTGCAAACCAACGTATTTCCCTTTATGGCACCATACTGGGATTTCTTACAGCATTTTCTAATTCTGTTTATGATAGCTTATGCCAAAGAAAATAGAGACTGGGATCATATATGTATTTTTGTTGCTGAAAATAAAAAACGGTGTTCCTGTAGTGTAGGTTAGAAATATTTTATCATACTTTTCATTAGTTTTTTTTGGTGTGAATATTTGTATTAAGAGCATTTAACTAACTATTTATGCTCTATTTCATGTAGTAGCTGCTCTAATCCATCTTGTGTTACCTGAGGTTGTGAAATAGCTTGAGGGTTTGATCACTGATAATTATTTTAAATAAATATTTGTACACGTAGTTTTATTGGAAATTCTACAATTCTTGGGAAAGTGATTTAATGACATTACATTGTAAATAGATTAATTTTTTTTGCTAGGATGTAGTATTATGAGTATTTTTCCTGATTTATACCTTTGAATATGATGATCAGGTGAAATACTGATTTAATGAAAATATTTATTTCCCTTACACGGAACTGGCTGCAGGGCATTCAAAATATATGTAAGAAAAACGGATTGGTAAATTCAAAATGGAATAGTGAAGTGAATGTCTGAATGAATCTCCAGACATACTGAGTGGGATATAGAACCATGGCACTAAGGTATTCCAGGAATGCTTACTTGCTGCCAGTTTCCAGCACTTTGTTCCATGTCTCAGGATACTCTGGGTGTTCTTCAAAGCCCAGCCTCAGTGTATAAGAATCCTATGGTGTTCTCAAAGTTTCTGGTAATTACAATTATATAGAAAAATGGGAAATGACAACGCTAAAGACTCAAAAAACAGAAGGCAAACAAAACCCATTATTTTTATGTGTATCACAATTTAGACTGATGTGAATGTGTGATGTGCTTACTTTTTACTTCAGAAGTTTCTGGTGACATGGCTGATGAGATCACACACTTAACTACTCGAGCAGGATTTTTCAGCATTGAGAAAAGGGAGTCTGGCTTCTGCTAATTTTATTCCTTTACTGCAGAACTTTCTACAAGCAGATACACGTTTTGAAATGGGAGGACCTATGTGGCAAAATCAACATGTCTCTTACGTTTGCAAGTGCCTCTAAAGAGGATGCTGCTAACAAGACACCTATTTAAAACAATTCTGGGGAGCAGCTAAGTCTGATTTATTTTTTAAATCCTTATTTTAGAGCACCTATTTTTGTAGCGTATGCTAAATAAACCTTCTCTAACAATACCCTTTATTTTCCTTTCGCTTAACTGAAGAGGAAAATACAATACACGAAGGCATATGTTCCACAGAGTTGTCTAGAATAGCAAACTACTATAGTTTGTAGAAGTGTCGAGCTGCTCTGACTTCTGCAGAGCAGCAGTCTCGGGGGCGGTAGTGGGTGCTGACCACCAGGATAAGGAGGCTGATAAAACCATACTGTCTTTCTACTGGCTTGGCATCAGGTGTTCACATTACATTTTATAGGATTTCTTTATTTTGGTTACTGTTCCCCCTACAACGGCATACTTTGAAGCTTATTTGGTAATTTATTTATTAACCTTTACTTTTAGCGTTGGGGTTTTTTTTCAAAGAACAGTAAAGAAAAGCGGCGCTCTGCGTTCTTGCTGCACTGACAGCATAGCGGCATAGCTAGAGGTCAGCCAAAGGAATCAATTATGATATGGAAAAAGGCAAGCCCTGGGTCCCTGCCAGTCTGCAAATAGACTGGGCAGTTCGCTATTTCTGACAACAGGTGTGCAATTGTAAATGACCAAAAATACGCTGTTTTCTCGGCTTCTTTTGCAACAGCAGGTGACATGTTGACATTAGAAATAGCAGGCAACGCGATGCCTTATGATTGTGCTCTGGAGTACTAGCCAAATTCTTGATTGCTGGTGATAAAAAGATCTATTGTGTAAGATTTGTATGTTTGCACCGACGCTTCCATATTATACTATTTTTCTATAGGCTTTTTTGGTAAGGTGATATTTCAGTATAAATATCGCATGTCCGTATTTTTTCCCCTGTCAGTTTTAGAAAGCCATTTATGACATGGATATCAATAGTGAGACAGGATTTTCAAGCAGTGTAAAATTTATGCAAAGCAAAATTAATACCTCTGTACAAGTGGATAATTCTGTATTTAAATATTCAAAGATATCAAAAACTTCTGTCTTGATCTCCTTTTTTTAAAAGAAAAATTTGGGTTTTTTTCTCAGTAGGCATGATAAATAGTAGGTTAAGAATTTATCTGCTTGGGATATAAACGAAGCAAAAGCATCACGGGTCTGAGTATTACATTCAGCTCTGTACAAAGACTCAGTTAAAATCCTTTAATGAAGTAGCTGACACCTGTGAAAAAAAGGAGGAAAAAAAGGCACGTGTGTGTGTGCCCAGTACTTAAGCTGGAGAAGTGGTGAGTCCCAGTCTCAAATCCTGAAGTAATGACTGTGATTGTTTGCGGTACTGCTTTGCGTAGCCTTCAGGAGTAGTAAGTGTAGCCTGGGCTGGGGAATCTGAACCGTTGTCAGGATTCCTGATAGGTTTCCATAGCTCATGCTGGGAGCTGGGGCTACATGCTACGGAAAATAGTTGGAAACCGATGTTCTGTAACCCACGCTTTAGCAACCACCTGAATCTTCAAAGTGAGGGAACACTACGCTGAAGAGAACAGGAAACAGAAACAGTGAATACCTGGAGTTCAAAAGCCTGAGAGCGAGTTCCCAGTCTGCTTTGTAACAAGTAATTCGTGCCTACAGTTACTGCACGTTACTGCCATTGTTTAGCAAAGGCGGAGGTACCGCCATCTGCAATTTCACTACTGCCTGCCAGAAGTTTTATGTACAGTGTGCGCATTTAGTGAGTGACTGCTCCACTTGTGTTTCATCCTTGTAGACTGTTTGTAAATAAAATAAGGGAAAAGCGTTGTACTGTGGGATGCTAATCTTTTATCAGATCAGTAAAGACAATAACTGAGCAAAACAGTTGCTATTTGAGTTCTGAGCAAGTGGTTTTTAAAGAAGATAATTTGTACCCTTTTAATTGTGGAAAGCTTGCGTTAAGCAATGGCATCTAGGAGCTTGACAAGTTAAAAACATAACAAAGTGATCTTAAGACTCAGGAAATACTCCTTGATATTAGAGACAGCTTTCCAGTTGGCACAGTTTGAGTTTTATGGCAATTATATAAATGGCAGCAATTTGGTTTTAAAAAATTATTTTATGAACAGTGATTTCTAAGTTTATGGTGTATTAAGTATTCAACAGCCCTTACCACTTACTTCAAAAGAAATAGCTTCTTAACATGCTAGAAATTTACAGATGGAAAATGTTAATAAATTGCTGATAATTGCTGACTTTTTTCAGTTTAGCTTACCTTCCTAAGGAAAGGGAACTTACCTGTTCTTATTTTCACACCGCAGCACAGTAGGAGTCTGCTCAATAAGTGTGCTGCAGCATGAAAAGAAATTGGAATTCTATTTTATTACAATTGATGTTTGGAAGATGCAAAAAAAGTAGTCAGAAACCACCAAGTATAGTTGGTAACAGTAAAATCTTCTTTATCACTCTTAGTTCTGGGTAACTGATCAGTACTTCTGTTCAGCTCCAGGAAGGTCAGTTTATTTCCAAAGAAAATACTTACGTCTTGGTGCTGGGTCACACAAGCACTTTTTGGTTCTTGAAGGAAGACTTCTGCTGCTAAAGCACCTAATATTACTCTAAGTAAGTTTCATTAACGGTGAAAACAGCAGAAATACTATTGTTACTAATCATTAGATGCAGCCTAGACAACATTTGGCAGACACCAGGCATCTTTATGTGCTGGAAGTCTGTGGCCCCTGGAACTGTCTTTACTTAAAAGTTGTTGTAGAGGAGAATGCTGTCATCAGACTCCGAGCAAGGTTCTTACTTGCTGTCTTAAGTGAAGCTTGGCATAATTGTGAATAAGCCTTTCGTTCTTTTTCTATCTTCCCGCAGCGCATAGACATGCTCTCTGCCTGTCTTCTCTGTATTTCTATGAAGTGGGAGAAAATTAACTGTGTTAGAAAACAAGTGGAGGCTGACAGATAGCAGATGAATGCCAGACAAGTATTTTATGTGTATGTTATAGCTAAGCTTCAAAACTGGTAAAGATTGTGCTAGTCTTCTCTGGGAATGAAGCATTAACTGGTTTAAAAAAGCTTAGACGTAGTGTTACGAGCACATGTACGCACACCAACGCTGAAAAGATTATTACAAGATTGTGAAAACCTCGAAGTTCAGAAATAGATGTGAAATATTATTTAAGCTGCTTTGTGTTGCTACAGTGTAATTAGAAACTGTCTGATGATGATTTTTTTCTAACCCATTTCTGGTATTAAACCAATGTGTGATAACAATGATTCTTAATCGGTAGAATAGTGACCTCCGGTATTGCAGAAGTTGAACGGTGAAGACGTAAGGTAGGGGGTTGTAGACAGCAAGAAGATAGCTTCTTGGTTCAGGGCTGAAATGCGGAGTTCCTATGTATTGTTAATCCACTTAAAATAAAATTATCCCCAACTGTCCATTAATTTGGTGTTTCCCATTTCTTTTCTTTTTTTAGTCTGCCTGGCTTGAAATGCTTGGATCTGATTTTCAGAGTTGATCCAGCTTTGAAAGACCAAATCCATTCATCAGAAGTTGTGCTTTGAAAATACAGGAGACTGAGTATTCTGATAAACTGCTGTCTTAAGTGAAGCAGCCAGCTTCTGTGCATGGAGAAGGTCTTAAAATCCAGGAGGTAAGTCATGGAGCACAAACGGAAACACGAGGAAAGTATGAGCCTCTTGGAAAAAGCGGACTAGATGGTTTCATTCAGGGCTTCATACTGTCTTAACCCCAGATTGAGAAGGCAGTGAGCACAGAAGAGAGGCAGAATCTCAGATCTGGCTGCTGGCATTGCTTGTTTTAGAGAAAGACTGACTTCACCCTTGTGGGTATGGTGCTTGGGTAGTGTTGGTGTTTTTAGAACCTGCAGAGGCATCAAAACTGCACAGGGATGATGGAAACCTCAGAGGTCATAGCTGTGAAGCAACTTCCTGAGTAGTATGTTGAAGTAATATTTTCACTAGATTTGTAATTTGGCCAAATCTGATAAGATTTTCAATCTGAATTCAAAAGGCAGCTTCTTTACGCATGGTTATTCCCTTCACTGAAACACAGGGTTCTAAATTTGTTTCTTGATTTGTTTTATTTTTGTTAATGAAACACTTTTTAATGTCCTTCCTTCATTTCTGAAAAGGCTGATGGTTTTTTTTATGCCATTCAGCCTACAAAATTTCACCTATTGCGGAAAACTTCAGCCTGGCTGATTATAATCTAATAGAACTATAAGAAACTAAAGACTGTTATTACTGAAAAAAAAAGTTTTGATTAAAAAAAATGGTTTTGAAGTCTGAGGAATCAGATTATGTCTCAGCAAATAAATACTTGGTGTATTTCCTCACTGAGATCAGTAGAAATGGATTTTCCCCAAGAGTTTGGAAGTCTGTTTAATTGATATAGCCAGTCAAAAGTATCGCTTGCTTATCTAGAAGTGTCTGTTTTGCTGAGATTCTCTTTTAAGTAGTCTATTGGATGGGTTTCTCCTTTTTTGTCCATGTAGCCTGGACCAAAAAAAACCCCAAACAAACCCCCAAAAAAACCCCACCAAAAAAACCCAACCCCAAACCCTACTTTTTCAAATCTTCCTACCCTAAAGACACATCTTCTAATGTCTTCCCTCTTCTGCGTTCAGTTTGCCGAGGCAGAGGATGTTTTGATACCCGTTCTAACTTGGTCATAATTTTTCAAAAACTGTAAAACACAAGCTCATGTAAGCCAGGCACCTTCCCTGCTATTATTATTGTTCTTCTTTGACTTGAATTGAATGCGGAGTTCTAAGTGCTGCATCACTAATGGCATTCTGATCTTTGAAACCAAATTACGAAGTAAGAATCTTAAAAACTTCAACTTGTAAAAGGAGAGTTACAATTCACAACTTACTTTAAATTTGCACTGTAGTGAAAAATGTCATTAACACTCACCTGCTGGGGCTTACATGCCACCACAGTTGGGTGGCTGGGCACACATTTCTTCAAAACTAAACCAGCAATTTGGTTTGCTCTTGTCAAAGGCTGAGTCGTCGTCATTTCCAGGTGTCCGCAGCATTCAGAATCAAACAAGCAATGCACTGATTCAGTGTGGAACAAGGTACAGTGATGGGTTTTTTGGAGAGAGGAAAAAAAATGCAAGATGGAGGCATTTGCTCTTACTGAACATACGGAATGAGGCGATATAGAAATAAGACAGGCCAACTATTATTACTTGTGGTGTAGGTAGTCATTGGAACAAAGGAAACAAATAAACACTGTCAAGAAGCCAGCTATTGCTGCAGAAGCTCATGTCTGCTCTGACAGTAATAGTGATGATTTGTGTACGCAAAGTTGAGGATAGGTAACTAAACTAAAAGAGAAATCTTGATGAATGGCTTTTGACACTGATTTTGAAATTATTATGGAGAGGCTTGCTCTCCAAAATGGCTGGTGGAGCAGCATCTTAATCAGATAGAGTACCCACATGTAGTTTTCACTGCAGGAGTCTGGATCTCTGTTAGATACCGTTTCTCTTCTGTTCATTAGGTTATTGCTAAGGACATTAGGACCAACATCCTAACGATATTGTTTTATTAGTATAATTTTTTCATTTAAAAAAAAAACAGATTAAAAATAGAGCAATTTTATAGGCATAAGAGATGCAACAGCCAAAAAAATGCAGTTAACATCTACAGTTCAAGTAGACCAAAAACCAGATGTTTTTTTTCTGTGGATTTAATTACACTTCTTTCATTCCAAAACAGCATTTACAGTAACTAAAATTTTGCTCAAAACTAAATTCCTGTAAATCATTTAATTCTATGACTTTTTTTTCCATAAATGTTGTTGAAAATACAGAGATGAAGAAATTCTGAAATAGAAATACACATGTTCCTAAAAGTTCTAAAAAGAAAACTTTTCACTTTCCAAAAATGCCTTTTTTCTGAATTATTTTTCCCTATGGAAATTTGTCAGCATCATCCTTTCCATGGGAATTTGCTTTGGACAGATAGGTATTTTCCAAGAGAAGAATTTCTGTTGCTGCATTGTATCTGTATCACTCTAAGTGCTTTTTCTTGTTTTGAAAACGTTTGAGTTCTGTGCTTACTGGAAACCGGGAGGGTTTCTCTATGCTCTGCTTCCCATGTCGAATATTTTCTTTTCCTCAGCAAGTTGCACAGTTCAGCGTAAGCATTGGAATATCGGCCTGCATGGACAGCTGGCTGATCTCGTGACGCTGAGTTTTGGGCAACTGTTTTTAAAGGATGAGGTTTCCTTGGGAAGACTTAGCTAAGCTCAGACCTGTGATGGTTGTACTAGATATTGCATAGATTTTAAGCCAAATTCAATGTATTCTGTATATTTCTACATTACAACTCTCTTCCACAATATCATCTATATTAATAGCATGACTTGTAGTAGAATGTATGGATCCCTGTTACTTTTCCCTCGTTGAAATCATATCTCTACTCAGGGGTAAGCATTGATGATGATTGGGGAGTAGTAAGAGTGTTTGCATTGTAAGGGATCATGTCAGAAAGGGTTTCATAAAGAGAAAGGTTTTGTGCTATTCACAGAAGACAGACTGTTATCTTCTAGAAAATAATTCTCTAGCTACATTCTCTGGATAAGGAATCCCTTCCCACATTTCTTAGCCATTTTTGGATCTTCCTTATCACAGAATCTCTATCATAATAAAATACAACTTAAAATTTGTTTCTGGTGAATTTGCGTTTGATTTATGAGCTGATTTCAGTGTTTGCATCAAGTCTTTGACTGGTATCAAGTAAGTCAAGCTCAAGGGGAAGAATGTAAATACGTTCTTACTGCAGCCTAATCCATGGAGAAGAAGTGCTGTGCCTTGTGTCTGTATTGAGCAAATAACTTAAGCCTAGAGATAGGACCATTCTTGTATAAAGAAAGCAAATAAAAGTGAGCATAAAACTAGAATAATTTTAATTTTTTTTAAAGTGAATGGTTAGTACTTAATCAGACTTTTTCATTTATAATACCTATTTAAAATGTGCATTTATATTATATTTAATTTATCTCCTGCTTGCATGCATATAATGATCTAGTTCTTAGTAACAGTGTGACCTAGTAGTTGGTAGCAGGAGGTAAAAGAAAAGAAGAGCAAACAAACCGTGATGTTTCAAAAGAGATTAATAAGAACTGCGATTCTGCAATTGATTGTAAATTAACATGAGATGAAATTGGAAAAAGTTTAGAAAAGTAGGTACTCATAGTTTACAGGAATGTAGCTGTGTCTGATTCATTCTTTAATCCTGTCAGAATTTTGAGACAAGCTGTGCAAACAGGTGAAGCAAGGACACTACACTTTCCAAAATGATGCTGCCGTACTTTTTGAAAGTGGTATCGTACACATTGTAAGGACAGCGAATGCTACTGAGAGGCATCATCTTAGAAAGGGTAATGAAAGAAGTTGGTTAAGTATTTTAAGTGGTGTTTCCTTTGTGCCTGGTACAGTATGTATCTCTAGAAGATCCAGTACGGTGTTGAAAGCGTGAGGATTTCTGTTGTGTGAATCACCATAAGAATGGCAGCATCATGGCTTTAGGACTTAGAAAAGCTTTTGGAAGAATTGATTCGAAGTGATGTTCTATATGTTCCACAAGTTAGTCTTTAATTGTTCTATACAATGAGGTGGCAGTTGTTGCTAATGTTAGATTTGCAACTGTGTCAGTGACTTGGATTGCTCGGTATGAGTAGTAAGACATCAGCTGATGGTAATATTGGTGCTGTCAAGGTTTTTCATAATTTTCACGTCTCCTAGACGGGTTTGCTGCACGTCACTGCTACTGTCTGGTGTTGTCCTGGAGCTGTTAATCACAGCAAATTGGCAAAATTATTTTATTGAGGACTAGTAAATAGGAATGCTTTTATGATTACTTATAGTTACTTTTTTATTATACTTGACTGTGTAGTTAACTGCAAAAAAATAGAATTCTACAGCTGCTCTAAAGCTCCCTTCATTAACTGAAATTTTTTGAAGGTGAGCAGTAGTATTATGTTTCTGAGTGTGAGAGTCCAACAAGGTGAACAGTTTAATCATTGGAGTTCAGCATCATACGCATTGAACCATCGCAAAATAGATCTTGTATTGTGTTCTCTTGTACAGATCTTGTTAATACAGTGGCAAATGAGCTGAGTTTGAAATCAAGGATGAAATCAAGGAATGATCATCAAGGATGAAATCAAGGAATGAACAAACTAGGAACCTCAGTACCTTCTATTTTACATCTCATTGATCTGGAAGAATCTCTACTTTAGCAAGAAGATGTGCTTAGAGGCACGAGACTAGGCATGTGGCATCATCATTGTAATAATTACTCATCAGTTATGAATACAGACATTCAAGCTTCTGTTTTTAGTTGTGTCGTTGAATTGCTGTGCATTAATACCTCATCTCTCTGCATTTCTGTATCTCCATCTTTTAGAATATCATTACTTTCCATAACAAAATATTCTGAGATCCTTTAAAATATGAGGTGTGTAAGGTGCAAAGTGCTACTACAGCGCTCAGCAAACTGGATCTGCAGCAAACAGTATGAAATACGCCTTAGAGGATCCTAATTAATTTAGAACCACAATAAACAAATGGCTTGTCACTTTCAGTTTATATAAGTATAAAAAAAAGTCGAGGTTGGGGTCAGAAACACTCGCAAGAACATATGCTTAACAAACCGCAGTAAGCAGAACAAACCAGAGTAAGTCTAAGCAGAAGCAGAGATAACCCTGGCACCATCAGCAGATTGTATGGCTACGATCCAGAATGCAAACAGAAGATTGTTCAAACAAGTCATTCATATATTTAATTAACTATGGCAAAGTGTTCCAATTGTGAGAGGTTATTTTAATATTGTGCAAATGCCATACTAACCACATGCTCACCCCTGTTCCTCTGGAGATAACAGCAAAACTCCCACTGACTTAAACAGGAGCAAGACAGGACATTGAATATTGAAAATCAGGGGTTATATTGGGTGCCATTAAATCTTCAAATCTGTGAAAACAGCAGACTGAGGAGAGCAGAATATGTGCTATTTTAATAGAAATCTTGGCAATTTATTATCTTTCTATAACCTGAACTCTTAATAAAAACATTAGGGTAACTACTTAAATTTGTGTAATTTCCATCTTTAGATGTGTGTGTATATTTCTGTACAATATAATTAAGTGTGTATATACCTATGTGTACACAAACACACAAATAGCTGTATGTGCTGAGGGGAAGGTCATCGCGTGTTTGATCCTTGTTCTGGCCATTAGTCTGTGGCTGAACAGCCATGGCTGGGAGTGGTATAGCCCTTGCAGCTGTGCTCAGGAGCTCTGCTGCCTCTCCTGCCCTTGGAGAGGGAAGAGGAGGCGGCTTTGGTTGGTTTGTTCGTTTTAACGTGAAGCAGAGGCGGGACTGAGAAGACAACCATTCGAGCCAGTCTGTGCACCACCACGGAAGGGGCACTTGCCCAGCCAGGCTTTCCTGCCAGTTGCCCTGCACTGGTGGACTTGCTCATGCAGCTGCTCAGGTGGATCAGCACGCTAATAAGGCTGAAAGCCAGCTCACCCTCCGAAAAATTAGTTTTGAGCCCTGTAGGTTCTCTCGCCCGGCTAGTTTCAGAACCATTTGGGGTGCTGGTATAGGAAGGGAGGGAACAGGGGACAGCAGGAGGAATGCTTTTGGAGGCTGTGTGGCTTAAATCAGCTATAAAACCAGGCTGCCAGTCCCGCAGTGGTGATCGATCAATCAGCCTGGGAGCAGAGAGGATGAGCTGAGCTCTAAAGAGGAGAAGGAGGTGGTGGCAGCCCCAGGCAGTGAGAGGCCAAGGGTAGGAAAGGAAAGGCAAGTGCTGCATCTGGTGATTTGTGAAACAGTGACAATTTTCTAAAGTAAAGGTGTAATCGCCAAAATGTTGGAAAGAGTTCATCTATACGGTTCCCTTGAATCATCAGGCTAAATGTCGACTATATTGCTTAATCCTGTAGACAAGAAAGTTGGAGGTAGATTTTAAAGTTTTAGCCCTGCTTAAGTATTGTATGCCATGTCTCCCTCTGCAAGTAAGGATTCAATTGCCTAATTTAAGTTACTTAAAATTGTCAACTTTGGTAAAAGCTTATTTAAATAAGAAAGATGTTGTCATACTTCCTTTTCAGCTGAAAAAATTTACTGTCAGTCTTTTCCTCAATCAGAAATAAGTAGATTGTTTGAAGAGTGGTTTAAATTTCTTGTTTTCCAAGGTGAAAGGGAAAACGTACACTTGTCAAAGCAAGGAAGGGAATTAAACCCAGGTCATGTTAGTAAACATTCGTTTACTGGCTAAAATGGCATGGATTACTTCCTCCTGCTGTTTTGGAAGGAAAGAAATTATTCCATGCTTTAGCAACAAACTCGTGGAGGAAGTATTTCTGCTTGAATTTTCTTATATAATTTGGCTTAGCCACCAAACTGAAAAAGCAATTATTTGTACAACATCAGTCATCACCATTATGGGAATAGATATGTCACATTTTGTAAGAAACAGGTAATATTTTCTGTCTGGTTCTTCAAAAAAAAAAAAAAAAAAGATAGGCAGAAAGAAAGCAGTTACTTGAAGGTGCTCAGAGTTACGGAGTTGCAGGAGTTGCAAGAGTTGCAGGCAGCCGGTAACTCACGGCCAGAGTGCAGGGTGACTTGTGTCTAATACCCAAGGTGGGTTATTAGAATGACCTGAGCAGTGGAAAGCTTATAGTACCACAGCAGACTGGCGGAACTTGGTTTGCTTAAAAATAACATACGGGGGGCTCAGATGGAGGGTGATTTCCTATCTGTAAATGTGTCGAGGAAGTAAACACAGTGAATGGGAAGGAGCTGTTTAAGCAGAAGGATGATGACGGCATAGTGGCAAATAGTTACCATCAGGCTGGGAGAACAGCAGGGCAGAGATTTCTGACCATAAGAATGGTAGTTTCTGGAATAGTCTTTCAGGGTGGAGTACTGGGAATAACAGGCTAGTTCTGTGATGAACCTTGAAAAATCTGTGAATGTTATATTATGTCATGTGAGTATCTGTATCAGTCTGGAATTGGACTTGATGACCAAGATTTCTCTTTCATTCCTATGTTCTTGCATCAGATCTTTGAATTTATGCAAAAGAAATGTAAATGTAACGAGCAGTTTATCAGCTCACCTTGTGAGTTATCCCTAGCTTTGATGGATTTATGTGTAAAATAGTCAATGAACCGATATTAATCAACAGATTCAGTAGCCTCCAACTGTTGTTTGATTTCGTTCTAGTGGTTTAATTTTAGCTACTTCTAATCTTACTGCTGCTTTATTTGAGTACGTGTGCGTATATCCAGAATTTTATATGCTATGTTCTTAAGCACCAAAATTCCGTGCTGTGTTCTGTGAATCCATCACTTTACTGTTTTTTCCCAGAGCAAATACTGTCACTTAGTCCTATCTTTGCAGTTTTTTTTTAGCTGCAAGTATTTAAAACACTACATTTTTTTCTCAAACTTTGGTATCGCCGACCTTATGTAGCTCTTCCAAATGATTATGCTAGAAACGAATACACACCGTAATCTTCCCCAGGCATAACAAATGATTGATGGGAGTCAGAAGGACTCATCCCACAGAAGGTACTAGCCTATTATCTGAAGATACAAAAATACAAATTTTTCTCAAAATTGGTGTCTATATACAGTTAAAGATTAAAACAATAATGCAGATATTCTTAAATTAGTCACAGCTTTATTAAACAGTGATAAGCACAAAAGATTTTCATGGTCATTAGTAGGGGATTGCTACATACCCAGACTGTATTACAGTTCCTTTATAAGTGACCGTGAATATTCCAGATACAGATAACGTGAATGATGGTTTTCTAACCCCAGGCAAAGTTTCAGGGCCAAATCTAGAATGTTTCCCTGGAAATTTTTCTCGCTCATTAACCTTGTAAATCAATTAGAGATTATGGGATTGGTTTTCCTCTATTAAGGGGGAGGAGGGGGGAGCAGGAAGCTGTGCAGTGTCATCGGTTTGTGTGTACATATTGGAATTTCCTTTTGTAACTTAAGATCATTGTGAATTTAGATTGGAGTTACATTTATCTGGTGCCCAAACCACATAAATAATCATAGTTCTGCCTACCTCCCCTTGCCATTATAACGAACTAAATCCTTAGAAAGCTTTATTTCTGTGTTTGAAAAAGACCATCAACTTTCAGTGGGCAGGCATACTCCTTTTTGTACCTTATGTAGAACTGTTGGACAGTATCTTTCTGAAGAGAACAGCAAAGCACAGTATGTGAGGACACATTGTTTATATGTATTTAAAGGTTATCACATCCTATTCACTATATGAATAGCCCCAACTGACATTTTCTGTCTCTTCTCAAGCGATGCATGTCTTGTTCATTGTGCTATGCCGAGTCAGCTGTCAGGCACTGCATCAGGGGACCAAAAGCTATTTTCTTTCATTGTTTTGTTTGCACTTCAACTAAAAAGCTTTGAATCTTGTGATTTCTTTGCAATACAAAAACTAATATACAGCCAGGGATAGCAACTTTTAGCAGACGAGGAAATACTGCAGCACTTTATTGCACATTTCAGCTGTGCCATACAGAGTTGTAAATGCAAAAGGAAAGCTGAATTTGGGAAAAGGTGATTATTCTAAAAAGTCTTTTGTTAGCAAACAATTTCGAGGTTATCCAACTCTTGATGGGCTTAATTAAAGTTACAAAGAAATTTAAAAAGGAAGGATGAAAGTATGTGTGGTTTTATATGTACTTTGTTGCTATAAAATACCTGTCCAGCTCACTCTTGCTGGACTAAGTGGGAAGTCCTGCTGGGTGCATATTGCTTACTTGGGAGTGGCAGAGGTTCCTAACAGACTCCGTCGATTTAGAACTGTACTACGAGCAATGTTTCAAGACATGGCAATGGGAAAGAGAGTTGCCCCTTAAATACACATTATAAGAACTGCTTTACAGAGCAAAACCTTCAGTTTTTCATTTACAAGTGCCAACCTGGAAAAAAGTGAAGTGTCTTATTTATCTATTAAATATCTGTTCAACAGCTGATGGATGCTAATTTAATGAAAATGCTTAACATTTCTAATATATTACAAATACAAAGTATTCCTTTAGGTAAGGCTAGTTAGTAGATGATTGAAAGCTTTACTAAAAACAATTTTCAGAACAATTTCACAACTTTTTGAAACTTGCATTGATTTTTATAATTAGTATTCTTTTTGTACTAGCAAAACACTTGGTACAGATATTTCCATACTGTTCTTTCACAAATGCGTTGGTTTTGCTTAGAGAAGTGATGTAAGCGTTTTTATTAATATAAGCTAAGAATATTTGTGGTACTAACAAAACTATTCCTAGTTTAGGCTAAAACTGAACAATAATGGTTCTAAAGGCTTTTTGCTTTGCTCAAACCTGGAACTAAATTAAAATCTTTCTTTTTCCCTTTCTTCCCACAGCTGGAGTTGAGCTCTGCATGCGTAGTTGTGAACACACAGAATATTCTGTTTCAGATAGAGATCCTAATGTAGTGGCTGAATTCTTAATGCCTTTCCTCGTTTCAGTAGCTTTAGTCCCAAATCCTGCAGAATTTGATCTATCCACCAGCTTGGCAGCTTTTAACTGTTTGTCTAATGAGTACATCAAGACTAGGCACTGTATATCAGATTGGGCAGCTGTAAAATAACTGCCTTGTTCAAAAGGTGAATTTTATCTATCCATTTTTATAGCATTTCTATTCTAACAAAAAGGGAGTGTTAGGAATCTCCAGTTTTAATGAATAGGAAGGAGATGTAAGGTGACTTTAAATAAAAAAAAAAGGCACTGCAAAGGAACTTTGGCAAAAGTCCCCCAAACCTTTTATCGTAATAAGGCATGTTGCATTCATTGCCATTAAAAGGGGCATATGAGTTTTCAGCTGATTTTTTTTAAGTTCTGTTTGGGAAAATACACAGTAAGCAAGCATATTAGCAGCTGAGTAAAAATCAAAGCTATTTTGCTGCAAGTTAGATAAGCCCAAACTTGAGGGTGTCTTATTAATACATAAATTATCTTTGTTATATTTAATCTGCTAAGAAGAAAAAATAGCTCAGTAGATTTAAACTTTTTTTAATGGTATTTCTTTCAAACATTTCATTAAATGAATGCTGAGGAATTCTAAGCATACCTAAACTAATGACATGAGATAGCAAGGTCACCTCAGTCCTTGCTGGCTTTTCCAGGGGGTGCTCTTGCAGTCATTGTTTTCTCTGAGTGAGGGATGCAGAATCCTCCTAAACATTGATGAGAGCGTTATTATAAGAGTTTATAGAATTGCAGTGTGTTGCTATTATTATATTTGATTTTTAGAGCACAAAAGACTCCCATCATGTGATACAGCTTAAGTTCTGAAAAGGTGTCTGTTCATTTCTACTCTGAAATGATTTTAGACAAAGCAAGTTCTTTAGACTGTGATATGGATGCAACATAGACACACACACCCTGAGTTATCACCTCAGAAAAATATAAATCTTTAGCCAGTCTCATTCCTCAAGATATAAAGCTGAAATGCAGAATAAGGACGGTTGTTCTGGACTATGAAAGGAAGAGGCAACTGATGGGTCTGATTAAGCAGCCTTTTGAATTCTCTTTCTCTAATGGGGGTGATGAAAGCACATTTTGTGTAGAGTTTTGTTTCGACTCAGTCTGCCATGAAGCTGTTTGAATCTAGGATTATGCCCACATTATTCATATTGCCAAAAACATCAAAACAGGAACAAAGGGAAAGCTAACCTTGAATTTTCAGCATGTATTTCAGTCCTTGTAAACAAGTTACCATGGAGATAGAACCCGTGTGAACTGCCACCCTCCTCATAACTGCTGTAGACTTTGGACCAGCAAGAAAATGTGACATGGCATTGGTGCCATTTGTGACAAAAACCCCCCAACTATTTCAAATGCTACACTTAAGCATTTCCCTGCAACACTACCAAGTGAAAGCTTAGAAATTGCTTAAAAGCATCAAATTGCTTAAAAAATAGGCGAGAGAAGTAAGAAACAAAGCTTTATCTGTTTCACTTTTCCAAATGAAATAATATTCTAGTAGAAAAGAAGATGCAAGGTCACTCTGCCTGTCTGGCTAGCAAGATGAAAGTCTGCAAAGACAGCCTGATTGCAGTTTTAAATAGTTTTCACTAGACAATGGTTTCAAAGAAGCTGAAGTTGTGACACAAAAAGAGTTCTTAAAACAAAAAGGAACAAAAATATCCTTGTCATTGATTTTGCTGTTTTTCTTATATTTTGAATAGAGCTGCAATTGTCATGTCAGAAACAAAAATCAGCCATCATACTTACGAGCCTCCTTATATTCTATGGACAGAAAAGGATAAATGCAAAGGTATTCATAGTTTTTACTCATCCTTCAGATTTCCAGGGTATATCTTTTCTTGTTCAGGAAATTCTTTTGTTTGCTAGCTCAGTAGATTTATTGTTAAAACCATGAGTTCTGATCATCATCATCAATAATCCTCTGTCTACACAGCTACTAATTGCTTAAATCACGTTACTCCTTTATATCCTGCAGATAAAAAAGGAAAAACATACCCAGCCTCTAGAACAATAGCTATGACACAAGAAAGCTGTGGGTAAAACAATATTGCAGGTGTCAAAAAGGGGATTGATTCTAATATTGCAGTCAATAGTTGAAATAAATAGTAATACCATAAAAACTGTGGTCTAGTCACTAATGTTCCTTTTTTTAATCCAGTTTGAAGTCCTTATTTCCTTTCACAGCATTGAAGGCTAGAAATTAAAACCTGTATGATATGTCCTGGGATTTTGTTGTCTAGCCTGATAACATATATGCTTGAGGAGGGGCAGTGTCTTTTAGGCCATACTTTTTTTATGTTACCCTTCTTTCCTTTTGCAAATGGTATTTTCTAACATAATGCTGTTATTATCCAGTTTTCTTCCTGCTCTGACTTTTATTCTTCTTTTCCCGATTTAACTCTTAATTCCTTCTTTTTCCCTTTAGTTCCGTTTGCTATCTTTCTTTTAGTATTTTTTTCCGTAGATGTTGTCCATTTTAATTTGTTTGGTTCTTATCTCCTGCAGTAAGTCCTGATCCTAAAGCCACTGCAATCCATGGCAACATTCCCTGATTACAGTAACAGTTGGCCCTTATTTCTTTTATTGATGGCACTTTCAAAAGTCATCAGTTCTGCTTGAACGGTTTAGGCAGTGTAACCAAATTGTCACTGTAAGATAAACCAGTATTAAAATATCCTGTTCCAGACAACAGACTTTGTAGTTTTATAGAATCAAGTAGACATATAGCAAAACAATAGTCTGGGTCAAAGTAGTTTCTTATAAAATAAAAAGATACTACATTAAAATCAAATGTCTTCATAAAGACAAGTCAATGAAAAAAAATCTATGTTTTAAGAAAAAAATAAATTCAGACATTACATGAAATACTGTTAATAATACTAAGTAATTTACTGCTAATGGAGAATCCTGCTGCCAAAGAAACTGTCTGGCCATGTGTACTGACAGCTCCCCCGTGTTATAATGCAAGCAGTATTTTTCCTACCCAAAACAAAACGGTTGAAATTGTATTCTCCCAAGCTGTATGGAAATACACTAATTTCTAACTTTCTAAAGCTAACACATTTATGCTTCAGAGATACATAATTTAGTAACAAACAGCAGACTGAATTTTGATCAGCTTTAAAAAATGGGTACAATAGCCTTCAGACTTCAAATGAGCTGAAAAGGCTCCCTTGGTATTTTCTTCAATCTGAAATTTAAGGGGTAACTTTTTTCTTGAAGATTCCTTTAAAAGGTAATGAACAATTCAAAAAAGCCTGTTTATTAATGCCGCTACCCAGATACCTTGTTAATGAAGGCTTCTATGTCAGCCCAAGCACTAGCTTCCATAGTGGTTTCTTGCATAAGTGATACAAACTGTTCCACTTGCCTTACACTGCTCTTCTTACCATAATGGGGGAGTTGAACAAATTAGAGCCATACCTCAATGAAGTGTTCTGTAAAATTCCATCAACTTCATGGTTAAGAAATAGCATTTTTAAGTCTTGGAGGAATGAGGAAGGTACAATTCAAAATATTAAGAAGTTTTTGGATTAATGGATTGCTAAAGAAAGCAGGCAGCTGCATAAATGTAAGCCTGATGTGTAGATTTGACAAAATATGTTTTAGAGACCAAAAGAATACAAATTATGAGGTACTTTTACATGCAAAATCTCAGACATAGCAAATCCCATACCTTATTAGCTGTAACATAAGAAAAGGGAATAATATGTATTGTGTGATAAACAAGGCATATTGTGGAACTGCTCTTTGGACAAAAAATGTTTACCTGAGCGAGTCTGGCCAAACCTGGTGGCTGTTTGGGTCAAATCTTAATTTCAGAAGCTCTAAACCTAATTTCCACTGATTGGCATTTAGATATAAAAATCCATTTTATATCTAATAGTGTTAGGAGTGCTGCGGCTGTTACAGATGTCTCCATATAAGGACACAGAAGCTGCATTCTGCTCAGGTTGGACTATTTAAAGTTTGACTCCCCTTTCCAAGCTTCCCAGATTCTGGTGTGGAATTCTGGTCTGCCTTCTATCCTGGATTTATCCAAATAATAATACTAATAATTACTTAGTATGCAATTTTGCTGTTTACATCCCTAATAACTTCAGGAGGATCAGGAATTTGTTGCGCAAGTGTGTAGGCATTGCCAGAACTTACGTTTCCTGAGGGAAGCAGAGAAAAGACAGCCCATCATACCTGTCCAAATTATTGTCTTACTGTGTCTCTGTGATTTCAGTAGCTGTCTAGGTATTTCTTTTATAAAAAACTTTGTTTTATAAGGAAGTTAATAAATTAATTTCTAAGTGATTCCTCTCCAGTTTCTTTCTGTTTCTTTTCTTCTCCCCTCCCCCCCCCCCACTGTTGACTCTTCCCTTAATGTTAAGCAGCTACATTGGTGCCAAATTTAGCTTTCAGTCACCCTGACTGTACTTGAGGAGAAGTTTGAATCGCAGATGATTATTTCTTAGCACATGAAGCTGGCAGGGCAGTAAATGCACACACAGAGTTAAGTAGTAGGAATTCAGGCAATATTTATTTTGCATGAAGTATGCAGTCCTTATTCCATCTTTAAACTGTTGGCTGTAGTTGTTCTTCTCACAAATAACGCCTGTAAGTTTAAGAGACGAATCAGGGAAGATGTCTACACCTGTATGGATGGTCAGGATTCGGCCTTAGGATCACACACAAGACATACCTTTGGTTGTCTGTACAGTATCCCCCAGTAACATTTGGACCTTTTGTAGTTCACATTCCTACCTTCCTTCTAATGTCCCTTAATGATGGCAAGAGTGAAAGAAAGGGCAAATATTCTGTAGACTGATTCCAATAGAAAGAGCCTTTTTCCAAGTAAGAAGCCTAAAGGTGAACCCTAATTATCAGCCTAGACACAGCCATACTGCTGAAGTCAGCTCACAACTTTCTAACTACCTACGGTCATTGAGGGAAATACTTCATCTGTCTTTCTGTTAGAAACAGGACTTGGCATCGCTGGTCTCTGTGACTGTTGCCAACTGACAGACCAACTATTGATAATGAAAGCAGAAACTACAGCTGGTTTGGAAAGCAGTTTTGCATTAGGAAAATGGTATTTTGTGAACACTTTCTATCACACAGGTTTTCAATAATGCTTTTCAAAAGAATACAACAGAACTGAAAACTTTTAGATCATGAGAGACGTTGATTGTGGTGTGCTGGACGGATTACTTCTTTCTTTTAGGTATTGTAATCAGAGGTATTGGGTTTATAATCTTACCAAAGAAAGGGACAAGGAGTGATCCTTTAGATTGTTTTCACGAGAGTCTGGTTCTCTTTCCTTCATTCTGTGAAAATGTCCCTTATTGCCCATGAGTTTTTATACAGATGATACTACAAATATTATTGGGATCTTATTAATAGCTAAAAATGGTAGGTTTTTTTCATTTTTTTAGTACTTTTTTTCGTAAGATTCAAGTTCTCATGCTGCATTATTAGCTTATTTTTCTCATAGAAGTTACAAGTCTAGATTTTACAGCACCTCTAGGGTTCAGTATTTGAAATCTGGGTAAGTAATTACACAGGCAGTGCAATTTTTCATTCTTTCTAGTTATGTTGCATGAATGAGCCTGTGTTTCTTAGTAATTCAAGTGTTAGTACAATAAACAAAAAATAGAATTTAAAGAAAATAATTTACTGCTATACTTCCACTGACTAAGAATGGCGGTCACCCGATCCACGTTCACATTGCAAATGCAGAGTAATCATGGGATGGATTTCTTTTCACCTATTTTTCCTATGAACTGTTGCAGACAGGGCAAAATGGATGTTTTTTCTAGTGCATGTCCCTATGTTTGTGAGAAGAAGGAGTATCCGTGGAGCAAGATACCTGCTTAAAAAAGAAACTCATCTCTGCTTATAATGAAAGTGAATCTCTCTTGCATTTTTTCTTCCTCAAGTTTAAATTAAGGGGGAGGTTTAGATATTATTGAGAGTTCATGTTGGGTCATAAGTTTATGCATCAGCACAGCTTCGGTTCAAATAATACTTCTTATGTGTATGCACCACGAGGCGATGCAGTGCTGACAGTGTTGTGGTGCTAAGTTTTAGTGACCTTTGCTGTGGAATATGAGGAGACCTATATAAGGTACGTCTGGAGATCTATGTGCAAATTCCCTCTGAACACTGATGTGTTGAAACTGTCGTGTGGGACTTGTGGTGTGTGTTGCATGGGTGCTTTATTTGGATGAGGGCAAGTTGTAGGCACAGTCCAACTGAATAGGTTTTCATGTACATGCCTGACTCCATCTGTCCTCTGGTCAGGATGCTGAGGAGTCTTGCTCTGCCAGCCCAGCCTTGCTGCCTGCCCAGGAAGGCTACCGAAGGAGCTAGAAGTACAGAGGCCTGGCAGGTCCCTGCTATGCCTGTCATCCGGTTCTTTCACAACCCCAGAAGCCCGTAACCTGAGCACTGAGGCAGCCTAACAGGTGGGCTGCCTGCACTTTTAATTATATTTGTTTCTAACTGAAAATTGTAGAAATAACAAATTTGGCATTTACCACATGGATGATTCCCTCTTCTGTGCATTTCTGACTCTTTACCAGTATTATCCAATTTCTAGACACTATAAGGAGAAAAAAACCCTGTCTGTTTTAAATCTGATAATGGAAATTTCAAATGCATCCAGCCTCCATATTTTGTCAAGGGGTGGGTTGAAAATTCCAGACTTAAGTTTCCTTTTTAAGTAAAATCAGAATGTTACAGGTCTCCCTTTACCGTTAATGAAGGTTGACATGCTACATTTGCAAAACCTTTAGAAATAATTTAATAAACCAGATCTTTTCTATTTTTAACAGAATGTTATGGTACCTGCATACAGCAAGAGGGCTAATATAACTCAGACACTGAATCTGGGATATTGTCTGTCATCTAGCAGTAAATACTAAAGTACGGTGTGTTTTATGGTCAGATATGTTCACACATATCTGACCATAAATCAGTGCCTCAAGCTTCCCTCTAGGAAAGTTGAGAGTGCATCTCACAAGAGAGGAAAATGCATTTAAAATTACTGCAGCTATAAAACAAACTGACATAACCCAAAGCAACAAATATGGGGAAGGAAATCTTCTGGGGCCACATCAGTGCTCTGAGAAGATTTCCACTTTTTGGTTTTATTTCCTATCAGTGATCCAGTGTGGTTTACAAATGGAATAAAATCTCTTCATTATGCCCTCTAATATTCAAACAGCTGCACCCCTTCTTTGGAGTCACTCTCTTACAGAAGCAGCATAACACAGAGCTCAAAGGAAATGGTACTTGATCTCTTCCCTTGAAGATTTTCTCTTTTGTAGTCAGAAGTGTGTCCAGTTCAGTTTGCTGTACATGCACTCTCATTAACAGGGGTTTCACCAGTTTTGGGGGCAAGAGGGAAGAAGGTGGAGAAGCTAGAAGAGTTTTACTATAAACTAAAATGGACTTGTAAGTCCTTATTTCAGTAAAAGATCGCTAGTTTCTGCTAGAAATCTCTCCCAGCACCATTTTCTCATTTGAAATTTCAGCCTCAGACATTTGCACTGCTCAGATTACATTATGAAACAGTTTATTCCATTGTAACTGCATCTAATTGATGGTACTCACTTAAGATTTTACCACTTGCACTGATTCTCAGTGGCATTTAGAGAGAAGACTGGGCAATTTGGGTGGAATTCAATTTTTGAATACATGTTTCAGATCCATTTAGCATTTATTGCTGTTATCAAGATGGTGGTGTACATAACTAAAGGTGTCTATATCGTGAACGGAGGAGTGTTCTGAATTTATGCTGAAATAAAAAAAAGATTGTGAAGTCACTTGATGCTAACTCATAGCCATACTTAATAGTTTAATGTGATTTTTTAATCATCAGTGAATTTTTGAACCCTGGCAATTAACTTACTGTCTTGAAGATATTGCTTCCTAATAGGACCAGTACAGAGCTAACACATTGACAGGAGTTAAAAAGAAGAAACAGTTCTGTAAAGAAGTTATCCCTGAAGCCAAGGATTTAGTAGTACTCACAAAAGAGTTAAATGTATATGGATAGTGAGAATTTACAAACAGTACTTCAAATAATTAAAAGCTTGTCATGTTACAGTGCTGGTGATTGAATAAGATTATGACAAAACTGTATATCTTGCCTTGATACTGTGTCTTAAAACCCGTTTATGAAGCATAGGTATTTTAGCCATTGTGACCAAGGTGTACGTATTTTTACCTACAAAGAAGGAGAAATGTCACTGAGTAAAGTACCAGAATTGTAGCATGTAGCTAAATTACAGGAATTTTTTTGTTGTGTTGGGTGGTTTTTGTTCTGTTTTTTTTTTTTTTTTGAAAGACATTCTTCCTATTCTGATTACTTCTGTGTGACAGCTGGCTCATCTTCCACCTGAAATATGAAGTCAGAATTTCTACTTTGTTCTCTAAATTGAAGAGCGCTCTCGTACCAGGCATCTTCTCGTCTGGGTGGGTTTAACTAAAAAAAGTATCTCTCACTTTCCTTTTTCTGAATATCTGAGTATATTGGATCTGAGTATATTGGAAGGTCAGGTTATGGAACATCAATTAATTCTAATATTTTTTATCTTCCCTCCCCATGTTAAACATGCTTTTTTGAAGCAGAGTCCAGTAGTGAAAAAAGAACTAATTCAGGTCTGTGGTCATGTGTAATGGCTACTAACAGAAACACATCTATTAATTAGATATTAATCTTCTGCCATGTAATATGTATGAATGTCTTTGCATCATTGCATTTTGTGAAAACACAGGTAGGAAACAAGCCTTGACTTCCCTAACTTTCTTCCTTCACACTTTGTGAACCTTCATGAGCTCAAAGGGTCTATGCGTACTAAGTCATGTTGTGTGCCCGGAAGAAATCATGGAAAGAAAACCATCCAAACCTGAAGCTTTACTCTTACATTATTCCCCTCGGTGCACCTTACCACTCTGGGCCGCTGCAATCTGACTGTTACGAAAGTTCAACACAGCAGCTGGCCCCAGGTTTCTGGCATGCAGACAGCTTCAGAGCTGCTGAGAGAACCCGTCTGTCTTCCAGCATGTCCTGAAAACGTCAGTGGGTTGACTCAGACTAGGCTTGTGAAGAGTTCAATAATGTGTTTTAATTTCTATTACAGGCTAGTTTATATAAGATCATGTTCATCTTTATTTGTTAAAATTCTGCCCAAAATGGAGAGGCACTCATTGATTTTTCTATTCAGCCACCATCACTGTTGTTTCCAACTTCTTTTCATCTTAATTGTTGTTTTAAAAATTTGGTCATGACTTCAGACACTACTGAGTCTTCATGAGATACCTTATTGCTATGCTTAACAGCAGGTTGTTAAGAGTGTAATGGCTTTGGATTGTGACTGAGTTGTTCAGCAATGAATGGATATAAAATATGCAGTGAAATTGCAAGCATTGCCTGCTGCTGTAAAAGCTGGCCTTAGAGTGTTTCTTTTTCCAAAATGTAATGAATCACTTAGCACTTAGAAAAGTGAGTGAATGGCCCTGACCTGCATCGGGCAGAACATAAGCACGTGATTCACAACTTGCTCGACTGAAAATCTACTGAAACCTGTATGGTCCTCTGAGACTTGCATTATGCTTTCAGGTTATTAAATAAATACTGGAACGCCATATACATTTCTGTGTAGGGTTTTAAAGATCTTTAGAAATAGAAAGCAGTAGTGTTCTGGATAATTTTTTAACTTAATCTGAAATTGGTTTTCCAAACCAAGAAGTACTTTGCACTACATACGTTCCTGCTACTTAAGCTTGACCCCATGAGATTCGGCAGTCCTTTTGAATACCCACTTTCCCAAAAAAGGTGTTTTAGAGGTTCAGTTTACTCTCATGAACGTTGACTGCCTTTGAAACTACAACTCCCTAAAGGCAGGGAAAATATTTTGTTACTTCCACTGTAGCTTTACTCAATCAGCATGGTTGGCTCAAAGGAGGGAACTGCCAGACTTAACAAAGTCCTTGGCAAAAGGAATGAAACTTGACAAATGAGATCGTAGGGGATGAAAAGGAATTGCTCTGAGCAGGCGGCAAAGATGAGAAGGATCATAAAATTGATTGAGGCTTGAAGAGACAATAAGTTGGGAGCTAAGAGGAAAAGAAGGGTCTGGTTGAGAAAGAGACCTGGAGGAAATGAGGTTTAAATGCACCTCAGGTGTTGCAAAGTTTTAAAGATTTAACCTAAATGATCATGCTGCCTAAGCCTAGGGACATACCTTAGCAGCTTTGTGTTCAAGATTTCACAACTTGAAATCTCTGTACGTAGAAATCACTGACCATAAGCTTTTTGTTCAGTCAGTGTTATAGCCATACCAGCGATCCATGAGGCAGAAAAGAAATAATTTTCAAAGTTAGTTCAAAGCCTACGAAAAGTTAACATCTTCAGGTCAAGATATATTTAATCTGAGATGGATCAGTGTAGAAGGGGAGTGAAAAATATTTATCTGTTTCTTTAAAGGGTTATAGCATCTTTTTGGTGGGAATTTTCAGTTACTGAAACTGTGAGTTCTCATAAAGACATATTTGTTTCTCTTTCATTGAGAAAGTTCTTTTAGGTCCAAAATAGAATCTGTGATCAAATTTGATAATTTCTTGGTACAGCTCCATTACAGGGATATTTCAATATGAATATGTGTGTTATGTGACTCTTTTTTTGCTGGTGTTGTTTTTAAAAGAAAGAACTTTATTAATCTTTCACAGTATGAAAAATTAGTCTTTTCCTTAGATCTGTTGCTAGATGACAGGTTTACTTTGTCTTTCCCCTTAATACAAGGACCTTAAATACAGCAAAGAGTTTCTTTAGCAGTATTAGCATAACTAGAAGCAATATTATTTTATCTGCAGTTGTAACTGTGAAGAAATAAGTCCTAAAAATGGTAAAGCTATAAACCTACCAAGTCAAGAGTTTGTTGCGTAATAGCACACTATTGCTATGGCTCTATCTGGACCCTGTGTAGCTTTCTCTCTAATAAATATCTCTAAATATACATTTCCAGTTTTAACCTGTCATTGGAATATTGCCATGATAACAGAGAATAAAATGTATACAGCTTCTTTCACTTCAGGGTCAATCTCAGTGTTTTATTTTACCAGATAATACTGAAAAACAGCATAATGTATAGGTATTGTAGAAACTGTTTTTATAGGCACTTAATGATGCTGTTAATTCCTCATCTCTTTATTTCTTTCTGCTCATGCATGTTTGTATAAATATCTATTAATACACATTTTGAGAAAGGTGTCTAAGTGCTGGTTTTAGTAATTTAACGTCTACAATTTGAGAGCAAGTTTCTTTCTGTACTAAAGAAGGAAGAGGATTCAAATAGTTAATAAGGATCCTAGCAAAAAAAAAATGTTTTATCATGAACTAAAAACAACAAAGAAACAAGATCCCAAACCCCTTGAGTGTGTAGGTTTGGTATATCATCTGCTAAACAACTGTCTGAGCACCTATGTGAATCATTATGCCTAGCACACCCTTCTAAATCAGACCCTAAATACATTTGAATCACCCTGGTAAACTGAGTTTCCCACTGCTTTACAGTAAATAAGAATGTACAAAGCCTCTGATCTACTGAATAATGTGATCAATTTACGAGCTCGAATAATATGATCAAATAATTAAAAATATTTTCATTATCCTTTAAAGTTTGTGTTGATTTAAAACTACAAAGCTAATTTAATATGACCCAATCAAAAATTGCAAAGAACAGAAGCTTTCCTAGCATAAAGTTACTGTATGTTGTCTGAAATACAGCGTCAGATTGGTCATGAGATGAATTCTAGTGAAATATTCCTCTGAAGATTGTTGTGATTAGATACTCAATCAGAATCTAGTAGCTTGAAATATCTTACTGCTTCTGTGTGTTTTTCCTCGCAAAGACGAGTTAATAATGAGTCAGAACAAATAAAGAAATAACAGTGCAGGTGTTCAGTGAGATGAATTTTCCAGCAGGTTTTAAGGAATGAACAAAAGTGTGGTTCAGTCACAATCTCTTTGGATTAATTCAGTAGTATGGTGCAATTTAGTTGAAATAGATAACTCTGGATATAATCTTGAAATATATAATCTTGGATTTACAGAATAAATATAAGGAACTGCGAGTTACAGGATTCTACCACTGGCGGTTTTGGCGGTATTTTAAATAACAGCGTAAATGGCAAGATGTTTTTTAGTTACCAGAACATTAGTGAAGCCCTGTGATTTAATGATTGTGCTCTTTCCTTATTTGGTCTTAAATAAGATTTCTCAATCTGTTCTTGTTAAAAATTATCTGATGAGATTTTTTTTTTTTTTGCTGTTGAAGAGTCACGGTAGCATTAAGTTCCCTTAACACAACAGCGGAAGAGGGTAATAGTCTAAGACTACAAACTGCTCCTTCCCCATCACATTTAAATATCTCACTCTAACTGTCGTACAGTGGCATGTAGAAGTGATAGGTGTTTGAAAAGCTTCCAGAAATGCTGGACCTAAGGCATCCAAACAAGCTTCTGGCAGAATTAGATTTGGATCTAAGGTTATCGATTCTTGTCCTGATTGTCAGTGTAGTTGTTGAGATGAACATATAGAAGACTCGGAAATCCCTAAGTGACTTTTTATTCTAGATAGAATATAAAGCCATTCAACTTACTTAGGAGGAGTAAACATGGGCCTCCTACACAAAAGAGGGTAAGATGGACATAGAGGTACTCCACTTTCTACACTTGTGAAGCACAGTGCAGACTGTTGTGGTCACAATATTCTAAAGAAACCCCTACGTTTGTGGCTTGGCTTCTGTATTTGCTACAGTGGTATCACTCTGACCTATTTGTTTATTCACTGTGGCTGTGCCCCTGATTTTGGTCAGGAGCACCAAATGGTCAGATGCAGCCACAGTGGAGCAAGTGAAATAGCATCTTCTCCACCTGGCTGCCGTATGAGCTCTCAGCTGATTTCCAGGACTCCTTCAGCCTAGAGGGTAGAAAAAAGACAAAACCTGCAAGCTCTAAAGCTGTGCTAGCTATTGCCTCGTCTCAGCAAGACGCAGACTATCTCCACAAAGCACTTTCTAGTTCTGCTTGACTTGGGAATTTCCAAACAAATGTGCGCTGCAAAGAAACTCACATACTAATGCTGCGATTTGGGTTTAGTGCCACTGAAATGGGTCAGGGCGGGAAGAGAAAAGGCTGTGAGTGGAGCTGGGGAGAGGGGTAAGTGGTCCCCTGTCTGAGCAAGTTGCAGGGCACTATTAAAAGATTTTAAGGCGTTAGCCTAAATTTAGCTTCAGCCCAGGGCCACTCAGGAGCGTGAGCTATATGAGCACCGAGGCTTTTGTATTTCAGGAGAGGTGTCTTACATGGAGGACACAGGTGAAACATAAAGCGATGGGGCGACAGTAAGAACATGTCACAGCACTGGCACTGTGGCCCGGAGAAAAGAAGTCAGGGAACTTAAAACTCTGAGGGAAGGTAAACAACAAATCTGTCTCCTGAATGGATTTTCCCTGTCTGATTACGGGACTTCGCATGTTCTTTTAGAAGAAGTGGCCTTGCGTCAAGGTATTATTATTCTTTGAGAATTTTATCTGTCCTAACAACCTGAATTTTGGCTGTTTGAGATGAAACAGAGCAGCAGAATCTCCAAGGGCAAAGTGAGCGATCTTTGCCAGAGCAGCCAATTCCAGGCTCTGCCGTGGATTCCCCCCAGACACTCTTAACAGTGGTTTTCCCCTAACTTCCCCGGCACACTGACAAAGTAACCAGTTAATCAGTTTGTCCACTAATCTATTGTATCATTGATTCCTTCTAAACCACTGTCTATAACTGGAGCTCTGTTTTGGCTTGCCCATAAGCACTTCTATCTTTTTGTGAGCCCATAAGCACTTTTCTGTCATCAGCTGAAACTAGGGGTCAGCAACACAGTGAAACAAAACCCCCATAGCAATAAATTCAAGTCAAAAGTATTTAAATTTTTTTCATGGGTTAATTTTGTATCGGGGTATTTCTTGAGATAAGGCGTCGCCTGTGCATGTCACTAACTTTATGCTGGATTAAATATTGTCTTCTGTAGGATTTAAATTATTTCCATACTATTTTCACTCTAAATATTTTTCTCCAGCCTTATGAAAGATGTTGAAAATCCTTCTCTTAATTGCGACTTAATTATTATTGTTCACTCATCCCCACTTTTTGGTCCCTTACAAATACCGAGGTTTCTGGTGTTGCTTTCAAAGGAATAAGTGTTCTAAGAAGCACTAAAAAATAAATTCTTTATTTAAATTTAAGCTTATGATCTACTTCAAAGTTTGAAGAACAATTTCCTTTTATGATATTAATTGCAGGTTGTCATTTCATGCTTCTTGTTCGTATCTAATTTGTTAGATCATTTTGTGCAGACTTTTTTCTTTCAATCTATGTCAGTACCTGTAATTAAAGATGTCTGTAACTAATAATGAGTAATTTATTGCACTTCCCCCCTCCCCCCCCCCCGCTTCCTAAAAAAATTAAAATTTGTATGGTGAAGATTTCTAAGCTTCCATACTATTTTAAAATTAATCATGTATGGACTCCTGTATAGAGAGATGTCCCAAAAAAAGTTGCTGTTTTTGATGGCAGATTGGTTAATTTAAACACGTAATGCTTTGTCAGGGGCTGTTGATGGCGTACTGAGATGCAGAGTTCACAGCTTTCAGTGATACCAAGTTAGGAATGTCAAATTGGCTTTTGGCAGCATATTATTTTTTTTTTTAAATCTCTAAATTTCTTTCTTTCTGAAATGACATTTTACCAGTTTCTCTTCAGTAGAAATTTAATTTTCATTTCATTCATATTAATGATAATTTGGCAATGCCAATTGTAACAAACATGTATAAGATAGTACAAAACATGAACAAAATTAAGATTCAGTTATCAAGTACATTCCCCTTGGTGAGGACTTGTTCAAAGCATGGGTCAAAAATCCCACTATTACTACAGTGTGATGGTTGATTTCTTAATTATATTGAAGGATGAGGAAAATCTTCCAATGATGACAAAAAGTGTATGTATGTTTCCGTGCAGCATTTTAGAAATCACACTGGCTTTCCTTGGTGCCTTATCTTGGAAGAAAAGTGGTCTGAAGAAAAACAGAAATATTAGGAGAGGAAAAATGAAAGTTGGTGAAAGACTAATTTTAAAAAGCAATAATTTGTAACAAATACAGATAGGGAAGTAGCTAACTTGGTAAAGCTAGAGATTATAAAGTGAGAGAGAATTTACAAGGAACAAAAAATAGCTGGTGAATTTTGTTCTATGGTTGAACTGAAGATACTAAATTTTAAAAGTGTAATGATGGTCACAATTGAATATTGTCTGTTCTACAGAAGTTGAAATCTGTTGTTCTTTAAAGCTTTATTTTTGTAAGTAATTAATAATTAACATTTTTCTCTGTTCTTAAACAATTTCAATATATTGAAAACATTACCACTTCCCTGTGTGTATGTATAAATTTTCCTCTCCAAGTATTTAAGATACTAACTTCTTAGGTGATACATTTTCTTACTGTTGACTTTCCAACTCAACAAAGTGAAATGAACAAACTTGGACAAAAGAAGTTATTAGCTAACAAAAACCCCCCAATTAATTCTTTGAATTACTGTTCTTGAATACCCGTATTCAATATTTGCTTAGTTCTGGCTGTAGAATCCATTTGCTTTTATAGGTGGTGTGGGGGTGTGTATTAATGCAAGATTTATGAGAAAGGTGAGTTTGATTTTTGTAGTACTTGACTGAATAGAATAAATACAGCAACTGCTTCCACAGGACATAAAGCTTGTTGTATATTTATAATTTAGCAATAGGTTTATGGAAAAAGGGCAATATTTCTCTTTCTTTGTATGAATGTTGAGGTGCGTTGTTATTTACAGTACAGAAGCCTCCAGCTCTTGCATGCTGCGTTACAGTTTTAACTGTAAATACAAGATAGTATCCTATTTATGAATTCCAGTCTCAAAAGCTAATTTAATTGGTGTATTCCAACTACTATTGCTTATTTCACACTTCAATAGGTAAAGATGCATTAATAATCGAAGTTTCAAACTGTAATTAACGTTCGCTTTAGGCTCCTGACAATGAAATGATTACATTTTTATGTATGTCTTGATACACAAAGTTAATCTAAGCTGTGAATGAATAACGAAAGGAACGCGCGTTTACTCTCTAATGCAAATCACTACATGTAATTATGTGTTCTCTGCAACTGTCAAGGAGGAAAAAAGTAAGATACTGGCGGCTGTAAAATCTGTATGGATGTCCCTCATTCATCTACTTCAGTTCTGTAGGTGATTACAGTGAGCTGTGGATGGTGTGTTTCATCTCATTTGTTTCCACACTGTTACTTCATACGCTCTTCAGTTACAGAACACTGCTCGTTTTCTTCATTTACATGAGTTTGGGTAAAAGGTGGCGGGGCGGCTGTCTACAGAAGAAAGGTGTGATTTTTCCATCATGCCATGCAAGTTTGCTACATAAAGCTCTACCACTACCCCTCCAGTGAAAGAGTCTTTCAGAATCCATTTTATTGCCTTTCCCTTGAAGCTACAAAGTAGTCTTCCAATTACTTTTATGATTCTGAAGTAGTTAGTCATCTCGCTCTCTTTTAATACAGGCCAGAGACCATGCAGCTATAAATCACTAGCAAGCAGGATCTAAAAATGTGACAGTGAGGCAAAGACTCTGTTTCTAAATCAGTGGCTCAGCAATTTTGTTTCTTTACTGTGTTCTAGTGTTGATTAAACCAAGCTAAATATTAGTAACAGATTTTATTGCCTGTTATGGTCATTACAAGTAACAAGCTAACAGCAAAATACTATCCTAATGCACTTTGCTAGACAAAGTATTTGTAATAAAGTGACAGTGGCAATGTTGATAAGCAAGGCAGAAGTTCTCAGCAGTGAACGGCAGGGAGGTGAAGCTGCAAGAGCAGAAGTGCTGGGGGTGTCCAGTGGCTCGCCAGGCCTGCGGCTGGCGCTGGGCTCTGGGCTCTGGCCAGCGTGCCTGCGTCTCCGCCTGTGACCAACGACACTCTCCTCATTTTGCTTTGGAAAATTAAAAGTGTGCAAAGTAGCTGAATATATTTCTCAATGAGAAACACATCTATGACAGCATTTTAAGCAAATATCACCAAAAAACGTTCAGATTAATTGTTACTTGTGAAACAGCTATTGATCTACTTTTTATTAAAAAACTGGAAACCAGATTTGTCTCTTTCAGTAGGAAGTGGGTAAAAAGTAGTTTGAGGAGCTCCATATTCTGTTGAAAGGGCATATATGTATAGGAGTGCAGTTAATATTTATTCTTTCATGCATAGTCTTTGTTCTTCTCAGTTCCTGCCTGTTTTCATCTATATTCCCACTGATGCCTTTTGTTCTCCCTTTAACTCCTCACCCATTCTTTGTACTCCCACAGACTTTTCTCCCTTAACATATTTTCTGTAGGGAGCAGTGGACACAAATGCTTTCATTTGGAAATTCCATCTGGGACCGTCTCAGTTCAGGACAGTAAGAAAAGGATAAATAAAGGGGAGGTCAGGCAGGATAATAAGCCAAGAAATCAGCATATCTCCTGTGCTTCTAAATTCTCTTCAGAAATCAAGTGGGGCCTGCCTGAGACGCTAAAATGCAGCTCACAAAAGGCTGAGCAGATATTTAAAGTAAGATGATGCTAATACTTTGGATTCGGGTCCGTTCTAGTGAAACAGCACTGGATGGATGAGTTTGAATCACAGATACATTAGCTAAATATCCAGGCTCCTCAAACCAAATAATTAGTAGCTGCATCACAGAAGTCTTTTAATAACGGTTTCTGAACTCCACAGTAATGCTGAAAAGTTTGGTGAAGGCAGTGTGGTCTAAGCATGATGGATGAAGCGGTGTCTGCAGAAACTTCCAGCAGAGGAAAGCTGTCCTCTCTGCTGGTGCCTGGGGCTGGCTCCTGGGGGGCTGCGCTACACCATGAGCTTTGCCCTCTTTCTCAGGAGCCCATTGTCAGTATTTGGCCCATTTTCCTAAATCTATATTAACTATAACTATATATAACTATAACTTCAGTACATAAAAGCAGCTAGTGCCCAATGCAGAGGTGGCCAAATTTCCTTGCTGAACTGGAGAAGTGCCGGAAGCTTTCTAAATTAACGAAATCCTCCTGTACATCCATCTGTTACACCGGAGAGAACGATGAGGGGTGGTGAATAGCTCTGGGAACAGATCACTGAGGTGATGATACTCTTCCAAGGGTGCTGCATGTCCTTTCTGAGCATGCACATGAGTCTGTGAAGTTTGTCAAAGTGTCTTGTGTCTTGTTTTCAGTATCCAGGCCTCCTGATAGAACCCACAGCCTCCAAGTCAGCGCAGTCCTCTTTCAGCTCTATACTACAGCCCTGGCATGAGGTGCATCTGAATTTCTTGAGAGCCGCAGGAAATTTAAGGCTAGGCCCTCCTGAACTATTGTATGAACAGATCAATATCTTGACATTTGTTTAACTGGTGGGAATCTAGATAGATGGCATTTGGTAACATGCATCACTTTATCTCTCATTATTTACTTTTTCAGCTGAAACTCCATTTCACCCTGTTTTGCAGATTTTCAATTACATCTAATTCAAAACTATGGTACTTTAAATAGGATAAATTAACTGATGTTAGTATAAAAGAGAACCCTCTTTCTTCCTTACATTGTCGGGGCTAGTGGAGTACTGATTCTCTGGTGGGTTGTGATGATATGCAAATGTGTTCTTCCATTACAGCCCAAGCACAGTAAAAGTTATATTGGGGAAATGCACCTGTGGCACTAAAATGGTGTCACTGACAATGTATTATGTCGATCGGTAATTTCACTTTCTCCTGTGCTTTGAAGGATAAGAAAAAAAAAGAATTAATACAAATATTATAATATTATGCCCTACAGATTCTCAGTGGATCTCATTCACATCCAGGAAAGAGACTGTTCTATGCACTGTGCAAACATAAGTCTGGTATAAATGCATCAGTTGCTTTTTATTTCTTGTTTTAAAAGGGTTTTCTTTTTTTCAAACGTTATGGATTGAAGGCTTTTACTACTTCTAGTGAAAGGTGAAGAGCCGAAAATAATGCATATATAAAAGGAAAAAAAAAAATCAAGTTTGCTGTTTCTGACATACCAGGGTAGCAGTTGGTCTTTGTGCTACAATAAGTATTGAGGAACACTCTTTACATCTCATTATATCTTAAGGTATATAGTTTTATTTTAAGGTATGATATTTAAGGTTATTCCAAGTGACATTTTTCTTTTGTTAGCTCGTGATATTTACTACTTCAGAATTAAAGAGATTTATTTATCACTGGGAATTTGGGGAAGCATGTGATGCATTTTTGCTACGAGACTAGTTACATCTGCCTGTGTTTGGGAGAAATCTTCTGCCTTTGAGGGATCCATCGTGTAGGAAAGTCCCCTCATTTTCCCAAGATTATTGTGGTTTGCAAGTTACTGATTTCTGCCCACTTTGTTAAAACGTGACCTAGTTTGTGACCCAGCCAGAGTGGTATTTCATTTTAAAAAAAGGAGTGAGGCTGGGATGGACTAAAAGTAAATGTTCCTATCCATATATTTTCACAATCTAGCTGTTCATAGATGTTCAAGAGAAATAATGGTAATTATTATTGTCATTCTGATTTTACTTATTTGCATTTGAATAAACAAGAAAGGGTTTTGACAAATTGAATCTAGTTGTGTGAGAGTGACCTGAGCCACTTTTGACCAAAAATAGATAAATACAATTAATACCTCTCTCCTTCATCTGCTGACCTTAGACACAAGGAGTAGTGATAATTTGGTAACTACAGTAGTGTCTGAGAATGACCAGGTGCAAATCAGGGCCTGTCCCCCCAAGAAAGTGGTAGGACAATTAACCCAACTGAAGTGCATCTGCACTAATGCACGCAGCATGGGGAATAAGCAGGACGAGCTGGAGGCCATCGTGCAGCAGGGAAACTATGATGTAGTCGCCATCACAGAAACGTGGTGGGATGACTCACATAGCTATAGTGCTGCCATGGATGCCTATAGGCTCTTCAGGAAGGATAGGCAAGCAAGGAGAGGCGGGGGTGTGGCCCTGTATGTTAAGGAGTGTTACGAATGCTTTGAACTTAATGATGGTGATAATGGGGTTGAGTGTTTATGGGTAAGAATCAGGGGCAGGGCTAACAAGGCGGATATCGTAGTAGGAGTCTGTTATAGACCGCCCAATCAGGATGAGGAGGCAGATGAAATATTCTATAAACGGCTGGGAGAAGTCTCAAGATCGCGAGCTCTTGTCCTCGTGGGGGACTTCAATTTGCCGGACATCTGCTGGGAATGCAATACAGCAGGGAGGGAACAGTCTAGAAGGTTCCTGGAATGTGCTGGGGATAACTTCCTGACACAGCTAGTGAGAGAGCCAACTAGGGAAGGTGCCCTGCTGGATCTGTTGTTTGTAAATAGGGAAGGTCTTGTGGGGGATGTGAAGGTTGGAGGCTGTCTTGGGAACAGTGACCATGAAATGATAGAGTTTTCAATTCTGCGAGAAGCAAGGAGAGGGGTCAGCAGAACTGCTACCTTGGACTTCCGGAGAGCGGACTTTGGGCTTTTCAGGAGCCTGGTTGACAAAGTCCCCTGGGAGGCAGTCCTCCAGGGCAAAGGAGCCCAGGAAGCCTGGATGATTTTCAAGAAGGAAGTCTTAAAGGCGCAGGAGCAGGCTGTCCCCATGTGCCAGAAGACAAGCCGTCGGGGAAAAAGGCCGGCCTGGCTAAACAGGGAGCTAGTGTTGCAACTTCGGGAAAAAAAGAGGATCTATGGCCTCTGGAAGGAAGGGCAGGCCACTCAAGACGACTACAAAGAGGTAGTTAAGCTATGTAGGGAAATGTAATGGTGAGGGACCTGCTTCAGCACCTGGAGGTGCACAAATCTATGGGGCCGGATGGGATCCACCCAAGGGTATTGAAAGAGCTGGCGGAGGTTCTCGCCAGGCCACTTGGTATCATTTATGAGCAGTCCTGGACAACCGGGGAGGTCCCAGCTGACTGGAGGTTAGCAAATGTGACACCCATCCACAAGAAGGGCCGGAAGGAGGATCCGGGGAACTACAGGCCGGTCAGTCTAACCTCGGTGCCTGGGAAGGTCATGGAACAGATCCTCCTCAGTGCCATTACACGGCACATGCAGGAGAACAGGGTGATCAGGCCCAGTCAGCATGGGTTTGTGAAGGGCAGGTCATGCCTATCAAACCTAATATCCTTCTATGATAAGGTGACCCACTTAGCGGATGAGGGAAAAGCTGTGGATGTTATCTACTTGGATTTTTGCAAAGCTTTTGACACTGTTTGCCACAGCATTCTCCTGGAGAAACTGGCTGCTCATGGCCTGGACAGGTGTACTCTTCGCTGGGTAAAAAACTGGCTGGATGGCCGTGCCCAGAGAGTGGTGGTCAATGGAGTTAAATCCAGTTGGTGTCCGGTCACAAGTGGTGTTCCCCAGGGCTCGGTGCTGGGGCCGGTTCTCTTTAATATCTTTATCAATGATCTGGATGAAGGGATCGAATGCACCCTCAGTAAGTTCGCAGATGACACTAAACTGGGCGGGCGTGTTGATCTGCTTGAGGGTAGGTTGGCTCTGCAGAGGGATCTGGACAGGCCGGACCGATGGGCTGAGACCAATGGTATGAGGTTCAACAAGGCCAAATGCCGGGTCCTGCACTTGGGACACAACAACCCCATGCAGCGCTACAGGATTGGGGCAGAGTGGCTCGAAAGCAGCCCGGCAGAAAAGGACCCGGGGGTGCTGGTTGACAGCCGGCTGAATATGAGCCAGCAGTGTGCCCAGGTGGCCAAGAAGGCCAACAGCATCCTAGCCTGTATCAGGAACAGTGTGGTGAGCCGGACTAGGGAAGTGATCGTCCCCCTGTACTCGGCACTGGTGAGGCCCCACCTCGAGTACTGTGTTCAGTTTTGGGCCCCTCGCTACAAGAGGGACATTGAGGTGTTGGAGCGTGTCCAGAGAAGGGCTACAAAGCTGGTGAGGGGCCTGGAGGACAAACCTTATGAAGAACGACTGAGGGAGCTGGGGTTGTTTAGCCTGGAGAAGAGGAGGCTGAGGGGAGACCTCATCACCCTCTACAACTACCTGAAAGGAGGTTGTAGAGAGATGGGGGCTGACCTCTTCTCCCTGGTGACAAGTGATAGGACGAGGGGAAACGGGTTCAAGTTACGTCAGGGGAGGTTTAGATTAGATATTAGGAGACATTTTTTCACTGAAAGGGTTATTAAACATTGGAATAGGCTGCCCAGGGAGGTGGTGGATTCACCATCTCTGGAGGTGTTTAAAAAAAGGGTAGATGGGGCACTTAGGGACATGGTTTAGAAGTGGCTCTTGTCAGGGTAGGCTAAAGGTTGGACTCGATGATCTTAAAGGTCCCTTCCAACCTCAGCAATTCTATGATTCTATGATTCTATGACCTGGTCGTGGGCTTTCATAATGTAAGGCCCATTTGTAGAACTGGAGGAACTGTTTTCGATGGAAATTAAATTGATACTGAGAAATGCATTACAGAATGATTTTTGCATCATAGTAAAATTTAGTGGGAAGGAAGATATGTACATCTCAAAATGATGCTATTTTCAAATTTACTGGTGTTTAAAGGGAAAGGGATAAGTCTTGTAAAAACTAAGCCAAATATGATTTTTGCCCCAGTTTCTGCCATTTTTTTCCAAAAGAAATTGAGTAATAATTGCCTGGTTAGTTACTCACTGCAGATCTAAAATATTTTATTTCCTGACATTTTTATGTCTCCAGATTTCAGTCCAGATCTGACAAGTGACGGATATTCCATGCCTCATTTGTACATTGAGCTCTCTTTTTCTCAGCATGCCGTTGTCTTAAAATACAAATATGGAAATCAATATACAGATGCTTTTAACAAAGAGAACATTGTAAAGTATCTGCTGAATTAGCTTCCGTGGAATCATCTGTCACTTTACTGACAGCCCGGCTTTTAACAATGATGGTATAATCTAAAGTGTTCAGTCTAAAGTTGTATTAGATGTGTAATGTTTTAATTGTGATCTACTTTGTTACATTTTGAGTGAGTCAGACCATATGGTATGAGGAATATATTAATTAAATTAGGGGGATATTACAAAGATACATGAGCCCTTTCCATCTTCAGAAAGGTTGAACATTCCTTTTTATTCTTGCATTTATATTTATAATCATTCCAAATGTCATGAATAATTGCATTTTATTAACAACAGTAAAGAAAAACACCCTGTTCTTTTGAACTGAAGCTTGTGCAGGAAGGTGTTTGTTGTTTTTGTAAAATTATTATTGTTTATTTTGAATCAGATACTTTTCACTTGCTTTGCTTAATGAAGATATTTGCAAGATGGACTTCAAATGACAGATTAAGTTATTCTGTGTAGTCCTAATAATAGATTCCTAGTCAAATATCTAAAGCTTGTATCAGTGAATATTTTGGTAGTGGGAGTCTTCTATTTTAAATTCAGTGTGTGATGGAAGCTCATTATAAGAAACTGTTGCTTCTGTGTCTGTAAAATCATCACAGCTGCTGGTATTAATTAGTACTATCTATCTATCCGTTACACTGAGCAGAGACTGTAGCACAGAGACATTGTAGAATATTACGTACCTAACTTGTTTCAGGATTTTCCTAATGTTGGCACAGTTGGCTTTTAAATCCTAGGAGGAGTTCTATGTGTGTGTATAAACAGTATGCTAGCGACAGTCACATCAGAGTCATCAGGATGGTTTGCATCCATGCAATACTCGTGTTTTGCTGGTTTTAGATCCTTCTGAAAATGAACGAATCGCTATGAACCCTTGCTTCTCCGGTATCTGTGTATCTCAAAAATGATTGCTGTTTTTCCACTACGGCGATCCCAGCACATTTTGCAGTTGCTTCTTTCCCAGCTGTATTGTTATGGTGAGGTTTTGTAGTGCTCCTTTGAGCCAGTAGCAGGAAGCAAGAAGATAAGCAAGAGGATAAGGGGAAAGAGTTCCATAGTGAGCATGAGAGAGAAGTTAATATTTTCCCTCTTCCTTATAGTAGCTTCTCTTTTTCTCTGTTACAAGAAAGGGATTTTTTTCTGTATCCTTTCTGCATTGTTAGCAGGGACGTCTCCAGGCCTGTGTTGCTGCTTATGTATATTGGAATACAAATGCATTTATAAATTGCATAATTGTAAAGCAAGTTAAAACCTGGAAGGTCAAGAACCTAAAAATGGAATTGGGAAAGAAGGAATGGAGTATTTAGTGTGGTGTTTGTTTGTGTTTGGCTTGTGTTTATTAGACTAACTAAATTAGGCTGTGTTTGGGAGGATACATGTTTTGATTTGTGGGTTTTTTTTGTTTTGTTTTGTTTTGTTTGCTTTTTGTTTTTTTTTTGTTTTTTTCTCCAAGAGACTTACAGCTATTTTGAGACTGGTAACCCCTACTATAACATTATGTCAACATTTCTGTTCCTAAGGACTGAAAACTCATCCTCTGCATTTGACACTTGTCCATGTTAATACCCAACCCCCCCAAATGCTACATTTTTATACTTGTATTATGGAGTATGCTTCTATTGCTTGAGTAATCCAAAGTAACACATGTATACAATCCAGAATAATGCATTTCTAAGATGATAGATAGTATATGAACATCATAAATCTGTCCTCTTAAAAAAGAAAGAAAAGAGACTAGAAAATGGCACAAAAGATACCCGTTTTCATTATGGCTTTTAGACTATAATCATCTCAGCCTATTCTAAAGCCACAGTATGGATGATGAGCAGTTGAAATCCAATTTTAATTCATAAAATTGCATTTAATTTACACTACCACCTGTCAACAGGAAATAGACTGAGACGTACGTTCTGAGATATCTATAGGGAATGTTCATTTATAATTAACCTTTTTTTTTTCTCCTTTTTAAACTAAATCTTTGTCATTGCAATGGATTATTTGTGCTATTTCCCAATTTTGTAACAGTCCATCACTAAAATTAGTTGGATTTTTATCTAATATTTTCTATGAAATGCAACAGAAGATGTTTCATGTAATCTTTTCCGTTGTTTACTGTCCATCCCTTTTCCCCTTTTGCCTGTGCCAACATTAACCGCTAACCCACAGTAAAAGTGGAATAGCCTCGCCAAATTCTTAAAAGGACCAAGTAATATCATACACTTTCAGGTCAGAATATCTAGTATAAAATGTATACTAGTGCAGGTCTGTTTTTTGAAAGGGGATGTCACAAACAGATGAAATGATGATAAAAGTGGGCATTGGCACAGATTTAACCTAGTCATTATTCTCATTAGACTATAATTTTGGGTTCCTCTAGATGACAGCACGTGATGATAGCTGACATCTACTTTGGATTCATATTATTATGCTTCACATGTTCAACTAATATTTTCCAACAGCTGAACGTGCAAATGCATGTCTTCTAAGATGTTCTTATAAACACTGTTCTTATGTATCTATCTATCCACAAATACAGTGGCTAATACAGATGGCTGGTACTTAAAATCCAGGAGATAAAATAAGAATTCCTCTGAACACGAACATTCGAGATTGAGGGGAAAAAGAAAACACAAAATCAAACTGTTCAATGATTTATTTTTTTCCCCATTCAGCTTTATACTTCTTAATTCCAGAAGCAATAAAGTTTATTTCAGTGTTGGCACATCTAAGAGGATTATACTAGTTTGTCAAAGCTCCTGAGTCTTTCAGAATCTTTCTTGAAAAGACATATTCCACTGATGTTTTGTCACTTAATAACAGATGGCGAGGAAATAATGCAGCTTCATCAATAATGTGTTATGGCTTCTGTGATGTTTTCCCCTTAACATGAGACTCAGAAAATAACGCTAAATAAAAAAAACTCTAGGGAAAATTACTTCCCTTTTTCTCTATAAAGCTTGGAAAAGAAACGAAGCCCAGATGATATGCAAACTATCTTGGCATTGGGCTCAGTTTGCGGGCTCTCTCTCAGCCTCTACTCTGAAGCAAACTGCATTTTGCTCATTTTTGTGTTTTAATTTGAAACACAGTGTGATTCTCGAAAAGGAACATGATTTAGATACACCAGCTTCTTTTTTTTCTTGTTGTTGTGTTGTTTTTTTTTTTTCCTGAAATTCATAAATCCTTCCAGTTAAGACTCACTGGTAAACTAACCACAATCACAGCTCACTAGATGTTCTTCACTTGAGTTTTAGTACTGCAGCAAAAGCTCCAGGCAGTCCTTCTGATCTTTGAGATGATATGATTATGACCAGTGAACATGGATTGTGGTTTTGTGATTGTTTTTTTGTTCAACAGCGATTTTTTGTCTGTGAATGTGATTAGTGGCTAACTGAGTGGGTTTGATAATTTACCATTCTATGAATCTGTGATGTCTTGTGATTGTGAATTTTCTCATTAGTTTGTAATTAATCTTTATGTGTAAAATGGTGGTAGTATTTGCTCGTCATGGTATATAATGAAGGGGAACATGTTAATATTGGGCAACTGTATGATTTATAGTATATGTATTTAGGATGATTTGATATCCATAAAATTGTAAAAATTCAAAATGGAAGCATACATACTATGGAAATATTTCCATCTCACAATCCTGCTAGTAACCAAAACACTACAGAAACCGGTTTCTTTCCTCTGTTCTCACACGTCTGGTTTGCACTCAGTGGTTTCTTTCCTCTGTTCTGACACTTCTGGTTTGCATTCAGCAAAGCAAAGAAGACAGTGAAATTGTACTAGAACAGCACAGAAATTAAGCCAGAAGCAAACTGTTCTCCCCACCCTTGCCTCATCCTAAACTCTGGAATTTCTGGCACTTGTGTTATTTAAAAGGGCCTTGAAAACTGTAAACCTTTTAGCACTGCAGTCTGTAATAATGCAAAGCATCTAGCCAAAGGCAGTACATCCTTAAATTTTCCAATGTGGGAAATTATCTTCCTAGCAGGAAATTATAAAAATGTCATCCTTTAGGACTTGAAAAGTGTAGTTTAGAAAATTATAGATTTTCTAAAATATAATAGCTCATCTGCTTACGGAGTTGGTCTTCTTACCTTGAACAATGGTCAGTTATCAGATACTTGTCCAAATTCAACTATTCTTAATTTAGAAAGTCATTTTCACTCAAATATTCTTCTTCCCACTTCCTGGTAGCGACAGTGTTGTTTGAAGAACTGTCCCACACAGACTTTGCTATTTATTGTAGCACGTGGCTTTCATCTTTAGAATTGATGAATGAAGCTATTATTGTCAGATAAATCCAGATTCATCTGTGGGAGTAGCTGAGCAGGTATTCTGAGTCCTACTGATCTGCCTTTCAGAAAATGCCACTTACTTTGAACTAGGCCACCAAAATAACAGGAAAGGATACTTGTTTGTGTGCTTTAAATCACAGCAGCCTGAAGCAGTGCTTGTGGTGTTAAGCTTTACAGGAAAAAGCAGAACCAAGGAAATTCAGAAAAGGGAAATGATATTCTGTGTGAAAAGAAAGGTTAGCTGGTTTACAACTTCTTTGCCAAAAATGTAGCTTTAACTTCTGTACCTGGTTATTAAATGGCCAGGCACGAGATTGCCATGTTTTACCAGCAACTGTTAGAATTTTCCTGTGAAATCTGAGTAGTTATGTATACAGGTGCATAGTTACACACCTATTAAAAGTATTAGGCTTATTTCCTACTACTGTTAACTCTTTGTGATCTGATAAGGCTGGAAAACAGTAAGCTGCAGCTCACTTTCAATACGTGATGGATTTGGCTACTACACCTGTTAAAGCAGAACTTCTCTCTTGGCTTGACCCAGAAGGAGCCTGTTATCTCGATGCACTGTTTCATAACTAATGTATACGTATGATTTTTTGCTGGCAGAAGAAACCACAAACAACTATATTAGATGATCAGTAAGCGTATTTTCTTCTTGACATTCGTTATTATGGAAGAGAGAAAAGACGTCCGTCTTGTGTCAGGTGAGATCAGCAAATCTGCTCTGACCAAGAAGTTGATTTTCCTCAGGAACTGCTTTTACCCTGAAATATCACATTTGTTATGATTAAATAAGAGGTGAATTTCTCTCTCGATATCAGCCCTATCAAGGATATAGCTTACAGTAGTGAGGACAGAGATCTCTGTGAGAATGTAATGGACCTAATGCATCAAATGTAATGGCGTGAGTGATCTCATGCAATTATTTCCAAGGGGTGTTGAGTCCCCATGCTATGAGCATTAGTGTGCAGATGCCATATGAAACCTGAGACTATAATTTCCACATCCAATTCACATAATGGATATGGAAATAGAAGTAATTTCAGATAGTAGATAGATATCCCAAGCCAATAAAAAACATATATAGCTCAATTTCCTCTTCAGCACTATAACAGAAGGTAAACAGCCGTTCAGATACAGTATAGTACTCACGTTGCTCTGGACGTGTGCAGTGTTGTATCTTTGAAAGAATTAGTGATTGTGCAATCTGAAAGGTATTTTCTAAACTCGAAAAAAAAAAAATCTGGCTTTTTATGTCCTGTTAAGACCTTAAATTTCACTGTATACCCGGGGAGGGGGACAATCTTCACTTTACCAAAATATTTTGGTTTGGGCTTTCACACTCAGTGATACCCTAACACAGAAGCAGAACAGAAGCAATGGAAAGAGAGCATCTCACTTATACAACGAAAAAGATCTTGTTTCTTGAAGCAAACAAGTTTCCATGTATATTTTTTACTTGACCAAAGAGTGTGAAGTCTTATTTCTTAAGGATATACAATATTGTCTTTGGTTTGCTTGTTCCTGTTGAGTACAGTTCTGTATCCCTTCAGCATAAAGTGAGGGTTTTGTGCGTGTGTAGAGTAATGTTAAAAGCTGGGTGCTTTCTCTATGCTGGGATAAGGGGATAATTCCACATCAGTTCCACACCTATGGACAAGTTTGTAATGAGCTAGTACAGTGAACAGGAGAGGTTTAGCGGTTTAGCTTCCATTTACTCTGTAAGCATCAAAGGGTTGAAGCTTCCTGCCTGTATTTATGTATCTGCTACTGTTTGTCTCTCTTGGCCCAACAGTTTAGATTGTAAATTGCTCAGGGCAGGCATGATGTACGTGGGGAGGTACAATTTTTGGTCTGTCAGTATGTCCACAATAAATATAGTCAATGACAGCAGCACAAATGTTCAGACTTCAGTATTTGTTTCAAATGAATATATATAGTGAACATGAGTCATGCTCTTAGCAAGCCTCTGTGATTTTAAAATCTTAAATAAATGTTTACAAAATTAAGTATCATTTTATAACCAGCTAGTGAGTTCTTACTGAGATTTGAATAGCAATTGAAAATTTGATGATAGTTTCTCTTGGTAAATATAGTCATTTGTAATGATAATGATAGTGTTTCTTACTTTTATAATAATCGATACTGCATTTGTAAAATTACAATAATTTCAGCTGTGCAATTCCTGTGTATGCACATGCGTTTGGTGTGGAGATAGTTACTGATAACTCAAACATACGTTTTGGATGAAACCCCTTTGATTAGAAAACTGGCGTTTTCATAGGCTTATGAGAAAAGCATGACACTTGATTTAGGTCATTGATATTTTCAACTTTGTGTGTAAATGCAGAGTAGGGGGTGTGATATAAGTGACTGAAGAGCACAAAGTAAAGTTTGTAACTCCATCTGAAATTCTGCACCTTGTTGCTTTCTTATTGACTGTCTGCCAGTTGGATTTTCATAGAGATGAGAAAATAGAGGACTTTTTTACGAATGTTTATTTCTTTGAAGAACAGTAATCAAAAGTGAAACTTTTCATACAGATCTGTTATTTTGATAAAACTTTAAGTCCAGGATGCAATATTTATTTAAAATGCAAGAGAGAAAAAGGAATATAAAGAAAGTAGAGCCAGGTATTTTCGACACTTGTCTAGAGAGTGAGGAGCTATGTTAATGACCACCTCTGTAGCCATCATCTTTTAGGTGTCTTTCTTGCTCAGAAATATTTGATTACTTCTCTACATTGGAACCCATTCTAAAAGAGCAACTACAAATGCCCGCTTTCCAACTGATAAATTTCCTAAAGTTCATATTATATGGGATAGTCTCTCCCTCTTTTGTATTTTCTTTTTTTTTTTTTTTTAAATTCTTTTCTTGCAAAGAGTTAGAAATACTGGCAAATTTCAGGGGTGGAAAATATCAAATTTTCTGGCCACATGTACTGATGTGTTAACCCTTAAGAAATTTGGTTTAAGGAAGATTGAAGATTCTCAATTTTTAACACTGGAGAGATCTTAGAACAGATCATCAACACGTTCTTCTTCCAGAAATCTGTGTAAAAACATATTCTGGTGATATTTCAGAAATTTGACTTCTGGAAATCAGAAGTGATTAAGCCTTAAAGTCTTGGAGTTCAGATTAATTAGGATAAAAGCGTGATATTCCCCCCACACCCCGTGTTCCTTGGGCTTGTGGACTAGAATCAAATTTTATTTGTTCTGCATGGGGGATGAGCAAGTTAAAAAGACGTATTTTATCAACTTGGTCTGATGGTGAGAAACTTTGTTCTACTTTGCGTAATTTGCACAATTTTGAAGAGTTATTGAGCATAAATCCCTTAATATTTTTAAAATATAGTTTGGAAATTCACACATGCAGATTTATTTAGATCAAGTCTTGGAAATTTAAAACCTTGCTTAACATATTAAGTCAAGAAACCAAACAGCTTTTCTCTCATCCATCTCTGTGGACCAATGCAATAGGGAATTATACATTTCCATCTGATTTTCATAACTATATATTTTGGATTAAGGAAAAGCATACGCTGTATGACAGCTTCATTATAAACAAATGAATAATAAGACTTAATTCCGTATTATGCAGAGCTAAACTCTACTTGATCATGCTAATATAAATAAGTTCTTCAAACAACTGTATTGCAGTTCAGAACAGGTGGAACTGATAGAGCATTGACTGGTTTAGGTCCATTGACTGCATAAAGCTGTACAAAAATATTTTCATACGGTTCATACACAGTAATGTTTGTGTCATCCTTTTTGTATACAGTATATGAAATATGTACTGCTAATTCTGTACCAGTTATTTTACTAAAGTGAATGTGCATTTTCTGTTGCTTGAAAAGGAACTATGCTGAAGGAAGGAGCCAAAATTCTTTCCTCTTTCTGTCTGTAGCTTACTACTTAGAGGCTGAAAATACAGTATTTTTGCCATTGTGATATAAAGACTTCCTCATTTCAGAAGTACACTACTTGATCTTTTGGGTGTTTAGTATTTTATGACTACATCTCAGCTTCTTCATTACTTATAAATCACTGACACTTCATACTTAAGCAATTAAAACAAGTAACAATTAGCTTATTACCCCCATGATCCACTGCACAATAATTGCGCTAGAGAATTCATTTAACATAATAAAATGAAGAACATTAGAAATCATTTTGTGCAGAGCCAGCACTAGTTTGACAATAAGCTTTATGGTGGTTGAGTACCTTATGCTCTAATAAAAGCAAATAGATTTTCCATTATTGCAAGCCACTCACATAAATCCAGCAGGGCAAATGGTGGTTCTAAGTAAAGAGTTAATAATCACACTGGCAGAATGTCTCCTTTCAAGTTAAAAAAGTAAAACCAGTCTCCCCCTCCCCTCCCGTCCCATCCCCTCCCTTGACGAAGCAGAGAATTGGTTATTAGATTTACTTGAACTTATGTTAAATAAGTAAAGAACTTCTAAAAGTAGATCTGCAGTATCAACATTTGTGACATTCATTATGGGTCGGTCATGTACACTGCAATAAATTGAAGGTCGTGAAAATGAGAAGCAGGCGTTGTATCAATGTCTGGTTTCAAAAAGCTATTAAAGCCTTTTCTTACATCTTCAACGTACTGCAAAACATGTAGATGAAATCTCGACATATTTTAGCTGAATTAAGACCTGAATCAAAGCCTAGTGAAGTGATTAATATCTTTCTCAGCAACTTTGCTGGGCAATATCTTCTCCCCTCTTGAATACAATGCTTGCTCAATATCATGTCGTGGGAAACCATTAGTCAAGTGTCTTACCAAATGATGTTAACAGCCTGTAGTGGCTGTCAGTTCTGCTGACCTCTGCCGTCTACATTCTCATAACTGCTTTATACCCTGTGAGATCTAATGCCTTTTATTTCTTCAAATATTACTACAATAGTATTTTCTGTGTCTTTTCAGATACTTCACTGAAATAAGTTTATCATCTCCATTTCTTCTTCTCACATAATTTTATTTACTTCTTTTTCATACCATTGACAGTGTATTTTATTCCAGAGCTGAACACTTGCAAATTACTTTTTAGAGAGAGTATATTCAGAGGCCTTGGGAACTGGCAATCCATTTTTAAATCTACCATTTTACTTATCCATTTCCACGGGGGTGGCACAATTGTAAGCAGAATCCAAAGTCAATAGATCTGCTTGCAGATCCTCCCCCAAAATTTGTGCATCTTGGAATTGATTGCCTTGTTAAATTATTTAACATTAAGGCTGCTTGCTGTGGAATTTATGATCTTATTACAAGGTATATGGGAGCTGTTTCTGCCAACTCCTTCAGGGAAGTAAGACATCAGATGCCCTTTGCTTCTGTTCACATGCACTGACTCGTTTGGGAGAGAGACTGCTACTATTTTACTTCCAACAAAAGCGGACAAAATAATGCACGAAGAAAAGGCAAGCGTGCAGTTGAGCTAATGTGGAGACAAAAATAAACTACTACAAGGAAAATGCCAGTGGAGTTCCCTGCTTCCTCTTGTGACTAGCAAGGAGTCAGAGGCTGAACTGTGATTCCGTTTCAGAAAAAGTACAATAACAGTGTGGGAGACAGTTGGAGGAGACTTCCATGTGGCACGGCACCAGGTCTGGTTAGAATTCTCTCCCAGTGTATCCCTTCCTTCCTAAACACGCAGTTCCCAGAATGTTTGAGTGTTTATTGTCCGGAAATTTTGATTCAAATCTCTTTATTTCTTTCATTTTTGGTTGTTTTATAGCCCCCACCAGATAACCAAAATGAGTTTGAGAGGAAATTGAAATCAGTGCTCTACCCTACACTGCCCTACTGTATGAAGTGACATTACAGGTGCAGAAGTGACAATAAAAATAATTCTAAAAGCACGATTGGAATTAGTTGAGGATTTATTGTAAAGCCTTTATTAAAGCATGTGTGGGAAGTGTGTTTTGAATGGTTGCATTCTGAATGTTTTTATCTTGAAGAAAACCACATCAAACAATTATGGAATAAGCAAGACATTTAAATTATTTTAGTAATTATTACTGACATCAGGACAAAAGAATATAAATGCAGAAGTTGAATACTTTATTCCAGTTAGAATCATTGGTTCAGCTTATTAGAAAAAATAAAATAAGCTTGTCAACAATACTGAGAAGTCAAAAACATGTTTAAGGGAAGTAATGCCCTTTCCTTTGCCCTTTATTGTTCTGTCCTTCCAACCCAAACTACTCTATGATTCTGTGATTCTATTTGGAAGAATGAACATTTAACCTCTGTGTTAGCAGTGATAATAATGGCGAGAAGTACATCATAACCCTTCAGAGGAAGCCTACAAAAAGCTATTTAAAAATATGACAAGTAAATAATACATAATTAGTCAAGTTTTCTGCATTCACTGACATAAAAAATTAATGAACCTTTCTCTCAGTTTGAAGAAAGAGTTGAACAATTATTCTAGTCCTTTTACAATATCTTCTGTTAAGACTAAATGGAAAAGTTGCGTATTTTTTTCCTTTCATGTTTTACAGACTCTGTGCCTTTATTTCTGGTATTCTTCAAAGAAATTCTTTGTAAGGATAAATTACAATATGTTATTGAAATAATTCCTGTTTTATCAAAGTCTGGTGGTAACACTGCCTCTTTAATGACATAGCTCTCATTTCGGTCTTGTGACCAGGTGTTTGCACATGAGCGGTATGCTGCAGGTGGTTTCCCTCTCCCATTTCTCAGTCAGGTCTCGGAGCACTACTCGTCAGTAGACTCTCAGTGGAGGTGTATCTTACATTTTGGATGGCCTAATGTATTTTAATATTAGATGAAACACTGTTCTTCTTTTTCCTCTGGGCAATGGCAGTAATGGGAATTCGTTACCAAATAGTCTTTTCAAAACAGAAGTGGTTTGAGGTTTTTGTTGTTTGTTTGTTTGGGTTTTTTTTTTAATGAAAAAGTATCGTAGAAACCCTAAGAACGCATTTCCTAGCTTTCTTCTAAAACTTATCCTTCCCTACCCATGGGAAGACTCAGTTCTGAAGAATCACAGCCAGACTTCTCTTTCTTCCTCAGAGTGTCTCCCTACAAAATTTAAGAAAAACAATTTCGTCTTTGGTCCAGTCAAAAAAAAAACTTAAACTCCTTCATTTTGTCCTGAGCTTTCCTCCTTTCACATGTACATGGACCTCTATTTAGTCGCCTACTGAAAATTCAGCTCCTGGAATCCTCAGGAAAAAAGCCACATTTGATTTTATTTTGGTTTTTTTGTTTGCTAAAATTTGGATTGTTTCATTATATTTCCATTTTGGCAATTTTCTCTGTTCTGTGGAAGACAAACTCAATTTGCTGGTAGATATTGTTTGCGTTTATATATCATGGAAACGGCTGAAAATTTCCTCCTTATATAGATCATTATGTTTACTATTTTATAATTCTCCAATTACTGATAAGTTGCGGAGCCTTCATGTTTATCTATGAAAAGTCATATAAAGCACAGATTATTCTTTTATGCATTTTGCTTCCATGCACTTTCATTATTTTCTTCTGCATACACAGAAAATTAAACATAGCATTAGAAGAGACTGTACGGAATTAGACCACATGTCCATATAGCCAAGTATCTCTCCAGTACTTGTAACATGTACTGTACCTGAATCTAATGCTCTCTCTTAGGGGTGGCCAACAGCTGCAGTTAGGGAAGAGCATAAGCACAGGGCAAGCATGTGCCTCTATGCATCTGCTTTAGAGGTGTTCCAAACTCCTGCCCTTCCCTTGAAGATGCTTTATTTTTCCCCAAAGAAAACTCAGATGACTTCCCTAAAGAATTAACTAGTTATTATTTGAGTTACAGGAAACATCTGAAATGATTTCTTTAGAGTGCGTTGTGCTTTGAACTGTGACATTTCTGCCTTCCATTACACATCAAGCTTTAGTGAACAATTACACCTTTCCTCTGAAATACTTCTAGATTTTGGAGTTAGTAGGTGCGTATGACGGTAAGTGTATGAGCTCTACTGGCAACATATTCACCAAGTAAGCTTTTTGAAACTTGCTTTTGAGTCTTCATTGATTTGAAGTTATCTTCAAGGTTTTATACTCATTGGTTCATTGCAGCAGTAGAGATTCCAGGAACATATTTATTGTTGGTTTGTTTTATAATTTTCTGAATAATGTGAATAAGTGAGCAGCAGTCCTTGAATTAGGCATTTATTCTGAATGTATATATATATATAACTGCATTAACCAAACCCACTAATCTGCACCGAACCTTCTAATTTCCCTAGTATATTATAGATTTTAGTGAAAAAACTTCCTATTTTTGCATTTGTCTTGCAAAAGTGATGATTGAGCACAAAAACAGTTCTAAATACTACACTGTCTCCTTATAGTAATAGATAATATTTGAGTAAATACTCTGATTTCCAAGCAGAAGGTGCTCATTAGAAACATTCACAATAACCATAATAATTATTCTATAGTGAAACACGTAAATGGTCCTGTTTGATACAGACAGTTATTCTACAAAATGTATATATAGAGAAGCAGACCAATCATATAGTTTCATCTTTTATGTGTTTCTAATAATAACAGGAGTTCCTCAATCAATTGTAAAAAAAAGCTCCCAAAACAGCTGGAAAGTATAATTTCCTGAGAGTGCACTTCATCCCATTGTCCAAGTTGTAAATAAAGACATTAAACAGCATTGGTACTACTATCTGTGAGTGACAACGGCCACCAGTTGTGTTTTCTACCACTGACCAAAAGCTGACCCGTCTAGCCTGATGGTCCAGCCAGTTTTCCATCCACCTTACCATCCATTTACCTGCTCCACGTATTGCCAGTGTGGCTGCAAGGAGTCTCTGGGATGCTTTGTCAAACAGCATCCGCTGTCCTCTCCTTGACCACAGCGTCAGTCAGGCTGGCAGATCCGAGTGCCCCTTGGGTCGACTGTCCAGCTCTGTTCCTTGTCACCTTCAGTCCTATCCTTGCCTCCCACAGTGATGGTTGTGTGACAGGTTGTGGTTCCAATTGCCTGTCTAAATAGAAGTGCAACAGGAAGTTTTTGGATGTTTTGACGCTTCCTAGGTTACCCAAGGAACTACGCTTAGATCAGCAGAGGCAAAAGTATTAGACAAGATTCAGAGCTCTAGGTGAAGACTGAATGCCATCCTCTCAGGCCAGTATGTGGTATAGGCATTAAGAAACCTTAAGACTGAAAACGTGCAGAATTTAAAAGCCCGATCAAACAGATATGCTGCAATTAACAGAGAAAGGGTATTTCCCATATGTTTTTCGATTTGCTAAGTAATTTTCCATTTTGCACTGAAGCATCAGATTTGTCTAGAAATGTTATCTTTTCAGAAAGGACTGTAAAGATAACTTTAATAATCTCCTACCAGTGTTCCTATTCAAACTAGTTAGGGAAGAATTTGGATGCTATTCCAAAGTTAGAATAGTTTTTCTTTTCTTTTTAGAAGATCTGCCACTGCACTGATGTTCTTGCAACCTTGCATTCTCTTCTAACAGTTACATGGTTATGAATATTTAAAAAATAAGAGCAATACTTTAAACTTTTTCTACCACACTATACTGTAGACTGTAGAATGGTTTTTAGTATGAGCTCTCTACTTCATGCCGCAGCAGTATATAGTTTAGCAAGAATCTAATAATGTATAACAATGTTATACAAAATTAATGTAATAAAACCTTGGAGCAAATTGTCCTGCCTATGTACAATTAAGAAGCAGCAGTCTTCAGAATTTTAATGCTGTTGGAGAAGAGGGATTTGTAAATGGGTTGTTAGCTTCACCTAAAGTTGTTTAGAAGACTCCTGATTTGTAATATGTATGTTTAAAAAAAACCCCAATACCAACAACCACACATTTAAGCAGAATATAACAGGAATAAGTAATAGAATAAAGGATGATAATTTAAATTACAGAATCTGCCATAATTTCTTTCTTAGATGGTTAGTGTGATTTTTATTTGTATTTTGTTAAGGTCACTGGAATGTGGGTTTGATGTCTGTGTAGATCTTTTGATAAGGGCATTCAGTGTTTTGTCCTGCCGATATTTACCATGAAGAGCCATGTACTCAATTCAGGGTTATTAATGTTATCCATCTCATTTTGAAAGATCTTAAATATGTTCATGGAGGGAGGCATATGTTCTTTTATATCTTCTTTAGCAACGAAGCTTTCTTATGCATTCTGAATCGATCGTTATGCAGCAACTCAAGCAAATCCAATGCACTTAAATGTCAACATGTTCACAAAGAACAAAACCAAGAGTGAATCCTGAAAAAAAAACAACCCTGTAACTCTACATATATAAATATCTTTGAGCGACTGACCGAGAATGTACTTGAAATATCGGATTTATAACTCTCATTGGATTTTTGTGATTAGTTTGTGAAGTTCCTTTTAAAGTCAGAATTTTTCTCCTGCACTACTACACATTTTACTCTCAACTTTCACAGATTGACATTTATGCTCATTGTGTCTGATCCATGCAGAATGCATAAATACAGCTTCACGTTCTGCTCTGGGGAGGAAATAATATTTAAGAAAATTCTTTCTAAGAAAAAGTGAGAACTGGCAAAGAAGTTTATGTCTGTTTAATAATTTTAAATTGTCCTGCACATCTGATGTCTGTGTTTCCTGCTTCTCAAAGAAAAGGATCTGTAAGGTCCTTTCAAGATCGTTTGTCATCTTTTTATGATTCAGAGAAAGCAGAACCGACCCCCTCACCCCCTATGCGTTCACTCACCTGAACGACTTTTGGATACGCTAACTTTTAAAATTGTCAATTACCACCTATCCTGACACCTTGGAACAACCTTGACCTTTGTGATTGGTATTAGGAACCATCATGAGTGCAGCTGACTGGTATAAATTTTCCTGAAAAATACTTCCCGCAGGAAAAAATGTTAGAAAAAATCCCAAGCGGGATGGGATGGCCATTTCAGAAAGCAGAATGAGAAAACTTACCTTAATCACGACTTGCTTATATTGCTACTGCAATAACTCTTGCAGGTTCTCATAGGAAAATCTGATGGCATTGTTCATATCGGGAATACTGATGAATAGATTTATATCACGTCCGTTAAATATTCTATGATTCTAAATAATGAATCTCAGTCCACTTTGCAGTTTACTGTTCTGGAGTCTGTCAGTGACAAAACTCAGTAAAGGACTACCATACTCAAAGCCTGTAATGAAAGCTCCTCAGCGAAACTTCTTCCCAGAGGAAAACTTAGTAGTGAGCAACAATGCCAAATGTCAACATATACCTTTTCAGATAAATCTTTCTTCTATTTTTTCTTCTTACAGTGATACATAAGCAAAAGTGTGCTAGTAAAAATTATATATTGACTGCATAAACAGCTGAAAATGTTTGTGTTCTGTTAAATACTAGAATTGAGCACTCCAGGATAATTAATCTACATGAATGCACTTCAGCTGGAAATAGTAAATAGTAAGCTGCCTCAGCATCTTTCTCTAGGTTTTAAAATGCCATGTTCATTGCGGAACGTTCAGAAATTAATAAAAAACGTTACAAATGGTACTTTGAAGCTCATATTTCCATTAGGTATGATTTTTGCTTATCCTAAAAAAACCCCCACAAATAGAGTAAATGACTCCCTCAGGGGCAAAGTCCAGTTGTGTTTCCTTCCATTTAGTGAAGTTTAAATGACAGGCCTTGAGAAACCCTTGCTCTTCCAGTTCAGTACAACGCTGAAGTGCACTTAGAGCTTTGCAGGGTAGAGTAGCTTCATTTGGCCAATGTGGAGTTTGTAGACAGAGGAAAAGGAATATGAAGGAGAAGAATTTATTTTGCTTTGATTCTTCTCCTCTCCACCATGTGAACGCAGAGTGGTAAAGAGATTATTCCTCTCAAGACTCAAATAGAAGTTACTTTTCATCACCACATAGCATGAAAAGGAGTTTTAGCACCACAGACTTCAGTATTGACAGTGATAAGTCAGTGGATACTGGCTGTATCCAAGCATAAACCAATAATTTTATGTGTCGATATAGCCAGAGTAGAGCCATATGTGTGGGTACAGCCACAACAAAGTACTGTTGTAGTTTCATATGACTAAAATCTAACTACTTTTGTAAATATCGTTGTAGATGATGTAGGGGAAAGACGTGGTGCAATTTTAAAATACTATAATTTCTTATGAAACTACGTGATGAGCCATGAGGCACTGGATGCAGCCAAGAAGGTGGGATGGACAAAACTCTGAAGCTGCCAAGATGATGACTTTCATCATTTCTTTCTATGTGTTGCGTGAAAAGGGGCCAAGCGGTTTTGGCAGAAAATAAACCCCCTTGTGTTCTAATACTCCTCACCGAGGTGGGAGGCTAGGTGCGGCTAGGTTTAAATTCTGAGTGATGCCCAATTCAGCACTATCAGTCCAATCGCGTTTAATATGTATTAAACTATTACGATTTGGATACACTAATAGTGGACTGCACCTTCAGTCTAGTCGTGCTCCTGAACTGGCACGACCACTCTCGAGTCTTTGGTCGCGTTCAGTGTGAAACCGAAACGACAAGCTACTTAAACAGTGCAGTTTATTTAAACAACAGATATACAGGTTCTTAGGATTGCCGGTGATAAATACACTGTCTGCAAAGCGCGTGCAAATAAAGATATTGTTAAGTATAAAAAACGCGTGACAAAATTATAAAAATACAGCCTGGCTATAAATGTAGAAAAGAGAGTCTCTAGAGAGATTTTTAAGTTTCCTGAGAAAGCACTCGGTATAATCTAAGTCTTACCCAAAGGCGTCCCTATGGGGGGAAGAGAGGCTCAGCCCATTGACTGATCCCAGAAGTCAGTGATGGAATTCCTTGTGGTGGTGTCTTCCCTGGGTATTCCCCCTCTTTCAGGCTATTTTTATACTATTTGATATCTTCAAGGTGGAGTTTGAGTGACTTTAGTCATACATACTTTTATCATGATTGGTGTAAATTTTCCTCACTTCACAATTAAAGGTATAGTTTACGAGAAATTCAGGGCGCAGGCTCAAGGAGGAGTGGTCGCACCTTGGAGGCGGGTAGCTTTTGGGATGGAGGTGAGTTTTGGTATTATAATGACATTATAACGAGCAAAGTTCACGCAAAGGACAGCATTTCATCAAAATTTGACAAAATGTTTGCTCCGAGTAGCGTGTAGGCAGCTTATCTGTTCCGTAGTACCATCTCGTTCCCATACCTGCCATACATCACAAGGGAAGGCAGGGAACAAGCGTGTTCCGTTCCATCCCTCGTGTATTTTCGCCTTGTACCGGGGATCGCAGATGTTGCATTCTTCGCATGCCAGCTGCGTCTGTATTCTACCTCAGAAGCCTCTTGATTTTATGACTTTCCTTAATGTGTGAACAATGCTATACTTTTGTATTCTGTGGCCAATTTTGTAATTATTCCACACTATGTTGATCAAGTAGTTGGAGTTCTAAAAGCTTCATTTGACACACCTAAGAACCTGCGATGTTTTGGACATAAAAATGTGAATGAGAGATTTTTACTTACCTTAAGTGTAACAACTCTGTGAAGCAACAAGATATTGCAGAATTATGTTATAGTAAAAATTTTAGTCTTTTTAAAAAGCACATTGCAACAGTTTAATTTGATAATGTGTATGTGGGCTTACTCTTGCTTTTATAAATATCATACTGTTTTGATAATTTCCCAGACACAACTGTGTAATAATTGCATGTCTGGAATGGTTGAAAGCATGAGGCAAATGTAATCTAAGCAAGTTTTCCTGGAATAATTGTATACTGTCATGTGTGATTGGCTAAGTGTTATACAAAGTATACAAAACATAAGCAAGCAGGCATCTTTAATTAAATAAAAACACCACCATGCTGACATTCCTCTTTTCCATGAACTTCAGAAATGCGTTTTTATGATTCAGTCCATTGTGAATGTTTTTTCCTCTCAAGGATAGCCTTGGAACGAGAAGCAGCTGGTATTGTGGTGTGCAGATACTTAACCCGACTCTAGAAGAAGCACAGCTGTTTTCCCAGCAGATTGTGCCTGTGCTTTGTGTGACTACAGCAAGGCTGTTCCTAGATCAGAGCTTCTGTGTCCTGTGGTGTCCTGTACCTCTACTTACTAGTTCAGGAAGCTCTGTGATGCATGGCACTGCTGAGTGTCACCCATGTATGCCAGGGCTCAGTGAGAGACCTGCATGAGCCCATGTCCCTTCCCTGTGCCCATCTGAGCAGAGGAGAATCAGCTGACTGAAAATTCTTGGACCCTCAGGGAGATTCAGGAGGGTCAAAGTCAGAATTTGTCAATAAATGTAAACTGCCACTTAAGTTAAAACTGGTTAGGAACAGTTGTGCAAACTCCTAGGTGTACTTTTGTATGGGAGCTTTATGTGTTAGAGTTGTAAGTGGTTTGCAATTTGACTCTCTATAATATTGAGCATAGGCTTGAATCCATGCTTAAACTGAACTTCTGACTCTCCCCAGTTCATGAAGGCAAGCCTATATTCAGATTCTTGATTTTGGGAGAAAGCAGAATGAAAAATCTAATATCATTTTAGTGTGAGTCTGAACACGTGCCTGTGTGTAGCATAGATGGAATTGGGTATGGTGTGCCTCCAAGTACCCACACCATCTTCCTTGTAGAAGACAGAACTGAAATACAGAACAAGGGTGTGTGAAGCTTCAGTTTCCAGCTGGCACAAGAACACTTTGGAATAGATTCACTTCTTCCTCAGTAAAATGGGTATTGTGCCATTTACCTTCTAAGACAATTGTGAAGATAAATTCACTAAAGGTTTCAGTTGCTCAGAAAATTTAATGGAGGGGTTGTATAAATAACCAAGAAAAAAATCAGTGAAACCAATCTATTAGGACATAACTTAACAGTAGCTTACAATGGATAATTATCCATTGCTTCACTGCTACTGGGCAATTACATTGCCAGTAAACTAAATTAGTCCATCTGTGGGTTATGTGTCTCTAGGATATTCAGTTAATTACATTACAGTATATTTTTACTCATGTGAAGCAGAAATACCTAGTGGTTAAAAGACTGAGTAGTATAGATGCAGCTCATTGCGTAACGTCCTCATTCATCACACCATCTTGTCTCCTTCACCTGCGGCTCTGAATGAGTTAAACACCATTCTGTGAACTTCGCTACACACTGTGATTAACAGAAAGTTGGCATTACCGCCTTGCAGATGCATGCTCTGGATTATTTTGTACGTGTCTGTAACCTAGTTGAGCAATCAGCATGTGATACAGAGCTTTATGTATCAGGAACAATTGGGTGCTATATAAACATTCTGTGGAAGGAGACCTGAAATTCTTTTATTTGTCTTAAAATTTTCAGAAGTGTGTACTTTTAACAACATAGTTGCATAACCCAAAGCTGAAACTTCTAAAACGTTTATTGTGGCTTGAATGTGCGTCAGAGTAGAGGTAATTAAAACAGAAGAAAATTTCTGACAAGCTGACATTTTCAAAACAAATAAAGATTCTCCAGATATTTGTAACTTTGTGTCAAGGACAATTTATACTCCATGTCATATTACAATATTTAATTTGTTTTTGTTGTCATACTATATTAGCTTTAAAAGACTTTTAATATTTCAGCAGCTGCTGCATTGCCCCAGTCAGTACTGAAAAAACATTCAATACTGAGTGTACACAATATGCCAGGCATGTGCTTTGGATTACTCGCCGCTCACCCCTAGGTGGGTATCCTTCTTGTGCACAAAGTTATTAGCTTCTGGAAGTAACAGAACCTGTATGAGTGAAAATTGGAGGAACAGAGCAGGAAACCAGTAGCTTTGATTGCTGCTCGTAATCGTATCTAGTAAATGGCCTTATGCTCATGGCTCTACTGACATACATTGTGGTATGTATTGTTAGATGTATCATGCAGTTTGGAATGAGTAAAGGGGCAGAACTTGTCCCTCAGAAAAAAGCAAACTGTTGCCTAAATCGCCATGAATCAACACTGAATCATGGTCTTGAAGCAGCAGATCAGAGAGATAATTTTTTTTAATCTACTGTGTATTTAATTTGAAATTTTTACTGGTCTCAAGAATATGGAGAAAGTAATGTTGCTATCTCCACCTTGCTTGTAATATATATTTGTGTGAGAGTTACTCATTAAAACAGGTGCCTCAGGGTCAGAGTTTTTCATTATATCTGTCCTGGTCATTACAGATTTCTTAACTATTTAGAGAGCTCAATTAGAATATATCTAATTTCTGTTCTAAATTAGATCTCCTTGTGATGTTATAAAATATTCTCCTTTATTGGGCAATAAAAACGTATAGCATTCCAGGATAAGAATAGGATAATAAATATTATAGGAAAGGTCTGATTATGATAGTATTGCTAAGCCTTTGGGTTTTTTCTGTCTTCTAATTATCAAAATTCTGCAGCAGTACTGAAAATATGACACCACCACTTGGATTGATAAATCGGAAATGACACAATTCAGAACAGTGCTTTGAACCTGTACCAGAGGTTAAAGCTATTAACAGTGAAGTAGCTTACTGAAATTAGACTCTACTTGAAGCAAATTGATGTCATTGATTTGTATGACAGGCGGTAGTACTCAGCCTTTAGTGAATGTGAGCGTATCTGTGTTAAGCAGAGGGTACTGTCACCTTCATATTTTTAAAGACTATCCCAGACCATTCCCACAGTTAAATTTCAATTAAACAAATTTGGTTGGAAAAAGTGTTCTATATGTCTTTTATCTACCCCGAGCTGCTGGCAAAACAAACTGGCTTTTCCATATTCGGCATTTATTAATAATATTTTGAATACCACTGCGCTTTTTAAGCTGAGTGTGGTGGAATTCTCATGTGGGATTATTAAATGAGTCGATTTGCATTCTAATGAGAACAAATGTTTGGGATTGCATTGTTAAAATGCTAAAACGGTGTGTGTATAATTATTTTGCAGCTTAGATTCGCAGAACTCATTTCCCCAAACTCTTTTTTTTAAATAACTAAAGAGACAGGGCATACTGACGGCTGGAGGGGAGGTGATTAGGGTAATTTAAACTGTTCACAAATGACTTTGCTACTGAATGAAAGCATTTCTTTGGCTTTGCTGTGCTCCTTTCATTATCTTTAAGCGGCTGCAGTCTTGAGTCCCATAAGAAGTCTCACCAAGCTCTCTTTCCTTGTACAATTTCTCATTTGTATTGATTAATCATTTTGTAATTCCATTCTAGGTTGCCTTGCTCATCTTTAAGGCATGTGCTGCTTTTTCTTTGCTTGTCTATCCTGTAACGGTTATGTTGTCTCTTCTAATACCTTAGCTTTATCGCTGCAAGTCAAGCTTTAAAACATTAATCCCTTCATGCTTTAATTTCATATTCTATTACCAGAATGAATGCAAATACTGTTTCCTTTTTGCTCCTTTTTAATCATCTTCACTACAGCTTTTGCAAATGGTCCAAGAGTAAAGTAAGCTTTTTATTACAGTCAGAGTCAATGATTTGTTCGGCTACTCTTTTCGTATATTTTTCCACAACTATTGCCAAACAAGATTTGTTTACTGCAGGCTTTCGAGATGTTCTGCTGCCTTTCTGTTCCCCATCTTGTGCAGTGCAAAGCAGCATTGTTTAAAATACTGCTTTCCTAAGAAAAGCTGTGTGTTGCTCAGAGCAAATTACCGTGAGATACTGGAGTGCGGTTTTAATAAAGCCTTGTCTCCCCCCGCCCCCGACTATATTGACTTGTCATAAGCAGTTGTGGTTGCGAGGTGTTGGTAGGGGCTGCTCTTTAGCTTGCTGCGTGAACCACCAGGCACCACTCTAGTATTGTAAACTTATGTAAAATTTATATAGAGAGACCTTAGCAGCTCCATAGTTAAGCTCAAGTTACGCTCTTCAAGCAGGTTTTAAGTCCCCAAGATTGACACAAACTTTTTTCAAAGATCCCGTCAGAAAACTTGTACCATTTTCAGTGGGAAGAATACATGTGGAATTTTCTAGCTCAGAAACCTGCAGTCTGGCTACAGTTCAGAATTTTAATTTATAGTCCTCTATACAGTTTTTCTGTTTCTTTTTCAGGTCCTCCTGACCCTTGGTAATCCTGACAATTGCAGGATCCTGATTCTTTTAGAGCATAATTCTAGTGTTGTCTGAATTAATATTCCTGTTTCTCATTAGCAGTAGCATCTTTTGCCAGAGAACCCATAAGTCTCATTCTTTCCAGTTTTCCTAGGGGAGAAGGAAGAAGCTGCATCATGGGAGACACTTGGGAAAACAAAAACATTAATTTTCCCTCTCACTGACTATGCTATTGTTACTTGTGTAAAAAGCAGTCCTTTGAGTTAGGTTAATTATGTTGTATCAGACATTTTTCTTCTAAAACTTAGTTGTGTTTCCAATTTTCCTCTCTCCAACAATCTTGCAATGGGTAATTGTCTATAGGCTGGATAGGAGATTCTGTAGAACTGAGGAACTTGTGCTTATATTGACTTATCTCTGTAAACGCAGGAGGCTCCACTGCCTCTTCTACTGGAGAGTTGGGAATACACCCTACATAGCATCTTCACAGTGCGTGATTTGTTCTTCTGTGCAATCAAAAACAGACACAAGGTTAAGGTATGTTAGTTCTCCTTTCTAACAAAATCTCCGTTGTTGCAGAAATCTGGTTTCTTTCAGCACAAATAGTGAATTTGTGAAGCAGAATAAGACACATGCTGTGTCAATGCAACTTCATGGATATTGCAGCCTTCAGAAACACTTTGGTTTTCACCTTCACAACTTGCTCACCATTTTCAGCCGCCTACAGTGTACATCATCCATGCCAAACCTTCACATTCAAGTTCACAGCTTTTATGTTTAGAGAAACAGACTATGTGTCTCTATGAAATTAGTGAGAAAAATTATGAATGTATCTGTTAAGTTATGGAAGATCTAACTCCCTTTTATATGTTCTTACGGTAACATGATCAAGCCATTAATCATTATTAAATCACAATGCTCATCAACACATATTTACAGCTTAATTAAGAACTGCGTTCTCTAAAACTGCCAGTTAATTACCAGAAGCACAAACACCTCTCCACCCACAATCTGTTAAATCATCGGTTATCATGACCTTTTATTCTTTCCGTATCTTCACAATATCCTGTAAAGTCTCATCCATTCCAGGCTTTCCTTAGAGGCTTTTGAATTTAGGTAGGCGGTTAGAGTTGGCAAATTTCAGAAGTCTGTGTTTTGTGATAGTTATTATCAGTTCAGTTCACTTTAGAGCTCCAGTGTTTTGGACTGGGACAATGCTGTCGCCTAACAGAGGACAAAACGGCATTTGCAGCTCAGTGTTTCACCACATTTATTTCAGCAGTCTCTGTTTTAATTACTGATATTCAGAAATGAGTGATCTGTTCTTCCATTTTGTACTTAGCAAAGCAGGAACTGACAGTCAATATGCTAAATTTCATCATTTTTTCACCACAGCAAAATGTAGAAAAATTCTGCTATTGTTGTTGGGCTCTCTCCACGCCTGTGGGGGCCTTCCCGCCCAGGGGCACGCTTCTACGCCCACCTCACATGGTGCCTGCTGCTCAAGAGCAATGCCTAATACAGACAGAAAGTAGAAAAGCATTTATGCTTACATTTTTGAAAATGTTATGCCTGGTATTAAATAGGCATTTGTGGAATGTTTCAGTGTTCAAGACGCTCAGCAGCAGTCATTGGACGTCTCCTTCTAGAATGTTCCATGTGGAAGCTTGAATCCCACCTGCTGGAACTCCCGTTTAATGTTAATATTAATTGCATTTAATGTTGCATTTAATGTTAACTTGCAGCAGTCACTACTGTTGTACGGCTAAACATCGCGATAGCTATAGAGAAGTTAATCTTTCACAGAGGAGGAGGCCAGGGCTCAGGTGGGGCTGTGGCTGGGCGGGGCGGCTGGCTGTGGGCACAGGTGAAGGCGGGCAGTGGAGCACAGCTGAGCTGCGGCGGCCATTACCACCGGGGCTGCTGGGGAAGCAGAGAGGCAGAAGATCTGTCAAGAGAAGGTGGGAGAGTGGTGTGGAAATAAGGTAAAGTACTTTTTGCTCTTTATGTGGAAGTTTTTAGGTGAGGGCTTGTGAGGTAAGGGGAGTTTGTGTGAGGGTATCCAGATCAGGGCATCCCTGAGGTAAAATGGCTGTCGGGAAGGAGAAGAAGGACTTTGGTAGTGGGTGGCCTCCTGGGTGGGCTTGCTCAGCTCCTGAGGAGATGTGTTTATGGCTGTAGCGGGAGGTTACAACAAGGCAGTGGTGCTCCATGTGGCTGGGACAGAGCCGGTGCTCGGTGCTGGCACTTAACTGGGAGCCCTTTTGCCCATGGGGCGGCCATTGGAAGCTCTGTGAGGAGGTTTTGGCAGCTTCTGCAGAGGTGAGATACTGTAGTCTAAGCATGAATGTTTTAAAATGTTGTTTTCTCTTATGTACTTAGTGACCATGCTAATGGAATGATTGGTACAGGACTGGGAAATCTAGAAACCGCTACTAGTAAATACAGACTCAATTTTGCAGACTGCTGTTATCAGATCTATATCTTGTTCGCATGTTTGTATGCAAATTTAAGTGTAGTTGTACATCTCTGCCTGTTTCTGCCAAATAATGATGTGACTGCTATATTGATGAAGGGGGAGGCTGTCACATCATTATTTCAGATCCATGCTAGAAGGGAATTTACAGGAGTTGTGTAGCTCCATGTGTCTCTTTTGCACGTGTGTTTTATTTCTCTAAATATCCCTCTGTACTGGCAATAATAAGAATATCGCTTTGACTTTAAAATTAGCATGGTTCTACTGGTTATGCAGAAATGCTTTGGGATATGACCAATATATAGACTAATGCCTCTGGAGATGGTTGTATTTGTGGGCTTGTTTCGTCATAACGTGATTTAAACTTTGGCAGTATTATCAATACTTGTATTCTTGAGGAAAAAAAATAAGCTTCTATCCTTTCATTTTCACATTTATTAAACAACATTAACAGGTATGTTTAAAAAGGAAGAAAAAAAATAATCTTGAACAACAAATGTCTAGTTTGCTCCAGGGTGCTGTTTAAAGAAGACTTTCATAGGTAGTACATTCTAAGGACATCCTTTCTTGCTCTGCTTTTCCAGAAATACCAAAACCCATATGTTGTATCCAGGCTCTTAACGTTTGTCAGACAGCACTTCAAAGACTGAAAGACATCCATCGTGCTCTGATGGGAGATTTTCCTATAAACGCTTACATTTTGGCATTTTAGTCTTTCAGACATGTTAAATACCAGTTCCTTTGTAAGATTATGGCGCAAAAATTAAGATAAACCTGTCTTTTCTGATAGAAAAACTTGATACTGAACTTCTATCTGACCGTTAGCCAGTACGGTACATACACATGGGTGGTAAAATATTGAGGCTGACCAACAGGTCTTAAAAACTATCAAGCTTTTAATAATTGTTTTCTTTATAGTGTAATTTGCAGAATGATGTTTCTTTTTATGTCCATATCTTTCAGTGACAGAAAAGTCTTCTGAACAAGAAAAGTGTGTTTCACCCTTCCGCTCTCTCTTTTCTAACTTCTGGTAGAATAATAACTGAATGAGGAATGAATGAAATCTACATTGTTGCTTATTTGTTTTTGTTCTCTAACAACAAAACAATAGCTTATCCATCCCAGTCTTGATGACCACAAGGTAAGGTTGTCAGGTCTGTGAGCTTGACAAGGAATACAAGCAATACATAGGAAAATGTGCATTTCATTACTTCATTTTTAAATAGAGGCTAGGCAGAGTGATTCACTTACAAGGCTGTAAATTTGACGAACAGCTGAAAATCAGTCAAGTAATGCAGGTATCTAGATAGTGGATAACCTTAAAAAAACCTGGAAAAACATTGTAGGAACCTGCTCAGCATGTTAACTAGGTGCAATTACATCTATTTGCATGTTTCCGTGTAGATGCATTTTGATTTCTTGATGTGTAGACCAGGACATGCAGATTCTGATTTCTCTCACTCAAGAGTATGAAGCTTGTTAGACACTTCAAAAGGATCATATCCTTTTGATATATAAAACCAAATAAATAAGCTCACTAGCTGTTGGATTTGACGTCATTCACTGAAAAATCTAAATAGTTTCTCTGTATTTTTACTTCTGTTATGTTCACCCATCCTTTATCTCTCTTATGCTTGGCTGCCTGTCATTTTCTGTCTTGGTCCCCACTGCTCTTGCCCTAAGAATTGGGAATGGAGAGAGGAGAAGCAAAAAAAAATGGTAAAATAATTAAATGAAAGGTTCAAAGGAGAAGGTTCCTATGGTAATAGCCTGAAAAAAAAAAAAAAAAAAAAAAACCAAACAAGATTTCCATAGCTTGCATTTGAAAATTACTTAAATCACCATAAATAGTAGAGATGCCAAGGAAAACACTAAAAAGAATTTTGGGAGCCTAGGAGCTGAATGTATCAAGTGGGCCTTAGTTATCCATGAACAACTTTCAGAACCTTTGAATGCTTATAGTCATGCTATTTGCCAGGGTAAAAGATAAAATTCCAGTCATACTGCACTTGTGTACTCTTTACTGTTGGGTCTGATTTAGGCACAACTTTTCTGAGTGACACCTATGAATCTGAAAGTTGATTAACAGATCTTTAATATACCTTGTGTTTTAGCGTATTAGATCTCCTTGCATGTAGTTGACTCGTGCCCCTTCTGAAGGGTTATACTTAGCAGTAAAAGTATAGGAGATGATCTGTTAGCATGCACAGCAAATTCTAATGCTATTAATAGCTTTAAAAGTGTTCTTTATGAAGAACAGTTCAAGATTATCTTCTCCACTATCATTAAATTGTATATTGTGTGAGCTGAATATTGAAGTTAAATTAGAAAATATACTCTGACAGCATCCAGATCCCTAGAATTATAATATTTCATGGGCAATTTGAAGTCAGCGATACAAGGATTACTTCATAAAAAATAAGTAATTCTCTAGTGTCCTAGCTGAAAGCACATTTTGCCAATATCAAGTAATGATCTATGCATGACAGTACGTAACTGATATTGTTGGGGTTTTTTCCACAACTGAGGTGACTGAAGTGGAGGGAAGGAAACAAAACAATTTTTTTTGTTTCATGACTACTAGTGCAAAGATTATACCATGAACTGCTTTCCTAACATGCAGAGTGCTTGGTAACTCCTGAGTCATGTTTGAAGACTAGACTGTGCCTTTGCAACTGGAACTCTGCCAGGATATAAAAATAATGATGATCTGTAAACCCAAATTAGAGCTTTCTTTTTGGTGCTTTAAAAAAACCAGACCAGTCATTATAGGCAATGACAATACTCAATGACAAAGTCTGCGTTAGGAGGTAGTGTAGACTAATAAGTGAACGTGCCAAGTGAAAAAGATAGTGTCTTGGACCTGGCATTTACAGTAATACGTACTTTGCAGAGATTACATTCTGTGCTAATCTTAGCCTGTTTTTCTGAATGGAGTGCTCATTCAGGATGGGAAGGGATTATGTGTAATTCTGGAGCACATCTTCTAGCTTCCTTTCAGATGAAGGGCGTCTTGTTTGTGCACTCTGTCCCCACACTGTACTTTGGTTCATATAATACAGTAGACTTAACTGTGAAGTTTGCATTAAAAACAACGCAAACCACACTCTTGACCCAAAATAGAGTCCTAATGTAGGCATGCCCAGAGATGATTAAACAATACCAGCACTGAAAGTCTGAGTGTGTTGCACATTCCTAATTGCCTTTCATTATGAGGGGCATGGCTCATTACATTTAGACCGAAGAGTATCAACAGGTTTGTTTGGGGTGGAAAGAGCTCACTGTTGTCATTACAAGTTAATTAGATTAGGTATGTGGAACCATAACACTAAGGTTATAGAGAAAGTGCTCTGTGTTACATTAAATGTGAATAAGTCCCAGTATAATTTTAAAGCTACCTGCAGGAAGTGTGTGCCCTGTATTTGAACACTGGCAGGTTGAGAGGTATGTTGTTCAGCAGAAGCTAAGCCTGTCAGAGTAGATAGAGTGTCCCAGATCTACCATAGATGTAATGAGACAAGCTGATCTAAAATTCAGATCTGTCAGTAAGTATAAGGTGATTTTTTTTTTTTATTCAACATGTATAAATGTAGAATAGATATTGATACTAATTTTAACTCAGAAGATAAACACAAGTGCAATTAAAATATTATTCATAATAAACTGTCAGTTACAAGAAGCCAATGAGAAATGCAGAAGACCACAAGTTCCAATGCAGATGTGTAGTTAAGAGAAAGTGGAAAAAAATTATTAAGAAAATTCATAGTAACTTTGACGTTGTTTTTCAAACTATAGCTAGTATAACTATCTCAGCATCTTCTGGTATGTGTAAGCAAGCACTCATCAAAAATGTAATCATTCCTGTCATTTTAATTCCCCTATCCTGGCTGCAGAAATGTGGAGGTATCTCTTGGGTTGTGATGATCCTCTTTTTCCTTCCAGTTCTTTGAAGGAAAAGTGTCACTTTCTCATCTCAGAATGGGATTGCTGGCGTGAAACGTCTGCTCCTCTGAATGACTCAGATTTCTACATCCTGCTCTTAGCTCTTGAATTTCATGTTACTACTGAAGTCATCATGAATTGCAGTCTCTTGCAAAGAATAAAAGGATCTTAAATTAAAAACTATGTGATACGATAGTGTATTAAAGACAACCTTTGTAGTATATTACAGGTACTGCAGAAATATGCTATGTTTTAAAACTATAAAAAGAAGGGGACTATATGGAAAATTAGTAAGTGTTCTATGATAAATAGCATAGAGCAGTAGCAGTGTTTGTGGCACAGTATGCCTTTTAAAAGCTCTGTTAAGATGTAGGATGTTGATAATATGTATCACTGTTTCGCTCTTGCATGCTCTCCTGAAAATGTGATCAGCCTGATTACTGTGATTTTTTTTTTTTTTTTTTGTTAATACAGTATATTAAATTAACTCCTTACCTTCCTTTGGCCTTGAGGAATTTCCACCTGCATTCAGTGTATTCCAAACAAGTTCATAACTGAGTTAGGCTGCAGCTAGCACAACATGATGTTATACTCCACGTTACAGGCAAAAAGGAAACATACCTCATGTATAAAGACAGGAGTAATTTGTTACTGTATTCAAAGCGTAACAGGTAAATAAAAGGATTGTTATTACTGATGCGGATTTAATTGTTAGAGAAAATAGAAAAAATGAGTGCTACTACACGGAAGGAGTCTCCTTAATAGAGTTAAAATTGTTCTGTGCCATACATGTCCTATTATCTGTCCCTTTTCCTGGTGATGTGCTCACTCTTTCCCTTCTCATCTGGGTCCTTAGGCTGATGGCTTCAGTCTGGAGTGTTTGTGGCAGGGGGCGGGTTGGCAAGTTGTCGGCATTTTGAGTCCTTTACTCGAAAAATGAGAAAATGATCACACTTTTGTCTTCCTCACTCGATTGTTTACATTAATTCCTTCTTACAAGTTTGCTAACATGCTTTTACACCTAGCTTTTATTTCATTTGCAACTCCATGTTACATGTGATTTTTAGTATTTTTATGAAGCCTTTTTTTGTTATCCCTAAAATCATTTCTGTCCAGCTCCAGTTTTGCGTTTATTTAACTGCGAATTTGTAGCCTTGGGGTCTCCAGTGCAAAGCCTGGGTCCCATCTCTTTATTTTATGCCTGCACTCCACAGTATCCTGTGCCTCCACTTCTCACAGCCTCTGCTACCATTCCAGGCCTGTGTTTCTCTGCACTGTATCGCTGTGCTCGTTGTAAATATCCTATTCTACACAGTAACTACTTTTTGCTGTTATCTATATACAAATGTTAGTTGTATCACACAAAGATAACTACAGCCATTTGTTCATTAAAAAAAATGTTGTTATAGCTAAAACAAGTAAAAATAATCCAGGCAGGTTAAGAAAGGTGACTTCTGAGGCTTTGCAAACTCAGCACGATACCTATGGCCTGTTGTTAGCGATGGCAATAAAATATTGCTGGGCTACAATGTCTGTGTGAAACCCTGTGCATTTGGGATATTTGAGAAAACAAATAACTGAAGGGTAGATTAGGAATGTTGAGGAAGACTTTTTTTTTAATTTGGTTGGCAAGGAACACTGTCAATTATTTTAAAAAAAGTTATAGAATGTCATTATCATCAGACAGTTTACAGATCAGATTGTCTTTCACAGAGGTAAGGACAAATATCATTCACTGTTTGTTTCCATGGCTACAGAAGAAACAATTTAGGCTTGGTTGATATTAGTGACTGCAAGCACAGGGATTTCCTAGTGGGCGCCTGGAAGATTTTTGCCTGTGAGTTAGTACTGAAAGTCTCTGTCCATTTCTTATGATTCTGGGACTGTAATGTGCTTCTTGATACAAGGAGGAGGAGTTTGCGCTCTGAGATCTAGTAGAGGTGAGGCTTGTATCATCTGTGTTCACCTCCTGCTTGACCGATTCTCCCAGGTAGAAAAGGGTGAAGGCAATGAGGAACTTTCATAGATATTCTATCAAACAAAACCCAGAAACTGTATCTGGCTTTATTCATGCTCAGTGCTCTTGCTGCGTATAGCTCTCGGGGTCTTCCATCTGTTCTGTTGCTGTTTACTTGTGGTTGTTCATCCAGTCCCCAAGGCAGTAACAAGTGTCCCAGTAACTGTAGAGACTGATGGGAGACAAATGTGTAAACATAGCTGCATAAAAAGATAGTATGTGCACTTTACCCCAAGTGATGAAGATCTTTAACTTTCTTTTATGGTTATCTGACTGAAATTTCAAGGTTATTTCATTTATCACCTTCCCTTTTCCCTATCAGAAAGATGTGGAATCTTAGCTTGCACTTAAGTAGAACGGGACAATTATCGGAACTTCCATTTATTAAAATGGAATTGTACCAGGCTGGTTAAATATTAGCCTTTAATATTTTGTTTTTCCCTGGTGGTAGGAAGAAATAAATGGGGGGGAAGAATGAAACAAATTAAATACTTTGGCACTATTTTTTTTATTCCTAAGGCCTAAATTTCATTATTGTTAGTTCTGAACACCATATTTTTCTGAATATGCATCACATTCATTTTGGATTATTTAATTTAACTTCTTTCCAGATGAACTAGCTTTATTAAATGCTTGCCATGGATGAGCAAACAAAGTTTGTGCAGACTATAAATATCTATGATTAGTCTTAGACAGTATTCTGTAATCTAAGGTTTAACACTTATGTATAATGTTTTCATCCAACCTTGGTAAGCCACTGTGGGGAGGAGAGCGGGCTGGGGAGCAGGGAAGGAACAATCTAAAATTCATTAGTGAAATAGAACCAGGACGCCAACTACTAAAAAAAATTTACAGTCAGACCCTGGTATATGCCACACCTAAGGGATGAACTTCCAAGAAACTCCATCAAACTATTAGTGTGGGCAGTTTAAGTTATTAATAGCTTCACTCATTCATAGAAGGGTAGGTATACTCTAAGGTATGTGACTGCAGTTTGGATAGCATAGATGAGACAGTCCCCAAAGTTGCTGACCAGTTCGTGTTAATTTACTTGAGGTAGTACAGAGGCAAAACTCATTTAAAGCCAACTTGATAAAGTCCGAGCAGAAGTCACGTGGCTGCATGCATCTGGTCGTGTTCATTGAAGCATTGAAAGCTATTGCAGCTTCAGTCTTCTTTACAGCAAAATTTATATCTGATTTTGTTCTCTTTACTGAAAAAAATCAAGTTACTTATTCTAGCTTCTTTGGAGATTTCTTTTTTAGTTGTCTTGTTGTTTTAAAGCAATGAATATTTAGTGATTTTCCTTGAAGCTGTCTTGCATTCTAAGAATAAGTGAATAATGGTAAAGAGCCATTTGTAGTTGATGTCCATTTGCTACCTATGGTTTTGGTGACTTGTGATGTTCATAATCAGTTGTTGTCCTTCTAAAGTAATGTTTCCTTTGCTTATTAAATCTTCTTTTTTTAAAAATTAGTTATAGAGCGTTCCTAAAGAGTTTGTCTTCCACTCCCTAGTTATAGACTAGTGATTTACATCTTCTGTGACCATTGCGAATTCATGTTATACTCCAGCAGTTCACCTGTAATTATTAAGGAAGAAAAAAATTGCCGGGCTGGCACAATAATTTTGTCTGTGTTCTAATAGTGTTGCTCTGTTGCTACTGAAGGTTCAAAACATCTGTTGACATCATTAACTGATCTAAACTAATAAAGACTAATCCAAAGTCCATGTGTAATACATAGATCGTTACCAGTAAGAAAGGAAAAAAAAAATATCTTATTTTCATTTTTGCTTCATTTTGTTTCTTGCACTGTGATCATGGGCTATGCGGACTGGATTAAGTGTCTGTATTGGCATATTTGAGCTGAGTAGACCTAGTGAGAATTACATGAGGATCCTTTAAAAGTTCAGAGCTTGTCTAAAAGTCTTAAATATATAATTTGCAATAAAGGTTTTTATTTGCATATTTAATTTATACGTAATTAAGCCCTAAATTATTACTTGGCCATTAGCTTGAATTTAGCTTGTCATGTTATTTATTCATCAGTCTGTTACTGCTACAGGATGCAATAACACTGATGCATTTTGGGGTTTTCTTACCAATTCACTTGGGTTATTTAGTGCTGAAGTAGCTTGATCTTGTAATCAGAAATCGATTTGTTTGTTTCGCTATAACCAATCTTTTTCCATAGTGTAGATTCTTAAAGCCAGGTTGATTATAGGTTTGAGACATACAGTGAACTTCCCCACAGGCAAGAGCGAGGGCTTGTTTCGTGTCAAATGTGCAACAACTATAGTGTCCTTTGGCTGGCATCACATGGTGCTTTACATCAGCCTGGTGCTTGTGTGCCTTTGCATCCCAGGTGCTCTAGGTGGTTAAAGATTGTCATAGAGCCAAGGTGTAGATATGCGTTTTATGTCTCTGTGTATTTGCCTGATGTCTGAATAGTTAGAAAAATGTTGCATTGTGAATTATATAAAGTGATTAGACAAAACTTACAGTAAGTAACAAAATTGGCTATGGACAAACCTAGGAGCTGATTCCCGAAAAATATCGATCAGATTAGTAGCAAAGCACGTAATTTTTGTTCTAAGTCTCTTGGACACTTGCCAGCTGTGGGTGACTTGTTGTATTATGGTTCTTACGTTTCAGGAGTGAAATAATGTAACAGTATTAGTAATTCCTGAAATTGAAACAAAACCTTCGAATAAGGCACATGAATTACTTCACGGAATTGAGTAAGCAAAACTACAATTTATGGGTGTAAACCTTACCCTAGTCAGGAAGACGGGAATACGAGATTTCTGTTACAGTTATTCCTTGATCTGAGGTTTAACATCACATACACATGTAGCAAGTTTATCTACTGCACTTGGTTTCTCATGTAACTTGTAGGAGTACCCAGATTAAAAGCTTTAAAGATTAAAAGCTTTAAATTGGCAAAATTTAATTAAAAGTATGAGTTGATGCTATATAGAAACAGAACTCAACTCTCCTAAAGTAATTTAGAGTTTCCAACTTCACCTCAATGAATATAGCAATCAGAAGACGTGGCATCCTTTGGTGACACACAGGAAGTTAGTACTATGAATGAGTAACTCTAAGGTTCCATTTTTCTGAATGAAATTTCTGAAATGGAGTGTTCACCAGAAGATTGGAGTGATAGAATAGTTCTTAATTATGGTTTACTTTCTTTCTTTAACCTGGAATGATGATTGCATGATTGTTTTTTTTTAATTGTGATGGTTCTAAGTGTATGTGTTTAAATTACATAAAATATTTATGTAAGGTTAAGCTAACTACATTGGTTTGCTTTAGTTGTAACAAAAAGTACAAATTTCACAATGATATCTAGTCACAGATCGTAAAACGAAAATACAGAATAAGATTTGCTTTTCTGAAGGAATGGGCAAGGATAAAATTCTTTCAAAGAGGCATAGTATTATATTGGAAGTATAAACTAGAAGGTCTATATCTATCCTAGTCAAACAGTGTAACTTTTGTATACCTCTCAGATGTGGGATCTAAGTGTTAATGAAGATGTCGTTGCTATAGATTAATTTATTCCATTTCAGTCAGATCATTAGGGAATAGGTTGGGGAAAAACAAGTGTTCAAAAGAGTCTGGTGTGGCAACTCAAGACGGGAGCTTGGGTAGGTGTTATTTGGAGCTTGTCATGCTCCTCCTGTGAAATCTTACATCATGTCCCACATGGAACCCTAAATAAGGGGGTGAATTCTGAGGACTATGGCATGTCTTCAGTTTCTAATAGTTTGTTATTGTTTTCAAACTTGCCTGAAAGCTTATAAATCTTGCAAAAATGGCAGATGATTTAAGTTGTCTGGTAAGAGGAGAAATACTTGGATATACAGCTATTAGTGATGTCACTTCACAGATAAGTTAGCTCATCTGTGTTCATAGTCAATAGTGAACCTTACCACCTAAAAGTCTGATGGTAAAGCTGCAAGCTTTATTAATCTTTTTGTAGATTTTCTAAGGGCAAAGGCATTGACAGAGTGATGACGGATAGCAAAAACAATGAGGCTTCATCTCTTAATAGGAACTTAAAAGCTCTGCTCTGAACTCTTCCATTAGGTTTTGAATAATTTAATTAAGGATTCTGTTTGCAATTTAGCGTGGTTGGAAATCTCCCTTCAGTATCTCCAAGTGCTTGGAGTAGTACTTAGTAAATACCTGTTGCTCATGTTCTGTAGCATTATAATGCAGCATAGTAAAAGGTACTTTTCATTTTGATACGGTTTAGATCCAAGTCCCTGATCTGGAGATGAAATACTCTGCTCTGAACTGTGTGGTTTGCCCTCTTCTTTCAACTCTCTTTGAGTGAAATAGGTTCGTCACTCCTTCTTTTCCAGTTGTAGATACTGACAAAATTGATGTTTCTTAAGTGAATATTAACATGTCTTGAATGACTGTAACACAGAAAAAAAGGCGTGAATGATCCCAAAGAGACTTAATGTTTCTTTAACCATGAACTGAAATAGGCAAAACATCAGCCTTTTGGAAAGTCTACCTCTGATAGTCCAAAAGGGATGGTGAGAAGAGCCAGAAGATAGTATAAAGTTAAGAAGCGTTGTCTAACTAGTAAATATGCTGTAACATTGATTTTTTTTTTTTTTTTTTTTTTGTGTGTGTGTGTGCAGAGATTGAATTCTTCCTGTCTTTCTTCTTAAGTGATAGGTTTTTAAGGTCATTTCCAGACTTACACAGGCTGTATTTCAAGAGTTTTAAGTTCATTGAATACTGCTTTATTAATATGTTGAAATAACAAATTACTAAATTAAACACCAACAAACAGGTTGGGGTTTGTTTGTGCAGTTAAATGGTATGCCTGAAGTTCACACTTAATCAATTTTGTCGTGAGTCTTACACAGTCTGAAAGCTTCTCAATTTGATTTAAATGATTGATCTTCATTATTTCATTTTGAGATGTTTTTAACTAGATACTGAAATGAATGCCACAAATATTAGCAATTATATTGATTACTTTGTTTTGATTTATGTATCAGTGTTTTTTTTATCTGAGACTCAAACATGTGTTTTGAAGCTCTAATTAACATTTGTATTCTAACAAACTGGAGCTGGCTTTTCTATTAAGGGGATGTAATTTCAAGTGTGCAATGAGAAGACTGGTAAGCTTAAATCTTTGTTTAAGATTTAGTTATAATGAATGTTCCCTGAGGAAAACCTAAGACTAATGTTTGACTCCGTGCTTATTTTTAATATACTTCAAGTGTATAGCTAAAACATAAGTCACTTTTTTTTTTTAAATACTTAAATTATAAGACTGTCTAAAAATATATATATAAAATGAACTATATGTCTTCGACCCAACACTGGATGAAATCACTGTCACTTATGACCTAGCACTGACTGGTGCTAAACAAAGTTATCTGTTTCTCAGAAACAAAATTATTAAGAAAATAGCGTTATCTTTTTTTCATGGAGGGAGGGAGGGGAAGAATGGCATCTATATCATAGTCCTGTACCAAGTAATCCATTATTTGTGGAATTTTGGCTACGATTAAACACAGGGGTTTTGTCTTTTTGTGGTCTCTTCACTCTGTTTTTTAAAAATCATCTGATTTAAAAAATACAAGTAACCCCAGTTACATATTTGACTATTACACTGCAATTCAGGCCTTACTTCTGCACTTTTCACGTTGACACTAGCCATATGAACTCTAAATAATCATAACCCCCCGAATCCTGTAATCCATATGCGTCCGTTAATTTGTATAGATACAATTCTTGCAGTTTTCTGTCACTGTTTATTACTAAGGAAGCAACTGTACTTGGAGGGTAGTAACCGAAGGCCATTCCTACAGTATTTTAAGGAGTATCTATGATTAGAAAGGAGAGGAATTGATTCCAAACTGCTAGTGTGTGGAGTAGTAAGAGCATCCTTTTGAGCTTTCAGGGAGGACCTTGTATAACCAAGTTTTGCTAGCTTTTCAGGTACAGTAGCTATCTTGGGCAAAGTGCTTTTTTCAGCTTTACCTCTGTGTTGTACCGTGTGCGCCTGTGGCAATCAAAAGCACACTAGTGTGTCAGAGCTAGGGGATGCCTGGATACAAACAGGCAGCGGCTTCAGGTGGGAGCTGTCTTCAGTGGCTCCCGTTCTCTGAGAGCCAAAATGAAACTGGGTCGTCTTTTTTGCCCCAAGCTCCATTGTGCATTATTGATTTTCATAAACATTTTTTTTTTCCATGGATCAAGACCAGTCTCATCCAAAGGATTGCTTCAGTTTCTCAGACATCTGAACCAGTCTGTTCTGGCTTGTTGAAAAGGTTAATGGTCCATTTCACTTCTTCACATAGATGTTGTTTATTTGCAGACAGGATGCTGATCATTTTATTCCTTCAAGTACTTGCAGAATGGGTACCAATACTATAATTTTACTATTTTTATTCAACTGTTCCAAACAAGCAAACCATTAAATATTTCACTTTATGCTGTATACCAAACTGTTGTGATATGTTTGCGTGCAAAGCAAACAGGATATGTTATGTTCCTCCTTTAAGTCACGCAGGCTTGTGGTAGATCTATGTACAGGGCAAACAGTTGCAAATAAGCCTTCAACCTACAGGAGGAAATGTGAGGGAGAGGCTTTAACTAGGCCATATGAACTGTACTGACCTCATTGTAGACAACAGTTGCAGTATGTCGTCTATGTACTTGTGAAGCTGTATGTTTAGAGGAATTGCTATGAAGAAGGAACTGAAGAACAACAACCCAAATCTACTGCTATTGCAGCTAGTGAGTGATACACTAGCTGTGTGAGGATGCTGCTGTGTAGCATGTGTATTCTGGACCTGATCAGAATTTTCGTTCCAGTCCTGCATAATTGTCAGAATACAGACTCTTTAAAAGCAAAGACACTGGTCATTTGCCTATCTTAAGCTGTCTCTGAAACAAATTGGGGTGACAACTAAATATCTGAGGTAGTTTAATTTTCAGAACAAGCATTTTCTCTTTGTATACTCTCCTAATTCATCCTCAAATCTCTTCCTGTTGCCTCTCATAGAAACATAGTACTGTTCCCAAACCATTCTTGCCCATCATGCTAACCCTATAATAGCACTCTATGATCTCATCACAGAGTGAGGCTGGTGCCCTATGGGGAAGTCTTGACTAATCATGTAATTAAAAGCACATAATAAAACACGTAAACAAGGGAACAGGTTTAAGGCTGCTCTGAAATGTCTAACCCAATTCCTTCCTCGCCAACCTGCACATCTTTGACATTGTCACAAATAGGGTTTCAGTTCATTCTTTCTTCCTTCCTTTCTTTTCAAAGCTTTATTATATATCAGCAGAAGGGTTTAAACCCAGTAGAGTTTAAACCGTCTGTAAAATATCATTGTTTTCTAATGTGGTGTAGGCATTAACCTATAATCAGAGAAAACTGATTTCTCTGTCTTGTACTGCATCAAAGATACATAATAAATAAATGATGTAATGGTTTACGTCTGCAAAGGCAGCTCCTGCTGTAGGCCAGGGAAAATACTTAATAGATGTTTTCAGAGACAATATTATTAAATCTGAGACTCAAGTATGTAATATTTAGAATGTTCGACTCTATTGCCAAGTCCCATAAACAGTGTAGCCCCATTTAGTAATAAAGTGCTAGGAGTACAAAATTGTTCTTAGCAATAATGAAATGCAAGTGAACATAAAACTTTTTTTTTTCTTTTAACACAAGAAATACCCATTGGGAGATGTGGTGGGAGGCAAAACTGTGACCTGGCTCAAGGGAATTCCTTTGGATTCCTAGCTCCAAGACAGATGGAGCAGTATGACCATTGTGTTGCCTTTTGAATGCTAACCAAGATAAGTTTTACTTTGTTGCTGAAAATGCTCCTCATATGTTTTTGTGTCTGAGTAAAAAGGAGCACAGAAAGCCTCTGCTAAATCTCAAGAGGACTATTCCAGACACTGAAAACGTTCTTAAACAATTGTAATATCCTTGTTATAGTGGAAACTGTTAGGCAGGATAGAAATGTATAATATACATTCATAAATGGACTGAGACATCCACATGCTTATCATAGGAAAGTTGGTAGCCAAATTCCTGTTTGGCACACTGTAACGTCCCAGCACATAGACTACAGCAGCTCATTTTGGCTTATTATACCATTTTATATTTGGAAAACAATAGCTTGTGTCACGAGGGTGACCAGATAAACAACGAGCAAATGCTAGAAAGTTATTTCTGCAATAGCAGTAAGGGCAGATGGAGAATCCATGGCATTTAGCTCAGAATAGTGTATAATGGCAGTACTGCACCAGATCGCTATCCATAAGCAAGTTTCAATATTTTTTGCCAGGTACCAAAACCTAGGATAGTCTTATACTTGAGATTAGAAGCAGTTTTTTCACCCCTTTGTAAATATAGCCCTCATTTGCATTATCATCTAGTTCTCTAAATGTCATTTTTTAAATATGAATTTATTAAATGTCAGTTGAGCAGGGTAATTTGAATAGTTATTTTCTCCTACCATTATTCTGTTGCCACTATCCTATTATTAAGGACATTTTAACTGTTGATTGCTTATATTACTGATTGGAACCTTTGTTTGTCTATGTTAAAAACAAGCTTTTTTTTTTTATGTGGCCTGATTTTTCCTTTCCTCCATTAGAAGCCAATGCAGACAATGGACTATAATTGCAAAATCATAGTGCAAATTCCGCTTTGTTGAGAGGCATTTTTGTCATATGCTGAAAATAATTCTTGCCTTCCTTCCACCTCAAGCTGGATCTTGGCATCCTTGTGATTTCTCCTCATTTTGTCTAATCAGAAGATTTCCAGAAAAGACTCAATTAATTGCAGCTACAATTGTCACTATCAAATTATCAATCTTCTGCAAAATCTGATTCTCTAATTAATGTTGTGGCATATGTGTATTAATCTGTCTGCTGCTTCTGCTATCTAATGAGACAGATACTTAGCTTTCTTAACAAATAATAATAAACTGACTGGCTATGCATGATGCTATCAGCTAGTAAATAAGGTAGTGGTAGCTTTTGTAATCATCCCCATCTTCAACTCTTCTATCATCAACTTTTTTTACTCATCATACTTTTAGATCCAAATACTGGGGATTCAGTATGTATTTGAAATTTGGCGGTTGCTCACTTTCAACTAAACAAGCAAGCCAATATGACTTGAAAATACCTTTTCTTTAATTTTTATTTTTAAAAAAGATAGTAATGAAGCAGGATACTCTGTAAACTCAGTATCAGGAATGTGTGATTCACAATGTTCTGTTTATAGTGACATCTAGTGGTGTAGGGTTCTTTTGACTAAATGGAAGAACCCAATACAAATGCTAAACCATTAACTCTCTGATGATAAGAAATAGTACTGACCTTAGATCTGTTAATTAATCTTTCTTGACTTTTTTTTTTTCCCCACCAAAGAAAGCATAAGACGGTAGTAGCACTGCTTGTGAGTTGAGGTAAAAGATATGCTATTTTTGAAAGAATAGCAGTGCTAGATGAGTGTGTATAGGTACCTCTCATATGGGAAAAAGGAATTAAATGAAATTGTACCAAAAATTAATTACTCTTATTTCCCACCTCACAGTCACCAAGATGCTCTGATGCTGCGTTCAAGCTTGGTTTTTAAATGTATTGCTTCAAAAAAAGGATAAATAGTTATGGCGGGATAAGCTGATTGCAGTAACCTAGTCCCAGGCAACTAAAGGCCACAGGTCATGACCATGACAGGTTGTCTCGTTTTTATAAAAAACTATGTTGTTATGTGCGGATCAGATTTTGTCAATCAGGATGATTTCCAGTTCATTTAGGCTGAGTTTTGGCTGGTGGAGATCTGATCAGGAAAAAACACTCAACAAAGTGCCACACATTGAAGAGTTTTCCCTGACTTAGCCAGGCAAGCATCTTATCTTTCTGTATGGGCTTTTACTTATTCCTTTGAAAGATCTTTCTTTTTTTTTTCTTTTTTTTTTTTTTTTGGTTTACTGAAACCTGATGCATATTTTTTAATGCAGATTAAAGAAATAGGGATCTACATTACAAACAACATGTTCTTTTCTGTCACCACAAAAAAACTAAAATGCCTTTCCAGAAAATAGGTATGTGCTTGGATTCCTTTCCCAATACTAATCGGTATAGATTGGGTTTGCTTTTCCCAAAACTTGCTTATTTTACATGAAACCAATGTAGATGAAGAGGCAACATTCCTTGTAAGCAGTTTTGTTAGTCATCCAAGAGAACTTTTTCAACTATCCAAAATGCCTACTATAATCTAGGATTTATTTTACAGGTCATTGGTAGTTTTAATTGCTTCTGTGTCTATCTAGCCTCTGAAATATTGTTGTTGGATGGAACATTGTTAGTGAAAGACAGGACATTAAACTCTACGTTTAACAGAAAGATAACTGGGAATTAAGAAATAAAATCTAATTAAAAAAAACTTAAACCAAATGTATGTTACATCTTAGTCTTGAAGAAAGATACAGACAAGTTGGAAGTGGATATGCAGGTAAAAAAAATAAATTTTACTGAAAATCTTTCATTTTTGTGCAAGACTAAATTTTTGGTTTCTGAGTTGTTTTGCTTTCTCGCCTTCATCTCTGTTCTGCGTATGTTGTGCTCCTGCTTATGCAGCTCTGAGTACTTTGAAGGATTTGGCTAAGTAAAACTATAGGTGAAGACACAGAGACATAACTGTCATTCTTGTGGGTTTGTGGTTTTGCTTTGGTGGTAAGAATAGCAGGGAAAGTCCCGAGGGAATATGTGTGAATTTGTATCCTTTATACTGGGACAAGTATTGATACCCTTAACTCTGCACATTGAGGTATTTGAATTTGATCTGTTGGTGAAAACAGAAATTCGATCTTTTAGAAGTGGTGCCTGGACAATTTCTATTAAAAAGTAAATATGTATGTATTTGGGAAAGGCTGTGAGAGAATTCCTTCTTCCCGTTTTCTAAACAGCTTTAATTATTTTTCACAATTAACTGTTTGCTCCTGCTGTGCATGCCTGAAAGTGATACTCTCTTTGAGTTTTGTGCTGTGTACTGCTGAGCTTCATTAATGATTGAGTTCATGATTGGCCTCTCGGTATAACAAGGAAGGGGAAATTTTTTTTCTTACAAACAGGGAAAAGAAGCAGAACTTCTTGTAAACATAAAAAATATTTTAAAATGGCTATGCGTTATATGACTTGTTCTCAATGCTTAAACAGGAACCTTTCCACACACAGCCAAACAGGAGTTAAGGAGAATGTGTGTAAATTGGGCCACAAACTCGTGAAAATTAAGTATTGGTCAAGACTCATTAACATGTGTTGCTAAGGCTTTTTTCTCTGAAGCTGTGCAGTGATAAACAAGCTTGCCTCAGATTTTCCAAGATGCCTGGGGGACAAAAAAAAAAAAAAAGAAAACAAACATAAATCGTAAAAATCATAGTCTGCTGGGCTTTGACTTATCCTTTCAATCCACATTCACAGCTGGACTCCGGTATGATATCAAAGTATCCCAGCTGCTCGGTAGAGCCACCAAACACCATGTCTTCATACAGGACTCCTTTGAAAAGCGTGGAGGGAAGAGAAGGGGAAAAAAAACCCTAAGTCCTAACTTGACGTGCCAGAAATGTAAAGTAAAAGTGGTGGAGAAGAAGCAATGCAGTTCTGGTAACTGAAATCTATGGGAATTGCATGTTTGATTCTGAAAGCACAGCTGTGCTTTAGGAGTCTGGGTTACTAGCAACTCATTAAAGTAATATACAAATATTGACTGCATTTGAGAGCAACAGCTGTGAAGTCACACTTGTAAATTCAAAAAAAACCTAAATTTGTGCTCTAAGGCTTACACAATAAGTATCATTGAAAAAGGCATTTTAACCAAAACACAGTTTTTGATGCTTTTGATATTTAAACAACTTGGTATATGTTTTACCAGTGTCATTGATGTTTAGAGGAAATAGTGCTTACAACAGTACTTTCGATTAAGGCACTGGACAGGAAATTGTCAGTTATAAGTTCATCTCTATTTCTCCTATTAATTACAACAAATTGTAATTAAGAGAAGAACCAGAAGTGGTAGGACAGGTCTGCACTGCTATCCAAGATAGGTAAAACTTGATCAGGCACATTGAATAGCCCCGAACTTAGTGTCGGCTATGAAGCTGCCCAGGACACTGAGTGTATACTGAAGTAGCTTACCTGAACTGCAAATTACACTGCCTTGATTATGCTGCTGTCAATACTGACGTTACGTAACAGCTAGCTGAGAAGCATTTATGCTACTTCGGATTAAATCAGTCATCATTTTTGCTGTTTTCCTTAGTTCTCTAAAATAGGGAAATAGTTGTTTACTTAGCTTATAAGCTCTTTTATATTTTCTGGGGTCCTTTCCTTGTTTGAGGGTATCTTGATAGAAATTCAATATAAAAATTAATGTCCGTGGATCAGAAATTCTGTTTGGTCATTTTTCAAACAGCAGGGAATTCACTTCAATAGTGCAAAATCTGTGATGCTACTGACAATGGATCACATCTCTAGCTGATGCACATATGGTTGTTCAAATTTCAATTAAATGCTTTATCGTCAGGTAGACAGTGTTAAGGCCACTGATTTACTTTGTTCTGTGTTTTTCAGCTGCTTTACCTCCAAGGCCTTGTTCTGTGTTTCAGTGTCTAAATGTTTACTTACCTTAGAAAAGTGTAAAGTACTTGCATGTCTTTCAATTGTACCCTCAGCAGAACAGCAGCAGGAAAATCAATAGGGAGTCATTCTGTCCGACACTTCAAGAAGCAATATTGAACAATTTATCTTCTTCCCTTGTTCAGTGATATAGAAGTAAGTGGTATCAAAAATGAAAGGTAATATATTTGCACATTCAGGAATTTGCTGAAATTTTTTTCATTATAATTTTGTGATGTACTTGGAACAAGCTCTGCTTTGGTAACACTTGTGCAAATCTATCAAAATTAACTAATTGCATTATGTTGTTTGCCTTCACATATGTTTTGCATCTTGACAACAGCTGATACTGTTGTAAAAAGTGTAAGGTTTACCTTTGAACTGTGAAGTGATTAGCACAGTGAATTTGTATGTCTTGTGCTCCATCACTCGCTAAATAAAAAAGGCTTACCACTAAAATTGTTGGGTTAAAATAACATAATACGTGTGTAGGTTAGTAGCACATTATATTTCCTTAGGGACATATTTTTCTGTTCTCACACCAAGTGCGGCTCCTTTTGAGTTGAATTTTTAAATGTTCTCTGTGAATGGCATCTCTGCATGAACTGAGACTCATTCTGATTCCCACTCTTCATTTGACTATGAAGTTAAAATAGACTTGATGTCTGTGGCAGACTTTTGTTAGTTTATTTTAAAGATGTAAACAGCTGTTGTTAAAGCTATTTTTATTATGATCTTTCTCTCCCCTCTCTAAATAATTACTGAGAATATCACAGCAGGAATCATTAGTTGATGATGCTAAGATGTTCCTAATGTGATGCTGCCTAGAAAGGTAATATGCTAATTTTTGTAATTTTTAATTAGTATTGTCCAAGCAATTGAACTATACTTTTAATAGTTATCACATTTAGAAATAACTTTCTAAATAAACGGCTATGGGAACACAGAGTGGCGGTTGATCCCTTTTTTCAAAAAAAAGCCAAAACAACATAATGCCCCCAAACCCCAAGACACTCCATTCCTGATCATGAAGTTAATCCACGTTATGTTTTTTCAGTATTACAAACGTGTGTAAATAAGGATATATTTTAAAATAGATAATTGAGCATGAAATTAAAATAAGGAAAAGTCTCATGACTCAACCATAAATAGGTAAGTGGAAATCAAGGTGTTTCTAGCGTGTAGCTACGTGTTGTTTGCTTTGTTATGTTTTTGGAGTGTTTTCCTTTGGCTTCTGAAATCAGTTGACAGTGCATACTGTCCTAATTATTCTACAGGAATATTCATGCCTCTGTCTTTCATGGTGCCTTTCCTAATCAAAAAAAAAAAGAGCATGAAGCTACATACGCTCAACCTGAGTAAAGAGTTGTGATTTATTAACAAATCAAAATGAATGTACATCTAAAGAGAAGCATGGCATTTCACTGGTATTTCCACCTGCCTTGATGTGCTGATTTTCATTGTCATTTCTTTAGCTTATGTCTTGGTCCCATTTTTTTTTCTTTGCATTTTTGATAACATAGTAGCAAGTTTTCTCTTAAAGAAAAGGGAAAGGCTTTAAGAAAACAGATGTTAGCTGTTTCCAAGGCACTCTGAAAACTTGATTGTCAGTCTATATGGATTCTTTGATCTAGATTGTGATCTGTTTACTGAAGTGTTTAAAATTTTGCCTTACTTAATCTGATCTGTCTGTAGTTGTAATGATCCAAGAAGGTACCATATAATAATGAAACATGAAGGTCAAGAATGAAAGAACATTACATAAATAACATCATCCTTTCAGAAGAGACAAAAGCAATAAACCGATATTTTATTTTTAGAATAGATCTCTCCTTATGTTTGTGCTGCAAAGACAGGGAAAGGTACTTCCATGGTCTAGTTATCATCTGGATTCCTCTGCACGTCTTCTGCTTCTCTTATTCCCTGAGTTTGCCTTTTTACTTTCATAACTAGACAGAAGCGATGAATGTGTAAAATAAATAAAATAATACACAGGAGCTTACCTACTTAACTGCATATTTTCCTGGACAGTTTGCCAAAGCAAACAATTTGCAGTATTTTCCAAAATAATAGTTCTTAATGTAAATGGTCCGCAGTACTTGGTCCATGGTTTCTCAGTTGATGGGAGGTACTGTGGCATTCGTAAAAATAAATCTACCTCAAGTATATAGTAATACAAAACTGGCAACCTTTTACTCGCCAAATCCCCTGTGCTTAGTTAGAAGCTCAAATATTTTCTAAGACGCTCCAGGATAAATTAGACTGTCTCCAGATGTTTTGGTACAGTGAATGCTGAGGCTCAAATTCACTTTTAATGAACTGTATTTTAATGTCAGTCTCTCCTGTCTACTTAAATGACAAAGAGCTTATCTGACTTTGTAATGAATCCCACAACTGTTTCATTTATTGAGCCTCTGTCTCAGCATTGTGCTGGTCCATGATAACATAGGTTGGCAGTCTAAGTAAACTGCATTGAAGGTTTATTACCAAAGCTACAGAACTTGAAAAAATGACATCCAACACAGTAGGAGGTGCTGGAATTTCTGCTGAGAAGAACTGTGGCTGTAGGTGGGAGATAGGTTAAAAGGGCTTAAAAATGATAAAGTAGGGCATGGCAATACCTGAGGAAGCATCCAGCAGAAAAACTAGTCGTAAATGAACTGTGCAGTGCCTGATTCAGACAGTCATCAAGTCTGATTAGACTATATATGTGCTTCTTGTTATTGTGTACAAGACCAGTATTGGTGATCAAGAAGGTGTATAAATCAATTGGCTTCTAAAAAAAGGGATGTGAAAATTAAAGAAACGTGGTGCTAGTAGTTTTGCTATGTAAAAAGTCTAAGATATGTTTGTGTGTGTGTATATATATATGTATAAGGAATAAGAACATAGTAGAATAGAGTGCAGGGTGTACTGAGGTGCACAGAAAAAATTAAATGCTGTCAGTACATTGTCTACGTGGCAATATATGCTGTGTAAGACAAAGAGACAGCTTAGAAGTAAGTCACAAAAAGTTGGATGTGTAAAGAGAAGACTGACAAATTAGAAAATGAGGCAGAATCTACCTTATAGTTTCAAAGGAAGCACCAAACTAAAAATCAATGCCATTGTATCTTTTGGAAATAAGGAGGCATTGGAGCAGGCTAATCGATGGTCAATGTTTGTGAAAGATTTGAAGGAAGAAGTATGAAGTTCTGCCTGTAGCCTTGTGCTCAGTAGTGAAGCAGATACTGGAAGTAAATGCTAGTTGAGGAACCTATCTGAAATGAACAAATAGTGAGATGTACTTTTTCATCTGGCTCTGTTTTCTTTTAATTATAAAAAATTACAAACAAATCTTTCCACTTTCTGCTAGTGACATTTTTAGTTATCATTAACTCACCTGTTTCAGATGCTGCAAGTAATCATGGTCGTCACTGTGAAGGAGTCCCCTCTTATGGTGTTAGACATTTAGTTTCTGGGTTTGCTTTTCTTTTAGGTGAAATGTCGTTCCCTCTCTATCTGGATATGGACTCTAATTTCTCACTGTAGTTCTCTCAATTCAAAATAATTTAAATTTCTCTTGGAGATTTAATATTTAGGGGTCTATGCACTGACAGGTCTTTACAGTGATGTAGGACGCTTTTCAAAGTGTGTTTCATTTTATTCTTCAAGTAGAATATGAAACAGTGGCAACCACGAAAGGAGGTGAAGTGTTGGTCCCATTTGGTGTTTCTGTTGAAAGCTGCATTGATTGAAATGTTCTGAGCGAGCATTTGCACCAACCGTTCCACTTATATGTACCACCAGATGTTTCAAGAACTTTCTTTCTCTCAAGTCCCAGAGGACCTGACTAATACTGGATTTGTCTTTATTCTTTCTTTTTTCCATGTGTACAGTAAGTGTTACAAAGGCAATGGGAGCTCTGCTGACTGTGGCTGGTTAAAGGCCGATTTGATTCTCCTTAACAGAATGTTGCAGGATGTTATACAGAGCAAATTTCCAAAGTGCAGTGAAGGTTTTAAGTAAACACTTAAAAAAAATGTCATGCTTCTACTGCTCGGTAGAACTCAGGCAATGTTTGAAAGGAAAATCTTTGTAGGCATGTAAGAGTGTCTGAGAATATAACTGACTTGAATTTTGGAGTATTACAGGGGAAAAAAAAAAAAGCTATCAATGTTGAGTTGAAGAACAGTAAAAATATTATTGCACAGAACCTAGGTGTCTGCTGGGGGGGTAGTCAGGGAGGAAAGAGAAAGGCATGCCAGGTAAAGGATTTTGGAGTAGCAGCATTTTGGAAAATTTCATAAATGATAGTGATATTATCCAAAAATGTTTGCTGTCTGTAGACTTGATTGGCTATCTGTACATCCACTGAGGCTGACCTTCCCATACGTACTATGGCGCTGTCATCTTTAAATGGACTTGAATGATGAAAACGACAGTATGTTGAAGCCCTTTAGTGTTAGGATAGTGAATCCAAATCTCCAAAGCCTGCATGTCTTTGCTTACTAGCTTCTGCTTTTTTACGTAAGTCATTTTCCAGCTAGTAGTATCTGCACGTATTTGCATTATGCTTGTAAATGTTCTGAGGGGAAAAATAATAAATGGTGATTAAGTTTTGAACAGTAACATCCTAGAGAGCACAGAACGTCTACAACCACTTAGAAATACATTTCTTGGTTGCAGAAGCCTAAAGGAAATAGGAATAACTTCTGTTTACCCTGTGTATACTGCCTGTCTTGTGTTACTTTTATTAACTTTGTATCTAAAATTCAGTTGTCTATTCAGTAAATGCTAGTATTAGTCAGGTTTCTTAGATGGTATAAATATTGATTTACTCTGACAGAGAATAGAATCAGTTTCTCCAATGTTTGTGAAAATACTCAGTTAAAGATTTTATTCTCTGAGCGTCTGCTTGTGCACTGTGTGCGTCTTTGAAATGCGTTACACATGGTGAGTGAACCAGGAATGCTTAAGCAGTGGAAACAGTTACTTTATTTCAACACTTAAGGTTTTCTAGAGGACCCTGTGTACCAACATCATTAAAAATGTCATGCTGAATGCAACTCCTCAGCTATATTCAATTGAATAAACAAAAGTTGAGTAAATAAGGCTATGAAAAACAGTAGTTTGTTTTGTTCATGGAATGTCCTGGTGTATTCATTAGATGCAAAGAGAAGCTAAAAATGTCATTTCTATTGTCGTAGGGGAAAAATAAAACTACAAAAGGATACAGTGCCCTGTATTGTATTCCATTCACATTCCAATTAACCTTGGAGATTGTTTTTTGGGGGCTGTACTCTTTAGTTTATATAGCCACATATGTTAAAGGAAGTGAATAAGGACTACTACGTAGTAATGGTGTTTCTTCTGTCATGCTGTACTTTTATTTTTCACAAGATGTAATGTAAGGTCTTCTCCTTCAATGGAGGACTACATTTGCTGCAGTAGCAAGGAAAGGTTTATTCTAACACAGGCGAGATGCCTCTTGGAGAGATGCCATATGGGGAATGTGTATTTTCAGTGGCCTCTGAGCCTACCTATTCCAAAGTTGAGGAAATCAGATGTTGAGGGAGTGGCTCCTTGGCATATAATTGAGCGCCTTTTCACTGCTCAAAGAGGATTAAGCACTTACTGGCATCGGTAGTTTGCTGCAGTCTCACAGTTAGGTAAAACTTTGGGTTGTTAATTTTGAGATGGTTTTAATTGTTTTAGCTTTTTGAGGGGGAGGGGTTGTTAGAGACCCATATTGACAGGACTGTGTGTGTCAAGTGATGAATGCAGTAGTTGATGACTTTAAGGAACTTGTTTCTTAAGGAAACAAGGCTCAGGAGAGAACGATCTCTCTGAATGCCTCTCAATGTACTTCATCCCTTCTCAGCAGCTAATCAACAGGTGACTTGATTTCAACCAAACTTAGCATAAGAGTATTAAGATAGGGTGCATCTGGGAATTTTGGAAAATTAGACCTAGCTGCTTAGAGACCAAAGACTTTCCTGGTATGTGGACTGCATATGCAGAACCCACAAATTTCCGAACTGTGGGATGAGTCTGTGAGATTTTTGCACTTTCACTAAACACGATATCCAGCCAGGACAGACAGAAAAATAGTTAAACATATTTCATTACTTTTCTTGCTATGAAACTAATACCTCCTACTTCAAAATCCAATGGGAATAACCTTTGGATTGTTTAGCTGCTTAGATAAATTACTGTTAGTTACATTTACCTGTACATATTTAATGGCTTGATTCACGCCACAGGGACCTTAGTTGACAGTTGTACCTGACTTTACACAGTCAGACAGATGAATGATGAGCATTACCTGTCTTGTGCTAGGCACGAGGTGACCTTTCTGTACCAGCAGGCCAGCCTTACTCCTGCTTCTAAACATGTTCCTTCAAGGAAAATATGTTCCATCAGAAACACTGCAAACAAAATGTCACAGCTGTGTCCCACATTCCCCACCTATAAATCAGATGAGAAGGTAGAATTTGTTATTTTGTGGTTTACCTATTAAGTTTGATGAATCTTCTTGTTTGTGAGTCCTTAACAAAATAGATGTAGTTATGTTCTTTTCCTTGTACATAAAGTAGACCTCTCTTACCAGCATTGTCCTATACTATGGCCTTGCATGCTGCCTTCAGATGTGTTTGTGCTAACCCTGTTTCCAACACAAGCAGCTGTAATGGAGTTTGTGGTGATAATCACAGTTTTCTTCTCTGGCTTGTCTTAACACTGAGATTGGGGAGCTGGCAAATTAGAGCTCACAACCTTATGTAGCTGGCCTGAATGGGCTGCTTTGCTGCAAGCTTGTGTTCTCTTCTATGGGTCTGTTATAGAACTGGAGCTGAAATTTCAGACCTGTTAGTTATCATCAGGATCAGTAGTATTCCCAGCTGTGTCAGATGGCTAAATCTCTACTTCTGACCTACTATATAGGTAAGACTGAATCAGGATCTCCTGAGCAAAGCAGGAGTGTATGATCTTTGTGGCTATTCAGCTTTTAATGTGACAGAATCTCTTCTATAAATATTAATATAGTTGTTTAATATCATTAAATAGTGACTTTTTCTTCATAAAGTTTTAAGACCATCGAACTTACTGTAATCCGCTGACCATTCTCCCTTCTTGTGAGATAATAATAAGCTCACTGTGATGGCTTCAGCATTCTGTTCTGCAGTGTCATCCCTGCAAGGCCATTGCATGCGCACAGTTTGGGGAGAGGTGAGAGCTTCAGCTTCTAATATTTTTTTACTGCTTTAATTCCATTTTTGTACTTCGCCCGATTATCCATGTTTTGTGTCACAGGTTAACACCCTATTCGTGATTTTGTATACTTCGTCAAATCTCCTGTCCTTCATGTCTGATACTTTATATTTGCCAGTGTTATGTCTTACCTGTGCGGGTTTCTTTTTTTTGTAACCTGTTTAACACATTGCATCCAGGTTTGCTATTATTTTTGTGTGCTGTTTGATCTCCAGTTACTTCCAATTTAGTTTGCTAGCAAATGCAGCTTAGTTTGTCAGGGCTGTGTTTCCACTGTTGTACTTGTTATCTATATTGACTTTGACCTGTAAGTGTAGAGATGAGCTTGACTTCAGCTCAACTCAAAAACTCAGTCTCAAATGAAAAGGAAGCGTTCCTGCATTCATGGCTAAGTCTACTTGTGGTTATGTTCTTGTTGCTTATAGCTCCCTCCCCCTAGTTTTGTTGCCTTCCTGTAGGATTTTTCTAAGATCTTCAATTAGAAACACAAATCTTAAAACCTGTAGCATGCTAGATAGACTTTATATTTTAAACACGTGAAGAGCTTAGTTTCCCCAGCGCTTTTCTAATTTTTCATGCATAACTCTTGGTCTAATTAAAGATACTGTTTCTGTGTACAAGTCTGATCTGCCTACTTATAGAACATCACGGCAATAGCAGAGTATCATAAAAATGTATAGTATTAGATGCAATTTTAATAGTGGTAATAAATAATAGTTAGGGGAATGTAATAGTCCTTATTTTTATCTGTTTTACATCAAATTTCTAAAACTATGGATAACAAATTCTGCACTTTTAATGCAGTAAGTGGCATATAGTCTATGAAAAGCAACAGGACACTTGACATGTTTTACATACATTTAGTGGAGGAAGTTAACGTGTGAATGAGTTTTTGCTGCAACTTGTGAAAGCAGAATTACATAGCAGAAAAAAGGAAAATATGACGTCTTATCTAGCAAGATAATTCTTTGAAGGGATTACATTTTTAAGAGGAGAATATATAATACAATACAGAAGAATTCAAAAATACTGCGTGAAAGATACTTATGCATTCCTACTTCCAGAAGGACTTTTTGGAGTCTATCATATATGTGCTTGTAAAAGGAGAACTAATTTAAAGTTAATCCTGTGCTACAAATCAGTTAGTTTCTGAAAAAATTGGAAAGTACCATCTGTGTTCAAATTCATCAATTGGTGTGTGGTATCAAAGTTCACAGCTTCCAAAAGGGAAGTCACATTGAAATATTCGTGTGTAACGTGCATATTACAGACCTTAAATGGGTGTCCATACATGCATGTATATGCATCCTGTAGTGTATGGATGCATATTTTGTTTGAAACCTCAAGAAAGAATTGACTGGATGTATGAAGTTCAATGCAGTTACATCGGCTTGTTCATATCTGGAATCCTGTACAAATAACTTGATCTATATAAAATAATAAAATTATTTTATTGCTGAAGAGGATAAAAAATTAATGTCTCCTGTGGCTGTTAAGCCTGAAGTAACTCTGGTACGTGTTTTCATGGGAAAATATTGAAGAATACACTTTGTTTTTTTCTTATTCTTGTTTCTGTGCTTTGCTGCTTCAGCAAAAAACATAAATCTAAAATGTCAGTGATATCTAATGGTATGTAATCAGGAAGTAATCATCAGTCTTCATTTCATGATCTTGACTTCTGATGAAAAATTAAGTTTTGTTTTTATTTTTTTCAGTAGAAGCTTAGATATCACTAGTGATATCACTTCGATATCACTAATGGGAAACCACATTCAGTGGAGCTTTAAGGTGACTTGTTTAAATGCTTGTTTACAAGTTATTGCTGACCAGGCATCTTTTCCTGCTATCAACACCTTCACAATGTTTTGTGTGTATTGTTTTTCTTTGCATCATTTCTCTCTCACAAATAAATAAAATTAATGTATGGCAAGCGGGAACCTGTCAAATTGTCTATGAAAAGTTAAGATGACATGATAGGCTGTTCACTTCTGAAATTTTAGGTAACAGGTGTAATTGTTACTGGTTTTATTATATAAAGTTGACTGTTGTCCCTCTCCTTTCTGTTATTTTCCAATGAGTCTCAGGGAAATGTAGCTTTCAGGAAGTGGTTCTGTGTCAGAGAAACTGTGGTGTCTGGTAGGAACAGTTAATTTGTTGGTACAGGAAGAATAGCCATGAATAAACTCTTCTGCTAGCCTAATGTACAAGAGTCGTTGCAGGTACCGAAAAAGGTAGCATGTACCAAGGTATGGAGAAAACAACAAACACTAGGAAAAGGGAGGTTATTTTTGTATGTCATTTTGTGGTGTGAAGGATTATTTTTCTGAAGGCTCCCTGTAATGCAGCTAAGATGCTTTTATTGTTTTCTGTCTCTTTTGGTGGTGCTGGAGACTGCATGCTGCTATAATTTGGGAGCTTTTTATAATTTGAGACTGTGCTTCTCATGGATAATTGTTCTTTGTAGGGAGCCTTGTTCCTTGAATGTAATGTACTGCTTCATGCTCTTCTCTCCAGCAGCTGCTGCTTTTTTTTTTTTTTCCCCCCTTCATGTCCCTTCCCTCTTGAATCAGTATGAGATGCAGAATATTGCAAGGTTTCTTTGGAATACAATTGTCTATTGATACCTAACGATGTTGTGGACTTGTTTATTTTATTCTGTAACTACAAAATAATCATATTGGTTTAGCTTGTGAATTTATGATTTTATATGATTTCTTGTTTCTGTCATCTGTAAGTGCCTCAAAAAGTTTAAGGCTCAGAAGTCTTAATAAGCAAAAATGCACAGAATCTATTTTTATTTAATTGTCAGACTGTCTAGGTGATTTAAAACTGTAGAAGCTGGGTTTCTTAGTATGCCTATAACTACGAGGAGAGGAAAAAAACAAAACTCCAGAGTATTTATTCTACCTATTGCTTTTATGGACTCTGCTTGCAATTGTAAGAAAAGCTTCATCTGGGGGTAAAACACAGGTAAAGAAATATTGGCTCTGAAGATCAGTCTTTAAAGATTTAAAATACTAAAGATACGAACATCCGTTCAAAATGTTACATTGTCTATGGCTTAACATGGAAACTTTGTGATGGGAAATTCCCTTTAGCAGGATAATTTAAGTTTATTCCAAAAAAATGAATTGTGGGAGTTTGTGTTAATTATATTTTTATATGGTTGCTTTTATTGCTAGATCAAATGGAGGTATTCAGAATACCGTTAGTCTCAATAGTGTCTTATTTTTCTTAAAATTACACAGATTTTAAAAATTATTTTATTTTTGTGTATGCAGTATTATGAATATTCTGGAAGCTTGATGTTAGTGCACACTTTTACCTATTCACCAAAACTCCGATGTGGTTTACAGTGACCTGAATAAGTAGCCTAGGTAAAAGTCATGTGGGGTGCCTACCCATGTAAAGTTAGTACATATCTGAATTAGTTTGTGGACTGATGTAACTTGTTTTAGGTAGTACTCAGGACAGTAAGTGTTGTTCACTGAAATTACGATCTTTGAATATTACTGCGTTTGTGCTGAAATAATTTAAAGTCATAAAGTTTTGGGGGTTTATTTACATTTTTACTTAATGAATTCAAAGAAATTTTGTAATGTTTTCTCTGCATCTTGAGAATGGAGAATGGCAGCAGATGGCAAACTAAAAGGAACTCTTTGAGAGAGTCAAATCGGCAGCAATCTGACTATCCATCCTTTCGCTTGTGCTGATAGTATGTAGAATACCTAGAACTTGAAACTGAGAACTCCAGGATTCTGTGACTTGATTGCTATAGACCCAGTTCAGGACAAATTACAAAAGCAGATTCATATCTTTTTAACTTGAATAAAGGGGTCATCTTACTTGGTTTCACAGAGAAAGAAGATGATTTCTTTATGTTAAAATTCACAGTTTAATTACAACTGGAAATCATAACTACAAGGAGAAAAACCTTGAAAATAAAGGAATTAACTAAGCTTCATAATCTCTGAAGTATTGCAAATGTTTAGAAATCTTAAATAATAGAACTTGATCAATTAATACTTACAATTTTTCCTTCAACCTGTTCGAAGTATGAATCAAATCTGAAGTGCTTCATTTCTTACACGATCGCTTCAATTTTATTTATTAGGGAAAATGTTGCTGTTTTCTGTCTTCATAGTGTAAATAAGGAGCACATTTGGTTAATCTCTTTCACAAGACATCTCATCATTTTAACATTTTTTTTCCACTACCTTATTGTTTTATGAATTAACAGTTGCATGTTCAAGTTCTTCACCTCAGAAGTCTACCAAACTCATACTTACTACGGTTCTTCATCGAACACAATCCATCTGTGTGAACGGATTTGGCAAGCAAACTTGCCTGTTTAGTTCCTGATTCTTCTAGTAAGGCTATTTCGGAAGTAAGGAGAATATTAATTTAGGTTAAGTATGCAATTTTTTTTCCTATTGCCAGTTGCCTTGACAATAGAAATTTGCCAATGTCATGCAGAAGAGGTAGTTTGAATGTGATTCTTTTTTGTCTTGTACCATAATGGATTCTTCCGTTCTCCACTTTCACAGTGTGGAAAAGCCTTAACAGGGTTGAGGATTTTGCACTCAATTTAAGGTCCATAAAGAGTATCCATCCCTTCTGTTAGAAAGTAAATTTATGTACTGAGAGGTCTATGTCCTTTTTAAACATACGATTGAGAAATGTTAACATTCAACCTGATGTTTTAAAGAAAATATATCAACTACTGCCAGCTTTACAGTACACAGGTATTTAAATGTGGAGGATTCTGATATTTTGGTAATACTGGTCCATCTGCTCCCTGAAATAGTAAATCAGTTTGTTAAATTAATTGATGGTGTTAGTGATTGATTTATTTAAAAATAAATAAATAAAAAATATATATATTTTAGCACCAACTGAGTACCTTCTGCATTTCTATAAATTTTGGAAATTGTAACTTAAACGTTAATTAATCGTAACTTAAGCACTGTGGAAGGTGCTACGTGTATGTCTTGACAGTGAAATTATTTCAGTTAGTCTCTAATAACACTGACCTTAAGGACTTTTTACACTTTTATAATGTTGATGGGATTTTCTGAGTGGTTTTGGCATAACTGTTTTAAGGCATTTTTGCAACACCTGTTGCTTTATATAGTTATTTATTGGACCATTTTTCAAACAAGAGAAGTGAGTAGTGGAGGTTAATAACAAGCCTAAATAGAAGGAAATAGAAATTTTCTAGAATAGATCTTTTATATAAATTACAGAAAATTATATGGGAAAATATAGAAAAATACCAATAGAAGTGTCTTGCTTTGTTCTTGTTAGCGCTTTATTGCTTTTTTTCTGGATTTTGGTTGCTTTGTGGTTTTAATTCTAATTTATTGATCCCTTTTACAGCATGGTCTCACAAGAAGTTGTACTAATGGAACAAACAGGGGCAGTGACCTTTCTCAGCCAGTTTTGTCTAAGCAGAAATGTGCTATGTATTTACTTTACTTGTTTAATGTGTATTGTAACAATAGATTTAGGGTTGTAGTGTCTGCCCTTTGTTTCTTAAACTCTGAGTTGAGTTTAACCCATCTGCAAGTGCTATTGTGGTTTCGCTTCTTCAGGGTGCTGTCAGTACATCAGGCTACATTATTCCTCCTCTGAGCAAGCAGTAGAGTGAGTGACCCTTGTAATTCTCAGCTTAGGAAGAGATAAGTCAGTCTTTGGCGATTTTCTAATCGATCCACTGGTGACCAGTGTTAAACATCCTACCTCCACGTGTTCATCACTTATTAGCTCTCATGTGGCTGATTCAAGCTAAATTAGTAACTTTCCTGCATAGTTCAGCATCCTGAGTTTGTTACGCCTTTTTGTAAGTACAGGTTTGTCTCAAACTTAGTGATGCACAAATGTACTTTGTTAAAATGTTTCCTGATGTCTTCTGTGTCTCAAGAGCTTCACCTTCCACAGAGCTTTTAACTGTTGTACACTTTCATGCAGATTATTGTTCCGTATTCATGTCTTGCCAGTAGGATGTGTCTTTTGGTGTTTGCTTAGTGTTTATGAAGTTTGCTGGGGCTTGGCTTGGTAACACAAGAAAGAAGAATCAGTGGTTTATAAGAAGATCTTCACAGCTGTTGTTTTTTCTTATTAATTATATGAATGCTTTTGCGTGGCATTTTTAATAAGATAGAATATTTAAATATCTGTATCTTCATTATTGTTTTTCCTGTGATAATAAAAGCTACAGGGGGAAAAAAAGTTCTGTGTCTCTGTAGGAGCAGTGTGCGACTCATTTAGGTGACCTATGTCAGGGGTATACTCATCTCATAGCCTGGCTGGACTATGAGAGCTTTGTGTAGAACAGAAGTCTCCTTAGGTTCTATCTAGGTTTGCAGTGTCAATGTCTTGGAGGTAAATAAGATGCTAATTCAAAAAAAAAACAAACCCAAAACAAAAAACAACCAACCCACCAAAAAAAACCACCAAGAAAATAAAGCAAAACACCACCAAAAAACCCACCAACAAACCAAAACCAAACAACAACAACAAAAAGCAAACCACCACCCCAAAACAAAAAACCCCACCAAACAAAAAACATCCTTAGGACCTAATTTGAGAGAGATGGTTGGGATTAGTGGAGTGATGACCCCATATGATATTAATTTATATGATCAGTACTTATCTCCAAAACCAGATTTATTCCATGCTTTACAGCTGCATTGGTTAAGAGACTCATTGTTCTACTGCTTCAGAATTTGCTAATTTCCCCATCTGCTTCCTACTGAGGCTGAGCGGTTGTGTGATGTGTCCAAGATCCAAGATAATGGAAACTACAGCTGCCATAGATTCAGGGGCTGATACTTTAACTCTAGATGATTCTTTCTCATAAGACTGGAATAGATGGCAGTCAGTGTGCTGTGAAATTCTATATGCATCTGCGACTATTGTTTTATAAATAAAAATTCCTCACCAGGGTGGTGAAGTGGTGACTTCTACCATGTACCAAGAAATAGCTTGCTATATGCAAATTAGTCCTTCCTGAAAATATTGATTTTTGGCTTCTCTGATGTTATTCATGTTATTGCACAGAAAACACTTCTGAATCTGAGATGATATTTGTTTCCTTGAACATGTAGCTGAATGGCTAATACTTTAAGATAAATATACTTTTTTTCCTGAAGTGGACAGCGTGCAACTCGGCTATTCATGAGCTCATCTTCTATAAAAGCATTTGACAAAAAGAACGAAACCAAAACCAGTCCAAAGGAAGACATGTAAAAAGTTGAGGGCAAAGAAGGGAATTAGAGAAAAGTGACTTTACAGAATGAACATGATTTAAAAAGAAGGGTTTCAGGAGCAAAAGAAAAATTCTTTTTATATCATGTGGCCTGATGTGCAGTGAAAGGGATTAAATTGAATATTGATTTTTTGAAAGGTATGACTATGCTGTTAAAATGATAAAGATTCAAAAAACAAAAACAACCCTATACAAGAAAACAATGCGAGAATTGATCACCAAGGAGAGCTGCAAGTGAGGGCTGTATTCTAGTTGGCAAGTTCTCGAGGGAGTCGTAGTTTCTGTAACAGGCAGAAATGCATTAGGCTGATCATGATGATCAAGGAAAAATATCAAAGTAATTCATAGTGAGGGTGAGAATGTGAAGCTAATGATGAAGAACTTCCACCTAAAAAACTTCTGCAGTAATAAAGAACTGATGTCCAGTGTGATGAAGGATGAAATGCAAGTACTAAAGAGTGTGGAGAGACTAGGGCATTGCTCAAGCTGGCCAAAAATAAGATAGATGGAAGAATTAATCCCTCATAATTAAAGATGTGCAATTTATTTCACTAGACAGAGGCTTAAGCAATTGAAGTGATTCTTTTCAAAAACAGATTTAGTTTTCAAATGGTTATAGAGAATTAACTGGCTAATGACATTCGTACCAGCCATGTCATGCATGCCTCTAGTTAGAAGATCTGATTTCTTTAGTAGTAGTCTCAAATATATGTAGAAATGGTATAATTTCTTCATTCAAAGTGGGGTTTTGGTCTAGATGTGCATTAGAAAAGGTTTATGTAATATTGTCCTTTCACTTCTGGGAGTGAGGAATCCATTTCATAAGGAAAACAAGGGGACGTGGGATTTGAGTGCTAGAAGGTGGGACGGGGTGAAAAAAAAAAAAAACGTGGCCAAAACTGCAGTCCTAAAAAATCTCTCTTCTCTCTGATCATAATCCATAGATGTGGTAAAGCATTTTTAAAAAAAAAAAAAAAAAACAAAAACAAAAGAATTTTTGCCACTTTATATATTGCTTTAAAAGAGCTTTTTTCTTGAAAAGACCAAACAGCTTGGATCTTGCTTACACCACATTCAAAATACAGGTCATCAGCTACTGTTTTGTTTTTCTCAGCACAGGAAATGATTGTGTCATCCTGCTATACCATGGATACCATGGATGAAGCACAGCTTTTGTTTCAGTGCCTTCTCCCTTCCAAGATACCTATATCCACATCATTTGTGTTTTCAGCCAGCTGTAGGTTAAGAGGAGGAGGTTGCAACACTTAACTTTCCTTTTTATAGTGTGTTGTGAGGCAGAAGGTGCTTTTGGTTCAGTAGACCAGAAGAAAGTAAGAGGGTGTATTAGTGAGCATGATTTTAGTATTGAGACTTGATCTATGTACAAGTCTGCCCTGTGAGAATACTTCATGGAAGAATAGAGTCAGTTTTTCAGACCTTATTCAAAGACCTGTTAAAAAAACGCCACCACAAAACCAAAAACCTGTTAAATTGCCACAGATTTAAAGTCAGGACATAAATTCCACCAGATAAGATTTCAATCAGTATTCATGCATTACTCGTTATGTATTTATTCATACAGTAATGCTTTATCCTAGGTCCTTTGTTGGCGTCTAACCCTGTGTTAGTCGTGTAGAGTATCATAGAGTATCGGGGAACATAATCGGAAATTCAGGTCAGCATCAGGAGGGAAGAAGGAAGATGCTGATGTGTCTAAATGCAGGTGCTCACATGTGCTATTGTACCTCACCCCAACTGGTCAATTCTGTGCACAAATTAATGTGTTCCTGCTCGAAGCCCCTATTGTGTAGAGGGGCATACATTTTAGTAGCGTGAAGCACTAGATAACAGCTTCTAGCTGCAAGTGTAGAAACCAGGAGATGCATTCATGGCTGTGAAATGTTGCAAAGCCCAGAAATAGAACATACTGTTGTGCTTATGGATTTCCCCTCAGAAAAATAGAGAGTAAAAAGTAATATTATCTCACTCATCAGCTGCTGGCAAGCAAGTGGTACAGTGGCAGATATCCTGGAAATTCAATTGAATAGACTTAGGAGTGGGATTTGGAAACCACTCTGGACAATACAAATAAATTAATATCTGTGTAGTTGTGACTAGTGGAAAAAATATGTTGTGGCATAAATCAAGAAGCAGTAATGCTTTTTGTCTTCTTGCTAGCCATCCAAGTTTTGTTTGACAAATAATGCTGCTTGTTTCTCTGGGTTGCTTTTGGCATTCTACCTTTTGCCTGTTTGGTGGCTGTGCTGCAAACATCAGTAAGCTTTAGAAGCATAACTAGTGTATCTGCAGTATTTGTTAACTTAGGTGTTTTCCTCACTGGCTCAAAGACAGTTTGTTTTGCTTTGTTATTAAATAAATGAATGTCAGCTTTACCATTACAAAATCTTAAATAGAAACAGGGTATTTTGATTGCTCTGAGGTTGCTCTTAGCAGCAGCATGGTAAACTGCGTTCCTCTGGATGTGTTCATTTCATTTTGCTTAGCTTACCTTGTGTAAAGTGCTTTGACTCCAGTGTTCACAATGGTATGTTTTTCAGGTATTAGTTATCCCATGGTAAATACAAGTTTTCTGTTGTCAGCAAAAGTAGTCTTAGCTCAGCTCAGCCATCTCAGCGGTTGCTCCATGGAGTCCCACCATGTAATACAAGGATGCTCTTTACTTCTTAGAGGGAGCATAAAAAAACCCCTTGATGTTATACTGCATTCTTAAGTTGTTCATAATACTGCTTTTCCTGATGGGAAGGAGGACTGAGTTGTTTTGCAATTTTAGCTATGTACTTATATTACTCTTTATGATTAAAAGGTCTTAAAAATAGAAATAAAATAGTGATGGTATTGTGATACAGATGGCCTTCCTTATTTAGGGGGTGTTTGCATATGAATGGAAGAGAAATTCAGCCAAGGATAAGAAACTTCTTAAGTTACAAACCTTATTCTGCTCTGAACAATTTTTTTTTGATTCTCCAGTATATTTCAATCCAATTTAGTTTATTTCCCCCATAAGGATCTTTGTGAAGGCCTGAGAGATTAGCAGGCAAGTAGTAAGGATTTTAGACTGGGCAGGGGGCATATTCTCCTGAATGTAAAGCTCTATTGTAACCTGCGAGATCTGGTTTCTCTTATTAGTGCTGCTCCTTACCTTGAGCTTTCACATCCCTTTCTTTGTGTCACAGTTTCCTAGCAAAGAAAAAGGGTGGGGGGGGAGGCGCTACGTTTTAGAGGATACAGGTATATAATCTGAGATTAATATCATTAATAATGTTGGTCATTGGTGTGGTTAGAAGTATTTATATATAAAACCAAACAACCCTATGGCTGTGAAAAACTGAAATAAAAAAAACGTATCACGTGATAATTCAAAAGTCAGCTTGTATAGGTTCTGCCCTTAAGAGTACAGAACAAGTCACAGAAGGCAAAGGCAGGGACTGGGAGAATGAGGAACTGCCCACTGTAGAAGACCAGGTTCAAGACCATCTGAGGAACCTGAAAGTCCACAAGTCCATGGGACCTGATGAGATGCATTCATGGGTCCTGAGGGAACTGGCGGATGAAGTTGCTAGCCCACTGTCCATCGTCTTTGAGAAGCTGTGGTAGAACAGTAAAGTTCTCACTGACTGGAAAAGGGGAAACATAAACCCCATTTTTAAAAAGGGAAAAAAGGAAGACCCGGGGAGCTACAGGCCAGTCGGTCTCACCTCTGTGCACAGGAAGATCATGGAGCAGTTTCCTCCTGGAAACTGTGCTAAGGCGCATGGAAAATAAGGAGGTGATAAATGACAGACAACATAACTTTATTTAGGGCAAATCATGGCTGACAAATTTGGTGGCCTTTTATGACAGGGTGACAGCATTGGTACATAAGGGAAGAGCAACTAATGTCATCTTCCTGCTCTTGTGCAAAGCATTTGACACTCTCCTGCACAACATCCTTGTCTCTAAATTGGAAAGACATGGACTTGATGGATGGACCACTTGGTGGATAAGGAATTGGCTGGATGGTTGCACTCAGAGTTGTGGTCAGCGGCTTGATGGCCAAGTGGAGATCAGTGACAAGTGGCGTTCATCAGGGGTCATATTGGGCCCAATGCTGTTTAACATCTTTGTCGGCAATATGGACAGTGGGATTGAGTGCACCCTCAACAAGTTTGCCAATGACACCAAGCTGTGTGGAGCGATCGGCATGCTGGAGGGAAGGGATGCCATCCAAAGGGACCTGGACAGGCTTGAGAGATAGGCCCATGCAAACCTCATGAAGTTCAATCAGGCCAAGTGCAAGGTCCTGCACCTGGGTCATAGCAATCCCAAGCACAAATACAGGTTGGGCAGAGAATGGTTTAAGAGGAGCCCTGAGGAGAAAGACTTGGGGATGCCGGTGGACGAGAAACTCAACATGAGCCAGCAATGTGCGCTCGCAGCCCAGAAAGCTGTCCACATCCTGGGCTGCATTAAAAGAAGTGTGGCCAGCAGGTCGAGGGAGGTGATTCTGTCCCCCTACTCTGCTCTCGTGAGACTGCACCTGGAGTACTGTGTCCGGCTCTGGAGTCCTCACCACAAGAAGGACATGGGCCTGTTGGATTGAGTGCAGAGGAGCACCACTCCTATGAAGACAGGCTGAGAGAGATGGGGTTGTTCAGCCTGGACAAGAGAAGGCTCCAGGGAGACTCAGGATGCCCCGTGCCTGGAGGTGTTCAAGGCCAGTTGGATGGGGCTTTGAGCAACCTGGTCTAGTGGGAGGTGTTCCTGCCCAGGCCAGGGGGGTTAGAACTAGATGATCTTTAAGGTCCCTTCCAACCCAAACCATTCTATGATTCTATGTTTTTTTTGAGTATCACTTTCACATTCAGGAGGAGAATTCAACCAAACTGGATAACATAAATTTTAGTATGGAATCGCTCTCTATTTTCTGATGGTATTATCAAATGATATGCGAACTGTCCTGGGAAGCCTTTGCTTTAGAAGATCAGCATATCTGAAGAAATGTATTACTTCCTGCCCTCCCTGCCTTCTGCTAATGGTATTTAAACAATCCTGACCACCAACTAGCAAAGAAAATTTGCTTTGTCCTTTATGTGCTGTATTTATCCGTTATGAATATCCACAAAATTCAGCAGGGATTTGGCCAAAAAAGTTGTGTCATTCCTCCCAGAGAAGAAATTTGTAAATCTGGGAGGGTGGTGCTGTTTGTACAGGATCTAAAAGCAGCTTTCAGAATTTGCTAGAGAGGCTTGTGTAGCTTTAAGTAAGGAGATTATGTAAAATGCTGGCTAAATCTGAGAGCTTCAGAGGCTGTGCCTAGCAGCAGAGCTGTGTAAAAGAAATTAATACATAGCTTTTGAGATCTCCCAAAGCAAGGACTTCTTACTTAACGTATTTCGGTTTCCTTGTTTGGCCATTAGTCAACCCAACTTTCCTCGTTACATCTGCGTCAATCTTGTGTTCATCTTTCATTAATAGGTTAATATGGGCTTTCTTCTGGCTAGGATATATTTTTCCGGGTGTTTATTTATTCTCTGAGCACGAGATAGGAATGTCCTTACCCTTATATCAATGCCACTTAATTAAAAATAAAAGATTAGTATTTGAAGTGTATTTAGATGTTCATTTGAAAAGTCCCATGAAAGCAACCTCTAGTGACGGGTTGGGTTTGTTTTGGTGTTTTTCTGGGATGCCTTTACTGATTGAAAAATTGATTGTATTTTTTATCTCAGTAAAAGGCGATAAGAAAAAGGAAATTACCTTGACTTGGAATAAAAAGCTTCAGTTGAAACTTGAATAAAACTTCACAAAAATATTTCAGGTAAATTCAAGTATTTCAGTAAAAGTTTCAGTGAAGCTTTTAGACAAGAATATACAAATGACAGAAACAAAGCTGTACTGCCAAAACCTTCAGAACTTACCTTTTTTGCATTCTTTACGTGTTTGTTTAAGGACTACATTAACAATTTTCTGTAGAAAAATGCTTTGATCTTGTGTTTACTGACTTGCTTTAACCCTTTGGATATTCTGTGTGTTCTGCTTAAACTCCATGGTCATGTATATTCCTATTCAAACATTATCTGTAGCAATATGACTAATAGATGAAAATAACATGCTCGCACACAACCTGTTTAATGCCTTGCGACAGTACTAGGGTGGAAAGGGAGAGAAGAAAACTGCACTTCAGGAAGAAGGTGCCCTGTTCAGTGGCAGCTGCAGCTTTGCATACCCCCGGTGATCTCCGGGGGTGCAGCAGTGGACAGGAGAGGTGACGTGAGCAGGATTTGGGCGCTGTGTGCTTGGAAAATTGTGTGCTGCCCGAGGAAAGAAGCCCTGGCTGTTCCTGTGTGGGTGAGCAGTCATGAATTTCTCTGCCCCAGGGAGGATAAATTGAAGAATTCTTGTAAAGGGGCATAAATAGCAGAGATCCTGTTCTATTTCTTTGCTTTACAAGATTATTTTGGACTTCAAGAATTATGATTTGGAAAAGCAACTGCATGCTACTGTTTAAATTTTTGTTGTGTAACTCAGGTGATACGGCTGAGGATCACTGATGACCTGACATATCTCAGCTTATATCTTACTTGTACTGTGAGGATCAGGTTCTCACATTTCATTACTGTATTTTAGATATTTTGTTAATAAGCTACTGCACGAACTCCTGTTTTGTTGAATTCAGTTGCTTTAAAAATATACCGGCTAGAAAAATCAAATTGGGCCCAATCCTGTCTTCAATATAGCTTAAAAAAAAAAAAAAGTACTACTATTGAAATAAATGGACATCATAAGCATTCTCAATTCATTATTGAATGCAGTACATTAGAGAAGCGTGGATAGAAGAACTACCTTTTGATCATACTTCTTGAATACCAGCTTAGTTTGAGTGTACAGTCCCTTTTTTTTATTAGCTTTCATGACAAACATCAAAGAAACGAGTGATTCTATAAACTTCTATTTGTAGAAAGTGTATAGAAAGTATCCCTCATTAATGCAGAAACACTGAATCAGTTGTCAAAGAGCAGCTGTGAATTCTGGTAATTGCCTAATTAATCTAATGATACATTTTTCCTATCGTGATCAAACTAATACATTTCTGCACTGGAGTTGGATTCTGCAGCTGGGTTGTCTTTATACTGGTTTTGGATAGTGACTTTTACAATTGAAATATGCTTAGGTGTATTAATAAAGCTGAGCAAGTAAAAGCAAATTTCCAATAACTCAGTTATTCTCAGTAAATATTTGGAAATATATGATTGCAAGGATATGGGGTTTTTTTATTACTACACAACTGATAGGATTCTAATTAACCAGTGGTATTCAGTTAATTGGTGTTTCTCCTATTCATTGTTATCCTCCCCAGGCAGAGAATATACTGGGGTATTGAAATGGGAGATGGCAGTCTTGAGAGATTAAGTATTCTTCCAGCTCCAAGGGTGTCCAAACTATGTACCGGTGTTCTGGGATTATTAGCCTACTTTTATATAGTTATTCTGATATATTTTTCCTAAAATGAAAAATTTGTTTTGGTTGCTCTGATTCTAGGCAGTTCCGTAGTTGTGTGAATCACACAACTAGAGCCTCAAAGGCATCTCCCCACAAGAGCTCAGGACAAATTCATCTGCCAGTGTGCATGTGTGGGTAATCAAACTAATATAGTCTTGTTTTAAAACAAAGCAAATAATTAAACATGTACAACTTAATTCATGTGTTATTGCTAAAATATAGAACAAAAGAGAAATGACACAGTTACAAATACACTATTAATAGAAAGCCACTGTAGTCTTGTAGAGTTAACTTCATATCAGTTTCATCGTCGTTTCTGTGATTCTGTAGGAAAATTTCAGATAGTAAATGGGAATTGGAGAACAAATAAGTGGCAGCAATTTGGGATTTCTTTTATGTTGCAAACTTTTTTTTTTTCCCCTGAACTTTCTGTAAGCCCTTGAGCAGGACCAGATAGTGTATAGAAGATCCTCTTGTTTCAGGAAAAAAAAAATTAGCCAGTGATCTTTCAGTTCCTGCTGTATCTGGAGAATTGACAAATAAGAATGATTTTACACATTGAGCAGACTCTGTCACTTGAAGATGCTGTCCGCTCCCCATAGCACCCGTGGGTTAACTGTACAAGAAAAGGGATGTATGGAGACAGGTGATCTGTGACTACGGTGTTTGCTGTGTTCTCTTCCAATTGTGGCCAGTGCTTTGGGTGCCTGAAATTTAAGCAAATTTGCTGGATATTTAACAATGATTTCAACTTGTTCTGCAATTTTATTTTTTTTAAACTTGTATTAAATGCAAATGAAATGTAAGTGAAAGTATTCTTAGCCTGTACAACTATGTCTCGAAAGCTGAAGGTTGTGACTTTCAACCTGATGATGAAAGTACTGGGGACATGAGCTAAAACTTCAGTGATACGGAATTGTGAAAGAATTGACTCATTTCAATGGCTAGAGGCAACAAAAAACCCCACATGTAACTCACTCCTACTATTTCTGTAGAAATAAATGGAATTGTTTCTATGACAAGAGGAAACGCTGCTAAAACTTTTATTTTTAAAAGAGAGTAAGTCATTTATTTAACAACATATTTTTTCATGCTGAATTAATGTTCATACTATATAATACTCTCCTTGATGGCTACAAATATGTCAAAATGATTTCCCATTGTTAAACAGAAATAATTTGTTAATGCATACTGACAAGACTGCTTCAAGCAACAGGTACTTCAGTGAAATGAGAAAATTTTGGAGTAGGGAAATCTGCAGTCAAGATTAAATGATACCATTTTTTTTCTCGCTCACTAAAGAGACTACAAGTGTGTTAGGTTTAAAGGATTTCACTTCTATTTAATTTCTCTAGTCATAACCACCCACAGTGGTTCGTTCTTGATGCAAGTTTTCTGAAGGGAAGTGATATGTACTTATAACCTAAATGCAACTCTAAAGCTGTTCTTCCCTTGAAAAACTACATTTTAAGGTACAGTGAAGGTTGAGGTACATCTTGGCCTCTGTTACCATCTTTTGGTGTGAACTCTAACATTTATCTACCAATTTAAATTTTAAAATACAAAGTGGAATTTTCTGTTCTTTAACTTCCTGGCTTGTTTATTTGGAGTATATGCTTACAGGAGCAGGGAGTTATTTTTTACTGTATCTTCCCAAAGGGTGTAGTTCGGTGATGTTCTGAACTTGGTATTACTGTAAAATACTTGTGACTTGTGATGTCAGTAATGGAAAAAAAATCTAAGTAATACCAGTATGATGTATAGCAAGACTGTTAATTTTTTTGGGGGTGCTTTGGGTGGATTTTCCTTTAAGGAGGAGGAAAATAAAATTGTTACTTCTCTAGTCAGAGTTCATCTTTTTTACATATGCTTGCACAGTAGATGAATGGGTCTTTCTGCTTTTTAGAACTTTTTTGCATTGCCCTCTTTGTTTTTGCCACATCTGGGTGAAGGTGGCCTGATCTATTTTAGGTATAAAAGGAGCAGTGAAAGGATCCTTCTAGTTTGTTTTTTTTTTTCCAGGACAATTCTAGACATCTAATTTGTGCTCACCGTAGCTCCTGAAATCACATTTCTAATTTGAGCAACTCTCAGCCTTGAAAACTCTGGTGGCTTCTATAATTGAAGCCAATGCGGTACAAACCCTTTAATTCAAGTATTACAATAGCATCATATTATTTTCATTAGTATTAAGATACTGAATTTCTTCTGTTTATCCCCTGATTTCTGCACTTCAGGAAGTAATTTTGCTCAAGTTTTCGGGATTGCTTTTCGTCCAGAGCTACATTGCTAGGAACACTTACTGAGTCTATTTCTTAAGTAGAAATGAACCATATTTAGTCAGTTGTTTTCAGATACTGGTACTTTAAGGAGACTGCTCCCTACCGTGTAAGTTAGCTAAACTACATTTGAAAGTAGAAAACCTCTACTGCTCCTCCTATGTAAAGCAAAACATGGCATTGGAGAAAACTTAAAATTTATCTTTAATGTGATTGAGAAATGCTTTTTAGCTATTTTGGAGCTCTGAGCAAAATGATAGAGAGCAATATAAATGGAGCTGTTCAGAGAATGATCTGCTCTCTGCAGGAACAAAGGCGCGTAGGGAATTGTCCAAGAAGAAACTGTTGATTGAAGTTTTGGCTGCTAATCACGTTGTGTATGCTTGAATTATGCTACTAAAACCCCTTTCTGTTCAAAACCATCTGCAGGGATTGTATATTTGTAAACAAAGACAGATTAAGATAATTTATTAATTCTTTGTCTGCCATACACTCATTATTTCTACTAGAAGAAGTATCCACTTCTAAGCTCCCAGCCACATTAACCTCTGAGCACTGAAACAACGTTTTAATTGGCTTACAAGTATGAATCGGCTTTTATCCTTATATAAAACATGAATGTTTCTAAATCTAATTCATGCTAGGAAAGATAGTAACCACATGCTTTCAGGATTGAATACGATATGTTAACTTTGCTGAGTGCAGGTGTGCAGGGAGTCCTGTAATTAGGCACACTCCTTGTTCTAGCCTGCATGGCCAAAAACTTCCAGAGGTAGAGGACAAGAAGCTGGTGTGAAATGTTGTTCAGGTTATCTCTACCAGCTCTTCGCAGCAGCGTATGTACTTAATGCTCCCAAGTGAATGGCCAGGCTTTAGAATTGCAGAGTAAGTAAGTACTCTGGCTTAGCAATTAGCCATAGGAAAGTAAAGCTGTATCTTATGTGGACAGACAGATGAAAGGTTGGTTAACTGAACTTCTTCCAAGTGCCAAACGTTGAGCAGCAGAGAGGTGTCCTGTCAATACATGTTTAACACTATCAGAGAGAGAAAGTAGAGAACATCCTTTCTACCAATTACCTATTAAGTTGCAATGGAGCACCACATCTACCAAACTTGTCTAGGTCTATGAATTAGAGCATCACAGCTGAATGGTTTTATTAGATGGATGTCTAGAGTTGAAAAGATTATCCGGTTTACATATGGACTGGAAAAAATGGCTGCAGCAAAATATTGGCAATAAGGCTTTTGTCTTTTTCCTTGTCTTCCTCAAATGGAATCAGTTTCTGTGCTTTCTTTTCCATTCAGTTTAGGCTTGTGTGCTATTATTTCCTAATCCCCAATGTCATCAGAAACTTTTTGAATGTATCTATTTAAATATACTTGTATGTCTAACTGATTTTTGTAGTAAAACCTGACCTAATGTAAGTCCATAAATATCCAACTACTTAGTTTACTATGCAAAAAAATATTCTTCTAATGTATCATGAGTAAAGCTAGTAAACATTATGTATGTATATTGTGTGTGTTAGTATATGCATATGTTTATATGCACATGTGTGCATAATTGGGGTAATGTTGATAATCAGGAGATGTGTATATATTATAAAAAGGGTCCATACCGTTGCGTGAACATAGTCCACGTAGGCTCTCTATCCGACATAAGCTTACACCTATTCCTTGCATCAGCAGAGAACACAAGATTTCGCATTTGAGGGGTAGGGACAGTTTCTGAAAATGACCTGCTGAAGATGGGGAAGCCCCTTCAAGACCCTCCATTTCAAGAGCTTTGCTGTTAAGAGTTCACAGAGCTTGAAAAGTTGTTTGTAGCTACATTTTCTTGGAGATGGTAAAATAGACCTCTCCCAAGCTCTGTTGAGATGAAAGGTGTTGCAATGAGGCAGTGGTGGATGGGAACGCTCTTGATTTTCCTGGTGTACCCACAGCCTAAAATAGCAGAACTTGGTAATGAAGGGCCTGTGGCTTATTGAACTAGGAGTCTGTCTGTAGTGAGGTGATATGGGAGACTTTGTCACTTGCCTGCAAGCTGGAATTCTGTTTCTTCTCTTCCTGGCCTCTCTGAAAAATGAAAGTTGAATCCATTACAAATTACGGTTTTCAATGTATGTATGAGATTCAGAGCCAATGGTGGTAGTAATTCTGAACAAAAATAATCGGAAACTTGTGATTACCTATATGTGAAACTAGGTGAATTTTTTGTTACTCTTTTGCTACAAGTAAAAAGAGGACTGCTCTGAAAAATACTGTATTTTATGTTAGGATTTCATTGTAATTTTACATTCTTATTTTGACATTTCATGCTTCCTAATTTTTTGTTTAATATTTGAAAGTCTGACTCTTGTAATTTTTTGCCCATATTTTCCTCAGTACATGTTACAGTCCACAAAGCATATAATCTCCATCCTCTCTTGCTTGCCATGAAGTGTATTTCTCAAGACCTCTTAATACAGTAGATACTCAGTGTGCTTCAACAGACATAAATACCACCTGAAAACTAGCATAAAAATCACGTCACTGAGTGAGTAGATGTTAGCCTTCTCAGACATCCACTCAACTTTCAAGAGAGTAAAATAGCAGTGGTGTGCTGCGTGACTGTGAAACTGTTGCCAGATCAGGTTGTTTTTATTGGGGGCAGCGTTTTATTTTATGCCCTTCGTAAGAAGGGAGGTCTGCAGTGGTATCGTAGAACATGATTTCCCTTTGCTCTGCAACTAATCGTATGAAGTACAGTAGGTACTGAATAACAAACAGTCGCATTATATTTAATGTTTGGTAATAGTGGTGTTGAATGGTGTAAAAGTTAACTTCAGAGCATCTCCCTCTTTCTTTGTGTAACGTGAGTTTCTTCCAAATCATGTAAAAGGACTAGGTAGCAACTGCACCTATTTTACAGCATCTAATTAGGATTTCTATGTGTCAATGTGAAGATCCCCAGTCACAGAATGACTTTAGCACTGTGCTTTAGTTGATTGGGATGGAGAAAAATAAGGGGGAGTTGTGTGAAGGTACATATTCCCATTCCAGTTTAACTTTAATTACAGATAATGTTGAACAGCAAGTGGTTTTGTGTTAGATTGATTTACTTGGTTTGTTCATTATCACAGAAGTGTTACTCTCTGTTCTGGGGTTGGAAAGGAGGTGCAAAGGGGATTGAAGTGATTTCTTGCATACAGACTTTTTTCTTTCCCTTGAACTGTTTTCTCCATTATGCATACCAGGCACTGGTTTGACATCAAATATGTTCAGTTTACTATTAGTACTGGTTTCAATATATAGACTACTCCAGTATGCATATTTGTACATAGTTTGATGATAAATAGTTTCAGCTGAGAGTGGCTCCAGTTTCAGTCTGTGCCAGATGGGTATTTAGATAAATGCCTAAAGACTATAGTGGGAATATTTTATGAGCCGTAATTTTATGTCAGTATTGGTCACAAATATGTGTTGAAGTGAATCATGAGTTTCAGTGTTTATTCTGGAAAAGGGTTACCTAAATAAAATGTATTCTGAAATGACTTTGTAGCTTTTCTCGGCTCTGAGGACTACAGACTGATCATGTTATCCCTTTAGGGATGTAGGCACAAACACAGCTACTCTGTGTTCTTTTATGTGAAGCTTTGGGCATATATTCTTCTAGAGAAGTTATGAGTGACTTGCTTATTTCTTTGTTTCTTTCTCATAGTGACACTTATAATTTTCATTATTTGTTAACTAGCTTTATAATAAAATGTGCACATGGTTCAGAAGCTTCTAGGTTAGATAAATTCATGAAAGGTATCATTCTGGCTGTCTATTTTAGTATGACAAAAAGTACATCTTAAAGTACTCCTGCAATCTGCATATTTGTTTTGTAGCTGTTGCCTTGTTTGGTAAAGTAAACAAATGTTCTTTCAGGGTTAGGGATTAATGGTAAGGAATCATATGACAGCAGAGCATGCACCTGGAGGGAACAGATCAAGAGAAGTGTCAGGCAACCACCTGCGCTTAGTCAAGTTGCAAGTTAAATCATGAACATTGAGTTGAGTTGTAGATTTTGCTGATGTTTGGGAGAATGGTCCTACCTGATAAATACTTTCTTGATTTAATGAGACTTTGATAAGATTAAAAGGTTTTAACTTTATTTTTTATTATTAATAGTTGTGTTTTTAAATATGAAATTACAGGGATTTTACTGAGCCTTAAGAAAGGCTAGTAAATATATAAGGCAGTATGATGAGCTTGTAGGTGTGCACTCTTATGGAGGCATGCAGTGAATGTCCACACAGTAGACTGTTAGAATCATAGAATCATTTTGGTTGGAAGAGAACTTTAAGATCAGCAACAACCAACTGCTATAGAGGCCAAGTGCAAGACCTGGCCCTTGGCCTTGTTGAACCTCACACCATTGGCCTTGGCCCATTGATACAGCCTGTCCAGATTCCTCTGCAGATCCTTTCTGCCCTCAAGCAGATGACACTCCTGCCTAACTTGGTGTTGTCTGCAAACTTATTGAAGGTACACTTGATCCCCGCATCCAGGTTGTTGATAAAGATATTAATAGAGAATGGGCCCTAATACTGAGCCCTGGGGAACACCAATTGTAACTGGCCACCAACTGGATTGTCCTGGTTTGAGGTAAAACAGAACCAATTTTCTGGTTTGTAATTTTACTTTTTAGCTGGGCCTCTTCTAACTGACCAAAGTCTGAAATTAACAGCGTATTGTTCAGAAACTGTTCACTCTCAGGGTGGTAAGACCTGATTATACCAAGGAACGGTGTGCACAGAGCCTCTTGCTTATAGTTATTGCTATAAAAACCAAGGTCAGCTAACTTTGCTGTTTGCCCCATTAGAGGGTCGGAAGCGGAGAAGCGTAGAGGGGTCCCACCTGCAGGGAGGAGCAGATGGGACAGGTGACCCAAAACTGACCAACAGGGTATTCCATCCCATATGCATCACACTCAGTATAAAAGCTGAGGGGTCAAAAGGAGAAGGCTGCTCTGGCTCATTTTTTCTTCAATGGCCAACGTCTGGGGAGGACCCTGTCTGTTCGTCTGCCTTTGATCCCGATCCGAGCATTCCTGACCCTAGTTCTGGAATTCAGCTCCTGTCCCTCGCTGACTCCAGTCTGGGACTTTCCCCGTGTCTGCTGGTGACACGATCGTCATCCTGGGAGCTGGATACAGTTTTGTATATATTGTATACTTTTTTCTTTAATTTTTATTATGCTATTATTATTTACTATTTTCTCATTTATTATTATTTTCATGAAAGTAGTTTAGTTCTTTTTCTAAACTTGTAAATCCTTCTTATCTCTTCCTTTCCTCTCTGAGGAGCGCAGGGGAGGGGGGCCATCTGTCGTTCTGATTGGCCAATCTGGCCAAAACCACAACATGGATTTAACTCCATTCAGCAAAACTCTTTGGGCCTGGCTATCCAGACATTTTTTAACCCAGCAAAGCATACGCTTATTCAAGCCATGAGCAGCTGGTTTCTTCAGGAAAATGCTGTGGGAAATGGTGTCAAAGTTGTTAGCAAGCAAACAACGAGTTGTGTTGTGGTTTGCTATTTTTTTTCTCCAATAGAGAAAACACTTCTTAAATGGATGTTTTCCTCTATGCAGACATTGTTTAATAAATAGTGAAAATTGGAAAGGTTCCTCTCTATGGCCAGCTAATGGAAAACGTTGAAAAACAGCAAGTATCTCTTCCTCCCCTGCCTGTTCTGTACTGAAGTTAGCCCCTGAGCTTCTAGCAGAAAGCAGCCCTTGTTCTCAGAAAAGTACTATGGCTGTGCCTGATTTCTGTAAGATTAAAGTGGAAAGGAGGCTTATTTTACGTTTTTTAATAACTTTGTTGTGTTCTTTATAGGGACTGATAAATATTTGCTTCAAAGGATATGTACCAAGCTAACAAGTGTCTTTATTCTGTGTTCATACTCTTTGTTTAGCTGGATGTTTGTCATAGACCTGGAAGCTCACAAAAGTAATTAATTTACTGTCCTGGTATGACCTACTGTACAGGGTTGTGCAATGTTGTCAGAGGGTTGTGTACCATTTTTATTAGGCCAATCCCGTGCCTGATACTGTATAATAAAATCAAAAGTTTTCGCTGTGGGAGACCACAGTCTATTGGGCAGCTTTGAAAGGGTAACTCACTAAAAGAAACAAATCTTAAGAACTGATGATATAATGCAAAATGCTGTTGGCCTGATTGACTGGGATGTGAAATGATAGAAAACTGGCATGAGACAAAACACTTGCTACGTAGGCAGAATGGCAGAGGGATCCAGCACAAACCTGTGAGACCAGACAGAGGTTTCTATCACAAGAATTTGCCTGGAAACATTCTCCTCATCTGAACATGCACAAGTACCACTCTCCCCATTTTCAGGAATGAAAGCAAACTCGATCTAAAGTGATAGTCCTGCATGCTGATAGATGATGTTAGAAGGCAGGTTGATGATTGTGCTAGATACAATAGAAGAATGTGGAGATGCTATTTGTTAATTAGTTCCTCTTTACTCCTTTTTATGTTTGTAGCCATTTGCAGTTCATAAAAGTACGTTAACCTGGTAAACATTTGGTTTGGCCTGTTAATGTGTTTCTCTTCCAGTATGTTAGAAATTCTGCTCTTTACGTTATCTGTTGTAGTAGATGTCTTTGTTATTGAATAATAAGTTATGAGCTTAACATCTCACTCACAGCGAGGTCTGAGAGACTGTTTAAAGTATATCCTATTTTTTGATGTTGTACATTGATTTGATCTTGAAGCTGAGGCTACTTTATTTAAAATGGAGTAGAAAAAAACCTGTTCTAAGCTCTGCAGATACTATTATCCCTGAGGTGACAAGTTGTTAGCAATGTAATAAATAGAGTGGAATTACAATAGACTTAGTGTAATTGGAACTTCAGACAGGCAAGAATCTAAAAGAGCCTTTTTTCCAATCCACTGTCAATTTTGACAGTCGATTGACAAACAGGGGTCCCATAAAGTTAGGATGAGCAAACATCAGAGCTCATTATGTTTCCTGTTTCTAAGGCATGACAGTTTGGATGGAACCAGCATTTTAAAAAACAGGGCACACTTGAAGCAGTTGCAATAATTGTAAATACAAATTCAATCTATGGCAATAAAGGGCAGACATATCCATGGTCCTCCAAGTGTCTGCTTAGTGGCATTGTCTGCAATTCCCACATAAAATAGCTTTGGTCAGTCCTTACCCTGTCTGCATATGTGTTTGTCCTCCTTCATGAGGACTGAAGATAGTCTGTGGGTCTACTACTGGGGCTCTGGCCCATTGACCATGATTATTATAACCGCAGTTCATCAGGTTGCACAAAACTAATCTGAAAAAAAAACCTGTTGACTCATTATGTGTCTCTAGGAAAAGCCATTGGTCTCTTTGGGTTTATTATCAAGTCAACACAGCCTGGTAGCAGAAAAGATGAGATTTCCAGTAACTAAAAAGCAGGTGTATTCCTTTAAAGACTACCTTGTCATTAGATTTAAAATACCCCCATTTAATCATAAGTGTGTATTTTGTGGCAGCTCGCTTCTCTCTTGCTGCTGTGGGCAGGGGGAATCTGTGATGGGATGTTCTCGGATCACTGTTCAGGAGCCTGTCTTACAGCTAACCGGGCTGCACAGCATTTTCCTCACTGATAATAAAGCTCCTACTGACTTCCCTGAGAGCAGTTCTTCCCTATAGCAATTGTCATGGTTATTAAATAGCTGGTCTACAATAAACTCTGATTCTGAATGTCAAGCTATTCAAACACTGTATAATCACCATTTTGGGGATAACAAACTTTCTTTCGTAAGTGCTACTTGTGACATGTTAATTTCAAAAGTAATAATACCCACAGGGTAAGTGTGTAAATCATCACTTTGCAGATGCAGTTTTTACATTAAGACAATTGGTCAAAGCAAAAATAACAGATTAATTAGCAGATATGTAAGCCTTCAGTTAAATGCTGTGTGGTTCTTTTCGTTCCAGGAAATAGGCTTTTATTGCTTGTAGCTCTAGAGAATATTCATCTTTGTATTGTTTTTTTTTTTTTTTAATCTTACTAATAAAGGAGTTTGGGTTGCTTAACATATTCTCAGGAGTCCATGCTCCAAACTTTGCCCTCCAGTTGGTATTACGGTATCGGTAATTGCTGCCTCATGTTAACATTTATTTAAAGCTGCTGATTTAACATTTAAAATTTCTGAGGTTAATGGATCTGTGAATACAGATCCATTAACCTCAATAAAAACAAATGGGACCTTTAGTGAACTAAAATAAGTGCAGATCAAGGATACACTTTCACTAATACTTACTGATAGCATTTAGATTGTACTGTTAAAATGTCAGGTCATAAAAAGGGCTAGTAATGTAGTAATATTCAAGGTGAATTTCAGTGTTTCAGTCACTTCTGTGACCCAAGATAGGATAGTTTAAAATCGAGCAAGCTCAGTGTTCTAATTGCAAGATATTCTGGATGGATTGCTATGTAAATGGTATGTTATTGGGGCTGAGCTGGGTTTACTTAAGAATGAAATTGGTTTGTATGCACATTTATCTAATGAGCAAATTATGATAGTGTAGGCAAATGACAAACATTTACCTTTCTTTACATAGAAATTGACTTCTAACTTCCAGTACAGGAGAGATCCCTTCCAATCCAAACCATTCAATGATTCTATGAAATGAATAAATAAATAAGACAATGTATTTCCTTAGAATTGCTTTACGTTAGCCCTTGTATTTAATCTAACATTGCTGTAAGAAAATACAGAGATCTAGAAACACCATTTAGAAAAAAGAAACATCGCTTCCTCAGTTCATCTCCTTACAATTCAAATTAACCCACTATATTTTGTTTGGGTTTTTTAATATGAATATTGATTAGCCTGTACACATCACAACAAACAGGTATGTATTAAAATTCTCAAAAGAAACAAAACTAAAACAATAAATCTCAGTGACAAGTTCACAGATGTCACAGAGTAATAGCTTTCCAAGGTGTAAGTGTATAACAAACTAAACTATAGTTGTCAAACAGAAGAGAGATACAGCTGAATATTGATATTTCTTGTGAATAGTTTAGATATACTGTCATAATATGTGTTTTGATAAATAAAGCCCCAAACTGTTTAAGAATAGAGAAAAGCCATTTTTAAAGTACTTCTCTATTTAGCAAAATAGACAATGTCAGTTTTCTGCTGCTGTGATTTTGTTTCAACTCTACTAAACATCAAGTAGATTGGATTCTCATGTTGGAAACCAGAATGCATCACTGTGTGAATAGAAATGCATTACTCTGTGAATTGGAATGAATTAGGCACACTCTATTGCCCTGTTGTCCTGTCATGTTTCTGACTTTCTAAAAATGGTTCTCGTGAGAATTTACTATTAAATCTGGGACAACACTTTAAACAAAATTTACTGGAGTCTTTCATCTGTTAAATTTCGTTATAAGTAATGTTAGTTCTTTTTAACAGTGGAAATATGTTTGTTTTCTCTGAAAGTTACACTTAAAGCATTCACCAGTTTGGCTGGTGTGAATGAACCTTAGAAATGTTTTCTTTTAAGCAGTTAATCTCTGGCATTAAAATCTGCAACTGCAGTCTCCTTTTTGAAAGGTAGGATTTTTAAATCTCCTTTTTGAAAGGTTAGGATTTTTTTATGCAAAATGTTATTACTAGGATATTCCAGTGTTTCTTTTGAATTGGATATCTAGCTTTCTTTTAAAAAATCTTGCCCTAAATTATAAATTCAGGAGCCATGAGCACAGTTTCCAAATGTATTATTGGAGCTATATTCTCTCTAAGAATATTTGAGACATCAGCTAAATCTTTTTCACTACCTTGGAATAAAACCTCATGAATATCTACTTTGCATTTAAAAATAAGTGGTCTTACGTATACCTCTTTACTTAATGGTGTGGTCGTGACAAGAACGTTTTGAAGAAATAGTTAATAGAATGTCCATGCCATGGAGTTTTATCCAGAATGGCAAAGTGTTTAAAGAGAAGGAATACTTTCTGGCAGGTGGCCTGTGGTGTTTTCTCCTCTGATATGTGTCTGTTCTATAGCCATATCTATTCTGTTTCATTTTCCAACAGTCTTTCTGTGACTCAAATCTGCTAATAACGTACAGCAGCAGGGTAATATACTTACCATTCTACTTTGTTACTCTTTTATTAATGGACTGTACTGATGAGAAGACCTGTTATTGATTATAGTATATTGGCCCTGGTTCAGCTAAGTGCTTCAGCACATTTCTGACTTTAAGTGGAAAAGTGTATTAAGTACCATTAGAGTACTGACAGTCAGATTGAGGTACAGTCCAAGAATCATACTGAACTGCATTTTTTTTTTTTAAAAAATTAAGGAGAAATACAGAAGACAAGCACATCACGCTACATCACAACATAATATTAGTCTTTTATCTTACAAAATGTGTGAGTCTCATTAATTGGGGATCTCTCTAGATTACCCTGTGTTACAGGCACCTACTCTGTTGTAAGAAAGCATTTACATACAGTGTTATGTATAAACTCTTGGTTGCCTTTTCTTGGCTAAAGGTAAAATCTGGAGCAGGCTGGAGCAGGCCATCCTAGGGAATATTTTATTAACGCTTGGTAGTAACAATCTCAGTAGTTGCTACAGTATTTATTTTATATCGTTCATCCTTTTACAGATCATCCGTTCCTATATTGTATTTCATGGGGTTTTGTTGTTGTTATTTCTCACCAATAAGTGGACATTCATCTTCCATGTCCCCTGTTTCCCAGAACATTGCTTAATATTCATTGCCAAACTCACAAAGACTTTCTTCTTGTACTTGATTAAATGCGACTATGAAATCATAGTCTGGCAGGCCATTTTGAACCAATACTGGAGAAAAAGGTACTGTGCTTATCAGGGACATAATAATAATAACAACTTATCTTTTAACTTTCAAAATCTATAGTATGTACTTGACATGTGGAGTGTTTTTGAGTGATATCATCTTTGTAGAAGAGTACTTCAGATACATAATGCCATAAATTCTGTAGAGATCATTTCTGTCATGTCAGTCGGCACAGATGGAGTTGCGCATTTTCCAGGTCACCTGAAAATTTTGCTTCAGAGTTTAAGTCCTAGCATCAGGAATATCCTTCCCCTGTTTTGAGTTGAAGGCCAGAGACCATGTAGTAAGGACTCAAAACCTGTGACAGATCTTCTGTATTTTCTGTATTAAAAAAAAAAACAAACAAAAAACCCTGAAACAAAACAAACCCCACCCAAAACCTACATCCATCCCAGAAACTGAACTGTATTCACTTATGCACTTAGATATATCAATGAACAGTATGATATGCATGAAAATTTATTTTTCTTCAAAACTGAAAAAAAAAAAAAGGAAATTCTGATGTTCAGTCACTGAATATCTCTGTTAATTATAAGCTTTGTTTCTTTTTCTTTATTGTCTTTGATTATTATGGTATAGTATGTGTTATCAGCACTATGGTAGCAGAATGCAGCACAAAGCGTAGATTTACAAGGTGTCTAATCCTTTCAGTGACAGATCTGTTTCCCAAAAGTATTGTGACAGATATTTCTCTAAGGATTTTTGGTACATTTGTCTGACTCTGAGGCCCTCTGTTAAAGGACAGAATCCCTGTGTACTTTACAAGCTTTGAGCATGACTTGTGGAATTCGTCTTCCTTTGTCATACGGAATTGTGGAGTAACCTCTAAGGAGTCTGTATATAGAGGTGTCCTGGAGCGTATTTGAATCATTGTGGTTTGAGTTTTTTTAGAAGATACTCCATCCTTGTTTTAATTTCAAAAAAAACCAAAAAGAATCCCAGTTATTTCTTGAGTTTAAATGGAATTTCTTGTATTTCAGTTTGTGCCCATTGTCTCTTGCCCTTTCACTTATCCACTCATTTATTTTGTGTCTATCTAAATCAGGTTAATTTGGCAATTATAGTGATGTATAGTGTAGCTTTATTTCAAGAATGCTGTTGAACTTTTTTTATTATTTTATATTTTAACACAGAGGGGAGGCAGAATGAAAGTCTGTGTGGCAGTTGTTCAGGGAGAGTTTCCTTGTACCTGTGATGAGTGCATGGTATGTGTATGTTACTGTAGTTATGCATCTTGTCTGTTTTGTTGTTGTGGTTTTCAATCATAAAAAGCAATAGTGAACCATAAGAGGTTTAGACTGTGGGATATCTGATGGTCTTTTATCAAAAATATCCAAACACTGACTGGATATTAACAAGAAGCCTTTTTCTTTTATTTTCCTGAAAGCTATTTAAAGAAACGCAAGGCTTTTCATTTACTGAAATTTCATACATTGTTTGGATGTGCGTGCGCGCACAACACCCCCCACCCCCCCACCCCCCCCCCCACCCCCCCCACCCCCCCCACCCCCCCACCCCCCGCAACAAAAAGAAACCAGGGGAAAAAAACCCACAACCCAAAACCAAACAAACCAGTTTGGAAATAATCAGATACTCTGCATATGAAATGTATCAGAAGTTTGATTACTTCAAATGCCTAGAACTGTGACCCATTATTCCTTTAACAAGATTTAGTGAAGCACAATTTAGTTAGTGAATAGGAGATTTTGTACAAATTGCTACCACCAAGCTGAAAGCGTGCTCAAGTGTGAAAATATGTTGTAATGAGTTTTGGCTTTGTAGCTTCAGTCTACAATCTTCATTTGTCTCATGTTAAAAATAATGGTAAGATTGGAGGATATTTTTTTAAATATTAAACTTCTTAAAAAAAGTCTGAAATCTCTCTTTATTCCCATTAGTCTGTGACTATAATACATAATGCAGAAGTAAAAACCATGTTTTCTTCCACATCTTTCAATATGTGAAACTTTTAAGTGTAATTCACCACAATGCAAACAGTATATTAATAGTATAGGCTGCTAGAGAGTTTGTCTTCTGTGAAACAGATGGGATATTAGAGATAAGATTATCTGCCCCAACAGTGCTTTAAAATCTCCAGTATTTTGTGGATTTTTTTTTTTCATCCAGAAGGAGGGTCTCCTTGCCCAGCTCTGGCTGATAATCCACTCAAAGATGGGAACTCTGAAATGCAGATACGCGAGTTAGCTGAAAATCCCTGTTTCCATTTTTTAATTTCATTCAATTCAGATTCTGCATATTCCGAAACATTGAAAACAATCTTTCCTTTATGTAGATTAGTGAACAAAGAGTATGTTGTCATATTTTCCTGGAGCTGCACCCAACTTCTAAAATAGCCTATAGTTTCTGTTTGTCCAGTGATGATGCTGTATTGTCTGTGAAGTGTGCGACCCCATCTCTAAGGTACAAGTACCACAATGTACTGGTCTCTTTGTCATTGTTTTTTAGTTATAATGGATTAAAGAGCTGTGGAAGCTCAGCAGAAAGCTTTGAATGCTCATCTGCACACCAAGCAGTGATGTGATCAACATAGAAACACAACGTGTGTTGAGTGACTACAGCAACACATTCACAGCAACAACTGTAGCTTGTGAATGAATTTCTGGTCTTGGTATTTGGAGATTCGCTTCTTGCTACATTGCCGTGTTAGATTTTGCTCTCTTTATGGGCTTGAAAGGCTTTCTGGTCTGAAGGGCCTATCTCTAACCACTGTCTTTCCAGGTATTTCATGGAGTGTGAGCTTGGGTTTGCTATCACTCAGGCTTGATTTAGGACCCGTGCATTATATTTAGTCTTTTATTTATCTGTTGTTTTGGATTGTAATGACTGTAATTGAAGTACCTAATTCCAAAAGAGGTTATTAAGTAAATAAATTAATCAGATTGCATTTCATGGTAGTATAATCAAGATGATATTTCTCTACTAAAGTATTATCATTTTATAAATAGTTCATGATATCTGACTGTTTACATATATATTCATGAATATATTAACATTCAGGAAAAGTATTTCAACAGAATTCTTAAGTAGTCTATTTTCCATCTTCTTTTTTCTTTTTTTTTTTTTTAAGGTTGTGTAACATAACAATAACATACTATTTTATATACTTTTATTTGTCTTCCAGAACGCATGAATACACTATAAACAGTTACGGAAAAGTGAAACCCTGTTCTTAAAAAAAAGCCCCTCTTGATATTATATACGCTGGTTTTTATATTTCACAACTCACTGAACATCCTGGACTTCACTATCTTATGTAAAGAGAATAACAGATTATAGGCTTATTTATTACCATTTCATTTTTTTATGATCTCACAAACAAGCTCAGCAGCCTTCCTTCTCCTCCTCCACAAGCTGTGGTAACTAAATAAAACTAAGCTTGTAATTCATCCCCTTTTATTTAAAATGTTTCAGCAAAAATACCTGTATTAGCCTTCTGTCTGCCATACAACATAAGCAGAACAGAAGCTGGGTAGTGTGTAAACTACATGCTAATGATTAAAAAACAAACAAGAAAAGCTGAAATTCAGCAGTGGTTCTTTTCTTCACCCTTTTCATAATCAAATAGAATTGAATGCTGACATGTTGAGAATAATTAAGCAGTAAAAGTAATTGGTTATGGTAGACACTGCATGAGAAGCTTTTTCAAATACAACTGAGTAAGTGTGTATTGGCATAGACCATCAAGGGTATTTCTGGTCTGTCTTGGTTGAAATAACACAATTGTATTCATTTTAACCTGTCCAGAGGATGCAGAGCTTCAGCTGGTATAAATCAGTACAGCTTCTCTAAACTCACCAGATGACTGTTACTGTAAACAATGAAGCTAAGCATATACACCCACTGTGACAATTGTTCCCTAGTATCTCTTTTCTTTAAACAGACAGAACACAGTGCCGTTTTGAGAAATGGAAACCGAAGTTTGGAAATAAGGTGCAGTTAGTATTGCCATTTGTTAATTGCAATCTGTGTGAATGGCATCTTATTCTACACAGTGTTACTAAGTAGATGTGCTTGATAATTTTTCTGCAAATCTTTCTTAGGTGGTTCATCCTCATATTTGGTATTTGGCATGAGCTGAGCTGCTAATGCTGACAGCGTACCGGCAACTTGCTTTGGTGGATAGTCTCAGACTGGGTGAATTCTATTTCTGTTAGGCTTTCTATTTCTCTTCCTCTTCAGAACATCTAAACCTATCACTTGTCTTTGCTAATTTAAAACTTACCTTTTAAAGAGTAGTCTTCAGCATTTCCAGTATCAGGCTTCTGCATCATTTGAGCTTTGTACCCACCTATGAACTCTATTCTAGAAATCTGAGGAGTCTGTCTGAGCATACTTGTATCTTTGGTGCTTTGCTGAATATTGGTCAGTAAATAAAATAAATTGCTACAACTTCAGTTCTCTGCAGACGCTAAACTGTAATTGATGCTAAAGGAAAAAAGTCAGTGTGGAACTGTCTTTTTAGAAGACCTCTCTTACTGTCTGTGGCTGGGAGGGAGATGCAAATGGAAGGAAGGAATGCATCTAAAATCGATACTCAAAGTCATTGGGAGAGCTGTTTGTGCTTCTCGTACGGTACATTCTTAAGATAACCGTAGAATCACTCAGGTTGTTGAAATAAGACAGTGATTAAAACGGATAGGTTGTATCCAAACTTGTCTCACTGAAGGAACCAGAGACGCATAGGCTTTCATGGGAAACAGTAAGCTCTGTTCCAGAATTGAAGAACATGTCAGAATAGGAGGACTTTCAGGCTTGCACAACCTCATGTGTTTCATCAGGTTCTACTTGTGAATGAGCTCAAGCACTAATCCTGAGTTCATAAAAACCTGTATTAAAACATAAGAACATATACGTTGTGGAACATCTATGTGAAAATGCTGAACAGAGGCTCTTTCGGTGTTCTTTATGTAGAAGATTTTTAGAATTTCAAATGAACTCTACTCAGCTTTTATCTCAATTTTAATTTTTTTACTCTTTCCGTAAGTAGCAAAGAGGGTAACCTGATCACAAAGGCCCAGCTGTCCTGAAATTTGAGTCCTGCTGAAGAGATAATATAAAATTAGGGCTTGTTTCCTGGATGGGAGAATAAATCAAGAATATTATAGCTAGCCTTTTGTCTCCTTTGAATAATGAAAAAAAGAAAAACAAAGAAACAAACCACCACTGAATTAGTGAATTCATATTATTTCACCAGAGATAATGTATAGTGAAGTACTGTGGGACAAATATTTAAAGACCTCTAGATATTTAAAATTACTCCAAAATACTTTCTGTTAAGTTTTCAAAGTACATAGTTGCCTAAGCCCATGGAAATTTATGGAAATTAATAGCTGTGAGTTTTGAAAATCTTACTTGCTGCTCATCTGGTGGTTGCCTAATACCTTAAAAATCTGATTCTATCATAATATTCAAAGAAGAAATATCTATTAAACAATCACTGATAGACTAAACTTTAAATGAAAGGTAATTGTTTTCGAATATCTTTTTTTTTTTTTCATTTCAATGGCTTTTTGTGCTAGTTTGTAGACTATTGTCTTTATAGATGTCAAATAGCATAAAAAGAAAAATGCATCCCATTCCTGATAGTGTAATACATTTACAGAGAAATCTGGAGTTCAGATTTCTGTTTATTTAAGGGCTTTCAGTTATTCCAGCATTAGAAAAAGTATTTTAAACTTTTAAACTTGCCCCAAAAACTAAAAGAAAAACCACTGAGACAACGCAAAAAAAATAAATATCAACATTGGGACATTTCCATGATGATTAGTAATCTGCATAGCCCAAGTGCTTCTCCCCCCCTACCTCTTCCAATCCGTACATCTTATGTTCTGTATCCTTCACATACTTTTAGTTCTTTAAAAGAAGCTGATGTGGAGTGAACATTCAATCCATTTTGCTATTACCTTTATGAAAGCTACAGTGCACCTTGAGAAGAGCATGCCTGACCCAATTTGATCTTTCATTTCTAACACCATCGCTTGCTGACTTTCTAAAGGATACTCAAGAAAGGCTTATTAGCAGATGTTATCACCGGAATCACCTTTTCTGAAATAAGGAATGACAGGACCATCTGTTCATTTGTTGCTTGATAACCTAAGCTTCCGTGTTGTCCTGGAAATCCTGCTGATAGATCCATCTCCATGTGGTCACATAGCATTGATCTGTTTGGAGTGGATTTTTGTGGAGCAGGACAGAAAAAAAATGGAAAACAGAAATGCTATTTTAAAGAGCAAATAGCAAAGGCTCCTGTACAGCATGGGTAGAATTTTCAGTAGAACCTAAGTGAAATAGTACCACAAATCCCATTGACTTGAAATGAAGGACAATGAAGCGGTGAACCTGTACTTGAAGCTTATGGAAATTATACCTCATATTGATTTCTATAGCTGAAGGATGTGTATACCACTGATTAGTGAAGAACTTGAATGCTGCTGATAAGTGTATAGAAAAACAAGCACTAAGGCTTAGAAATTCTCTGAAAAAACAAAACAAATGATGAAATCTCTTTAGGGAAGTAATTGACCTTTTTAAATTATAAGCTCTAGAGTAGGAAGATTTAAGAGTACTAATTTGCAGTGAAGCAGGTGTGACAGCATAGCTGATAGCTTTTTACAGATAACGGTGTGTGAAGTCTAAGCAGTCTATAATGTTTAGTAATGAATATATAATAGAGATGTCAGTAATCCACATCTAGAAAAATTTAAGTGTGGTTTAAAATTACTATAATGGCATTTGTAGTTACCTAAATCTTTAGTGACTGCCATAGTCAATGGTTATAGTTGTATACAGTTTTGAAAAAAAAAAAAAACCAAAAAAAAACCAAACAAACAAACCAGTGACAAATTACATCTACTTGGTAATATTTACATGTTTAAATTTATTTGGTGAAGTACAAAGCGATATAAAAGTAGCTTGTGCGTGGAGGTGGCTTTGTTGGATGCCCTATGCTGAGGGAGCATATATTTTGTCTATGTATTAATTCCCATATATATTGGGAGTTAAGTGTGGGCTTTACCCTTTATTGAGTCAAGGAACTGTAGATTAATCAGTGAAGAGCAAGAAACAACATCTAGTCCAACAAAGCAACAGTTGCTTCTTCAAGGAAGTGGAAGGGAAAATAAGAAAGAACTGACATTTGGGGAGAAATCCCGGATAACATGTCTGTTGGAGAAATTAGTATAGCAATTCAGCTGCAATAAGAGCAAGAATATCCTGTGGGATATTATATAGATATAAAGAGATAAATTGCAGGTTTTCTTTCATTTCCTCCCTTATGCATTTTTAAACATTTAACTGTATTATTTCATTATTGTAAACAGACTAGAAGCTTATTTACTTTGTGGTTTATCTTTCTTAATCTCAGATCTGATGGTTTAATGGAGGAGAGAAAAAAGAGACAAAGAAAACCCAATTGTGTGATAACTCAATTAAATGGAGTAGGGTAACGTATTACTATCAGTACAGCCCCTCAACACATTTTCCACTATTAAAAAAGTAACGAAATTCCATCAAAGTGAGGCTGCACCTGTATTTTCAATTAATTATTTTACAGGCTAATTTTTGTAACACTTAACACTTGACCCAAAGAATGCCTGCTTGGCCAGCTTATGAGTAATCAGTAGGATTAACTCTTGTTTAAAAATGTTGCCTGAAAACACATAACAATACACATGGAGACTTGTCAGGACATTCCTAGAAAAAGCTTAAACGAAGTTGTTAGTCTAGTATTATTCTCAATAGTCAGGGCAGGGGAGGTAAAGGAAGGAAATTCCTTTGCCCAACAGGAGTTTATTTTCTGCCTGGGCCTTAAAATTGCACTGTAAACTCTGCATTTGTTCTTTTGTTTACAGTAAGCTTTTGAAATTATCAGACTTTGAGAGCACTCCCCAGTAAATGTGAATAGCAGTATTTAAGTTAACGTACTGGAGGATATGCAGAGCTAATGAGCACCCTCCTTTTACAGGATAGTGTGGGAAGGCGAAGGAGTCATCATGAAATAAACAATTGTGAAACAGCTTGCGTAAATATGCTACCTGCTATCTTTCTCCAAACAGTGACTCTCTAAAAATAAATATACTAAATTTTTTTCCTTAACTCCAGATGTTATTACTACATAACTATCCAGGCTATTGGGTTTTATTTGTGTGTTTTTATTTAAAGCATTTGAGGATGTTCTCAGCCCTCTTTAAAAAAACATGATTGGCAAAGTTGGTCCCCTTTTCCACTCCTGGGGCAAGGATACACCTGGGGTTTTTTTGTTTGTTGGTTTTTTTGGGGCTTTTCTCCTAATGAAATTTTTTTTTTTTTGGAAGGAAGTTCTCTAAAAAATGTGCAAGTTTCCTGCATTTTGACAGTTTAGACATTTAGTTTAGTGTGTCATAACCAGTATTTTATAGCTAGGTAGGTGATGATTGCAGGGAAAATACTTTAAAGGAAGTGCTTTATTGTGTATGAACTGTCATAGTTTGTTTGGAATCTTTATATCCTTCCACTTTTGAATTGCTAAGATTAGGGAAATAGGCTTAAAGAAAAGCACACTGTCATTCTGTGGGTACTCCTATATCCGCTCTGCATTAGCACCACAAAACCAAGATTTCTTATTTGTTACGCCCTTAGATTATGTCACACTTAAAAAGCATCTACTTGTGCAAAAATTTTCTAAGTCCGTCTATTGCTCGCACTTCCATGATAAGAGTTTTGGGTTGTTGGTGTTTTTTTTTTTTTTCTTCCTCTGTTTAGTTCAGACTGCGTGCTGTTTCAACTTGCCTGTGTATCCTTGAGTTAATGTACCTATTTCATCTTAAATTCTTGTGGCAGTGTCAGCTAATAGCATCAGCTAAAAGCATTAAGCGCATCTATAATGGATTTATTTGATGTCTTCCTTTAGAAAGGAGGAACGATATCTCAAAGAAGCAACAGTTTTCATTTACAACATTTGCTTCTCTGTGAACTTCTGTCACTTGACTCCATAGCTTGGAGCTAGATTTACCACCAGTGGAGCATGTAGGGAAATGAGGAGTATTTGTAGGAAAGGCTAAGGTTTCATTAGTTTTCTGTTTCAGAAATAACATTTGAAATATGTAGGAATATCCCATTTGACTATTTGTAATTAAAACATTCCTCTATTCATGTTGAAACGACTTGGTATGATATGATGGTAATCTGCAGTATTACAAATAACCAAGTTCGAAACAAAAATGAAGTCTTCGGAGTCACTCAGTTGTGTGTGTGTGTTTTCTGATTTATTTTTTTTTTGTCCCTGAGTTCAGGATAAAAAAATATTCTATATGCCAAAAATGTCCAGAGACACAAAAACTTTTTCTTGTTAACCTTCATTTGGCAACATTATTAATAATCATCATCATTTCTAATGCTGAACATAAGATAGAATGTGGCTCAGAATGCTGTGGCAAACGACATCAAAGAAAGCTTGATAACATAGCAATTACTTCTAGTTAAAATGATCTCTGTGCATCTACTTTTCAATCAATATGCTGTTATGCAAATTATCAGTGTGTAAATTGTTACTCTAAACTGACTTGGAATTTTTAGTAAGATGTAAAGAACATTAGGGTAACTCCCTCCATGCAATCTCATGTTAAGAATGAACTATTCCTACAGTTAGTAGGATGAAGGTATATTGGCCCATATATCTCCAACAGAGCCTTGACACATGCCACCCGGCCTTTAATGTACAACTGGGAATATAGGAATATACTTGCCAAAATGTGTTTAGAGGAAGATGTCCAAGTCTCTCAAAAAGGATAGGCTGGGTTTCAGGTGTACTTACCTGTAACCTGTGTGAACGCGTTAGCTGGTAACTGATCATGCGTGTGTTTCTAACCCACTGAAGCTGCAAAGAAATAACTATATTCTGTTTGTGTTCTGACAAAGTAAGCCTTTCATGGTTTATATTAGAGGACAATAGTTCTCTTTTTTGACAGACTGGTAGGGCTTTCACTCAAAACCTGGCATAGTTTTCTTTCTGTACATTGACTTTACCCATGCTATGCAATTTTTTTCTGTGATCGTTCTGCACAGCTTTGCTTATTTTTGTACACATAGTCCCCCGTATTGCTGCTTGTCAGCACACTTTTACTTTTGCTTTTCCTGTTTTATCTAATTTCATTTTGTCTCTTCGTATAATTGGAGCATAAGTCCTTTAATATAGAGCCTTTTTGTGGAATTTGAAGAAGCAGCAATGGTGAAATGGTCGGTGAGTGTGTCTCCAATGAATAACGAACTTGCCAAAAATGGCTATTTGAAAGAATCAAAAATTTCAGATGAGTTTGGTGAAAAGGTTTCAACTGGAGAAAAGGAAGTTCTCAGTGGTGTGCTCCCAGGTAGAATTTGAGGATAAATTCCGGTAGCCTCTGGCATTGCTACTTTCAGGAAGGAGTTTTTTCTTTAATTCTTGTCTGTGCCTTAGCTTCTGAGAAGAGAGGGGTTGGACATTTGTGTCTTTGTAGTTTGTTTGCAAAATGGAGACAATTTTGGATTTTTTTCCCCCATATCTTTCATATTTGTCTGTTCAGCTAGTGAGAACCCCTTAGTTTAGAGCATAGTTTTGTGTGCATGGATTGCATCTAGCAGAATGGTGTGCCTATCTAGCAGTGCTAGATAGAGCTTTTCGTTGCCACTTTATTTGTGACGTAGCTTTCTTGCCTCCAGTTGTGTCAGTGCTGATATTGTACAAATAGTGTATGCTGTTGTTACTTGTAGTATTTTATTTACCAAAATGTTTTGAGGCAAATCTGCCTGTACTCATACAGGAGTTCTATTAGGTGACTCAGGTGCGTTACCCCCAGCTTTGTCCATCTGAACTCTTGGATTCCTTAACAGTCTCAAAAATAAGGCAGTGAGTATCTTATTTAATTTAAGAAAACGCATTTACTTTTGAATTATTTCTGTGGATCATTAAAATGAAAGAAAAATCCTATATTCTGCCATCTCTTTAACCACAGACTAAAAACACAGGGCAGTTTTGTCTTCAGGATTAGAAATGAGCAATGTTCCTAATTCATTATCTCATCAGGAAATTTATTCAGTATGAAATCATAGCGAACAGTTTTGGCTGTTATTTGCCCATCGTTTTCAAAAGCACAAATTAACTCACAAATCGTTTAAAAGCCTGTAAATTGTGTTGTTAATTGACTGCACATAAAAGAAGGAGTTAGTGCCTTTTTTCTCGACGAACTGAATGGCTCTATCTACTTTCCCTTTGTTATTAAATAGCAGGCACCGTAAATTCAGTGTTTGGCTGTGAATAGTGCCTATCGAGTATAGCATTACAGCAAAGGTGAAGAAGACTTCGGAATCATTTGCTTGCTTTTCGCATTTAATTTTTCAGTTGGTGCTTTAAAAGGCATCTCAGACAGTAGGTATTCTCAAGGGCTTGTTGGGTTCCTCTGCTGGTTTAATAGTGATCGTGACACTTGTAGAAGTGCGGCACTGAGAGAATTAGTGAACTCATCAGAAGGAAGGACGGAATGATCAATTATTCACCACACGCCATCAACTACAAGAAGCATGACTGCTGCCTGTCTCTCGCCTTTTCTTTCTTCTGCACATGCACACTTAGCTTATGCTGTTTGTGCAATTACGTTATTTTCATTCAAACAATCTCTAGAGAAACCTGTTTATTTGACTATGCTGGAACATTCATCATTAGGGTATTCCATCAAGTGTCCTTGACATTCACTGCTCCATGCCTCCTGCATCTTCCTCTTTAATTATTTTAATACTTGGGATAAATAAAACAACAGAAAGATCTGGCTGACTTTCCTAGAAAGAGCAGAATTTCATAGAGATAGTTATTTCATAATTTGATCACTCATGGATTATTTTTGGACTGCGTTTCTTCCTTTCTCACTAAACTTTTGTACTTGAATCTGTTTTTTAAGGGGAGGAGTCTGACAGCCTTCAGGTTTTTACATGTAAGCAAGACTTTTGTTCTGCATCGCTAAATATTCATGATGCACAGAAAGGAAGATTACTGTTCTTTTATTCACTTTGAAATGTTATTAAGAATATTTTTTTCAAAACTCAAGTTCTAACAAAAGCCTCGTTAATCCCTGAACACTGGTTTACATGCTAGAGCAATATTACAGTTTAAAAAAACATATATGCTCTTTTCATTCAAATATTCAAGATTACAGCATCTTTGTAATCACTTTACCTTTTTTAAGTTTGATTATCCTAAAATTGCACTAGCATATCTAAGTCTAAAAATCAATAAATCGCTGATTTTTCCAAAGAGTTTATAGATTCTGCCAAAGTGATATCTTTCATAAGTAGCTTAAAAATGAGAGAAAAGCACCGTTCCTGGAACTTAGAGCAGAAAAAGCTGAAGCCGCAGTCAGAGAGGGTAATTTATGATTCTTTTCTTGGCCACATACAAGAATGGTGTTTTTTAAGTATTTATCATATAGTGAGTTCTTCGTGGGCCCATGAGCTAAATAGGGTGGAATATTTCAGCTGTTGATGAGAACATCATGGAGCAGCAGTCCCGTAGAAAGATAAGTGCAGGAGATGCCATCATGATGAGCTTAATAGAAGAATTTGAAAAGCAAAACTTCAAAATTTTAGCTTGCCGCAACAATGCATATATCTTTAAACCTTTGTTACTAACATTTGTTGTGTAAACTTGTATTTTCCTTTGGGTTGCTATCTTCCATGTGGTGTGTGAGTACCTAACGGATCTTTTGTGTGTAAATTTACTCAGTATATGACAGCTGCACATAGAGGATTCAGCTTTGCCACACGGTATGCTCCCCACACAGCTATACACTGTACATGCTCTAAACTGTCAGTTTGCTTCTTGCCTCTCTAAGAAGCCTTTAAGTTTTTTATGCTTCAGCTTTAAACTCTTATTGTCCAATTTGCTTTTACAGAGTTTTATTTTGTTTTATATTCATGTGCTCATGACAGATGTGCAGAAAATGCAGCCTGGGAATAAGTGTACAGAATGCCATCTATGCTATCTGTTATCCTGGTACATGTGTGTTTCTGCAGGTAGGAGAGAAAAAAGGATGACTCTGGAATAGTTCCAAGCCAAACAGCACAAAGGTACTAAACCTAATAAACCTCAAACTTTCTCAGTAGCTGAGAGAGAAGGCTTAAGTGCAAAATCTTAGGTAGAGATTGTGTTCTGTACTTACACTGAACGTGGTCATCATATACAACATAGGTGCGTGCATGACCTTCCCTAAAGTGAAACATCTAAAGACCTATTAGATCTATGAGACAAAGCAGAAGGAAGTGCCTAGAAGAGCTGTTTCAGAGCCTGGTGTTTACACTGCGAAAACATTAAGCTGTCAACTGCTGATCTCTTCTGAAACACTGGTAAAGTGGACATTGTTAGCTCTCATGTGCTTGACTATCACAGGGAGGAAATGCATGTTTTGGTTTTTGGGGGGTTTGTTGTTTTTTTTTGGGGGGGGGGTTGGCTTTTTTTTCAGTTTGTTTTTTTTTTTTTTTCTCCCTTCCCAGTCAACTGGAAGGAATGTTTTAGTTTTACTTGCCTTTTTTAACCAGTATCCTTTCATAGACAGGTTTTGCATTCTTTTAATTATTTAAATACTGTATCTGAAATCTGAATACCAAAACCCAAATTTTTTTGAGTTATCCATTTATATTAAAGTATAAAATTAAAAAGGATTGCTTGCAATATTAAGAGTTGCATGTTGGTTGTGCACGTACTTCAGCCATGTTGCTTTAAGGTTCTGTTTGTGTACTAAACCTATCACGGTTGCATGCCATAGTGTAACAACTGTGGAATAAAGCACTGGCCACATTTGGCCTGTAACTGTCAAACAACGACAAGATTACAAAATAGAAATAGTGAGAGTGATCTTAATTAAATAAATACATCCTGCTATTTCTTTTGAGATAATTAATCAGATTTATTTGTAAAAACAAAATTAAAACATTGAATTGATATTCCCATGTTAGAAGCCCTGTAATTTAGGGTACAACTGGTTCAGAGTCTGGTTATAACGAGATTCAAAAGCAGTGTCTTCAGGGGGTACCAAATATGCTGTGATTAAAAACTGGCAAAGAACGTAATTTATTTCCATTTTGCACATTAGGAGAGGGAAACATAAAGCAAGTCTCTTGAGAGGAAATCTGTTGTGAAACTAGAGAATAAAATACCATCCTGCTTACACTCCTCCCATGCCTTCAGTTGTAGAGCAGCATTCTGTTGCTGATGTCAGCGACAGTTCTTGAATTGGAATAAAAATATGCCATATGTTTGCTGTAACAGTTGTTTAAAGGCTAGCTGGGAATGAGTAGAGAAGAGTGGATATCTCTGTCATCACATCTCATCATCATATCGCATACACTGCTACATCTTGTCACTGGTTGTATGTAGGATTAATTTCTAGCATTTGCTGACAGCTCTGTGGTTTCCACAACAGAGTGAAATGTAGATATTAACATAAAATGTTCATTGTGTGGTAACGTTCTTAGGAGCCATGACAGTTTATTACAGCTTATAACTATTATTAATAATGTTAGTTTAAAAAGCAGAGATGTCAGTGTTTGTATTTTTCAGTATATTCCATACTTGGCAAGAGATGTCAAGGATAATTTGATTGCTGATCCTTGATTTGTATGGATCAGTAACTGTTCTGTAAAATGCCCCAGGTAATATTTACAGTAGAGAGAAATAAAGAAAAGCATTGGGATGCTGCTGCACATGAATTGTGGAATTTCCTTGGCAAAGAGTACTTAATGAGTCACAACAGTGGGCTGTACTCTGTAAACTATCACAGCCATCAGCAGGTGATACTTTTGCTCTCCTTTACTTCTTCTCTGCAGTGCTGAAACAAGAATTTGTTGTGTAATGCTAACATTGAGTATGTTAAAACTAATCTAGTTAGTTTTCTTCTGAAAAAAATCTGGCTTCGAAGCTGTTCTACAGGTTTATATTACCCCTTAGAGATAAATGAAAAGATGTGATACAGCTTAACAAAAGTATGTTCTGACGTAATTTCCCTCTTAAGAATGCACAAGATTTTTCTCTTTTACTCTATGCCTTATTCCTTCTCTACTGATGTCATGGGAATTTGAATATTCAGTGATACTAATTTGTATTGGTATTATTGACTACTATACAAATGCTGTAAGCTGTTGTTTAAAAAAACCTGAAGAGTCAGCCAGGAAACTTTTTAACTATTTCAGGACTTGCAAGAAAAAAACATGGTAGTAAAATGTACATATTTTACTAAAAGAAAGCTGGCAAGAGCTGGAAAGATTTGCCGCAGTGAATCATCAAGTGGGAGTAGGTCTCAGTACTGCTGGCTAGGCAGGACCAACACCATGTGGACTTTCTCATGCTAGAGATACAGTTTAAAAGGACGAGGAACGTTAAAGTGGAGATAAAATCTTTGAACGTGGAAAGGTTCTAGAAACATTAAAAATGAACCATTATGCTATAAATCCTTTTGGTGCGATCATAGCAGCTAGGAAAACCTAACTGAAAATATGTTTAGTTTGCTTCCATATTTAACCCCAATTACCCTTTGCAGGGGAATTCTTTTTAACATTCAATTTCTCATCTCGCTTTTTAGCTTCTGTAGGTCTTATTTTTCCCCACTACATAAATTGCAGCAGGTGCACAGAATTGAAGACATTACAATTAAATGTAATCAAATATTTTAGGCACTAATGAACAGCTCCAGGAAAACAAGTCTAAAGGAAAAAAAAAAAAAAAAAGAGGAGGAGAAGGAAAAAAAGCCTTTAAGTGAGTGGATTTTCAAACACGCAAGGCACCATAGGGCCAATTAAGGGAGTCAGACACCAGGACACATACTGGCATTAATTATCTTTGAGTTCAGGGAAATAAAAAATAAAAGCAACAATTATCATAATAAATTTCCACACACTGCTTGTAAGTTGTGCTAATCTACAACACACCTGGGTTTCTGAGATTTAAGGCATGAAAGTGAATACGCAATCAGTTAGTAACAACCTCACACAGAGGCTCATGGGAGACTGTGATCTGCCAGTCAGGCGTAAGCTAAAACCCATGTCCAGCTGCTGCAGCAGCTTTGCTCTGTACATCTCAGAAATGCAGCACTACAGACTGTATTCAAACTAGAAAGTTACAAAGTCCATGCTGTTAAGAACGTAATTTCTCCCTCCTTCCTGCGTCCTCTCTCTCACTCTCATTTTATTATACATGTAATGAAAATTTTCACAATGGGAATATCAGTCTCAATCTACTCTAAATACCTGTGGGTCTCTCTAATTCTCCTTTCTCCAAACTAAGAAGGAATCAAACTAAAAGAACAAATATTTCATGTGTGTCCTAAGAGTTTCTTGAAATGTCTAGATGGAAGAAAAACCAGGATATGCACTGAGCTAGAAGAAAATTTTTTTAAAAGGTATTTGAAGATTGATCTTTCTCTGACTGATGCTTGAGCCATCTGCAAGCCATTCTCACTGAAAATGTAGAAAATGGGGTGAGGTGTTCTGGGCTGTTGGTTTTATTTCAGCATTAGGTAAAATGAGTGTCTGTAATGGTTATCTTTGAAGCATTGTCTGGATGTTTGGTTGCATCTGGAGGGTAAGTTTCAATCGCTCCAACGTCCACACAACATGCACTAGGAAAAAAAAAAAGCTTTAGATGAACAAGATGAGGTTTAAATTTGTCAGTTGTGATTTTTTTAATACATTCTAGTCGTGATTGGTCTAGGTTGAAGAAGGAAAAAAATTGTGATTTCTTTATCTATTATTTCCTTTCCCTCCATATCTGCTCATTACATTTTTGTGCTTGCAATAGAAGTCCTTCAGGACATTCTTTATGTTCAGAAGGTATTTTGCACAGTACAGACACCCCCAAAAGTAACTACTTATCAGGAAGGGGCCAGTGAAAATGAGCCACAGCTTTTTTCCCAATGGTGGCACGCTACAACATGGGCCAAAATTAAATTGTGTGTGGTATATTAAAGATTAAAGAAGACATTTCTAACAGATGATCTGAAAGATAATATAGCTATTAAAGTGGCTATATTGCAGAAGGAACTAGGCCCTAATTACAATGTAATACTTAGTTTCACGTCAGTCAAAGCAGAACCCACGGTTGACTCCGTCTAACAGCAGGGAATACACTGTCAACGTGCCAGTTGATGTATTGGTAAGGCAGTTTGAAAGTACAGGTAATACAGTGTTCTGTGGAGTTCAGAAGGGTTTCAGCCAGATTTGGCAACTAGTCAGTGAAGTGCCAGATGGAATTTAATGTTCAGATCTTTGTGGAATTTGCTTCATTATCTAAAACTGTTTTCTTTGGAAAATCTTGAAGCATTTTGTTCTCCGATTTTCAAGATGAAGCATTTTGAGCTCTCGCTTTGAAAAGATAATTTCATATTCAAGAATTAAAAAAAAAAACGAACTTAAAAGAACTGAGAAGATAGATGCCTGAAAATAAAATATGTTTCAATATGAAATACATAATTTGGAGAGAAGTATGTTTTTTGGTTTAGTTTGACAAAATGAAAAACACAAAACTGAGCTGTCCTTAATCAACTCAAGGTACATTTTTGAAACTGGCCAAAGAGGTTTGCAATATGGAATAAATCTTCAGTTTGGCTTTGAATTACATTGGTGTTGAAAAATGGTTGCCGTTCTGTAATTACGTAACTTCAAGGTAGAAATTATTATTTTCATTTTTGTCAGTGTACCAGTTCTTCTGAAAACTAACAGCGTGTCACCTAGAAAAGTAATATACCTATATTCAAGCAGGAGGAAAAAAAAAAACCACAAAAAAACCAGAGAAGTTGAAGAGAGCAAATGAAACAAACTTGTTATGTACTCAGCTAAGAAACATTTCATTCCTTTTTTCTGCTTTTGGTGGCCCGGCCACAGAGACAGACTCTTATATTTCTTGTACCCTTAGTTTCTAAAGAGAGACAGTTCAAATTGCTATGATACATTCTTCAGTACTTAATGTAGTTAATATAAGGATTATGTTCTGAAATTTTGATTTGTATTATTCTTGCAGCTACTCCTGCCTGGTTTTTTTTCTGGTGTGTTTTTTTTTTGTTTGTTTTTGTTGGTTTTTTTTTTTTTTTACTATAAAGACAAAGAGACATTGTTATCTTTTATATAGGGTCAGTTTTACATACTTGTGTGGATAGCTACAAACACATTCAAATATCTTTTAAGTATATCAGACCTGGTAATTCTAATCCAGTATTGCCTTCTCCTGTTCTTTTTTCATAGTATTTTTTTTCTGAGGAGTCAGCCTGCACATAAGTATTTCTTACAATACTTAAAGCAGTATAAATTAGTTCCAAAGAACGGCAAAGAACGGAGGTATGTTGTTAATGGCATGAGTGATTCCCAGACCCCCCCTCCCTGTCATGGGAGTAATATGGATATGATGCAGATTTTGATTCCCTATAAAACAGTGAATATTTTTTTTAATGTAATGATGTAGCTATTTTATGGGATTCTTTCACAAACTGAATGAAATCTGAAAGAAGCAAGAAAATATTTTTCCTTTATTTATGTTGTTGATTGTGAAAACATTAACTTCTGGATTAACGGAACTATTACCTAACTGAAATTATTACTTGAAAGAAATATTTAAAGCTCTTTTTTTGATATATCTTATTAGTAAACGTAACGCTAATGGCGATACGGCACTGTGTGTCTTTATTCTTAACTGTTAAAGTTAGTATTGCATGACGGTGGTTTGTGCGTTCTGTGAGAATGGTCTCTGAAATTGATTGGACTGATCAATGTATCCGTAATTATAAGAAACAGCAACTGCCAAATGAAGAATTCTGAGAGGCAAGATTTTAATTTTGCAAGGACAAACTTGTTCTGGGCTATATAATGCTAAGGCAGGTCGTTCAGGCACTAATGGATTCTAATTGCTACTATTTCAAGTTACAATATATTTGCCTTCAATAAGGTCGTGCTTAATGAATGAAATTAAGTAGTAGTGAATTGTTTTCAGTCTCATCCTTCTAATCAACTGTCCATCGATCAATATACATGCGAGATGAATATCTCCTATTGATAGGAAATATATTTACATAAATTTTGACACGTTGTGTATCAAAACATCTCATTATCAAAAACAGAACTGTTGGTGTATTTCAGTGGCTTTTGTTTTAGACTTGATTTAAAATATGGACAAGGCAATTTTGAATCTGAATGGTGAGATATTAATGGTATTGGTACAAGCCCAAAATGAAGGATTTCTTTACCACTATGCAGTAAAATATAGTAGTACATTTTTTTAATAACTGCTGTTACTACTATGCTCTGAATGGCACTGCTCGTCATATATCCTCTTAGGCACACTTGAAAATCTTTCAGATTCCTATAACTTTGTGATTAGGGTGACTGTGGTGGGAAGAATTTGAGGTTTAAAATTCTCTGACATGAGGATGGAAACAAAACCCAGCCTTGTCTGTCTCACATTAGGCGAGTACTTGAACTGCAAGGGGAGAGAGCAATCATTCTTAAACGAAAGTGTAGCCTGCTTAGTGTTTGCAAGACCCTTTCTGCAAAACCTGGTTTCATGCTGTGACCTAAAAGGCAGGAAAAAATAGCAAGTAGCGCTTAGTGTGAGCTAAAGGCAGATGATAGGATTTACAGGAATACTGTCACCAAAATATTTATAGAAGGAATCAAGCCCTTCCTACTTACTCAACATGCTTTCTTACATAGCTGCCTGCTCAGGGCAGGGACTTTGGGATACTTTGATAATTCTGAATGATGTAAGAATTCACTGTGATCTTGTCTCAAAGCACCCATCTATAGCAAACATGTGGGACAGTATTCAAATAAATATAATATGTTAGTAATGTAATGACAGCTAAATGACTGTGTTTTCATTTACTGTCTGTGACTTGTTCTTTCATTTATTTTAATTTAAAGAAATTACATTTAAAAGGTTTTAGATGTTTACAAAGCCTTTAAAAAAATTGAAATTTGAGCCTCACAGCTTTAAATGCAATATACTACTAGACTCAGATGTATATTTTAAAATGTGTGTATGGGATGTCCTTTTCATAACATAAGAAGCAACTGCTGTTTATACATGTATTTTAGAGAATTTTAAAGCTAATAATTTATCTGCAATGGTTATAGAACCCAATTATTTTGCTAATTGCCATGTAGCATTTTATTTCTATAAGATTTAGTTCATGTCTTAATAATTCTTAATATGAAACTTCCTTACATTTAATTTGGAAGCTTCCCAATCTCTAAAGATGGCATTTCAAACAGATTAGTATAAAGGAGACAACATGTCACCAGGAGATCAGCATGTATGTTCCCCTGCCTGCAGATCTCTCCCAAAGAACAGAAAGACATTGAGTACCTTCTTCGGCCTTCTGAAATGTTTGGAAGAGAAATTCCTTGGGAAAGAGTGCTTTCCAAAGCAAAAAAAAAAAAAACACCAAAACAAACAAACAAACAAAAACTGAAAAACCCAAAACAAAACAGGAAGAGGATTCAGCCTTGTTTTTTCTCTAGTGCATTGAATCTAGAATGCTTCCAAACGTTCCCAGTTCCTGTTAACAAGATTCATGTTTATGCCCATCCTTTTGTTACGCTTCAGTATTACATTAAATAATTTCTTCATGGTTAGCAAATATTATGCTTTATCTTATGAAATCTCTGTATTACTTCTAAAGAGCTTAACTCCTGTGGAGTAATAATAAAAGCGCAAGGGTTAAACTGATATGGTCAAATTTTGAAAGGATTGTTTTGAGTTTTCCTTTTCTCAGGCTTAAAAAAAATTGAAATGTAGATTTTGTGTTGGTACAAGAATAAAGCGTAGCTCTGGTCCTCAGCTCCCTGTTGTAAGATGTTAGCATGGTAAATAATACTGAATTTAGCAAAATAGTCTAAAATTAACAGAGCAGTTATTAAAATTCATATCTTTGATCTTGTCCACTTCAGATCAAGACTCAGAATTAATATTTAAATAGGGTTTGTACTTGTATGTGAGGATCCAGTTTCTTTCCTTCCCACACGCTCTGATTAAAAAAAGAACCACCACCTCCCCCCAGGTTATGATTATAGGTATGTTAATTCTTACCCTGTCTCGTGGAGATTTTTTTTTTTTTTGCAGTTCCACACCACCTCTGTAACTCATTATCAATTAAAAGCCCATAAGCTCTTTATATGCAGGTATAAAGATTATGATCACTGTTTTATTGTTGATAGCATTAACGTTTGAGTGCTGGTATCGATAGATACAATGTTGCTAAGGATTTTCTGTAGAGAAATCTTTATTAATAGTGTATCCAAACATAATGAAAAATCATGAACTTAGCTTCTCATGCTGTTTGCTTTCATCTAGATCTCTGCAAAGCTTAAGCAAAGTTTTTATGCCAGAGCAAACAGATTTTTTTTTTTAGATCAAACTCGTTCCAAGAGTGAAGCAGCAGCTCAGGAAGGGGACCTTTTCACTGAATGATGAACTCTGTGTCATGTCCACGCTCCCGCCCCACCCTGCCACCCCCAAGCTGTTGGACATATGCTTTTTTCTAATGCAATGCTACCACATCTAGACTGGTGATTTCACTACGGATCTTTGCTCTAACAAGAACCCTCTTGAGAATGAAAGTCCCTTTCTTCCCATCAGAAATTATTGGTAGAGTTAGAGGCTGACATTTGAGGAGCGCTCAAATAATGAAATGAATTAAGGTGGTTTTCCCCTAGGATGTCTCAGTGCATGCATGTGTAAATTACAAGCATCGGGTTTGTTTGGGTTAAAGGTCTTATAAGCTTTCTCTGCTAACAACCTTCTTAGTAGTTAAGTTTCATGAACTTTAATTTTCTTTCTTAAATCTAGCTGTAGTCTTCAAAAGCAAGGATGTGACCAATTAACCCCTGTGGCTGTAATTTTTTTTTTCTGTGTGACTTACAAGTTCTTGTATTCAAAAGTTACTGTCCTATTCCAGGGATCAAAATGAGCTGAAGTGCATCTCTGTTTGAAGGCAACCACAGGTTTACAGCACAACAAAGAAAGGAAGGTTGTGGGGAAGGGCAGGTGTACTATGTAACACAATAACATTTTACCCATAAATTTTTAAAATATCTATTAACTAAAAAAAAAACCAAAACAAGTATGCTTGCTGGAATCATGCTGTACCTCTTATTCCCCTGCTGATGGGGCATTTGAGTTTGAGTGTGTTTTTGTTTTTTTTTTTTTATTCACAGGACTGGAATGACTTGTTCATACCTTTAATGTACACTACTTAGGGTTTAATGGGAAATCTGAATCAAGGACATTGTGTGTGTGAGATGTAATGCACTTAAATTAGAATTTCTATCTGAAAACATCTAAGCCACTAAATACTGCCTTGAAACTTACACAGGCCTGAAGTCTGTATCCATAGAATTGCGTACATAATAAATTGTATGAAAAGCCAATTCCTGCACTGAGTATACAGTCCTAACCATTAGACCAAATAGAATTTCTCAAACAACACTGAAATAAGTAGCTAGAAATCTCCTCTTTCTTCTAAAACTTGTCTTTCCATTTAAAAGCATTTTCACAGTTAATTGCAGCTTGGTCTGTACCACTCTGACTAGCACTTTTCAGATATATTAAAGTTTTTTTAAAATAGAGAGTGTAAGGGGTAGAAAGAGAACTATTGAAATACGTGGAAAAAACCCCATTCTAATAAAATGAGAAATCAGCTTTTAGAAAAGGGCAGAGGGGAACAGAAAGGTCTTGCAAATAACAGAATAAAAGCAATCTTAAATTTTTTTATGAAACTGTGCAGCTTATTCATTTCAAGTAAGTGTCTCAAAGCGTCCTTTTAAAATATCACCAACTGCTAAAATCGAATACTGTCATTTTATTGTAGTAACTGTAGGTTTGCTTATTTCATAATTGGCTTGGCTAGGGAGCTCACCTGTAGGAATTTTACCAGTGGCTGTTCTTATCAATTTTTTAATAAATCCCACAGATTGAGTACAGTAAATAATGTATGACACAGTGTTTGGTAAGTCAATATTTAATTTAATATAGATTCTGGGAAACTAACATTTTACATGCAGATATTAGTATGATTCTTGCTTAAATGAAGAAAAAACCCCCATGAAACAACCAACTAGATTTTGTTTATAAAAGGGAAAGGAGTAGAATTTGTAGGGTAATTCTGGTAGAATTTAGTTCATGTTAGTGTTTCATAAGTTCAGGTTAATAGAGTATGTGAGGGGGTGTACTGACTGCAGAAAGCCCTATTTATTTTTCTGAATCTTCAGATCTGTCCAATTAGTATCAGTTCACAGGGATTTACAGGTTCATTCAGGAAGTGTGCAGGCATATACTTCAGTATGATTTAAGCACATGCTTCAGTACTTTTCCAGATAGAGACAAAATTAAGATAAGCATAAGGCAAAGTAGAAGTTTATAGCTGTCAGGTTTTTATGTTAAAAGTTTTGTTGAATTTTTTCTTTCAACTTAAATATTCTCAAGTAATTTGTTTATGGACATAGGAAAATATTATTAAGAGAAAAAAATTCCTCTTTCACTAATAACATAAAACATTTTACATACAAGTTTTGTGCTGAAGAAAATGTTTTTTGAAGTAAAATTTTCCAAATTGTATTTCTGATTTATTTATTGACGTAACATGACTGTAAGGGCTTTTTTTGAGTTTTGAAATGCCAACAGGCAATATGCATGCGTGTTTTTTATAATGCTGCAGGTCTCTGATAACTAGTATGCACCTGGTGAAGTGATGGTGTCTCCCTCCCACAATTCCTGTTTTTCTTTCCTGTCACTCTCGGCTTTACAAAATGTGATGGCATCGAATTAAGTTTGCTTTTCTGTTATTTATGTATTATTTAGTGTAAGTATCATCTGAGTCCTTCCAGAGAGAGAAAAAGGCAGAAAACACCTAAGAAGAACTATACAAAGGCTACAGGCTGACGAGCTGACATCTCGTAGTAGAGCGATTTATGTGGTCTATCATAAAAAATTTAGCTTTTCTACACAGTTATTAATCAGCCAAGTCTGGTCCTAATGTTTCCACATGGCACCAGTGACTATATACTAAAGAAGCTGCTCCAGATGAAAAAGGGTGCATTAGCACTGCTTAAAAAATGAACATCCTCAAGGAGGACCAGGATAACTTAAATTCTTTTTTTTTTTTTCTGTCTGAAGAGCTATTTTCTGAAAATCAGTTGTTCAGACTGCTATGTTAGGGTAAGCTTTGACAGGGTTTTTTTGGGGGGATGTTGTTAGTAAATAACAAAAATCAGACAGATGACTTTTCAGGGAGCTGAATTTCTTAAGCATTGATTTGACAATTTACTTTGGTCTGCACATTCTGGTAAAATGAGTGGAACTCCACATAGAAAAGGTTTATCATGCTATGGGATCTGAGCTCAGAGTATTCTCCAGTATTTGAGGAAAACTGGCAAGTGTGCCTGCTGGCTTCTCTGAACACTGTCTTAAAAACTAGGTAATTAAACATATCTAAAAGATAAAATATATAAAGCAGTCGCTCAAGACTTCTTTTAGAGGGGGAAAAAAATGAAGGATAGATTTAAAGTATATGCGCAAGGGGAAGCGACTTCCCCTTTTTTGTCTGCATGGTGGTTTGTTTTTTTTTCCCTCAAGATAACATCAAAGCTTTTAAGTAGTTGTTATTTTATTTATTTTTGGAAGTGGTCTCATTGGTATTATTCTCTGAAAATCTTTGCTTTTATCATTATTAAAAACAATAATCTTTGTTATTTATACATCATACTAAATTTTTATCTGTACAAACTTTTATTCTCATAATTCCCATTTGCATTATTTTTTCTTTTAGTTTTCATAATTCTTCTGGTTTTCTCCTTTTTATTTTCATAAATCCATTTGAACAAAAAGACTCTGTGCTGTGTGAAATATATTAGACGTCTGATTCCGCTTATACATAATAACTATATATTATGTGTGGTGTAAGTGAAGCATATCATGGGTAGGTTTTAGTACACTTTAGGTCTGCATAGCTAATTACTTAAACTTTAGTTTCTGTGATTCATAGTGAGCATTTGGATATCTGATCCTAGGAAAGCATTTACGCATAAAAACAACCTTAGTTGCGTGATTAAGACCGACTTGTTACTATAAGCTAATGAAAAGGTTTCTTTGTCGTGGAAAGCACTGAGAGAGAAACCTTGTAGGCATCGCCATTTGTATCTGCTGTGATAGAATTTTTACCAAAGCCATTCAGTGACCTGAAGATAACCAGTTCCATCGCTCTGAAAACAACTGCAAATTGTTATATGTTGTAGTTCCAAAACGGGATGTGTTCCATAATTATTAATCAAATAGTGGCCGAAAACGCCCTTGTTGGGTATTTGTAGTCAAAACCTTAGTGACCAGTTTGTTATACTTACAGGAAGATCTTCAGTGACCCCAGTAGAGTTAATGGCATGTGTAAGACAATTAGCCATCATTTCTGTTTAATATAATTATAAGCAATGCCTGAGATGCCATTAGGTAAATGCTTAGAATAAAAAATTGCACAGATCACAAAAAGATGTGAAAAGCATTTCTTCCGAGTCATCAGACTTAGCATTGGAATTGATGGGTCATCACACTCAACCTCTTGTTATGGGCATAAATGGGGCTACACCTTACATGTAAAGACAGAATTTAGTTAGGCTAAATGAATTTTTAACAGCCCAGTAGTCCAAATTGTTAGTCTGTTTACAATAGTGTGTATTCATAGTCCATATAAACACAGGAAAACTTCAACAATGGTTATGCAGAAAACAAAAATGGTTATACAGAAAAACCTTCTGGTACCTACTGCTGTTCTTTGGTGTAATTTTCATGCTTCTAATGTCTCCCTGGGTACTAGGGTTGACAGAAGGGGTTACAAAAAGCTGTCAGTGTCCTGAGGCCTTTGTCAGGAGGACTGCGATGCTAGTGAGGTTTCTTTCTCCTTTCTTGTGGGAGCCCTGTGGTGTTGGTATTTTCTTCCTCCTGCTCAGTTTTAGTTGAATTTTGTCTTGTTTTTATAAAATGTGATCTACTTCTGTACTTCTTTCCATTCCATTGTTCAGTCTTTTTGTTTACTTTGTTTTCTCTAAAACTGGTTTCACTGGAATAAAACGAGGTTGTACTCCCAAACTGAACATTGACTGATCCTTGTGATTTGTGCTTGTATCTTGGGGCTTCTGTTCATCCTGCCTACGTACTCTTCCATAGAACACTTTTGCTAGAATGATAGCTCTTTTATTCCATATATATGCCAAATCACTATAAATTAAAACTAACTAAAACTAATTTAAGGCATAATTGCTAAAGAATTGCTACCAGAGCTTAACAAACCCAGACGAGTACTGAGACGCTCCACTGTCTGGGCAATACAAAGTTTGTGCCCTTTTACTCATCATCAGAAAAATAGTACGTCTTGTCTTTCCAATACATCCAAACTCATTTGTTCTTGGATTTTTGTTTTATGTTTTTTTATGGAAGCATGGAGCCAAAATATGTGTCCATTAAAGTCCATTAAACAAAAGACATAAAGATAAGTTGGGGGCACTACTGTTGCTAATATCTGGCAAAACTTGAAGTTTTAAATAGTAACTGCTATTGTTTTAGAAAGCTAGAGTACAACTACTGTGAAAACGTTATATAACTTCTAAGATATTCAGCCATAGTTATCTCAAAGTTCATTCCTTTAGAATGTAAGATATTACTTTCATTTCATCGATGACAAGACCTATGTTTCAACATAGAATGAAATCTAGGTTTTCCAGTTTATTAGTTGCTTAAGCACAGTTTGTCTTTTCTATACCTTAAAAGATGGCAAGCAAAATCAGCAACAAGGTGACATTACTGAAGTTAGTTCATTTTTTTCCTTTTTTTTTTTTTTAAAAAAAAGCAACTTTCTTTTATTTACAGATCCCTTAAAACACCGTTATTAAGCGTCGGGAGGTGAAGATATCAAATGAAACAGCAGTAAGTCCTGAAGTCCTTCAGGGGGGTTCAGTCTGCAGGAGACTCAGACAGCTACAATCCCCTGCAGCAAAAGCTTTTACTCTCAACAGGTAAGTCGGTCAGCGCAAGTTTTCTTTCAGTGGTAACCATAATCCTTCATGTATTTTATTATAATAATTTCCCGAAGAAAGAGAAGACCAGGACAAAGTTAAATGTAGAAGTTAGCGTAAACAATAGCTTTTTATATACAGGAGCAGGAAGAGCACTTAAGTTTTGCCTCTCAAAAATATTTTTGAGACAAAAATATTTTGTATGTTTTTTCCTTTTGGTATATTTGCTCATACCTAGAATTAATGTGTGCCTACTGTTTTCAACATCGAGGCAATTGCAATGTGACAAGATGCCTACTGCTTATAAAGGGCCCAACTAATTGGACTTTAGCTAGGTAGAGTACTTAAAAGCTGGAAGACTGAAAGAACTCCGTGTGTATAACAACCTAAGGCACTGTAGAAATCTCTAGGGAGAGTTAATCATCCTTGGACAGAATACACAGCAGCAACCCTGCTGAGTGAGGAGAGCTTCTTAGAATACCTAATCAGAAATGCTGAACACTGTCTTAAAGCTTTCCTTCGTTAGAACACTACACTTCAAACGGGGAGAAAACAGGTTTCAGTCCATGCTTCAAGAATCCTATCAGAAGGACATCAGTTGTTACAAAGTCTAAATTCACTCATTTTGTAGGTTTGTGTTCTTCTGATTAGTAGGGAACCTTAAATTCGACTGGTGATCCAGTTTCAAGAGGGTAGTAAAACATTCCCTCACAAAAGCTTAGCACCCGGGGATTAGGATGCTTTTGGGGAGGTATGAGGTAGGGATCCGAGTACCTTCTGAAGGATAGAATTGCACTGGAGGCCTGCACACTCTCAGCAAAATGCTGTCATGGGCTTGCTGTGACTGTAAGGATGACTCCTACCACTATCCCCAGATGTTTTTCTGAGTAAAACTATTAGGCCAAAGCTATTAGATTATTATTTTTTTTAATAGCATATCCTACAGGTTAGCAGTGGGTATGGCTGCTGCTTCTAGCTTCTTAAAGGAGACAGGGGCACAGCTATTCTGTGGATATGTTCTAGGTAGAGAAGTGAGGTAAGTACCAAGGACTGATTGCTTTATTAACTGATGAACACTTCTGTATTGTTTGATTCAGGTGCAAATACACACTTAAGTAAGTGTTTCTAAGTTGAACTGTTTAAACACCTTGATTCTACCTCTGGACGTTTTGGGAATCTGTGTATTGGTTCGGCCTTAAGTGTATGCTAAAAAATTTGCTGTTGCAAATGAAGACTCAGTTCATGTGAAGCGCCTTGCAGAATAAATAAAAGTGAAAGCAAGATTGTTTTCATGTACATAAGACTTGACAAAATAGTTTTCAGTTAGCATTCAGAAAGAAAAATGGTCAAATTCATGATCTTGAAAGATTAGAAGTGAAAGTACAAAGTGCATTATAAACATATTTTTGACATTCCACATGTTAAGATATCAAGAAGCATTTTTGTTTGTTTTTATATGACATCACAAATCCAATGAATTTGCAGTGTAGTGTGATCGTTAAAATAATATTTTTGAAAACGTAAGTTTCTAAAATTATTTTTAATATCCTCTTTTTCTAATAAATATTAAATCACCAAAATTATTCATGATAATTGTCACTTACATGGGATTCTTGTCAGAAGGGCTAGGAGATGGAATCTTTACAAGAGCATCCTTTCTGCATGAATTTTCATGCCAGATGCGTGATGAAAATAGCGTGCAGTACCAGAAAGCTTTAGTACCCAGGAAAATTTATGATACTGGACTTCATTTTAGTTTTTTGGGTTTTTTTAGTTTTTACCCCATGTTCAACCATAACGAAAAAAAAGTAGCAATTCAGTTTTATCTTCTTTTTTACTTTACCTTCTTTTTTATTCAAAGGGCAAGTTTTTCATTTCACTTCTCCTTTCTGAAGGGAAAGAAGCTCTACACCAGCATAGCTTTATGACTGGCCTGGGTGCAACAGACTTTATTTCAGCCAATTAAAATAACAATTACTGTTAGAGACACTAATAGCAACACCCTTTTGCTAGTTAGTTCCACAACACAGATGGTATGATTAAAAGTTCTCAGCTTCAAATTATTGTATTGTACTGATTGCCCCCTCTCTACAAGAATTTTTACAATAACATGGTACAGAACTTACTGCATTTGCATGGTGATTTTCAGTTTGCTTGCCTAAAAACAGTACGCTAGGACTTTCACTCCTGGAAGCTATAATGTAAAATAAGCTAAAGTTGACTGATCTCTTTGGGTCACAGATTATTATGTATGTTTTCAGATTATATGCAAAACTGTATGTTGACCTGGCTGAGCATGGCTGCAACTTGAACATTGAATGTAAATTACAATACATTTGCTGAATATGATGGTTGAAGTTTTGCAGAAAATTGTGTTAGTTCATCTTTACAATACTACTGTTTCATATTACTGTATGCCTTGTTGGAGTTACTGGCTTGATTATTTCACTGGGCCAGTTACAACAGCTTCTGTTTGTCAGTCACCCTTAAATTTCTGCAGGGGCTTGGTTATATTTAAGCCAATTAAGTTATTTTCAACCAGTTGTGTGTTTTCAAGAGGCAAAAAGAAAAATTTTTCTTAGGGTTAAATCTTATTAAGTCAGGAACACCTTAAGAAAAGGGAAGATGTCTCTTTGTTCTTCCTTGTGATGCTTAAGTTCCAAAGGATCAGAATGATTTAAAACTATATATGTACTGTTCTTTATTAGCGTGGCCACTGTATCGTCTGAGTGTCTGTGGGGGGAGTGCAGTGTAGAGAAATCTGAAGATCTTGCCATTGCTCTGCTAACTTCTATATCTTAGTAATTTGTCCTATGAAAAAGCATTTGTCAGATAGGTGATATATGGCTGGCTTCTGTACCTTCAGATTACTGTTTCGTGATGCTGTGGAAGTTTTGAGCTCTAACTGCATTTACTTTCAAGAGACTTCAAAATTAAAAAAAAGAAAAAAAGTAGTTAAAAAAATCTTCATTCCTTAGTATGGCTCTACTTGGAGTTCATTCTCATAATCAGTATTAAATGCTGTTTTAAGCCTGTTTTCTAAAAATTCACTACATGGGAATGTTTTAGTGTGCCACATTAAATTCATGTCTCATACTGAAATGTTATTAGAATCTGGGTATTCTGATTCCCAGTTGTTTCTCCCGCTGTGCTGATGCTCTCTTAATGTATAGCCAATGCAGTTGTGGATCTGCACTTCAGAAAACCAGAAGGGCTAACAAAATTGTATTTTTCCTTCACAGTTTGGGAAAGCTTTTATTCCTGTGACAATATGTAGGGTTTCGGTTGTTATTGGTCTTTTAAATTCTGTTATTACTTAAGAGACACCTCAAGTCTGGGTCTCTGTTGATCTTCCATTCCCAGAAATGGATTTAGAAGCTTTCCACAAATAACCTTTGGTCCCTTAATGTTAGGTCTAATATTTTTCTTCATCTCTTTAAATGAATTCTGCATTCATGTAGTGCTTCATGGAAAAGCATACTTAATTCTGGTAGATCAGAAATTCTTGACCATTGAGACTTAGTACTTATTTGTTTCTGTCCATCTGACATACCGTGGCAGAAAAAAGGATGACTTACAAATTTTACTCTCAGTTTGTTGGTTATAAATGTAGAGTCATTAAAGTAATGCCAGTGCAATTACTCTTAAGTTCACACCTAGGTAACTAACAGCAAGCTTATGTCTTTGAAATAGAACATTGTTTTAATTAAAAAACAAACTCTAGAAACTTTCTCAAATTTATTCAGCTCAAATTCCCTCTTGCTTTCCGTGAACGTAATCTAATTTACAGTCATAATCTCACCAACATGTCTGCCAACAAAAGTAAAAAATTTTAAAAAAACCCAAAAAGCATTGCTTAACGCTGTGTATCTCATAATGGCTCAACACAGATATGATTGCAGTAGCTTCTGTTGGACAAAACAAAAGTGGAAAATGACCCTGGAGTATTCCTGTCCCCATTTATGTCATGCTAAGATAGTGTTGGTGGTAGTCTTTTCGAGCAACACAGATTTAGATTATCTTTAACATAAAGGATTTGTATAAAGGATTCTCATCCCTTTCCTTGATATAGTTTTAGACAAGAAACAAAATTAGCCATAACACTTACTTGAAGTTATATGAGCTAAGAAAGTGATTATTAGGTGGCCCCAGTGTTCATATTTCCTGTATTTCTGAATGAGGTGGTGGCTAATTCCTAACATGTATAATAATATGATCTAGTTGTGAAATAGAGAACATAGGCAGATACGTTTTTTTTTTTTCCTTGTAGCTTTTTTTTAAAAAAAAGCTCAGAGCAAGATAGTATTGGCTGCATGCATGAGGACAAAATGGTTTTCCAGTTCTCCGATACAAACTTCTAACCTTGGGGATGTCAATAACCTTATCCATTCCAATGCAAATATCTTTTTGTTTGTAGGCAGAAAAGTCTTCAAGATGAATACAAAATGGATGAAGGAATACTAGGTAGGGAAGAAAATTCCAATCCTAGATAAATAAGAGTGTATTTGAACAATTGTCAGTTAGCTCCTGTTTAAAGAGAGGATGATATGATTAAGCATGGCTTAATATACTCTGTGCGCAGTGTAAGCCTATGGCTCCTCGGGTTGGCAGATCATACGTCCTTGAGAGTGTAATAGCTGCACGAGGGACCAGATCTTACGTTGGCTCTCCATAGGCACCTGTCCTTAATAGCTTTCTGGTTTTCCATATGGAGACCCTACTTACCTTGTGAGGTCACGAAGGCCTCACATACTTAGCTTTCTGATAGTCTAAACTTCGTAGATGTGTGAAATCTATGGCCTTCAATCTTATGTGTTTCCATGATTTTAATTTAGGTAGTAGTTCATGCAAACACAATCATCAGTCTACATGAACATTCACAGGGTGTTTACAGGTGCTTTTAACTTCAACAGCTGAGAATATAGCAAAAGAGCAATTTCCCTGAGAGCAAGTGAAAAGTGTAGCGCACCTGCCAAGAGGGTAACACCACCTCCTGGTTTCCTCTTTAGCTCAAATCTCTTGCTTATTCTGTAGGAGTTCTGTGCTGTGTGCTACTGCAAAAGAGCATTGCTGAGGTGTAAGATGATATTCTAGAGAGAAAATGGAGAGGCTGGATACACTCTGTGGGAGGGAGGAGGGAATGGTCTGGGAATTAAAGCAAAGAAGAAAAGGGGCAGGTGTAATGCTCTAATTAGCCTTGTCCTGCTTCCACCAAGCTGTTCTTACATCTGAGCCATCTGCTGAATAATTTGAATCACCTCCTTGTTACTGGACTGAATTGGGGAAAAAATAAACCATTTGTTAGGAATTTTCATTCCTATTCGTTTGTCTCATTTGCATCTTAGCGTTTCAGAGTGTTACTGAAGCTCACTAGCCAACTAAGTTTAAGCTGAATTTGTACAGTGACTGTAGTTTTTTACTCAGTCGTCTGCACAGAGGTATTAGCTCTACTGTGTTCCAAGGGGTCTCCCATATAGATCAATTTTGTACTTGTATAATAAAAATTCCTGAAGGACCAACAGGCTGATCCTTCAACAGTTGTCATCCTGCATACCACAGCCACAGGACTTCCTTTTTGATACAAAGCTGTGCTTTGATCCAAATCCAGTTCTGAACTTTGAAATGTCCAGAGTTTGTAAGTGTACTACACCACTCAATAAACTACAAGAGAGGTTAATCACTTGCAGTGTTAAAAGCGTGCATTCCCAGTTTCAATTTTTGATACTTACGCGTCTAGAAGTCGTTTCATCATTAAATTTCTGTTTTCTATAAATTAATTAAAAGTAAACCACCTAAATAAAGGACCAAGATATTGCAGAACTCCTCCACATGGTACTCATCTTTTATATATTTAATGCCTGGAGCCAGAATATCTTCCATGCTGTTGGGGGGACCTTCCTAAAGCTCAGTAGTGGCTCTTAATCCCCTCAGTAGACCTGGAGTTTCTTTTCAGCTCTGCCCCTTGGTGAAGCACAGTGGCCTTCTTGCAGATTGCAGTGATGCATTGCCTTTCCTTTGGGACCCAGGGCTCTGAATTATCTCCTAGATGTAACCATGATTTTTTGTTACAAGACAAGGGGTTACTCTCTGTTTTCAAAATATGTATTGACTATCGAAACCTTGAATGTGGACCACAGCCTGTCAGGCTTCCCAAGTAAAGGCACTGTAGACTGAAAAAGATAGGTTTGCACTCTGTCAGCTTCTTTCTTTCTCTCTCCCGGTAAACCTTCATAAATTTGCAGTGTATTGTGGAAGTTTCACAAGAGGATGGAGCTCCTACTCCTGCAAAATTTATAGTCTGATAGCTAAAGGAATTGTGATTGAAATAGATGATGATGATTTATGCCCCCCCCTTTTCCCCCTTTTTTTATTTTTTCATTTTTTTTTTAAATAAGGGAATTTTTGGATTCTGTGCCTTTGGCATTCAGAAGTTTACTGTGTCAGCCTGGCTAGCTGAAGCTGATGACCTAGAAGTGTTGCTACAGCTGTAAAGTCTTGCTGTAGATAAACTGCTAGCCTTTTCTTTTATCAACAGCAAGAAACAAAAGCAAGAACAAAAAAAAAAAAAGTGAGAGTTTGTGTGAAATACTTTGGATATACAAATTTTACAGAAGAAATGATCAAACCTTCTAGCTTATCTCAGAAATTCTGTTATTTTCCAGTCTTTCAGTATCAATAACTCTAAGCCTCAGAGATGTGAATGTGTTTATTATGTAGCACAGATTCAACTTCTTTCTTGTACATCCCTGTTTATGTTATTGTCAGGCACTGGAAGTCTTTGAATTTCTAATATTCTCTTGTATCCTATGGATCTGTGTGTCGTAAAAGGCACAGTAGCATACTTTTTCCCCCTATATTATTCCTCATAAATATTTGAATTTGTTGGTGGTGGTAGCATTCAGAAATGCTAACAACATTGTTGAGCTTTCTCCACCTCTGCAGCTACTGGTTATATCTGATTTTATTTAAAAGCAACTTTGCTTTCATAGAAAGGAAACTTAACATTTCTTAGTGGGCTATTATGTGGTATTGTTTTACCAAAACTCTAAAGATCGTGTTTCTATGTGCTTTCTTTGTGGGTGATCATGGATATGCTGCTGTATGTTGTCCCCATAATTGACAGTCTGTGTTACTGACTCCTGCTGTTACTATAAAACGGATACTATTTTCAAGGCAAAGAATCTTTTTGTGTCATCCATTTCTTGAGGTTGCATTCTCCTCTCTTCAAATGGAGAGGAGAATGACATGGTATGTAGTATTTGGTATGTAAGGCTATCCTTCTTACTGAATTTGCCACGTGAAGTACCAATACCAGCAAGAGTCCAGGGTGATGCTAGACAAAACTTTCCTTTTCTGCACATACGGAAAAAAAATACATGCAATTGAATCATGTATTTTTAATGTGTAAATGGGATCAGTGATCAATTTGAATACTCTGATTTGGACAGCAAGTAACATGTCTTCTCAGCCTTGCAATAATGCTTTTTCCCAATATTGTTAGTTCAGAAAATTTTGTGACCAGCTAAGTACCTTTACATAAGTAAGTTTCTTTAACATATATGTTTGTCTTGGTCACTCTTAGGGGAAGAGATAAGTGTCCAGATGTACTACTAATTTGAACTCTTGCAGAAAAAAAAAATCTATGTTCAGCTGAGATGTTGTAGCTCAGGTACACTGTAATCACGATCATAGTTTCAACTGTGTAACTTGTCAGTGTAATGGTTATGGAATAAAAATAAAATAATAGTAATAAAAATAAAACCCAGCTAGAGAACATTACCATAACACTCATGCAAAATTAATCATTTAGCTCCATAAAGCTCTTCTTACTATATGAGTTCTGATGATCCCCATAGTTGATGCTCTGAAGTAATGCACTAATATGAAGATGGATGTTGGTCATGCATGTCTTTAAAAATCCTGATGTATTTTTCAGAAGTAAGGAATTTAGCCTCAACATATTGACCAGATTTCAATTTAAGTCATTACATATTTGGCAAATAGGTATCATATTGTTGTAGTTAACATTGTGGTTTGCACTGCTGATGTGCTGAATGTGTTAGGATTTCTACAGATAAAACATTTGATAGCAATCTGCCTTAAGATACTGTTGCTCTGGTCCATACGGTTTGCTATCTAAATGAAGAGGTAAGCCTTTGGAATGCTTACATGACAACAGACATATCTTCATTAAAGTGATTATGCTGTCTGTGTTTTTAGCAGGTTTGGAAAGATGTTTTGTTGCATGTAGTTTTTCAGTGGTAAGCCTTGGCCTTGGAAGGTGTTTGGGAAAGAGATTAAGTGTTTTTAGCTCTGTTTCCAAAACTGAAGTTACATCAACAGTGACAGTACAAGACTAAATTCTGGCACTGTACATTGAAATATGCATGTATCAAGTTTTACATACAATTCATGGAATTATGAAAGTAGGCATGTTTGAATGAAAGCAGAAAGCAAAAAACCTTGGTGCCCAAAATTTTTAAATGGACTTGTGTAAATGGGTGTCGACTTCTTAAATTCCTATATAAAGAATATAAAGGAGCGTTAGCTAGACATCTGCGTGATCAAGCTGGTTTCTAATTGCAGAACAGATTTGTCAGAAACTGAGCCAAACGTCCCTGTTTTGTTTTTTTTTTTTTTTAAATAAGATACTTGATTATTTTTTTCTAACATTTTCTAAGATAAAATCACCAAGGGGATAGGATTCATTGGTTTGTGGTTAGACCGTGCGTATTATAAATGTATCAACAGCGTCGGGGAAAGAAGCGAACCCATCACAGTTGTGTGTAGTGGCAGTGAGATGGGGCTCCGATGCCATTAGTACTGCTTAGATAGTCACGTGGTGGGAAAAATACTTACAGTCAGCATGTGAGTCATGGCTGAGTGTGCTGCTTGTACTTTTCCAGTTTTTTCTTTATTTCATGCTTATGTATGTGATCAATTGAATTAATTAATGAAATTATTGATACATGGCTTGATTACCACCACCACCACCCTCTTTCACAGGTAAGGGATAATCAATAGAGTAAATAGCGTTTGGGATTTACTGGAAAGAACTACTGCCTCAAAGATTTTTGGTAATAGTTAACTTTGTATTGGTCACCCCATTTAGGTTAATCAATACCTCGAAGTGCTGCAGAGAGCTTGCACAGTTGCTGCGATAATTAATACTGAGCATCCTACATACAATAGTACTATTCTGGATTAGAGATATTATTCTTATTTTCTAGAATATCTTTTATCATTTAATCTCCTTATAATTTTCAAAATTTTACTTTCCTTTTTGGAAGTTTTATGTAGTGGTATTTTCACTTTCTATATGAAGAAAAAATTTCCTTTTTAAAAATTTTTTGTTTGTGTTTTGCTTTGGGTTGAAATTTATTTTATGGTACTTTTTAGTAGTCCAGCATTTAATACTACTAGTTCCCCAGCAGACTAAGGTGAGAACTCTTTAGTTTTCAAGGTTGAGATAGATTTTTGGACTCCATGTAAAATTCCACATAGGGTTTATGTTCAAAAGAACTGGCGTTATATCTGACAGGAAATTACGCTGTATAGCTTGGAATTTACTGGAAGATCATTTTTGACCATTTTATAATGGGTTGAATTGTATTATATAGCTTATTAAATGACAGTTTGGGCAGCATGAAGCAACTATAAAATGTGAGAAGGAGCGGATGTTATCCAGAGAAGTACCTAGATTATGGATTGGATGGGAGGAGGGGAGTCCTGGGCCATTTGATAGAAGTATTATGCCTACTTTCTTTCTGGAGTAGCTTTAGTGTGTTTATAGCATCTGTATTTAAAAAATGGTGCGCTATGTGAAAATGTAATACTGTTAGATCATAATACATAAAATAGAAGAGATTGAGTTACCTACGGGATTAATTCCTTTCTATAAATAGGGCCTCATATGAGCGAAGTGTGGGCTTGTTGAGTGCACACATCTATGCTGTACAGAACTTTCTACTAGTCTTTGGATACTGTTAACAGAGCCTGCAGCGCACGCTCCACAGTGCAGTGTGGATGCTACATTGCAATGAAAATTGTTCTTATTAGCAGGTGATATATATTATTATACTGTAATGTATATTTATTAGCATATGAATACTTCAAAGAAACATCTGTATTTTGCTTCAGATCACAGTGTCACAGAAAACTTTTTCTAAATTGCGGCCTAAAGAGCGTATTTAATGCCGATGCACAGTCTGCTATGTTACAGTAGATATTCCAAAAAAGCCTTTTTTTTTATGGGCTTATAAATCACAATGCATTAGAAGTAAAATACAGGGCACCTATCACAGAACACCAGGTGTGCATTGTAATGAGTCTCAGAGAGGCCATACATTTTAGCAATTAGATAAGATATTCATATACGCTATCATCAGAAAGTGTACAAAACACTTAATTTTTCTTACAACGTGTTTTCTGTAACCCTAACTTTCTGATTGTTCAAGAATAAAAGTAAAAATTAAAATTTAAACAATAAATCCAGTGATTTTTTCGTTTGTTGTTTCCTTGTCTTTTCATTTAGATGTAATCACTGTAACGACAGACTAAGGGCAAACGAAATTAAACCAGTTGGGTGAATTAGCTCAGCAAGTGACAGTTCACAGGAGAGTCTTTATCTACTGTTTCCACAGACTCTGTGTGCATAATTGCAGGTAAGTGCAGTGGCTACGTTTTCTTCAATAGAACAATTATAATAGAAATTATAATTAAAGGTCTGATATTATACTCATGACTAGATATTTGGGTCAAAATTGTACATGCACTATCTTGAAGCCTGTTCTAAAAATGTATTTGATTAAATTTATATTTTATTGTATCCCTTCAGGGGTATGATTATGCAGCCAAAATTACTCAGTTAATTTCAAAATGATGCTTATAAAAGCTGGCCATTTTTATTAAGTATTTCAGACTTTTAGTGCACTATTTTTATGTTGAGGTATTGTTCAATGGAAAGTTCATATATGCATATCTCTACATATTGCAGTACTATGCTTGTAGAATTTTCCCAAAATTTTATATATATATATACACATATATATATATATATATATGCACCAGAACATAAATTTCAGGTACCTAAGACCTTGGGAAAGGCCATGTCAGAATCAAGCACATAATTATCATCTGTGACACCAACAATCTCTTGTCAATGTCTCAGTGCTGTTATTCACAGTGGGAATAAAGGCATCTATTAGTCTGTGTAAAATGCTGTGTCGGTTTTCATGATAGCTAATAACATAAATCATATTTGTCACTGCTGAAAATACAAATCGGGAGGGAGGACTAACTTTTTTGCAAAATACCTTAATTCAGACCGTCCCTGCTAAATACAGCATAGAATGCGAAAGTTACTGTGAGCTCTATAAAGATGCATTTTATAGTAGTTTAATATAGCACCCAAAAGTGCATATTTTGAAGAATGTTTTACTTACAGAGATAAACTAAATACAAAGATTTAGTAGACAACATGGCCAGTTACTTAGCTAGGTTTCTGCTAAAACACATTAGTGAGGCCTTTGAATCTGTAAAAGAAAACATGAGAAGAAATTCTTCTAGAGTAAGAATATAGCAGGTGACATGTTCAGTGTGAGCTATCAGCTTACATTTTCGATGCACAAGACTTAACTTTTGAATGCATAGCAAGTACATAAGTGGCTTTTGGAAGTACTGGATATGTTCCCTAATTTTTCTTGTGTATAAATGTATTTCTTTTTCATTGAAGTCACTGACAGAATTTAGAATAATAGCAATGAATTAGAAAGTTTCCAAAATTAAATGAAAATAGATCTAATGTACAATAATATGTTTGGTGTTTGAAAGCAATAAACTGTTTCTACACTTCTAAAATTCAGTATAACAAAATATAGATCTGTGGATCTTGAAATCATGGTAGGCCCAGTAACCCAGGTCTTGACTTGAACTCATCAAGCTAAAGAATGATCTTTACCTTTGCACATTCTAAATATTTTTGTGAAAACTCTTACTTCTGTTCAAAAATCTGTTATACCCACTTACTGCTAATGAAGGGTATGCTACCACAGGAGTTTCCTTCCGTCATACCTTGTTTTCATAGGTTTTATGTGCAGGGATTTAACAAAGTCTTGATTTCATGTGTCTTTTGAGTTACGTCACGAGAACAAAATCTACAGAACATATTGGAAGAATTTGGTGGTTTACTTAAAAATTGGAATTTGTTGTATTTAAAGAGCATAAAAATTAAAAATAAATAGAATTCCAGCCTGACAGTAAGGACTGAGTTCTGCACAAGCCTTGGTTATCCTGAAGCCTGGTAGACTTGATTACTAGTTTCTGTTAATTCTGTGTAAGTAGGTGTGTGTATGAGAAACTGCGTAGAATTCCAGCTGAAAAATGAAGGCACTTGCTTTTTTCATAAGCTGAATCTTTTCATTGCACCTGCGTTATGAGTTGCTGTTTTCCTATATTCTCTTTGTGAATGTCTAACAAGTGTAGAGAAGCTTGAGATTTTTTTTCCTTAAGGCATCTGTGAGGACAACACCAAAAGGAATTTAGCAAGATAAACTCAAGAAGGACTGACCATAAGTAGGCGAGGTTTCCGAAGTCTTTTGTTTATCATAGGAGGCTTCTAAGTGATCTTTTGATATGAGATCCTTAAAAAGTTTGAGAAATACCTGCATTTTTTATCTGAGGTTCTCATTCTACAGACCTAACTAGTGGGTTTTCTGGTATGCTTTTTCTCAAAGATTAGGGGGCCAGATAAAGTACCAGTACTTTATAGACAAGGGAGTCCTGGTATTAGTTGTTTTTTGAACTGTGAATGCTAGTTGTAAGATTGATATAACAATGTCTGTGTCGGTAAATAGTGCTTTAATTTTAACCCTAGGTAGGTTTAAATTTAGAAAATGGGGAACTTTACTATACATTTAAAGCATTTGTGATTGAACTTAAATGTAGAATTCCTAAACAAAAGCATGGCATTATAGAAAAGGAGCTTTAAAAAATGGGATGTTATCTTTATGTATATATGACTTGTCATACTTCCTCAGTACTAGTGGAATTGCATTCATACTACTAGTCGACACCATTGTCTGATTATCCAGTGAGTAGATGTCGCTCTAAAAATAGACTTTTATCTCTTCACATTCTCAGAGCTAATATCAACAGCATTCTATAACTACATCTTTATTAGTTCACAGTCTCACAAACATTATAGTAACTCAATAAAGAAGGAAGATTGGAAAGTAGTACTAAAGAGTGAATAGCAAGAAAATAAAATTCTGATGACCCAGATTCCTGAGTTAATTATGCAAGCCAGCTCCTGTTGTTACAGATGGAAGACTATAATTTCTAGATTCAGACGTTTGTAGGTGCCTAACTCCCATTGAATTAAAATGAGAATTAGGCTCCTAACTACCTTTCTGAATCTGGGATGAAGTGATTTTAGCAGCATTTGGTTTCATTAGTGTGGAGTTTCTGTCCGCTTAAATGCAATTATTTTGTATTTACTCTGTCTTAGTAAAAATAAAACTCTGGCCGTGGAGTTAATTTGTTGTCTATAAATGGTCTGTGATTTTACACTTTTGAAAGAGAAACCTTAAAAAAGAAACCCTGTTGAGAAGGGTTTGTGATTTGAAGGAAAAAAATTCTTCTCCAAGATGCATCCCCATGCCTTGCATAGATTGCTTGCAGCAATTTCAACCATTACTGCAGAGTCTGACTTAGAATGCAGAGGGAGCAGTGCGTCTATATATTAGTAAGGCCTTTCATTAAATCTTTACTTTTAAAAATAATTGGTTCTTTTAATCTGTAATGGAACATGGACTTACAGGCTGCCTGTGATTAAAATTAAACCTTATTTGTCTTTTAATATGGTGCTATGTTCATCTGTAATTGAGTAGGGATCGATGCCAGCCCTGTGATGGGCAGTAAGCTTATCCAACATGACGGAGATAGATTTCAGGGAAGACAGACTTTGCTGTTTCTATGTACAAGTGGGATGAGTAGACCATATCAGCAACATTTAATTATTTTGTAGGTAATTATTCATTTGAGGGACACAAGTTTCAGAGCATATTGGAATAGAAGGAAGACCAATACAATTACCGTTTGGCTAAGTACGCAGTTTGCACTGGTAGCTGGAAAGTCATAATGAGCTTTTCATTACATTTGAATAAAGGAATGTTTAATTTAATAATAGAGGCTCAGACTACTGTTTCGTATAACAATGATGACTTGGAGGAAAGAGGAAAACAAACAAGAAAAAATAACAAAGAGAAATGAAGTGGTGGATCAGTAGCAGGGATTCTTGCAGTGGTGTTGTGGTTTGGGACAAGTATTTTTTTGTTTTGTTTTGTGAAGATCCTTTGCTTTTGTAGAATTATACAACAACTTGGTTTGAGAAGGACCTCTGGAGGTCACTTAGGCTAGCCCCCTGGTCACAGTAGGTCTAGTTAGACCGGGATGCTCAGGGCTTGTCCAGTTGAGTCTTAAATATCTCCAAGGATGAAGACTCTGTAACTTCTCTGGGCATTCTGATCCCTTGTTTGACCACCCTCATGGTAAAAATAAATAGTTTTCTCCTAATGTCTGATCAGAATTTCCCATGTTCTGGCATGTTTTTATTGCCTGCTGACCTACTGCTGTGCTCCTCTGAGAAGAGTGTCTCTCTATTTTCTCTGCATCCTCTGAGCAGCGGGTTGCAGACAGCAATGTGTCCCCTTGGCCATCTCTTATCAAGGCTGAACAAACCTACCTCTTCATGTATTCCCCTGCCCCCACCCATCTCAGTGGTCTCCACATTCTAGTGTGTCAGTATTTTTCTTTTATTGGGAAGCCCAGAACTGGACACAATGGGGTCTAACCAGTGCTGAATTGAAAGGAAGGATCACTCGCCTGGACGTGGTGGCTGCACTCTTGCTAATGCAACGCACAATACCATTGTCTGCCTTTGCTGCAGAGGCACGTCCCTGGGTCATGTTCAGCTTTTTGCCTACCACGACCCTCAGGTCCTTTTTTGACTGACTCCTCCCAGCAGTCAATGCCCACCTCTGCTGGTGCATGGGTTTATTACATCCCAGAAGTGAGACTTAGCATTTTCCGTTGCTGAGTTTCAGTAGGTTCCCATCAAGCCGTGTCTCCAGTCTGTCATGTCCCTCTGAATAGCAGCCCTGTCCACCTACTGACTGCAGCCCCTCAAATTGTTGTCATCCACAAGCTTGATGAGGATGCACTTTGTGTCATGCACCTTCATTAATGGAGATAATTCCCAGTATTGGTCCCCATACTGATCCCTAAGAGACACCAGTGCTTACTTGTTGCCAGTTGGACTTCCCAGCACTGATGGTGACTTTCTGAGACTGGTACCCCAGCCAATTCTCTACCCACCTTGTTGTCCACTTATCCAGCCTGTCTCTCACCAATTTGTTGAAAAGACGACTGGGAGACTGTGTCAAAAGCCTTATGAAAGCCAAGGTATCCTACATCCACTGACCTTGCCTCGTCCACAGAGCCAGTCACCTCCTCCTAGTAGCGATGAGGTCAGTCAGTTATCATTTGCCCTTGGTAAACTCAGGCTGGCTGCTCCCAACCACCTTCTTGCCTTCCATCCATATAAATGGTTTCTTAGCAAATTTGGTCCGTAACCTTCCCCAGAACTGAGGTAAGGCTGACAGGACTGTGCTTAGTGGGATTTGCTCTCTGCTTTTCCCTCTATTTTCTAGTGATCAGAAACCTATCAGGATCTTCCACTGGTTGCTGTAGCTTTTCAAAGATGATAGAGAGCAGTCTCACAGTGGTATCAGGCCGCATCCTTCAGCACCCTCAGATGTATCTCACATGGTCCCATGAGTTTATATATGTCCAAGTAGGTTAAACAGTCTCTAAGTTTGTCTTCCTCTGCTGTGGGTACTGCTTCACTCCCATGGGAAATATTGGAAGGAACTAATACATTCAAAGATGGAAGGAAATAATAAATCCTCCCAGATCTTATACAGACTTTCATAATGAATATGTTTCCACCCAGCTTGAACAGTGTTACTTGAAAATGTGTTTTTATATATGAACCATTGTTCAGGAAAACTAGATTTTTTTTTTAACCGCATTTTCTGTGTCCCCTGCACCATAAATAATCGTTAGCTTTATGCTGCTTGCTAAGCTATAAATATTAATATACCACTAGTGATGCTAACAGAGGAATAACTCTGTTTTATTAGCAGTGTCTGTGAACTGGAAGAACTATGACCAGAGCAAGTATTATTTACCTATTAGAATTTTCACCGCTTTTTTTTTTAGAGAGCAAATAATGGTGACTCTATTTCTTTATTTCCATGGTAAAGTTAAAGTAGAGATATCAGAATGGGCAGGCTGTAAAACCAAATGCCTTTTTGTCTTGGCTTGGACAGATTATGCTTGTGCAGAGTTTGTTTCCTGTTTTCTTATTTCTGAGTGTCTTTCAACCACAGTCTACCAAATATATCTCTGTGTCTGTCCAACTGCAATATCCATTGAAATTACATTTTGTCATTTCCTTGGTTAGTGCATTGTGGCATTTGATCTTTATAACTTTTCACACTACAGATAATCTGAAAAATTCTGTTCACCTCAGGAAACAAAAGTCACTAGCCCTCTTAACTAACTTTTGCTAATTTTAAATTGTTGGGGTAGCACTGATAATGAGCATTGGTAACTTTATACTTTTGTTTGAAGTATCATTAGTATAATCTGCAGTTTATTTTATCTTGGTCTGGGAGGACTTGTGGCTATAATCAATAAAATTTTTTGAGCATAAAACAAAAATTTAAGAAATTTAATTTTCCATTATGGGATTCTCAAAAGCTACTTTATAAAGCAATGAGTTAGATGCTCTAATGTGCTTCCTATGAAGACGTTTTTAATAGCTGGTAAAGTAGTTTAACTTACTTGACCATGTTGTTAAGGAAAGAGCAACTGAGACAGAAAAACATTATTTTTTCCTTCACTCTTTTCATGCAGTTCCCCAGATCAATAAATAGCCCCCAAGTACATATGAGGACTTCCATATGATGCCTCACCCAGAGGAATGGATTCAGCGATGTAAAACTTCTCACATTCACCCTTTAGTCCATTCATTTACTGTTTAACCATTGGAGGCCTTTTGCAAAGTTCTGCGTGGTATTTTCACATATAGCACCTTAACCCTAGAGTAGTGCTATTACAATAAAGCTGCTTTAAGTTACGAATAAGAAGTATTCTTAAAATCAGAATGACCATACTTTCAGATTTCATGAATCTATGTGAGAATAAGTACAATTCTGTTGTTAATACCTAACATAAGTTTGGTTAAACGTTGGGCAAGACAGCTTGTCTGGAGTTGAAACCTGGTTCATTTCATGCTCTTTTTTTAAGGTTTATAAGGTATATAGATATACCACAAAAATTTGAGTATGTAACCAGCTGCCATCAGAACTGTTTTCAACTAAGTTGCTGTTACAGTAACCTAGCCTGTAAAGTCTAGCGCTTGGAATATGCAGATAATTTCTTGCAGAAAAATCCTAATATTACACCCTCCTTTTTTGTTCACACTGCAGAGAGCGAGGACCTTTACAAGAGTCAGATTCTAATCCAATTATGAACTAATGCCATATTTTTCACTATAACTTTAGTTTTATGAAATCTTCTGCAAGCTCTGGTTTTGGTGAGTGTTAAATCAGGTTGAATAAGAGTTTGGTAGCCCTTTGCATACTACTAGTTATAAAACATTATCAGTATCTGCTTCACCTACTTAATGACCAGTTCTTATTTTGTTCTAATTAAAGGTAATTACCATCAAAATAGCAGCTTGTTCTAGCAACACCCTTAGCACAAAAGCAGTCTTAGTTTTAGTCTCTATTTCAGAAGTTGTTGTTCAGCAAAAGGAGGTGGCAAGGACGTTTCTGAAATAGCTTTTGAACTTTTGACACAAAGGGACTTGCCAGATCATCTGCCAGAGATGTCAACCCTAATGCAGTAAAGCCTGTTGAATGCACAGAGATGATCTTTTCCTTCATACAATAATTTCCATTTTATAATAATGTTATGACAGTAACCAGTGTATTTTAGAGGACTGTTGTACTTCAACGGTTCAACTCATACAACATTTGGCAGCTTCTTCCCCACCATACTTGAGGCATGCAGTAAGAACTTGCTCAGAAATGGAGTGTCTGTCTCTTAGTATTCATTGATTCTAGTCATGCAATTTTACTTATTCATCCAGTTTACATAACATCCAAGTGATAAGTTGCACATAATTTACACAGGTAAATTACACGCAGCTGTGGCTTTTAAAATCTTACAGCCTGGGTCAGTACTTCTAAGTTGTAGCTTGAAAGTTTCAGTGATTCAAGTTCTAAATATTTTTGTCACATTTTTTTGTCTGTTGCATACTGAATCAGATAACTTGCAGTGTATTTCAGTATGTTTGCCTATTTCTGACATGTGCTAGCAAAAGAGAGGTTTGTTCTTATCAAGCACAATAAAGATAAATACGTTTCCTAAGGCTTCATTTAACACTAAATGTCTTCAGTCAGTGTTTAGCAACATTGCAGAGAAAGCATACATTGGTGAGTGTTTTTTTCATTTTACTTCATACTTTCACTTGAAAGTGAAGCAAGGTAACCCAACTGTTCATCCACTATGAACACTGACTTTTACTGATCTGTCTTTTGGCTAGTATTTAACATGTTATGGCAGAGCTTGTTTCAAAATTGATAGAAAATCATAATTTCAGTTAAAAGAAGTTCTTACATCTTTTTCTTTTCCCCACTGTCGTATTTCAGCTACATCTGTCTTCACAACCAATGCACCTAGAAACTTAGCTCAACTAAAGAACTTCTGCTTCAGTTGTTTAATTCCAAACTTGAATTCTTGAAGCTTTTCCTCTCTCATGCAAGTGCAAAGATATCAAACTCCCCAATATTGAAATTCTTTAGATAGCTAAATGCTTAGTAGTTAGTATTCCCAAAACTGCTTAAGAGTAGCAAATGCATATTTTTCTTGCCATGCATACTCTTGAAGATAACCTTTATCTCTCTGAATAAATATCATATATTATTCCAAAGACTGTTACTAATTGGTTATCATCAAGGAACTTTTTTCACCCTAACTTGTAATGAATTTTTAAATTTCAATTATTCTACATTAGATTCTCAGTGTATAGGTAAAGGAGTTACAGTATGTGTGTGTCTTAAATTTTGCTTTCATTCCAACCCACTTAAATGTAGCATTTGTCCATGGGAATATCAAAGCTTGCTTTGATTGCTGAGACATAGACTAGCTGTACCTACTTCCCTTACTCACCTTAGACTCCTTCTACCCTAATAGCAAGCAAAGGGAGACTGATTGCTTTAATTATATGCAGGAAACAGTTGTGGAGTTGTAGATCCTGTATTCATGATTCAAAAGATCAGGAATTTAGAATATAATTTGTGATTATGTAAAAGTTATGATGCAAGTTGAGAGTTTTGTTTGGGTTTTTTTTGCATAATTTTCTTGCACAACAGCAAAGTCTGCAGCTAAGGTTTAGAGAGGATATTGAAAGGGAAAAGCATAGATCACAGAAAGCAGATGCTTAATTAAATAGAGAGGCATAGTATGTGTCACCTGAACGTTAGGACGCAGATATTTATCTCCATTTGTGACAGTGAACATTTATTAAAACGTACATCTAAATAATAAACTTCAGATATGAAATCAAATGGTTTGTAACTCAGTTGCTATAGTGAAAGCCTAAGAAACATGTCAGGTTTTACCAATGTTAAAGTTTCTTGTCCACAAAACATCCCCTTTAAATTGATGTGGCAATACAAAATATCCTGCTAGTAGGGAATTCTCTCAGAGAGTTCAGAATAATGGTATTGCTGGATGGCATCTTTCAGTTGTAACACACGTGGTCAGAGTATTTCAAGACTAGAAGGATCTGTGCTTGACAGCAGTCCTTCACTTCACCTACAAGCAAATTAGAGAAGCTCTAAACTCACTCCCATAATGACAATTGATCCATTTGTAGTGGTGTAAATGTCATTACTCTGCCTTAGAGACAGTAGGGTAATCTCCAAAGCAATACAAAAAGTGGTTACTAAATAATGGCAACATATTTTGCATTTGTTTACACAATTTTTTGGCTTTTTTTTTTTTAAGTGAGAACCAAAGTATAGCAGTCAGTATCATAATTTGGGTAAGAATATGGTAATATGAATCTACAGTAAAAGGCTAAAACTACTGACCTGCCTCCAAGCAGTTGTATTTACAGGACACTGAAGAATAATAGCGGTTGCATGCTGAACCATGGTTTTGGGGTTTTTTTGGTGGTTTTCTTTTTTCTTTTTTTTCCCTAGAAATGCGTATAGTGATATTATACCGTGAAAAAAGTGACACAAGAAATGTAAAAATGCATATAGATGAAGAAAGTAAGTTACAGGAACCATTTTAAAAATGCAGATAATTAGTTCCATAGTTTTCCATTACTTTCAAATGTCTGATTTGTTCATGTTACTGGCAACTTAAAAATATTGTTTAATAATTTTAAGCTAAAAATACAGTTGTTATTAATTTGTTGTTATGAAGTTGAATACTATGGAATTAAATATTTTCTAGAAGTCACCAACTGTATATCGTGATACCCATTTACCACAGAACCAGCAACTGATGCAATTTCTTGCAAGAATGAATTAACCTCTGTTCAGCATGCGTTAAATAAAAACAAATTTAAAAAAAGACATCCCCCCCAAAAAAGTTGAAATTGCCTTTATTGACTATCATAATAGCAGTTTGTTGATGCCTTACATCAGTGAGCTTGATGCGCCTTCATAAACTATTGTGGGAGATCTGTTAACAATGTGAAAATTCAGTCTTCTGGTTGTTTAGAGACTGCTATGACACGAAGAAAATTTTGGTATCTTTGAATTGTGTTACAACACATAAACGACCTCTCACAAGCGAAAATGCCCCAGAACTTTTGCTCATTGATTTTTAGAGATTAATACAATTTGACTATGTAAATCTGTTCAGAAAAGATATAATCATTTAAGAAAAAAATTGCTAGAACGTTTTAGCTACTGCACTGTGTCCACCGAGGACAGGGTGTGTATTTGAGAAAACTCATTAGTGAAACCATCTGTTCCTCTTTCTTTGTGAGCTCTGCAACTTTGTGTGACTTCTCTGTTTCCAAAATATCTATTGTTCTCATCGCAAAGAGTGCTATCTCACAGACTGAAGAAATCTTTCCAAGCATCAGAAGTGATGGGTATTTCCACATGGTTCATTCTTCACAGAAATGTCTTTCAAAATAGTTTAAAAGCTAGTTAGGCCCTCTGAAATCTCTAAACTTAGCACCTGAGTCCATTTAAATTTCAGAAATTCTTAGGGAGTTATTGACCCTTTATAAGTGCCTTTTCGACATTACAGCCCCATGAAAATATCAGTGGCGCTGCATCCTTTTTTCCCCTCTTTTTTTTGTCTGTTTGTGTGTGTGTATGTGTGTGTGTGTTGGTTGGTTGCTTGGTTGGTTTGTTTTTTTTTTTGAGGTTGGTCTGACAGCTGTCCTTCTAAAATGGGACACACTTGCTTGGAATGAAAGAGGTGGGTGAGCCCCTATCTCATAATCAGTATTTTTGCTGGTCTGTAAGATCAGATTAGTAAAATCAGAGACAGAGATCAGAGATTAGTAAAATCTCTGATCTCAACAAAGATCAGAGATTAGTAAAAACTGGTTTAGTAAAAGAGGGATGTTATTGCTGCCTCGATATATTTCCTAAAAGCATTTATGCAGCAGGAATGCATTGTTTATATCTCTGTGTAATGGTTAAACCAAATGAAGAGAAACTTAATTGAGCATGTTGTGATATTATAAGTAACTGAAGCCAGTGTGGGTATCTTTCATTCTTTGAGTTCAGTAGATTTGGTATTAACAGCTGGGGGAAAAAGAAAAAAATGGAGAAGAAAACTTATGAGAAAAAAATGATCCTATGTTTTACAGCTACTGGAAAAGACACGTATTGTAATAATAAGTTTAATGCCTTAAGTTGAACTTGAATCTGACAAAGCATAGCAGGTATATTTCCAGGCACTCTGGTGTAAGACCAGTTCTCTTTTTTCTTTCCAGAGAAGCATGTTCTGGTGATGCAGAAGGGTTAGCAAATGGATTTAATGGATCAGTACTCAAATGTCTTAGGATAAACCTAATGCCCACAAGGCAAACACTTCACTCCTTTTTTTTTTTTTTTTTTAATTATATAACCACATATCAGTGTATTGATTCTGAAGAAATTTATTTGTTTGATTGTTAATTCAGTACTTGACCTATACTACCAATTAGGCACATTGTATTAGCAGCTCTCAGAATTTTAATACTAGTTTTTCAGTTTGCTATCGTAGCAGCAGCTGATGGGCCACATAGCATCATCTGAAGGTGAGTCACTTGTGTTTTTTCAGATTGGTTCCTCTACAGTGTGAATGGAACAATACTCAAGTGTGTGAATGTATATCAGAAAGGAGAATATTCAAGACTTGCTGTGTTGTTACTCTTATTTATGTGGAGCTAAGAAATTTGCACAATATGCATTTTGAAAGCACCCTTATATTCGTGAGATTCACAAAGCAGCATGACTTACGGCTTTTACTGTTCAGGAGTGAGTGAATAAATAAGTCTTCAGTGATAAAAGTTGAAATGATGATGTTACTGTATTCAGAGATCAAGTCCTTGGCCATCTTTATATTAATATAGAAATACTTATTATGTATCTTCATGATGAAAACTGGTATATGAACAGGTGAAAAGGTATGTGTTTTCATGAAATCTTAATGACCTATATTGCCCAATTATAGAAATGGTCAACATTGCTGAGTTTTCAAAATCCTTGCCTCAAAACGAACAAATACTTTACAAAACAGTGAAAGTAACTTTTTTACAGTGTTTGATTACCGTACTTATAAACGTTTTATATTCTGTTCAGTGTCATTCAGCTTGCAGTCTTCGTAGTTTCCTCCTGTTCCTCAATCCAGGACAGCTCTGTTACAGACATTAATATGTGGCACATTGTGGTTTCAGTGTCTCAAATTTTGAAAATTAATGGATAGTTTTAGATCATTTGTAGTGAAAATTAAATTTGTCAAATCCTGTTGTGGTTCTATGCGTAGATAAATATGCTGTAGGTGGGCTTAGCATTAGTTCTGATGTGATCACATCAAAATGTTACTATCTTATTACACCAAGTGAGTCACTAGATGATTGAATTTTTTACGTTTTTGATATAGAAACTATATTTAACTAACACAAACATTGAAGACAAATAATGGACAGAGTTGTCAACTGCCTGATTTTGGCTATTTTTTCTGAATCGTTTACATCTCAAAAAAATATATCCTATGTCTATTGAATCACAGTACTGTGATTACTTCCATAAATATTGCACATTTTAGATTTAGATTTTATCACCTGATCTTCTGTGTGTTCTCTGCGTTTTAAAGTTCAGTCATGATTTTTCTACCTTTCTCCAAACTGAGTTTGAGTATGTGTGCACAGCATATAGGAAAGTAATGAGTACATATTTAGGTATCTTAATTATCTGGCTTGGGCAAGACAAGAAATCTAGTTAAATAAAGTGCTGTATGGACTAATGCTCTCAGCCGTGCGTTGCCATGGCTAGATCACTTTCAGAATCAGTGTTTAAAGTGAGATGAGGTCTTGTGGTCTATTTTATCGACTGTAATCACAATAATTTCCCCTAAATTCATGGCATGCTACTGAGCTTTTTGGTAGGGAAGATGTTTTCTCTCTTTTGGTATAGGCACACATCAGTTTTAAATGACTGAATACTGAAGTTATTTGGAACTCACAGTTTTTATTTAAGGATTTTTCAAAACACAAACCCCCCAAATAATTTTTGCTCGGAGATTGAGACATAGCTTCATTTTTCCTCTTTTACTCAAACTTCCAGAAGCATGATTTTTCTACAGTTACAATGTGAATTATTTGGGCATTGCCATTTATATTGGAACAATGGTATCAGTGTAGATGAATTGAAAAGTCTTTTAGCCATTTTGAGTCCTACCTGTCCAGCGTATCATTAGGTCATTTATGGAGGGTTAGTTTTGTTTTGCAAAATTAAGTTAATAATTGTTAAGTTAATAATTAAAGGTTGTATTTTAGGACCTAGTAATACAAACAGAAATTTTGAAAGAGCGATTTGCGCTTCCTTGTACGATACCAATCTAAGTATGACCAATTGTCCAGAGCAATCTTCCAAGAGAAAGTTGTCTTTTCAGGGAAAAGTTGTAATGACAGGATTCTCCTAGGAGTGAATTTTTGGCCACACTGTAGACCTTTGGAAAATGAATTATTAACACTGTTGCTGACAAATCCTTAGATACATACACATTGACAAGCACTGCCATAATAAAATAAGCATTCACAGCGTTCAAAAATCATGCATTGCCACAGAGATTCTTGTAGCAGTCCAAAAAGCAACTCACTGCAACAATATTATTGTCCAGGGGTTTTTTATACTTTCACTTTACTGCAACTTCAGTGCTAGCTTTAATGAAAGTCTTCATAAAAGCCAAGCAAATTGCAATTTTAATTTTTTTTTTTTTAAATCAGTTCTACATTGAGTTTAGTATTTCCATCTACTATTTCCTATTACCTAAACCATCCACCGGAAAATGTTGAAATACCTTTTTCTGTTACTCTTCCCAAGAGTTCACTGGTGCTCATCAAACATGGAGGTTCTTTCAAAATGTAGTGATCCCTTTGCGCGGCTTGACGGAAAAATGTCACTCAACATAGAAAGGATGAAAGTATGCATGCTAGGGGGACTTTAGAAACATTTGGAAGAGAAACACTGTGATTGACATGTCTGAAAGGAAAGTGAACAGTGAAAGACTGAAAAGATTATCATGACCGAGCAGAACCAATTCCTATACAAAATTGCTGGAGTGTTTGGAAATAGTGTTCCCCCTGCATGCCACAGGTTACAGTGTTGTTGCTGATGTTTAAGGATCATTACTGTGTAGAAGCGAAATATCAATACCAAAGACTGAGGCATAAATGATGATGGGGACTTTTTTTGTGTTTTGTGCAAAGCAAGATATGCAAGACACTTGAATCATCAAACTAGTTGAGATTTTATGTTATGCAGCAGTTTCAAGGCCCTTGGGTACCTGTTCTCTTGCTTCGTACAATAAACCTCCAAGGTAACATACAAGTTTGCAAAAAGCTTGAGTGTTTCTGAGAAAAAAGTGAAGGTGAAGCACTTTATATCTGATGAACACTTAGCTGTGTCCTTCCCTCTTTGGTCTTGTTTTTTTTGCCCGTAGCAATTCCACCAGTTTCCTTATTACAGCAAGACTGTATTCTTTGGTCTTCATTGCTCATCATTTTTTAACTCTTATTATACATGAATTAAACTCAAGATTTTAACTGAGACTGGGATACACAGTGCAGCATCCTATAGCTGTAAAGCCCAAAACTGGGTCTTTGAAAATCTTGAAAGCTGCTTAAAATTTCTCAAGGATGTGCTTATTTTTCAATAATAATTATTGCTGGTCACGGTGGTATAAATGTAAACATTTCTGCTCTGTTAGTTAGAAACCTTCTAATTCTCTGCCTAAACTTATTGTTAGTTTGTCCCGCCTTGTTACATTATCCTCTGTCTCAAACAGTCATTTGTCAAACAGTCATAATAAAGAGGAGGCAAAGCTACAGAAGAATAAATACTTCTAAGTAATGTAATCCTTCACATTATCTGAACTCATACGTATAGAAAGAGAATGGGACAGATTAGTGTTTGTGAATTTTCAGGTTATAAATATTCACAGGTACAGTTATAACAGCTTCTGAAATGAGAGCTTGAGCCGTTAGTTTAAAAAACCCTCTGTGCCAAATTAAGTCTTGGTGTCCTTGGTAGGACTAGGATGAAGATTGAATGATCTCTACTGTAAGTGTAGTACTGACCCCGCTAGCTAAATTTAAGAGGTCTGAAAAGAAGAGAGCAGTTTAGAACTGACCTTTCCCAGATTAATTACCAGCTTCTGAACCTGATTATGTTTCATATGCCATTCTCCAATATTAATTCCCTGTACAACATGGTTGAATGCATATGTACTTGTCAGTCTTATTTTGTAAGAATTAATTAATAGGAGATGCATGTATGAATTTTAACATTTTTGCTATTGTTTCTCATCTTTATTTTACTTTGTACTAAGTAATCCTTGCTTAGAATACTATTCTGTATGTGGTGGACTATATAATGGTGTATTCCCTGTGTATCCAAATTAAACCTCCTGTGTGCATATGTATCTACGTATAAAAAAAAGGAAAAAAATAACCGTAACATTTTTCTTATTAGAAATGTACACAAGAGGGTTTTTAAAATTATTTCTCTACATAAATTGAGTTCAAATTAAATGTCAGATATAATGTGGTGTAAGAAGTTTGAAATATATGACAGTCCTCAGAGAAAAAACTAGGCATCTCCTAGCCAAATTGTTATTTGCATAATAGTGAGCTATAAAGTTATATATCATTATATGGCAGAATGCCAGACCATAATCTGCCCAGTAAAGCTACTGAAAACTTCAATCTGAAAAGCATTCATCTTAGAAAGGAGTTTGCGTCTTCTATAAAACATGAAGAGTATTGACTTTTTTTTTCCTTGAGCAAACAGAGTACTGCAATCTATTTCCAGCATTCCAGTTTAGCTGTGGTAGACACAAATGTAAAATGAATGTTGACATATTTGTTTAACATCCCCGAACAGATTAAACTCCTTTAGAACTTCTTCAGTAATCAGCCTTGAAAAATATAAACTAACATTTGCATCCCTGGATAGATTAAATTGTTTCAAAAGTTCTTCATTAATCAGTCAAGGAAAATGTGTTTAAAAAAAAAATAAATAACAGCACGTTCTTTGCAAATATGCTGAATTCACCTTCTGATAATGTTAACCAATTTCAACACATAGCGTCATTTTTCTTATGTAGTTAAGACACTATTTTTAAATGTTATTGATATAAAAGGTCTTTTTAATTGATGGCAAGTTGAAGAAGAGCCTATGAATAAATCTATTCGGAAATAGCTAATATTCATGGTTATATGAGGGGGATTTTTTTCATTTTCTCGTTCCTGTGTGCAGACAGTTGTATTAGCTGCACTAGGCACTGGCATTAGCCTGCATATCGTTGTATGAAAACATCCCAGAGACTGCTGGTCTCAGAGTTATAACTACAGTAAGTGAGACTAGCTGGGGATCAAGAAGGGGCAGATTCTTGAAAATCTTTCCAGCAGTTGAAATAATACAAAAAGATTTAATAGGCTATTTTCTCTGCAGTTCAGAGCTAATAAGTAAAATGGGCCAAATTGATATCATGATTTGATCTTAATATGTTCATAGTCTGTTTGTAGATAGAAAACGGCAGGGGATTTTTCAGAACAAGGTCACTGGTAAAATAATATTTATGATTTATATTTTGCATTACATCAAGGGCCTTTTGCTTTGGATATGATTTGGTTTTGATAAGCAGATGAGCATTTTGCTTAACGTGAGGTTTGGAATCCTAAAATATCTTAAAGTACCTAAAGTGAACTTGATTAAGATTTTTTTTTTTACTTAGAATACCTTTATTATCAAAGAGTGAGGTTATTACCAAAAAGTTATGGGTATACGTTGATAGCATTGCACTATCAAGTAACTGCTTCGCTTTAGCTTTTTTTTATGAAAACTGCAGGAGAGGGCACATTTTTTCAGATGCCTAACCGTATCATTGGATAGGTATGTAAATTCATGTGTTTGTTTCAACTATCTGCTAATAGTTTACGTTGTTGCACTGCTCGTTATTGCATACGTCCTCCAATTCTTCTGGTCTTCTTTACTGATTAGTGGCCTCATGAACAAGATACTGGGCTAGCTGGGCTTTCGTCCTGGTCACTCCCATCAGAACAGTCTTATGTTCCAAAATGGTGGCTCCATTGAAATAAGTAGCAGTTACACAATCTTTTTCTTGTTTTCTCCCCACCCCCCACCCCCTTCCGTAGTCCCCTTCTAATTACTCTTCTGTACGTGGTCTCTTCAAAACTGGATGAGAATCCTTTTTCAATAAAAATTTGAGGGTCAGCAATTATGCTGCGGAGTGCCTGTCCCTGAGCGCCTTGGGATTTATACATTTTCTGTATGAGTGAATGTCATCTCAAGTGCGTTCAGATGTAGCAGCTTCTGGACATCATTCATGCAAACTATTGGTGATCAGAATGTCCAAATTAAAACCATTTAAAAATGTTCTAATCTGACTAAATTTCTTTACCATGTTGTGATTCGCTGTTGCCATGTAGCATGAAAAGTTTTCATTGAATAAAAATGGCATTGATTTTCAGAGGGCTCTTACTGCAAGTTATCAATTACAATTCTAAAATTGAGAAATACTAACTTCCACTTCATATTGTAACACTGGAAAACCCAATAGGTTCTTGAGTTTCAAGAATTGCAGTGAATGGTTTAATGTGCCTCAAACTTACTAGGCACTAAGAATTCTTCAGGGCCTGTAGTAGGAAGTGACCTGAGACAAGTAATTATTTTCATGTAATATTCCCAGCTCAGTACAACTATTTTGATTCATGCGATTAAAAAACCCAATAGGCAGAAATTAAAAATGTGCAAACACGGGTAATTTTGCCAGTCACAATTGTTTAGGTGCAAAGTGTTCTGAACTTATTCTAGCCATTGACCATGCTGTTATTTAGCATTAACATGAAGACATACACAGACATGAAATTTGCAACACACATTGGACTCAACTGTCTTTTTAACAAATCAACACACGATTACTTTATAAAGTCAGAATTCCCTCCCTAAAAAACTGGTAGGGAACTAACTGGTAGGTACTGGGAATTAATGTAGCTAAGAATGAAGACAAAGCAGCAGGTATCTAATCCTAGCAAGTCACTGTTGCCAGGAGTTATTGGTATTTTTCCAAACTGAGCTCACTTGTTATTTAAACGACAGTAAACTGATACAACACCTAGTGATATCCAGAGGCAATTTGAACTCTTACTGAACAGCAGTACCACTGAGGTGTATAAAATATGCAGCAACTTTACATCAATTCATTACGTATGTCAAAAAAATCCAGCACCAAGTACATCATGGTTGGAAATCTTGCTTTAGAGGTCATTTAGATAATTTTTATTAATGATAATTTATATGAAGATTTATGCGTTTTTAGGATTCATAATGCTTTTAAATTGGGTTGCCATTTTTTTCCAAACCTAATAACAGGCAAATTTTATAGACATCTCAAGACAGTAAAGCTTGTAAAAATGCAAAATAAAATAAAATGCCCCAAACAAAACCAAGAAACTGTACAAAAATTACAGAATCTAAAAATGTATAATTACATTGAAGGAGACACCATAGTAGGTTATTTGAATAAGCTCAATGCAATTCCTTGTTTTTAATTACTGCCTTGAGCTCAGCTTTCAGAATTTTGTAGTGATTTATACTATATCTAAGCCCTGGGGTTTTTTTTTAATACATTCACTTGAAATGTTACTACAAAATTTTAAATAAAAATAATTAAAGCTGAATTTGATAAGGAAATAGAGGAATTAAAAGTAAAAAGTGAAGATCTTTTCTTAGTAAAATTACCTGTGCTCTGAATTCTTCTAAATGTTAAAGAACTCATTCGAAGATGTACGTATGTTCATATGCAAACGTGCATGCCTGTGTCTTCTGCAGAACTGGGACACCATTCTTCTGAAGGAAGACTTACAAATCTTCCTAAGCAAGGAAACTAATATTTGCACCACCAGGGCAATCATTTATAGTATTAAGATAAAAAATTATCATATCTCGTATTTTACTGATTTTTCAGACTCAAAGGTCCAAAAGCAGTCTGTCATGTTTATATATTTATTTTGTAAATGGCACGTAAATATGTTAAGGCAGCCACCTTTGAACTGCTGTAGAATGTAACAAATCACAATATGAAGGAGAAATAACACATTAATAAGATAAGCTAAGTGCATGTATGTAGAAAATAGCTTAACGAGAGAAGATATCTCAAACTGAACTTTCAGAAGGTAATTTGAAATGAACTTTTTAACCTCAGGAGTAGATTAGATTTAGAAGAGTTTTCTTATTGTTGTCTACAAAATGGTGTTCTCACCTGTGATACCCACACTGAACATGTGCTCAAATGCATGCAATAAGATACACAGACCTCCGCACATTCTGGCTTTGGTCAAAATAGAAGTAGCAATCTGCAGAGGGCCTGTTCTGAAGTAGCTGTAGGAGAAAAAGTAAATTCTCTTCAAGTAGTAGTTTTCTAAGCAAGTAGGACTGTGTTGTTTCCTAGGAGCTTTGTCTTGCACAGAATAAAGTTCCTGATTGCTTCCTATGGATGTTCCTATTTTGAACCCAGGGTGGGGTGTGGGGGGGAAGCTTTTATTTTTGCTTCAACTATAAACTCTGGTCATGTTGTGTAATTTAATGACTTATGTAAACTTAACTCTAACTTCTGTGCCTTTTCCGATTGGGTGTTATGTATGCTAGTTTGCTACTTTTTCCTCAAAGGCCTCTCATTCCCTCTTTGTTCAAGAAGGCAACTATGAATAGACTTTAAATGCATGTTTAACCTCTCTAATAGAGATATTCATATAGTATATGTACATAACTCCTTTTCAGAAGGCAGGTAAGGTGATGAATTGTCAAATTCAAACCACTGCTATGTAAATCCAAAGACCAAAACTCAACAGCTTTCATCGTGACAGCTAAGTTTGGGTTGGGAGCTCAACAGTGAGTTTACAGTCAGTATTCTAGTGTGAAATATCCTTAGACAAAGGCATCACTCAATAAATGAAATCAGATGTGCAATATATACATCCAAACCTGCCAGGTTCCTACGTGCCCTTTGCCCGTTGCAGAATAGGAATGTTCTCCCATGGACCACAATACTGGTCTAGCGTCTGGTGGCGAACAGAAAGTTGTCATGATGCTGCCCGCAGACAAGGAAGTATTAATGTTGCTGCTCAAATCACAAGGGAGGTGTGTGACCTGACCTGCCATGTATGATTTGGGTCACCTGGAGATCTCATTACATCTGTGTGACCAGCACTGTGTGCTAGGTTGCCATCTCTCTTCCTGGGATATCTGTCTAAGCATTGCTTGCCATTAATAAGAACAATCTGGTGACTAAGACATGTCCTGTCTGTACAAGAGAAACACGTGAACTCCAGCCAGAGATGGCTGCTGTATCCTTCAGGGAAAGAGAAACTGTGTGGCAGCCATCGTTGCGGGGCCTCTGTGTATACGTTTGGTCTGGTGAACCTAAAAGTCCTTCTCACTATGCACACAGGTGGAAGCACAAGTGAACAGTGTGGGATTGATGGCATTGGTTCAGCTGTGTAAGGCTGCCTGGAAGTGTTCCAGTGAAGTAGAGAATTCCTTAACTTTTATTATTATAATAGTTACATTCCTGAATTAAAGGAAATTAATTTAAATACAGCTTTCGTAGTTAAAAAAAATGTTAAATACATAACTGCTAACTATTAGGGGATGCTTCTTGACTATTACTTATACAGTCAATGAATGTCAGAGTTCATTATGTGGCTGTTAAATTTCAGTAAACATCCTTTCAATAATCAATTCTAATCCTGCAGATTTAGAATGTCTGACATATTACATCTAAGTTAAATGCACCTCTGTGAACTTGTATTAAAAGCTTTCATTTTACTTTTTTCCCCCCTTTGAGATGCAGTAACACTGGTAACTGGTAATTCTTCATACTGTCACTGTATGCACAGGGTCTCATTCACCCCATCCTTCTAATTGCAGTTGTTTTAAAATAAAAACTTCTGCTAAAGAAAGCAGTAATCAACACCAAATCCCAACATTTCTAATATAAGCTGCCCCAGTAGGAGTTTTTTCTTTGAATTTCTAATTAAAAACCTTTTAACAAAAGACAGCTTGAGTCTGAAGCTGTCAGGTCTTCCCTTGTCCTTGATGCATACCAGGGGGAAAAAAAATTTAAAAAGCAAGAGAGAGGATTTTACTTTTAAAGAAGCTCCAGTTTCTTGAGACATTTGTATTCAGATATTATTCTATTTTTCTCATGGGAGCACAGCTCTACTCTTCAAATGAAAAAGAAATAATAAAACACATCAGGAACCGTGGACCTCAGACCTACTCTTTCTCTCCTTGTCTTGGAATGTTATTTCCATATAGAAAGCTACCCTAATGGGACACTTGTAAATGGCAGGGAATTTAGCCCTTGTGGAGTCTTCTCCAGAAATTGGATTTTTGCTTAAGCAAACAGCAAACCATGCAGCAGGGAAAAAGCTATTTATTTGGCTACCTGTTGAAGAGCCTTACAAAAATACAATTCAGTCTGCTACGATGAGCGAAGTCAGTCTAGTATGCCCTGAAAAAGGAATCATTTTACCTCAGTTGGATGTTGAAGCAGTCTCTAAGTGCAGTGAAAGTTAATACGAAATAAATCCAAATTTTAAAATTTATTTATAACAGGGATCATGCAATCCAGCTGTTGTCATTAAGCACAGATTTCACTAATGGCTGTCAAAAACTCATTTTCTGTTTTTGCTTCTAGGTATCTGTCTAGTTTATGGAGAAAATAAGAATGTAGATAAATGGAGAGAAAATCAGGATGTTTTCTTCTTTAGACTTTTTTTAATGTTTCAAAGCTCCTCAGTTGAAAGTTGCCATTAATATGAACTCTTGCCTCTCTGATGTGGACACTTCATTCTCTTAATCTGTGACAATTAATCGATTCATTAGTAAGAAAATCTTGTTATAACTTCTTTCGGAAAATAGTCCACCACAGACTTGAAACAGTTCTGTCAGCTGAACATGAGTACGTGTTTACTGACATCCAGAATTTTTACATCTGGGGCATTCTGGATGCTTATCGCTTCTCAAAACTAGGTCAGTTCCTGCATATCTGCACCTGGTTAAACTGCCATAATTTTGTTGTGCATAGGTGGAATCTGTGTGTCACAGCCTTTTCCAAGAGAAAGGTTTTCCAAAGATGCAGAGCAGTTCAACTACTAGGAAGGGCCTGGTTGTGAAAATTTAGCTACTGTTGTATGGTGAGCCTTAAAACTATACATGTAAATACATCTTTTTGTGTTTTTTTTTTAAGATTGCCTACTTTCTGGTTGTGAAAAAGCTTTCATTCCAAAGCATTTTTTACAAACAGTAGTTTACAAGTATTAGATGTTCTGCTATTTGGGGGGGGAGGGGAATCTCAAAAGAAAAACAAACCTCTAAGGTCCAAAAGAAACTGGAAGAATACAGATTTAAGTTTTATTTGAAATCTTAACTCATTTCAAATTTTGCATTACAATAACATATTCAATTACCTGTACTAGCTTTTGTAGAAGGCTGCTGTCTCCCTAAATGCACAAATTTCCTGTACAAGAAATATTTTTCAACGTGTGATCCATGATCACACTGCTCTTAACTCTCTCTTGAGATGGGAATATGTACTTCTGTGTTTCATTCATCCTTTTGTGTCTGAACAATTCATAAATGTTAAACACTATGACATCTTTATGAAAGAATAAGATCCCCATTTTATTCATTGAGAGGTTAGATAGGGGCTGAAGTTCCATATGACACCTGATTTTTTATTTTGTTTTGTATAGCATGTAGGTAAAAAGAACATTTTATTGCCTTAAATTGTAGGATTTTGTTAGATTGTAGATTTTTCTAATTCTGTACAAACATATGATGCACATAATTAACAAATTAATTGTAATGTCACTAACATAGCTAGCGTCATTTTAGTTGGTAGTAGAATCCAGTTGTACAGAGCAGCATTTACTTTCCCTTACCTTCTCTTCTCTTCCTTCCTTATTTTCTCATCCCTTGCCAGGTTTTTATTGCAAATACAGTAGGGACTGTAATTTCCTTGCTCACTTAGTGATGACAAAACAACTTATGGGAGCATTTTCAGAAAATTTCAAAGAATGCTTAAATTATGGTGATATGTAATATTTTGGACTAGAGGATTCAGTTTAAGTAATCTCAGTAGTTTGTCTGTTGTGCTCTGAATTTTTAGTTCTGAAGTTATTAGACACATATTCATACACATGATTTTGTGAAACTGAACCGTAACCAATCTTTTCTTCCTTGGCAAATCAGTTATCTGTTTAGCTTAAATGAATGTATTGCAGATGAAATCTCATTCATCCTCTATACTCTGTGATACTTTGCTTTCTATTTTAAAATTTTCTAAACCTACACTTGCTCTGTATAATATTGTAATTTTTTAGTGGTCCTAAGCTGTATTTTCAAAAATTCGGTTGTTCCATGTAAAATTCTATTTTCAGAAACATTATGAAAAAATAGTTGTTTTGTCATTGTTTCATATTAATGATTAATACATATGCATTTTGTTTGAAAAGCAGATTCGCAAAATTAAAAAGAATGGCAAAAATCTCATTTTGTTTCCAACTCTCCTCCATCACTTGTATTCAACCCATATGTATTCCTGCATTAAAAAAAATATAAATCCATTACTGTTCTTTGAATTTGGAGTAGAAAACAGTTTAATGAGGGGGGGGTTGGTGGAAGGAGGATGGGAATGGTGGAGAATTCTCAAGAATGAATTGTTCTGTTGTAATATTTAAGAGGTGCTTCAATACCCCCAACAAGGGAGACTGGCCTTTAAAGTGGGAGGTTGGTGATGATTAATTCTTTGCCATCTTTCTGTTCAGCCAGATACAGAATCAACTGAAATGCACCATAGAAGACGAAACAGGTCAGTGAATGATACTTTCTCTCCATTATGGAGTGAAAAAAAATGGCATTAACAAAACTCCAGAGTGAAAGTCACGGTATTTGAGAGTTCTCTAAGCACTCAGTTCATGATCATTCAGGAATTATTCACAGGCTAGGGATGAAAATGTCCATTAAATTCTGTTCTTGAAATTTCTAAGCAGTGTGTGATTTCATGATAATATTTTTCAATTACATATAATAATATAGAAGTGAACTCTTATTCACATTTGTAGTATTTATAGACATGCTTCCCGTAAATTAAAGCATTAACAATTGCATACAACAATTTATTTTGCTAACTCTTCATATGCTTCTTTGTACTTCTTAACATAGTTCCTTGGTCATGATTGTAACTACTGGATTGGCCTTAGGAGTCCCCGTTTTGTACTAATGCCACCATGTTTAGGCTGCATGCGCATTTAATGAAGAAATAGTGGGGCCTTATTGCTGCAGTAATTGTGTGTTTTGAATGCTGAGAATGTGTATGGTATCTGTCAGTCTTTGTGTTGCTGTATTTAATGCCAGAAAGTATGGAAAAATCTGTAGGTGGGAAAGTCTTTGTAGAGCAGTGACTGCAAATTCGCAGTTATTTGCTAGATATCAAATCAGTGGCTGCACACAGGAAGGAAAAACAAAGTACTTCGGAGTACACAACTGAATCTTTGTGGTTTAAAGTGGTGAACTGCATTAATTGTAGGTATGGAATAAGGATCTGCCTGCAAGGACAATGGGCAATAGAAAGAGCTGTGTGTAATCCTATTAATTTCTATTGGACCTGACATAATTTATTTTTCTACTTATGGAATGTACAATTCTTACTCTGTCTTTAAAGTTGAAAAGTCTTTTAGCCTTTCTTGGTGAAAGTGGTAGGGAGACAGTAGATATATCTCAGAATTCTGGCAGATTTGGGCTTCCATCACTGCTGTGATACATTTCCCAGGAGCTGGGCACGCTGACACATTAAGACAAAACTTGTCAAAAGAAACCAGTAAAGATTCCTCAGGGGTGAGTCCATTTGTCTCTGCAAAGTGCAGTTACTTTGCTGTTAAAGAGTTTATCTAAACTTTTTTTTTCCTAAGAACTGTTCATAGTTTGAGGATAGCTGTAAATCAAACCAAACTTATTTAGGAAATCAAAATGATAGGATGGTTTGGGTTGGAAGGGACCTTGATCATCTCGTTCCATCCCCCCTTCCATGGGCAGGGACACGTTCCACTGGGCGGTTTACCTAGGCAACCTGTCGGAGTGCCTCACCACCCTCACAGTAGAAAATTTCTTCCTAGTATCTAAATCTACCCTCTTGCAGTTTAAAACCATTGCCCCTTGACCTATGGCTATACTCCCTGATAAAGAGTCCCTCCCCAGCTTTCCTTTAGGCCCCCTTTAAGTACTGAAAGGCTGCTACAAGGTCTCCCCGCAGCGTTCTCTTCTCCAGGCTGATCAGCCCCAACTCTCTCAGCCTGTCCTCACAGCAGAGGCGCTCCAGCCCTCTGGTCATCTTTGTGACCTCCTCTGGACCTGCTCCAACAGCTCCATGTCCTTCTTGTGTTGGTGGCCCCAGAGCTGGAGGCAGTACTCCAGGTGGGGTCTCAACAGAGCAGAGTAGAGGGGCAAAATCACCTCCCTTGACCTGCTGGCCAGACCCCTAGAAATTCTTGATCAATTAAATTGTTTTACTGTTTAAAAAATCAATGAAAAAAACCCCATTAAATTACTCTGTGGATGTTTAATTAGCAAAGCACGTAAAAGTAGGGGGGTTTGATGTTTGTGTGTGTGTATATATGCTTAATCCAGACCAGTTCATTATTTTTTTTCCCCGCTAGTAATAGTGGATTCATAGCAATAACCTCAAAGATTAGCTGATTCTGGATGTGACTGTAGCACTATTTTCACAGATTAAAAGTTCTGATTATTAAGTTCACTCATTTTTTTCATAGTAAGACCTTTGCAGATTTGTTGAAACTACGTGTATAATGTAGTATCAGCTTTTCATATTTTCTGTAATGTTTTTTGTCGTATTCAAAAAATGCTCTGAAAATAAACCACTGACTGCTAAATACTGGTGGAATTGTAAAGGGTTAGCTGAACTGCAGGGTGAATTCTGTTGAATTAAAGTGCGTGTGAGCAAGACAAGAAAGTTGTAAGAACCAGTTTTTTAGAACACAATAGACTGCTGTAATGCTAAAGCAAAAAAAGGTTCCCTTTTATTAAGCAGAAGTTGTTTTAAAATGCTGTTTTTCTGTCTGTGTGGAAATGTCTATACTGACTTTGTGATATGTCTTTATTATGATATATAGGCTATATATAAAAACATTATATAATGAAAAAGGCATTATCATTTTGAGGTGTTTTTAATTAATTTTTCAGATAATTGAAACATTTTGTGTGTTTGTGCCAGATACCTTATAGGTTAATACCAAAAGATTTTATTCGAATAACACTAACTATAATTGAGAGTGAATGCATATGAATTCTCAATGGCACTGGGGGGAAAACTGCTCCACAGGCACAGTAAATGTATGCATTTTGTGTTTTAGGGGAACAGCAGTGCAATTACTGTATAACCCTCACTTACCAACCATTTTAACCTCAATTTAATGTGTGTGGCAGTTCTCCCGGAATGACCTTGATGCAGTACTGAATGTTTTGCATTTTTTAACAGGCTGAAAGCGATACAAAGAAATGTAATCCCAGTTCATGGGCTATTATATCCAAACCTTATTTAACATTTTATAAATTGTATTTATAGAAAGCTTCCATCTATTTACAGTATATTAACTAAAATCCCTTTAGTCAGACCAGAGCACTTTTTGTATTGCGCTGAGCATCTGATCGGTTATTAGTTTGTACATGGAGAGATGCTATTTAAAGACTTACAAACTCCCTTGAAGTAAATTGTACCCTCCAGCTAAAACCTGACACAGTGCAAATAATACATACAGTATTCTGTATAGTCTTCAGTGGCAGACTGCTGTTTTTGAGATCCCTCAGAGGCATCTCCATCCTCAGTTGTATGAGCCAAACTTTTGTGGATTGGTACCTTTGAAAACTTCAAATGCCGTACAATGCTATCAGGGCAGTGGAGGAGCTGATCTCGAAGTCCACTACTAAAACTTCCCTCAAGGACATTTTCATTAGAACTTAGTACACGGACAGTTCAAAAGACTTGTCTATTGATTTTTGCTCAGAAGTCCTCTCTCTCTTCTTGTATTGTTCAACATTTTGACAGAATTTCAAAAACTACAAACTGTGGCAGCAGAAGATTCCAGCTAGGATTTTATGCTGTTCATTTGATTTCTTCAGGCCGCATCCTTCCTGTGTCCTTGTCAACGCTAAAAGGAGAGGAGCCGTCTTAGAAGATTTGCTAAAAGGCAGAAGCAATTTCACAGCAATCTAAAAAAAATCTGACCTTTCCACATACAGAAAATCTCTCTTAAGTAAATAACCTTTTTAGCTGTAAAATTTTGCTGAGACATTCATTTATCAAAAACATAGATAAAAATCACTGTGTGTTTATCTCCTCACCATTTAAAAATTGCATTAACGACAGCCGACCACCAATGCATGTGGACTGTAGTAAAATGCCTCTAGCAAACAAAATAATTTTATTTTAAAATAGAACTGTTGATTTATAGTTTGTGATGCTGGAAGATGAGCAATTAATTATTGCCATCTGCACTTCCTATCTTTTCTTCTATTACCATTTTCATGGACACGGTATAATGAGGTTCATTTAGCCTCAACTGCATTTCCAGGATATATAGTAGTTCAAAATTAATAGGATTTATGAAGAAGTTAATGAATGAGCAGTGTAATTATTTCTGTTTAAGGAAAAGCATGATCTACTTGATCTTTATGAAAGATATTGCAGGTCTTTTAATTGCTAGGTGCTTACATGCTGCATTGATGGTTGACAAGGCTGACATTTTCTCACCTTTCACTTGATTTCACTGAACACATTTTGAAATAAAAAAAAATTCAAGATAAATACCTTTCCTAAGGTGGGGGTAACCACACTTGCTGTTGAGAAGAGATTTGTTAGGCCTTTCACAAGCCTTTTTTGTCTTTTCATGTATTCTAGTCTGTTCCATTTTCTTTTATTCATGGTCTGTATCATCCTTCTTTATATAGCTTCTGAATTCCTAAGCTCTCAGACTTCACAGGAACATTTAAATAGATACTTGCCATCAAAAAAAATTGTTAGGGCCATATCTTACTCAGCAAGACAAGTAAGCATAGTTGATTTCCTGAATGGGCTTAAATCTTTATTTCCAAGACAGGAACGTTCCTACATATAGATTAGTTAGCCAGCATAGAAATTAATATACTACCAAGTATGTTCAGTATATTAATAATAATATTTTAATTAGCCTTGGTGTAAGAACTCTCTCCAATTAATATGATTTCATGGAAAGAAGAGGAGCTTGTCTGTGTCTATCAGATATCAGTCTTTCAGAATTTTCTAATTTTTCACTATTAGAACATTTCTCTGCCCAGTAACAGTTTCAGTTTTAACTATGGTGTAAAAGTGAGAAATCATTTGCAAAATGAACTTTGAGTACTCCTCACAGTCTTGATACTAGGTTCATAGATGCCTCACTTAGTAGATTGTTGCACTGAACAGATTACTGTGGTCACTGGGTTATGGAATTTTCTCCTACCAGGTTATTCTTTGAATATATTTTTATAAATACTGTTTTACAAGAGACAAGATCCAAGGAAATTAGTTTGGACTGTTGCTACCTGTTAAGCCATTTTCTCTAATTTTTCTCTGACTATAAAACAGCATGCTTATTTCTTGATCCTTCTAATACATAAAATAATCTATATGATTAGCAGTAGGATTAGTGGTATTTTATATTATTAAAAATAGTACATGAATACTTTGGGCATTTTCAGAATAAGAGAGTACTTTGTAAAGAACTTAACATTTTTTCTTAAAGAAATAAATAAAAATCCTAGTGTCTTTCCCCTGTACAAACAATTTACAAAATTTTACTTAATTTTTCAGTTTGGGTTTTCAGACTGTATTTTACAGTAAATATACTTCTAGTCAGAAAAGATTGCTTATCTCTATGAAGCTGTGACTGTATTTTCAATTATTCAGAACTGAGTTTTTAAACTGTCACATATGTGAGCATAGGACAAAAGGAGAAATATTTCATGAACCGCCACTATGAGTCACTGTACATGTTTCATTTGTATTGTTGTTAAAAAAACAAATTAATAAACATGCATGCATCCAGATACATCACGTTTTTGCTCCTTTTTTCAGAAATAAGCTCCAAGATTTCCTCCTTGTCTTTGGCTTTGTGACAGTGTTTCAGTGGCTCATTACACAGTTCTTGCCTTTGTGTTCTGGCAGAGGGTCTCTCTGGAGTGTTTAAAAGTGAGGCCAGCTAGGAAGGCCTGTTCTTCAGTCACCCTTTCAGATAATAGCTGATGAGACGGCTGTTTTTGTGTTCCTCTGCTTATCCATTGGATCCTTCCTAGCTAGCATTTTATCTCAATTTGTGGCAAAAGTTGCCCCAATGCCAATTCGTGAAGCTGTTGCTTGTACTTGAACCCACAGCCTGTATCTTCTTTTCTTTAAGTGACCATGTCTGTGAAGCTTGGTATGCAACACCTAATCATATTTTTTAAAGTTTATTTCTATATTTAGATAGTGCTGAAGAGATTGACTTAGTTCAGAGAGTTAATTCAGACTTTTTCCTCTCTCTCTTAATTTTTACTTAGAGCAGGATGCAGTAAGGAGGGCATTTCATTCAGATGAACATCCACATCAGCTCATTAGTTACAATGAGGTATATTTACTTCTGTCTGTTCGTTAACAGTTCTTGCCTTTTCATGAAAAAACAAACCAACAAACAAAACCAACTACTGTACTTGCAGCATTTTATGATTTGATCATTACTATACAGGAATTACATCTTTTCCCTGTACAACTCACTGTTCCATCTCAGATTGAAATATCATTCTAAAGCTCTGAGCAAAAATGTGCAATAGCATTTCTTTTTTTTTTCTTTTTCTTTCCAGAACTGGTGAAGGACAAATAAAAACAAGTCCAAAATTCTAGCTCATTTCCAAACAGTTAAATTACTTCCCTTCTTCAGAAACCCTGATAATGATATCTTCAAATAATTAACTATTCATAGTTATTGCTGAAGATAAATAGCTCTAGATTTCAGACTTGTCCTCGTATTTCTAGTGAACTGGGAATTCCTGTTTTCCAAGTTAAGAGACAGTGAAGAAACACATTCTAGTTATCCAAGGAAGTGATACATTTGTAGTTATGGCATCTTGATTTACTAGAAAGCAATGTTAGGAACTATAAAATACCCTGTACTGTTCTTTCCCAGTGTTACCTGTATTGTGATCTTAGTAAACAGGGAGGTGGTTTTACAGAAGAGTATTTATCTTTCTTCTCACGCTCATAAATATTTTTAAAATTTTATGAGAATATGCTTTCTGTGGAGGCTGTAGAATAAGCAGACTAACAGGATAGTGGTTGATGGATCTCTTGGCACTCAGTGAACACAAGCTGTGCTCCGAGCAGATTCATGCTCATATAGTTTTTCTAAGATACCTTACCATTGCACAGATACAGAATGTCATTGAAGAAATTTTCCTGTGTGGAAGGAGGTTAGAATGAAGATGCTTTGGTGAATTTTATCTGCTTATAGTCATACTGAATTTCTGTCGCCACAAATGATCTAGGGAGTTTTCCCTTAGTTTCTGATCCATTAATTCTAAAATGTTTTGACAGAACATTGTACTTCAATGTACACAGTAACATGGCTTTGACACAATACACTTTCCTGTGTACGTACACGTCTCTATTGCCATTAAAGATGAGGAGAGTGGAAAAAAGCCACAACAAAACACTTTCTATGAGGTGACAGTTTATGCAAGAGCTGCGAAGTCATCATCATAGCAGTAACAAATGGCTGTAAAAATACCATATGACTCCTCTTCCTGCCTCCTTGGTGGGAACAGAACTGATGAAGAAGGATTGGGCTGCAAACCAAGAAAGTGAATAAACAAATTCCACTGCCATTTGGAACTCAGATTAGAGAAAATGCTATCAGGAAGAATCAAGTGTGGGAGAATGGAACAGAATTGTTTAGAAGGGAAAAAGGACAACCTAATAAAAGACATAAACAGGGAAAACAAGGATGCAGAAATGAAGAGTTTCAAGTGACATGATTCACCACTTTAATGAACCACTTTCTTACCAACTAAATTCAGGGAAGTTGAACTGGCAAAAACCCTAGTGATTTTAAGAGTTGCAGTAGAATTAAACTACTCAAGTAATTTGGACAAATGAGTTAAAAGCTTACTGACAATAGGGATGTCCTAAAGGGAACAAAAATTGGTCTCTACAGGAAAGAAGTGTCAAATCATTTTTATTTGGATTTTTATTATCCTCCTCTAGCATTCCAGATAGCGAAAATACTAGGAGCTAGTTCATTCCCATGTTTAAAAAGGTTTTATTTTGTCTTAGAAGTCAATGAAAAGAATTCTATTGATTGCAACAGGCATTAGCTTGGGTTCAGATAAAAAAGGGGATGGTGAGCAGATATTTTTCCTGTCAGCTACTGGGAGAGCAAATAAGCTCTATGCAGCCATCCACTGCCTGCTGATGCTGCCAATTTGTTCACTTCAGAAATTGGCTTCTAAAGCATAGCAATACTTCGTTGCTGCATCTCACTTTAACCAAATTATCAATATCTTCACCTTATAGATTACATTTGCATGAATTCACAAGCTTTTTTTGGCTATTCTCTACCTATTTTCAGATTTTAGCTATTAGTTCTTAATTATGTAGTATCTGAAGTGTTTAGGAAAAGCTTATGTTCTTTGATGCTGGCCTAAATCTGGGCAGAGTTCTAAATTACATTGTTGGGACTGTATGCTGTCTAGCATTATTTAACTTATTCTAGCAATTCTCCTCGATATTGATCAGCACAGTCAGCATTTGAAGGAGCCTGAAATGTTTTAATACGGCATTCCGTGGAGCATTTGCATGCAAATTAAGTGTAACAGGGCAGTGATGTGATGGAATAGCTAGACCTCAAAACAGGCTGCCTCTTTGAAGGAATATATTTGAGTTCTAGACTTTTGGCCATACCTGTCTCTTATTCTACTTATTCCTTTTGATTGAAGGAAACTGCACTTTTTACGGTTTTCGCAGTATATTCTGTCTCATGTATTACCTACTGGCATAAATCAAAAACTGGCCGGTAGTTTGAAATATTCTTTATCGTTTCAAAAAATGATAGTGTATTTGACAGAAAGTTTCATTCTCAAGCCATAATGCTATCCTGAAAATAATATATAAGAAATGAAGCATGGTAGCTGATCTTGCAGACTTAATCCTTTTAAGTTATTCTCTTAGTTACCCTGATGGACACCAAGTTTTAACATAAGCCAGCAATGTGTGCTTGTGGCAAAGAAGGCTAATGGTATCCTGGTGTGCGCTACGAGGATTGTTGCCTTCAGGTTGAGGGGGGTGATCCTTCCCCTCTACTCAGCGTTGATGAGGCCCCACGTGGTATTTCTTTAATGTAGAACTTGCTATGTGAACTTAGTCAATGGCAATTCCTACCTTTCGTGTACAGAAAACATTCATAAAGATAGTTGTCGTCTTGGCAACAGTTTATGAAGGTTTATAAGCACTGTTGCATAGATGAGGAAATTCAGTTGCAAAGCATGATTTGCTGAATTTTACTGTGAGTTCCTGACAGAGTTAGGAGGAGCACCAGTCTACCACTAGTCTACTGGTTTAAGTGGAAAGTGGCGATTTCAGTGGCTTATCTGTACACAGTTCACATGAGGTGGAGTAGTTTGGAACAGACTCGCGAACTTCACGCGGTTTCCTGGTCCTCATGGCTTTAGACACTAAACCTTTTTTTGATGCAGTAGTCTGTCTACGTATGGCCTTATCATCTTACCCGTAGAACTTTCTTGCCAATTTCTAAATTACTAATCTTTTGTCTAAGCAGTTGACTTTGTAGCCTTTGATCTCCTAATCTTTGATCCATTCATTTTCTCATCTAATTTCTGTTTCAGCTTTAAACTTTTAAATTCATTCTGTTGTGTGTCTCGGTTGATCCTGTAGTCTTTTTTTGTGCCATCATCTTCCCTTCAGTCCTTTTACTTGAACTGTTTGGCCCAATTTACCATACTGTCCTGTTTAATCCATTGTATTCAGTTCCTTCCTTTTTGTGCTGTGTGACAAATAGTTCTTAGCAGTCACCTTTTATATCGCACACTATTCTAAGTGTGTGTGCAGATAACCCTTTCTATTAGCAAAAACTTGATATACTGAGCTCAAATTTGATTGAGTCAAAGCACATCACAGGAATACTAGTAAATTGAGTCTCTTCTCTTCTGTAATGAAAGCTTTTTTTCTCCTAACAAAAATACTGACCCTGAGAGCAGAAAGAGAAGGGCTTTTCGGAGACATAGTTAAAGCTTGAAAACTTAAGGTTTTTCTAAATAGTATCACATTAAAACAACAGTTTTCTGACAACGTTAACAGTCCAATATGAATCTCTACAAATTTGTAGAGGAAGGTAGGTGACATCATTTCTATTTTACAATGGTAGGAGAGAAGCACAGAAAAGAATATTCATACAAGGTAGCTTTAGCCTAATGTATTCATCTTAGTAAGCTTTCTTGGTACTCAAAACTAAAAGTTCCCCACTAGAGGATTTCCTTTCAAACAGGTACCTTATTTAGTCACTTCTGACTTGCCCTGGAGTATTATATCTTTCTCATCTACTACAGAGGCTGTCTTGGAAGATTTTGCTTTTTTTTCCTGAGAGGAGGTAGGCTTCTTGTCTAATGTCATATAGGGGGTGAATGGTAGAAAAAAATGGACTGGACCCTCAGTCTTGTTCTTATACCCCTTCCATACAGCCCCTGTTCACAAGGAATTAGTTCACGTAATGGAGGACTTTTTTTGGGTCTTCAGCATGAGAGTTTTATTTGTTTTTTGTATGTTACACATCTGTATCGCGTTCATTTACATGTACAAAATTAAAGTAGCTTCAGGCATTTAATGATTCAGTGAGCTTATTTCAGAGGACTAATAAAGACGTGATTTTATTCACTGATCAATTCCGGAGATTGAAATGTTCTAACTAACATGTGAATTACTGTTTAACTTTATTTTTTGAGATACTGAACAAGTGTATTTCCAGCTGAGGAGATGGAGAATGATTGTTTTCTTTAAGGAACTATCAGATTTCCTCAGGTAGAGATTCTGGTATTGCCAACCCCAAGTGTTAAGAAATGTCCCGTTACCAAAACTTAAGATTGGCTTCAGAATCAGGAGACTCTGATTTTTTTCTTTGCCTTCTGATAATGAAGGCACAAGGAATGGTGTTTTCCAGATCCTTGTTTAGCTAGAAACTTCTTTTATTTTTTTTTTTTTAAGAATAATAAAATGAAAGACAAAATATTCGTGCATTTAATCTAATATTCGCTAACTCTTGACGTAACAGTTCCCTGTGCAATCATAAACAATTTCAGTTAATAGTTTTAATTAAATTCTGTTTTAACCTTCACTCTTCTTTTCCACTTCCGTAGTTTCAGTCCTCAATTAGAGACTGTTATTCAGCTCTTCTTATTATTTTCCTCTCTCCTCCATTTAAATTTTTTTTCTGATAAATATTTGTATTTGCTGTTAATACTGTTTTATTCTGGTTTTATCCTAATTTTGTCATTTTATTTGAGATACTCCATACTACCAGTCCTGTTCTTTAATTGAAACTTTTTTCATCTTGGCTGTTTTGTTTCTACACTTTTGTTTATTTTTTCAATGTGCTCCAAGGTTATGCGTTTATTTCAGTGACATCCAAATGTGTGTTTATTCTGTAATAAAAAGGGTTAAAAAGTCAGAAATCTCTATTTTTTTATTACTACAAAAATATAATTTTAGCCTAAGAAGTGTTTCTAATCTCATACTTAAGAAAAAAAAAAACATAGATATGTGTGATTAATCTATATTCTGGATGTCACTGTGTGTCTCTGTTAGCTTTTTAATTGATTAAGAATTCAGTCAAATTTGAAAGATTAAAAGAGAAATCAAAGACAGTAAGGTTAAGCAAGATTTGTGAAAATTAAGCTTCTCGCTAGAAACCCCCTGTTAGTGCCCCCATGGTGGAAAAGACTGCTGTGTCATTTCATCCCTTGCTTGGCAAGGGTGAATCCGCTGATTTTGGAAACTACGCTTCATTAGTTGTGGTGATCACAGAACTACTTACAAACCAGTTGAGCAGCACAGAAATACACATATGAATTTTTCATTTTGAACAATGCAGAAAGAAAGCCTGTGCTTCTAGGAATACATGTGTGTGTTGTGCATGGCCGTATGCGCACACTATAGTGAACACGGATAAACTCTACATTTAATTGTAGCAAACAAATACTTGTCCCCTGCTGTTCCCTTAATAGCTTTTATTCGTGGGCAGAGATAGCAGTACTTACATTGTTTTCTCATCAGAAGAAATTGTTCTTACCTTCTGAAGAGGGACTGCGTATGTACAGTTCGGTTGCCACAACCTATCAAGTTGTGCAACAGAACCATTTTTGTCCTTCTAATGGTACCATTCCCATCACAGAACATTCAGCCTTTTTCCTCCAGAACACAAAATTAAGGAATTTTCTGTGTCTTTTTATTTGGAGAGAGGGAGTTTGTTTTTGTTGGTAATGGGGCATTGCATTTTTCTTTTTTTCTGGCAATTCACACTGACTTTTTGGCTTTTTTTCCCAATTTCAAAACTCAAAGACAGTTTCTGCACAAATGTGACTTGACACTATTTGAGATAAAAGCAGGATGTTTAATTTAGCAAGAAACTCACGTTAAGTTCTTATAATGAATTCTAGGATAGACATTGTACAGCATCACCAGCTTTCTGGATCATATCAGCTGTTTTCACTTAATTGCATGTCATGTAAGATCTTCCGCAATATTGAAAAATATAGTTCTCCATATATTTTGCCTTGCATTTCTTCACCTGCATTTCAAAGGTAATTTGTTATCTGGTCCTCACTTCCATAAAATCTTTAATACGCTTATCCTTACAACCACCTTCACAGTTAATGAAATCACAATAGTCCTGTTTTAACGTATTGTAGAAATGTAGAAAACAGAACCACAAGGGATGTCAAGAAGTCAAGATGTCTACTCCATCTCCCTGCGTTAAGGCAAGATTAACTGTGTCTGTGAAAACCTTGACAAATATTCGTCTAATTTGGCCTTTCAAATCTCCAGTAGTATATATTCCACGGCCTCCAAAATCAGTCTGTTCCAATTCTTAACTACCCTTGCCATAGGAACACTTTCTCTTAATATAAGCATGAATTTCCTTCATTGCATTTTAAGCTCATTACTACTTGCCATAGCTACTACTGTCATTGGCGATGGTTTAGTCACATTCCCTGTGCAGAGTTTCACATTTGAAGGTGGGAATCCCAGATTATTTCAGTCTGGTTTTATATGACATGTTTTCTAGAGCCATGATCCTTGCTTTCCTCTGGACCCCCTTCAACTTGTCTTTCAAAACAGCACATGTGATGCAGTAGGCAAGGCTTTAAAAATGCCTGGTGTAGTGGAAGTGTTACATTTGGAGGTTGCGCTATGCGATGTATTGCAAGAGCATCATGCTGTGGATGTATGACAGATGTTCGGCTTGTGATCTGCTATACCACTGTGTCATTCTTTTTTAAACTGTTGCATCTGTATAGGTTCTCCAGTGTTATTTGTTGAGTTAATTGTTTCTCCTAAAATATGGGATCTTAGACTTTCTTAACTAGATAATATATTTCATATAATGTATGCAGTTTGTCAGAGTCTTCTGTATGACAGGCTGGTCTCCCAATACGTTTGTGGTTCCTCTCTGTTTATTGAAAGCTTTAGAGAAATGTTCCTTCTGTTCCATCAGTCAGCTGACAAAAAATATTTCTGTTGATCTGCTGAATTCTACTCCATGCACATCTCTTAACAGCTATGCTCTAAGTATGGTTTTTCAACCACTTCTGCGCTCAACTTTTCACAATTTCCTGTATCTGCAACACGCTTCTGAGAACAGCATGTGAGATAACATTGCAAGACTTAATAAAGCAGGTTATAGGATATTTACTATGTGTCTCTTATGCAGACAGTTTTAGCACGGAGGGTGATTACCTATCACGATTTACTTAAGCAGGTTCTTTCTCCTTTGCTGATGAACTTACAGGTTTTTTCTCCAAGTGGTGTTTCTGAACTAACAACCCCTTCTATACTGAAACAACCATGGAAAGGTATTAGCACTTTTAGAAAGGCACAGAAGCAAGAAGGATGCAAAATCCCAACTGTCTGGAGACATAAAATTGAAGACTTTGTGTACATTCTGCTCTATGTATGTCCGTCGTAAGTAGTCCAAGCTCCTTAAGCCTCTGTAGACTCAAGACAGAGTGTATAGTAGCTGTACAGTGGCTGCGATATTGCCAAATTGATTCCATTTAGGAAAGGTTTGTGTTCTCTTAATACATCGTTCGCTTTTGTATTGTTTATTATTATAAGCTTGACTCTAGCTTTTCTAGGGACAATATTAGAGCTACTTGCTGCCGTCTTGAAACTACCTCACGGATGCTGACAGACAAAAGTGTTGTGTAAATTAGAGTAGAAATGTGGGCTCAATATTGTACTCTTCCTCTTTTACTGTGTGTCATTTGGTGACACCATATTTTCTTTTGTTTTCTGATAAGCTGGTCATCACAGGTTTTTTAAAGCAAAAGCAGTAAGCCATCTGGCATGACATCCTTTACCATCTTTTTATAAATTTTGATGGCAGTCCGCTCAACCACACGCACTTCAGACAGAAGAATACATCCTTAGACTGTAGCTGGATTGTGCATAGATGAGATTTGAGAGGAGACGTGAGATTTTAAGAATTATTACTAACAGAAGTGTGATATATTTTCCACTTCTTTGCATTTGGGCTTAATACAGTGATGAATTCATTTTCCATTTGATGACTGAGAAGATTAACTCATAAGCAGTTTATCTCTGGAATCCTTTTTCAACATGATATAAGGAAGAGTGGTAACATGCCCAGTTAGCATTACTCAGTAGTGACAATTTGAGCTAATTTCAATTTCAGCTATTAGTTTCAGCTATAATTTTTCACTAAATTTGTTAGCTGACAACCTATGTTATAATTAAATATTATCACTATTTTAATGAGGTGTGAAATGCATGATGGTCAGACACATGATGCACACAGACTTAGCAACCTTTAAAAGGTTACCAAGGGGATGATATTGTTAAAGTCAGTCAATAAATAAAACCCCGATTTAAACAACACTGGGACTCATCTGTCTCTCTGGACACTATTAATACAGCTTACACATCAGAACATAAGTAACAGTGAAACTGCTAGTGACACATTTGTAAGTTACAGTGGTTTTCATAGATACTTGCTTCACTGAACCAAGATTCAGAACGTGGTTTGAAATCTTTCCAACTAAAAAGTGGTGGGGTGGCTTCTTCCTCTAAAAGTAAACTTAGGCCCAATAAAGCTACTTTCTTTTTTTCTAAGTAATATCTGATATTGTGATAGGTGTGATTGTTGGTCATTTGCAAATTCCATTCAGGCATCTATTTCACATAAATAAATTTAAAGAATGGAAATAGCAAAAGAAAATTTAATTGGTTGATAAAATCATATGCACTGCCATGTTCTGTAGAATTTTGCATAGCTTCTTACAGATATCAGATTTACTTTAGACTACAAAATTTATATTTAGTCTACTTCTAGCTAATCTAAATACATAACATAATTTTGATGATAAATATTTCTCTGTGACAGTATCACTTAATTACTTAAAAAGAAGCTTAAAAAGGAATGTTGTTTAATTTCTCCTCTTGTGATGAGCTATTTATTATAATGTTATATGTGTTATGATAGTAGAAGGAAGGTATGGATGTGTATATGTGATCCGTTGTCTCCAAATCTTGTTCTAAGCGTAAATGATTCAGTAGCCCTGTGTCAATCAGATCACTGTAGGATTTTTCAGTTGATGGTTAGGAAATGAATGCTGGTTCAAAATATCACTTGGTCTTTTTTGATGTGATAATGATAGGAAGGTGGGCCTTTCTTTTTTCTTCATCAGTTGGAAATAGAACGTTTTTTCCTGATACTACTAAGTTTGCGTAGCTGTCTTTACAGTTTCCTTCCATGTATTCTGAATGGTCAACCATCAGCAAAGTGTAAATGGTAAGTGCAGGCTTGGTTTTAATTTGCAATATATCCTAAGGTCTTCTATTTAAAGAAAACAATTGATTTCTTTACCCCAACCTGATTGTCTGGACAGGAATTTAATTTGAAGAGACATAAAAGTTTGGTGAAGGAAAGCAAAAAAGGTTTTGGCAAGAGGCCTCTCTGTTTTGGGTTTTTCATTTTGATTCCATCCTTTCTTAAGAAATTTTGGAGGCTTCTTTGGTATTTATAAAGTTTTGGCTTAGATTCGGAATGAAAAGGAAATGAATTCAAAAGTTCGTTGACATCTCTCCCATTTTTCCCAGCGTCTGTTACATCCAGAATGATGCACATCATCATAGTGCGTAAGTGGTAAAACTGAAAACATGGTGGTATGGATCATCTCAGGTGATACTCAGGGAAATGATGCTTACTGTAATGACTACATATTGGCAGGCAGGATAAAGGCAGAACGCGTTTATCCTTTTAGAAAATAGGATAATTTGTGAAAAAAATAGAAGTTCAGCAAACAACAGAAGGAAAAAAAAAAGCCTGGAATTACTATGGTACTGAATATTTGTTCCAGCCATTTATAAGTAGTTCATACAGTTATTTCAAAGGTAATGTGAGCCCACTCCCGCATTGACCAATGAGCCAGTATATGTTTTGTTTAAAATAATTGATTGGTTTGAATCTTTAGTGTTTCGATTTCATGTTATCAGTAATCAGGAGACAATTTATTTTTTAGAGGAATCACTCATTAGTGACAAGAATAATCTGTCCTAGAATTTGTTGTTCAACTTGAAGTTATCATGACAACAGGTAGTATTTGTTTAGCATGGTGTAGCATTTAGTTTTTGGAAGGCATGAGCCATGTGAGAAATACAGTAACCAGAAATTTTAATTACCTGTGACTGCAAATCGGCCAGTGGATTGAATATATGCCTTTCATATGTGGTAATTTATTTTCCCCGCTTTGAGACAAATACATTTTCTGTCCGTGCAACACATGTGAAGGACTGAGAAGTCAAATGTCCCATTCTCTGTGGTAATAAAGCAAATCAACTAAAGAAGAAAAAGAAATCTATCTCCAAAAATTTTGCATAATTCTTACCAACTTCAAAGTTCTGTGAATGCAAAACCAAAATATCTAGTGTACTGAGGGAAAGTGCATTGTGTAGAACTGCATGAGCTCTGAGGATAATTTAAATGAAGTTAATATCGTAGTGGTTAAAACAGAACGTGAAAGTTGTTTGCTGTAGCTGATGTCCTGTTTGCATTCTCATTCCATGCCAAGCCAATTCTCCTGATGAAAATAACTGAGCAGTTATTTGTGCCAGTATTCACAATTTTTATAACATAAACTGAGTGCCAGTTCTTGAATATGATGAGAAATAATTCATAATGCCTTTGTCAGATTATTGGAATACATACACATGTATTAAAGCAGGAAGTGTAGTTGCAAAAATTGAAGAATTGTCTTCAGTACTAAGAGATTCATAAATGTCAGGAGTAAAATTCATTTGTCTCCAGCATTTCAGCCTTGAGAAAACCCACTGCAAATTTGCCATCATGCCTGGAGATCAAAGGCTGTCCTTGTCTTTTCCAGAATTAATCACAGGACACCGTTCTAAGATAATAATATGAAAAGAGAGAAACTTTTCCAAAAGTAAATTTATTTTTATGTTTAAGCATTACAAACTTGAGTTTAAACTTTGTCATTATAGAGAAGCTGAATAGAATCTATCTATGTCAGTAGATTAATCATGATTGACTAATCAGCTTGACAGTGCATTGCCAGTATTACAATAACAAACAGTCCCTCTCCTGAATAACTTTCAATGGAAAAAAGAGAAGACGAGTAGGAGGCAAAGGTAGAATAAATGCTATAACTAGTATAAATATAGTTCTAGTTCCAGAGAAGGTCTTGTGGGGTTTTTTATGGGTTTATGTGTGTAATAATGAGAGGGACTACAGTCTAGGAAAAAAACTTAAGGGAGGAGAACTTTGAAGAAAAAAATATGAAGGGAACAATGCTGGGAAAAGAGGGAATACATAAAATGAAGTTCAGATACTCAATTGAGAGAGAAGAAAAAGAGCGATACCATCATCTTTGCAAGAGAAGGTTCATTCAGAACCGGAGGCGTCTCTCTTCACAGCCACAGATGTGTGAATTATAGACCTACAAACATTGAATAGTAACAATAGTATGTATTTTTTTCTAATACCACAAATAACCGGCTGCAGTATGTCAACAGGATGTAATCATTAACATTTTTCTTATCATTAAATTGAAATTAGTTTCCTTAAGTAATTAATCTATTAATTTTGAAGCATGACAGTCCTGAAAATTCAAGTCATTTATGGATAGCTTATGATCACAACTAGGTGTAAAGTACAGTGATTTTTTGATTTACTGGATTATTGGCTGAACTCTTGTCTCAGCAAAACACATTAATTCATTCTCTATTTGGAATTTGCTGTGTGTTTGGGGGTTTTCTGGTTTATTTTGTTTTTGAGAGAGAGGCAAAGTGAGCGAGCACATCTTGGCTTTGTTGTCTGTGACCTGGTAAATCAAATGAGCAGGACACAAACCATCTCCATGCTGTTTGCATTCTGAATCTGAATAAAGCTCTATGCATTGTTTTTTGTAACACAAATAGCTGTTCAGGAAAAAAGATCGCAATTATTGTTAGAAAGGGTCTACTGGTTATTTTATATTTCTCATCTTTTTTGGATTTCACAGCTGCAGACTTGGTGATTTTGGTTTTTTTTTTCCTTGTGATTTTAAGAATAAGATGCAGTGATGCTAACTACAACTCCCACTTCTGTGGGTACTAAATCTTGCTTACCTTTACTGTGCAACTGTTTGGTTTTTTTCCCTACAACTATACAAAGATGTTCACATGCATAACGAAAGGATAATTACAAAATTCACATAGAATTTTGGTTTCTAAGGCCAAGTATTTTGAGAGCCAGAAGGTACTGTGAGTGCTTTATGATTACATTTACCAACAGCATGACAACATACACTTCAGTGTATTCAAAGGAAAACATAATCAGGTAGCCAAAGGAGGACAATTATCTTTCATACTAATTGGCAAGTTCCTTTTAACCTTTAATTAACTGTGAATTTTCAATACGTCTGAATAGTCTTGTTAGGCTTCTTGCTGGTAGAAGGTCATGGAAATATCTGTTCTCCTGATTGCACAGATGCAGTATAAATAAAATATAGGTGCATATACAATATATAAGGTCATAATCCTCATTTGCACTTTGAAGTGCATAAAGTATGAAAATCTTACACTGCTGAAAGCACTGGTACTGCCAGGAGTTTTTACTTGTAGCTTCAAAAGAAAATTCAAATAGATTTTGCATTCTCAGTTTGTTTCTCTTGGCACATTTTTGATACAATCAGCAGCAGTTACTTGAAAGGCTCAGAACTGATTAGCATAGAGCCTAATATGCCTTCTTTAGATGCTGTCCTAGAGAATATTCCCTGCAGAGCAAAGGTTAAGATGCACAGAAGAAACAAAACACTGCTCTCCTGAGTGCTGAGTTATTCAGCATTCTAGAGACTGCTTCCTTTAAGACGTGCTGCTCCCTTTTGGTGGGTGGTTTATTATAGAAAATACAAGAAACACTACATTTTCAAAACATTTCTACCATATTGTCTCTGCAAACAGATATTTGACAAAGCAACGTGTTCATGTTCGTATGTATTTGTCATACAGACTGATGTATTACGTACCTGTAAATTAAACAGGTCTAGGCATGTAGTCGCTAGGAAAGGGTGTTAGAAAAGAAATGGTTTGGATGAAAACCCCTTGCAATACAACATTTTGCAGGTGTACAGGCAGTAATAATAAGTAAGACCTCATAACATTCCAGTCATATGGGTTACATTGATTTGTTTCCTAAATAAAACGGGTAGCGAAGCAATATGCATAATGCATGGGATGAATAGCTTCTTGTTTCCAGCCTTGGTCAGGTTCCAGTTAAAAGGCAGTGGGGAATCCTAAGACAATGGTTATTGAGTCCTCAGTATCCATCTTGATTGTGATCGACTTTTTTTTTTGTTGGGCTTTTTGCTTTCAAATTATAGTCTCATTATGCAGCTGACTGCATTTAAATATATTTGTTACATATAAATGCTGCTAAAACTAATTTTTGAACATTTTTTTAGTCAAATTCTACCTCTGAGATGCCTTGTTTCTTGTTTGAAGCGTCATTCACATATGCATTCTTTGTTGTCTTGCATGAAACTCTTTATAATATTACACCAGCAGCAATCAGGTGACCGTCTCTTTGTGTCAGTGGATTTTCTAATTATTTAAGGCATAAGGAAGAAAGAGAATACATGCAGTATGTCATGCAGTTTGCTATTTCTTACTGATTCATCCAGGCATGTGGGGCAAAAGAGATGGTCCAGCCTTATACATAGCAGAATGCAACTCTGTGAAGGCAAAAATAGAAGCCAGGCTAACCATGGATTCCCTTTTTATGCATATCCAAATACCTACCGCTTCTCACTTCTGTATAATGTACTGTGTACATAACCTAGCAGAATTAACTGATGAAGGCCTTTCACCTCACTATATATGATAAAAAACTTTTTTGATGAAGAAAGAACATTTGCTAGACAGTACAAGAACTCACTGGCAAACTGGTTCCTTATTTGCTGTTGTGGAAAATTTGGGACTACTTTTCTACTATATGCTAAGTAATGTTAGTGATAGTGTTAACAATAATTTTATGGAATGAGGACTTGGGTAGGATGCTTTGTCTCTGCAAAATACATTAATATCTCTATCAAATGATGTATTTTTTCAATTGTTGTTTGATTCTGATAAAAATATGTTATTAAAAAAATGAGAGAAAAAAAAGGATTTTAATAGAATAGGATCATGACAGCATTTGAACTTGCCTGTGTAGTGTAAAAGACATAATTTGACCACAGCAAATCTAGTATTACTGTCTGTATGTTACTTTTGTTTAAAGTATAACTTACTTTAACAACAAAAATGGACTGTTCATGACCAGCCAGTCTTCTCTGCCTTTGGAATCAAGGCTATCTTTGGAAAGTGTTTTGTCTACTGAGGGCTAAATGGGTAATAGACTAAAGGTCATTCGTGCAACCTATCTCTTACACCTGCTAAAATAAGGTGACTTCGTCTCATGCCATAGGCTGTCCTCTTCACTCCAGCACCATTCTCAACAGTAATAGATATGGAATAGTCCCAGTAGAGATATATGATCGGATATAAAGAAAGAAGTGTTTTTATCAAGAGAAAACATGTTACAAAATTATGTACTGAGTGAATTAGATCTTTCCCTCATAGATAGAAGAAACACTATGCCTTGCAAATAACATATCTTCTCAGCAGTGGATTAGGAAGGAACACTCATTCTCACTGGAACCCTGGAGAGGGGAAAATAAAACGTTTTCAGAAATTGCTAAATTTTCTGTCTTGGATTTCTTGTGATATGACAGGCCAGATCATTTTGGCTGTGCTTACATTGATGAATGTCTTTCCTTACAAGTAGTTCCACTAAAAACATCGGATCATTCACTTAGGCAAGAAGCGCCTAAGTGCCGGATAGACATACAAATAGGAAGAATCTGTCACCACTTAGCAGCATCATTTTACAATTTTTCCTTTGAAAAGAGTGTAAGATGCTTTAGGATTCTGACTACTAGGCTGTAACCAATAAGAAGCATTTTATCAGTAATTGGAGTTCTTTTTCAAACCAATAGCTTTCCAAGGAAAACTCATGCTGTGTCAAAGATAATATGTAGGTTGATTGCTGTAGTGGTTCAATGGAACACTTGTATAGCTGGAAGACCTCTGCATTGGCCTTGAGGGACAATATTTCCCTAATCTTTGCCTAAGCTTCATTAGGATGTACTGATTTTACTGCTTTGTTGCATTTGGAAGGCTGAAACTATAGCTAGAATACCAAACACACTTATTTTTCCCTAGCCATTTAGCAACATAGGACTGTGTAGAACAATTCACTTCCAAGAACAGGAATATCTGCCCCTTATTAATTTTTTGCAAGGAAATAGAGCATACATGCCTAAAGGACTGATAAGCTCTATTTCCAGTGATAACTTTTGTCTGTATAGATCTGAGAACTAAGAATTATGTTTGTAACCTAGACTAGTGATACCATTATTTTACACGGCAAAAATTAAATCAAACTTTCTACTTTCTTCCCGGCAAAAAAAAAAATCAAATGGTAAACCCCATAATTTTATCTCAAAAGTAATTATACTTTTACAGCAATCTGTGTTTACTGTGGATCAACTTGAGAGTTTAGCACATTGCCGTTGCTGCAGCAGCAGCTAAAAAACCAAGATCTGCTGTAGGTCCCTATCATGGTATGACATGAAACAAAGGATGGAAGCTGCCTGTTTTTCTCTGCTGCATGAAGATTCATAAGCTGGAACATATAAACCTTGTTCCACATCTTTAAATGCTCTCAGCTGGCACTGCCTGTGAACTACATCATAGTTAAGACAATCCTGTCTCTTCCATAAAATTAACAGACTTTACATTTACTTTCTAAAGGTAGAGGCATATGAGGATGCATCAATGAACAGCAGCAGTTTTCAGGTTCGAAATACGTTGAAATAAATTTTCGTCTTATGTGTGATTCAAAATTTACAATATTTACCATAATTTACCATAAATTTACCATAAATAAGTGTCTAAGAAGAAATAAAAGTTCTTGCTATGTATAGGTTTAGCAGAAAGCTACGAGAAAAATACGTGATAGTTACTTCAGTACAAATTTTTGTTTTAGGCCCAAATCATTTATTAAGTATCTTTAAAAAGTCAGAGACAAGGACCTGAATGAAATACAATTTGAAAATCAGAATAAAGTAGTCACCTATTACTGGCTGGTTTTGCTTTTGGCACAGGAAAGATGATCTTTATAGGGTAGTGGATAACTGTCCTGAGCCATGAGATATGATTGTGTGATAAAAGGATAAACAGCCTGGACTTGTTTAGGCGGTAGTTTGTCACACAGCTTCTGACTGTAATTTAGCCTTTTTTAAAAAAAGGTTTGCAGTCTCTGTTGTCATGCAGTGGTGTCGAAGTACCTGTGCCTCACAGGGACGGATTTTGTGAGCTGTTGCCAAAATACTAAGTCAAGAGTCTAGAAGATCACTGATTTCTCTCCAGGATTTCTGATATTACTGAAGAGTTATTTCCTGAATATGCGGAGCAGTTGGGAAGCAGATCAGATCTTTCCTGTCTTTTCCTTTGACTTCTATAAACTGATCAAGAGTTTGAGTGGACTAATGGAAATTGCTCCAATATTTAGAATGTGAGTAAATATGGACTGGGAGCTGTCTCCTGTACAGGTCACTCACATCAGGATGGAGAAGTCCATCATATGGAGTACAGTGGAGATACTGAATTGCAAAACCTGCAAGAGGCCCAAATAAGATTAATTCTAAAGTAAAGTAACTATAAAGTCTTCTCTTCCTCATGTTGAGAGGAAAGTCAGCACTTGGAATGTTCTTATTGAAAGCCCACATAGGATATGAGAACATTTTTTACCTTCAGCTTTCTTTCCTTTGGGCTTAGTCTTCTATGTTTCTCCTTTGAGAGGAGAAATATAACATCGAATGTAAACAAGCAACCTGTTATGAAAATCAAAGGTAAGTCCATAAACAAAGTGTGATACAGCCTAAAATAAACAACTGGATATAATTTAGCAGTTAGACTGATTTTATAGCACCTCATTAGGAAAAAAGAAACCCTTAAAAATTGAGGAACCATTTTTTTTAATCTTGTTTTATCTTTCCCTTTAAGATAAGTGATTATACTTTTGCTGCAGAAAGCATCAAACACCAGGTCAAAAAACACCAGGTGGTTGGGTTTGCTTTTCTTCTAGTCTGTGTTTAAGAGTTTGAGTGTTGTGAACTAATCGAATGATCATTAGAGCTGTTTTCTTTGCATGTCACTCTAAAAGACTGGCTGAGAGTGCTGCAAAATGCAGGTGCAAGCTGAAAATTAATGAATTATAAGGATTGGCAGTGATGGTTTGTGAAGCATTATTTGCTGGGTATAGCTATATTAATCTGCATTTTTACAGCTTGCTTTCTGTCTCAGAAGCATTCTCTCACATTGTCTCATTTTCAAAGAAAATTCTTCTCAGTCAAAGTAACACTTCCTTAATTTTCTTTGCAAGGATCCCACTTCTGTTATGTAAATGTAGCTATCCTCCTGAAGGAAAAGATTATTTAAAGATGCTAATATACTATTAGATGTGAAACTTTATTTTTAGAAAAGTACATTTTCAACATCATAGATGTTTCTTATATATGGAAGTAAAACTAGACCACTTTTCCCACATTTATCTCAATTTGACATGGCTGATCAAATCTAGGACATAAATCACTGTCTTTTCATATTTGTATTCTATATCATCCTCTCTAGAAAGCTAATATGTACAATTTCAAACACTGGAATTTGTTGCCAAAAAGCCAAGTCTGAGTGTTTGCTTTTATGTTATATTGCTGCTGTTGTAAAGGACTCCATTCAGTTGGGAGTATGTTAATGCAATACACTCATTAGACAGGGACACAAGTGAGATTGCATGAAATACACCCCGAACCAGTCTTTGGCTCTGACAGTACTCTCGAACTCTTGCGTGTGTAAGTATGCATAAGTTCTGTTTGAAAAGGTGCCAAGTTATTCCTGCATTTTGAGGATTTTACTGACTGCTGCTTAAGTACACCAGGATGTAGAATTCATGACCTCTTTCTTTTTTACTCCATTTCCCCTTGTGCTTTAAACCACAGATACCATCTTTTTTCTGCAGACTTACGAGCATTAGAACCAGTTGTCATAAGTCGAGCCTGGCAGACAGTCACTGATGAAAGTTTTCACCCAAACTCAGCATTATGCTTGTAATAAGCAGAAACAAACCACAAAGTTGTTGGAGGCAGTAAGATCTTGACATGTTCCATTTGTGATAAAGCGGAACTGTTTGTTTATGAAGAAGACCAACAGTATTTGGAGGAGATTGAGTGTGGCTATATAGTCTCAAGGTTATGAAGTTGTGCTAAATTTTCACAGGCTCAAAGATAGACAGAAAAGTCACCATTATCTGAAATGGCATTTGTTTTCCTCCACAAACACTGTGAACTTGTAGAAATAGAAATTCTTCTGCTTTCATTGCACACTCATCTTCAGGGCTTTGCCTCTTAATCTATGCAGGAAAATACTGATTTACAAATTGAAGCTTTTTTAAAGGTAGCCAGGAAAATGAATTAAATGTATTTTATAACATATGCCTACTGTAACCAGTAATGTTGATTATTCAAAGCAAAGAATTAGCATCTTAGATCGAAAAGGTGAATAAAGATTATTGTATGAGAGCAAACATTTTTACTTATCTTGACTTCATCTTCCATCAGAAATACTTATTTGACCCAGCTGCATGCTCTTTTGTATTATAAATGGCTTGCTTGTTTTGTTTGTTGTTTTTTTTTACTCCAGAGCAAGCAATATTAGGGCACTGTACAGTGTTGTTTTCCAACTGAATGATGAGTAGTCGTAGATTTTTTCAGAATTTCAAGGTTGTGCATTTTTGCTGTGCTTACCTGAGCCTCAGAGTGCATCCTCTTGCTTGGCATTTGTGATCTAGGATAACTGATTTCCTTTCTTTTCTTAGAGGTTTAGCTGTCGCATGTGATAGTATATATAAGTTATATGTCAACAGACCACAGGAACTTAATAACAGTGTTGACCAGTTAGAGCTGGTCAGATACAGTTTAGTTTGGTCTCACTTTCCATTTATACCTGCAGCAAATCTCCCAACAAAGGATGGCGATAGAAGATTACAAAAGTTTACAAGATTCGTTTTAATAAAGACCAAAGAAACTGAGACTTTGAGTGCTATGAATCTCTCTAGACTGCCTTCTCGTATTTCATTTCTTCCTGTCTATGGACAATTTTGAAATACCACAAGGCTCGCTTTTTTCTTGTGATGTTTTTTCAGTGCCATTAGACGGCAGCAAAATTTGTTGGATGGTTTGATCAACTGAACTACGCTGCTTTTGTTATGAGGGTGTTAGTCATATCTTTTCTGATATCTTATTGACCTAATGCTATTTATTGTATCACTTTGAACTATTTTTCCTTCTCCCACCATCAGTTTAGCTTGTGAGCTCTTTGGTGCTGGAACTGCCTGCCTCTATATGTTTTTATAATGCCTAGCGTGGAGAGGCCATTATATTATTATCTAGGCATGACTCAGGTGTGGATAATAGCAGAGCCTCAGCTGGCTTGCCAAGAGAGTGCAAAGCTGTGAGCATTTTCTTTTTAACAAGTGCTTGCAAGCGTCGTACACTCTCAAAAAGTTTAAATCAGATTAAGGTATGGTAGAAAGTTGGGGGGTTTATGCCATCATTCGTCTCTAATTGTGAATTACAAATGCTTTGTTAGGAAGTGTAAGCTTCCAAAACCTTATAAATGAAAAAAATCTTCAGTTGGGTTGCCAAAAAAGGCTTTCAACTGTATAGGTTCATACAAAGAAAAGGAAAAGAAAATACAGAGACAGGAGACCACACTGCTGCACAGTCTTTGAACGTATAATAATGCTAGTGCCAGACTTCCCTACCTCAGAGTGCCAAATTGGCACTTACCGTAATCCTCCCCTTTCCTAGTGTTACACTCAGCAGTCAAAAAAACCTGGAATGAGTGGAAAGTGTTGATTTAGCTCTGGGGAAGTCTGATGCCAACATTTAAAAGGAGGATAAGGAGGATGCAAGTATAAGGGAAAACAGAAGAAGAAAAAGGAAAGTGGAATAGAAAAAAGAAGGAAAGGAGAAAATGGGATAAAAACAGTGATACAAAGGAGCAGAGAGTGTGAAAGCATACAAAAAAGAGATAGTAGAAAAGAAGATTTACTGTGGAAGTAATAGTTAAAGTTTTGCCACCAGTTCCTACTGTGCATAAAAATTGCGTCTTGTCTCAGAGTCATTTTCCATCCTGAGTATTCAAATACTTGTAGAAAGGCAAAGATCCCCTTGGCAGAACTTCCCCATTGAGTTATATTCTAAGTGACCTAAACAACAGACTTAGGTTTTTTGTAAAGCATCTGTCAGTATGATGTTTTACCAGGTATCATACACAGTTTCGAGAATCAAGAAGAAAGAGTAAAATGCAAGCGGACACACACACCAAAAAAGCCCTAAAACCCAAAACAAAACCACCCTTGAATGCAAAATATATAGGTTGCTGCTACCTAAATATGATCACCAAAAGCAAACGGACTTGCAAGACTATAATGATTAATTGTCCTATAGCACATGGTTACCCCAGAAAATCGCTCCTTAGATAGGATGGAACTAAATAGGGTTTGTCCTGGGGTGCAACGTTATCGTCCAGTGCAGCAGGTGAAAGACTTACGTTAGAACATCTTATACATTACCTCTACTTCATCTCTTAGGGCCAGCACTTGTGTGTTAGGAGGCCAAGTATGAGCACACAGAAACAATCTGGAATCTCTGCTGTTTGTTGGCTAAGTCACTAATCAGTCATCAGGGATCCTGTTTTTTGCCTGAGTGGTCAAAGCTTGTTTCTGACAAAAATTAATGTTTTATATTATATACCAAAATTAATATAGGGGAAACGTCATTCCTGACTTTCTCAAGAAGTATAATGCTATACCTTGAAAAAAGATATTTTATGTTCTCCAAGAGTCAGACTGTAAGATGCAGTACATTCTTATACTCTTCATTTACAATAACTCAGTCCCCATTACATATCTGTAACACCCCCACTATCTGTGGGTGAAACTGGGCAACATTTTTTAGGGCGTCAAGATGTGAAGGATCAAGCTGATACTCAAAATAAGAATAAAAATGTTATATAAAGTAAATACATATATGTATTGTTTATTATTACCAAAAAATCCGTTGATCATTTAAGCATTTTTTTGGAGGAAAGAAAAATTCCACCAGAAAAGTTCAAAAAAACTCTTTTCTGTTTCAAATCAGTAATAATGTGTTAACTAAAATGGAAGATTTTAAATAAAGTATATAGTTTCTGAGAAAAAGAGTTATTTTATCAAAAATCAATTTTCTGTGCAGATAATGAGGATTTTGACCTGACTTTAATGATCAAATTAAGAAAGAGTAGGAAATTGTGTGTCCCCTGCCCTCCCCGTGCCCCCCCCCCCGCAGCATCCTTCCCTAATTTGAATCGTGCTGTGGATTCCTGCCAGAATGATTCAAAATTTAACTGATATGGTGATCTGCTGTTACTTTGAAATAAAAGTTTTCAAAAGCTTCGCAGGCTTATTGTCAGAGGGGGAAAGGCCAGCAGAGATGAGTTGTGTATGTTGCTCCGGAAGTGTTCAAATTCAGCGGCAGCCTGAACTTTGATGAAAATGATTGCACCTCTGGTGGGACTGTGAGCTTTATGTTAGGAAATGTTAGTTTACTTAATAGAATTAATAAGCATGTGTGTAAGTGCAATTTTCAACTGGTAAAATGGTTGCTCTTGTGGTAGAAAGAAAGGAAAAAAATCCTTCCAGAACTAATTTACATTTACCTCAAAGTAATCAAAAGAATAATTTTTTTTAGTAAGTAGAATTAAGATGGGTGCAAAAATGACAAGAAACTTCTTAAAATTAATAGTTTCTAAGCTATGTGATAATATACTTCCTTGTAAAATAGGAAGAGGCCACAACTGCCTTTCCACCTTAATTTCATTATTTCATTCCTCGTGGGCAAAATTCATGCAGTTTACAGGAATGATCAAGACTGTTTCTCAATGTAAGTTCCAGTTTGCCACAAAGTACCTAATGCGTGGTTGGGAATAGGAATTAGTGCAAAATGACAATATAAATTGATTCGAATACCATTTAGTTCCAGGGAAAATCTGGTTTCTTAATTAAGACTATACATTTTTATCTTAAGAAGATCGCACAATCTCATCTGCTGTGGTATCTGTTAGATTAGGTGTGGCATACCTCTTACTGCTCCACTGCGTTACCATTCCTTTTATGAAATTTCTGTTCAGCAATCAGTTTACTATGATATTTTATTCCCTTTTGAAATCAAAGTTTTAATTCTGGGCAGGTGGCTGCTGTTTGAAAAGAGGAGGAGGCGAGGATCAGAAAAAAGTCTTTAGTAGTTAGAGTTTTCTGCCACTGTTCTATTTGACAAGGGAAGTCTTTACAGGTGATTGAAATAGTTCACTTTGTGCAGGAAATTTGTAATATTCCTGTTGCTTTCTGCATGCAGATGACAAGCTACTGCCAGCTGTGCAGCATCGTTTGCTGCAGCTTTGGGGACTTTAGTGATTTCCATCCATTCAAATTGGTCCAAGCCGCTGAACTGTTCCCATCTCCAGCATTTGTAGAGCCAGACCAATTTGCCCTTATCACAACAGAGTTGCCGACGGCTTTGTGAATTACAAGCTGTTTCTCATGTTTATTGATGGATGGATATTTGGGAAAGGACCAAAATAATAATAGTAAAAAAGTTACAGTTCATTTCCATTGGAGTTGAATTTTTCTTTCTTTCTTTCTTGCTTTTTACCTTCCAATTTTTCTTTTCCATTTTTTGGGGGGGATGGTAGGGGGATAAGGGGACACGTAGAGCTCAGTTTCTAAATGTGAGACCTCTGGGAGACGGAACTGAAGTAATTGAATCGGATTAGACAAGCCAGCAGAACAAAGTCACATTCTGTGAGGTTTTTCCAGCATTGAGTAGACAAATAGTAATTATTTAAGGATTAGTGCAAGTCTAAGATGTGGTCCACTCTGAATACTCTTCACCATATATAAACAAAAGCAAGATGTAATATATGCTATTTAAGCTTCTTTTTATCTATAATAGATTTCTTTTAGAGCTGCAAGAAGTTGAAAAAATCCTGCATGGTGAGTAAGCACTCTTACTGTTTTTCAATAAAGAATTAAACCCTTTAAGCTGTAATTCTGAAGAGATTCTAAAGAGAGCTTAATTAAAGATACTTACTCTAGCTTTAAGTTATGTCCACCCTCATTCTGGTGGTTTTTGTTTTTGTGGGGTTTTTTTGAAGTACATCCTTGAAGAAGAGAGGAATATTTTAAAGTGACAGGTTCAGTGTTTTTTTAGTGGTTTATGATATTCATAGTTTTTGTAGATTCTGAGGTCTTGCAGCTTCACCATTGTACCCGCTTTTGGCCACATCTTTAAAAGTGACTTGTAAAACTAATTTGAAACTAGATTTGAACCCCATTTTTTTAATTAACAGTATCCCTAGTGATCAAATTAGGACAGTAGACCATAGTACTTCTTGACAGGCCTTTAAAAAAAATGGTGTATTTTTTCATTCTCTCAGTGCATTATAAAGATTATTTGGATTGTTGCGTGAAACGGGGCCAAGCGGTTTTGGCAGAAGATAAACCCCCTTGCGTTCTAACACTCCTCACCGAGGTGGGAGGCTAGGTGCGGCTAGGTTTAAATTCTGAGTGATGCCCAATTCAGCACTATCAGTCCAATCGCGTTTAATATATATTAAACTACTACGATTTGGATACACTAATAGTGGACTGCACCTTCAGTCTAGTCGTGCTCCTGAACTAGCACGGCCTCTCTGTAGTTTTGGTCGCGTTCAGTGAGAAAGCGGAACGACTAGCTACTTAAACAGTGCAGTTTATTTAAACAACAGATATACAGGTTCTTTAGGATTGCCGGTGACAAATACACTGTCTGCAAAGCACGTGCAAATAAAGATACTGCTAGGTATACAAACGCGCGACAAAATTATAAACGATACAGCCTGGCTATAAATGTAGGGTAGAGATTCTCTAGAGAAATTTCTAAGTCCCCGAGAAAGCGCTCGGTGTAATCGAAGTCTTACCCAAAGGCGTCCCTATGGGGGGGAAGAGAGGCTCAGCCCGTCGACTGATCCTGGAAATCAGCGGTGGAATCCTTCGCGATGGTGTCTTCCCTGACATCCCCTCTCTCTTGGGCTATTTTTATATTATTTTTTTATCTTCAAAGTGGAGTTTGAGTGACTTTAGTCATACATACTTTTATTATGATTAATGTATTCAAGGAGGAGTGTTCACACCTCGGGGGCGGATAGCCTCCGGGATGGAGGTGTGTTTTGGTACATTGTGGTGAGCAAAGTTCGCACAAAAGGACAGCATTTCATCAACATTAGACGAAATGTTGGCTCGGGTAGCGTGTAGGCCGCTTATCAGTTCCGTAGTACCATCTCGTCCCCATATCTGCTATTCGTCACAAGGGAAGGCCACGGAACAAGCGTGTTCCGTTCCATCCCTCATGTAGTTTCGCAAACAACCTTGTACAGGGAATCACAGATGCTGCATTCTTCGTGTGCTAGCTGCGGCTGTATTCTACCTCAGAAGCCTCTTGATTTTATGACTTTCCTTAATGTGTGAACAATGCTGTATTTTTGTATTCTTGGCCAATTTAGTAATTATTCCACATAATCCACCCCGTGACTACAGTCACTCAAGCTCCACGATAATCAATACTGATGGGGAATATCACATGTCCTCTTATGGCGAGGGATATCAAGTGCAAATACTTCTTGTGGGGTGATTAAGCGAGTTAAGCGTTTCATCATAATCCAAAGTCTAACATACAAAACAACTGTCAAAGCAAAGCACAATACAGTGAGTACTAGTAGAACAACAACAGGATGGAGCATCTTGTTAAAAAGTCCTGTAGCTGTTGGTGACCATCCAAAGAGGGTGTCCCACCATTCATGTCCTCCGTCTCTCTTGACCCTTTCCAGTACATGGTGTATTTCTTTAACATCATGATGGACAGTAATCAGAGTTCTTTGTCCATTTTCTTGGGCCTCTTTCAACAATCGCTTCAATTCATCGTGTTGTAGCAACTTCTTCACTAGTGAGAGATTCATTCCGATAGGGGTAGGCAGCAAATCTCGAATCAATGCGTAATTAGATTGTAGCAATTGAAAAGACGTAACAGGAGCTGAATAACTGAAGTCACATCCAATGATGTTAGTAAAGTTACAAACACAAAGATTTGAGTTATTACTTATATCTACTGCTATGTCATCTACGAATACAAAAGTACAGGGAGACCTCATGCAAACACACCCTTTCCCAATATATACAAGCACAGTTTCTGGGGTTTCATCAGGTTGTAGCTCCATGGTGATTCAACCCCAGTGCGATGATTGGGTATATGGTGTATACTGAGGCATTGCGTATCGTTAAGACAAAAGCTGTGGCTTTGCTCTCAGTGGGGTCGTAGGTGAAATTAACCAGATACCACCAGGATTGAAATTTTCTCTCAAACTCAATTGCATTATCCCATATTACTTTTCGAATTTCAGTGGGCAAGGTGCCTTCTTCACCTTCCCTTATAATTGCGGCTGTCATAGATTGCATCCACAGTTGGGCTTGGATACAACTAAGGGCCAAGGAAACATTGTTTTGGGTTGTACCAAGTGCATTTGTGATCAGCTGATGGTCTTTTTCACCTGTTTCCTCCCACTGAGGCAATATATTCGATAAAAGCCATTGGTGATTTCCCAATGCTGATAGAGAGGACTGTAGAGGATGTTTTAATTTGTCTAGATCACTAGTAGTTGTGACTAGTTTGTTTGCAAGTATCTCAGCATCTATACTATTTAAGACTCCCAGTCCTGTTCCTAAGATACCAGTCACCTCTCTCTTCAGTCGTTGTGAGGTGGCAACAGTTCGCCGGCCTAACCATGCTGGCCATCCTGTAAGACACAAAAGAAAAGGGAATCTGCTCGGTCTTACTTGACCGACGGGGTTAAAAAGACAGCGAGGTCCACCAGGAATAGTTGTTAAAAACACTCCTGGTCCCCAAGAATCTCCTGCTTCTTCCTCACTCAGCATAATTCTGTCCCCCCCTTCAGAAGAAACTCGCCACACGTACTCAACAGCTGACTCTTCTGGTCGCCTCGAATATTTCTCCCTTATTTTTGTTAACTTGGTTGGTGTCCATGGAACGGTACGCACAGTGGTGTGAATTTCATCATCGTCATCAACCGCAGTTTCAGTTTTAACCAGAGGACGTAAAGGAAAAACTTGGGATTTCAAAGTAAAAGTCCTTTCCTCCTCATCTTCTTCGTCATCCTCACTATTAGACAAAAAATCTCCGGTCTGGGTTCCGGAATTTGGATAACACATTAACTTACGAATCTGTTGGACCTGGGTCGAGGGCTGCATTTTATCTAAGAGCCCAGTCACCCTTTCCAATAACATTTTAAGTTGGAGATTTTCACTCCCAAGTTGAGCATTCCGGTTTCCTAAACATTCATTCTCGCTCACAAGCTTATCAACTTGAGTTCTTAATTTTTCTCCTGTCTCCTTTTGCAAGGCTAATGATGACTTCAGCACCTCATTCTCCGATTTCAGGGTTGCGTATTCTACAGCTGAAATCAGATTAGGAGCAGGGGTTTCTCTAGCTTCTTGTTGTGCACAAGATAAACAGGCGCCTAACACAGCACAAATCACACCCTTGCCTTTCCCTGCTCTGAGCTTCTGTGAAACCCGACACTCTTCAATACGTTCCACCACTTTCTCTTCATCCTTCCAAAATTTTTGGGCCCACTCCTTCCCAGCCTGGGAAGGGGCACAATCATATTTTTGCAGCAGTTTATCCATGGCAATCCCGCCAGACTACGCCAAATTCTGTTGCGTGAAACGGGGCCAAGCGGTTTTGGCAGAAGATAAACCCCCTTGCGTTCTAACACTCCTCACCGAGGTGGGAGGCTAGGTGCGGCTAGGTTTAAATTCTGAGTGATGCCCAATTCAGCACTATCAGTCCAATCGCGTTTAATATATATTAAACTACTACGATTTGGATACACTAATAGTGGACTGCACCTTCAGTCTAGTCGTGCTCCTGAACTAGCACGGCCTCTCTGTAGTTTTGGTCGCGTTCAGTGAGAAAGCGGAACGACTAGCTACTTAAACAGTGCAGTTTATTTAAACAACAGATATACAGGTTCTTTAGGATTGCCGGTGACAAATACACTGTCTGCAAAGCACGTGCAAATAAAGATACTGCTAGGTATACAAACGCGCGACAAAATTATAAACGATACAGCCTGGCTATAAATGTAGGGTAGAGATTCTCTAGAGAAATTTCTAAGTCCCCGAGAAAGCGCTCGGTGTAATCGAAGTCTTACCCAAAGGCGTCCCTATGGGGGGGAAGAGAGGCTCAGCCCGTCGACTGATCCTGGAAATCAGCGGTGGAATCCTTCGCGATGGTGTCTTCCCTGACATCCCCTCTCTCTTGGGCTATTTTTATATTATTTTTTTATCTTCAAAGTGGAGTTTGAGTGACTTTAGTCATACGTACTTTTATTATGATTAATGTATTCAAGGAGGAGTGTTCACACCTCGGGGGCGGATAGCCTCCGGGATGGAGGTGTGTTTTGGTACATTGTGGTGAGCAAAGTTCGCACAAAAGGACAGCATTTCATCAACATTAGACGAAATGTTGGCTCGGGTAGCGTGTAGGCCGCTTATCAGTTCCGTAGTACCATCTCGTCCCCATATCTGCTATTCGTCACAAGGGAAGGCCACGGAACAAGCGTGTTCCGTTCCATCCCTCATGTAGTTTCGCAAACAACCTTGTACAGGGAATCACAGATGCTGCATTCTTCGTGTGCTAGCTGCGGCTGTATTCTACCTCAGAAGCCTCTTGATTTTATGACTTTCCTTAATGTGTGAACAATGCTGTATTTTTGTATTCTTGGCCAATTTAGTAATTATTCCACATGGATGCATTATCTGATAGTACCACACACATCAGAAGAATCATGCTTTGCAATAAACTGTAGTTCCTGGGTAATTTTTGTGGAGAACCATGAAGTAGCATAGTGGGAGATGAATAAAGATGAGGTTATGCCTGTGATTCCTTGTTCCTTCTTCATTTGGGGAAGTATAGTTTTCTGTCTTCAAGATTGGATTGCGTTTATTCCCCAAAGACCTTTGCTCTTTTTTTCTTTTCCACATAATTCATTTAATAAAGCTTTTGTTGTGGTTTTGGTTTCCCTCCTCAGTCTATATTATGAGATAAATGAAATAAAGAGTAGATCAGCCACCAGGTGACCACATTGTGGATTCACTGAGAATAACGGGGATTTATTACTTAAGCATAAGTAAAACATTTGCCTTCCTGAAAATTCATTCAGGCACTGCTCTTGGGAAATTCCACCATTCTAACCTTTATATATCCTGTCATTTGGGAAATTTCAGGTGCTAGATGTTGGAGAACATGATTCTTTTTTTTTATTTTTTGCTTTTGTTTCCCCCTTTTTTAATGCCTTATTCACTGGGTTTGGTTCATTTTGAGCCAGATAATCTTCATAGCTCTTTCTATTGTCTGTAATTGCTCAATAGGTTTGAGTGCATTGAGACCTGTGAATTTTTCGAGGTTATGTTCCTTTAGAGGCTAATGTTCTGTGAATACTTGATTCTGTGGACCCCAAGGGGTTGCAGTCAGAGGATGAACATTTGGGCCAGGATTGAGGGGACAGGAGGCAAAATCAAGATAAAAGGGCTTGAAGACAGAGCCAGAGACCAAGATACAGGAGCAGGAGGTTCAGTTGTTCAGACAAGCCTTAACAGTAATGCATAGCTTGTCTATACGTAGGGCCAGTCCTGCCATTGTTGAAGGAAACCAATATATATGAAATTTCTTTGTACTGAGTAAATATTATGGAATATTTGAAAAAATAATGAAGTGCTTGAAGTTTCTTCTTTCACATAGTTCTCAAAAGTAAACATCTCTTATTTCCCCAAAGTGTAGATAATTACTTCCTGAAAATGCTTGCTTTTAAAATTTGAGTGCAATCAGGAGCAAAATTCTATGAATTTGAGCATTTTGAACTACTAGCGTTTAGTTTGCTTGTGTAGCAATACAGATCAGATCACTGGATTGGGTTTTCCGTGCATCAGAAAATACATCTGGAAGATTTGTCACTTCCATTAAAAGCCTCTTTTAAAGACCGTGGGGGAAATGTAACAAAGACTGAAAAAGATCCAGAGTCTGGGTTTGTGGAATAAGTGGAGGCTGTGACTTTGAATTAGTGCTTAGAGATAATCTTCTGTTACGCCAAGTAGTAGAACTGGAAGAAATAGACCAATTCTTTAAGTATGCAAATTCTTCTTCCATTGTAAAACAGGCGATGCAAGCTTGAAGCTAGCCACAGTTGAGAACAAATGCTGTAAGTTTAATATTTATCACATACATCATCTGAGGAAAAACGTAGTTGAAAGGTGCTGTGGAACAGCAGAGATCTTACTATGAAGAAAAGATGATAAGGTGTTCTGCCTGGGAAGCATAATACTTGAGCAGCCTATGAGGACCAACTGCATTAATAGAGTGGGATGATAAAGAGGATGGCCTCCCTGCTAGGAACTGAGGAAGGGCATTAGGCCAGCTTCTTACACTTGGAGGATGGATACTAAATTCAAGGTCTGTTGAGCTTTCAGTAAGCTGTAGGGAACATCCGTGTTTGTTGATAGACTGATAAGCCAACGAGATTTGACTTCTTCTGCTATGAAAAAACAAGCCTGAAATAAACAACATACAGAACTAAAAAATTCACACACATACAAAAACGTCAGCAATATGAGTTAGGTTTTATCTAAGTACGTATCTCTCAGCCAGCAAAAGAAGTTCAATCGCTACTAACTCAAAGGGGGCAAGATTTGTTGCTGTTGTAATACAGTCGGGAAGGGCATTTACTTAGACTGAAGCCAAGGTAATTGCCTGTCTTGGTAGAAGAATAGGGCACTACCCAATATGTTGCATTAGCAACGTGAAAAATATTAATGCAGTGTTACAACCTTTCATTTGTCATCTCTGGTGCTACTTCTGATGAGTGAGGGTCTAAGCCACGAAAACTTTCCGCCAACTTGGCTTTGATCAACAGATGTTTCTACTGTCTGTATGTATCAGACTTTTGCTATAATTGGCCTTACCAATTTTGTTCACACTTCAACTGTGCAGAATATGTAGCACACCGGTAACAGGCTGTCTTGTGTTGATAACAAGCTTTTTAATAAATCACTCATCCTTCCTATAATAATAAGACTTTCTGCTGTGTTTTCTTCTCAAAAGTAAAGAAAAAAATAATTCTGCCACCTGTATTGTCATTTTTTTGGCTGTCTCATTTTCATTCTTTCGTGGCATGACATGGTGCAACATAACAACAAGATAGAAAGGAAAACTACTGGTTTTCTTTATTTTGTGTTTTGCATGGCATACTACTGTTTTTCCAGAAATCAGAGGACCAAAAAGGGATTCAAGCAGAGGACAGGGGATGAGGGTGTGCAGAGGTGACCAGAGGGAGGCAAAGGAACAAACGAAACAATGCTAGGCAAAAAATGGAGGAACAAGCTGTTTAAATGTTCAAGAGTATTTTCTAATTCTCTAAGATATTAAATCATGTAGCTTTTACTACCTTCTAGGAGGAGGTGGGCTGTTGAAAATGTTCAAGTTTCAAGTTGCTCCAGTTGATTACCTAAGCTTTAAATTTAGTATTTAAAACACTAAAAAGTCGTCAGTTAAGGAAGATGTAAGAGTATCAGCATAGTTTGTCCATGGAGTGAACATAGCAGAAGTACACATCCCCTACATGAACATATTCATAGAATCATAGAATCGCTGAGGTTGGAAGGGGCCTTTAAAATCATCAAGTCCAACCATTAACCTACCCTGACAAAAACCACTTCTAAACCATGTCACACAAACTAAATATTGTCACACTTATATTTCAAAATTTCTACACAGATGAGACATCTTTCCTTTAATTAAAAACAAATAATTTCTTGTTGAAATGAATCACAGACAAACACAGACTTTTGAAATTGATGTGAAGTTTTTCATTCAATTCAGTGGGCCTTAGATACAAGCCTGACACACTGGACTGTCTAACAAGCCTGCTTTAAAGAACAATAAGGTGTCTAGTAGTACTTTTTATAATGTGGACCGCTAGATATCTCCTTTCCTAACATTTAATTTTCACAGAGAATAGGGTTGAGAGGCGCCTGGAGACCAAAGAGATTATCATATCCTCTGTATCTTAAATTTGTTATTGACCATCACAGGCTTGAAATGTAATCACTTTTGATTATTGATTTTCTGAATTTTCCTTTATGTTGAAGTTCAAACTTAATTATTATGCCCTCAACCAGGAGGAAGCCAAATTATTTTCCTCACAAGTTGAACCTGTGTTAGATGTACAATTCCACAGTGTGTACCTAGCCTTCTGTAATCAGATATATGTCTCTACATTGTCAACTCTGTTTTTCAGTTAAAACCGAAATTTTTATTTTTTTTTTGAAAGAAAAAATGTACAAAAGTTGCATCACATAAGCATCAGAGCATCCAGATCAGGAATATTTTGAAGGCTGGTACATTGGGCATTATCTTGAAGCTAAGAACCATATTTTCAAAGACAGATAGGTAGGCAGTGGGATTTTGAACACCTTACAGGCACATAAATTCTGTAACAGAGGCTTTAAAAAAATCCCCCTAGGCATTATTTACCTGCTTAAAGAGCACTGAAAGTCAAGCTTTAGAACATATGGGCCCTGGATATATTCTTTATCTTTCTCTTCTCCTTTCCAATTACTTTTTCCATATCTTAGTAGTTCTAGAATTACACAAAGTATGTGGCTACTCCAATCTTAAACATAATGCTAAACACATTAGTTTATCTGTTGAGTTTTAGTCCTGACCAGGAATAGAGTCAAATTTCTTCTCATCTAAAGCAACATTTTTCTTTGTACATGCACACGTTGTCTATCAAGTCCTGCTGAAGCAGCACTTTTCTATTTTTCAGCATGTGTGTACCACACCTTTTACTGAAAGATGGTCTTGCTTGCCCTCCTCCAAGTATTTCTATATCTTTCCCTATTAAAATTTTTATCACTTCCCCCATTAAGATTATGATCAACTGCCTTTCCTCATATTAAAAAGGATGTTAAAGCCTTCTTTCATGTCACTTTATCTCAAATGCAAATAGTCTTTTCTTCTTGTCTCACAGAAAAGTTCATGCCCTGAATCTATGTAAAAGCACAGTGACAACACAAGAGCCTAAATCTGGTGCTGCGGCTGCTTTTGAAGAGATCGCTTATTTCTGTAGCGCTGCCTTGATTAGATATCACTTGTTAGATGGGTGTTATGATGGATCCAACTCCAAAATACGTGAATAAGCTTGCAATTTTTTTGATTGTCTCCAACCTCTGCTCTTCTGTGTGGAGTACCCTCAAATACACTGAATTTCCTATTATAACAGTTGAAAGCACCCTTATTCGTCTTAATTATTATTATTTTAGTCTGAACGCTTACAAAAATGTACTAACATCCAATAACCTTTAGGAGATGTGATCTATCTCTGTGAGTGAGATAACTGAATAGTAAGAATTTTTAAATATGAAACCTATAATTCACTCTGACATCACATCATACTGGACTGTTGCTCTTTAAGAAATATGCTACATCAGTCACATCATTATCAGATGATAGGAATAAGACTGTAATATTTAGTTAGGTTGCAACAACAAACTGCATTTGGGAAACATTTACTGGAGCTCAAAGAAGATGGATAAAAATCAATATTGCATGTTGCCTACATAGCTATTTCATTCTCCAGTTGCCAACAAGCAATAAATTGGTGCTAGAATTAGAATTCTGACATATCATTAATCAGAGGAATAAATATGAAACAGCTTGATGAACCTTGGTATAAGAAACACAATTTCAAATAAAAAGTCATCCCGTATGTGTCATTTCTTTCTAGGGCCTTATATAATTCAGTAAATTGTATCATAAATTTTGGCAAAAGGGACAGTGGAGCTGTCAATTTTTTTGATGGGAAAAGCTCAAAAGATAATATTAGTTATACGTCACACAGAGTAATCCTGCCTTTTCTGCTCTTATATGGATTTAAATATTGTTTTCAGTAATGAGGGTGTAATCCTATGAGGGTAGGTATGCACCTAAATTGACACTTTAAAGTTCCAGTATTTTACATCTCTGTTTTGATCCAGCTGTCTGATCCATCGTACTTTCCATCTCCTTTCAGTCCACATGGCCATTCTTTCATTCAGCCAGCCATAGTCAGAATATTAATGGACTGATATCAGTAATGAATTTGGTTCACTGAAGACAAACAAGAATATTGCTGTTACCCCCCCCAGAGGCAAGGTTGTACTCATTTGTTGATGATGGTCACATCTCAGCACAGACATCTTCGGAGTGTGTGCCAACACTCCAACACTTCTTTTTAAAAAGTAAAAGAAAAGAAATTGTCCCTTGGCCAGCAGAATTAATAAAACTTTTTTTTTTCTTTTTTTTTTGCATTTGGGTTGTGTCCTTACTCAGCTCTTTTCCTATCTCTTAGGCTTTGCCCTCTCTATTATCAGTAATGATCAGCATCATTTAACTCTACAGTCCGATACTGAATGAAAAATGCTGGTACCCGTCGAGGACTATGATACTGTAGAACTTCATGGACAAGGGGTTAGTACATTTCAAGAACAGGGGGCCACTTTTGAAGTGTCCTGTCACTTTGATCTTGCTGTAGATCAAGAGTAATGGGCCTAACAACAGAAGCTGCGGTTGAAAATGGCAATGGAAAGCTTTTTCATCTCCTCTGTTCCCGTCCTAGGAACCACAGATTGCCGCTCACTACAGATCTAGAGCGGCTGCTCTTCTGCCATGTTTTGTGGGGAAAAGGGAAGAGAGGACCAGCTGGGGGGAGGAAATGATGAGTGCGGTCAAAATCACCCTCCTTTTCCTCCTGCTGCAGTAGGGAGCCTGCTCAGGCAGCGCAGCTGAGCTCTGAGTGTAGGAAGGGGCAGAGCAAGGGGCAAAGGCTTTGCAACAACGGGCAAGGAAGGACAGAAGGATGTATGCATAAGGTTAGTACCACAGGTACTGCAGTAACATGGTATCTTCATCCTCAGCGTTTTCATATTGCTTGTCTTCTATGCATGCATTATGTTATGCACATGTAGAATTGCAGTGTTGCCATTAGAACGGTTTAATCATCCAACAGTATCTGCTCCCTGCTTGAAACACAGAATGCCTACAGGAGGGTGAGAGGTGACAAGGACTGTGGCTGCTTTCAGACAACATGTGCAGGTTGTCCAGCCAGCAGAAGTGTGTTGTTCTCAGGCAGTAGCCTTTCCCTTAGTGGGGCTCTGCTTTTTCTGAAGGAAGGAAAGTGCTAGTAGCTCATTTTAATTTAGAAAAACAAGCAAAAAAGCCCATCACCATCACACTAAGGAAAATAAGCCAAGAAATGTAAAAATGAGATAGCAGAGGAAATAAATGAGCAGTCATGTGTAAAGTTTTTGGTCTGGGACAGGATAAATCTTCATTGTTGGGAAAAGTTGTTACTGGTTATTTGGAGCTATTACACCTTTATGTTAACTGAAGATTTTTTTTTCTGATAGTGGTAGTTGTGTGGAAGAAGTATAGATAGCGTCAAGATCAAGTTTCTTGCTGTGAAGATCTTTTATTGTAGAGATCAACCTCTATAGTGACCTATATTCAGGTGACTATACCGACTATAGTCACCGACAACATACACATATATTGTATAGTCACCTGGCTATACAGTGGCTATAGTCACCCGACTGTAGTCAGTGACTCTACAGATATGTATATGTCGTCACCAGACTTCCTAAATCAGAGAAGGTCAATGCTATGACATATTCTTTTCTTTCCATACCAGCTGCTGAGGTTGGGCTGGTAACGGAGGGAGTGGGTGTTACAGTGGGGGTTGTGGGGGTACGTCTGTTGTCAGGCTTAGCTGGAGTTTTCAGTCCCTTGCAGTGTTTTGATTGTGCCTCTCTTCTGGGGTGCCTTTAAGCTCTGCTATTTGTATGTGAGCATTAGTTCTGCCACAGTGTGGTGTTTTGTTCTTTGTGTGTTTTTTAAATAATCCTATAATCTGTTTACATTCTAAGTTGTTACATAATTTGGGCTAAGTAAATGCACTATATGTTTTTCTGGCCTGCTTTACAGATACACTGAGCACTTAAAGATCACACTGCTTTATCAAAAAATCAAGGCATTAGATAAGCAAAAAGTTGTCATAAGATTAAAATAAATCCTTGTAATTGCGTGCATTCCAGGACAATAGATGTACCCCAAATCCCCATATTTAGTCTACCCAAGAAAGATGTTCCTTGTTATTTGCCTCAAAGCAACAGGAACAACAGGCTGGGGCAAACTGTAGTACAGATAAATGAAAGTATTCTAGGCTGCCTGAACACCCATTTTAACTCTGAGTATCTCTGAGGTGTTATAAACATATGTCTGTGGTCCAGAATAATCTGCCCAAAAGTTACGAATTGGTATGTAAGTATTTCTTGTAAAGTGTTCTTTAATTAGTAGAAAATATTCCCATGAAGTTAAATGTCGGAATTAACCTTTTGGCGTGTCTTCAGTAGCCAATTTTCTTACATATTGTATTTCAGAAACTGGGTATGTGCTCACAGACACTTCCAGGGATAAAAGAAGTGTGAGAGCCAGTGAATGCTGTGAATCTTCTCAGTGTACCAGTTTCCAAAACACCTGCTTTAATCAGTGTTGAATGGATCTAGTGTGAAAATGGCTAAGCACTCAGTCTTTCAATTTCATATGATTTAATACAGAAAAACTGTTGGGGGGGAGGGAAGAAAAAGAAGCCAAAACATCTTTTGATTGAATTTTTGTTAATGACAAAAAGTCAAAGTATTGATAGATTCTGAAAAGTAAAAGGTATTAACTTTTCAAAAAGCGGGGTTGCCTATTTGAGTAAAGACATGAGGTTTTCACCAGCATCTTTTTTTCTACTTAGGAAAGATAGTGTAAGACTTCGTGATGTTAAGCCTTTAATATGTGAGCCAAGAAAACTAATCAAATGACTTGAAAGCGTGTGACCAACTTTACCTGATCTCTCGAAAAATCTCAAGGTGCGGTATCTTTGAAACAGATACGTTTATAACACTGTCTATTCTGCTAACTGCAAAATAAATAAAGTAGCTTGTGTGCAAACACTTGCTTTGCTGGATTACCAATGACTTAAGTTTCGGCTAATATGCTCAGCTGAGAAACAAGCTGAATTAATCTTTGTGGATTTTTCATGCATTCAGTGTTCGCATGGTTCAGCTGCTTCTAGAGACTGGCATAGCTCATTCAAAGTTATCTTTATGTTAGTGTTCAGAGAATTTCTACAAACAGAAATGTGAGAGTTTTACAATATTTCTTTTCCCAGTAAGCATTAGCTGCTCTGTTTATAAAATAGGCTTTGTTTGCTTTTATCAGCTTTTAAATAAAGTCTGTCAAAATAGCACGTGAGAGCACTGGTCTGGGACTCATAGCTGTGAGAATTCTGGGATTTAACAGAGGAGGACTGGTGGTACTTATACCTGGATGACCTTTTTTTCATCATTAAAGGGCTGAAGGGGAGTAGATATTTATCGTTTATTTTCCTAGGAGTGACAGAAGAGTAAAATTTTGCAACGCTAAGTAGTTATTGTTTAAATATATATGTATAAATCCCTGCTGCATGAATCTCTTTCAAATGAGGCATGTATGTTGAAAGCATTATCTAAACTCAAGCAAACATACTAGTCTTGTCTCTGTAATAAAATCCATCTTAGACTGATTTTGAAATTGGTTCTAATTGAGTGTTAAATAGCAGCTCAGTTTTGATTTGTTCTCTTGACTACAGTATGGATATAGCAGTAAACAGTAAGTCCTTACCCATTCTGTATGGGCTTTAGTCCATTTTGTAGCGAAGGAAGTGTAGACTTCATTTAATTTTAATAAGAAGTGAAACAGCAATAAGTACATTATTGCTTAAGATGAGAAATAGGGTAAACAATTTTGAATCATAGAATAATTTAGGTTGGAAATGGCCTCAGGAGTTCATCTTGTCCAGCCCTCCCTCAAAGGAGGCCTAACTGGCCTAGGTCAGGTTGCACAGGGCCTTGCTTGGGTGTTGCTGTGGCAGGGGAGCTGGTCTACATCCTTCATTCTCCCATATGGGTTGAGAGGAGCTAAGAACATATGATAAATTTTAAATTGTAAATAGGAAAAAAAATACTTTATTTGAGGCACTTACTACTTTATACATCTACTTGCAATCAAGAACTAAAACAGTTGGTAGAATAAAAATAAGTTCAAAACATACTCAAAATGCGAGCAGCCTTTGTCAGATTTAGTATTTGCTGGGTTTTTTTCCCCTTTTCTATTGGCCTCTCCAATGAGTTTTGCTTTTAAGATTTTGGAGGATTAATCCAGCGTATCTCTCTAGCTTTGCCCTCTGTGATCTCACAGGATAAACTTAGAATTAATTCCTCATACCCTTTCTGATGGAGGAGATAAGCCTTTAGATAAAATGTTATTTCAGTTGCTGTCTTATCCGGATGTTTGAGCTGCCAGTTAAATTGTAAATTAAAGGCTCAAAACTCTGGATTATGGACTCCAGCTTCATTATTGATGAAAAAATATGCCCTTTTCACAGTTTTTTTATTTTCTGTCTTCCAACAAACTCTCAAAAATACGGTGAATCTTTTCCACTCTCCTGTTTAAACAAAACAAAGATACAGTGATACAGTCCTTGGTTTGGAGGATGAAGCTTCTATCGTAAAAAATTGATTTGTGCCTACTCTGTCCACTTGAATGACCAGCCTATGGAAATGTGAAGCTACTTCTGTAAGGCACTTCTTGCTTTGGAATAAAGAAAAGCCTGAATGAGACTTCCCTCGTTATACTAGTCTGCAAAGTTTGTGTCCCAAATTTTAATGTGAGAGGAACTTCTCCATTGTCATTAACCTTTGATTACAGCCTGTCAGTTTTGCTGCTTCCATTGACTCATTTTCCCACTCACACAGTGGGGATTTATCTCAGTCATTTCTTCAAACTTTTAAATTAAGTCCATTAAACAACTACATAACAATTGACCGTACTGTTTCAAAGCTATCTTATTTTATGGGGCCTTCTTGTAAGGACAGACATTCTTTATAGAATGCTACATATACTTACAGTTCTGTATTATGTGCAATCTTTGCGCAGTTATGTTTTAGATATGAAGAGGGAAATCTCGCAGGAGAAGTGACTTATTTGTAAGGTCTACAAGATGTTGGTTGGTTCCCATACAAGCTTTAGCTCTTTTTGTGGTGTTACTATTTCTGGCCGTAGCATATGTAAGTGAAAAACTTCACGGAAATGAAAAAAATATGTATTGAAACGAAAAAAAATTTGCTAACTTTCTGCAGTTTTCAGTCTCTCCCTTTGTCCTGATTGACTTAACCGTACTCCTACCATGGCATATGTATAAGAGCAGATAAAAAAGAAAATCAATGTATACCTGCAAATATTTTCGTAGACATTACAGCCATAAAATTCCAAGCCTTAACTTGAAAATAAGAGCATCCCAGAGACATAACAGGTGCTTTGATGTACTGCAGTGTGCATATTGTCGTTTGAGTGTACTGGGATATATGTTAAGGCAAAGCAGTTGATTCACAGTTGGATGATGGATGAATATGTACGTGACTGGCAACATATGCACATACACAGATGTAGTCCTGTGATGTTGTCAATAGTCTTAACAACTATGGTGCCTTGTTTGAAAGTCCATCTGATAGCATTTATCATCTTGATAGGTTTTCTGTTCAGTACAAGCGTGATTGGTAGGCAGACCAATTCAGTAGGGTTATAATGTGATCAGTCAAAAAAAATGGGAATTTCAACAATTCAGTGATATGTGTATATCTGCTTATTTTCTCTCTTTCCAAATGGTTAGAACCTCTGTTCCAGTTTCTCTTTAGAAGCAGTGCTCCCCCGAGGCAGGCAGCACGCTGGCCCTCTGTGATGGGCCAAATCTTTCTCCCTGCAGTTCACTCAACTTGGACTATCATGTCAGCTTGCAGGCTTCAGCTTCTGAAATTAGCACTGCTACATGCTGTTTAGGTACTGTGGTGCATCCCACAGGTATTTGCATTTTTTATGTACTTTGTATGTTAACTGACCTTGCAAATCTCTCAGTGTTGTCACCATTTGCTTGAAGAGGGGGTGCATATGGGAGGTAGGTTCACTTATGGATTGGAACTGTACTTAGTGAAGTGTTTTAGGGCACTTTGAATGGAAAGCATTGTCAGTACGTACATTATTAATGACAGCATAAGTACTTTGTAATAATGTTTAAGGCATATGGATGAATGTAACATGAACTGCATTATCAGTAAAGAGCTATGAAAAGAATGTAAGACTGACAGGATAAAAACGAAAATAAACCTCATCTGTCAGACACACCCTTTTACAAACTTTCTCTGTTTGCTGTTACACAGCACCTTGAGCCAAAGGGACTGTGGTGAGAAAGGCTGAAGATCCTTTATTCATTGTACAGGACAAAAAGAGACGGAGGTGTTGCGTCCTGTGTACAGAAAATGAGGGTGCTGAAAGCGATTGCAGAAGTGCGCCTTGGAAAGGAGGCTCTGTTTTGAGAAACAGAGTAAACAAAAAATAGGAGGAGGACTTTAACAGTTTATCTTTGTTGGAAAGTAGCAATAGTTCTTATGTGGTCAGGAGACCTATTTTCTATTCTTAACTATTACAAGTTCATGGTCTCTATTAATTATTCCTCCATGCTCCATTTTTAAACCAGTCAAAAACATTTATTTACCCTCCTAAAGCTTTGTGTTTCTAAACGTTGCTTATTTATCTTAGAGGATTTTCATCTTCGATAGTTAGTGAATATAAAATAACGAGTAGAATATGTTGTACCATTCTAAATGGAAGGATAAAGTCTCCTGTTGGTGTTATACACAAATTTATGGGAGCCAAAGCTGTACTGTGAACACTTGTTGAATATATATATGTTGTTCCATGATTGCTGCCAGGGTGGGTTCCCTCAGACACATGACAACCCTTGGGTTTTGTTTCGCCCAGGTTTCTCTCTTTCCCCGCGTTCTAATAAAAGACTTATCTCAAGCTGTCAAGTTGTCCATGTAGCTGGGTTGCATGTGATTTGCAAACTCCAGGGTTTTTTGACTTGTGTTGATCAGTATTTCCTTCTTCTGGCATCTGCTTAACAGGTAGCTGTGGTAGGCTACTGTACTTCCCACTTGCCTACTAATCCTTCCTTAAGTTTTATTCTCTCTGTTTCTTGGTACTAAACGCAGAGTAATGGATTCATGGAAGAAAAAATATTTTTTATTGTGGCCTCACATCTCCAGATAATCAGCCGCTCTGATATTATCCATCTTTTTAAATACCATAGCTTAAAAAACAGCATAAAATGGTCCTGAGAGAGGATTCTACATTTTTTCCATGGTTTAATGTCAGATGGAGTCCAAATTCTGTTTTGCAGGTAACCGTAAGATTATCTTTAGAATGTCTCTACTGTTTAGAAGAGATCTTAAGTTATTTATTCAATATTATCAAAATTTGAGACAGATACTCAGATCAAAAGATAAAGGGCTAGTGAGAAGGGAAGTGCAGGTTGCTGAACATTTTTCATTACGCTGCTCCTAAGATGCTTGTGTTTTCACAAAAATAAATCCTTTCTATGTAAAAATAACTCGAATCAATAGCAAGAATCTTTACAAGACACAGCAAGAAGTGTCCACGCTGGTTTCGATTTTTTTTTTCTTCATTTTAAGATTTTATGTCATGTACAGCAGACAGCAGCTTTCAACATGTTTTTTGTCATCTCGGTTTTCTGGGTTTGTTCCAGTAGCTGTAATTTACACAACAAGGGGGATATCTTATTTATTTTATTCACCACCAAGATAGAAGGAAACTTTGTGATCAGGCTGCATCTAACAGTGAGATGCCTTGGGTTTGTTGCCAGAGTTCTTTGTCAAAGATGCTCTTTTTCTTTTAAAGCAAAAATAGGTAGGATAACTAAATAAAATGGCAGTGTATGTCCCTAGGGGAACTGTGAGTTGCTTCAGAATGAAGAAAAAGTAATATACTTAAGACCAAATCGTGCAAATTCTTATTTCTGCTCTATTAAAATTGCTGTATTGTGATTAGAAAGAAAACAATGATTTAGGTAGGACTGAAAAAGCTGATTAATTAATCCTCTCTCTTACTATTGTTATTGTCAAAACAGCAAGTCTGTTTATTAGAGATTCAAACTTTGATCACAGAACCTGTCCTTTCATCTGAAAAATGTAGTCCATAAGATTGTCAGGTGGGATTTAGATCACATTGTGTCTTTGGAAAGCTCATGTGTTACTCCCTTATTGATTTGTCCAACTAGTCCATTCAGTCCAGGGGAACTTGGTACTTGGTGTGGGAGAGTAACTGCTTGTCACTGGAGTAAAGGTGACTCTATAGTAGATTTTTAAAGACTAATTAGAAGGTTTTTTAAGTGTCTTACTTCATTAAAAAAGAGCTATAGAAGTATATTTGTTTATCTATAGCGAGTTTTTTGTCATCTTATTATAAACAGAGGCAAGTAACCACAAGTACTACAGGAAAAATGACAAGTCATTAGGAAAGTAGGTTAAATAGACTACAACTGAGTGTAACACATCTAGGAAATATCATGCCATAAGCCATACTATGCAACTCCTTCACCTATTTCATTTGATTAAGGGCTGTGTTGTGACTGCCCATCCCACTGCCATGGTTTTGGCAGAGAGGCTGGATGAATGAGAAGGAGCAGTTCCCAAAACTGGAGTCCCCTGTCGCGTTCTCAGTCTTCTCAAGGGGGAGGTAGCTACTTCCTGCTCCAATTAACTGCAAATATGACCCCGTTTGATTAAGTATGCTGGAGAAAGCTGTAAAGAAAATGCGTTAAAAAAAGGGCAACGTACCACACTGAATACAGAAGTTCCATAAAGAAGGAGGAAGCCCAACCCCAGTGATCAAATTCAATTAATTATATGATATAAATTATTTCCCATCCCCCTGTAGGCAGACAGGCAGATGCTTACTGCATATTTGGATCCACTTCAATCCTATAGCTGACAGATTAGTTTTCCTCTTCTAGAACGTGGAGGAGGTGGAGTAAACTAGAGGCACAGGAGTCAAAGGGTGAGCTCAGACCCCTGTGCCAGCCCGACACTCCTGTCCTCTCCTTTTCAACAACCAAGGGTCCTGGGCAGGACTGGCAGGTGGATAAGGCACTGATGCATGTTTTATTCCTCTGTTACTTAGACAAAACTATAACATCTACGTGCATGAAGAGAGAGACAGACCTTTAAATAAGCATGCAGAAAGGAGATTTGTTGCCCTCTTGCTTAAATGTGAATTTTAACAAAAGATGTTGTTATTTGTGTCTAGTTATATACACTTCAAATTCTCTTAAATATTCTTTGAAGCTAGTTATACATATCTGTAAAAAATGTCTTTGCTATCAGGCAGAAAATCTTTTTGCTGCTCTGTAGAAGATGTGGGTGAAAGTTATAATCATTTTTATCTAAAATAAATATTAAAAGCCTTTTCTTTAAAGGAAAATGATAAGCAATTTATGGTTTAATTTTAGCATTTTTTTGAAAAATTAAAACTTGTACTTCAAGAATAAAACGTCTTTAGAATGAACTTTGGACAAAATCAATTTAAAGACTTCTAATAACTCTTAATAGGTTTTGGACCAGGCCTGAAAAAGATAAATTATGAACCTACCTTCTTCTTCTCCCTCCAGGAACTCAGGAGATCTTATCATCCGAGTGTAAATCTCAAAGGAACAGCTTGCTGCTGCTTTTATTTATCACCTCCCAAAGTTCATTGTAGTTCTTGGGGGAATCAGTTTAATTACGACAGTAAATACTGTTCTAAATTTTTTCACCCCATGATGAAAAAGTATACAGCCGTAATTACAGTCTGTGCATAGCATGCTTTGTCTCTGATTTACTTGTTTGCCAAAAAGCCATTTTCATGTGCTAATATTGCAGCAGTAATAGTGTCATGTGACCTATTTAAATAGCAAGTGTTTAGCACATAGCTGAAGTCACTGCAGAGCATACATGCGAAATATACTCTGCAATAATTAAAGCGATAACAAATATGAAATCTAGGTAAGAAGAACAAGGTTTTCAAATGTCACTCATCTGCATTAGTGAGGATTCACTATTGATGTCCTCCTCATTGGGGTGACTGTTCATTATGTGGGGGTAGAAGGAAGGGGTGGAGAAAAGCGATGTAAGATATATGACTTCTACAGTCCCTATCTCTTTAAACAAAGTATTCTGAAGGGTTTTTTTCTGCCTTCATTGAACACATCTCGTTTTGAAAAACAAAGGCACTTTTTTCCTCCTCCTTTTTATTGCAATGACACATGCTTGCAGGGATGGCTTAAGCACTCAGCTGGAAGGGTTTGAATTCAGTTATTCAGAAAGTGTGGAGAAAGGCAACAGAGTTTTGGGGGGATGCATGGTGGGAGGCTCTTGGTAGAACAGTAGAAAGAGGGCTGTGAGTCATATTTTTAAAATATGAGGAGATTACAGGAGACATGGGCAGGCTGCTTTTATTCTGACTTTAATAACATCAGGGACAACTGAACTTCACTCTTAATTGAAGTTCCTCTTTCTGCAGGAGTTCAAAAAGAGCTTACCAGGCTGGTGTGAATAAATGATTGTCTAACTGTCAAATACCACAGACCACCTTGATTTTGCTGCTGCCAGGTCATCCAAAAGTGCCAGCTCTCTATAAAAGAATCAATCCTGTGAAAGCACTAGATGTCTGTTAATAGATTTTTTTTTCTTTCTCAAACGGGATTGGTTTTCTGTTGGTGTAAGAAGTTTCCTCCTGGATCACCAGCTATCGTACTGATAAAATGAAAGCCTAAGTAATTCACAGAAAGGAAAGGAAATATAGCAGCATATGAAGATGAGGGGATTTCGAATTAAAGCCCAGATCCAATCATCTTATGAACCAAAACACATCATCTTAAGCAGTAGATAGTAAACTGGCAATCACATACAGGAGGAAATCTTGGCATCATTCCATCAAATCTCTGAGGTGTATCAGGGGGAGAGAGGCAAGAGAAGACGTTTTTTTTTCCTTAACAAATCATAAGGGTCATTTAATCTGTTGCTCCTTACAGAACATAGTAGTATATATATATTTTTATATATATATATATATGAGAATAATTTTTGCTCCCTTAGTTGAAGTGTAAATTAAATTCTACGGTGGGTGAACACTTAGAAAGTTTCTTGGTGTGAGGCTTCCAAGTTTCACACTGACAGCAGGTCTGTAGTTACAATGCACAATATATAACACAAACTATTGTGCTGTTGTAATCATTGTTGAAAATACATCATGTAAATAAGTTACTTACATTTATTTTATTTTAGTTATGAGAGATTTCCTTTTCACCAGGAAACACAGAAGTGTGTGTCTTCTATAGGAAAGAAAAAGTGTAACAGATAAAATAACCATTCCACGCGTTACCTTTACATCATCCTTTCTGAAAAAAAAAAAAAGGGCATTTTTAGAAAACCACTAAATTAAATCCTATCTCAAGTCAAATATATTGAGATATCAGACTATATTTATGTGGAAGTCCCTGGATATAAGTTTTGTAAATATTTTGCCTATTTAGATTTAACTGATTAAATGTTTCAGATTTGGAGAAATACTTAACTCCCTGTCACAATGTATAGGTCTAAATGCATGGGTTACTTAGAACCATATTTCAGCAAGAGAAATAACGTCTTTAAATGTATATATTGTTTCATGCTTTTTGAATTAAACATTTTGGTTTGAAACCATTCCTATTCAAAATTTTCCAATGAAATTTTTTTAATAATACCTCTTTTTTTACTTCAGATTGATGTACTTTTTTTTGCTGATAAGTCCTAAAACAGAACAGTGGAAGAAAAAAATGCATGTTTCAGCCACTATTTTTAATATTAGTAATCAAAATAGATCTGATTTTTTTAATTAGTTCTGAATCAGAACATCTCATTTGAAAGTATTATAAATACGGATCTGATTAATGCCCATCTATTTTAAGCTGTAGATCTATATAGCTATAATTGCATATTTTTTACATTTTTGATAGAGTCACAGTATGGGCAATTACAGGAGGTTGTATTGTTTATCATGTTATTTATGCTCAAATGAGTGGCAGGAGTTTCCATGGTCCCTTGAGAGATCCTGATCTCATCTTCCTGCTGGATAAAATTCCTGTTCCATTGCATGAGCAATTCTGAGATTCATGGAGTCAATACATCTCCATTATCCCAGCATATTCAAATCATCTTTCCCTTTTGGTTAATCCCTTAGGCGGAAAGCATGTCACTTCCAACATCTAGTGAGACAGGCTGCTTTATAATCAAGCTATGTGCATCAAGCTAGAGCTCTACAGCCTTAGACTATGCATTAAAAATGAGGGTGACGGAGGTATGTTTTAGGAGTTTAAGAACCATATATTGATATGTTCCTAAGAAAAATGAAAGAATCATGCTTCTGATTTTGATTTTCTCTCCCGAGGGTACCAACTGTCATCAAGAGCTTACAACAGAAGCATTATTTTGAAGTTCCTTGCAGACTATGAGGAAATAATTTCTTATAACGTAATTAGAGGCTGATCTTGTCACATGCAAGTTCAGATTTTGTTTCTGGTGCATTCACCTAGCTCATTTTCTGTATTCGATACATTCTGATTACCTGAAAATACTGCCCTTTTTTCCCCATCCTCCTCTCCCCCTGAATGTGGTTTTAGGGCAGGTTCTTGATGTGTATTGTTCAGGATAGGGGCCTCATGACGGCATAAACACTGTTTGGTTGCTTTCCTGACAAATCTTCTCTGTATACAGACCACTTCGGTCTCCAGGCAGGTCAGTAAAGCTCTACCTAGAACATTATACCTAGAATTATAACGTTTGAATAAGAGAAGTGTTAATTGCAGACTCCAGTAAAGAAGTATTTACAAAATCCTCTCAGTGTGTTTTCACCACATCAGGAATTAATGTCGAATGAAGACTTGTGTGTGTGAAATGCTTGGCTAGTGACTGACACAGAGATTGAGTCACAGAGATTGAAATAGCTCAGGAGTTAGTGTCTATACAGGGAAGTGTGTTAAAAATAAATAAAAATATGAGTACTTTTAAAGAACAGGGACCTGTTTTTCTCTTCCTGCCTAAAATCTTCCTGCCTGTATTTAATAGCCTGAGAATTGGAATTAATGAGCAGTGCTGAACTCTTGCAGATAAATCCTCCAGGTCTGCTATGACTATTCTGCAGAGGTCTTCAGTACGAGGTGTTTTGTTTTGGGGTTTGGGTTTTGTTTTATTTCAGTAATGCCACCAAACAACTTCAAGTTTTTTGAAAAGGAAGCTTCCTGAAACCAAACAACAAAAGTGTTGTGCTTTAGCTTGTCATTTCTTTGCTAACTATTATTTTGATGTTGGAATTTAAGCTTGTCAAGCATCCTTAATGAAACAAATGAGACAGAATGAAGGATGTGTCATACCAGTTCAGTTTTTGCTGCTTCCCCAAGTGAAGGCAAATTAGAAGGCAGATTGAAGTTGTAAATAAAGCAGGTTTAAGGGACTGTTTACAAGAACATACAGGGAGATCAGCTTTTTGTTCTCTCTAAATGAGGTACGTGAAAATCAAGAATACGACTAACACTGCATAGTTAGCTACAGCAAGAATAGCTTGTTGTAGTTGGTTTTCTTGGTTTTGTTGCTCACTCTTATCACTGCAGTATTGTTGTAATTTTTTGCAAAGATTGGGCATGAGAACGTAATGTTCTTTGTGGAGTAATTAGGGTGCTCATATAGCACAAGCAAACTTGCCTCACAGCTGGAAACCTCTCCTTTAGAAATTACTTGGAGGGAATTTTCTTTCCAGAGCCTTATTGAACAGCTCAGTGCAACAGAGGAGAGATTTCCCATCCCACATTGAAGGCTGTTACTGTTTCCCAGCCATAGCGAGCAAGTGAATGACTACAGCTTTTAAAAGGAGATTTGCTTCACTTCAAACTGGGAAATTTAAGCCAAGATCTGCTGAGTAAAGATTAAGCCATATAAATTGAAGTGGTTGGATTTTGTGTGATGTGATTTCTGTGGTTTGACTTAGCCCGCTTTCCTTTTATTAGAAGATACGCAATTAGAAGCACTAAAAGCTAGCAAAGAGGGAGTTGAAAATGACAGTGGTCTGAGACTCAATTTTTAGAGAACTTCTTCAAAGCAGCTAAGGTAGGCCTCTCTATTCATAGCAGCAGCTCTTTGAATGTAACATTCATATTTTCACACAATGGAGAGATGGGACACATTGTTTCTAGCTCTGAAAAATCATTATCATTTTGACGCTTTTCAGATGTATTATTATTTAACATTTATATCTAGTTCATCTGAAGCTTCCAGCGTCCATAAGAAAAGCTTAATACCAATTCATTTTAAACTTATAAGTACAAGATGTCAAGGGTAAAGTCTGTAGTTAAAAGATGTTACGACGAGTCTACCCTGCCACTCTGTCTTTGGGAGCTATCAGTTCATATGCCAGGTCTTGGTCTCACACTTTCTGTGTGCGCACATACACCTTTACAGTCAGTAGCCACTTGCATGTTTATGTTGCTTAAGAGTTTTCTAGAGAAAGGATTTTATGACCTTTTTGTGAGATGGACTAGGAGCTCTGTTGTTGGCAGAGGACTTTTGAAATTGAGCCGTGGAGTCAGAGCATTGCCTTTCTTTGTCGTGCGATTCCATCCATGTTTAGCTGAGGTATAAAGACAGTGTCATCAGAGAAGCGTCTGCAGAAAATGCATTTAAGCCTTCCAGTCTAAGACCAGGTTCCTGTTATTGCCAAAGGAACGTACTGCTGGCATAACCAGGACTAAACTGAAGGGGATGGGAGAGAGATCTGAACTGGATCTCTCAGTACAATCTTAGCGAGAGAGTTAGGTGAGAGCGTGACACCCTCCACATACACAAAATCCTATAGAGCAGAGGCAGTAGCAGTAACTGAGACCTTAGGCAAATGAACACTGTTATTTCTTCTTCCAGTTTTTAAGATCATCAAGATTATGCTGACCCAACTGAAGAATTTAAAATCCCATGTAGTGTATTATAGTGTTGTCTCTGCTGGATTTGCTTGCAGATGAATTCTACTCAATGTTGTGGCAAATTAATTTTGGAAAGTCATTAGAGGCATTGAGGTACTTGCATTGTAAATCGGTTTGTACCTGCTATACTAGCCAACACCTCAAAATACAAAAAAAAAAAAAAAAAAAAAAAAAAAAAAAAAAAATTGTGGAGACATTAATAACAGTAGCTGAAGGGTTAATAAGACTAATTGAGTCGCTACTTGACCAGGCAGATCGTATTGCTATTCAGTGTGTGCCATTTACGCAAGTTTTCCATGATTTCTTTACTAAGGTAATAGGCCTGGCAGCTAGCTGGCTGCTGCTCCTGCTATGCTTCGGCAGCTGTCATTTTGACATATTTTATACTTTCTTTAGAAGAGAGAGGTTGATTGAATGTGAGAAAAGTGGAACTCTGACAGGCTGTCAGAATCCCTTGCAGCACAAACCTACCTGCCAGCTAACTTGTTTCAGGTTTATTTCAAAGAAGGTTTCCAGCACACAAATTTCCATTACTAGCCCAAGAAGGTCTTACATAGGTAGCTTGCATTTTGTCAAAATCTAAATTAAATAATTTTCACTTCAAATTGGTTTAAATTTCAGGAAGTCTGGATATGTCTGAGAAAGCAAAAGCAAGTTCCCTTTCCTCTGTCCATATGCAAAGGACTAGGTGGATGAAAGACATGTTGTTCGTTACTTTCTTTCATTATTTTTATTGCAATCAGTTATTTGGCTTCATTTATGACCAGACTTCTGAAATTCTGAAGTCAGTTCATGAATTGGTCAGGAGTAGGCATGTTGTAAATGATCATCCCTTAATAGGGGATCAAGCTGGGAGGAGATGCAGCTGTTATTACTAATGGAATCAAGCTGTTATAATTAATAGCAGACAGCTATTCACACGACACATTCACTTATTCACTCACATAATTCACTTACTCATAGCCGTCCTGTTGGGGCAACCCCAACAGCGTGTTCAGAGGCAGAGGTTGGACTGGTGTCGTAATGGCATCTAGCTAGGTGATCGGGAAGTCCCTCTGAGTGCTCTTTGCTTTCTGAGGTATTAATATATATTCCTGAACATTTAATCTCCATATAGCAGGTACTGCCCTCCTGGATCCGGTCTGAGTCACACAACCCGTAGGTGATGCCAGTGTGGGCTAGTGGCCTTGGACAGATCCAGCGTGTTCTTGGCGCGCTGTGTTTATCCGTTCTTGCAGGTGCAACAGGGCTACTGGTCTACAGAGTGGAATTGGTCTTGGGAAACATTCACACAGTATCTTCTCGGCAGATGCTTCTCCTTTCTTTGGCCTGGAGTTTTCTGATAACTACATCTCCATCTAAATCTAGAAATACCTGTAGAAACCATTCACTCAGTTCACAGATGAGTGGTCTTCATGAAAGCCAGAAATAAACAGAATTGAGATGATTTCAAGGAAAAGGACTTCTAATAATTTTGATCATCCTGAAAAACGTATTTACATGTGTCATTTTCACTTTGCTTGCTGACTTGCATGAAAGTGGTTAGTAAGAATATATTATTTATTTATCTGCATTTCTTTCTACAGTGTATACAGTGATGAAATTAAACCCTACATTCCACCCTTGTCCTATGATAATTATCATCTACCACCTCCTCTGGAACAGAACTGTATTATACCTGCTGAAGTAGTCGCAAAGCTGTCCGATTGAAGGGTGTGCCTAGCTAGTTTCTCAGCCTGAATCCATGCTACCTACAAAGTCTCTCTCACTCCTAATGATTTAAGGAAGTTTATGGAATTTTTTATAACTAAATAATAGTAGAATGGTGTAAATTACAAAGATTAGTGTAACTTAACTGACGAGATCCAAAGTGAATCACATTCCTTGGAGATACAGTGAACATACAAGTGGAAGTAAACAAAAGAACATGCTGACCCATCTCCTCTTAATGCATTTTCATAAGAATAGATGCTTGGCTTACTGTAGTTAGTAAAACCTTGTTTTCTTTTTTGTCCCTATCTTGTAAAACTTTCAGTGTCCACTAGGTGGTTGCAACACATGTTGGACCCAATTTGCTTTTCAGTCATTATGGTTTTGAGATTGTCTTGGGATGAGAGTCACTGTATAAATACAATTATTTATTACAGAAGTTATATACAGGAAGGTGGAAGAAACCCAATTCTGGCACACAGAACAATTTGATAACGTGGTATAAATTCCTACCTATCTTCTGGTAGGCAGTTTGCACAATGACTACAGCACATTCAGTCCCACTCTAATCCTAGCAATCCGTAGCAATTTCTGTTCATAAGAAATGGGAAAAAAAGCACTGTTGTTGAAGGAGAAGAGAAATGTAAGTCAGGCAAGGTTCTGTAGATATTTCGTTTTCCTATGGAGGACCAGATAACTTACAGAGAGCCTTATGACCCTTAGAGTCAAGTTAATGTACTCTGTGACCACTTTCCCATAGGAATGAAGGAAGAAATTGCCAGAATTCTATTTTCTTGTCTCAGATAATTTTTTCCTCTCCTTCTAAAGATGATTTTACCGCACCGCCACCCCTTGCGTATCCAATGTTTTTGCGATACAGTTGTCCAAATTATTCCTCACTAAAACACACAAACTTGCAAAAATGAGCCAACTTTATGCAGCACTGCCAGGTACTGTTAGTCAAACAGGTGAGATACAGCAATGAAAAGTGTTTCTCAAGACAATTCAGAATGCTTTCAGAAGGTCATCTAGTCTGCCTTACTGCTTATTTATCCACATTCTTTACAACTGTGACATAGTATTAGTCACAAATTAAAACACTTGGGTTATTCAAACTGTAATTAGCCAGTTAATCGCTGGAAACCCAGAGATGACTTAGAAGTCCATTCTGTGCTGGGATTTTTTTCCATGCAGACACTAACAGAAAAAGAGTGGAAAATTTTGAAGGTTAGTGGACAAAGATCTAACAATTATGTGCTTTCATTGCTGGAAAGGGACTGTTCAGAACCAAGTTCATTGAAGGAATTTCACTGTCCATATAATTGAGAGTTTTGATTTAATCTGGAGTTTAGAGAGCTTTTTGAAAATGTAGTCAGAGAACTAAGTTCTAAAAATTACATGTTACCTTTAAAAGCAGAACGTGGTATTGGAAAGCAAGCTAGAAGTCCTGACTAAAACTCAAGACCAATTTTGCCATCTGAAAGCGGGAATGTGATGGATTAATTGTTAATGATTGTTGTTCAGAAAAAAAACCTGTCACTTTTATGCGTTCATAGAATCTAATATGAACCCTTAGCCCAATATACAAGTACTAAATTAGAAAGATATTAATAATGAAATAAATCCATGTTTTGCTTTTCCATGTGAAAGTTTTTTCCTTTTCAGAGATATGCTCGAATGACATGTAAAAAGTAATTTTTAGAAATAGATTTCCATAGGACATTGTTTTCTCTCATAATTCGTATTTATTTGGCTACTCTTCTGTCATTTGTAGTTAATAAATTTAAAGAGTTGGGCACGTAAAGGCCAGATATAGATTTTGAAAAACTGGACAGTTTGCAAGATTTGTACGTGAATCTATCTGTATGCGGACAGAAAGCCATGCGGTATTCTGTATAGAATATTAAGGACAATACAAGGAATGTGAGAATCTGTACAGAGTTTGTTTGAATGCTAATAAATCACGGAATCACTTTGTTTTCTGACCATTGGGACTTGCTGCATAGGAAATATTCACTTCAGCACATAGAAGTACATTTTGCACAACTTTTTATGCCGGCTCAAATCATTGACATTTGGATAAAGAGCAGAGGTGTCCTTAGTGGCAAGGGAAAGTGAGTTTTCAGTGCACAGGCAGCATACTTTTTCTTCCATCCTTAAATTTGGTGATGATACTATTAATTGTTTAATTTTTAATTTTCTTACTCTCACAGCCTTTTCTATGAAGCTAACTTCTAATATCATTGTGGTATTGTCTGAAAAGGATGTGTGTGTGCATAAGCATGCGTATGTGTGTGCGCTATGTGTGGTGCTCAAGCTTCTGGGAGCCAAGTTAACTGAAAGTTAGATTAGGTATCTGTACGATGCACTGAGATGTGTATGTTTAGTTATATATCTTAATACGTGTGTGTATGTGTGGAAATTTATACATACACACAGCACACATATAAATTTACAAGTATATATGCATGTATGCAAAATATTTATATACATATGTCAGTGTGCATTAATATATACACGTGTATGCAAAGATAGTTTTATTCCTTCCTGAAATTATGTACTGTATTCATACTGTTACCAGACTCTGTCTCTAAGGCACCTTCTAAACTAAATGCATTTAGGTGAGGAAGAGGATGTTCCTGCCAGGTAGTATTTTGAAGTGGAAAGAGCTAATTTTCTTCAAAATAGTAATCAAAACCAAAGACCTACCAATATAGTACAGGACAGGCAGAGGAAGCAGAAACATGCTTTCATGTGAAATTTAAGTTGTCTAAGAATATCACTGTTGAAATCTTTAACATGCTGCTTCTGTATAAAAATGGGGAAAAACGACAAGCCTATCTTTTTCTTTTCCAGTTCAGTGACAAAAATCTTCTTTACATTGACTTGGCTACTTACTTTTGGAACTAAAAATGCTGTTTGTCATGTTGGGCCTCCCCACCATGCCATGAGAAGAGACAAACCCTCCTGGAAAAGGTGCCCATAATCATAGTGATACGCTATTCCTCTTTCCATGCCAAGGGCCAGCCTTTTAAATGTAGGGCTATTATTTCTCAATAGAGCAGAAAAAGATCTGTAGAATATGCAAGTGGCAAAGGCCATGAGAAGATTCTAGGGAGTGACCACACAGAACCTGGAGGCACGTTCATGTCAGCTGCAGGTTCAGTATCCTTTGTGCTCCACCGAGACCTGCCAGGAATTAAGTTAGTACTTTTGAAGAGGAAGCACACCGTTCACGGGCCATCTGTTGGCAGCATTTCAACATCAGAAGGGGCTGGAAGACTCTTGTCAAGTGTGAGGCCTAAAATGTAGAACATTACACTCCAGCCCAGTTTGTCCTCATGCCAATGAAAGAAATTACTTCCCTTTTGAAGGGAATAAACTAGAGATACCATGGTTTAAAATGTATGTCTTTGGTAACAAAGCAAAGGCATTTACATATCTCGTTTATACACATCTATCAGCATCTGTTTGATAGAATTTATATGTTTGCAAAAGGAGATTAATTTAAAAGTATAGGAGAAGCACCTTTTTATAGCATTTCTTGTGGAAAAATCATTCTGGTGATAATTGTTAATCACATTAATCCTCTTTTACATATTTCATTTGCTCATCCTGAATGAGGAACTGGGTGAATTCTATGGCCGTTTCAGATTTGACAGAATGCCACGGAGTAGAGGAAAACAAGCAGCAAAGCCAAGGAAGCCCACTTGTCATCCCGCCCCTCACAGGAAAGATTGCATAGTAAACTTGGTCTCTTTTCCTTACAGCCAATTTTCACGTTCTGTGCAGAACTCTCATACTGGCTTAGTATTTCAGTTTTCTCCAAGCACGTTTCATGCTGTTGTAATTCTAATTAAATGCATTTTTAGTTGTTAATTTTCTTAATTAGCTTTGATATTTTAGCTTCTATATCTGTCTTTCAGTCTTTCACACATATTTTGGTTTGGAAGTGATACAGTTCTGTATCGCATATATGTAAAACAATGTGTATTTTTTTCTTTTTTTCCTTTTTTCATACTTACACATGAAGTTTTCTTGTCAAGGCTACAACCGTAATTTTTTTTTCCTCCTTAAGGTTACTAAGGAATAATGATACTTTGCGGCGGTGTTACTGTAATAATTAAAATAATGATTGAAGTGATGATTTGTGGTACAATGATGTCGGTGATACGTAGATGCTACTATTCATTTTCCTTGTTCAAGTTGTTGTTAATACTGGTATAATACTTCTGACCTATATTCTCAAGAAACATCTGCAGTTATTTTACTGAGTCTTGACTCCTCATAAGCAGAAACATTTTACAAACATTGTAGCATCATCTAGGAAAAAAAAAAAAAAGTATATTAATCTCCTGAGTCTTGTGGCTTCAGCCCAACCAGGCAGTGATTTAGTGAAATCCCATTGTTTACGATGCATCTGAAAGGCTTGACAAGAGCTGCTCAGTGCGGGGATTAAGGTCGTCTTGCCTATCATGTTGGCACTGGCTTTGAGTTAAATATGTAAATTTCTCTTCATGCCAAATGAGCAGAATACTCAGGAGTGAGAGGATAGGAATTCTTTCAGTCATGTATCCAATAATGTCATAGATTCTGCCCACTTTTTAATGTATGATACATAATTTTTATAAGTTCCCCATTGTATACAGATACACAAAATTAACAAACACTCTCTCTTTTAAAGGAAATACATTCCTTTTAAAGAACACATTTGTATTAATTTTTACCAGCCGCTAGTACCTGGTCATTTTCTTTTGACTCCTGAAGGCGAAGCTGTTAGAGCTTAGAAAGCTAAGAAGTGGTACACATGCGGAAATTAACCTCATGTTCTGTCTTACCCATGGAGGCTAAATGATCATTTCTCGAATCTCCTTAGCAAGAAGCAATAAAGGAAAGAAAAGCTACAGTTCAGCAGAGAGGAGAAATTGCTGCACTGCAAGTATTTTGAGTAAACAAACAACAAGTAAACACATGGCTTTATGGATGCTGTCTTCCCGTTCCCTGCTTTGGGTTTTGATAGGTGAGCGGAAAGTAAAGCAATGAGTAATGTATTCTCCAAGGTGAGTCACAGCTTCACTAAGGAAAACGGGTATTGCCACACTTACTCCTGCCTGTCTACTAGCTGAGTATCGACCCCGTTAGATTAATATACAGTGTATTTTTATTGCAAGATACTGGGAAGACTGGAAAGAACCTCGTTATCTTCAGCCTTTCCATAGGAAAAAAATGTATCACTGGTGATACTGGGTGCTCATCTTTTTTTGACATTTGAATAATAATAAACTCAGTACAGTGTAGAGTTCCAAGTAAACGAAATACAATGTAGAATAAGAAATAGGTTGTCTTATATTAAGAATACTGTATTTTGTCCTTGTGACAATGCAATTGAATTTTTAAGTCAGTGGCTTTTGTATATTCTTAGGTGGTCTTTAATTGATAACAGCTAAAATTTAGTTTTCTTCCAGCAGGATTGATTTAGATTGTCTAAATTTTCATTAAAAGCAATGTGCAATTGCTCATTTTTGCTATACGTGATTCAGGTGATTGATTTGTAGCAAATAGCAAAGTAAGTCTAGAAAAGTAAAGTGCTCACTTAAATACCTTGTAACACAGTCATGTGTCCTGAACTAGTGCAGTATGTTTTATGCTTTGCAGCATTATTTTATTTCCAGCAACTGCGCATGAAAGAAGCTTTTGAACAGCCACAGGTCTGTACAGGGGCAGTGGCTCACAGAGCACGTTTAGTTCTGTTCTTACAGTTCACATTTTTCCTACTTCTTTCCTTGATAAACTCCATGTCTTCTGCTGACACATGGAGGAAATTACACTCGAAGAAAAATGTGAATCTCTGTTAGTATGAGAGACATAGAGAGGCTCTGCAAGTGTTATTTTAATGGGGTTTTTTTGTACAAATACGGTTCTGGATTTGTTAACTCTAGTAAGAGAAAATAATCCTTGGTTCATGTCCAAATAAGACCATTTGAACCTATTTTTAAATCTTCTTCAAGGGAACAGAAATATCAAATTTTTAAAATGCTTAGATCACTAGAAAATGCCATTGATTTTGTAGGTTCATTCCTCTTGTTACACTAATGACTGCTTGTGAGGCTTTATGAGTTTTGCAGGTAGAAGAGATACCTCACAGTAGGCAGACTTCGCGTGCATTTTTGGTGGTGACTGTAGAAGCTATTTATTTTCCCCTGTGGGTCAGATTTAAAGTGCCAATAAAAGCTGCAGGACTGAAGTGGGAACGCAGGTGATGCCCATGTTGGAACAGGGGAGAGAACTGGAGTTACCAGCAGATGGAGAGTGGCTATGACCTCTTTGGGAGTACGGCAGCTCGCACTTTCTCCACCACAGCGCAGGATCCCATGAGATGACCAATATGCTTCTGAGCTAGGAATGGGGGGAAATCACCTCTTTCATTGATGTCTGACCTTGCTTAGCATTGACAAACATGCAAATTCTGAGAGAAAGAATGAAAACAACATAGAATGAACTTGGGATAAATAATGAATGGAGGGAAGGATTGCATGATTGTAGCTGTTTCTTTGAGAAATAAACGAAAGAGAAGAATTTGCAAGTTAGGTTGTTTAGCAGCATTTTAACTGCTTAGCAGATGATAATAGCAGGTGACTAAGGACAGGCTGTTGAAAATAGGGTGGGTGTAGGGTGATTTTTCGTAGTTGTATTTTCTCAGTTTCTATCAGTCATTAGTTTAGATAATTTCTGAGATTTGAAGCTGCCCTTAAGGGACATACTCGTTAATTATTTACCTTCCCTGCTTTGGAGCTCAATGCCTCCACAAACTCCTGTGACAGTGAGTTCCGTAGTTCAGTTATGCAGTGTGGCATGGAGCTTCCCTGGTTTGTGTGTGCGCCTCCTGCAACAGCACTTCACTTGGTAAACAGTCTGTAATTGCACTTCACTTGGTTAACAATCTGTACTTAACCAGATACTTCCCAGAGCTCTTTTAAAAATTAGTAACATATATGTCACCTTCCATTTCTCTGATACCTAGGAAAATTTATGTGATAGATATGCAGCATTGTGGAAAATGCTAATATAGTTCACATACTAGTGCAGTCTTCCCTTGAACCAATGTAAACTTTTAGGCTTCATTTTTGGCCACGAAGCTCCTTAGTTTTAACTCTGTGCTGCATGAAGGATGCCACTGTTTGTTTTATACCTGGCACAGACAAGTTTGATTTGATACCTCGTAGAGCTGGTACTAGAAGAGAAGAGTGAGTAGTTTATCCCTATCCCTCGTCCCAGCGGCAGGCATGATTTTACATATCCCTTAATTATATCCCTCTCTTAGACAGACAGGACAGCCCTAGCTCACACAGCTGCTGCTTTTACAGAAACTGTGCCATAACTTCTAATCCTACCCTGGAAAGTGTCAGTGTAAATCTAGATTGGGAGGTGACAGCAGTGTTATGGGAAATAATCCACTTCTCTATTTATTTTTTAACTTCCAAAAAAGAGATATTTTTATTCCTGGTCTGTTGAGTTGGAATGAAGATGTTTGAGTTCTACTGATGACTTGTCAAACCGTGTGATTTAATCACTTCTTCAGAGACTTATCTGCAAAAGTATAATAATATTTTTATAATATAGATTTAACATTATGATGATGATGATAATATGGCCATAATTAAGGTAAACCAAAAGAGATGTGAGGCATAATGGGTTAATGTTTCTTAAGTGCATAGAAGGTCAGAAAAGGAGGGCACTAGAAATGCGAAGTATTAAATTGTTTTGTTATATTATTATTATATAAAACGAGGATAACCACAATATGTGTATGAGGCAGCGAACACAGAATTTTTTACAGCACTTAAGTGTGTTCATTACATAGAAATTCTCACATTCAGTGTGAATGTATACTTATGTCCTTAACCTGTAAAATATTTACTTCCTGGGTAGTTCATAGATGTATATAAATATTATGTTTTCATATTGGTCCCACATTTGTTATGTTGCAAAATCCTGACATCCTGCAATAACACTGACAATTTCTGCTTAAGAGCTGCCCAGTAAAAATAGGTTTTTTCAAATTTCTTCGTGGGAGAGAGTCCACTGCACATCACTGAGTCATAGCTGTATTCACTACTTCACAAATGACAAATTCAATCAAAATATTTCAATTAAATATTTTAGCATGTATACAGCAGTGATATTTAGATATGCAAGCTTTATTCATTAGTCCACCTCGACAAAATAGCCATCCTTGGTGATTTTTTCTCATTAATCATGGCCAGGAAAATTTAGAAGGAAATGGTACATTGTTTTTCATTGCTCGTGTTAAGCAAATAAAGTAGAACTGATAGATAGATGGTGACCCATATTGTCAACTACTATTTGAGTACAGGATGGAGGGAAGCACCTTTTGCAATATGTCATTTACTGAGGATTTTATAAAATTAGAAGTGTCGCTACCCGAGTTGAGATTAGGAAACTCAACCTGTCAAGTGCCTGGTTTTTACAAACTCTTCCTTTGCCCTACAACCTGCATTTTCATGTGGCTTTTTATTATTTTTTCAATCAATAAACCTTGAGAGCAGTGCCTACTTGTTGAGATGTAAGGTTAAGTTCCACACACTTTTTCCAAACAGAATTCTACAAAAGGCTCCCTGATGACAGCTATTGATTAAGGCTGCAGTGCTCTTCTCTATTACAGGACATTGAGGCGAGAACTGTGCTAACCACCTGGAGGGGCTGTCAGGGGCTTATCCTAAGAGGAAGGGGAACACCTGGAAATGGTGAACCCACAAGAACAGAAAGTGAGGTAACTAACTTGTCTCTTATTAGGAACAACGGGAAAGGTGTGGAGTTAAAAAAAAGAATTCATGAAAGAAAAGTTGTCGAGTATTATTGTTATATTATAGCTACTGTAGCAGTAACAGAGCATATGATGCACTAATAGACAGTAGCAGATTAGTAATGGAGCAAATTTAGTTGTTGGTGGAGGGATGGCATGTGACTGCTTGTCTGTGTGACTATGGTTATACCATATGACACTGGAGCAGGTTGCTAACGCTCCCCCTTTTTTGTCATGTAACGGGGTCATATCCGTTTTTTCAATTCATGTTATCAGTGCCGCTCTACCAAATGCTGTTAGAGGAATCTCTTCCCAGGTATCATTGGTTGCCTGGACTCTTTTAACTATACCCTTCTTCTCTGATAGAAGAGACTACCAATGCATAGGCTTTTGGGCATTTTTCGCGAAGAGACGTAAGAAAACAAACACTATGGAGCTCAGGAATTGGTGGCTCTTCCGTAACCATCTCTGTCCCCTCTTGTCATGCCTGGAGGACAAGGGGTTACCAGGTGCCAGTTTATGTATTTTTTTTTTTTTTTTTTTGCCTTGTTGGAATCTCTGGGAGAAACTGTCAGGATTATAAAATAGACACACTCTGAATAATCAAATGACTGTGTGTAGACAGTACTTTTAAAGTTTTCACCATATGAGGCTATTTTACAAAAATTATAGAAGCTAGAAAAAGTGAAGCGGTCTCCAACTACACATGTGTCAAATATTTTCTGATTTATTTTGTTGGTTTGTTTTAGTAGTGCTAACACTGAGCACCTAGATTAGCACTTGTAAAAAAAACCAACTATCTTGTCCTCATAAATACACTTCTTTTCTAAAAGGGGAAATGAGCAAATGCATGTGGGTAAAGAGACAGAGTAATAAAAGAACCCCAAGGAGATCTTGACCCTGTAATCTTTGATATTGCTGCCCAGCATGTTAACATTAGACCACTGCGTCACATCGTACAGAAGTGAGTTTAAAGGCCAACAAACTCCACAGATTTTCCTAGTCTTTCACGGTTTCAGAAACACCTGTTCTAAGTATATTTGGGCTGATGATTCAATAGCCATCACAGGGTCCTTAGCGACTGACCTAAGGTACCTGAGCTACCCAGCAGAAATGCAGAGGAGGCAATAATTTTTACTTGCCTTCATGTCGAACAGATATTTATGCTGAACGATGGACAAACTTTGAGTTTTGTGGCAAATCATTTCCAATGTAAACCACTTTTCTGAGGAGAGCATATCAAAATCTATCTGAATAGACTGGGCTCTGTTTCTGCAGGCTGGTAAAAGGATCATTTTGAGTAAGTGCAAGTGCCAGCACAAAGTGGTCAAATCAGTATGTTCCTATAATACATCTGTTTATCTCTGATTTTGTTTCTGTAAATGGACAATGACTGTCTTGGCAGCACTACAAGAATACACTGTGTATATATGTATGTAAAGCACATGAATGTAGTCCATATCATTTTTTTTCACAAGGATTATTTTAAAATATTTTACATGTTGAATCTCCTCTAACATAATAACATCAGCAATGTGCTATAAAGACCCTTCAGGGAAGGGAAAGTAGATTGTTAATGCTAGTGTATCACCTGCCATCTGGACCCACTTAACACATGGTGAGATATAAAGATTCAGCCATTTGTGGAATTTGATCCCACAGCTCACTTTCAGTCAGGTAAAGTCATGTCTAGACAGGCACAGCTGTTGTATGTACATCATGTAGTTCGTTTAATTTATGGCTTGATTGTGTTAGAATAATGCTGTATTGGGATTAGTGCAAAACCACAGTGCTCTGCTAGGTGAATTGGTAACAGTCAGGTTCAAAGGAGCGTGATCCATGCCAGTGTCCCCAGTGCATGGCAGCATATATTACAGCTTCATTGAGGTGGTATATTCTCATTGATTTAGATCATGGTCAGAGAAAGAAAATGGAACACTAATTTTGTATATCATCTACCCATTGTGTGGGTTGTGCTAAGAAATCCATAGTAATATCTCCAGGATTCTCCGCAAAAGAAACCTAGCAATTCTGGTGATTCTTCAGGTATGCTGCAGACAAATGTTGATGGCTACGTTGTGTCTTTTGGGCCCAGGGAGCATACGCTTTATGGAGGCCACGTGTCCTCAAAAAAATGCATTTGTGGTGTTCGTTTTCCTGTTCAGAAATACCCAGATTCTTTCTTGTTTTGCTTTTACGTAAAAGTGTAACACTTCTCTGAGTATTGTCTTTACAGATCCATGTTCTTGAAACGCACGTTCCGTAAGCAAATGCAACCAGTGAAATACAAGCTGTAATGCCGTTGCCAGGCACCCTTACTGATCAATGTATAGCTATATTTTTGTGATACTTAAATGTGTGTCAGTATTGAGCAGTACAATAGATTAGTTTGCATAGCATCTCTCATGCTAACTCTGTCTTGAGCCTCCCTACTGTACCTGTGTATTAACAAAGAACATCATAACGGTCTGTTCATATTTCACATATGCACGCATGTATTGGCATGCAAAAGTTGAAGAATGTGTTTTGAAAACATCAGTTCTGAACATAAACTTCCTGATGCAGCATTAGGGTTATGTACAGTGGGCCTATGGCACAAGAGCTGTATTCATGTAGTAGTAGTATAGAGAAAAGATAGAGAGCAAGGACACTCTCTCTGCAGGTTGAAAATGGACAGTAAAAGGAACCGTAAACAATCGGTGGAGGTAGACCAGTCAGTTTCTCCTCTCCATTGGCAGATGGCACTAAAAACATTTCAGTCAGTTATGTCCACGCTCTGATACGGTTTTGTTCTGAGGGCTATAATCCTCCAGAGCCTGCCATCTGTTACCTTCACTAGCATACACACTATGAGGTAGGTACGTACATCTTTAGGGAAAGATGGTGGCATCCATTTCCGGAACAGGGCTGCTGTTCACCACAACTGGGGATATTGAAATGTGCTAAAAATTCGGTGTTCACCATCTACAAAGAGCATCTCTGTTATACGTCCTGTAGCTAAGGAAAGAGAGCTGTCTATTACTTGGCCATTTCATTGATCCCCAAAGGCTGGATGTTGTGTGGAATATGCCACTCAAAAGTTGACATTTAAAGTGTAAATTTAGCATTTGTCAAAAATCGCAGTCTATATGTGATATCTTTCCTAAGAATATATTACTCTTAGAAAATTTTTGCCTAATGCTAAAATACACTTAGTTACCTCAAACAATGGCAAGCTTATCTTCTTTTTATTTCTGAAGCTATAGAAGGCCCTTATGAGTTTCTGCAAAATGGTACCATTGCACCTCCTTATTTCTCTGTTGAAGATGGCATATCTTTTTCTTGCTTTTATTATAGATTCAGGCTGGCTTTCATATTTTAAGAGCTCTATAAACAAGGCAAGCGGTACAGAGTTTTGTACTTAAAATATCGAGACAGATAAGGTCAATAGCAGTTGGAACAAGAATTTGAAAGGTTTAACAGGGAAGTAAGTTTCAAATGTTATTCGGAGCGATGCTGGCTGATCAGCATCACTGGCTGTCAGCCACCGGGGAGAAAAACAACTTCTCTCAAACTCATAGAAAATTAGTGTATTTGTCCTTTTTCATACTTGTTTCGGATTTTATGGCTACCCATGCTGTCTTGCCCCACAGGATATTAAATAATAACAGTCTTCAGGCAGCAAAGAGAAGAACTAATTGTCGTTCTTTTTCTACTTCACCACTGCTGCTGTAATTGGAAGTTATCTCCTTATAATTGCATCTGTAGCGAATAGTAATTATAATTCTTATCATTAGCTTTTTCTTTTAATTATTTTTTTACCCTGATAAAATAATATTTTGTACTAGTTCTTGTTGGGCTTCAGAACACAAAGACAAAGCAATACACAACCATCAGTATATTAATATTGTTGTTGCTGTGTTCTTGAACGAAAGGGATTCTGCATATCTAACAGTAAACTTGCAACATGATCAGTAAAATGCAGTAAGGTAACAGCTGGAGAATGTGAGCTAGGAATAGGGGAGCAGAGCTTTAATTTTAATCCTTCCTTAGTCGGTACATAGAGTCCTGAACATAGAGTTTGAGTGCTATGATGAAGTATAGCTTTGAAATTAATTTAGGTCAAACTGAATCACTTAAATAAACCAAGAAAGCAAGGTTGCCAGCTCTTACTCAAATCAAACAGATACGCTATTTAAAATATTTTTTTTACATCAGCATTTTGGCATATATTAAGAATGGGAGCAAACATTTTATCAACAGGTTATGTTCTATACAGTGTAAGCATGGTGAAGAGATTCCCAAGCACTCTCTGGAGTGAGTGTTTTGTCCCAGACAAGAGTGAAAGGTAGTCTCATCTGTTTTCCAACAGTTCATGTATTTATGAACAAGCATTTATGGGGGAGCCTTAACCAGTTTTTTAAAATTTTGAAGGCTCTCTTTTGCTGTCAGTAGTGATTGAATTCTGAGAATTGGAAAATACAGGCATTTTCCATTTCATCTATGTCATCTACAAGCTGCCTCTTTACCAGTATGACTTTTTAAAAATAAATTTGTTATAGGCACGTCCAGATTACAAATTCATAAACATACCATAAATAACTGCTACATTATAGTTTTCAGTAGGTATCTAATTTTTAATAGTCAGGCATCTCGACATAGGAGCTCCAAAATCAAATGAGTTGTATTCATAAATCACTAAAATAAAAACACATTCAGTTTTAGCAACCACATGACACATGGCTGTTACATGTTGTTGCAAAGAATGTTAATTTCCTCTGTAAAACATGAATATTCTAGAATTATACTGCATGATGCAAGAGAAAGGAGAGACGTAAAGATGACTGTGAAGTTTTAATGGAGCCAGAGTTTCCCCTCCCTATATATCGTACAAGCATGGGGCTCTCGTGTCTGCTCGCAAACTGAGAAAATGCTGATAGTTTTTTCAAACAACAAAATGTATTTTCACTGCCATTTTAAAATTCAAGTTGGGCTGTAAGCATTAAATACTTTATTACTGTATGCTTGTGTATTACTATTCGATTTTGTAACTTTCATTTGCAAGCCTAAACAGCAGCATACGGTTAGGCTTGCAGCACCCAGTTGAGTGAATGCTGGTTATTTTTTAAAGCACTCTTCTGACCTAACTTTTAAACTAGACAGCAGGAGTATCTGTAGCTAAAAATACATGGTGAAGTGGTCTGCAATGTACAATAAACTCTATAAGCATGTTCAGTATGGATTGTGATTGATAATACTTGACTGTAGTCCCACTGCTCTTCCTGCTGTCTTGTTACTCAGACTAAAGCTAGTGCATGTGGGCTTTTCATCCTTTTTGTTATCCAATGCTTTGACTTTCAGATGTGCTAGAAATCTCCTCTCCTCATTTTTCAGCTTAGACCTACTCTTGTGCAGAGAGCGTTTCTTAAGATCTTGAAAATCCTAATTTTCCTCTGACACATATCTTTTCCCAGCTCCAAAATTTGGCAGTATAAATGTAATCAAAACCTCTTTTTATTAGCACGGCGCACTAAATATATACAGAACATGTGTTCGACATTTTTATAGCAAAACACAGACCATGTGTGTAGAAAATTGCATTCTAAATCAACTTACCTGTTTACTTCTATTTTTTCCCTTGGATAAACAAAAGCAATTGGCAGACACAAAACTTTAATTAAGAGGAAGCTATTTTGGCTTTCTGTCCATAAAAGACAAAAATATATAAAGCTACAAAACTTCTTTTGTCTTCCTTTGGTTTTTGAAATGGTGTAATTTAACCCTCATGTGAAAACTATATATATCTCCAAGGCCCATTTATCTATCTATAGATGTATAGATAAGTTTCTACTTCTAGGATGAAATCTTGTATGCCACGATGTAGCCTTTAGGGAATTTTTAACAGCGAGTTATCAAACCCCAAGGAACAGGGGTTTAGAATGGAAATGCTGACACATCTTTGACTAAAGTGGCACAAAAGGCAAGGATACAATATAATTAAAACAACAGAAGTCCAGAATGTCAGTATCTAAGTGGGTCTCCTTGACAAGTTCTCTGATTTTTAGCTTTACAGCTTTAACAGCATGTACTGGTTTTTGAGGGTGGTTTGTTGTTGGGTTGGTTTGGGTTTTTTTGAACAGATATATTAGAAGGAGATTTATAAAACTGCAGCAGAGGGCAAAACAGCAGTGAAATGATTGAAGATGTGCATTTGAATCAGTTTGGTTTACAGGGATTATTTAGGCTACATGAAAATCCATGAAGGTCATAATGACATTATGTCATTCTGAAACTGACGTGTGCTATTTTTTATTCCCTTTCTACACTGAACATTAAACAATTTTAAATGTACTGTTGAATTAAAAAGTAGTTGTATTCAGCTTTTAGTACAGAACAAACTTCTAAGGAAATATATTATCTATGTTCTAAATTCGTACCTTTTGGAGCTAAATAACATTTTTAACTAAGCTGCAATTTGACTAGAATTAAAAACAAATATCTATTCCAGCTAATTAGCTAATGTGTAGTTTTTGTGAACAAGCATTTATGGGGGAGCCTTAACCAGTTTTTTTAAAATTTTGAAGGCTCTCTTTTGCTGTCAGTAGTGATTGAATTCTGAGAATTGGAAAATACAGGCATTTTCCATTTCATCTATGTCATCTACAAGCTGCCTCTTTACCAGTATGACTTTTTAAAAATAAATTTGTTATAGGCATGTCCAGATTACAAATTCATAAACATACCATAAATAACTGCTACATTATAGTTTTCAGTAGGTATCTAATTTTTAATAGTCAGGCATCTCGACATAGGAGCTCCAAAATCAAATGAGTTGTATTCATAAATCACTAAAATAAAAACACATTCAGTTTTAGCAACCACATGACACATGGCTTTAGTGTTCTGCCTTTAAATTTTATATCTTCTCCCTCGTTTTTCAACTAGGAACTGAGGGGAGAAAAGAAAGCTGAGATTCATAGAACTGTGTGCAACAGTGAAGATATACCACTTAGTATATTCAAGGTGCCTTGTTAACGGGGACTGTTTCACAAAGCATTTGGTCATATGCTTTACTTTCTGTTTACGTGCTCTTCTGACTCTGTCTTACTAGTTATTTTGTATAAACAGATTCCTTCTCACCCTTTTTTTTTATCATTACCACATTTTAATACATAAATTTGTTCTAATTCCTTAATCCTTATTCTTTGAATAAGTGGAAGTCAAGGTTTACAACTCTTACTTACCAAATGGCCTTTGTATTGTATACCTTTGATCACCACTGACCAATAATTCTTCATGTCTTATTAACAGCAGTCTTGCAAAAGCTTTAACCCACGTTAACTTTGTACAACTTTGCAGGTATCAGTAATTGTGCTTCGTTTCAAATATTACAGTGGCACCAGTTGCATCTGAAAGTCAGAATAAATATAAACCCTTTGAATTGTTTTGTAATGAGAAAAAAAAAAGGTCTTTTGATCCTTATCCTTTAGAGCTGTACTTGTAGATCAAGAGCAATATTTAACTAAAAGGACTGGTCATGCCTACCGTAAGAACAAGAACTAGAGGCCATACCATTTTTGTGTTATCCTCAGCATCTTGTCTCAAATGTAAGCTGGGCATAGAAAGTAGCTCCTTAACTTGGGAGGGGGCGGGGGAGGAGAAAAAATAAATTACTCAAGTATTGAAATGACTGAAAATCGAGGCAAAGTTAGTAAAGAGAATGATATTGCTCATGCTGTTTGGCTCAATGTAATAAAATGGTTTTGGTGTTTTTCCCAGCAATTAGAAGACCTTTCTAAAATACATTCCTAAATATTTATGTAAAAGAAGCACGCACAGCACGGAATATATTTATTAACCGTCTTTTAACTTCAAAGCTTTTTATTTTTACATAATTTCATCAGTAGAAGATATTTTAAAAAAAAAAATCTTCTGAGCTGTGTTTGGGTATCTTAAAATACAGTAATCAGAGCTGATCAGCAGTTGGTAAAATTAATACAAAGTAACTGTTTATTCACTGTGGCTCAAAATGTAATCCTACAGCTTTCAAGAAATTCAAAACTCACAAAACATAATTCTATCCTGAAGATGTTTATATGTAGGGGAGAAAAAATTGTTAATAAAATTCCTAGACCACAGACAGTGCAGCTGCAATGGGGATCAGTTGAAAGAGGTCAGTTCTCAGTTACAAATTGTGTCCCAGACTACAGAAGATGTCACCAGAAATTTGAAAACTAGACAGAGATTTCCAGGATTCAGGAGTTCATATTCCTATTTTAGTCTTAATGGGAGTGTTTTATACACAAATAAAATGATACATGGACAGATACTTTACTTTTATTATAGTCATAAAGAGCATTCCTAAGAAGGTTTTGACATTTTTCAGATATTCTGTTTACCCAGGAGAATTTTACTAGTTATATCCACGTGTCACTACTAGAATAACATCCTTTTAAACACTTCTACTGTAGCATAATAGCATTTTTCTTTGTCTTTTCCTAGGACTCCAAAAAAAAAAAGAAAATCTGCAAAGCAAATGCAGAACCTTGTTTGCAGCAAATATATTGATTTAAACCTACATGTCAGGTTACATAGAATTTCCTGCTGTGAAATAGGAATTCACATCAAATTTGGAACATGTCAGAGTATGGACTCGGGTGTCACAGAATGTAGTGGTCCCAGAGCAATGACACTCTTGAGGAGTTGTTACTCAGACTGTGATTTCTGCCTCCTAAAAACCCATGAAGATCAAAACCCAGGACTTAACATTTCAGCTACCATTTTAAAGTAGCGGCTAGAGCTCATCTCCTCTGCCTTGTCATCTGCCTTTTAGACTTGTTGGGAGGTTGAAACCAGGACCGTGTGGAACAGTGCAGTTCTGTTCAGAGGTGTCTGACATGCTAACAACTGAGCCGGACTGTTCCTGCGGGCGGTGTTTCTGTCAGCATGGTTCATGGTTGCTTGGGTACTGCCTGCTTTTTGGAAGGGCTAATTAGATGAACCAAAACACAGAACAAAGGTGGTTATATTGTTTCGGGTACCTAAATCTGTTACAGCAGAACTAGTGCTTCTATGTCTGTGCACCATGGCATTATGTTGTGCAGCCACATCAATGACTGTAAAAATCTGATTTTGAAATTCAACTGTTTTGCTTGCATCTGGGTGTTCAAATTCAATGAAACATTGTATTCAAGCCACGCCAGTTAAATGGTCACTGGTTACCACTGCTAGTTGGTTTCTCATTCCAAAAAAGATTTCACAGGAATTCAGTACCTGTGCAGTACTCACACAGTGGTGAGGAAGAGTCGCTTTGGTAAGGGTTAGAGGATAATGTTAACTAACACGACAGGGTTTGTATCGCCTACCACTATTGTCCAAGTTTTCTGGATCTATCCTGAAGAGTTTGCTTTCCTGTCACTGAAATATCTAGGGATTTGTGTGTTTCTCAAACAAGGAAAGATCTGTTTATCTGTGTATTTATGCAGCATGACTCTTGAGTGTTATGAAGTCTTTGACAGAGTTGTTGAGAAGATAGAATGGGAGTCAAGGTAGGGTGGGAGGAAGATCTGAGGACTATGAAGTCCTATAGATGATGACACTTAGCTAAGGAGATGGGCTTTACAAGAAAACAGAAGCAAAATCAAGTGCTTCTGGTGTACTGATGCACATCTCTGAATAGAAGGACCTATTTGTTTAAATATAGAGTGCTTCCTCAGCAGCACGTTGGCTCATAAAGTACTGCTTCTAAACTACACAGAAAGCACTTCTCTTGTATGAGGAAAATGTAGCAGATTGTAAGGCATATTTCTGAATATTCCATTGCTTAATAACAAAGTAGAACTGGAAATGGTTAAGGAGAATAAAATGAGAAATTATGAAGATTTTTCTATGTGTACATTGTAAGAGATTACTGTATGTTTTCAGGGCAGGGAAAAGTGGAACAACGGATGTTGTTTAATGATTCTGTTTGGTTTTGTTGTATGTTTCTTTTCACATATACTGGTAGTTTTTCACTGCATTTTTGGGTTAACATGATAGATTATATTGGCTTCAGTGAAGTTCGTGTTTGTACCAGCTCACTGACTGAGGAAGGAAAAAAGAATCAAAGGAGGGAAAAAAAGGAGGAAAAAAAGACCCTCAGAGCTTTGTAAGAGCAATTACATTTTGTGAAGATCAAAAAATCCCTCAATAAACATTTCCTCAATGGTCTTAAACTAGTATAACGTACAGAGTAAATACTGTGCTAAAATCCTGTGCATGTATTCCTTGATACATCATGTGCATTTAAATCCATAAGTATAATGAACCTCATTTTTTGTCATAAATGCCTTAGTCCTCATCTGCCTATTGTGACTGGTGAGGGAGGCCCAAAGAGTCAAGTAGGAACTGTTTCATTTCTTTTGTACAGACAGCAGCCGAGGCACAACTATTTTTAGGTGGTATGTTTTACGCTGCTGCTTGAAGAAATTATGGCATTAGTACATCGACTAAGGGCATCTGGATAAAATACATAAATCCAGCTACTGAAAACTCTGCCACAGATATTAATTTAATATATTCCCATAAACAAATCATGATATCTCACAATTATGTACTTCAGAAAAGTTTTCAACCTATAAAGAAATGCTAAGGCTCTTTTCTGTTTTAAATGCACTTGAATGTAATTCAGCATAATTTGGTCTTATCCCCAGATTTAATAGGTTTTCTACTAAGAAGTAAATATCTAATGTCTTATTTAATAGTTAAGTTTGGGCTTCCCCTGACTCTGCCTAGCACGGTGTTAATCCAGTGATGAGTGGGTGAATCATTACTGCACAGAAAGTAAGAGTAACAACGCAGAAACATGCTCCCAGTGTGAATGAGCCGGACCCCTTCCCTTCTATGAAGCCATAGGACAAGAATGTTTACCATGTGTGACAGGGTACACGTATTCTTCGTCCATGCATCTCCCGTGCCAGGGGCCTTTACAGGGTCACCTGAGGAGCAAATATGTTAGTACTGGCATGGCGCACAGTCCCCAAAAGCAGTACTACGGCCTGGCTCTCCACAGCTGCCAGCGTCAAGCGGGTACTGTTGTCAAGCCACACAATACCGTGGCAAAGGAGCAGAGAAATAGAGAGATTAAAATTTCTAACACCCTTCCTCTAGCAAAATAATACCTGGGTAAATAGAAAACACTGCCATTTAATCCTGAAGAAATATAATTTGCATCCGTTTTCTCTTTGTGAACTATGCTGACTGAAATACCTTTGAACAACCGGGTACACGTGGAAGCAGCCTGTAATGGTTTTGACTGTTAAGTGAATGGACTCTCAGAAAAGTGAACAGAATCTCAGAAAATTTCCTGAGGGTGAAGTTTCTGCCAGGCACTGTCAAGGATAGCTATGTGGACATAATTATGGGAATTGCAATAAAAACATGTTTCTAATTGATCAGTTGACCAATTAGACCAATGTGATGATCACGTTTTTCATGATCATCAATAATTCAAAGTAATCAGTGTGATATTTTGGTTTACCACCTGATGATTTTAAAACAATCCCATCTATTATGGAAGTGACCTATAGAAATAAAAGAGATTAAACCAGTAGAATTTTATAGAATTTTAACTGCAACACATAAAAATCATTCCAAGAGTGCGGAATTTAATAGAAAATATTGGTTTCCTGTAGTGTTTTCAAGTAACCAGCCAAATTTAGGAGTTACAATAAATAGGCTGTTGGAAATTTCTCTTGAAAGGACTCCTTTTCTCTCAAAAATTATAAATTTCTTCTCTAAAATCATGTACTTCAGTTACAAAACCCTAAAGATGCAGAAAGAAGACCACTGGTTGGCTGTGGTAGGACTAATTCACATTGCTTTGTAGTTGTTAGAACACATTGGTGGATCCAGATCCAACAGGCTGCAACAGCTATTTCTGCTCTTTACTCCTACATAGGTTCCAATTTATTTTTCCATTTAAGTCAATATGAAGTCAGAAACCCAAATGCGTCACTGGGTATGAACGATGGTGGCTGTCAGACTGGGCGCTGTCTGTGGCCATTACAAGTAAGAGTAAATCAGAGTAGTCCCAAGGCTGTAATAATTTATGCTGGTGGCATTTACCCCCGGAGTTGGGGATTATAATATACCAGAAAGTCATGTTTTCCCCCAATTTACATTACATTAGTCATAGTGTAGCTAAACATAAATATCCAGCTTCAGGTTCAATTCTATGTCGTATCAGCTACCAAACAAAAACTCAAAATCAGTTGCTGTGACTTCAAGCATTGCCTAGTTCATCTGTGTTCAAATCCTCAGATTCAAGGAAAGGATTTTTTAGAAATCAATTACATCTTGTTTATAAAACACTCAGCAATGTGGAAAGTTAGATTTAAAATCATTTCAAACTTCCTGGCTGTAAACCAAAGCTTATGACCAGGCAAATCATTAGTTGTTTTTATCTTCAAATTTAATAGCTGTGTTCTACACAGCATAAATGGCTTAGGAGCATTAGGGTTCCTAGTGTCTGTAAACTATGTTGTTGGGACTTGTTTTTAAATATTTATAAATCTACTGTTAAGAACAAATCATTTTCTCAATCTATTTTACTAACAAATTATTTATAAGTATATCATTAATTATTTAGATTTTCCTGGTATTATATTTACATTAATAATTAAATGCATCTAATTATTAAATCTTATAAATAAGATTTAGTTTCATTGATGAGCTGAAATGCAAACAGCAATCCTGTCGCTGACTGTAAATGTTTGAAATGAGATACTCTTCAGTAACAAGCCCTCTTACTTGCTAGAAGTCATGACAGTAACCTGCTGAGCTAACTTACTCTCCGTGTCTCTAGTACAAAATTACTGTGACAGGTTTTGGATTCTCCCAACCAGAATCAGCTTTGCCCGCCTCTCGCAGTTATTACAGTGCAGGTAGCCAGCAGTATAATGCCAGTGTCTTTACACTGTCCACCAGTATCCACCTCTGTACTACCTAATGACGATTACCTTTTATAGAGTAGGTGAAGATCTGATTCACGCTCCAGGAGCCATTGGCCATCTCCTCATTAAAATCTTCAGAGTGCCACAAATGTGTAACACTGTGCCTTAATCCCAGAAGTTACAAACTGTCTCGAGGGACACTGATTCCTGCAGTGCCCCAGCATGGGCGTTTCTGCAAAGTACCAGCAGTATCAGCTTCCTCAGCGCAGCATTTCCAGGCTGCAGAGGTGTGAGGTTTGTGCTCCGTGCTGTACAAGATGACACAGTTAACAAGTGGCTGATTTCTCACTCAGTTGTGTCTTGTACAAAATACAATGACATGATGAGTAAAATGTCACCTGTTTCAGCCCCTGATTATGATAAAGTTAGACTAGGTTCAAAAGCCTATCATTACCTCTGTGAAGTCTTCTGGTGATTACAGTTCTTTAGCATAAACCTTCAGCTAATACAGTCCCACTGCTATTTCTAGGCTTTCTGTTATTAAGGATTACTCATGTTTAGTGACTATGTTCAGTGACCCATATGTGCAACTTTCGTGGCAGACAGACATAAAATCTTTACATCTTTTGAAGATGTGGAATAGCTGTTTTGTAGGATTCTTTACTGGCATTGGAAACAAGTCCTCATTTTAAACCTGGTGAATACCTGAGGTCTGGACTGGAGAAATTTGGTTTTAAACATTTTTCATCTTTTAAGTATTGAGATGGAACCAGACACCAAGTGCATGTAGTCCTCCTAGAAGCACTCTTAACAGAGGTCTTTCCAACTTTCCTTTGTCTTCCTGGTTGCCCTTGGGTATAGCCTAATTAATCATAGGTGAAACCTTTCCAGTAAATTACAAATATTGTAGATTTTCCAAATGGGATTTTCTGTTGTTCATAGCATGCAAGCGCCTTTTATAAATAGCTGCCCTTAGTTGAATGCAGACATAAAACATTCATAAATGTTCATTATAGCACTCCGTGTTTTCAGTATCAGTTTGATATTTTCTTCTCAGGTCTTTATTTGGTAATGTAATCCTGAAATCTTCAATTGCCTGCTTTCATCATGATTTCTTTATTCTGTTAACCTATTTCCAGCCATGCTGGTTTATTGAGAAATAAAAGTAAGAATAATGTCAATGGTTTCCCAAGAAAAAGGACCCAAGGGAACACTTTAGGACAGTGTGAACTGCAAGGAGAAAGAGCTGAGCTGATGCTAACTTATACGAACTTTTAATTTGAGGATAATGTTAGAAGTGAATCATAATCTTCAAGGCGAAGGTGTACATTAGCTTTCTAACTAAGCTGATTTAACCTTAACTATGAGAGTGACATTAATTACCTGACACTCCTGTTATAATTATGTTTCCAATGCTACAAAAGCTGAAGAATATTTCTTTTCAAAAGATGGTTCATTGGCAGAGTGTATGTATTCAAACAATGAAGAACATGCAACTGGGATAAGAAGAAATCTAAGAAATCTTCTGCTCTATGTGTCTTATATTCAAAGACAATTTTCTAATATGTCTGTAATTTTCTTTCTTTGACTAGTTTTTGCTTTATTTTGGGTTTTGGTCATCTGGTCAGTTTACTGAAAAACTGAACTGTAGTCACAAAAATGTGGTGAAGAGATACAAGACTGACTGAAATTGTGCACACAGTCGGAAGCAGAGAGCAGAGTGCGCGCTATAATAGTCCATTTCTACTTTTAGCAAGAGTAAATGGCTGGTGAACTTCAGAAGGGAGCAGACAAATAGATTGCAAGCATCACGCCTTAATGCTTTTATGTTGCAAAGAACTCTAATTGCTCATTCAGGGATGGGAAGTCAGAAATTAGAAAAATCATGACAATAATTGCCCTCAATATAATCCCTAAACTTCAGCCCAGACTGTCTTTCTGTCATATCACAGTCCTCCTTGATTTGATTTTATACAGCTGTTACATCTAATCCTACGCTGTGAATTACCTCAAGAAGAACCTTTTATTCTTTTTTTTTTTTCCCCTGGGTCAATGTGGTTTGTATCTCTAAGCTCTTTCTAGCTCCAGCTGTCTCAATCTATGATATCAGATTTTCTTCTACCACAGTTACTTTGCTTAAATTATTTACGCATAGACAAATTTACACGTGAAGTCAGTTGTATCAGTATTCGTAGGTACCCAAGAATTCACTGATTCTCTTTTCTGGGAGGAATTCTAGTGCATACGGTATTTTTGCTTGCAGGTTGCATATTCTGTATGAAGAATTGTCCTCAGTTGGTGAAATGTTGTGATGACTCTGCACATCAGAATATAATCAAGTTCCAGAGAATATCACACTGAGCACATATAAACTGAAATTCCTGAATTACACAAACAGGCTCTAAAATAAGTATCTCAGATACAAACAAGAGTAGCTTCAGTGGTCCATGGTTTAGCACAGGTTTTAAAAGCCATCGAGAACCCTACATAAATTATCAGGCAGCAAGTCTTCATTGGGTTTTCTGTAGCTCTGCATCTGCAACAGCCCTTGCTAAGCTCATTTGTAACTAGCTCAGATGCATCTGCGTGAGCTGTAAGTACTACTTGAATTTGAAATATATAGCTGAGCTTTTTGTATAGCCAAACTCTGTGAGATGGTTCCCTATTAGTCTATATGTTTACTTGTTTGGTTATGGACCTACTTAGGTGTATGTAAAAGCATTAGTTTCCAGATGTGTCAAAAAAAAGTGCTTTGATTTAGGCATGTAATTGTTCCATGTCACCTTATATTCACCCCAGCTAAAGAAAGGGTCTTGCTTCGCTGTCGTTGTTTAGATCTGTCAAATGATAAGGCCACAAATAAGCGTATATAATACTGTTAAAGCTAGGCACATGGGCAGAAATAGCAGTAGAAGATTGGAAACAGCTCTCTCTTGTCAACAGAAATTTTGCTTCTCTGAACTCTCATCCATTTGTAAGTAATTAAAATTTAATGCTCTTTAACATGATTAGGCAAAAATCTTAATCATAAGGCAGATTGACCTACATGTCTGATAGACTGAAAAAATGCCACCTTACACAAATTTCTTCTGATTACAGTTCTTGATGGAACCAGTTATTTGGGAATGGGGTTCTGCAGACTCTGGACACAAGGGTATCAACAAGTGCTTTCAAAGTTGATTAAAGCACCAGAGCTGACTTATGTCATCTTAATCAAGTGTGCAGTACTACCAAGCTGTTTCCAGAAGACTTAGGGAGTGTCTAAGCTTTTCTTATGGCAAATGCTTTTTTTTTTGAAGTGAAATCGTTAGAGTACATTTTAAGATTAAAATATTTTGAGGGTGTGATTGGATCTTGATCAAATCTATGCTTGATGATGATGAAATAAGATAAAATGAATTTTATTAGCAGGATAATGGTGGTACAAGATCATATATCTTCAGATTTGTCAATAATAAACATAGATTGGAAAACAGAATAAGATTTCTAAGCTCTAGCCAAAAGGAAAGGACTGAAACATTTCCGGACAATGTAGAGTATGAAGGAGACAGTGTAATATGATAGAACTAAGAAATTAATGAATTAAAAACTAAAACTTGTGACCTTTGTCCTTGGGTGTTCGATTTGCTAGTATCCTCAAGAGGGGGCTGTTAAGACTCTTAGTTGTCATTTGTTGATTGTTGCTGGTGCTGAATTTATATTGACATTAATTAAATCTGTGCTTGAAGGGCTCAGCTTGGAGGCTTAACATGGCTAGAAAGAGATGCTGAAGGGATGCACTAACATGCCTAGAGATATTAAGGAATCTCATAAGTGATTAATTCATATACCCTCCTTTGCTCAGGATTAAAACGGTCACTAGACTTGTTTCCCAGAAGAAAATTTTGACTGTGTCAAGTTGTAGTCTATTGGATTTGGGATGGGTAGGAAAGAAAGAAGTCTGCCTGTTTCTGTGGCTGGGGAGCACTTAACCTGGATAATCTGCATATTTTTGGCTTAAGAAATTCTCTACTATTGTAGGGACAAGGAACGCTAGTAATGTCTTTAATATCACACTTTTCCTTTAGCACACAGATAATTTTTAGAATCTTACATTTCTGGCATAAGGTCATAAACCCGTTCAAGAACACTGCATGCGCCATGCCACGTGGTATGTGGGATGAGGGTCTGTGGCTCATTCTGGACAAATCATCTTTTCCTGGCTGGCTAAAACTTCTGACTGCTGGACCCCTTCCATCTGCATGTTTCTGTGCTCCTAGATCCATGTCTGTACCAAAGCCCCAGGTGGAAATTCCCCTGAGCATTTAGATTCAGAGATCTATTTTTAATTTGGGTAAATATTATCAGGGATGGACTGTATGCAGATATCCTGTATGCAGATACCCTAACTGTGTCTTACTTCTCTTATCTACTTCAAGGGGGGAAAAAATGTAGCTTTCTGGGTAATTTTTTGATTCCTACTGAACATTAAGCAAGTATTGTCATTGAAATAGCTAGTGTAACTTCAAGAGTTTCTTGAGTGGTAATAACTAGTTTAGATCCCATTATTTTATATATTAACTTATAGTTCTTTGTCCCTGTAAGCGTTATTTTGCATTTATCAATACTGATTTTCCTCTGCCATTTTATCACTGAGGCACTAAATATCGTTACATGTTCTGTAAGTCTTCTCACACTTAATTTGTACTACGTTTAATAAATTTGTGTCATTAGAAAATGTCATCCCTTCCCCAGGTAATCTATGAACACGTTGAGCCACACAGTCCCTAGCATAGTTCTCTGCACGATTTTAACTGCAAAAACTGTTTATTACCTGTTATTTCAGGTTTTTTATTTGCTTACGAATCCGTGCGATCACTTTATTTTATATACCGTGGCACCTAAATTTCAAGAGCATTTTATGAAAGACAATAATGAAAACTCTTTGGCTATCCAATCATAAACTTTCCCTATTAGTGATGTATTTGAAAATTCGTATTAGTTCTGCAGAGTATCACTACGCTCTCAAGGGTGCTTACTTAATCCATTATATCGTATATCCATGTATCTGCCGATTCTACTCTTTTTAAGCATTCCTGCCAATCTACCTGAAATGATTTGCTGTACTTTTTTGAATTCCTCCTTTATATAATTCTGAATTCCTACTTTGTAAAAATTGTACCATATTTGCTATCTTCCATTCTTTTCCTTCCTGAAGCAGATTTAAACAATACAACGCATATAAGACTTGAAGGCCATTTTCAAAAGAATGCCGCTCGTTTGGTGAGAATATGTGAAAGAGAAGTGGTAAATGGGGCCAAATTCTTGGCTAGTAGAAACTAGATAAATTTCGCCCATAATGTGCCGCTGGTCTAATTTGATGTGAATAGCCAATCTACCAGAAAAAAATAATCAACACTTCAGTAGTCATAGAGGTCAGTGTAAATCACATAGTTTGCTGGGAATACACCCAAGTGCCCAATTGGGCTTTACAGCTCCAATTTGCCACTGCGGTAGTGACAGTGTAGTAATCAGTATTCCTTCTAACTAGGCTGAGGCCTTAATTAAACAGTAGACCCAACATGGGGCAGAACTTTGTCTGTCTACTGTAAGGACATTTTGTTTTTGTCAGGCCAGTATGTCCTTTCCTTGAAGGTAAGCTGAGGAGACCTTAAGTGTAAACATCCCAGTCCATTTTGGTAAATTTACCAAAAGCATTAGTCCCAAGTGAGCAGTACAATACCAGAGGCCAAGATTAAAGTAGGTCAGACAAAAGATTTTTGGCTCAGTCTGCACGGTTCCATTCTGGGTGCGATCACTACCTAGGTAGCTTCAAGTTAATTGAAACTTTTAATCTGATAGCCTTTAAGCAATACGACAGTAGCACTTCTTACCTTAAGCTATTTTCTATTTTGAATGTTAAGTATATCTAATATGTTATGCTAAGAAAATAGTAAATGTGACAACCTCAAAATATCATTTTAGAGTCATGTAGCAGAAGACACTATTTCTAGGTTTTTTTCAGAAAAATATTATGAATGCAGATGTTGAACAATATCAGCCTGTGATTCTGTGAAATACTGTAGTGGCATGCTGAAATGCAGGCACTGTGGAATGGGAAGACCACAGTTTACCAGATAAGCCAGGAAGGTTCCAGTGGAAAATGTTCTTTTCATTAAAAAGTTAAAATTTTCATGAAAAAAATACACTCTATGTCTCACCCTGGCCTTAACCTGGACAGAACCTATTGTTTCTCTTTGTAGGGAAACAGGAATAGTGGGGATTGACTCTACAAGAAATATGAACCCAACTTGTTTTCTTTACTGAAGCAGCCTTAAAAGGCTTACGGAAGGGTTCATCAGCAAGGCCAATTGGAGTCTAATTTTGTTAAATAAATTTAAATGTATCCCATTCTTTTCTATGCGTTTTTCTGCACAATTTCTTGCCCTTAAACGTAAAAAGTAGATAGGTTTTTTTTGTAATGTTCAAGATTTTGTGTTTCTCTGTGATTTATGGATCAATACCATTTGCCTTAAGGAAAAAAAAACCTAACATTTTTACCTTGGTACCATTTTCAGCATAAAACAGCTTAATTTACTGAAGACAGATTCCACTGGAAGTATTTGCATTTAAGAGAGCTTATTTGTCTCACACAGTATTTGTGTGATTAAAATTGGCATGTGAAAATTATTTTGTGCGGTGATCCACGTTCACATCAAATTTGAAGTTAAACACATAACAGAAAACTTTGAATTAGTACTATTGATGCCTGGTCGTATTAATATCAAAATGTATAATGCTATAAAATATGTTTATGGCATTGCAATTGATAAGGCTGTTAACGCTATGTAGTATTAGCACTTGCAATTGTATCACTATAAAACTAATTTATACTTGCCGTAGTAGTCTCTGACATTCAGCTTGAGATCTAAACACATTTTTATAATCCGTGTAGTATTTTTCCATGCAAATTCTGCATTTCTACATAAACAATAATTTGCGCTCCAAATTGAAGGTTTTTCTTAGTCTGCCCTTCTCAGTTTTCCTGTTTATTTACCTGTATCCTCATGGAATTAGCTTCTCCATGCTTTTTAAAACAACTGCAGACAAGCATATAAAAAACACTCCAGAAGCTTTACAAGAACCATCAGGAATTGCATTTTTCATAGACTTGTCTGTATCCTTCCTTGTTGCTATAGCTTGGTAATACTGCCTGGGGTAGATACAGGGTTGAAGTATTCCCCAGCCTGAGAAAGCAGTGATAACTTCCATAAAGGCACCATACCTGTTCTTTATTCTTATTTTTAGAGATGTTTCACAGCTTTTTCTTAGCAAAGTGAGATTTTTTCCTGATACAGTGCTAACACCCATTAATGCTACTGGATGAACCTATTATTTTTGATTGCTTTCTCTGTCAGGAACGGGTCCGTGAATTTGCTTGATCAAGAATAATCTTGGATCCAATGTTTGTTTTTAAGTCTTGTTACAAATCAAAATCTCTTTTGAACTTTGAAAGGTCTCTTGAAAGTGTCCTTCAGCATCTCTGAAACAGGTACATAAAATTACCATACAAGTAGAAAACCAAAAGCCACTTGTGTGGTTATTGCATGAGTAAAAGATCTTTCCACCCCCTCTGCTATAAATCCTAAATTCTGATTTTAACAGCTTCCATTCTGTTCCCACATGCAATGCCGGTTATATCATGAGTCACTGGAGACCATCTTCCTTTTAGCCTGCTGCACTCCAATATCTAAACTGATTTGACAGTCAAATATGGTTTAAATTTTAGGAATATTGTGATTTGAGCAGGACTTTTCAACATCCTAAGCCACATTCATTCCCTTTTCTAAGAGATGGATGTATGTAATTGTGCAGAGAAAAACATGCTTTTTGCCCAGCAAAGTTAACAGGTGAAGAATGGCCTTTGTTCTGCCAATAACAAGAACGAATGAAAATTTGCAATGTATGAGTGGACAGATTAATTTTATAATTTTAAAGTGGAAAGATAATGTGTCATTTCAGTTTTGCCCTTTGAAAACCAATGCTTTCCTGGGGAGGTAGGATGGCCATGGCAGAATAACACACACGCTCTGTTTAACTACAGGCATCTCTGCCAGCTCCGGGACATGCTCTTACACAGGAAGGGCTCCAAGCAGTTGTCTGAGTCCTTTCTGCATACCTCTGGGCTGATAGGGGATTCCCGGGGTGGGGGAATTACGAAGCTCTTTGGCATACTCTGTGCTTTTTATTCTAGCTGATAAGCTACTCCTTAGCTCCATGAAGGCTTGATATCTTCTAAGACAAGCCACTCTGAGATTTCCTAGTGGTCGGCCCCCAAGACATGAGCTCCACTTTGTCATTTGCTTTCATTCCAGTCTTGCATGTTCTTTTTTGGAGGAAGATTACTCAAAATCATGCCATCTGTAAGGCTGATCTAGTTGTATCTGTATGAATATTTCACAGGTGGCTACACGTGTGATCTCTTTATAATACCAAAGTTACCAGGCTATTTTAAACAGTTGAACTCAGTCTTTAAAGTTAAAAGCAGGTATGATACAAGGTAGCATAAAATGACTATAAGAAGTCAGTTTCTCACGGACAGTTTCAGTGCCCATGAGCTGTGGTGAAAAGAGGGAGAACAGAGCTTTCTCCATCCCAAACCAAATCCCAGTCTCCCACCCTCACCCTGCTCCCAGGCGTCCAAAGCCCGGGCACTGGCTCTCCGCACGTCCCCACGCCAGCATGTGGCTGCGCAGGGAGCCGCTGCCTCACATTCCAGCAGCTTCCCATGGGTCAGTGCTTCCTCCCTGCCTGCCGACAGCTCCTGCCTCCCCCACTTTCACAGAGACGAAGAGTTCACCTAATACCCCGTTACCTGTGCTTGAGCACATCCGTCATCAAAAAGGCCATTCTGAGCCTGGCCTGCCTTAGCATGAAAATATATTTATTGTTTATATTTTATTGGGGCCTCCAACACAGGCAATATTCGAGCTGTATTAATCACTGCACATGGATCAAACACAAAGTCTGTACTCCAGCAAACTCACACGCTAGCTAGGAGCAGGGAACAGCAGGCACATGCAGACAGATAGAATATGAAACAGTGAAACCATTCATACCGTAAATGGTGATTTATTTATTTTTTAATGAGCGCAACTTGAACCTGTAAACCAACTGTTTCTAAGGTCTGTGTCTTACTCACCCTGATTTACTAACGCTCGGGTTCCAGCAAGCGTGGGAGATGCAAATCTTTGTTTTTCCTGTAGACAATAGCAATACACATCTTGCCAAGATTTTTTACCACATTAAAAAGACTTTTTTAATATTATGATTGTACAATCCAGCTTTCTAATCTATTAGTTTATGTTTGCATAGACTTATTCTTACTACTATGAGGAAAAAGATTTAATCCACAGGAGGACATAAAATTGTGTTTCTATGAAATCCAGCTGCATGTACATGAGAAAACAGCTCCTCAGGAGCTGCCTCCTCTCGTTTGGTTAAGCAGGTGTGGAAGTTTTCCAAAAATGTTTTTGAGGCGCTGCTGTAAATTCAGAATAGAAATGAAAAATCATCTCCATTTCTATTTCACAGGAAAAAAATCTGTTTTCTTTGAAGATTCTTAATATTATCAAAATCCAGTTATACTTTCTCTACTTAGAAGAAAATGCAAGTGGGTAAAGGCTACAAAGAGTTCATTACCGTGCCAGGAACAGCCCAGGAAAGCGGTGGTTTGGTCAGGCACGCTGAGGTTAAGTAAAGGCAGTGTGTCTGCTAACACTGACAGCAGTGCTAATTATCTGTGTTTGGGCAGGGGCCCAGCAAGGATCCCAGCCAGCCCTTCTCATGTGTAAGATAACACCGACAATAGAAGAGCGACTGCGGCTTTTGTCTGAAGGATCACTTGTGCTGCACCATGGGCTGCAGCCTTGTGCTGCGTAATCTCTTTTGCTGAAGAGCCTACACCCAGCCATATAACATACTCATCTAACAATGGCAAGTGGGCAAAGTCTGCCAAATAGTTTATTAATTTGTGATATAAAGTGAGCTCTCCCCTTTTCTGTGTTTACAACCAAAATCACTTTAGTCAAAAGATAATGGCATTGAGCATAATGGATAATTTTTTCCCCACCTTCTTTGACCTGGGTTTCCCCAGGTTTGTAATTGGTGCGTCCTAAAGAGCAGCTGCTTCTTTAGATGAAGGAGAAATACCAATACCTATATTGCCTTATCTACATCTGACATTCCTGTCACTCCTCTATGTAGACATGATTTAACCTTGCCATCTTCTGTTCTTTTGAGGAGAAAATTGCAGTCCATTTCTCCTTTGATCTGTCATCTTGGAGCAGCTGGCAACCCCTTCCGCAGACAGACATTTTACTGCTGAGAGTAATACCCCAGCAATCTGTATGTACTCGGCCTTGACAAAATGACTGCGTATTCAGCAGCCAAGGAGTCGCTTTCCTCACTGCTGTGGCATTTGAGCAGTTTTGCAGATTCATACTTCAACTGTTACTTATTATTGCAGGTTCTTTGAAGCAGTCCTCCCCGTTATAAAGAGACAAGTCCTTGAAGGTAAACAGCAGTAGTCTTACAAGCAATAGACATACTTCCTAGCTTTCAACAACGCCTGCTTAAGCATGTGCTTAAATTGAAGCAGTGTTATCTTTGTAGCTCATGGAAGCTATGCATGTGCTCTGGAGATCAGTTGAGATGTATGGAGAAGTAGCTCTAAGTGGTAGACACGTTGCAAACAAAGATCAGGAAAAACAAGGTGACATCCTGTCCTACAGAGCTAGGAATGTGGAAGCGTTAATAGAACAAAAATGTATGTGCTGCATGCAAACTTTAATGCAATTGGTGATTTAAAATCACAACATCTTTTTAAATGCAGGTTTCCAAGTCCCATTAACTTCAAACAAGAGGATTCATATTCTATTTAACTAGACTTCACATGGAGCTACTTTTCATTTACAGTATATTCCTAAAGGTAGAAGCAGCAGGGAGATGAAATGACTTCATTTACTGGAATTACAGCTTCTTTTATATAAAACGTTAATCATTTTATATATGACAACCTTATGCTTAATGTTGCTAGAATACTCCTCATAAAACATTATTTTGTGAATGCATAGACTCTCCTACTGAGCACATAACAGCTTTCAGTGGATGTGCTAATCCAGTTTGAATATATGTAGTATTTAATCTTAATTATGATGCTGAAGTCTATACAATGTTAATTATTCATTTTGCATGTTCCTTGCACTTTATTGTAATTCATAATTTCCTTAATCAAAATGTATTTTTTAATTATAGCTGTAAAATTTGGGTGAAACCTGCCTGGTAAGCATAAGCAGACTTTTTTGTTTTGCTTAGATTTTAGCGTAAAATGACTAGGGGAAATTTGCCGAATTGGTGAGAAAAGAATGTTGAATGAACAGCGTTCAACCAAGTAAGCAGCATCTCCCCAAGCCCTCAGCCCGCCCTCCTGCAGCTGCTGGAATCAGCAAGGACTCTTCCGCTGACATTTGCTAAATCAGAAATCTCAGGGCTTGAGAGCACAGGGTGATTTTTAATCTGGCATTCTTGCCTCCTTTTCATCAGTACCAGAAGACGGTAAGCTTCTGCAGGTAGTGTAGTGCAGTGCATATTTCTTTGAACAGCTTTCAAACTGGATAAGACGGCTGCCATAGTACACAGGAAAAATACTAAGTAGAATTAAAAAAGCCATTACAGTTCCAACATCCTTAACCACATGTATTAAAACAAATGAGAAAATGTAGCAGAAAAATAGAAGAAGATGATGGGTGGTGAGGGTTATTCTGTACAAAGACTAGGAGTAGAAAGTGTCTCTATTTTAAAGTATGGCAGGACACACTTAACATAGAGTAACAATTTTAAACTACTGCTGCTTTTTATATAGAATAGGCTTTAAATAACAGCCAAGTGTCAAGTTACAAATGTTGGGAATGCTGAAGATGGTAGATAGTGTCATCTCAGTTTCAGCATTTAATTGAATATTTATATGACACAGCAGAATAGTAAGTTCTAGCTTTTCTGGGTTTTGTTTCATTTTAAATGCATGTATTTTTAAGTGGCAAAGAACTCAAAAATGACTGAAGAGAGCACAGTATCGTAAATGTGTACATTAGCAAGCAAGTCAGAGATGTGTGCCCTCTTTTCCATTTTATTCTTTCTGGAGTCCTGGGGGAATAAACTCCAAAGTACTTGTGTAGGGGTTGTATTATCATCCAGAGAAGACTAAAACATATACGGTCTCATAAAGGAAACCTCTGTGTCTTGGCAAGTATGTTCTTGCAAACCCTCGCCATGCCAAATTTACAGCAAGCTATTGATGAAAGTTACTTGTGAAATCACCAGGGAGGAAATCGCATCTTTTTAGCCTGAAAGATATATTGGCAAATATGAACTGCCACACAAGCTTTGATGTGAGCTGCAGCTGCAGCTCCTCATCTGTCTGGAATGTCATAGTTCAGTAGCTACACCTTTGGTCAGATGTTCTGTGCCAGATCCCAGACGACTCAAGGAATATATCCTTTCTCATTAGTTATGTAGTCATGAAATGACCTTTAGAAGGGAAAATAAAAATTCTAATGGAAAAAAATTAATCTGTGTCTTAGGATCTATTTTCCTCATCTAGGATTTGATGCTTCAGTTTTGGCTTACAGGTAGAACTACTCAGGTTCAAAATCCCTATACGAGCAAAATAACCTTGTTTATGAAGTTGCCCGTTCTCCCCTCATCACCTGGGAGTTGCTGAGCCAACCAACTCAGATGTTAACACATTGCCAGTATTCAAGAGTGAGCTCCTTACAAAAGGGCGCCAGGAGAGGCTGAGCACAGAGAGAAGCATAGGGGATTGTTAGGCAGAGGGATTTGTTGTTTTCAGGAGTAACAATTGCAAGTGTTAGCCAGCCAGACTGTCCCTCTTGCCGGCATTGACTTTTCCAGGAGATCTATGCTGTAATTATCTAAAATTGGCTGCAACTTTATCACTGTAATGATGCTTTATCATTATCCAAGGTTCTTTGACCAGTATGTTGAAACGTATGTATCGTGTCTCCATCCCCTAGAACCATCTTACGTTGCAGTTTTAGCCATTTGAAAGGTGGTACCTCACAACATTTTACACACACAGTTGTAATATCTTGCAGAGATGATACGTTAGTTCTTTGCTCAGTTGTGTCTTGTTTTTTTTCAAGAGGAAAGAAAGGTAACCCATACTTAAAGGATATATGATGGTTTATAGCTGGAATATGCAATTTTTAAATGGTTGATATTCTGCATTTTAGAGGCTTTTGCAAAAATCTTGGTATTCCAGTGATGCTGCAGACTTTCATAAAGCTGTTGTGACATTTAAGAAATTAGCTGTGAATAAATCACGAATCCTCTGGAATAGACTGTGGAAGTGCAGGGCGATTGGAACTGTAGCTGTAATAAGCAAATAGCAATCACTGTTGTTATTTTTTGGAGAAGTTGATTTCAGGGAGAGATTTTCAGTTTATGAGTTATGTTAAATCTGAAGTACCTCAGCATAGAGTGCTTTTTAAAGTCAATATAAAAGCTCAAAATAAGAGTTTCAATAAATTTCACTCTTTTTCTGTTCTAGAAACCTTGTTCTTTTTTTGCCTTTAGAGTGCTTATGGTCTAAGTATACAATCGCTCAAAACACATCTATTGTAGAAGAGGAATTCTCTTTCCAGTTTCCAATCAGCTGTACAGGATTTATGAATGTTCCTGACAAGGGGATACAACCTACACAGAAGAGTGTTTCACTAATTTCTGTCTTACTGGAAGTTTTGAATCACAACAGCTGCTTAAGAGATGCATTTAAAATGCATTTTAAAAGTTTCTTTAACTAAACAGCTTCAAAGATATCTATTTAAACCACTTTGTTTCTTCTTTAAAATCTAATGTCTTCTCTTTCCTTTCCCATTTTCCTAAGCTGTACACTTCTAAGGTTTGACCCGTAGCATAACTGAAGGCAGTAGAAAAGTTCCAAGAACAATACAGCCCTTTCAAGCTTTCCCTAATGTTCTTCATGTTCTCTTCTGTTGTCATTTTAATCTTCTGTTACTGTCGGGGGTGGCTATTTCCTAGCTCTCTGGTGTTTGTGTGATTCTTTGTTTCTCCTCTTTGGCTGTCTTTCATGGTTTCCAGCTCTTCGTGATATTCAATGAGTTGATCACCTTGTGAGATTGTACAGAAAAGATACTGATGTGTATATATTATATCATAACAAGACTAAAGCCTCTTAAATGAGTTACAAAATAAATACTTAGAAGTTTATTTTAGAAAAGATTACTTTACATAATTTAAATGTTAACACAGAATTTGCAGAAGCTGGTTGACTAGGTTTAGAAAACTCTAAGGGTCTGAGGAAATCAAGAAGAATAATCAATGGCAATTCATATTAATTTATTTTCACAAATCGTTCATGAGTAGTCTTGGCTCTTTCCTTTGTTGGGTGTATCAAATTCTTAGCTGAAGGATTTATGCAGGATATATACACTTTTGGTCTGTCTGAAAAGTTTGCAGTATGATTATGTACTGTCATTAGTTGTGACATATGATTGTGATACATCACATGATATTTCTTCTTTCCTTAATGGATTGAGGTTGAAAAAAAAAAACAATCATGTGGCTTTTGTTTGCTATTCACCTAAAAATAAGATTCTTACCAACCATTTCCTAAATATTTAGGGCAAACTAAAATCACTGGTACTAAATAATAACTATGGCTGAATAAAGCCATATTATACGGTATTGAACTGATTCTGACGTGAGATACCAGGACAATATTACTTAACTGCTTAATGTAAAACTAAAATTGTGGTTTAGAAGAAAAATTGCACCTTGTTTATACCTTATTCAAAGAAGACCGAGATCTCCAGTTTGCTTTTGAAATGTAATTATTTTCTCATAGCTGTCTGGCACAACCTCACTACACTGACCTGTGTATGGTTCACTGGTAAATTGCAGCGTCCTGCATGAGAAAAGAATAAGTCCCAAATCCCCCCAAAGGATTATTTTTATATCATATTCAAGTGATCTAGCATCCGAGGCTAGATTAGCTAAGCCGCTATTGTTTTTTAACGTACAGTCATAATTGAGAACCGTAGTTTTGTCTTTCAGATTCTGTGAACCAAAGCTCAAATGTTTTAAACAAAGTGATAATAAATAAAATATGAGCTCTACAGAAATTGAGGGGGTTTATGCCAAAATGTTTCATATGATTATCAAGGAAGTAGTATTACCTTAATTAGGCTTCTTTAAACATTTAAAGATGTTTCTTTATTGACAAATACATATCTATGTTTTGTTAAAAAAAATAAATAGTTCAAAACTATACTGAAATTAAGTTGAGATGAACAGCTAATGAGCAACACTAACAAAATATTCGGGGAAAGATTGTGATGTATTTCAGTTGCTTTTTGTTAGCTTTCATTTTTCTACTTGTATTCAATCTTTAATACTGAATGATTGATTGACACTGGAATTCTACATTGAAGTTCTACATTCCTCGTAGGTGTTGGCTTAGTTCTAGTTTGGAGCTGCCCCAGGAGATGCAGTTCGATACTACTATCTACTGGAACCCTGAAATAACCAGATAACTTCTGCTTTGCGGCGTGGTTTGTGCAGTGCAGCGTCATGTTGCTACACAGAGACTTGAGGTTTTTCTGTACAGATTTGGAATCCGAGGCACCACGCTGTTTGAGAAAAGATGCATTGCAGAAGTGATGTGCTCGTCGTCTTATAAGGACATCGGCAGTGCTGCAGAGGGGCATGGGCAACTGCCTGGCCAAGGAATAATAGCAATAGCAAGCCTGAAAGCAAAATTGCTCCCTGCTTTCTCAAAACTAAATTACAGAGATGCTGCAGAGGAAAGAGGGATTGAAACACCCTATCTCTGGTCATGATGACAAAAGAATCTTGCAAATAAGCCAGGAGAAACACAGTGGCTAGCCTCGCAAACTACCTAAAAATGCCAGCTGTGTTCAACACTATTGACTACTATCCAGCAGGTGGGACAAAGCCCGTTAGAAATTTGCTTAAAAGCTGTTTTCGTAGGGATGTTTGACTTCACATTAAAGAGTTCTTTGTCAGCTGAAGGGAATGATAGATAATTCATGCTATTTTAATGGTTCCTAGATGTCTCACTTTAAGATACATTCACCATTAAAATAACCTATACCCTTACAGTCATAGACTTTGTATGTCTGTCCTCTACCACATATGGAAATATATGTGTATAACCGTGTGTATCACTTCGAGGTTAGGTGTTCCTGGGGTGTATTTATCCAAATGCACACCTAAATTACGAATGTTAGATCAGTGCATCACACACATGTGTACAAGGACAATCTCAACGTAGGTTATATGTACCCCTAAGTATTTTGCTTATCCACGTGTAAATGGGAAGTACACTTATTTTGATTATTAACACTGTTACTTGGACTACTTTTTGTACCATGAAACATTTGATATGCTGAAAATACTTGTTATGACAAGACAATATAAATACTAAAATACACAATGTTCCCTAATTTACAGATACTGATTTCTTAAACATTTCTCATTTTTTGAGGCAATGGCTCTAAAATTTTTTTTTTGTATTTGTACTTCGTTTGACTTTAAAGCAGGATATGCAGGGCAAACATGTGGAGGAATTTCCTTTGTTAATGATCTAGGTTGCTTTCAGAACTGACTTTCCATATTATTCAAATTTTTGATATTTCTGTATCAAAACTGTAGAACTACTCTGACAGAATATTTGTGTCAGGATCCTAGCCCATCAGTATTCCAACTGCTTTGATAAAATATTTCATCTTCTATAATCATTCCTACCTGTTCTTGAAATTAATACTGCCTGGATTATTCAGTAATACTTGCTTATGCATTGTGACACTGAAGACAATAAGATTAAATTCAGCATGCACTCATATAACAGAATTGTAATTTGTGCTTGAAAATTAAGCACTTGGAAGTGCTAGAGAAATACTGCTCTTAAATGACTCATCATCTATTTAATAATAATAACAACAACTTTAGAAAAGGTAAACTTCTGTTCTTATTTGTGAGCTTGCCAGAGCTGCAGGTTAGCAGTCAAGGTTTATGGATTCTGCTCTCAATATTGCCAATGTATCCCTTGCTTGACTTAACGCAGTTCAGCAGTTTTCTCTTAATTTCAATTTAACCAATGATAGAAATTTTGCATTGTTAACATTTGCCTCATTATGAGGGCAAGAATATTTGATGTAAAGGACTCAGCATTCAGCCGGTCATGTTTGGTTCTGTGGACTGAGCGCCTGCCAGCACCTCTTCAGGTACTTTCCCAGCACTCGTCGTCTGCTTTAACTTCCACACATTCCGCAACTTCGCTGCAATGCAAACCAGAGCAGGAAACTAGGGACAATTTGGAGACTGGCCTCAAAAGCAACTGATTCAAACTAAAATGCTGACATCAACACTCACCAAATAAAAGACATAAATCAAATTGCTTCCAGTTGACCGCATACGAGGATGCTTGGAAGGTTCAAAATGAGCTCTGAACTCCTGAGTTTGTCCTGTGCTGAAAGTACAAGACCTTCCTCATTAACAGGGAATTACAGAGTTAAAATTTGGCAGAAATTTTATTGGCACAAAAGGGAAATGCTTTCAAGAGAACAGCCGTCCAGAATGGATGCTGTAAACCAAAGAAGCGCTGTTTCATCATTAACTACCAGCCAGACGCAGAATTAGAGTTATGTTAGAATTGTACCTGTTGTATGTTTTTTATTAAAAGGAAAATAATGGTTTACTTTAATTTCCTCAGCACTATTCCTTTATTCCAGAACTTGCCTTGCTTTTGTTTGTTTATTTGTTTGTTTTTGGAGGTGGATGCGGGGTTCATTAAGGATGTGTAAATCTGAAGACTGCTAATGCACTGCATATTCTTTGAACTTCTACCTGGATTACAAAACATTGCCAGCTTCTAAGTACCAAATGCAAAGTTAGAGCCGCGTGCTCACCATGGCCTCCTCAGTATTGCTGGCAGACAAGTTTTGTTAACAGTAATATGACCATTTAGATTTAGTATCCTGTTCAAAATAGCTGTCACTGCCTACTTCTGAAACGCAGGCAAAACCAGAGACACAAAGCCACGCTGATATCTGATTAAGCAGAGGTAAATCCATAGATCTCCGCAGTTTTTGCCCACTTAAATGAAGGTCCAAATAAGTACTTGGATATTTATTAGAACTACTCCCGCTCTGTAAGTGAGCCAAATAGGCAAAATTTGGCTGAAATTGTTATGGAAATATCTCTTTATCTATTCGGGTTGGGTTTGGTTTTTTAGTAAGTTTGAGTTGAGTAACCTTTTCATTATAATTAATCATTTCAGATCTTAGTGACAGTGACAGATTATGCATGTAGCTGAAAGCAGAAAATGTAGCATAAAGTGAACAAAAATTTTTTTTTTAGATTGCATGTGTGGTTTTTTTAACTGTTATTTGGTTTGAACTAACATTTGAAACAACATTTCTGGGATAATTGTATGTTATTGCCTAGTTGGAGTAAACTATGTAGTAGAAGGATGCTGAAATATGCTATTAGCATCATACTTCTAAAATCATAACCTTATTCAATGCTTGCTAATGAAATTGAACTAAATATTCAGGATGACACCCTCTGATGTTATACTTTCACTGGAAAGAAAATTTGTCTTACTGTTAATACTACTAATACGTATTGATAGGTAAGAAATAGAGTCATTAACTGAAACATGTGGTTGGCATCATTAGAAGAGAGTCCTGTCTCCATGCCAAAAAGTTACTGAATACAGCTGTGAAGGATTTGTTAATTGTGGACATCCTCAAAGGAGCCAGCTGATTCTGCTTTAGTGCCTTTTCCAGGTGCATTGCATGAGGGATTTTGCTTAATATATTGGTAGGGCTGAGGCTGCTACTAGTTGTAGCACAAACTTCTTAGCCTGTGTGTAGTGAACCCTGTGTGCATGCAAAGCTCTGAGCTTCCATGTTTCTGATGGTTGCTTTTCTTGTAGGGCCTGTTGTTCTTCTTGGTAGTAAGAAGCTGCTGCGGTATTGGACGGAAACACACCGCTGGAGCCTGGGGTGAGTGTTTAGTTTCAATGTTGTCACAGGGTCCTTAGTCTGTGAGCAATTCTTTGTGGACCACGGCTGTTAGCTCTTTGGAAGAGGCAGTGGCCCGATAGCTTTATCCACCAGGCAGAGTTGATCGTGCACTGCTGAATCCATATGCTTATAGTGGTTGTGCTCAAATACGTAAGAAAAGTTAACTGTCTCTATGTAAAGGCTGCTGGTTAGCTGAGTGTGCACTGACAAGCATTTTCTGATGTGTGATATTTTGATGTGTTAGATATGCTGAGCTTGTCGTGATATTCTATATGGAAGAAATACAAGCTTTGGTATAATTGTTCAATGATAACTTACAATACCTTTTTTCCCCACAAACATGTTTAAACTTCTCCTGCCCACTCCCCACCTCCCCCAATAGTAGTATTTTTTAGGAACATAGGAAGACTTAGATGAGCAATTTCTAGAGCTATTAGAAATGAAAGGTAAGGATTTGTATTTAAATCATGATGAAGAAATTATTCAACGTCTTTAATGTTTTTTAGGACTTTTTTTGAAAATTAGGATTCTTATTTTTTATGTCATAAAGATATGCATAATACACAGGTTAAGATCTTTAATTTAACATGGAAATGAACTAAAAAGAAGAGCATTTTAGTCTTTCTGAATTTGCATTACATATTTGCATTTTAATGAATTATCTGCCTTTCACAGACCTAAAATGAATTTTAATCTAATAGCTGAACCCTTGCCATATGGTGCTCTCACTGAGGGTTCAAAGCAGGATTCTGTTACCTACAAATTTTATTCTTGGTTTTAATGGTGAAATGATAATGTGTACAGTAACATAAATTACAAATAGTTGTAATACTTAAACTCATATAAAGTACCAGTGTTTGATGCCTTCAACTTATGTCTCCCAGTTCCATTTCTGTTTCTAGAGACCGAAGTAATTGTGAAACAACTGGCTAACCTTTTTAGGTAGCCATGCTAAATTTGGCTTGTCCTGCTCCTAGAAGCAGGAAAAAGACATTGTCTCTTTATGTGTACGTCATGTAGCTAGCCTTTATGTCTTTTGCAATTAAATGTAAGAAAAACATAATAACAAGAGCTTTATCAGGAAGTTTTGGATAACTTAAACAAAAATTTGGCCCAGTCTGCCTTTCAAAGGACTGTGCTTATTCCTCCTCCAGCAAGTCAGCTAAATCAGAACAATTATGAGGCATTGCAGGAGAGTTTAGATATGGCATCGCTCTTTGAGGTGTATGCCGTGTACAAGGTACTGTTCTTGGCTCAGGCTCAGGAGATCCAAGCAATGTACTCGGATTCCATATTCTGCTTGGATTTATTAAAGACTTCGGCAAAACTTCTTACAAAAGTTTTACAAGGGAACCAAGCAGCCAGGGCAGTAGAAGGAAGATCCTAGCTTGGTAAATAACTATTAAAAGTTGGGGAGGCAGAGTTAGGAGTAAGTGGGCATTTCTTAAGCAGTCCTTACAATAGGTTATTCTTAAATTGCTCGAGCTTGTCAGCAGGCTTCTGCTGACACCTGTGTTGTTGTAATGTACATTCATAAAGGACCTGGAAGGCGGTCTGCTGTGAGGCAACAGTTTTATGACTTCTTTCAGGGTGGTAAGGGTAAGTACTAGCTGTGTTTGAGCAGAAGGCCAATAAAATGAAAGTGAAATTCAGCATAACTTCAGTGGTGCACGTAGGAAGAAAGTATTACTGTTTTTTTTTTTTTTATATTGTCCTGCTTTCAGCTGGGATAGAGTTAATTATCTTTCTAGTAGCTGCTGTGTTTTGGATTTAGTATACCATACCATGGATGTAGACATCATACTCGGTGTATAAATGGTGGTTGGCCAGGGGGGTAGGAATCTGTGACTGCTTCGTGGGACAGGCTGGGCAACAGGTTGTCAGGTGGTGAGAGCGGCTTGTGTTGTAGCACTTTATTTTGTATATTTTTTTATCATTAATAGAACAGTAATGGAAGAGGAAAATAATAATATGCTGTCTTCAATCTGTAAGGTTTTCCCCCCCCTCCTTTTTTCCCTCTTCTCCCTGCCCTACTGGGGAGGGTGGGGTGGAGCGAGCAAGCGGCTGCGTGGTCCTGGTTGCTGAGTGAGGTTAAAACACAACTTACACATGTGTTGGCCTCCAAGCAGACAAAACCCCCTGATATCTTGCTCCAGAATCATAATAATAGGTAGTTGCGTGGAAAAGCCGGGTTTAGCCATCTCCAGGAAAGCAGGACTCCATCATGCCATAACGGTTACTTGGGAAGACAAATGCTGTCATTTGAAATGTCCCCCTTTCCTCCTCCTTCCCCCCAGCCAGGGTATGTGAAGGCATTGTGTTTGGTATCAGAGCATTGTGCAGAGCAAACGTCACAGGGCCTTAAACTACAAAACAGTGCATTCAACCAGAAAGTAAATATCTAAAAATTCGGTTGTGTGCTGTGCTCATTTCACCAGCAGGTTGTGGAACTACAGTTGCTACTGCTTTCAGAATAGAGTGTATTTAGAAAAGAAATACTTCATATGGTTCCAGTTTGACTTTCATAAACCAGCTTTCATAAGCTGTGAGTTGAGATAACCGCTGCTTGTACTTCACTTTACAATTTCCTGGTCTTGCCTCACATTCTGAGGCAACAAACTTTAATCTTGTCGTGGAATCATCCACAGGTACACAGGTGAAAAATTATGAAAATCTGAAAGGTTACTTCCCGTGTGGGATTTACAGTTGCTGGGTACAGGTGGAAGTGTTCTAGTCTTTTGTAAAGTGCCATTGCTAATTAGTCAGGGTGGTGTCGTTTATTTCTTTTTGAGGGGACTTGTTTGTGATTTGGGGTTGGGATTTTTCTATTTGATTTGGTTTCTATGTTTTACTGCAAACTGTGCTAAACTCTTGTTTTAGAGCAAGCATCACAGAACACATCTGGTAAAATGGAATTGGTTTGTGCTGATTCATTCCCTGCATTATTGCATCCAATGATGCTAAGTGGACAAAAAGGAAATAGGAGTAAGAACGATAAGATTCAGTTGGCAGATGCTTATATTGAACATGTCTGATTAAATCTTGTATTAAAAGGCTTTAGTGGGCTTTGATTTTTAGACTCGGTAGCACATCTCTCTGTCTTTTATGAGATCTAAATTATCCTAGTTATTAGTGGTCTTAGAAAAATGTAAGTTAAATTACAGAAATAATCATATGCCTCTGGTATTTATTTTTCTCATTACCAAACATATCACAAACACGGTAATAATATACAATGGGAACGTAGGTGCTTCCTGATGTTCTTTATCCTCAGGTAGCTTGGCTATTAACCTAATTGCCTGGCTACTTAGAATGTGGACGGGGGAAAAAAGGGGTTTGAGTCACAAAGCCATAGTTTAAGGTCATTTATAAATAAGAAGGTTGGCGTTAACAATTCACACTTTGAATAGGCTTCTGACTGTCTTGGGGTTCTGTAGCTAGCTCTGTCATGATGTATATAAGTACTTCTCAAATAATAAAAACGGCAATAACAGCTATGTTCTCTCAGTCTTCTTTTCCAGATAGTAGAAAAAATAAACCTAGCCTGTAGGAACTTTGCGTGTAGAGTTCAGCAGACATGTTGTTTGTGTTTAAGAGAATGAATTATTTAGGGAAAGCTAATTTAAAGAAATTAGTTCTGCAATTAGAAATGAAAGATTTTGCATTTTATTCCGTCCTAGTTTTTGAAGTTCTCTTTGTAACAGTTGTACACTTTCATGTGTAAATTGCTTTGATACTTTCAGGATAAGATTCATGTCAGCCATTCAAAGCCATTTCAAAAAAGAATCTCGGATTGTGTGACAGACAACTTGTCAGGCTACCAGTGCCCTGAAATTTGGATTTGAATTACAGAATACCTGTATGAACCAATTCACATTAATTACTCATTGGAAAAGATCTTCATGTACCAGGCATGCTTGAACAATTTATAAGCTTCCTACTCATCAGCTAGATAAATTCATAGTTATTTCATGTTTAGCACCTAGTTTAACAAAACATTCTGGAAACGAGCAACATCCTGAATATCAAACTGATGGTTTGTTAACATTAAGCCAACACTAAAAGCATCTGTACTTCTAGGGGTTTTCTGAGGTTCAATGTCCAGTTTATGCCTTTGAAGGACCATAATCTCGTACCTTGAAGGATCTGTCCTTTAAAAGACAGTGTGTAACTTTGTGTTTCAGAGCTTGCGGCGGTAAGGAAAGCAGTCTCAGAATCTTGTGGATTTTCGAATGCTGAAAGGAGAAAACCTTAAATATATACCCTAGTGAGATAGAAGAATTACAGTAAGGCCCCATAATTATCAAGAAATACCCTGGCCTGAAGTACTGACTTCTTTTTAGAAACAGGAGACTTTCATAATGATCATATAAGTAAACATTTTTATTTTCATTTCCTTCATCTTTAGTGACATTTTTCATGTGAAAATGACACTACAGGGCTACTCTTCCTCTTAGCTTCTTTTTATTACTCACAGACATATGCTACTTTGTGGGAAAGTTGTAGGACCTCCAAAAAAGCTTAATAGCAATGCAGAAAACCTGATAAGGTTATTCTCCCCTCTTTCTCCTTTAATACTAGCAAAAGATTTTGGGACACCAGTTACAGTTTGACCTCTTCTCACACCCTAGAAACATCTTTTTGGCATGGTTGGTATCAATTTAGCCTTGAGCCTCAGAAGAGAATGCTGAAAAGCATTCATAACAGCACAGATATGCGTCCCCCCGTCCTCCCCCCTCCCCCCCCCCCCCCAAGTGTCATTCTGTTAGAGTGAAGGTATTGGTATGTAATAGGCATTAATGCCTAGAAGGTTAGTAATTTGAAATATAGCCATGGATTTATTCAGACTGCGATGTTCATCAAATACAATATGTATGACTGAATATTTCATAGTGGAAGGGACATGTTGGTGGTTGTTTGGTTGGGTTTTTTAATAATACCTGTATAAAATAGTGTACCATTATTAAATTTCCCCCTATAGTCAGACTTGGTTAGTGGTATACCTGAATTTCCATCATTCCTGGAGAAAAATTGACTGTTACATGTCTTGCTATTGCTGATATTTACTCCTTGCTCAGTGTGCATGTGTAACACTTAGGAACATTACTGGATATTATAAGCAAACACTTAAGGGCTACAATCACACAGAATAAGACACATAGTCCATGTCAAATCCCAACACACATGCATACAACTAGAAAAGATAAGCTCTAACCCCTGGGAGATAGCTTAGAAATCCAAATCACTTTAGGGCAAACTTCTCAACTGTCATTCATTGTGAGAGATGTCCCTCATTTTGGAGCTAATTTTACCTCTGGCCCACATAGACTTGAAGTTGGCTGACAGTGGCTATTGTAAATTATTTATGGGAGGAAAAACTGAATCATGGAGCTGAGAAGATCTGAAGTCTTTTTGTTGGAAAAAGACATGATTAGTACATCACTTAGAAGTGTCTTGGTTCTATAATCTTTTCTCATTACATTGCTTTCTCTCTTAAAGCCCTGGCCATTTAAAATCTGAGGAGTTTATAAATGGTAATGGATCTACCAGCTGTTTATTCAATGGAGAATGTGTTTGAATTCTGACTGTGTTCTTCCGATGCTTTATTATGTGGCCCCATTTTATCTTAATTTCCAGTAACTGTCCTTTCAGTTTCAAAATCAAAACTTGAAAAATCATGGCAAAATGTAGTCTGCAAGTATGTTCTGAATTTAATACAGTCAGCATCAAATTCCTATTTATGTATGAACAACAAACATCCTGTAAATGAGTTTTTCTTAATTGGTTTTCACGAAATTTATAGGTGGTTGTGTTAACTAATCTGTCATCTATTGCTAAGCAGTACTTCTGTTTTATTATGCCCTTTCTAGTATATGTGAGCGTGTATATACTTATTCCTTTTAAAGTTTTGAAAGGAAAATAACATATGGGGTGAAAAAAAAAGGAAGATTACATTTGCATGGTACCAATTTGAATATTTAATTGAGCTCCTTTGTGCAAGACCATGGTTCCTGTGTGAAATTTCTGCCTCCTTATTTCTAGACCCCATTTTTTGTACTAAGAAAATAAACATCTGCACTGTTATTGAGTAAATGCATCATTTGGCAACTCAGTGTGAAGGAATACTGTGTATTTGTTTCAAGAAAAATATTGCTCTAAAAAGTTTCAGTGAATTGAAGGGGTTCCCTTGCTTGAAAGTAACATTGTGACTCCTAAATATACATGGACTAAATGTTGCTGTATGGTATATGAACATCCAAAAGCATAAGTTTATCCTGTAAACATTAGAATCTGTGACCTACATGCACTTTTCCCTGAAAAATGGTTTCCTGACATCCAATGTTGGGACCACAGTATGTGGTAGAAGTACTGATGAAAGTTACCTAAAGTGTCAGAACTCTCAAAACTCTTTCTGTATCCCTGGTCAGCAAAACCAAATATATTTGCATGGCTGGGTTGCATCAGAGGACCTGAGCTCACTCGGCAGTGACCTTCCCAGAAGGACACAGGGGAAGCATTCTGTGCCCAGCCCGCCTTTGCTGGGTAAAGGTCTTTGGGGGATCTGGGCCCCGTTGCCCAAATGCCCTCTGGGCATTCGCAGGCTTCCAGGAAATACAATATATTGAAAATCCTAATACTGATTGGGGAGACAAAACGTTAATATAGCGGTGGGGCACAGTCTATGTATAAACCGATATTGTTTATGCAAACCAGTAAGCAATGACAACAAGCTAAAACTTGCAGTCTTTGGGACATACTGTTGAAAGGGGCTACAGTCACAGATGGAAGGCGGTAGTGATTCACGCTTCTCTGTTTAGCACACTAAGGCAGTTAGGGTCAGCGGTGGTACTGCTTAACTGCAGCCCACTCAGAAGAACTGGTCTTGGTCAAATTAATGAAAGTCATTACTTCAGTTGTTAATTTGACTTGCAAATAATGATTTCCATCTATAGTAACTCCCAGCTAAATCTGGAACTAATACGAAGGATCAGGAAGAAAGTTCTCATTAGATCAACCACTAAACAGTTCTCACACGCTAATGCTTATATCCATATTGCCCATAGTAAAAAAAATACAGTGGAAAGAACAAAGACCAATGCAAAGAATGCTTGCATAAAAATAAAATACTAAAAAAGCTAGTTTGTGTCTGCGTTTAGTAATAGACATATATATGCCTAGTTTAGTAATAGGAATATATGAAAATACATATATATAAAATATATGATATATAAATAATAATTATCTATTATCTAAATAAATATATATTGGCTTTTTTGCTGACCAGAAAGCCAGAAGCAGCATGGAGAGTCTTGAAATTTTAGATAAGTTTTATCAGCATTTCTACAATATATTGTGTTCCCAAAATTGGATGTTGGGAAACATTTCTTGGGAAGAACTGCCTTTAGGCTGAGGAATACAGCTTTATCAGAAATGCAGTGTATCTTTTCAGTATTATTATTGCCTTGGTAGCTGTGACATCACCTGGACTCACTCATCAGCTGTCCTAAGTATCCAAGAACTTAAATACCTTGTAATGACTGGTGTAATTTTTTTTTCTAAAACAAACATAGTGTACCCCTTACAGCAAATACATGAAAGGAGGTAAAATAGTTTGTTTTAAGAGACTGAAATGGAAGTCAGGTTATCAAGTCAGGTTCAGAAAATGTCTCTTATGTGTTACTTTTTATTTCACCTTATTTTTTTTTCAGCTGGAAAAATCAGCTATCAAAGTTCATCCAGCTTTGCAGGTCAAAATAATTCCGGTCATCGTGAAACTTCCTCTCAACAAAAATAATATCTTTCAGGAAATTTTACCCAGTTTTGGTTATTTTTCCTAATGCTTTTTACTTGCATTTTTATATTTTTTTTGAAGATATTAAAAAATAAATTTATGTCGGTTCTCAGAGCTTCATAACAAAGAGGTGAAGTGACTTGCTAGAATTAATAGCCAAAGGTAAAATCAAGGGTAGGGTGCAAAGGCAGAACTTCATTACAGCTCTGACTGCTTTGCATATCAGTGCAAAGAGCTCTAAAAGCCCTGAATCTAATTAGGCCACAATTTCTCAAGCAGTCATACAGTGAAAAAGCTACAAAGTTGCCTGGTAAAAACAAAGCAACACACTAAGCAACCCCAAAACAACAGAAAACCTCTCACGTGTGGCAGGAGTCTCTTGTAGGTTGCGGTATAGGACATATTGCGTTATGGGTGGACATGGTAGGAGTTTTAAAGGTGGGATACAGAGATTCCAGGCAGGACTTGGAAAAGATCATTTAGGTCATACAAACTGTTTGATTATAAACAGTATATTTAAAAGTGAGGCACAGCTTTTGGAGATGGTATATTTTCTGTTCGAGGAACAGCTGATGCAGTTGGAGAAAACAGCAGTTCCCTGCCATGCAAGCCACAGTGCAAATTCTTTAGGAGAGAAACGATGCTCTGTGCCACACAAGCGGCAACCTGCAGTCTTAGACCGGAGTCACCTATCATCACCTGCATTTATTGCCTTTACCAGAGAGCCTTTGGAATGAAATTTTCTATGTGAAATTAAAAACGGAGGGATTTTTTTGCCTGAACACCTTGTACAACTGGAGGTGCCACAGGATATCCAAGATACCTGGATAGGGCTGTCAGATAAAACCAGGATTAGTAGCAGCTGGAGACCAGGCATGTAAAAATGAGCCCTCTGACACACTTAGTTACCTAAAATGGTTAGTAGCTGAATCCTGAATCTCTTCAAAACAAAGTTGCCCAATACTTAGCTATTCTGAAAGCAGCGACAAAAGTGCTTGAGTGGCTTGCGAGGGCCTCTCTGTTTGGTGGCTGCTGAAAAACAGTGAGCTAGAACTTCAGTTAGCTAGCTAATATAGAGGAGACAAGCATATGATAAACTTAAATTTCCGATATAAATGTGTACTATTATTTGAACAGCATATTCTAACACTGTGGAAGAGCCATCATCCTGACAAAAATGTATCTGACAGTTTCCTCTATTTAATGATAGATAATGCTGTAAATATGTTTTCCTGTATCAAAGAGAACACATCATTTGCTTTGCTTTGTAGCATTATGAATGGCATTTAGTTTAAAGTTTTCTGTCTTTTGTAGCATTCTCAAGTGATTTAATTTTCTCATTTTGCAGTGAGAGATGCTATCATGACAGAGAAATTTATATACTTAAAATGGCAGATTTCTTCTCGTTTTGAGGTCTCAACAGGGATTTTGGAAGATTTCTGTTGAAATATTCTGTTTCATGTAAAATACCATCATTTGTAATCACCATGCTTGAGTTAAGTAATGTAATCAGAAGCAAAGTTCATTCACTGTATATTTTATTTACATGATGTGAATGGAGAAATTAGTAATGTTGTGAGCCATGTCATAGAAGTGACTCGCTGCAGAGCCATGAATAAGGCACTGAAATGGCATGGAAAGGTTCTAACCAACTTAGGATCATCAGCCTGTTCTTGGACCTGCTTTCATCCTTTCCCGACTCTTTTCCTGCAGCATCAGATACTCTCCTTCCCTGGTGTCAGTCTTGGAAAGCTGTTCTTGAAAATACGAACTTTTGACAAAAATAGATTTTGTTGTTGTTAAACATAGGAGTCAGCAGGATAGGTGCTTTTTCTTTTAGTCTTAGTTCTCATTAAATGGAGCTTTTATGCTGCTACTTTCTCCAAACCAATTTTTTTTATCCAAAAAGCGGCCAAAGTCATGGTAGCGGGGGGTGTGTGTGTATCTATATGTCAATATTCCCCTAAGTTTAGTGGAGCAGTTATACATTGATATACATTGTAAAATGGACAGCAGAAGTAAGGCTACAGCATATGTAGGACATGTTTTTGGTAAGTATGAGATATTCTTTAGTGTAAAGAGTGATGAAGGAAAACAATGCTTTTGTTGATGGATAACTTCCTACACTCTGGGAGGAATTTCTAACAATAGCTGAGTACCTGAATGGCCCTTTGCTGTGCTTGAAAATACAAACATATGCATGTCATAAACCCTGTTTGTCTACTATTGAATATAATTTCTGTGATTGATTATGACAATTTGTAGATTGAGGAAAAAGCAATACTGTGAACTAAATACTTTGAATACATGCAGAAATAAAAATAGAAGGCTGTTGTATTTTAAGGTATTTTAGCTGTCCTTTTCAGTAAAGCCTGATGTTTCAAGAGGCTCTGCTATTCTGTAGAGGCCTCAAATGCGTGTTGGTCTTTCTGTTCATTTCAACATCCAACAGGAAGAATATTACCTAATGATTAACCAGTGATACTTATTCTTCTGTCTAAAAGGAAATATTAAATGTGATAAAGTTTTGTATTAATTTAGGACATTAATGGTTTTTAAATTTTATTAAATAACATTTTAAGAGTAAAGAATATTTTTTGAGCATAAATGTCCTTGTTTATTTTATGAAATGTTAAATATCTATAGCACTCTGAAAAAAATCACATTTCTTATTAAGATATGCTGAGTGAGTGTCTCTGTTCCCAAGCAACGCCCTTCCCTGGCGCTTGCACTACTTCAGTCTGTTTCTAAGAGACAGTCATGCACATCCTGATAACAAGTACACGTGTGACAAAATGTTTTCACTAGTGTACTCACAGAATTTCATGTGTTTGATGTGATATGAAACAGCACTTTTCATTAAGTATGTGATGCTTTCCTTTGCCCTTAATGTCCTTTGCAAAGGAGGTCCACCTGCAGGTAAGCTGCTATTATGTATACATACACTATTACATAGAGTGTATTAATTTTCCTTCCTTCCTCCACATAGCATCCATTGTGTGCATCCTTTTGTCCTTCTAATTCTGTTTGCATCAATAACGTATGTCCAAATTATTCAGTCAGGCCTTCGTATATAGACCGTTACATCCCCTTAAAGGTCTACAGAGTCTCAGAGGGCTTATCTGTGCTGTGTTCAGTTGAAGGATTAATAAGGATTAATGAATAACACTTAATACTGCTGCAGTATGCCATGCTATGTTCTACTTAAGCTGAAATGAGGAAATCCTGAAACATATCATATTGGATTGTTGCATTTTTGTTTAGTATTTTTATACTAAGTAATCATGATGAAAAGCTATAGCTCACCACAGTTCTCATATGGATGCCTAAAGCCCCAAAAGCAGCCTTTGTTTTTTGATCAGCACAACGCTGTAGTTTGTCTGCCGCATGAGAAGACGTGCCCTACATCAATGACATGATCCTTTAGAACAATAACCTGCAACCCTTTAAGCACCTGCATCATCTCATGAATTTCAGTCATTGTCTGAAATACAGAAACATGTTTGAAACATGTTGACTCATGAAAACACTCAAAGTGTTTTCAACACTTTGAAAATGTGTGCGAATAGAAAGTACAACTTTTGAACGATGTTTTTCAGTAATGACATCTGCATATATGTGCGGTTTTCTGGGGCTACTGGACACATGATTTCAAGTTCACCAGTCTGAATTTGAAGGATTTGGGATATGAACATAGAAGTCATTCGTGTTCAGAGGTAATGAACACTAGCTCAGGTTTGCAAACAGAAAATATATTCTTCCATGTAGAGCAGGAGAGTCAAGGCTTATAGTGACTGCCACTGTGTTCCTTATGAAAGTGATGGTTTTTAACATACTCGTAGCTTTACCACTTGAGTAGTGCAGAAGAAATACTTCCTTAGTTGTAATCAGAAAGCTCCGTAATCAGAAAAGACTAAGCTTAGAAGATAAGAAAACATAAGTGAGCCTAGTTGAAAACAGACTTATCTCTTAAAGCAAAACTGAAAGCATACAAACAGAGATGTTGGCTCAAAAGATCCATGAAAATAGTGCTTAGTATACCCCACCTCCCTCGAGCAGGAAGAATTGTCCTGAGAAAGTGAAAGATATTTTGCTAAGCTCTCGTCTTCAGGTGTTCAGAGTGAGTATTTTTTGCTCTGCTTCTTGTGGCAGTGTTGCCTGTTATATAAGTTAAAGATCAAATTCAAATAATATTACACCTTGCTAGAAGATAAAGATAAATATGGACCAGAAAGCATAGTAGTGGTGACAGAACTAAATCTGAATAGCCTGGGGATAGAGATGGGCTTTGCAGCTGCTATGTGGAGCAGCAGAGGCTGAGGATAAGATAGCTCGCTAAGGGAGAAAGTAGCCCTTAAATGTTACCTCTGAGTTTATGCAAAGTTAGCTAAACCAAAATCATTGTAACCCATCATTATAGTGAAAAATGAAAAGCCTTTTGGGATTGAACACAAAAATAAAATTAATGCAAAATTCTTGTCTCTCTTTTTTTTTTTTGCTTTCTTTCTTTCCCTTTCCAGTAGCTGGCGTCCCAGCTGTGCTATTAGCCCACCTCTCTCAGCTGGCTGTGCATAATGTTTGTCTTAATTCTGAATGCCCAAGTGTTTGCTGTTTCGCAGCTAAAGTGCACACTGCAGCACTGACTTCTCATGACCATCAATACACTCGAACATCCTGTTACACTTAAAGCACAGGGTGTCACCACCAAGGCTTCAGAGGGCCGCAGTTCATCTCTTGAGCTCTATCTGTACAAGCTGTTCCGTGTTTTTGCTGTCTATGATAACAGATTTTGAAGGACAATTTTCAGGAATGCATAATGCCTGCTTTTTCTCCCTTAGATACTAGTGACCTTTATTTGTAATGTATTTCTTTCATCCTGTTGATATTTAATTACAAATCTGAATCCCTTGTGGGTGTCATACTATAGAGCAAAATTTTAGTTACTGGTGTTGACGGTATTAAGGAATAGCTAGATTGGAAGTGCAGTCAAGGGATTTGAGCTCCTTTTTTCTCCATTATTCTGCTTTCCTTTCTTTGAAAATTATAATGATAATTTTTCTTTATTTTCCAATTCATTCTGTAAAATAAAAAACAGAAATAGAATGAAGAAAGAGATTCATCCAATGCTTTCTCAGTTTTGGTTAGTCATGCTTTATACTGGTATTTCTGTGTCAAGGCTTTGTTTGAGTGTTAAGATGGAAAGGGACTGATTTTATTTTGTGCGTGGGTGGTGGTTTTAAATTTGCCGAATCTGAACCTTGTAGCGTGTGGTCCTCAACTCCTCTGTAGACCTAATTACTATTTGACAGTCATTCATGGCAGGCAGGGTTCCTGGATCCATCCGGCAGTGTGAAACGCCGGCTGTTGTTGTTGATTCACTGCCTTCTTACAAGTGTGGGGCGTTGAGAGAGAAGAGAAGGGGATGGAAATGGTTGTTTTTCTTTTGTTTTAACATGAGTACTGTATTATTTGGCTTCTTAGGAGTAAGTACTGGATGCTTTTTTTTTTTTTGATTTGAAGAGTCCTTTTGAAGAAAAAAAAATTACGGAATTTAGTCAAACATGACTAAGCCATTATTTACAAGTAAATAGTGGTACAGAGATATTTAAAGACACTTTTAATGTACGACATGAAAATTAGGTCTACAACTAAGGAAGAACTGAGTAAGGAGATAGGAATACCAGTGACACAAATAGATGTATTTGCGCATACTGCTTCATATCGGTTTGTAAAAATGGGAATATCGGCAACTACTGTCTCTAACATCTTACTTGACACTTTTCCATGACACAGTAGAAAGAATCTCTGCTCTCACAAACTTGGAGAGCCAAAGAGCAGGTGAAAATTGATAATAGACTTATTTTGCATCAGAAATCAATCTCTTGTGTTTATGTGAAAGTGTGAAATAAAAGGTTTCAAATGTACCTATGTGACTTAGCAACACAAATGTCTGACTTTCAGAAGTAAATAATCATTTAAGTTTTCATTTTGTGTAAGCTTAATCATAAACATTAAACATGAATATGTAATTTTGTGATTTAGAGGAAGAAGAACTATAGCACAGTTCTATTGTCTTGTCAGAAGAACCCCTTATATTCTTCCTTTACACTCTGGTTTGTATGTGCTTCTAACTTTGGGATTTATCTCCTTGATTTAATTTTTGACAAAAATATGATATAAATAAAAGACCAGCTAAGGTAACTTCTTCAGTGTTACGCTATTTTATCTCTGTCACTTAAAATAGCTTCAGACTACACATTAAATGCTTCCTTTGATGAGATCTTCTTTTCTGTAAAAAGGCATAATGGTTCCAGCTAACTTCTATTCATGTTTTGCTGGGTTGAGTATTCACTGCTTGCAAAAGAAAATGAATTTCCAGCTATCTTTCTGCATTTAAAGTCTATTTATGTTTACTTTTTTTTTCCCCTTGTGGGATTCATTGGTACGGTTTCTGGGTTGTTTTCACCTTTTGTCTTCTTCCCCACATTGTTTCACAGACTCACATTTATCTAGTAAAGTCTAAACATGATACAGGCTTTGATCTGCATAAAACAAATGCTTCATTTTGCCAACTGAATTTCTTTAAAGCTACGTTGTTAAGAGCACGCCCATTTATGTTGCTCACATAACGGTCAGTAAATTAGAAACTCTGTGTGAAGCAAATAATGGTGTATGCTTGGGAGCAGGGCAGTGGACATGCAAGAGAGCTGCTGCTTAAAAGAGCTGAGTGGACCAGCGCAGTGGTAAATGGATGCCACTTCTCAGAAATGCGGGAACTGATCCTGCTGCAAAATTTGAACTTTTCCTTTGTGTCAGCCTGTCAGGTGTGGATCTGAATGTGCAGCAGGGAGAGGAGATGAGTCTTGTTCTGTGGCTCCCCTCCTGTATTTTAGATTTGTGCAGGTATCATCACTGGCCCTTTCCATTTTCCTTAGGGCAGAGGGCAACAAATAAAAAATAAATGGAGGGAGGGATTACTCTCCTGGTTTTTAAAGATGTTTTTCCTCTCTCAGGTTCACAAAGTTTCCTGTTGTTTCTGTGTTCTGTGTCACTTCAAAATGCACCATGCCACAGTTGTCCCAGTAATATTGTGTGCACTGTACTATTTCATACACTAAGTGCTGAATAATAACAGAAAGAGCTTTAGGTTTCCAAAGTGTATCAGCTCTCTATTAACAGCTTGAGAGACTTTTATAATTATAGATAACATATTAACTGTATGCGTAAAGACTGACCTCTGAACTTTTTCTTCCCAAAGACAATGAATCTGTCTCTTCCTCTTAATGAAAGCTGCTATGCAAAATGAGAAATCAGACACGTTAATCTAAAAGGCATGTGATATATCTGTGAAGAGAGGTCTATTTCACACTTAATTCGCTACTAATATGAATGAGAAGTGCACACAGCTGTTTTCTTGGCATTATTTGAAAAACAGCTAACCACACTTAGATATATATACTGAGTCAGGAAAAAAAAAAATGCGATTTATAAGGTAAAGCTAAAAAAGGCAAAACGTAGGGGTTTCTTGGGGAGTTAACAGTTAGCCTGCTTGCTTGGACGGAATGGCTCTCTGGGCCCTAAGTAAACGTGGAGTGTCATTTGAGAAGGGAGGACTGTTGGGAATACCAGAAGGGCAGAACGTTTTTTTGAATTCTAAACTAACGTTTTAAGCCTTGCTTTTGCCTTTACATTGGCATGGCTTAGTTTGTTGGTTTGCTGAGTAAAGGCAAGAAACCTACCCGTGATCTCCTTCTACTGTCTTACGTTATGGAGGAAATAGCTGCTTGGCATAAGGCAGTTGGACAAACCGTAGGGAGATTTTTTTTTTTTTTAAAGCATTAGGCATGGTTCATTATGAATTCCAACTGTGTCCAACTGTGCAGATCAAATTCCTATTTGAATTCATTGAGTTTCCCTTTTATTTCATTAGGATTTAGCTTGAATCCTAGGTGGAAAGGATGTTTCAAGTTGACAGCTGTGTTTAATAGCTTTCTTATTCAAACTTTGCAACTGATGACCCTCACCAGTACTTAAAAAGTGCCTGGATACCTGTTTGGACAGACTTAGATCTGTTGTGACAGTGTGGACGTGGTATATGCTGTGTAATGGTTGGCAACTCAGAAGCTTTCGAAGAAGTGGCTATTGGAGTAGCTTGTACTTGAGAAAACATTACAACTTCCATGAAAGTTGTTTTTGTGTTAACTGTTTCACAGTTTATATAGCAAGTGAGTGCTGTGTAGGTTGTTGTTTTTTTTTTTTTTCTAGGGGGTAGGGTTTTTTGGTATTATGGGAACACACCTGTTGATCTTGTAGCTCTGTAGGATAGCAGGCAATCACAGGACAGTGTGTCTAATGGAATTAAATTTTTGACTCTTTCTCACTTACACAGTTATCATTAGATGTGCATTATGAGAAATTGCACTGCAGTACAGCTCTCATGAAAATTCATATATCTGGCAAGTGATTCACAGATAGCTATAAGCATAAGTGATTTGAAAACAGCAGGCAAACTTCCCTTACAGCAATTTGCCAACCAAATTTGTTGAGAATAAACTCCTATTAGAATTGTTTAAAGATGCTGAGAATTTCTGAAGAATTTTCATGATGTGGTTTTTAAGTCACGATTAATAACACTGCAGTATTAAAGTGTGCAAAATTCCTCGTACAACTAGGCAAGGCACTCATTAGTAAATAACAACAAGAAAAGAAATATGAATGTATCCTTTCTCATGACGTTTCCACTTTGGATAGAACCCAAGTGACTATAATACTGATGCAAGTGATTTTAGCTTTGCCAGGTGAAAAAAATAGGCTTGAAATCAGATTAAGTATTTATTTGTCCTGAGACAAAAAATGTCCCTTAATTTTGAACAAACATTTGTCAATGATTGATGCAACCTCAAATGAGTCCTCCAAGGTGCATTTCTCCACATGAGATGCAAAGAGACCAACCTCTAACTGGTTTTCTTTATCTAAATACGGAATGAACTGTGTTCTGTTTGTGATGCTAATGCAGACCTGGTTTTGAGCCAACACTTAAGTATAGTTAAATGCTGAAGGGTCAAAGCAACACCTTCCACATATCAAGGTCTCCTAGTTAATTTTTGTTGTAAATGGAAAAAGAAACGTCTGCCTGTCTGATGAAAATCACAGGAAAATTGCAAATAACTAGCCTAAAGCAAATTAAACTTACTGGATGAGTTGCTGAAGAAATAGGATTGTAATAAAAATGACAATGAATCTTATGTTAAATGAAAGTATCAACAGATTATTAATGCTTTTTTAGAATGGAAATACCAGCATGAATCAAAGCATTTAACTAAATAATTCAGTTAATTAGTTATTTCTGTCACTGATGTCAAACATACGAACAGATTACCTGTTTTGCATTTAATATATTGTGACATGTCTTTTGGGGAAAAAAAAATAAAACTGAGTCCTCACTTGCTTTCAAGATGTTGAATATGATGCAAATACAGCAATGTGTATGTTTTAATGACTTGTACACAGCAGTAAAGGTGTCAAACCTCACAAACCTAACAACAAAACATGTCTCCACAATGAAGAGAGAATTCAGTCTCTGGTTCCAGATGAGATTTTTAGCTCTGGGTGAAGGAACATAAAGTTTGAATGACAAATCAAAGAAAGCAATGTTAAAAACAAAAGAGGAAGTCATAGGTATGCAGGTAGGCTACAGAGAAAAGCCACATTCTAATGAAACAAAACATGTACGATTGAAGAGGGCAGATAAAGGAAGATTAGAGCAGAAGAGGGGAGCAGGTTGAATACAATGAGTTATGTGAGACCTAGAGGAAAGAGATCAGAGAGGACATTAAAAAATATAGTGCCAACATCATATGGGGTACTCTCAAATGAAAGAACTACAAGAGGATAAGAACCTTTTGATGTGGAGGTACTAGCAGATGTTCTTTGTGAAAGACAATGATTACACAGTGTGCAAAGAGAGATCGAAATGGAGCCCCACAGAGTGCTGGAGGATGTCACCAGTGACTTTATACATGTAGCACTAATAATACTCAGTGCAAGCATCATAGACATGGTTTCGTTAGAAATAGGAGACAGGAGGAGTAGCTTCCTTTTTTCTTCTCCTCTCCCTGTTTCCTCTTGCCGCTGTATAGGGTATGAGAAGAAACAGAGTTAAGTCATCCCATACCACAAAAGCGCTTAAAAATGCCTCGGAGTAACGCAAAGGACTGGCAAGCCACAATCCTCAACATACATCAGAATTTCTTAGAGGTTGTAAGATAGGTCGCTTTGAAAGGAGCTGTGTTGCAAGAGCAAAGTAAGTTTCACAGGAAGGGCAGTTCTTGTGTCTGACAGCTTCACAGCTTCATTGAGGACATTTTCAAAGCAAATAAGAGGAACGTAATTTTATGTGTTGAATTGCAGGTGTAAGATGTATTATAAAGGGCTTTTTATCGATATCTCCTAGTACAGTAGAGAACAGTAAATAGCTGCTCTGCCTTTGGCATTTATGACTCGGTATAGCCAGGCAAGCGCTCTATGTTCTACAACGTGATTACTGGGTGCAGTTGCAAGGAGGAAAAGAATCAATGACTAAGCTTAAAAAAATAAAGTATTTGAAAGGCAGCTACCATCTGGCACCCAGTTATCAGAGTACTGCTTAGAATATAGTATTTTTCCTGACTTTTTCAAACCTTCTTTATGAGAGCAGCAAGCTAGAAAATCTATGAAAATAGATCTGATATTTGGAAGTAAACTTGAATTGTTACATATTCAAACTTTTCTTAAGTTAAATTTTTCTTGGCTTCATTGCCACCGTGTTCTATAGTTAGTCTCAATTTCTGGAACTGATGCTTTATCTTATGGTCTCTCTCTTGGTGAAAAAGTTTGCATGTCTTAAGTTTTTTTTAATTGGCATTTGTGTGAGTTTATGTATGAGAAAGGAAGAGGCCTCCTTTGAATTTACAATTATTGTTAGTTAATTAGAAATGAAGCATTGTGCACTGTAAAATCCCCATTGGACTTTGAGTAAACCTCTTTGAACATGGGGAACTTAATGTGCAAATGGTGGTGAAATGGTTTTCAGTCAAGGAAAGAGTACTTCAGCTCCTCAAGGGAAAGATTCCCTTCATCTTGCCTAGTAGGTGACGCCAGGCTGACGTGTATAGATTGTGATTCAATTCTGTCTTCACTTGCTCTAAAACAATCTGATCAAGGAAAGTGTTTTTCAATACTGGCTGTAGGATTGTTATGCGCAGTGCACTAAGCTAAGCAATCACGTAGTTAGTCATGTGTTGGCAGAGGGCAATTCTGTTATATTTCACTATTGATCATTAAATCACTCTCAGCACTGACTGCCTTCCAGTAATATAGCCGATAGCCTGACTGATACGTGCCACGTGTGGTTCGTGCTCTTTCTTCCATCATCCCGAGGTGAGAACCGCATTTAGTTTGTCTTGTCATAGGTATAAAGCATCTTTCCATCCATCTATCTCAAAAGATTTTGGAGGTGTCATAATACTATTCACCCTTTATGGGGGTGGGGGGAAGGAGGCAGTGAGGTCATGTGACTTGTCTAATTCTGCAGTTAGCAGCTCAGCGGCAATTTTGAGGTGAGAACAGGTTAATTCAGCAGCCTTCCGCTCTAGCCACTGACTGATGACATTTGTATATCTCTGTGACTCTGGCTGCCCTTGCAAAGTGACTTCCAGAGGATGTCTTACACTGGTGCTTTCAATGCTGCAGTGTTGTTGCAGTGTGTTGTGGTTTTGGCCGGATTGGCCAATCAGAATGACAGATGGCCCTCCCCACACCCCCTCCAAAGAGAATATAAAGACTTGGAAATTTCTGAGATACAGGAATTATCTTTGTGAAAGATAATGATGAGGTTTACCATTCACATGCCATCCAAGTGTGATCACAACAACTACAGTAAAAGCATGTGAAGTAAACACAGATGTATGTGCTGAACATTTTCTTGCTATCCAAGCTATGGAAGTACCTCTTCCTTTAAAATAATAAAAAACTTAAATAGAATCAGGGATAGGCAAAAGATAGTTCTCCTTCAAAGTAGACTTAAAGGTATGTAAGCAGAAGTACTTCTTATCTTGAAGTGTTTTCTAGATATGTTCACAGCAGAATGAATGGAGGAAAGCTGCGGCTATGTGTTGAAGATGTTAAATCCTGATGAAGATGAAAAGTTACTTAAAGCTTTATTTCAGTTTAAGATAAATATGTACGTAGAGAGAACGTGTACGTGGGAATGTGAGAGAGAGGTTTTTGTTGAGGCATGTAAAGTACATGTCTAGATTTATTTACAAAATTCCAAGAACAAAAGGCTGAGACTTCAGCATTTGGACAATAGTGGTTCTCTTTACATTTGTTATATTATTGTTTTCTGGACAGTCTAAAGCGATAAGAGATTGTGGGATTTTTATCAAAATACTACACTTTAATTTTGTAGGCATCCATGTGAAGGGTTTTTTTTAATACCTTGGTACCTCAAAGGAATCTTTATTCTGAATTTGGGGCATTACTGGGTCGTTTGTACTATGCAAACAATTGGGAAAGTAGTCTAGTGGCAGTCAAATTATTCCATTTCTCTTCCTGAATAAGACACACCGTTTTAAGGGATTTTGCTACTGGAAAGTTGGGAAGAGGTAAGGCACAAGTGATAACAGTGACACAATACTGAATATTAACAGATTTCTTCTCTGAACACTGTAACTAACTTAACAGGTACACAATTAAAGAAAAGCACTTGAATTTCTGACTAATTGTATGAGCCAGAAGCACTTTTAAAAAGGTGCGAATCTTAAGCTCAGTTTACAAAACCTGTTGCTCTGAGCTAATAAGTATGGAGCTCCTGTTGTTGTGAAAAAGAAAATTGAGCAAAACCAACATCACTATAGTCAACTTCTTGTATATGGCCGGCTTAAGTGGTGATGGAGCTTCCCCTTCTGTCACTGCTCCTCCAAGTAGCTTTACTTATAATGTTTATTCAGAATCTGTCATTACATTGATGTATATGTTTATAAGAACATTCATTCTGAACTGGCAAATATACCTCACGTAGAGGAGAGGAAGGTTGCAATTAAACTTATTAAATTAAGTCTTTGTGTATAAGTTTGATAAACCCATTATATAGTCTGAAATGTCTGGAGGCATAGAAGGTCTCCATCATGTAATTTAGTATAGGTGTGTAACTCAGTATGGGATTGGCTCCTTGTTCATATAGGGTTCATTTTGTGTCTGGCAAAGTAACTTTTCATGTGAGATTTCTGGTTTTTTACTGCTTTTGAGCAGATTTGGAGTTCTGTAGTGCAACAGCAGGCTCTTCTGTGGAATATACTTCAGCAGTTTGGAATAATCACAGGAAAAGAGAAGTAGTTGTGTAAGCAAAGGAATTTCTGAGCATCAACAAATTTGGTGGGAATTGATGAACAATTTGCTTATTTTCTCAGACTTACTGTATTATCTACTTGGAAAATAATCGAGTTTCTACCCCTCTTTCCTTGAATGTTTCAGACAGTTCAGCTAAGTTGTTTATACTCATTTAAATTTTATGTGTCAGGTCGCATGTCATAAAATGTAATAAAATTTAACATAAGTGACAGAAAACACCACATGGTGCTTAAAATTTAAAACATAATACATTCATGTTAGTATCTGATACTTACAATCAATTTTGATACTGCAGTAATTTGGAAATGGAGATGTGAAGGAGGGAGATAATTATGAAATATCATTAATGTCATGTGGGTTTACTCAGTTTGTTCCCAATAGTTATAGTCTCTTATAAGTACAAGAAGTTATTATAGCATCGTGTAATTACTACAACTTACTGTTTTCTTACTAATATTCATTTGCCATGTGATAGTTATATTAACGTTGTAAGTTTAATAAAAAATGGATAAATTGTTGGAACTCAAAACTGTACTGAAATATTTATTTGGCTTTTACCGTATCTGTGTTCTGAAACAATACCTTGCGACCTGTAAATGTGAAGTTTGCAAATAATCCAATTAGGGAAATATGACTGGATATGCGATTGTGGTGGAGATATGGGTGCCAGGGGACAGTGGTCTTTTCCTCAAAATTACTGGCGGCTTGTGGCCTGGGTGAGCATACGATCTGCTGGATCAAGCACTGGCTGGATGGACTGTCCCAAAGAGTGGTGGTCAATGGAGTTAAATCCAGCTGGTGGCCGGTCACAAGTGGTGTCCCTCAGGGCTCGTATTGGGACCCTTTCTGTTTAACATCTTTATTGATGACCTTGATAAGGACACAGAGTGTATCATCAGTAAGTTTGCAGATGACACCAAGTTAGGCCGGAGTGTTGATCTGCACGAGGATAGGGAGGCTCTGCAGAGAGACTTGGATAGATTGGATCCATGGGCCAACACTAACGGTATGAGCTTCAACAAGGCCAAGTGCCGGGTCCTGCACTTGGGCCACAACAACCCCATGCAGTGCTACAGGCTTGGGGAAGTGTGGCTGGAGAGCTGCCTGGCAGAAAAGGACCTGGGGGTTCTAATTGGCAAGCGGCTGAACATGAGCCAGCAGTGTGCCCAGGTGGCCAAGAAAGCCAATGCCATTGTGGCTTGTATTAGAAATAGTGTGACCAGCAGAAGGAGGGAGGCGATTGCCCCCCTGTACTCAGCACTGGTGAGGCCACACCTTGCGTATTGTGTCCAGTTCTGGGCACCTCAATACGAGAGAGATCTCGAGGTGCTGGAGCGAGCGCAGAGGAGGGCAACGAAGCTGGTGAAGGGCCTGGAGAATAAATCTTATGAGGAGCGATTGAAGGAGCTGGGGCGGTTTAGTTTGAGGAAGAGGAGGCTGAGGGGAGACCTCATAGCTCTCTACAACTACTTGAAAGGACATTGTAGAGAGGCTGGTGCTGGTCTCTTCCCCCAGGTAATTAGCGATAGAACAAGAGGGAATGGGTTCAAGCTGCAGCAGGGGAGGTTTAGGCTGGACATGAGGAAAAAATTCTTCACAGAAAGAGTGGTCAGACACTGGAACAGGCTGCCCAGGGAGGTGGTGGAGTCACCATCCCTGTTATGTGTTTAGGAGTAGTTTAGATGTGGTGTTAGGGGATATGGTGTAGGGGAGAACTTTGTAGAGTGGGGTTGATGTTTGGACTCAATGTTCCCAAGGGTCTTTTCCAACCTAAATGATTCTCTGTGATACATAGCAATTAATTACGGGGAGTACTACAACCTTACTGCTACTGTGGGTATTTTACTGTAGAAGGAAGAAGGGTAACCAGATGCGTCAATATTTCACACGAGTTGAGCTGGATTATACACACTCAAGAAGCAAGTGTAAGAACTGCCATGAAGAAGAGATCTAAGATTCCTCTTGTGGAAACTATCAAGGCAATTAATTAGTGAGGCTGTGTTTGTCTTGTCATCAAACATGTGATGTGTTTGGCAGCTCAAGTATGTGCTAGAGGCCTAGATGATGATCATATTCTAGACATCTGTATGCTGATAGACTTTCCCCAATGGACATGTCTCTAGGCTTTTTCTATATGCCTCATTTACTTTAATTACCCTTTTAATGTCACCTACCCATAACTAAGACAAAGTATCTTTTTATCGTCTCTCTTAATTCAGAAAATACATGGTATTTTTTGCATAGGACTGAATTCAAAGAAGTGGACTAGCTCAAAGTTAAAAAAGGGGCAGGAATAAAATGCTTTTTTAAATCAAAAAAATACCATCAGTGATCATTTAAAAGAATAACAAGACTCTCAAATCTTTACAGAAAGAGGAAAATAAGAGAAATCAAAGCAGTGTGATGATCAAGTTCTTAGAGTTTTGTCTCTTTCACTGTACTTTTTCTTTTATTCTTCAGTACTCTGGTGGGCTTGCAGTGGTTTTCAGTTTAACAGATTTCAGTGGTTCTTCTATTCCTATTCTGGAGTTCTCTCTTCCCTGTTCTTATAGTAAGGTCCCTTATCAACCTGATCATTCATTACTATTCTGTTCTGGTAAGAATATCTTAAAAGCACTGATAAAACTTAATTTTCAAGATGAACAGTTTAGGTCAAGGTGACCTAAGCTACCTATCACGATTGTAGAATGGTAGTTCTGCATTTCTAAGACACGGAGAATATAAAAATTGACAACATAAAAAGTATATGTACTTAGGGAATGAATTTAATGATCTTCCTTCACTGTAGTCAGAAAATACAGTAAGATTTTCCAGTGATTTAGGTTCCCTGAAATCTACTGGTTTTTTTACCAAAATTATTAATCCAGGCCAAAATTCTTTATTATCACTGGTAAATGGCTGCCTCCTGCCTTCTCTCGGCATTTGCTATCACTTAATGCTAATTAATTTATTTATCTGCTGGCATGGATGATAAATTTAAGTTGTCATTAATTGACCAACTTTAGACATAAGGACTAAGTGGATGCAGTGTTCAGAGTACAGTATGTATTATAACAGGAAGTATAAAAACAGTGATTATGTTCATAGAAAATTCTGCCTAAAAGGAAGGGTGTGATAGAAGCGGAGCAAAATAAAATAGTGGAGCTTGGGCATGTTTTAAGGAATCTGTAATAATAACTTCTCCAAGAAGCTGTTGGTTATCAATGGCTATAAAAGGTAACTGCAAGTCATAAGTATGACACATACCTAAAAAAGCTTTCAGCAACAAAAGCTGTTGGTACTAAGCATTGATATAAACCTCATTTAGGACACTATGCTCAGTGTTGATCACTTAAAAAAGAAAAAAAAAAAACCAACCAAACAAAAAAAAAACCCAACAAAAAACAGCCCAAACAAATGAGACAGGGTGCTAACAGTGATTACACCAATAAAAGTCTGAACACTTCATCAGAGAAAAAAGTAGTGAATTGGAAGCTGAAAGATGAATTATGAGTATTCCTTAAAAACCAGATTAATTTAATTTGGTAATAGTATGGTTGAACTAGAAATTAGAAAGCAGTTTTAATCACTGGAAGAAAAGAACTCTGCAACAGCCTTCCAAGCCAAAATTGGAAGAAGAAACCCCAATTGTTTCAGAACAGAACTGGATAATTTTATGTGAGATTGTATGGGATGGTGGGAGTGAACCTGGCTTTAGAAATGCAAGTTTGTGATGCAGTAGCTTTAACGTTCAATACGTATTTTGAAAAGAAATTGCATCTTTGAGGAGAAAAAGAAAAAAATCCTGATCATTGTGCTCCCTTAACTTTATGGAGGGTTTTGGTCTTTTTCTAACCTTTTGAGACTAACTTGAGATAGGTTGAGGGCAGGGTATGATTCTGCTTTTCACCATGGGAAGAAATTTCCCATGCGTGTGGTGGTGATGTTGTTTTCAAATGCCCAAGGATAAACTGTTTACCTGTTAGGAGTGAATTTTCTCTTATGTTAGGTTGACAGGGGCTGCTATTGGGCAGTCTTACAGTAGCTTTTACCTGGGATAATTTGGCCGCTCTGCACATTTAAGGAGCTGGGAGTCTACTTGATTTTCTATAACTCTCTTTCAGCACCACACAGCATTTTTGAGACTTGTGCAGCTCGCAGTCAGAGGCTTTTAGTTTGTTATTCTGACATACCTGGGGCTGCTTTACAGCAAGTGCAGGCAGGGAGCAGGGAACAGGAATGGTTTGAGAACAGTAGGAAAACACTAAGTCCATTTTGTGCAAGCAGCAAACAGCAGTTTTGCCAGTGGTAATATGGTATGGTCAGTCTGGTGTTCCTAATCATGTTTATATTTTGAGAAAGCACAAGAAAAGAATAACAAAGCATGATCAAATTACACAGGGTCAAATGTGAAAGTAGCAAACCAATGGCAGAATAAATCTTACAGAGTCTAAATTTGATTCAAGAAATCATGGTATGTGTCCCAGTGCTTTTCAGCTCAAAGCCCTCAGAATTTACAGTCCCAAGCTTTTTTCTGTGGGTTTTTTTTCTCTGATAAATTAATTAAACAATTAACTTGTGCTTGAAAAGTTTTTGTTCCACAATAACTATTTTATATCGGGTTATCTTTCTGCCTATCTTAGTTACCAGTGTCCTGTTCGGTTTTAGGTTTGGTTTCATGTGAAAATATGTTCGGAAACCATTTGAGCAGCCTGTGTCAAGAAGCAAACTATCTGCTAGTTAGAAAGGGAAATGTGCTTACTATCGATAAGAATAACATGCATGTTTGCCATCACTGGCATCGTGGTGCATAATCCATTCTGCAAATAATCCAGAAGCCAGTCTTTAGAAGGTTTCTTTAATTTTTGTTTTAAACCTAGGCTATGAAAAGCCACAAGGAGGTTCAAGCGCTGTTAGTATCACAAGCTATCACCACCTATACTCAGAGCAGCTTTATTACTGCAGCTGCCTTAAGTCAGAGCTGGCACACAGCTGTCAGTGCAGGATCCCCAGGGCTTCCATAGAAAGTGAAGGGAACGCAGCACCAATGGGAGTCTTTAATAATCCTTGCTGTCAAAAGCTGCCATTTATTAGCGTGGGACTCTGAAGTTTTTCAGACTGAGAAGTTTCCAGAAGATTATTTAAACCACCATTCAATTTCTGAGTAAGGACTTTTTGATGTTATTTTTGTTAGAGAGGTTTATGAACATTGTTAATCTTGATAACTTGTCTTTCACTTTGATTAAATGATGTTTGAATTTCTGTTAGTATGTCTTTCCCAATAGTTATGATCAAGTAGCAGTCTTAAAGGTGTGTTGTGACTCAGTCCAACTAGTTCAGTTTCGGTATAAAAAGCATGAAACTTATTTGGTTATAACAGAATGTTAATTGAATACTAGCTGTGAAAAACTGAATTGCATTGTAGCAAATAGCTGCCAATGAGTGTTAAAAAGCTTGGCAAATAATGCAATTTTTCTTGGAATGCTTTTTGGAAGTTTTAAACCAGTTGTCGTCTCCTGTATTCATATCCCTGTGCAGGTTTTCTGGATGAAATTCATTCCTTTACACAAGAGCACAAGATCCATGCACCGTGCAATTCCTCAAAAGGTTACCTTATTTTGGTACCAGTATCTTTGGGGGAGTCTGTATCTTTCTGTACACAGTAACTAAAATAATACCGTTCCTCTCTTGACTGGCAAGTAGTCACTTGGTAAGTTTATATTGTTTTTAATAAGAAAATGAGATCTGTTCTCCGTATTTGTAACTGAATAGTAAGCAAAAGCGTGTGATTTCCTACAGAGGTGTTTGACAGCACATACTTTTAGAATCAGTGAGTCATTTTGAGGTTGAATCTTGGTGTCAATTTTTAGTATATTTGGTATTTACTCTTCTTAAGGATCTACACTCAAGTTTCAGAGCTTTTATAGTAGTTTCCTAATATGTCAATTAAATAATTTGTAATAAATTTTAGTTTGTTTTATTTTGGTTTGTGGACTTTTTAGGGGGGTTGTGGGGTAGGATCAGCCAGGAACATTTTTATGCATCTCTTGAATTGTTGGATCACGTCACGTTTTACAAGACTTGAAGTATATCCAGTTTTTAACATTGGTTTGTGGAAGAATTTTTAATGACTTTTAATAAAGTCCTAAATGATTTTCTCAGTAAATCTGAAGTACAGAAATCATAGTGAGAAAATAGTACTACTTGTCACCCTGTGTGAGGATCCTGACACAGGATCCTGAGGGTTTTCCTGAAAGAGATGAATCAAACTGAGGCTTCCCTCTTTGTCTTATGTTTCCCTAGAAGAAACATGGATTAGTTCATTTTCCATGTTAAAAAAAAAAAAAAAAAAAGGTGGGGGGGCACAAAATTAAGTTGCAAAAGGTTGTGTAGGAAGTCTGATACAGAGCTGGGAACAGGCCTGTGAAAACTAAGGTACATGACATGCTTAATGCAGTAGCCCACATTGCCTCCTGCAAACTGCTTAAAATCTCTTTACTTAGCTAGACCAGGTGTAAAATCCAGCTAATAAAGCTTAACCACCCTTGTAAAGTGCTTTGAGGTCTACATATGAAAAAGCACTATGTGAATGCAAAGCAAAGACAGACTGTTTTTTTTTCTTCCCTTGAGGGGTAAGTAGGAAGGAAGATCTGAGTAATGTATTTGGGAAATGCTGTGACCCAGGGAGTAGTTATTGACTATGAAGTTGGAAGATGTGTGTCGTGGTTTAGCCTCAGATGGCAACAAAGAACCACGTGCCGCTCGCACGTGCCTTCCTAATACAGGAAGGATCGTAAGAAAAGGCAAGACTCTTGGGTTGGGACAAAGGCAGTTTAACAGAACAGCAAAGGGAACAGGCAAACAACAACAACAACAACAACAACACGGATAGGGGAATATACAAACGCGATTACAGGACCACCGCGCTCGCCGACCGGCCTGACCCGGGACGCCCCAGCCCGCTTTTAAGCAGCAACTTCCTGCCCCCTCCCGCGGCAGCTCAGGGTGGGCGTGGCTCACATGGCATGGAATACCAGGAAAAGTTAACCCTATCCCCACCGGAACCAGGACAATGTGGGTTTTAAACTTGAGTCTGATGCTTTGGAGTGTTTTGTATTGGGAGGAGTACTTAAAGTACCCTTTAGGTGCTACTCCAGGTGGGGTCTCACCAGAGCAGAGTAGAGGGGGAGAATCACCTCCATGACCTGCTGGCCATGCTTCTTCTGATGCTTATGAGTTTGGGCAGCACTACTCATTCCTTATGGAATTTAATACCCTCTGTTACAGGTTTCCAAAGTTTTTCCTTTCTGCAATGCCGAAGAGAAATTGAAATAAAGCCAACTTTTAAAATGGAAAAGCTTTGCTTTCTCAGAAAGCATTGTTTAAAAGCAAATTAATGCTGCTGCCTATCAGTAAGGCCATTTCCTCACCTGTCACATCATGCACAACGTCTGAGCACTTAAAACAAGGAAATTAATAATTAGCATCTCCCGAAATTGTACAATAGGCACACAATGAAGTATTCCTAATAAATAGTAACTATTACTTATTCATCATACACAAGAAAGTTACCTGAAAGAATGCTCTTTATTTTGGGTCAGGTGTCATGTAGTGCATGTGGTAAATGGTATATTATTTAAACTGAAAATATTTTAAAAAATAAATAAATCCCCAAAACGGGTATTGAAAATCTAGATAATCTTAAGGTAAGCTCTTACCTCAAATTTAACAGTACATTTCTTCCACGTTAATGAAAATGTTTCATTTTCTCTCCTTATATTTGTTTATACTCTTCCATTTACTCCATTACGATAAGCACATCTTATGCATGGTCATCAGTATACCAGCTTCAGCTCTCAGCATGTTGCTTAAAGCTGTGAATGGCAGTATGTTAATAAGATTAAAAAAAATGCATTGTCTCATTTATTTCCTTTTACAAATGTGTAAGCAAATTTTATACAGGACCAATGGAAATAGAAGATACAGTATTGATAAGCTTTGAAGAATTTGTGAAGATGTGGCACTTGCAGTATGTGTAGTAACAGAACCTAAAACCCAGGAATCTTATGTTGCAGTTCTTTTTAATTCCAATTTGTGAATGTTAGTCATAGATTTTTGCCTCCTTATTTCTAACTGTATTGGGCTTGCATAAAGAAAGGGCTTGTATGGAAATTTCAGCGACTAAAAGCCCAAGAGAATAATGCTTTTTGCCTACTTTGCAATAGAGAATGCAGTTCATAATATGCATACCTGTTTATGCAGTTACTTGTACACTGATCTCATTGAAAATCTTGATCTGCCTCTAATTTAAATATCAGCAAAGCAGCAATCATATCAGTGAATTCAGTAAAATTTCTTTAACCAGAGTGGAGCACCATAATGTTTTAAAGCTGTGCTAAGCTTTAACTAACATGTGACACTTCAAATAATTTTGAAAGAAGCGTCACTTGTTGCTCATTAGATAAAAGAGATTTAGGCAATCTTACAAAAAGGATTGATTCCTATGTGTCTTCTGTCAAAGATAAGGACTGACCAAGCAAGCATTACAGAAAATGCACATGTAATTTTTTTGTGGGTATCTCTGTATGCATACATGGATAAAAGGCCTCTAGGATAAAAACGTAGCACTACATTTTAAGCAGGTGTTCAGGAAATGTCAGGCTAAGTTTCCAGTTAGTGTGGCTTTAGTGTATATGGAAGGTCATTGAAAATCTGTGCAAAATGTCTCAGTCTTCTATTTTAACTGAGGCATTTAAAGGCAGCTTATACCCGTTTAGCGTTATCACTGACCTCATATTTATAACAAAGTAGGAAAAATAATTTGATTCCTACTTATTAATTCACAGTGGTTCACAGCTCTTATGCTGTATGTCATTGACTGTGGTTTCAATCTCTTACATTAGAAGCTACTATATATGCTTTGCAATGTAAACACTCTTCCAAGCAGTTCAGTTAATGTATCTTCATAGACAATCTCAAATAACTTGTAGGAAGCTCAGGGAATGCTGATAGCATCACAGTTAGCTACCAAACGGTCCAGGATCCCAGTCCTTGGACATCCACAAAGTTGTTCAAATGGTAGATGAAGTTGGCTTGTCAAATACTGGTTTTGTAATGACTAAATAACTTGTAGTCATTCAGGTCCTGTTACTTGGTGAACTGTAGTGCTAGTGAAATAATGAAGAAAATTATGCATTAATTCAGAAAGCGGGCTCTGGCATGGCTGGATGAATGGTACTCTTATGCAGCGGAGTGTTCCCTCTACTGAACGGTTTTAATGCTTCCATTTACTTTAGTTTCCATTTCTCAGGGGGTTTGTTCAATTCTTCTTCAGTGCCTTGTGCCGCTAGTTAAAGTGCGAGCAGACTCTTCCTAGTTAGTGTTCAACAGTTTTCATTCCTTGCATAGATGTCAAAGCAGCGTTTTCTTCCCTTGCTGGCCAGTACCCACTAACATTGGTCTTAGTTTATAAATTCTACTAGTTATTCCTGGGAATTTTGTGTTCATGTCTCCTGTGCCTTTTCTGGCCAGAGAAAACCTCACTGAAAATTTTCCTTTGTACTCGATGTTTGTCTTAGTGTCATGGCTTGACCACAAGTCTGTCTTGCTCAGTTGCTCCATTCGGGATTAGTTTTCTCACTGACATGCCTAAGGAAGTGTCTCTGGGTACTTGTTGCTTTGAGGTTTTTACCAAAAAAAAAAAAAAAAAAAGGCAGGTGCATGATATCTGCTTTAAAGAATCAGTATGAGATCAGTTACACTGTTTTGGAGATAGAAAAACCAAATTAATAAATGAAAATCTTATTGGTTAAATAGCTTAGGGACAGTGGTCTCTTAAGGAATGGGGGTTATATGACAATAACTAGTTTTTACATCTGAGAATTGATCCAGGACTTTGTATATCTCACCCTAAAGAAAATGTGGACTTCTGATCAGGTAACTGACACCACTAGTTTATTAACTACACAGATTACATTTTCACTGACTGTGAAGAGAGCTAGTGACCTCAGGCTCTGATATAGAGCTGGATTGTACACCTAAGATCAATTGGCATGAATGTCTTGCTCCAAAATGTCTCACTGGCTTAAAACTGGCTAGTTTCCTGCCCATCTCTGCCACTTAGGAAGAATTTGATATTCATATGGCATGTCACAGTGTAAACTGAGTTCTGTAATTTAAGCTTGATGCATCTTTAAACAACCCTGTCATTTGAGAGTTATCCTGTGCCTACAGATGGTACTGTAAAGAAACAATGCTGAACATGATTGCGTAGATAGTATCTGCTACTTACTCGGTTTCCTTAATCCTTCCACTCTAATTACGAAATATAATCCTATTTTAATCTTCCGTTCCAGTTTTAGAGACATATTTCTTTGTACAGTCTGTAATATATAAATTAATATTTTATCACTATTAAATGAGATTTGGTCTTTTATCTTAAAAAAGGTAAAATTGGATATAGAATTGCAAACAATATTGGAAACTATTATTCTAATTGTTGCTGAAAATGTGTCACCATTTGCCACTTCTTTTTTTTAAGAGTGAAAACACATGCAAGTAATTGCTCTGCTTTGTGGAACACTGATAGGAGAAAAAGATTGTGCTTGGCAGATATTTTGTGCTATCCATTGCTTTATGTCACAATTTTAAGTCACTGAAAAAGATGATTGTAGCTACTACTGCCCTCGTTAAAGATAAACCCTGTTGCAATAATTTTGCTGTAATACAGTATTGTCAGGAAATGCAATATGCTTTACCTTCATGAGAAAACCTCTCTAATTGGAATCATTGGACCTTGACTTACTTGTCACAGCTATATTCAGGGTGAAGGTGAAATCTTTGAGACGCCTGATCATGAAAATTAGACCGTGGCTTCTCTGAATAAAAATACTATAAGAGGACAGATTCATATGCAAGATCTTTCTGCTTAAATCTGTTTTCTTCTTTTTTTCTTCCCCCCCCCCCCCCCCCCAATATGTGATGAGAACAGTGGGCAACGATGGGGGCGGGGGGGGGGGGAAGAGAGACAGGCTTGATGGCATTTGAACAGTCTGACATGTTACAATTCAGTAATTAAAATACAGAAAAAATTAAAAACTACTCTTGTTTCTTCTGCTGGAAGAGTTAATAAAAATCTCAAACTTGACAACAGGTGGGGGAATTGCAGCTAAAGCCATTGAGCTTAATGAGAATTAGTCATGCATTCTGATTGTTCAGATATTGGGTGAGGGACCTGCAAGGTAAGTGCTTTTCCTAAGCTCCTAAAGTCTGGATAATAAATAGAAACAGCTAATCTTCTAGTGATTACTAGGTACGTATATAGAGAATTCATAACAGAAAAACAAGACAGTTACATTGCAGTGTAACAGAGCCATAGCTGGGGCACCCTCTTCTCTATTTTATATTATTATTGCTATTATTATTATTTAAGAATACTGGGAGCTGGTTGTTAATGTTTTCCTAAAATATAAATGAATAAAAAGATAATTAGCTCAACAGCAAGCGTGTGGGATACACTGTGTTGTATGTAAGAAAGCACAGTTGGTGGAGGTTAGCACACGAAATGGAGGAAGGCACAGAGTTAGCTTTGTGTGCTTCAGAGGTTGGACCATGTGCAAGGTAACGAATGTCATGAAAGATACAAAACCATATACTATGTTGATTTAATAGCACAAACAAATTATGGAACCTGTGGTATACAGGAGATCTACTGAAGATAGTGGAAAACTCCCTGAAATTAGCTGGTCAATTATTTTACATATTGGTGTTCCCAGGAGGGGGAAAAAAAAAAATTGATCTGAAATGATCTTTAGGTTATGGTCTAACTTGGCTTGAATAACTCTCATTGAAAGTTTTCAGAGCACTGATCAGCCAACTTTTTATGTTGGGCTAAGGCTCTTGATTCAAATTTTTAATTCCTGACAGACTTTTCTCAGTAACTTGTGCATATCCAACTCTAAGCATTTTAATATCTTTAATCACTATAACGTAAAACAATAAGAGCATTATTTTATAAGGATATATTTTCTTGGTTTATAGGAGATTCAGGTGACTGGTTAGTGTAAACCTAAATAAAATACTTGCTATGATATAATGGGTTTACATCACATCGTGCTCAGAAGGTTGGTCTTGGAAGACCAGCTCTCAATGAAAGAAGAATGTTATCTCACGTAAAAAGATGCTGTATTATCCACTGCGAGCCTTGTTGTCACTCTTGCTTGCATGTAATGGAGATCACTAGAAAGTGAGCATTGACTCTGAGGTGAGTGGCTCTGAAAGGTCTGGCTTTAAAAGGTTTATTTAGGCTACCAAATTATTATTATTGAGTTAAAGGTTAGTAGTGGATGAGGAAAAAAATTAAATTAAGACTCAGTGCATGACTTCTTACTTGTTGAAAGCATACCTAAAACCTGTGCAGATGCACTATGCAACTCTCATATTCTTCAGCAGAGGTTTTTATGATGGAGCTTGGAGGAAATGGAAAAACATAAAATCAGAAAGAAATTACTAGAGACTAAATAGTTTTTATTGCTAAATCAGCAACACACACAGCTAATGGAAAATATTTTCTACAGACAGATGGGATAGTCAGCTATCCCAGGAGCATAAGTATGAAGTATCTGTTAAGATTCTTTTTTATACATTTGCATATAAATATAAACATCATTAGTAGGGGCTAATTGCCCTGTAGGAACTAAAATGTGAGCATTAGCATCTTCAGGGTTGCTGTTTTTTTTTTTTTTAATTTTTTTTTTTTAAGTATCTCTATCACCCATCATGTTTGGTACTGCATGGCTGCAACAGATAATTACTACCATTAAGAATCTCAATCACAAAATCAAAACCATTTGGAATGGCTTCCAGGGCCACCCAGCACAGTAAGTAACCATAGAAAATTACTATATTAGTTGTTTTGCTCATGCATATTCATAAGGGCACTTGATTTGAGTTTCATAGTAGGGGGCTTGTAAAAGCTCATCCACAGATTAGCCTTTACAGAAGACTGAATATCAACAGTAAGAAGATCTCATACATCATAAAAATCTTCATAAAAAGCAATGTCTAATGCAAAGAATTATGCATTGTGGCTCCTCAGAAGAGAAATAGTACTGTAAAAAAAAAAAAAGGGATTTCAAGTATTCAGCTCTTTCTGTTGTCCTTTTGACAGAAAAGGTCAAGGATTTATGCTGTACAAAGATTGGTTAATATGCCACGTTACTGGTCAAAGAGCGGTTGAGTCATCTGTGGTGAATACCCCTGACTTGTATATAATATTTGGGAGTCTGTAAGATATGTGACAAAGACAATGATATTAGCACGGTGGTATCAGTTAAAAAACCTACTTTTATTTCAAATATTGCTGTGTTAGCTCACATTTGATATGTTTGATTTCAGTCTTAAACTCAGACAAGACCTTGTTGACATTTAAAAAACCCAACCAAACAAACCAAAAGCCCATGTGCATGATGTTCAGCTAATGTTTGTTGTTGCGTAACAAATGTGTTAAATTATGAATTAGAAATAGTACACAGAAGTCTTCTAGAAATCTTTCTGTTTAAGAAAACATCCAAAACCAGTATTATCTAAAAGTTAAGTGCTTATTGTTGAAGTACAACATCTGCATAACATAACGCTTAGCGGACTTTCTCCCTCCTGTGACCTACCCGGTGTGGATGCAGAGGCGTGACCTGGGAGCCGCTGGTTATTGACTGGAGTGGATTTCCAGATACTGCTTTTGCTGTTTTTTATTTGCTTCATCTGCCCATTTTCCAACTCATCTGTCTTTCTCTGCTTCTCTATCTGGTTTCTTATTTTTCTGTTCACTACTCCTGGCAGCTTCTTCCCTGTCAAATGATGAATACTTTCTGATATGTTTTCTTAGAAAATAGCACTGGGTTTGAAGAAGTGGGTGCTTGCCAGGAATATCCTGTTTATCTAACTTTGGCCTGTGTTGTTGTTTTCATACATATCATACTCTTCACGTATAGTTGGTCATCGCCATATGGAGAATTCTTCTCCTACCTTCCAGTGCTGCTTGGCACAGTGGGGCCCTGATTTCAAGAAAGGGGAGTTTTGTGGTTGAAGTACATGTGCCAGGTCAGGGAAAGACTGTCCAGCAATAGCTTTGCTCATCTGTAGTAAAAGTAAGCTCAGTGTCAACTGCAGGAAACTACAGGAGAGTGACACCTGCTGAAAAGCTGGTTGAACCAGCTGTGGGAAGTTACTTAGAAAAATTTAGCTCTCAATTTTTTTGGGCAAAGCTTTCAGCAGCTTTGTAAAGTTTGTGGAGAGTCTCAAGATGACCAAAGCCATATTTTCTGGCATATTTGCTATTCATTGGAAATCTCCTAGCTCTATTTAAAAACTTGCAGTAGCCAATGAGTTAATAGAGATTCACGGAGGAGAAACATCGTTGGATTTGATTTTGCTTCTCCAGCTTCAGTCCCAGCAGTAATAGATTCTCAGGGACATTGCGTTACAAAAGTCTGAAGAGGATAAAAATTGAGCTAGTATGACATAACACAGACTTTTAAACTACTTCTCTTACTTTCCTTAGCTGCTGTTGTCTCACCTTGCATTTATTCATACCATAGATCTTAATGCCAACGAGGGAGGAAAAGATTTTCTACCCCTCTGTAAAGCACCATGCGTTCTTATGTTGCTAAATAAGACATTAGGATATAGCCATATTAATGTCAGCGGCTCTTATTTGATCACCAGTGGGGCTGGGGAGAGGCCCAAGACTAAAGCTCGAAATCTGAGGTGACACAATCGCTACCAACACCTTTTTATACTAAAAGGAGAATCAGTACCATCTCAGCTGGCTATACACCTTGGACTAGATAGACCCATTTGCTCATTGCTTCATTTGCTACCGGAACAAAACTTTGAAGTGGACTGCCTGCATAGGAGGCAAATGTAGTTGCAAAAAATGCCTAGAAACCCGATGAAGGGAGTCCAGCCCAGTAAGACCATATTTCTGTATGAACTAAATGGGGGGGGGGGGGGGGGGCGGGGAGCAAGGAAAAAAAGCAAGATCAGTAGATGTGATGAACTGTTTATGTTAAAGGATATTGTTTTCACAACAACATTAGAAGCCACTCATGAAAACTTCTAGTGGAAATCAGCAGTTTGAACTATAAGTGATATTAAGCTGTGTAGTGACGTCTGTGACTAGTATAGTAGATACTACTTAAGGTGGAGCATAACATGTTTCTAAAAGTGTCTATAAGGTGTATTTCTCTGCACTAGCAAGGGGAGGAGCACATTCCGTTGTCAAGCACTGTGGAAGTATAAAGCTTCTGTCTTCAGTAGAATAGTGTGAGGGGGGAAGTCCTTCAGTCCTATCCACCGCAGTAATTGGAATAAGATATTCCTGGTCTCCTGACAGTTTGAAGTTCAAAGAAATTTCAGCGTTAATTGGATGTGCTTCACCCATTCATATGTTTGAGTATGTGCCAGATGAAATATCTCAGATACAGCTGTATGCATAGTGGATTACAGGCCCTGCTCTTGTGCAGGAGCACCAAGTAACGTGACTTTAAAATAGATATTCCAGCTTATTCATAAAGTTGTGGTATGCCATGGTTAATAAAACCTGCAGTTAATAATTGCAGTGTACGTATTTTTTACTCAAGCTTTTAAATAATTTGTGTCCAAATTGATTCCCTTTGTAAGGATATAATTAATGGATTCTCTGTATAATAAACTCAGCAGACTTCCCTTTTGTGAGCATGTGTGAGAAACCGACTGTTTTACGTGCAGTTGTGCTTGAAACAGGAGTGTCTACTTACAGCTGTTACTAACTATTCCTTTTGGCGAATGTAGTAAAATACAGATTTAAAGGCAATTAAACCCTTCTTTGACCTTAATCCTTATCATTATCTCCACTATTGTTGTTATAAGAAAATAATATTCAAGCACATGGCAGCTGAGTGGGGGAAAATAAAGTAAAGGGAGCATGGAAAAACGAAGATTATAATGTAGTTAGACCACTATCACTAGCCATGGGTTTAAAAAGTATATCTTAAATATGTTAATTATATAATGTAAAAACATTTCAAGACATCCTGCCATTTCAGTATCCTCTAATTGACAGAACATCATCATAGAATAGGAGACAATCAGCAGACTGATGTTCATATTGTCTTAAAATTTGCAGTGCTGCAGTGACTTACGGCCCAGCCATGCGATGCACGGATCTTCAGCTCTATGGAGTTTAAACTAAAATGGAAGGCAGACACATTCAAAAAGCAAAATATGAATGTCAGTTTGGGTTATTTATGTGCAACTTAGAAAGTTGAGATGTGTTTAAGTGTACACATGAAAAGAGTAACAGTTCTCTATCAGTCACTGTTAAATGCGCTGTATGCAGGATCCAGGTTTTCTGAAGATGATCGCTTAGCATAAAGGTTGTAGGTAATAGAACAACTAGTTAAGTTCTTTGTATTTTGAAATTATTGCTTCTAGTCATAGCAAATTGATCAAATTCTTGCCCTACTGGAACTCCAAGTGGATTAGGTGGTCAGAAATGACTTTTTTAAGGTGTTCAAACATTGCATTTTGCAGATGTCAAAGTAACTATTTAGTCTGGAAATTGTTTGCTTGATAAAATGAAATGCGAATGAGAGTTAATAGAGGATAGTCCTAGTGTATGTTTGGGAGGGAAGAGGATATTCCACCTTCTTTTCCTGTTGCCCTCTATGCTCCAGCCTCAGCATGGTCTCTCAGTGGTACCGGAACTCAGCAGAAACGTCACTGTATCGATACTGCACACTAAAATCTAGGCTCAGAGCTTTAATGAAGAAAAGGCTTAGTTATTGCTGGAGAGTTTCCAGAAAGATGTGGTAAATTAATACAGGTATTACAGTTGTGGTCTTCTTGAACTCTTTCTGCATGATCCATATTCTGGATTGCCAGATGTGGTGAAGTTTACCGGAGTATTGTATTTCAAGTATTTCTTCACCAGTCTTCTATGTTGCAAAGGTTTTCAATTTGAGGATTTATTTTAGTTGGTTTCTTTAAGAAGGTTATTAGTTGGTAATAGTCAGACTTGTATCCCTCTATTTAAAAAACAGATGGAGTTTTGGAGGTAGACATCTTTCATTCCATTGACTTCATTGCAAAACTTGAAAATCTCACTGAAATATCTGGTGAAAGGACTATGGAGTCAGTGAGATTGCCATAGTGATATAACAACGGAGCACCTAAATGCTGGTTTGGTTTAGTACCTGTCACAGTAAGTTAATGAGGACTGAACATGAACTAAAACAAAGCAGGAGAAAATAACATTCCCTTTGTAGTCTAAGTGGTATGAATGCTATGAATTCACTAAGTTGCATTCACAGCAGATTGCATGATATTTCCAGGCTGGCTTAGGTTCTGTTATGTGTTCAACAAAATAATTTCTGTTTAGCTGCTCACCACTTCCCTTTGACCACCTTAAAATTACTGTGAAAATTCTAATTCTCTCAATATTCAAAACATGCACTGAATGAAAATTCTGTATCTTGGCAACCAGGAAGGGACAGTTATCCTCTGGAAAAAGTCATCCTATCTGCCAAGATGAATTTATTATCATAATTCTTGCAAAGATATGTGAGTTTATTCCATATTTCTTCTTTGGCTGTCTTTACTGTGTGAGATATCCCAATTCATCGATACTGAAATTGTGCAAGTTATGAAATCTAGCCCTTAAATGAATCTTGGTGAAGTGGGTTTAATTCAGTTCTAAGAAGTTCATGTCTGGTGGTGTAGTACAGCTCCTTATAGCATTTAAGGTTTCTTGTGCTTAGAGAAAAGCAGTTCTCAATTTAAAAAATCTTGAATTAAGATTACTCTGTATTAGAATATGTACAGCTTGCCATTTGTATATTTTTCTATGTCAGGTGCAAAATAAATATTGTGGACATGGAACTACCCCCAGTAATTTGGCAAGAGATTTAATGCAAAGAACCTTCTACTTTCAATAGATAGCTGCTATTGCCTAGGAAAACAGTTAAGTAGCAGTTCCTTTTTCTTTTCTAAGTCTTCAGTCTTATAATTTAAATTACATAAGAAAATATTAGTTCTTTGTATCATTGTTCATTTAAATGCAGGACATGGACTTGAAGCAGAAAAGATAGAGGGATATGTGAAAGCAAGTCTGAACTTCTGAATTACATTACAGAGGTTTAAATTCTTCTTTGAAGGATGAAGACAGAAGCAGACTTAGGTCTGTAAGATTAGCCACAGGAAATAATCAGCTAAATTAATAAGTAATTTGAGAATGAGTGAATGGAATAGTAGAATTTTAAAGACAGGCATTAGCTGGTTAGCCTATGTTACACTTCCTTTAGAAATGGTAATAAAACTTCTTTTTCAGGTCATGCCATAATGTGACCTTCTTATGGTGCTGATTTAAATCTAAGATTAATACACAGGGAACATAGTCCAGTACAAAAGCATGGACTGAATGTGCTTGGCTTTCCCACCCCAAGCTCTGTGTATTTCTTTCCTGGTTTGGGTTAGATTATCACTTATGTGGGAGAAAGCATTAGTGGTAAGATGAGCAGGACAGAAAAACTTGTGATTGTTGTGTTTTATTGTTTCTTTCTACTTAAGGTAATTCTTACTCCGTTTAAGCTATCAAAGGATGTGGCAATTACAGAAGAGTCTGGCCTGAAAGGAAATCTTTTGGATTTCCTCAGATGAGCATTTCTCAGCTTTGAGACAATTTCCACCATTAGAAAAGTAGGAGAAGGAGCTCACGAGCAGAACAGTTGTCATCATGGGGTGATGGGAGTGCTAGAGTGCACTGTCAGCAGCCGGTGCGTAGTGCCAGGCTGCTGATGTACCTCCTGGCAGGGGCCTTGCCCCGGCTCCCACCTTTTCCCAGAAGTAATCACAGCCTCAGCTGCACAAGATGAAAACTGAACTGTGCAAAGAATCTGAACCAAATAAATTGCAAAACATATTCATATGCAAATGAATTTCAATCAATTTCAAAATCAAATTCAATCAAATTACTTCTTTCGGTATTCCATACTTGTCACTTGCTATCTCCCTATGCCTACTGCATTTTACACTCTAAACAGGTGATTATAAACAGGAACAGGGTTTCAGTACGTCACCAAGGCTGGCTGTCAGTAACAAGATGGCTCTTTACCAATTCCTACTCAAACCTTTAAATCAAAATGTATTTTAGATAACTTTTGTGAGTGTTTTCTTTACAGTAAGATTACTGCATTTGAGGAAAAAAAAACAACAAACCACTAATTTTGTGTGAAAAGAAATTGAAATAGTTTTCAAAACCATAAAAGCAAATTTGGAGTTTGAGTAAATATTTCCTGGTACTTGCCTAGGGTACTTTACTTGGTTTTAGTGTTAGTAGTAAATTTCAAAAACCAATGAAGGGAAATTTTCCCAGAGCTTAGGCTTAAAGGCCTGATAATAAATTCTTGTCACTTTAATAATTTTTTTTTATTACCAAGTTCATATAGGTTCATGCTTAAAATTATGCAAAGATATATATAGATACATATATACACATGGTTATTAATTTGGGGGCAGTCAGTTCATAATAACCTGACGTTTAGTATTTTTAAACTTGTGACCATGGTACAAACAGGTTTAATTCTATAAAATGGCTATATTCAAATCAAGATCAGTTATGGAAAAAAAGACAACAACCTGGATGCCATGCACAAGAATAAAGAACGTATTAACAAGGAAAGTCAAATAAAATCTTAATTTGTACGGTTTTTATATATAATTTTAATCAGTCAAAAAAATTCTAACATACTTAAACTGATTAATAGTTTCCTTAGAGGGTGCATTGTCAAATACCTTTTTGCCAGTCAGGAAACTTGGTTGCCTTCTCTATAATTCACTCTGCTTGTAAACCAGGCTAATTACAGTACTCTGTTCAAAATGATAGCACCCTCTAGTGTGAAAGAATGCAGTAAAACCTCTAGTAATATAAATTGCGTTACAATTTTCTGTGAATTATAGCTCTTCTACAGTATTTTTGTTAATATTCTTTAAATACTATCTAAAACAAGCATCCTTTTATTTCTGAAATAATTTTTTGGATACATAAATTGCTTCCTGTAGCTTTGTCAGGAAGTCTTTAGAAAATAATATTGATATTACTTAATATTTACTATTGTAACCGTTTTTTTTATTAGATCTTTGCAAATGAAAATGTGTCACACTGAATCTTGATGCATTTAAATTCCTGTGTGTTTTACTTTTCTTCATTCTTAAAATACATATTTTTAATTACCCAGGAACTAATTGGTAATGTGCAATATCTCTCCAATTGTGATGAGTAGCATGAATTGAAAACAGTGGCTTATTCATTTATTTTATTTATTCTGGGCAGGCTTAATAGTGAATGCAGATATGAGTTTCTTTTATGCTTCTCTTGTAATATAAAAACACCTTTGTAAAAATGAAAATGATGTCCAGAGCGTGGAGTTCAGGTCCTCCAAATCAGTGTCAGAAATACCAAAAAAAAAAAAAAAAATGTTGCTTTTGTCTCCTATAAACTCCCTTGAAAACTCAGCTCTTGTTTACATGTTGGACCCTTGCACAGTGTGAAACGTCACCTGCAATCAGGAATGACAAAACACAAGTATGTATGTCCTTTTAAGTAGTTTTTGTTCTAGTGCACAGGAGTTTCTCTAGATCTTCTGTAATGTTGGCAGTTTCACCACTGAGATGGCTGTCCTAGTTGATGTGAGTCACTATCCTGTCATCAGTGACATAGACAACATTTTCATAATGAGATTTCCAAATATTTCTTCAGTTGTTTGAAAGGAAAAGGAACTCATGCATAAAAATACCAAGAAACTCTAAACTAGGATTGGTGCTCTTCTGCATTCAAGGCAGGATTTTCTCAGTCATTAACTTTCTTTCACAAACGGAATGCAACAAAATAGATGTGCACATATATAAACACATGTGTCTTTGTTCTGTGCTGCTAAAATCTTTTTTTTGTGGCTGGTGCTGCTAGTTATTTCATGATAGTAGGACCTGATACTACAACTTTTATAATATATCTACTTCCAGTTCAGTTCTTATATTAAAGTTTAGCTCTTTGTGTATGTATGACTGAAATGAAAGTTCAAACAAGTGACTCACTGTCACAGAATAGGTTACTGGGTTATTAATATTTTAACATTTTCCTTTGGCAAATATGAAAGCAATTGTAGCTAAGCATAGGACTTAGAAGAAATAAACTGCTTCTTGATGCAAGTAAGGTAATTGTTATCTGATCCAGTAGCATTATTTTGAGAGTTACATATCAAAGGAGGGAATAATATTTCTCATCCTCTAATAGTACCTCTTTCTACATGAGTCACATTTGATAAAACTCTTTGAGAAAAAGATAAAGTTCATCTTATGTGATAATGATTTGCATATTCCTATTATGACAGCTGCATTATTCTGAAAAGTGTGCTGTGCTATTTCTATGGCTTCTGAAAACAAAAACGGTGAATTTCAGACTGTAAAATAAAAAAATCAGAACAAATGTTCTCAGCATGTAATTAGGCCATGCATATCATGAACATTGTTCTTGTGACTGCTTTTATAATTTTTACATAGTTATTTCAGAAAGGTTAAAAATTATGCATGCAGTCTTTATTATATTACACACATAATTTGGAAAAAAGCATTTCTCTGCACTAAAAATAATAAATTAAAGAAATAGATTCATTGTGTCAAGAAAAATGTATTTCTTGAGCCTCAAATAATTTAATTCCTTTTTATTCTGTGCAAAAAGTAATTTTCTCCTAGGGTGAAATTATTGCTTAACTACTGTTATGTATTCACTGGCAGTCATAGCCACTCAGCCAAAGATAGTTCTAAAAAGAAAGTAGAGAAAGCAGATTGAAGTGAAATCCTTAAACTAAATATGAAAAATAGAAGACTTAAGGCTTTATATGTTTCTTTCATAAAGAATCTGTAATGTTCCTGACATTAGAAAACCATTTAAAACAAAACTGCAGTGATGTTATCATTGTCCCATCATGATTACTTTAATGTCTGATCATTTAGATGTTTATTCCTGTGAGTACCTTTACTTGTTTCCAGGATGGGGCACACTTTAAAATAAATAAATAAATTCTTTTGGGCAGGAATGAGAAAATCCCTCTTCAAATATTTTTGCCTATTTCTTATTTTGCTGTTGTTATTGCAACATTAGGCTAATAACAGGAGGATAGACGGGATTGCTAAACTGGTTTTAAGTAGAAACAATTTTCATAGCTGTCATTGTTGACATGCTTGGATAGCAGCATTAGCAGTCGTTATAAGCTTATAATAACCACCGACTCATGCAGCTGAGACTGCTACTAAAAACTGGTCATGAAGATGGCATTTAAGTGGACCACTAAGTATTGTACCAGTCAGGTGCAGAAATGTGAATGGTAGATGGAACTTTCCAACTCACTAACTGCCAGTCTCATTGTATTTCCATTAGGTTGTGTGGTAAAACTGTATTGTATATACTTGCATAGGACCTATGGATTATTACTCAAATACCTGAATTGAGTCCTGGTGCAGGTTATTGGTGTGTCTCTCATTCTCTGCATCAGCACATATGAGATGAGATTTCTTTCCATTGGTATCTGTACAGGCTATTTGAGGATGGGGATCACCAGAGAAACCATTCTCAAGGATCGGTATTTAACATGGGCATTTAAGTAATGCTTATGTGTAATACTGATGGGATCTAGATGCGATATATATATGAGCAGTATCTTTAGTACAGAAACTGTAACTATCCAGGCTAAAAAAAAATAGTTAAAGTCAAATAGAAATAACCAAGATGCTTGTAGGTATCCAAGATAGGAAAGTAGTATACCATGCAGGTGTATGGTATAAAATTTAACACTAATCATATGGCACAAACACAGTGCTGGAATACAGGTAACAAGATACATTTCTCAGAGAAGATAGAAATAAAAGACAAGATGGAGGCATTAAGGGTTTATCAACTTTACACAGTGCCATAACATGCATAAAAAGAGAGCAAGCTATTTTTAAAAGTAATATACTCTGTTGAAGGATCAAAAAAAGTGGATGAAAGCAAAGAACCTAACCTTTTTGTAACCTGGTATGTCTACAAACAGGATTATGTTATAGCTTGTGCTTGGTGATCCAGTTCTGTGTTTCTCTACGTGTACCTGTAAAATCTGTTTGGATATGGATGTTTTTCAATTTCCTTCCAACAAAAATGATGTTTCATTGCTTATGTATAACTTGCAAAAGTAAGTTGTACATAGTGACTGTTACTGGAGGTATCAGCCTTGCTTGAGATGGGAATAAGCTGGACCTAAAAAAATCCAATTTTTCCATCTCTATATAAAAGAAAAATCTAATTTCTTAAACTATTAGTAGTACACCAGTTCCCAAAATGAACTCTTCTTCTCCAATCCTGTTCGTTGCTGAAGAGGCTTCCTGGCTAAACATGGCTTCATCCTGTCATGAAATCATAATATGCATTATGACATTATATTTTGTTGTCATGGAAGCAGTTGCAGTGATATTCTTGATTCTGATGTGAATCTTAACAAGTCTTTTACCAGCCATCAGGTTTCAGTCTGAGGGGCAGGTTCTTGCTTGTGTTACGCATTCTCCTTCAGAGAGCCTGTCAGTCTTTGATTACCAGGTTGCATGTCTGATATAAACCAGCAATCCCAGTAACATTCACAGCTTTACAACCTTTCTATTCTCATTAAAATGTTCAAGCAACTATGAAAGTCAGTTACAGAAGCTTCTAGCATTAGCACAGGGCAACACAGGTGTTTTCTGGCCAGGCATATTTCAGGGAGTACTCGTGCATGTGGAGCTACAGAGAAATTGTGGTGAATCCCTGACTTTGTGGGATTCAGAAGAGACTTGTTTACACATTCTTGTTGTTGGCATTTGCAAAACAGAGATTTTGCACACATCACAAAAATTAGATTTGCTTTCTGTTATAGGCACTACTGAATCCACGTTCTCATCATTCTGCTGGTTTTATGGCAGAGCTATGTCTGCACCTTGGCAATACAGTAGGTGAGAAGACATTCTGCTCAACTCCCAGTACTCAGTGCAGATTTATAGTTCTCTCTTGGTTTGGTTATAAGAAGAAATCTACCAGGAAAGCCAATTCTTTAAAATCTCTGCCTTTCTGAATGCTCCTCCTCATCATGCAGTGCATGTGATTTTTGAATTTCGTATGGCTGTACCACTGCAACTGGGAAACCAGGGTTCACTGTCCTTTTCTCATGGCTGTTAAACCATTGTGTTCAAAAGAATAGCATGAATGCACTCCTGTTCACAGAGGTTATTAGTGTTACTTGGATGTGTGTGAATTCCAGGCTTTGGCTATGTCTTACTCCCTGTCCTAGCTAACCTCATCCTGTCAATCTGCTCCCTGCACCAAGGCAAAACTGTTCTTGGCAGATGGCACAGAGCATGATTGTGAGAATGCTATCCTCGTATCCCCCTGCTGACCTTCTACACTACTATGAGTTCTGCTTAAATAATTCATGGGGAACCAACAGGGATTTCTGTCCCAATTTATTTTATTGTTTAGTCCAGAAAGTTATTGATGTATCAAGGTGTTTCGGTCTCTAACATGTTGCCAGAGAAGTCATTAGAATATTTGGTTCACACATTGTTTCAGTGAAGCATTAAAAATTGGTTTAGGTCACTAGTAAATTTGTTTTTAGAGACCACATTTAGCGAGTCTGAATCCCATTGAAATCTTGAAAGCCTGTACCTGCCAACAGGCAATGTTAGGCTAGGAAGGGCCGGGTAGACTTTAGGCCAGGGGAATGTAAACTGTTTCAGTAAGGAGCTGTGTCATTCATTCGTCATTGTGATCTTGGCAGAGATGCAGTTGTATATTTTACTATTTGAGAAGATGAAAGCTAGAAACATTTATTTATTTTTGGTTTTTGACTGTCAAAATGTTCTGGCAATGCAGAATGAGTTATTACTGTTTTGGTGTGTGTTTTGTTTTTTGTTTGAGGAAATGTAAACCTTTTGCATATTGAAGGAAATACATAAACAGAAAATTGAAAGAGACTTTCACTGATATTAAAAAAATGTTATTAACATTTTTGGTTTTAAAACAAAATGTTATTAAAAAAAACCAGGATAGCACTTAAGCATATGTTCAAGTCCTTCTAAAGGCAGTAGGCATTCCACATGTGTTCTGTTTATTTAAATCCTGATTTCACAAGTGAATGTGTGTATAATGCTGTGTGAAAGCAGAATCCTAGGCCAGGTCTAAACTACAAATTTCTCCTAACATAAAAAGACAAATTAGTACAGTGAAAAGGTTTATACTGTCTGTGCTGGCAAAAGCACCACTGAGTACATGGTTACACTAGCAAAACTGAGCTTTACCCACGAGAGCTTATTTCATCCAGAGGGGATGTTTTCACTTTCTGATGCTGAGTGTGGCTTATCTAAGAATAACAATTCCAGCCAGAAGTGTCTGGGCAGGATGGCAAACTCTTATTGCTACGCTACCAAATACTTCAACTGTAGTCTCTCCACTGTTGTAGTCCTGCTGAAGGCTTTAAAAATTGGATTCATTGATGCTTAGGTCTCCTTCTGGTGATCTGTAAAGAAGGAATTTTATCTACCTGTGCAATGATCTTTTCAAAACCCCATGCACTGCTTGTTCTTGACACTCATATTATGGGGACTGATGTATATAATCTCTTTACTATTGATGAATTTTCTCCCTCTAAGACCATGCACTGAAGCTCTAGCTTCAGTAGAAAATACATTTTCTATTAAGATGCAGGCTTGGAGTTGCAATATAGGATGCCATTTTTGTAACCAAAAGATTTTGTTGTTCTCTCCACTGTATGATAACACACAATAAGTAAATATTAACATAATAACATAATGCATAATATGTATGTATAATGGGTGCAACTAACTGTAGGGGAGTGTAACCTTCATCTTGGAAATAAATTGATGAAACAAAAGTCACAATTTTATTCCTTAGGTAATGTATATTGACTTCAAAGGGTGTTCACCACCTTTTCTCTTGCATGTCTGTGTTGTTAATAATCTCGATTGTTCCCAGTCAGTATTAAGTTTCTCTAACTTAACCTGAGACCTGAAGAATGGGTATTATGCATAAAAGCGTGTCTCTCTTTCCAGGGAAGTCAGTTTATCTAATGAAGATGGTTTACTTCTTTTTACAACTCTTTCTGTACTTAAACCCTCATAGCTACAACGACACAGCAACTACATCTACTGCAGTGCACGGATGTAATCACAATGCTTTACTGAAAAAATCTGCCTTACATTTAGGAAATGTAAGCTTCCTAATTTTTTCTGTTTCAGATAAACCCAGAAATAATTATATTCATATTACTCATAAAATTATTAAATTTAACAGTTACTGGTGCAGAAAGCAACACTGTACCAAAGGCACTGAATTTTCTTCTTGTGTTAATGGACAACCTACCACAGTGCTTTAAGCATTTCATGCTTTCCTGCACTTTGAAGTTCAAGCTAAAAAAGTTACTAATGTATTGTGCCTCTTTTTTTCAATCTGTGCAAAACATAGTTATATTATCTGTTAAGAATGTCATAATAACCAGAAAATAGCAATTCAACAACCATGCATTAAGTTCACATGACAGTCTAAATACATTCAATTATTTTGCGTGAAGACTGCCGTTACAATGGAATGCAGAGTGTAGCTATATTTCCCACGATTACAAAGTCATATCAAAAGTCACTTGATGCTCACACTGTTATCTAATAAAATTATATTAAGTAGAGGAATTGCTTGAATGTAGTGTCATGCAGGCGTAACAACCACAAAAGTATCCCCAACGTTAAAGCTTTGTATGATCAGCATTACCAATAGAAATGATATCTCACTAAAATGTAATCATGTTATTTTGAAGGGCAGGTTCTTTTTTTTTTTTTTCCTTACCACTTTAGACTTTTACAAAATGAGATAATAATTCATATCCTCCACAGACTAAACACACTTATCAGGACTAAGATACACTAAAGAATACAGGGGTACAACCTGGAAACTTTAAAACAGCATATTAGAATATTGTGGCTTAATAAGCATTTAATGTAACAGCAGCGTTTGAACATTTTGAATCAGTGTCATCCGTTTTTGGTATTGAGTGGCACTGCTGTAATAGGAGATGTTCAGGGAGTATAAAAGCACTGCATCTACTTGGAAGTACAAAAGCAGATAAACTGCACCCTTGAGAGGTAATGAAACACATGCTAGGGCAGAAGAAAATATGCTTTGGAACAGGTACAGTGTATACTTGCCCCTTTCTCATGCTCCCATTTGTCTTTCTACAATGCCTCTTTGTGAAGGAGGAAAAAAAAAAAAAAGAATTATTTCTTTAAAACTGTTTTCCCCTTTACAGCATAGAGGTTTTGTGGGAAGAACGAAGCACAGAAATAGATACAATGACCGCAGACAAAAGCATTTTGTATTGCATTTAGCAATGGTGTATACTTTAAAAAAAAAAAAAGTTACCTGAAAATCTTTGTGGAGTGAATGGTAAAAGCTTTCATTAAATCAGGTGATCCTTGTATAATGACAAAAGGTTTTGTTTCTTTGCCTGACACCCTCCTCAGGGTCTTCTCAGACATGTGATCCTTTATAGTAGTAAAATAAGTAGTTTGTCACAGCTCCACAGGGTCTTTGAGAAGAGTCATAGTCTGAGAGCTTGAACTGAACTCTGTTCCTCTCATAATTTCCTTTTTGATTCCCAAATGTCATAGCTAATTTTCATTAACCTGTTAAGGTCTTTCCTTGTATATTAGAACTTTCTGGTATTGGATTCACTTTGTAAGTGTCTCGTGGTCACTGCCAGCATCCTCTCACTGTTCTCCCAAACTGGTCAGCAAAAAATGAAACCATATACCTGATGGATTATTAGTCTTGTCAGTATATTCAGCCCTTCAAGTGTACATATTCAACCATCCTAATCTGCATGTTCTCTGTTTTCAACACTCTCTGTCTGCCTTTGTCAGGGAAAAACATATGCATTGTTTGCTTCTCTGATATATCAGTCAAGTATAATTATCAGTAATAAAAATGGCTGTAGGCAGTTGCTCTTATAAAAATAATTTGGTTGTCATAGGATCCATTTTGAACTCTTTGGACTCCTCATTTACTTATACATAATTAGGAAAATAGTTTATTGCTAGCAATTGATCATAGACTTTTGTGTCATAATAGATCCTTCAGATTTTTTTTACAGTTTTAGTATCAGTACAAGTAAAACAGGCTAAAATTTTAATTTCTGAAATGAAATTGTGGTACCTATCCACTCAGAACTGACCAGATAGTTGATAGTATCGGCAGCGTTACGTGTGATTTTTTTTGTGGGCTAGGGTATGTATCTAGCAGAGTAGAATTCAAAAATAAGCCAGATGAACAAAAAGGATGCTAAGGAACAGAAGAGCCTGAGAATACAGCATGAAAGTTTAATTTAAAGAGACGTCACTAACTTGAAACCCAGTGGCTCAAAAAACCCCTAGCAGTAGTCTCAGGATCTGCCCTTGATTAACTTATTTTAGTAGTTTTAAAATTCCAAATATTTATATACGGTGACTTTACTAAACTTTTTATTGAAAATGTTATTTTTCTAAATATTAATTATTTTCTTCATTAGAAGAAAACATGCAGAATTTCTGGCATTGTATAAATAAGCTGAAAGAAGAGGGTCAGTTTCAAGGAAGAAAAATTTAGTATTTAACTCTTTAGTATTTAACTTTTTATTTAACTTTTATAGTTTAATGATGCTTTTTGTCAGAATTAGGTTGATGGTTGGATTAGGTGATCTCAAAGGTCCCTTCCAACTTAGGCAGTTCTATGATTCTGTGATCTATGAATTTAATTTGGAAAAAAAATGGATTTAATTTCTCATTTAATATGACTAGTCAGTGTCTTAGCAGTCGCAATAAAGAAAAACACTAGAAAATAAAGAGAAGTAGATAAAAAGTTAAAGGAAAAATGTGATTACTGCTGGTTATACCTCTGGACACTTACTCAGCTAAGGCATGTATTTATAAGATGTATGGGTTTTGCCAAAAAATGTAAACCACACAAACCACACATGGTTTTCACTGATGTTTGGTTTAAAAGGGAACTCTCCCATTTCATACCCCTCTGTTAAATCAAATTCAGATTTTTCTGAAACATAGGTATTTAATTTTATGTGCATTTGTAAAGATAAATAAGACTGCATTCTAAATTTTGAATTAAGGAAAAATTTTATCCAGAAATTTCTCAGGTATTTGTTGTTCTTCATCTCTCTGCATTGCTGTTTTAACTCTATCACTGTGGAAAGAATAAGTCCTAGAAATTCTTATGTATAATTAAAATGAGGTTTGAGGAAAATTAAATCCAACAGACATTTGGTGGAGAAATCGTGAGACAGGTGTTTCAAATAGGATCTGAAATCTGGGGTCTTCCGAAAGTTATAGAGAATATTTAGGTAGACTAAAATATTGTATATCTTGATAAATGCACTCTACTGTTTAGAAATCATGATGTCAATTCTTTGTCTTTGTGCCAAATCATAACTTCTTATTTTTTGATGATACATAGGTATCAAATTTTCAAAATAGATAGACTTATCCTTGCTGAGTTCTTGACTTATGCGACCTTGTTAACATAGGTTGTTGGCATCAGAAGTTCAACACAGACTTTAGAATAGTTGCATACGTGTGTTTAAAAAAGTCATGCTAAAAGGACTGAAATAATTCAGAATATAATATACATTATAAATATTCTCATAAAAATAAAATTCATGGAATGTCTTGAGGCTGCGAATTATAAACTTGACAACAATAAGGCCATGTTTGTGCCAGAAAAGCAAGGTGGGCTGTCTCACCCATTAATTTCCATTTGAACAGGGGCCAGAAAGGGATAGGTAGGCCGTGTTTTGATAGTTGTTATCTTCAGGATATAGGAATAGACAAGTGTTTTGTGACGCCCCTGGATTACCATTGCCTTGATCCCAAGAGAAGCCCAGGCATTTTTCAGAAGAGAATAGCCCTCCTTCACCAATTTGAGGCAAATGCCAGGCATCACTGGGAATGTGATGCTTCAGTCATCCCTTCCCCTACACTTCTATTTTCTGCCCTATCTCATACATCTGCTTTCATAGCATCCTCTTTTTTAATGCCCTATTTCAGAAAAAGTTTTATTTAGCTGGTCAAAACTGTTTTCCTACTCTCTTTTGACCAGACAGGAATGTTATCCATGTTACAAATGGTTCCGAGCTGGCATGCATTTGCCATTCTCAAGGAGCTGACAAGACCTAGTGGTTTGCCTGTCTTTCCCCAACAGTTTGTCAGGAAATGAAAGACAGGTCTGAAAATATGAGCTGCTGTCTCGTCGTTCCTTTTCTCATCCCTATTGTATTGTTCTTCTGGTTTTGACATCAGTGAAAGACAGCTCTACCCCACCTGTAGGTAATTTCACACCCCCCCTGAAAAATAGCAGCTATTATTATCTCCTACCTAAAAAGCAGAAAGAGATTTTGTAGAACTTCTCTCTATTAAAGGGGCAGGGGAAAAGAGTTATTGCCAAAAACGAAACCTGCTCAATTTATTGTAGCTCTAGTTCTTTAAATACTGCTGCTGCCTTTTCATCTGTATCCTTAAAAGGTTGAATGCACTTTAAATGGAAACTATTTGCTGCAGAACTAATTCACCTGTGGTCTGTGAACTCAAAATCCAAAACTTTATTGAAATATTTGCTATAATACAGTGAGAAAGGTCATTTTAGTACCTCTAATCACTCTGTTCTACCAAAATCAGTACAGTGCGGGGCTATACAAGCCAACTGAATTGGTGAAAACATAAATATTTTACTTGTCAGTCAAAGAACTTGTTTTTCCGTTCTTAATCAGGAGATGTGGGCTTGCAGGATGACTTTGCAAATCACCTTTAAATGGAATTAAAATGCTGCCAGCACAAAAAAATGGGGAAGTTGGGGCTTTGCCATAATAAAGCTGGTAAAGAGCAGTTGGAAGGAAGCCAGGCATCGCCATGAGAGAACATAGATGAACCCGTATATCTTTAACAGGGAATGTCACGTCTGTGGTTTTCCTCCTGCTCAGTGCCCTGTTAAAAACAGAAGCCCTGAAATCGCAACAGTCTGTGGAAGATTGCAAAGGAAGTAGGCTGTGCATTTCGAGACGTATCACTCTCTAAACCTTCCAGGGGTGTGTTAGTAATGCATTTTCTGTGCAAAGCATTTTTACTTGTTTCTTGTTCTCTGTCCAACATCACAGCTGGTGTAGAGTTAATAGAAAGTTACGTCTATAGTAAGACATCTGAAAATAAATGAAATTTTCAACCAGGAGCCATTCAATGAAAGGACAACTTGAAAAACAGATTTATTTTAGGCATTGAATGAAGCAATAAATGTTTTGTGGAAAGTTAGAATTAGGTTGAAGACAATAGAACTTTATAACACATGGTTAAAATGGATGTGTTGAATAGCAACACAGTGATTTCTTATGCAGAACAATAATAAATATATGGTAAAACATACACTGCCTAAAATCTGCTGTAATACGAACTATGTAGTCAGACCAGATACTTGTTAACAAGACTTCACTTACACCATCACTAGACGTTTCTGATGTGCCCCCTTTACATGAAGATTTAGATGACTGTTGTTGTTATGCTTTTCTTATTAAGAAAATGGGCATTTGAATGACAACAACAGAAGTTAATGTCAGTTTATGACTAGTGGGGTTATCAGACTTTAAAGCTGTTTGGATATACTTTATTGGTTTCTAGACAAGGGTGGAGCAGACTTGAAATATGGAAATATATAAAAAAATAATAACATACATATTTTTAGCAGGTACGTTATCATAGTGCCACTAGTTTCGGGATTTATACGTGTTTAGCTGATGATTCCTCTCTTTCCCCCTCCATTTCGTTACTCTCATAAATTAAATGCATTGCTGCTTAGAATCAATAATTTGATGTGATATGTTTCGTGTATCACGAAGCCTTTAATAACATGAGAGGTTTAACTGCAACAGATGAATTCAAGCTCTTTTTCTGAAGTATGACAAAAGACGACTGACAGGGGATAATGGTATACACCAGGAACATGGTAACTGGGCATCATAACATCATGTGAGTTTGTTGCTGCTAAGAACTGCAAGATGGAACCAGTACTAAGCCTTCAAAAGACCAAGGCTTCAAAAGAAAACAACTACTTTATTTGGATGGTGTCTAAAATGTAAGTAGGACATGAGCAGGATGCTCTTCAAAGAGTGGCAGGATTTGACTGGTCTGATAAAGATCCTTTCAGATGTAATTTCTATGAAGGACTGTAAGAAGTTTGTGGATTACTGTCTAACAGATGAATTGCCCATTGGAATACTATCTAAGATTATTTTCAAAATTGTGAATCTTGGTGGTGTGAGAAAAACATTAACAAATCTTTAGGTTGAAAATATTCCAAATTCATATTCAGCCTGAGAAGGATCCAGGATTTTGCCTATTAATTCTAATTCTATCACTTTTAAAGCAAGCAGAAAACAAGATGAAAGTTGATAAATTGTTTGTCTTACTAAAAATAGGTTAGGATGGAAGGCCAACTAAAGAAGCACAGGAGATATTTAGACCTGGGCTTTTGTGTCAGGTTTAGTACACTGAATGCTCTATGTAAAAGTACTTCAGAAACTAGAGAAGATTCTGATCAGGATATGTGTTCTTCCATGAGGACGGATGGATCTCGGCGGAAAAATACATTAAAATAAGATGTAGGCAGAAAAAAATGTTCAGAGAGATTTTTTGTTGTTATTTTCATGCTAACAACATACACTTTCTTGTTACAAGTGTTAGACAGTATTGTGGATTATTTGGAATCTATCACCAATACATTTCTAATACACGAAATATGGGAAATTTTGTGCTTTTTACAACCTCATTGGAAATGAAAGTATCTTATAGAAGGGGAGAGTCTCTATGCAATGTTAAAAACCTATGCTGTAAATGCTAAACATTCTAACATTCTTAAATGTTACCCAGATAGCATTAACGTCTTCCCCTTCCCCCCCTTCCCCCCCACAAATTAAAAGTGGGATTTGTTTTTTTAATGTGGATTTTCACATAGAAAAGGTCTGGGGTTTTTTTTTATGTAGTTGTTTGGTTTTTAACTAAACATCAGTTACTTTCTAGTGGTATTCCTTGTCAGGAAATCTTTATTGTTATTCATGCACTTCCAAAATTAAAAAAAACCCTAAACAACAGAAAACAGAAAGCATAACACATAATATCTTGACCAAGAAACAGAGAAGATTACCAAACAGCTGGCATTAATTGTTTGCTAAACTCTGTTGCCTCAAACAGTATTTCTGTAGGGTGTGGAGTAAACATGATTGAAGTGAAAGCAGTCATATAGCACCTGTCACTGCAGTGCGCCAGTTCTGCACTACTGTTAATACATTTATTATTACAACAGCCTGTCCCTTCCCTGTGAGAGTGAAGTCCTGTACTTGAATCTCTGGAACTGGAGTATCTACTTTCAAACTTCTGTGCCTAACATAGTTATTAATTAAGGTTTGAAATTAAGATTTTATACCATTTAAGTAGTAGAAGTTTAAGAGCAAACAACACTGGTACTTTTAGGACGCTTGTAGGAATGGAAATATGGAAAATTGTTGTCTGTAATGAATAAGGTTGTGTTTGAGGACTCTACAATGCTACAAGTTTGCTAGTGTGATAAAGAGGTATTAAGGAATTATCCGTCATTGTTTTTAGAAAAATACTGGGGATATATGAATAACTAAAAATGGTATTGCAGTTAGTCTTTCTGAAAGCATGTATGTTGGAACGAACTCATATGGTCTGTGTGTGTGTGGTTTTGGATGAGGTGAAAGTGCAAAATCCAGTATTTTAACCAATAGTAAAAAACCGAACCCAAGCTAAAACAAACCTGTTCACAGCATCTTTAGCCATAAATAAGTATTACTTCTCAATCTGATTTCTGTGGAGCACTTCTGGAACCCTTAATCAGCATTGCTAGGTGAGATTCCTTGTGGGAAGAGAGCTCTAACTGTGCTCATGGAATGGCCTCAAACCAGTGTATTCATACCACAGGGCATAGTTCCACATTTACAGAGTAGGTCTGCGTTGAAATTAGAGAAAGGCATGAGGTTTGTGCTGAATCAAGCTCCCAACACAGCCTTTTCTGAGGGGAGACGGTAGTTGACTGACAATATTGAATGCATTAAAATAAATTTTTTCTTAATCTTCATGATAAATCTAACTAGTCACTAGTAAACTTCTGTTTCTCATAGAGGATTTTAATAATTTTGTCATTTGAACTGTATTTGTCTTCGCAAATAGAGTAAGACCTTCAGCTCAGAATAAGACATACTGCAGAAAGTGAAAGCTGTCAGCTCAACTAAAATGTAGATGGTAAACAAATAAAAAAATACAGATGCAAACCAGAAATGTGTACATTTTTTAAAAGTTTACTTTTGTTATTTCAGTTGACATTTTACTGAATGTCACTGAGAGTGAATAAACAAGCTAATGAGGTTTTAGCTAAATCTCTGCAAACAAGTTGTGATTTAGGGAAAAAAAAAAAAAAAAAAAAAAACAAAAAACCGCTCATCCCTTAATCCCTGACTTCCTATTTTGGGACTGTTCAAGTGTCCCCTGGTTTGCAGTGATGTATTCATTCAACATGTGATCAGCATCAAAGGCATGAAATTCCGATTAACCGTGTTTTTGGCACCTCACCTCTCTTTCCAGTTTGCACTTGGAATCTCCTCCGTGCACAGACTGCTAATGAGGAAATCCTTGCTTATGAATTCAATGCAGAATGAGATTTTTTTTTTCCTTTGCATAATGTCTGCTTTGAAGTCAGGCAGTCCAAGAAAGTGATTGATCTCGCCCAAGTTCATAACTTTTTCAAAGTACTGCCGATATCATTAAATTTTAATTAACCCTTTGAGCTCCTTCTATGATGTAAAGATGAGGGAACATCAAAGGCTTGTGTGTTAGAGCAGCAGTGAAATCTTTTGAGCTGGCTTAGCCTTATTGAAGAAATCTAAGCTGCAAAACATTCCAGTTCTGTAGTCAGCTCAATTCTAGTTACTGCCTCTGCTCTGTGTTGGAAGAGGCAAAGCAATTGTTACATCCTCAGCTAGGGCTATTTATATACTGTCATACCAAGCCCATCTTCCTGTAAATGTTCTTCCTCCTACTCAAAAAAGTAGTCCATCTTAAAGCAAATGAATAGAATATAATACCTTATTCTTTCTCTGATCATTTATGCTTGCTCTAGCTATTATTATCCTGGTTTGTTGTCTTAGAAAAATGCACTGTAGGATTTAATAGGGATTAAACAAATAATCTTCCATTAAAAAAATTCTAGGCTTCATATTTTAAAATTCATCCTATGCAATTCCTTTTCTTGACAGGGCAGTTTCAGTTAAAAGCAAACTGTATGCTTCGAACTACACAGCCACTTTCTTACTGCAAGTGGATGGGGACCTGTAGAAGCTTTGAGAAGAGCTATGTTTTCAGGGCAAAGCTCAGTTTTGCCTCTGTACTGTGAAATTATTTATACTACTGTGAAGTATGTTTGAAAGTATTCTGAACCAGCTGTACATCACGGTAAAGAAATCCACAAAGCACAGAGCAGCAATAAATAGTTTTTGCTTCTTGGGACAAAAGGAAAAACCTGGATGGAAGAGCACTCTGCTCTGTTAATATCAGAAAGGCTGCTTGGGATGCAGAGAGCACAGTGAGCAAGAGAGAAAAGAAGAGAAGGAAATACTCCCCAAATTCTTCAAATTGTGAAAAAGGGAAGGTCAGGAAATGGATGCCTTCTGCTGGATATGGCAGCCTTTGATCTAATTTCCTGCGGATTCTATTAAAGAAATTGGTGGTGAGAAGATATAGGGGTCTAGTATTCCTTAATAATCCTGCCATTAATAGTGATAGAATGAACTTTTTTGATACGGAAAGAAAATAAAATACTAGTCAAAGCAAGCCACTTCTCAATAAAAAAAATGCATATTTTGTCGGTCTGTGGAATTTCTGAGGAGGATCACTTGCTACTGTAATGAGGCAGGTTGCTTGACAACACTGTGTATTACGTTTACATTTCACCTTTAATTGAAATGTAGGTTAAATGTGAAATGCTACATCCACATTTAATATAATACATACCTCTGTAAAAAAAAAAAAAAAAAAAAAAAAAAATAAGCCCAGCATGGATGTTCTTATCTATTCCTGGCACATCCAGCACATGTTGAATTCAGAGAGCAAATTCTAAGTTGTGGAAGAGCTTTTCCTGCTTTCAACTACATCTGCCATTACAAGTGAATCAGTGTGTTCTGGATGGATTACACAGGCCTTTCTGTTGCTCTCAGACAGCAAAAATGAAATTAAGGCAACTGCTGCAGTGTTACTCCAAGACCAGGAGGCTTAATTTAGCTTGATCAAAATAGAGCTGATTAATATATTAGCAGCAGGGATGAAAGTTTTCCAAAGGATTGTTTACCTGGGACAAAACTTCAGACATTGCTCTACCACTTTCTAAGGTGAGAAGAGCGTAGGTGATGAAAGGATTACTAAAATTACTTTTTCCACCTGTCATCCTTAAATCTGTTTTAGGATTATAGAAAAGAACAGCATTGAATCTGTTTTGTGATATATGAATAAAAGTGAAGTTGTGACATCTGGTAAATATGGAGTGAAAACAGACATATATGCAGGATTTATAAGGAACTGTGTCCTTCAAGATTCAAAATTTTCTGAGTCATCATAATGGCCTGTATGTATGTGTGTGTGTCTCTATACGTATGTATGGGTGAAACAGCATTTGTCATTTATTGCTTAGCACAATTTTAAAATTCCACAGCAAAACCTATTTTTCCAAATGCTCTTAATTTATAGATAATTTTATTGCATAACTCTGTACAATGCTTATGTAAAAATTTAAAATAACATTATTAAATTTAAAAAAGGGGGTAGGGGAATCGGAAAAACCAGAATGCTTTCCAAAAGGGACAATGAGCGTAGAGGCAGTTGGAGGGTTTCTTTTCTAGGCTTTGATGAAAAACTTTCCTTGCTATAGAAAGATGTGGGTGCTGGTGAGCGTACATGTATGAATGATCTGGGAAATTAGAGCATTTGTTTGAATCTGCATGATTATTTGCTAATGGTGATTTCTACTTTTTTTTTTTTCCCTAATCGTAGCTTTTAATAGAGGGGAGAAAAACAAAATAACTGAGACAGTACTTCGTTATATACACATAATGTACCAGTCATAGTTTTATGATAAATAATGTTAAGTTTATTTAGTAATAGCTAACTGATATTGAGTATAATATACACTGAAGAAAAGCATGTGTTACAGAAGTAGAGAAACTTTGGTTTCCGTTTGTTTGAATAGGCATACATGGAATATGTGAATATATTTGCAAATTATTGTGACAAACAGTTGATATATTTAAAAAACTTATTATATGAGACCTCTAAGTTACTATGAAAAAAAGAAGACAACTTCTTTTTGCTGTTGAAAATATATGATCACTCAGGTGCGAGAAATTTGAGGGAAGTCCTGCATTTTAACTGGAGATTTACTCCTAATAATAGTTTCATTCTGGCATCGAAAGGCCTTTTTGACTAGTTTCAAGGACCGTCAATGGATTCAATGTTGCAATGAATAATAGATTTGAGATTTATAATCAAAGAGATTATAAAATTATTATCTATTATAAAAATAGATTTGAGAGCAGTAGATAAAGCTACAGCATATTAAAGAGGATATACAGCTTTTCACTACTATGGATGCTGTATACCTAGTTTCCTAAGAACTTTTCTTAGAAAGAGGTACCTGAATGTCAGTGGCTGACACTAAAAGACCCTAACTAACAACTTCTTGTCAGTAAGAGCATTATTAGAATGGAAGATACTACAAATAAGAGACCTAGAGTACAGAAATGTCTTTGTTTTATTTCCTTTCATTGCTTTTATTTCATAATGAGTTTGACACTCGTTAAAGATGGTGATTTGACAAGCTGTGATGCTTGTATCTTTTTTTTTTTTTTTTGCAGGAGTGGGGATAGGGGTTTCTTGCTGTTTCTTTGTATGTTGTTGCTCAGTGCTAGCCTTCCTTTGTGCATCGGTGCTTATGTGGCTATATAAGCTAAAAAAAGTAGCGTAAACTGTTATTCCATCACATACGTACTCACATATAGTACTTTAATTATTTATTCTTGGTTTGTAATTGCATTTTATGTTTTTATGACTTTAAGAAACTTCCTGACCCTTAAGAAATTAGTGCATGACTTTGTGAGCTGTTTTTGGATTTAGAAGGCTACAGTCTTCTAGATAACATGATAATATTATGAGGATGGATCTATGTGTAAATAAGAGCTATTTTAATTCATTCTTATGGAGTACTTCAACAGAAAAGACTGAATGCAGGTAGCCTCTATTTAGAAAACAATTTTGCCCTTGAGAAGGTGTAGAGACTTCAAAAAGGACAGGAAGGAAGCAGACCTCATTACAGTAATATGAATTATACTTATATCAGATTGGCTGGAAAACAAATGGCTGCGTTTGCATTTTGCTGTTGTAGTGCATTTCAATGATCATTTGCTGCATTAATATTGCAACTGAACTGCTACAAAGCAATTTGTGTATAGTCCCAAATAATCAAGAATCCTAAATCTAGCTAATGGCAGTATTAGTCACACAATTCCAAACTTCACGTATTAAGAAGCAGTAATGGATATAGAGGGAATATTTATGCTATTAAAACGATCAAATGACATGTCAGTCACTAGAGGACTAACAATCAATGTTGTGCAGTTCAGTTTTGTTCCATATTCACTCCTGTTCTTCCTAAAGAGATTTGTATTTGACTTAAGGTAATTAAGTACATCAATAATAGCTTAAATACAAGTCCTAACTTTGCTGCACGTGACTGAAAGGACAATGAATGTCATGTCCCTAAATTCAGGAAGTTTGTCTCGTAAGTATTCATTTGGTAAGAAAAATATGAAATTTTAAGTGTTGTGACACTTGTGGTAGTCTCCATCTGCTTATACTTTGACTTCTGACCACCATCACTCTCAAATTGGTTTTCTTAGACTCCAATGTAGAATGACTGGAGGGTGGCTAATGTGACGCCCATCTACAAGAAGGGTCGGAAGGAGGATCCGGGAAACTACAGGCCTGTCAGCCTGACCTCAGTACCAGGAAAGATCATGGAGAGGATCATCTTGAGTGAGCTCTCACGGCAAGTGCAGGGCAGCCAAGGGATCAGGGCCAGCCAGCATGGGTTTAGGAAGGGGAGGTCCTGCTGAACCAACCTGATCTCTTTCTATGACCATGTGACCTGCCTTCTGGATGCGGGGAAGGCTGTGGATGATGTCTCTCTGGACTTTGGTAAGGCCTTTGACACCATCCCCCACAGCGTTCTCCAGGAGAAGCTGGCAAATCATGGCATAGACAAGTGTACTCTTCACTGGGTTAAAAACTGGCTGGATGGCCATGCCCAGAGAGTTGTGATTAATGGGGTGAAATCCTTTTGGCAGCCGGTCACCAGTGGTGTCCCTCAGGGCTCAGTTTTGGGGCCAGTTTTGTTTAATATCTTTATCAATGATCTGGATGAGGGGATTGAGTGCACCCTCAGTAAGTTTGCAGATGACACCAAACTAGGTGGGAGTGTTGATCTGCTTGAGGGTAGGAAGGCTCTACAGAGGGACCTGGACGGGCTGGATCGATGGGTCAAGGCCAACTGTATGCGGTTCAACAAGGCCAAGTGCCGGGTCCTGCATTTTGGTCACAACAACCCTGAGCAATGCTACAGGCTTGGGGAAGAGTGGCTGGAAAGCTGCCCGGCAGAAAAGGACCTGGGGGTGCTGGTGGACGGCCAGCTTAACATGAGCCAGCAGTGTGCCCAGGTGGCCAAGAAGGCCAGCAGCATTCTGGCTTGTATCAGGCATAGCGTGGCCAGCAGGAGCAGGGAAGTGATGGTGCCCCTGTACTCGGCACTGGTGAGGCCTCACCTCGAGTGCTGTGTTCCGTTCTGGGCCCCTCTGTACAAGAGGGACATTGAAGTGCTGGAGCGTGTCCAGAGGAGAGCTACCAGGCCGGTGAGGGCTCTGGAGGCCAGGTCATATGAGGAGAGGCTGAGGGAGCTGGGCATGTTTAGCTTGGAGAGGAGGAGGCTGAGGGGAGACCTCATTGCCCTCTACAACTACCTGAAAGGAGGGTGTAGAGAGGTGGGTGTTGGCCTCTTCTCCCAGGTGAATAATGACAGGACCAGAGGAAATGGTCTGCAGTTGTGGCAGGGGAGGTTTAGATTAAATATTAGGAAGAATTACTTTACTGCAAGAGTGGTCAGGCACTGGAACAGCCTGCCCAGGGAGGTGGTTGAGTCACCATCCCTAGAGGTATTTAAGAAATGTGAAGATTTTGGCGCTTCAGGGCATGCTCTAGTGGCAGAGATTATAGGTGGTTTGGTTGGACTCGATGATCTCAAAGGTCCTTTCCAACCATGAAGATTCTATGAATCTATGAATTAGCTACCACATCAAAGTTTCTTTCTTATTAGTTTTTCAGAAACTTAAAAAAAATATCAAAATTGAAGCAGTTCTTTGTTCATGCACAGCTGCAGCTGCACAAGGCTCTTTCCCTTGGATCCATTATTATGTTACAAACAAACCAACAAAATACAACAGACTTTTTCAGCCTTGCATATCCATTACTCCCAGAAGATCCTGCCTCAGGGCATCCTGGCATGTAGTACTTACAACAGCCATATTCCTTGTTACCTGTTCCATAAGGTGCTGCAAACAGACAGGCTAATTTGGTTATGATCCTGTCTTTATGGCTACATTGCCTACAGAAATCTTTCCTGCAATTTTGTCTAAGTAATGTTCTTCCTTTTTGTATTGCATCTGTTGTTTGTTGTTCCTGATTCACGAGGAGATGGTTGCATTTTGATGGCAGGTTTAATGATCCTTTGATGTAGCAGAGCAGTATTTAAAGAGTCTGCAAAGCAGTTAGTTTAAATCGCAGTTTGAAACATCATATTAATAGTATTTACAATTCATGTTTAACTGAAAGACATAAGAGAAACCTAAGATAATTTTAAAGACAATTATATTAAATGAATTACTGATTTTGTGTAACTGTCAGCCATTTCCTGAAAATGTCAGAAAAGTGTGATTATTTAAAATCTCTAAGTTCAAAGAAAGAAAAATCTGAACTTATAGCATGACACTTTTTTTTTTTATAGAGAAATAGTGAAATCAAAATATGAAAATGAAGACTGATAAGACAGTATAAATATTTCACAAGTTACATAAACAGTTGCTAGGTAGGCAATCTGCTTGTGTTTTATGCCTTGTAGTATATTTTTGTAAGGTTCTTTCTAACCAATAGAAGGAAAATGACAAGAGGAAAAATTAGAGGGCTAATACATCTGCTATTAAAAGTCCATTGGTATCCCCAGAGTTGTATTATGAAATTTATCCATTAGTTAAAGGGATAATACTAAAGATCTGTGATTCAGTATTAGAATAGCACGATTACTAGGCAGCTCTGTCAACCCTGTGGGGGCAAAATACTGCTTCTTATCATTACAAATGCAATATAGTGTGGATTAAATCAGCATAAAAAGTATTAGGAACATCACCATAAATATGCTGTGTCATAAAACACCGCTAACACTGGAGCACACAGCTAAATATTCCCCCTGGAGTACTCATTTTCTTTTAAAAACATTGTGTTTAATCTTTGTCTTGTTTGCAGTTGCTCACAAATGTGAGTAAATATGATGATTTGTATATAATAATTAGAAACATTCCATGGATATTCTGTCCATTATCCATGTGACATTCGTGAGTCTCGTTTACAGGTATTTGTGCCTCTCTAGCTCACAGTGCCTTCAGTGTTAGGACAAGGGCATGCATGGATGCAGGATCTGTCTAAGACTAATAGTGCTGACAACAGTCATAAAAACCTACAGCAGAGATACTAAAGGCAAACTCTTATTCCCTGTGTGCTAAAGAACAGTATTTGAGATTTATTTTTTTTTCCTGTGGACAAAATGAATCTTCTGAGTTAATTTGTGCTGTATATAGTTATAGAATCGTGGTATTACTGGTTGATTTATTCAAACATACATTTTGCATTTCTAATCTGTTCAAAATTTATTGTCTTGATAAAAACACACAAAGAGAGTGATATTGAGCCTGAGATGCCTGTTGCTGCAGGGCACACAAATTTTGGGTATTTAATTGACAAGGCATCTAGTCACCCACTGGAGAGCATAGTTCATATAGGAGGTGGAGAATAAATCAGCTTTACATTTCCTGTCCTGAGTGGGTACTTCGGGTAAGGGGTAGAAATCAATTCCAGGTGAATTTTCACAGTATTTTAATCTTCTTCTGAAGTATTATTGAGGACAACATATCGTGATATAAGTGTCAGTGCTGTTTCATATAATTTGTAAGATTTTCACAAACAAAAGAATAATTTATTTTTTTTTTCTCTAGAGCTGAATACAAGTTTAAAGAGTTTACCACTTAAAGTTGGTCAAGGAAAAAAGGTAGTTAGCTAAAATACAAGCGTTTTTAAAAAGGCAGCTTCTCTTCTGGCATTACTAGTTTCAAATGACGTGCCTACTGAGAGCAGCTTAATTTGATGTAGCTAGTTTCATAAAAGCTGATTCAGGATTTAGATTTTAAGTCTTCAGAAATGGAATATAAAATAAAAAATAAAGAACAATTCTGAGGGTTTACTACAAAGAATTTTTTTGGATGTGGTCCTATTTTATTTCTTCTATGAAAAGCACCTACAATTTTTTTGGAAAGTATCATTTAAAGAATACTTAGCTGACTGTGTGATGTCGAAGGTTGGGATTCCAATAAGTAGACATTTTCCTTAGACTGTCAAAAGCTCAGCCTCTGACCTTTTACTTTTTCAGCTCATTAGAGATACGTATTTATTTATTGTAGATTGCCTAGATTAGCTTTGTTTTTTGCATCTTGTCAAGCTGTGCTATGTAGAACTCAGTGGATGTCAAAAAAAAAACCCCTCTGGGAGAGCACATCAGTACTCTCTTTCCTGGCCATTCCAATTTAAGGGGGCATTGCTGAATTCCCATGTGATAGCAAGCAGGTCGTTTTGATTACACTGGTACACATATATACGCACCCATTTCTTCACTAGTGCAGTTGTTATAGTTATGATGGAAAATTCCTTAAAATCTTTTCCTAAAACCAGCTGTTCTAATTACACTTAACTAATATTTGAGATGGGTTATTTAACAAATTGAGGTAACTGTTTAAATGACACTTTCACCATAGGTAAGCTCAACCTCAAACAACGCTATCATCCCATAGCTCAGCTGCGTTTATCCTATTTAGTTTTAGAGGCAAACACAGTCAGCTTACTCTGCTGGAAAACGTTATACTGGTCTGTGCAGAAGCAGCAAAGTATATGCAAAGCATTCTCCAGTTTTTCATAATTACAGTAGCTGCTTATCCAAAGGGCAAACTGTCCACAAAAGATTCAGATCAAATACTTTCTCTTCCAATTGACATTTACCTTTATATTTTAGTAACTATGCTATTTCCGTATGATACATTTTTATATGATGTGCACACAGGAAAATACTATTTCTGCACCACAATAAAAATATGTTTTTGTGAGCCACCAACATTCTGCTGGCATAGAAGCACTTTTAACAGAGGAGACTGAACCGAAACAGGTGAATTCTGAGAATCTAAAGATCTGCACTGCTTGCATTCTAATTTTTATCAGATTTTTTACCCACAAAATTTTGTGCATGTCTGTCTGTCTTCGCATAGTTGCCTGATTAAGAGCCAGCAAACAGGAAGTGTTAAAACAAACAAAAAACCCCTAAGAAATTACTTCTTCATAAAAAAAATCTGATAGCCAACCTATTTAAAGATAGAAATAAACTAACAAGTAAACATAAACAGTTCAAACAAATATCTGGCAGGCTTCAAATGAATAGCATTTCCTCCAGCTGTGCTAGCCTATAACATATAAAAATGAGTCTCAAGAAAAGCTTCAGTATTATTTATGATTTTTGTATATTTTAAATCATAAGTTGCCACATAAAACAACATTGGATGCATCTTGCTTTCAGATTCAGCTCTTTGGCTATCAGTATGCTGTATTTATAAGGCTTCTGATTTTTGACTTATATTTTGTTTAACAGGAACTGTAATGTGAGAACCAGCTCACTGACTTGGTTGTTAGTGTCTGTATGGTTTTGTATGCGTATTTGTGTGAGGGTACAGAAAGAAACTTAATACTTCAGCTACATTCAGGATGAATTCTTAAAACCAACAAGCATCTTGTTCCTCTCTGATGTAGGAGATCCGGATAGTCTTGTACCTCCTTCATTCTTGACTAGGCTAGGAGAACCTTTCTTTTACAATTAATAGACTTAATCAGAAGGGAACATTACAGGTTTTGTAATAGGTATGATCAGGTTCTAAAAATTGAGATACACAAAATTTTGGCAATTTATGGTAAATCTGTATCTAAGCAACTACAAGTCCTGTTGAAAACTTCAGAGTAGAAATTGTTTAGTGACACAGGCAAGACATCCTATAGAGTTGCTCAGGAACACGTACAAGATGAGGTATTGTAATTGGTATTGTCCTGGAGGCTGGTGAATGCATGGAAAGAGAGGATGACTTGAGAATTAGAAGAGGTAGAGAAACAGAAAGGATCAAATAATGAGAGATTATAAAATAGAGCATAGGTGTTGCCCTTTTGTGAGTAGCTTCCCTTATACCTTCACTAAGAACTTTGTGTCTTTTAAAATATTTCAGGAGAACATAGTGAAAAGTTATTTTCCTTTGCATTCAAAATAATATTTGATATTAATTTCAACATGTGTTCCCAGGAAAGTACTAGATTATATTAGGTTGCTGATGGGGCAGACTAATCAGTATCATCTCACTAAGTCTTTGTGTCAGTTGTCGTTCTTCTTAAGACTGAAACTTTGTGCCAATGGATGATCTTTTTTACTACAGTTTTTGAACAGCAGACAGGAATTAACTGGTGGGATTAAAGAAGTCCTGTCCCATTCTGCCTATTAGCATTGCAGAATGTGGCACATGCTTACAGTCACACAAAGTCATTTCTCAGCACCTGAATCGCTATCACAGCAAGGTTCTGGTTTATGACTAGAAATCATAGATGCTCTGCTAATACAAATAATAACTACACAAAAAATTGTATCTTTTTTCATTAAATGTCATCCTAAATAAACACTTCAATTAAGTAAGGAATAAGGAAGGACGTCTTTCATCATCTTCCTTATACTGCTGGTAAAATGCAAACCACAGTTTAAAGAGTAGAACTGAATATGCCAATCTTTCATATCAACCCCCTGCTCAAGTGATTCTGGAAATGACTATTTGAATTAAGGAAATAGGTTTTACCTGTCACCCACCCCTAGACCTTCTTGCTGTTCCTATAGATTTTTTTCTTTTTCTTTTTCTCTGTGCACTTGATTGAAAAACTAACTGTTTCTGCCTTTTTATATTCCAGGATTCTTTGACTCTTTATAAATGCCAGCAGTCACACAGCTGTGAAAGAATCTTTTGATATTCACATTTATTGTAATATAGGATTCAAATTTATTTTCATTCTATCTTTCATGCTTCTCAAGCTTTAAATCCTGTAGAGAAAAAATATAGATGTGAACACAGAAGAAAAAAGAAATCGCTAGTTTGAACTCGAGACTGTAGCTAACTCAAGCAGTGAGAATTATTTCATTTGGGCTGAGGTGTCTGCATCTGTGATGAGAGAGATGGATGAAAGGAGATGAAAGCGGAGAGAGAGAAGATCTGTGTATGCATGTGTCAGAATGTGTATATATTTATGTATATATATTCTTAAGAATGTGCATGTATTCATAGCCTACACGAAACAGTAGTGTACATGATGTGGATAACACATCATATAAGAGATATTAGGCCAAATTAATCGTTTTACTTCAGTCTTCTGTATCTACAAGGTATCTGCATTTTATAAAAATGCAATTGATTATATTTGTGTTATATACATTCAGATTCCTAATATTTGATTTATTTTTTTTTCCTGGGGTGTTGAAGATGTCTTTCTCAGGCTCACAACTCCTAACTGGTGACTATTTTGGGGAAAGTAGCTCTTTTTAATAGCTTTTCTGTCTGTGCAGACATAAAGTCTACTTTCCAGTTACCAGAGTGTGACGAGGCATTGTTAAGTAGTAGAGTTTGTACTGATTTACAGCAAGTTACTGTGAGGTAACAGGAAAAGTTTTCTACCGCTACTAGTTTAAGCAAAATAGTATATTTTGAATTCATCAATATAGAATCAAACCTACAACATTACAGAAAAAAGCTACTGGCTGTACTATCTATCAGACAAGCTTGCTTTTAAACTCACTAAAACTTGTAATTTAAAAAGAAAAAAATATTCTAGTTTCTTATCACTACATTTCCGGATTTTACTAGCGGAGAAGGTTTCCCAGATGACTATTTCAGGTGACAGATGACTTTGCTATGCCCCTTCTAAACAGCATCAGTATCCACTGTTCTGCAGAGGATTTTCTAAAGCAGGCACCCTGCAGTCACAGGCTATGAGAAAACTATGACTGAGGTACAAACGCTGCATTTTTTTAATATTAGTTTGTGAAGTCTTTTTGTTTAGAAACAGATTCAAATTGTCCCAGGTGCAGTGTCAACTTGAAGTGAACCATGGGCCTTATCTATTACCTTTATTTACTAAGGACTCAGTTTTGTATCATTTCTTTTAAGCTACATAGAGTTGAGAGGGGAGATATAACCTAGGACAGTTTCTGAGAACAAAACAAAAATGGCAAGAACATCTTCATACTGAAAAATACTTAATAAGCAATATAAAAATGTTTCTGCAATTATTTCTAGGGATACATAGAAGAGCATAAGGAAACAGAGGTGTGTGCTAGTAGTGGCTGAGAACGTTACAATTTAGAATGGAGTTATTTTTTGCTGCCAAGATAGTCTCACTGATGGTACTATCTGTCCGTTGTACTATTCTTACCTGCCTAGAGGGGTAGGTGTAACACTCACACAAAGTGATAGTGATAGTCTTTCATAGCAAGGACTAAGTGTTATTCTGCCTTTGATGGCAAAATGTACATTAAAAGATGGGTCTCAGCTCTGAAAGCATTTTCCAGGCAAGTGACTCAATGTGTGGTGTAACACTGCAAGTCTTTAAAAGCATTTTAAGGAGGGATATTAAATTAATGGTTCAAGAAAATAGAGTGTATTTGTGTGGGGTGGGAAAAAACCTAATTTCCTAAGGGAAATCCTTCAGTGATTCCAGCATCAATAACGTGGTTTATCACTTACAATTTATTTATTTTTATTTGCAGTATTTAGAGTATGCAGAGTTTATCTGATCTCTTCAATCTTTATGGGCATCAAAAGAAGTCATGTTTTCCATGATACTATTACAAGAAGAGAGAAGGGAAAAAAATAGAAGCAGATATTATTTGACACCAAAAATCCTATTTTTTTTTTAGTTGCTATGTGTTTTCTGAAAATCCTTAGCAGGACACATAAAAAAGGAATATTACATTACTTTACATAATGCTCTCTAATTATCTAATATTCAAAAGGACACATTACATACAAGGAAGAAATTTTTTATGATGAGAGTGTTCCAGTGTTCCAACACTGGAACAAGTTGTGCAGAGAAGTTATAGATGCCCTATCATTAGACACATTGGACGGAGCTTTGAGCAACCTGGTCTAATGAAAGATGTCCCTGCCTATGGCAGGGGGTTTGGACTTAGATGATCTTTAAAATTCCCTTCCAACACAAACCATTCTGTGATTCTAAGCTATTGATATGTTGTCAGTACTAAATGGAATTTGTGTGGTAACTGCCTATAGAGTTGGTCAAAGTACTGGATTTTTATTTTTTTTTTACTATTTTTAATAGAAATAATAAAAATGTGTGATTCTCACTATTTGTGAGTATTTCAGCAAAAGAATTCTACAGGACTACATCCTGAAATCCAAATAAAATGTTACGAGTGTATTGCTCGATTGCCCTACTGGATTTATCCTAAAGTCACAGTAGTTTTTCTTGCAAGTACGTCATTCACCAGCAGATTTTATTCATCTCGCAATGAGCTAATCTGCAGTTTTTAATTTCCATTGACTTTCAACTCATAAACTCCAGCAAAATTTCTTTTAATTAAAAAAATCAAGAAAAAATACTAAATTATACACTGTTACGCTTCCTTTATTTTCTTCTACTTCAACTGAACCCAAAAGTTATTTCATACTTCTTTATACTATTTTTGCCTTTTGCACAGTGAAAGAAGTTCGGTCTCTGGGCAAGTTGGTGCAAACTATCTTGTGTCCACTTTTCTAAAAACTAGCACCCCTTAAAGCAGACTGGTTGCATCCATGTGGATGCAACACTTAGCATGGGTATGCTTAATATGCCTGTAGCCTTAAAAAAATAATACTACTTTTTGTATGGGTTTTTTTGTGCAAAACACCTGGAATAATGAGAGGGCTGCATTACAGCCCACCAATGTAGTGTTTTTAATAACACATCAAAGGGTTTGTTTGGGGAACCCTGAGCATTTGAAAGCATGGACCTCCTATGATCTTACTGTGACCCAATGTGGTGCAGTCACATCCGAGCTGCATGTCTGGAGCAGAACCTACCACAAAGTACATTAGTCAGCTTGTTCTGGGAAAGGAGCCCAGAAGCAAACTAATACACATGTTCTTGAAGGCAGTCAGGGAATCAAGGCCTCAAAGGGACACTGGGAGTAAAGCAAATTGACAGGATAGACACTAAGATGCGTTAGTACTGGTAATAGTTCTGAATAATCTATGAATTTCACACACACACTCATTTTTTACTCTTCTGCCTAGGGCCCCAAGATCAGTCTTTCAGGACCTCCACCGTTGAGGGTCCTTCTGTCCATTCTCAATATCTAATGTAGCTATTTCCCTTTTAAACAACTTACCAGCTTTACAGTTCTTGTATTAGTCTCCCTATCTCCAGTAGTACTATGTGGCAGTACATCAATGCTCCTCTTGCATCTAGATGCGTTATCTAGTTTCTGGTTAGTGTGTCTAAAACTCAGATCTTGAGTTACCCTGATCTAGGCATTTGAAATCAGGTAGAAAAATTTCTCCAGGTCAGACTGATAAAGAATGTTGTCTTCCTATCTAGGTGGGGATTCCGTTTCCTATGACTGTCTGGGATTTTGTCCGATCCTATAATACTGCAGGGATGCCCTTGATTACTTTTTTTCTGCTGTGCCATATAATAGTTTCAGCTGGTCAAAGGGGACTGATTTCAGTAACTTAGCTGGCTCCCTCTGGTTCTGTCTTTATATGCTCTTAATTAGAATCATAGAATACTTTGGGTTGGAAGGGACCTTTAAAGGTCATCTAGTCCAATCCACTGCCAACGAGCAGGGACATCTTCAACTAGATCAGGTTGCTCAGGGCCGTTAAATGCTCAGAGAAACCTGACCTTGAATGTTTGCAGGGATGGGGCATCTACCATCTCTCTGGGCAGCCTGTTCCGGTGTTTCACCACCCTCACTGTAAAAAAAAATTCTTCCTTGTGTCTAGTCTAAATCTACCCTCTTTCAGTTTAAAACTGTTACCCCCGTCCTATCACAACAGGCCCTGCTAAAAAGTCTGTCCTCATCTTTCTTATAAGCCCCCTTTCAGTACTGAAAGGCCACAATAAGGTCTTCGCAGAGTCTTCTCTTGTCCAGGCTGAACAACCCCGTCTCTCTCAGCCTGTCCTCGTAGGAGAGGTGCTCCAGCCCTCTGATCATCTTTGTGGCCCTCCTCTGGACTCCCTCCAATAGGTCTATGTCCTCCTTAGGTTGGGGGCCCCAGAGCTGGACACAGTACTGCAGGTGGGTGTCTCATGAGAGTGGAGTAGAGGGGCAGAATCACCTCCCTCAACCTGCTGACCACGCTTCTTTTGATGCAGTCCAAGATTTGGTTAGCCTTCTGGGCTACAAACGCACATTGGTGGCTCATGTCTAGCTTTTCAGCCAACAGTACACCCAAGTCCTTCTCCTCAGGGCTGCTATCAATTCATTCATGCCCCAACCTGTATTGATACTGTTGCACTGACCCAGGTGCAGGACCCTGCACTTGGCCTTGTTGAACTGCATGAGGTTCACACAGGCCTGCTTCTTGAGCCTGTCCAGGTCCCTCAGACATCTCAACTGCACCACTCAGCTTGGTGTCATCTGTAAACTTGCAGAGGGTGTGCTGGATTCCACTGTCTGTCATTGATGAAGATTTTAAACAGTACTGGTTGCAATATGGACCCCTGAGGGACACCACTTGTCACCCCTCTCCATCTGGACATTGAGCTATTGATCTCTACCCTCTAGATATGACCATCCAAACAATTCCTCATCCACCGAACAGCCCACGCATGAAATCTGAATCTTTACAATTCAGAGAGAAGGATGTTTTGGGGGGACCTTGTCAAAGGCCTTATAGAAGTCCAGAGAGATGACATCCGTCGCTCTTGCCTTGTCTACTGATGTAGTCACTCCATCATAGAAGGCCACTAGGTTGGTCAGGCAGGACTTGCCCTTGGTGAAGCCATGCTGGCCGTCTCAAATCACCTCCCTGTCCTCCATGTGCCTTAGCATAGCTTCTAGAAGGATCTGTTGCATGATCTTGCTAGGCACAGAGGTGAGGCTGACAGGGCGGTGGTTCCCAGGGTCCTCCTTTTGTACCCTTTTTTAAAAATGGGTGCAGTGTTTCCCTTTTTCCACTCCCTGGGGACTTCAGCTGACTGACGTGACTTTTCAGACATCACGGAGAGTGGCTTGGCAACTACTTCAGCCAATTCCCTCAGGACTCTGGGATGCACCTCGTCAGGTCCCAAAGACTTCTGTATGTTCAGTTTCCTCAGGCAGTCACGAACCTAATCTTCTCTTACAGTGGGAGGGACTTTGCTCCGCCAGTCCCTACGCCAGCGGGAGTACACTTTCTTTGGCCTTCCTCTTCTGGCTGACATATCTGTAGAAGACCTTCTTATTATTCTTGGCATCCATTGCCAAGTTCAGCGCCATCTGCACCTTGACCTTCCTAACTCCATCCCTACACAAAAGGGTAGTGTCCCTTTGTTCTTCCCAGGATAACAGTCCCTGCTTCCACTGCCTGGGCATTTCCTTCTTTCCTGTTAGTTTGACCAGCAGGTCTTGACTCAGCCATGCTGGTCTCTTGCATTCCTTTCCTGATTTCTTACACCTCTTGTGCTTTATGGAAAGCGTCCTTAAAGATCTGCCAGCGCGGTTCTGCTCCCTTGTCCCAGGGGGTTCTATTGACTAACTCCTTGAAGAGCTGGAAGTTTGCTTACTCTGCATTTAAGTCATACCAAGATTATCGTTACCTCTCCTGTGTTTTTCGAGTACTCAGTTCCTTGTTCTCTTTTACTCTATAAACCATAAAAAAATCCTTTTACTTATGTTGTTTCATTTCCTTTGCAAAATCGAGTTCATTATGATTTTGCTCATTTCACTTTTCTGTAATGCTTTCTGACCTATTCTTTTTAATTATTTCTTCTTTGGTGCTTTGTAGATTCACTGCTTATTCTTAACATTCTGTTTGAAAAGTATACTGTGAACCTTCTGTGTTTCCAGTTCTTTGGAATGCAAACCGCAGATAGCATTAGAGCTATGGTCTTACAGGAATTCAGCATTTGTTCACATTCAAATCGAGTAAGATTAGTTTTTCATATTCAAGCCATTTTGCTGCTCATCTAGCCAACTTCAATTAGTAATTTCTGTAGTCTAACTCTCTTAAATTGGAAACTTCAGGTACTGATTTGTGTCTATTTTGAAATTCAACGTGAACTGAGTTACCTTGTATTTACAACTTCAAGTTTGTTGTTGGTAATAACAAAAAATAAACTATATTGAAAGACTAAGGAAAACATGGGTTTGCAGAACAAGATTTTTTGAACAAGTAATATTAACCTTCTTTCAGAATTTGAATTTTTTCCACGACAGATCACAAGGGGCAATTACTATTTATTGTTTCAAAGTTCAAATGTAGATCAGACCCAGATCTGCACTGACTATAATTGCCAGCTAAGTATGTGCCCCCAGCATCTGCCTTGTGTGAAAGGAGCATGAATTTCTCAGTAGTAGAATGGCATAGGAAACAAGACCATTCCACTTTTTGATGTCTGAAATTTCAAGATCTGTTTATGTTATTCTTTTAGAACCTGAATTCCAGGAACAGTACTGGTTTCTGAGGGGAGATTCTTTTAAAACTTAGTGCCATAATTGGTAATCTTTCTTGGTATTTCAGTGGACTTTGCACCAGGCCATTTACCTACACATACGGAGTAGATTTCAAGACAGGAGGAACCTCTTAATAGAAAACAAGGAGGTTACGAGAAGTAAAAGGTGTAAAACGTATGAAATCTTATTTGTCAAATTTGCTGATTATATAAGTTATATGCATTTTTTTACTTAATGTCTTGCTGAAGACAAAATGAATGCTACGTGATCATGACATAAGATGGCCCAGCAGGTAGCATAGGTGCCCTTTAAAACCTTAAAAACTCCCAAAATTCAAGAACAGCAATACAAGAAGAATTTGTTACCCTTGAATCACCAGCACTTCCTAGATGTATAATGCATGGTTAAGCACAATATGGCTAAGAATACCTTTCTTGTCTAAAATATTTGTCTGATCCAGCATTTCCAGCTGTCTGCTATCTTATCTTTTGACCCTTCAGTCATATTGCTAATAGGATTTCTATAAACCCAGGACAGCAGTGGACTTTGTAACTCAACAGATTAGTCCATAGACTTTCATTTCTGGAACCTAGTTCGAATTCAGTACTGACCAAATGTACCATAATCCTTCTTTTGGCATTCTCACTGAAAAAGGGAGTATAGACTGTACTATATTCTGTAACTCAGCTGTAAGCTGGCTTCCACACAAGCGTCATTGCCTAACTCAGATATACAACTTTTTTTTTTTAATTAAAAGATATCAGGCAATCTTTGTAGTGCATTTGCTTTTCCTGTGCCTCTACAGATGCCAATTATAATCTATCAAAAGTTAACAGATTTGCAAAAAATTTTAGTTTCAAAACTTTTTCATTTTGAAATCTAATGAAATCAGAATAGAAATATTAGAGTAAACATTTCAAAAAGAATGGTTTTGCTTAATTTTAATTTTATATTTTCTTTTTCTATTTTAAACTTTGATTTCTACTTGGAAATGAATATAATTCAATTTTAAAAGTGTTCACCTGTTAAAATTGTCAAATCAGTCTATTTTAACAGTTTGCAAGATTATTTCTCTTCAATGCCTTCCAGAAGCTAGCTTTCTAAAGCTTCAGTCTAATATGCATTTATATGCATGTCCAATGTGATGCCTGAGTTGTTTCACTTGCTTCAAAGACTCTTTCTGTATATGCGGGCACCTGATGGATTGCAGCTTACATAATTTTTTAATCTGCCCATACAATGACCTGGTCATCCAAGAAGAGGAATGAAAGGACACTGATTAAAATGGATAATTGGCAGGAGAGGAAGATAAAATAGAGGTACATTGTGGTGGCAGAATATAGATATGCTATGGTTAGCAAGATGAGAGCTAATCATCACTGTAATTGCATTGCTTCTCTACTAATTTCCGCACAACATACCTATCCCTTGCCCACACAACATACCTCATTTTCTTTCAGATTTTACTTTCCCCAAGCACCAAACACATTTTTTAAGACATTGTTAGCACACTTTGGGATAGCAACTCAGAATTTATATTAACAATAATTCAGATATTTATCTGCTTGTCCATTCTCAGCACGTTTCAGTTAATTATTGATATTCTGAGTTGCTTTTATTTGTTGTTTGGCTTTAGGAAAAAAAAAAATCCATAGCAATCTCTCTTTCAGTCATTTCTTACTCTTGAGCAGCAGGTATCATATCCGTTCTGTTCATGTTGCGTGTTTTGCTGCAGCTCTGATTAGTCTGAGAATAGTATTCAGCAGAAATAAGGAGGACTGCAAAATCTCAAGGTTTGCTCTCTGGAAACCCACAGGAGAACCATACACAACTGTCACAATGTAAGGCATCTTCCCCATCTGTTCTCAGGTAGAGACTGTATTTGAAAAATAATTGACCTTTTATAGATGATGTTATAGCAGTATGCTAATTGTTCTTCTTGTGAAGTGTGGATTAACTAGTAGGGTTTGTCTCAACCAATACCTGAAGCATGATGCTGGGTAGGGAGCGTTAGCGATAGACTGAGCTGTGACGGTCCTGTGCGCTCCCTGCTACTTAAACCAAGATGAAGATGTATCACCACCACTAGATACAAAATGGGATTAGGAAACTAGCTCTTCTTCCTCACAGTTTGTTGAGATGCATCCGTCTCCAGGTAAGAAGCCACATCATGTACCAGCCAGAAAATCAGCCTGCACGTAAGCTCAGAATTGCCACTGCAGCTTTCTGTGGAGCATGTATGGAGCATGGAAGGGCACTAGGGGCACCACAAGGGGCTGGGAGATAAGAATTAGGGCAGTTGTTGGGTACTTAGAAGGTAAGGTTTAAGAATCCAGGTGGTGTGACTTTCATTGCTTATAGAGTAACTTGTTAACAACTAATATAGATGTAACCGGTATTTCATAATAAATCATAAGGAACTAGACTAATTATATGGTGTTATAAATTTAAGCTATTTTATAACTAGCTAAGCTAAATTTCTCTATTGCATAAAAAATAACTTTGTAAAAAGCTAGTGTATATTGTTGTTAATGATATTCCATCTAGCATATAATTAAGCTAGACCTCTCTTAGTGATATTTTGGGAGCTGTATAGAAGATGTATTTTTCTCTTCTGTATTTGTGTAATCAGAAGATAAGCATTGAATATGCCTATATTGTCAAATTTCTCTTTATTTTTTTTTTTCATCTGAACTTTGCTTGTTCATTAATACTGCCTAAATGATAAGCACACCTTTGCTCTGATCTGTAATGAACCAATAGCAGCCTTAGTTGGGAAAGCTAATACGGAAAGATAGCCGAAATCCATACCTTAAAGGTGATACATACTCAACAGTAGCCATCAGAAACAGGACTCGCTTCCTAGTGTGCTTAAAAAGTCACACCACAACTGTAGCCTTTCCTATTTCAACCTTATTTTATCCGTCCTTTTTTTCCAGCTTCTTATCTGTAGATGTTTTTGTTGGTCTAACAATATTTATTAAATACTGTTACTAAGTAGAAGAATCGTATTTTATCCAATAAATCATATAGTACTTCATAATGAATTCAGTTTCAATTAAAATAGCAATGTAGCCGTTCCTGAATACAGTGCCTTGATAAATTGACATTATAACTGAGATTCAGCTCTACTATTTTGTTCTTATTGGTTTTTATTCTTATAATACTGTAAGTAGCTCAAAAAAGGATGCAGAGTCTTACTGTCTCGTCTTAAAAATTGTGCATACCTAATTGAAATTCTTATTCATATGCATATTAAAATATATGAATGTGTCTATGTATAAATTCATAAACACTTGTATTCATTCCCTCCAAAAGGCTGACTCTGTGCTTCTCTCTCTGACTGACATGTTCATTACTTTTTTGGAGATCTAATTTTTCTGAGGCAGACACACCCTTTTTTTCTTCAATGTGAAATCATTATGTCAAGGAAAAGGTTTCTGTTGATGATGTAGATGTGCCTTGCTGGATTGTACCACCAGCATGTTTTGCTGTAATTTGCTCTTTGTTATTGCTTTGTGTGACTTAATTATCTTTATCAATTATACGTTTAATGAAATAGTTTCTTAGCTTTTTTTTTTGGCTTCTCATGGATTGTAAACAGATGAAGCTGATGGGGCTTGAGGGGAAAGTGAAGGGTTCTGAAGTACATTCAAAGATAATTTCACATCTACTTTTTTTTAATATATATTATGGTAAAAAACGCTTCCTGTCTGAAGATCTTGTTAGTAAAGACATACTTAAACAGGCCTTTTCTATTAATATTGTTAAGTATGTCAACTCATGAAAGCTTTATGGAATATAAAATGATCGCCTAGCAATACAGATCTGGGTTCTCTTGGGGAAAGTGTACATGCTTTAGAACTATCGTTGAGAAAGGCCCAAACATGCTTTTGAAAGCATCCTGACTTCATATTTACTGTTATTTGTGACTGTAGAATTACTGTTACTATTCAAGAGTCCATCATTAAGCGGAAGTCATTAAGTAGGTCATTGGTCTGGCAAGACGCTAGACACCGTGTTAAGAAAGCCCCCCCAAAATACTGCATCTCAGGAGGTCAAGTCACAAGTAAAATTGTGGTCTTTTAACCAATTACAATATAACCAGGAAGGGCATAGAGAATATCAGAGAAATGTGACTGTATTATTTTATTGCTGGATTGACTTATAAAAGTTCAGAAAACAGAACTGCATTTCTTACTGTTTTGATAAATTCTAAAATCTCTTGTCAGGGTTTTGATACCGTTGACATATAGCCCAGAATAAAGAGAAAGCTCCTTGCTCCAATTACTGTAACATGTTGCAAGGGTAAATAGTTTGGCAGCCCTGAACTGTGCATATCCTTTGCAGAAAAATGAGTTATCTGATCCACTTTGTTAGTATACCACCAGCATATGGTTGGGATGGGTCAGGTACGAGCCAACTAGTCACAGACAGCAGTGATACGGTCTTTGTGGAGAAGAAGAAATTTTTCCTGAGGCAAGTGACTATAACTGGAGGGGTGGACTTTCCTGCTGTCATGAAGTACGAGGTAAACGGAGCTGTTTCTCGGTTTTTTCATGATTTTTAGGATAAAATAGTTTCCTGCTTTTTTTATGCCAGACTATTTTCCTGTCTTGAAGGAGAGTGGGAATATAAATATCGTATAGCAAGTTGTAGCTAATGTGGAATTCACAACTTTTTGAGGTTTCTTTCCCACACCTTCATGACAATACGGTAGTGTCTGATGCGCTTTCTAAGAAAGGATAAAATAAAACATTGCATAGCTTTACCTCATCTTACATACAATGGCTATTTTTTTATACAGTGGTTTCACTTTAGAAAAGCCATTTCAGTTCTAGCTTCAAACGTTAATGTTAGTCTAGTGATCTGTCTCTGCAAGCTGTTTAATAGGCCAATTCTACATCTGTTGGTATAGATAAAAATCTGCATGGAAGTAGGAACTTTACGTATATGGATACCTTTGCAGAATAGAGGTTGCAAGTCTTGCAAAGGTTATTCTTGCCAGATGTTCTTGCATTTATTGTGATAGTGTCTTTGTTGAATTCCTCCTTTGTTGAATGCAACTCCTCCTCCATCATCCATTTGATTTGCAAATTAATTCTTCTCAACTGTATTCACACCCCTTCTGTATTTGCTTTCCAACAGTATTTGAGCAAATTACTTTACTGGCAGGAACATTTAGTGAACCAGCCAATTTTAAGTAAGTATTTCAAGAATATTCACAAAAAGCGAAATTCTCATTCATAACTACAAGTATTCACATAACACAGTTTTAAAATAATCCTACTCTTAAAAAGGTAATCAGTGAGTCACTGAGCACAAACATTTATTATGACTTATGTTTTTGATCAAAATAACTAAACTTTGAATGTCAAATTATTTTTATGAAGGGTCTGTGCATATGCTATGGATCATAGAATCCCAGGTTGGAAGGGACCTCAAGGACCATATGGTCCAACCTTTCTTGGCAAAAGCATGGTCTAGACAAGATAGGCCAGCACCCTGTCCAGATGAATCTTTTAAGTGCCCAATGACGGGGAATCCACCACTTCCCTGGGGAGATTATTCCAACGGCAGATTATTCTCATTGTGAAAAATTTTCCTCTTGTGTCCGATTGGAATCTCCCCAGGAATGACTTGTACCTATTACCCCTTGTCTTTTCCATCTGGCTCCTTGTAAAAAGGGAGTCTCTATCTTCTTTGTAGCCACCCTTTAAAAACTGGAACATGGTGATAGGGTCTCCCCTAAGCTGCCATTTCTTAAGGCTGAACAAAGCCAATTCTCTCAGCCTTTCCTTATATGGCAGGCTTCCCAGTCCTTTGAGCATCTTGGTGGCCCTTCTCTGGACCCTCTCCAGCCTGTCCACATCTTTTTTTGTTTAGCGGGGACCAAAACTGAATGCTTTGAAGACTTACTGGCAGAAATGACATTAATAAAAATGGTATCTGTTAAAAGATAACTTCTGATGAGAAAAAATTTCCTTGAATATATTAATTCAGTTTATGTGCTCTGAACCTACTGTGTCAGAAGACAGTAGAACTGGATAGAATAGTTATAGTGTTCCTTACATTTCTTTCTTTCTTTCTTTCTCAGTGGATAAAAGAAAATAATACTTAATATTCAATGACTAGTGAGTTTGGGGTAATATAATACAGGTTTTGTGCTTGTCCGATTCACTGTGTTTCAGTTGTATCCGTATGTGAAGATTTGGATATAAAAATACAACATACTTCTTCAAATAGTAAAATTTGCTTCCCATAGTCACTGACATGACTCAAAATTAACCAATGTTATTTCCACTTTCATGAATACTGTGCCTTTATTGTCTGGTAATGCAGTGAAGACAAAATACTGTACTTTGAACCCAAGGGTTACTTAGAAGCAACTGACAGCAGGGAGTATGTGCATGCAGCTTTGTTTTTTTTTTTTTTAATCTGTGGAGGTGAAAATTCTTTTGTATCATTCTTTTTTTTTTTTTTGCTAGGCAAATATATCTGGATGTATGAACCTAGTTTTTATTTTAAACATTTCCTGGTTCCTGTCCAAATTTTCTCTTTATCTCCTGCATGCCAGCTTCCAGGTGTCTGTCTGCTGATGGTAGAGATGTGTAGAGGATTAGTGTCTTGATTGACAGGTTGGCTAACATTACAGTTCTGTTCATATGGAGCGTTCCTTCAAGTTCTAAAAAACTATCACAGACAGGCCAGAAAAAACGCTGTTTCCCTTGTTGCAAAACAGCACATGCAACCTTAAATTCAGAATGTAATCAGAACTGGGATATCTTCATATATTTCACATACCAATACAGATAGAATTATGGATGAAATAATCATTTTTGTCTTCTTGTTCAATAACTTAGAGGAAAGGCAAGCTGTGTAACTCACAGAGGGAATAGCAGAAAGCTCAGGATCATCGATTGTATCTTACACCGCTAAATGAATACATCAGAGTCCTTCTTCAATAAATAGAAACAGGAGCATTGTTTTTCACAATGCAATCTATTCTGTAACACTGTCCATGTGTGGCTACAGATATATGAAATACAGAGGGACAAGCCATTTTATAGCTATGTTTACACGTATCTCCCTACATAATATGGTTTAAACAGGATCTAATCATATAGAAGATATGCTGTGTAAAATAAAAGTTAGATATTATGAGCAGCCATCATAAGCAAAAATTTTGGGATTGTTTGCTTTTCATAAAATAACTTTTTTTGGTTCCAGTAGGGAAAACTTGCTAAAACTCAGATGACTGTCAGTCATAATGGATTCATGATCTTTTCCATATATGGGATGCCAGCCAGGCACTGACCTCTCTCAGGTAAAGTAGCAAATAACTAAGCAGTGTTACTGTAATAATTTTCCCAACAATGCAGATGAGAAGGGAGTATCCATATAATATATGAAAGTAGTTCCAAGAAACGTCTTCAAGGCAAAACTCTGTTTCATTACAAACTGGTGGGAATGGGATGTACAGTAGCCTGTCTCGTATGACTGAAAAGGAGCTTCATAGCTTTGTATCTGACTTGCAAATGAATTATGCATGCCTTGTTTTTGTGCAAAATGAACCCATTTAACTTACAGATAAAAACAAGAGTTGTAACTAAGGTCTGCAGACTGATACTGATAGTGAGAGCTGAAATGCTCACAGTACTATGAGATGATGAGAGCACTCCAGAATCAATGGCTTGTGTTCTGTTATCTGTATCAGAAACAAAAAGAACTTCTTGGTACAAAAAGCCTATACCCTCAGTCCACAAGTCTAAATTTATCCTTTTTATAATGCAATTGCATTTCCTGCTGTACAATTTCAACACAGCTGTCCCTAACTTCCATCATGTTCTGCTATATCATATTTTCTATTTTAGGCATTAAAATTAGAAAATGCCATCTTGCTGGAGCATTCTATTAATGTGAATAAAAGGGATTTATTTTTTTTTTTTTTAGAAACTATTCATTTAAAGTATTTTTATTTTTCCCCTCTGTAAAAGTATTCTGTAAGCCCTGTGTTAATTTAGCAAGTTTCTTATCTAGGAGCATCTGAGTGACCTGGGTCATTCGTTTGTTGTTTCTTTAGTTTGCCTTCAACCTTATTAATTTCTACAAATTTCACTATAATCTTGTCAGTTTCCATAGTAGTATCCGTTAGTTTTATGTACTTATTTTTGGCTCTACAGTCTATGGCTCTTTTGCTAGTGCCTTCTCAGAGTTCTCAAGTTGAATAAAACAGCAAAGTCAACAGAGCTTCTGTTCTGACTTTGATGTAAAGTTAGTCCACTGCTATTCACTTTTAAGTTTCCTTGTGGGAAGAAATAGTTCTGTTGTTTCGATGGTGCTATTTTGAGGTCTTTCACTTCAAACTCACTGATGGCTCATTTGTAAGAGTTAAAGAAGGCTGCATATAATTTATACACTCTATATTGTCAGAAGTCTGCTTAAATTCGTAAGACTGATAACTGAAATAAACTGAGATCCTAAGTGGAAAGTGGTTCCTTTAACAGAGAATCCCTTGGAATTTTCCTAAAAGCAACTTCTATTAACTTTATCTTTGCAATGTCTTTTCTAAATTGCTTTTTTGCAGGTGGCAAGTGCAGTCAAGCTCTTTGTGAATGTGAGGTTCTAGTATAGATTCAATCATGAAAGCCCTATGCCTCCATCTTAGCTTGCACCTCGTATCATTGACTCCTGATTGTTGCTCCTATCTACTACTCATTCAGAATTCACATTGAAGGTCTCTGTTAAGAGCAAGGGTAGTAATTCAAGAAACAAAGGCACCTCTTTGTGCAATAAATTTTTGCTGTTCTCAAATGTGTTTGGATGTGAGCCAGTACCCTACTGAGTGGTCATGTGATTTCTCAAATGGTTACAGGAGCAAAAACTATACCAAAAAAATTATTTTTCACTGTTTGGATTGCAAAATGACCAGATAAGAAACATAACACTAAAAAGCAGCCCAGCTGCAACTTCAGATGGAATAACTATAGACACACGTGCACACGCAACCCCGCTCTGCCAGATCCAGTCTTACTAAATTGATAATATTTGATTAATCTGAATGACCCTTATGTTCTCTAGGTGCTTTCTGCACTCTGCATATTTTAGAATTACTGCAACTTTATCTAGGTCCCTTATGAGATGATCCCTAGTTCTTCTCAATAATTTAATCAGATCTATCTTTCAGGACAAGAGTGGGAAGCATTGCTAGCAGGAAACTGAAAACTAGTGAAATATTGCCATAATACAAAGTTTTCCCTTGATAATTTTGCTAATTAAGTTGTTATGCAAGAATTGTCAAGTGATCTAAAACCCAAGGGAAGACTTGCTGGGTTTCTTTTGAGATATTCCTACGAGTAGCCAACCTTTAGAGCACTCATAAAACATTATGTTGCATGAGATGCAAATTAAGATTTGTTGTTTTGAAGTTGCATCAAATAATTGATCAGAAACTATAACTGGGATTATAGAGCAAGATCAGAAATGAAATTTAGCAAATAATTGCAAAAATAATTGAAGTTACAAATCCTGAAAACTGGGAAACATTTGCCTTTATTGCCCACAGGGATGGGACTTGTGGCTTTGATTAGAATTAACACTAGGAGATGGGGTGAATCAAGAGAACAGAGGGAGTTTTAGATTGGATTAATATTATGACATAACCTATTTTAAGAAAGAAAAAACTTTCCAATTCTGTGTAAAAGTAAATTTTTAAGATAAGGAAAACTGTTATTTCCATTTCAAAGAGTGCAGTTTCTTAGAAATACTTTGTTTATGAATGGCCAGCTAGTAAAGCCTCAGGTGTCATAGTTCTAGCAGATCTTTTAGGTTCTTACTGAAGCACCTTGTGTCTGCTTGATGACGTACTTACTGAGTCTATTGTTCATTCATCCATTAAGACTACATGTAAGTGGACTAAATTCCTAGTTATGTGGAAGCAACGAAAGATATTTTTATTAGTCATTTTTATTTGTTTTGTGCCAAGCTTGACTCGGCTTCCAGTCACTTTTGAAAAATGCTGCAAACTTCACAAAAAAAAATTGGTGTGTTTTGTTTGTTTCCCCCCCCCCCCCCAACCATGATTCCTTGGATTCTTTTACCAGAGATCTAGTCCTACTTCTGTTGAAAACAACAGAACTATCACCATTTATATGAATAAGTACTATTTTAGGTTCACTGCTATAGATCTGTGAAATACAGAGACATTATATCGGTCTGCTCGGTATTGGCAAATTTTGTTTGGATTTAATTTGAACAGCCTGAGAGAAACTCATCCTGGATGTTAATCTTGCGTCTTCAGAATTGCACATACAAAAAGAAAAACTCAAAGTCATAAAGCACCAACGCAGATATTGTGAAAAGTCTCGTGCATTTTTACGTATCAGTTTATGTTCTCTCACACAGTATTCCACAGGACTGGTAGACATTGGCTGATATTCTGCCCTTATTAAGTACAGCAGCAAAATTATAATTGGTATCATTATAAATGATTTTTACGGATATGGAAAAAAAACAACCAACCCTAAACCCTAGCACAGCTTGTTCAAAAAGAGTGGTGCACCATTTATTCTCAAAATTATTTCCATTCAATTTTCCAGAATCTTTCACTGATTTTTCGTGCTGTAGAATTGTTTATTTGACTTGAAGTGGAACTTATAAAAACCACTCTAACTACTCTTAACTATTTTCTATTATAGAAGTTTAACTGAAATTGAACTAAGGAAATTAAAACTAAATATTTTTACCTGGCTGAAGCTATGTTACTTACACTTACTAATTCAGAGAAAGGAAAAAATAGCATATTCTTGCAACATATTCTGATCTTGATAAAAGTACATTTTCAGAAAGAAAACTGTTCTTTCAAAACATGAAACAGTTCTGATCTCACAAATGCTTATTTAAGTAAATCTAGTTCCATGTAATTTGAAACTAGAATGAAATCCAGAGGGTGCACTACGTACCAGAATTTCTGCATGACTAATCCTGTGCAGTTAACACGGTTGGGCAGCTCTGTATAATTCATGGCTACTCAGAGGGTATCTTGGGTCTTCAAGTACAGCTTCATCTCGCAGAATTCAGATTTAAGGTTTGGTGTGAGAAGCACAGCACATAGTTCACTTCTGGGCTACTGGGTGCCTTGAATAGAGCAGGCTTCCTGTTGCTGATGGAAGAGGTAAACAGCTTTACCTACAGATCTTGATTAGAGTAGCACTTTGCTCCTGGAGGTGACCTAAGTTGTAAACATGAAGTTGTCAGAGGACGTTACAATTAATAACGCTTATCAACAAAACAAAAATCTTGTGGCAGGGAAAATCTGAAACAAATAGGATGTGTTGGGATACATATTAAATGGGATAATGTCGCATTCCTGTAATTGAAAAACGGAGAATCTAATTAACCTTTCCAATGCGGATTCCTGAGTATTTTTGGCATCAAGCTCTCTTTCTTGAGGAAAACATCAGATGCCAGCACCAAAATGTTTTGTTCTCTATTTCATCTCTCTCTTTGGGAAAACTTTAAGCTCAGCTTTGCCTCACATCTGTTTTGTTATTCTCAGTGTCCATTTGCAAAATACAATTCAATTAAGTGTTATTAATTAAATAATACGCTATGCTTGCTCTTGTGGCCTGCTCAGCAAATTTCATCACCAGACCTTCCTTTTGCCAAAGAGTCCTGAGGGAGTTCAGTCATTTACAAGAGCAAGAGATTATTTTTTTTTATTTTGGGTTTGTTGTTTTGCTTTGTCTTTTCCTTTCTCTGCAAGTTAGCCTGTTGTTCCCTACTCCTGGGAGAATCAGTAAGCTATTTCAGAAATCCTTCCCGAGCTCAGGTGTCCTTTACGAGCATGGCTCTGCAGCCCAGTTAGCCTACGCTTGCCACCTTCTCAGAAAAACTGGGTTTTTTACCTTCGTGATGTGAAATCGGGATGGCTGGGGCTCATGAGTCCCACCTGGGCAAGCCCCGGGGGGCGCGCGCCGCTCCCCTCAGCGCTTCCCGCCGCCCTGCTCCCGCCCGCGGCGCTGAGGTGAGCTGTGACCGCGGCCCCCCGGGCCGGCCCGCACCCAGGGCGCCCGGGACCCCACGTACCCGCGAGTTTCCTACGTGTTTTCAGTCAAATGTGAAGGGAGAAGCAGCAAAGCTCGGGCGCCGGGGCAGAGGTGAGCGGTGGGCCGGCCCGCCGGCGCTGCTTGTGTTTCTCTGAGGCGGGAGGTGAGGCGGGGGAGGGGGTTCTGGAGCCTTCTGGAAGGTGCAAATGGCGGCCGCGGGGGCCTTCGGAGGAGCTAGGGACTAGTCTCGCGGCTTTCTAGGATGTCTGGGGTGGTGAAGAGCTCTGGGGGGCGATTAATCTCATAAGTGCTGGGCGGTGTGGGGTCCTGTCAGCCACCACCTGAGGCGCCTTCCCCTATCAGCCACCCTCTGTCGAGGAATAAGTGCTTCTAGAGCATGAGTCACCTTGTCCCTCTCCAAGCAGGTACTTTTGGGTGGCTTAGTTTATACCTCAAAAGTGCTTGGTTCCTCTTTCTCCGTCTTTGTTACAGGCTTGCATGTTGAGCTCGCGTGTTTTGTGTTTGCCTGATTTTAGATAAATGAATTCTGCCCTTTTTAGTATAAAAGGAAAGTTGTATGAGAACTGTATTTAATTTAAAAAAAAATAAATCACTGCAGTTAAGATCATAAATAGCTGCAAATGTAAAATGAGCTTAACCTGCCTTAAGATTTCTGTCTGTGCTGTATAGAGTAGAAGATAAGTTTCAGCTGGCTAGAATTGTTCAAATGTGTAATTTCATAATATTGCTATTTTGCAGAGTATTGTATAGCAAAAAATACTTGGTTAGGACTAAAAACAGTGAGTCAAAGCCCCCAACTAAAGGGAAAGAAATTAACAGGTCTTCTAGTGGCTTCCATCTCAGTTACCTGCTTTCACCCAGAGGACTGTGTGCTATAAGGAGAAAACCCAGTCCTCAAGCTCTCTTGGTACTTAAGTGGTTAAATTGTCCCTTTTGGATCTTGCTGAACAGTATCAGTCATCTTATGTTTAGGGGAAAAAAAAAGTCTAATCTTTGACAGAAACGAATTACTTCATACGGGACAGGTACATTTTGTCTGATACTTGTTGTCAGCTTTCACTGGGAGATGAGGAACTAAGAAATAGATTTCATCAAATTCTGAGATGGAAGGAAATGAAATCTTAGCAAAGAAAACAAGTTATGCTTCTAAAATGGATTGTACAAGCAAGAAGATCTATCAGGTGAAAAGTGAATGTTAAAATCATTTGCCAAAAGACGACTTAGGAAGTGCTGGGGAGACGGGAAAAGGTGGAGAGCCCTAATATTCCTAGTTTATCAAATGCCTGTTTAAGACGTCTTGTGGGTTGTTGTTTTTTGTTTTTTTGTTTTTAAATCCTGTACAGGTATTTTCTGATGCTACGTGTTTATAAAACTCAAGTGAGTTGTCTGTTCACTTATCAATCTACAGCATAAACTTAATGATTGTGCTGTAGTATACCCAGCTTTGTATGTAGTTTCCCCTCCTGATGATCTCTTCTTTCAGATGACTATTCCTTGTGTCTCCCTAAGAAAAGGGAGTCCTCAGGCTGTCACCTGACAGACTGGTAGTTTGGGCATAGTACTGAGGTGTGGCCTTTTCCCCAGAATCATTTTAGGCTGAGTGGAAAGACAGAAAAATGAACACATCTCTGCTGTTTTGGTCTGAAATGTATCCCAATTTTCTCAGTTTACAAAAGCTTCATTATTGCCTTCCTGTCACTATGTCTTTTTTCCTAGTGTTAATTTCTCCTTTTTGTCAGATACAAGGCCAGTCAAATGTAATTAAACAATTATTTTAGGTTAGATTTGAAAATGGTTGAAGGTGCACAGTATGAGATTAGTTTTTATTTCTCTGCCTCACTTCACCTCTTCTTGATAAAGTATTTTTAGCTCTTCCATGACCTCTGGAAGATGGAGCAAAATGCAGACTGTGACTTGATTTGGAGAACTTGGCAATACATTATCTCGGTTCAACGAATACCAAATCTGTGAATAAAATGTAGCACTTTCACAACTGAGGTCTTCTTTTCTGAAGCATAACATGTGAAGTATTTTCCAAATGGTAAAGACAGAGATAAAACCTCCAAAATAAGTTAGCGCTTGCAAATTTGTCAAAATGTGTTGTTCTCATATCCAGTAAACAATAAATACTTTTATTTGAAAATTCTGGTCGCCTCCCCTCCTCTCCCCCCAGTCACTGTATGCGAAACAAGCTCTAAATTGAGTGTTGTTGTTGTTGTCTGGTTTGTTGGTTTGCTTTTCTACCAGGTGTGAAGTTTAGACTTCAAGTAAAAAAAGAAGCCTGGTAAAAGGATTAGATTGTAGATGTGTTAATTTGGCGCAAACTAAGAGCTCAGTTTTGGTTTTGCTTCTTGAGTTCTGAATATAAAGCAAATATTATTATTAAAACTCATTTTTTGTTCTGCTGGTTTTAGGATAATACCATCCTAAAAGTGTACTTGGGATCACATTAGCTATTTTCTGCTCAAATGCTGTTGCACTTAAAGAAAATGCATATACTTAGGAAATAAATTTTTCTCCATCTTAAAAACAGGATCATATTCTTTGAGTGACCCTGATGTTTGCAGTCAGCTGGTCACAGAGGGTTGAAAGCATGGATAACATTAGCTGTTGTTTTGTTTTACTGACTCTTCCCTGAAGAGAACTGGTGCTTCTGGCTGAAATGTCAGAGTAAAGTGGGTGGTTAAAATTGCTATTTTTAGTTTTTCACTTGTAAACAGGTTTCAGTTTTTATTGCTCATCAAGACAGAAGTAACTTTGATTTATTTATGGACCAAGTAAAGCAAATAAGACTGCTTGCACTAATGTTTCCAGTTACTGGAGGGAAGGGGGGGAAGTTACAGGATATTACACATTTCTTAATAAACTAAAAAATGGTGAACATATACATAGTCCAGTCTGACCGAAATGAACAGCTGCTGAGGAATTAATTACGAAATCTGGCTTACTATTCTGCATTTCTTGCCTGTGTTTGAGGCATCAGGTAAATGTCTAGGGAATTATAGATTTATTATCAGTGTACTCTCAGAAACAGAAAATGTAGTAATACAAACCTGCATGGCTAGTCTGTGTTTCAGGATAACCGTGTGAGAGGATGGAGCACTGTTAATTGTTTTGGAGGATTTGATTGGATGCAACTAAAATAGGCAGTTAGGCTTGGTGGACCTGTTTGTCTTGTGCAGCTTAGGCAAGAGCTAAGCAGAATATATCCCGTATTAGTTCTTCATTCAATGCAAGAGACTAGATGCTATCGAGTGGACATTGGATTGGTACGGGATCATGTTGGATTTTCTGTGCAGTTTCACTGTCTTGTGATGTCCCAGCATATATTGTGTGCTTGTTTACACAGTGCTTGTTTTACTCCAAATTTGCTAAACCACTGCAAAATTAAAGATTTATGTTTCTGTGTTTTTATACGTCATCAGTTTGTACCTGAATTTAGTGATAGAATTTACAGAATCATCTCTGTTGATGTTCAATTGAAGAGCTAGTAATCTACTTAGTAGTAGAGCTGCAGTCTAATATACCACCGCGGAAAAACCACATGATTCAAATGACCATGTTAAATGTGGGGAAAACATCAGAGAAACCATGTTTTCTATTAGTATTTTGTTTTTAAATAGTACAGAATTAACTTAATATGAAGAAATCTGACCTTCCTCTGCTGTTAAAATTGTCCAGAGATGTAACAGCAAGAGGAAAGCAAGTTTCAAAACCTGTTAACACAATGAAGAATTGAGGGGGGTAAGAAGAAAAAAAGAAAAGGGAGGAAAAGAAAATTGTACATTGTGGCTGATAATACATTGCAGCTTTTTTGACTGTTTGTCAAAATATATAAAGCTTTGTCCCTATTACCACAGTAACTCTTCTCTGGGATTTACAGTATGGCACTGTATTTTTGATTGTTTTCTCAACTTGGGTACATTGAAGTAAAATATCCAGGTGATCGTGATGTTCAGGAGTATGATGTTAGCTTGATTTAGGTAGTCAAACAATAATGGCTGAACATGGATTATGTGCAGTATTTGGGAAGATGTGTAATTCTCACGTCAAAAAGAAGGCTATAGCAATGGAAGAGTGCTGAGGATTGCTTTTATTTTCACAAGTTCTGCCTAAATCTGTGATACTGCTGTGTATCCCTTACAGTTTTTAGTCCTTGATTATGGTAGTGCCATACTTTTTTCATGCACATGAGAACTTGGTTTTCCTTCTTCAGTTGTTACATAGTCATTTTGACGGGGTACTATTAGAGCAATTTAATAATATCAACATTTCAAATATTAAGGATGATTTATTAAATTAGCTTTACATATGTTGGTACTCTTATTAACCATTGTTGAGGCTACAATATTGAATTTATGACTAGCTATACATACAGTATGCAGAGCACGTACCTTCTTACAGTGGAGTTCTAGTTCTAAGTAACTAGAGTTACACTAGTTTAAGGCTGCAAGCCTGTAGTGATGGGGCAAAACAGACAAAATGTTGAAAATACACTTGCAAAACAGATGGAAAACACTGCTGTGTTAAAAAAAAAAAATTAACGGCTGCTGAGATAGCCTAAATTTTACCTACAACAATTGATGTGAAGCTCTTAAAATGTAGATCAGTCATGTTGAGACCAGTACTGTGCTTGAATCTAGCTGAAGTATATTGTAAAGCATCTCTATGTCATGTTCAGATTGTGCCGTTGGATGTTTTGGTGCCCATTAGCCACTGGCTTCTCTAGCTGAATTCTCTTCTTGGAAGACCTGCAGAGTATTTGAGGTTATTATAATGAGACCTAATGAGTCCTTATTGCATCTGAAAATACTGATCTTCAGAAGAGATTGTCTGCTTCCTGTGTAGGAAGCAATTTCTCATTTGTCATAGTTGGCTCCGTCTGTCCATGAGGGCACAAAGATTCAGTATATACCAAAACACATAACTGTAAACTGAAAGGCTTGGACCATATGCTGTCCTGTGATTTCTTGTATAACCTATTGTTTTTTAGGTGGTTTAGGGGTTGATTCTTTCTTAATGTTTCAGTGGTAAGCGTTCCCTTGCACTATCTGTGTAGTTAGTCACATTCACCTCCTATGTTTTATTAGTATTTCTTTATTTGATCTTAGCTGTATTTTCAGACTTCCAGCAACTGTCAGACATACCTTGTAATATGAAGGCATGGTTGAAGGGTATGTTTGAATCAGCACTTCTTTGGCCTCCTGCTTGTGCCCTGTCATTGACTAGCAATTATACCTGTACAGCTGCTACAATATCCCCCAGACATAAAATCTGAATGAACTATGGCTTTTCTTTCTCTTTATAAATATACCAAGTACTCCTGCCATAGAAGTTTTCATGAGCGGCAGGGTGAATAGAAAATGCTGAAGAGCTAAGATTGTGGAGCGATGAGCAGAGAAGAATGAGAATTGGCGGTTTCAGTTCTGCTTCTTTTCTCATCTATATGTAGCCCAAACAGCAAATTCAAGACCATGCCATGAGAAGCGTTGCTGCTTACTGCAGAAACTATGATACCTGAGAAACTGCAGAAAGGACTGCTTCAAGCAATGTCTGAAGCTTTGGGAAATGTCAATAGTGATGGAGTGTATCAAAAGCATTTTCTTTTCAAAACTACTGCGGAATAAATCCTTGATCAATTTAAGCATTAGCAGATCTGTAAAATCTGATGGGGGAGTATCTGTTTCCAGTTTCTGACTGTTATGGAAGATTGGGCTCAAAACCACTGAACTGGTTTGGGCTAAATACCTTAAATGGCCAAGCAGCTGAGAAGAAAACCAAGAGAAGAGGATTCTGACACTTGTCACATGAGATGAATGCCAGATGAAATACTCAGAGCTGAATGAATAACATAAAATGTTGAGTAGCTCAAATGTTTTGAGTCAGAAAACTTTTTGTTTGGATAGCATTCATGGAAGAGACCTCCTAATGAATGTAGTTACACTGAGCGGCTCTTGTAACTTGCACTAACACAGGGATACATTGTCTGTAGATTTTTTGTTACGTGTGTATTATTTATACATATTACCCATACTACAATTCTGAATGAGAACTTGAGTGTTCTTCTGCATGTCTATATAACAAGCCCCTTGCAGACCCTTTTATTTAAAAGCACAATTATTATTTTAAGCCAGTCTGTGGAAGATTGAAATCTATAAAAGCCATTAGACTGATTATCATCCTGTAACACTGTCAAAAATGATCTTAATTGGTGAGTGTAAGCCATCCTCTACTAACAGCTTTTCTTTTTAATTGAATTTTTGCCAAATGGGTGTCATTGAGATTCTGTAATGAACATTTTCATTCCAAGGGTGTGTTTTCCTCAGATAGTAACGCTGGGGGGTAGGATAGTGTTTTATTGTGGCTACTACAGAAGAACTGAAAGCTTTCAAGTGATTAGAATGGTAGCTGATAGCAATTGGGAAATTGGTACTGAGAAATTAGTCCTGAATGGTGTTACTTGTCCATTGTCAATATCTGCTAGTGTTTTGGTGCTGTATATTGTTTCTTTAGCACTGACTAGTTCCCATTTATTTTACTATTATTTTCAGTTTTTAATTTGGGGAAGAGATGGATGGGGAAGGAAAACAGATTCACGGCTGTGCCTCGCTTCTCCTGATTGCGGTTAAGAAAGGTGTTATTGAGATGAATAGAGCATAATCTGTAGACCAACTTTTCTATATCTCCATCTGTTGGGTTTTATATGCTTGGTATTTTGTTTGGGTTGGTTTTGGTTTGTTGTTTTAATTTGGGGGGGAAGGGGAAGGAGAGTGTGGTGGGTTTGGTTTTTTTTTTGTTTGTTTTGTTTTTTAAGTAGGCTAGCCTGTCAGCTGCTTTAATCTGAACTTTTTGCAGATAGGTTCCAAAGGCTTTGCTTTTGGAATAGCTGGAGCACATTCTGTTCCAACTTTCATTGTCAAGTTCCTATTTTCCCCTGTATCTGAAGGATGTTTGGCCATACTTTTGAGAACTTGGATGGAAATGCAGTTGTCTAATAACACTTTTTGCTTCTAATAGGAACAAAAAAGGATGATCTCCATGGGATACTTCCTATTTTGCTTCATTCCAGGTAGATTGTTGTAAAAGCCTCTGAAATCATTAATTTCACTGAATCGATTTAATGCGTAGATCAATCACAATGTCCCAATAGATAAAGAAAGTCTCTGGGTTGTCACTTGCCAGATAGTGCTTGCTTTTGTTTGTTTGTTTGTTGGTTCATTCATATACATTTCAGGAGTGGAAACTGATTACCTCTTCAGGAAAGATTACATGTGAATATGGAGTGACAGTTAGTGGTTGTAATGGTAAATGTCTGCCACTTTAACTTCTAACACTTACAAAAATCCTCTAATATCTCGAGATACATGACCTGGAGAAGAATATGCTCTCACATAATTATATGAAAATTATATGTGTTGATATTTTAATGCCTTGTTTGCAACAAGAACAAAGCAGAGAAAAAAGTACATAGATTTCCAGTAAGTAAAATGTGAAATTTATTCTTTGATTTTGTAGGTTATGTAGCTATTTAATTTTCTTAGTTGTGAATCAGGATACAGTTAGATTGTAATTATTTTGTCATGTTTTGTAAATTTTCTGTTCTGGTCCATGTTAACACTTTAAACTTTAGACTTTTGAGCTAAAAGTGGCCTCTTGTAGTAGATGCCTCATGTCTCTTAAACTGGGGATAGAGACAGTCTTTTTAAACATGATCAGACCAATTCAACATTATTTTGAATATCTATCCCTTAGTTTAACTATAGTGAAACACATCATTGTGGCCTATTGGTCTGTCTTGCAGATTGCCCCTTTTCAGAGCCTCTCTTAACTATGTTTAGAATTTTTTTTTTCTTCTTTCAGTTTTAATATCCCTAAACTTCCTTTTTTTTTTTTTTTTAAAAAAAGGTAAACATAGGAGCTTTCTGAAACTAAAAAATAAAAATCACAACTTTGAAAAGTTTCTGAAGAAAAAAGCTTATTTGATTCTGTTTAAATAAGTAATTTAATTAAAGCACTGTATGTATCTTTGATGCATTTGTCATGCAGGTGCATAGCATTTGTATGAGGGATGCTACTTGCACTGCAAATATGAACATGCTTATAAATGTAAAATAAGGTGGTAGGATCTTTTTTTGTTGAGTAAATGTGTGTGTTTATTATCTGTGAATAACATGTTACAACGCTTTAATGATAATTTTTCCTGTTACTGCATACTTCATGATGGAAAAATACACGTTCCCATAGTCAACTCTATGCTGATTTGGGATAAAATACTTACATAGGTAACATTTGACATAAAGGGCTGTGCAGCTGCTGCTTTGAAGTACCTTTTTAGACTTCTTATGTTGTTTTTCTTAAAAAGTGTTATTAAGACTTAAAAAAAGTAGTTTCAATTATCTGAGCTAATACAATGCTAAGTTTTAAACATCGTTTTGCAAGCTAGATAATTAATAACTCCCTAGAAGAATTACAGTAGCTTCTGTCCATTGATTTTAGTTGAGGCTATGAGTGAATTAAGTGAACCAGTGGTCTCTGTGTCATGCAATAAAAAAATGGTGTATCATGCTGCTTTCTTTAAGCACTTCCTAATTTTGATATAATTATATAATCAAGCAATGATGTTTACTATCATGATGAATAAAAGATAATTATTGTAAGTTCTATTAAGCGTTCTACATATATAATTTTGGTGTGTGTTCAAGTTGAAATTGGCGTTTTAAGTTCCTTGATAGAATGTATATGTGGCACACTTAATGAGGTGTGTGCAAGGCCCTAGAATTGCGTGAATGTTTTTTTTTTTCCTTTGAGTTGGTTTGTGTAGTTGTAGGCATCGTGTAGAACTGTCAGATGCAAAAATTCCAGAAGCTAGAAACTTTTTTAGATGATGTCATGCATGCAGTATAAGCACATGCTTGTAATAGTGTAAAACAGTATTTGCTATACAAACATGCCTGGAGTGATACAAAAGAGGGCCTGCTACAGAAATAAACTCGAGGCTGTGAATGGCTCCTCTATATTTGGAGATTAGCCAGCTCTTGGGAAAATGTAACAAGCAGCAAACAGTACAAGTTACATGTTAAAGTGTCACCTGGTGAGTGTAACATTATTACTGAATTCCAGTGCTTGCTTGGCATTATTACCTAGCAGTGGGTTACAGCTGTGTCAAGTTGGTATTATATAACTAGGAAGATTTTGTGCTTATTATAATAAAAAAGAACACTTCTAAACAGCAAGTGAACTGTGCTGTGTTAGTGAAGGTTGCCACTGTCTGTATTTGAAATTTGTGAAGCTGCTACAACCATTGTCTCTTAAACAATACTGAAGAAACTGAGAACAAGTTCATCTCTTCAGTGTAGCTGCATCATAAAAAGTGCTCCAAGTCGTTGGCTATTTGCCATATTGTGCTCTCACATACCCATAGCTGATGGAATAGATGTCAAACATAATGCTTAAACCGTAGTGGGTACAACTAGTGACAGATCTAAACAAGCTGTTTGAATCATACCTTTTATTGTCTGTTGCTGTGTGTTGTTTCAATTACTGTTTCCTGTGTTAGCTGTTATTTCTTTGTGTTCCTTGTTACTCCTAAACCACTTTTGTCAATCTCCAGATCTGCATCTCTGACTGTTGATGAGGTGTTTATAGCCACGGAGTCTCCAGTGCCAAGTCTCCTATGTGCCCCATCTCCTATGACTCCATGCCTGTAGTCTTCTGCACCATATCCTGTGTCTTCACTTCTCAAGGCCTCAGTGATGATGTTAGGCTTGTATTTCTCACTTTTCTGTTTCAAGTGTTACAGTCTGAAATGCACACGCTTGGGGACCTTCTTTCTTGCAAAGTGTTAAGATAGTGTCATAAGTTTTAGACCTGCTACTTGCTACTGAGATGCGTTTGTCTGCAGGCAGATGAGGGCAAAAGATTCTTCTGTCTATGCAATACCATATAGGGGATTCATCCTGGTAGAGGAGGTTCTTTGTTTCTTGGAGTAGAGGCTTGTGTAACTCCCAGTTTCCCTGAAAGTGAAGTCTGAGATGATAATGTGTGTGAGGTAAAACCGTGGAGAATGCTCTATGATCATAGATACTCTAGTAGAGGCAAAGATAAAAGCTGCATGCTGTAGTGATAATGGTATCACTAATCATAAAGGAGATACATTTACATGTGTTAGAGTTGTGTACTTGGAGCTTTTTCACCAGTCTGTTAACTGTGATATCATGAATAATGTATTTTGAAAACCTGTAAGCCAAACTGGTTTTGGGGAAGATTCTAGAAGTTCTGAGTATCCCTCAAGCTTTATCAGTACAAAAGGTTTGCAATTCTATTGACAATTTAAGGAAAAAAAGATGTTGTGCGTTTTTTTTTTTTTTTCAATGTAACTATGGTCAGACTTTGACTGTTTTGCAAAATGAGTGTTTTTGTGAATGTCTGCATGACCCTTTTACTAAACAACTAGCTGTGCTCAATAGCAAAATAGATTTTAATTGTTTTACAACAGGTGAAATTATTTAACCTGAAGCAGAGCAATTGTTTTTACTGAAAAGGGCACACACCTTTCCTATGGACTTTTTTGCCAAATATAATTATGGCTATGCAAATGCAATCTTTTTTTTTAACAAAATTATAATTCCTGAATTATTTTACTTAAAGGATGAAAAGATTCTTTTGAGCATGTTAATGATTCAAACCCCAGTGGATACATGGCATGAAGTAAATTGCATTAACAATATACTCAAGAAAAATGCAGATCTGAATGTGTATGCTTTTAACTTTTTTTTCTTCTGATAAATTTCATATTATTAAGCATCTGATGAAGGGTTAATGGTTTGAGTAGGAAGATCTCCTCTAAAAGTCACTTTGTATAATAATTGCACTGCCTTGCTTACCACTGATGTTCCTCAATCTACCAGAAGGCCTTGATAGCAATCATGCACTTGGACGTTCTGTTTTTGCACACAAAGGCAAAACAAGAAGTAGCACTGAAGTCTGTTAGCATTTATGGAAACATTTGTCAACAGAGAAAACTTGGATGGTGACATAACTTTTAAATGCAGCCTGCTGGGAAATTATACAAGCTGGGCAAACCCAGCTTGGCCAGGACTTCACCAAAGCTCAGAAAAAGCATTGTAAACATGCAGTCCTGGACTATGTTTGCTTGTGACTGAGTTCAGCTAAAAGTGGTTTTTTCCTCTTGAAATTAGTTTTTCCATAAATTGAATTTTCCTCCTAGCTTTCTCTTACCGTTTTTATCATTCTTAATGTCTGTGCTAGTGTTTGAGACACTGGGGAGAAGTGTCATATACGGTGTTTTTTTCTTGAAGCTGAGCCACTATAACTTAGGAAATAGTAAGCGAAAGGTGAGTTATATAAAATAAAAAGATATGGACAGTAAAGAATATAATACATTAGAAGATATCTGCTTAATCCTAATATATTCATGTCCACCAACTCTCCTTCTGCAACCTTCAGCTAGTAAATGTCACAAGCATAGCGTGACTTGCAAGAGGAAGAATACACAGATTTGATCTTTTCTATATAATTCTGAGACTAATAATGCAATTAGGAATATCATAAAAGACAAGTTCATTTTCAAATACTAGAGACTTTTTCAGTCAGTACAGTAAAATGAAGAAAATCCTGAATGTATTTTTGTATAGTTTAGGATGTCACTGTGATTTTTTTTTAGTTTTTTTTTCCTTGTGTTTCTGACCAGCTAGTACAGCATAAAAAACAGAAGGATTATTTCTTTAGTTTGTATAAGCTAAGAAGAATAAAGTTATCAGTTGTTTTTATTCTTGTTAACACATTGTAATTTTTGCATCACAGCCGTGTATTAAGAGACAGGCATGCTTTTAAACAGAGCTATTGAAACGATCATTTTTTAGCAAAACGTCTTGCTGTGGAGGAATGTTTTCAGAATTTTCACCCTTGTTCCTAAGTCCTACAGACACTCACCTGAATCCAACTCACAATACATTTTAAATCACATTTTCCACCTGCATAATTAAAATATTTTTGTGCTAATAAAAGCAAAGGTTTGCTGTAACTGAGAGTGAAAAGTTTTCAGACAGTGATACCTGCTTTCCCAGTCATGGTGCATTACAGCTTTAAAGGTTAATGTAAAAGCCTGACATGTCATGATGGAATTTGTGAAATTTTAAAACTTTTTTCCTTACTGAGCACCTGGCAGCAACTTAAGCTCTAGATGTCTCTTTCAAATGTATTGGATATATATCTGATGACTTTCAAACAATTCAAAAATGATAAGAGTTTTCAATGAAATAGCGATAAGCAAGTGGGAGCAGAAAATCCTAAATGTATTTCAAAAATATATGGAATCTTACTATATCTAGGATACAATACAGGCAAGGAAGAAAAAACGACGTACTTTCAGAAAGGATGACTGTAATTCATGAGTTATCTTCATGAACTCAGCAGAATAGTTATCCTCCCAGCCCTCAGTTGTTTCAAATCCAGCATCCAGAAAACTGTCACTTCTACTGTTTCCACCTTGCAATATGAAAGAAGTGTAGATTTTAAAAGTACAAACTATTCATAGTTGTGCAAATACTCGTGCTTTTTTTGGAGTAACATCACCAGTTAAAATTGCAAATGTTCTTTGGATTAAATATGAAATGATTAAGAAGCTGCTTGGGTGGGTTGTTTTTTTTTTAGGCTAACGAGAAGGTTTTCTTTGAACCTGATTTACCTGTCAGAAAGAGAACCATCTCTCTGTGAGTTGATTTGTTCAGGTAGGTTTTAAAGTGTGCAGAGACCAAGTAAGAAAGGTACGCTGGAGTCTGAAATGGTTAATTAGTTTGAGAGACACAATAAGAAGCTAGCATAAGCGAAGCTGGTAGGATGAGCATTTATGTGATCACATGTGTGAAAGGATTGGCCTTCACTGCTCCTTAGAACAGGTGAATTGTCAGTGTTGTTGAGTTGCTCTTTTTCAGTTCCTCTGCTTTTCTTTCTTAGGAGTTTTATACCCCTCCTTGTGAACATTTTTCTTGACCAACTAAGTATTACATTCTGAGTAGCTGCACTTTTCTGTTTGGTTTTAGTGCTTTTATCTTGCATTCCCTTAACAACGGTTTTCTTAGCAGAAGTGAGCCAGGCTCACATACCTGTGCTGCACCAAACTGGGCCTTCATTTGCAGACAGCTGAATCTGTGGGTTGAGGGTTACAAGAATGAATGCTTCATTTATCAAAAAAGAGGGGAAAATGTTTTTACTTAGACACTTCAGGAGTGATCTTTTCACTGAACTTGGCATACAATTTGCAGTAGTTTTCTGGACTCCCCTCCTCTCCAGCAAAGATAATGTTTTGTTCAAAATACTTCTGCCCCTCTACTGTTCTCTGAAGTAGTATACAAATATTGGGAGAAGTAATTTTGTTTACTGTTATCTCATAGTTACCTATTTTGTATAGCTAAAAGAAACAAAATGTTGGAAAGAAGAGTCCAGGTTTTCAGAATTGGCCTCTGACTTGGAGTGCGCAGTTTTAAATCAGTCACAGCACTTTTTGACATTGTTTCTGGCTTTGTTCTGAGCAGCGGGTTTATACAACATTGTGAAAACCTCCATTTGGTGCAGGATCACGTAGACGTCCATATAGTGAAGTTTTGCCAAACACATTACCTCAACTGGCTCCTTAAGGTTAATTTCCAAAGTGATGATTAAATACACTATAAATCTGTAGTTTCGAGGTGTTCATAGCCCGTGAAAATTTTGAAGGTACTGGATTGTGTGCATAAAAACACAGCTATATCTGTATTAGAATGCTTGTATTTCAAGGTATTCAACTAAGCCAGCTGGAAAACATACTTAGCATCAGGACTTTTGATCCCTGTAGCTATCTGGTGTTAGGACAGGAGTTGTAATTGGTTATGTTCCATAGAAATATCTTTGTGAAAGATGGAGTATCACTGGTTTTATTTTACTCCAGTTTTTTAATTCCCTGTCCTAGTTTGAAGGAATGAGGTGAATCATCTGCTCTGAAGATCTGACCTATTAACGTCAGGGATATCGCTTTTCCTAAGATAAAAATTGGTTCCAGAATTATATCTTCTGCATGTCCATCCTTCAGTGTATCTCTGTCTTGGATTTGCATATAGATTGTGATACCTGGAACAAGATCAGCAGAGATAGAGATGAGGTTTCCATTTTGATGTTAGTGTTTAATATGTAAACAGAAAGAGAAATCTATCAGTTGAAACCTGTCTAGTTTACTGGAACTGGTATTTTACTCCACCTTAAAAAAAAAAATCAAACAAACAAACACACCTGTTAGCCACTTCCCATGTGAAGGCTATTATGTCTAAGTGCTTTGGTAGATACTTGGCATCGCTATGCTAACATGCAAGATGATTTTATGTTTGTTGATTTATTGATTTATCTTTGTGAGCTGGATTTATTTACTGTAATGGCCTCACCATTTCTAAATGACAGAATGTAGTTTCTTTGGAAAATCATGCTTCAAGCTGTTTGGTTTGTTTCAACTACAGGGGATAAATAATTTGAATGTCTATCTCCCATTTCAGTGCTTATGAAGGGATGCTGGTTTTCCTTAGTAAGGCTATTAAATCTGTTATGATCTTCCACAGGAAAAGTTAACATATACAGAAGGCAGTAGCTTGGAAGTGTACATAAAAAAATTAATGTTTGTCTTCCAGTGGTATTTCGTGTGAGCTGTTAGCTCTCAGAATGTGCCAAATGAAATCAACAACCCAATGTAATATATACTTGATCGTACATCTTTTTCTTCTAGAAATAAGGCAATTATTTAGTGGGCTTACTAGGCTACTAGTAGATTAAGTAGGCTTAGTCATTCAAGTCTCTGAAATTAAGTCTTTGCTTCAGAAATGAAATTGGTTGCTTATTGTGTGAACTGTGGGGTTGGATGAATGGAATCGAATGCTTCACCAGACACTGGAGAATGATCCTCAGAAATCCTTATTTAGGAGTCATTTAGGTCCCAATTATTCTAGTGACTATTAAAACACCGATAAGCATTCTGCTACACAGGCATGTTACCTGAAGTGGAAGACTTGTCGGAATCAACTTTACAAAAAATTTCTGTAATATGACTGTATTAATTAAAGAGGAGTTGAAATTGTTCAGCCCTATGGGCCCAGGGATGCTTGGGATAAATCAAGATGTCCTTTGGCATTCTTATGCTGCTTAACACACTAGATAATGTGGTTTATTTCTGACTTTACAACCATTTGCAACAGGTTAATAATATCTTTTACTGATATCATATAACTTGGTTTGTGAGTTTGACACAACTCCTTAGCTTTATGGAGTTCTTTTCATACCAAATTTTGTCCCTTAAAAACTCACCTTTCTTAACGTATTTGACTTCTTGAGACCAATTTTCATCCTGACCAGCCATCAAAGTGATTACTTTTCTAGGAGTTTACTGGCAATAGGAAAATAATATTTTCGTAGTGGCTGGTTTAATAGTATTTCCCTTGAAATAGCTTTTCAAATGTTTACCAAGTCGTAAATAATGAACAGGGGTCCTTCAGGTTCTATTTTGATGTAGGGGTGGGGAGAGGCTTTGTGGGATCATTGAGGAAAAGTCGTACCTTTTTAATCTAGAGAAATATTTCTAACTAGCTAGATTTGTCTGAGTCTCGTTTTAGTCTGCATGTTTTGGGCTTCGTGAATGTGGTTTTTTGATAATTGCTTTGTTAGTCCTCTGACACTGAGTGACAGTACTTTTCAGTGCTTGACAGCCAAATCTATTGGCATAAGACAGTCCTCATACACAGTGAGTTGTTTTCTTTCTGGCTGGTGACAGTAAGAGCTTCCAAGTTGACAGAGGGGGGCTAGGACGTCTTTACAAGTGAGAAGAAAGCTGAGAGAGGATGAGGAGATTCTTGGTCAAGATAAAAGCATTGATTTAGTGCATCCTTCCTGCATAATGACATAACAGATCTGATTGCTACATGTTAAAATATAATTCTACTTATGTGATGCTTATAGAAATTTCTATGACTTAGCTTACTATCAGGGTCCTCGTGACTTGAAAATTTTTGCAGTAAATGTAACAAATACTTTTTCTTCCAGTAAGGTAAGGTGATGGGTGGTTTGATGTAGAAAGAAGATATTGCAGTACCTCTAAGAACCTATTTGTTCATTATTTTTTCCCAAGAAAAAATGACTATAGAATATATATGTATTTAGGGTCTTTTTGTATACATTCAATTTTTCAAAAAGTCAAAAAAAAAGATGAGTTTTAGAGCTGTAAATCTTTTACAGTGTCTCAAGTGCTTTGTTGCTTTCATTTTATACTTTAGACACTTTCCCACTAGAAAATGAGTTCATTAGTTAAACTTTCTGTATTAAATCCAAGACATTCTAAGAAATCGGGTAGGTGGTGGGCAAAGGGATGCCTATATTAATACAGGGCTTGCTTTATTCATCTGGATGATAATATTAACAGGTAATATTAACTTGCTGTCACGGGGGGGGGGGGGGAACAAAACAACTGAACAACCAAAACCCAAACAAATGTCTTGCTGAGCTTATTCAGTTGGCAGTGAATTACCCATCAAGAATAACTGTTCAAAGAATCGGAGTGGGTTATGTGATCAAAGGTAGGTTCTTACGGATGAATGTGGTTGATTACTGGATATTTTTTCTGTTCCTGGATGTTCTGCTTGGATATTCATGAGAACATCTCTACTGTTTTGTCTTTGCTAGTGGATTCCAGTGCATCAGTATTTCATTTGTATTTGTCGCTTCCATTCATGGTTGTTCCCTTTTCCTTCCAAAATGCGAGAATTTGGATGTGTTTGGGACACTGTCTGCAGCTTCAGTTACTGCTGGCCTCTAAGACCCAAGTATACTTCTCAAATACTGTGTATATGTGGTGGTATGCGTAAAAGTACGCTTGGCAATGTGCCTTTCATCAAATAGTTCTGGTACAGACACCCTTAGCATTAGTCCAAATGCATGGCAGTGATCACCTTCGTTCCAGTGTTAACTAATGAAGTACTGTTTACAGAGGACAGGAGGAAGTTATGAGGACACTTCACCCACAATAGTTGGTGAACCACATTATATATCCTTTTTCCTTCTAACGAAGACATTTCAGAAAAAAGCCTGTATGTTTTTAGCCTCTCTAATACAGTAGTTTTACAGTATTCCTGTATTGTAAATGAATGCTTTTCTTAAATTAGTTCTATAATAATCTATTATATCTGTAATAAATCTATTTGTGTGCTTACAATAAGGTATGATAACATTGACGTTTTCCTGTCTGATTTGGGTGCTATTGTTCTCACAGGCACCTAGTCTTTAAAAATTTTTAGTGTTATCAACCCTCATGGTATTTTGCAGCTCTGGATTTCATACTGTAGTTCTTAAGAAAACATCAAGCATGCAGGAAAGTTTGTTTGGGTTTTGGGTTTTTTTTTGTGGGGAATTGTAATTCAGGCTTTTCTTGCACATCATTTTGTAAAACCTGTTTTGTCTGAATTAATCCTAACCTTACCTCAACTTTGAAAACATCATCCATTCCAAGAAAATAATGGGTGATTTGAAAATTGAAATTTAGGAAATATGATTCTGTATCTGCTCACTTCTTTGCTATTATAATACGTCTGAGCACTTTGAAGTGCATATGGACTTCAAATGAAAATGTCCTACTATTTGTGTCTCATCTTAAATATTTATCATTTTTCACAGTTGTCCATTTTGGTGTCTTCCTCAACTCATGGCTCCCGCTTTTCCTTTCCTTTCGCATTTTATTTCAAGTTCAGTTAAGTATTGTAGGTTGGTCTGCGAGTTGCAGTTATTTTCAATAACAAACTAGTTGGTGAAAGTTGTTGTTATTGGAAGTAGTGGAAATATTAATTGCTAAATGATAACAGAGCATGGCCTAGTATTTTAAACAAATAGATTACAGAGAACTTAAAACAGCTTATATTGATTCAAACAGCAAGAATAACACATTTTAAACTGTCACAGTGATAGCTTCAGAAAACATACAATTTTCCTCTGCTGCTTTAAAAAAAAAAAAAAATCATCTTTGTATGCTGTCAGCATACAAATTGAAAACAGGCTTAATTTTTTGTTGCTCTCAATTATATAATTAAGTCTTCAGTTTGGATCATTCTAAATAATTTTTTGTGATTTAATCTTCTGTATCATTTCTGTCTGTTACCAAGACATCTTCACTTGAAATGTAACATTTTGTAAAACTGAATGAAAGTCCCTTAGAATGGTGTAATCTTTTTTGATGATGTGCTTAGGTTTTTTTGAAAACAAGAAGTTAGTTCACTAGTGGGTTTTGAAAGTGCTGTTGTGCAAGCTGATTATTCTTAATGTTCTTAGGCTTACTTGGGTTACATAGAAGCATATGGCATTTTGTGGAAAAAGGGTGATTTCCTCTGTGCCACTTGGAACAAATTGGCTTATTCTTTTCACTATTGTTTCATTTTCATTAACCATGTAACACTGACATAAAGATTTGGAGCCTTGAAACGTCCAACACATTCTGTCTTTGGCAGTGTGGTTTAATTTTAATTGCATTTCAGGAAAGATGCAGCCCTACAGCATCTTGCATTGTGCATTATATCAATTATCTTGGTGGAAGAAACACACAAAATACATTTAATTATAGGTCATAACCCAGCAAATCATAAAAATTCTGTTCAGAAGTAAATTGTTGCCACTAGTTAGTTTTCCTGATTGCAAGTATTAGAATAAATTCAATTCATCTCTTGCTAATATTGGTTATATTATTGGATATAACTAATTTTAAAGAGAGTTGAATCCAGAAGGCGTAAAATACTGATGTGTCTAGTCACTAAGTGGTTTTCTAATATTAAAGGATGTATAAATGGAAATCAATTTTCAGTAGTTTTAAATAAATAAAAATGTTGAGGTTGATTGTATTTTACTTTAAATTGAATTCTTGTTTAACTTCGCTTAAAGTCCAGCAAGGAATGTGCTATTTTAAATTTTGTTTGTGGTTTGTTTTTTTTTGGTGGGGTTTTTTTGTTGTTTTTCTGATATTGTTTTTGTTGGGTTTGGGATTTTTTGGCATTAAGTGTTTCAAAGAAGTTTACATGTTGTTGTGGAAGTTTAGGAGTAGCAAAACTTAGATATTTAATTATGGACTGAAAGTAATAAGACAGTATTCATAACTGGGTGTGAGACCTTTGACATATTAAATAACAAGGGTCCAAAGCACAAAAGATTAACTCAGTCTGCACTACATATCAGGGATAGGAGTTTGGTACACAGCGTGGGGAAGATCCTCACTACTGTCTATGATGTTTCACTCACTTTGTATGAAGAGGATTTCTTGAGTCTTTTTTTTCTGCAGAGCAACTTTTGGAAGTGCTGAACTGGCTTACTGTCTGGCCTGATTGTCCAACTGCTTACTGAAGTACAAATGAGAATTGCTGATCTAAGGTTAATATGAGCAAAAAGACATATGTGCAGTACGCTTAGGAGATAATAGAGATGCATGGGTAAAATAAAATTAATTCCTGTTAGAAAGCAAAATAGTAACATGCATTACTGATTAAAAGCTTGAAAGGACGGATGTTGGTTCCTGATTCTTCTGAGATTACTGAAGTGCCTCTCATGCTCAGTGTTGTACTTATGCTACATAAAGACCAGAATTTAGCATTTGTATTTCATCAAATAATCATTTAATTTACCAGTCATTTGACAATAATTTATCTGAATTGGTCTGTAAATGTTCACGGCTGGTAAAATATAAGAACTATTCAACTTCCATTTTAGTTGGGAGTCATATATTGTAACTGCATATACAAGAAAGATGATGGTGCTCAAGAATCTGTCTGAGGTGTTTATATTGGTCTGCATTGTGGTCCCAACAGAAAGCAATTAGGGTTAGAATTTCTGTTCGAGAATTTTAAGTAGAAGATCCTTGGTTGTCATAGTGGATGCTTTTCTCTTGCCCCTCGTGCCGCTCACCCCCCCTGTTGGAAGTTGTAATTTCCTGTCTTCTCTTTAAGGATCTCTTATTCAAGACAGTCACCAGCATTTACACTAATTTACACGATTACGTAGGAGTTTGTTGCTGTTATAACTAGCAGAGAGGATAGCGTAGAGGGACACTGTCAAATTAATAAAATAAATCATTATGTAATAAAAAATAAATATTAATCAAAAATCAGTCCTTACTTTCTTACGCTTTCCTTTATGTCAAGTAGAAATTACAGTATAGTGGGGTATAATTGTTTTTAACGATTTTGGTACTGTGTTGTAAAGGTCAGAAACAAGAAACAGGATGAAAAGTTGAATAAATTACTACTGTCAAGTAAAATACAGCACACAGACATAGCAAAGGTAAATGTATATGCAACATTCTGGGCTAGGCAATAGGTAGTGGTAACATGGCCGCCTTTTTTTTTAAATAGCAAAAGCATTTTAAAAACAGGAAACAGGAAGCTTCCTTTGTCATAACACAAGAAGGGAATGTGAGTAGAGGCAAAGGAACTGAATTAATAGTTATGTAGAAAGTTTTGTCAGATTTGTTGAGTCATGGAGCACCCTTTTTTAAAAATTAATATGTATCTTCTAAAGTGCACTAGTACATAGCCTGTAGCATGCTCTTGATCTCTTATTTTCCAAGCACTGTTTGAGCTGTAAGCTCTAAGAATCAGCTAGGCAACTTGTATAACAGAAATAAAATAACTACCTAAATCAGTCCATAATAAAATCAAGTCCAGTGTAGCCTGGGGTACAATGATAACATATTATCAGGTGCAGTTCACAGATATGAGAAAATATCTTTAGCCTAATAAAACACGTAGTATCCAGTATCTGAGTGGCAGTAAATACTTCACATCAATTTCTCATGATGTACTTTTTAGTTCTCATTGGTGTTGCTGCAGATTCACATGGATTTATTTAGGATTTTTCTGTGTTGGGTCTACTCTGTAAGTTCAGTAAGATTAGTGGAAGCCATCTCATGTATTGAAGTCTCCGTGTAGTTAGACAGAGTGAATGGAAGTGAGAGGCCAAAAAAACCACCCAAACCCAACCCAAACAAAAATCTTTCCCCAAAGAGTATCTGACAGAAAACGCTTATAATAGGAATGACATGAAAGTGTAGGTTTGCTTCTGCAGTCCGTATTTAATGTCCAGATTTGCTCCTTGTTGTAGTATTAGCAGTCTGTGCAATACACAAGACTGTGCTTAATGATGCTTTGGATGGTTTAAAGTGACTCAGTTTGCCAGTGCTGAGTGTTTTTGTAAGATAACTGATATTGCTGTAGTCTGTGTTATAAAGTAATCCAGGTTTTGTTCTTGAAATTTACTTTAGTAAAAGTCCACTCTGCTTTTGTCAATACATAAAATTATTTGCAAATCTGCGTTTATATAAAATTATTTGCAAATTCGCGTTTGAATGTGGTCTGTGTATTTGTGTGTAGGGGGTAGTTTTGGTGTGGATTGGTTTTTTTCTGTGGTGTTTTTTGTTTGTTTGTTTAAGATTTGACCTGAGCATGTGTGACCTTACATACTGTTTCTTAAATTTCCACGGTTCTTTGTTCTCAAGTAAGCTCCAGGTAAGGTGTAATCATCTTGCTATGATAGAAAGCATAGCATAGCAAAGGGGAGTTGTCCATCGTTCTGCCTTCCAAAGAGACATCTGGAATACACAAAGTAAAATCTTTGTCTGCTAGTGCTCTGAAAGGGGCAAATAGAAGTTTTTCCAATATCCTAGATAAATGTCCTACAGAAAAGTGCAGTATAAAGTAATAGATATTTTGTCTTTGTACAGTTAATACTGCTGTACCCATCGGTTGTTGAGTCTAGAATTAATGTTTCCAGTTTTATCCTGTTTCTGTCTATATGAAGCATCTAGATATTGTGGTGATTAAGAGGCTTATAAATACTTGCATTGTGGATGTTGATAGCAGAACAGAATAAACAGAATAGAATCTGGAGAAGAATCCAAAAAAAATTATTTTGTTTCCTAGTGGAAACAGCAGGTGAATTCAATGTCTATTATTGCTGAAAAAAAGAAGTGAAGATGGGAAAGTTCAAGATGAGAAATTACACAGTAGTGAACACAAAGTGATAAATCAACCCTTACAGGATTATAGCTGCTTCCTTAGGAAAGAAATCTATGTTAACCCATATAGGGAGTCCAATATGGAGGGACTGGAAGTATCAGAAACAGGTCAGAGATACATCACCATCTTTAACATGGATTAAAAACTGGAGACATGATCAGTACTGTTCAAGTAACTTTTGGGATTTGGTGTCTAGAGTGGTATTATCACTTTGAAGACAAAAAATTAATAGTTAAAATAGGTGATGAGCATATTTACTACACTTCTGAGGTTTCCAAAATATCATGAGAGAGATTATATAAAGTTACGTTGCCATAAGGAAATGATTGCAAGAGGAACATATAGTTGATTGATAATGGGTAGGTTCATTCACTCTTGGAACAAGTTAGATCATACAACACTTCTATTTATACTAAATAAATTAGTAGTGTTGCTAGGTGGAGCTAGGACTCACCAGGGAAACACCCTGTTGCAATTGTACACAAGTGCGGAGGAGAAACCATGGCAAAAGATGTATATATGAGTTATTTAATGCTTTTTAGTAATTGTATTTTTAAATAGAATGGGGAAATTGAGTAGGAATGATTAGAAAATCGAAGCAAGTAAGCGCGGATAAGCAGTCTTGTTTAGTGCAGATCTGCTTTGAAATCCTGTTGTATAATGGTAATGAAAGCAGAAAGATGTTGTCGAAAGGGAGGGCTAGATTCAAAACCTTTGTAGGCAATTGTAAACTTGTTAAACTTTGAATGGAATTTTTTGAGTTTCAGATTTAGAAACATATAATTAAAAAATATGTTCGTGGTCTCATTCTGTTAATGGGTAAGTGATGATCTTAGACCAGAAAGCAGAACAATGTTTTTCATAAGTTCATGAATCTGGAAGGGTGCTGCCTCCCTAGCTAGACACTAAACTTTGCAGACTCCAGCTTCCCCTGTACAATGAGGTAAAGAAAGTTATTGCAGACAGTAGGTGATAATACATGGGTCCAATAGCTCTAGCTAGATCTATAGGATTAATTTTCATCTTTGCGTATTTGAAATCTTTCTCATAATGCTTTGCCTTCTTGTAGCAAAGGCAAACAGCAGCCCTTCACACTGGACACTACACGCTGGAGACTGTAGTAAAATAGTTTCATATTCCCAGGTGTTTGGAGAAAAAGACTAGTCTCATAAAATGCTGGAGTTGTTTGGTGGAGTCTTATGGAAAAAAGTCACATGTAATTGTATCTGTTGTTTTACTCAGAGGTGAAACAGATTAATGAAAACTGCTAAACGAGACTGTCACATGGTGTTTTTTAATTTTGTTTTCTCTCTGAAGTGAAAGCAAGTGAATTAAGGGTTAATTTAGGATAGGAGTAAAATAACTTAAAATAACTTAAAATAAGGGCGGCGGGGGAGAGACCACCTTAGTAGCTTATTCTAGGCCCAAACCAGAAAATTATTTAAGAAAAACGGAGAGAAAAAAGGAGGAGAAAAGTACAGCCTTATTCTCTGTGAACATTTAGTGCTAATGGTAGAATATTGGTAGTGGGATACTGCCAGATATTTGAAGAACTCCACATCTATGACAATACATGGACCATTTTGTTTTGCAGGTTTAGGTGTTCAAAGCACCTGAGAAGCTGTGTTAGATACTGATAAGATTCAGAATTTGAAGCTTGAAGCGAATTGAAAATCATAATATAAAATTTATTAGGCACAAGTAGATAAGTATTTCAGAGTGGTGTGAAACCAGGAATTTTCTGACCTGGAGTGAATGACCTTCAAAGAAGGCAAATCATAGCTTTAGAACAATAGCAAACTAATACTTTAATCAAAAGAGAAAAAGCACTAATATTTTACAGGATGTTTTGAATGATTACTTAAATGATGATAACCCAGTGAGTTTCCAGCTCATAATCTAGGTTATGTTACGTATCAAAGATTTTACGAGTTCTCCAAATACGTTGTTATCACTGTTTATCTTCAGATTCATATCCTGTGTGGGCTGCAGAAAATCGGTCAATTAGTAGTGGTAGGTGGGTAGATGTCTTGGGCATTAAGACACTCACCTATCTATTTGTTAATCGTGCAAATAAATAAGGAAAGCAGATGCCAGGATCTCTTGTTACCTAGATACCAGGGACTGTGACTCAGAAGCTTTTGATTTTTTTTATCGTTATATAGAAGTTTTTCCTCTGAGTCTGAAAATAACTGCTTTTCACTTTTAATACTTTATTGTATTTTTTTTCTGATAAGAAGTAAAGAGTAACTTGTATTATTTGTGCACGTATATGATCACACAGTCATATTTTAAAAGCTGATTTTTTTTTTAGTTTCACAGTACTTATTTTTTTTTTTAAATCCCTGCTTAAAATAGGATTTTTGTCAAATGCTAATAAACTTAAATAAAGCCTGTATGCATATTTGTGCAACATCACATTGTTAAGCTTGGTTCTTCCCATGAAAATAGCGCTGTAATCCATTCGCTTTATGGAATGTTGAATAAAAGAACTCAACCGAAGCAAAACTTCTTTTTCTGTTAAAATTCCCTTCCCTGTTTAGCCATTTAGCCATTAAAAAAGAAAAAAAAAATTAACGTGCTTGTTAGCAATCTGTCTCTAACCTGCCAGTCGTCTTTTTTTTTTCTACCTAGCCTAGGACCTGTGACAATGAAGTTGTCTTTCCCAATAAGTCGAAATGTCTGTAATACAGAAAACCTAATAATTTTCATTTTTCTTGATAGAAGAGTTTGTAAGATTAAGCTTCATTTTCTTGATATCCAGAGCATAAAACATACTATCAGCTTCCTAATCCATGAGATGCGAGATTACTCAAAAGTTGTATTCTCTTGATCCTTCTGGGAATGCCTAGGGAAACGCTTAGCTACTGTTAGAGAAGGGAACCTAAAACATCATAAATGCACTTTTCAGAATTCTGCCTCTGGCTGGCAGCCTTTCTTTAAGGAAGTGTAGCTTGTCACTAGGCTAAGTTTGTAGGAGCGCATCCCATTTAGGTTCAAAGCAGTACAAAGCTAACAAAATTTCGAATGAGTAGGGGGGGGCTGAGCTGTGTGTGTGGGTGTTTGTGGGTTTTGTTTTGTTGTTTAACAAACATACTGTTCAGAGGTTGGACCAGTACTGCTTTCTCTGTTCATTTCTTGTGAAATACTGGACAGGATCTGGGTGTGTTAATGTTAAATGTTAATTAACATTTTAGAGAAAATCAGTTTTCCTTATATTTTTATGCTGTCTTCTGTTCTTTCTCCCAAAGTAAAGAATAGTGGGGGGATGTTTCCCTTTGAAAAGGTAGTCTTCAACAGATTATCTAAATGCTTCTGTAAAACTCTGAAATATGAGATCATTATCTTTCTGGAGGTGGTGTTTTGTGGGTGTGTTAGCAAGCAAAAAACAATGTAGTATTTTGAAATGCAAGAGAAAAAATCTCTGAAAAGCATGAAGAAATCAAGGATAATATAAAGTTCTTTATGGTTCTATATTAAAACATATACTTAAATACTAAAAAAGCAATGTTGTTCCAGTATGACAGAGCAAGTAGTGAAGACATTGGGATTTAAATATTCACATGGCCTACTGTGCAAAAAGTAACTGCCAAAGATTTTTTTTGTATCACTAATGTATATTAATTGCCGTGTAACTGTATACTTTTTATATTTTTTTAAGCAGCATCAGGCATGCAAATACTTATATCTTTAATGTGAACATTTTTGTTTGAGCAGAACAATATAACTCTGGGCAATTTATATACTGTGGAATATGCTGGAACCACTGAAAAGCCCTGTATGCTATTCAGAAAGCATTTAACAACAAATTTGGCCTGAAAACATTTATGTCAGGTTTCAATCTCATGCAAATGAAAGAATGAATTTATAAACCCCTCAAGAATCATGATTTTAATAGAAATGTAAAAAAAATATAATTTTTTTGAAAGACAATATAATAATCCCTTCTATGCCATCCAAGGGGAACTAACATGTTGTAGTCAACAGGCCTTTCTCTATCATTGCTTGCTTCCCTTATCTGAAAGATGCTCAACATCCTTCAATTCCAGGGCTGAATGGTGACGTGCCATCATTGTATTCCAACATCGTATATTTAAAAGAATAGTACACTTCTGGTTATCATACCTATGTAGTTTTATGTAATTATCCCCTTGATCGCTATATATTCCCTCTGTTATCTTAAAGGATTTTTTTTTTTCTTTTACACTTCTACTACCCTATACAAAGTGGTTTTTTTCTGGAGTTTCTATGGGGTTCTACAGCTGCCCTGTAAGATTCTTAAAAAAGCTCATTTGACAGTCCTGTCACACATTTAAATTATGGTAAGATATTGCTGTTGAAGTACACAACCATAAGGATTTTGTGAAGCTCTTCTCATTAACAAAAAAAGTGAAAGTCACTGCATTTTGAGTATCTTAAATAGAGCTTAGTCTCTTAATTGTTATATATGTTGTATATGTCTGGTAATAGTGTCATGTTCTGTAGCTGCAGAAGAGTGCCAAACTTCATTTAGTTGCTAATTGTGGAGCATTCATGTCAAACTGCTCTTCGTGTTCCAACCTTTTATTGCTCTTGGCATATGTCAGCCTTTTTGATTTGACATCTGATTGCTTGTCAGTTCTTGAGTATTGTGTATGTACTTTTAATACGGAATAGCTGTGTTGCGTTAGCCCTCTTGTTAACTTAAGCCCTACGAACTACTTCTCTGTAGTGTGTTATATCTTGCAGTCTTTTCTAATGTTTATTTGGAGAGCAGAGTATTTATAGAAATTCATGACTAATCTTTCCAATTTGCAGATGTCCATGATCTTCAAACTACTACTTTCCTTCCAGGCTTGGAAAGAGAGAGTGGTATGCAGAAAGAGTGGATAGGAATGGGCCTGCAAATGATGGTTGTCTGTTGTGTTCAATTTAGATGGCCTTATTTACACCAGTCAGTAATATAAAATGTACAGGAGGTCCAGTATATGTTCAAAATTATCAAGTAAGTGTGCAAGTATCATACAGTGGTGTTACGTAATAAATGTCCTAGCTATGATGCTTTTCATACAGAATTAAGATGGGGGAAAAAGTTTTGTACTTCATGAAATACATTTCATAAAGAAGTGTTGGGATCTTGTACTCCCTGATAGGGATTTTTTCCTGAATTATGAGTAAAGAATCTGTCCCAATTAGAATGCACTGGGAAATGGTTTGAGACATTAACAATTTCATATTATTTAGTGTGAACCGAGAAATACTCCATAATTACTGACAGGTGGTCTAGAATTGGACACTGAAATTGCCTATGTAATTGCAGATAGATGATCTTTTATGTGTATCCATTTTGATTTTAACATCAATTCACTAGTCATCGCATAATTATATATAAAGAGACTTTACAAGATACCTGTTATTTCCTGAGGATCCATTACAGTCCATCAGACAAAATATCTGTTCTGTTTTTTAAACTATGTATTATAAGGATTTTCAAAATAAGGGTTATTTACGCAATAGACTGTAAAGATTTCTTTAGAAACACTGTAAAAAGATACTCCCCTCCTGGTTAGGGGATTCTGAGGTAGTGTATTATGAGCTGCAATGAGTTGTTCCCATGTAACAAAAATGCAATATCCTTGGGGTTGGGGAAAGTTCCATTAATTCAGGATTTACCTTGATTTATATCAGTACTGTAAAATACAGAGCACCCACAGCCAGATCACAGTCCTGCATGTGAACAGTTTCACTAAATGCAGTGGAATGAATTGTCCTGAAAGTTGAGTGTAACCGGAAAGGTTCAACAAAAGACCAGGGCATATGATCTCAGAATATTTTCAAGGCTGACTTTCAAATCTTAGACTAGCAGCTATATATGTACTTTCTGTAGTTGTTGGAGATCATGTATACACTCTTGAGGAGTTCAGAATGGATAAATTAGGCAGGCTCCTGTTTTAAGTGGCCTCTTGGGGAAACCTCCATTTCTGCTTTGACTGTAGGGAACAATCTACACATTCATGTGTCTGTGCTATATTTAACTTGATAATATTTGTCATCTGCTTGTGAGATACACTGCAGGTTACTTACAGGTAACGTGTTGTTGAGTTATCAAAGTTATCAACATGAGTTGATATCTTTGTAGGTGTATTAAAGATCTTATCTTTGTAGGTATCTTAGTTATTCTTAAAATTTGGATTTTCAAAACAATTACGTTCTTTAGAGAAGAATGTTTCTCTTGATGACATACTATGAATGCATAATCTATGGATATGGATGATGATTTACAAAATTCCTACAGTAAAAAGCAAGACTTTTTTTTGTTGTTTCAGTGTTACCAATAATGCTAAGGCAGATTATGCTTTGGGGGAGAAAAGTAACTGACATATTAGTTCATATTTTCTACGTGCCTTAAGGGAATTAATACTTGGCTTTCTAATTTTTGCAAGACAGAATTTGGACCGAAATTTAACTCTTGTTAATATATTTAACACTAATCATTAGAGTCATTGTTCTTGGAAGTATGTGAGTACATAACCTACTTCAGCTTTTGTCACAGTGGCATTAATTACGGCTGGAGTGTATTCCATAGTTACAAGTTCAGAATGGGACCAAGTCATGTCATCCCGCCCCCCAGGACTTTGGATCTTACTTGCAAGTCTGTCTCAGAATTTGGACTTTGTAAGCTTGCTGTGGTGGAGGTTTTCTAAATACCGACTCAGGACACAAATCTATTTTTCTGGCCTGAGTTTCATGAATGCAATTTCAGTCATACTTGTACTAGCTTTACATTGATACATTTTATTATCCGTGAAAATTAGGTAGAAATTATTTCCCATGTCTAAAAAAATGTATAGAAATATTCCTACGTTAGACCAGTAATCAGTTTTTTTCAGATTTAGTGTATTTAAATATAAAAAAAAAAAAAAAAGACTGAGTTTTAGGAACAAGTGATTCTACAGTGATCAAACTTTGAAGAATCTGTCCTTTGACTCTGAGATTTGGTCTTCGAAAAATTTGCTGCATCTTTGAAAATGTTAATAGAGAATGCATAGTTAATTTCCCAGCACTACAGAGTTCTTAGTTAACACCTCACAAAAATACTTTGTATTTTCACAAATATATGCTTTGTCACTGACGTAAGTGGTGGTGGGCAAATACTGACCTTTGTTGGTTATATACCCTGGGCGCTACCTTGCAACTTGAAGCAATCTTGGCTGTTTTACAAATATATAGAGACATGGGTAGTGTCATTCATGCAGCAAACTAACCCTGGTGGCTTATAGATGGGATGGTCCAGACACTTTGTGCCCTACAGCAATGGTGAGGGACCTCGGGTAGTCTTGGCCTTTCCTAGTATTGTGCTGTCTGCTACCAACCTGAGATTGAACCGTAGTGCTTTCATCTGCTTCCCTGGGGAAATGGGGACACGTATTGGAAAAGAATCCTGCAGAGGTTTGTATGGCAGGAGAGACCCTGTGCAAGTACCTCCATGCTGAGCCAAATGATACTTATGCTGAAGTACTCAAAGTGAAGAGCAGAGTATGTTCCACTTAAATCAGTCGTTTGTGGACTGATGATGATCAAAATAAATCTCAACTGGAAACGTTTTTCAAGAGTTTGTAGCAAATCTAAGAATAACCGACGGAAGATTTGTGTCAAAGTCATAGAACATGATAATACTGCCCATGGTATCCTCTCTTTTATATGTGGTAATTTTATTCGTTGATCGAATTGGAAAAGACTGTGTTTTAACTTTAATGAGTCAGTATGAAGTTGAAATAACTTGCCAACACATTCATGCGTTTCGGTTGTTTTTTTACACTGCATTTTACATGAGGGGAAATTGCAAATAGTAAATGTCAAGGATTCACTTGGGGCATTATGATTTCAGAGGCATGAAGCTAATACATATTTGTCTCATTATTGTCACCAGATTAAAGTTAGTCCATGGATGGCAAGAGCTCATAACTCATAGGAGGCATAGTTACAAATGACCTGTGGGAGGTCACAGATACCACAACTTCCTAAATTCATATTATAAAAGTGTCATTAATAAGAAATGAGGGAGGAGATGTTCATCTTTCAAAAAGCTGGTTTTCACTGAAAAAGGGGTGAAAGGTTTTTTGTTTCCAAGTCTCAATTGATTACGTCTTTGTAGATTATAGTGTATGTGGGAGTAGGAAGGCAATGCAGTCCTTCTGGATTCTTACTTAAGTCATCTGTGATCTTTCTATATTAATACAACTAACCCATTGTGCTATATAATTTGGCTGTTGATATTTTGCTTAAGTATCTCTAGAGCACTGAGGGTTAATGGATATTGTATGTGAGCTTTTAAATATGATTTGTATGCAGAGGTTTTTATCCTCTTCCTCGTTCTCACTCCCATTGACATCTTAAATGTAGAACTCACTATAGTAATTCACAGAGGGTACTTCTCAGCAACACAGTACGTGTGTGTTGCTACAGTGTTCGCTTAATCAAGTTAGCACAGAGAGACTGAAAGGCCTTCCTAAGATGTAGTCCGGTGTCTGATATCAACTGGATGTAACTTTAACTGTGTTCACAGTCTTTCCTATAGTTGTTGAATGATGTTAAATGTTTTATACGCTTAGGATAGCCAATTAAGATGTAGAATAATACGACAAAGCTACATTTGCTTTGCCTATTAAGACAATTTGGGTTTTGGACTTTTTTTTGATTATACTAGAGTAATGTGCTCTAGATAACCATCTACTTAAGAGGATGTTTAGAAGTTACCATTCAACATGTACATTTGCGCACTTTAGCTGGTTGCCTGCCTTTTGAATGGTGAGAGCTACAGTTAACATATTAAATCATTTCTCTGACAACTGCATTTTCTTTCTCTGTAATTCTAGGTGCAGTTTCAGGTGTCAGCTTTGATTCATAAAGCCACACAGTTTGATTCATAAAGCCATAGATGGGTATCAGGTAGACTGCTTCTCTTCCTGTTTGTAAGAAAGGTGTGACACCAGGATATTGATTCATATATTCACCTGGCATGCAAAGGATTACAAAAGTTCTTAAAAGTAATGTTTGATGGGAGTCTGTAATAAGCATAAATATAAATAAATACTATTCACTGTCAGTGTAACAGATATCATCCAAGTGTTTTAGCTCATTAGTTTAAAGCTAATGATGTTCTGTGTGTCTGACCAGAGTGAATCCCATCAGCTCAAGGAATAACAGAAGGTACTAAATGAGAAGTGGTCGAGGACTTAAAAATACTTTGTGAACTTTTTCAGCAGAATATGTGAGGTTTTTTGTCTCTGATAATGTAGTCCAAAAGCATGTCTTCAGTGTGAGGTGTTTATAAAAGAAAGAAGTAACAATGATTAGAAAGATTTGGGAGTGAAGTTTATAGTTCTATCAAGCAGTTGTTAAAAACTAACCTGTGGAGAAATTTCATTGTATACACAGAGGTTTGCTCCAGACGTAGTACTGAAATACTTGAAATGGCATTTCTGTCTGCTTACCAGGTTTCCAGAGAAATGATGAAAAAAGAGAGGGAGCTTGGAAAAAAGCATCATTGAGAATTGGCAAGTACAAAGTGAGTTAAGAAGAACTGGAGAAAACTAAGAATATATGCTTTCTGAGTACTAACTAGATTCTGAGATCGTAGGGTGTCAAATTATGCAAATAGATTAGTTTCTTTAAGGTAAAATGTCATTTTTAGGTTACTTTACACGACTACTGTGCTTCTTGACAGTAGAATGTTTGTGTTGATTTGGGTAAGTTCCTAATAACTGGGAAAAAAAGAAAACATGCCCCTTTTCAGAAGGAAGAGGAGGAGGATCTGGGGAGGTACAGGCCACCCACAGGAGGGACAAGAAGCCAGCTTTACAAGGGCAAATTGTGCCTGATCAATCTGTTATGAGATTACTTGATCTCATAATGTTTATCTTGGCTTCACTGAGACTCTGACAAGGGGTATCCTTATAGCCAAGATGGTTAGATACGGTTTGGATTGGTGGTATGTGGAATATTGGCTGGACTTCTGAATTCAAAATTGGCAGCTGGTTACTAGCAGCAGCATCTTGCAACAGTAGGGTGGGCCAGTGCTGTTAAAAATCTTTATTAACAGCTTGGATGATGGGAATGAATGGGATGCTCTCTGCAGGTTTGTGAGTGATACCAAATCCAGGGTAGTAGTTATGCTGCAGAGCAATACTGTTCTTCTTAACAAGCTGGAGACGTGGCATGGCAGAAACCTCAGGAAATTCAGCAACAGCAAATGTTAAGTCCTGCATCTGTGGTAGAATAACCCCATGCAACTGTTGAGGCTGGCTACCAACATGCTAGAAAGCAGCTTTGCAGAAAAGGACATGAGAGGATGTCCTGTTGGACAGCTGGTTGAAGATGAGTCAGCAGTCTGCCTTTGTGTCAAAGGCGGCCAACAGTATTCTGGGCTGTATTAGCATGAGTGTACACAGTATGGCAGGGAAATAGACGTGTGACCACATCTGGAGTACTGTGTCCAGTTTGGGGTTCCCCAGTACAAGAAAGACATGGACATAGTGGAGTAAGTCTGCAGAGGGCCTGGGAACAACCCAGTTGGGAGCTGGATCACATCGCTTATTAGGAGGAGCTGAGCACTGGGTCTATTCATTTATATAGGTGTGGAGGGGGAGCCCTTTTGGTTAAAAAACTAAACAAGCAAAAAAGGCACCCCAAAACAAAAACCCAAACCAAACAGCCCCCTAGAAATAATAAAAAAAAACCCACAACAAAACAAAAAAATCCACAGAAAAACCTCCAAAACAAAACACTCCTTGTTGACCCACCCCTCCACCCCCTGAAAACATTTTTAAATCATCAGTCTCAAGAATAAAGAATTAGAATACTTACAGAGGAAAGAATTTCCATTACAAAAGTTTTTAGTGTCATTTGAATCTTTTTAGACTGGAGCACTTTTTTTTTTCTTTACAGATGGCAAAGACGACCTTTAAAACATGTCTTACTGCTATGATAACATATTGTAATGGCTTTGTGTTTACATTATAGTCAAGGGATTTTGTAGAATAGAAATTTCTTTCAGTCACTTCATTTCTATGAATTGGTTTGCTTTTTAAATTAAGTCTGAACTATACTGAGGGGTAACTCATAGCAGACTGGAGTGTCTTGATTTTTTGTTTTTGAAATAGAAATGGGGGTGCTTGACTGTGTCTACTGACCTAACTATTCTGATTAAAGAAAAAGTTGAGATTTATGCAAAAATAAAAATGGCAAGAACGAATTCCGTGTACCTTTAAAAAACCAAATGAACAAACCCACCCTAAGAGGAAGTAAAATATTCCTAAATGGCAGAAATCTGAAACAATGTAAGATTGATAACAGCTTGTATTCCCAGGCCTGTGTTAAATGTATTTGTGTATTTGATGACAAACTGGGTTGGCTCCTTTAGAGTTTCAGCTCTGTCCTTTTGTGACAGAAGGGAGAAACAGCTTAGAATTTCCCAGGATAGTTGGAAAAACAAATTTTTATTTTATAAAATAAGGAACCAAATATAAGCATGTACATTTGCTGGGTTTTCCAACCTTGGGGGACGGGGTGGGGTTTCAAACCAAACTTCGTAAATTTCCGTGCAAATCCAAACCAACTTTCATTCAATTGAACATTTGTGATACTAAACATAAATCTTAATAATAATTCTCAGTAATATAGGAGGTTTCATTTAAACCTGCTTCACAAAAGTCTGTGTTACATACATTAACTGTGAATGCTTCAGATCATAAGAAGGAATGTTGGTGTCAGTCTATTTAGATGGAAAACTGGAGTAGGAAGGAGGTAGTCTATGTAAATAGGGAACAGTTTTTCATTTACCCCAGTAATAGTATTGTAGGTCTTTGTGATCTCTGTAATCTGTTTTTTGGATTTTCTGGTAGGGATGTCAAAGCTTATTCCAAGGCAGGAATCTAAAATTCCCAATATTCTAGAACTGAACAAAGCCTGTGATTTTAAGATGTGAAGTAAAATAGGAGTGCTTCCCCAACTCTTGTTTATATAAAAACCCCAAATAAAACCTTTTGTTGATTTATTTTTTAAAATTCATTGCACTTAAGAGGTTAATGAACACTGTGTCAGTTGTGTTTGTGGAGAGGGACAAATTCATTTTGGACTCCCGGGATTCGAGAGCAATTTGTCTCTTACTTCAGTCTTTCCCTAAAAGCTTTAAGGGACCTGTAAATACCTTCGGTTTCTCTCAGATCATGCTGCTTGTTAGTTTTTCCGGTGTATTGGGAAAGGATAGATTGTACTAGGGAAAATAAAATTGTCAAATCTTCCTTTTCCAGTAGTAGTCAAATTGATTGATTCAATCCTGAGCAAGCTGTACAGAAGCATGGTAAATTCCACCGGTACTCCCTCATAAATACAAGCAGCATGCAGAGCTTATAGAAAAAGGGCTATCAGTATGAAGTCTATCCAATTTTTTAATTTTTTTTTAAGAATGTGGAAACAGTACAAGGATGTCCCAAGTTTATTCAATGTTGTTCTTCAATTCCGTAGGCAGGAACCATACTGTGGAACTGGAGAGATCTTGATTCATCACCAAGTAGACCTCCAGCTACTCCTGATTATTGCATTGAGATTGAACTAATGAAAAATGTTTTGCCAGACTGTATCAAAAGTGCTGGTATACCTTCTGTGGTAAGATATTAATTTTGAGAAAGGTGGCTTTCTACGTTCCTCTAGGCTTTGTAAAATCTTATACCACACAGAAAATACAAAGATAAATGACCTAACACCTGATAAGAGAAGGCTGTCAAGTAGAAAGTTGAATGTCATCCATTCTCTAATTAATTCTTTCTTCTTGTTTTGTAATGTTGCTTCCTAATGAAATCTTGGACAGAGGATCAGTCATTCTTTTTTCAGGAAGAGAATGTAATAAAATTACAGGGTAATAATAAGATGTGAAATACTGTATAAAGAAATGAGTTATATAGACAGAAAATTAGTCCAGCATTTTCCCCACTCATGTTGTCTCTCTGTTGAGCGTGTACCATTACTAGGAGATGTAGTGGCCAATTTCCTACTTGATGTGCACAGCTAAAAGTAGCTTTCTTATCTGATTATTTTGGTAAGTAAAATGCAGTATTCTTTCCAACTATGAGTAATTTGTTTTATTTTTGGGAGATATGCAAATGTATCACTATGACACTTTTTAGGAAATTGTTTTCCTACCTGCCAGATAATTCCAATCTAATGCATATAAGCCACATGTACTGTACTACTTTTGCCAGTTTTGCATGTAACTTGAAAACTCTTAATGAAGTACTTTTATGGTTAAGGAAAGGCCATGGGCCAATCCCTGTTTTATTGACTCTTCTTGTTATACGAGTAGTCTCAGATTGATGAGCTATATTCATTTTATTTAAAGCTTTGCATGTATGTATGTTCTTGCCTTGTTACCTGTCAGCTAAAAATAGCTCTCTTATAGAAATGACAGAACAAATTTTATGAAGAAATAATAAAATCTACTGCTGTGAAGATGTCACTTCAGGCAAAACCAGTTGCTTGTGCTGGCTGGAATGTTACTCTGATGTCTTTAAATAACTTCATTAGTCAGTAAGAAATGGTTTAATTATTTAAGTGACAAAAAAAAAAAGATGAGCTTTTGGTACTTACATCTATCCACTGTTTACTCTTTTTAGAGTATTTCTTTATATTAGAGCTGCAAGCACTCGCAAAAACCCATCTGGCTGGCAAAATATTTTTTTGTTTACAAAACCAGAAGCTTTTAGCCACCCCAAGCCCTTGAATGTTTCCTGCTGCGATCCCAAGCTAACATTTTTTGCCAGCAGGCACCACTTTCAGCTCGTGGGAACCTGCTGTCACCAAAAGAGGTTTTCCCTTGTGTCTTTCCCTTTTATTGCAGCATCTGAGGTGACTGATCCTTAGGAGAACCCCACTTTTTGTCTTTCTGAAAAGCAGTCTAGTATGCACTTGTGCACACTTCCTGCTGGATCTGGTATCTTTCAGCCCGTGAGTTATGAGCCCTCTCCCCATACAGCAAACACCTATTTCTCTTCAGTGAAGTTTCATCAGCTCGCTATCAGTTCAGAGAGTCTGTCTTAGAGGATGAGCTCAAATAACTTTTACAACTTGTCTGTCTATGATATCAGCACAATATACTTGGTTGGCTGCATGGTAATCTGAGCTCAATTTATTTATGGAAGCTGTGTGCAGTAGGGAGAGTATGTAAGTGAGCTTGTTTGCAGGAATTACAATCGTTGCCTGTTTTAGTGAGCCAGTTGAGCTGCTACATAATGATGCTTACACTTCCCTGTTGAGTAAAAAGTTGAGATGGGAGAGAGTTTGGGAGATGGGAGGGGGAAGAGGAAGCACTATGACAAATTGAGCATGAACAAAACAAATTTACTAGTTTCCTCTGGTTTTTTGATTATCCTGAAAACTGTCAGAAAATTGAATTGCTTTCCTGCTACCCAAGTTATTCTGTTATTGGGATGCTTGCCAAACTGATTTTTATCCTTTTTTTTTTCCTCTTTTGAAATAAAAGGTTAACTGAGGTAGAAATGGTAGATTTTGAAAATGACAATGTATGTCTCAGTTACACTGAGTGCACAAAGAGAAAATTATGAGAAGGAATTATTTCACATCTTCATTACCATCTTTATCTTAAATCTCTTAATTTAGCCTTTATTGCACAAGGAAGGTAATAATGATGACAGTGTGGTTTTACACATGATATTTTGTCAAGGAAAGCTATGAAAGCACCTTTAATTAAATTATTTCAGAGAACTAGAAAAAGACCTTGATAATATTTCAGGAAGAACTAATTCGGATTGGGTAGAATAACTTGGTAAGACTCATAAGTGGAATATTTCATAGTCTTTAATTTTTTTTTCAGACCATATTTGAGTCTCATTTGAAAACAAACTTATCTTTGACTTCTGTGGAATCAGTGTTAGAAAAATACTGCATTTTTTGGAATCTTTCTGCAAATTACAGTAATTCCAAGATCTCTGTACCATTGCCATCTGCACCAAACTTCATTCAGGAGGTGACAAACTTGCTCCTTGAAATTTCCTCAAAACAACTGAGACAGTTTTTTCCCTGCTAAGAAACTTGTAAATGGTGTATGATCTGAGGCTTGTTTTAGGACAGTAGAATACATTTTTTTTCAAGAATGTGGCAGTTAGTGTAGAATGGTAGAAAAATATTTCAGGAGTTTGAACTGATACCACACTGTGTGAATAACATTCTTTCCGGGGCAATATATGTTGCTAACATTATGTGGTACAATCCGTCCATTTGTTTTCCTTGTGTGCGTGTACCTTCCTGCTTTTGTAACTCTTCTGGCATTTCAAATGACAACAGTAAGTTTTTGCTCATCATGTTCAGGGTCAGCTTATTTGAAGATAAGGAGGTTTTTTTCCTTTTAGCTGTAGATTTTCTAAAGTACAAGTATTATATACTATGGTAGTGGTACTGTAGCTTTTCTGGCCTGGGATACGAGTAGTCCAGCATTCCACAGGCTTAAGCAGTTATTCCAAATGTATAGCTATTGTAGTGTCCAGTTTTGACTTTGACAAAAACCGTTATTCAGATCTGTCGATCAAGAATGACAAAGTTAAGGAACTTTGCTGTCTTTTCTCTGTGAATTAAATATAAAAGTAGCTTTCTCTTGGCATAGAGATTCAGGCTTTCCAGAGAGAATATTAAATTTATCCATGTGCTGAGCAGCTTTTTGTAATGACGACAAATATAAGTTTGGTTTCTTTAGGAATTACAAACTGGAGTTAAAGGCTGCAGGGAAAGGGGAGCAGGAGGCCATCAGTCAAGGACATATGCTTAAACTCAACGTAATTTTACTTCAAAAATAGGTGTAACCTGCACTTCTTGAAGACTCTTTCCACCACGGGGAACTCTTAATTTCCTTTTGTGAAATGGTCCTTATATTGTAAACGCACGTTGTGCAACAGCTTTTCTAGAGTCAGTAGAACCTGTCTTCCTTAAAAGGGCACTTTCGAGTAGCATCTAGTTCTTTACCTTGCTTCTCTTCTCAAGCAGCACTTTCAAAAGTTTCAGTGTTAAACTACCTTTTCTTTTTTTTCCTCACTCAGTTTGACCCCATTGTGACAGACCACTGGGTTATGAACCACTGTAACTGAAGCTTATCTGATTTTTAGCACTTTTCCTTCCCAATGCTGTTTTCCCATCTCTCTGTCCTTCCCAGGTAAAAGCTGCTTCTGCAAAGGACAGCATTACTGAGGATGTTAGTAGCTGTAAAAGATAGTTTCGTCTCATCTAATTGAAGAGAGGTGTTTTAGGAAGAGATCTAGTAGGGTGAAAAGGATTGCTATAGTTGTAAAGTTGTAGCAGTCTGTGCTGAGACTTCTTACTTGTCTTTAAACCTCAAGTTTCCAGAGTGCAGCAGGTGACAAGTCAGGCATGTTGAGCTGTTATCCTGGTGACTTGGAACAAGAACACATCTCTGTAATAATACTTTTCCTTGACTTAGTGCTAGTGTTTAATAGCATCAGTCGTGAAATACTATTACCTTGAACACCCTGGTAGAAACAGACTAAATAGCACTAACTGGTCAATTTATCTGTTCGCACCAATGCAGACTTATGGTTGCTTAAATAGCCTTGTTCCTGGAACAAATGATTTACTGATTGAAAAGGAATTGATTCAAATTTAAACTTAAGTATCACTTTGAGGGGGAAAACTACTGGTGCTCTGCACAAACTTTTAATCAAATGCATTAAGTAATGAAGATCTGGATAACACCTAGACCGTGGTTGAACATGTCACTGGGAATTCTGATAGTTTCACAGTCTTCAAATAATTGTACTCTTTCCCATTAAAGAGGAGAATTTCCTTTTTGTTGTCTTCCTACAGATAGATCATGTAAAGGCAAGAAGTTATCAGCATGCACCCAGCAGTGTGGTTAATGTCGTAATTGATCATTTCTTTATTTATAATGATGAAGGAGTGGAATTCAGGTAATTTCTTTTTGATATGGCTATATTGACGACTCAAAATAGGTGATATTTCTGTTCTGCTGTTCTTCTGATAGAACACAGAGTTTAGTCTCTTTAGATTAATCCTCTAGATAGCTTTCATCTTTCTTTAGACTGAAAAGCAGAAACTTGTACAGTTGCTGAAGATTTGAAAATCATTACTGCATTCATATTCTCTGCCACTGTGAGATAGGGGATCATTACAACTAAGCTTTTCTTCCATACTGCATATTGAGAAGATTGAACTAATTCCTTGTAGTTCTCTCGGTTTCTCTTTTGTGCAAAGCTGTGGCAAGAGGAATCATGATTTCACCTTCTGATTGTCTGTGGTCATCCCTATGAGATTAGAAGGGCATTGCATAATAAAGTAACTGCAATAGAGCTGTTTCTCTTTTTTTGCTTCTGCTTTGAATAAGCTGGTACTTCAAAGGATACACCATCTGCCTCATTTCAGAGATACTTGCTTCAAAGCTAGCCACGTTTAACAAAAAGGCAGGTAGTAAAGGCCCTCCAACACCCCTTTCAGTTCTAAAAGGGGAGGAAAAAGGCCAACAACAATCTAATTGGTAGATTGGATAGATTCTTTAGTAGTATCATGAAGTGTGTGGTACAGTGATATTTTTTAATAGTATATCAGAAAAAAAGATACGCAGTTTCATCTTCATGTCTAAGAGATCATTTCTTTGATCAGTTCCCTAGGTAAATTCTTTGTACAGAAACAAAGTATTATCAATGAAAAGGTTTCTTATGAGAAACTACAGAAGGTGTTTAAATATTTAAAAAAACCCAAAACAACATATACACACACACATATATATATATATATATATATATATATATATATATAAAAAAACAGGTTGCCCAGGGAAGTTGTAGATGCCCCACTTGGAAGTGTTCAAGTCCAGGCTGGATGGGGCTCTGAGCAACCTGGTCTAGTGGGAGGTGTCCCTGCCCACGGCAGAGGGATTTGAACTAGATGGTCTTTAAGGTCCCTTCCAACCCAAACCATTCTATGATTCTGTATGGGTTTAAATTCAGGCTTGCTTTCCTGATCCATGAGCTGCAGTTGGTAGAACTGTGTGTGGTTTTATGCCTACCTCAAAGAAGTTGAGGCTCATGATTTTAATGGCCATTTTCTCACTGATAGAAATCAGCCCTGATTCTGTGTGGGGCACATCACAAATGCAAGTACTTTGATGTTGTCTTTGGTCCAAGAGACTTGCGTTCTGTAGTTGGATCTTGGTTAAATCAGTAACCCAAAGTATCGATAATTATCCACAAAGTAAATTGTGTATGAGAGAGATACTGTGTTTTCATGAAGGCGTCAGTACATCTGATCGAGATACCCTTCAGTGTAACTTTCATTACTCATGACAATGAGTAATCACATAGTATAGTGGTTTATATTTTAAATCTAGATCATGTAGTATAATACTGCAATGCTAAGGATACAGGTGTGTTTTTTTTTCTTCCAGCAGATTTGGCATAATGTTATTTACCTGGTGGCTCCAATAGCAATGTTTACTTTATTCTTGTCTGGATTTTTATGTTATTTGTAGTAGACCTTTCTATCTTTTTAAGATTTATGGAGGAGACATTTCTGCTTCCTGTATAGTCTAAATGCTGCTGTTGAGGATAAATCAGCTTATTTAGTCTCTCATGCAGTGTAATGTCATGCTATCAATCTCATCCCTCTAGTATAAAGTGTTAGAAGCAAACTTCAAGAAAATTTGACAGTTGTCTGATGTTTCCAAAACTGAGTTTTACGTGGATAGCAGGAATAAGAATTAAGTCAATCCATGGTAAAGATTCCCAGAATGTTTCCTTGTGTCCTGAGATTACTGTATTTATTGGCCTTTAGGATAAACTATGGTGTTTAATTCGGAGGTTCCCTGTCATGGTTGAACCCCAGCTGGCAACTAGGACCATGCAGCTGCTTGCTTACTCCCTTGGCTCCCCACTACCAACCCTCCCCCTCCCCCCCCCCCCCCAAGGAGGATAGGGGGAAGAGGGAGAAAAGGGGAGGGGAAAGGTAAAAAACCTCATGGGTTGAGATAAAGAGAGTTTCATAGAACAGTAACAGAAGAGGAAAATAATAATAATAATGGTAAAAGAATATACAAAATCAAGTAATACAACGCAAGTCACTCACACCACCTGGTGATGGATTGCCCAGCCTGTCACAAGCACTGATCATGGATTCTTGCCCCTGGCAAACCCACATTTATATACTGAGCATGACAGCTATGGTATGGGATATTCTTTTGGCTAGTTTGTCCTGCTTATGCTCCCTCTCAGTTTCTGTGGAAGGCTGCAAAAGTCCTTGACTAAGGTAAACATCATATAGCAACAACTAAAACAATATGTATAATCAATAGTCTTCTTATACCAAATCCAAAACACAGAGCTGCTAGAAAGAAAATTAACTCTGTCCCAGCTGAAACTAGGACATTCCTTTAATATACCTTGCAAGTGGCAAGCAGTCTTCTCATTGGAAAATGCTATTTTAGAGAAGTGGTGCTTTATGTGTATTTTCATTTTATCATCAAATTTGCAATAACTTTAAAAGGGGCATGCAGTTTTTAACCACTTACAGGATTCAGCTTGAATCTCAGTTTAATTTTTTCCTGTAGATATGAAAAAGGATTGAGAAAATAGAGTGAAGAAGTTGGACTAGGAGAGAGCGCAAATGAGGCTGATATAAGGCAAAAATATAGAATGAGTTTATAGAAAAAGGAATGCAGTTGCTGAATTTGTGCATGTGACGTTTCCGTAACGTGAATGTGTCATTCAGGAAGTGAATTTACCACTTCTCTTAAATTGGCTATTTTGGCAATCCTGTCAAAAATCCCAAAAAACAAATGTTCTGTGCTTTTTCACATTCTCTGTTAATGATGTTTCCCCATGACTTTGCTATGCAATTCAGTATTGTTTTGTTGTCCTTTTGATTTGAAACATCTTACTTGTGTTTAGCCATGATCTTCTTACTGTAATTTAAGACAGCCCTTAAATATCAGGACATGAAGAAAGTGTGCCTGATGGTTATCCAATGGGTTTTTCACCACTCTTACCATGTTTTCATACAGCCCATGTTTTTCCAGCCTGTGCAAGGTAATCGTGCTAGATAGTGTCAAGAGGTTTACTAAAGTCAAGCTATCACATTTCCCACTCTCCTCTGAGCTACCAGGTTTGTGTTGAAGGGAGTTAGATTGATCTGTCAAACAATTGATTTGGTCTTGATGAACCCACGTTGGTGGTTATTCATCTCATGGTTATTCTCCAAGTACTTATAAATAGTCAGTTTAATGTATTCCACAAGTTTGCCCAGCGGTGAAGTGAAACTGACCAGTCTAATTCTGACTTGTCTTTGCTTTTCCACTATCTTGAACAAGCCCTAACCTATTTAAAGACAGGCAATGGCTTTACAAATATTAAAAAAAAAAAAAAAAAGGTCTCTAAGGGAGGGTCCCTAACAACATGTTAGCCATGTGATTTCTATCAGAAATAAAATCCGAGAGGATGTCCTCTGTACAAACGTAAATATACAGCAGCATTTGTTTCCTAGTTGCATTTGCCAGTTTAGAAGTGCTTGTGTATTAGCACAGAAAGGTTGTTTCTGAATATATCATTTAATAAAAGATGTGTTTTCCTCAAGATGATGTTAAAGGCTGTAGAATGTTGAGAAGTTCTAGGTCAATAAAGACAATCCAACCTGCGAGTTTCTGCAACCACTGTGTAACTCCCTAAATGTTCTTATTGATGGGAGTATACCCATACTGAGAAGAATTACTATGTGCAAGTGTGATTTTCTAGATAGAGAATTGACTTGTCAGTAAAGGGCTGCAGGTTCTTACATTGGCTTAGCTCAAGTAAGCTAAATACCTCTTTGGCTTACTTTCAGTGAAGTTACAGCAGATAAAAAGTCAGTCTTGCCTTAGTGTAGCAATACATTCGTATACTTTCATACTTCAGAGGTTGTTGCAGACTGTGCAAGACTTGCAATATAAGAGTGAGAACCATAAGAGACTTGAATGCAGTAAGTAATACTGTTCTAAACAATTTGTGTAGTTCGTGTTCAGCAGTATCACCCAGACAGAGGGAGGTATGTACATGTTTTGTTTCTGATGATCAGCCTGTTCTTGAAAACTAATATGTGTATGAAAGAAGGGCCAACTAACAGAAACGATTAGCAAATAAGGGCAAATTGTCCTCAATACCTGTTCTGAGATTTCAGAGGGTACTTCAATTGAACAGGAGTATAGTAAAAAATCTGAAGAGCTCAGCATCTCTCCATGCATCACTGTATACCACACAGTCAAGAATATTTGCCATTTGTGTTATACTTCATTTATTTTCCACAAAGTGGAAGACTTGAAGAATTAAAAGCAGTAGACTCTATTTTAATTATATGTTGAAATTCAGGAGAGCATTGATAATCCTTTCAATGGCTTTTGCGACATCACAGGAGAATCAGGCCAACTTCAAGAATTCCAAAAGAAGTAAGGAAGCACAACATTCTATACACCTCTTTTAATTTTTGTTCCCTAAAATTAGATGCATTCTTGTCATGAATTATTTATCTTGTTCCATTGATTCATTGAAGAGATGGAGGCATCTGTTCTGTCCCATTGTACTACAAGTCACTTTCCAGCAGGAGAACTGAAATGCTGCTGACAATACATGAAAACTAGTTTGCAGGATTATCACCTGTTAAAGACACGTTTTGAAACCCACATGCATAAAATTATCTCCTCCTTTTGAGTGTATTAGACTTCTGTCACTTGTGTTGGGGCTAGAATTTCACATCCCAGGTTTATAAACCTCACTTTCTTATTCTAGAGAAAAAATATTATAACCTGTGACTACGCTGTGGGTAGTTTTTAGGAGGTCTTATTTCCTTTAGAGTTAGTTGTCACAGGAAGGAAAATTCATACTGTGTTTATCCTAAAGGTGTCTTCTGTCTTAATTATGTTCCATAATTATTTTAAAGAGTTTGGGTATTGTGTAAGAGATTATTTGTTATGTTTCTCCACACACTTAAAAAAAATGCACAACTGGCCCCATTGTTGCCATTGTGAAATACAGGATTTTATCCATTGTAGGTGGTATTGTGTATTTGATTTCTTCCTTTGTATTAAGCTTCTGTGGTCTCTCCCCTGTAGAGCAGATGACCTCAAGTTCCCTTGGGGATGCTCTCTGAGTCTTTAAATTAAATCACGTTTGATGCTGAAGTAAAATCTTTACCAAAGAGACTAAAATTGATAGGGGGAATAAGGCCATAAAGAGGAAAAATGTGGCAAAAACCTGGAAAATAAGTATCTTAGTTACAGTATGAAAAGTTGCAATTATGTCGTGAGATGAAAGTTGATGAATTCGTAGCAATAGAAATGCTAAAAGAAATTAAACAAGGTTATCCTTGCACTGATATCCATATCTTATATTAAATATCTATTGCTTCTGTTTCATCTGTGAAACAATTCAGTGCTTTATCATGCAAGCACAGCTTTTCAAAGCAAATCAAGTTTAACAGTTTGCAGCAGTTGATCAAAACACACAGAATTACATGACTTCAGATTACAGAGAACCCTATAGTTCCAAATTTGAAAAAAAAAAAAAATCTACAAAACACAACCTTTCCTTGCTGCCAAACTCAAGTGTATTTAAAAGTACCTATATGTCTTAGCTAAAGAAAGAAAATTAGTTATGGAGGAAGGTATGTTTGGGCTAGACTGGGAAAGAGACTACAAACCAGGAAGTAACTGCACATACTTTCAGTTCTGGTCTCCTTAGGATGTGTAAACTTTGGGACTTTTGCAAAAGCAGTACTGCTTTTTCATCTAATAAGAAAAGATCCTTGTCTTTGGAAACTGATAAATGATGCCTTTTATATTTAAATTAGGTTAATGGAAATGGTATATCAGTAATGACAAAGAACACTTTATGGGGTGATCATTCTCAGTTTATTGCAAGGAATATAACTGGTGCATCATTATGAGCAGATACATTTATTTTTTTTGAGAGAGAAATACTGCTGTCTTTTCTGAACGACACAAAAAGTTTAAAAGTACTAAGTGGAATTTGAAATAGAAAGTATAAACTTCAAAGAAAGCTGTCCTGTCTTGGGTCAGCAATATCTCCGAATGAAGGAATGGTTGAACTGTGAGTGCTTTTTTCCATTGAGGTTATGCTTCCTATTTGGAAGTCTCTTGAATAAATAGGGTGACATTTCTGTAGAGTACACTAAGTAACAGATGTATTTAATACCTACAAGTCTTTTACAAATGCAGAAGCTGCATTCAGCTCACTAGACATTCTGGAGTACAAGTGGGAGTTCTTTAACAGAAGTTAGTAAGGGTCATCTCTTAATTTCTATGCCATGTTTATCCCCAGGCAATTTAGAAGTACTGCAAAATGTGTGAATTCTTTGACATAAGAGACAGGAGAAATGAAATGTCCCCCACCACCATTGAAATAAAAAGTTTCAGTAGCTTCCAGACAGAACTCTCTTTAGTTACATCCATATAACACATCTGTCATGGTTTAGGCTGGGCTGGCCAGTAAACTGAAGCCAGTAATGCATAGCAGACATTTTCTTTGGTATTGGCTTTTGTGTTAATCTGTCTTTAGGTGGTTGTTAAAAATACCATACCTATGTTATAACTGTACAAGAATTTTAATGGTCACTGTCTGCTGTATTACAGGAGTTAGTGCAAAGACCCTATGAAATTTCAGGGTCTTGAAGCTACCTAAAGTATTCACAGATGACTATTGTTACTGTTGCCTGTAAAATAGCTCAGGTGATGGAAGATTTGAACAATAGTTTCTCCAAATCTTGGTTCTTTTCCAAGTGATGATGCTAATAGCAGACATACTTGCCAGTGTTAGGTTATACTGTTTTTCTGTGTGTTTTTTTTTTTTTCTGTAAGCATATTTATATGCTGAACCTACAAATGAGGGCCTCAAACTGGACCTGTTTCAACTTTCAGATGTTAAGAAACTTATTATTTTGTTTGTTATTACTGCCATTAGGGATACATTTTGAGCAGGAAAACCAGCCTTGCATTTGAAAACTATTTCATAAAAGCAAATTAAAATAATTCAGCTGTCCACTTATTAGGATTGGTCTTCATCTTTTGGAGTGTTGAGCTACTTTAGTTATTTATTACATGTGTGGCCATTCTACCAGAGAAATATAAAAGAAAAAGCTAAAAGCCGTAAATTTCCGCTCTGGGTATCAGGTAGATTCAAAATAATGCCCTGTGAACTGTTTTAGAATGCTCCATGCAAAATCTTTATGTGACAAGGTGTCAGTTTTGACAGATCAGTGGTGAAGATTGCACAGACTTGAATTAATAAAGGTCAGAATTGTCAACAGGAAGAGATGCCTGGTGGCATGTCAGCAAGCACTCATACATAGTATCTCTAACGAAACTGCTGATACAGCCTAGAAAATGTAGAGTTTGGGGAAGGTCTAGGTCTTATGAAATGTTTAAATATATTTTGAAACTTTATAGGTGTTTCCAAAATGAGTGAGTTTTAATAGTTTAGCTAAAGTGAAAAGCAAGGCAAATGCTTTGACACTTGAAAAATCTGTTTTGTTCTGAGTTAGAATGCGCTTTTTTCCCTGTTTTGTGATGAAAAAAAACATACTTGTCTGGTGGGTGAATGTTGATGTGGAACTTCATTTTATACTTTGGAAGTAAATTGAACGACCGAGTTGTAAAATAAAATAGTGATTGTGAACTGATTGATGAGCTGAATACCCAGTGATCATTCAGAATACAGCTTTCACAAACTGATGAGTTCAAAAGCAGTTATCATAAAAAGTTTTTATTAAGGTAACTTTGACAAAAGTGGTAAGTGAGGAATCAGCCCTTGCTTTCAGCTATACAGGTGAAAGTTCCATCTTTGCAAATTAAACTGAACTTGATTTCATGTTTGTGTTCATGTTCTTCAGTAACAACAAGTTTAAAGCAAAGACTTTTTTTTTGTGATTCATAAAACCATCTCTTACCTGCTCTCCCTTTTTTCTCTATTAATGGCCTTATTTTTTCTGTTTCTATGCCTTTTCTTTCTAGATGCTGATGCTTATCCATTCCGTTCAATATCTAACTTTCTCACTTTTTAAGGCTCTCTTTCTGCTTCCCTTCCCAGTCTTGCTATTTGTGGTACTTAAGTGACATTACTTATTCACTTTTGCATGACTGGAAATGAGTTCTTCCTGTATTGCTTATGAGTTGTCTTCACCCCATTGAAATCCTGTCCAGTTTTGATTGTTTTCTTGTACTTTCATAGGAGCTTTTGGCGCTCTTTCTTCCCCTGTGGACTTCCTCTCTCCTTGATGTTTTCTCTTCAATTTTTTTTTCTTCCCTTCCTTCCTGCCCCATGCACAATACAAATACTTCACAGGTCTTTTCATTGGGCTGCTTGAATACCGATGGCATACTAATATCAATGATGGTTGTAAATTAAAATGACTGGATGTAGCAAAGAAATTTGTTCTTATTTTAAAGCCTTTTTTCCTCAGTCTGAAACAGCATGATGCAGACTAAACTTCATTTTGCTCATTTTGCTACCATGAGTTTGAATCTGATGAATTTTGCAGTTTGCAACGCTAAGAGGTCATTTGAAATAACTGGCATATCAGATGCAGGCTTAATTTACTTTCTTTCTTTCTGTGCTTTGTACAAATATATGGCTATTCATCTGACTTGTTGACTCAAGTAGCTATTTATCTGCCTAGTTGTCTGTCTCCTCATCTGTCACCTTGCTTAATATATAACCTTTCATTGAGGACCAAACACTGGAAATGTTAAAGCAAGGTTAAGAAAGATGAAGGATCGGTCTTAAGAAAATGCATGCAATTTTTTTATTTGTTCCCCCAATATTTTTTTTATAAAATAGATAATATTTAGCTGGCACTGTAGGAATTCTATACTAATATGTAGTAGCCCGTTCTCAAAAGAACATTTATATTTACTTATATTTAAATCCTAGGGGTACATAGGTATTGTTTTAATTTCATAACGACTACCTAGCCAATGTTATCCCATTTTGCAAAAGATGTGTGAGGGAACACCCAGGGAACTATAGACCTGTTAGTCTAACCTCAGTTCCTGGAAAAATTATGGAGAAGATTATACTTGGTACTGTTGAAAAGCATTTAAAGAATAATGCAATCATCAGGCACAGTCCTGTTTAACTAATTGATTAGGTGATTACAACAGGTGATTATCCTGCTGCATTCATCTTGCTTGCGGCCTCAGCTTGAATGCTGTGTGCAGTTCTGAAACCCACAATTTAAGAAGGATGTGAAAGTCCTTGAATGCATCCAGAGGAGGGCATCAAAGCTGGTGAAGGGGCTGGAAGGAACGGCCTATGAGCAGCAGCTGAGAACTTAGGGATTGTCTAGTTTGGAGAGAACGTGGCTGAGGGGCGACCTCATGGCGACCTCTACAGCTTCCTGAGGAGGGGAAGTGGAGAGGGAGGTGCTGAGCTCTTCTCCCAGGTATCCCGTGATAGGATATGTGGGAGTGGCTCAAAGCTGCGCCAGGGGAGGTTTAGACTGGACTTTAGGAAGTGTTTCTTTACCAAGAGGGTGTCAAACGCTGGAACAGGCTTCCCAGAGACATGTTCGGTGCCCCAAGCCTGACAGTGTTTTAAGAGGCATTTGGACAATGCCCTTAATAACATGCTTTAGCTTTTGGTCAGCCCCGAGTTGCTCAGGCAGTTGGACTGAGTGATCATTTTAGGTCCCTTCCAACAGAAATAGTCCAGTCTACTCTAAAACAAATGTATTGCCACCTTATAGGTGGGTTAAATAAGATATGAAAGTGAGTAAGCGCGCTGGATAAAGAATAGCAGTTCTTTAAGTTGGAAATTAAGTTGAACATGATGAACGCTAAGTTCCATTAAAGCTAAGCTACTTGATTCATAGTGAAGGCAACAGATGTTTGGGTGATGTGATGTGATACATTGAGGGAACAAGATGAGAGAGGAAGAAACCAAAGTCACTGTGTTTAAGTTTACCTTCTTTCTGATATATTTCATAGACTAAAATACATGATTATTACTGTCTTGTGTGTTTTTTGCACATGGTAGAACTCCTTTTGTTAAACACCATGAACAGGTGATACTTGACAGTTTAGTGCTTCACATAATTTCAGGCTTATCTGTAAAGTATAAAAATGGCTTTGGGCCATTATTATCTCATTCTTTACTGTTACCCATTGCACAAAGCTAATTGAAATTTAGTAGTGCAGTGGGATGTTTTGCTCAAATAATAGATATAATTTTGTATTCCTAAATTTCCTTTTTCTTTCTGCCTCCAGCTTCTGTTTCTCCTCAGGCCTATATATTTCAGTGATTGTCTTCTGAATACACAGATACTGAGATATATTCTAATTTGGTTCAGAGATAACATGTAAATGTGATATACAGTATCTTGAGGAATTGTTCTTTAATGCGTTTGTGCACATGTCTGTTAGTAGACATTTAATTATGTGTTCATAGAATGAAAATTCAGTAATAGAAGATGTTTCACGTATTAAAAGTATAGATGCTGGTCTAAGAGAACAAGACATAGTAGAGACTTAGATTTTATTTTAAAATTTATTTTTAGCAAGAGCTCTAACGAGTAGCATCTTTTTTACTTTTCTGTTATGGGACACTGCTGCATGCAAAGTCTATTTGACTGTAGTGGAGTACTGGACAGACTCCGGAGTCCTCTGTGCTGTGCAGTTTGCTGGCTGAAAGCAAAGAGATTCTCGTTCTTCAGCACCATAGTTAGTACAAATAAAGACCAGAGGTCTGCATTTTGTACAGAAAAGTAGTTTGTGTACATTTGGGTTTTGCATCAGGCATTTTTGTGAAATGCCATCATTTTTTCAGACAATAAATACTCCAAAATCAGAGTTATGTTTCCTGATTTGTCCAGGTTATGTCAGAAATCTGTGGTGAGGCAAGAAACTGAATTTGAGACTTTGTGACATTTTACTAGTGTGGATCATCATCCTTCCCAAAGAAACACGGTAACTGGTAGATGAAATTCATGCCTGTGGAAGTTAATAGACTTCTGTTTATTTTGGGGTTGCTGATCCAGAATGCAAGTGCTTAAATTTGTTTTTAGGAATCAGTATGATTAACTAATTCTAGTAGGAAAATCGATTGCTGATTTTACAGTTGCAAGGTAGTAATTCAGACAGTAAATCGCAGTGGTAGATGTTAATTCATGAAATGAATGAATGATTCATAGAATTTTATTCAGTAAACCTTAGTTCAACAGTGGCATAAGTCAAGAGTTTTGGTTGCAAAATTTTTGTTCACGGAAGTAGGTATAGGTTTCTCAATTGTACAGTAGCAAGATGAACAATGATGTGAGTCTTGTGGTGTGCCAGAAAGTTTAGTGTAACACCTGATTGCAACTGTAGTAAACAGTATCAGAATAATATAATAACAAAGGGGGGAAAAAAAACCCTCAATACCCTGTCAGGCGTTTTATGTAGTCTCTGTATATATACAGGATACATTGTTTAAAATGAAGCATCTAAAAATGAAGAGTTTTTAAAAGTCTGTAGAAACATTATCTCCTGTAACACTGCCCACTAGCTGAACCAGATGTTTTCCAGTAGAAACCTATTATTGTGGTAATTTTCAAGCAGTTTCTATGACATTTGAAATATAAAACTTAGCCACTGGATATATCATTGTTTGAAGTAATTTATACACAGTTTCTTGTAAGGACATTTCTTTATCAAAGGTGACTTGGTATGATGTGGTGTCTGCTGCTGGTTGAATCCGTTGTGCGTGGTATGCATTTTGTACAGATTTCATTTTTTTCATACTGTTCAGTGGAAATAAAAGTATGTCTTTTAATAGAGGAGAGGAAAGCATAGTTTTCCTGTTCAGTTGCTCTCCACAATGATGTTACTTGCCAGAACCTGAATGTGTTAAGTACTGTAAATATGTAGTGAAGACTTTACTGACTTTCAGAAATTAATAAGATGATGCACACCAAAATTGTCGCTAACCTCTCAGTGTGTAATAAACTGCAGGGATTTTAAAGTGTTCGCCTTCTTTATCCAGTAGGTAAAAATGGCAGATTAAGGCTTTAATTTGTGTTACTTTAATTTAGAAAGAGAACATAGGAGACTTTCCTGAAGCTTGAAATAAATACATGAAAATTTGTTTGGAATGGAATATCTCCACTCTGCATTTAACATGGAGTTGTTAGCTAGTTAAGAAGTTGAAAAGTGGGAGTGAGTATACATAGCAGCTACTGTATCATATGAATGGAAATGTTTATGGAACCAGTTTGGCCTACTGTGAAGGAACTGCCTCTTTGCTGCTTTGAAGATGTGTGCAAACCCTATGAATCATGTTGTTTTATTAATCTAGGAATATAGCACTAGGGACATTGATCACATGTTGGTTTGTCTCCAATTATACAGAAAACCCGTAAGTAATTACTATGACTTGTAACTATATGATGTTTACTGTGTGTTCCTGGGCACTACAGGTTCCAAATTATCTTTAAGATACAATTTAGATAGGAATCTGAATTTGAGAATTCAGAGAGCCTGAATTTACTGAGAAAGTGGGGGATTGTGTATGTGGTGCTTGTTGGTTTTGTTGTGTAAATTAAACCTTAACACAATTGTGACTGGTTTTGCTCTACTTGGCTATTCAAGGCTTCTGTGTGCTGGCCACTAGAGCTAATGAAAAAATGTCTCCTTTGGCTCTTGTTTTGTCCACCTGGCATTTCAGCAGAACAGAAAACTGGTGGAGCAGTTTAATTCAGATGCAGACAAGGATGGTAGCTGAGAGGAGCAGGGGATCGAATGGGGTGCGTGTTGAGGGAACAGGGACAATGAGTTCAGAGAAGAGGAATGAGGAGAAATCAGAAAGGGGCAAATACATAGAAAAGAATTGTTTTTCAGGCTTTTTGTTTCTTACAAGACCAGCTCATCCATTAGGAATGTTTTTTTGTGTTTCCAAAACTATTGGTTTCAGCTGAGCAGTGCATTTTGTATTGCTTTTTCACCCTTATTTCAGACCAAGAGGGAAGGAAGCAGATGGTTGAAATTTTGTTTCTCAGGCTGGTTTGTTCAGTCTCTGCTGATGAACCAAGTAATTATCAATATCATCCAGCAAAGAATTATTTTTATTTGGACATGTGCTAGTATTAAATCCCTGGGGGGGTGGGGGTTAAAAAAGGCTGAATTAAAAGAACATACGGATCATTAAGATTCTGGTGACAGATACCCAGAGGATTCTTCCTTATAGCTATGCAGTATAAAGCAGTTGTTGTTTAACCTTTTTTTACCCTTATCCTCTTTCACTGGACAAAGTGGATAGGCTGTATTTCTAGTTTATTTTTTCCAGTATTGCCAGATTAAGATTGCAGAGACACCTTTAAATGCCTTTTGATGCTTGATTTTTAGATTTTGCATCTTTAAATTGTCTCCTTTGTTGTCCTAGTCCTCATGGTCTGTGAAGAGTGTCAGAACCACAGAGTGCGAATGCACTTCACCTGGTGGCATTTAGATTGTCCTGGTCATTACAGGGAGACCTGTGCTTATTTGTTAAGTGCTTCTCAATGTGGGAAACATGAAAGATGTTAAAGGAGGAGCAGAATGTTAGGCTTGTTTTACAGAACAGTTACGTGGATGAACAGTGTGGAAGTTGAGTTTTTCACAAAAAGGTGGCAGCGAATTTGCCTTTTTATGAAAATTAGGTCATTTCCTGGGGAAAATGGAGATTTCTGTTTCTATAATAATACTGTTATGCACTGTTAAAGATGCATTATAAATATAAGCTTGGCTTTCAGTCTCCATTCATCAGTATGTATTACCAGTGACTGGTGTAATGTATTCTTTTTTACTGACTTTGTCTTTGCATTCCAAACACAGTTTCTGTGCTAGGTGAAGTGCTAAGGAACACCAGTCTGTCCCTATAGAAACTCTCCATTCTTTGTTTTGTATATTCTCCTGTTCTTCCTTTAAAGTAAACACAGCAAAAGATTACTTCAAATCTAGTAAGAAAAGTTGATGAATTCATTTCTGCACATACGGTTTGAGCTCTCATCCTGACATTGGAGTGATTCCAGTAATTGTACAATATATTTAAAAAGCATATAGTAACCTTTTTTTCCTTTTGATGATAGCTGTTTGAAGTAGATGCAAACTATTCTGTGTGTTCTGTTTAACTCTTTCCCTAATCATCACCCACCTGAATATAGCCTCTTTAAAGAGATAAAGTTACAGTAAAAGTAAAAAATAAGTTTTATTTAGATTAAGGTCCATTTTATCTCTTATTTAATTTGTCTTACAATTCACAATAAACGGTCATTTTATGCTTTAATACTTCTGAAGAATAACACTAGATTATATAGCTTTATTCTTGACCCTCTGTAGAATTCAGAACCAAGGCATGACACAGGCTGGAAACAAAGTAAAATAGTTTCTAAGGATTTGTCTTTTTAGTTAAAAATTGCTCAGCGGACAGTACTCTGCCCTCACTAGTCACAAGAGCAGTAGCGATTTTTCCACAATATGGAAAAAAATTTTTTTCCACAAAATTTACTCTATAGTTATGCTGCTAGATGAGCATTCCATTCAAGTATAAGTTGCAGGGAAGGAAAACACAATTTCTGAAAGGTTTCTACTTCACAGGTCACCATCTCTTCTTACTTTAAGATCATTCATAGCATTTTGCAGGAATTGAAGATTCTCCCACAGTTTGTGGATGCTATTCAGTAAGCTGCTTCGCTCAAGATTACTGATGCAGTATTGGACAGCAAAGTAAACAGAGGATTTACGAGAAGCTGCTTTTCTACAGCTGTTCAGAGTCTGAGAGAGAATCAGGATGGGAGAGGGCCCACAGATTTTAAAAGATAAATTCAGTCTTGGAGAGGTGTTTTCAAAGATGTATGGAGATCAGATGTGTGGATCCAGTAGGAAGTTTAAATCCAAGAAGTTTATTGTTAGGGAATGAAGCTTCTCAGGTGAGACAGGTTCATGCAGACTGGAAAGTATGGTTTTTAGTGTCGTTTCTTTTCTTCACGTTCTGTTTCTAATGGGGAAGGTAAGGTGGTGGAGTGGGCTTGAGAGAGGTAAGGCTCTGAATCTATGGGGTTTTGTCACAGTTTACCATCCGCCATGGTCTCCTAAGAGTGCAAGGCTTCATTCATCCAGACCTGAGGAAGCCTTGTTGATACATAGTGTTTGTGGTATAACGTTCAGATAAAGTGGGAGAATTGCAGAACACTGTTCTCTGGTAGACACATGGAGTGCACTGAAAAAGCACAGAGTAGAGAGAAGAGGCAGCTCTTATCCTTGGCAAGCATAAATAAGGGGATCGCTGTTCTTGGTCAAAACATTTGCAAAAAAACCCAGGCAGGATAGCATTATTCCCGATCAGCATTGCCAACAACACCAAGCTGTGCAGAGCAGTCAGCACGCTGGAGGGAAGGGACCTTGACAGGCTTTAGAGATGGTCCTGTGCAAACCTCATGAAGTTCACCATTGCCAAGTGCAGGGTCCTGAACCTAGGTCAGGGCAACCCCAAGCACAAATACAGGCTGGGCGGAGAATGGATTGAGAGCAGCCCTGAAGATAAGGACTTGAGGGTCTTGGTGGGTGAGAAGCTCAACGTGAGCCAGCAATGTGCACTCACGGCCCAGAAAGCCAGACGAGGAATGAAGTGATATTGTGTTATGCAGTTACACTATTTGAAAAATAGTTGTCGTGTAGTTTCAGCTGTGGGATTGAGGATCCTAAATTGTCATCACTGTCAGTGTGTTGATCTGCAGTCTTATAATGCTTTCAAGCACTTGAATTCCTTCTCTTTTTTAAATGATAAAAGTAGGTGTGCAGTAATTGAGTTTATAGAGGGGGAAATAAAATAGAATGTTGGATACCTGCCCAAAGTAGCACTATATTTTGGAGGATCGAGGAAAAATAGCCTGAAAAATAAGACAGGGACCAAAACCACTGTGAAAACAGTGAGTTTTTAATGCTTCATCATTTTGTCTGGATCCACTTCTGAGTGAAGTGAGACAGAATATAAAATATGAAAATTAAAATATGCATGGATATGGATATGATGATTGAAAGTCGTCCTTAGCATTCAGAAACCTTTTATGTTTTACTGTGGCCTTTTGATTTTAGTGCTCTGGCAACTTCTAAATGATCACTATATTTCATTCAGTTATCATAAAGACTTAGACAAAAAGGTTGCATAACACGTCTCTCTGAGATAATATTACCTGTGGTAAATAGATAATTTCAAGTCATGCAAGTACCAGATGCATGTAGGTAACCCAGACGGGTTAGGTAGAGTAGGTTTTATAAAAACATTCAGTAAATTTATAACGAATATTGATACTTGTTATTAATAGGACTAATTCACATATCAGACTTGCAACCTAAGAATGAAAAATTAAAGAGCTCAGAACTTCAAGGGCACTTTCATAGCAGGACTAAATAGAACACTAGTTAGGAAGGCGAAGCACTGAAACAAATAGGGTAAATTAGGCCAAAGTAGGGACAGAGAAATTCTTTTTAGTGATAGAAAAATTAAAAATACCACTAATAAAAATTCTATATATTTAAATGCATAGATTAAAAGACCAGGCATTTTCAGTAATCACAAACATTCATTTGATACCATATTCTCTCTTCAACAGCAACTTACACAGGATGCTTAAGGATAGAGTGTTTAAAAATGCATACAGAGGTAATTTTTCAGGAAATTGTAGCAGCCTCCACCAATCTGTGTCCTAAGGGATTCCTGAACGAGATGTTGTAGGTCTGTCATATACTTCATACACTTTCTGTATCTCTAGTTAGCCAGTTACTACTGAGTATTTGTTAAATGCTGTGATTTCTCCTTAATGACAGATTTGTCCTGTATTCTTCCAAAAGTGGAAACATGATTTGAAGATGACAAACTGGTCATTCTATTGTCCTTCCTATTTCTCCCCTTAGATAAACATGAAAATTTCAGTTGTTTCATTTTTATTTGTTAATTTAAATATCACTGGGAAATTATTGGACTGTAATTATTGTTTGTGACTGCTCATAGATTCCTTTTTTTTCCCCTTTAGTTGCAATTGTAAATGGTACTTAGCTGGCAATCTTTTTGTACTTCAATTTTATCAGACTGTTTCAATGTTTTAAAAGGTTGTTAAGGATTAATTCACAATTAGGTATTCTGATAGCCACCAAAAAAAAAAAAAAAAAAGAGAGACACAGAGAAAGGAGAGGAGTCAGACAGTCCCTGTGGCCGTACTTTTTACATTTAAAGAGATACTGAGTTTATAATGTTCTGCCATCTCATCAGACCTCTGCCAGAGCTCCTGTGCCAGATATTATATCGTTTAGCCAACTTGCCCAGAATGCCGTACCGCAAAGCTTCCATCTTGAATACGTGATCCTTATTACTGTTTGCTGACCATTTGCAGGAGCTAATACAGTTATTGTGTTATAATTTAAAAAAAAATAAATCCTTGCACCCCACCCAAAATGGCAGTGCTATTAAAGCAGTGCCATATGCCATTATTATTTTGAATCAGAAATCATATTCACTGCACAATGTTTAAACAAAAAAACTGTAAAATTATCTCGTGTTATTGAGCAAGGCTGTTGGCAAGGCTGTCTGACCCATCTGGAGTGCTGGAGGCTCATACAAGGCTGGATTCAACGCTTTCAATGAAAACTGGTAGGAGGAGGGGTTGGGGAGTGATTTGTGTGCAACAGTGCATCACTGTAAATACAGATGCAGTATATATGAAGTATAGTAGAGATACGTTACACAAGCAAGAAAGCATTCTGAGAGCAAAGGTCTGTAGGTTTAGAAACATCGTTGTACTTTTAAGAGGTTCATGCAGTTCTTTTTCCCTCTTTGGATTAGGGCAGAATATTAAATTTTTTTTTTTTTTTACTTTTCTGAACAAATTCTCCTTTATAGCCACATGGGGGTTTTGCTTTTGTTTTTTAAACAGCTTCATTCTGCTGTTATCTTTAGGCCTGCCATGCTTAAGAGTATTGATTGATTTTTCTAGGTAAGAGCTTTGTCTTCAAGTTGGTAAGTTGGGAGTATGCAGTGGTTTATCTTAACAAGGAAGGTAGTTAAAGCGTCTTTTCAATTCATTTTGCTATGGGTTGGAAGTGGGCAACATCCAGTCCACCTGGGGTTTTGGTTTTGTTTTTTCAGTTTCCAACAAAGCCACTGCAATATCTTTAAGCTAGGTCTTGTTTCTGTCATGACAAGCCAGGATGTGCTGTTTAGGCACCACTACTTCCTATCCTCAGATAGGTAATCCAAAAACCTCACTCTTGTGAGAAACAGTCTTAATCTACCATGCATATAGGAGTGTTAGAGGAATTACCCCCCACCTAGTGCTGTTTTCATGGGCTCGAGCACCCCATTTCCTTCCTCTGTTGAGATTCTGGTGTGTGGGATCCCCTCCTCAGGGGAGGCACCTAACAGTCTCTTTGCACCAGCTGGTGTCTCCTGCATTTTCAGTTTCTGTATATTGTTTTCTGATTTTGTTCTACAATATGAAGAGATCATTCAGTCTTTTTGAAGGTAGATCTTACCTCAAGGATGTCCTGTTTGTGGCTGGGGGCACAGAATGTATATCTCAGAGAATTTTCACTGGAAGTTCAGGGGTCTTGTTCTCAAATGTTGCTAAATAAAGCAACTGGTGAGCTTTGCTCCTCTTTTGTATTGCTCTGTTTCACAAGAGGAAGGAGATGATGCTCAATAGTAGGCCTGGAGCTGCTAAAGAAAAAGGCCTGTGGGGCCAGTACACCTATGGGTGTATTCTGGTTTTGTTGGGATGTGTGGAGTTGAACGCTGATGCACAGCTTTAGTCCTTCAGTGTTGGAAGCTGGGGTTACATGTGCATTCTGTGTTTGATCTGAGCATTCTGACTGACTCAAAGGACTTTGATAGGTAAACATAATTTTTTTTTTAAATTGGGAAAACATTCTTCAGACTGTTGTAACTGTTCTTTGTAAGTAGTAGCATCAGTAAATTGTGAATCTATCCTCTTCCTTTATTTTTGTAGATTTTGCACTTGACATTAACTATATAGGTAGCAAAATCAGTATAATGGTACTTTGTCTGCACCTCATTCCACTTCCCACGTGTTTCATTAATGCTAGAAAAGCTTCCGATTTAGGCTGCTTGTCACACATGCTGGCAATGTTTGGGGGAGCTTGCACATTATTAATACTGTCAGGAATGATGAGGATACAGGAGTGAAGACGTGACCCAAAAATGTGTTTAAGTCTTGTTCTTTCCTGAGATACCTGTTCTTGCAAAGTGTATCTTAAGAACATCTGTGTCTAATGCCATGGCTTATCCCCAGACTCAGTGGGTTCAAGCTGGAGGATTAACAATGATTATTTCACCACTCACGGAATCACGGAATCTTCAGAGTTGGAAGGGATCTCTAGAGATCATCTAGTCCAACTCCCCTGCTAGAGCAGGATTGCCTAAAGCACATCCCTCAGGGCTGCATCCAGGCGGGTCTTGAAAATCTCCAGAGAAGGGGGACTCCACACCCTCCCTGGGCAGCCTGTTCCAGTGCTCTGTCACCCTCACTGTAAAGAAGTTTTTCCGTGTATTTGAACGGAACTTCCTATGTTCTAGCTTGTGCCCATTGCCCCTTGTCCCGTCACTGGGAACCATTGAAAAGAGCCTGGCTCCATCCTCCTTAAACCCACCCTTTAGATACTTGTATGCCATAATAAGGTCTCCCCTCAACCTTCTCTTCTCCAGGCTAAAGAGTCCCAGCTCTCTCAGCCTTTCCTCGTAAAGGAGATGCTCCAGTCCCTCCATCATCTTAGTTGCCCTACGCTGGACCCGCTCCAGTAGTTCCCTGTCCCTCTTGAACTGGGGAGCCCAAAACTGGACACAGTACTCCAGTTGTGGCCTCACCAGTGCAGAGTAGAGGGGGACAACGACCTCCCACAGTCTTCCCTATGCAGCCCAGGATGCCATTGGCCTTCTTGGCGACAAGGGCACACTGCTGGCTCATGGATAATTTGCTGTCTACCAGGACCCCCAGGTCCTTCTCCTCAGAGCTGCTTCCCAGCATGTCCGCCCCTAACATATACTGGTGCTTGGCATTCTTCCTTCCCAGGTGCAGGACCCTACACTTGCTTTTGTTGAACCTCATTAGGTTCTTCTCTGCCCAGCTCTCCAGCTTGTCCAGGTCACGCTGGATGGCAGCACGGCCCTCTGGCGTGTCGGCCACCCCTCCCAGCTTGGTATCATCAGCAAACTTGCTGAGGATACACTCTGTCCCCTCATCTAGGTCATTAATGAATATATTGATCAAAATTGGTCCAAGTATTGACCCCTGAGGGACACCGCTCGTTACAGGTCTCCAACTGGACTCTGTGCCGCTACTCCACTCCAGTAGGAATTTCTGGTTACATAACAGTTTTTACTTTACCTTCCTGTATTTATGCCTTTAAACTCTTTCTTTTAGTACCTTTTGGTTCATTAGAATTCTCCCTTAGAACCATGAATGCTGTAGCCTTAGCCATCATTTCCTTTCCCTCAGCACTCTTGGAAAAGCATGTTTTTTCTCTCTGCTTAAGCAGTGCGTAGCTGATGGCCCAAAACGTGTGAGCATCATCACTGATGCTGCACCTAAAAGAAACAAAAGGGTTTTTTTTTTTAAAAATAAATACCGAATGTATGATTCTCTGTGTTTATGATTGCTTGTGTTCCTAGCCATGAACATAGTGGTCACATACATATTGTCAGTTCAGTCCAGATAAAAGAAATCCCTTGGAAGTTCATCACAAGCCTTAACTTTTTGAAAAGGTTCTTTCTTCTCAAAAGGATACTTTCTTCTCTGACAATGTGTTTGCATTTCCTGGATCTGAATATTAGCAGAAGCTGAAAAAACAAAACACCGCAATAAAGGGATGATACTGAGCAGACTTTAGTTGTAGAAAGGCATCAATGATTCCGTAAGGTGACGTATTATTATGAGCTGTCAAAAAAAAAAAGTGACTAAATATGACACAAAAAAAACTTTATAAAGCGTTATGTGTGGGGTTGTGGGTGTGGAGTTTAGTAGGTGGGTGTTTTTTGTTGGGTTTTTTTTTTTTTTGTGGTTGGACTCGATGATCTCAGAGGTCCCTTCCAACCACCAAGATTCTGTGATTCTATTGTAATGTAGCTCCTCCAAAACTATCCAGAACGATCCCAACACTTGGAGAAGATCAATATTGTGCAGAAGCTATTTCTGTCCTCATCAGAACACAGATAATTTCCACAGCCTTTGCTGGATGAATATCTAAGGGATTCCATATTACAAGTGACTCCTCATATGCTATCTCTGTAACAAAAACCTGCTGTAACATTGTAAGGTCTCTTAGACAAAGCTGGAGACTATATGGCTTCAGCCTTGGGGGTTTGGTAATGTAAAAATCATTTTTGGCATTTCACTTCTCAGATGAGAAGCATTTTTAGATCTTTTAGTTAGACTTTCTGTCCTGTTTTCCTTTATTTTTTTATAAAATCCTTTTTTTTTGTCTTTGCTTTGCTACATGAAAGGATTGATGTAAGTAATAAACCTGACCTAGTTCTAGTCTTAAAACTGCAACTGACAGTAACTTGTTAGGGAGTTTGATCTCCTGTGAACTAATCAAGGCTTAGGTGGTAGCCTCTGTAGGAAGTAGATCGTATCATAAAAATTCCTCAACAGGTAACTTTAGTAATTGGAATGAAAAGTTGTAAGAAGAATGTCAGCAGAAATGCTTTCTTAGATTGCAGGAAACTGATATCTTTCTGACATACACAATGACACACATTGGAAATACATCAGAGGCACAGGTATCTTTCTGTTTCTTGGCGAAAACCAGAAATAATTATCAGCTTCGAATTATCAGTTTTACAGAAGAGACTGTATAGGAGTTAGTCTTGCAGTTCTTACAGGATGGAGGGGGAGAATATAGCTCACAACATACTCAATGACTAATGCTCATATCAAGAATGAAGATAATTTAATTGGCAAGTTTCAACACCTGACACACATCCTTTCTAAAACAGGAAGAACTGCTGCAATGAAAGTAGTTCTGTCATTTATAGGGAGTTCACCTGCTAACTGTATTGACCAGTGAACTAAGAAGCTTGCTGTGTTGTCTGTTGAATTATGATTTAAAGTGAAACTCTAGAGATAAGCAACATATAATATTGGCATTGGAGAAGCATGTCAGTTGCCTAGTACTGTATATAGCAACCATGACACTTAAACAGTGCAGCCTGAAGCAGTTACTAAAGGAGTACATAAAATATTTGGATGTCTGGGGACTAAAATAGCTGTTAAGTGGAAGTCATTAAATATGTGATGTATAGTACATGATCGTGATCCTGCTAATGCTTACATATATAGATGACACTCATTGTTCCAAAGCAAACTTATTCAAATTGGCATATAGCAGTTTGCAAGGTTGTGGGGGCATAACATTGATTGCTGTTGGACTAAGACCATGTCTGCTTCTGAAAAAGGCTGTACATGTTCAGAATAGTCAGAAAAGGGCTCGATTGTGGGAGTACAAAGGAAGGCGTTTCTGCTTCTCTGCCTTCCTGAGTGTACAGGGAATGGAGAGGATACAGTGCCAGTGCTTTACATGCCTGGGTGAATAAAGATACATTTCTGTGTCATCTCACATATACTCTACCCAGTGAATGTGCTAGATGTGAGCAAAGCAACAGGTGGTGGCATATTTCCTCCACTGTGCAGGAGAACTGTAGAGTCATTATGCCTAATTAAAAAAAAAAAAAAAAAAGTTAAATTTCTACAATCTGAACTTATCCAAGCTTTCCCTGGGCTAGTGCTGAGAGGGGACAACGCCAGCTCAGCTCCTATCTCGTATTTTATGTATGGTTTAGTCTGAACATCAGGTTTTGGCCGAAACTGTAATGGTATGAAATTCTAAATTTTGGAAGTTGATTAGAGTGGAAAAGGTACATTTAGGTGTTTCCTTCCTAAGCTTTCTGAATGGTGTAATAAACTTATATAGGTCTGCCACATGTGGGCCTTGGCTGAAGCTCATTGTAATCACTGATGAGACCACCATTGGCTACACCGCTCTTTAAAGCAGGTCTGGTGTGATCAGGGGATAATAGTATAGCTTCAATGTTACTTCATTTCTTGTCCTTTCTGTAGAAGTTACAGCTAATGCATCATAAAGTACTAAAACTTTGCCTAATATAAATGCCACAAACCAGAAGAAAATGAAGGATAAATAACACAAATTTTGGAATGAAGACTTTCATTTGCATCTGAATATTTTTGTTATCAAGACTTATGACTTCTTCTACCCTGAAATATATGCCAGATAAAGAGTTATAAAGAATACATTCATTCTCTATGGCATTTATTTATACAGTAATACACACAAAGTAATCTTTAACTATCACTGTATAAGATATCAAGTTATCTTTAATTATCACTACAGAATGGTTGCAAAATCAAATACTGTTGGCAATCAACATTCATTATACAATAGCATGATTGCATCTGTTCATATTACTAGGTAAGCAGGGAAAATCAAAACAGTGTCTGATTTATCCACTAAAACTGTCTGAGCAAAATATTGTATCTAACTCTCTTAATATCTCTCAGTGACTTTGATCTGATTAAAGTCCAAAGACACATAACCACAGATGCAAATTTTCTAATGCCTCAGAAATTAAATACTGTTATAGTTCAACAGACTGAATAGATGGAACCATACTCCAGCTGACGTGATTATAGGCACAGTATAAACTTATGATAGAGAGCTGTCTAAATCTCTGAGGCCGCAGGTGCAGGATTATAGTAAACCCCATTGAAACATACAGTATTCTGCCTAAATGCACAAGTACAAAATTAATTAGGCAGTTGATCACATAATAAAAGTATGATGGATAATCTAATGGAAACTACCAGCTCACAGTCAATAACAAACTTGATTCTTTTATTAGATGCAGCTGATTTTCAGTTCCTCTATTTACAGGTTTTTGTGCTTAATAGAAGATAAGGAAAAAAAAAAGTTGTGTTTTTTTTTGAAAATGAGAACTCAGTTACAGTATTTATCTCTGTTGGAAACTATAATGTGTAAGCAATGTAGAATTTGTAGATAGACATATCTGCGAGTAATTCTGTAAGATACTTGGCTGAAAAGCACATCAAAGCACAGTGAAATAATGAGACAGGCTCCAGCTGTTGGATTCCAACAGCTTTTGATTTGTGCGCTAGTAGAAGCTCCAGGTTTTGATTCTCTGTTGATTATTTCCATGGTACTGGAGGTGATTTGTGCATTATTTAAAAAATAGGCAGTAGAGAGCAAACAAGGGTGAGTTTGCAAACTGCATCTGAAAGGCCATTTTGCTTCCTGATATAAATTATTGCTTCCTATTCCTGTGCTCTCCATAACCAGCTGCCCTTGTTAAAAAAGACCCTTTAAAATATATATGTAAAAGAGTTTATGAAAATAATAGGTAAGGTTATCAGAAAATGGTGTGAGCAAAAACTACGGGGATATCAGTGTTCAGGCAGCTTTGCTACTTTCTGTGTAGAAATTGTGGAAATTGTTTTTTCAGAGCCTTTGCAGGGCACATCTTACCATGAGTCTCATACTGTCAAGGAGTTACTATCATTAGAAGGCAAGTACCTTGAGAGAAGTTTGGATGCTTTATGGACTACATAAGTTTAGAGTCAAATACATCTGTCATATTGCTATGTGAATGGTCTGATGTCGCTGTGCAGATATGGGTCTTACTGTGGAGGGAATTCCAAAAAGTCTGGTTCTAAGGTGCAGTCATCTTGTTTTTTCTTTAGAAGGACAGCCTAAAAATCAGAACAATTCAGGGAAAGCATTGTGTCTCAGTTTTTTACATCTGTTTCTACTCTAAATTTTAGAGGTAGTTTATAATTTGGTAATGCATTATATGAAGGCTCTTACTGTTGCTTGTTACCAGAATGTCAAAATTCAACCAACTATACTGGAAAATGAGTGTGTAATAACGTACCATGATTTTTTGAAGTTGTTTTTTTCCGGTACAAATCAGAATGATAATTGGTATCTAAGGGTAAATTGCTTTCACGTTTCTCTGCAGTTTAGCCAGAGCCTGTGGTCTCACAAATGTATGAAAAAAAAAAATAGTCCTTTGTTTTTGTTTTGATGTTTCTGTTGAACTGGATTTCTTATTAGAGCAGGTTTTCTCATAGGTTTTGAACTTCTATCTTTCCTTGCAAGGTGAAATCACAATAGGTAAACTTTGCATCTACGGATGTCATTTAACAATAGCATGTGGCTATATTTAATATGCCTGCTTCAAGCGTTCGCTTCATAACAGGTCTATTGTAATTTCAGTATAAAATGTAGATGAAGTCCGAGGAGTAAAAGTCAAATCATGTGTCCTACTTAATCTTGCATTACTTGTAGCAGTCTCGAATACATTCAGTTTCAAGGACTGAAGTTTTTCACCATCGGAATAGCTCATACACCTATTAGTTCATTGTGCTGGGAGATGTTTGATATCTGGAGGTTGAATATGGTCAGTCTAAACAAATTATTTAATCCAAGCATCCCATGGCCTCTGTGTGTGTACCAACTGCTAAACAGGCTGTATTATTCTCAGGGTATTTGTCTGTGCATTTAAAAAAATGTTCACTGCCGAAACATTTTGAGTGGAGCTCTGACTGAAGCCTATGCTGAAAGTAACTATTGGATTGATCTTCCAGGAAGACTTGGATAGAGGAATCCTTAATTTCTGCTTGGTTTAGATCTGTACAAGATTTGAAACTCTACAGTCCTGCCCAAACCTCAACAATTTGTGACACAGAAGTGTGTGCTTAAAACCTTGGGAAAACTTCAAAATAAAAGATGCATGGAGTTTAGAGCTAAGCAGGTGTTTTCAACACTAGTAGATGAAAGTTAGGAACATACGTCTGTTACAGATGTCTCTCTGCTTTCAGAGGTCTTCGAACAGCGTGTTGTAAATACGTTAATCATATTAAAGAGAAAAAGATGAAATCTACACCTCGCAGTCTTGATGTTCTTTAGTTTCTGTGTGTGATAATTATTTATTATTACATTCTATTCTAAATGTCTGACTTAAGTATCCAAGAAAGAAGCCTCCGTTTGATAGTAGTCCTTGTCCGTTTACAGTTTTATTTATTTTTCTTCTAATCTTGATAGTGTTGCCCTTTCCCTCTGAAATGTAAGTTGGGGTGAGGCTAAGAAGGTGATGAAGGTACATCTTAAGCAATTTACTCATGGTCTTAGAAAGTTATCTTCCATCTAGCTGATATGAGATGGTGCTCAGTAAGACCCTAAAAAAGGCTTCATAGCCAAAGAGTAAACTTTTATTTGCATATTTGCAAATTTATCCTGAAATTTTAAGAAACCAATTCCTAATATTTTAAAAAACATTCCTGTGGTATTCCTGTGCCGCTGGAGGGATGAGAAAGAGGGGTCATAGGTTGGGGTTTATAGATCTTCTAGCTATGAGTTTGTTCTCTGATACGGTATGTCTCTCTCATACTCTGGCTTTTTTCCTTTTTCCCATCATGGAAACAAAGTGTTTCTTTACTACTACTATCTGGTCCAGCAGCGTAGTATGAATACATGTTTAGTTTAGGTCATAGCCAGTACTTCATCTAGAGAGTAACGATGTGCATTCCACTCTTGCGGTTAAGTTAATAGTGTGGATGAGAAGAATGTTGGTGTTGCATACAGTTGCATCGTTTTGTTAAGCATCTAGGTTTGAAAAGGAAGATCCTTCAAAAGAGAATGTCGGCAATTTTATAAGTAAAAACGTAGCCACTGAGAAGTATATCAAACGTATCCCATTGTGTCATTATTTAATCACTTAAAAACCATAATCAAGGGTGCCAAAAGCCATTGACAACATTCAAACAGTCAGCACAGTCTTCATACCAACAGGGAAAACCCGTCAGAACAAGCTAGAGCTCACAAGTATGTCTGTAAACTAGCAGCAAAGAAATTGAGTTTCAGGTTTAAATTCATGGTTTTAAGGGTTAAAACTGATCCTCTATGCACTTGTAATTCAGTTTCATTTGAAAAATATGGATCAGATATATCTGCCTTCATAGCTTATGTAGGAAGCAGCAATACCCTGCAAACTTGTAAACAGTGGTGTGCTAAGCCCATTTTGGTACTAACACTTGTCAGAATGGATTTCTAAGCACCTTCAAATTGTACTGAATATTAAGATTCAAATTAATATGCTATTGGAATATGCCTACTGGGCACTGTAGAGGGTAAGCCAGGTAGCCATTTTTTGTTTTCTAAACTAGTCTTTGGTTTTATTTTTGCAGATGTAGTTCATCATTTCTACACACCGTGTTTAAATGATAAATGTGGTAGCTATGAAAACAGTGACTAAAACATTAAGGTACATGCCATCTCAGAATACAGTAAATGCAATGTGAGGTAATGAATACATAGCCTAACATCATGGTAACAAAATGTCATTTTAAAGATCAAGGTATTTATCAGGAGAAAATAAACAAAAAAAAATGGCTGTGCTAGTTAAATAGGAAAACAATAAACTATTTTTATTTTTAAAATAAGCTGAATTAATCAGATTTATGATTTATCTTTAATAATTCAAAGCAACGAATCTGTGAAGATCTGTATTGTCAAAGTGGTTAACTAGTCAGTAATAATTGTCTAGAATACTCCCATTTAAAAAAACCCGACCTTTTAAAGATGTTCTATAAAATTAAATTTTAATGAGTGGTAATAAATGGTGATACTTCCATAGGAGGAAATGCAATACTAGCCTGAAGCTTTTGCCATATGCCATCAGCTTCAGTACCATGTTATGTATCCTCTTTCATTATTTTTAAGTGTGGGAAGTACGATGATAATACAGCACTTTAAGGAGATGCAAACACTTTTAACAGTATATTTAGTCCAAGCTATCTTCTATCTTCTTGGCTGAGTAATGGTGTTCCTATTGCTTTCATGATGCTTTTTCTGAGAAGTTTGTTTTTTTTTTTTTTAAACATGACAGTATGCCATTTTAAGGTTCTTACATTTTGCTTGTAACTAATTGGATAAGAATTGGCTAGTTGAAAAGGAATTTTGGATGAACAATATCAAAACATAGGTGTGTATTACTGAGAAAGAATTGCACTGTCTTTTTCCAAAAGGGGGAGGAGAAACTTAATAGCTAGTGACCCTTCAAGGATTTAAAAAAAAAAAAAAAAAAAAAATTCATGAGGGACATAAGGAGAGCAGAAGGGGAAGCAAAGAGAGACGAGAGGAAAGGAGTGCGAACTTGCATCATTAAACTGGTAAATGGTACTAGAATATCAGCCTCCCCGCTATCAGTAAGGATTGGAATTAATCCAGGAATTCAGAATGGGTCTGCAAATGTGTCTTCAATTGTAGCCTTTGGCATAGATTTATATTCTCAGTCCCTTGGGCACTGAATTTCATTTCCCCATTTGCTAAATGAGAACAATTTATCCTAAATCAACGATAATCAGAGTAAACACTATTATTAATTTATTGTTTCCAGACTAAGAAAAAACCAGTAAAATGAAGCTCTCTTCTTTTATCAGTGCTTTCCCTACGCCTTTTGCCCTGAAGATCCTATTAGCAGAAAGCTGAGCAACTCTGTTTCATCAGAAATAAATTATGCCTCACTTTTTTAATGTAAGTACTGAAGGGTTGTAAAGATTAGAAATACATTTGAACCCACTATCACTTGATGTTATTTTCCTTGATGTTCTGAGCTTCTTTAGGGGAATGAAACAACATGTTCTTTTCAAAGCAAAGAGCAGAGTTGCTTTAAAAGAACACCAGCACAGATTTCAGTTGATGTACAAAATAATTCAAAATCTCTACAGAAATATTTAAAGCAATGTATAGGCAGTCTGAAAGAGAGCTGTCAGAATTTCTGGCATGTATAAGACACAGAAAGTTTGCAGGGCAAATAGGTGGCAGAACTAGTCACCCTCATTTTTTTAAATGATTAGAAAACTGTAATTCCCCAGAAACAGGAGGCTAATTCTCACTTCCTTCACAAAGGAGCTAAGGATGAAAAAACACCTTTAATTAATAAACACTGCTGGCACTACTTTGGTAACAAGCTGCTGTAAATGAAACTCTTAATTGCCTCAGAGCACAGTATTGTATACAAATTTGTTTTACTCCTTAAGTGCTGTTCTTTGTTGTTGCTATTTTATATTTTTGTAGGAAATAAAGGTAGCTTTGCTAGCTTCCTTGTCACTGGACGCAATTCCAGTCAGCTCCCCATTTGTGGGGAGCACCGAGCAACCCAAAACATTCCCTTAAACCGTCATGATAGCTAGAATAGATAGCTCTCAGTGCAATCTAAATCCAAGCTAAATTAAGCCGTGTATGAAGCTTTTGTTAATTAACTTGTGCTTGAAATTCTGTAATGAAATTGTATGATGAAAGAAAATACAACAAAAAAAAAAGTATTGAGTTGTAAAAGAAATATATAAGGAAAGTGTGTATATATATATTTGTGTATATATATTTGACATTTTGGTATAAACTGTGAAAAAATATTTTGGACTTTTATATAAGGCTATGTAGACAATGTGGTTTTTTTCCTGTGGGTTGTGTTCTGATGTGGTTTTTTTTTTTTTTTTATTATTTAATCTTCAAATGAACTTTTGGCTGTAACTGTCAGAGACGCTTTGAGTAAGACAGGAGCTGCATCTTCTACATTCGTGAAGAAAGTACCTGAGAAACAACTGGCATAAGAGTATTTTGAATATGTGCAGTCATGATCCTTTGGGTTTTGAATTCTCTGAACTCTTATTTCCATTATTAGGGATTTTGGAAATAGAAAACTATACATAGTTGTAATTTGTGAGGCATACCTTCATTGAGATCATAAAGCAAAGACATGTAGATGAATCTGTACTTAAGGACTGCAGAGACTTAATAAAGAGAACTGGAGAAACAGACATTTTCTTGCGTAAACATGTTCAAATCTATCGCGGTGATTTTGGTTATTGTGAAAACTTGTAGCAAGATCTAGAACGCTGTTCAAAACTTTTTTACTATGTCGTCTTTGAATGTATGTGAAAAATGCTGAATTAGGGATATTTATATCAACTTAAACTTTACATTGACACCTGAAATAAGCTTCCCTGCTTTCTTATTTTTTAGAATTACTGAATGAGGGAATAGTCACCAGTCTTGAAGAGTGCAGAAGAAAAGGCTGGTAAGTAGTAAGACACTTATTTTTTAATGTAGAGTGCAGAATATATATTGGGAAGCAAAAAGTGTTTGGAAATGTGCTTGCTTGATCTGATGGTCTAAACAGTTCAGCAAAAAATTATTTTGGCTGCTTAGCATAGTGCCTTTTTGATGCACTCAGTGCACATACAGACATGAGGATTCTTGGTGTGTTTTGCTGGGGAATTTTTTTTGTGTGGAGATTGGTTCTAGATGCCAAATGCATTATGAAGTTCAGCCTTTGCAGAAAAGAGGCACTTGCACTTGGTAATAACAGTCTTTGCTGCATTGGTTTATAATGGGATCAACAAGTATAAAGATGTAACGCTATCGATTTTTTCCAAACTATTGGGTGAAACTTAATTAAAAAAGAGAACAGAATTTAAAGACACGTGTCATTTGAAATTTATTGACTGAGATTATGAATGTTCTCCTGGCACAGAGCACATCCTTGCCAGCCAAGGGATTCAGTACCTTCTTCTTTGTAGATTTCACCCATTAGGAGTATTTCCTAGTAATAGGACTTGACAATGGAGACCTAAGATCTCAGGCAAATCCCCACCTCTTGTACCTCCCTTTGGGTGTGATATAATTGCTCTAAAGTCAGCACACAGATTTGAGGAGTAATGCTCATTCCTGTTACAAATGAAGGATTTTGTACAAAGTAGAGCAGATACAGCCCCTTTGAATTCCCACAACAGATGGAACAAGGAGCTATATTGGAGAATATTCTGGAATGGTTAAGAGTTATGACGTATTTGGCTTTAAATCCTTACTTTCAGGTAGACAGAGAGAAGCTTAAAAGTTCATTCTTAAGTCACCTAGAAGTGACTTCTTGATCCTTGGTGTTACAAGGTGAGATGAGTGCACCCGAGTGTTGAGTGGGTTGCTGTTTGTCCAAAATACTTAATATTTAGTAATAATAAGAAAATAAATGACTGTGACACTCCACACTGATAGTTAGGAGACAAACTTCTGGAATGTGAGAAAATAGATGAAAAACCATTGAGGTCAGAATATCATGACCTACCTTTCTCATGTTTGTCTTTGGAAAACATGTTTGAAACTCCAAGAAATTGGGAATGTCATTTCCGATGTTCATTATTCCATGCCTAGCCTTTGAGGTTCACGTTTTTGTTCTTTTTTTTTTTTCCTCTTTTTTTCTAATGGTTCTGAAATTTAATATGGCAGTGTGCTAGCTGTTGAAAGCATGATCTGTCATATCCAAAACCTAAGTAAAAGGAAAAGCAACACAAATGGTATATGGAAATGCATACGTGAGTATCTTGGCAGAGATTTCATAAGGTGCAGTTTCAAGATCAGCATGGACCATTCTGATCCTGTGCTGTCGTCAGAATGGCAGCTTTGATTTCCTCACCTCTGACCCCATATTCCTTCTCCGTGCTTATATTGGCAATTGCAAGGGTGCAGTAGCCCAATCAGAGGAAGAAAAAAAAAATAAACTACCAAAAACGCCAAACTGCTGCCCCCTGCACCCCAGACAACTCTCTCATTCAGAAACCGTAAGAATAGATTTTTCCTGTAGGAATAGGTTTGAGTTTGATGTTACTGTACAATTCTGCAGTCAGTATTGCCAGTGCAAGGGGAGGAGAGAGAGGTATGGGGTAGCAGATGAACAGCAGCTTTGGGTACCCCTAGATCAGCTTGAGAGTGTTGTGTAACTGCTCCTGAAAATGCTCTGAAGTCAACTTCTCTATGAGTTAGAATAAACTTAAAATTACATTATGAATAAGCCTCTATGATTCAGCTTCCTGTAAGATTCAATTTTAGTTTTATCTTTAATCGGAGTCCAGCAGTAGATGTAACTGGCATAAATGGTGATCTATCTTCGATGAATTTCACCCAATCAGTCACCTTATAAGGTACGTTAGTGTCACAAAGGTGGCTTGAGGTTTCTAGTAATCCTCACATCTACTGTTTTGCAAACAGAATAAAAAAGGTACAGTCCAGATACTTTATTAACATTTCAAATTCGACTTGCACTTTGGATGTTTGTTTGTCTGATACTTCTGTTTAAATACATTTGTGTATAAGGAAATTTAGTATTGTCATTATGATGTTAATACAAATGTTTTTACTGAAGAAGTTCAGGAGCAGCACAAAACTCCAAGAACTGCATATTTAAAAATCAGTAAGCAAGGTGATGATTACAAACTGCACAGACAGTGTTTATATCTACTTGCCTAGCAGGCAGAAGTTTGCAGTGGAGAAAATGTGCATAACCATTTATATTATTCAAGGTCATCACAGTAAAGATAGCAAGTAAATTTCAGAGTTATCTTTAAGATTATTAGGACTGTTGGAAAATCAAGCCCTGACATTATCTACGTAACGAATAAAATATGGTTAAATATGAGCCCAGACAGGTTTGTGACAGATAGTTATGATTTAAGATAGTTTTTCATTAAATAACTTTTCTGTTGATCCATGAATCAAAGATAAAGTGAGAAATAAATATATATACACATATATATTAGACAATATTTGCGGTTTCTCGTTTCCATGAAAAGTAGAAATCTAAAAAAGAAACATTCATGGAATTATGAAAGAAACATTCCAAGAATTATCTGCCTTACAAATGACTGTAGTCTAAAGGAGTAGTTAAAGACTTCATTCAAAATTAAAGGAAGAAGAAATAAATAGATATAATAATTTTAAAAGAAACATCTTATTTTGTGAACATGTATCTCTTACTGTGGTCTGTTTTTCCAGTATAATCAATGGCAAAATGCACATACTACTAACTTACAATTTAATAATTAGCTGTTAAGATCCATCAAACTTGTAAGGAGTTCTGTTGTCAAGAATTTTTAACTGCAAGATCCACAGTTGTTTACAGCTGAATGATTCACAATGTATATCAATCAAGTTTCAATAAAATGTTGGTGATAAAATTTTAGAGTGAAAGAAAAGGTGAATATTTCAGCTTAAAGAATGTGTTGGACTAACATAAACAAGGTGTAAAAAAAGTGATTCCCACATCACAGGTAACACTTGTGATTAATGTAGGTAGAACAGTTTTATTGTGTAATGCTATGCATCACAGTAAAAAATGCATGGAAAATAGTGCTTTTAAAGAGCTACAGCTGATTTTGCTTATAACAGAGAGCATAAATGAAAAGGGATTAATAAAATATCTTTCACTACAATTGTAAATCAAAATAAGAGATGCATTAAAAAATTAACAAAACATGGTCTGGAAGTCACATACTGTACAGGAATGTCTTCCCTATTCAATTTCCAAGAAGAGGATTTCCCTTAGTTACAGTAGAGTTATAGAACATTAAATATCCAAAAAAAATGTTGCACCATCCTTCTGCTGAAGAAGTTTCTGTGGAATAAGAAACTGATTTACAGTTTTACAGGTGTGAAGAAGTGTGGTGTGTATTTGCACGAGTTGCAGTAATTTAGACTTCCATAAACTTAGTTTGGAGATGTCACTCTTGTTTAGTTCAAGGTGGACAGCTGTTGGAAGGCAAGTGAAAATGCAGATAGAAAGAAAATCTGTATGTACCAAACAACAAATAAAGTAATATATTGGTAAAAAGAGGATGAAAACATGAGAATATTTCAGGTTTTGTTTTCAGTCCTTGCTCTTGGTAAAAAATTGTGGGAAATTCTAACATAAGCTGTGAATAAAGAATTCTTATTGTTGCAATGGTACTATTTTAGCAGCAGCGCAGAGACTGCTACTGGCTTCCTGAAGGGGTACAAACCAAGTTACATAATGAACTTTTTCCTTTCTGTTGGCTTTCTGAAAATATCTTGGCACTTTCCTGTGTGTGGTTCCTCAGCAAAAAGTGAAAAGGCTGTTCAAATGCAAAGGTGTAATTGACTGTCTATTGGAAGTCACAGTTCTGGGTGATAATATGTATTTTTTAAGTTATAGTTAGCTGTATTGGAACTATATAATAATCCAACAGACAGAGGCAGCTATTGTTTGTGCATGTTTTATAGTGCAAGTACTGCAGTCTGACTTTACAGTTAGGAATGCTGGAAATAATATTTCATATGCACTTGAATTTAGGCATATTTAGGATGACAAATCCTGACATTGAGTGCTGTGAGTATACTGCAGGATGAAAGTCTTGATTTCCTGAATATCCGTAGATTTGTGTTCCCTTTCTAAACTTCAAGCTTTAAGCAAATAGTTGCTTTTTAGTATTACGAACCTAGAATCTTACATGTGTACGTCTGAAATATCCACTGTTAAATAAGAAGAGAGAAACATAACCAAACTTAATCCCTTACTGTGCTATTTCCTTTGTGTTTTAGCATGGAGAAAATTTTTATTTCTGTAGCAGTAGAAATTACTATTTGATATCAAAAATCTGATTCTATTAGGTGCTGTATATGCACAGAATAAAAATTTTCCATCAAGAAGAATTTAATCTGTAGACAGACAACAGATTTTACTGTTACCATGTTTAATACCGTGGAAGTTTTTGGAGTTGCATGGTTTTTAAAGATATGTGTCATGAAATTGTTTTACTCTTTTTTGGATTCTCAGTCTTTAACTAATGAGTAAGCTTATATACTTCACATTTAGAGGCTTTAAATACACAGGAATATTTTTATATTGCTAAGGTAATTGAAACAACTTGCTGTTCCCCTGTTCCCTCTTGATTTTAAAAAAAAAAAAAAAAATTAAAAAAAATATTTCTGTTTTATCAGGAATTGTTTTCCAATAGTAATTTTCATACAAACTGGTCATTCCTAGAAGTTGATTTTCTGTGTAAAAGCAGAAGTGGGCAATGGAGGATGGAAAGGCAAATGGGTTTTAAGGAAAAAGGATGGTATCCTAGCCAACTGCATCATGCATGACAAGGCCATGATAGCGCATCATGACAAGGAGTTAGATGAAAGTGGAGTAATTTGGTGTAATCGTATGTTTAGAGAAACAAAATAAGTAAGAGAACTAATGAATTTAGGTAATATGGGCATGTCACCTGTGCTTTTCAGGGTCCTCTAACTGAGTAAGCATCATTTTGCTGTGTAATAATAATAAATCTTCTCCTTTATGTTTTCTGTCTTAACTATTTCAAACTACGTGCTCACCAGGTCAAAAGCTAATGCATGTTGTGTGTGAACCTATTACAAGGAATGTATTTATCTTAGTTGCTTAAATAGCTCCACTGCCATGTACTCCTAATCATTGCTGGTGACTTTTGGCACTTGCAGTGTTAACTGCTACATAATAACAGCCATAGAATTTGGTGTGCATATAACCTAAATATATATATAGGTCTTCTGTATATCTGATAACTGAGATGAGTGGTGTGCTTTCCTCGTAAATAGTTCTGCTGAAAAAATACTATCATTTGGACACTGTATTACATGCATATTATTTTGCTATGATCTAAAAACTTTTTATTAAAAGGGAGTGCGTGTGCGGTGCTGTCAGTAGCATTGAGTAACATTGGTGAGAAATTTTCTTCCTATTCCAACCTCTCAGTAGAAAATAACCTCTTACATTAGGTCTGAAAGTGAAAATGAAGGATTTTCAAAAATTCTCTTTAAAATGTGGATTAAATACTGGAAAACTCAACTTGTCAGCTAAACAAGACTGTGTAGCATATTCCTTAAAAATTTAAAGGTTACTTTAGAGTTTGGAGTATAAGCACATGATGCAGATTCTCCAGTTAAGGAAGTGGTTTCTCTCAAAAAAGTTCTCTCAAAAGCTTCTTCAGAACAGTTCTAACACTTTCTACCTGTCAAGAAATATAATGAACAACCAAGCCATATTTGAATATTTCTCCTCTAAACCTGAACAAAACGAAGGAAGTATAGTCAAATGGAACACAATTTTTTGAACTTTTTTCTTGTTATTGCACGCTGAGAATGTTTGAGAGAACACAAACATGTTTCATTTGCAGTTTCATTGAATCTGTTTTCACTTTTTTGCCAATTCAATATGTGTAACTGAGAATTTTTTAACATCAACTTTTCTCTCTTTTTTAGTTCTCCCTTTCCTTCCAACTGTGCTCACTTATTTTCTATATATCATTTCACATGCGTATTTGTCACCTTCTCCAGTGGGGATAATAGGCTAGTAAGACTGATATTTGCTTTCTGAAAGTTGTTTTTCTTTCAGCTCTGTTTCCGTAAGGAGAGGTAAAAGAAGGGAGATGTAGAATGTAGAACTGGAAAAGTTAAGATTTTACTACTACTACTACTACCACTACTACATAACAAAATGCTTGGCAGGGGGTGGGGTTTTGGGAAATCCAGATTCCATTTTTCTGAAAAAAAAGGAAGTTGTCACCAAATCTCTATTTCAGAAAAAATCAATTGTTTCTTTCTTAGAGGAGAACATTTAATAATAAGAATTGTTTGTCTCAATGATCCCAGTGTGTAAGAAGTGGCTGGAGTTGTGTTCGATTGTTTTAGAGTGAAAACTTGGCTCTTTACATTGAATTTATACTTTTGCATTTGAAGCAAGTCCATTATGATTCCGCAGTGCAACCTTTGAGGTACTAACCCCACACCTGGTAGTTCATATTGGATGGAATTAATCTTTGCACTGTTAATATCTTTTTACCTTTATTTATCTATCACTCATATTGAATAAATTTGGCAGTATAAACGCTAAAACTTAAACCAGGATTCTACTTCTCCAAATATATTACCATATACATAGGTTTATTGCTGTCGCTAAGAAATTATTTTTCTGGATTTTCAAGTCCAAGAAGAAATAGTTTTTCAGATTAAGGGGTAAACATGTAAAATACAAGATCTGCTGTGATATCCTTTGCCTTTTACCTTCCCTAGTTTAATCAGGAAAGATCCTACTAAACATTCTATGCAGGCTAAGTATCACCTCTGCAAAAACAGTGGAAGCAGTAACTGGAAAAAAGTCCTCCTTCTTCCTGCTTCCCATGCCTGATCCTGCTATCTCTTGATCTTTCCTCAGTTCTTTTTCTCCATATCATTTCTCTGGTGTTTTTGAGCAAAGTAGGCAGCAGAGATTTTGTTTTCCATTCCAAATTAGAGGAAACCAGCAGAGGAAGGTAGAGCAAAGCCATCTTTGTGAAGCTGTTTGAGGATTAGAGCAGGGGCCAGTGTAATGCTATCAGCAGCATATATGTGCAGTCTCCTGCTTGCCCATTACAGACCCTAGACTGATGAACAAAGTTTTTGGTTATAGTCAGCACACTTACCTTCCTTATGTATTAGTTGTTGAAACAGAATGTATTGTAGAACTTCTGCATCTTCACTGGAGTACAGCACCCACGTATCGTATGGATTAATGTGAATGTATAATATTTTTCTAGTAGTTTCTTATAAAAAGTCTCTGTCTCTTGCCTGTGAACAATTCAGAAATTCATTGTACTCCTACTGGACATTATCTGTCAAATGCAGATGCCTACTGAACTGTCATTCAACATAGTTTGTTCAATATGGTTGTCAGCAGAACTAAGTGCTCTGAAAAATTAAAACCAAAGTAATACTTAGAGCTTGGTGACTTAACAAAAGCTTATATGCAGTTGTGTACTGAATGTTTCCAACAGAGAGCAGACTTCAAGTGGACACTTTATAGCAAATTTCAGACATACTGGGTAGTCATTGCTGTTTGCGATTTCACTGTCTTGCTAAGAAGATTTACAGCAGACAAGACTAATTCACTAAGATGTTCTGTTAGTGACAAAGAGAATCTTTCCTCTCCAACAGCATACTGATCCACGTGCTTTCATCAGAAGCAAAGGAAGACGACATATGTCGTTTCAGTCATACAAGGTAGCAGACTGGATCATGGGGGAATGGCAAGCCGCCTGCCCTGCTTTCCTAAATAGCTCATCACCTTTGGGTAGGCCTGACCCCGTGGCCATCTCATAATCCCAGAAGTTCTATTTTATATGTTTTTAATGCCAGCATACGACTATTTGTATGCAGTCACGTGTCGTTGTGTCCTACCCTCCTACTCTACCCCTCCCCCTGCCCTTTGCTCTATTCCCTCTAATCAGATTGCTCCAATATACGCATCATTTCTCTAGGCAATCTGTATCTCCTTTAGGCTGTCTTACATTCTTTCTGATTGCAGTTCTTTCTATTTCACGCAGTGTGTTACTGTTTCTTACCATGTATAATACATTGTAACCATAGATACCATGCCCAATTCAAACATGAATCTTCAAGGCTTCACATTTTCTCTTGTAAATATTTTGATGAAAAGAGTGATTATATTTCAGATCAAGGCTTCAACAGAGTATTAGTTAAAAACATTGATTAAGAGAATTAAAAGTACATGTTCAGCAGTGTGTATCCTTAAGAGTACAGGATGAAGTTGAACGTGAGACTCAAACCTGCTGCATGTCAGCACGAAGTGCTACAGAAAGGTACTTTATTTTTCTATTAGTGATCTCTCAAGGCCTGATCCAAAGTCAGGTGCAATGAAGGTAAGACTTTCCATTGATTTTAATTTGCCTTGGAACATAGATTTTTTTTTTATAGTTTTAATTAATAGGTTCAAAATTGTGTTATATGTAATTTACAAAGTGCTCAGGATGAATATAAATGTAAAATATTATTATTCTCTGTTCCAGACTTAGCATTCATCTCAACCACTCTGAGGGCACTCAACTGCAGAAGTAGCTGAATTGTTTTGGGTTTTTTGGGGGGGCATGGAATCCCATGCTTATTATGAGAATATTTTTTATTTAATAATGTCCTTAACCTCATTAGGGAAATCTTTTATAATGATTCTTTAAAAGCAGCCGTTCTGTCTCTGTATATGGCTATTAAAATCATTATACGTTTTTAGGAGTAAATAAATTTAGGAGAAAAGAAATGCATAATGCAGCAGCCTTTTATCAAGGGCATATACCACGCACCAGATGGAAAACAAACTGTGTTTACAACATTATCACTATCGCCACTGACACTACTAGATCTACAATATGTTATAGCAGCAGCTCCATTAACCTTGCTAGTTCTGTTGGAGTTGCCTGGTAGTTTGCCCAGTCTGTGTTTGTTGTCAGCAAATGGATCAAATTAGGAGATTTTCATTCTGTTTATTGACCTTTTCCCTCCTTCCTCAATTTAGGCCACAGTTCATTCAAAATTGGTCTACTATTGCTCTGTAAAATACTGCAAATAGGTATCTCTGGATCCGTCTGCTCTACATATGTAAATTATACTGTCTTACCTCGGAGGTGAAAGTTCAGGAGAACAGTTGATAGCAAAAGTGCTGTAAAAACCCAAAGTCTTTACCTAGTTGATTGCCATGGTATGAAATGTGAGTTGCCTGAGCTGTTGACCTTTACCCATATTAGGACACACGGCTGTCTCTCAAGGCAGGCTTGCACGCAGGGTTTTTCACTTTTCAAATTAGAGCACCCTTATTTATTTATTTAACATAGTCATCTGTTTGAAGCTTTGGGGATCTTTATGTTTTTTCAATGAGTTAACTAGAAAAGTGATTCTGTTGCCCTTCTCTCAATCCCTTCCTTCCAGGCTAGGGAAAAGATGCTTGTTTTTTAACCTATCGCCCGTCTTGATGGAAGTACTTCACACTGTAATTCCATTCAATTCATCAGGAACCACTGCAGTCCCATCTGTCACTAGACATTGTTCGTACCCTGTGTTTGTGCTACAGAAATTCACACACAGCCACATGACAGCCCTCCTCTGTGAACTAATCCAGCCCAAATGTAGTATTTCTTCTCTGCTGCTGTGATTTTCAGCTACATACATTTCCTACCTCACCATATGCAAGAGCACTTCCACCACAAGGGAGAAACAGAACCAAATGCCTTTGGGTGAGGAGAAGAGCAGAGTGACTCCTCTCCCTAATGGTGCTTGCCAGACTAAAATGATTGTGAACTAAGATGTTATATTAGCTGGAGAATTTGAATGCCTTAGGAAGATATTTTCAATTAGATTATTATTTGGAGAGAGGCAATGTCCTCCATAGACCTACTGGAGGACACCTATGCCATTTCTTGGCATTTGCTGTCTCTTTTTCTTTTTCTTTTTTTTTTTTTTTCCCCCTTGGCAGTTCAGTTTATTAACATTATAAAGCAAACAAGGCTTTGGGGGTAAGAAAATTATTACAAAGACTGAGCTAGAAGTAATCTGACACTGGCTTTGTGCAACCTCCCTTCCACTTCTTCATGTTGTGTGAGTAGCGCTGATCAGGCAGTTGTGATTTAGATCAACACTATTTGCCACAGCAAGCTGAATAACCTCCTGACCTTCGGTTCTATTGTGATACACAGGTTTCATTTTCTCTGAGCTAAAACTAACTTAACGCTAAAGGGAAAATAAGGCCTGCTTCTCAGTTTAGATAAGAGTCAAGACATTGCATCAGGAATCAGGCAGACCGAAACGGTAGGGTTTTTTCCTACTGTATAAAATATGGCAAATATAAAAGATAGCTGTTTTGTTGGTAGCCTTACATTCACCTACATCGTGCACAGAAAAGAAGTTTAGATTGCTGTATGAGGAGTAATGAAGAAAAAAAAATATTTAAGGATTTAAAATTTTCTGCATGCACAGTTGCAATTCACTTTTATTCTTAAAGCATGTATCAACATATTGTGGTCTACGTAAGGACAGCCAGAGTAACACTTATGATTCTGAAAATTTACCCCCAATTTATTCTTTCAAATTTAAATAACATATGAAACAGTTTGAGTCCAACAGTCATAATGGCAATAATAGATAGGTGTTATTTTTGCATCTTAATGCAAAGCTTAATCTTGCATTGGATCGGGAATTTTGTTGCCTAGGCTAAAGCCATTTTGTAAAAGTCCTTTCAGCTTCAGACTAGTTTATGTTAGTTTGAGTGTGTCTTGGCAGAGCAGCTCGACGTTTTGAGATGACATGTGATCTAATCAATCTGAAAAAAAGTACATAATAACCATCACTGTTGTTAGGAGCAGGAAGGTAATAGACATAAATGACGATATATTGATTTACGAAATGATCACTTTATCATTGTAATAGCAGTTATTTAAGTTACAAGGATTGGTATTTCCAAGAGATAAGTTGCGACTGTATGCTTCCCTGGTTTTAGCAAGGGACAGTATTTGGGATATAGCTTGTTCCTGTAGGAAACGCTGCATAGTTTACAGGCTTACATAAAGGTGATTTGAGAGCTGCCCTCCACCTCTTATTTTGCAGATGGCATGATGATGTCTTGGACTGTGGTGTACAGACCACTAAGCTGAATCATATGAATCTAAGTTTTCCTTTGTAATGCCTGTAGACCACCCATTCTTTTTGTAATGTATCTGCATGCACAAGTGAGCAAAAGGATCCTTTATACTTAGCCAGGCTTAGTCCATGGGTGCCCTACTAGCAGTGTAATACTGTACCAAGAAAGTCAGAACAGCTCATGTAGCTTGTATTTGAGGCAAAACTCGGGGTCAGTACTAAAATAATTCCGGTTTTGTCTGTCTGGCATTTGCTTGACAGAATGCAATATGTTGGGAGAAGACCTTTCCCTCCATTACCATACTAAATTGATCATTAAACTGTGTATTCCTCATGAAGAAAGGTTTATACTTTCCCAAGAAAAGGTGATTGCCTGAGTTTGATCTGCTCTTGAGAATTAGAGAAGACAAAGTGCCTAGCATTTTTTTCTAGTCTATCTTAAAGTATTTAATAACAACAACAAACATTATAGGCGCCTTTCTTCTTCATGGATATTATTAGAATTATTACAGTAAGTATGTATTTTTTCAGATATTAGTACTATGCACATTTGTCTTCCATATTTGCTTTTAACATAAGAAATAGTATTTCTGTTGGTATTAGATGTGGTTCCTTCTTAATCTGTCATAACTATTTATAAAAATTTGGTTCTAGCTGAACATATTACGTACAGGCATGGTGTAGGTGCTGTTTGTGAGATTTCTTTTGTGTTTACTGCTGGCGTTGGCTTCTCTGCAGAACTGTCAAAGCGGGTGAAGCCAACAGTTGTGAACCAGTTGTGAAAGCCTCTGTGTGAACTGTCATATTTACCTTTAACAGACTACAGTACCAGTCTGAAATCTGGGATCTCCTGTCAGCAAAGTTGAAATAGTGCTTTTCTGGGTACCTGTTAATAGAAGAGGTCACCTATTAGAACAGCTTACCTTACAGTAAATGGTTTAAGAGAAGCACTGGTGAGCCATCATTCAGTTCTAAAAGACAACAGGGAAGCCCAAATTGATAGCTGAGTCCTACTGATATCACTTGTGTATTCATTTCTTCATGTACTTTGCCTGCAGTGTTTCTGAGATGTAAAATAGTGCTTTGGTTGATGAGAAGGAGTGGATACGAAGAATGTTTTTTTTAACTGTTTGGACATAATAAGCAGTAAGATATCTTAAAGTATAGACTCTCTTTGTTTCTCTTTTTCACTGATACTTCTGACATGATATTCTTTTAGAGGGTTTGTTATGAGCACAGGTTTATGTATAAGGCACGTGGGCAAGTATGTAAAGGAGCAACAGAAGGGAGAGAATAAAAAAAGATAGGGAAACTAACAGCTGCAGAGCAGATACCAAGGTTCTGTGAAGGCATCAGTCAGGATGTGAAATTAGTGTCTTCCCTAACAAGGAGAAAGAGGTGACCAAGAGTACCCATGGACAAATAAAGCGTGACCCTTGTTGCTCCATACAGTTTGATATTGTATCTTTGTAAGTTTCCTTCTGTTTTGGTCATTCATTAGAACAGTAAGTTTCCGTGCAGATTATTTAGTTTTACTCAGATGTTCTTGCCCTTATGCTTGCGGGCATAGATCCAGAATCATGTGAAAAGGGCAACAGTTTTTGATCTAGAATCATGCAAAAAGGGCAGTTGTTGTCCTCTCTTGGATTGCTGGCATGAGCAGAAGTTGCAGTATTAAATAAGCTGACAGGAAAATGCATTAGGCAGAAAATTATTGGTCACCTAATAACTGCATCCATTTTTCTGTACCATGCACTGAGACCTTGCCCTTGTTCTTTATGCTTTTATAACATCTTGATGGCATTATTGGAATATTCTGTCCTTATAGACATGCCACTGAAATCTCTTCACTTAGTAGCCTTTGCAAAAAAAAAATAAAGACCTATTATTCAAAAGATTGATTGGCTCCCAGAATGTTACATATACACTGTTGCTTTACAGTTCAGGTTGATTTGGGCCTCAAGGGACACTAATTTCTGCTGGGTTTGTTACAACTTTTTATTCAATATCTTTACTAGCCACAGGGGTGAGTAAGGACATGGACACAAAACTGCAGTGTGATTTAGTTAATCCAGCCAAATGTACAAAGCTAAATATCAGTGAAGAGGCTGATGATGACCATCCACTGAAGGTGTCATACCAATTGGAGGTTAGTGTTTCTTGTAGCTTTTTTTTCCTTTTCCCGCAAAATAACATTCTCGTTAGAGTTGATGTGTGCCATCAGTTACAGACCGTGCAAATAAAGTGCTGTGCATATAAGCCTTTCTCAACATCCTCTGTGCAACAGAATGCATACTATTTTAACGACTTCAGACTATAGCAATTGTGGAATCCAAGTCCTTCCTTGCCATTGTATTGGAGTAAGGCATGTCATGTAGTTCTGTAGCAATCTGGATTCTTCCCTAGGATGACCAGACTAGCATGGAAGAGATACGCAACAGTTTTATCATCAGTAAACTCACTCAGCTGAGCTGACTTTCTCCCAGCTGCTTTTCGTTCTCCTTTGGAAACAGAAGAGTCTGATACTGGGTGGTGCTAAAAGCTGCAGACAAATGGAAGTTAAGAGACAAGGTGAAGCTCTATTGTTCTGTAAGAAGTGAATGATGAGAACTGGAGCCCCTTGGGATAATTTGTAATATGTAGAAAGATGGGCTGGCAATAAAGTATGCCTCTGAAGGATTTGTGTTTATTATTTCATGGAATTTTTTATGGGTTGCTTTCCTGGTTTAGCACTATTAGTAGCTTTGAGTTTGAAGGAGCAGCCTGATGGCTTTGCCTTTGATGAAGAACCTCAATGTGGGATAAATCCAAGGGAAACTGAAACCTTTAGCTCAAACTATGAAATAGGCGCCTCTTCAGTACAGCTTGAAGTGAGTTTTCCTGTATCGAAGAAGATCTAGGCAGGGAGGGGAAATCTGGCCAGCTCAATACTAACACTTTACAGGATGAATGATACTACTAGCGAGTTGGAAAATCGTGTGTTCGTAGAAAGTCCTACATATCCTAACTAGACGTATGTGAGCCAATCCTGAGATTTTATAGGCTGTAATTCTTTTGTATTTTGAAATTAGAATCTTTTCACATTTTGAAAAATTCAAAGAAATTATAATATTCTGTATCCTCTTCTTTTCGGAAGATGTGAGTACTCATCTCTCTCACTGAAGTCCCTAATAATCATGAATCTTCATAAATCATAGATCAAAGGTATTTTAGAAGGTAACTTCTTTAGGGCTGTCTCATTTCTATTGAATTGTACTGTTTTGCAGCTGAAATTCTATAGAAATTTCTGCAAGGCATAAACTAACTGAAGTATAGAGCCTTGTACAGAGGGATCCAACTTGTCACTCGTGGTTCTAGGTGCTTCCTTAGAAGAAATAATATTAATTAAAATTGATAAATGTCTGGATTCTTTCTTCTGATTGTTTAGATTTTTTAAAAGTTCAATCTTAAAATTTATATGGAAATAAGTATTTAGTCATACTAAAAAACAACTAGAGGTACAGCTGTACTTATAGGACATGGCTAATGACAGCTATGGCTTTTCATGACATCTCTTTGGTAGGCTTCAGAATGACCTTGTCAAAGTTAAAAGCTCATAACATTCATATTTTGTTTTTATGGCATTATGATTCTGCATAACAGTGCTAAAAACAAAAACGCAGTATAATTATACTGTCAATCAAGCTGCCAGAAGAGGCATTTTCTACCAGCTTTGCACCTACTAAACTGTAAATAATTTATAAAATTAGAAGTCATGACTAAGTGGAGGCATTTTGGGGCTAGTTAAGCACTTGTCATAGCTCTGTGGTTTAAGCGACCCTGCACACTGAGCTCTGGTTGCTTACTTCTGTCCTGTGAGTGGGAAAATGGTCATTTGTTCTTGTAGTGCTGTGCATGCGTCTAATAAAAATACCAAGCTGTCAGTAGAACTATGAGCAGGTGTACAGTGTATGTTGTAATGATGTTTTATTCATTTGAATTTCCAGGCCATTTAGTCTCATCCAGCGAACAACAAAAATATTTTTTTCATTACCTCCAATTAATGTAAATGTCAAATATTTGAATATATTATCACACGGATAATCCAGTACATTGCTTGATTTGTGGAGTATTTGCTTTAAAGTGAGAATTAAAACAGTAACAAAAAAAAAAAATAATCCAGACCACTTGTTTCTGTGGGATCACCTTTTGACTCTGGTAAACAAGTTTCTTAAAGCCTTTGCGTTTACCATCCTTTCTATCTAGTCTTTTAAAAATTTTATTGTATTCATTTTTAAACAGGGTTTATTAGCTGTCCATCGTCTATTCTGTTACTACATATATTACATGTAAAAATTTAGTTGACAGATACTACTCTCGTAATAGAGTTGTTCAGAGGGTAGAAGACTCCTTTATAGATACATAAAAACCCACTGTGTTCTGATAGGATAGAGACAACAAAATAATTATCGGATGTTTATTTTTCAATAGCTCTCTTTCCTTTAACTTTTCTTGTGCTTATTTGTGACTTTGTGCCTGACTGATCAATTATAATGTGGAAGTGAATACTTCTCACCTGTTTCGAAGCGCTGTCTTTACAGCTTAATTAAACATTTTTATAGTAAGTGGGACTGAAACTCTTAAAAACAAACAAACAAAAAAACCCAAACCAAACAAGCATTTCAAAGGCCTGAAACGTAGGTCATAAAAATCAATGATGCCTAAAATTGGGCTTAATCTGAATTGAAAAATTTGAACAGAAATTACTTCTATAGATGCAAATATACTGTAGTTGTTGCTCCAAGTAATGGATAAGCTGTTCCGTTTGTTTTGGTTTATTGTATGGTAGTACTTTATTCGTTAGTACATGTTGCGTTTGGTCCTGTTGCAGCATCATGCTGGAGATAGTGGGCTATGTGTCGCACTGCAACACTGTGACAGACATTAGCTCAGGTCCAAGGAGCAGTATAGATGCATCAGCTGACGTTGTGACTGGATGAGTAGGACTCTGCTGCTTTCAAGAGAAAACTGCTAGGATGTTCTGCACATATCTAGGAGAGCACACTTTGAACACTAGAAACAACAAAAAATTATTATTGCAGTCATATCCTAATTACTTAGCACTTGTAAATCTTTTGCTATTTGGTTGGATTGGTAGATTTCTTGGTTAGACCCTTATTAAGATTTTGGAGCTATTTTCTTTATATCTTGGTCAGATTTTTTTCTCTGAGAGTTAAATTTTATATGCACTTTATAAATGCAGATAATAATTTCAAATGGTCCTTTCTCACCTTATATAGCAGGAAGAGAAAATATGAAGCAAAAATAACCCTGGAACCCACACAAACTACATCTCATCATCACGCACTCTGCATGGAAGGAGTCATGTGGTAGTGTCATTACACATTTTCCTCCAAGTTTTGCATGTGACCAAAATGTGCTGTCTTGAGAATATTTGATATGTTTTGTTATTGTTAATACTCGTGCAAATTTCCATGGAAAGTCATTAGGTGCTGGCTAAGAACGACAGATATATCCAATTGTATTTCCCATCCTTCCCTCCTTCCCTTTACTTTGTAAGAACTAAACATTGGGGGTGTTTCACAAAAGAGAAATTGCCCTCCATGCTGCTCAACTCTGTTTTTAGTAGAATGGATGCTGGTGTGTAAGTACAGCGTATCAAAATTGTGATGTGCAATCCCAGTTATTTCTATTTCAGGAAGAGTAGACCTTTATAGGAATTTCGTTACAGGAATGGGAGACAGCTGATTTTTGCAAGACAGTGGCTATGGAGAAGGCATGACTTTGCTATTGCGTAGTCATATATTTATGCCCATACAACATGATAAGATTTTATGTTTTTAGACTGGTGAAGCCTACAGAGCTGGGAGGAGAATATGCTGCTTGTAATTTTCTCCCTTACAAATAAACCAGAATTAACCAATTACTTATTATTTTACAGTCACTGGAATTCCAAGGTTTGCAAAAAGTGTCAGTCTTTTACTATCTACTTTTTTTTTTTTTTTCAGATGATTCTCCTCTAATTCTAGGCTGTATACTCTGCTCTGAAATTATCACATTAGAGTTTTAGAAACGACAGAATTTTGCATTTCCCCAGCATCATGGGAGGAAAATAATTAGGGAAGATGAGGGAGTTCCAAGAGAACATGATGGTCTGGAGAGCAGCAGATGTTGCAAGAGCATCTGGACTGCAGTTACTTTAGCTTGTAATAGATGAATTTAGGTGGAAAGCTGGGACATAAATTCTAGGTCTTGTATTCAGAAGATGGCAAAAGTGGGTTAGTACATCTCATTTAAAAGATAAAATTAACTGAAATACTAGATATGGAAAAAAAAGTGATAAAAATTTAGATAGGAAAATGCTTAGACTTTTTGCATACTTCATGTATGAGTTACCTGAGTGCTGCAAGAAATAATAAAAGGTTAATACTGCTCATTTTTAAAAGAAACTCCCCATCTCTGTGATCTGACTTTAAAGCTGTTCTCGTTCCGACTACAGTGATTCAAGTCGAATTTCTGAATTTTTAGAGGTTAGTTTGATTTGTTCGGTTACCTTGGCATCATCATAAACATTCAGAGAACCAAATAATGATCCAGCAATGTATAAAGTAGTTGGCAGTATTAATAAAAGTAACAGAGGGGCGACCTGAAGGGGAGCAGGGGGTGAGTATTCCTAGGAAAAGCATGCTTAAAGTTATTCTCTTTCTCTAGCTGAGGTCAGAGGGGACTGTCTTGTGTGGTAAAGCTTTAATGCTTCATGATTACACAGAAAATTTAATCCCACTCTGGTTAAAAATGCCAGCTTCATGCTATTGCAGAGGGGAAACATACACCTTATGAATTTGTAGAATAAATACAAGAAGAAAATATTACAAAATGTGTTCATGCAGGGTAACAGACTTTGAGATTAAGTTCATAGTAAAAATGTTGATAATAGCTGAAACTTAATGTGTAAATATATGCAAATAAAGAAATGGGTTGAAGGCGTAAGAAGATCAAACAATCTATTGTATAACTTATAAACCAGTCCTCATCAAAAGATAGCGTTATACAATCCTACACGGCCTCATTACGTGTGTAATGTATGGAAGACAATATACTCTAGTTGAAAGGGAAAGAAATTTAGATGCAGTAGGCAAAATCAGAGGTAGCATAAACTGGAAATAATAAATGCATTTGTACATGTGAGCAAAGCTTGTGGGACAGTGGGACAGTTACAGAGAAAGATGCTTTTTCTAATGTCTTCCTGTAATTTTATATCATGGTAAAGTATGAAAGTATAATGAATCTTAACTTTGTATCTGTAGACTACTCTGAATTACAAAGGAGGGAAGGAAGGCAGAAAAAAACCCCAACCCTTTCCTTAATTCTTCAGGATCTTTTTTTTTTTTTTATTATTCTTGGAAGTTTCACTTCATTCATTTCACTTTCACTTCTGTCATGTCTAACTCATAAAGTCACTCCTGTATTGGGCACTGCCACAGTTTCTATCCGTGTCTTCACTGCTGGGGAGGTGGGAGCATAAATGCACGTAAGCCTACTGCCCTGCTATCCTTTCCTGTCACTGTATCTTGAGGTACTTTATGGAATAAGAGTTATTTTATGACAGGAAAAGCAAAAATGCTTCCGTTTCATGGTTGTTTTGAGTCACTCTTTTTATGTTCTATCCCTTTTATCCACACTCTTGGCAGTTGTTCTGCTTTGGGTCAGGCAAGCATCTCAAGAGACTACGGTTCAAGTGTGCCCGAAAAGGGAAAAAAACAGGTCTTTTGAATATGAGTGTAAACCTTTTTTTCTTTTTTTCTTTTTTTCTTTTTTTCTTTTTTTCTTTTTTTCTTTTTTTCTTTTTTCTTTTTTTCTTTTTTTCTTTTTTTCTTTTTTTCTTTTTTTCTTTTTTTCTTTTTTTCTTTTTTTCTTTTTTTCTTTTTTTCTTTTTTCTTTTTTCTTTTTTTCTTTTTTCTTTTTTTCTTTTTTCTTTTTTTCTTTTTTTCTTTTTTTCTTTTTTTCTTTTTTCTTTTTTTCTTTTTTTCTTTTTTCTTTTTTCTTTTTTCTTTTTTCTTTTTTCTTTTTTCTTTTTTCTTTTTTCTTTTTTTCTTTTTTCTTTTTTTCTTTTTTTCTTTTTTTCTTTTTTTCTTTTTTCTTTTTTCTTTTTTTCTTTTTTTCTTTTTTTCTTTTTTTCTTTTTTTCTATTTTCTATTTTCTATTTTCTATTTTCTATTTTCTATTTTTCTTTTTTCTTTTTTCTTTTTTCTTTTTTCTTTTTTCTTTTTTCTTTTTTCTTTTTTTCTTTTTTCTTTTTTCTTTTTTTCTTTTTTCTTTTTTTCTTTTTTCTTTTTTCTTTTTTCTTTTTTCTTTTTTCTTTTTTCTTTTTTCTTTTTTTCTTTTTTCTTTTTTCTTTTTTCTTTTTTTCTTTTTTTCTTTTTTTCTTTTTTCTTTTTTCTTTTTTCTTTTTTCTTTTTTTCTTTTTTCTTTTTTCTTTTTTCTTCTTTTTTCTTTCTTCTTTTTCTTTTTTCTTTTTTCTTTCTTCTTCTTTCTTTCTTCTTTCTTCTTTCTTCTTTCTTCTTTCTTCTTTCTTCTTTCTTCTTTCTTCTTTCTTCTTTCTTCTTTCTTCTTTCTTCTTTCTTCTTTCTTCTTTTTTCTTTCTTCTTTTTCCCTTCTTCCTTCTTCCTTCTTCCTTTTTTCCTTTTTTCTTCTTTTTTTTCTTTTTTTTTCTTTTTTCCTAACTTAATATAAACTTCAAATGCAGGACATCACATGATTTAATTTCAAATTTCAGTGAGATTTTTTTTTCTCAAAACAAATTGATTGACCTATCCCCAGTTGAAAGTTATTTGTTATTGGCAAATTCTTTATTGATTCTAAATGTCCCAGTGATTTTCTAAGATTCCTTGGCAGTTAGGGATATGTCTAAATAATTGGTAATAAAAGGAAAAAATTGCAATGGGTAATGAGAATTTACATATCTTCCCATTTCATTCAGGAAGCATATAAGAAAAAATATATTTAACTAGAGCCTTTAGAATACTCTTATATACACCAAACAAGTTAATCTAATTTCTCCACAGTCATTATGACCAACTTTTATCAATGGGTCGAGTGAATAGTCATAACTACATCATAGCTGACACATTTTTCCATGTGCACAATAACGTAAATTTGGGGAATTCATGGATCGGAATTCACTCTGTATAATGCAAATCCAGTGCATATCAAAACTTCAACTTGTTGTAATTATGGACTATCTTTTCAATTATATGTTTACATTTAATCAATGAATAGGGTCATTTAGTTCTGATAATTTATAGTTCAGCAGAGAAATACAAATAACGGAAAAATAAAGAACATATTTGAAAATAATCTAACAAATTGTTAGTGTTCATATTGTATGAGTTTCCAAAAAAACCCAAATACTGAACAAGAATAGGAAAAAGCAAAGATGCTTGTAAAAATACTTTTCCTTTTAAAATACCTTGCCTTCTGTACTTGCCGAAGAAGAAATAGCAAGGAGTGTCCAATGTATTTTAAGTAACTGATGAAGAACATTTTTTCTGGTGATTACTTTTAATGTCTATATCTTAGTGGATAGTAATATTTGAGCCTCAGGCTGGATAATCATATGTTCTGCTGTCTGCATTAGAAACAACACTTAGATTCATGTGGTTAATTCTGTAGTCCTTGCTCTCTTTGTAACATTCGGCATCATAGAAAAATATATTTGAATGTTTTATTTTGTATTTTTTCTAAATTTAGTGTAGAGTAACTATACCTTAGTATGTGTAGAGAGAAACTTATCAGAATGTTGTATCTCGTGCTGAAGGGCCACAGAAGTGTGCCTGAGTGGAGAAAGATAAGCTTGTGCAGATCTGAGAATTTTTAAAGCCACCATGGTTTGGACTTTTATTTATATTAGAAAATAATTTTCATCCTGTCCCTGAAAATACTGCATTAATGAGATCACATGCAGCAGGAAGCTCCAAATCTGAATTTGAAAACAAAACGATGGTGTGATTTGCTCAAAATTGTTTTAACATCTTTTTTTTTGGGCTAATGGTTGAATGAAGTTTTAAAGAAGGGGGATGCAACAACATATTTCTACAGCTCTGTGCTCTATACCAAGGCCAGATAGCAATCCTTTCAGTAACCCCTGCAAGTTAGGACTGCTTTAGGGACGTGATGTGTCCCAGTGGCCACCCTGGCAGATGAGAGCAGTCAGAAAGTAATAAGCCTCTACCATTCAGGGTCAATGATTTACGACCCTAGAAATAATGTAAAGGATAAGTGAAATCTGCCTTTGTAGATATCGTAATAATAATAAAATGAACACTTTGGTTAATGTCAGTAGGTGTACTTCTGGTATCTGTAACACCTTTCAGGAGTTCTAAGACCAGCTTTACAGATGGACAGTCATCAACCTCTCAGGTTTTGAGTTTGTTTTTCTAAAGTAGAATTTTCTTTTTTAATTTGGGTGATTTAGGCAACATGTATGCGCACAAGGTATGCACATATACGTAGATAATGTTGATAGGTGTGCGATTTTCTCTGTAAAAAAATCTGTAACCAGTGTTCTGTTCATACAGCTGATAAAACATTGCAGAATAAAAAGGTTTGCAACAAGTAACAGTGCTGAGTTATGGGAGGTTCACCTTTTGCACTGTGCGCATACGCACATCTAAAAAAAACTTCACACATTAGCAGAGCCAACAGTGTTTAGGTTCATCTGCTTTTTGGTGCTTTGGGAAGACTATAAATGAAGAGTTAATTGAACAACAGCAAAATACTCATCGAGACAATCCCACAACCCATTTTTCGATAATTGTTTCTTCTCTTAAGAGAACATTACCTCTCTCACAGATGGTCAGAGTGATGCATTTGGGGAAATCAGCCAAACTTGGCTTTCTTCCTGGTCTCTCTGCTTAGTAACTGCAGTATTTAACCCCAATAGTATTATTTAACTTTGCTCCATATACCTTTTTAATCAACAATACTAGACTTCACAGTTGGGAAACTCCTTTTAAGGTCTCTGAACACGATTATTTAATTTTTTTTAGTGTTTTGGACTTAGGGAAACAAACTCTGCTGAAGTAAAGTTTGCTTACTTTGAAATCACTTGAAAAGAGATTCCTGAAATATGACTTACAGAAAGGTTTAATGAATCATGTAAATGTCATATTGCTAGGAAATGATCTTCCAACAATTAAAGCAATGGCGTGAAGGAGAAAAAGATTTACTTCCACCTCATACATAGGAAGGAAGATATATTAAACAGTTGAAACAGTCACATAGAAGCTGGGTGATGTGGCTGTTAGGTTGAGTTCCTTCTCTGAGACTAAAATCCAGGACTTCGTCTTACTGTGTTGTAGTACCTTATGCTAATAATATTATTTTCATATCAAATGACTTCGGTGTAAACTTGAATGTGCAAAAATAGTGAGGTGCTCAAGCACTAATGCGGTGGGATTGTATAAGGACAGCTTAATACTTCGTATGCATCTGTGCGGCTGCAGTGGGGAAACAGAACTTGTACGTGATTCAGGGTACCTGTTCCTCTCTGCTCTCAGTTGGAGTGATACACTCCAGTCAGAACCATCCCAGTGGTCGGGGGCAGGTGGAGAGAAGGGAGACATCCATCTTGTCCACAGCAAACTGTGAGTCAGGCAGAATAAAGGAGCTTAACAACTAATGTATGCTTTTCACTGACTCTCTAACATCTGTGGAGGCTCAGAGCTTCCATGAAGGTTGTACAAATATCATTTTCAGAATAGTATGAAACTGCAACTGGAACAATGGTTTGGTGATGGTGGCTTATTAAGTACAAGCTGAGCTCTTGCAAGACCCATGGAAAATCATCCTGTTCTACGCAAGACGATAGAACACCCCTTGGAAAGAGTTTCAGTGATATTTCAGATGACCTGTGGTTTTGGTTTTTTACCCCAATGGTGTTCTGTACCTTGAAGGCAGAGTTTCTTCAGAAAGAAGCCTGTTCTTTTTCCAGTCACTACTTTTGTGGAGATTATTCCCTTTCTCACTATTTCTAGGTGAGCTGGGCTTCCATGCTGCAGGATGCTTTGGTTTTGCCTCCAAGCCCAGCATCTCACCACATTCCTCTTAATGGAGTTGAATTTTTCTGTCTGTGTGTGCTTTTTTCTTTGTCTTCTGTCTTTTAATCCAAGAAAATTTTATTTTTATGATAAACATGAGCAGGCCAGCCCTCCTCTTGCACAGCTAGAAATTTCATTTGCTTCCAACTCTGCTTTGCTTCCCCTCTGTGGAGTTCAGATTAAGCTACTTCCAATACTGTCACACTGTAACATAGGAGTAGGGAGCCTAGAAAGGCAGAAAATATTTTAGCAATAATTGAGCTTGAAATATGATATTTTTTTTTTAAGAAAGATTTTCTTCAGATAAAACTATGTTTACTTTTTGGAAAAGGTAAATATAGATGATTTCTTTTAAGGTGCTAAACAAATCAGCTGTTTAAAAAAATCTCTTGCCAAGAAAATTAAATTTTAAGAAAACCCAGTAGGTTAACTAGCTCCTAATACTCAGCCAACTGCCACGTGCAGTTAAGTTTACTTGTATTAACTCTTCAAGTGTCTTCCAACACACCTATCATTTTTACAGAAAACGAACAAATATATTTCCTTGCAGAACTGGGTTCCTGTCTGAACACTTCAAACTGAACTGTGGACAGGTCTCCTTTACCAGAATAGGTTGAAGCAACCTTTCCACATGCCGCATGTTATCACTCTCTGCCAGTTGACAGCAGAGCTTTTTATGTTTGTTCCCCTTAATCTATTTGAGTACAAAGATCTGGTTTAGTGACAGTGAGCTCTTTTTAAACTGCTTAAAATAACCTGTGTGTTACAGATTAAAAGAGGTTATGGAACACACAGACGAGCAGTTCTTTGGCAAAGATGAGGGGGTGTTACTCTGATCTGGAGTGGCAAGGCAAGTGTCTGTCCCACTGGAAAAGCTGCTTGCATGGCTGCTCATCTCTTAACACCTCTGCTGGCAATTATCTAGCAGTTACTGGGGGAAGAGGCTGTTTGTTTATTTAGGAAGCAGAGAGAGTATTATGAAAAAGGATCTTAGGTATAACTGTCCAGCATCTGAAGCAATTATATATAGTTAGATATGCTATAAAGGAAGTTTGTGCAGAATGTTTTGGTAAGGCAATCAAATATTAAAAAGAAATAGCCTATTTTATCAGATTAAAAATAAATGCCTCAGTATAGAGATAATCCTTAAATCTTAAGTTTCATAGTTTAGTTTATATAGGTGTAATATATTAATGCAGGAAATTTTGTGATTTGTTCATAATGAACAATTCTGCTTCTAATTTTCAGGTCTCTATTAAAAAAAAGAGAACAAAGAAAGAAAACAATTCTATCAAGTAATTACTTTTGTTCAGTTCCAATAATAATAATAATAGTGTTTAATGTGAACTTCCTAAAGGCTAGTATGATTTAGTCATTACCTATTTAGAGTACTTACTTAGCAATATATTTATTGTTTTATGTTAAGCACAAATGATGTATGTTTGGACAAGAAAGATTATTTCCATTCTTTTACATGTGGACATCATTCCATACAGAGCTCTAAATCCCACTGAGATGTTAAGAGGTTAGTCCAAAGCAGTAAAATGCTGGAGTGTAACTATTGTGAGTAGAGAAATGGAGCCCTGCCTTCTTAAAATGAGAATTGTGTGTCCCTGTGCCCTGTGAGGGGGCTTGTTAGGACTTTAATGGTCTAAGAGTTGGGAGAGAACATTGTGAATGGCAGAGGGTATTTTTTTTTCCTAAGTAAATTACTGAGTCACTGGGAGTAGCTTCTGGCAACCTCTTACACCTCTGCAAGAAAGGGGATCATGGAAGTGATAACTAGCACTTGGTAGTACCAGTAGCATTCCTAAACTTGGAATCAAAACAGTGTATCCAATTGGTATCAGTATCCCTCTGTGTTTTCGTGACTACTTCGCAACTGTTAGGTGTTTTATTTGAGAGATGCGCAGGAATGGGTAGAACGATGAGAGATCCAGCTCCATTGATCTGTGCATAGAAACATGGAGCTTCATTCATCTGTGCTCTCATAGGAGTTTCTTGTTTTGTCTCTTACCTCTTCCCCAGATGTAGCTCTCTTATTTTGACTTTATATTGCTCAGACTCTGAGCGGTCCTACCTCTACCAGGCCTATGGAGTATTTCAGGCTCTTGCTGTGAGCAATAGCTTCCTCTAGTTCCAGTCTCTAGTGCTTTTAAAAGACAAGAAATAACTCCCTTTTTTTCCTGGGAAAAGCTAGAAAAATTAGGACCTCCATAATCAGAAACAATTTTGTTTAGCCAGAAGTTTTAAACCAAAACTCACTGAGCTTAACAAAGCTGAAGGCAGGCAGCTTTGTAAGAATTTTTTATTTATTGTGTTTTTTTCTTCTTAGTAAAATGACTGACTCAAATGGTTTCACCACATCAGATTGGCTTCGTACTATAAGAAGTTTGTTCATGCCCCTTTATTGTGGAAAATACATTTATGTTTGCCAAAGGAAAAAAAAAAAAACAACCCAAATTAATTAACAATAATGTGTATACAGTTTATTTTGTTAGAGATCTTCCTCATTTTCAAACAAGGGGTGATTGAGCTGTCTTACACTGAAACCATCATTTTTCAAAGAATAGTTCTGCTCTGCTAATAAGCAGGAGTTTACCCCAACTGCATTTTTCTTCTGTATACTCCAGATGCTAGAATTATGGGCAGACTGCCTATGGATGAACAGTTTCTGAAATACAGGCTCTCTACTTCTCTGAGGAAAGAAAAGACCCTAAGGACAAAACAGACTTAGGTTCATTGCACGGTGGTAGCAGACAGATCAGAGACTGAAGTGCCATGTTCCTTAGGACCTAGCTGGAAGTGGAAGAAGAGTGTACAGAAGAAGTTAGGAACGTGGCTGGGGACCCTCTTTTATACTTTCTGACTTCTTTCCAATGAGCTGCAGAAAGTAATCGTAGGCTTAGTTTGAGTTGCATCTGTGAGTCTTGTGTCCTGTGACATACCTGTTCGTTCAGAGATCTGTCTACTCTGCCTGTCATCATCCATGAGAGGGACCAAAAGTTTCAGAAACCAAGGAACTTATTGTGTTCTCTCAAGGTTGAATGTGAAATTCAACCAAAAAAAAAAGTGAAATGTACAATTCTCTGGCCGCCTTGCTGCATTTTCCTTTTTTACAAAAATAATAGAAAATTCATAAAGAAATGTAACTCTCTAGAAGCTGCATAGCAAAGCAATTTGGCCTGAGTGTAATAAGAAATAAAGTATGGAAAATCTCTTTTTTGTAAACACTGATTTTAACTAGAAAGAAGGTCTGCTTCAGAGACAGACTATTATTTCCAAGTCTGCACCCAGCCAAGACTTTTAATTGGACTAGAAAGAATCAAGAGCTTGGGATGATTTATCAGGATTAAAGAGGGGGGGGTGGGGGGGGGAAAGGCCAGGTGAACTAGTCAGATACATAGAAAGCAGTTTTTTGTCAGCTAGGGAAATAAAATTAATCCATTTGTCAGATAGCATACATATACTACTCTCCAAGGCATTAAATAGTTGTTCCTATATTAAAAATATTTTGTCATATAAATTTAGAAAAAAAGGAACGTGTTTTGTTTGGTTTTTTTTTTCCCCTTTGATTCTAATTCTTTTAAGAAGAGTTTATTCAGCTGTGTTTCTACATGTGTGTTCTGGAGTGTGTTCGCTTTTTAAATTTCTGCTCTGCCTTCATTATATTTCTCTTTCCACCTACCATAGTTTTATATTTTTCTTCGGAGTCACTTTTATCTTTTTCTGCTTGTCCTCTTTTTACCTCTCTACATCTCTCCTTTTTTGTCTTGCTCTGTTTTTCCTTCTTTTCAATCATTTCATTTACTTTGATTCAGTTTGTTTTCTAGCAAGTGTATATGGACTGGTTTTTGCCAATATATATGCTTAGCTTTTGGGGTTTTTTTATCACCATGACTTTCACATCAATCTTCTTTTAGGTATAATTGCAAGAGTTTGAAAACTTTCCTAGAGTCATGCAATTATTTCAAGACGACTATTTGAGCAGTTTCTGAAGTTAGTCAAAACCTTGACTAGACAATAAGAAAATTTCTGTCATTTCTTAGCAAATATCTACTTTGTGGGCTATTTATGCCAGATTTTGGCAGATTTGCTGTCACTAATAACATTAATCTACTATCTCATGTAACCTACTTTGTTTACTATTTCATGTTTTAGAACAAAAAAAAGTCATACAGTTCTATTTTCTTCAGTAGCCGTCAGAAAATACTAACTGAAATGAGTATGTAAGCAGTCCTCGTTGGAAAGGCTGTAGCTGAATATTGGAGCAGTCAACATGTCTTACAGGTTTAGGTTCCAGTTTTCTCAATTAATTGCTGTTCAGCTTTTAAAGCATAGCACAGCTCTAGTACAGAATAATGAATAGTGTGATGTGATTTTTACACAGTACTTCTTTATCTCCTGTTCGGTTTTGTTTGGTTTTTTTAGTTTGTTTTTAAACATGGTGGCAGCCATTTTCATGCATCGCAGGCACTTGATACCTTGCTGTTGTGGTGTATATTTAATTTGGAAAGTGGGAGTGGCCTGCTCATTCTTTTAGAAAAGAATCATAGAATCATAGAATTGCTGAGGTTGGAAGGGACCTTTAAGATCATCAGGTCCAACCATTAACCTACCCTGACAAAAAACACTTCTAAACCATGTCCCTAATGGAATCCTTTTTTTGCAAACATAAGCCATGATGTTCTGCAGCTGTTAAATGTATTATTTTCCACCAGCATAAGAAAACCTCCCCTGTAATCCATCTGATTGCTAGGGTGGTAGAGGTGTTCTCCAGTCCTTTCCAGTGCAATGCCAGCCAAGTCAGCTTAAACAGTTTTCCCCACCATTTGAAGCTGAAGCCTGTCATTTGACTGATGAAGAGGTGATGCACTCACATCTTCAGGTTTTTCTGCTGGATATCAGCAATAACGTTTGGCAGAAGCGAGGTAGCAAGCACATTGCATGCTACAACACCTTCAGCCTCTCCTGACATTGGAAATGGACTATTTCCTTCCTGTGCTCCAGTTTAGCCAGTGTTACTCGTATTGAGAGGATGATGTCTTTGTCCTGACACCAATGGAAAGTAGAAACTCTTGGAGAGAAGAAATGTGCTAAATATAGTTTACAACCCCAATGTCAACTAAGTCTTCTCTTGTCACCATTGAAAAGAAAAAAGTTTAGCATCGGAGGCTTTTTTTCAGGTAGGAAACAAGGAGACATGCCCTTAAATGCATATGTCCTGTAGGATGTAAAGGTTTTATTCTACACCCTTTCACTTTAAAAGGTGCAGACTTCGTGTAAAGTTACAGAGTTAACTAACATCATTGTGGCTTGCAGTGAGAGGTCAAATAACTGGCTTTTCTTAACAAATAAAAGCAATTTTAATTACAGAGTTCAAAGAGGAAGGAATTCTCCTGAGTGATTTACCTAGTAGAGAGGAGAATGCAGGGATTGAAGTTATTTAAATGCTTTGGTTACTGCATGTGTAATGAGAAATGGTAGGAACTAGCCTTATAACTCGTATATGCAGGGAAAGCTGGAAATATATTTGTGTATGACTGTGTGTTTATAACATGGTGATTTAGAAATAGATCCAGAAATGGCAGATCTATATTTATATAGGGCAGATTCAAGATAAAAGAGGAAAGTTTTGTTTGTCTCCGGAAAAGGATGTCTTAAATAATTTATCACATTTTGGTTCTTGAAAGGGCCAATAATTGCGTATCTGTTGTCTTATCTATATGTGTGTGCAATGGCAATCTGAAATGCTGCAGCTTTGAAGAATAAAAGAAGATAACCTAAACTGTGCTTGTCTTCTGTAAATAAACAAAAAAACTTCATCTGGTTAACCACATACTTTACTATGTTTTTTCTGGGAACCGTTCTGGTTTGTACAATCTACAGTTATATGTAAGAACATTCAACAGACAGCTCTTCGGTCAGTAAAACCACATCATTTTACATCTGATCTTGAAAAGATAGTAAATTATGGCATTACATTCAGCATATTTTCTTCCTATGAACTGATCGAGGGAAGAGAATTTCAATGTGTTACGTGAAACTAGTGTTTCTCCTTAGCTCTTGCTTACTAAATGATGTTAGAAATGTAGTGCAGGCCACATACTCAGTTTGCATGCCAGAAGAGATAGGAAGGCTATAGGTGGCAGCGATAGATGATGTGTTTAACCTTCCTTTTTGCTGATCCAGATCTAGGATGGCTGAGAACTCAAAACTTCCCAGAGAAAGCTTTGTGGCATCTGAAAGTTAAGTTGCAGAGTGTACCACCGTGAGTGGCAGTATTGAAGGTACTGTTGTACACCCAGAGTCTGCTTGTGAGTGGTCATGTTGTGGAGCAGTATACGTGCTTTATATTTGCATCCTTGTACTCATGCTACAGCAAAACATATTCAGTACTTGTATTTTTACTGGGAGCCACTCAAATTGTAGTAGACTGCTATTTTTGCTCAATTCCTTTGGCAGTATTTTGCTCTCTACACATCTATCTAGTTGTGTTTAAGAACTAGCTTCTACTTTATCTCCATTTAGGCCAGGATGACAAACTATTGATTCATTGGATAAGCTGCTGTTTGGTACAGAGAAATTGCTGCCACTTGCTCATGTGTGCTTTGGCACAGGATTCCACACTATGGAAGGGATGACAACGTTTCCTGTATGCAGGTACTGAATTTCTCCATTATGACCAAAATTATGCCCAGTTAATTCCATGTCTGAACAGTTGAACGAGGGAAGCTGTACTGCTACGGAAAGAGGCTGCAGCTCCCTTACGGAGGCTGTTTATTCCCTACTGCCCTGCCAGGGAAGTGAGTTCTGGACTTGGGGCAAGTCAGCTGTTGGAGGTGGTAGAAGCTTTTGAGATGATGGTGACTAGCTTCCTTATTGGCGGTGGGCTTCAAATGTATCTGATGTAGTTAAACCAAGGCCATTCCTGACTTAAAACTGTAGAGCCAGTTGGAGAGAATTACTGTAGACAGATTTTAACATTGAGTCACTCTTTTAGCACCCATCTTGAATTACACATATTTGATAGGAGCAATAGTAGCATAAGCGAACGAAGCACAATACGGGTATAGGAACTGCCTGTAAATACTTTCAGATACAATTAGCTTTCTGTGTAAGTAGCTAATATAGCTGTTACATGGGCGTAAGCACTCATGAGGAGGTCCGTGTAGTTCTGAAAGGAAGGGCCAGGATTTTCAACAAAATACCAGATAGGGTTTTTTGGCAGTTCTCTGTTGTAATGTTTTTTTTGTTCTAAAGATGAAATCCCAGCTTCTTCACCAATAGCAAAGCTCCTATATATCACACTAGAGACAGACTTTTATTTGAGAAATCTTTAATTTGGAGACACCCTTTCATAAAGATGAAAACATCCTCAACTACGACTTTCATGTTATTTCTCAATTACATTAAGAGCTTGTAAAAATCACAGAGCACTGCAATTGCACTTAGAAATATCATGAGGTAAATAGACAGTCCTGTAGGGTATTTAATAACAAAAATTCTCTGTTTGCCAGCTCCTGCCACAGCTGTTCATATTTTCACCTTTTTAATTTTTTTTTCTCCCACTGGTCTTTAAGTAATGTGTTTCTCTGTTGCACTTTCAAATTAAAGTCAGTAAGGTAAAGCGCACTAGTTTTAAATGTTCTTCTGCTCCTGCTATGCTTGCTGGATATGCTCTGTTCCGATCAGAGAGCAAAAGTGATGACGCCAACTGTCTTGGCAGGCTTTTCGCAGACAGGTGTGACTACACGTGGATTTAAATTTGCTTTACTTTCTGGAAGAATGTATCTGGCCAATATTAAATTGAAGTAGGAGGTACTAAATCATATGGAAGATTTCAAATGCTCCTATTTTGATACATTTGTTTGCAAGAAGAAAATAAAATACCTTTTGAAAGAAACAATAATTACTCAGTTTTAAGATTCAGCTACCTTTCCAAACATATGTAAAAGGGAATATCTACGGGAAACAAATTTGAAGCTAGTATGCATGATTGTTCTACCCACATGCCCTCTATTTTTTTTATACCTGGCTCCCCAAGTGTAAAAATTTAAATCTTAAAGAAGCTAACTGGATATATGTGTAAGACAGCCAATATGTATGTGATTCTCATCTCATATAAATCCGTAGCCCATCTGCTATCTGTTTCCTTACAGCTGTCCTTTGTTTCTTGCTATTCCTGTCAAGGAGTCCTAGAGCCCACCATTCAGGTAGCCCTTACTCAACTGAGTAATCCACTTGGAGTCATAAATATATTTTTGAAGGATTTAGTTTTTAAATCTTGACTACTGGGAAGAACAACTTTTAGGGTTTGGGGTTGGGGTTTTTTTTTTTCATTTTGTTTAATGAGTACATTTTTACAAATATTAAGAGCTATGCATAAAGAGTTGCTGTGAAGAAGGCTTTTTTACTTCAATTACGTTGTCCTTGCGGTGTCTCACTAAGTTACAAGGATTTCTTTTGTCTCTGCTCTTTTTATAGCACATACTGCGATTAAGGACTCAGCACAAATAAAGAGGTTGTGGCATGACTTAGAATTTATTGCATTTATTAAAGTATTCCAAACTCAGACTTTTAAAAATAGTGATATCAATTTCACATCTTTAAGGGGATAAGTACCTATTGAGGTTTTAGGGTAAGGTTGATTGAGGAAGTAAATCTACTTTCTGAACGTCTACAAAGAAAAATCAAATGAGAAATTCGGTATCAGAAACATCAAAGACAATAATGCAGTTGCTTTCATCTCCAGTGTGTGCTTGCACTTCAAAGAAAAGCAAAATGCTCACCCTTCCGCCAGTACCCCCGGAGGAGGATGAGCCTATAGTTGAGGATAAGTCTCCATCACTTCTTTGAGAGAGAACAGGGAAAATGTAAGTAAAATTTTGCACAGAAAAAAGAAGCTTTACACTATTTCTTCCACTATAATGGTTATATTACAGGACATTTCCTGCACTCAAGAATCCTCTTGCTTCATTAAGATATGCAAGTAATTATGTACCCCTCAAACCCTGCTGTTCACTCAAAAAATTTTATTTCCTCTGTTTATCTCTGAAATCTAAGGATAAGGCAGTGTTCTCTGAGGTAAAGTAATATTCTTCATCCTAATTATCACTTTTGAAAAATGTGCTGATTATACACATTTGAACACGTACATTTGCTCACTCATATCCTCCCATACTTTTTATCTTGGAATCGATGATATTAAATAGAATTCTATAAAGCCTTTTTATATTAACAATTTTGTGAGGGACATGTTCAGTTACTCTGGCAATGTGAGGAGAGGGAGGGAGGTAAATCAACCCGTAATGCCTGTCTAAACAGTTTGCTGTGAAACCAGCAAATTTTAGGGCTGACCACGCTATAGAAAATCATGCGTGTAATGATTCCCCAAATTTAGGTACTTAATTCAGCTCTCCTGATTGTCAGGGAAAATCCGGTCCAAAAACAATCCCCAGAAATTAATAGGAGAAAAAAATCAAGAGATTTCCCTTCTGTACTTGCTTTGCTGAATTTTATTTTTCAGGCAAAGGTTATTGCTAAAGATAAGCAGTAAACTGAAAGCATGAAAATATCATAAATTTTATTTCTTTGAGTGAGAACAGCTTTAAAATGGTTGTTGAAATGAGACTAAATCCAGTTTTGGCTTTTTCTCCATGCTGCTTTAGCTCAGTTTCAAAGCTATCACTGATCAGGAAGCTTGACAGGCACAGTGTTTGCAAATCCTCACCAATGAGCAGTAACAAGATTTAAAAGTGAAACCTCTGAATAGAGACAGTTTGCTCAGTCAGCTTTATAAATTCACTTATTTAACCATCTGCAAGCTAGACTTGTGTTATTTTTGTCTATCAGATCTAAATCCTACACAAATAAGGAGAGTCAGAGCCTAGTAAATATCATCACATAATATAATTGTCCACATGTTCACATTTTTTTTTAATAAAATACCAATCAGCTGAAAAGGGATTCATAACACAGTGAGCTGAACAGGTTGCTTTTAAATGAGGGTCCATAGGAATAGAAATATTTGGAAATTACTTTAATAGGGAAATGTATCTTTGGCCTTTGTTCTTTGTCCTTCTGTGGCAATGAATTAGACGAGAAGTTCAATCATTAGGCATTAACATTCTCCTTGCAGAATGTACATGGCCTGAACTGAAACCTTGTAGTCTGGTTGCCAGACCAGTGAGTCAAGCTACAAATTAGATGGCAATTTTCAAGACTGAATTACAGTAATAAACAGGCCTTTAAGCGCAGTAGGTCTTCTGTGTCATATTTGAGTCACTGGTAGATTTTAGTATTTTGGCAATGAAGAATTACGTGGGTTTTTTTCCCCAGACCTCGTTCCTCGGTTAGGGATCCAGGAACTTCTGACAGTTTCAAGTGTGAAATCATTCACCTAACTGTGGTGCCATTTCTGAAAAAACACAGAGAGCAGAACACAGAACAGTATAGATGCAAACTCTTGTCTAGTGCTGAAATACTCTGTTGGGCACTCTTGCTGTTGTGTGAATGCATGGATACATAGATGTATTTAATAGCAGTCATTATTTCTCATGAACTATAATGACCAGCTGTCATGGTGGCAGCATTTTAAGCAGCAGCTTGAAATGTTATTTCTGTAACTGTTTGGACCTGTTTGTTTTGCAAGAGAGAAGGAAATTGTTGTTTCCTTTTCGACAAACTTGCTGCTTATGGGCATTTGCATTCTGCCCAAAAGGAATAAGAAGTCATTAATTCACTTTTGAGTCTGTGACTTTTACTAGTTTCAACTGCACAGGTGAGATTATGGAATGGCTTGGTTTGGATACTGTAGTTTTATATCATTACAATTTAGATTATAATCTAGTTTGGGTAATATGTGGTTATACAGCACCAGTCCATATGTTACTCAGGTGTAGTTATCTGGAGAATTGTCATGAGACTGAGGTGTTTGGAAACAGCAAGGTCATCAAGAATAGCATTGAATGATGAGCAGTAATAGAAATTTAATGATGCTTGTTAAACTGCTGTAACCAGTTCAAAAGCGATCTTTCAAGAACGGATTTTGTTTTTAATTTGTTATATAGTGCTCTTAGGTTGTTTTCCTGAGGTTTTCTGGTGTAGAGTTAAGGATTTCTGAATGTATTGAAATCAAGAAGGAACATGCTATTTATATTCTTACACAATGATCTTCATTTCTTTCATATCCTATGAACTAGTTCTTTTTAAGACTCTACTTGGATAGGAACCTAGAATGTCTCCACTTTGAAAATGGCCTTTTAAATCAAGTCTCTGTTCTTATTGCTATGCAGATATTTATACATATATGTATGTGTGTGTATATATAAATACCTCTTGTATATATGTATAATAGCTATGCATATATCCAAGTATTTAATACATATCTAATTAAATACCCATCTATTGTATCATATAATAAATGTGCCTATTTTGATGTATTGGGTTTTGGTAGCAGGGGGGCTACAGGAGTGGCTTCTGTGAGAAGCTGCTAGAAGCTTTCCCCATGTCCAATAGAGGCAATGCCAGCCGGCTCCAAGACAGACCCACCACTGGCCAAGGCTGAGCCCATCAGCTACAGTGGTAGCACCTCTGGGATAAGATATTTAAGAAAAGGGAAAAAAAACAACTGTGCGACTGCAGTCAGAGAGAGGAGTGAGAATATGTGAGAGCAACAACTCTGCAAACGCCAAGGTCAGTGAAGAAGGAGGGGAGGAGGTGCTCCAGGTGCCAGAGCAGAGGTCTCCCTGCAGCCCATGGGGAAGCCCATGGTGAGGCAGGCTGTCCCCTTGCAGCCCATGGAGGTCCATGGAGGAGCAGATGTCCCCCTGCAGCCTGTGGAGGATCTCAGGCTAGTGCAGATGGATGCCCGAAGGAGACTGTGACCCCATAGGAAGCCCATACTGGCGCAGGCTCCGGACAGGACCTGTGGACCCATGGAGAGAGGAGCCCACACCAAGGCAGGTTTGGTGGCAGGACTTGTGACCCCACAAGGGACCCACGCTGCAGCAGTCTGTTCCTGAAGGACTGTACCCTGTAGAAGGCTTACATTGGAGAAGTTCATGGAGAACTGTCTCCTGTGGGAGGGATCCCAGACTGGAGCAGGAAAGAATGTGAGGAGTCTTCCCCCGGAGGAGGAAGGAGCAGCAGAAACAATGTGTGGTAAACTGACCACAGCCCCCATTCCTCGTTCCCCTGCCCCCCTTAGTGGGAGGAGGGAGAGAAAATCAGGAGTGAAGTTGAGCCTGGGAAGAAGGGAGGAATGGGGGGAACGTGTTTTAAGATTTCAGTTTTTTTCTCATTGCCCTGCTCTGATTGGATTGGTAATAAATTAAACTAGTTTTCCCCAAGTTGAGTCTGTTTTTCCCGTGACAGTAATTGGTGAGGGATCTTTCCCTGTCCGTATCTCAACCCCTCAGCCTTTTGTTTTATTTTCTCTCTCCTGTCCAGTTGAGGAGGGGGAGTGGTAAAGCGTCTTTGGTGGGCACCTGGCATCCAGCCGCGGTCAGCCCACTACATTTCCTTACAGTTTCAGTCTACTGTGAGGGTAGGCAAAATAGATCAGTTTCTCTTTAGAGGTCTCTTTCTTCCTGTATTACATGTACTTCTCCGGATACACTTTCTGAAACAGAATGACATAGTTGGCATGCTTCCTTCACGTCTGGAGCAAGTTGATGACAGTCTGTCAAGTCTACCCTCAGTATTTTAAACGTTCCAAAACTGAAGTTTTTGGTGGTTGGTTTTTTTTTTTTTGTGACAGAGGAATACGGATTCACTGTCTTATCCATCAGAGATCTTTTTTTCAAAATCAGTCACAATCTGCTGATTTTCTCTTCAAAAGAAATTTTGATACTTGTAATCACATGTACTTAGTGAATACATATGTGTATTTGCAAAATGTGTGTACCACGTGAAACTCTGCTAGAAAAGATTAAGTAGTTTATGTATTCTATCCAGAAACAAAGACCCAAGGTGGATCATGAAGGCCTGGTAGGGAAAGGCACAAATGGGTGTAGAATTGGGGGTTGGACCCAGAGTTTTCAGAGGTCCCAGCTGTCCCTCGGCAGGCTTCCTATTCCAGAACTCTCTGCTTATCTGCCAAGTGTAGGTCCAAGATGCTGTTCAGCTCTTTCAGCTGTGTTGAATATCTAGTTAGAGAAGAAGGCAGGTGAACACACATTGGTCTTGAGAAACCCCTGCTTCCTTGAAGAACTGGTGCTGTGATGAGAGAGGTGAGACATGTATGCTCTTAATTCTGTTTTCTGAAAACAAAATTCCATGTAAAGTTTATATTTTTTAATTAAATGAAAGCTGTCTCTACCACCAACCATGAAGCATTGTTCTTCCCTCAGTATCTGAAGAGCTACATATAGAAAATGTGATAGAAGAGGCAATATTAAAGAAATTAGATTTCCCAATTTTATTTGCTGTTAAAATCCTTCAGAGGACGTTATGTTTTGTAGTTTATCTGTATATCAGTGTGCACAAAAGAAACTACTACATTTCAAATACAAGTTTAAATGTATTGTTTTTCAGTGAGCAGTTTGTGCTTGCAGTGAGTAAAGAAAAACCTAGCAGATATCTTCACATAATGCACGAATCTTTGCATTGTGGTTTGGAAAGCGAATGCAAAATTTCACTGGTTTCCTCAGTCAGTGTCACAACCATTACATTATTTAAACATTTTATTTTTGTCAGTGAATATTGAGTTGCTCTGGCTATTTAGTAATGCAAAACAGATGAAACCCTTTAAGGGTTTTCTGGCTGGCACAAAAGCTTTTAGTACTTAAAAAAAAAAAGTTAATCTCTTGAAAATGTTATACTATTGACAAAGTTGCTTGCAATAATTAAGAAATTTAAATGAGTCACTCACAAAGCAGTTACAATCGAGTATTATGGTTTCACAGGAAATAAGAGTTTCAGATATTAAATGTTCGTATTGTGGGATGAAAAAATGCTTTGCGTCTTAAGAGTAGCTTATCTTCTAGTGGAATTAGCTCAAAACAATATGCATTGAATCTGATGTCTAGTTCCTTATTATTATTCAGAGACAGAAGTCACTGGGGCTTTCTCCCCTAGCTGAAAGACAGTGCCTGTGCCAAATCTTTTACACAATCAGGTCCCTTGGTCTGATGAGTTATTTCTTTTAGCTCTGTAGCGAGTACAGTCTCCAGACTATTTCAGGAGCATTAGTGACTTTTCTTTGAAATATTGTGCACTAAAGGCCAAGTCCTTGTCTAAAATAAATGAAGACCAAAATTACTGTTGATTCCATTTATCTTTGATAATTATGCTGATTCCATTTTAGGGATTTTTCCATTGCTCTCTCAGAGACCAGTGCAAGTCCCTTAGCAATTTTGCCCTATGCTTAAGCAAAAAAGTTTAAACTATTATGACTTCTTTATGTGCTTTTACACAAGTGTTTCTGATTACTTGAAATAGGAAGGTAAAGTCAGAAAAGAATTACAATGGCCCACCTTCTTAGTTTATTTCTTTTTTTAGTAAAATCCAATATCATTGATTAATTAATTTTTTTTTCTGCTGTCTCCTACATTCGTTACCTATAGCACCTCCAATATGAGCCATGGTGTCTGCTGTAATCAATGACCCTATAGAGCATGAGATTAAATTAAGTTATTCTTGTGTGTATGGGTTTTGTGAGACTAATTGCATAGGTTGCAATCTTCCTTCGTTAGGGAACCCCACCTAAGAATGACTTTCTTTTGAGACCTTTGAAACGCCCAATACACAATCCTTTAGTCTTTATTAACAGTACCATGAAGCAGTGCGTTGCCATATAGGAGATAGTCAAACTTGGCCAAACACTGTATCAGCAAATTGCTTGTCATTTGGACAGAAAAGATTGGTAATTAGTTACAAGGAAAGTTTGAGAATGCTTTTCTTAATATTTGTGTAATAGGATTGGCGGCTAAGAAAATACCTTATGTCCCAATATAAGCAAGTGTAGAACTTCATTTTCTAGAATTGTACACAGTTGTATCTTGAAAGAGCAAGTGTTTTCCAACTTGTGCTGCAAACTAAGAAGGCAAACTAAACAAATAAGATTTAGAATTAACTGTATTAGATGTTCCAGAAAATTGTGAAAAGTGGCCTGTTATTTCACGGAATTTTTCACGGAATTTTCAGAGTTGGAAGGGACCTCTAGAGATCATGTAGTCTAACTCCCCTGCTAAAGCAGGATTGCCCAGAGCACAGTACTCAGGACTGCATCCAGGCAGGTCTTGAAAGTCTCCAGAGGAGGGGACTCCACACTCTCCCTGGGCAGCCTGTTCCAGTGCTCTGTCACCCTCACTGTAAAGAAGTTTTTTCTCATATTTGTTCGGAACTTCCTATTTTCCAGCTTGTGCCCGTTACCCCTCGTCCTGTCACTGGGAACTAATGAAAAGAGTATTTAGATACTTGTAAACATTAATAAGGTCTCCCCTCAGCCTTCTCTTCTCCAGGCTAAAGAGTCCCAGCTCTCTCAGCCTTTCCTCGTAAGGGAGATGCTCCAATCCCTCAGTCATCTTTGTTGCCTTACGCTGGACTCCCTCCAGTAGTTCCCTGTCTCTCTTGAACTGGGGAGCCCAGAACTGGGCACAGTATTCCAGCTGTGGCCTCACCAGTGCAGAGTAGAGGGGGACAATGACCTCCCTTGACCTGCTGGCCACACTCTTCCCTATGCAGCCCAGAATTCCGCTGGCCTTCTTGGCGACAGGGGCACATTGCTGGCTCATGGATAATTTACTGTCTACCAAGATCCCCAGATCCTTTTCTTCAGAGCTGCTTTCCAGCAGGTCCGCCCCTAACCTATACTGGTGCCTGACATTCTTCCTCCCCAGATGCAGGAGCCTACACTTGTCCTTGTTGAACCTCATTAGGTTCTTCTCTGCCCAGCTTTCCAGCCTGTCTAGGCCATGCTGGATGGCAGCACAGCCCTCTGGGGTGTCAGCCACCCCTCCCAGTTTGATATCATCGGCGAACTTGCTGAGGATACACTCTGTCCCCTCGTCCAGGTCGTTGATGAATACGTTAAACAATACTGGTCCGAGTATTGACCCCTGGGGGACACCACTGGTTACAGGCTCCAACTCAACCCTGCTCCGTTAATCACACACCTCTGAGTCCTGTCACACAGCCAGCTCTCAATCCACCTCACTGTCCCCTCGTCTACTTCCCTCCCCACACTTCCTCAGTTTCCTAAGGAGAATGTTATGAGAGACAGTGTCAAAAGCCTTGCTGAAGTCAAGGCAGATGACATCTGCTGCTCTGCCCTCATCTGGCCAACCAGTTATAACATCATAGAAGGCTATGAGGTTGGTCAAGCATGATTTACCCTTGGTAAATCCATGTTGACCACTTCCAATACCTTCCTGCTCCTGAACGTGCTTGGATATGACATCCAGAACGAGTCGCTCCATTACCTTCCCAGGGACGGAGGTGAGACTAACCGGTCTGTAGTTCCCCGGGTCCTCCTTCTTGCCCTTTTTGAAGGCTGGGGTGATGTTGGCCTTCCTCCAGTTCTCGGGCACCTCTCCTGTTCTCTGTGACCTTTCAAAGATGATGGAGAGTGGCCAAGCAATATCACCTGCCAGCTCTCTCAGCACTCACAGGTGCATTTCGTCAGGGCCCATGGATTTATGAATGTCCAGTTTGGCCAAGTGGTCTCTAACCTGATCTTCCTCTACTGGGGAGAACTCTTCCTCTCTCCAGACCTTCCCCCTTGCCTCCAGGGCCTGGGATTCATGAGGGACAGCTTTAGCAGTGAAGACTGAAGCAAAGAAGGCATTCAGTAGCTCTGCCTTCTCTGTGTCTTCCACCACTAGGGCGCCCATCTCATTCCTTAGTGGCCTACATTTTCCCTAGTCTTCCTTTTCCTATTGATATACTGAAAGAACCTCTTCTTGTTATCTTTAACCGTGGTAGCCAAGCTGAGTTCTGCTTGAGCTTTGGCCCTTCTAATTTTTGCGCCGCATAGCTTCACTACGTCTTGGTATTTTTCATAAGTAGCCAACCCCCTTTTCCAAAGATCATAAAATTTCCTTTTTTTTCCTGAGGTCCAGCCAGAGCTCTCTATGTAGCCAGGCTGGTCTACTTCCCTCTCTGCTCATTTTTTGGGACTTGGGGGTAGCCTTCTCCTGTGCTTATAGGAGTTCCTCCTTGAAGTAAGACCAGCCTTCCTGGGCACCTTTGCCCTTCAGGACTGGCCCCCAGGGACACTCTCAACTTAAGCAGGCCAAAGTTTGCCCTTCGGAAATCTAAGGTGTCAATTCTGCTGGCTCCCCGCCTTGCTTCTCCAAGAATCGAAAATTATTTCGTTTCACGATCACTCTGCCCAAGATGACCTCCAGTCTTTACATTCCCTACAAGACCTTCTCTGTTAACAAGCAGCAGGTCCAGTAGGGCACTTTCCCTAGTTGGCTCCCTCACCAGCTGTTTTAGGAAGCTGTCTTCCACACATTCCAGGAACCACCAGGACTGTTCCCTCTCTGCTGTGTTGTATTTCCAGCAGACATCTGGGAAGTTGAAGTCCCCCACAAGAACAAGGGTGGGTGATCGCGAGACCTCTGCCAGCTGCTTATAGAATATTTCATTGGTCTCTACATCCTGGTTGGGGGGGTCTGTGAAAAACTCCCCCGACGATGTCTGGCTTTTTGGCCTTCCCCTTGATTCTTATCCATAAACACTCAACAATGTCGTCGTGCCCATTGTTACGTTGTTGGCATTCAAAACTGTCTCTGACATAGAGGGCCATCCCACTGTTATAGGCAGATTAAATTTGCAAAATTAAATTTGAAATTATTCATCTTTTGAATATACATGTAAATATACATATATTTACTATAGGTATAAAGCCTAGCATGAAAACGTATTACATATGTAACCTTGATTAAGTTAGATTGTCCTTTGCAGGGGCACAGCAAATGTTTTATTTGATTGTCTCTAAAACTGTATTCCTTCCTGTTTAAATAATCCCCTGTCCCTGCATGAATGCCTGCATGTTAATGTTTAAATGTGTTTAAATGTCAGTTATCTGACATTAGAAAAAATATCATTAATGCCAGATATTAAGCAATTATCATGGCAGGGGAACTAAGGTTTACAAACACATTTCTGCATTCATTTATGATTTACTTGCAATCTTGATTTTCGTGTCTATTAAAGCATGAATTAAAATAGTTGACAAATACTCTGAGCATTAGTTTGTTAATGGACAAATAGACCTATCACTTTTATTTTTAAAATATATAATTATAGTGAATGATATGATGCTTATGAAGCTGAGTGAATAATAGCTTGATTCTGATTTGGAGCAGACTTATCCTCTTGGACCTGAAATTTCTTGTCTGCATTGCAGTTCTCCATTGGATATTCTGCACTCATCCTGTGATCACAGCGAATGGAGCTAATAGATATGATGCATATAGACTAAGCAATAGGTATATATGCTATGGCTAAGAGTACTGCTGCATAGGTCTGTTCTCTGTGGTGCAGACAGACATTGGGAAAGATCGACCATGATGCCTTGAAAGTACTTTTGTCCTGAACCGTGTTTCAGCCTTTTGGAGAATACAGGCTTTAGGCACAGCAAAATGAAGTGTGATGTGAATAAGCATGAGTTTGGTAGAGTGTAAAACTAATTTACATTTTTGACATTAGCTAGAATTTAAAGCTGATTTGTTGATATATTGTAAGACGGCAAAACAAGAGTTAGATAAAAAGCAATGGTACTGTTAACTTCCCTTTTACTTTCTGTTACTCATGTGATGCAACAGATTTTAACACGCCCAAGAATGATTTTCAGTTGCTGGTAGCCCTGACGCATGTGTGGCAGGATTTCCTGAGGGAGTTCCGCTTCCACTTAAACCATTGGTTTCGATGCCTGGATGCGCACTTTCGGAAATTTGAGCCTTAACTTGTTTGTGTACAAAGATAATGATATCCTATGCTTTTTTAATTATTATTACTTAGATTTTTTTATTGTAGTTGCACTGTGACTGTATCCTAATGTGGGGCTTAGACTGAGACACAGCTTTCCATCTGAATTCCTCAAAGCACTTTACAAAAGAGGTCAACGTCTTGATCCCAGTGGGGAAACAGAGCCTGTAATTGTGCGGGCAGCTGAGCCAATCTAATTAATGGCCGCTGCCTAACATGGGAGCTCATACTCCCACCCGCCTTCCAGCCCCTGCTCCCTTGTGCCAGGTTTAGCAGGAGGAGTAGGAAATTACCCTTTTGATATCAGGGTGAAGTGAGTTGACTTCAGCTTGTGGAACAACAGCGGGGACACAGCCTTGGGGGCTGGGGAAAGGGGTCAGGAAATGCTGCAGTATTGAGCCTAGAGAGTTTAAGGTCAGTAAAATGCCTAGAGCTCACTTAGCAATATTCAGTTGTCTAAAATATAGAGGAACTATTCCAAGGTTATAGTCTACACACCCTTACGATGTTGAAATTTTGTAGCTATTTATTGCCTGGGATTATTTTCATAAGAAATAACTTTATTTAGAAATAATGTATTTCTTTACAATTTATGGATGTCTTAGGATCTAAAATCATTGTTAATGTTTGATCATTCTTTATACAGAGACAGTACAAACAAGTCATACGAGGAAACCGCTAAGCACAAAGGGCCTCTATTGTGGGTATTCCCAGATACTTCTAGTACGTTTGCCTTAGCTGAGGTTTTAATTTAGCATTAACAAAGGATTTTGTGATGTTTTATATGCTGTAATCTAATATTCTGCCTGTGATTTCATTCAGAACTACTATACATTTAAGTCTCAGTTTGGAAGCCAGATACCACAGGAGAATAGTCCTGGAAAAATCGAAATTATCAGTTATGAGCTGATCTAAAACTTACAGTATTGAAACATCTTTTGAAATATGCATTAGAGAATCTTTAAAGAGATCATACAAAATTCATCAAAACCCCCTTTTCAGAAGCAGCTACTTTTTCATCAGGGTTTTACATGTCACTGTTTTTAGTTCCAAATTTTTCAGGCATTTACATACAAACAAAATTCTGTATATGTACACGCACACAGAGGAAGAGATCTCTTACCAAGTTGTATGTTAGAAAAGACAAAACAGCTGTAATACAAATATACTTTCCTACCTGACACATATTTTTTTTTTTTTTTTACTAGTCCCTTGGCTGGGAACCCTATATAAGAGCAGGCTGCTCCCTCAGGCAAAACCTTGAGTATGTAATAGCATCTGACCTTATTAATGTTTATTATGATTTTGGAGTATTTCTGCAGCTGTTTTGCTCAATCTTGCATTTACTTGTGTTGTCTCTATACCTCTCAGTCTGGTAAAAAATAGACATCTTGTAGAAATACATCTCTCAGCTGCTCCCATGTCTTCAGTTCGCCTGTCACAGAACTATAGCTTTGCTTCTCTGTGTTCCGTGCTGAATGGTCATTCCCTCTGCTGTTAATTTTGTAGACTGCGTGGAGCAAGAGGTACCCAGGCTGACAGTCAAGTTATTAAGAGCTAATCAGGAAGCTGCATGAGAAACAGGAATTCCTGAAAGCTGTTATTCACACAGGAAATATGCTAGCCAGGAATAGAGGGGGAACCAAAAATGAGTGAAACGTTGATTTGCTGTCTCCCCGTTTCCCTAGATTTCACCAGTCTCTACACTGCTCAGCAGTTTTCATCGGCTGAGGCTCCACTTCACTTCTGTCCACTCCCAGCCTGACCATGGCCCTTCAGCTGTGCATATGTAATAAATCCTACATCTGCTTTAAAAAGAAGGCCAGAGGGGGAAGTATGGTATAAAAATAATATTTTAAAGTCTGTTTTAAACGTCACTTTGCAAATTATGTGCTACTTTATGTAGTTAATTTGATAATTTACATAAATTATCAAAAGTTTAGCTGTATGAAGCTTGACAGTTATGTACTTGTCCAAGAGCCTGAGTGACCAGATCTATCTTTAAATAAACATCTGTCAGAACATAAACATCCTTCACTAATTCATTGTCTTAAAGCAACCTGTGCAGCAGCAACACCAAAGAGATCTACCTTGCAGCATGCCTTGAAGCTAAACAGATAATGAAAATTTTGACTGGCTACTTTTTTCCAAATCATTGTAAAACTACTTTGACTCCTCTTCTTCCTCCCTAAGGCATTTAAATAACTACCCAGTTAGTAATTATTCTATTTAATGTAATAAATCCTTTTCCACTGTAGATTTGGATTTCTTTGCACAGCATGTGATTTTTATGTGAATCATATATTTGAGAGCACCGTGTCTAGCTTAGAATTAAAGGAGGAGTTTCGTCTTGTACAGCATCAAGCACAGACAGCTGGTATTCATAACTAACAAACTAGGAAGATGCCCGAAAATTCCTCAGTCTTGTTTTGATAAAATCGCTGTGGAATCATTTGTATTGCCCTTTTTCCTGAGGCAATAAAGAGAGAGGGTGTTTTCAGACAGAGTATTTTAGTTAACAGAAGCATTCTATGGTGGGTGTGTGTATGCTGGAGAGACTTGATTGCCACCTTGCTGACTTTGCCTTAGGAAGTGTAAGTGATTATTTTAGCACTTGCATCATTCTGAAGGATTATAACATATTTTACTTTGTTAACCTTTCTTATTCCATCGGATTATTTGGTCAGAGTCAAGAGACTTAAGCTGATGATTTTTACTTCTGTGATTTGCCAGCCCTTATAACTGGTGGACTGCCAGGTTCTCTCTGAGCTGTCACTGGGTGAGTGTGTTCCAGCTACATCCACCTGTTTATGCTCTGGCTGCCAGGAGAGTGATTGGTTGTCAATTTGGCATCTTTGCCAGCATTAAATCCATTTTTTTTTCTGGAGGCAGAAAGTAATTGGCATTGGTATCTTCACAATTGCGTATTATGAATTTTCACAGACAGCGGGACAGGCACGCTTAATACAATGGCTTGTTGAATTATCTTTTTTCACATGTTTTAGTGAGAACACGGATATTTTAGGTGATACTTCAAACTATAAAAGCAGTACATTGCAGCTGAAGACACTCTGTTGCATTAACTGGCTAAAGCTGTTAAAGGTCATCAATTTCTGTCTTCGGTTCACCTTAATGTATGCCGGTGCTTAGCTCACCACAAAAACATTTTATCACATGCAGAGATTTTTTGGTGTTTTTTTTTTTTTTTTGTTTTAGCCTGACAATAGTGTTAACAGAAAGAAATAAAATCAGTAGCTGATCAAGACAAGTTTGCCTGCCACCCTTGTCATTAATGAATTGATATGGAAAGAAGTGGTTTTTTCCTTGCTCATGTAAACCTGAGAGAAAATAAACCCAATGAAATAATAAACTTAATCTAAGGCTTATTGGCCTACACTGTGTCTCCATCAAGATTGTGATTTGATGCGAGCTGTCTTAGTACCAGTTTTGTTTAGATTTTCTACTTTAAAAGACTTGCTGTCCCTCTCAAGTTATCTTTCAGATAGTTGTGATTACCTCTGTACCCAGTTCCTGTGGAATTATGCTTGTCACAAATATGCCTAGCACTAGAAAGCAAAAATCTGCGCTGTGTGCAGGCTGTAGGTCTTGATAACGGGTAATACGATGAATTTCTCTGGCACAGTGCACTTCCGTGTGCTCTTTCGTCACAGGTGAAGTCATGTTGCAGACAGTGCAGGGACCTTTTCTTCTGTTGTTATGTTATTGGTGGGGGATAGGGAAGAAAAGAAGGGACCAAAGTGAGGGAATCATCTTAAAACAAACTGAATTTTCAATGTGTACAGGTTCTTTAAAGTGACACTTGTTCTTTAAAAAAACAGTTCATTAGATCAGTCTCACATGGAATAGACAGCCAATTTCTTCTTTTAATTAAAATTCTGGAGAGGTTTGCTGTCCTCTAGGCTGTCCCAAGCATCCTACTGTAGTACCTTTCTAGAGAAGAAAGAGGTTATCAGGAAAGAGCACGGAGGCTAAGCAGTGGATATAACCACATTCTCAGAAGACATATTTCCCTTGTGAGCAGCAAAATGTCTATGTTATTTGCCATACTGTATACTCAAACTGTAAACTTGTGCAAGCCTTGTAAATTGAGAATCTCCCGGTACGATATAACAGAAATGTTTTAACACAAACTAAACCATTTTTATTTCATTCTTTAAAATACTTTTCATGATCACTGATACTCTCCAGGTTTGATTAAAAGTGAGTAATTATGACCAAATTTAATCTTTCAAAAACTTGTATTTTTTTTTTTTCATCTAATTGATACTTTCCAAAGTTATGCATTTTTCTTAATTGAGCAAAACAGGGCAAAGTTACAGGCTGTAGTAGCATAACTGTTAGTCAACTGCTAAGATGCGTAGTGAAGGTCTATATGGCTGTTGAAACAGGTTGCACCTCTTACCATCTGCTTCTAAACAATGATCTTCCAGGAAACTTTAGGATTTTACTCTTAAATTCCCTATCAGGAAGGAGGGCTTCTGGGAGTTCTAGAAGCTGTTGCTTTCAATACCTGACAGTGTTTTTAACAGCGGAAAAGGAAATAATTTGTGTCGTTTCCAGCAATGCTTGGGCTAATTTCAGGGAATTAGCTCGCTCTAACAAACTGGACCAGTCACCGAGCTTGCTGGGCAATTTCCGTTGGGGACAAAGAAAGAAGTAGGGAAAGGGCTCTCATGGGATGTTTTTTCACTAAACTCTCCGTATGTTCATGATCTCTCTCTGCTGCCTTTACTTTACGAATTTGTCATTGCTTAGTTAACTGACTGATGTATACCTCTGGCATGCCTTATAGGCTGTGTTCTTTAACCTTCCAAGGTGGCATCTGGCTGGAGCAGACAACAGCTCACTTCTAGCTCCAATACTTTGATTTCATTCCCATAGAAACTAATGGACAGCAATCATAAGAGTGGACAAATATCTCTGTCAGCATGTAAGGAGCATATAGTCTAAGCTTATCCCAGGCCTGTGAGCTTGGGACATTCTGGGAACTGCAATGCAGAGGTAGCCAGAGAGGCCCTGCCAGGCCCCAGTTGGTGTTTCTGTTCTTTTACTTTTCATCCCTGGTAAAGTCACACGTTTTGGCTCGGGCAGGGGCTTCTCAGTCTTTGTTGAACGTTTCGGTTCTTCATGGTTGGATATCCCTGAGAGCGTTTGCTACTTAAGTTGTGGACTTAATGATCTGTTACGCTTGAGTACTGATCTTGGTAAAGAAAGATGCACTCAAGTGTGCTCTGGTTTTCATAGAATCTTAGAATTTTTTAGGTTAGAAAAAACCCTTACAATCATCAAGTCCAACCATTAACCTAACACTACCAAATCTGAAGTTTCACTGCTAAGTTTCAAGACAGACAACAAATTTTTAGCCCCTAAGTTTGAGGTTCCATTCATGTGGACTCCTTAGTTTTGGAGGCCAGAAAGATAAGTCTCTCAGTACATGCTGAACTCAGTAAATTCTAGAGTATGTAGTTAGTGCAGACTGCTACTCATGGCTGTGTAGCAGTATACAGATGATTTATATGTTACAGCAGTGGACTGAAGGCTTGGGCTTACCAGAATGTGGGAGAAGAAGAGAAAACATGTCTTAGGTCAGATTGTCATTTTAATTTGCACACCTTGAGGCTGTCGTTACGTTGGAGAACATGTCATTGATCAATGGGGCCAAGAGACAGAAAAGGAAACCAGAAGGAAGCCCAACAAAATGCCCCTAAGGGTTACTCATCAAATAGTTTTTGTCACATGCCTGCATGACTGGAAGGGTATAGTTACCTATTGCAGAACTGACAAAGCAGCTCTGTCTTGTAATGGTAAAGCTGATTTTCCCTGAAAGAATTTATAAAGATCATAATGAAATAAATGGAGTTGTGCAAACGTCATTCAGATCTCTAAGGATTATATTTTCTTACTCTTCCGCTTTATTGGCAAGTTGCTAGCATTTTCTGCCGCATGGATGCTTTTTTGTCCAAATAAATACTGTTGTACTACAGGAAAACATTGCTTTCAACTTAAGAAAGATTATTATTCTTTTTGTGGTGGTGGTGTAAGCCTTTGTAAAATATACCTTGTAACAGTGAAAGTTGTACTCTCAAATTTCATTGATCAAATATTGAAATTAACATTGTTCTGTGTTGGCAGTATATCCAATGAATATTTTTGTTTAACACCGAGTAAGCTGAATGCAATAGAGAAGTATGATTTCTGAACACATAGAGCAAGCAGAAAGATTGTAGTTGGTAGGCCATGGAGAGGTAAACCTTTTGATACCCAGTGAGTGTTACTGACTACAGTGCAAAAGAGGAAGGACAGGAATTTGATTTGCCATGATCTGTTACGATTCCAGCACTTCCTATTGACATTGTCTCTTTTCACTCCAGTTACCAGTCCTGGGTGTGTCTGTGTTACAAGAGGTGCACTATAGGTGTCTAAGTGCTCGGCTTCAAGGTGAGGCAATGCGGTTCTGAACATACCACTCATACCTCATGTCTCTCAAACAATGGAGATGCAAGGCAAGCTTGCATCAAAGAGAAGCCCTCCTGCACATGAAATCACCGATGCAGATGCAGTCATTGGGACGCTGTTGTGTTAAACCTGGCCTCTATATTGCCTCTATATGAATACCCAGAGGAAAATATGTTACAGTGATGTGATGCCAGAAGGATCAGCCAGTCTCCTAAGGCGTTTGGCTTGTATGCTTTCAAGTGTAGGCAAGTATTAAATTTTCATTACAATGATAGTGTTTTCAGCTAGACTGCTTTTTGAGCACATCAAAAAAAGGACTGGCTGACATGATTCAAGGCCAGAAGTGGTAGCTGGGAAAGAAGGGAGGGCTGGCAATCTTACATCCGCTCAGAGTGAGCGCATCCAACTTCTTATCTGAATGAAATAAACATCACATTTGATTTGTAATATGTTATAATTATTACTACCAAGAAAACAACCTATTGAGCTAGAAGAGGAGGTATGTGGTAGAAAAAAGCAATACCCTGCCAACGTGACCTTAAAGCAAAAGGGAGGGATGCACAATTGTGTACGCATTGGTTCTAGAGCACTACAAAGCACAGTGGCAGCTAGAGAACTATGGAGAAACAGTGCACGTTACAGATGTGCCCAAATGAATATTAGTATGTATTAACTTAGTGCACTATTAATTTACTATATTTTGAAATAATATTATTTCATCTGTGTACATGATGCAGGTCATTCCAAAGGACAGAAGTGATCTTAGTCTGAGCTACCACCACGAAGTATTACAAATATCCCTAATATCTGGTGTAATTGCCACACTACTATTTCTGTTCTCTGCTGAAATCAGATTTGTCCTCCAGGTTTTGCACTGTCAATTATCTAAATAAAATATGAAGTTGAATAAAGTAACAGTGGAAAACTGCAAATAAAATAATAGTAAGAATCCAGGACAGTCCATATGGGGTCATTGTATGTATTGTAAACAACGCAGCATTATCTCACAGCCTAAGTACTGCAGTCTGCTTTATACTGTTTGTTCAAATATTTGGAATTCATGGTGACAACACTTGATATTAGGAAGGTTAATTACTAACTGATTAACAACAGAGAAGGCATTTGCCAACTAGTGAACTACAGTAATTGCTACAGTAAAGCCTCTAAAAAACATTTTAAATCATCATAGACCTATTTCCTGAAAAGGTATCTTTATGGTATCTTAACAGGGAGCCCTGTCACAATGTTTCACCTTATGGGGCCTTTGAAAATGGATCCAGATGGATGAGCAGGAAGGATGTTGAGTTGGTGAATTTATACAAGCTGGTACGCAAGCATTTGAGCGGTAGTGATTTTGAGTGAACACTGCTAGTCTGATTCAAGTTATGTTTGGCTACCATATTTGAAAGCTGAATGATCTGATGCTTTATTTACTTATGCTTGGACACAAAAATGTAGAGGCAAAGCTTGACGCATTAACCTCATTCAAACTGCATCCTGGCAACTGTTACTTCTGAGCAGGGCATGTGAAAATAGGGAAGAATGCTCAGGCTGGGCTGAAAAATTATCATTTGCAGATGTGAAATATAGTAAATGCTTTCCTGGGGTAAGTTTACCTCTGCCTGAGGGACAGCTAAACCCTTGTTAGGGCTTGTAGCATATATTTATTGCTTTTTCATCAGGATGCATTGACCTGCTCCATTTTTTAATTTATTCTCATGTACAAAGCCTTAGAATACCACCAACTATAAGTATTACTTGCGAAAGAATAAAAAAGAAAAATCTCCAGAATCGTCAGCCTTTGAAATTTAAAGGAGTGCAGTCTCATTCTTGCATCTAAATTTTTTAAATGCCTACTGTGTATATTCCTTCCTGAACCAAGTTTTTGGTACCTCTCATGTTTAACAATTTTCAGAATTTATAGCAAGTTTTTTCTGATTCGACTCTAGCATTTGTTGTGAGTTTACTGTTTCTCTCAGGGAGGTACTGTCTCACTGTTCTACAGTGTCATAATACCGCTGTTCTGCAGGAAACAAGCCAGGAGAGTGTCATGCACATGGAGGTATCCTACCTACAAACTTTCATGTTTGCATTCTCTTCACAACAGTCAATTTAGTTCTGATACTTCTTGTAAAATAATAGCTAGTACCTAATCAGAAACTTCAGAGGATATTTCAAAGTCAACTTCCCTACCTGCATACCTGTCTTTATAATACATGAAAATAGAGACAGAAGAGCACTGCTGCGCAGTCACATTTTATTGTAACGGTGGTTCACAGGGTACCATGCTGATGAAGTTGGAATTAGCAACTGCTGTATCGTGTTGCGAAACAACTAAGGCAGGATTTGCTTTTGGAGATTGCTTGTAAAGAAATGAGACCCTCTTCTGAGCCAGTAGGTTTGCTATCTTCTTGGTTTTGTTATATGGGATCCCTGTTAGAGGCCTTGAAACCTTTATGTTAATTTATCATTAGATAGAGTAAAAATTCATTTGTCCTCATGATTTTATTAGTTCAAAAAGAAAAAAAAAAAGATGACAAATATCTAGCTGTAGGTACAGGGTAATAGTTAAATTTGTTATGGCCTACTAGAGCTCAGTTGTTAATATCAGGTGAAAAAACTTCTAACAACTGAACTAGTGTTTGTTCTTCTAGTCCTGATCTTATATTCGTAAGCATGAATACAGAAGCATGGTATTAGGAGCAACGCTTTTAAAAAAGGTTTTAAGTAATTTCCAAGATCTGACTTCAACTTTAAATTTAAAAAGAACTCTTTGGGGTAACAGTGGGTTTGGTTGATACTTTTTTTTTTTTTTTAATAACTATTTTACCCATTTAGAGAGAATGGATTGGAAACTTTATACTTTTAGCAGGAAATTCAAACATCAATGTTTAAATTACCCAGAAAACAAACGTTTTGGTTGTTTTTTTTTCACATGCTACAAACTGGAAAACTTATTTTCAAAAGTGTACTTTGGAAAATTGTACTTTTATATTATTATATTTAATCCATATAACTATAATTTTCATGATACAGCTAGAGTTACTTCGTATAGTTAGGTGTAGATCCAATTGTTAAAATAGCAGTCAATTTTATAGCCAAGTGTTATAACCTCCGGTGTGCTCTGCTCCCTCTCATTGCTTTCCTTTCTCCTTGGATCTCTGCTTCTCAGGCTGTGTCCCATCACCTGCACCTTCTCTGCCAGCTTCTCTACCTTTTCTTCTTGTCAACAATTCCACATATTCTTCCTACCTAGTTTTAGTTGGTATTTATTTGGCAGAGCACTTCGATAGTAATCATCTCCAACTGTGTCTTCATTAGTGTTCTGGTTCAGAACGATAGCAGGTTTTGAGCGTATGCCCTAATTGCTTTCACTTCTGCCATGTTGTTCCCACTTACTGCTCCACATCCATAAAGCATTTAGAAGTGTAAAGTAGATTCGTTTCAAAGGAAACAAATTGCGAAATTTCTTTCTATGGGTGCACAAAATGCACTCCAGCTCATAAAATAAATGTCCAAATAAATAATTGGCCCCTTAGTATACTTGTCAGTAGTTTATTTAGGGGTGGTTGCAGGGTAGAAGGCTGAATGTATTCCGGAATAAGACATGTGAAGCACATAGAGAGCACATGTAGGAACCTCAGCTAATAGCTAGTACAGTGCATTGATTGCACTAAATGACTTGCTGATATAGATTAAAGCCTTAGTTGCTCACAACCGTGGATATTTAAAAATCCATCATTCCAAATCACATTGATGGCTAAGTACCGTTTGCCTTGCAGACTTGGGTTGAGGATGTTAGCACTTAATTACAGCAGTAGAGAAGGTAGAGTCTGGCTATTCTGTAATGGATTTTCAGTGTTCTGTTTTAGAACAAATCATGGCTTCCTGCGAAAAAAATATTTTACTTTTTTTCTGCTCTTATAGGTGAAATAATTACAATAATTCCAAACTAGAAACAGAAATGAAGAGGGTTTTTAAATATTATTTTATAATAATAGAGAAATTTCTTCATCCTCCATCAAAATCTGTTGTGCAAATATATAACAAGATGACAGTTCTTCTCCCCCAGAGATTAATGACTCTCTCCGTTTTCGGATTCCTCAGTCCATCCTTGTAACAACTGGATAGTCAGTGGTTTTGATTCTTAAAAGTACAAAGCTGGAGACTTGCTGGACAGCAGTGAAGCTTTGCCAGCATCTGCAGACCATTAGCATCAATTCCAGAAAATAGCTCAGTTCAAAGTCTGAGTCTGAGGAATTTCTTGTGCATGAATCCAAGTACTATTTTCACACTGAAATGCATATTCTGAATATGCATGAGAGAGAGGGAGAGAGAGAAAGAATGTACTCATTTCAGAAATCTGGCTAAGACAGTATTCCCACCAGGACATACGATCATTGAAAGAAAATGGAAAAGCATGGAAGCACCAGCTGTTTGTGAATGAATCAGATTTGGCCTGGTTAACATCAGAGATGAATCAAATATGGTTTTGTTAGGATGATAAAGACTGATGAATTGAAGAAGGTTTAGAAATCCTCTAAGTATTCCTCAGAAGACAGTGTCTGGCTAGTAAAAACACCTATGCTGTTAGATAAATATGAAATCATTATTGGGTTATTTACTCATTCACCTTCAAGTTAAAGACTCCTTATCAATTTCCTGCTGGCATCATCCTACAGTATCCTAACAAAATCAAATACCCTTAAGCTTCCCTATTGCTGAAAGGGAGGTGCAAGTCTGCCTGTGACCCTGAGCCCATATGTAATGCCTGCATACAACGTAGACTGCATTTACTGAAGTAGCTTGTCTGCTGATCTTTTCAACTTATTTTGTTAAGAGAAATTTGCATATCTTAAGTATAAGATGTGTTATATAAACTCAAAAAATATTTTATATAGAGAGGGGTGCTTGACTGACATGAGAGCTACTGTGTGAATTGTGTGCAAGCTAATTTAGCTTAATTTTCCAAGTAAATATTTATGATGTTTTAAAATGGAGGAGAAGAATGTCCAGGCATAGGTTTATAACTACTGTGCTGCTGTAAAATGCTGTATACACAGCAGTCCATGACAGCTGATGAGAAAACTGGGTGGAATATTCTGTGTTTGTATCTGTCACCTCCAGAATGTTAAAGTGAAGAAGAATGAGTGACTTTTAACGTTTAAAAATGGATGGGGGAAAAAAAAAGATATTTTATATAACTGAAAAATTTTACCAACTATAAAATTAATGGTTTAGGGTATTTTTGGGCCAGATATATTCTTAATTAACATGGGCGCGTATTAGCAAGTTCAGACTTGTATCTATGCATAGATTTAAGAAAATGATGTGGATGTGATATGCTTTGCAGTACCGTTGACACTTGGCATTTGTCGTGGCCAGCGTTTTCAGCAGGAGTACATCTAGTGTTCCAAACATTTGGAAGAATTCTGGCAGTGGGGAAATGCTGTTGCTATCAGTTATATCAATGTGTAATACATTCAAAAGAGAATAACCCAAAAACTCAAAAGCAGAAACTGACAGTTAACCAAAATCAGCCTAATACGAAGCTTTTAAAGAGGCTTTCTGATTACGTTACATCTCTAGCTCAAAGTAAAATTGTGCTTGGTTTGACTTTCTGCAAATCAAAGATGCCTTCTATTTAATTTCATTCAAATGTTTAGCTCTGCTTCGTTGTTGCCACATTAGATAGCAAACACAAATCCAATAAAATGTAAACCTTGCTTTCATTTAATTGAAAGCAACTTGTTCAAAGTCTTTGAGACTGTCTCTTTTAGAAAATAGTGTCTTCTCAAAGGTAAGCAACCTTGGTCAAGTTGAAGCTCTACTTAACCCCGTGAGAGTGACTGATTTTTTTCGCTTAGTCCACTGTCATGCAAACCATGAATTTACTTAATTCTGGGTTTATTTATTTAAATAGAGTAAGAAAAAAGTTGCTGCTAGCAATTCTCTGTTTTCAAGGAAAGCAACCACACTGTAGCACCTAATATTGCTATGTTATTCTTTTTATGTTAATTGATGCTTTTGGACAACGTTGACAGATTGTGTTCTTCCAAGTATATACTCACTCTGAAAACTGCCAGTGTCATTTGAGAAGTCAGATAGTGTGGATGATTTAGCTCACAGCATCTATCACCTGTATGTTTAGGTAAATCTAGAGTAATGGCTCTTTCAAAATATTAAGGCCCAGGTTGAGAGTGACAATAACAGTAACTCTAATCCAGACCTGGAAGAGTTGATTGATTTTAATTAAGATATTTCTTTCCAGTTACAAAATACTGTGATTTTATTTAATGAGGGAGGCTGTTAGAATAATGGGGCTTTTGCATCTGTCTACAGGGATCTAAGAAGCAGTCCTCTAATCCAAAGTCACTCCAAAAATCTGTGTGCTTTGGTGGAATAAACCAATCAAGGAATTCTTCTGAACTTGGTCAGGTGTTGATAATTGTGCAGGTCTAAAACCTTACTTCTGCTGTGTAGCACTGAAGGGACTGAAGACCTAAGCATGTCACTTGTGGGTATGGATATGCTGAGGATAGCCATTGCAGACAAGTGTTTACAGGCTATCCTGGGTTTTGCCTGTAAGCTATTGCTTGTATCTTATCATTCAGAGATTTCAGCAGTCTAGGATTTTGAGGATCTTGCCTGTTTAGTCTATGAAGCTGTGCTTAGCATTTAGCTTTATTTTACCTTCACGTGGTCACAGTGTAGAGTGTACAGTGAATTGCCCTCCTCTGTCCTGTCTGATCAGAATGGTAGAGCTGGTACTGTCGTGACTCAGGGAGTCTGATGTATTTTAAAGTCTGTTTTACTGGTAACCGTAAGAGTTTAGTTTCCATGATCCTTCAAATATACACACGTTTAGCTTTGCTTGTACAAAGGACATAAATGCTGTGCTATATTGGCCTAGGGGAGCCTTGTGAACCCCTCCAAGGGAATCTACAAAAGGTGATTGAGGCAGACAAGCTATTTGCATCTCCAACACACACACACACACGCTGCCATGGGAGCCTATACCTACGCTGGAAACTTCTAGTTGCCATAAAATGAAAACATTGATTCATTCAGGCCAAAAATTGCTTATCTATTACAGATTGCACATGCATCAACGACACAAGAATTGATCATGAGTAAAATCTTTGTGGTATTTCCTGTACATCTAGTTGAAGGAACAGGGTATGGGAAGAAGCTGAAACATATATATGTGTGTGTATATATATGTAGCAAAACAAAATAAGCAAAATGTTTTAGTCAAGTGGGCTTTGTCTAATTTTCTTAGAATTACATTGTGAAGATGGCCAAACTTTGCTTTGGCCTATGCAGAAGGAAGGTTTTACCTTCAAGCTGTTAATCTGTCCCCACAGAAAGGGCTCTTTTTCTGGGGTTCAGAAAGAATAGAAAAATTAGGAACTAAAATCTTTTACTATCAGGTTAAACATGCCTTTTGCCTGTAGCATTAAAAACAAGCTTTTTGGTCTATCAGTCATTCATAATAACCTTTTATTAGATTCACTAGAAGTGTTCTTTCATTTTCTTCTGAAAAATGGGCATCTGCTCTGGTATAAATCAAAATCTTTTTTTGGTACTGCTTTCCAAATGCATTATTTCAAGTACTTTTTCTTGATGCAATACAAAGCATTTTAGAAATTATGAATCATCTTATTTAAAATGGTAAGCACAAGAAAATAAAAGGCTGTTATCAACTGGTGTGGTTTTTATGGCCAATTTTTACTATGTTTTTGAGTTATTAATGGAAAGTATGGTTACTGATTAGTGTTTTATAATATACGCTTAATGGTTGATTCATTTTCATGAAAGAATGCATAGTTCTGTATAGCAATATGGAAAATACACATAGTAATTGTTGAATTCAAACAAATTTTTTTTAGCGAAAGCCCTGGAGGAGTATCATTTTAGGTTGGCTGAAATATTTTGTTAACTGGTATGAACTGGCTTGAGCTGTCTCAAACAATAATAAATGACATTGCTAGAAGGCAACCATGGTAAATTGTTTACTGCACTGCTGTGCAGGTTGCTGGGTTTTTTTCCCCATGATCTCAATACTAATGACAGTAAGGGAATAAATGAAACAATTTCTCCAGAGTATGTCTAATTATGTTGGATTTTGTGTCTGGGAAAATTAAGATATAATAGTACATCAGCAGAACTGAACCTGATACCACAAGGACAGTTTTGTTAATATTGATCTCAGACTTGTTTGCAGTGGACTGGGCTGATGGGAGAAATTGAATGAGTAAGTCCAGATTAGCACTTGCTTAGCACTTTGTATTTATTAGAGTGGTAAACCACCAGAGTTGTAATTACTGGTCTGCATTACAAATTGCATCATTTTTACTCCTTGGAACTTGGACATTTCAGTGAGAGCGCTGGGAAATTATTTTTTTAAATATGCATGTTAGCCTAGCTGTCTGAATCCTTCGCTTACATTAATGGTGATACCAATGAGACTGTGCTCTTACACAGTAGTAGTATTTGGTTACAAGAGGTAAATTCCATTCTCTTGATAATTCTGAATATCTTTGAGAACACATCTGTACTTCACTTGCTTCTTCCTCCCATGCCTCCTGTAATTCTGAGAAAGTTCCAAATTTATTCTTAACCAGCCTCGTGCTTCCACGTAACTAGAAGTCAGTGGGATTCAGTGTCCTTCATGCACCGATAACTTCTATTTTAAAAGCATTTATGTAAAACTGGTAGAGATAAATTTGAGAAACCAGGACCCAGCATGTTGCATCAAAAACAGGCTGATAAGTGACAGCTTTAGAAACTGTCTAAATTCATACCTCTGAAAATGGTGACGTAATACTTTTTCCCTGCTCTATGGCAACCCAGTATTAAAGTGCTTAAACTTACCAGCTCCACCTACCAGTCAATTTTTGCCTCCAGCAGGCTTCCTGCAAACAGAGGCCTCTGGCATACATATTTGTGAACCATGCTAGTTTGTTCTTTTTTTTAAGCAAATGATTAATCAGCTATTTTTAAAAGAAGCACTGTCTAGTTTCTTTGTGCATTTCTGTATTTTCTTATTCCTTTTGCTACTGCTGAGGAATGCATTTTTCACAGAGGATTTGTTTGTGGTAAAAATTCTAAATTTCTTGTAACACCAGTCATCTTTCAGTGTATGTTTCACTTCAGTCTAGGAATGAGATTGTATGGTTGTATTCTGTGGCTCTGAAAATAGAAGATGCTTACTGAAAGAGCACTCTTGTGATGAAGGAGCAGAAGCTGTGGCTCTAGCACAATATTTAGTTGTTTTTCTTTAGCTGTTATTTAAAGACAAGAATAGTACAGTCATGACTGCAGACGTGCACACCTCACCAGCATTCATGGTTTTGATTCCTTTTATTTGAGTTAACGAGAGCTGGGACATCACAGAAGCCCTGCTCTCTTATCATTTTATAATGCAGGATGGCTCTTAGTTTCCTGCAGTGTAAGAGTAGTTGACTTCCTTCTTACGTTTGGCTTGTAAGATGTTTAGGACCATATTTTATTATGTGTGTGAACATGACAATAAAGTGGTAATTTTTTTTCTTATAAATGAACAGAGCTCAAATCAGGAGTAAAGGGGAATAGTGTGTTTCTGTGTACTATTCCCTTAATTAGTGCTTCAACCACAAGTTGAAGTCAGCAGAGGTCATTCCATTATTTTCACTTTCCCAAGCTTTTTTCATACAATTAGATGGGAGAAGAATTACTTCTTAAGAAAAAATGAAATCCAAGATTTTCAAAAACTAAGGAGTAGGTTCTGGTAAGAGTCCGTTAGGCAAGCTACTCCATACAAATCCAGTTTTAAGCCTTGCCTGCTTCAAAATTAATGACATTTCAAAGTATCTGCAGAAACTTTTTAAAAATCTGTGTAGTGTCCACTGTTTCTTATTCAGCACAACGTTACTGCATCTTTGAAAAGAAGCAACCCAAAAATTCTTAGTTTATTTTTTGTTTTTCTGAGGTATGAAGAAATCAGATTGTTTCCTATTATACTAGTACTCATAGAAACATGGATCTGCTCAGGCTGGAAAGACCTCATGGAGCCTCTAGTCCAATATTCTGCTCAAAGCAATGTCAGCAGCCTCTCTTTCTAGGTCATGTGGTCCTACTCCTCCAAAAATTTGCAAGATTTTTTTTAGTCATTAAAGTTTCTAAACTGAAAAATCAATCAGCTCTGTTTTCAGAAGGCTTACAATCAGTTAGTTCAGTAAAGGAACTACACAAAATAAAGATGATCTTTTGCTTGTAAGTTACATGAAATCTCCTAGCTGGGTCACCCTGCTGGAGTGTGATGATAATTTGTGGTATAAAAATAGCAGAAGTAGAACAGAAAGCTTAGACAGTCATGCTCCTGTGGAATTGCACTGACAGCTGTCCGGGGCTGATCCATGTACTCTGATTATTTTTAAATTATTTTTCTTTTACCATTCAACAAAGAAAATAAAGAAAGGAAACAGAGAATTCTGTAAAAAGAGAAATTACCTTTCTCTTAAGGGTTCTCTTCGCATAAGGGAACACTGCAGTTAATCTGGTATGATTACTTATAAAAACAGAAAAGGAAATGCTCCAAGTAACTTCATCAGTAGCCCTTCTGAGTTCGCTTGAGTAACTAGAACAGTGTTTGGGAAAAGGCATTATAACTGCATAGAAATTTTTAAAGAAATCAGTTTCTTAGCGGAAAATGGAAATTCATCAGAAAAGCCTCTTTCCCTGAGAGTATTTTGCTTTCCATTTTAGACTCTAAACCTTATCATAAATATGTGTGGCTTAAAAAAAAAAAAAAAAAAAACAAAACCAAAAAAACAAACACAAAAACCTTTTCAAGAGGGGTTTTCTGCCAGCAGAATTCTGGTCAGTTCCTGGGTGACAAGAAGAAGCATTTGAAGCAGCAGAGCCAGGTGGACGTTCTGATCACTCAGTCATTTGCTTGGAAGATTTGGAGAAGACCCTGGAGCTCAGACCAGCCTATGTACTCAGGGGGTCCTGCCGCTGGAACTCCTGAGTGTCTGTGTTTCTCTTCCTTGCTGCATAGAAACTCTGAATCAAGATTTCAGTTTCATCTATTTAGAGGATCTAGAGAAGGCAGTAGGACAGGAAATTTATTTCGTCTTGTCTTGTGGAAGACATGTCATATCCTGCTACGAGTTTTTCATATGGCTTCACAGCACCCATAGTAATCGTCTCTAAAGCCCCGGCTGCAGCTCCCATCTCTAGCATCTCTTCACAGTGTGCCCTCTTTTAGCCCCCCTGCATGGAGGCAAGTAAAAAATACAAAACATATGGTTCTAAATATTTATAATTTCAGAAGTTACGGTTTTATGTAGTTTCAGAAACAGTAATTGATATAGTCATATCTACTAACAGAATTGATATAGTACAGTCTTTTTATGTATTTTTTCAGAAACTCTAGCTGCACCTTGTATTGGGAATAGATACAGGAGCTGTATTGTGGTTAGAGAGAGGATGTTATGTTAGGAAAGTTTATCCCTACTCAGTGCTGGTTGTGTAGAAAATTGTAAAATAAAGAGCTTTAGACAGAAAGACAACAAAATGTTCCAAGTACTCTTTATATAGTGAGCATCCTCATAAAATCTCTAATTTAATGTCAATAAAGAGTTAGACTTCTATTGCGTGCAGTTGTTTAGGTTTTGTGCTGAAGGAATAAATTACTCCTGCAATTTGTTACAGTTCTAAAATTTTTATCTGATCTGGTTTTAATTCTCATTGAACAATTCTAGTTCAATCTTCTATATATTGTTTAAGTAATTATGTTTTCTTCTAAAAAAACAAAACAAAAAAACACGAAACAAAACCTTAGGTAGACACGGGTAAAAGGTAGAGTGAGACTGTGCAACTATTCAGTGTGGGACTCCAGACTTCTTGATCCATGCAAAATCCCCACACAGGATATCTTAACAGTACTATAGCACTGAAGTGAATTTGGGGTATTTTTACTGTGGACATGTCATTCATAAACAATTGTTTGACAACATCTGCAACATAACATAGTTAAGCTCACTTCACTGTAGCTGTCTTTTTTCTTTTTTTTTTTTAATATTGTGTAGTCGATTCTTCTTACTGTTACACATTTAGTACAGCAGGAGACTTTGACATATGGTGAAGATACCTATTCCAATTAAGTGAAAAAATTAACATTTATCATTTTTTAAATACTAATTTGAAAAAGTCAAATATTTAAGAATATGTCACATTTTTAAAGCATTTTCTTGAGAAAAAAGTATTCATAAGATTTTAGGTCTTTATTTCTACAAAAAATAATTCTGTCCATCCTATCTAAATTTTACTTTCTCTATAGTGTATATATAATATAAAATAATTGAATAATAATTGAATCGGAAATACAAAAGAACTTCAACACTATTTAAGGTATTGGAAGATTCTTTCATATTTCCAAGTCTATTGTGATGGAATTGAAATGATCACACAGTATGTCTTTATCTTGATGGAATGAGATTGTTCAGTGAAAATTCGTTGGTATTTTCTGACAGGTTTTATTTAGGAGAACAATTAAAATACAAATCCATTGTTTCAATTGTTATTTATACAGAATTTCTAGTAAGTTCAACAGTACATTGCTAAATTATTTCTATGTAATCTCTGTAGGAATCTGGCAAACAATATTCCTCCAGGTACAGCACTTCATAGGCAGGTTGTCAACCACTGAAAAATAACAAGTTGAAAACAGTTTGAAAAAGGATACCAAGCTAATGGAGCGGTGGCAAAAAACTTGTGTTGTTAAAAGCATGATATATGAGAGGAGGAAAGAATGGGCAGAACAGTGTAACATGAAAAATGAATGGGCATTTCATTATAAAGGACTTCCCTCTTGTTTTCAAACACATTGCTGCTTGCGAAATCCTGTGGGAATACTGAAAGTGGTTTGTTGGCAGCAGACAGCAATGTCAGATTCTTATGCCTTTTCTTAGCAAGAAATTTGTATTGATGTGTCTTCGGTACATTTTCAAATTGCAGAGCTACGCTAAATAAAATGTCATTTTCGGAATAAATTAGGATTTTATGCTATCATCTGAATTAGGAATGTCATCCTGTGTAATACAATGTTTATGCCTCTCCTGAGGCAGCCTCTTCAATTTCACTTACACCTGTGGCTTAATATAGGACAGAAGGTCTTCCAAAGACTGGTGCTCCCAATGCAGCACTGCTGATTTTCAAGAAAAGGCTTGAAAATTATTTCAGCCTCTCTAGGTAAACCTCTAGGCCTTGTAGATTTTAATTTGAACAGGCTTTTTGATGTGCAGATATCAGCTGCCACTGGGAGCAGCTTTTGTTTTATAGCTTATACTCTTCACTTTGTAGCCTTGCACAAGACAACTAAAAATGGTTTAATTTTATTTGTTTAGTTTGTGTAACTAACCAGTTTCCACAGCTGGTTTGATGTATCATTATCTATTCCCTCTCTTGCTAGAATGAGGTAAGTTCAATATCCCATAGTGATCAATGGAATATAGAAAACATTATAATGAATGATTTGGTAAAATAGTTGCAAGAGGGTTTTCAAGGGTTGAGGATGTATTTTTCATCTGATGTATTTTGAGTCCCCCGAGTTAGTATGTTTATATGGAGCTTGTTCAGAACTATTCAGAATTTCCTTTTTTTTTAAAAAATCATCTGTCTTTTTTTCAGCACATAATAGTAAATGAAAGGATAATGAATATATGGTGTAATGTCGTAAATCAAGTCAATCAATACTTGAAACACCGCTAAGGATATGAAGAGAGAGGGTTATCTTTCACTGTAGTAGTTTTTGAATTTGAGCACCCTTGGATCCACCATAAATTCTAGCTCCTCTGCATTCCTTTCAGGATAAACAAGAAATGAGCTGTCCTTTCTCCATGAGGCATTCGTGACTAATAACTGTGAAAGGTGTTCAAGGGGCAGCAGATCCCTTTGATGAGCATTTTCTAACTTGCTGGCTCCACCCTGATGGTGTACACAAAGTGCATTATACCTCTTTAGCAAGAGCTCTCGGCAATCCACCTATTTTGAAGGCCATACTAATATTTTCTGTTGACCATTTCTTCACCTTTCCCTCTAAATGGCAAACATGTTTACCCTCAAATAGCAGCTGGTTATATTCTAATGCTTTGGTTTCCAAAATAGGTTCTTGCAGTGCTGAAAATGGCAGTCTTACCTCCGGCATGGATATCTTGAGTAAGGCCGACAGATGCAGCTTAAGTGCTGTGAACTTACAAGCATGTTGTGAGATACATGTATGAACATCACCTTAATGTTCATGCAGTTTCTGAGCACAAATCTGAGCACAGATTTGAGAAAGCATCATCACACTTTTCATACAAGACTCTCAAGTTAGAAATCCTTCCTTCCCCACATGGAAGCTTCATGAAGTCTTTAATTCTTAATTTCAGATTCACATCATCAATAATTTGAAATTATATTTTTAAAGACAGGTGTCCAACTGATGTTGAGAATGAATATACCCCGGGGTCCTAGCTCTCCGTTTCTGTCTAAAAATATATAAAATACACCAGTCAACTAGTGTGCAAAATAATCAGTTTAAGCAAATGGCTAGTAATTATTCATTAGGCTTCAAGGCTCAGAATTAAACTTCACTTGTACTTAAACCTCTGCAGTTCTATTTTAAACCTGGGAAACATTGAATCGGGACATACAAGAATGAAGAAAATTGACCTCACACTTCCTTTGAATGTGTGCTTAAAAACTCCACCTTTTCACAGAAATATTCTTCGTGTCTCATTAAGTTATGAAATAGAGTAATATAAACACAGAGTAATCATGCTGGAGATTAAAGCCTCACATTTCATGGAATGAATTTAGAAGTAGAAGTTTCTCTGAAAAAAGTAGTGAAAATACCATCCTGAGTAATTCTTTGTAACTAAAAAAAATATTTGGGAAAACTAGTTAAATTTTCTTAGGAGTATGTTATTTGCCCAAAAGGTAATGTTGTTCAAGTATCCATGACTATATATATGGATTTTATAGACTATATTATATATTGTTTCGTCTGAAAAATGAAAGTCAAAACTCTCTGGGGAAGTGAAAGACTTAATTTGAACATTTTCTAGATTAAAACTTCCAGGTTTTCATTGCCAGTCTTTTTTTATTTTTAATTGTAACATTCAACCTTCTAAGAGAGCACATCACCTGGAATTAAAATAGCCACCTCTTTTTGAGGTAAAATACTTTGATGTTAATTTTGCTGAGCAGAAGTTTGTGGAAAATAATTTCAATTTTATCCAGAACTTGATAAAAAAACAAAACCAAACCAAAACCCCCCTACTTTTTATGGAACCCTGAGAAAGTCCTATTTGTACAGCTTGTGCAGTGTCTCGGCATTTCAGAGGAACTCGGTGTAATACAGTGGAGCTGGGCAGGCAATCACTCTGAGAACAAGTTGGATTTTAAAGCTCGCGGAGTTAATGCCTACAGACCAGTGTAAATCCTGTTTATCCTCTCAGGTGACGAGCTAGATCAGACAGATTGCATATAGAGATCTTTCCTGAGTCCTGCGTTTAACTGGTTGCCAGAAATTGCTTCTTGGAAAGACTCATGGTAATTGTAGGAGTTACAGAACAAAGGAAAATGAAGTGATTAGAAAATAAATTTAGAATGAGGTGATGACTGAAATTCAGTTCAGTCACACAAATCTTTAGAGTAACTTAGTTGTGTGTTTTGAATTGACATTTACTCAAATATATTCAAGTTAATATTTTGTATTACAAAATTTGTATTGGTAAAATTGCGTCAGTAGTTATCAGCTGGTTTGGTTTTGAAGAGATGCTGTTGTTTGCAGCATTATTTTAAAAGAACAAGGATTTATAAGCTTGTGTGTTTCAAGAAATCCACGTACTGTTTTAAATACATGGTGAATGCTTGTTGTTTTATTTGATGTGTCAGTATTGCATACAGGATAAACTGTACCATTGCAGTCCTTGCATAGGTCCCCTTTGCTGAGAATACTGTTGAGTGAATCAAATGGCAGTTCAAAGGTTTCTGTGGTTAGTATCATTAGGAAAAGGGGCTATACTGAATAAAATGCAGTTCAGCATTTAGATTGCTTTGGTTTGGTTCCTAGCTCTGTTATTTGAGCACTTCTTTTCACCTGAGTTTCCATGTTCTAAGATAGGAATGCTGATATTTTTAATGTGCTTTGAGATTTACAGTTAGAAGATGCCACCCAAGAGGTAGGTCAAGTCAGGTCTGTCAAAGATTGACAGACTTGATAAATATTTTTCGTCTCCACCGCATGGTCGCACACTGATAGTGGCATTAGAGAAATGCAGTCAGAGTATAAATAACATTGGTACCAATATTCTGCTTAGTGTAATGCTGCATTAAGGAGTTTAGCTGATTTCTAAATTTACAATGTGTTTAATTTTACAAGGCTTTTGACAAAATGAAATGTTCATCTATTTGCATTGGGTTTTGGCCACATCTCGGACCAACTCAAATACCAAGCAAAAAAGGAGTTAAAATATTAACTTCATTTCCATTCACCTAATTTTAAGATCTTAAAAAATTAACTCCAAAGACGAGCTTAGATTAGAAAAGTGGCAACTGTGTGAGCAATCTTTTCCTCACTTTTTTCAGTGAACTCTGAAAGTTTAGATATGCAGATGAGTTGTTAAGTCTGTTGAAAAAAGAATTACTTTTGAGAAAGGATCACTACGTACGGTTGTCATAAGTCACAGGATAGCTATTTTCTCCATCAGACTGTAGATTATGTATGAAACATACAGAAAACCAGTCCATACTATCTTTCTGAGTGTTTCCCCATTCTTTCTGCCCTCACCTGAAGACTTTCTCTTATCTTTGATTTTTCCCATTTAGTTTCTGCAAGTATTAAAAAAAAAAAAAGAAAGTGAGGTGCCACCATGTCACCACAGAAATGAAGGGTTTCATCTCTTGGAGAGTTTTGAATGAGCATCCTTCTCTAGACCTTTACTCTTGTAAAGTAGACCTTGAAAACTTGCTAGGGATTGTTCCATTAGGCTGAAAATATTACTGTTAGACTTGCAATCCAACAGAAGAAAATGTCCTCATGACCATCAAACTGAAGGCTTCCTTTTAGACTGCACTGAGGAGGGAATAGCTTTGCTACCTTTTATGTCGTTTGCTTTTTACCAGAACTAGGCCCTGTTCTGCCTGTCTCTAAATACTTGGTCTTAGAAGCTAATGCATTAAAAAATGGCATTTGCTTAAATATTGTAAAAATCTATTCTTGTCACACTTGCAGTGTAATTTACATCCTGTTTTGTTCCTAAGAATTGCTACAAGTCTTCATAAGACTTTTAACTAGTCAATCAGCGATGTCCAATTCTGTACATTTTGTTTTCTTTCACAGTACTTCTATTTCTAGTAGTACAACCCTGAGGACTTTTGATTATAAGATCTTCTAACTACAACTTATGAGCTTAATAGCCATCATGCTGTATTTATGATCCTATATCGCACTTCAGGGAAAGCTTCTGTAGCTTGCTTGCTGGCTTTGTTTGCAGTAGTCAAAGCCCTGGAGACATCAGCATTTAACTGTTCTTTGAAATTGCTGAAGTGTGTTGTTCCACCAGATTGGGTGGCCTACACAGCAACTCTAATAACAAATGGCTCTGCGTTTTTTTGTGGGAAGTAACCGCACATGCATTGTGTTAAGGTTGCCTTCTGACTATTAGGCAGTAATTTCTGAAGAAAAGAGCCTGCTATTCTCTCACTTCTGAAATGAAACATGAGTATAACCTGGAATGAACCCGTGTCTTATGTTTTTATTCATTGTTTGTTGACCCTGTGGTCAACCCTCTGTCACTATGATTAATCATACAGACTCCAGTTGTCCAAAAAGACAATTCAAGCCTTTTCTGCAAGAGAAAATGGGCGAGTGGAAGGAAATAAAACAAAGTATTACTGAAACAAAATGGGTTAATCTTTGACATGATAATTTATACCTGGGATAGCAAACCAACAGGAGTGCTCTTTTATGTGAATGATTAATAGCTGCTATGGTTGCTTCTGTGACAAGTGATTAATAAAGTTTGTGATTAAAAAAAAAATCTTCCTTTTCTTTTCCTTAAGCGTGCAAATCTTGGAACTCCAGTTCTGTCTGCACAGTGGTTCAATTACAACGCAGACCTATTTGTAATTCAGATGTCACTCACCATTACTCATGCAAACATCGTCAAAATGGAGTTCACTTGATCTGTGAGGTACTAAAGAACTGGGAAATCTGGCATGTCCCCAAAAGACTTTTGAGCCTGTGGGGGAAAAAAAATATTTCTGACGCAGCTGTTTCTTCAGAAGCATGTACGCTATCAACGTGGAATTTGTTACATATAAAAATAGTATTCTGAGACCTTACAAACTAGTTATCAGAAGCAAATTGAAGCTGTGAGGTCCATCTGTACTTCATAGTTCGAGCAATGACTTGCATTAAACTCAAACCTATCTAGAGACAGCTGTTGGGTTTGGTTTTGGGTTTTTTTTTCCTCCAGAATTTAGATCACACTATGAAAAGGTACATAATCTGAATGGAAATCATTCCCAGAGCTGTAAAATGACAGCATCAACTGAGTACTACTTTCTAAATCCATACATTCCCTTCTCCAGAAGTGAACAGTATTAGATGAAAATTTGCAAAAATTTGTTTACAACGCCCCCTGCAAAATGAAGCCTATCAGAGCTCATTTGCAAATGCATCACATACCAAGCCCTAGACTGTTCAAATTGTCATAGAATAATTAAATGGGTGTGTTGAGATGCAATTATAAAGGAAGGTAAGGATGGCAGCAGTGATTCAGACTAAAGGTTCAGTTAACTCTGTACCCACTGTCCCAGCAGTGGGTGGCTGGTAGCAGATAACTAAGGAGAGAAGAGTGAGCAGGGGATGGTGCTTTCTTTGTTACGCTTCACCAATTGCTAGCACTCTGTAGCTTCCTGAGCTGGAATTTGAATTCAGACCATCGTGTTTAATAGCTATCACTGTATCGTGAATTCATGTAAGCACTTTTTTAACCCTTTTGTATTTTGGCCCCCATTCTGTGGCAGTTACCTTCAGAGATTCAAATATGAATTGCATGTTTTAACATCTTAAACTGGCTGTGTGAGCATTTCTGTGCCTTTCCTTTTAGTTCCTATTTCATGAGGAATAGCGAGTAACCTTTCTTTAAGTTCTGTTTACTGTACATGATTTTGTAGACCTGTTTCATATTTCCTTTAGGTCATCTTTTCCAAGATGAAAACTTTAGTCACTTGATCTTTCCTTCCATGATATCTAATTCTCTTTTTTAAGATGGGGGATCTATCTGAGGTAGTTCCATCATGGATTTACACAGCAGTGTAATGATGTATTTAGGGTTTGTTCCAAATTTGTTTCTTAATAATTCCAGACGTTCTTTTTGGCTGCCCTGAAGCCCAGAACTGGCATTTTCAAAGCAGCATCTGCAATGACTACAGATCACTTTCTTTAGCAATAATAGCTAGTATACATAATCTGAGAGGATTTTCTTGTTGCTTTTTGTTTGTTATTTTTAATGCTTTGTACTTTATTTAATAATTTTCAACATTAATTTTCATCTTCTGATATTTTACTCAAAGGTCAGTAGTAATTTTATGTCTGCCCATTTATGGGTAGCATACTTATTTTTCTTCTCTAAAGATGCACACTGCTTACCAGTAAAAGAAAACTTAATTTAAGTTCCTCCCGGTGCCCTCTTTGGCTCACGTAATCTGCAATTTAGGGCTGTAGGTTTACAGGCTTTACACTTTTCTAGAAGTTTAATAAGGTTGGACTGATGGATTGGCACAGAAACCATATTAAAGGCCCTTTTCTGGAAATACCACCTCTGATGATCATAATTCGTTGCAATAACATGAAGTGAGATTTGTCTTTCATGCACTTAAAGATTAAAGTGCATAGAGAAGTGACAGTTACTCTAGAGTGACAAAGTAAGTGTCGTTGAGAAATTTGTATGAAAGGTAACAGATTATTTCTTCCTTTGTAGGCATTAATCTAGTATGTAAGAAGAGAGCGTTGTCTCCCTGATTTATGGTAATGTAATTCTTAGCTGCAGGTAGAGGTTTTTTGATCAATATTTGTTTGTAAAGGTGTTTTGGTTATCCTGAAACATTTTTTCAAATTATTTCTGACTAGCTAGCAAAATTACCTTTGGTAAGACATGAGACTTAAGTTGACATGAAATGCAAAATTTTGTTTTAACCTTAATAATTTCAGAAGGAGGAATTTGGAAATTATTAAATTGAGAAAGGGGGAAATCTAAGAGGAGGAAGTTGACATCATTCTCAGTGTACCTACTGGTCCAGTTGTGAAGGTATCTGTGTTGCCTTTGAGGTCCAATTTCTAATCCTCTTACTGAAACTATCACTTTTACAAATAATGAGGTTTTCGTTATCTCTCTGGAGAAGTGAGTAACAGTCTATAATTTGAAACACTCATAAGAAAATAAGGAAGGACCGAAGTTTGAGTCAATATTCCAGTATGTAACTTTGAAACTAAAAGAGCTTCAGCAAAGGCATTTGAGAGGAGCACATGCTAAAACAGTCGAGTAGTGCGTACTTACTTGGTATTTCATCAATAAATTAACCTTCTAATATTAGGCTGTGTTTTCTTTTCCTTCTTCAGACATGTTTCTTCCCTAAACCAACATGATTTACAAAATATAACCTCATTTAGTTTTCAGAGTGAATTAGAAGGTTTTGATGCCTTGAGCATTTAAATATTATTTCGTCTTCCTTGTTATTCTGCTAAGCTAGAGAGAAAAGGTTCACTATTCAGCCAAAGAAAATACAGGCTCAAGTGGGCCTTTAGTTTCTATGTTGAAAACTCCACAGAAGTTTATACCATCATGTCTCATTCAGATTTTGCTTCTGCCAGAAGCAGCCTGCCTCATTATTTTTTCAGTAAAGTATCTTCAAATAAACTGTGAAGTGGTATTAAAGCCTGTATGGGTCTGCAAGTCTCTGGGTTCTTTACGGTGTGTAACCCCTGACAGTGATTACTGAAGAAATGGAGAGAAAAAGGGTCCCTTTGTTTCCCCCTGGTAGTAGCATTATTTGATTTGCAGCATTTCTTTAAAACAGGAAACTGCCATGTGTATTTCTTTCTTTCTAAATAAACATGTGTCACTGTACTTGCAGAGACCATACTATTTACATTTAGCTGTTGATATTTTAATTAACAATTTAAGTGCGTTGTTTGCCCTATGAGTTCAATGGGAAAAACTCTACAAATAAACAGCAGTTCCCTGTTGGACAATCACTCTGCAAATTAGCTTACTTTGTCAATAGAGCGCATGCCTATCAGCCCTTCAAGGCAGCAGGGGGCAAGGATGTTCATTTACTTAAGCAGTAGGTTATACTATTAGTGTGTGTGATTGCTGTTAATTAGGATATGTGTAGATGTCTCTGTGCTGCACAGTTTGTAATATAAAACCTTTAAGCATTTAGGCTATTAATGAAGTCAATAAATGGTTCTATTAGGAGCCCTTTTTTTTTTTTTAATACTTCCTCTCTGTTTTGCTATTCTTTATTATAATAATAGTACAGTAGTCAAAATATAACCAAGGTCTGTACAGAAACAGTAAAACAGTTTTTGCCTTGAAGAGTCTGCAGAGGAAGGGGCGGTATGTACCAGCGGTTGTCCTGTAAGCCCCAAACAGGAATGTATATATAGTGCAGCTATGAATTGTAAGTGACTTCCATCATTTCCATTTGATATTCAGTTCAGTGTTTAAATATGCTTTTCATATCCCTTTGACTTGAAATAATTTAAGCATTTGCTTAGTTTTCTAAATCCATCATCAATGTTCTCACTTGCATTTTCTTGTAAACAAGGTTATGTGAGTATATATTTGAAAGACCAGACTGTATGAATATGCATTTTTAATTTAAATTTTAAAACCAAATGTCTGTAGCAACTCCTGAATTAATAATGTCTGGGCTGTGCTGTGCTATTAGCTACATGTAACCTCTCTCTGACAGCACTAGCAGGGTCAATTCAGACTCTTGTCAGAGTGAGCGTGTCTATCAAATATATAATCTAAAGGCATGTTTCTGTGTACATGGAAAAGATCAGTTGAAGGGAAATACTGTTCTGCAAAGATAAACAATAGAGTTTTATGTGAAAATTCATCCATTACTTGAAAACAGTGTCTTCAGAAGTCTCACATCCTAATCATGGTACCATAATACAAGCACCTTATGTAAGTTACCGTTTTGTCTGTCTAAGCGTTACAGAGAAGGACAGCAAGGCAGTGTAATTGCTACTTGGACTGGCAAAAAGGGAGGCGCTTTTCTGAGCTCATAGTAGTCAGAATGTCTAAATGAGCTTGGAAATACATGCCCACACACTCTGCCTTGCTGCATCCCAAGGGAGAATGTAACATGCTCAGTTTTAAAGTATATGGATGCAACCCTAGAAAAGAATATGGTGAAGTGTTTACTACCATTATTGGTAAAATTCAATTTTTCTTATTGGGGCTGAGATTAAACCTGAAAGTTTTAATTCTGCTCTTACCAGACGCCCCCTGCAATACCACCTTCTATTTCACTGGAAATGGCGTGAAACACAGAAGCCAGAGTGCACAGAAGTTAACAGAAGTGTTTTTTAATTTTTAGCTCATGTTTTTAGGGGAATTTTGAGCTTGAACTTGAACTTATATCAGGATTTCTAAACTGTCACAAATGCACCGTGAGCAATGAAAAAGTAGTAGGGATGGAGTCAGTTTCCTGAATGTAAGAAGTAACAATATTTTGTGAAATTCTGTCTTGTTCTGTGGAAAAATGATTTCTCTGATTAAGAAATCACATTTTCTCAGATTGTCAGTATTAAAAACACAAAAACCAAACTCACTTGGAGTGAATTTGGTTTTTAATCAGAATATTGCAAGAATCCAACACACACCCCCAAATGAAGAAAAAAAAACCCCAAAGTGCAACCTTTTGTGATATAAATACAAAATATAAATTAGGAAGCATTTGACACTTTGACTCAAAGCAATATTAGGGTTTCTGTGTTTGCACATGTAAGCTGGTATACAGGTAAGAAAGCAGTTGAAAAATTTTCTTTCTGGTAGAACCATCTTCCAGTTGCTACATCAGGACAATGGTATCCTTTATGGCTCAGTGCATCATCTGTCAGGGTGGTTCTGAGGTGTGACAGTAACCCAGATTTCTCCTAGAAGTTGCTAGGCATCAGTCTTACCAGAGCTCGTTTGAAATTTTCAGCCAGTGCCAGGCGCAGCAGCAGATGTGTTTGTAGAGGAAGTTTTCCAGCCATCAACAGCTTTGCTGAGCTTGTACTTCAGCTGAGCTGCTGAAAAAATGCTGGGCAGAACTTCAAAGCCATATTGTGGAATTCAGAAGATAAACAGGGTCTTTTTGAGCTCAGGAAGGATGGCTAAATTTCAGAAGACAACCAAGGGCGTTAAAGATTTTCACAATTAAGAGTTAAAACTCGCTCCTTCAGGTGTTGTGTTGAGACTCAGTGCTCAGAAATTGAAGAACATGACCAGTCTGAGACAAAGAAAATAGATAGAAATAGAATAAGCCATCAGTACCCTTGAAGGACTTTTTTTTTTTTTTTTTTTTAAATCTAAACTGATGGCCATTTCATTTCAACAAATACAATGCTATGTTTTTCAAGACCCATATTTTAAACAACAGTCACTCACCTTTTGATATAGTCTTTTCAGTCATAGATATAATTTATGTACAAACTTCACACCAAATTAAACTCAACCGCTAGTGAAATGCAGAGTGGCAAAATTTAGATTTTCTGAAAAAGCTTTTCAGTGTACATATTTTGCCTAATAACTTTGTTTTAGGTTCCATAAACAAATGGTACAGTATTGAGTCAGTATGATCTACAAAGAAGTCTTAGATTATGCATTGTAGCTAGTCCAACTGTATCTGTACACAAGTCATTATAGCATTGATCATAATCTGTTAAGAAGAGATGGGTTCATGTTTTCTAGTATGAGTGGAGAAATGATTTTTGCATGGATCAGTGAAGATATCAATATCTGCCGTTAAGACTTTCTTTGCTTTATGCAGAAGATGCAGGAACAGTTCTGACAACATAAAATGAGAACAGATTATTGGAAACTGTTCTAGCATATCTTCTAAGAACAAATTTCTTGGTACGTTTTCTTCGTTAACAAATCTGAACACATGGAGAATTATACAAAGACTGCAGAAATTTTGCACAAAAGTCTACTGTAGTCTTACCTGTTAGAAGTAGTATTTTGTGGGTTTCAGGATATTATTGACAGTTAAAAATCATAAACTTCATAGGAAAAACAGCTTTTTGTATTCACACAATAAATTAACTCGACTTTAAATTTCAGATGAGAATAATACTCTGTTCAAAAAGTAATTTTTTTTGTGTGGTTTCTCAATGAGCATCCATACTCAATGAGCAGTGTTCCCATTGAAACAGTGATGCTCATTGAGAAACGACTAAAAAGAATAAGAGTGCCCAGGCTGTGAAATGCCATTCCCAATCCTAAATGGATGAGAAATGGTCCGTTGTCTACGTAACTATTTTCAGTACAGCAGTGTAACTGTGTTAGAAATATTTGTACTAAACACAAATTGTTTGAACTTTGGCAGTGTATTAGCAGCTTATAATTTTATCTTTGAAAAACTGCCATCTGTATGCAAATACAAGGAAAATGAGAACACTTGCTCCTATCCGGTATTGTTCGTTTTCCAAGGAAGTGTGCTATAGATGAGATAGCTTTCAAGACCAAATGCTATATAGCCGAGTTTTCAATCACTTCCCTGACAAAATAGTTTCAGAACTACAAAAGACACTTCATTTTATCAGCCCTGAGTATGTAGGAACATTGAAGCAAATCCTCACAAAGTGAATATATGTGTATTCTTCAGCTGAAATGGTCTTAATATGTTTTCCTAATACAAGAAATTATCTTTTTGATGACTGACCTATTGCATATTTATTATATTTTCATGTGAAGCTTTTTTATTTTCCCCTTATTTATTCTTCTTTTTATTGACTCCCCATCCTTTGAGTAATGCGTACTGCGTTTGCTTCTTGGAAGGCAGAGGAAATGTAGAGATACAACTGATTTAAAAGACTGTGAGAATAAGACTGAGCTGAAAGTTGTTGGAGTTGGCTCAGCTGATACAGACTGTTAGACAGATGAATATATAGGGAGGTGGATGTGGTTGAATATTCTTGTAGAACTTCAAGGCCAAAATATGGTTTTCATGAAACACTGGGAAGCTGAGTAACAGGTAACTGTGATGTAAAAACTCGCTCAAAAGGGGCAAAAGGAGCTTTTGAATAATTACACAGATGAAAACCCAGATTGGTTCTGTTTTCTCATGATTCAGAAGCAGGAGCAACCTTACAGTTTCCAGGAACATGATTTATAAGTTTTGTGCTTCTAAAGGAGAACTAGATTCTTGATTTCATATCCAAGTTATTGCAGGTACACCTGAGATAGAGAAGTAAACTGTGTTCTTGGAAATGCTGATCAAACCCATACCAACTTCAGTGACAATAAAATCAGAAAAAGTTATTTTAGTATTCTGCTGTGTAACTCAGATCCTACTTCATATACCTCCTTATGTGGCTCTTCTAAACACGCGTAATATTTAAGTTTCTTCCAAATGCGTCTGTGACTTTGGTTTTCAGAGTAATTTTTCTTTTACTATTGCATGCTATCAAAGCAGAGGAAGTTAACCTTACATTATCTGAAACATACAATCTGCCAAGCCGGATCAAGCTGTGAAATCCATTGACTTAGATTTCTTCTTTATCTGACCAGTCCCTGATGATTCAGAGGCATATGAAATATCTGTGTACTTGTTTAGGCCTTAGGTCAGCAAGTTACCTTCGGTCATCATCTGATTTTAGAAGTCTTTGAGAATTCTGTGCTTTCTATCACTCTAGCTATCTGTTCATATTGATATTTTGCTCTAAAACTGATTTGCTGTTTTGTAATTTGCACCATAGTAATGGTTAATCATAAAGTTAAGCAAAAGAAGTTAAAAAACAAGAGAAAGAAGTCAACTAATGCTCGTACATCAAAAAAAATATTTTACAGATCTGTTATTACTGCAAAGAATTACCATTTACTAACAGCAATTGTCTGAAATCAGTCAGTAAATGGAAATAATTTACAGCTAACTTCTGAAATATGAGAAGCACCTGCTAATTGTATATTACATCTTCAAATGAAAAATCACGTTTTTCTTATCTTCTCTAACATTCGTGGTTTTGAATTACTGACTTCATTTTCTGACCTTAAATAGGACATCCTGACACATGGTCAGCTTGTGACAGTGATTAATTAGTATTGATGTACTTGTTCAGTGTTCTGTGAAGGATGACTGGGTACGGGCTGTTAAACTTGTGATCTCCCACTTCCACACAGACCAGCACTCAGAGGGCAAATAGGAACACAGGGAAGAGGATTTGTAGGTTTGCTTTGCTGTATCTCAGATGAGCAACTGTGCAAGGGGTGTCAGAATTTTTTTAGTTCCATTGCAGTTTTGGGTCAGGTCTTCATAGAATATAAATCTGGTTGGTTCTGCTTTGTCGATTCAGTCATCACATTGTAGAAGATGGAACAGCAGTCCCTACTCATCAGTAACTCTAAATTGGACTTATTTGTTGTTTTTTATATTCTCCACAGTCCTCTGGTGGACTGTGTGCCTGGCTGCGTTGCCTTTTCGGCAAATATCAGGGTGGTTGAACTCCCCCGTGAGAACCAGGGCCGTGATCGTGAGGTGATTTCCAGCTGTCTGTAGAAGGCCTTATTGACGACTTCTTCCTGATCCAGTGGCCTGTAGTAAACATCCACAACAGTGTCACCCATATTAGCCCGCCCCTTCATTCTTACCCATAAGCTCTCGACCCGTTCTTCATCCACCTCTAGGCAAAGCTTGATCTATTCCAGTTGCTCTCTTGCATAACGATCAACTCTACCACCTTGCCTTGCTGGCCTGTCTGTCCTTAAAAGTATGTAGGCATCTGTGACAGCATTCCAATCACATGAGATATCTCACCATGTCTATGTAATTGCAATGAGATTGTGGCCTTGCGACCACACACAGATCTTCAATTCTTCCTGTTTATTTTCCATGCTGCATGTGTTGGCGTACAGGCATTTCAGAGAGGTAATTGAGCATGCAGGTTTCCCCGAGGGGTGCAAAAGGATCCACCATAGCCATACTCACCCTTGAGGTGGTTGGCCTTTTGATTCTCATCTTGGGAGGTGGTAAGGAACATTTATCTCCGCTCTGGTTGGCCTGGATTATTCTCCAGTTGGATATGATGGTATGAGCGTTGCCATTTTTTACTTCCACCCACTGAGTCCTTCAGTTTAAAGCCCACCTCACCAAGCTGGCCATCCTGCTGCCGAAGATTCCCCTGCCTCTTCTAGGCAGGTGGATTCCATCCCTCCCTGCCATTGTGAGGGTTTTGGGTTTTATGACAACATGACATTCTTCGATGACTATAGCGCGCCCTGCCACTCTTACTGCCACACCACACACTGACGCACCATGCCCCGTTAGCCCACCCTGGTCACCACACTCCGTAGGGTCATTTAAGGCTCTCATGGTAGCTCCTGGCAACGCCCAGCTCATGTGAGCTGCTGGCTCCTGATGGGGCTCTCTGCTCTTCCCCAGGTCTCCCTGGCTCCAGGAACCCCCATCCACATCAATCTAGCGCTCAGCCACAGCACTTACTGATGTCACCACTGTGTTCCTCGCTGACCGAGTGCTGCTTTCGGTTTCACCATATTTCAGGTAGAAGATATATAAAGTATATATCTCACAGTCAAGAGAGAGATAAAGTTTGTATATATAGTCAAGAGAACCTAGAGATTTGGGATTGACAATTAAAAAAAGTAACGAAGCTGATTTTCATAAAGTGCTGAGTAAGTTTTCTCTGTAAATCATACTTGTTTGGGTCAGTTCAAGATTGGTACCCAAATCTTAAAGCAGTGTCACTACTGAAATTTCTGTCCATAACATACAAAAATAGCAGTGATGTTCAACCCCATTTCAGGAGGACACAACCACCCTGAGATAAGTCTATTTGTGACTCTCACTAGTACTGAGTTTTAGTGAGTGGATTAGTCACCAAATAAACTTCCATCTGTCTGTAGCCTCCAACTTTGTAGCTTAATGCTGTTCCTTTGTGATAGTCACAGGAAAATTCTACATCAGATGTACTTTGTAAGCGACTGCCTTTGGGTGCAGTGAAATGAGTCATACTAATCACGACTGCTGCAGTCTAACACCAGGCCCCATTGTCTGTTCCTAATGCACCCAGCAGACCTAAACCCTTGTATTTGAGTTCTCTTAAAAGCACTTACTCTTGGCATCACCAAATCAGAAAAGGATTAAAAAGTGTACAACATGTAATTCTTACACGTAGAGGAGGTAACACATACTTCAGAATTGTCAGGACTATCAAACTAGGGAGAAATTAATTCTGGGGAAGAGGAATCTTAAAAGCATGAAGCAACTTATACATGGAGATTGATTTGTAGAGCTTGCAGACCTGCTTTACTTCAGCTCCGCTGAACTATCTCCAGGTATGACATTTTACTGTTCTTGACAGAGAAATGAGTGCTGATGGAAATGTAAATATCTTGTAAGAAATAGAAGTTGTAACAATTAGTTTGACAGAGTAGGCTTTAGAGGTGGAAGTGTCTTCTGGTTTTAGACAGGAAGCCGTGCTGCAGAGGGGGAGTGCTCCAGGATTACTGTTTTCCTGGTGCCTTTCTCATTTCACTAAAACATGTGAATGGAAATGAGTCAGTAAGTCTTAGTGTCAGCATCTTAAAGTTTAGTTACGAGCAGGTACCTCATAATGAGAAATGTCTGTTTAGATTTCAAAAGTTGTTTTGATGCTGTTTAACCTCTTTCACGCTGCACACTGTATGTCATTCAGCTTTTTATTGTTCTGATTTCAGTCATGTGGAAGTGTTAAAGTTAAAAACAGAGTATGGCCGCAAAGATTCATTACTTTTCCATCCCCTACTAAGAATTATGCTTAGCGTAGTCTCTTTTTGAGTGTATATGTACAACTAAATTCTGACATGAATCAAATTCTTAAGAGTAACTGATTTCTTCTTGTGGGCTGCTAATGAAAAATGATTTGTCATTGGAAATGACAGTTGGAGAAACTGGGTCATTTGTTAAGCTAGGTCTAGTAACCAGACCCAGGCTTATTTTTCAGATGGTGTAGAAGATTATTGTGTATCAAAAGAAAAATCATGAAAAAGAGGCAGTGATGGCAGGGGTGACTGTTACAGAAGTTATCATCTTCTGACTTAGAAGGTTGATTTTATTTTTATCATATTGTGCAGTCTCCTCTATCTGGTCTGTAACATCAGTGGAGAAGTTTCTCTCTTCTTCCTCATTGATCATCCCAGATACATGGTTGAACACCTTATTCGTGTAAATCCTTCTGAAGTGTTCCACATTGGCCTCACCCCATTGTTAGAAAGCTGGCGTGGTGCCTTTGAGTTGGGATCTAAAACTTATCAAGAATGTGCTCCCCTCGGATTCTTTAATGTACATTGTGAGGGGCCCTTTTTATAGTATCTAATGAGCTGTCCCACAAATGCACTGAACATTATCATCAATCACTTCAAGGTGCTCCTTATTCACTTTTCCTGTTCCTCCAAGAGATAGTTAAGTGAGAAAAATCAAGTCCAGCAAGAAAAGTGCTCCCTATGTAAGCAGTCTTTTTCAAAGCCGTGAAAAGGGTGCATATGATTTCTCTAAACCACCAGTGTGCAGGTCTTGCTTATAGAAGTGTAGTGCTTCATGGTCACCTTCCCCTTATTGAGGAATTATTATCTTAGAAATTATAAGACAGGCGGTCTAGCACTGAGAGCACAGAATTTCATTTCGTGTCACCCCAGATGTTGTATCTATGTTATAACCAGGCAAGATGATACAGAAATTTCATAGATGTCACAGGCTGTAGTAGGTCATAGCCAACAAATATTATTTTTACTCTTGCAGTTCTGTAAATGCTTGACATGTTAGATACGTTTGCTTTGCAAAGTGGGTAATGAATGACCATCTGACGAAGAGGCACAGGTGAACAAAATTGACCAATATAGTTAGGGAACTAAAATGAGAAGTGTCCTTTCTGTACAAGAATTGCTGGTTTAACTGATGGCCTGCATAACAGTGATACATCCTAGTCACTGAATGAAGAAATGTTTGTCCTACAGCAAATCCCCAGAGCCCCATAATTCATACCATTTTATGCTGTACCAAATAATTTCAAATTTGGGAATCAAAGAATACAGTCTTACTGTTCCTGCATGTTCTCTGGCTTGCCACTAATGGTCATTTTCTTGAAGAAAAAGGGTTGCAAGTCTTAGATTTAAAGGAGGATATGGCTAGATTCTTGTAATTGCAAAATATTTGTGCCCATATACAGCCACATAAATTACTTTTAAAATCTAATCTATTCCCTTTTTCTGATCACTGCAAACTACTATTGATAAAAGTTCAGATCTATATATTGCTTCATGTCAAGTAAAGATCTATTTTTTGAAATAATCGATCTTAAAAGACTGATGGAGTTCACTAGATTTCAGATGATTATGGTAAAGATTTCATTTAGGCTGGTAGGTGGTCAGTTCATTGAGGTTTTTTTAAGCAATTAAAATAGTTACCATTTTTCTTTGATCTTTTAGGCCAGCACCATCCATCCAGTTTTGTCTTCAGTGAATAGAATTTTGCCATGCTGGCCTGCTATTGAACCACCAGTAACAGGTATATTCAGAAGTAGCTGAATGACTGCTAATTTATTTTATATTTTAATTTGATCTTGTTAAGGTTTGGCATTTTATTTCAGATATTGCCATTCTGCATGTTGTCAAGAATGGTGAAATTGTCTGTGCTAGAAAATGATTTGGAAAACTTCCGGGCATTGCATAAAGGGGCTGTGTCTTATGAATGTTAGAGTCAGGCTTTGTGACATAAGGATATCCTCAGTAGATCTTTAAGTGCTAGTTTTGTCTAATAAATTCTTACACTTCATGTAGCTGCTTGTTAGATTTATTTTTCTCTCCTTGCATAGGAGAAATCAAGCTGATGAAAGAGGAGTGCGGCTTCCTATGGCCAGTGCAGAGATAGGACCAATGTTACCTGATAGATGAGGAGATGCTTTGATACCTAATAGGTTGGTCCTCGCACTTGATTTTTAATGACTATATCTGTTGCAGTTGAATGAAGTCAAAGCATCTTATGAGCAGCTTTCATGTAGAAACAATCACACAGAAAGGAGTTAGATAGTGGCAGCTGTGACACTGTGGCACTGCTAGCTGACCTACACTCCATTGGCAAGGCGCCTCGCAGGGTCAGTTGTAGGTATTTTTTCCCTACTACAAGTGAGTTGTTGGTCAGTCGTCGTGTTGTATGAGGAGTTTCTATTTCACCTCTTTTATCATTTCAACCCTTTTGAAGTTGCTAATGCAAATATTTTGGATGGGTGATACTATATTGTCATTCACGCGTGGATTAAGTTTGTTACATTTAAATTGGTGAAAGTACAAAATTTCTTCTAATTGTAAAAATAGTCTACAGATTGTCCTGTTTCAGACTGCTGCAAGGGCATATTTTATTTTGTCTTAAAAGTGGTAGCAGTTGAATTGGAGGCAGTGAGATCAAATGTGAGAAGAATATACCAGCATTATAAATGCCATTTCTTTTTTTCAAGTGTTAGATACATAAATGGATTAGCTAACAAAGATGATGGAAGTGTGGTTTTGGATGCCAGCCTACATATTGTGATATGCAGCTTGGCCAACAAAAAAAAAAGACGCTTTGGCTAATGTTGATGCTAATTAATTCAATGGACCTTGGATTAGGCCCACTTTCCTCAGGGAGGTATTTGTCCTCATTCTTCAGTTTGTATTCAAACTACTGTATCTTTCTGTCACTATGAACAAAGTTACCTTTAAAAAGTCATCTATGAATATCATCATGGAGACTGACTTTTATCTTAACCCTGTAGGTCAACAGTATGAAAAATAAGAGCATTCGGATTCAGGTCTCTTTGACCTTTTCAGACTACATGAATCTGCTTAGTTTTTTTATAGCTGAAAATCATTTTACAGAAGGAAAAAACAATTATTGCAGAATAGATCTAAGTAATAGAATGTGATTGTTGAAAATGGGAATATCACCCTTGAATTACCATTGTCAAAAGAAGATTATTTAACCACATTGCATTATCGACATGTGTGTTTTTTCACAATATTATTAACACCATTGTGATTTGATAACAAAATATTACAGGGAAACTAACCTGCTAGGAGGTATCCTTGGGGGTTAGTATTTAACCAACTGCTGCCTGGTTCTTACTGCCTGGACGCTACTGCAATAAATGGTGAGCTCTGTCTGTCTTTTTTCCGCCTTCAGTGTTGCACTTCGAATGGTGCTGTAGCTCAAAGCCATTGCCTGTTCATTTGTATTCCACCAGATTATCAAGTGGGTCGGTGCACCCTTGTTAGTCAGAAAGATTATGTCCATTTGGATTCCATCATTTTACAGAAAACTCATGAAAATGCAGATTGAGAAGTTTAGCAGCTGAAATAAATAAATAGAAGTAAGGATATGTAGCTTATCCATCGCTCACCTCAGACTAGCCTTGCAGCTTCTTCAGGGAACGCTGTCCCAGCATGAAGGAACTCTCAATCAGTTTTAGTTACATCTTGTCACAGGCACAATAAATCCTTGGGCAATCCAGTTCCGCTTAGTGTTTCATAGTCAGAAAAAAAGCTCTAGTGTACCAAAGGGATCTATGTGCACTGTTAGCAGTTGATACTGTGTCTCTAAATGCTAAAGCACTTACTGCACAACAGTGAAATTATCTAGCCAGGTACATTTGACAGTATAATTGAATGTTTTCTTAAGGCTCTTGTGAAAGATTTTGTTCTGTTAGCTAATTTACTGTGCACATTCATACCATGATTATCACAGAAGTAGCTAGTACACATCTCCCACATTGCATTAGGTTTCAGTAAAGACTGTGGAAGGCTCATTTCTTTTTTGAAGAGAGCCCCAAAAGGTAAATGTCTAAACCAATTTTAATAGGTAACTTTGTGTCTCCCAAGTGTTGTGTCCATTCCTTTTGCTCTCCCTTGATTTCTCTACAGCTCATTCAATGTAAAATACAGAGGATTCATGAAAACATATTCATTAAGAACTTAGAAGTAAGAAGCTATGAAAAATATTATTTAGTAAATAGGAGTAAGCAAAGACTGTAGAAGTTGGTAATTCTGTCTGTTGTTGTTCCTTAACTTCAGCATATGGAAGAAAGAGCAGAGTAGGGCATGCTGTACTACAGCATCTGCTTCTCACTGTAAATTTGCTCACGCAGCTCTGGGTGATGCACCAGAGCATCTCCAGGAAAAGCTACCGAGCTTGTCATCTGCACTAATCCTAGTGCTGTGTTCTGTTGTTCCACACTGCTCTGGTCTCTCCTGTGGGCAGTTAGCTCGTAACGTGCACTGCTTATAATCAGAGAAGGCAAATAAAGGAAAGAGAAGTAACAGAACTGAGGTAAAATGTAGGCATTTCTGGATTGCCTTCTCATTTCTCTCTTGTTGTCGTGTGACCTGAGGCCACTCTGGGGTGTGCCGGCCCTGCAGCATGTAACTGCCCCAGCTGTGGCTCAGCAGTGACTGTGCTGCAGCACAGAGGTGCCAAAACTATCACAGTCTCTTCAGGAGCCAGGAGCCATGTAGGTGTAAAAGCTATTTAAAATCTGTATGTGGGTGGATTTGTCCTTTGACTAATCCAGTCATTTAGATTTGGTCTCTGGAGTTATTCTAGAAATTGAAACTTAATTCATTAATGCATAGTGGTGATAATACCGTGACTAAATTAATTTGTGAATGTATGTTATGTAAATAAATAAATCAATAAATAGTGTAATAATCCTTACCAAAGGAAAAAACATAATAAACCCAATGTCTTACAATGTGTGGGGACTCTTGGCTTAGCCACTCTTCTTCATAATGATTTTTTCAAGTGTGGAGGGGAAGATGGTCCAACTGTCTGGATTAATAATAAATTTCCTTGGTACATTTATGGATGGGAAAGATAAATACTAGGAGCAGGCTGAGAAAAATTTCATACGCTCATTAATACCTCTAAAGATCTGTTCTGAGGTGGGATGCTAAATACTTGTTTTATACCTAAGAATACAATCATATTTATTTATGTATTTTTGTAAAATTCTGAATATACAATTCCATGTTTACTTTGAATGTTTGATATCGGGGTAGGGAATGTTATTGCATTACTTTGATTACTTTGAGAAAGGCAAAGATTTTTAGCTAATGAAAGATGTTAATTTCCTTTGAAGGACCTTTACCAGAACTTGCAATAAAAATAGTATTACAGTTATAATCCTTGTAAACAAGATTTGTCTTAAAACAAAGGAACAAGAAACTTTGGGCTCCCTCTCTTTATGAGCCCTTTTATGTCTTTAAAAAGAAAAAAACTATATAGCCATATAATTTGACTTAAAGGAATGAAACGATCAGTCTTTCAGCTGCGGGCTGCTTAGCCAAATTCAGTCCTGACGAAGAGAGTCATAAAGTGATTACAAGGTGCAGGGGTTTGTGTTGGGCGCATGGGGTGGCTCTGCGTCCTCACTGGCTTCCATTGTGGAGGGCCCCTGCTGCCATACCCTCCTCTTCACTCTTGCCAGTTACAGAGAGATTTCAGAGAGAATCCAAAAAGGATTCGTTTTGGTAGCTTGAATCATCGTTGCAGTTTTAGAGAAGAGCCTGTCACAGAGGGGAATTGCAAAGATACTTTCACTCATATTACATATGTTTTTACTGAACTTACAAAGCTGCCAAACCAACTACTGTGCTGAGCTCTGAAACTGTGTGTGTATGTGTGAGCATGTGCGCATACATGTGCACACATAGCTTTTTACCTTACAGATGCTGTTTTCCTCATGCTAGAAGGACTTGGTACAGCTGTTGCGTTGTCATTTTTTTTTCACATTGCTCTATACTTTGATTGCATCTTTTTCAAGTGTCTCCTCCTAAGCATGGGAAAAAAGGCATTTCTAAATATATTCATTGAGGAATTATTTTTGAGCTAAATAGCTATTTATATCCATTCCCTAAAGATGCTATTGTATGTAAGGCAAAATACCCAAAATGATGAAGACAGATATTGATTATCACCCCCAAAAAGAACTGGAAGAAAACATCAGAAGCTGTCCATCTGAAATCATACCATATCAACTCCTGCAGGGTATTTTCAGTTTCATCGCTGCTGCTGTTCTTTCCTTCCCTTTTCTCTCTTTTTTTTTTTTTTTTTTTTTTAAATTTGTGTCTTGGACAGGATAGAGTAATGATGTTTGGGAATTAATCTCTGATATATTTTGCAAGCTGTTGTCTCAAAATGGAGGTGGGGCTGGAACAATGGGGTTTGAGATCTCAATCACTCATTTTGCTCATGTATTATCACGTCTTTTAAAAACTTCCTTTGGTTTAACATCGTTTGCTATACTGTCATAGGATAGAAAAGTGAGCAAGTTAATCTAGTGATAGCAAGGTGGAAGAAAAATACAGTAACGAAGTTTAAATAAACAATTGGTCCCCTTTTAATTAATATGGGCCCCTTTTAATTAAAATGGTTCAGTAGGAACAAATACTTTACCCAGAGCACAGTTTTCTTAGTCCTTCCACACTCTCACATTATCACATTTAGAAAAAGCCAGGGGAATTCTCTCCATCTCAGCGTCATAGAAGAACCACTACCACAAAGGATGCAGGGCTGGCCACAGGTTTCTTGCTGTGGTAGGTACGGCAATCCACCTTCCACTGGCTTTTTGTCTTCTCTTCACTCCTCCCTTCCCCACTCAGTTCCTTGTGGTCCTTTGGAGGCTAGGTATGGCACTTGTTAGCCAAGTGTCCACACTTTGGATCAGTGCACAAGGATGGACAAACATAATATGAGTGGGTTAAACACCGTTAGTACAGGTTAAGGTTATTTTGGTGTGAGGAGTAGTAAAAGGCAATTATACATATGTTTTCATCTGAAACAAAGGCAATACAATGCTCCCGTGGAACATGAATGGCAGGGATTTCTATGGGGATATGTACATGTGGATGTACACATGGATATGGGATATATGTACATGCGGATGCGTGTCCAGTAGCTGAAGTGGTAAAACAATAGATAAAGAAAGAAGCTGTCAGAGCCTGAGCATCTGAGAGAAGCTCCTATGAGACCCAGAGCTTTTGTGTCTGGATTTTGCCAGGTAACTCCTTGTTAGCTTCTCAGACGGGAAAAAAAAAAAAAAAGCATTTCTCCTATTGTTCTCTTGCTGACTGGATTACTCAAAAAATCTGAGTTCTGTCTAGTTGCTACTCAAATCATGTGGCTGTAACATGGCACCAGCACTTTTAGTTACAAGGTTTCCAAAAGAAAGCCAAATAAAGCAGCAGTAAGGGGAAAAGGGGCTTGCTTGTACATTATACTTCATCGGCTTTATAACCCTGTCAGATCTAGAAACCAGGTCTTTTACCCTATTTGTCCCAATGGAGAGATAGCATCAGCAATTGTTATCAACAAATGGCTGGGAAAATCATTGCCGTTGTGATTGCATAGATGTGCCAGAACTGCTCATCTCCAGCATTGTTTTAGAAAGATCCAGTCCTCTGCAAGAGTGCTGTGGGCCTCTGGGCATGTTAAGTCCTGTCCTCTTGGATATCAGCACAGAATGCAGCTGAGGAGGGCCACAGTGCTCATGACAACACTTGCCAAAGCACTCCGCTCCCGTTGCAGTTTCACACAAAATAACCTGTTGTATCCCAGCAACTTGGACTGTGGAGCAGTAATTGCATTATATTGATGCAATGGTACTTATGGTTCCTTTTTTATTTCTTTGTAATAATTGTTATGATTTTGTATTTTGTTATACCTGGCACAGACTGCAGAGTTGGTAATTCCACTTCCCTAGTTATAGCCTCACCAATTGAATGTGTTTTGATTGCTGTCTTTAGAACAAAGGGATTAATTTCTTAGTGTGTTTGTTTTATTTCCACTTCATCTTGTTAGAGTTGCTGAACAGAGAAAGTGTAGAACAAATCAACAAACAAGGTTGAACTTTAAAATTTACAGTAGTGTGGTTATAAAAAATTGAATATGAGGAAAAATTCTGAGGCCTGCTACAAGTGTAAACAGGCTCTTGCTGTTTCACAGAAAACCATGGAGCAACTGTTTGCATTTTTGTAACAAAAATCCAAAATTGGCTGAGGCTCTTGTGAGAGCCTAGATTTCTCCTTCCTGGTTAGTTTCCTGCTGCTCCCATTTGCAGCTCGTGCCAATAGCAAGGCTGTGAATGTATTCCCAATAGATGCATACGTGCGCATATACACGTACATACCATCACATGCTCGGGTACATAGATCAACACAGAACATGGCCTTTGTTGGCATCCACAGCGCTTACATGAACATAAACAACACAGCCCGCTCCTGCTCCTCCTCTCCAAATCATTAGAAAGTTGAGTATTTAGTGTGTGTGTGTGTATACACATACAAATATATATTTATAAACGCTCTCTGTCACGATTCACAGTCACTCTCATATTTGCAGAGACCTCAAACCCTAGGCTATAAAACCATGCAGAACTGATGCGCTGATTCTTGGCCTGTCCATCTCCAGTTTGGTTTTTTTTAGTCTCCTCCTGCGTGCCAGCTGCTGCAGCTTGATTGAAGTTCTCACTTCCTCAGGTGTCTTAAGCCCTACACTGGACCGTAAATCCACAAGGATTCCAAGCCCAAAACCTAAGCCCTATTTAGCCCTTCTCTGTCTCCAGCCTCACGTCTTTCCAGGACTTACTGGCTAGCTGAGCCTGAAGTTTGTGAGCAAATTACACACACACAAACATACCAGAGCAGAGTCACATGGACAATAGATGAATGGAGTTTCATAAGGCTGCAGATATTGGGCACAAGGCTTGGCCAGACAAGTGTACTGAACCACAGCTTCTTTGTATACAGTCAGTCGTCTTTTAATTAACTCTCCTTTCCATCTTCCCATGCTTGCTTCTCCCCAGTCCACTGTGGTCTTAAGCATTCCTTTCCATGTTCCCGTAAGCTGCTTAAAACATCCCATAAATTTTTCACAGCCCCACAACCCCCCAGCAATAAATTCAGTCATTCCTATGAGACTCAGTGATCTTGTTTCCACTCCTCCTTATCAGTTCTTCCAAACTTTGAATGGTTCCTTGAATGGCACATCATTCAAGGACCTGAGAATTATATCTTTGGTGTTGTCTTCATTATCTCCTGTTTCTTAGGGTTTTTGTATGTAGGTGTGATTTATGGCTTTTTCTGTCTATTGTCTTTGTTTTTATGCTGAATAGTCTTTAACTGGATACCCTGTCGAGCCAGATGTCCTTACATGCCAAGTATTTTTTTTGTTGTTGAGACAGCAATTTAGTATCAATTCTGATTTCCTCTGTTCTTTCATAGCCAAAACAAAGCCAATGGGAAATCATAAATCTGGATGTATGGTGAACCCTCGCATACACAGAAATGTGTATGCACGCCTCTGATATAAATTGGCCTTGCATAGCGATAGAGACTCAATATGAGTTGGAGTACGGAACCTTTTTTTTTCCCCTGCATGACACTGTGAGCTTTATGTGTACATCTAGTAGGCATTGAGTAAAGCAGGCACAATAACATAAAATGCTCAAATTTTATACTGGGTATGTACATATGATTGGACTAAGGTCAAGAATAGAATCAGGCATGTGTGTAACTGAGTCATTGGGCTGTGAATTACAGGGTACACCTAGGCTGTGGATTGTCTGTGGGATGGAGTACTCTTTTCTTTGGCTTGCACAGCACAGAATATGGTGCCATTAAAAACAGCCACTAACAACTACACCAGTAGCCTTATGTTTTTCTACAATCCTGGTGGCTGCCTTGTGTTTGTAGGCAGCCACAAGTACCAAAATGTAAGAGCACTGAGTGAGTAAGCTGAAGAGGAAAGGAAATGAGTTTGAATGTTGTGTGAGTGGCCAGATGGAAGGAACAGTGCAAGTAGCCGAAGTGCGATAGGAAGCTTTTCAGTTCAAGGTCATAAATATGAATCTTTCTCAAGCTGGCAGCAACCAAAAGCCCTAACCATCTGAAAGCACCATCACTCAGTAATGACAGAGATTGGAAGCAGGAATGTAGAAAGACATGAAAAGCTTTTGAAAGTGCCCTTGCGGGCTAATACTGTTACTCCAGTGAATAAGTCTCTTGAAGGCTGTGAGTCTGTGGCCATTTATCTGGTAGGCTTGCTATTCATCTCCTTTGAGTGTAGTGTAAATGCACTGTATTAGGGTCATGATGAGAGCAAACCTAAAACGTTTAAATATTAGAAATGAGTTAGCCAGCTGTCCAGCAGGGAAGTACAGACTATTGTAAGCACAAACACAAAGAAGGCAGGGAAACAAAAGATAACATTTGGAAAGAGGTGGCTGCACTGGGACTTGTGATCTTGCAAACAAGTCTGTTAAGGAGGAGGGACTGTTTGATGGTATACAAGACAGTTTTTCTCTTACAAAATAAGGGAAAAATATTGAGTATTCTTTTAAAAAAACTTCTCCTTGCTTCCAAAATATTTTAAAGACATAAAAAGCAAGAATGCACAGAAACAAAATCACGTCTAAATTGCTCAAAAGTTTAAGATGTTGATAAATAGGAAACTGTGATAGAACAAACTGAGGAAAAGTCATGCTGCTCCTGTTTCTCAAGGCTTGAGAAGGAAACACTGAGTGAACAGCAGTAGAGAAGAAAGGGCTGGAATATAACACTTGAAGTATATTTTAGTATTGAGGTAGATAAAATGATCCAGATTATCTTCCCTCACTGTCTCTAAAGAAAAATTGAGATAAGGAGGACGAGTTTGCAAAAAGTACTGACAAAACCCGGACATTTTTTCGTATTTTACCATTGAAGCAACACCTCTCATCTCTGCCTGGGACAAGGGTTTAAAATCTGAGTCCAAATCCAGATACCAGTTTGACATTTAGAGTTTGTTTCTTCAGCAGAAACGGGAACCTCAAATCAACATACAGCATTTGGAAGTATGAAATCCATATGTAAAATAGGAGATAGGCTTTTCTTCCTGCCTTCTTTTTACCAGAGAGGGAGAGAGAGTAGTTGAAAGGCTTTTATTATTTTTAAGAAACAGTCTTTTAATTAAAACCTGGGGGGAAAATCACATTATGAGACTTGCATGAAAGAGGGATATGGTGCTCCAAAATATATTGTGTGGAGGTTTTACTGTCCTGTTCCTTTTTGCTAGGTTAAGGAGAAGAACCTTAGTTTACTTCTGGAATGGTAGAATAGTTCACATTGGAAAGAGTCTCTGGTGGTTATCTGGTCCATCTTGCTCCTCAGAGTAGGACTGAGTTAGCTAAGGTTTTCACTGTCTTGTCCAGTCTAGTTCTGAAATATCTCTAAGGATGGAGATACCACAGTCTCTTTAGGCAAATTATTCCAATGTTTGAACGATGATGTCAAAGAGGAGTTAGTTGTAGTTTTAATTGCAAATCAGGAGTAATCTGGAGAAGGAGCTTAACAATATTTCAGAGCAGAGCCCTGCTCAATTTGCATAAGATCGGGATTTTCAACAAAATATATTAAATCTTCCTCATTGTTCTTGGTTTGAAGACACTAGTTTAACTGTGTCAGTGTAAAATTCTGCTTTACAGAGGATACAAGTTACTCTTGTTTCTGAGCTGGAGTTAGAGGTAGTGGCGCATATCATCTCTAATTTGAGGGTTTGTATTGCTGCGCCATAGAGTACATCTGGTTTTTACTTTTCACTTACAAAGTTTTCTCCTGGAATGTGAACTTTACTTGGAAAGAAGTATCTTTCTTTAGAAACAGTGAGACTTTTCTAAATTTTTTTCCCCGAAAGTATTTCAATAGCCTTAATTAAAATTTTTGCTGAAAAAAATCCAAAATCTTGTTCAAAGAGTACTGGAATTTTTCACTTATGATTACGAAAAATAATTTATAACTGAACATTTCACAGAATCACAGAATGGCAGGGGTTGGAAGGGACCTCTGGAGATCATCTAGTCCAACCCCCCTGCCAGAGGAGGGGCACCTACAGCAGGTTGCACAGGAACGCGTCCAGGTGGGTTTGGAATGTCTCCAGAGTTGGAGACTCCTCCACCTCGCTGGGCAGCCTGTGCCAGGGCTCTGCCACCCTCAAAGTAAAGAAGTTCCTTCTCATGTTTAGGTGGAACTTCCTATGCTCAAGTTTGTGCCCATTACCTCTTGTCCCGTCCCTGGGCACCACTGAAAAGAGCCTGGCCCCATCCTCCTGACACCCATTCCTTAAGTATTTTATAAGTGTTGATAAGATCCCCCCTCAGCCGTCTTTTTCTCCAGACTGAAGAGACCCAAATCCCTCAGCCTTCCTTCATAAGAGAGGCATTCCAATCCCCCCAGCATCTTGGTAGCCCTTTGCTGCACCCTCTCCAGCAGTTCCCTGTCCTTCTGGAACCGGGGAGCCCAGAACTGGACACAGTACTCCAGGTGCGGCCTCACCAGGGCAGAGTAGAGGGGGAGGATGGGCTCCCTCGACCTGCTGGCCACACTCTTCTTGATGCACCCCAGGATGCCATCGGCCTTCTTGGCCACAAGGGCACATGGCTGGATCATGGACATCCTGTTGTCCACCAGGACTCCCAGGTCTCTTTCCACAGAGCTGCTCTCCAGCAGGTCAGCCCCCAACCTGTCCTGCTGCATGGGGTTATTCCTCCCCAGGTGCAGCACCCGACACTTGCCCTTGTTGAATTTCATAAGGTTCCTCTCCGCCCAACTCTCCAGCCTGTCCAGGCCTCTCTGTATGGCGGCACAGCCTTCTGGTGTGTCAGCCACCCCTCCCAGCTTTGTGTCGTCAGCAAACTTGCTGAGAGTGCACGCTCTCTCTTCATCCAGGTCATTGATGAATATATTGAACAGAACATTGAATGTATTTTAAGAGATTTTTTTTAAATAATTTAAAAGAGCTTTATATACAAAATTAACAGGTTTACATTTAATTATCAACAAGTAATCTTTCCTGAAATATAGAATTCTTCCTCAATTTCAAGAAAGCGTAATAAAATATTTTGGTGATGTGATAGGACTTTTTTTTTTTTAATGATTAAAATGCTTATATAAATCTTACTTCTTATTTTTTCAATTACATAGTGAAAGCTATTTCTGTTTGGAAAACTAAGAAATATTTTTACGTAACATCACAGACATCTGAGTGAATGAGGCAAATGCCTACCAGTTTTCAGTGTACTGCAAATGCTTGTGGCAAGTCAAGTTTTTCAAGGCCTTTGCTTGTGGGAGATGTCAAGGGAGTGTCAGATACCAGCATTCAAGCTAAGTAAAGTAAATATGTGTTCAAGCTGTTTAAGTAAATCCATTTAAGTATCAGAAACAGCGCTGTAAAGTTATATCAGCTTCTCATTTCAATAGTCTAGGCAGATTGAGGCATTAACACTGCGATTTGCGTTTCAGTTAACTGGACACAGCACACTGTTGCACCCCATAGATTTAGTTGTGGTTGCAGAAAGAAAGATTGAAAGTGTGAGCACTGGAGGCCTTAATCTCACAGAGTAAATAAGAAGATCCCTGAAAATACTATATTTTAAATGTTCCACCTTTTAAGCCACGGCTGCATTGTATATGACTTTCCATTATTGTAGACCCTCACAGGATAGCACATGTCTGTCATGGACTTTCTCTCGAGGAAGACATTTTCTGGGGTATTTACGAATGTGAACAGAGCCTGATTCCTGTAGGCTTGCAGTGTAGAGGAAAGAGAAACACAGACTTTATTCAGAACCAAAGCCAAAATCACTCTCTTGAGAACTCTCTGACTTGGTTGAATATATAAAAAGGGGCAGGAGACACATGGGTTAAAGTTAACATTTATGGATATGGTCTTGTTCCATTTTACAGTCATATATTAAACCATCTAAACTGAGAAGAGGAAACCCATTCGTCAGCTACTAGAATGATAATAATGCATGACTTTTGCCAAGAAAAAACGGATAGAGATCTGTAAAAATGTAGCTCAACTTAAAAGAAAATGCTGAAAAGAAATGCTGCATGCTGAAGAGGAGCGGTGCCATTGGTTTTCTTCCCTACGATTTAAAATCTTCCTGACTTGCGTTCTGATGTTGCAATCCTTTGAATTTTTGAGAATGTATTTGAACAGGAGGCTTCATGGTCAACAAATAAACCATCTTAATTAGTACCGTTTTTCATTTAATAAAGCTGCAACTTTTCACAACCGATTTTTTTTCAGTGGGCCAGGTATCCACTTTTGATAAAACATTAGGTGAAACAGCACTCTTGGGTTCTAAGCTTCAAAACCTCACAACAAAAAGTACCACTTGGGTGGTATGTCTGGGGTGTAGCCAAGCTAAAGATGGTCTGACATTCTCTGCCATGATCCTTCTGCATGTTTTACATGCGTACAGTGATCACAAGCCTCTCGGCTCACCTGTGTTGGGCCTCTCATCACAGAGTCACTCCAATTGCTGTGGCAGATTAAGTGGTCATTGGGTCAGAAAGGGAACCCCTCCGTAGCACAGTCCTACCAGTTATGAGTGCAGAGAATGGTAAGGAAAATAAGTGCTGAGAATGGTCCTCGAAAGCCCACATCCCAGCAGGTAGCCCCGTTCCTTCTTGTTTTCTGTCTGCTTCAGAGACAAAAAAACCACCTTAAACAGAACTTTAAAAAAAATAATCTCTCATTTATGGCCAGTGTTGAACAGGAATATTCTTGAAATCTTGTAAAAGATGGGAGAACTTCTCACATATGAAGCTGTAATCATAAAGGATTGGTAAATCTTAGCTGTAATCGAACAGTGTATAGCTTGGTTAAAACACATTTAAATAAGAAGTCTATATCACCACTGACTGCAAAAAGTATGAGAGATTCTCCTCCCACTTGTATGTTTTAGTATCTTTCAGAAACTTCAAAACAATCTTGAGAATTTTGTTACGTGGATTCCTTACAGTATTCCTTAGGATATATCTTCTTTAGAGTTGCACACAACCTGTATTTGCTATTCTGTTTTCCGGACAGCAGCTTTGCTAAGCTTTGAAAAGAGGATGTTAGCATTTTTAAAGCCTTTTTTCCCCTTTTTATTATATGAATCAGTGTTCTTGAAGGAGTCAAAGTTCAATCCTCCTGCTGCATTACAATGCCTTTCAGTCTAATATTAGAGAGCGAGTCCCATTTTACTTTGTAATACGAAGCTTCACTTCGGCATTAATTTCATTCGGAAAGCAGCTGCACTTATAATAGATTCCTTTTAAGCAAAATGGAAAATATACATTTATCAAATGACTTTCTTCCAGTAATGCTGCAGCAGTCTTTATTGCATCAAAGTTGTCAGCAATCAGCCCATCTTTCTGAATAAAGATGTGCCAAATCATAGAAGCAGGCTTTATATTGAATAAGCAGTAAGTGAATTCTGTGGTAGTTGGACAGACAGACACTATCTCACCTTTCATAATATGATGTATTTATTTATGCCCACATCACATAGCTTTAGCAAATGACTATTGGGGAATATTTCCTACATGAACATAGCAAGTGACATTATCAATATCAAAATCGTGCTTTTCAAAGTGTTTTGCCTCCGAGACTAATAACACCTTATTACAAATGAAAGATTTTTACAATCAGTCTTATCAGCTTTATCTTTCTCTGCTGAGACTTTCTTTCTTTTTTTCTTCCAATGTGGTTATTTAGTGGCGTACATTTTCAGCAGAACACCACTTTCACAGTCTGGTTCAGCACTGTTTTGTTCTGTTTGTCTTTGTAACTAAAGCAACGTTTAGATTGGTAGGTCCAATTTAAATGTTAATTCAATTACAAATTGGTAAGTTTAATTCTGAATATTCTGTGGATCAGAATATCCATTCTTATGAAGAGAACCTATTGATTCTTTGGTTACACAGAGAGACTAGCTTTAGTCACTTGATCCTCCTCTGCTGAGCCAAGCTTTTGACATGAAATAGAGGATACTTTGGCATTTTTCATAGTTCATTTTATGGATTTCGGAATTTTGGAGGTTAGTGTTCTATAATCTCTCCTGGCCTTATGTTAAACATCTTAAGGGACACTTTTTCTTGCAGGAGTTGTGATGCAGGAGTAGGCAGTGGAGATGGAAAGAAAGGGAAGATATTTTCACTTGTTGCTATGGGATTTTCACAGGTTGTAAAGTTTTGAACCCTGCCAGTTCCACAAGCCCAGAAATCGTACTGATCAGACTTACACATTTATGACAAAATCAATCTGAAAGTGTCAAAATCAATTTGAAAGTGCTTAACTAGGACAGTATATCATATTCCTATTATGTTTTTATTTTTCCAAATATTTAAAATGACAGTATCATTTTGGTTTCTGGCATAAATGATCCCAGGGAAATAGCACATGATAAACAGCAGCAGATTTGAAAGGGAGTTAAAAATCTGCTTTTCCATACTTTTCCTTCCTGCCTGCTTGCCAACCAAAATCAAGTCTGAGTTGGAAAATAATTCAAATATTATAAAAAACACCAACCTATAAATACAAGCATACAGTCAATCAGCAATAAAATAAAATAATCACAATTGCATCATAATCACCAGGTTTCAAATTCCAGTGGTCTGAATATTTTTCTTCTGACTGCTGTGTTCACAATTGGTATATAGGTAGTGGGTAGAGATACCCCCAGTAAGACAGCCACTAAAATCAATGGAATTACACTGCTTAGAAATCTCAACAGCTATATTGGCCTAGGTCTCTTTCATCTCTTTAGAGCTGAGAATCCCGCTATCTTTAGTTTAACGTGTGCTTGCTAAGCCTTGCAACAAAACACTCAGGAATTGCAGCAGCACTTGGTTGCAGCCTGGGAAACCCCACAGTTAAGGCAAAGCTCCAGTACCAGCTGTCTTCTAGGTTGTTGCATACTATAAGATGCGGCAAATATCATACCCTATTTTTTTATTTTACTGTTTAAGTGAGTAGAAAATAAGGCAGGGCAGAATTCGGTTAAGCTGCAGTACTCTTCTGCAGTAGCAGTGTAAGTTCCCAAACTATATGCAAAGCTTCAGCTATAGCTTACTCCTCAATGAGATCCAAGCTTTAGGAATTAAAAAGCGGGGAAAAAATCCTGCCCCCAAAAATCCCCAAACCCTTTGGTCGTAGTTGTGTGAGACTGGCTCATTGATCTAATGGATCTTACCTCCTCAGGGGAGCTTCTCTTTATTAAGAGCATAGCCACTTGCCTGATACACTGGTATGTAGTAATTCCCTGCTGTCCATCAGCAGATTAGGACAGTCTGTAAGCAATGTGCAGAGCTGAAACACTACGACCTTGAGCTGCAGAAGCTGATCTTTTTTCAAAAGCTAAACTGCAGGTTGGATTACAGCTGGCTGGGATACAGCTGCTGGAGTTGGGATTGGCTGGCAGCAAGTCTAATCCACATTGCATTAATAGAATAAGTCAAACTCCTTAAGAGACAGTATGTCTATATAATTTTGGGGTTTTTTTGCATATGAAAACAATCACTTTTTAGATAATGAATTAAATAAAAAATTTAGCCATGGTATATGCATTATAAAAACACTAAGAAAATAAGAATAATATATAATTATAATAAGAATATATATAATATATAAATATATATAATATATAAATATATATACTAAGAATATATATAATAAGAAAATATATGGCGAGCTTGCAATTCTAGCTGTTGTTTATGAAGCTAAAATATATTTTACCTGTTGTACCATGTGAGTATTCATTCAAGTGAGTATGGTATATACGTGAAAGGACCACTCTCTGCACTTGCATATGAATTTCTGGGAAGCGGAAGTATTCACTTGAAGACACAAGGGATATTTTAGCTAAATTGCACTGGAGTTAAAAAGTAAAAAAACCTCTCTGCTTCCTTACTAAAGAACATTTATAAATAAGATGAGGCCAACCATATATTTAAAGTGGATTTAAGTCTTTGTATTTTCTTATGCTTCAAACGTTAACTATTTTTGTAGGACTTCAGCAAGATAATGATCACTCTCTGAAGACGGATCATTTTAAAATTTATAAACATAGAGCCATAACATGTGTGTATACATCAAGCAAGTAATTCAGCTATGAGCTAAGAAACTGATGCTCGACAGTTGTATATTTGCTCATCACAAAAAGATTCTTTTAAGAGTAAATTGTTAGTTGAGCAAAGTAAGGCAGTTCTCTGTAATAGCTTTCTTATACTTAATCCAAATAAGAAATAGATGAGTAAGGGGAAAAATTTCAGAGGACTTGCATATTTATAACTTGTTCTTCACTCACAAAATTAGGTCTACAATTATGATTAGATCATAATGAAGATCTGAGCATTCATTTGCAAAGGCTGTTAGTGGACAGGCACATAATTCTATGAGGAGATATTTTCCTATTCGGCTCCTGAGTGCCTACAGCAAAGCTTATCTGAATAAGAAAAGTATTTTAAAAATAATTTCTTAGTTTCTTGCATAGAACTCTGCCACAAGAGACTGGGTTATTGGTTTGTTTACAGTTTTGCAAAGCTTATTTTCACTACTTCCTTTACAATGGGGGACAGAAATGACCATGATTGAATCTTCTGTATGAAAGCATTAGAAAAGTCAGGACTGGGCTGAAGGTACTAAACAAGGCAACATATTTTATCCCTGTTCTTTGTGTCCACCCCTTCCTCATTCCACGGGAAGAAGAGATAAAGTAAAACAGAATGACCATGAAGGGTTTTTCTTCGGTGTTTCCACACACAAGATTACAGAGTTGAGACAGTACAACTTTATGAATAGGATTTAAAATCCTTGCTCTGCCAGTGATGAGTTGTGTAACATGCAGCTAGTTCCCTAAGCCATCCTTTGGACCTTAACTAGTTTGAGGGGCTTTTTGACCAATTTATAACTCTCTGCTATTTTTCTTCTTTTTTAACATGCTGAGCGTCAACAGTTCCCATTGACTTAAGCTCAGACTTCAATCTGTTAGCAGTCCTGAAATTTACCCCAAACGAAAATAAAATTCAATTTGTCTCCAAATTTACTGTAAACATTGAAAATATTTGTCATCTCATTTGCCTTTGTCATCTCATCATTTGCCTTTTTTCGATTTGTACAATAGGATACATCTGTTTTGTAGAGAACACTGGAGGCAAAGATGAAAATGAGGTTTGAATGATGGTTGTCTGTAGGATGATGCCAACATTTTTGAAGTGCAAAAGATAAAAGATTAAGTTTTTAAAATATTAAAAAAATAAATTGCTCTTTATTTGCAATATAGTTAGAGAGATGTAACTGTTTTGCACAATAAGGTTAAGTAACAGGAAATGAGAAAGTCTTTCTAAGAATTATGTAATTGTGCATGGACTGGCAGGTGAAAATTATGTTTATTTCTGGTGTGTAAATTGCTGCTCTTATTTCCTTCATTTGTCTGAGATCTATCCACTAGATGGATTAATTTCGATTTCCCGTTGCAACAACACAGAGGAATTAACAGATTGTGCATTTACTTGATGGGCCTGAACTCTTCGTTCAGCATGTAATCTGCTTTTTTAAAACTACATATTTCACTTTCTCCACAGTAGAATTACTTTGGCAAGGTTCCAGATTGTTGGGATACAACTATAAGGCTTTTTTTTTTCATTTTCTTAATTATTCAGTTCTGACAAGAAAAGACAAGGAGCTAGTTAGCCTTCCTACATTAATTTTTCCATATATTATTTTTCAAGCAGAGGAATGCAACTGTATACAGATCATCTCCAAGTGCAGTTGAAGTTTGAAAGCAGGCTGATCCAGGATCTGAATCAGGTTACTGAGGTTAGGCCCCTTCCAGGAAATACTTACATCAGTTCTATGGGAAATATTTGCATTCATGAAGTTGTGTGTGTGTGTGTCTGACAGGGCAACCTGAGCTAACTAAGCATTTGTTTTCCATACTTTTGAAGTTACTTCATGGGGTAGGGGGTTGGACTAGATGATCTTTAAAGGTCCCTTCAGACCCAAACTGTTCTATGATTCTGTGTTTTGTAAGACCAATGTACTTCATTCTTATTTGATGTACTTGCCACTGATTTTCAGCTTCAGACTTACGGACTTTACCTCTAGGAGAAAATGTGGTCTGATTTTCCAAACTCTTTAAGAGATACAGATGCTGCTGAACTAACTGGGCGTGCTCTATTTTTGTGCCTGAAAAGAAACCTTTTCTGTAGATCCCTGTTGGCCTCAACTTGCACATGTGTGTGTATGGACAAGCTCTTCTTCCTCAATGCGCTAAAGATTACCTTTAGAGACTGCATAAGCGTTTAATATGCTTTCTATGTAGTTATATAAGTACTTATATGAGTCTCACTTCAAATTAAAGACTGAATGTGAATTTAGACATTAAATTCTATATTCAGCATTTTTAAGTACTTCTAGAGATAGGTTATCCAAGGTTTTTTGCAGTGGTTCTGAACAAATAGCTCTATGAACTAATAGTAGTCGTCCTCATGTTTTCAACCTGGAAGTACTGATAGCAATTTGGTTTTCTGCTATGTGTTAGAGAGCAAATTCTTAAAAAATACTGTATTAAAAAAGTGTGCATGATTCTACTGTAAACGAGTAGAGAAAACCAGCTAGCTTTTCATATACATTGAAATAACATAACTCAGTAAAAGGAATGATAGAATACATCGTTGCAGAGAAAAAGTTACTTTAGTATTTAAGGATAGTCGACTTTGTGTGTATGTATTGACATTTTTATTTTTTTTTAATGTTTCAAAGTTTTTCAGGTGACTCTTATGTATATGTCTACGCATTCTTCTGAAGAGTATTTCCATTTGCTGTTTCAGTGTTATCAATACTGGTTTACACAGTTCTTTCAGAAGGCATGAATAGGACCTAGCAATAGTACCTACTTGAAAGGCATAGTTTTTAGACTATAGAATACCTCTATGTATGTGAAACCTTGGACATTTGCCTTCACCTTTAAATTAGTTCAGGGGTTTTGTAGGACTCAGGGAACACACTGGTCTCTCAGTTTATTTCACAAAGAATAAGTATACGGTATTGAAACACCACTGGTGGTTCACATAACACAGTGGAGCAGGCTTCAGTCAGGTATAATCAGGCTGAAACACAAACTATCTTGGCATCGAAAGGTGAGTTTCCCATTGATCCATGTTCACGTTGTTAAAGTAGTCAATGTAGAAGTCTGCATCATGCCTCCCTGCATCATGTATGTAAATAAATAGGGAGACTCGATCCCTGGTTGTTAGATGGATGATTAGAGAGAGACAAATTGTAATTAAATATGCAATGAATTCGGGTACCTTCAAAATACAGGGGAAATTGAGAACTGATTTGCCTCCTGCTTGAAAAGATGTGGATCTTCCTCCCTTAAAGCTCCCTGGGGCATGACTATATTCATTTCATATTTCTGATTCCTAAAAAGAACTTCTATCAGCGACGGTGACAACAGCTGAAACTTTCTCAGTCCAACCCCCCTCCACCAACCAACCAATGTAAAAAAAGCAGGATACTTTTAGACAAGGAATTAATGAAATTTGAGATAATCTTTCAGTTTTTGTCTGTCTTCCTTCACTGTTTCCCCAGTCCCTCTCTTCCTCTGATCTCACTGGGGAGCCAAGCCCACAGCAATTTCACTTCGCGATGAGGATTGCGGTGTCCCTTGGAGCTGGGACTCCCACCCTTTTTGGATAATGTGGGTGGATTCCCTTCATCCTTCCTGGGGGGAAGGGTTCCCAACCGAAGTTTAACAATCTCCCTAACTTCATCTCTCCAGGGCCTCACAGGCTCCCTTGGCTGCACACTGACGGCAAATCTATTCCAGTACTTTGGGGAGAACAGGAATTAACATTAGCCCAGGGAAAGGGATAATGTGAAATCCTTTTAGTCCTATTCCTTCCACACTTCTAGTGCTGTGATACTTTTATTAATGCTGAGAAACTGAGAAGGTAGGGAATGGAGACAGTAGAGACAAAGAGGCTGATCTGAGGGTGGCACTGAGCAGGGTTTAAGGCAAGTGGCTGAGCTGTTATGATAGTGTTGGCACTGAGTAGAGTAGTCTGTGTTGACAGTCCTTAAATTTTCCCCATATAATACCTTTAGAACGTTCCAACACTTTTTTCCCCACAATGGAGTTGAGGGAGAAGATGTGTATCAGTACCTAGCTAATGTGATGGTTTTGAACCCTGTGTTTTGGGAGGGACCAGGTTGACCTTCTGCTTTTTAGAGGTTCCCAAAATTACCTACATTTTGTCCTGTTAGTATGTTCTGTGCCACTCTTCACCATTATGTCTGGGAACTTTGATAGCACGGGTTTTTTTTTTAAGTTACTATCTTTACTGTAAGCCTAGATGACAAAACCAAGCCATGTCACTATTCAGACATCAAAGAGGAAACTTACAGCAATAAAGAAACCTTACCTCTATAGTGTAAATTGAAAACCACAAATGTTAAAGTACAAGATTTGAGGACCTGAATTCAAATCCAAACTTAACACTGATTTAGCTGGTTTTGTTACTTGTTATGTCATCATGCAAGAATGATATATAGGAAGACATCTTGGTGGGGGTTAACCCTGGTAGGCAGCTAAAGCCCCATATAGCCACTGACTCCCTCTCCCAAGCAGGATGGGGGATCGTGGGTTGAGGTGAAGGCAGTTTAAAAGTAAAGCAAAGGTGCATGCACAAGCAAAGCGAAATAGGGAATTGATTCACTGCTTCCCATTGGCAGGCAGGTGTTTAGCCATTTGCTCTTCATCATGCATAATGGTTACTTGGGAAGACAAACGCCATAACGTCCCCCCTTTCTTCTTCTTCCCCCAGCTTTTATTGACATCATCAGGTATGGGATATCCCTTTGGGGACAGCTGTCCTGGCTGTGTCCCCTCCCAACGCCTCGTGCCCCCTGGCCTGCTCGCCGGCGGGGTAGGGTGGGGTGGGACGGCGCGATTGCGCTGTTCAGCAAAAGTTGAAACCTCCCTCAAATGAATATTTTAGCTGTGCTTTATTCTGCAACATAACTCAGACTTCTCACTTTCACTTAAATGTTACACCAGCTTTCAAACATCTAATTTCATTTTCAGTGCTATTAGTAGAACAGCATAATATACTACCAAGATACCTAATGGCAGCAGGTTTTTTATTTTCTCTTTTAAGGAAGAGATCTGAGGCTTGTTTTACATTCCTGAGAAGTAAAACTAGCTTTTATATGAAGAAATAAAAATGAGAAAATAAAGAAATTACAGTAACTTTGATTTCACCCCTGTAGAGCCTGTGTTCGGATAACTAATTTTTAGGTGTTATTTTTCACATACCCATGTTGTCTTAGCAATTCTGTGCAAGTTTTGAGCTCTGTGTGGAATTGGTAGCACTTCGTTCTCTTAAGTGCCAGATCTGTAGTTTGTTAGGTGCAGCTAAGTGCTATTAATTGTTCTAGAATTGGGCACAGCAAAATTTGCTTATTAACTTAAAGACTGAAAGAAAAAAATCAAGCATTGATTGTGCCAGCTGATTATTGTGTGTTAGAAGAACAATATAAGTGTGTTAAGTGATTATTCCATAACGTGATGATAACTAAAATAAAATATGGATAATCTTATTTATCTTTTTATTTGACTCTCTCTCTTTGAAAAAAATAAATGAATGTAGAGGTCAAAGCTTCTGAATCAAATTTCTAATAAGCCATGACTGATACTCACAGTGACATTTTTTCCACTACTGAGAATAGTATTATGAATCTTTCCTTTCTTGGAGAAAAAAGTGGAAGGGTGCAACAACTCCTTATGATTTTCTGCAAGTTACTGTGCGTTTGTTATGATTGTGATATTGAAGTCTATACTCTTTTTTTGACATAAGAAAGGAAAAAGTGTAATTAAAATGTTGGTTTAAAAAGTATTAAACCCAGAATTCTGACAGCATCGCACAATTAGCTTTTACATTGAGCATTTATGGCAGCTACAAATTCACAGCATGGTTTTTGAGGCAGCAGAAAATGGGAGGGCAACCAAAACCAAACTGAGTGCAATTGACATTTTACAGTCAGAACAAAGGGTTGAAAGTGTATGGCTTGTATACAAGTACTTATGTATTACATATTAGCCCCTTAAACTAGTGCGAAACTCAGTATCACCCCTTAAAGAGTTTCATGAAGTTAATTATTAGTAAATTAAGTCCTTCAATCATTCTGAAGGTTGAAGAACATTAAATTATACAGTGCTTACCAAATGATGGCCAAAATATGACTTAATTTACACTCTGGAGTCAATGGTGTTCAAGAGGTTGTGAATCAGGGCAGAGTCTGGCCCCCTTAAAAACTAAAGTAGGACAAAAATAAAGAGCTCATTCAGAATGTCACTGTGAATCTGCAAAGCCTTATGATATAGAACTATACACCTCCAGGAACTTAGTGCTATGTAGCAGTATGACAGAGAGGAGAGGAAAACTCACTCCGCTTCAGGGGCTTTCTTGAATAAAAGTGATTTGTATGGATGTTCTGCAGTTTTGCTGTGAGCCTTGGGGAATGCCTTTGATGCACTTGATTAGGGAACAAGATCTCAACCTTGTAGACTCAGTAAGATCTTCACATGTTTAAATACGGATAATTAGTCTCAGTTCTTTTTCTTTTTTTTTTTTAAAACTTACATCCTCATGTGTTTTTTTTCCTTTCTCGTACTATTCATTGCTTTTAAGAGTTTGTTTAATTGTCAGTGCCATATCCTGTCCTTAATTTATGCCGTATAAATGACCATGTCTAATTTTTATTTTGGAATGTAAGATTATATTTATATATAATAAAAAAGATTTTAAAAGAGGGTAGGAAATTCCTTCACATCTGTCTATGTAGTATAATGGAGTGAATTGTAGAGATTCCTAATCTAGCTCTAAGCGTGCTGACATATGCAGTATCATGGCAAGATACTAGCTCAGGAGCAGCCTGGCCAAGTTGGGGAGTAGATGTGTCCTCACATAACCTGTAAAAAGTATGAGCTTCTGCTGTAGTCCACATTTGCAACATCTTCTCAGACAGGAGCTTTTCAGCAGGATAAATGTGATGTGCAGAAGGCTGTATTGAGTTCCAGTGACGTAGTTCACAGGTATGCACTGTATGCAGGGATGGGGAAAAGATTGGTGGCAGTAGTTACCCTGGGCATAGCCAACAAGATGGATGTCATTAGTTAGAATGTCTGAAAATTGTATGATGAGCCCTGGGATTCAGTACGTGGTTACCCATCATAAGAGTGCTTTGGCCTACAGACTTATGTTAGTCCATGATTCTTTGCTGTCCTAAAAGATGGTGCATCCTAACAAATACTCACATGAATTCAGCAGTGTAGGTGGGTAAATATTTTTGGCTGAGTCATTTTTTTCTGTCATCATGGATAAAAGTTTGATTTTCAGCCTTGTTGAGCGTAGTTTTGCTCTGATTACTCAGGTCTAAAGAGCCATTGGTCCAAGGTAAATTTTGGGCAAGGCGTATTCCACCATATCTGGAAAATGTTCCGATAGTTTTAATTCTCTCTCTGTTGGCAGACTTGTACTGACTGATTCAAATTATTTAGCTATGGAGTTACCCATTTTCCATATCTGTAAGTAAATTCCCTTTCTCAGAGAGTTGCTGAAAAGATAATTTGCTTGTTTCTTTCATGGTCTTCAAACCTAATGAGAAACATATGGAGTATATTAGTCTCTGATTCCTGTTCTTCAGTATGTGCCTGTCTTGTATATGGAAGGAGGAGGATTGCAGAAACATTCAGAAGTCTGGCATGCTGCTGTCTGAGAGACTTTTATGAAGCCATTTCAAAGTGGCGTGTAGACAATGTACAGCATGTTAATTCTACGTCAGAGCATTTTACAGGCTATGTAATGCGAGTTTACTGCGCATATTTGTTTATGCGACAGGTCGTGTTCTAGTGTTGAGGTGTCAAATCCACAGATCGTAGTCTTACTTGTAATCATTCTACTCTGGCACAGGTTGAAATAAAACAACACACACCCCCTCCCCAAAAAACCCAACGAAAGCTGCTGGTTGTGTTCCACTCTGATGCGCCAGTTCAAAATGGCTTTCTGTCTCACACCACTGGTTTCTTGGAGGTGGGGATTGATCTGTGAATCTCTTGCATGATATGTTTGAAATATTTATCTGAGGTTGAACTGTCAGGTGGTGTCCAACTCACTCATTACTAGGCAGCAGAGGGAGGCCAGGCTGTCAGGAAGTTATCATTTTCATAAGATGTAGCTCTGTGTTGATATTTATGGACAGCAGGTTCTATGCTTTGTTAAACTTTGCAACTGAAAGAGCTAGATTTAAATGCTGAAAATGGTAAAGTGAAGGTAACAGTGAAGCATATCCAAATGATGTTAACATTATTGTTATCTGTAATACTGATAGTCTTTTTTTTCCAATTTCTCTTTGCACCTGTAGTCTTAGCAGTATTTTTTGCCTTTTTTTTTTTCCCTAAGTTTTTCTCCTCTAAACATGTCAGCAACTGGCTTGCAACGCAGTGTAATTGGTACCTGGTAAATGACCCGTGTTTTGTTTCTTGATCTGAATACTGACTGATCTACCTGAGCTGAGTGAAATATGCCTTCAGGGTGCTACAAAGTTTGCCATGATCAAAGAATCGAGGACTTTTTTCATGGTGCAACCAGGCACCAATGAACACTTGTCTTTCCTCCTATGAATTGTAAGTTCAGTTTTGCTACAGGTTATTAGTAAGAAATAAACCATCAGATGAAATCAGACATGTCGTTTTTCCTGGTGTGTGCTCTTATGCCAACATTATGCCATGATATAATACTGCTGTCTGTTCTTCGGGGACACGGTGCTACATACAGCCAAGACTGAAAGGTTTCATTATATTTTGGATTCCAGGAGCGTGACAGACATTTTTACATTATACAAACTATCTAAAATTGTAGTTCTTAAATGTTTTCATTGTCTGAAAGGCACATCTTATAACTGTGGGATAGGAACGTTATCTTTAGGTCAAATTACTGTGTGCTGAAGCATGACCCAATTTTCCATTTAATGTGAATCCTATTTTTGGTTGTGCAAAAAAAATATAAGAAATACCCATTGACTGTGAGGTGCTTATTTCAGTTTTATTAAAGAGCTGCTGATTGCAAGTTATGGGATGCTACAAAATTGAAACTGCCTTATTTAAAAGCATTCTCTCTTGTGCAATGGTGTAAAGGTTGATTTTGTAGCTGTGTAGATATTGTGTGAGGTTATTTAGATAGTGGTTCTTCATCTGCAGATATTTTCTGTTCTTTCTCTTAAAAAAAAGTCCTGACACTTTTACATTTTGACAGTTAATCTTTAATTCTTCACCATACCAATTAACTGTGAACTATTAGAGAAACAATAAGCCATGAATCATCAGCTACAAGTAGGCAGAGAGTTTAATAGTCAAGAGATTGAGCATTTCTTAATCTTATGTACACTTAACATCAAAGTGAATAAATCCAAGGTTAAAAAGAAAGGCTATCCCATTCCCCACTGGTTTTGAAAATAACTTATTTCTTTCTCTCTTGTTTGTCTGCTAATACAGCACAACAAAAGGAAGGACCTGATTCTGCAATCCTTGAGTCATTCAAGAAGCTCTTATTTCTATATCAGTTACACTAAGCAGAGTGTATTATTAGAAGACATTATTCACAATATACAAATAAAATTCGTGAGAACAAACAGCCTACTTCTGTAAACTTTTAGTTCTATGGAGAGTCCTCATGGAAATGAATACTCCCATTTCAAGGGTATTATGTGTGGCAGTACAGCTATTCAATTAAGAGCTTTTGAAGCCTTTACAAGCTTGTACTCTGCCTAACTATGAGCATATAACTAGTCTTTGGCTTTCATAGAGTTACTCATCTACCAGAAGTTAAGCTGAAGTTCATGTATATTGCTGGATCGGTGCCAGTCTCTCCGGCATCTTGCAGAACAAAGTTACTAGATCAAAAGGCTGAAGACATTTTCTGTGGTCAGAACTGCATGGGAATTGGGCTGCTTCGCCTTAAAGATTTGGAAAATGATTGCCTAGTACAGTACTTCCAAAATATAGTTAACAGCTATATTCTGTTATATATATATAACAGAAGGTTATATTGAAAGAATAGTTTATAATTAAAACGGTTGCCACATGCTAAACAGAATTGGATACTATGAATTTATAGAAAGCTATCTGTCTTTAGAGCAAGCAGCTACATTTCAGACAGGGCAAATGCCATTGGAAGAGTTTCACAAATGCGGTAAGTCTCTGTAAATCAAGATTTTTATACAGAGTTGTAGAGCGTTTCACTCTAATAGGGCTCCTGCAATGGAGCTGACTTTCAGATCAGTAGGTATGCTCTGCCTGGTTGGAACTTTTTTAAAATTCTAAGTGAAGCAGGCTCAAATTTGGATTTCTGCACCTTCTCACGAGATCGGTAAGCAGAGCTAGTCTGGTATATTCTGGAGAATATTTTTCTGTAGGAAAATACTTACTCATCAAAAATGACAGTCTGAAGGAGAAAGGAGTAAATGAAAAGACTGTTTCAAACCTAAGTTTGGAAATGTTTTCAATTGCTAGATGATGTTGCACAAATGGTTTGATAAAGCCTCGTGTCTGTCAAAATGACCCATTTTGGTGGGAAGTAGCTTAGTTCAGAGTAATTTCTTATTGTGTAATCCATACTTAATTTGCCAAATTGGCATGTTTTACAGATGCCTGTGAAAACACTAACAAATCATTCAATCCAACATTGAAAGAGCAGGAAGATTGCGTATAGTTGTAGGTATACCCAAGGAATATCATTAAGTAGCATCCATCTAGATACTTTACAAAGAAATTGTAAGAGTTCTAACTTTATGTGGTTTAGATATTTTTAGTTTTGATAATAAATATTTCAGACAACTCTAGTGTTAATGCACCCGAGGCCAGTGCTGCTTCCTTACCATTATTTTTCCTTTCTCAGCCATTTTTAGAATAATTGTAGGAAATTCTGGTAGTGTTTCCTTGCTCAGGTGTTCCAAGAAAAAAATTATTTATTCCAAAAAACCACAGGAATCAATAACATTCTGCTATCATTCTTTTTCCAAAGCAGTTTGTTGCCAGTAAATTTCCTCAATACCACTAAAGCTTCTAATGTGTTTAAATAAATTAAATAGGAGAATTAATTAAATTCTATTCTGTATCATTAAGAGTAATGAGTATCTAAAAATCCTACTCTGTTGGAAATGTAGAAATGCTTAATTCAGATTTCAGTATCAATACTGCTGATATAGGGGAAACAAGTAAAAGGTGTTCAGGGGTCTGCTAAGAATCATTACGTGCTCTAGTTCCACAAAGATAAAAGCAAATGTTGAGATAGAATTTTATCTGCATTAAGTTACTAATTTAATATCACATCAGTTATGAACCAGAATGGAAACATTTTCTTCTGATCAGGGTAACAGTAACCAGAGTACAGGCTTGGAAGGGACCTGAAAATTGTTCTGGACATCCGCGATCTCAGGGCAGAACATTGTTTTCTGGTATTTCTTTGCAGTTAAACTTCCTTCCAATTGATACATTTTCAAGAGGACTATCAATTTGAAAGAACGAAGACTTTTTTTCCAAAATCTCCAATAATCTATTTCTCCAACAGCCTGTGAGAATATTTGTAATCACTCCTGCTTAGAAACTAGCCAACACTCTGACAGTATTTCATTTATGACTGATCTTCCTTTAGCTGGCAGAGTCTATCAAGATTTACTCTGAATTACCAGTTTACTGTTAGGTATTGAGACAGAGTTTCTGTGCATTTAAAGTCAGGGGAGCTTTGGAAGAAGGATTTGAGAGGAGGAGTGACAAGGTGGTGTGCAGTGTTTGAAGTAAACAGTGTTTACATGAATTCTTTGCGTTGTAATCCAAATCCAGTGGGGAGAAAACAGGTGTTTTTTCATGTTTAGGGCACACAGTCTTCCATGTTGGTGATTTCTATAGTAAATCGGGATCCAAGAAGCCCTTATTGTTGTCCATCTCTACTACAACTTTTTTTTCGGTTCAGTATCCTGAGAACCTTGTCTACGCAGAAGACTACTGTATTCCACAACTAGTGGTTTCAAACCCAGCATGAGCACAAAATAGCATAGGGCACTATTTCTTTTCCTTTACTGTCTGAATGAAAAATAATAGACTATGGTTGGTATTGCGAGATTATAAGAAAGAGGCAAGAATAACTCATATAAAAGGATACAGAAATAGTCAGTGTTGCTGTCAATGTACTTTTGTATTCTGGAAGGATGATTTCCATAAATGGAAAATTTCCATTGGTGGAAAGTGGAGAAATGAGTCCTTCAGGGGATCGTCTGTGCTCTCAGGAGAAGCTGCTGGAGTTACTAAATGCCATTTGGAGAACACGCTGAGAACTGAGCCAGAAACTTCCTGAGTTAGGTGAGAGATGCTACGTTTTGTGTCAAAACAGCAAAAAGCTTCCACCTTTTTCCATCTTGCTTCAGAGACACCTGTAATCTAAACTAGGAGTGATGGTGATAGCACTCTTTTATGACAATGTTAAACAAACAGAAGTGCAAATAAAAGAACACCTGAGAATAATTTGTAGTTACCAGCAGTTTTTAAAATATTTGTTCCCTAATTTTGACCCTTTGCGTCTCTGAGCAAAGGGCTTACTCGCTGTTGAACTGTGAAACTGGAGTATTTTACAAAAGTCAAGTTAATATTTTATTTATCTGTGGTGTTACTTTTGTGTGGGGAACTCATAGAACAAACTCAAGTGAAATATTTTCCTCCTCCTTAATATATATAATTATAATAACTTTGTATTTAATTTCTTTTGAAAGTTGAGTAGCAATAACACTCCTGTAGAAGAATTGGCATTTCAAAGAACAGTTTTGAAATTTTGATGTACATTTGATGTACCTTTGTCTCTCAAACAACACTAAAGTTTAACTTAAAAGTCAATTTTAATCAGAATCTCTTCCTTGGTTATTGTTATTTTTCTTTTTATATATTTTAGGATAGAGATATATATGTATATACTATTCTTTCCTGCATGTATAAAAATATTTGAAACCTAGATATAGCCTTTGATGTTCTGGGTTTTTTTTTTTTGAATCACTCTCATTTTAAAAAACTTACACCAGACTTTTTCAACTCTCCACTGCCGATAACTGTCTGAACTATATCTTCAATCTTTTTAAGGGCCAGAAAAAGTATTAGTCTAGAGAGTTATGCTGTGGCTTGGCAATGGAGGATCATTTCTTATTTTATTTTCTTCTTGTTTACTATTTATCAAAAAGTTTTTTGCAGTTGCTTGGATTTTTTGGCTATTATTTTTTGCATGGAAAGTTCAGCAGTTTACAGTAAAAAATAAGTTTATGTTCCTTAACTCATTGTGCACCTTAAACTCATGCCCTTTGTGGGTGGTGAGGACCTTCACCTTACTCCCCAGTTAATACCATAATTGTGCTCTTTTTTTAAACAGTTACAGCATTGTATTGCCAGAAAAAAGTCACTGTGATGCTGAGTTACTGGCTTTTTGTTTGTCACAGAAAGATTTTCTGTTCTTTTATTGAGGGATTTACCATCTTGTAATGATATAGTAAGAAACTGTGTATTTTTAAAATCAGAGGCAATTACACTTTTCATCAACATTCATATTATAATTTTTAGCAGTTTCTGAAGTATGGTGCTAGATAGCTGGCCTGAGATGTAGAGCTACCTGCTGCTATTCAAGGACCAACAGAAAAAGCTTTAGCCTATGTATTTCTGAAATACACTTTTCTGTTTTAGTAACAAGCTGATACATAGTGATACTCTGTCAGTTCTAAAAAATTTGTGTCATCCTCCCTTCCCTTTTCTCCTGGGGGGGTGTTACGCAGAGTGTTTAAACTGTAATATCATTTGTAACGGGACAGTGTGTTTCATTGTATAAGCGCTGTACATATTTCCTATCTTCCAGACTACTAGGAAATTATAGTAATGTCACAGTAAATGACATTTACTGTATCATTTAGAGAAGCCTAATGCAACAATTCTCAAGTCACTGAAGAAACTAGGAAATGTCCTCATGGGTTTTTCTGATCCAGTCTGACCAATCCAGATTTTCAACACCTGTAACACATGCAGATAAAAAACCAACCAAACCCCCCAAAAAAACTCAACAACCAAAAGCCGTGAACATGGTTGTTGTAGTTTTTGTTGCAGCTGCTACACTAGTAAGCAGTTTAGTAAGGCCTATAGATTAGGAGTGAGCAGTATAGTTTGTCAAATATGGTATAATGACATTTAAAACACTGCCATGTCTCCACAGAATCAGCATGTTAAAAAGCAACACCATGCATGGCATTATAAGGTAAATATCACCACATTCCATCATAAGCTCGCCAAGTCTATGCTCCAGTATATTAACACAGCTGAAAACAAAAACTTGCTTGTCGGTTCTGTTTAAAAAAGAAACAAAACTAAAAACCAAACAGGAAAAAAACACAGAATCACAGAATGGTAGGGGTTGGAAGGGACCTCTGGAGATCATCTAGTCCAACCCCCCTGCCAGAGCAGGGTCACCCAGAGCAGGTTGCACAGGAACGCCTCCAGGTGGGTTTTGAATGTCTCCAGAGTTGGAGACTCCACCACCTCTCTGCGCAGCTTGTTCCAGTCCTCTGGCACCCTCAAAGTAATGAAGTCTTTCCTCATGTTCTGGTGGAATTTCCTGTGTTCAAGTTTGTGCCCGTTACCTCTTGTCCTGTCCCTGGGCACCACTGAAAAGAGTCTGGCCTCATCCTCTTGACACCCACCCTGTAGATATTTTTAAGCATTGATGAGTTCCCCTCTCAGTCTTCTCTTCTCCAGGCTAAACAGATCCAGGTCTCTCAGCCTTTCCTCATCAGAGAGATGCTCCAGGCCCCTGATCATCTCTGTAGCCCTCCGCTGGGATCTCTCCAGTAGTTCCTTGTCTTTGTTGAACTGGGGAGACCAGAACTGGACACAGTACTCCAGATGTGGCCTCACTGGGGCAGAGTAGAGGGGGAGGATGACCCCCTTCGAGCTGCTGGCCATGCTCTTTTTAGTGCACCCCAGGAGACCATTGGCCTTCTTGGACACAAGGGTGCTTTGCTGGCTCAAATGTAAAGGTGCAGTCAGTAGGAATTCTGCTGTTACCATCAGTGGAACCAGCTGACTCCCGCTGACTCCCAGCATATATAAAGTTCTCTGCTTGCTGCCTTTTTGCTAATTTGGGTCCAGTACCTTTTTTTTCTTTCTTTTCTTCTGTTCTTTTAAATTTTTTCTGTACTCATTTCAGTGATGCAGTTTCTAGAACAGTCCCTCAAATAGCTGAAGACTAGCAAATTGGCCTGAATAGCAGGAGGATGGAAGTCTTTCTTGTTGGCTTTCCCAAAAGAAAATATATCCTGTAACTGCTCCCAGAGGGTATCATTACATTATTGTCATGTGAATTAGCACATAGTCTTCTCAGTGGGGAATTCACATCTCCGGACTCCTCCTGTGGGTTCTTTACAAACACAAACAGGCATTGGTTACGCAGGTAACTTTTGTATATTTTTATTATTTTCTATGCAACCATAATGTTGAGACCTAAAAACCTATGCAGTTTTTAAAAATAAAGATGAGATTGAAAAGCAGTGCAATATCCCAACCTATTGCTCTTGCCATATTGGTAAAGGGAACATTTCTTACCTTTTGGAAATGCTGCTGAGAGGGAAGAGAGCAGCACCCATTCTAGTGAAAGCTGTTAGTATTTCCTAAGCTCTGTTGCTTCCTAACACTTTGAGTAGCAAATGTAGTAAGGAAGAAACATTTTTATTTGCATATGTGCATAAGTGTGACCTTACAAAGGGGATTTAGAATTTAACCATATTGTTGAATATGAGAACTCAATGGCAAAGTCTACCCTTCAGCTTACAGAGTTGCAAACTCCAAAATACATTCCCAGCTGCGTTGTACTCATATGTCAAAGCCTGAAAACACAATGAAGCACTTGAATTTTGTCCCTCGGGGAGCACTGCCCTGCCATCTTGGGTCATGCAACACTTTCTGGTGATGCCTCATGAGCGTGGAAGTGTTTACAAGTAGTGATTCACTATGGAGAGGAAGGAGGGGCAGTGGGCATAATATGATAAGGGCTAGAATACACTGAAAATAGGAGTTGACATACCGGTATTTTATCCCGGGGCTCAAGCTCAGTCATTCAGTGAATATGGCTGTAAAGACGTGACTTTAGAGTTTCACTTGGTCTATAAACACTGCTTAAGAGAAGACTTGCTTTTAGAGCAAGAGAGATATGGCAGGGTCCAAACTGATTTGAAGATTTGACTTAGATCTTACTGCACCTTCTGCTTTTAAAGCAAGTGTCCCCAAAAGGACCTTGAATGTCAGAGGCAAAGTCCTACTAAAACATCAGCTAGAATCATGAAATTGCAATCAGCTTGGTAAGATAACAATCGAAGGATTGTACCTTGCAGGGGTGGTTATTTCCTCCGCGCTTTCAGTCCAGCAACTCATTGGCAACAAGTTCATTACATCTGTTCAGGGTCTTTGGAGAAGTTCCTTTATCCTTATTACTTGTGAGACCTAGTTTTTATTCCTTGTTTTATTTAGAAATTTCCTCCTCTCTGCCTGAACTATAGATTCTACCAGTCTGAATGTCTTACTTGCCCCAGTGCAAAAATAGGCACCCATCCACCCCCAGCCCCAGTCTCAGCTGCATGCAAAAGACAACCCATCCCGTCCCCTCTTCCTTTCAGTGGGTTACACTGGGTCCAGAAGCAGCAGCCAGAAAAACGTAACGTGGTCCCCTGTATTACCACCCATTCACTCACACTTCAAGGGAGGATAACATGATGCGCAGCGATAAACTCATGTCATCTATCAAGGGGTGGAACATTAAAAGTGTTTCTAGTTGAGAATAAATCATAATGTTTATGTTCTGTCCGTGTCAAAGGACTGATCTACAAAGAGGGTAATGGTGAATTTTTGTAACTGTTTGCTTTTTGGATTCATATACAAAACACACGTTATGAATCTGAGTGTTGATGACTGTTCGTTTGGGGGGAAAACATATGAAAGTATGAAGTCAAGTCCTTACCGCAGTTGTTGCAGGTACAACCAGCTTCATTCACAAGGATATGCTCTTATTAGCACCAAAACTAAATAATTATTTCTAAAGCCGAATCATGCAGTCAAATACAAGTTAAGTAGCTTCCATGTTACTTTGCTCAGAACACATAGCAGCTATGAATCTTGATCCAGATTGACAGTGATGTAAACCAATATAGTTCTGTCAAGTTCAGCAGAGGGTCTAGGTTCCCCATCAGCTTAGCTCTGTATTGGAACTGGACGTGTAGTAGTGGACTCCCAGGCTTTTTGGAGCAATAGACTTTGCAGTAGAAAAAGTGAACCCAAAATATATGTCATATTAAGTTTTAATCCTGTGCTCGCTCTTCTTTTTAGAAGTGGTTCACTCAGTCTCCTAATCACAGTGTATTATGTTTCTGCTTCACAATCACACTCCAAATGCAAATCACTTCATTGGTTTCTTAGTGACAGGAAGCCCTGTCAGCAGTAGGTACTTTGAATATGCCAATAAGATTTTAACTGCTTTGAAATGCTTGCAAGGGACACTGTTTCCGGAGATTACAATCAGGGCATTCCGTCAGAGGGCTGCTAAAATAGCAGTGCTTTATTTCCACCAGCCTATATGCGATGAGCTAATAAGTGATTACTGTCTTTGTATCTTTGTTTGAGGACCAGGTAGAGCATTTCATTCAGTGAACAATGTGTCTTCTCAAGGCATATGCATCTTCATTAATATTAATGAAGCTTGCATGCATGCAACAGAAAGGGCTTATACCCTACATAATCGCTATTTATCTAGGCAAATTTAGCTTCATCATTGTCTATTTACTAAAAATAAGGCTTGTACAGTTGATTTATAACTTCTGCTTGGTTTGTGTTGTGAACAGTTACCATTGTCTTGATCTCTGAGACTATGAAACCACCTTCTGCTCATTTAAGAGCAGGAAGCTAACTGTGACCTTTACAAAAAGGATGTCCGTTTGGCAGTTGTCCATCTGTCATTTGGACAATCTGTGGACAAAGAAGGTGAAAGCTGAGAGATCAGCGCAGAAGTTCAACATACTTTGTTATCACTTCCCTGTGATTCTAGTTCTACATTTTAAGCATAGTGTAAAATGCCATGGGTGGAAGTTGCAGTGGAGATCAGAAGGGAGCAAATGCTATTCAGAGCACTTTTCACACTACGAGTGCTTCTGACAAGCTGGTTCCTTTCACCCAATTTGAACTGTTGGTTCAACAAGCTGAGTTTTTATTTAAGCATTTAGGAATTATATTTGTAAAGAAGAGATGAGAAAGGGGAATCTGCCTTTAAAGTACTGAAAAGTGTTCATTGATATCACAAGTTCTTAATATGTGTCTTCACATGTAATTTTGATATGTATATACACACAAAATAGTTTTTATAAGTTCTTTTCAACAGTTTAATTTAAAAAAAATATACACTTAAAAACCTACCTTTTTTTAAAATGAAGTTGAGTCTCAGCCAAGACTCAGAGATACCTGTAATAGAAAACGAAGTCATGGAGAATTCTGAAATTCGGTCAGATTGCCCTATCTGTAGCCATTGGGTCACCTAGTGTAAGCCATCCCATCAAGATAAATAGTTATATTAAGTAGCAAACTGTATAATATTTGGGAATTACAGTGAATAATTAGATGAATCTCAGCAGCCGTTGCAAAATCGTGGGGAAAAGGATATATGCAATTCTTGGCTGTGTAAATAGAGCAAAACTAAGTAGCAGGGGGATACTACATTGATTTTGTATATGTAGCTTATAGGCCTACTAATTCTCTCCAGATTTTAAGTAAAAAGGAGAGTAAGTATGAGGAGGATCAGGTAGTGAAAAACATGCCTTATAGTGAAAGATTCCAGGAATTCAATCAGGTGAATAGCACTTTTGAGAATAGCTTCATATTTTTGAAATCTCCAAGATCCACATTACTGTAATATTGCTACAAGGTATAAATCCGGTCACATTTTTGAATGAAGCACTTCATTTTTATTTAAAAAAAAAAAAAGTAGGCACGTTCAATCTTTTTATTCTGAAAAAGTGAGATGAGGAGTACCTGCTCTTGTCTGTCTAAATGAATCCCATGCAAATATGCCTGCATGCAGTACATGGAAGAAGCTCGAGTTTAAGTATGACAAGGTAGATGTGTGGGGCTGTCATTAACTTAATTTTAACATAGAAAAGCTCTTTGGATTTGTCCTTTTCTGACTCTGAATAAGTTTCTTCATTATTTAAACCCTCAGCTGCCAATATTTAAAAGGGATATAATATATTGAAACGGATCTGTCCTGTTTCTTGAAGTTCTGGAGTTTCTGGGAGTACAGCTCTGGGAGATTCTACCCTTTCTTAATAAATCCTTTTTAAGCAGGTGGTAAAGCTAGTGTAGTCCCTAAGCAAATTTAAAGGAAGGTCCCTGTGATCATCTGCTATTATTTTATTCTTCAAATAAACTTATTTTCTTCCTCACTTACATAATCCTTTGTTACGTTTCGAATAGAGTCTGACAAAATCACTTGGTTTCTTGGATGAGTTGCTTTGCCTCTGGGTCAGTCAACTTCCAAGACTTCTGGGTTTCCGTATCATGGGCTAGTTTATACCATTCACAATTGTCTCAACCTGAGTCTATTCTTTCAGGGACAAAGGCTTTCCCAGCAGCTCATCTGGCATAATTTTAAATGCCTTCTAGCCTTTTAGAGCACTCTGCTCTTTATAGGCCATTCGATTGAATTCCAGATATCATTTAAATAAGTCCAACTACTTGTTTTTGCTGTCTTCCACAGAGAGACATTTCTCAGTTCACACTATTCTAATTTTAGCTTTTCATTTAGGTTACAGTCCTTTACTATGCCGTATCTTTTCTGTTCAGCAGTTTCCTTCTGCAAATTCACACCCTGCTATTTCTTTAGAACAGTGTCCCTTGTATTAGTGTTCTTGTGGACAAACCATTCCTTATGTTACATTCATAACAAACAAAAATGGTGTCTTGCCCCCAGAATGCCCTTGGTGTTCAAATGTTGTCTGCAGTATCCTGCTATGAGAAAGCTTTCTTCTCATACAGCTTGACAGCTGGAGACAATTCCCTCTTTCTTGATCTTTGTCTTAGTCTGCTCTTTAGGATGCCTCTATAGATTTTATTGTCTAATCTCCATTAGGCATCTTAAAGAGCACTTTTTGATACTCTGGAAACCAGGATAGGAAGCCCAGCACCTAGGTCCTTGGTATTGGGATGTCCTGGGGCTCAGTTTGTAGATCTGCACGCCCAAAGGTGCAAAACAACTTGTTCTTACCTAATCGTTTTGAAACCACCCTTGACTCAAGGTAGGTGCAAACAAAACAAGTTTTTCACAGTATCCAAAAACTCCCAAATGTTTGTAAAAGATGTAAGTAAAAAAATGAAAACAAGCAAAGCAATAACCCATTTTGCTTAAAAAAACACTTTACTTACTATAAATTATATCAGAAAGTTCCATCTTTATCCAAGGACTTTCTTCATGCTACTATGGTAGGGATAAATTCTTTCTACGTTATTTGTGTCTTATATTGGGGTAAAGATTCATTGCGCCTTAAGGTAACCTAAACGCAGGCTGCTGTGATTTTGCCCTCACTTCTGGTCACGTTTGTGCTTTTTTCTGGTACTAGTGTTTGTGCATCCCAGCAGGTAAGCCCAGACAGGGAGCCAATGCAAATAAGAACAACCTTATAAAAAAAGGCATATCAGAGGGACCAAAATTCTGTACTTAGAGGATTTCCTTTAGAATTTTTACTCTGGAAACACAGTGAACAAAATCTAAGAGTCAAATTGTATTTCAGGTTTGTAAAAGCAAAACAAAAAATAACATTATTCTCAAGAATCATGAGAGGGGGACACCTGCTATTGTTTTTCAAGATGGTTACCTAATATTGTACCTAATGCTTAATTTTTTCTGTGGTTCTTTTTCCCCCCTACTCTTTTTCATTCAGATATTTCTTTACCTTCAGTCATGGAAATTGGAATTTTAGAATTAGATGCAGATTTTTTGAATCTACTTATGTTTCATTTCATTTTGCAATAACTGTGAAAAATGAATGATTAAAAATTAAGTATCTCAGAACTGATACAGCCAAGGCTGTATATGTAAAGGCTTACAGATGTGTGAAAATATGTACTACATGCTTTACATGATCAACAACAAACTAGGACCTCCAAAGGTCTAGAAATTTTTCAAAAATTAGATGCAAGCAGATACTGCTTTGACTTACAGGCTTCAATTTAATAAATTAAACTAGAATGAGGTCACATTCCAAAACAAAGTAGGTGGATTCATTGTGGATAAGCACTGCATGCTGTGCTCGAATCCACACAATCACTTTCCAGGTCTGAAAATAGATTCACCCATGCGGGTAAGCTTGGAGCCATTATTCATCAATATTATTACTTTGTTTTTAATAGTACACAAAAAGAGAACTGAGACTTTTTATGTATGATGGGAAACATATTCTTCTCAGGATTATTTACAGTCTAACATACAGTATACATTTAGAAAGGAGTGGCAGAAAAATGAAATAAAATACATCTCTGACCCTTTCTGTCTGTCTGCTTAAAAATTCGTTGCCTGTTTTCTGTTACTGCTCCTACTGGGTCCTGAGCTTCAAAAAGATCTTCCCCCCATACAAAGAGCACCTACTGCTAATCACTGCACACAAAATCTTACATGTTCCCTGTTTCTTCTGTCCTTTATTTTACTTCTAGCATTTATATATTGTCCTCTTGCCGTCCCACTCTTTTGGAGACAGGAACTCTGACCCTTTATTTTCCAGAGCTGGTGAGTGTTCGCAATTCTTTCTTGGTTTTCTGTCCATCCCTTTCTCTTATAATACATGAAGGAGGACTCTGCCCATATTAGAGATACCATTACCTAGGAAAGAGCCTAATTTGCAGTGGTTCACTAAACGAATTTGAGACCAAGGACACTTCCAGCATGTTACTCGAGGATCTGCTTGCAAATGAGAAAGTTTAGTAATCCAACCTGTTCTTTATTGTTTTAATGAAAAAGGTGCGGTGCTGATATTTAAGGGTGATGCCTTAAAATGTACTAATTTAGGAGGAGTGTGGAGCGTGTGTATCTATTTAATGGGCCTACCCAAACCTACTATCTCTTAATTTGATAAAAGGCCTTGAGAGAGCATTAGTTCCTTAGATATAATATCAAAACTTACAACATAGTATAATAATCTTTTTTGTGCATTTTTTTGGGGGGTTACCCTTTTTCCCCTTTCTAAGGGGGAAAGTAACTGTAAAGCACGCTGCAGTTCTTATCAAGATAGCACAAGTGCATTCTGAAATCGATACTAGATATGAAGTGCCTTTCTAGCCACTTTCCAGTCATTCTAGATCTCACTGCGTTTGACACTCTGCTTGACTATGGAGGCAAATGGTGCTTGAAAGAATTTTAAAATTTAAGCAGGAAAATTCATTGTACAACTGATGATATAAAACAGGATCCTTAGATATTGACATAATCTTTTGGATCTATAATTTCTCAGTGCTGTAACAAATAGGAGTGAGTGGAGCATATTTTTATAGTCAGCGTGGGTTAGCTACTGATATTATTTCTGTAGTCATATGGCAGAAATAAACCCCTACTACACTATGTTATGCAATTACAAGTGAAATTACTAGCGAAGATTTTCTAGGAAGCGAAGTCCTAATTGGGTAAAGAAATAAAAGAGGATTCATTATCTGAAGTATTCAGAGCATTACATTTTACATACTCTTGAGAGAGGCTAAGCAAAGTGCAGAGCAGTGATGAAACAGACCTCACTCAGGCTGCAGAAGAAGTGTTTGAAGCTCTGAGAATGAAAGCAGTCAGTTTTTGTGTGCTGGTTTTGTTCTGGAAGTTCTTCCAAAATGGAGAATGTGGACCAGATGCTTTGAATCAGGTCAGCCAAACTTAAGACACAAGCAAGGTCTTCCTGTTCAGAGCCACAGGCACTAGGAGCTGTGGTGAAGAGGAGGAGTTTCACGCGCCTTTTGGAGGAGGGTATTTCCTAGTAAGATGAGTCTTTTTGCCTTGGGCATTCATTTTACCGTTGTGAAAAAATTCAATTTCTGCTGAATTACTCCAGCCCCAGCGCAGGAAATCTCATGTTTTCCTTCAGTGGTTCAAACTTGCTTATGGATTTCTTTCTAGATCATGCCCAGCCAGTCACAGATGTTGTCTTACTGATCTATTTATCCCGTTGTGTTTATTGCAATGGTGTGGACTATGACACTCAGCTCTTGGCTAAACCTCCCTGTAGTATTTTTTTTCTTGACTAAATGTTAAAAGAAATTGATCAAGGATGATTTTTAATTATAAAAGTGCTTTGAAAAGATTTTTTTTCACCTGTATAATTAGAAGACATTTTTAAAGAAAATTTTCTAGTCAATTAGTCCCTAATGAAGCTCAATTTGTTTTACAAATTAACCTTTTCTTAAAATAACAGGGTGATTTAATGCAAGAGTTATTCTGCTTATTTCAGTCTGTACTACAGGTCCTCTCTTCCACAAATATACATCCCTCCTAAGTCAATAAGAGATAGGATTTAAGTTAATAGGTTTTTGTTCCCTAAAGCTTAACTTAAGCTTCTACGTTGACTGTGTAACACTGGAATACTAAGGCTGTTCCCAGAACTTCGGTTTGAGCTCTGGCTTCATTCTTGCTCCAAACCTCAATGTGCTGTGGTCTTCAAATTAGAGTATTGACTCTCCATGAAATTAAGGATGCCATACAAAATCCGGTTGCCGGTTTTGCAGGCTCTTTGTGATTTTGCTCTCTGTTTATTGGAGTCAGCCCTGCTTCATTGCTTAGTAGCCAAGCCTACTCTCACCTGTGTTTACACACCTCTGCTTGTGACTGTCTCTGATTCTGTCCTTTCTCTGGTGTAAAAAAGCTAAAATGTCCTTGGAGTCAGTGGAGTTAGTCAAGTGTAAGAGAAGTTTGTATTGTAGGAAGACAGGACTGTACTTGGCTGTTGGTTTAACAGGTTTAAGTCCACAGACCCTGTAGCCGCCTCTTGCGTAGACTGCAGTTGCAGAGTCTTCCCAGGGGTGTTGGGGGTCCGTGCTGCCTGGGTGCTCCACCCCATCGCAGATGCATCTTTGTTCTTTGAACTGATTTCTTAATACAGCTGTCTGTTCTAATGAAGTGGGGAAGTGAAATGTTAATTGGTTTAAATGACTTTTTTGTTGCATGGATTTAATTTTGAAATAATCATGGTTTGTATCTTAAGGTACTGTGTAAAAATGTTTTGTTTATTATGACAGTGCTCAATACTACATCATGTTAATCGTTGACTTAATGAAGTACTGCCATTAAAGTCTGCCTGTATTTACAACTATACATTTTTACTGCGTTTAGGTCAATGTATATGACTTGTGACTAATAAGATAGAAAACCATAAACAATAATAACAGCACCTGTAACATTTGCCATTCTCGGGAAAGTTTCATCACTCAGAAGGGGATTTGCAGAGACAGTAAGGGCAGTTGAGAATCCAGTTTCTGTTGAAAGTGCATAGAAGTTGAGTTCCTTAACTTTTCACTTGTGCCTAGAAGTTTCTGTTTAATATTGTTGCTGAACACTGCCTGTGCATATTGGCAGCCGTAACACCTTTGAGGCCGGATTCCTTTCTTGAAGGTGAACATCTGATGCTGATTCTATCTGCCACTGGGGTTGTGTGTTGACGTGGTAGGGGCATGGCGGTGTGGGGAAGGACAGTGGTGCCCGCCTCTGTACTGCCAAGGTGGCGTTGTGGGTCACTTCAGTTGTTTTTAATGCTGGAATACTGCTGGGAACTGAGTCTGGAAGAAAATCCTGGAGGAAAACTGATTTGAGAAAATCTGCCTTGTATAAAAAAAGTTCTAGGACTCTGACTGGTTTGAACAGGTCTTTCCTAAAGGGATATTGGACTATCTGCTGTGAAGAGGTGATGGTTGTAGGCAACCTGAATTCAGTGGGAGTTCAGCTACCTGCAGGGAAAAGGCTGACCAAGCTGGATATTGAAAGCACCTCAGGAAGCTGGTCTGCATATTACTCCGAGTTATGCTGAAGAGAAAACCGCAGCTAATGTTTCTGCTTTAAATTATCCTTTTTTGCAGTCAGTGGTAATTTTTAAGTGGCTTAGAACAGGAGCTTGCCATTTATTCATTTACTTTTTTTATTCGTAATGGTAAGCCAGATTTAGGCATAGCTATGAGGAAGTTCTATTGACATGAGGAGTCTGGAGCTGACTGGTAGTTAAGTGGACTTATTTACATTTAGAGAGTTCTGGACAGAAGTAATGACTGGAGCATTTGTTTCTCGTCATCCCATCCCCTACAGGTATTAGCTGGTATTACGAAAGAAAGAACCAAAATGCATGTTAACAAGACTCTTGTTTAAGAGGTGGTTAAGACTGAAACAGCGTAAGTATTGCAAAGCTGACTGATCGCAATTAAAAATATTTACATAATGAATATAGTAATGCCTGTCGTCTTAAATTTATACACTTTTCCCCACCATATTCATTCAGGGTGAGATTTTGTGTGGCACACGTGCCTGTTTATTTAGTGAAACATTCACACGATGTGCCTGTCTTTCTTAGTATGCAGAGTTTAGTGCTTCCTGGCTTTTTCCCCAACGCTTTCTCATTAGGAAAAATGCTGTATGTCTCTGCCTCTATACTGTCCTGTTCTTAGCTGTGTCCGTCTAGATGCCGTGCTCAGCAGAGTATGGATTTGAGTATTGCATTTGAATACAACCTGACACAATGTGGCCCTTACAGGCCGGGCTGGTTAGGCATTAGTGTCATACCAAGTAAAAGATGGTGGCAACATGTCAATGGAAATAGTTGCAAGTATATGCAATATATCTGTTTAATGATCTTGTCTATCCTATGGGTTCTTATTCATTATCTTTTTAAAAGTTAGAACATTCACAATCAAGGAGGAAAAGAGAGGAAGAAATACAGTGCATCTCCCTATTAAGGATGCAAGCTTTCTCCAGCTTCCAGTTTCTATTAGGAACTCCAGGTCTTCCAGTACTGTGTACATTTTATTTAAGGAATAAGTACACTTTTCAGATTTTCTGCTCAGGGCCAAATAAGCTCTTCTGTTAAAGAACTGCAGTAAGAGTGGTACTCCCTTGTTTCCACCCTTTTGGACTGAAGTGACTCTATATGCCACATGCTGAGCTGTTATAGTTGGGTCAGTGCAAGGTTAGATATCTCACCGTGATTACCAACAGTGATTTTTCAAAAAGTGAATTTAACATGGCAGTCAAGAATAAAACAGCATGAAAAATTGTAATTTGTCTCACCAAAACATGCAGTTAAATGGAAGAGAAATATATGTCATTAATTAAGTATAGTTGATTTAGCTGACAGTGGTAGAAATTTGAGAATACTTTTATTATGCTCTAATTCTTCTATGTTCATTCTTCAATGCAAGTACTGTAGTTGGAACTAATTTTCATCTATTACACATTTCATAATACTATTAGTCTGATTAATTAATGCATAATACATCCTGGAGACTAATTTGTTTACTCCTAGCGGGCTCATTAGGACTTGCTATATGAATCTGAGATTAGATTTTAAAGTGAGCCACCTTCTAAAGATTGAATCATATGTCTGCTTTGCAGTAAACTGGCAAATGAAATCTGGTAATCTATATCCCTCGTTGATATGCAGAAGTGTGTTAGAAGTTTACTGAAGCTAGACGCATAGCTAGACACTTCTCACAACTAAAAAAATGTATTTCCTTATGATAGGTATAGCTTTATATATTACAAATTGAAATACTGATTTATTAGGACAATTTGCTGCTACTGCGAATCTGAATGGAGCAGTACATGCATTTTTATTTTGCATTCAGATGCATGCTGTATTCTCAGGGAGTTTCACCTTTGTTATTTTACTTTTTAATGATATTGTCTAACCAGAATGAATGGGTAACTCTGCACTGAAGATAAACATTCACCAAATACAGTAAAATTGGGGAGAGTTCCGTGAGTGCTGTTGAGTCAGTCTAGATTTTGTTGCCCACTGCTGTATAACAATGTCACATTGTTGTAAGTTTTTGTTCAACTGACCTAAGAGGAACTTTCAGTTTTTAAGTCCTGTTTTTTTGTACTAGCATGAATTCTGAATGGTTTGTAATACTGGTGCAAGTAGCGTTAGAGAATTGAGTAACATTACAGAAAAAGCCAGTGTGGTGGCTCCTCTGGGAGTATATATACTTCATAGAATCATAAATACCAAATTGGAAGGGACCTCAAGGATCATCTGGTCCAACCTTTCTTGGCAAAAGCATAGTCTAGACAGGATGGCCCAGCACCCTGTCCAGCTGAAAGTGTCCAATGGTGGCAAATCCACCACTTCCCTGGGGAGATTATTCCAATAGCTGATCTCATTGTGAAAAATCTTCCTCTTGTGTCCAGTGGGAATCTCCCCAGGAGTAACTTGTACCCATTACCCCTCATCTTTTCCATGAGATTCCTTGTAAAAAGGGAGTCTATGTCTTCTTTGCAGACACCCTTTGTAGCCATAATTACTCCTGTATTTATATGTGTGTGTGTGTTTCTTGCGTATATAGATTTATAAAAATACCTTACTCGTTACTACCCTTCTAGTTCTGAACCAGTTTTTAAAGCTGATTTCCATTCTTTCTGGTTTCTATCTGTTAGCCTTTTCACATATAAAGAGGTAACAGGTCAGTCAGTGCTTTTCCAGAAGCTTTGTCTTAGGCTGGTATTCTCTGCAGACAAGCAATTTACAAATGGTCTTAAGTTAGTTATGGTCAGTAACCACAATTTCTGAAATAAATCATTATGTACATGTCTTTTATTTCCAAAACTTGAATTGGAAAATTTCTCAGACCAGGCTGTGTAATGAGACTTCCTGCTTTCTGTCAAATATACCTTTCTTAATGTGAAAATACTCTTCTTTTCACAGTACTGGGAACCTCATGTTTGAGCTTTGCCTTGATTAGGAAAATGTGAATCCACAAAATGAAGAGAATGAGTTAACCCAGTTTTTCTTTCATCCCCCTTCACAAAGAGTTCAAGTTAAAATAGCAATAACTTAGAGTGCTTTGAGTTGTGATTTAACTGTCTTTATTCTTCTTTCAGGAGGAATATTTGCATTCCTCTTCATGCTACTGTGAAATCGCAGATGGCCTTAAAGTTTTTAGGTGGTGTCCCATTCTTTCTTTTCATCTTTTTTCCTCTTCTTGTCACACACCTTTTTATCTCACTGAACAGAGACAATCTACAAATCACTCTTTAGGCTGAAATCTTAGCCCTGCCAAAGGAATTAGGAGGTTTGTTATTTATTTTATAGTCTAGATTTTGAGTGTTAGCCTTTTCTTGGTCATAAAATTTGCCATGGATTTGTGCCTTTCATTTATTTCATGGATGTTTACCAGGAACACCTAACGTGTATGATCAATAAAGGAAGTCCATTTTCTGAATCATCCTGGTGAGATCAGCATATTGCTTCACATGTGTATGTTACATGTTTTAGTAAATATGTTAAGTTTGGATTTGAAAGAGCTTCACCTTGCTGTTGCGTAGCACATGTTTTGACAGGCACAGATACAAAACATGGTATCTCCATCTTTTGCTAGTTGCTTGATGTCGTATTAATTGAATACACTGTGTAAATCTTTGGCACCAGTACTTTGTCATTGTACTTGAAACAAAACAGGTCCTGGAAAAAAAATGAAGTCTTTCTTGAATTATGGAAAATGGAATTGCCCACTTCTAGCTCTCAGTCTAGGTGCAGATTATTAATATAGAGTCTCCTGTCTTTCGGGGACGGTAGCACAAATGCTTTGGTCTTGCAGACTTTCTTTCTAAGTTTTGAAATAGAGAAGGGATGACAAACTAACTCTATCTCTCTAAATTATCTCCATCCTGCTAAATCACTTTGTAAACTAGATGTCCTTCTCCAGCAGATATTCTGGAATAGCCAATAAACAAACAGTTCTGAATGAGATTTTCATGATTATATACATAAACTGTAAATATGATCTCATCAACGCTATTTTATTCCAATTACTATGCTTAAAGTCAATTATTATATAATTCAATTAAAATAATTGTATATTTAAAAACCCTATTTAAAAAAAAGTCTTTACTTTTTATAAACGCTAAATTACACATTCCTAATAGAAATGGATTACTGAAAATCAGCTAGACAATAACCAATGTTTCTGGAATGTCACTACACTTGAACTGATGGTCAGTTTGTGAAGAAAAAAAATAAAAAAAAGAAATGTTCTTGAGGATTGTCCTGTGTTTGTGTTTGTTCCTCGGGGATATTATCCTTTTGGATCATTCTAGAGGCATTCCAAAAGGTACCTGCACTGCAAATACTACTACTGTGCCAAGGAAATGTAAGGAATAAAGTGATTGCCTAATTAGCCTAACTCCGTATGGTTCAAAATCTTGTGTTCACAAAATTCCCTTGTTTCTCACTGCCTCCAAACTCCAGCTTCAGTGACAGAGAAATAAAAACCCACCTCTGCTCTGAGGTTTGAATTTCTGCTTTGTAACTGCTGTAGTATACAAATGATCTTGATTTATGTTAAGAATGAAGTTTGGGACCAAGTTTATACTCCTCTGATACATTGGCAGCTACCCAGCAAATACATCAAGAGGTATGTTCGCTCTTTCAGATGTCAGAGTAGGCGTTGTGGAGTGAAACACATTTCTCAGGCGCTTCTCCTTGACAACAGTGTCGGAAACACTTATAGTTAAATCTTGATCCCTGGAATGCAACAGAGTTTTGTTTTGTACTTCAGTGGGAAGAGAACGTGCCCCTGAAAGCAGTTACTGGAGTGCCCATAACATGCTAATTTGTTTTGCTAACACAGTTCAGCTATGTTAGAAAACACTTTTCAAAACAAATTAAACTTTCCTGTGGTATGGACAGGACTAATGAAACTTCCTTCAGAGCCCATCAGCACCATTCGTTTACAATCAACCAGAGGGACTGCTGTCTAGTGACAGGAGACACCGTCCAATCCTAATGGAAACCAGTGGCATCTGCTGTGTGAGTGGGTAAGCAGAACTGACAAGTTAAGATGTCTTGAGAGCTCTTCTGCAGCAGCAGGTGCTTTATGTGATTCAAAACAGGGTAGGCAAAGCTTCCCTTGATGAGTCTTCAGCGTCTGTCCTTATCTGTAACTCCATGAGGCTGAGTAAAGTCCTTTACCTCAGCGATCCTGCTGTCTTGTGAGTTTAAGTAATAAAACTCCGGGAATTCTTGTGTGACAGTTTTAAAGAAATTAATTGTTTAATATTAAGCACTTGTTTCCAAACTCCCTGAAACTATGTAGAGGATAGGCAAAGCATATAAATGTCCTTCGTCACTGTTGGTTAAAGCTTAGATTATTTCAGCTGGCGAAAACAATTTATGTTGCCATTGATATTCCCATGTCAGAGACCAGAGCTCACGTGCAGAAAGCAATTCTGGCATCCTCCAGAGGTTACGTGTTCAGCACTCAGTATTCTGTGCTGGGCTCCCTGCAAACCATCGGGAAAGAAAGGCAAATTCAGCACTCTTCCTTCTATTTTACCAGTTTGCAGTCTTTTATTAAATTATATTGTATGTAATTAAACTACATTGTATGTAATTATTGAGCAAGAAGTGTTCTTGTTAAGTGGCTTTGGGAAGTAGATACTTATGTCACCTGCAAACATGTTTTAGCGAGCTGCAGGTTTCTACAGAGATGTATGCCTTTATTGCTAGCCTTACGAGTGGAATATTTAGCACCAGCTAAAGTGAATACTGCAAAGAGACTGTAGATGTGTAGTCACTTAGGAATGTACTATACTTAGAGTAAGTATGAATTACAGGGTCCTGGGAATCTTTGACCTGCAGAATTGTAGGATCCGTAAGCAAGTGAGAATATTGGGACATAAAGCACTTCTGGCAGCTCCTGATCCATTGTGTTGCTTAAACCCACATTATCTCTACTTCTCATTCTGTGTTGCTTAGATTTACCTTGGAGACATACAGTAAGAATAATAACTAATCATCTGATTTCTTCTCTTCTTAATTGTAATTGACATGCAAACACTCACCACAATTTTTTCAGCTCTTTCCACCATTACAGCTAACAAAAAGGCATGAAATGTATATAAAGGCTAGCATTCTATGATTTTTCTTTTTTTTTTTTCTTAGTAACATTGATGATGGAAAAATAAAGTTAGCTCCCTAGCTAATTACTCAGAAGCTTGTCCAGTATTATTTCCAGGCTAGCAGAAGCCAGGAAGTTATATTCATCCTTTGAGAAGAATGCAGTGATTAAAGGGGATGAGAAGGAGTTTGGATAATTTTTAAAGAACCATATTTAACAAATCTTGGATTTGGGTTTGATATTATGGCAATGCATGTGTATTATACTGATGGAGGTGAAAAGCTATCTGTCTCTTATGGAATGGAGGTGCAGTGGCGTATATCAGAGAAAAGGGAGTGTGAATTGTAACATGCACAGTAGTTACCCACGTGATTACTTCAAGGATGCTGGTGTATATTCTTGGAATTCTAAATTACACAACTTACTTAGAAAACCATAATCAATAATTTGCTCTAAAATGCCTTTATTCTGAAGATCACCTGTGCAGCTGATGAAAGCATATGTCTCAAAAGGAAAATTACTCTTTTTGTTTTTTAAACACAGAGTACAGTAAGCTCTAATGAGCATGTGCACACTAAACAGTTAATTTAATTAAGCTTTCACGAGCGTTATGCAGGATGAATTCAAGGATAGTCTGCATTACCTCTGGCTGATTTTAAATAGGTTGCACAAATTAAAAGGACCTGATGTTTTCTATAGCAAGATGTCTTAGGCCACAGGTTCGGCGCTGCCACTGAAAAAAAGTAGTATCTGTCCTCTCCCCTCTGTTTTCCAAGCTGGCCTTTCATTTCAGTCTTTTATTTGTGTAGCTTTGTCATTAAAGGGATAAGGGAGCTAATCTAGATAAAAAATAATCTAGCACAATCTAATTTCAGAAAGCTTTCTTTTATTAATTTAATTTTTTTAACGATAGCAAGACCTGAAGCGTCATTCTCAAATGCAACAATGTTTTTCCTGTAAGTTTAGACATAAATGCTGTCTGTTACACCAAAGGATTTTGGTGTAAATGGCACTGGATTTTGTCTCTTTTCAGAAAGCAAAGCCGATTCCTTTCTGTATTATAGGGCATTTGTATGATGTTGAATTAGAAAACCTATTTTTTAAAACATTAATTGGCTTCCCATTCTAGTTTACTTCATATCACGTTGGTTTGTCAGCAGTTGGCTTTTTCTCCTACCACAGTTTCTAAAAGTTTCAACATACCAACACTGCACACTGCTCCAAATGACGTTTCATGGTACACAGCTCGGTTTCCTTTGATACAGAGCGGCAGTGCGCTGCCGTCAGCTTCTATGATGGGTTCCTTCCAGAAGGACGTGTGCTGCCTCGGTGTGTGTGTGCCCAAGGTGCTGCATATGGTGTGCTTGGGCTGTAGTTTACCATTTGCCCAAAACCTGATAATCTCATGACATTTTATATAGAAATAGTCTGGTTTTAATGAATCTCATATTCTGAATTCTCTCAACTGCCTTATAGTAATTTTACACAGAAAACAAGGGAACGTAATTTGAATCCACCCAACATTGTAGCCGCAGGGACAAGTTTATAGTTGAAAGCAGCGTTACAAAAAGACTCTTTAAATTCAGGTTCCCTTTGTACAAACTTCCTAATAATGTCGGTGCCTAGCGAATGGGGGAATTGAGTAGGTGTTTGAGCATTCACCTTCCCCAAAACAGCAGAACCTGTAGCAGGTGAATAGCCATGGGAATGAAGGAAAAATCTTCATTCTCATGTTATGTAAATCACTGAACTCAGATATAGCCCTGACCAACTAAAGCCACAGCAAACGTGGCCATTTACACCAATAAAGACAAGACTTTTCCTCTAATCTTGCAGTCTGTGTACTAAATAAAGATGGCCTCTAAATCATGTAGCTAACAATAAATAAGACTTACCTGTTTCTTTTAATTTTAAAAGAACAGTCAGTTGAATCTGCTTTAATGCTTGATTTCCATCCTTTAATGTGTACTGTCAATTAAAAACTTTTTTTTTTATATCTGTTGAAATCCTTTTTCACTCCCTGTACTTAATACTTTCACCTCCCTTCCAGGCCACCTTCTGTTTGTCATTGTGTGCATTGCACAAGGACAGCTTCAGATGAGCAATATTCCCAGCTTTAAACAAGAATCTGCTTAAAAATTCTCTTTGAGGAAAAAGCATACGTAGAACATCATCCTTCGTAATCACATTAGTAAGAGACTAAAGTAATTTCTTATCGCCTTTGCAAATTAGGATTTCGTTAGTATGCTTTTTTTCCCTTCCAAAGTTTGTCTTAATGAATACACCAATCTCAGTTAGTAAGAGAAAATGGTAGAAATGCTGCCAGAAGAATTTAATTACACTCAGCAGTAAGTATGCATATTGACAATAATACTTTTTTTTGGTAACAGATAAATACTAGATGTTGAGGTCACAAGGAAAAAAAAAGAATAAAAATATGCTTCTGTTGAGAATGATTTTTCTGAAGATTCTTGCATTTAAGAAATGTGAAGGTAGGCTGTAATTTTGCTTATCAACCAGATCAATAATCCATTCCTGAAATGATTTCCAATTTCCTTTACCCTGATGTTGACGTGGGGGGAAGGTGGCAGGAGTGGTGGAAGGAGAAGGACCAGAAAGAAATCATTTTTTCTGTCTGCCGATAGACTAGTGATCCCTGAATCTTCAATAAAATTGCAAAACTGGAAACATAACAGAGAATGTTCACATTTATTCATTTTCTCAAGTACATGATTTATATAAAATTGTTACAATTTTTTTTTTCATGGCAAAATACAAGGCTTATTATTCCTACTCAAAAACAAAAAACATTTTTATTTCAGAGGGAGCAAAACTGAGTCTGTATTTTTTTAAAGGGAAGTTATGATTTTTAAAGAAAGCTTCCACCTGTTAGGCTATGCTTCTTGTGTGTGCCAGGAATGCCCAAGTAGGATATTTGAACTTAGCTGAGATTTTCAGAAGTAACTAATAATTTTGTGGGTTTTGTTCTTTAGACATTGAAAATTAGGTGCAAAAATATCTTGATGCCCCAAAATGTGTATTTTTAGGTTCTTTTCCCTTCAATGTGAAAGTTTCTCAGAAAACCGCCTGTTAGTTTGCGTAGCCAGATCTCGTTTCTTATATTAGGTAAGAGGTTTTATCAGCTAATAGATTTGCACATTGGTATTGTTCTCCGGGACAATAGCTTTCTTCACATTTGTGTGGGCCAAAGTCGGTATGTCTCATTTTCCATTGTTTTCAGTTCAACTGATAAATCGTTCTTATTACAGACCGAGATAAATACATTTATTTGTACAATTTGAAACTCTAAATCTTTGAAAAAGTTGTTGGCTAGGACTTGCAAGAAATGCAGTTAAAGTATGTTTATCCAAATACTGAATTTAAGAGGCCTCTCTCTGTCTTGATCAAGTTTGGAACTTGGCAGAAAACACATAGCCCCTGTGGTCAGACTCCGTCATGGTATATACATGCCATACATCAGCTAGTAGTGTTCAGAGGAGAAAATTACACGTTAGCCAAGCTATGCTAACCGTTACATCCTCTTCATTTCTTAGTGTCTTTGTTATGTTTCACTTTGCTGATAAACCTTTTCTGCGTTCTCCCATTTTTTAATTGTTCAAAGGTTTTCTGAATCTTTGTCGAAAGGAGAGTGCTAGTACCCTGCGGGCATGTCCAGTTGCAATATTGCTCGTCTAGCCAGATGTGAAACAGGATCAGCGATTAATTGCTGATGGGCTAATGGCTTTGCAGTGGCTTAGCCAGCTGTGCAGCAGAGTGTCCTCATCACAGGGATGGGTAGTGCTGAACTGAGTCAAGTCCTTTTGCATTCCATTTGTGCCAGTAATTTCCTTATCATGTTTATGCATTAACATCTGGAATTAGTAGTAAATTCAGATCTGCTCGTACACATGCCGTGTAGATGCACAGATACAGACATCTAAACAATGCGATATGCTGGAAGGATTGCTGGGAGGAACATCAGTCTGATAAGGGCTTGTCTGGACGCTACAGCTGATAACAACACTTAGTTTTTCGAGAAGGGACAATAGAAATCAAAAGTAAATACTCTCTTACTGTAAGCATTTTATCAGAGAAATATGAAAAGTCAAAATACAGACACTGAAAAAATAAAAAAAAAAATTACAAATTAGGTACTACACCAGCATTCCGTTGCACAAAACCCTCCCTTTCCAAAATGGGAGCTTTGCTGAAAATCCCGCATACAAGGTGAAGGACAGACTGAAGCATGCAGCCTGCTGATCCAATGCTTCAGTGAGAACAGATGGTATTCTGAAACAGTCCATTTGTGATCATTCCATAATAAAGATTAAAGTTGCATATTCCCCAACAGAGGTGCTTTCGGCAGTCTGCCAATTCACGAGCAAGATCTTGGCCCTCCTCTTCCAGCATTTGACTCCTTTTTGTTTTTTTCAACTTATCACAATCATATCATTTTTCCACTGATAAATCTTTCTGTAAAAAGTCGAGATAAAGAAAAGGTTTTATATTGCTATTGTTTTCCTGTTATAATAGTCTATTAACTACAGTAGGAAATTGTTTTATTGTTCCAGACCATAATCTTACAGTAATGTTTTTAGTCATACACAGGTTGGAGCTGTACTCCGTTTCCAAGGTGTGTGAGGTTGATAATTACAGAATGAATGCAGGGCATTCTCTCATTGAATTCGTCCTTGTGAGCTAAGAAGTGTGGGGGTGTTATAACAAGGCAACAGCTGTAACTGACGTTCTAATCACAGTTGGGATTCTGATATAAATTAATTTTTTTTTCCCCCTAAATTGGCTGCAAACTGTTATTTTACTGGTTAGAGTGGAGCTCATACCCTGTCAGGTTGTATAGTTGCAGACAACCATCTGATAACATGGGATAGCAACACTGAAAAATAATAAGCTGCTTATAAATGCTATGTATACAGGTATTACTTCACACTGTTAAGCTCTATGTGATCTGAATTTTGATGCTTTACCTGTAAAATTGATAACTACATTTTCAGAGGTCCATTCTTTTCTGTTATTTTTTTAAATGGCATGTCAGTTTTAGAACATTGTCCATGTATCGTCCTATTGGTATTATATTTGAAATATATATATATGTATGCTGAAAAAAAGTTTTTAAAGCAATCCTTGAATGCACATATTAGTCTATTATAATAATGCATAAACAAATAGGTATTCAGGCCCTGATTCACTCAGAGTTGTTTGGAAAGCATTGAGTTCTTACTCTGTTTTGATCAAAGTAGATGTTCATTAAAATTGAAGCAAACGCTTCCTTTCACCCTTCCTCAATTACTTGCTGTTCAGTAACCGTTCAGATGCGGAAGCTTTGTTTGAATTCTGTAATTCTTATAACGCTTGCTGGAAATATGCTAGTTTGCAATCTGTGAGATGGAGAATACTGATACATACGTCAGGGATGCAGTTAAGATTTATGAGTGTCTGTATGGCATGTACGTAATACCGTGTGTTTCTTTCTCTCCATAAATACTGAGTTTCCTATTATGTTAGATAATGAATGTAGATGCCTTCTTACTGTAAATACCTTATATTATTTCTGAAGAGATCTTCTGCCTTCCACTATTATTTTAGAAACCATTAGAGGAACCTTTTAAACATTTAATACTTGGTTGCATTGCTGTGGCAGTTGCGGTGATTGCCTCATCCTTGAGGCTGGTGGCTGTCAGGCCACAAGTAAGAAATGTGAATGGTAGGACTTTTGTAAATAAGACTGAGTCCTCTTTGCGAACATGTCCCAGCATAAAATAAAATGCCAAATAAATATGTTTGAAGTGCTGAAACAATAAGTAATTAAGAATTCTGGGTACTGTCTTTACTGAAAGAGATAAAAGGAAAGTAAAAAGGACTTGGCTGCTTCTACAGAGATTCTTAACTAGTGTGGCTAATATGATGCTGTTTGGTTATAGTGCACAGGGTCTAACGTATTAGTTGTGTTGTGTCATTGGAGGCAATTTTGTAGCTTGAATATACCATGGCACGTTCATATCATCTCTGGGCAGGGAAAGAAATAATTTCAAGTAGGCGCAGCCTTAGAAAAGCAAGGCTGCTAAATGAGATTAAAAGATTTTTGAGGACAAGGTTTGAATGAGAATTGTAATACCTTGTGCTGTTAAAGTAAATTCTGTCCAACGTTAATCAGTAGGAACTGTGATTCTAAAAATAGAATATGATAATTTATTAGGTTTCTCTCTGTGCTGTCACCTAGAAGAAATAACCATTACTTTAGGTTAAATGTTTGAAAGTGCTCACAACAGTCACATTTCTTTGTTCTTTGACTGTCCCAGTCAGGACAGAGTCATTCTATAACCAGTTGTCCATTTATCTTCAGACATCATGTGAAGAGGTGCAACAGTGTGTCATAGGAGAACAGACTACACATAAACAATGCTGTTATCTGAAACTAGACTTTGATTCATGATGTCAAGATTCTTGCTGTGAACTGCAGCATCTGTTACCAAGTGCTTCATTTCTTTTTTTCCAAAGAGCTAAGGGTCAGCAGTAAAATTGCAGTGGGCCACATCATAAAAGGATTCCGTATGTTGTTCTTAACATTAAAAACATTTCTAAATCTCTTTTTTTCCATAACACATGTATTTCCACATTGTGGTTGGGAAAGACCTGAACTCAGTAACTTTGACGAGCTTATAAGGTCACCACAGTACTTGAACGTACTTTAGCTGGCTTAGTTTGTAAAAGTGGCTGACTTCGCAGTGGCTCAAGTATCAGTAATGCTCTTCATGCTAAAGGTAACACAAGCACTACCCTCCCAAATGGAACATGGTAAAGGTAGGATGATTATTTCCTTTCTCCTCTTAACTACCTGCTATCGTCAAACTCTGACAGACTAGCCCATGCTGACTGCTTTCTGAAGGCACACAGGCTACTCTGGCTGGTTACTACCAGTAGGCGAGTTCAGTGCTCTTCACATCTCTTGTGACAATGATGACAGAATCATTGTCTGGTAGCTCTGACCAGAGGATGCTAACAGAAGAAAAGCTGGTGGTGTCTCTCCTCCAGTGCAACCTCTTTTGTTCTCTTTTACAATCCTTCCTTGCAGAGCTCCTTCTTAAAAAGTTGTCCCTGTCCCTCTCTTACTTTAAATGAGCACATGTGTTTTGTTATGTGTGCTGTCATTGTTATGTGTCCCTGAAATACATCATGATCATCAGAAGGAATGAATTAAGTGTCATGCCACAACTTAGTGTCTCCGTATGGCATAAGAATAGCCTGGTCTACAGACAGAAACGTTTTAAATCCTCCCAGTTATAACCTAGAAGAAACTCTGGAAGTATGTGACAGCTCTGTCAGGCTGCACTTCTGGAGCAGTTAGCAAAAGCGTCACATGAAGTTAGCACCTGAGCTGTAGTTAGAGAAACAGTACGTACCATGCATATATGCAACATGTGTACTTGTGTGTACATTCATTGTTATTGTGAAGTGTGAAATTGGAATTTTTCTATTCCAGTGCAAACTTTGTGCCTCTTAATGTTTCCTTTCTGCTTTTCTTTCTTCTATTTTTAAACCGCTGTTAAATTATAGAAATACAGAAAGCAGTACTGCAGGATCGCTAGCATTATGCTAGCAGATAACAGCGTTCCCACTTTCTGGATTTGGCATTCTACTATTTTTCTGTGTTTCTCTAGCTGAAAGCATTTGCTTTTGGAGGCAAATACAGTCACGCTGGTATCACATGAAATTTTAAGTATGACAATATTGTTAGTATAATTCCCAGAAGTGTGTGCTATGTCTAAAGCCAGCAGTGATCTAAACAACTGAAACCTGGGTAAGATCATGTCTTTGAAAATAACACATAAAGATAAATAGTTTGACACAGACTCTTTGGTGAATTCAAAATCAGTAAAGAGCAGTAGCCAATGTCTAGTAGAAGCAGATCTGTTGAAATGGTTTATATCTTCCGAGATTTTTAGTCCTACATGTTTGATTTGGAGCAGGGGGTGCAGGGAGGGAGTCGCTGAAGGCAGCAAAATAAACTGACTCTCCACATCTTCACCTGCTGTTACTCAGGGGGAAGGCGATGCTGTGACATCTTCCGTACCTCCGTTCTGAAACTTATCTAAGGTTGCACAGAAGAGAGACTACTTGAGTATCTGCATCTAAATCCGTAGACTGAACGAATGGTTGTCCTGTTTGGGGGGCCGGGGCAAGGAAGGTTAGAAATAATTTTTTCATGGCCATGCAAAGCAATTGCACCTGTTCTCACACTCGGGCAGAGTTAGAGGAAAGATGTAAGGCTGTCAGAATAAATGAAGTGGCAAGACTAAGTGGCAAGAAAAATGTTGGAGAAATCCTTAACGATGTGTTCGCTTTTATTTAATTTGGATTTATTTAATCTTCTTTTTACTTATTTACTTATTTAGTACTTCAGTTCTCTCTCCTTTTCAGACCAATTTGTAATTGGTGTAATTTATAACCCAGTTTACCTCATATTTTGAATTTTTCTTGACGTATATCTTCCAGTTGCTGAGTGGAAGTAGATGTAAAACTGATACAAATAACGGAAAGAGCTGCTTCTCACTGGATTTAGCAATCAGTTAGGCAAATGTTTGTATAAGGAGTACCTATATTCCTTCTGAGGTTTGGATATCTATGTAAAATCAAGACTGGAATTTCTCTGTACCTTGAAGTAGACACTGTTTAGTTACATTAAACAAAATGTTTGCCAGGAACCCGATGTGAAGCTTTCCCCTGGGTACTTCTGTTCTTCATACAACAGGTACGTAACTAACTTTAAAGCAAAGTGATCTCACTGGGAAGGGCAGACACAGGCTGGCAGTGGGAGATGTCCTTCGGGCAGTCACTGAGAGCACTGAAGAGTAACTAAAAATAGGTGGGTTTTGTTGCCTTTGTGTTTTACACTGTTTGAGTGTTAGTTACTGCAAGATGAATGGCAGCAGAGGCAAGACATTCCCCATTGCCTCTTTCTTGTGAAAGCTGTTAAACAGCTTTTGAATGTGCCTGCATCTTTCTTGGTTTGTTTTCATTTAGCTTGGGCTCGTTTCTCTCATGTCTGTGAGTTCATTACTACTGTGAGATCACTCTCTGCAAAGACTGATTTAATACATGGAGGTAGAGCGTGAGCTGATGTAAATCAGCCTTGAATGTTCTTGAGGTTTCATTGATTTACACCACATTATGATCCAGTCTTTACCTCCAGGCATAAAACTTATAAGCCAAAAAAATTACATTGCAACCATTTCACGCTGTTTTACATAACAAATACTTTAAATCCATGGTCTCCTTGGTTCCTAATTTTTGGGTGAAGTTTTTAGTTAGTCCAGGCAAATGATGACAGCGTTATTGATCGTGTGCTTTTCCAGACAAATTTTAAATTATCAAGTTCATTTAAACTGAAGAAGCATCATGTTTGCTGCTGCATGCCTTTGTCCGCTGCAGCTAATTACCAAGATTTGTGCATAAGAAAAAGCATTTCTGTTCTCATCATCCTTCCCTGGCTGTGATTCATTCCAGGTTGCCGCAATCAAGTATTTGTAGCATCGCAGTTCATTACTGCCTAAGTGAGTTTGGTGTCACAGAATCATTGTTTTCTTCCCTGTGCCTCTAGTTGAGGAGAGGAACAGACTGTAATTAGGAGGGAAGTTGCTTCTGGGGTACACGTGCACATGCACAGTCTTGTAAATCACCAGTGATAAAGAAGAGAATACACAAAAATATATCATTTTAAATAGAATTATTAAAATATATGATTTGAAGGTGATTGCTGAAAAAATTATTTGAAGGCGATGCTATATGAAAGATAAAAGGCAGTTCATGCACCTAAGGTTAAATTTGTCCTAAAGAGATGAACGATTAGGAGTATTGATATCCAACTTGAATTAGGTGACAACTTGATTCCAGAATATTTTGTTGACTGATAGATACATTCACAGAGATTGAATTCCACTGCTGAGGAAGAACAACTCCAAATCCAAGAGTTAAAATGTAAGAAATAGTAGCACGAGTCTCAAAATCACATGGTATTTTCAGGTACAGTTCTGTTTCTGTTTCCTTATCCCCACTGGCTTGGTGCAAGTTTTGTTGAGCTGCATCATAACCAGGGTCACTGAAATTATTACAGTTAGAAAGAAAATAACTGCCTTTGGTGGCTAAAAGGAATGTCTGGATTGTTTAAATCCAGACTGTCTCCCAGTATGGCCCCACAACCGCTATGCTGGTACCAGGGAGCAGCCCTTCACAGAGCTGCTGCCTGCCCATCGCCTGACGTGTGCTAGAGTGGCACAAGTGTGGCCCTGTGGAGAAATGCTATGAGACCTCAAACTGATTGCTGGGGAAATGTTTCTGGTTTGGGTATTGGTTTTATTTGCAGATTTAACTTAGCAGTCACACAAAAAGGTGTGCAGAAGTGTGGCCCTGTGATGGGAGCTGCTCAAAGAGCGTGACTGTGCCAGCACTGCCTGGTGCGGGGGGTTGGTGCCCAGCTGCCTGCTTTCCCTTTTGCCCTTGGAACCGCTCTTTTGCCCCAAGTTTTAAGGTTGTATTAAATAGTCATGCATAATCTGTGCTTTATTCGGACTATGCTTTTTCCTGTTAGAGTGGATGAAGGAACTAGAGCCCTGAAAGCCCGTCAGCTTTTCCCATTTCCAATCATAGTAGTAGATTACAAAAAATACAGTATAGGGTTTTGAACATCGGTGCTCCTTACTCTTGTTTACTGCTGTTGTGTTATCGTGGAGTTTCCAATATCAGTAATACGAGTAGATATACTGTGTAGTCAACAGAGATATTTTAGACTTTTTTTAAACAAAAAATTAAGGAAATTAAGATCCAACATTTGCGTTACTGCAGCATCAAAATTATAATTTTAATAATCCAAAGTCAGTGCAGACATGATTCATACACCAAACAACATTTCACCAGTTTTCTTCATACTATTCCATGCTCAGTTACAACATGACTACTAATGCAAATACTGTTTTTTCAAAACCCCTTGAGGATTATACTATTCTTATCAGTGTTAGATGTCCAAATATTATCTTTGAAAATGTCAGAAGATACACATAGTGAATATGATTTAATGATACTGAGAAGCCATAACATATTTAATGCCTGATTTTTAAGGTTTAAATTTTAAGTTTGTCTTCATTAGCACCAGTTCTTATTTAACTGATACGGGTTTTTTTAACAACATTGCCAGTATTGTTGGCAAATGACAATGTCATTTAATTTTAGGAAGTTGTTTCCATGGATTATTGTACATTTTCCTTTCAAGAAAATTGTTTTCCTTGGAAAACAAAATAAAAAAAAAAACAATTAAAACAAACAAAAAGGAATCGTGCTAAGCCTTTTTTTGACAGTTTGTAGGATCACTGGTACCATTAATAAATAATACGTGGAAATTCTCCATTGTTTTGCACACTAGCTGAAAGTTCATCAGTCTGTTTTCATTTGAATCTGCGACAGTAAGGAGAGCTGTACTGATATTTATGATCAGTTCATTGGGCTTATGTTACCTTGTTGAAGCCTTATCAGCACATTGAGAACTGTCTCTCAAGATGGAGCTTAGGCTGGATTCTAGACTTGATATTTTTTGTTAAGGTAATCAGACCATTTCCATAACGTGGACAGCCTCTCAGCTTTGGCTGGTTACCCACTAGAGAAAAGCAAGGTGTGCATTTTATGAGTATCCGATCGTAGCAGATCTGGTACAAATCAGGAAAATGCTGCCTGCAGATTAATCCATCCGTACTCTTTCTTGTATACTACTACTATATTCTAAGGGTGCAAGAGGAGATGATGAAAATGAGTCCGATCTGTAGTTCCTGGCAGCTAGCTGGAGTTTTTCCAGGAGGTTCTAAATTATAGTGGGATGTAAGATGGGATCCTCCAGAGGGGAAAAGGTAGGAAAAAGGAGGATGCAGCGGGTATTGAACAGCAATACAGACTGATATGAATACAAATTAGCTCAAAGTTAGACCTGTGTAGCTTCTTAAAAGTGATGTAGATGAACTCCATAAAAATTCACTGTATGTTTCAGTAAGATTCTTTGAAAATCATTCTGGCATAGAGTATATATTTTTAACACTTCACAGTGAGAGCAAAAGCAGAATACAGATTTTTAAATAATTCTTCTTAGGTCAAATTAAAAGATTTTTCAGGCTTCTCAACTAATCACACACTTATTTATTAAAAATCTATTTAAAGCATTCCGTTTTTCTCCATAAATATTCATGTTTACTTTAATAAGTGCTTTACAGATTTATTTTAATTCCACCTAAAACCCTCCAGTGGCTAGAAAACTTCATATTCAAGTCCAGGTGTACAGACAAATCTGGAACGTATTTCTAAGATGCTGTAGCATAGTTATTAAGAGTATTATTAATGACAGCTATTTTTGTTTTGTTCTTGATTTCCACAAGAGAACACAGAAGCTTGCAGCTGGGATTCTTTGAAGCAACATTATATTCTTTAGGGAGCTCTTATTTCAATAAAAACAATGAAATCAGTTAGCATAGGTAATAAAATAATTACAGTAATTTATTTTGGCTATTAAGTGTTGAATCCCCTTAGCTAATCATCAACTTAAAGCTGTTACTCAAAGTGCCCTGGTTGCTTTTGCCTTAAACATCAGGAGTTCTTATTCACTTGATAAATCCATTTTTAATAAATTCCCGCCGTGCCTTGCTACTAGTGCTGATCTGAATGCTGTCAATGATGTAATGTATTGTTACGCACAACTAGTAAAGGATATTTCCCATTGTCCCATCAGTAAGAACAGTCATTCCTTGCCTCCTTTGTACCTGGTTACAACTGTACTTGATGCTCACTTGCACTTAGAAGCAGCTTGTTGCTACAAACCAGAGCAGCATTAGAGGAGAGTGTGTTCATGGGGTGTTTGGAAAACCCTGTATGTGAGCTGGCTGGACAAACTTCCAGCCTACGCATCAATGGAAGTGCTCATCTTCCAGTACAGGGGAAGCACAATAATTACTGCTCTGAAACCAATATACATTATTCTCCTTGATTAATTTAAACTTTTTCATTTTACTTTGTTGTGGCTTCTAATAAGCCCTTTAAATGACCAAAGCCAAAACAGGCAAAGGTTAATTTCTGTCTTAACTCAGAAAATACTGTTCATCTTGCTTAAGAGAAGAACTCAGGATCTTCCTTTCTTTTATAGAGCAAGAGTCCAGGGAATCTGTAAAAAGTCTGATTCTAACTCTTCTTTACAGAATGGCCATATTTATTTACAGAGATCAGTATTTGATCCTTCAGAATGTTATTGCTGAAGTACCGATGAATAAATTCATCAGTATAGATTAATTGACAACAGTCAAACTCATCTTTAGAGAAAACACAATTTTTTGTGTTTTACCATAATTTCCCTTGAACCGACTCTCAACTACTCATTTCCTCAGATGTAGGGAAGTAGGAGGCTATTCAGTGAAAGCTCTGTATGACGTAGATGAACGCACACATATATGGGGTATGGAATTAAGATACCATCAACTTATGTATAAATGTATGATCTAAAATCAATTGAAATCAGCACAGAATGTTCCAAAGCCTTCAGGAGACTTATAGTGAGATTTCATGGGCTGTGTCCAGCCAGAGGTATAACCGCGACTGACTCCCAAGTGTGTGAACGGCTCCAGTGAGCATCGCCTTTGCGTAAAACAGTCTCATGCCTTTTCTCCAGGTCAGAGCCTTACAAGCATGCGACAAAATGAAAAATCCCTCAGTGAAAAAATGTGTATCAGTAGCAACAATCTATATTGAAGTTTGTACTGCAATGGTAATTTTAGCTACTTTACTACTGTATTTTATCTCTCGGGCAACAAAAAGCGAGAGCTTCTAAAGTAGTAAACCTACTCGAGGAAGAAAGTTCAATTTAGAGTGGAAAAGATTTCAAGCAATCCAGAATGTGGTTTCTTAGATGTATGGGCTTCAGGATGCTCCTAACGGTTTGGAAAAATTGGCAACTTGTAGAAGGGTGTTTGGGATGGCGGATATTGGTGTTTTATGTTTGTTTATATGTATGTTTGTATTTTGCCTCATAATGCTTAATAGCGGTGACTTTTTTCAGGCAGTTTCACATTTGGTACACCTGAAAAGTGCAGGGACAGTCTTTCTTTCAAGAGTTCTCTGAAACTGAGAAGAAAACACTGCTTAGCCTGAGTATTTTAAGGAAAAAACAAACCAAAACAAAACAGTTGTCCTTTTGTTAGGTATGTCAGCTTTTGCACCCCAATTAAATTTTAAATAATCCTCAAATGATGAGCAAAGTCTGTCAGGCTTTGATAGAACTGATATGTCACTGAAACCATTCTCTAGATCTCTTCTTTTATATACTGACTGACCTAAAACTCGGGATGTTGGGGAGACTATTACGAAGGGATTTTGATACCCTCATTTCTCTCTTTTCTAAGGGTGGGGTCTGTTCTCTTTTTGGAAGGATATAAGTTAACATCTTCTGGGAGTTTTCAGTCGGGGAGTGCATAGGAATGTAAATTCTGCATTGCATCATTTTATTCCTTTAGGAATTTCATTTTACTCACAGTTGAAGTAATAAAAATTGCCATCTTTCATAAAAAGGATTAAATCATACAATGCTGCATAAGATACTTTGACAACTCCTGTAGAATATAAAGATGAGTGTTTTGATAAAAATTATCTTTTTAAGGCAAGCCTTTAAAATGTATTTGTTCTGTTTCTGCAAGGCTTTAATGGATGAAATATACTTGATTTTTTTTTTTTTAATTTTTGACTCTTAATACCTAACGTGGAGGTTTCTTTTTCTTGATTGTGCCTCTACATCTATTATTCATTTACATATCTTGGTAGAGGCGGTGTCGAGGTCTCCTTAACATGAAAGGGAGGGAGTGGTGAGATTACATGGTTATTGCCTCCACTGAATGAATTCTGCAGTGCACAGTTTGAGGTCACCTATCACATAAAAAGCCAGATAAATACGTTCTTCCGCTCACTTTGATAAGGCTAATAAAGAAACTGGAATATCATTCTTCCAGTCAAAGTTACTGTAAATAGTCTACTAATTGTTCGATTATAATTAATTTAATTTAAATAAGGAAGAGTTAAGATTTCTTGGAAATGTAAAAAACTCTTCCAGTAATTAGTCTGCTTCAAAAATGGAAATGTAAAGTTTAATCTGATAAACGCAGGTGTGATTAAATTACAGTAATGTTAGTAACTTAATTGACTTCATTGGGAATAATAAAAAGTTAAATACATACACAGTTGTTAATGACTAAAATATAATCTGTTTCTTTTAATAGTTTACAGATTGCTTTTCATATTTTGTTATTTAATTTGCAGTTTTGTTGGATAGAAAACTGCAAGTTTTTATTTACTTTGCAGTAACAATACAACTGGCAAGAGAAAAGTTAATCAGACATTATGCCATGTTTTTCTTAAAGCCTCTACTCTAGAGATCATTTGATTACTGTGCATCACAGCTTTCATGTGCATAAAGCAAAAAGCTTGAAAATGTACTAAAAAATATTTTATAGAGGGGAAATAAATAAGATTACAAAAAGTACTGCTTTAGAGGTTGCACTTTGTAAAGACAGTATCATGTTGTGAAACAGCTTGCTAATGTTTTTTGACTGCTTTTGTTCATCAGTATTTAATTCAAGGTTTCCTTTAAATCTTAGACCTTCTTTATTTTCTGTTTTGATAAATGTTGGAAATGGGAAAGGCAGTAGTACAGGAAAATACACATTTGCAGGCCAGAGAGCGTTGACTGGTCAATTTAGGGATATCACTGTTTAAAACTTACATTTAAAAAAAATTAGAAAAAAGGCAGCTCATGGACAAACAGTACAATACCCACAGACTTTTTCAGTCACCGTGCAGCTTTTACTCTCTTAAATTGCAGCAAAATCTCTTCACTTAGAAGCAAGAAAAAATTTCTGTAAGTGATGGATTTAACACACTGGATAACCTTTTCATTAGACAATTATGTGTTTCAGTCCATGGGATATGAAGTGTGTATTTTTTGTAGTACGTTTTCAGATGTCAATGACCCTATTTCATGGAATATAAGTCACACTGTGAATTTAAAGATCTGAAGAAAATCAATAGATGAGACATTGAAGACTCTTATATCAACTGAAAATATTTTTTCGGGTTTTCTCGCTCTCTTTTTTTAATCTTCTTGCTGAAAGCTCAACCTAAACATCAAAAAATCATTGAAAGACTTGGATAATAATTACTAGAGTCTTGGATTTTACTGTAAAGAGCTTTTGTATCCTGGCAGTATTTGAAGTCCTAATCCACTAGGTACAATACCTCTGGGTAAGACAGCAGTCATGTAAGAGAGAGGTAATCCATTGAGCAATAGGAAGTATTGCTCTACATCAGTTTTGAAAGTCTTCTCTTACCTTCACAATCAATAAACCCCAAATTGTACAGACACAATTCACATAACATTAATTAGAGTAATTAACATAATTACATTTATAATTACATATGCATGCATTTGGAGTTAATAGTAGGGGAGACATATTCACAAACATACGTTTCACTGGCACGTTACAAAAATTAAAGAAGACTATCCTTTAGTATGCTTCCCCCCTATAATTCCCATGTATGTGTGCAAAACAATCACCTTGTTCCTATTTCTCACTGGTCTCACAGATTTGAAAGTTAAGTTTTGGACACTTGAAATTTTAAGAGCAAGCCCTAGTCTCAGAAATGCATGATTAGGAATTTAAACACACGTTTCTCAGAAAAAAAGACTGGATCACCATATGCACTGATTATATGTAATCCAGCAGGTTTAATTCTGAAAAGAATGCCGTTTATGAATACTTCAGCGATTGTAGGGATACGATTTTATATTTTATTTATTTATATATATAACAAACAAAATACCAGCAAAAATGGCAATTCTTAATGCAATACAGATTTAAACAGAAAATTAAAAAAAGAATGAGCACAGGTATGCAGAGTAAATATTTATCAAATATTATTCATTCAGTTGGTTTCTACACCAGAAATGTGTGGTGTTGGAAGGACTCTGAAAGACAGATATGGATTTGTCTTAGATCATATTTACCTATGGTGAAGTAAAAACCCAGTTAATGTATGGTATTACTAAAAAAAATTTGCATTTATATAATAACAACTCAGACTTTGTTGATTATTTTCATCATTTTAATTTCTTAATTTATTTTATGTTTTTACGTTAATTTCCAGTTAAACATATAAAAAATAAGCAGTGAGGAAAACATCTTCAGTTTACACAAAGTCTGTTTCTGGAGATGTGTTTGTGTTTTAATTAGTGTATTTTTATTTTAGTAGCTTGAGACTATTTCTCAAGTAGGATCGTACACATAAATTGATAAGAATTCATCTTCAGACTATTTTCAGCATTAATGATATATATGAGAATGGTTATGAATCTGAAAAATTGCTGACAAGGAAACGAAAAAGTTAAAATATTCAAAAAAATCAACCAGAAGTCTCAGACTGAGTTGGCAAGAATTTTGGCTCATAATCTTTTCCGTGCTTTACTTCTAATGATGGTTAGTTTTAAGAAACTACTCATATTTAACTTTCAGCTTTGAGGCAGTATTGTAACAATTTTGTTGATTTTGTAATTTGCCATCCTGCTTTCAGACAGTACTTCAGACAGTATCTCAGAGGCTGTGTGTTTCTAATGAAAGGCCGTTAGAGGTACAGGCAAGTACTTACGCTGCATAATTCATCGTGGAGGGAACTTTGTGGAGAACATGGATTGCTATAAAAGTGTTGCAAGATACTCATAGTTTAGTGCTGCAGATTCTTCCAGCTGAGAATTTACAGTGCAAAAGTTCACTTTGAGTCAAATTGTATAACACGTAATAAAAAGTTACCCTAGGTTTGTAAATGCCACGAAGAACAATGTGAGCATCACAGAGAAGTGGCTAATACTAAGGGAGAATATTTCAGACATCTTTGTGGATGTGAAAACTGTGACCAAGGAAGATGAAGTAACTTGCTTAAGGTCAGAGTAGGACTTGGATCTCTTGTACATCATCACTACGCTATACTTCTCACGCAACATTTCCTAAATCTTACATGCTCAAGTTACCCACTTTTGCTTATTCAGTTGATCTGATAAAATCTGGATACTTTTCAGTATTGATTGGTGTAAGCGTGGCTTAATGGCAGAATCATTACTTTTTTAATCTTGGAACTGCCAGCCCTTACTATTCTCAACTGAAATTCAGCTTCTTCGATTAAGGACTGCCATTACTAATTGGTTTTAAATGTTGCTTGGATGGTTCTCATTCCAAAAGTTTAGTTCTTCAGCAATATCTTATAGTTCTACGCTCTGAGTAATTCATTAAAACTTTATGTTTTCTGGCATGACCAAAGCCAGAACAGAGTAGCTGATAGAAAATCCTGAACAAAAGCTAGAACCGAAATCATGATTTTCAGAAAATAGTGGCTTAATGGCTTTCTGCACTGCATATGAGCTGCATCTTTATGTCCATTCATTCCTTGCGTTAAACTGATGCGTGTCTGGTGGCAACCACAGCCGAGTTTCCCTGCCTATCTCGCATCTATTCATGCAGTTCTGCAGGAAAGGTCAGATAAGGATAATATGTCAAAAGGGTATAATTAAGATTCAGAAAGATTAATGCCTGTGGTATTTAGTGAAATTGCCTTCTAGTGGAATGCTCATCTGTTACTTTGATATTTAACATTTCTGCTGTTAAAACGTTAGTGCTTGTAAAAGTACAAAATTGGTGGCAGACATTTGGTTTATATACTCTTTTTGTACTAAAAAAAGAACCCCATAGGAGAAGCAGTCGGGTTAGAGGGTTTTTTACATGGAATTATTATGTGTAAGCCTTTTGGTATTTCCACTATAGATTTGTATTTGGTAAGGTTATTTAAGGTATGTCAATCAGGCTGACAAGTGGTGTCAGTTTGAGAAGGTGGGGGAGAACATACCAGTAACAGTGTCTGAGATATGTGGAACAGTCTCCAGTGAAATGAAAATGTTACATCTGTAGGATGAAGAGGAATAAATGTTATTTAATTCAACATGAAGAAAAAGATCTTTTTAACGTGATTCAGCACATACTTAATACGTAATTGAAAGCTGATGAGTAGCCTCACTGGAGTTTGTGGTACATAGGAGCTACAGTTCCTCCGACTATTGCAGCTGCTATACAAACACATAAAAGATGGCACACTTCCCCAAAAGTTCAATTAAGATGAGAAGACCAGTGCAAACTGACACCCCAAAGTAGGTAAAGTTAAAATAGTCACTAGACAGGTATGAACGTAATGAAGTCATAACTTATTTTTTTCTTACTCATTTTGAACATTGCAAATAGTTTTTTCTTACACACATTCCCTTCACGTCTAAAAAATATGCACAGTACACTGCTGAAAATTATAGCAAAACAAATTTGAATGAAAATCTACACCATTTTCCTGTATTCTTACCTATTTTTTTATCTTTACTTTCTAAAATACATGGAAATTTTGCTTTATTGAGAAATAGATTCTGTAAGATATTTACGTGAATCATCCTTCTACAGATGGAGCTGATAATTAAGTGAGTCATAGGTAGAGAACTTCTAGATTTACTCAGGAAAGCTTCTACACAGCCTTGCTGCACATATGACAAGTATCAAGATTTTGAATACTGGCAGTACTAAATATGCTGTATTAAATGTTGTATTACGCAACACGTGCCCAGACCACACCACCGTTAAATTAAAAATTCCTATTAGTGTAATGACAGGATCTTAAACTGCATTCAAACAAGGAATTCAGAGCCATCGCAGACATCACCACTAGAGTAAGTCATGTAAGAGTTTATAATGCTACACCCCAAAATTGCTGTGGTTCTGAAAAGAGTGTAATTATTGCAGGTGTCACGTTAATACTTCATTGATTTAATTGTGGGTACATTTTATTTAAAAATTACAAATGTGTTTAGCTAATGTAATTAACAGCGTGTGTCTTTCTGTCTTGGCCTGGGCCTTGACTGTACTTCCAGCTGAGCACAGAAGGAGATTTGGAAGGTTCGGGATACTTCTCATTTAAACGAGCTTTCACTAGTTGTCTTCCAAAGCTTGGGGAATTCCTTTGTACTCAATTATCACATAGGAAAACAATTTCTTTATCTGTTGGTAGGGTCTTAATTCTTTTCTTATCCTGGGAAGAAGCGTTCAGCCTTCTAAAACTGAAATACAACTTTTCATTTCACTTTTGGTTCTGAAAGGTTTGCAAAGGTACGATAATTACCTCACATAAACACATTATGAGCCACAACAATACATTCAGTAAACAGCTAAGATGGATATAGACTAGACAGGGTGCTGTAGGAATTTAGAAGATGCTGAAAGGGTTACTAAGCATTGGAACAGGCTGCTCAGGGAAGTGGTTGAGGCACCATCGCTGGAGGTATTTAAAAGAGGGGTAGACATAGTGCTTAGAGATACGGTTTAGTGATGGGTTTTGTCAGAGTGAGGTTGATGGTTGGACTCGATGATCTGAAGGGTCCCTTCCAACCTAGGCGATTCCATTATTCTGTCTCTAGGACAAGTCCATGATTTAGCTTACTGGAATTTTCATTGTGTAAATCTGACGGCTGAATGTTATGTGATAAGAAGTTATTTTTCTGATCATTGAAAACAGATGTGAAATCAGGAACTAAAACAATTACTTTGATATCTTGTAAGACTCTGACAAAGCTAATAACTTCGTATTCACATAAAAGACAAGGTTATCCCTCAGGCTATTGCGAGAAGAATGTGCTGTTTGTTTGCAAGTGTGATATAAAAACGCAGGGTCCAGAAATATGGTGGGGTTTTTTAAAATATTTAAGTACATAGTCCTACTGAGTCTACGAAAATGATTCACATAAGAGTTTGTGGGATCACACCCAAAGATTTTTGCTGTTCTGTGTAATTACTATGTGTGTTACATTCTAGACTACATTTTATTCTTCTCTATCTACAGATAGATCTTGCTGTAATCTACAAGTCTCTTCTGCGTGTTAGAAATTGCAATTTAACCTAAGAACTGCAGTCCCTGTTACTGAGTATGTGACTGCACTTTAAAAAGTAGAGTATATTTAGGGTTGCCTTCAGACCCAGAGCTGCCCCTTTCACAGGAGTTGATGTTACTGAGCCCACAATTTAATTGACACGTCTCATGTAAAATTTCCCATTAAGCAAGAGTGTGTTGTTTTGTAACTACTAGACATTGCTTTCTTTAGAATGCATGGTAATTACTTATTCATCTTTTATGGCTTACTGGAAGAAAGTAACAGGAGGGGAATGAGTATTAAGGACTAACACTGAAAGGAAAGACAGAGGGTAAGCTGAGACCTGGGAGAGATGGAAATTTGTTTGGAATAAATGCAGGTGTGTTGTTTGGTATTCTTGCAGATGGATCTAGTGGAGTATTGTGACTAGAAAAGCTTAAAAGGAGCCCCCACAGCTGAGTGGGGGAGAAAAACTGGGAAAATACTGCAGGGGTGTGATGGGATGAGAGATCAGCTATAGCTGGAAAGGACCAGGGCAATCATTAGAGCTCAATACATTTGATGTGATGGGTGCTGAAGACACAAGGGAGGTTAAAGATTTGCAGCCCTTCTTGCTGCCGTTTATGGTAGTGATTTTGGAAGAGAAGGGAGACATGAGGATGGGGCCGTAGCCTGGAAGCTGTTCTGGATTCTGAGTTAACCCAAGAGAAAGGCCAGACATGCCTTCTCCTTTCTGCAGCTGGCCAGAAAAAAAAAATGTTGGAGCTGAACCTTTCTGGTTTAGACTTAAATAACACCATGCTCCTCTGGAACTGACAAATGCGTGTAGTAAAGCAAGTGATTAAACACCTTGTTGAATTTTACTTTAATTTCGCTGTATCTGATGGGAAAATATAAATGTTCAGTGCCATAATTAGCTAATTTTTAAAAGTAAAATAGACTGAACAATTGAAACTAAAAAGGTTTCAGATTCTTTTATTCAGTCTTTACTCAGGCAGACTTTCCAGTGAAGAGGGCAGATCAGTAAGGACTGAGAGAGAAGTAAAACATTTCTTTATTTCAGTGAAATTGATCTCTCTGAAAAGTAGGCAAAACAGAAAGGTAAAACTGAGTTTTTAATTGCCAGATGTTTGCAGAATGATGGTAAGTTCTGTAAGTACTAGTGCTTGGATAATGGATTTTTTTTTACCCCTCCTTTTAAGCAGAAGCAAGAAATAGACATACTGTCCCATGCATCTTAGCCTTGTACAAACGGCATATGCTTTACCTGCACATACCCAGGTTTTCTAAGTGCACAGCAACTGCTCTTTGAATTACTTGAGTACTTGCTGGTTTCCCATTGCCTGCGTTATCCACTTAATTAACTAGTTCTGTCTCTTAACTCGTTACCAACATTTTTTTTTATTTTTTTTTTTGTGGCAACAAAGGCAATTGCATTGAAGACTTAAGAAGCACACAGAGGATTTTTGTCACTCATGAAGTCACGATTTGCCTTTGTAAACTGCAGGTATCAAAGCAGCTTTTCTATTCTGTTTGGACACAGCGCGTAGTAACAGGGGGATGAGAGGCAGCTGTGCTTCAGACCACATGAGGTAATTTGCAGACACATTTTAATTGCCTTTTAGAGAGCATGAAGGAGTTCCAAATAGTCTAATGAGTTCCAGCAAACACCTGTGAAATGCTTTTAGACCACCATGTAAAACAGAAATTAAGAAAGAAATAAAGCACAAATCTAGCATGTATATTCTAATGGAGGTTAGAGAGGAAAAATATATTTTCTTAAATACTCACCACATTCTGTAAGACAGAAATGAAAACAACAAACCATTCTATATTTTCATACCAACAAGAAGTTAAAGAGAAAAATTTCAGCAAATGTTCTTTGTGGAACAGTTAATATAGGAGCCTTAGGAGGAGAGGCTTGAGGTTGCATTATAAATAGTTTCAATGTATAAATGTATTTTTAATTGTTACGTTGTAACTCAGCAAAGTAATTATGGTCAGTCTTAACTTCTAATGTATGGGACTGTACCCACTTAAATCAGAAGTGTTCTGGAGTGCTTTTGCTCCCTTGGGGCTTAAGAATAACAGCAAAATCTCATTGCAAAGATCCTGCAAATGATTTAATATTAATTATATTTATGCCTATATAGTGTTCAGTATAAATGTATTTGTGTTGGAATTGTGGGTTGAAAACTTGATGATAGTGAATTTGTTGTCTGTGTTAAATATTTAACAGCTTAATGGAAATAGTACCTGAAGTTCACAGTGAAGTTGATCCTTGAGGTGGAGCCTTGGGTAACACGAGTTATTTACCCCCATTATGCTTCAGCTCTATAAAATACAACTTATCACCCCTATCAAGAATGCCATGAGATTTTGGATGTGCAAAGACAAGACCTTTTTCAAAGTAGATTACTCAGATAAAATGTTCAGAAATGTATAAAATTATTCCAAACCCAATACAACTGTAAGCCCTGTAGAAGGTAGATATTGTGGACATTGTTGTGTGGTGGCTTGTTTTTCAAAATCTATACCGGGAGTATTCACAAAAGGAAATATTTCTAAAATTTCTTTCTTTGGCCTTTAAAAATTGCCTAACAGTAACTGCCTTTTTGCCTTCAAGAAATCCAGCAAGTTGATGGAAGTTACAGAAGCTGTACATTAAATATAGAGTAGAAGAATATCAATTTGACAAGAAAAAGTGTATGTTTGACATTTTGAATTTCATCATTTGAACTTGCAAGACTGGTTTGTGGCATGCAATAATGTTGTCTTAGGCCTCTTTGGAAATGTTATAGTTCTCAAATGATGAGAAAGCTGAATGTTTGGCTTTATAGAGAAAGGAAGGAAAGTTTGCTGTGTGAATGACACGAATGAAATGACAGTTCATCTCTAGAATAAGACATTGTGCTGTGAGGCTGCTGTATCATTACTTCCTTAGCACTGAAAAATTCCATTAAAAATCATCTCTACGCACACTTTGTCTTAAAGTATATATTCTTCCTCACTGGCCAGGACAAAACTGTTTAGGGTATATGAGTTGAAGGAAAGAGTTTATACGTACAATGCATGCTGTTGCTTAGAAGAGATGCTAAACTGAGGGAGAAAAATGTAGAATATCCATTCCTCTCTTCTGATTAATCCTTCAGAATTAAGAATGTCCTCTTTTTTTGAGATGAAGTTCAGACATGAATAGGAGATAATGAATCCATTTTTCATTTCTGACACAATAGGGGCAGACTTGAGAAAAAAACATTTCCTTATCATGTACAAAATACACAATGTCTTAGATGTGGTTCCAGATCTTTTTCTGGAACCGTGCAGGTTTTGCAGGGACTAAAGGGGTACAACAGACAGCATCAAGGAAGTAACAAGGTAGGACTGAAGTGGCATTAGGACAGTCAGCGTGTTACAGAATTGGCAGCACAATGAAAATAGCTGCCAAATAAAGTCGCAGGGTAATCCAAAAGTCTTGGGGTGGCATGGCAGCATCTGGTGACATGAGGGCTGAATTAAGGGCATTACATAGTAACTACTGAGCAGTCACTCTCATTAAAATTACTATTAAACAGCAACAAACACTGCAATATCAGGAATAATCCCTTACAAAGCCACAGAAACGGACAGTGACCCTCCACACATCAGTTATCAATACTTCCTATAAAACTTAAAAGAGCCTAGCAAGAACATGTATTTCTTTCAGAAGTAAAATGCCACATCCTTTGCATATAAAAAGATCTCTAAATTAAAGAATGAGCAATGCTTTTGATTCATACAGAAAAAGATCTATATTGACCATTGGAGATGACTAAAGGTGTGGGAGACCTGTCTTCATACAAAGGTATTTAAGAACAAGAAGTTTTTCAATTAGCTCAAAGAATCTTCATGGAAAAAAGATTCTTTTAAAATGCTGTTTTATTGAAAACTCAAAGTTTTATACTGAGTAATTATTTTGTGAAATTTTGAAAGAGAACAATTAATCTGAATCACTTAAATTCAGTTTAATTTCAGTATTAAAACCTCATTCTGTTTTTAATGTTTTAATATATTTTGGTTCATTTTTTGATATAATTCTGTATTTAATATTATGTATCCTATTTTATAATAGTTCCAATTTATTTCTGCTCAGCATTTGAGTCCATGGATAAAGTTGATTTAAATCTGATTTTTTTAAGGTGTTTGCAAAAATGCTGTCAATGATTTAATCATAAAATCCACACTGAGCAGTATGGAAGTTGCAAATGATAAAGTGATAGTAATAGAGTTCCGTCCGAGAATGTTGTGAGTTCCTTAAGTTAAGGCTTCCTAAGGTATGTTTCAGGTAATTCTGAAACAGTAAACATTGCTAGAAATAATAATAGCTGTGGTTAACATTTTTATACTCATTCTATCCACATCCACCTCAGTTTCATTTTCCTTTAATTTTTAGCTACTTATCTTGTCTGTTCTTTTTTCCTCTCTTTCCTTCCTCTCTGTGCTTTGAAAAGAATCTAGTGTATGAAGACTGTTCTCTCTGTTCTTGTTTAAGAATTGAGGAACTGTTACGAAAGATTCCCCTCTTTCATCCATACATTTCTTCTGTTTACCTCCTCCTTCCTCTCTGGCATGTCTGAACATCTTGCACTGCCTTTCCTCTAGATTCTGTAAGGCATCACAGCATGCTTTGCTCCAGCCATGTCTCTTTATAGCTTCAAGAATTTTCACCCTCTTGCTCTATACAGTTTTAAAAGGGCTAAGCACCGTGCAAACATTAAGGATCAATAAAACCATTATTCAAAATTTCATGATAACATTATTCTAATTCCAAAGATAAAGAAACCCTAGTTTCAGCCATAAGAAAACTGAAGCAGGGTGAGATTAAATTTCAGGTTTTTAATTGCTATCTTTGACATAGCCTATATAAGACATGTTTAGTATTATGGCTCTTAAAAATATTTAAAACTTACTCATCCTACTGATTTGTGTTGAGATGTGCCTAATCATCAGCTCTGGGAATTATGCTTTCACTTGTCATCTCCCACAATCAAAACATGTTCCTGAAGAACTAGTCGGAAATAGCATGACTGTTGTGAATAAAAATTATTCCACGTGTGCCTAGGTAAATGTCTGTGGATAGGTTTTGTTTTCATTGTGCACTCCTGGATGATTCTTGAAGCGAGGAATGTGTCTTGCTTGCACAGGCTTGCTCACTATCTCTTGAAGATGAGGTGTCTGGCGCCAGGGTAATCCTGAGATTGTGCGGAAACTCAGAAGATCTACAGGATTCGTAGCTGGGTGGGAAATCTGTAGGGATAACATGGTTAACTTCTGATTTCAAAGGCAGCCCTTACTACTTGTAAAGTACTAGATATAGACAGTTGTGTGAGGTAGGTAGACGCTGCTTGATTTAAGTTAATTATTTAAATAAATATGCATTTTTCTTTCCTAGTATCCTTTAGAAGTGAGTGATGTATCTCATTATCATTGTAAATATTCTGCAACATTACTAAACACCATTCAGAACCCACTACCTCCCCTTGATAATGGTACTGCCTCTTTTCAGGATAGTCTGAGGAGCTTCTTGCAGCCTGAATGTGCTGGGATACTGAGGAAAGCCTTGCTTTGGTCTGTGTTTGCCAGCAAATCCTCTTTGTGTATAGTGACTTTTGAATTTTTTTTAGGCTGTCCATGCTCATTGCTTGGACGGTCATAAGGAGATTTAAGGGCTTTCAGTTTAAAAATGGTTGATACCTCCTAGTCATGTTTGTGAATAAAAATAGGAAGTTTAAATATAAAATTAAGCTTTCCCTTAGTTTTTCCTCTGACATTACAGTAGAATCCCTGTCAAGATTTGATTATGAAGAGAAATATCCTTACTTGAGAACAGAGTTAAATAATAGTGGTAATATTCTGATATGCAAAAAGCACTAAATTGACAGTACAATAAATACAAACACAAATTTTGCTTGTTCTGGCTGTGCAAGGGACAGTTTGGGCTGTGCTATTAAAAAAAAAACCCAAACTGAAACAACATGATTTAGAGTGTTTCCTTAATGACACCAAGTATATTTTGAGTGTCTTAGTTAAGACTGTGTATAAATCTTGTTTACATTAATCAGTACTCTGTAACAGAAGGATAGTCCTACTTTCAGAAGGAGGTTGACACTGATGGCTCTCCAGACTCTGAGGACTGTGAAATTCAGTCTCGAAAAAAATCCAAGCGAATACACATTTGCTAGGTGTTGTCCAGGCTCTTCACCATTAAGCACTCAAGAATTGCTGTTTTGTATTGGAAGCCTGGTTTAGCAAATCTCTCTCTGTTCTGTTAAGTAGCAGATGTACCTGTTTTGCCTCTCAGGACTCTTGAAAAGTAGAGGAGGAAATGCTTTTCTATTAAAGGAGGAGCTGAAAAAAAGGAAAATTCACCATTGAGGTAGCCCAGTAAAGTCTTAAGTAAAGAAAGTAATCAATGACCAAGCAAAATGTTTCAAGATATTGTATACTTCTTACCAAAACATATAGCAGTAAAGGATTTGTAGCACAAGGGTCTTACAAGTATTTGTCTCATAGTGGGGTAAGAAAGTGGACAAATAGGTGTTAAAACGTAAGGTAAAGTAATAGCCTGTTTTTATTCCAGGTACTAACCTATATAGTTGCTAGTGAAGGGTGCACAAGACCCCAGGGGAGAAGAGGGAGGAGGCATTAAACCATGTAATAGTTAGTGAAGTTTAGGTTGATCTAGACACAGCATACTCTATATACGCATCCTTAAATAGGATAGAAATACTGGATATGTAACAGTGCATCATTCCAAAACGTTACAACACAGACCAGAGGTTTGTATACCTCCAAAGGGAGTACAGGAAAAAACATCTGTTAGAATAAAAATTGTATCATTCTTTACAAATTGTTTGTTAGGGATGAAATTTCTGATTGTGGTAAAGTGAGAAAAATCTGCATTACTTGTTATGAACATGGCTCACTTTTCTGTTTGCTGCCATGTTGTGATCTGCATGCTATGGAGTTGCCCAAAAAGAAATCTTAAAGGAATGTAGTAGGGAAGAGGAAAAAAAGGATTTGACCCACTTTGTTACAGCATGTTCTCTATTTGGCTTCCCTCCGGCTAGAATGGATTGTTCTTTCCAGGGCTAAAGCCTGGCATCAAAGAAGATCCCATGTCCATATTAAAGATAGGGGAACTGAGTGAACTGAGTAAATGAGGCCCAGGGTGTCAGTGGAAAGCTGACAGTTTGGCAAAGGCTTATAGAGGGAGAGAGGTGGAAAATGAAGTGGTAGCCATCTGCTTCTCTTTCCCGCGGATGAAACAAACTGGTTTAAGTGATAATCCTGTTTGCTGGCCTTCGCCTGTTCACACCTTCTTGTTCACACTACTTTATGTTTTTGAGTAATGAGTAAATAATGCTTTTCCCTGAATATACACATCACTGCAAACTTGTCACAGACTCTTGAGAGGAAATCCTCATCGATGCCAAACCCCAAATGGCACTTGTTGTCACAGACACTGTAGGGAAGTTCCTATGGATGCCAAAACCCCAACTGAGACACTGTCATTAACGTGACTGGGAACCAGACAGGTGTATTCCCGCATTGGAGAGTGCCTGGATGACACAGACCTCTGCTGAGCGCGGTACTTGAAGCCAAATGTCAGTCTTACGCTAAAATGGAAGCAGAGAGAAAGGTGTGGTTTAGAGAGAAGCTGCTGCTAAACAGTCAGTCTAAATTAGGAAAATGACAGAAATATGAATTAGTAATCATTCATCATCTTTAGTAGAGAGCTCAATCCTCTGAATTTTTTTAAAAGTAGCATGTTTCTATTAACAGCCTTTTCTATCACAAACATACAGAATGTTTGTAACAATATTTTAGGATGTGAATGCTCTCCCTCTACATTTTTTTTTTTAAATGTACTGTCATTCAGAAGAACAAAGTAAATGTTGCTAAATGCTTTTAGTGAGAGCAGAGGAAATGTAGAGCAAATGCTTCAAGATGTTTCACATTTTCATCATAAGGACTGCTTTTTACCTCTGCATGAAATGTTAAAAGCTGTAGTACAAGTACAGCTGAACCAAACAGCAAGGTGAATTTTATTTTAATCAAGGTAGAAAATTTGAGATTTCTACATTACGCAGGTAATATTGTAAAAAGTTTGTGAAAATAGGTCCCTGTAGTGTTTGAATTGGAGTCAGACCTCTGCTGCTGGCCTTCCAGACTCAAACTTTAGTAATGTATCATCAAGAATTTACAAATAATTAAGCCAAACCAAAATACAGTCTTACGTTGTGCAGAACATGAGCCTTGTGCTCGTATGGTCTTTATTTGTATAAAATAAGCTGTCCACATATAGTCCTCTACCCACCATTGATTACCTAATTACACAATCACTCCATCAGTAAATCAGCACAACATCTGTGACCCTACATGTCACTGCAGTAGCCCCCTCTGATTCCCCAGGAGCTTTGCCGAGGCGGTTCTGCTGACATAATATATTCATTATCCATTAGATCTGGCACACGCTCTGCAGTGCTCAATTACAATACAATCGAGTGGAGGGCCCGGTGTCAGCCGATGTAATGACTTGCTGATTATCTGTCTTTAAATGATGAATGAAATGAAAATGTACTATTCAAACCAAATGTAAGATTGCTAAAGACGCTAAATGAAAATTTTACGTATACACTTTATGAAAAGAGGGATGAGGTTAGAGGGTAAGAGTTTGCCTCACATTCCAAAATAAATAGGTAGTAATCTTTCCTTAAACCACCCAAAAACCATCCGGTGGAATGATGCTGCCTTCAAAGTTGTGGTCTTGTGCCCATGCCTTTTATGACCATCTCAGATGTTTTCAGTCTCCCAGCAATTCATTGGAAGGATTTAAATTTCAATGAATTTTTCCAACTAATTTCATCTTTTCTTTTTTTTCTCAGAGAGACTTAGTTGCTTGAGTTAACTTTGTGTGTAATAACATTTCTGTAGACTAAAGCTGATTATAATAAAGAGCTGTAATAATGAGTAACTTCCAGCTTCATGTATTTTTTAATTTTATGAGTTATGGGGAAAAAATGCTTTACATCATTTCACTTTAAAATACATTTCTATTTGGAACTCTCTATTTTATAGCTTTTTGTTTTTGTTATCTTCAGATAAGATAAAAGATGTTCGTGTTGTGCAACACCAATCTGTAAATTCTTAGATAACGAATGATGTAGATCACTGCCAGATGTGATGTCTTACATTATTTCTTAAAATCATAGCCTTAAACAGAATGTAACCAAGTCTCAACAAGTAGGCTATTATCTCATAGAATAAATACACCATATCAGTATGGGGAATAATATTTTAACTGAACAGTATCCTTCTAAGTAGACTAAAACAAAATGAGAGATTTCAGTATATGCCAGGACTGTAAATAGATGGGAGATTCATAAGCATTCTGCTGTTCAAATAATTATGAAGCAGATGTTTGATGGTACAGTCATTTCTGTCTCTGTTTACATCTTCACTTATTTTAGTTATAATTGAAAATCCCATAAAGCTGCGTGTTGGAGCACTCTTTGAATCTTACTTAAATTATAACTTCCCATTTTATCCCCTTAAGTTGAATATTTCGAGCTTTTGAGTGGTGTGCAGCTTTTCTGGGAAATGTAGCTCTGTCTTTTCAACAACACTGTGACCAGTTGCAGGGCTAATTTTTTGCCACATTACCATCATGGAGCTTATTTAATACTTTTACAGCGTGTCCAGATACATTATGTTATGTGTCCTGATATGTATCAGCATCCTCATACCTTCATTCTAGTACTACTTTTAATACAAAATTATTTTGACCTGACCCACACTGTGGACAAATGAATTTTGTTGCATGTAAACCTTGTGTGCATATTCTAAGTATACATTATGTGAGTAATAAATACAATTGCAATACAGAAGTTTATACTGAATGAAAATGAAGAAAGGCGGTGGCAACCCTTTGGAATTTGTAAAAATGTCCACTTTGGTCATAAAACTTGATGGTGCACGGCAGCTGAAATAAATTTGTTTTTAAAAATATTCTCCTATTTTGGGAGCTCGAGGGAAGGAATCAAAAGAAATGTGGGTACCTTACCGGTGCTTCGTGATCTGTGACAAATTTGTGATTAAACTTTAGATGGAAATGAATCTGAGTTGAAAGTGTCATCTCTAAATGAAAAACTACCTGAAGATTTTGTTGTACTCATATTTGGGGTTGAGTCAGCCCTTTCTAGAAGCAGAAGAGATTCTACAGCATTGAAAAGATTTGTAGCCCCTTAAGAACTTTGGAAAGTTCTATATTCCCCAGGCCCCAGGGTCTCATTTTGAGTAGATCAAAACCAGAGAAATACGCCAACATAACATGAGATAGAGAGATGCTGTCAACAGAAATAGGGACTTTTTGCCCTTACTAATACATAAGTTTAATCTAAACCAAGGAGCAAAGTTGCTCTGGGCTGGTCTCAGGAATCTGGATGGATCATACAACATCATGAAAGGAAACTGTGAAATCTATTAAATAAGACAAGACCTGCTGGTGAAATAATTTTAACAAATAAATTACTATTGTTCATAGCATTCATGCTATTTTAACCATCATCATCATCAGGCCATTCTGTGCCCCTTTTATTTTAACCTCTAAAAAATCAAGGACTGATTTTTTTAGAAGTCAGTAAATTGTTTTGGTTGAATTTTTTTGTCACATGGCAAAGGAAATGTCCGTGTGCAAACATTTACTCCCTTTGAATGATGAAGGTGTTTCCATCAAATCTAGTTATAGTACAGTCCCATCCATGACTCAAAACATAAAATTTAAAATCCCCATCATTTAATATTTTCACTTGGCTGTAGAACCCAAAATATATGAAATGTTGAAATGTCTGACAAGTAATTCTTGTTTTCTTCATTTAATTTTCTCCACTCTTTCCTCATTGGATATAATCCTTAGCTGCTCTGAAAATTTGTAGTATCAGGTAACAAAGCTGGGATAATGCAGCAGAGTGCAAACCCTAGGCTGTTCCTTAAATAGTGGAGAGAGATGACCTCTGGAAGAAGAATGCAATTTAGTGCTGCTCCGCTGGATTTACTCCTCTTTGTGCTTGTTAGCGTTAGAAGGCAAAAAGCCAGACAGCAAGGAGAAAAAAAAGTGTGAGGAAAGTCAAATAAAGGTAAATGCTTGGAAATATTAGATTACAAAATTTGCAGGTTTACAAATTAATTGGCATAAATACACATACTAAAATAATTATGAATTGATATTGAAGGCTAAATACAATATCTTACTGTTTCTTCTGTAAATCAGGTGTAAATCTTCTGTGAAATAACTCCAGAGGATCTCATGAACAACATATAGTTAGTATTTGTTAGTATTTTAATGGTAGAGAATTAGAGAGAACACATGAGAATTTTGTGATTCCAAGCAATTTTTTTTACTCACTTTTCCTTTCTTTCTTCCTCTCCATTTCACAGTAGAGCTTTTCCACAATGGGACAAGGTACTTTCCCAGGATGCCAGCCCCGCCAATGCACACCCTCTATGACAATGTACAGCCAGTGATACGTTTGATAGATAAATTCCATGGCGTGAAATTATGAAATTTAGTGTACATGCCACTGTAAACCGCAAGGGGTTTGGCAACTGTGGGGAATTAATGGAGTACAGCCTGGAGCAGTACGTTTCTGCCCTCCAGGTCCTGACACTATACCCACAAAAGAGCTCAAGATGTCGCCTTTGTTTTAAAAGAAGGCATCTAATGCCTGGATTTATCCTAGCCTGGGATACAGCTCCCCTTGGGTTTTGAATTACCTCAAGTGATTTACAGCTCGTGCTGAAAGGCTGCATTATATTCCCAGGCTTTGTTAGTGGCATAGGCGGAATGATTTAAGATGGTGGTTATCAGAGGTTATTGTGTTGTCTGGATAACATGGGGAGCTTCCTGCTTGTGTTTCCCACTCATGTAGTTTTCTCAGCCTTTTGTCTGCAGGGTGTATAGACTTAGCTTTCTGGGAAGAAAAAAAAGAAAACCATTGTGGCAACCAAGTAGAAATTAAGCTCATCTTTCAGTGGTCAGTTTTTATTTCCCTCCATTTTGTTTAATCTTACATATGTAGAAATGTACTAGGTGGGGTTTTTATCACCTCGTGGCCACCTTCTAACAGCTTCTGACACGCGATGCTGTGCAGACAGGCAGAGAAGCACAGTCTTCAAGGACAGTCTGGAAAGCTTAAGATATCTGCTTTCCATGATATCAACTATGCTGCTCAAAGGTGCTGGGGTCTAAAAAGTGTTTTTAGGTTCCCATGAGTAGTTGGAACACATATTTATCCATTTCCGTGATATTAGATGTCATCTGCTAGCCCTGTTGTTGTGCTTGCTAGTGATACAAGAATATTTATGCAGGTAAAAGCTACAACTCTAAGGCCTTTTGCTGCTCTTCAATAGAATGGTGACGTGAACGTTACTGTCTATGCGTGTGGGCATATTTTAGATACCCAGAAAAAAGCATAGGTGCTTACCAAAGCAGTTCTAAGTTTCTACTAAAATATTACTGATAATGTTGAGAAACAAACAGGCTTTTAATTAGAATACTTATACTGCTGTTTATTGGAAATACAGTTTCAAGTCTCTTAATAAAAATAACATTTTAATCTCAAGCTTCTTACAATACTGGTCAGTAATTTAAATATTCAACAACTGGAAGGCCAATTTTTTTTGCATGCTATGTGTTGGGTTTTTTTTGTGTGTGCATTAATAGCTGTTCTCAGCAATCAGCACGTTTCAAAACCAGGCTTAGAACGCTATGCTGGTGGGTCTAACCTTGCTGCTCATTTTCATACGTGATCACTGGCTTGCCTCAGATAAATGACAAACACAAGTGGACCAAATGAAGTCTTCTGGTTTCAGTTATAATCTTTTAATAACAATGCCTTAAAATTTGATAAATAGAGAAAGCACAACATGTCCCAGTAGCTTAGAAAATAAAGTTGGCTCTCTGTTTTCAAAGTAGCAGAGATTCCAGGCTCTCTCACTTGGTTGTCAGGTTTTGATTGACAATGATTTTCCTACAGTTTTCCCCTGCTTCAAAATACCATGGGAAGGATATTATGCATTCCCAACCTGTCAGTTTTGGCTGCCTTACAGAGTGTTCAATTATGCTCTAATCGAATAGCTGCCCAATCTAGGCCACATAATGACTTCCTGATTATCTGACTTTAAATGATAAATGAAATGAATATGTAACAATCTTTTCAAATACAGGATAGTCACTGAGCCAAATGAAAACTGATTTTGTGCCCTTTTGTCTGAAAAAAAAAAAATTATTTTATTGTGATTCCATTCAACAGTTGTTCTGTTGCTTGTTTTGCCTTCATTAAGATAAACATGGAATGAGTTATCTAGGAAAACATTAGTCTTCATTTTTGTTTTCAAACAGATGCTGAAGGTGTTAAACAGTGTTTAGATTGTTCTCCTTCTACTCTTTACATTGACTTGTTATAAAAAGCAAGGTCAGATTTATATGATCAGTTCCTATTGGGAATATTTCAATACATGCTGGCACTGCAACAAGTCTGTTTTGAGTAACGTATTATACAGACAACATTAAGGTCTGAATAAATTATTTAGTGGTGATAGTGCTAGATGTTTTTCATTTCCAGTCTGTGGTATTAGTACTAAGCAACCAATATATATGGCATTTGAAATCAAACAAACCTCTACCACCTTATTGGGGTACTGTACATTTATTATGCCCAAGTCAGAGCAGAGTTTCATAATGATCTTTCAAAGGCTTGTTGGGGAGATTTTCCATCCTCTTTACCCAACAGTTTATGATGGGCTTTCTTCTGCTTAATTTTAGATATGATTGTTTGTGCTAAAGTGATTTGTGAAGAGTTGCCTTGATGTAAAGACTTAAAATAAAGCACTTCCTGATTTTTTGACACATTAATCTGATACTTACAGCTTCTAAGCTACTAGTAATATCATGTGATGTAACAGATAAAAAGAACACTTGTGGTGAAGTTCAGCTCATTTTGAACTTTGTTAATTGGCTAAAGCACTGGCAGTTAAGGACCAGCTCCTAGATGAAAGATGTACTTTGACCCCATTCTGAAAAATGCATCCCTGAACTCAGTTAGCTCCTGAACTACATTCTTTCCAGTTTTCATTGCCATGTAAGATTCTCCAAGTTGTCTGTCGCAGAACGGTCTTTCCAGTGTATTCTTTTTGCCACTATTGTTGTTCTTATTAGGCAGATCATGGCTGGGAGTAGGATCTCAAGGCCCACTTTATTTCTTGAAAATGCTCCAGTGACAGAAATATCTGAGAGAAATATTCCCTCCTCCTAGGGCAGCATTTTGGGAATGACCCCTTCCCTTCAGGACTAAATCCTTTTCATGAAAGAAGTTGATGAAAAACATGTAATGGGCAGATTGATGATGATTCAGTCATGAATGATGTGTGTTGAGACACATCGTGTCCCTGTATGTCAGATCAGATGACAGAGGAAGGCTGCAGTACCCACACCCTCCCACCCCCTGCCCCCTGTTTCAGTGCCAGGTGCCAAGCATGAAAAATCAGGTTGACCTGATCATTTCTGCAAACCAGGTCTACGTTTGAAATCTCTCTTATATGTTTATGGTGTTATTTCAAGAATTGCTACCCAAAGTTTGCATTTCAGCAGGTAATGGATGCATTTTGTATGCTTTAAAATATTATAACATAGTTTTTGCACTATTGCATTTTTATGTCATGAGAGGAGCTCTGACTTGAGGAGGAGTGCATTCTGGAAGGGAAGAGGTTAATGACCATTTCTGTAGTGCTTTTGAGAGTAGGTAATGGGGAGTGAGTCAGAAGAACCTGGGGAGCAGACAAAATAGCACTATGGAGGCATTTCAGAAAGGAGGCAGACAGTCTATGGATGTTGGCAACAACTTCATCAAGTCAACAGCCCACCATTAAGAAATGATAGCCCAGCTCAGCTTTACTCGAAGCAGCAAAAGCGTCTTCCTGTGTTGTACAGCCCTGTCAGAGTGTGCTTAAAGTTAATGCAGCTTTAGGCTCAACTGTATTCCTGTAAATTTACCCAGTTATTCTCCATATTCCACTTCTAGCGGCTGGTAATATTTTACCAAATTTGAGAATTGAATTACCTAAAGAAAACTATTTAAGGTTTGAAAACAAGGTATCCTTGTGGTTTAGTAGTTTGTGATTCAGGAGATCAAAACTCTTGTAATTTTTTCTCCTGTGTCACAAATGGTGTGACTTGAAAGGAACTTAAGTGATTTTTTAGGTATTAAATAACATCTATTTTGAAATGAAGTAAGAAATTCCCGGATTCTGGAAAGACATGGGGTTTCTAATTACACTTCTTGGGGCTACATTATAACAGTCTCTCTAACTACTGTCTCACAGTTGGAACACACAACAGAAGTAAAACTAAGAGTACCTGAGCTCTTACACAGTTAAAGTACTTTCAGTTGCCTAAGTTCTCTTGATTTCATACTGCTGTGCTTGTGATTCTTTAAATTAGCTACAGCTGAGCTGGCTGCAGCTAATGGATAGTTGCTGTGAGTGTGGTTATTTCCTTAGTAGATCTGAAGCGAGATGGAGGATATTTCTATTTTCTGATTAGGTAAGGTAGTACTTATACATGGAACAAACAAATTTAATTAATTAAAAGTGTCTTCTTTCTTCTTATTTTCTTTTTTCCTCTTTCTCTTCCCCTCCACTAATTGTTGTTATGCCAAACTGAGGTAATTATAGTGTATGTCTATACTGCTGCAATGACAATTCTTACAGTTACTACGCAGGCTTGCTAGTTCACTGTTCCTAACCCTCTGCATTTCAGTACAATCAGCTACCTGAGTGTTTGCCCTGTGTTGTTTTTCTGTTGTTGTTTTTCTTCCTTTTTTTAACAGATAAAGTGCATTTCTGTGTAGCTCCTGTTAATTTTAGCAATGCTTGAGCTGCCTACTTAGAAGTGATGTCTGCATGTCACAGTAATGTAGACATGCTTTTTCCTACTCTATGAAATTCAGTAAAGAAGAAACAAATATTTTCTTTGTGGTTTAAAAGGTACTTTGAAAAATAGCTTTGAAAAATTAAGAAGAGAGAAAGCTAATTCACTTGATTCTTAGTTCCTCTGTTGTAAACACTTCTTCACTGGGAGCATTCTTGAAGCAAGAAAGACTATAAATATAATTCTGAGAAATATGTTTATTAAACAGATGAGGGGAAGATGAAATCAATCCAAAATGCATTCTGTCTTATTTCAAAAGTTGCTGTGCCAATATATTTTGCCATGCTTTATGATGCATACCTTTCCTTCTCTTTCACTTGCTTTCCTCACCATTTTTCTACCCTTTCCAAAAAGAGAAAAAATGATGGGCTGAGGGAAGCTTAGATGGGTCTGAGCACTGAGGAGGGCTTAGTAAAGACTGGTCACTGCATGTTAATTTTGAATTCTGACAGAGAAGGAAAACAAACAAACAGAAATACAGGAGTTTGAAAGGGTGTAGTCTCTTTCCTAGAGTTCAGACAGAAAAATAGGTATTTTGCCTGGTTTCTTCCTAGTAACAGCTTTGCTAAGAGCAACTAGGTAAGACAGTCATAAGACTTTGCTATTTCTGTAATCTAGAAGACAAAATATAAACCTGATTTAGGAAAACCAACATGTTTAGCCAGGTTGCCATATACACCTATGTTGCTGGGTATCTCTTTAAGAGGCAACTCCAGCTAAATTAAATCATTCTGATCTGAACACAGGTGATATGGTATGAGTTGTGTTATAAAATGTCCAGTTTTATAGCTAAAGAAGAAAAAAACCTGATACTTAAAGAAGAAAGAGGGGAAAAAAGGCGGAAGCGGAAACCTTTGTTAAGAAATACCTGTAAGAGCATCTCTGCCCAGCCTTCTGTTGCGCTGCTGCACTATGTAAATCTGTAGATAGTCTAGGAGGGTATTACCTAGTAATACCTTGTAATATTTTATTGACCCTTAGAAAGGCTAAGTGAAGATGGCATACAAACCATTCATCAAGTCAGGTATGAACACAAAAACACAGAAATTTTTCTGAACCTGTACTTAGATTGGTGTGATTGGTATGTGCTCTAATGCTGTTCGTCAGCTAGACAATTTGAGATACATATCTAATTTTTCAAACTTGATTGTGCAAGAAGCATATTTGGTGCAGACAGAACAGAATGGAAGTGTCTGTAAGGGGAAAGATGACCTGTTGCTAATTCCCCAGAATTGAGGGTGTTGCTCCTTGATCATCAAGTGAGAGATTAAAGAGGATGATTATTTCAAGAATGATAATCTGCCCTTTTATTGACTGTCTCTGAATTCAGATGAGTTAGGTGAAATATATAACTCAGTGTCGTGTTTACGTGTAGGATTCATGAATGTTGCTTCGGGGGGTATGCAGCATAACGACTGATACAGCTGTGTTGGCAAGTTGTGCATTTCTAATGGTTTCCTCTCAGACTCAATTACACCACAGAAAATTCAGGTACAAGCAGGAGCTCCGCAAGCTTACAGCAGCGCTCCTTGAGAGCTAGGAACCAGTGTGCAGCAGTTGGCAATTGTTTAATTTTTCATATTTTTTCTAGTATTGGTTAATATGTAGCAACATGAAATTAATGGTTAGTGTTTGTGTGGTTGGTACACCAAGTCCTGTGCATTTTAAGGGATGTAAATTCTCTTGGCGGGTTTTGGATACTCATCAGGAATCATGCATTTGTAAGTTGGGAGGCAATGCAGCGTATGAATGGTCTTGGATCCTCTTTGAGAAATTTTTGAGAAATTTACTCTTGAGAAAGGGGAAAAAAAAATAATCATGAGGGTGCTACTGTGTCTTAAATGCATATGGTAGTTCTAGTTGCTTGGTTGTTTTTTTAAAACAACCCTTAATAAATAAATAATAATGAAGACTAACTTTGCAACTGAATGCTGGTTTTTGGGATACAATACTGATGGTGTTGCTATCGTTTTAACCAGTCCTGGTATTAAGTAAAGTATTTATCCCTGCGTAGATGGGAATATCTGAAACTGTGAAGCTGAACTTGACTGAAAAGCTCTTGGGTTTTAAAATACAGGAACTCTCAAAACGTGTTTATGTATTTATCAAATTGGCAACAACTACCTGACAACCGCACGTGCAGTATGAAAGACAAAAGGCGCGACCCAGCGGTTTTGCTGCCCCGGCCTGGCTCCTCTCCACGGCCCCGGCGGCCAGGATCCCTGCTGTGGCGCCTACAGCACCTGCCTCCGCCCCTCCTCCTGCCCTGTCCTTGCCGTTTGCAGGGCTGTTTCTCACGTTATTTTTCCTTGCTGCCAAGGGAGCGTTTTGCCCTTTCTTGAAGGGGTTTTTCCAGAGGCCGCCCCCCCGCCTGCCCAGTGGGCTTAGCTGTGTCTGGTGGTGGGGCCGGCGGGAACCGGCGGGAACCGGCGGGAACCGGCGGGAACCGGCGGGAACCGGCGGGAACCGGCGGGAACCGGCTTCTCCTCACAGGCTGCTGCCGGGGCCTGGGCGGGAAGAGCCCGTGCAGCTGCGTGAGGGACAGGGACGGGGCCAAGGAGGTAAAACCGGGAACTGAGAAACGTAAACTGAGGAAGTAATTGGCTAGCGGACAGAAAATGCAAACAATACTGTCAGCAGTTGGATTGTTTAAGGACGTGTTTTGTTCTAGTACTTCTGTAACTGGTGCGAAACATACCAGTGTAGGTGACATTTGCTGGTATAAAAAATAAGAAGACATTGTCATTCCAGCGTACCGGACAGCTGGGTAACGTTGAGGGCAGCAGTAACAGATGTGAAATTTAAATCCAGTAGTATGAAATATAGGGTATGTAATCAAGGAATCAAAGATTTCTGTTGTTAGTTTGAATCTCATCAGCTGGACACGCAAAATGAGACCTGGGTGTATGGGCTGGCCACCAGTGCCACTTGCCAGGGAGTGCAATAGGTCGCATATTTGCAATAGACAGGGAAGTGTTAAAATGACCTTGCATTGGAATACAGTGTTTAAAATCTGGTTTTCCATGTTAAGTGAAGGGAGGGGGGAAAAAAAGGATGGGTCAGATACTGCACAATGACAATTAGGATAATGGGTAACTTGTCTTGCAAATGAATTTAAAAAGCCTTTGTTCCTTGGGCCTGCATGAGAAAGGATCTGAATTTATAACTACTTTTTATAAATGCATTAAGAATAAATATCAAGAAAGGGAAAAGAACTATTTAATCTGAAGGAAAATGTTGGTAAAAGAAACAAAAGATACCATCTGGCCATGATTAAACTGGGTTTTGTCCTGCCTACTGGAGGATCTGGAGTCTTCTTTCAGTAGTTCAATGGGGTCAGCAGAACTGACTTATTTTAAGGCAGAATGCGGTCAATTTATAAAGAATATAACACTAGGGGTAATTGCAATAGTGAAGGATTGTCTCAGTTATCCAGACTTTCTTTTCTAGATGTCACTGTTTCTTCAAATATTAAGGTGTCTTTTTCTCTATAAAAGGATGTATCAAACTCAAGATATTCCACTTCCTTTTACAAAACAGAACTGTAGCCTTGCAGTATTAAATGCGTTGGGAGATTAGTGGGTAGCATCTTTGTGAGCAGAGAGGGGCTATAAAGAATTATTACTGCGATGTGAAGCGCAAAGGACTTCGGAAAAAAGAGCAAGCTGAAATATTTGCTTTTTTTTCCTGCAACCCCGTCAATGTCAACATTTGACATAAGATAGGAGAAGGACTGTGGGCAAAATGTAATGATTATAAGCAACAGTAAAATGTATTTCATTGCAGAATAATGTTGAATGTGGATTGTCTGGTAATGTGTTAATTGTACTCTAGCTACTGGTAATCATTAAGACTGCCACTGGACGTTACTTTTAAAGAGGAAAGTATGGCTTAATGAAGTTTTGAAGCTTGCTTGTTGCAGAGATCATACCTGTTCTTCATTTCTGACAGTAGCTAGTGCCAGTCAGTATTGCACTTAGCTTGTGATAAAAGCACAGGTACACATCTTACCACCTTTGCACTGTAACACATCAGTTATCTGTACCGAAGTCATCTTGTGCTCTGTGTAGAGAGCCTCTTTCAGAATAACTTTTTTTTTTTTTTTCTTTTTCTGATGGCCATTTGGAAAATATTTATCCAGGAATATGGTGCTAACCAAAATATTGTACATAATTATGATACTTGGAAGCAATTTGTCCAGAAAAACACAGAAGTTATTAAACAGTTGCATGTATGCAGGATGACATTCTTTTAATGTTCTATGTTTCAAATCATTCATGAAAACTACTTAAAATTGAAAGAGAAGATAAGGTTATTCTTAACTGGGATATGAAAATATCTGGGTAAAGTGGAGTTAGTACAGACATTTTTTCAGAAAATTCTGAAATTTTTCAACCATTTATGCTTCTGTATCCTGGCTGACTTAGCAAAATTTAAGTGGACTCTATTTCATTAAAAACTTCCATTTTGAGTATTGGGAATGCAAATCAATAAAGGGAGGAAATGCAGCTGGGATGTACATATTGAAGATCTTCAAGGCAACTGAAAATAAATCTACCAAAGCTAAGTATGTATATTCTGCCTTGGGGATGTTTCTTCAGAGAATGGGACGTCATCTCCCAGTCCTTCGTAACATATATACTGAGAAAAAGCCAGAGTATCCATGCACACAAAAGAGAATCCTGAAACTGGCTGTGATTTCAGATTTTCAAATTAGGAAGAAGGGTTAAGTCAGCAAAGCCATTTGGTGTCTGTTTTCTGAAGAAAGTGGTAGCAATGCACAGGTAGTTTGTACCAAGGAAGTTTGAGCTTTGCGCTGCTTGAATGTGGGCCCTGGCTCTGGCCCTGGGCTCTGCCTGGGCTCCATCTGCTGACTCTCGGCATCTGCCACTCCTGGATAAAGTCAGCATTCAAAACAGCATACCCTATGTGGTTCTGAGGGCTCAGAAATTAATTCTTAAAACGTCTCAACAGATTTTAGAACAGGATACGTGATTTAACACTGGAACATTTACATATCAGCTCCTTCCCCCCTCCCGCCCTTTTCTGGATGTACGTGATAAATGACAGATTCTCTCAGATAATATTCATGTGGTACTCCAAAATAATTCTGCAGACATGGTAAAAGCTTTTAGAGACTGTAAAACTGATTATCTCTTCTGTAGCTCTTTTCATCTTCAAAGCACTTACCAACATTAACTAATTAATCCTCACAGCATCGCTCTGAGTTAGATATCATTGCCATTATATAGATGAAGAAAGGGAAGCAAACACTTTGTGACTAGCTCGTGATCACCAAGACAGTTGGTGACAGAGATGGAATTAGAAAGCACCGACCTGTACTTCCAGGTTCTCTACTTGAACCGCCATGCTGTTCCTCTCTTAACAAATGTATAGGTATTAGTACCCTCACTGTAGCTAAGGGCTGAGTTTCTATTAATTAAATCCTGTTGGGAATTGCTTTGATGGGAAATCTGTTTGTAGTCAGACAAGACAGACTGTTACCTTTTTAAACTCCTCTTCTGCAGCTTTTTCCTGAATGGTCCAGAGTGCAAGCACGAATGGGTTGCCCCAGAAACCATTTACTTTGGTTACAGCTATAGCTAATTTTAAAATGCTTTGGATATTTACTAAAAATTTTACACTCTTCAGAAAATAAAACTTGCATTTCTTGGTGGTACACTGAAAAATCTAAGTCACACTTATGATCTATATCCATTCTGCTCTCTATGGGATAAATTCCTTAGAGGGCTAACACATTGGGTGTCCTGTTCCTGCTCTGTGCTGACTTCAGATGCAGTAGATGAATTCCTGGTGCACTCTGTTACAAAGAAGCCTGATAAGGACATGAGCAAAGGCGAGAATGAGGGCACCCAAATTGTAGCTAAGTGCTACAATAGTATTTTCAAATTGGATGATGTAAATTTTTTGCTGATTCTCACGTGCTGTGGGGTTTTTTTTCCCCAGTAAAATCGATGCTTCCATGAAAAAAATTGTTTTGCTGAAAATTCTGCTCTCTAATCCCTAAAAGTTCTGTCAAAACTCCATTTTTGTGGAGCTTTGAGAAAAGGCCGACTAGGTAAAACAGCTAGGCTACACATCAAGGTAGCCACATCTTTTATTATGAGGCTTGGGTTATAGGCAATAGTGGGGAACAGGGGAGGTTTTAATCTGTGATTTTTCACAGTTTTTGATGAGTGATGATATCAACAATACCTAAACTGAATGAAGAGGATCACAACATGAACTTTAAGGCAACTAGTGAGTGTAATGCTGAGCATAGGTCAATGGACAATGAACGCAACTATTACCACTACAGAACGTATAATTAAAGCATACAGTAGTGATGACTGCCCAGATCTGCCTAGAAAACCCACACAGAAGATCCTCCTGATTAAAAAGTAGTTGGCTCCCAATTTGCTAATTGTCAAACTCCCATGCTGGCTAATGCTGCTGCTGCCCAGAGTGAAAATACATTGTCTTAAGCAGAAACTACCATTTGATGGAAAACTTACTCTGTTGAGTAGAGGATGTACAATGAGACTGGGACCCTATTTTCCTTAAAATCTGGGTTTGCCTCTTGATGAATCTCTGCCTCCGCAGTGTGAAAGAGCATTAAGGAGATTTAAACCAGTGGAGCAGCATAGGCTGTGTGGCCCACAGTATGTGGAAAGATCTAGAAAGCTGTTTGACAGGCTGCCGTACAGACCTTAGCATGACTAAATCTTGTCCCCCACCCTTAAATGATCAAATCAAAATACATAAAAAAATCTCCATATCTGTCTCTCAGAATATAAAGTGATAAGCTTAAATCCTTAAATTTTGAGGTATGTTTCTGCTTCTTCCTCGTGTGTCTATACAGGGTTGGCTTCCTCTACAAAATTGAAAATATAGCCTCTTGCATATTGTGTAACAGTGGACAAGAGATTAAGCAAATGTAAGTCTCAGATTTTTACCCTGTTAAAGCAGGAATGCAATAAGGACTTGAAGAGGTTTGTTTATTTTTTATAAGTGGTTTAAAAGTGATTATGGAAGGGTAGGACTTGGAAGTTAAGGTATAACTAAGTCTTTCTTGCAGGGTCACTGTTCACTGACTGCAAACCTCAAAGAGCAAGCAATTGTGATATTTAGGTGAGGAGCAGAAATTGAAAAACAGGAGTCATTCCTTGAGTCTGAATGCAGTGGCTGGTTTATCAAAATACTTAGTATCATACAATTGCAGTTAAAAACTCGCAGATTTACCCTGTTGCTGTAATGGAATAAACTACATACTAAAAGGCTTAAATTTTAAAAGTCCAGAGGACAGAAGTTTCAGGTGTGGTTGAAGACACTCCCATCTCCTTTAGGGACATGTGTTTTAGCTGTCTCTGAGGGTGATGAGGACTTGGCTTGCATTTCTTTGATGTCTATGGGAGTATTTGCGTGTTGAGGAACCGTTTGCCATGAAAAGAGCTACGTAGCTGTGTGTGAGGAGCAAGCACTGGGATTGGTGAGCAGAGGGTGGAATTCTTGGTGCTGTGACTTCAGCTCTTTCTGGTCGCCAGCCGTTGAGCACAATGGCTGGGGCCGTAGGCGGTCCCCACCACGGTGAGCGGGATCACTTGCTTTTCTGTGAGCACGGAACGCTGCTCGGAGAAGGGAGGGCAGGGTGTTGGCTCTGATGCTGTCAATAAATAGTGCTCAAAGTTCAGCAGACATGCTTTTAAAAAAATTAGGAAGTATAAAATTAATATTTAACCAGATTATTATTTCTGCTTCATTAATTTTTTATTAATTTATGAAAAAGCTGTTGATGGAAATAATATTGACAGGGTGTGTTGGGGTTTTTTTGTGGGGTGTTTTTTGTTTTGTTTTGTTTTTTTACTATCTTCTGGTAAATGGAAACTTATCTTTCTTATGAACACAGACCATCTAACAAGCTGTATTGGGCAAATGCTGTAATAAGACTATAATTATTAGGGCATGATGCATTAATGTTTTACGTTGATCATAACTCGGCTTTAAGAGATTAATAATGGAGATCTGAGGGGAATGCTGTCTTAAGTGTTTATGATTATGTTAATATTAAGACGTACTGGAGGGAAGGAAATTACTTTCATGTAGTTACCCTTTTTGTTTGTACAGAGAGTATTCTGAAGGAAATGTTGTTTCCATTTACTTCCAATAATTCTTAAGCAGTTCTGCTGAAGTGAATTGATAGGAGTGATTCTCCATGGCTACAAATCCAGGAGAACTTATTATCACTGTTCTTAAAAATATTACAATTCTAAAGTTGCTTGAACTGCATTTCGTTAGCCCCAAATTATTGGATAGCAAGAACGCCAGAGCCTTAATTCATTTTGGAAATCTCACAGTTGTTCCTTCTATATCTGAAACAAATCCTAATGCCTCAAAACTCTGATATGATTTGATCCGTGCATTTGGATTTGATATGTGCATTCAGATTGGCAAAGCCACTTCTAAACAAGAAGTTGCCCTCTCAAAAGGCAGAAAAGAATGTTTGGAAAAGTCAGAGGTAGTATTTAATCACCATGACAGACTGAACAAATGTAGCAAGGAGAAAGAAAAGCAATAATTTATTGTGGAAGTGGGTGGATCATAGAGCATGGTGGAGCAGTTTTGTAAACCTCTTTAGCTAGTTGTGGGCATAACAAAACCATTCTTATTGCAGATATTTTTTCCCATCTCTTTTTTCAGTCTTAAGCAATTGCTGAGTATCCTCCTCTATTCAAGAAGACACTGAAACAGAAGTGTCTTTTACAGGAGATGAGAATTCTTTGCTGCTTATTAGAAAACAAAGCATCTCATAAAAATAGTATCGTGTCATTTTGTTGCTGGTAGAATAGAAATGTAGTATTCATATTTGCATAGAGTATTTTTGTCTGGCCGTCTTTTATTACAGAGTATATGTATCTATGCAGTCTTCACTTGGCTCCATTCTTCTGTGTTGGATTTTTGCTCTCTGCCCCTTCTCTTCATATCTTTATTTTTATATTTCCTAATCAGAACCTAAACCCAGTAATAGTTGAGTTGAGCTTTTAATATCATGAAGTGAGATAGAAGTTAATCAATACAAATTTACCTATGCAGAATTGTTCCTACTACCAGCATACTGCGAGCTTGATCAAATTTGCAAACTTATTTGTGTTTTCCTCCTGCTTTTAAGTGCCTGCACGCACACTGTTGATACTCATACCTAATGTGTGAAACACACAACTGTTTATCACAGCCCAGCAGGCGGGATACAGATATTTTCACACAGCACTACTGTATCCTTATCTCAATAGTGCTAATATTATCCCCTGCCAAAACAGACATGATATATTGAAGTATCTGTAACCGTTACAGGATCTGTGCATATTCCTTGAATTTAGCCTGCAGCAAGTCTGTCATCCATGGTGATCCCGATGTTGCAGCTGATGTTGCAAGAAGCAACTTAAAAATACTGTTAGAGCATTGGTGCTGACTTAAAAGCAGTATAGCCTGTACTGACCTGTGAATTGAGACATGTCGATTAAGCTATACTGCCTGCTTTTCCACCACTTGCTTTTCTGATAGTAGTCCCCTTTCATGTTTGTAACCCTCTGTCAGATAGAGATGGCGTTCAGATCATAGCCACAAGCTAGCTAGAATCATAGTTAGGGGCCGAACTTATCTAATTTTAAAGCTTAACAGTAGTTAATGAAATAGGTTCCAATTCACCAAAGTCTGTTTGAGTTTTGAGAAAACTTTCTTAATTTTACTGACTGGATTAAACCTGACACCATAACATAGGAAAAGGACAAGTCCAATACTGGAAGCCATTTTCTGTTTCATGATCTACAATATTTGCATACTGCAGTGCTCAATTACACCACATTTGTGCAGAGATCTGATCTTTGCAATATAATGACTTCCTGATAATGTATCTTTAAATGATAAATGAAAAGAATATGCCGCCTTCCAGCTGCATATGTGACAAAGTTTATTGCCACCCAAATCTGCTTTTTATTCCTTTGCTGAGGGAGGAGGTGTAGAAGGAAGGTTAAAAACATCTGTGTTTGCACTCTTTTCTAACCTGTCTTCATATGGTTACATTATTTAGATTTATTTCCAGTGCTGTTCAGTCTCCCTGAAATAAATCTTCCTGAAATTCAAAGGGGAAAAGTGGCTGTATGGGGTTAATCTCAGGATTTTACAACAGAGTTTAGATCAAATCAAAACCCTTGGCTATTGGTGAACCACAGGTTCTTCTTGATCATGTAAGTCCCTCCATCACCCACTCCGACATGGCACTTTTGAAATGCAGAAATCTGTCACTTCTGAGATAAACCCACTAATCCAGCTCTCTCCTTGGCACGTTCTCTGTTCAGTGGGTAGATTTCTTATATGGATATTTTCTATCACTTTTGCCAGTGCTACCTCTGTGTCATAAGCTGATGGCTTTAACTAGTGGTTTTCTGTTTTTCAGATTCAACAGAGAAATCCAAACACCTCTCTGTGAAGTGTTTTCAGAGTTTATCCCCTGCTGAAAGTCTGCTCTAAGGTAATGGTTACGAATGACAGCAGGCGTATTGTAAACAAAATCTCTGAAAAATGTTTCTTGCTCATCCAAAGAGCTTGTGAATTCTATAGTCTGTATTATTCCTCTCAGCACCAGGAGCAGCCTCTGTCAGTCCCTTCTTAAATACCGATACAAGTCTTTGTTCTGGTTATTTTTGGTTAATTTTTTAAATAATACATCCACAGTGCATGCTGGTGGCCAGATTTTTCGGTTTCATCTCTCTGCTTGTGCTGTCTTTTCCTTTTTCGCAGTCATCTGATCTCAATATCCTGCTTGAATTTTTCTCTCTGTCCTCTTGGAGAAATCAACTTGATTAGTGCCTGTAGCTGTTTTTACTTTTATGCCACATCTACTCAACTATTTAGTTCACTTCTCTATTAAGAATATTTTTGATGTTCATTGTGTCATGCTAATGAGCTTGTGCACTTTACTTTTGAAATAACTCTGAGTCTAGTTCTGGTGCAGTTTGTATAAACTCATTGTCTATGTGAGTTTCAACAGATTTTCCTGCGTAATGGTTACTTATTGGGGGCTCTGGTGGAATGTTTATGTGTTCAACTCCTCAATATTGTGTCTGTATATATACATTTAAATGTATCTGAATACACATCTATATGTGCACATATAAAAAAATACATGCACCTGTATGTATATATGTGTATATGTCTATACACCTACAACTTCTGTCACTACTCTTAAACTATATATATATATATATGCCTCAATCACTAAGTGAGATTCTTTTTTTGAGAAGGGAGGACGTTGTGATGACTGTAAGGTCCTTATAATCTACTGATCTGCTTCCTGAGATGTGGTGGTAGTTTTGTGCGTTGCAGAATAAACAGCATCTATTGTATTATAGCACAGGCTGTAGTCATGGTTTTCTTGGGTTCCTACTGAAACTCTTGCAGCAGTCCGCTTCCCTCTTCTTGGGCTTGTTTTATGAGGAAGTCTTAATATTTGGGAAAAGAAAAATGGGTATGTTATTCACAGTGCTTTGGCTCCTTGTTGAAAATTAAAGATGTAGGATGTAATTGAGAGTCTTTTCAAGTACTTGTATTGATTACTATTACTGTGTTGTTTAGATTAGCATGCAGCAGGATGGTACGTTGCTAACCATGTATCACTGTTTTGCAGTTCACTGTTATAAGGAATTACTGAGGAGGGCTTTTCTCTGTTCCTGTTTGCTACCCTAGCACTTTTTTTTTTTCTTCCCTAGGTGTTTAGTGGTGTGTTTTACAATCTGCTTCTTTTTCACAGCAAAAAAAAAAAAATGTTGTCAGCAGAAGATTATGGCACATATAAATTGGTAACGTGGGGGGTTCTATCTGCCTGTAGCTTCCCTTTCCACTTCCAAGTCAGACATGTACTGAAAGACCTATTTCTGAGCTTTGAGATTCAACATAGTAACGCCTAGGAATGCTACTTCTGTGATTTCACCGTGTGTGTTTGGTTTTGGGGAGACAAGCGTGATAGCTACAGTTGGTCACGGGATTGCTCATACCTGCAGGTTACGTAGAACTGCCAGATGAAAAATGCAGCCTGTATATGGTACAGTCAGGCAAAACATTGTGTTAGAAGACTGAAAAATTTAGACAGTAATTGTTTTGGAAATCTTAGTAGTAGTCAACTTTGAGGAAATGAACCTGCTTGTCAGGGGGGAGACATGGTCAGAAACCTAGAGAATCACAGAGTAACACTAAAACACAAGACTGAATAATTTAGACAGTAATTATTCTGGAAATCTTAGTAGTAGCCAACTTTGAGGAAATGAACCTGCTTGTTAGGGGGGAGACATGGTCAGAAACCTAGAGAATCACAGAGTTACACTAAAACACAACGGAAAATCATAATCCTCCTCTGTCACCTGACTTTTTTCATTTTGTCATTGTACGTCCCACTGTTGCCTTCCCCTGATGATTGCCAACCTCTGTGGTCCCAAAGACTGTGGAATTTATAATACACCATAACCCATGAGCAAGTTGCTGGATCTGACCTCTCACTTTCTTAGCAGCAACACCTGAAAGGTCATCAGTTTCTAAGTAGGTTTCAAATATTCCAGTGCACTTTTCAGCTGTGAACTCAGGTTTTGTGCATACATTAATTATTCAGCACTGGTAACTAGGGGAGAAAAACAATTTGAAATTTAACATTTTGTATCATAGGTCATCCCTTAAAATGTATTAATTATGTTAATTCCTTCAAATCCCTGAATGAATTGGTCAGATTGTTCAAGAGGACAACAAATTGGAATAAATAGTTCTACTAGTAGTTTTTAAATAATAAATGTGTTAAAAGGAAGTGAATGCAATCCAGAGGATATACCCCAAAAAACTGGACTAGAATATATAGTAGCGATCCACAGGGGAATTTTTTGCATACTGCATATTGACTAGGTGTGTTAATATAGTTTCTCATGAGATGGTAATTACGCTTAAGGAAACGTAAGGTAAATTTCAGCAATTGGAAGTCACATTCTCTGTTTATTTCTTGAGATTCAGGTGATTGAAGAGCCTGTGGTTTATGCAAAATTCTTACTTCATACCTTTCTTCTGCATGGGAATTGTTTGTTTTCATCTTTAATATCCCTAAACGTCATCAACTCAGTTTGAAATTGATGCCCTCGTTTCAATCCCAGAGTTATTTAGGTTCAAAAACTTGCATATTTATGGAATTGCTTTAAAAACGTAAAGTATGTCTTTTGGAAACTATTGTACATTAGAAGAAAATAATTTAAATACAAATGCAAATATTGAAGTCAGTACATGGAGGGATTATAAACCAGGATTTTGCCAGTAATGAAGAAAAAGCAAAGCTGCTGTAATGGCTGGTGTCTTGAGAAAACACTGGATGGAAAGAATAAAGAATTACTACAGTAATTCTAACTTCTTAATGGCAATCGATATTTACTCGTTAGTGGTGTTGGGGTTCTTTTTTTGGTTTTGTGGGGTTTTTCTCCAGATACATCAAATAGACCATTTTATAATAATCTTCAGCTCACAGCACTTAGATTCTGTGGTAGAACATTTGGATTCCTGTCCCCCCCCCCCCCCCCCCCCAAGCTTTTTTTTTCTTTTTTTCCCTTTTCATTTTTTTCTGTATATAAGTCTTTGAAAAAATATCTTCTTTCTGTTTGGCTCCTGGAAGTGTGGAGCATCCACTTTCAAGAAATTTTGATGAGAATACTTCACAGCCAACTACAAGTATTTATAATCTTGAGGTTGTCTTTGATCCTAAATCAGCTTTTTATTACCATTTTAGTTAACACTATAAAAAAAATATTTTATCATTTCCAGAATACAGTAATCTCAGGAGGATGCAGCTATTTTAAGGCTTCTATTACTAATTGTAGCTAACTTATTACCATAAATTGTTGCTGGCCTTCCAGAATACTTGTTTATATAGAATTCATCAGCTAGTGGTTTAATTTCCTGAAGTTTTACATGGACCATTGCACAGGTGTTGAGATAGTCACAGTATTATTTCTGAGAAAACTTTGGATTACTTTGTAAATTCTGTTCATTTCTTATACAAGAGAAAGAGAGCAAAACACCATGAATACCGAGCTGTTTGTTTAATATTATAATGTGATATGCCTTGAAATTCTCACATGTGCTGGATGTGACTTTTAGCAGGAATATCTGGAATATGTAGAGTCAGTGTCATATTTTGTGACCTCTGTAACCTCACTTGGACTGTGATGTTAAATACATCAAACACCTCCATTTGAATTAGGCAGGAAAGTCATCAAAGGGTATCAGTGTGAAACTGGTTTTGGATTAGACAGCTAGTGTTTACTTGTTTTGCAGTTTAGCATGTTCTTAGCGTTGGTTCTTTCTTTAGTAATATATGATTTGATTATGTATTTGTATTGTGCTTTTTAACAGTTCCTAAAGTTTGGGTATTGAATACTGTCAGATTTTCCTTTTTGTAAATGTTAACTGAAGGGAGAGGAAAAAAAAAGTTGTGGGTTTTTTTTTGTTTTTTATTTAGCCGCCTTATGTTCCTGGTGCTCTGTGAGTAAACAACAAAAAATCCAACTTGATATTTTAACTTCCCCATATGATTAACCTTTTCATCAGATGAGTGTAGTGAAAATCTTAGTGAAATAGTTGTTCTTCTCTCCAGTATAATGTCTTATCTTTAATGCCAGATCCATCCTTGTGCCGTCTTTAACAAAATGAAAAGGGAGGCTGCCAGTGTATCTGCGTATTGAGCGCTGATAATATTTTTTGCCATTTTGCCAGTGGGCTTCTTCAGAAAAGTTGTTGATAAATAGAATCTCTCTGTAACTCCTGTACCAAAGTCTGCAATGATTATTATAACAAGTACTCCATTAAGAGACAGTGCTATCCCATTAATGTGGAGGCTCCAAACTGTTTACTTTTCTCCATAAAATGTTTTCTGGTGCAATAGTGAGGTATCTTTTCATGTCAGTAGTATGGAAACTTTATGGAGATCAAAGGTTGCATTCACTTAATACTTGTCTCTGTTTTAAGTATAAAGAGAAGAGGCCTGAAGTAGAACATTGAAAGCACTATGATGGTACCGTAATCTCTCAAGGTGTTAAATCAGAAAATGCCAGCAGAAATCTTGAAAGAGCAAACTGCAAATAAAGAAAATAGGGAGATAGAGAGTTGTCTAGAAGTGCCAGAGGGTTGTGGGATATTTTATTTTTATTTTTTAAGTCCAGGATAAGTGCAGAGACTTCACTGGGAAGATAACCTGCTAGTTTTTAATGAAGTACCAAGTTAGGAGAAAAAATGGACAGGAAGATTTTGAGGAAAGGTCTTGGAGCAACATTTTTTTGCCTGTTATGATGTATTAGTAGCTGTACAACATCTGCATTTTGACTGCAAATTATTGAAGGTACCCATTCTTTGCCTACGATTTTAGCAAATATCTGTGATAGTGAGACTGAGTGTTAGGCAAAAGCATGAATAAAAATGATGCCTAGTTGCACAGCAACTTCAGTTGTGAGCATTTTTGCATAGAATGTGCATATGCATTCACGAACATGAATGTCTACAGAAGGACGTGGAAACCTGCATTTCTAAATGCAGCCATCAGCTTATTGGTATTGGGGAAGGACATGTGCATTAAATAAAAAGGAAAGCATTATAGTCTTCTGTAATGTTAAAGATTATTTGCATTTTAGTTCTTCTTTTTTGCAAAATTGGAAGTTTTCTCTAGCGATATGTAAGTATTTGGATATAATTTTCTTCATGTGTAAAGACCTCATAACTTTCTATATAGTGAAGAGTAAACTCTGAGTTGTAATCCTTTGCTCCAAAATCTCCTACATGTAGCTTAGCTGAAAGGTTGGTTGTACCTTGTGTTCTTTAGAGATAGTTTACACAAGTAGTTTGCTCACTTATCTGTTTATAAATATGATTTCTGCAAATAATGAAATAAATATTTGTTCCCTTTACAGTACTACTTTTTCCTTTTGCATTAGTAAAAGAATAATTAATGTGTACATATCCTCCAGATAATAGAGAATAAACTTTATACCTGCAAAATTTCAGTTTCAAATTAATACCCTACAGTCAGTACAGGGTGATGTTTATTTTAGATGTCTAAAAAAATAGATTATTGCTGCTGGATTGTTATACCTTGGCCAAAAGTGAATGAAAAAGTGAAATATGATTGATGCTTCTGTGTGCAGATTATTTTATTGCCAGTGAAAGAAATTGTTAGAAACAAGGAAATACACCCCAGAGTTGTAGCAAAGTCATTGGGGTTTTTTTCATGAGGATCTTGTGATTTATCCAAGAGACATTGTATTGCAGGGCACTGGGGCTTTGAGAGGCAGCTCATCATAATCCCTGGGGCCATGACCTAACAGATTAAGTAGAACGATGAGTTTGTATTGTCAGAGCAATTCTGTAGAGTACAAAACATTTTATTTAGGGGGGAGATTGATGGGATTAAAGCTTTGAATTGATTTGCTTTACACACACAAATTTACTGTAAGTTGTTTTTTATTAAACCAGACACTGGATTGTTAAAGGACCTATTTTAGGACAGATGAGTTCATTTAAATGAAAAGTGAAGGATCAAAAACCTCAAAATTTATTGGTAAACTCGGTCCCCACTATTCCTTTGCTCAAAAGCAACATTGTCTTTTCTTATTTTACATTTATTTTAACTTGAAAGCTGCTTGGAAGAACTGGAGGCATATAATTCTATTTCTCTATTTCTTTTCATCACTAAATAAACTTGGAATGCCACAAAGTATCCAACTAATCAGAAATTCAAGTAATTCTTAAAGTGGAAAGAGGTGCTGTCTGTTTTGTCTAAACACTTTTGAAAAATGGCACAAATAAATAGTGTCTGTTATTTGTAGTTCCTTGATTTGTTGTAGCTACACAACTCTTGGGAATAAACAGAGAAATATGCTATGAAAGTGTATATCCTTTTCACAAATGCAATTCTTCACTCAAAGAAAATTACCTAAATGTTTAAATAAACAGTTTACAGTGAGAACCTAATTGTCTTTCCCTTTCCCTGCAATACTCTGCAGGTGTTTAAATGTTTTAATTTTTCACTCCAAAATATCAGTGTGAAGGAATACCAATAAATGTATTAGTTTTAGATAATCCAGAATTCCCTTTGCTCAGTTTTTTAGTTTCTAGCTATCCGTGTGAAGACAAATCTATTACCATGTGTTCATCTTCCACCTAAATCTATTCACCGAGCATCAAAACTCATCAGTGAGATGGAATAATGCCATTTAATTAGTCTTTGATATACAGTTAAATTAGGTCTTAATAAGGGGTAGTGCATCCTAAAATCAATTATCTCGCTCCTCTTAATAAGAGCAACTAATTAGTAGGTAAATCGCCACAGTTCCCCTTTTATCCTACAGTTTTTACAATCTTGTGGAGGAGATTAGGCTGAGGAAATTAGTCCCCAATAGCTCAGAGAAATTTTAGGGCATACCTCAGAAAACGCTTTGCCAAGCAAACTGCAGTACAGAAAAGAAACAAAAAAAGAAAGGGGGGGGGAGAAGTCTCATCAAAAATGCTTAATTTCTTGATAATTTTGCCTGAATTCCTTGTGTCAGGTCACCTACCTGAAAAAAGCAAACAGAAACTAGGTGTTGCCTTGCCTGCAGCAATCTGTCAGGTACAGTGTCTGTCTGTCCTGGGGTTCATTTCAATGCAGCCATCAGTTAACCAAAATATCTATTTTTTCATGGAAAATTATGCAGCTGCAAATAAAGGATGCTTGAAGTGTTTTAAGCACAGCCTTTACAAAATATGGGTGTATGTGGAGAAGGACTTTCTTTTAGATGGAGAATCAGCATCCCAAAAAGGAAAACAATTGACATGACATATGAAAGAAGAGCACAGTGATCATGGAAAGCTCAGTATTTATCTGTTTTATTGTTAATGTTTAACAAATTGATACATGTTTTAAGCACACAAGTGTTGCATTTGAGATCTCATTTTTTAGCAAAGGCTTCCAGCTTCTTCAAATGGAGGTTTCTTCTATTTTTCAATCTGTATTCCCAGTTACAGCAAACTAACTGCTGGAAAAAATTGTGGGTACAAGAGAGCATTGCAAATAGTGTTGAGGATTTCTTCACAAGTTGCATCTGTCTCAAAATGCTGCTAGACATCTACTGACTTTGACAGACCCTAATTTCATCCCGTCATGTAGGCTGGTATACAGTATATTGCCATAGATTTGTCATATTTGATGGTGCCTAGTTGAGTTTTTGCTTTTAGAAGTTGGTGTCATTCTCTTTCATTGGGTAGTCATTTTTTTTATTGTAGTCAAATGTTTGAAGGCATCTCAGGGACACACTTGTGATTAATCAAGGAATGCAGAGGTTTTTTTCATTCTTTTTCTGCTGCTACTACCTCCTGCATATACTAGTCCCTTCACACTAAACTCCCTTGCCAAGCATGTCAGAGAGATTTTATAACTGTTAAAGTGTGATGTTATTGCTTCAGTTTCCCTTATGCTTATTGTTGCAGTTTTTCTAGACACTTTCTGGTGTTAGTCATTAATGACAACACGGTGCCCCCGTTTAGAGAGTCTGAGGTTGCCGTCTGTTCTTTGTTTTTCCTCCCCGCTGCATTAGTCATGCTTTTTGTGGAAGAAAATTTTCTGAAGGCAGCCATTTCTCCCTGCAAGACTTGATGAAACGATGTATTCTTTCATGTCTATTCCTGATTCAAATGCTCATCTCAGTAATTCAGTTCATGATCTTAACAGTACCAGAGAGCTGTGAGATGCAGTCCTATCTGACTTTTACCTGGCCAGGGACAAGTGATTATAACAAGTGAATATCTGATCTTCAGACAGTAATATTTACATTCGCATCTCTGTTATTATGTCAGTGGTCTTCTTGTTGGTGGTTGACTTAAGCAGAAAAGAAAACCAAACATGCCATCCAGTTCTTTGCATGTTCTCTGTCTGTACGTAACCAGACAGACACTCAGTACACAAAATGTTAATATGCCCTACTATAGTGCATGTAGAAATAGCTGTGCTCTGTACACATGGTAATAAGTGAGTTGCAAATTTGCTGAGCACTTACAGTGCATGCCTATGATGGGGGGGAAACCAACAAAAAACTAGTGAAGACTGTATTTTGGGCTTGTCTTTGGTGCCTCAGAGGGATTCTCAAGCCTCTTTAGCTTTTTTGACCCTCTCCTCAATTGTGGAAAGTTAAGAAGGGGTGGAGATTTTAGTAGTCCACAGTCTAACCTAGGTGCAGTTTTAAGCATCTGCGTTAAGCCTGCTTCTGCTGATAGCCTCACATTTAACAGGACTGAAGGAAAGAAAGTGAACTGATACTATGGCTTCATGACTGTGTTTTCTACAGATGTGGGTATCAAGTTTCTGGATGGACACTATTTGCAAGTTGTAAGCTGTTTTTAAAGAATATACTTGAGTATTTTTTTTAGTCAAAGTTGGAATGGTCAATTAGACTAACTTTTAGTTAGTAATGAAACACTGGGGAAAAGCCAAGTTCCTAGCATTCTTGTTTCTATGTTCAATTTCACATGTATGTAACTTCTTTTAAGAAATTAGAGAAAGTCAACAAGCTTTGGAACACATTTGGAGAATGTAAAATATCAGGAATCCTTCCGTTGTCCTCTGCAGATTTTGGATCTGGTTCATAATGGGGACTGAAAGGTCATTATCTCCCACTCTCCCTTTTCCTCAGCTGTACATCTTATGTGAAGGCCAAGTTGGAACCCAGAGGGGTCACAACAGCTTAGCTGGGTTTCAGAAACAGCTGTGCCCCCATACACTGAAAGCAACTTTTTATTATAATTTTTTTTGACTTACAAAAATAGGTTTGGATCAAACTATTGCCATAATAAGTACTAACAAACTGTTTAAGGGGTAACAGAAGGTCATTTTACTGAGTGAAGATGAATGTTCATTGCTATTTTTTCCAATTAATTATCTAGTCCTGACAAAATCATCATGCCAGTTTTACGTTGTCTTCTGCATATCTCTGTACTTTTTCCATTTTGCAGTGCACCTGGTTCAGGTAGGAGTCTGTGTTCTTGCAAAATATTAAAGGGTTCACAGCATGCGAGTTTGAGAAAGTATCTAAGTCAATATGTTTGCAGTTAAATTAAGTTCACTTTTCCTTCATGAAGAATAGCCAAAGAGAAAGAAAAGACATCTTTGTTTTCTTGTCTACTCCCTATTACAATAGTAATGTATCTTATCCCTGCCAAAGGGCATGGTGGACTCGGATGAAATCACCAGACAGGGCAAAAATTGCATCTCCAGATGCCTTCTTACATTATCCCTCCTTTGACAGCTTTTATTGTGTGACCCACAACTCTGAAGTGAGGTGGGTTCTCCTCAGCACTATCCATCAATTGTATTTGTAGATCAATGATGCATGTTTTATTTAAAACTGAAAACATATTGTCTAAAATAGGCAACCTATGTTCAGTGTCAGGGAATTAACAATTGGGCAGGTCTGTTCTGTTCCCTGTCATCTTGTCTCCTCAAAGGAGCTTGGACATTTTGTTGCTGTCACCTTGCTATGGTTATATCATGATTTACATCTGCAGCTTGTAAACAACAGTACTGAGTGCAGTTTGACAAGTGGCAGTTTCACTAGTAAACAAATCAGTGATGCTCTTAGAGTGATTAACAGAGATTGCCAGTGCTTGAAATGGGGTTGGTGCTTGAAATGGAGTTTGCCCTAAGCAGACCTTCCTGTTTAGGATGGCTACGTTAGGGAGAAAAAAAAAAGATAAAATTTCCTTCTGGCTTCAGGTGTAACACCCATGTAAGATTCATCCTTTAATCAGTAGTTTGTATGAAACTTTTGGTGCTCTCTGATCCACTTGCACTAGGTGGATATTATTCCGAAGACTGGTTCCAAAATTGAAGGCTGAGGATCTCTTATTAAACAAAATCTTTGTGACGCAGTTAGTTGTTCATTTGGGTGACTAAAGGAAAGAAAGGGCAGCACAAGAATAAAGCCGTGACTGCAGTTGCAGCTGTGACTGAGTGCATTTAGATGGAAGAATAGGCAACTTGCAAATTCAGTGACAAACTTGCCCACGTGTACTTATTTTTATTCTGTCTTTGATTATTTGTCAAATGTATTTTTGCATGTATTCCAAAGGTAATGCTTTGGGTTTGTGTACGTGTTTCTGCTGTTATCTTGAGGTAATCTTTCAGAGCCTCACCCCAGGTGTCAGAGACATGTTTAAGTGCAATGCTTTGACTTAAAGAAACATACAGATGCTAAAGAAAAATGAAATTTGAATCATTAGAACAAAATCTCCCTGACCTTAAGTTCAAATGATCACAGCTGTAATGGCTTATGGAATTGCTTGTCATGAACTTTTCAGAATTCCACTCTTAACCTTATTATAATTCAAATTAAAATGTTATTTAAAACCATCAGACCTCTTTGCAGTGACTTTAATGTCCTTTTCCCTATATGACTGTTGAATCACGCATCCATGCAAAGTGAGTATAAAACACTACCAAAGAAGAAAGTCTGTTCAAGTCTGTTCATTTAAAATTAACTTTGTGCTGGTATAAAGGAGTATACTGAGTAACCGGTGATAGAAGTCAACTGTAGTGTGGTTGCATCCTGGTCATTAATATTAATGAAGGGTTGTTAGTTCATGTAGAAATCTACTTTGCTAGATTTCCTGCTTCCCCATATGTACCTGTGTGATTTGTCTCCCTATTCCACATCTTCTCCTTACTGACAATGAGCTGTACTGATTTAAAGACTAACATTGTGATCAGAACCATGAGATGCTGCAGGTTGAATGCTTTTACGTATACATCTTTTCAGCAGGAATTTGATTCCTGTCCTCCCTCTCTTCTTTGAGGTAAAGCCTTCTAGCCTCTGCAGGAGTCTGGGGAAAAACAAAAATGTCAGCAGCTGTACAACAAATCATAAATTTCACCTGCATTTAAAATTTAATTTAAAATAATCTAACCCTGTCTTATTTTAAATGCCAGCAAGTTTGATATTTCTTTTTACGTGAACTTGAATTTACTTCCTACAATGATAGATGGTTATAAATGTTCCTTACTTCATTGGCTGTTAATCATTTTGTTTCATTTCTGTGCTTTGGGTAGACGGAATCCTATAAAACAGTAACTGAAGAGTAACTTTCTTATCCTGTTGCTTCTTTGCTACTGCAAGTATTTAATTCCATGTGGGTTTTTTCCCATATCACTTCCTACTTATCTCTATGTTTTTTCTATTCCTTTCTCCCTTCTCTTCATTTTATGCTTTTACCTCTCAATTTCTCTTTAATTTTACACTCTGTTCCTCAAAACACACACCAAAACTAGGAGGAAAGCGAAGCAATGCCTGTCCTCCTTGCCTTCCCTCTTTCCTGCCCCGCGCATGGGGATTTGGCCTTCTCCAGAGGCAAAGCTCAGTACTCCCCCTGCCCAGGGCAGTGTGTAGCAGTTACAGTAAATTCAAAACTCTTCTCAGCCTTTGTGGCTCTGGGGAGAGTAAGCTCAGCAATACATTGCTTTACTAGGTGCAACTCTGAAAATCTGCCACCCTTGCTCAAACTCCTTGGCATTGGGGAGGAGGCTGGGGGGCCAGGATGGAGAATGGCAGAGAGCAAAGCTGAGAAAGGAGGCGGCTGCAGCAAATTATTAGTTTTCCACTTGCAACAGCCTTTTTCTCTTATGCAAGTGTGTGCTTTACCTATCACTACAGCTGTCATACAGCTGGATAAAGGTGTAAATAGTAATTGGTTTATCTTGACCCGTTGTTCCATTTCAGAAACAGGTTATTTAACAAATGAGTGTCAAATGCTTTCCCCTAATTTAGGAATTGTACTGCTACTGCATGGGAAGTGTTATGACTTTGAAGTGAGAGTTTAATAACGAAGGCATTGTGTTTATGTTACCGTCCATTATGGCCATGATTCATCCTGGCTGAATATTACACTGCCACACGGGAATCTTAAATTATGCAGCTGTATTTTTTTTTCCTTTTGGAAATAATACTAATAGTGTGTTGTATGCTGTCCAGTTCTGCTGGACATCCTTGAGTAGCAAGAATACTCTGTACAATTGCCATTTCTGTTTTAGCTTTAACGTTTCTTCTAGTATTAGGGTGCCTTTAGACTTTCATTTGAACAAAAACACTTGTCAGTATACGTGATTTATTCCGAATTTATCACTTCCCATTACAATTATGTTACCTGAAGACAGGGTTACATAATGCACTGTCAGATAGGAATATGGATTGTTTTGATGCAACGTGGTGGATTGCGTGTGTGCATATGCTTTCTCCCATCAGATATGGGAAATGGAAAAACAAATGTAGAAGGGCAAATTTCTCGGATGTATAGCTTTTATCTTGCTAAGGAGTTCAGAAAAACAATATTTTTATTACTGTGATTAACGTCCTTAGTTTGGTATATTTCCATTTCAGTCAGTAGCCAATTTTATCATCCTAGTGCTGAGACCAGTATGTGTATAATTTTCTAAACAACTTATATTTAAAGCTTGATACTAATCTTTCCTTTCTTGAAGATCCCAACAATGTTCCAAAGGAACAAGGGGTTCATGTCTGTCTCCATAGGATGAAGTCTCACAGGAAAAGGTACTTCTTTTTCCCAGCCTGTGGCGGCCTCTTACTCAGCTGGGCTCATGCCTCGCTGAAAGCTCTAATAAATACTTTGTTGCCATTGATTTCACATTAACTGCGCAACAGTACTGCTTTCAGCTTTCTAGGCTTCTACTTTTTTATCTTTTGAGTATAGATGGAGTTTACACATCTTTCCCTTCTCTGTGCAAGCCACCGTTTGTGCAGGGCAGCGTGGCTCGGAGAAGGGGGATACACACCTCAATAGTCATGGGCTAAAAGCTCCTGTCACAGCAAAGAACTTTTTAGCCTGTCTGTATATATCCAAACTGAGAAAGGAATTCCTTTAGGCTTCCAGTTCTGATGACTTTGAATCCTTTTTTGCGTAGGCTTTTTGTTTCCTTGCCTTGCCCTGCCTATGTCATTTTGTGGACATTCTGGTAATGAGGAGTCTTTCATAATGAGTTGTCTGTGCTGCACTTCCTCTGTGTGACCAAGTGATGTTGTTTATTCTTGTTTAAGTAATCTTTAGGCTATCGTTGTGTTTAAAGGAGGTTTTTACCCAAAGAGGAATTACAGTTTCATAAGGCTCATTTGGGTCCTTATCTATGGGAAATTATTATTCAGAGACTCTAAAGAAATGACAGATGTGATAGTATTGCTGTCCTCACATGTACAAAGCAATTTTCTTATATTTGCCCCCTGACCTTTGTCTTTATCACTGATGTTGGATTTATCCTTGCCAGCTGCCCTGTCTGGAGTTCTCAGGTTCCTTCAAATTTTGCTAAATGCTTTGTCCATTCCTTAACCAAGTCTGAAAGGTCAGGGACTACTAACACATTTAAGATAACATTCTCCATGTATTTTAGGTCAGAATCTTTCCCTCTTTTGTCTGTTGTCAGTGAGACAAAATCAGATACTGTCTTAGCACAGATAAAGCTATGTAGTCAAATAGCAAACAAACCTGTATGAACAGGCTTGAAATTAAGATTCAAATATTATGGGTTCATTGCCTTATTGCTGTTTGAGGTTTAGGTGTTCACAGTTCCCATTTTGTTTTCACAGCCATGAAAACAAAAATCTTCAAAGTTTGTAGCTTGCACGTATGATGTGTAGAAGTACGACTAAGAAATAAAAACATCTACTGGTGAACATGCAATATTATTACATGGGATAGGAAGCAGGTTCTGTCCTGCTCTTTGTGTTGTGGTGGGTTTTTTTTTCATTTGTTTTACAAAATTAACAACGTAAACAGGCAGGTCTTCCTTTCTTGAGTAAATTTTTACATTCTTTCTGTACTTAACTTTCCTTTAGGTCAATGCCTCATGGTTTTCTGATTTTGTTTTTTTTTTTTTTTTTTCTTACTCACAAATTAAGGACAAGAATACTTCTTTTATTATCTGTTATTATATATCTTTTTATGTTCAGTTCAGAAATACAGATATAATTATGAATGAAATTTAGAGAAATTATGTTTACAATAAAGTCTCAAAACGCAGCACTGTTCTTCTGATTTATGAAACGCATTTCTGCAAAACCTGAAAAATTAAAATAATTTAGACATATTTCTTATGTTTATTGGTCTAGAAAGAAATAATCCATAACTAAGTGGGATGCTTAACTTAAGTATCTCACCTTTAAAAAACACTTAAGGTCAGTTACTGCGGTTTGATGGGGGGGGTTTTGTGTGTTTGGTTTTTTTTTTTTTTTATTGATTAGTTGCATTTTTAGCACTCTTGCTAACTGTTAAAAAAATACACAAGAAATCTGTCCATTTTAAGCCGGTCAATTTTATGCACAGGACTACATATGATACTGTTTTCTGTGTATTTCTTTGTGGAATACAGCAACAAACCACTGAAAGAGAAGCTGCTTTTGTCCAATAATTTTAACTGCATGGTAGGTTTCTTCCACAGTTTTCCTGTGAACAGTCATAATAATTAAAGTCTGCAAATGGTACTTCAGTAGATGGTGTCATCTTTGAAGAACTTTATTGCCGTAAAGTGGTCCCTTTGTGTGCAAGCATTGCAGTTTCAAATTATAGACATTCAAATCAAGGATATGAGGGACTAAATATTCTCAGTGTGATCATTGGCCATGGGGTGGGGAAAGATTTCTGCATTCATTACTCGGTAAACAATTTGTAGGAAATAGGTGAATTAATGTTAATTAGGAAGTAACTTGGTATAAATAAATATCATGTACTTGTTTAGGAGATTGAGCATACATGTAGATGTCTGTTTCTCAATTTACAAGTTTTGAGTGTGTGTTTACGTATCTACATATAAAACAATACATTATTTATGATAGAAAACAAGATACTGTTTATCTGAACCAAAGAACCACCCCAAAAAATGTCAGGATTACCAATATTTTCCAAATTAACTTTGTATTTGAGTAACTTTGCCTTAGTGAGATGTAATTAACTTCATTTCTCTGATGATTTTGAATCTTTAGATATATCAATCAGATATATCTAGCTTCTTCATTGCTATTATAATAAAACAGGTACGTGGTATCATAAATTCAATAATAATCATATTGACAATTACTGTAATTGGGTTTTTTTAATTATTTTTTCCATAGATTAATTTTTTTTAGGGTTTTCTTATGATGTAGGAGGATTCTACAGTGTAAAGCTAAATATGGAGACAGTTATGTTGACCAATGAAGGAAAAGTATACCTCATGTCGCTGTAATGAAAACAAAAATAAATTCTACTTGCACCTCCCAACTGTATGTAATTACAGCATTGGCTGCAATTAATTTGAAGAAATTTGTTTTTCAAGTGATTTACCAATATAAATTATGACAAAAATATTTATGAAACTACGTCGGCAGCTTGATAAAAACATCCCTCCTCTCATAAAAAGAGAGAAACATTATTACAGAGAATTTCACATGATCATTTTAGGGTCTTCCTTTTCAGCATAATTGTTCAGGAATTGAAAATAAAAAACTTATTTGTTGTCTTGTATATCTTGTCAATAGATTGTCTTAGTAAAATTTCATAACGAACATAGGAAAGTTCATCAGGGGAAAATGAAAACTCATACAACTGAGAGGATGTGACTGTGAAGAAATAGCACTGAGAGACCTTGAGGTGATAGTGGGAAAACAAATTAGATGTTAATCTGCACGGTGATATAGCTGCAAAAATGTTCAGTGCTACCATAAGCAGCACATACAAAGTCATCCCAGTTTTGGATGGGAAGAAGAGACTCTTTCAATAAACCTCCTGAAATAATAAACTCGAGATACCATGTTACTGATAAGTCTGATCAATTATAATCTGCTTAGAGAAAAGCAAGATAGATAAGGGAGCTAGAGTCAGATTTAAAGAACAGTAATGCCTGAGAAACAGCAGTTTCATTTAACATTTTAAAGGATATATTACTCGTCTACTCTACATTGCAACAAAATTGCAAGTTTTGTTATTACGTTGAAGGCCACGTTTTTTAAGCTTTACAGTGCTTAAGTACTTTAGGCAGACAATGGGTTTCTTAGACACATGTAAGATGAGGTGCATCATACATACTATTTTCATACAGTGCCCTCAAACAGAGTGCAGTTACCTGTGCAAGTACCTTCACAGTTTTCCTTTCGTGTTTTAAAAAGTACAAAGCATACATTTAATGTTGACTATCTGAGCCACTTACTTTCTTCTGAACAAAACTAGGTAAGTGAAAACCACAATGGAGGCAACTTAGATTATGCACAAACCCATTTTTTATTTTACATACCTGTATACAAATTAAAGTGAACACTCTCTTCCTATATGCAATACAAGTCTTGTGTCCTTTTTAGAAATCAAATTCTTCAGAGCACCAGGGAACCGTATTCCCCAAGAGGATGGAAACAAACATGCTCTTAAACTTGAATCCATAAAAGTCCAAAAGTTTGCATTAAGTATGACACCAGGAGTATTTTGAATCTTCTAATTAAGAACTTAAAAGGTAAGAGCAACAGGGGTAGTTGTTACCTGTAAGAGACAAAATATTTCTATAATCTTTTATCAGCAGTCTCTTGAAAGTAACATTGACTTTTCTATGCTATTAACAAGAAGGTTTAGTCTCTTGGCACCATCTCTGGTAACTTGCTGGGCATTTCATCATGTCTTCAACAGAAATAAAACCGGATCTCTTTGACTCTCAATTTGTCATATCCCATGTTCGACACACATTGTTTCAGTTGCCTAGTGTGTGTCATTAATTATATTCGTTGTAATCTAGCAATAGAAAACAGAAAGTATATTCGCAGGGGATCCTGCTTCAGTTGGAGTACCATAAGCTGTTAGGTAAATGAAAACAACAGAGAAGTTCTGGAAATATTAGAAATGTAGCTGTCAGTTCAAGTTCTGTTCATCATGGAAAAATGCAGACTAATAAAACTGAGAGAAATGATGATGAATATGACTGTGTCCATTTTAGCTGGCATCCAAAAAAAGCTCCTACTCAGTAATTTCAGGACTGATTGAAAAAATGTGTGTATACTTCAGCAGAAAACAAGGTAGTGTTAGCATTGTTTGGATAAATGGTTATGTCAGATGTGAGGAGACCGTATATAAGATGTTGTAAAGTACCAAATCACAACAGACCTTAGCCTTTGAAAGAGCATTAATACGAAGAGGAGGGATTTCTCCCATTGTATTTGGCTGTAGCAAGAGAGAGAAAAAAATAAATATGTATAAACTTAAAAAACGTCTACAGAAGGAAGCAGGCTTGCTGTGGTTTTCTGTTTGAAAATTGAAGAGATGGCAGCAATCAGATTTCTCAATCAATGCTTCTGAAAAGTAAAAAGAAACAAAAATCTTAAGCAAAAGGAAGTATGAAAAGTGCCATTATACTATGTGAAAATATATTCTTGTATAAAAACTTGTCATACAAAAAGCAAACAGGCACGGGTTTCCCTTCTCTGTTTGCTGAAGTGATGTGTAAAGCTGTTACATTAAAAGGTAAGCAGAACATTTTATAGAAATCATTTCAGACATAGCTGTTGCTTACTAAAATACTTGTTCAAAACAAGCTTATGTAAAGAACACAGGCACTGTTCATCAGGCTTTATCAGAAAGGGTTCAAGATAGAAAATAAGCTTTGTGTTCATACCATTCTTGTACGAACATGCTTTGTCTAGACTTTGAATTTTTATTTGTCATGGTTTAGGCTGGGCTGGCCACTAAACAAATGACAGATGCTCTCTTTTAATCTCTTGCTGCCTTCCCAGAAGAGAAGGGGGAGAGAATAAGGGAGACATGCTTATGGGTTGGAAAAACACTAAAAATATTTTAAAGAAATATTAATAATAAAACAAAAAAATAATAATATCAATAAGAAAATAATGAGATACATACAGTATATTAAAAAAAAACAGTACCAAGGTCCTAGGATGACGACCACGTCACCACCAGGCACCGGAAAGGTCCCAGGCTGGACTCAGTGATGAATGGGAACTGTGTTCAGGAACACATGGATCTGGATCAAAGGTGTATGAACAGACGGAGTCCTCCTCGGACACCAGCCATTGAAGAAAGAAGCTGACCTCTTTGATCCCTCAGCTTTTATACTGAGCAGGGGGCAGATGGCATGGAATATCCCGTCGGTGAGGTTTGGGCCACCTGTCCTGTCCACTCCTGCCCACAGGTGCGATCCCTCTATGGTCTTCCACTTCCAACCCACCTACGGGGCACACAGCAAAGTTAGCTGACCTCAGTTGTTATAGCAGTAAATATAAGAGCCTCTCTGCATACCATCCCTTGGTATTCACTGTAAACATCAGACTGCCAGAAGCAGACACCGTCTGAAAAAGATGCCATTCGTTTTAGAGTGCTGTTAGGTAGAAGAGACTTAACTGAAAAGTAAAATTACTGAAATGAAAATTGGTTCTGTTCTATCTCAAACCAGGACAATATTTTTTTACAAAGTGGATTCTGACAGCATGGAAGAAAACATGGTAGCAAACACTGGAAACAAAGGTCCAAATACTGTTTGGTCCAATATTACAGTTTTATATTGTATCTTTCAATTTTAATGTGTTCAGTAGGTTGCAAGATGAACACTCCCATTCTGAGCTTTCATCTTTCACTCAGTGTTTTTCTCCCTGTCTCTGGCATGTTCCACTGACGTTTTTTTGTAATATTAATCTTAGGAAAAATGAATGAGGCATTTAATCTCTCAGCATTCCTCCGCCTTCTTCCTCACCACTTTTAAAAAGACAATTCTTGTTGAGATCTGCAAGCCAGGAGCTATATTGGACTTTTCCTTTTTGCACATTATGTCAAAATCTCACAGTATCTCCTTCAACAAAATGCCTGATGTCAGACTTAGTAGTTTCATCCTCACCGTCACCTTCTTTTCTGATACAGTGTTCTTTGCTTCGGCTTCTTTTCAATGCCTAATAAATGCAACAAATTATTTGTCTGACCCACAATTTGTTAATGTTATCTCAGTTTTGCAGATCTTAAGCTGTACGATAGCGAAGAGCCTTCTCAACTCTATGTTGCTATACGGATCATTTATTTTTCTTTGAACATGCCCCATCTTCCTTCATGGAACTTCCTTTTTGGGTTGTTTTTTTTTTTTTTTTCTTTGTTCCTGATACTTTGTCTGTTGTCTTGTCTTTTTGAGCCCTTAATACAAAGGACCACTTCTTTTTGAATCTTTGGAAAACGTTGGTCCACAGATTTAAAATGGATAAACAGCCTGGTCGCAACTACTCTTTCTGGTGCTTTTGCCAGTTTAAGATAGAAAAGCAAAGAATGATGTCTGCTTATAGAAAGGTATATATTCTGTAACTGGAAGTGTTTTAGGGTAGCAAATCATGTCCTGATCGTGAACTTCCCATATTTCATTTCCTGATCATGAACTTTCCATATCTCATTTCTTATCTTATTTCTATGTCAATGCAGTTGAGTTACTCTTTTTTCAGTATAGCCATTAAGCCCCTGGAAAAAGAAATTAGATCAACCCAAATTGATTATTTGCAAATTTATCAAAATGAAAGACTTAAAATTGCTGCAGGTTGAAATTAGATAAATCAAAGCATTTTCACAATTTTTCAATGAAAGCAAAGGAATGGAAACAGACTGCATTTAAGTATCGTTCAGAAAAACTGCTTTAACAGTGTGAGGGATCACTAAAGAAAAGCCTCAAAAATAACACCCTTCTATCCCATTCCATTGATCTAGAGTTACTCTATTTTTTTTTTTTTTTTTAAAGAAAACACAAACCCATGTTTCGGTGACTGAGTTAGTTTTAAGCGCCCTTTATTTTCTTCTGATTTTCAAATACTATATCCATTTTGATTACTTTTTGAGGAGGATGAGGATGAGATGGGTTGGGCCTGAAACAGGTAAGGTTTAGCTTATAACTGTGCAGGAAGCAGAGCCAATTTAAACGTGTGATCAACAGTGCTATTTCACCCCAGTTTCTTTGACTTTTGGGACTGAATACATACCTAAACCCTGTCATCTTCCACATCAAACCCAAGGGGTCTTAAACAATATTTTACGTAACATACTAGGCATTTCATTTTCTTTAGAAGAACCCAATTATGCTAGAAATTAATAATTAAAAATTATAAATAGAATAAAGAAGAAAATATGAATGTTATATCCTACGGCTACATTTTTCAGCATGGTGTGCAGGGAACTAGGTGCAAAAATCCCATTTATGTTAATGAATCTTGCATGTCTAATTCCTCATACACTACAGTGCAAATTTACCCCCTGGTGTCTTCGGTGGTACAGAAGACCAGCACAGAGGGGGAGAAGAGTGAGTGATTTATTTGATGATCTGTCAATCATAATGGCAACCAGAGAAAATTGCAAAGCTGAGTTTAACCTCTGTAGAAACAGCTAGTTATACCATATGCTTTTTTTCTCTTGCCAGATGTCATCATTCATCAATTTCTCATTAAGAAAACGGCACTCAAAAAAAAAAAAAAAAAAGTAAAGGTTTATCTCTTTTTTCCAAGAGTCCAGAAAATCGAATAGAAAAAGAAAGGATGAGGTAGCCCTTTCATAAAGGCAACTGATCTATGCTCTTTAAGTTTTGCAACTAAAAGTTCATACTGGAGCACTTAAACCTGTTGCTGTCCAGTTTTTTAAAAGGATTTTACATATTTACAATATTTCAAAATTGGAGATCATTAAAAAAAATTTCCATTCATTCTGATGATCCTTAATCCTGCAGAATAATCTAGACATTCAGTGTGCCATCTGAAGTTTTTATTTTCTTCTTGTCTCTTAGATCTGAAGGTCACATGTGTCTACTTAAGCTTGTTCAACCTGTAGGGATAATAGGGGGCTTCTAGATGCTGTTGTGTGTTTGGTATTTAAAAACAAACGAACCAATAAACAAAAATCACTGTCAGGTAACAAAAATGTTAAAGTCAGAATAAGGCATTATTTGTTCTTACTTTTTTGAAGGCTGTCAAGAGTCAGTGTACAAAGAAAGCTTTTTAGCGAAGTAAGTTGTCATTTTTGTTACTACACTGGTTAAATTTAAATATAGTTAAATAGCTCCTTTGTTTTTTTTTTTTTTGTTTGTTTTTGGTTTGTTTTCTTTATTTTAATATGTGCTTAAAGCATCCTGGAGAACCATAGGACATCCTTTTCCAAATATGACATACCCTCTCTTCTTGTATAAATAACATCAACATGTTGTAAGTGTTTGGTAGGCTGCCATTAAACAGCTGTTTTGTTATTAATATTTTATTGCCCTAAGTTTTCCAAGATGTTTTGACACTTGCTATTATTTCAAATGCAGCTTTTCTAGAGTTTTTAATGGTTTGTGTATATCTCTAGATAGTTTCAAGATCTTGAAGCTGTCACAACATGTTAAGTAGGCAAATCAGGTAACACAGTAGTTTCAAGAAAGATAATTTTCTTTGCATAACTTCAATCTGCATCATTTTGCCTGACTTATTAACAAGAACCGACTCATTGACAAACAAGGCATATAGGTTATGGAGTAGAGAATGTTTCAGAGTAAATGTCTTCAAAAAACTAAGCACTGATCAAAATTCTGAATTTACTGTTGCTGACAGGCAGTTCAAAATTTGCAGAGTCTGCTTATTTCATTGGAAAGCTTTCCACGTATATATTACAGTTTTGATACGTATAAAATGTTTGACTTACAATGGTCAGACTTTTATGCATTCAACCTCACTCAGTAGTTCAAATCTAAAGTTCTAGAAGTCATATATGGGACTGTAATTTTTTTGATTTTAATTTTCTTTTTTCATTTACTCCTTCCAATCCTGGAGTGAGTGGGACAGTGAAGGTCAGAGTAATGGTGAAAATGCAGAGTTCTGACTTTTTATTCATATAACCAGATAAGTGTGCATTTGGTCAAAAATGTATGCTGTCATTACACTGCATTGTTATTGACCTCCGCCCTTTTCTCCCAATTACGCCCTTCCAGGGTAAAAGATAATTCACAGCTTGACACTTGAGTCTCTCTGCCAAAGGCTGCTCATTGTTCTGAATCATGCATGGTGATCAGTTTTCTGATAGGAACTACTGTCACAAAGCAGAACACCAAATTCGGTTTGTTTAGAAACTTGTGTTAGACAAAACAGACGTCCTAGAGGTGAAAGGATTAGTGCTGTATCTTACTAAAGCAGGCCTCAGTTCTACGTTTTTCTAAAATGAACTATAAAGCTAGTGAAGATTGAATAGTGTTTTCACTTCTTGTGTTTTCTACCAAAACAAAAGTTTGAAAGAACTATTGCTGTTCTTTTCTGTCTGGGTTGTTTGTCGTGTGCTGTGATAGCAACTTCAGAAGAGAAACTGGCTCTTCTCTCTACTTCTCAGCAGATGGTGGCTGTTTTGAACACTCATATGAGGCTTTAGTAGGAACTATCCTAAGTCTGTGTTTGAGAGGTTTTGTGAAAAACAAAGAAAAAGCTGCCTGCATGCTTTAAAAGCAATTAGGAATCTAGAAGTCAATGCTAAATCTTTGTCCTTTTTCAGGTAAAACTCCGTATTAATTTCAAAGACAGCGTGCTGGAGTAAAATCTTTAGGCTCGAACTTTTAGCAAATAAAGATTTTGATATTTAAATCTCTTTCTGTAACGGTTATTTTGCTTAGTTGGAAGAAGGCAGCTCTTCTCACTAAATACGGTTTATCAGAATGACTTTGAAGTTTAAAAAATACAGATGAATATATTTGACTTTTAAAATATTTGAATAGTTAACTTGACTTAAACTGCCTACGTGATGACACTATGACTAAAGAGAAGTTATCTTTTTCATATGTATGCATTATAAGAACACACTTAGAGTCTGTCTGGGTACAGCGTGCTGCCTCACTGACACAGAAAAAAAGTCCTTCGGATGTTGAGCAACTGAAGGTTTTTTTGCTTTATAAAACTTCTGTGCAAGCCCCAGAGCTGAAAACATTCTTCAAATAGAAGAAGAATGATTAAGGTACTACAACATTTAATAATCCCTGGTGCCAGAATGGTTCCTTGCAGCTGGCAGTAGTTGCATACCAGATGTAGTGGTGTGGGCTGGACTAGCTTTCAGTCCTTCTTGGCATTGTGCACGGCGTTCGGTCCAGAGATTCACTAGCGTAGACAGACTTACCAGTTTGCTTTGTGGGAAGATTTTAAAAAGTATTAAGTACTGCTGTGCACCAAAATTCATGTTAATTTAGGAGTGGAGCCCTGCCTTCCCACCAGAAATGTGACCTCTCGAGAGTAGACTGGTACTCGGTAATATTTGTGCTTTCTCATCGTGGACATTGCTGAGTTTTTTATCCTTTCTTTTATGTTTATGTGATCAATCAGTAATTCAGTGTATTATTGTGTGTAATACTTAGTATTATTTTTTCTGCCTGATTTAAAAGGGACTACTTGCCCCATCCCTGGAATTTTTTAACGCCAGGCTGGATGGGGCTCTGAGCAATCTGATCTAGTGGGAGATGTCCCTGCCCGTGGCAGGGGGGTTGGAACTAGATCGTCTTTAAGGTCCCTTCCAACGCTAACAATTATATGATAAGTACAGATTTGTATGTCTGTAATCATCCCTGTTACATATGCTTGATACCTCTCATCAAATGGGAACGTTCCTGAAAAGGCTTCTGTCTGATCCAGCCCAGGTAGTTGAATTCTAGGCCAGCACCCTGTTTATATGTGCTGATTGGAATAGGCAGAAATTGTCATCCTTAAAAATGCATGTTTAGCACTGGATTTCACAGATTACTGAAAATGCACACCAAGTAAGCATTCTTTGCTACTCTTGTCTCTAGACGCACCGTTACAAGGAAAAGCCATTTCAAATAAGCCAAGTAAATCTTTAGCTGTATTCTACCCGCTGGAGAATAGAGAGCAGTGGTAGTTACTGCTATAAACATTGCAGGAATTTTACTCCTCCTTGGCTCACTCATACCTTCATCTTCCTCCACCTTCTGTTTCTTCAGAGGCCTATCTGTATCCCAAATGGCTGCGACAAATAATGCAAGACAACTGCTCTCAAAACACATTATGAAGGAGGAGTTACTCAAAATGCCTTTGCACATTGCTAGACAGAGTGCTTCATCTGGCGGAGAAAGCCTGCTTTGAATTGGATAATGGAAGTAAAAGAAAACACAAGTCCTGCCTCTTCTTACCAGGGTGCCCAATGTCAGGGCTTTGTAGACCAACAATACTTGCTCTTCTCTTTCTGGTAGCACAGGGTGTTCTTCCTGCGTTGCCCGAGTAAGCTTCACCACTGGGTAAGAAAAAAGCAATACTGGATAGCCCAAGTGAGAAGTAGGTGAATGAACAGCTTCTGTCTGTGCTTCTTATCTCTATAATTCCAGAGGGATGTAGGAAGAAACGCTTTCTATAGCATGACGAAGAACAGAATGGTGTGAGTAGGAGACTGTGTATGTAGTGCAGAGTAGCTAGGGCTGGACCAGCCTAGTTGGAGGCCTATAGCTAGCGGTGTTCCCCAGGAGTCAGTACCAGGCCAGGCTGCCCAGAGAGGATGTGCAATCTCCTTCTCTCGAGATACTCAAAACCCACCTGGATGCGATCCTGTGCAGCCTGCTCTGGATGAACGTGATTTAGCCAGGGGGGTTGGACGAGATGGTCTCCAGAGGTCCCTTCCAACCCCTACCATTCTGTGGTTCTGTGAAACTGGTCCTGTTGGTTTCAATAAGCTGAATCATAGCAGTCAGTGTCTATACATGATCAAGCCTACAGTTCTTCTGGTCCAAATCCAGTAAGTCATGCTAAACGTTGATTCCCTACATTAAATTATATTATGGGATCTATTTGTAAAACTTACTTCTGTTCATTATGAGTAAAGATTTTCTGTGTTTTCTCAAAAGCGCTGTTTGTGGTGAAAATGTTGCTGCAAGTAGTATGAGCTTTTTTTGACGTTTCTCTTACATTTTAGTAGAATTCTGTCAGTTATGTCTTGAATCTATTCTGTAAAATATTTACCGAGAAATCCATTTCATTACCATAAAATCACATCTGTTACTTTTAAACAATTTTGATAGTGGTTTAAACAGCAATAAAAGGTATTGTGAAAATGTTTTTCAGAACTAGGAATTGGTTCAGATAAATCCTACAAACTGGAAGAAAATATTAATATATTTTATAGAACTGTATTTCTGTTTCCTAACTAGTTACAATAATTTCTTATCAGGGTTACAGTTTATCCTAACTTTCTTAAAGGGTCCTGTTCAGCAGGGTGCTGAGCTCTCTGTCTTTAACTACAAAACAAACAAAATAAACAAGTTCTTATCTGACTAAATAATCTTGTTGACGTGAGCCTGAAGTTGAGCACAAGTATTTTGCTGGGTGAACACTGAAGTAATATGATAAAATGGAGTCTTACGTATGTAAGATGGAAAAAAAAAATGAGGGAAAATTTGTTCCACAAAATTAAAAAATTAAATTACTTTTAAGTATCTTAAATATATTTCCCAAGAAACATCTACCTTTCCCGGATGAGTTTGATATTGCAAAAAGATGATGGCAGCCAGGGCCTCACTTGTTTCTGTTGTTCCTTGGATTTTTTTGTGAACCTACCATGTAGCAAATCACTTAGGTATGTATCTTTCAAATATAAATGTGAACCCAGCCATCAAAAGAGAAGTATGTGGCAGTGAACACAGAAAAGTTTAAACATACAAAGTTGCACTTGAGGTTTGGAATGTCCTTAGGAGCTTCACTAAATGGCAAGCTCAGTTGCAAGATTCTTAGTGGTGGCCTTACGTTGGTCCTCTTGCAAAGGCGCAGCTACAGCAGGAATGGCATCACGCTAAACTGTAAACTGTACAACGTCCAGTAGGCTGATTTTTATCTATTGGCACATTGAGGCTTTTGATTCAGGATATGACACATCATGGTATCTATAGTGCAACTGTTACTGTGCTGCCTTCCTGGGATACAAACTGTCTTCCTTAAAAAACTGTCTGGCTCTTGTTTCCTGTCCCTGCATTTTTATGGTATGTATTATAGGCAACCAGGATATCTGTTGTCTTTTTGATCTTTGAGCATTTTATAAATCAAATCGTTATTATTTGGAGTAGGCAAGAAGAGAGGAAAGGAGAAGAAACACAGTTTACTTAAAAGTGATGTGACAGGCTCATAGAAACACTTATTAGGCCTTTAATAATCTATTTATGGAATTAACATGTTGGCTCAGTGGAGTAATTGTATAGTCTATTAGCCTCTCTGTTCCTAAGGAGTTCAGCCCAGCATTGATGTTCAGGTCAGTGCTTCATTTTGGTGTTGAGATCTAAGCATCTGAATTTTGATTCAGTTCTTTCTTGTTCTCAGAAAGGAGGGAAACGCCTCGAGTTTCCAGTGGCCATTGGTGAAACTCAGATAGAAAACCAGTTCAAGTTATGTAGCTTGCTGCTTGAATTCAAGAATAGAGAAGACTTAAGTTAATCAGGTTTCTGCTCTGTTAGAAGTTTACATGAATAGAAGATTCATCTGAATTTGATTTTGTGAGATTTATAAATAATTTGCCTCATTAAAACAATTTCCAAAAATGGGAAGATAAAAAAAGTAAAAAAAAAAGAGTAACAGCAGCAGTATTCTGTTTGCTTTTCCTGGAATTAGATGTTTGCAGAGCAGAGAAGCATCTCATAGATACATATACAACAGTCTATATAACAAAGAACAGTAGCCTTTAAGTACTGTCATGTCATTTTGATGTCCCATTCATTCCACTTACTTGCCATGCCCCGCACCTAGAAACATCTAGTCTTTACACAGAGATTAAAGCAGAATCAATACAAAGCAAATAGAACAGCTATTTTCATCTTTTATCCCAACTCTTTTTCGTTTGACAGTAATTTCAATGAATCACTTTGGAAATTATATTCTTGAAATCGAGAGATTTTTTCCTCTCATGTTATTTTCTGAAGTTCACTGTTCTTGGGAGGTGGAAGATTCAGAATGCTGTAAAGGAAAATATCACACCACCAGTTCTAGATAGGGATAATAAGCTTGTTGTTTTTTGGTTTTGGGGTTTTTTTTAATGCATTTTAGTTAGGGATACTGGGACCTGGAGCATAAAGATGACTTGATTTTCCATCACCAGTGACTTTGAGCAGCCTTGAACAAATGTGTATGTTCTTGCTATCTGTAAAGTCTATTTTGTGATACGAATTATTTTTGGCTGGAGTTTGGAGTTTTAACAAGTCACTTGAGGTAAGAAACCCAGATGCCAAGCGTGATGAAGAATTCTATTCTAATAAATAATAAGTGATGTTTATGGTGTAGTAGATGCTCATTTACTATGGAGATTGTATCTCAAACTGAGGGTCATGATCACCAGAACAGTTTGAAGGGGTTACGGAGCGTTAGCTGCAGTCGAGCAATTCATTTCTCCCTATGTCAGCAGTGATTTGATTCCTTTAAGGAAGAGAGAGAAAAGACACTGGAAATCTTTACTGTTTTTAATTGCTCTCTGCAGTTGAATTTCCTCTAGATAGAAAAGTATAAATACTTGTTGAATGACTTAAAGCCATGTCTTTTTGCCTATCACTGAAGGAATTGGTTTCACATAAAAACAAAGGAACCAAAATGTGTAATGCTACTAAAAAGAAATGCTGGATACACAAGTTGTTTTTAACAGAATATATCACTGGTCCATGATTTGGGACACTTTCTGAACACATCAGTATTATACTATCATAGCTCTAGTACTGTTAGCTACTTCGCTCTTCTTTTTCTACGTTGGGGATTGATACACTATGGCTTCATGCATTTGCCTGTCCCTGGTGTTCTCTGCCAGTCCATGTCCGGAATTGTCCCGTGCTGTGAGAGCCTTGAGGCCTGGTCCTTTGTGAGCAGGTGAAGGTCATCTCAAACGTCGTCTCAGGATACCAGGGCACACTAGCTTAGATAAAGCCAAGTGACTGTTGGGGTGACCAGGCCTGGAATAGTCCTGCCTTCTTTTTTTCTGCCTTTGAGCTGTGTTTTTACCTTTTCTGTATAGTGACAATCTAGTGACTGGGTGTGGAGAGAATTCAGGGTATGGGTATAAGCAAAAAGTTACTGGGGAAAGAGGCTGGATGATGGGGAGGATGAACTAGATCACTATGTGTTTGTAAAAGCACGGTACTAGCCGAAGGGAAGGACACGAAAAGTCAGGGCAGGGTTGTCCGGTGGAATCCCCGCTTAAATTGACCAAAACCACTGTGCAATCTCATGCTCAGCATGTCAGTCCTCATATGCATCAGCTCAGTTTTTTGTTGGAGACTCAAGGGTAATGCAAGGACAGAACTGAGGCTTGTCCCTTAAGGAGATGAATACCGTTTCACACTACACGATGTTTAATTGCCACCTACAGAATAACATTTTTTAATAAAGAACACAGAAATGAACTCCTGCAGTCCCAGTCTTGAACATAGACAGTGCATTGCTTAAAGAAGCAAAGCTGTTACGGACAGAGAACATGAATCCCCTGAGAAAATGAATCTCAAGCTAAACTGTAAGCTACAAGAATAAAGCAGCAAAGCTGATTTGGATGAATGTTATAAATAAATAAATCTTCATTTCTAATTTGCATGAGGGATTAATAAAAAAAACCAAACACAAACAACTTTAAAAAGATGAGGTATAGATGCGATTTTATATCTTGGGATTATAAAATTGAATACACAATGGAAATTCATCTAAAATTTTGCTTACATAAGGTGATTCAGTACTGCGTAATCCTTTCCAACCCACATAATTGTTACTTTGGAAATATAAAGTTAGTATTCAGAGCTCTTATATATATTCCAATAATGTATTTTGTTGAGAATACAGTTGAGTCTTTTTTCTTTTTTTTAACAAAGCAAGGAAATAGGGCTTGCAGGACTATTGGGATATGTGATATGAATTAAAAGCGGAGATTTAACTGGACCTACACTGAAACAGACATATTGTTCTTTTCAAGTCTCTGGATTGATCTTTGAAGGACACTATGAAAAACCTTATTTTGAAATGCTTTATTTTCATCCTAAATTAACTTCTTTTTCTATAACTCGTCTTGACGATTGAATGAACCCTAGGGTAAAATGCAGATTCTGTTTTAATGTTATTTTGCATAATACATTTGTACATTGTGAGTAATGGTACCCAGAAGGAAAGAAGCAGTGTTTAATTATATAATTCTGCAATTCTTTCATATTTTGATTCTGTTCATTTGTAACACATTAACAACAAAGCCATGTTTTGAAATGTATTTGGGCTAACAGAAACTTTACTTTTCAAGAATACTAGTGTTAGGTGTTTGTAGTTTTTGAAAAATGCTGTGCAATTTTTGTTTATTTTCATTGCAGCCAGACAACATGAATGACTATAAATATATATGTGTAATCTTAAACAAGCATATGCATGCATACACATATTTGTTATGCATGAGATTTCTGTGGCAGCTAGAGTAGATAGTTCTTTCGATCGCTTAATCAGATTTTGAATGAGCAGAAGAAAGTGTGAAGCTATATAAATGCTTCTCTTTAAAGCTTTCTGTATTTCAGAATAGCCAGTGCTGGTTACATGCTTTTGCTGGAATATTTCACTGTGTGAGGTGCAGAATGTTGTCTCAGACTGTGCTGGAAGCTGAGGATGTCTGGCACCTCACACGCTCCTTCTTTGGTAGCGTAAATGCAAAGACTGATGTGACTGATGTGATACTAGACTGTTGAGACCAGTGGGACTTCACTACAGTATACATTGCATCTTAAAAAAACTGAATCAGTGAAAAGGTAAGAATGAAAAGTATGATTAGGCTTATTTATGCAAGTATGTGCCTAAATTTAAATGTGTTACTTAGAAGCACTGAGACTGAAAATATCTAAATTTTGTTCTGTTTGTGACTTCGGTGGGTGCTCTATGTGTGATTTAAGGTGATATGTATTTCTGAACAATTTTAACTAACGGAAGCTCTGAAACAGTTTGCTGAATGGAAGCCATTATGTCTAGGGTTCTCACACGCACACATGTGCGTGCTTATAAAATTGAAAAGAAAGTTCTTTAGCATAGTATGTCATATGTCAGTTTAGGAAGGATCTAAAGAGTTACTGTAGTCTGATTTATTGTAGAATCTCTGAAAGGTGAGGTTTGTATTGTCTTGAGCTATTTCAGTAGTGTTGCTGGCATGACACTCTAATCCGAAGGACAGAATATCAATAAAGCCAGGATGTACAGGAATGTAAACAAGCTTTAGAAAAAACGTCCAACAGTTTGTTAAATAGACCACAACAAAACAAGTCCATTATCATTGCAGAAATAGCTCTGAACTTAGTATGTCTAATTATCTGAATAGCTTGGAAAAACATAATTAATCCATCAGCAATATTCGGTATTCTAATTCTGATATTGGATGGTGAGTTTTATGTTTATTCATGTCTCTGTCAATATATTGGCATCTCCGAAAGACGAATAAACATAAGTTGTTTTTTTTTTTCTCCTTATAAAATGCTTAATCTGTCTGAGTTTGGGAATATAGTCCAAATCTCAATTATTTTTTTTTTAATATAGAATGTTCTTTTTATTTAATATTGAAGAAAGATATTTTTGTGTTAATGTCTTAACATTGTTACCATTTCAGGAAGCCTTCTCAGCAAATGTTTTGCTGCCCCTTCAAACATGGTAACTTACCTTTGTGTGTTGGATGTTTCAAAGTAATATACTTCATTTCAATTTCAAACATCCTAATGTAATGCAAGCCTGTAGATGCTTGAGTGAGTTGTACAGGGCTGCGCAAGTACACTGTTGAGATTTCTGTGACATCTGGACCGCGTCGTAAGGAGTTGATTCAGCAAGTGGCTGAGAACAGGGCTTGCGTAATCAGGAATACTCCTGTTCGAAATCTGGTGTGAAATCTTTAAACTCAAGCTGATTAACCTGGTTCCAAGGTCTCTGTGTATATGCGGGCAGAGTAGGTGTTTGAGTTAAGTCCTTGAGTTACTGTGGCACCTGCAGCAGAAGACAGCGGGGGTCACTTTGAACTCCCGCGCAGCACATGCTGCCAGGGTGGGATAGTCCTGCCACTGCTCACTGCTGAAGCCCAGCATAGGAACGCCTGAGCATAGAACCCAGTTGTCTTCTCACCGAAACTTCTACTTTGCTCTTTTAGATAGTGTTGGCATATGACAGGGTTGTAGAAGTGAGAAGGTGTGATATCTTTTCTGAGAGTACATGTAGTTTCCAGGACCATGATTTTTTCACTAGCTTTATATGTACATGTATTAAGGCTCTTTCTAAGTCCTTTTTTATCTAGTCTGTATTCCAGGTGGTACATTTTTTACCATTTGTTCTTTCTGTTTGCTGTCTTTTCATGCTGATAGTACTGAAATACACTGATCTCTTAAAATGCAAACAAATGTCTTTAGAGTTTGCGAATCAAATAATATTTGGGAAGAAATCAATATTTATCTGTCTCCAAGTTACAAAAAATGCCAGTCAAACCAATGCTCCTCAAACGTGTTGAAAATCAGTTTGGGGTGCTTTTTTCTATTTTCACTTTATACTGTACCCTTTATTTTGCGTCTGTTGTACATATGTTATTGAATCTCATTGTTCTAATTCTAGTAAATAAGCACCAGTGGAAGTATTACAGAATAGAAGTTTATTGTGTAAATAGATTATCATTCACTTGACATTTGGTATTGATTAGTTCGGTTTGTCTTACCACCTATGTAAACTTCTGTCTTCTAATATGGTTGGCTCTGTTCTTTTTCCTCTGAGGTATGCAAATTTCATAGCCCTCCACACAGTATGGTGTATAATGGACAGACAGTTCAGAAGAGTAGCAGCTCACCAAGGTTCAGCCTCTCCAAAATCAGCCAGCCATGGAGTGGTGTGTGGTGATGACTCTTCATCTTAGCAAAGTGTTTTCCTCTTATATCTGTAGGAACCTTATCTCATTGCCCTGCACAGAGTATCTGTGTGTGTATCTGTTCCTTTCACCCCAAGTATCTTCGCTAATGGCTAGACCCTCTGTTTCTCAGTAGGGACAACTGTATACTGTTGCCCTTTGCTGCTTGTATGATAATTTGCTTTTCTGCAATCTTTTTGGCCGTTGCATATACGAGCTCTTTAAATGACAAACCTTTGAGAGGACTGTGAATTTGTTGTTGCATCCAACGTTAAAACAAGCTTTTGTGATTTTATGATACCAGGGTCTTTCCCGCTCCCTCTCTTTGTCCCTTCTCCTTTTTCCTTTTCCCTTTCCTTTTTCCCCTTTCCCTTTTCCCTTTTTCCCCGCCCTTCTTTCTTTTCTCTTGATGCCGTTCCAGAAACCCAATATTTCTTTGAATTTCTGTCACATCTGTCCTTTTTGGCATTATCAATATGACAAGCATGATCATAGAACAGGAATCTATACCATAAACTGATTGCGAAAAATAAGCAACCTTCTTTATAATGAAGAGAACCTTGCCATTTTTTTAACCTACAGTACTCTGTTAATAACTGACTTGAAGTTAGCCTGAATTTTGGAATGAAGAGAAGGCCGTGTGTTTCGGTGAATCCCGAGGGGTTTGAGTCTCGTTGACCATTGCTGATAACTCTCAGTGCGTTGACTCTTGTTGCAACCTGGGGTGAGGTCCTGGCCCCAAAGAAGTTAACCCAGGCACACAGCGTTTATTGTTGCTTTGCGGAATATGTGTTTTCTGTTCGTAACCAGCCCTATCAAACTCCATCCAAATGCTAAAATCTGTATTTCATCCTGCATGGATATCTCAATAACAGGATTTCTCTTGCTGCGTTTCTAGTATTGGTTTCTTGTAAGCCTAAGGAACTTGCCAAGGTTTAGGATGTTTCTTTTTAGACTTTGGATTTGCCAGCTGTATCTGCATGGTTTTGAAAGCGCATACCATAGGGTTTTTTTCATTTCTTACTTAGCTCTTGTTGCAGCAGTGACATCCCATCTGAAAGGTAGGGGGACTACAAACTGCATGTGCCAAATTGTTACAATGTAATGACAAACAGGAGATTTGCATGGAAAAAACATCACATGGCTCTGTGACTTCTTTAATTGCAGAGGGGTTTTTTTTGCTCCTGTCTTCAATAGGAGACAGCTTTGAGTCAGCTAAGTATGCTTGTAACTTTATGGTTTGTAAACACAGTGTTATATGTCAGCTGCCCTGCTTTGCCAGACCCCTCATTTACAGTGCACCCCCATCCATGGCACTAATGTGTATGCAATTCCCCACCCGCTCATGATAATAAATTTTTAATGCCTTTTTATAATCTTTACATTTCAGTTGCAACAGGTTTAAACAGTATATCATGAATTTCACTCTGTTGATCATCTGCTCAGCCTTTGATTTAATTTTCTGTAAAATGCCTCTTTTGTCTCAGGAAGCACATGTGCAGAGTCCGCCTCGGGCATGACTTGGTCCATGCATGATGGGATCCCAGTCTGACTCTGGGACCCTCTCACTAGAAATTAGTAGCAATAACTGTGTGTATAAAACTTAACAGATACAAAATATTGACCTGTGGGTGCTTCTGTTGAAAATGTTAAAAGAACATAACTCTCTTTTTCTGAATGAATGTTGTACTGTATAACTTGTGCTCAAATAGATGACAAAGCTTTTAAAGAGGCAGATTTATTAATTGTGGAAACTGCACTCGTGTCTAAATGTGGGGAGGAGGATCTGAAGCATTGCGGGACGACTACTGTAAAATGGAAAAAAAAAATAAGCAAACTTTTAAAAACTAACAGTGTGCACTGGAAAGAAAAGCGTGTGTGTGTTTCCCAGGAACTGGATCTCTGGCAACAATTTAAGATCTTGGAAGTGAATCTTTTAATCTAGATGGTGGATGAATGATGAGAATTTGATTCAATTTAATTTCATTTAAAAGAATGAGTAAGAATTTAGTAAGAATGCATTGAAATCATTAGCAGCATGATACTTGATTTTACATTTAAAAGAGTTCCCCATAAAACACTTGTTGCCATACTGTTGCGCAAAGAGAAATCACACGAGCGTGGTATTGGGATCTTTTTACACAAAAGCATATTTTGCTATTCGCTATAGGTTTTTTATACCCAATAATTATGTACAAACCATTCATTCAGTGTTATCCTGATTTTCAGAGCCGCTGAACACATCCTTTTTTTCAGTGAAACGAAAGGAGAATGCTCTGTTTTCATTATCTTCAAAAGTATGGCCATATATGCACAGTAGAATGATATTGCTGTACAATAAAGCACTTTTTAGTCATATTTTGCTTTCCGGTTCACAATCGTCTCTTACTGGCTTATGTCAGTTGTCACGCAGGAAGGTTTGAGCTGTCATCTGTTTCATAATTGCTGTTCTTTCCTAAATCATTTGCATCTGGGTTGAAGAATTCCTCCTTCTCTCTAAATATTCTGCAGGACTTGTGGTTTAAAATCAGATATCGTCATGTTAAAGTGTAAATACCCACAAGTGAATAAAAGTATCAATTTGGTCTCCACTTTATGTCCAATCACACAGCATTTATTCAGCAACCCCCCCCCCCCCGGCCACAATTTATTTTTGTTTTTAAAAGAGAGTATTTACCAGAAAACAAAGGTACTGCCAGCATTATCCCTAATTACATACCGTGTACTTTGAAAACCACCCATGAAAATGTACTAGAATTACAAAGAAACCAGTCCTCATTATCTCTCTTATGGAATTAAAGAAATAGCAGTTTGCACAAAAAAGTACAAATTTATAATTTTAAACAGATCAAAAAGGGAAAAGCCAACCAGCTTCTTTTATATTGTGATAGTCAAAAAATGAAGAAAATTGAAAAATAACTTGTTTCTTTTTTATGAACCTATGTTTCATTTTCAAAAGTGACTTATATACCCGTGGTGTGTAAAGGATTGGTTAGTAGGTTCTCAAAAGTGTTTATATAATAACTTTCTTTGAAGCAAATGTGGTCTGGAACTTGTGAATATCACTGTCATAGCTTGGCGGCTTCTTCAGTGCTATCTTTAAAAAGATCTGCTCTGTGGATATTTAGATTACTGCTTAAATAATTTAGGAGGGAAAGAGGGGAAAACTTTTGTCTTCTCAGTCAAGTAAATCCTTTTGATTTCTTTGTCATTAAATATAGTCCTCAGATGTTTGTCTGCAGTACAATTTTTCTTCTGAATTTTTTTCCTGTTTTTTTTGAGTCTTGTTCTTAAAAATAAGCAGCTTGGGCTCTGTCTGCTCTGAAACTGTGTTCAGGCTGCACAGCAAACTTCACGGTGTCAGCCTAGGAGTTAGGCAAGTTTGATAGCCAGGAGTAGAGCTGCTGATTTTTACGTTCACAACTGTTAAAAGAATTCATAGCCAGGAGGTGTGCGAGGAAGTTCCCAGGTCAGTGCCTGGAGAGTTGGGCACCTTGGGAAGGGGGTCAGCGGGGATTGCTATGCTAGCCAGAAGATGAGGATGAGAACAAGGGCGTATCTTGAACTTTTCTCCAGGTGAAATTTAGTTTCTCAGTTGAAGCATTAATTTATAGTAACTTGGTCACAGGAGAACGAACAAGGGCACATGTGTGAGGCTCAGCTCCTATGTCCTCTCCGAGGGTGGTGTGTGGCAAGGCCAGTGTGGGAGCTGCCTGGTTTGGCATCGGGCCTGGGCTGATGAACCTGACTCTCTTGAGCAGCTGAAATGTCTCTTTCCTCTTTTGCTGCTTCTGTTTTACACGTAGAGACTTGATGTTTGCCTGCCGTGGGACTCACAGGTAGCCAGGAGAACTAATGAAATAAAACCATAGAAAAAACTAAAAGACCGAGAATATAACAACTTAAATTAGAAGGAATGTTTAATTAGGAAATTTCTTTTTTATTATTATTTTTTGGTAACTCTTCTATAATTCTGATGCCTAAAAAATACTTCAGAATTCTCTCTCTTCAATCAACAAATATCCCTAAGAAAAAAAAAAATTCAGGTAGTTCTTCAGAAAAAAATAAAACGATGGAAGCAAAATTACCACACCCTCCCCAAAAAAAAGTATTTGTCAGGAAAAATAGAACAGCCTTATATGCCTTCTTTATAAAACTTAGGAAAAGGAGAAATAAACATTAACTTTACTCTATTATTTTATGGAATTCTATGTAAAGACAATTTCATGATGAAATTAATCTCATTTTCTCTGAAGCCTTCCCCCATTACTGTTTTCAAGTATTTGTGATTTTCTTTACCATGACCTAATTCTCAAAAAGGAATCATTGTAAATTCTACTATATTTTTTTTTTTGTACAAAATATGCTTATGTTTGTTTGTTTGAAGATGTAGTTGATGAATTTTGGCTCTTTATATTAAATACCATGAGGTTTTCAGATTTTAAAATAAACAAGCTCATTCAGAATTTGAGCAAACACTCCTCCAATGTATTAAAGGATGTGCAAATAATGCTAGGGTAATTCAATATACATTTGTCTCTGACACGATGCTGAAGACTTTCTCCAGTCAGCATGGCTTCAGCATGTACATCTGGGATTTTTAAGTTTTCTTCTTACTGTTTCCTTTCAATTTTTACCCACTTCTTTCTTTCCATTAGCATGTAGGATAATACAGAAAAGTCACCTTTCCTGTGGGTTCTCTGGAATTATTTGGTTATAACGAGTATGATTGTAATTTCTATTGAGGCTTTTTAGAACTAATAAAAATTATCAACATGTCACACAGCTGCATTTCAGTTTTGTTTGTCAGAGCCCAGAACAGAATTGATTTTATAAATAGATCCTAAATGTGAGCACAGAATGTGCATACTGATGAGTTCATGGTAAGACTTTGTTTAGAGATACTTTTACAATTTACGCAAGAAGAGGAAAAAGAACTACGTGTCAAACAGAACAATGTAAAACAATTTTTTCCAAAGTCATTTATGCAACTACATACCCTTCACAAAATATCCTACATAAGTGGTTTTTGCTTTATGCTCATTGATGAGATAGAAGAAGGTTTCATGTGTATTAGAAAGAAATCACATGCTCTGGAAAATGGAACATCTTATTTTACTATCACACAGATTCAATGAGTCTGACAGGGTTTTTTTAGATTAAGTTAATTAAAATCAAATTGATCTGGGCTCCTTTTCCCTACTTAAAGTTTTCTACAATCGTATTAGCGATGGTGAAGGAGAAAAGCAGGGAAGAGGACTAGCTCTAGCAGGTGGTCAGAGGTTTCCTATGTCTTCTCTAAGAACAGCTTGTTTTCTGACAGTGACTTTCCTCAGCAAGGAGGCGTTGGAGTGGCATCCTTCTGGGGCTTAACATAGGCAAGAATTTTGTTTATATCATGCACTGAAAAAATTTACTGCAAACGTAGAGGCTGTGTGTGCGTTTGATGTGTTTTGAAGAAGTTGTTCATAGAGTTCAATACGATGGTTTTGCTGGTACTGTATTATATTGATGAATGCGACTGTAGTATATGCATTTATTTCTGGTGTTATGTAGGCCTTTTTGTGACATGTATTAGGTGGAAATGCTTCTAAGTTTTGTGACTTGATTGCATAAAATCAATGCCCTCTGCAGTATTTTGTATTAGATTTTGGATGGCTGGGCCATCTCATTTAAGAAGCAGATCACTATATCCATCTCACCTTGGAACTAACTTTGAAGATGTCGGACTGGATGACCTCCTTTGGTCTTTTCCAACCTGAATTATTTCAGAACTGGATAATTCCCACTGTTTTTGGAATGATTTAATTTCTAATAAGCAACAGAGGAAGATGAATACTGTTCTTCCAAAGCCTGGATGATGCTGGTTTCCAGTGCACTCTTCACAAGGTTAACAGACAGACTGTTACACCTTTTTAGTATAATTTTCAAGAGTGTCTTTAGGATTATCCAAATGCACTTTCTGCAATGACCTGGAAATCTTTTCTTTTTTACTTTATTATAATAATCAGATTATTTTAATCATTAGAGTATGAAAGCTGTTTGGATCATGATCATTTGGTGCTGGTTATCAAAGCCATTTGTATTTAATGAAAAGAAGCAAAAATCAGATATATAGCACACTTTCCGTCAAGGCTGAAATGTGCTTTTCTGTTTTGAATTATAGATCAGGTGTACGCCCACTATGTGTCATCCAGTTGCCAAGGTGTGGCCTTGCTGAATACATAAAATATGACTTTAGGGAAACTGTGCACGTGACCAACCTATAAAATGGCATGGTAGCCCAGCTGAAATCAGTGGTATCATTCTGAAGAGCATGTACAATCCACCTAATGCTGAGTGGCCTCTACAGCTTGGCTGACATTAAAATGCTATTCTCCAAATCAGTGATTCTAAGAACCATTTTGGTTTGCAATGTTCAGAAAATAATATTTGTGCCATAGGACAGTTGAGGATATCTCTGAAAAATCAACATCTGATCACTGATGGGAAAGTAAAATTAGGTGTATAGATTCCTGACTATTGATATTTGTATTGAACATAACCAGTATGGCCGACATGCTGGTAATAACATCAGGAGCAAAAATTTAGATATACAATAATTATATATATATTATATATATAATAATGTTTGTAGCATGCATAAATGTTGCAATAAAGCTAAAATAATTTTGTTGAGGGTTTTTTTTGTTTTAAAAATTCATGCTGCTTGTTCTGTGTTCCTATTAGTTTCCATATTATCCCAGCAAGAACAGGCAGTCATTTATTTTCCTTTAAATTATAATTTGTCAACTGTATTTCTCTACCAGATTATTTTGTCACTGTTGTGCTACATACCCCTCTTAAAGTGATTTACCTTTTTAGTAAGCACTCAAAACCAAAATGCATGGCAGAAAAATTTTGATTCAGCCACTCTGCAGAAGTGAGCAGTCCATGGCTTTGGTTTTGACAGATTAATACTTCTGCCTTCATCTCTCTAAATATAGCGCTGACAACATAGCTGATAGATTATCCCTTTTCTTAATTCTGTTCCTAAAACCTCATTGCTAGCTATGAATTTATGTGTTGCACAAAATTAATATATAGAACAAAGGCTATCAGAGCATGAGTATTGGTGAAAGACTTATGCAGGTCCTTTTACTTCAGTTTCTTCGGAGAGATAAAATGCATCTTTTATTTTTGAAGGAAAATTATTTTCAAGTGTTTATCTGCATTCTCTTATTTTAAATATCTCATTCTCAGTAGCTTAGGCCTGGGTGAGTAAGGGTAAATAGATGTACTGATGCAAATCCATGGTTTGATTTCAAGTTGGATTGGTCCTTGTAATTCTGTGCCACAAATTTAACAGAAGGTGCCTTATACAAATTACAGCTTGTTCAAAATGTAGCTGCCAGAATATTAATTTGAACAAAATATTCACAACCCACATTTTTTCCAACTTCTGGATCTTTTGCTGAGTTTTCCAGTCTGTTGATTCTGTGCTTCTGTATATTTCCTGAATAACTGGCAAGTTCTTGAAAAAAGCAATCTTAGGGTTTCCTTGTGTTCCTCTGAACCCAGGCTGATTTCTGGCTTTTTTGTCGTGCTCTTTTGAATGTCTGCTTGTTAGTCCAGCACATATAAATGAGTGGCTGGTAAGACCGTGTTTATTTGTGAGTTATTTCATTTTGATACAGACTGAATTGATTCATTCTGGCTGATACACAAAAGATCTTTCCAGTCTCACTTACCTAGACCTGATGGTCTGACTTAAGTTTTCCGTGGGATTGACGTGCTTTTAAGTGGCAGATCATGGAAGCAGATGTGACTTCCATATGTGAGCTGGACACGGCGTCCCCTTCCACATTCTCAGAAATACATTCTCCTGGAGAATGGCTTCGAGTATGGACCGGGAGATGCATCGTGCTTTCCCATCTGTCCGGGCTTCTAACTTGCAGAGGGCTCACACAGAGGCTGTTTCAGGGTAAACTGAAAGGATAAAGAAGGGATTAAAGCTAAAGAATAATGCCTAAACATCCATCATAGGCTGGCAGAGAGATACGTTTGTCTTCCACTGCAAAGTCACACAGTATAACAGACCTCTCCTAGCGTTGCGTGGTCTGTGCAATGGGAAGTGATGTGTGACTGCTGCCTTGTGTCCGTGTCCAGTTTCTTACAGTGCCTCATCAAATGGAGTTCTAAACCAGTTACAAAGTTGAAGATTACCTTAGCAGATATTAATATACTGGTTTGATTGTATTTGGATTGCTTCCTAAGGAGAAAATGTTATTTACATTATAACTGTCAGAGAATGGAAGAGGAATTGCATTAACAAACGCATTACATCCATGTGTTTATAGATCCAGACTCCCTTAGGGAATGCTGCCAAACATGATATTCCCCACATTTGGTTTGTAAGTTGCATCTTACAGTAGAAAAATATATGTTGTAAATGCATTATTATCCTCATAACTGAGGCCTTGCTTAAGTAGAAAATTTAAACACATCCTTAAATCTCACTGAGGCCAGGAAGGCATAAAGATAAACTGAAAATTAAGTATATGTTCAACATCTTTAATGACTTGGCTATATTGTATTGCTGGGCCCAAAATTTTAAGAAATGTATTTTTGAAATTATTCTGATGTAGTGCAGTGTATTTATAAGGTAAACATCCTTTTTCTTCTTCTTCTTTTTTTTTTCTCAAATATACTCATTTCACAGGTTTGATTTATTCTTTTGAATGTTGTTTAATGGTGTCCTGTTTTTCAATGAGAATAGGAAATAAATGTGTAGAAGTGCTGCCTTTAGGCCAGAATCTGACATCTTCACATGTCAAAAGGTGACCTGCTCTTCATAGGACCATATTAAATTTATCTTATTCTCAGGATAAGATGTTTCTCAGTGTGATCAAAGACAGCAAAATCTGATATATACATTAGGAGAATAGAATGTGCTTGCAGAGTTTCATTTATTGTACCTTAGAAACATAGGCAAGTCTAAGTGGCCGTCTCAAGACAAGGCTCATAGCTCTTTTGCTTTTCTTATACTTGCTCTTTTAAAATTAATTTCTGTGAAGAACGTTTCCATAGGAGATAGTTGGGGAATGGCAGCGGCTGCTAAAGTTAAAGTTTCATGTTGACAACATGAGACTTAGTCTGGTGAAATGTTGATGCAATTTTCCAGGACGTTCTAAAATCCAATATACAACTGAAGTAATTTTCCACTGTGAGGTGAAGAGTAAGTTGAGGAAATATACATAAAAAAATCTTTTTGTAACATGTAATTCAGAAATATTCCTTACATAAGTGATCTTTCCACATTGTTTAAATAAGATTTCCATATGTTTAATTAAAATAAAGTCATATGAAAAAAAAATTAAAAAATAGAACATGTGAGTTCAACAGTAGCTTGGGTGAGAGAAAATAATATTTAAGCTATAAATATAAACCCACTCTGACATGAAATTACATTCTGCCAGAAATAAAAGTCCATGCTTTACAGAAATTGTGGAAGCCTCTCTGCTGATCTTCAATCTTTCAGAACCTGTGCAGTAATTTAAAAGAATTAAGAGTTAATCTGTGTTCTGTATATTTGGTGTATAAATAATTGGTTTAATCACTGTCAGGTACTGCATCTCTGGAGGGTAACGTGTTTCTGAAGAAGAGTCCTGATCACTTGCAAACAGGTTGCCCCAAGAGCAATGAGGCATTGAAACAGGATTTCTTCTGTTTCTGCCTTGGGTCCCCACACCCTCCATCACAGTAACTCCCGTCACCTTATTTGTCCCCATGTGCATCACACTGCTCCACACTAGCCACATAGCGTGTCCTTTGGATGCCTGTCCTCAGCCACAAGTACTGGGCATGCTCACCCCAGTGCAAATGTCTGCTCGCAAAGCTACTAATGTAGATTTTTCTCTGCTACTAGATGAAATTTTATAAAACTTACAGAAATATCATTATATTTGAAGCCTCAGATTTAGTCAAACTTGAGTCTAGAAACATATCAGAGATTTTGGGAGGAGGAGCAAATGTGGCTGGCAGCTTTCTGCACCTCAGTGCCTATGCATTATTGCTTCCAGCAACCGAGACTAAAGAAACGCTTTCCTGCCCACTAATTAGGAAGTTATTATCTGTAGCTGCTTAAAAAGGAAGCAGCTCTAAAACTTGAGGAGCATCTTCTCCATTCATCTTCCCATGTGTTCTTTTCCTTATTTCATCAAGGGTATCATCGTAAATGTCAATACAAGTTAGATGAAAATGTCCCTTAGGCTGGCAGTGATATATTAATGGAGTCAATAGGTGAATTTTCATGCAGTGCTGGGTAGTTCAAGGTGGAAGGAAACTTATCATAAAGCCCTGCAAGGTAAAAATATAGAGGCTTAAGGCAATTCTTAAATTTAAGAGTGGAAGATGGTGTTGGGAGCTCTGGTCTTTAGCAGTAAGACTGATGTCTTTTTTCTGGTTTACGGTATGAAGTGTGTTTCAAATCATTTGGAAAGTGTTAACTGATGAATAAGCAGGTTTTACTGGAAGCTTTTAATGTGAATTTTTGGATTGTGTGTTACAAGCAATGAAAAATCTCGTAACACTGGAATGCAAAAAGCAATGTACCTTATCAGCTTTTGTGAAAAATAAACCATATTACATGTATTTACACTAATTGTATAATTAGACATTCAAATTACAGTATGTAAATACTTAGTAATCAGCTAAAATTTGCTTTGAAAAACAAGGTAATTCCCTCAACACAGGCTACCTTAAAAGAATGTTAAGTTAGGAGAAACCCCACGAAGTACAATGAGAAAATTAGCCTGCCGTAATGAAAACCTCAATAACTGGGGAGCAATGTATAATTACATCATTTCCTTTTGTGCGCAGCTATATTTAACGATTCGAAGCCTAATCAGGTGATGTGCTGAGCACAGTGAAATAAATAGTTCTCAAGAGTCTGTAATGCTAAAGCCCCTCTCACTTGAGGGATTTGCCTTATCCCCCTAAAAAAGGGGGAATCTCTCTTTTCTCTCTAGAAGACCTCTTGCTCTTTCGAAGATCTCTTGGAAGATACGCAGAGTGAGGAGTTGAATGTGTTAATGAGCCGTGTAGCGAAACTGCCAAACATATTTAAAAAGGCAGTATTGGACTTGGCGAGTTTTGCTGAGTTAACAAACCCCTTAATATTTATTATGGTTATTCCGCCTCAGCTTAAACCTGTTGTAGATACAGTGTGTAAATAAAAACATTTCTCCCCATGGAACCTTCCTCTTTCAGTGTTAAATAATCGAGCATCATTTTTGTAAATTGCTGGTTGTTGTTCTTGACTGACATGTTTACTCAGATAATGTAACAGTTTTTCTGGAAGAAATCTACTTAGTGTCTAGATGACATAAACATGGGGGGGGTTGTGGGAGAAAGAATTCCCAAGTGTTCTTTACACTTCTGCCTAATTCTCTTTCAGGCTTCCAGCCTCGTTTAATATTTTTCGCTTTATTAGTACTAGTTCAATTACAGTCTATATTTGCCTATATCTGCAAAAAGTGCATTTGGTGAGACCAGGAATGGTGTCTGCTCAGGAAACACCTTCCTCCTTTGCAGCCTGAACCTCATGAATCAATTATAGCCTGCACTGCTGCTGCTGGTTTTGCTGGCTGGCACGAGTGGATGTGATAAGCCACACACTTTGCTTGACACTGATCTCCCTAACGCTAACTTGCTTTACATTTGTAAATGTGGCCCTTGCGGCAGTGAAATGAGAGGTGAGGGACTGCAGTGGCATGACACAAATCCGCCTGGCTTTCATGAGAGAAAGTGTTCTTCAGGGCTAGTGACTCAGAAAATGATGGTTATATCCTGGCCTGTGTGCTGACACTTCCTCTCTTCTGTGGTCTGACAGTAAATGCAAGCAGTGAAGGGCTGGGATAATTTGGAGATGTTGAGAATTTGGGGAAAGAGAGAGGGAGGTGAGAGTGTCATGAGAGGTACGTATGCCAGGTTTTCTTAGCAGAGGGAAAGCTTTTAAAGTTGAGTTCAGTATTACAATGAAATTTGGAGCAGCAATAAAACTGAGCCAGTACAGTAACAACGAGCAGTAATGCTTTAGTAAAATGTTTAAACTGTTATATAGCCAGTATTATTAATTTATGCTAACATAAAACAATGTATAACCAGTTAATATTAGAATTGTTGATAGATACTGAAAACCTTTATTGTATCGGTCCCCGAGATCAAAGTGGAGAGGTTTTTCTTTTTGTGACTGAAGCGGTCGATCTCAGACTATTTAACAGCCAGGGAACAAGTGTATGTTCCTTCCTGGCTACCCACGTCGGGTAAGAGAGCCAGTAAATAGGGTTCTCACGTCTGTCATCTCATTGCCTGAATTGCTGAGGAAGCCCTGGCAGGTACTGCAGCAAAATTGGGTTTTCAGCCACTGAAGGGCAGTGCGCCAGACGATGGGTTTCTTTCCCAAACATAAAGTGTGCCGGTAAAGAAATTCAGCAGGAGCTGAGAACTGCTGCTTTACACAGCATTAGAATGGTAAGTGGATCAGCATCGTCCCCTGGCTCGGCTGGGTCTGGACTGTGGTGGGAGCCAGGAGCTGAGAGCAGCTGCTCAGCCCCAGCTCCAGCCCCACCGCAAGCCTCGGCTGCGCCTTTGCCCTGGCACCTGTGTTGCAGGTTGCTGAGGATCTGGTTGTAATAGAGCATAAGATTATTTGCAGTAACTACTTGGAAATGTTGAATAATGGTCATCTTGACCAGCTACAAGCAGCCTACTCTTGCAGGTTATGGTTATATATTCAAAAGCTTGAATTAGGTAAATTCACTGGTAAATTGAAGTAATCCAAGCATGGCAAGGGTGCATCCTTCGTAGTCCAAGCACGTGATCAGGATAACCATGAATATGCTTTGCACTGAATACATAATGCAACAGCTTAGAACGGAGACTTGCTGTGAAGACAGCCGTGATGAGCAAATTTTGGACTGCAGCTGATGGACACTTAGACTTCAATGGTAACTGAGAGGGTAGCAATACCATTGTATTATATTGCAAAGTTACTTTGCGTTGCTACTTGAGTGAAGACAACCTTAATGAAAACCAATAAAAATAACCTCTCTAGCCATAAACTTGATCCAATTTTCCTAATTGATTCAAGGGAAGACGTTGTTGGGAAAGCAATTTCTGGTGTAGGAGACACGACAAGGATAGAGATGACAGAGACAGGAAAGACTCTGGGCAGTGCTGTGTACTCGAGATAACTCGCAGAGGCTAACGAGACTGAGTCATTCAACTTAAATACTTCTGATAAAGATACTAAAGAGATTCTTTGACATTTCCAATATTTGTAATTTCCTACCAATCAGCTCTAAAAGAAGATCCCTAACTTTATAAAGTTTACATCTATCTATGTATATATATACACACATATATAACTTTATACTATAGAACTATATAACTTTATATGTGTGCTCTACATATTGGTAGAGACTTGGTCAGTTTCCCAGTTCTACTAGGAAAAAACTGAATTGTCACTCTCTAAAACAAAAAGGAACTACCGTAAAGATGTATAACATCCAAAGGAATCCACAGGGATTTCCTGGAAACAACAATTCAGCCCAACAGTCAAGATGGCTGTGGCTTTAAAAAAAACGGTCCTTCATTGCACAAGGGGAAAAATTCCCAAGACTACAGTGACAGTTTCTCCAGTAACTCAGTTGAAGGCAATTTAGATCATTTGATCTGAGACAAAAGAGCGTATTTGAACATACCATAGTCACAGATCCAGGTACAAAGCAAAAAATGTGTCAGCTCTAAAATCCAATGCAGAACTTCAAGGCTGTGCTCTTAGAGGGTCTCTTGCATACAACATTTTTCTTTTTTTTACCACAGTAAAAGTACATCGGTTATCTAAACTGCAGCTCCTTACTTCATCACATACTGGAAATACACACAGCAAATTCTTCAATACTTGTCAAAGATTTATTTAAAATTAATAGCACTTCAACACTACAACAGCCCAAACTTGACATAATGTTTTATTTCTGTGTATGAAACAGGACTTCCTGGAAGTGTTCGTTTTTGACCAATGTGTATTATCTTATCATGTCAATCAAATAATGGTTCTGTGTAGCTTTCCTTTATCTGAGGGGATATATTTTGTCAAAAAAACCCCTCTTTTAAGCATTCTGATGTTAACACCTTCTGTCTAAAGGAAAACCGATAGCTTAGTTTTCAATAAGAGCTTTTTATTAACCCCAATATATGGACGTTTATTAATGGGTTTCCTTTGAGCTTTGCTTATTTTTAACAGAACAAAATGCTTCAAATGATAGCAATTTGAAAAATGGGATTCTCCTTCTTGTAATTTAAGATGTCTTCTTGTCATATATATATTTGGACAAGTACTGTTCGGAATTAGGTTTCAGATCAGGTCTATGAAAAGCAGTGTCTTTACTATTTCTCCCAACACTGCTGCTCCATTACCTGTTTCTCCATGTACGTAGCCATCAATGTCGCTGCTGGCATGCATCTTTAGGGAGACTTGATTAAAATCAATAAGTTATTGGGAAGTGCTCAATTAGCAGCCTTCCACTTCTGGTGGTGATGCCTGCTAAGCCTCCTGTGCTTGAAGCACAATATTTTTGCATGACTTTTCAGTCAAGATGTACACATTAATCAAATGAAGAGTAAAACAAGAAGCCCTGAGTATACTACTGTGTCTTTGATTAGGGCACCCGACTGGACGGTGGCAGGCACACAATGGCAGGCACAGGCGTACGTGGAAGTGGGAGGCTGAAATGTGGTTAATATTAAGATACCGATCACTTCAGTGGATCAGTGAGACAATAACTAGATCCCCACAGTAAAATAAAAGAAAAGAGTTGAAGCCAAGTGCTTTATCCTTTGCTTTCAGTTCAGTCTTTTGGATCTCCCCACCCCTTTTGTCTTCTGTACTTGCCCTGATGATTTATGTGGTGTAGATATAAGTCTTTTTTTCTTCCATTTGGTTCAAGTCCACTGTGAAATCCAGGCTTTTTTTTCTGAGAGATTGAATTTTAGGATTTCAGTTTCATGCGCACAACCATAAAGTGCTGCCACTAAGAATTCATGCCAGTTATGTGTACTAATCCCCTTCTGTGTCACTGTGTGCCCGTGTTCCAATACAAAATATTCCTTCCCAATTTCCCTTTATTAACCACACCCTAAACCTCATTCTAACTAAACAAAAAAGACACGTTACTGAGAAATGCAGTCTCTGTCAAACTGTCAGGCGGTTACAGGAAGATAGCAATTAAGAAAAGCTAGAAACAATTTGAAGGCAGAGTTTCAGATCGATAGGCAAAGGAGTAATCAGCTTTCACAGACCTTTGGCTGGCCATGAGATGTTAACACTGTGTGCAAGGCAAGCACCTCCTTTATGTTTTTGAGCGTGCGGCTTCTTTCTGTGCTTCTTGGAGATGCTCATCACCTGGTGTCCAGTACGCCATCTCACGAGATGGTTGGTTGACGCATTGTTATTTTTTCCAAATTCTAGATTGTACAGTACATGTACATAGCTTGCTATACTTGCATGGGAAAAACAGGGTATTCAGAGTGAGTTATTCACAGTTCCAGCTGTTGTTCATGGCACTGACTACATTTTTTTTTTAGTATCCCTTATTACCCCAAACCTGGAGACAGCCACTAACTGCTTATTTGTGGGTACGGTGCAGACTCACCTCAGTAGCATTTGTTACTAGAAAGTAGATGGAGCTTGAAAAAGTAGCTTTTTTGGGCACGATTAAAATGTAAATGAATAAAAATAAAGGCTTTCAAGCATCTACTTGTACTTGTTTAGCTTGTCAAAATATTAGCATTGCCCTGTTTTTGGCAATTTCCAAATACATTATTGTGAAATGTGTGCCATCTGCTCACTGTTTTGTAAAGTACTGCAGTGAAACGTTGAGACTGGCATGAAAGGTCTCAGCTTGGCTCCTTCACCAGTGCTGTTGCACCCCAGCACTGCTGTCCTCTGAGTACTTCCCCAGGCCTCCCTACCGGCCTCCAGGCTTTCTGAGGCCATCAGCCCCCCTGCCCTGTTGCTTCTTGAGTGCCCTCACGGAGCCTCATGGTGGCACTTGTGGGTTTGGGGGTTGAGTGAAAAGAAAAGTCATGATGCCAAACTGAGGAAGAGCATGTGTCCATGGCAGTAAAGACAGGGACAAGGCATGTATCTTCTTCCTGGAGTCCCACCCCAAGGGTCAGAAAAGCGGCTGTTCCAGGAAGCATTCCTGATTGCACAGTCTTGACACGACCCACCTCTCAGGGCCAAAAAAGAGATCACACATTTCAGAGTTGTTGTTCCAGCATAAAAATCATAGATACATCTTGGAAGCCGCAGGGATACCCCACAGGTTTTCTCATGGTTGGGGTGAAGGGAGGGAAAGTCACAGTGTTTTCTATGATGAATTACATTTGCACTTCTCCTCTAATTGGAAAATGTGCGATTATATGTAGAAAGAAATCTTCTAAGAATTTATGCTTAGACAAAATGAAAGATGTGTTTTTAATTCAGATTAGGTACCACTGTAATTTCTCTTGGCCACTCCATACTTCATTTCCCTCTGTCTTTCTCACTCATATGTTGAAATTCCATGTTTAAAATTTTAGGATTCATTTTCTGTTCTATAATAACCCCTTCTCCTATAGTCTGTCGTTTTCCAAATTGTTTTTTCTTTCATTAAAATGCAACGTTTTTTCTTTGATGACCTTAATTTTGGTTTCTTACCGTCCTTTTTTCCTTCACTTGCCATGTCTATGCCAAATGTTCTGTAACATACTCATGCTCACAACCACTCTCTCTCTCTCTCCCCTCATTTAATTGCTATTCCTTCTGAACTCTTCCAATTCTCACCTCCCTATTCTGAGTCCCATATTTCATTTGTGCCAATTTTTATTACTGCCACTTTTATCTGTGTCTCCTTCAAGCTTCCATCACCCTTTGTGTTACCACAAACTAATGATCAAGTGGGAAGCGTATCTGCTCTTTTATTCTTTCTTCTTTCAACACCAGTGTGATTAATCCTAGTCTTTCTGATTGGCCCATGCAATGATGATTGAGCTGTCTCTCAGACTTTCACCCTGTCTTACCACTAGTGTGAAATTGAACTTCAAACCGTCAGAGCATTCAGCGCTGTCAGGAAAACGTGAGTCATTAATTTACAAAGTGGCTCTGTGTTTCATATGCTATCCCAACTTATGAATGCAGAAGATACTCTGTAGGACTTACTAATGAATCAGGATACAGCAATGCCACTACGTTACGTAATCTTGCCTCCCTCGAGATGAATGAATTATGGATACAAAACCATTATCGCTCCCTTTTGGCAACATTTTCACTTTCTCTCATACTGTATACCTGTGACTTGTTGGCAATGCTTTATTTTCTGCCTCCCCTAATATATTGCAAAACTCTTTGAAGCTTTGTATTATTATTTTATTTGTAGAAGTGCTTTTGTTGTTTTTCCACTGAATTCCCTTTCCTTTTGCTATTATGCCATTAACCTCTTAAAGCTTACATTTATTGCTCTATTCATTTTAATAATTTCAGTTTGATGAATGAGAAATATCATATAATACAAAGTGTTTTCAAAATCACTGACAAATAAAATTGATACCATTAAGGTTCTTCTGTGTTTATATTGGAATTTCTAATGTGGAAAATTCAGAAGTTCAGGGAGACCATGAGGAAAACTGCCTTTGTCAGAAGTGTGGCTACCTAATCTGAAATGTGAACATGTGGTCCAGGCCCCCTTTAAAATTCTGCTTATGATACTGGAAGAAGAATCTTACAGAAATGAAACTTCTCTTATTAATAAGCGAACTAAAATTTTTGACTTCTCCAACTAAGATTTGAGACTTTTTTTTTTAATCCTAATGTCCTCTTTTTCTGATCAAAAAGCCTATACACCCTCTCAGTGTGTGAAGTTCCTTTAATGGCATCTTTTCAAATGTATCATAGTGCATATTCAGTATAATTTATAAATAATGTGGTGTGTTGGGTCAAATCATCTTACAATGTTACATCAAGAAATGGGTATGTGGCAACCTTCAAGGCAGAGCTCCTGTAGAGGAAAGGCACTATATTAATCTCTTTTCCTTTTTGATTCCTACTCTTCCCTCTCCAGCTTTATAATCCCCTTTCGCAAGTGAAGTAACTAAAATGAACAGAGAATGGGAATGTACCTTTAAAAAGTACAGCGAATCTGTTTCTATTAAACCTCACTGTGTAAGAATGGGCCAGTGAAACTGGCACAAAGTCGGATGAGAGAAAGATTAACTCATCTTCTGTCACTTCTGAGAGCAGAGTTCAAACCAATCCAAGGAGACAAAAAAAGACTTTTTGCATGTGTGCTTAATGTGTATAGTTGTCAGCAATGAGGTACTCAAACTGCTCTGCCCTAGTTTCCAGTTTATAGAAGTATCACAACCCCAACTGTAAGGTCTTGCTTTTGGACACAGCCCAGGAGCTGAACTTGACAAGCTGGTACTTGCTAGCAGCACATGGGGAAGTTAAGGTGCCGCTGGAAGGGCCTGATTAAGGGATGGTACGCCAGCAGACGAGCTTATTCTTTCAAAGACTGAAATTCTTGTTTAGGAGAGGGATTTGGATGTTGTCTACTGGGAGGATATCTGTTTCAAAGAAAGAAAGCAAGAATGAAAAATACAGGTAAGGTCAGACACTTGACAATTGTCTACTTGTTCACCATCCAAATGCAACCAAGTGCAAATGTAATGTAATTTGGCCACAGATCGTTTACAATTTCTGAACAACGTGATCTCAGTTGTGCCGCTGACCTGTGGCCCTGGGAGAGGTTAAGGAGAGCCTTACTGAGCCCAGAGAGGTCTCCCGTGGCACAGGGTGCCAAGGCAGCTTCAGCGGGCCTCCAAATAGAGCAACAGGGAGCATAGCTCTTGCTACACCTTAGAAAAGTGTACAGGTTATGTTTCCTTATATGTGAGACCAGGCTGGAGAAGTTAGTACTACTATCAGTGCTAGGCTAATGCAGGCTTGCGTGCAGAGATTATTTCCATTCCCTGAAAAAACTACTTGAATGTGTGTATCTACAGAAAAGGTTACAAGTGTCCTCCAGCTTCCCTGCCTGCCAGACAAGATCAGGTACTGTCAGTACATGCAGGAACTGCTTCAGCATTGCTGAAATTCGGTGTGTTGCAATTTTGTAATACAGTCCTATAGAAATTAATACTTCTTAATCAAATTTGAGTAGAAAATGCATTTCATAGAAACGTTTCTAACAACTATAGGAAGCAATGGAAATAGTATTTTTAACATTTTAAACCACAAAACGTATTTCTGTAATATTGCTAAAGCAATTTATTAAAGTTTTAGAAATAATTTCTATAGGTTTAATATTTTACCTTTTCCCATTGTCTTCTATAGGATGTTCAAATAAAGAGAGGGCAAGATGTCCACTATTTAACAGCAGTAACATGGCAATTTAGAAGGAAAAGTAAAGTGGAGGATCTGTCAGTAGGATTTAACTGGATGCCGTGAGTAGCAGGCTAGCTTTTCTGCAGCAAAGGAAAGGAGATGAGGCTGAATTTTTTAATTACAGCAATGTTAACATTGCCACTTTTTGCAACTCCTACACAAGATGTAATCTCTAATAACAAATATCTCTAATACTCTGTTAGGACATCAGTTCAGTGTTCTTTCCAGGAGAAATATGCTATTCACTGAATTTCTGTAGCAACTTCTGATAACAGTTTATTTTGGTTAAAGCAAAAACTGAGGCAAGAAAGATCAGATTTTCATAGCGACCCAGACCAGTAAATCACTCTGTATGGCTAAGGAGCTGGACTGACAGAAAGTGCTGACGCAGCTTTCGTTAATGGTATGGGAGAAGTTTGAATCATAGAATGGTTTGGATTAGAAGGGACCTTAAAGATCATCTAGTTCCAACCCCCCCGCCATGGGCAGGGACACCAATGATTGGTCTCCATATTTTAAACCCAAAGATTCTAGTTCTTTAACAGCCCTGTAAGCGTGATCGATATCTTTTATTCCAGTTTTACATGTTGCAGACATGAAAGCATAAAAAAAGATAAATCTTGCATTTTTATTATTGCAAAAAATGTGTAGTTTTTAAACTGCTAACTGGTTTAGGTATAATGTATCTTGTATGGCCAGTTGTACTTGAGCTTGGCTGAGGAGGCTGTGATGAGTCTAAGGACCCAGCAGAGCTCCAAGAATAGGGAAAAAGCACATGATTTAGTCATAAGGCATCTCTCGTGGACTTATTCTTGCTTTATTCTAAGAGGCACCTTCCTCTTCTTTTTGATACATTCTTGAGTGATTACTTTGCCTTTCATTCACAGAAGTTGTCTCGCCAAGTCTTTTTGGAATTGCTTTGTTCTTTTACCAAGAAATGTCGGATTGTGTCAAACAAGTTCAGCAGTGGGTTTGCATACCTATTTCTGCTCAGCGTTTTGCCTGTAATTTTTCTTCTCTCCATGTGTTAATTATATGTAGTGACTTATGAAGGATTACATTAAAACATTTTAAATAGTTGGTATGACAGGGGATACTCTTAATCACCATTATCACCAATAGGTGATAATTTTCTGCTCTGTCCCTTCTGTTTGGGGAGAATGGAGGGCAAGTCTGCTAACAGGGAAAAGAAGTCCTGAGTAGATTAAAGAAATGTGGGACTTGATTAATTTCACACAGTCTGTATCTCCACTGATTTCACAGAATTGCTCCTGATTTATATGACTGTAACATAGAGGAAAATCAGTCCCTTAAACTGTATGTGATTCATTTTGTGTTTTGTCGTCCTATGATGTACATTTTGTGTTTCTAATGTTAAGCTACACATCTTTCAGATCACAGTCACGTTATATGTAAACTCCTAACTACAATATTAGCTATCATAACACAGCGGTGTTAATATTTTAGACTTCTGTATGATATGATTTGAAAATTTGGTGGTCTTCATCTTTTCTGTAAGACATGACATTTTAAATATATATATATTTTTAATATTCTTTGAGCAAAGTATTCAATTCTCAGTATACATCAAGCATTCTGACTGATGAGAGCAGTTTGGGAGTTTAGAAGGTGTGGTCTAATATACTTGAAAATACAGAATGTATTACAAATACTGTTAAATAAAAGTATAACTACACTTTCAAGAAACAGAAAGATTTCTAAACAAGAACAGATTATAAAGAGAACTCTATAGAATTTTCTTAAGATTCTGTAATTCGTGGAAAATGTGAAAATTGCATTTGTGGATGAATAAGTAAACAACTATTGCACACTTTTCCTTAAAAAAAGCAGAACCCCCCCTTAGGTTTCCCTCTAAAAGCATTTCTAGTTAGAGGAGTGGGTGTGATCTTCAGCTATTGAAGAAAACCTCAGCAATAGTAGGCACATGGAAAGTGTTTTGGAAAATTCTCCTTCTGAAGCCACGGTATATTGGTCTAGAAAGATACTCTAAAGCAACTGTGTATGCATTATAGCTGTCCAACTTATCAAAGAGTGGGAATAAGTAAGTGATGTATTAGATGTCACCAGTTATTTTCTTTATTCAGCTTGCCTTTTTCAATAGCATAGCAGCGTTTGCATAGATGTTTCATTCACACAGGACCTTGAAGTCATGAAGGATCACGTTACCTTATATTGAGCTCGACTTTAACCTTGAGGGTAGCCCTGCTTTCAGTGAGGGTCTGGAGCAGATTATTTCCAGAGGTTCTTTCCAGTTTGAATTATTCTATATGGTAATATGATACAAAGACTTGTTAATCAGCCTCTGTTGACCAGTTCTACGGGCAACATTATTAAGGTGCAACGTGCCACTGAAGAGCTGAGTACCTAGTGAAAAGCTAATGATTAATTCACAAATTCTGTCTGAAAGACAAATTGCAAAATATTGCTGCGTGGATGTTAATGTACAGGTGTTCCCAAACACTTCTCATGTTTGATGAAAAATGTCTATTGATCCTCAAAGTGCCCTGAATTTTAGCATAGTTACTAAACTGAAAGTGTACTGCAGCCTTTACCTTAGATTATTTATTATTTAATAAATAATTTGGCTATTTCAGCTGGCTATTGAAACAGCGAGCATCCTATAGTTTGGAGAACCATAAGCAGTTTATGAGAGGGTGACAAAAGAGGGATACATTTGTAATTAATGCTGTTCACCACAAAGAGCTTAGACAGCTTCAGTGAAAAAAAGGAAAGAAGCTTTATCTAGGATAAGGGTTACACAGAACCAGCATACTGTACTTAAATACTCCTCATCTGCCAAACAAACAAACAAAAAAACCCAAAACAAAACAAAAAAACAAAAAGCCCCCCAAAATTCTTCGGCATCTTTGGAAAAATAAAACCTGTAGCTGCCGAAGAAGACAAGTAAAATTACAGGAGGGGGGATTGGGTGGAGGGGATGAATCTGAAGAAAAAGTCAGAAAGGTAAAGGCGCCAAATGAGGTACCGTTAGCAAACCATGTAAAAGGCAGGATCATAGACTTGTTTAGGTTGGAAAAGACCTTTAAGATCATGCAGTCCAACTGTTAACCTAGCACTACCAAGTCTACCAGTGAACCATGACCCTAAGTGCCGCATCTATACGACTCAACCACTTCCCTGGGCAGCCTTTTCCCATGCTTGACAACCCTTTCGATGAAAAAATTTTTCCTAATGTCCAATCTAAACCTCCCCTGGCACAACTTGAGGCCGTTTCCTCTTGTCCTATTATGTGTTACTTGGGAGAAGAGACCAACCCCCACCTCGCTACACCCTCCTTTCAGGTAGCTGTAGAGAGCGATAAGGTCTCCCCTCAGCCACCTTTTCTCCAGGCTGAACACCCCCGCTCCCTCAGCTGCGCCTCAGAAGACTCGTCCTCCAGATCCCTCACCAGCTTTGTTGCCCTTCTCTGGACACGCTCAAGCACCTCAATGTCCCTCCTGTAGTGAGGGGCCCAAAACTGGGGAACACCACTTGTGACTGGAAAGAGCATGATATTAAAATGCATAAGAAGCCAGGGAATAACAAAAGGAATTGAGTCCTCTGCTTAAGAGGATGGAAGAAAAAAAAAAGCTACGTAGAAAGCTGGGAAGCTTAATAGCTACTTTGTGTTAGCCCTTTACTAAAAAGATAATAGTTCCAGGCTTAATGTACTGACAGTAGTAACATAAAGGTGAGATGGAATCAGGAAGGAACAGGTTAAAAAGTGCCTACCAATTTAAGATGGAACACATTAAAATAATCTCTGGAGAGCCAGGCAAAATTCTCCCTGGAGTGAGGCAGCATCAGTATCAAAGCCATTGGCAATTTAATTAGTGAGTTCGTGGAGGGGAGGGAATTTCACTGGGGCTGGAAATGAATGCCATAGAATGAAATCAAGCAGGTGTAAGATCCTTGTAGTCAAATTCCGCTTTTTCAATTCAGATCTTTAGGCCCAAGGGAATCTTCTGCTGCTCTGGAAATCCATTGTTCAATATGGTATATGGCCCTGACTGAACAGCCTGTGAACCTGGCTTGCTAATTAGTACTTATTTTGGCAGTGGTCGTTACATGGCCAACAGCCAGCTTTACAGGCTGCAGGGACGTGTTCTGCAAAGACGTGGACTTTGAGGGGCAAACATTACATGGTATCATTTCCTACAACAGTAAGTGAACCTCCCAGTCTGCAACGGTACTATCTGATTGATAACTCGCATTATTTTTTAAAGTTGAGGGACTCAACAATATTGTGCTAAACACACGTGAAGAGGAGGCATGAAGTCACTGTGGTTGCCGTCCAATCTTTTCTTTATAATTATTTCATAAGCTGCCATCTGTAATTAAGTTTAAACTGTCAGTGGTTCCATAGCATAGTGGTGTCATTGATAATAACTTGTACACAATTATATAATCCTTTCTATGAGGAAACATCAAAAAATCATGGCTGGGAATGCATAGTGCTTTTTTCAAACAAGAGAGCAGATAAAACAGAAATTTCAATGGACTCTTATAGGCCCACATTCTTATTGTTGTTATCCTTCCTTTTTTCTTTTTAATCCCTGCAAGCAGGATATTTTTGGATCTAGAATATTTCTACATTTTGTTTGTTAAACAATCATCTCAGTTAAGTTCAGGTTCTCATTTTAGAATGGGAAAGCAGACAGCAGCAGAATGCAGGTAGGATTTTCCTGTCAGAATATTACATGTGTCATTTGCTCTGTGAAAATTCCTCCAGATAGTTAAATCACTACTTGCGCCCTTTCCAGTTTTCCTGATGTGCTGGAGGATTTAAAATCTGTCCATCCTTTGGGGGAAGCTTATGCAACCAAGCACATGATTCTTATGACCCCTTAGGCTGTCTCTGTTAAAATGGTCCATCAAAGCCTAAAGCAGCTGCGCATCAAGCGATGGGAGAAGCATAGCAGCAGCTCAAAAAGGTAGCTGGCCCTTCTGAGAATGAGAGGGCATGTTCAACAACAGGAGAATGAGGCATTTCTGCAGGCACTCCTCACCGCCGGGGCCCTGGGGAAGTCTGCCGTGCAGGAGGCGTTCGCACTCTGCAGGCAAATCCCCCCATTGATCAGCAGAGCACAAGAGGAATGATGTGTAATTTGCTTCACCCTATTTCTATAAAAGGTGATGTAAACATCCTGAGTTTATAGCGTATACATAACATACATAATTACTGTATATTTATATATGGAATATATGGGTATATATTCATACGGTATCAATGACTGCAGTCTTTCATAGTTTCTATTGAAACGCCTGTATCACACGCATGACTCTTTCTCCTCCTTCCTATCATCAAAATCTCTGGCTAAGAGTGTTTGCATTCATCTCGTCCAACTGTAGAGGCCACGTATTGTCATATCCCGTAGTAGTGATTCTCCTTGTAGATGGGAGACTTTATGCTCCCTGTCCAAATAACAGAGGAAGAAAAAGAAAAACCTCTTCCAGGCTGCCTCTAGTGACATCTCAGTCTTGCGTCCTCTTCTCAGCAATCATTTCTGTCTGCCTGGCATTCTATTTGTGAACCCACCTGGGATTATGTGTTATGTTAACACAGCACACAGTTATATGTGTGCCAGATCCTTTCTGTAAGTGATACAATAGATCTTCAGCTGTACAGTGCAGCTTGGGAGTGGATGGCATGCAGTCAGAGGTGTGGAGGGAGTTGGCCCAAGTCATTGTGAGGCTGCTGTTTGCTTGTCCTTGAAAGGCTGTGGCGAATGGGGAAGGTTTTTCATTGCAGGAAAAAGCAAGTGTTACTCCCAACTTGGTAAAAGGCAAGGAGGGGTGTCCCCTAGGAGGATCTGGGGATCCTAGTGGAAAGGAAGTTGACTATGAGACAACTTAACCCTTCTTTTAAAAGGAGATGTTAATAGATGATGTCAAGGGGACCTTGTAACCTTAATTTTTCTATTACTTTTGCGTTTCTCTGACTTTGGTATGTGTAGGATTCCCAGCTCTGGCCTTGTATGACCTCATGAGTTTATATGTCCTTATGCCCTTGTCCAGTAGCTCCCACCTTGGCCATTAGCAATCCCAGAACCGCACGTGCTCTGCAGTGAGCACCAGGGAGCCCTGCGGAGGGTCGCTCGGTTTGTTCCTTGCTGCCCAGTGGGGCTGCGAGGTCCATGGAGATGGTGTCAGGAGCCACCTGCCGTCTTGCTTCTTTGTGTGGTTCTGCTGGAGGTCCTGAAAAAGCCTCTGGCATTTTTCTGTCATCTGTGTGTGGAGAAACGTGTCATGCCTTGCAAATGTTCTCTGAAATACGGGGGCGGGGGAATGTTCAATCATTTGTTGCTCCAATTGGATTCATCTGTTATTCGTGTTTGCCGATACCATAAATTGTGGCTGTAGACATTCGGCTCTTTTCCTGTGACTTGTATGGGCACTTGTGTCACATAAGGGGAGCTGGATTCCAGAACAGGAAGTTTTTGAATTTGGTCTGTTTGCTGTTCGTCAAATTTTCTGCCAGCAATATACCATTTTTTGACTAATGTTATTGAATATTTGGGGAGTGATTGTAGTAATACCTTTTTTTTTTTTGAAGAGGTAAAAGCAAGAGGTCTCATATATCTGCAATCTGTATGTGATATTAGATATGTGACTTACATGTTGTCGCGCAGATAGCAATTTCCATGGAGACAGAATGGGTGACTGTGAGGCCAGGGTGGCCTGAAGATAAGGACTATCTGCTATCTTGGCATGAAATATTAGTAGCGAGCATTTTATGTGTCTCTGCTTTCCCACTTTATTTCGAAAGCGAAATTAAAAGGATTTTGTTGCATTAAAACAAAACCTTCTACAGATTAATATCCCTGTCAATGCTTACACTTCACATAACTTTTCCAGTCTGACAGTGAACAATGACAGTGAGGGCAGATAATTTTTAGGAAGTTGCTTTAAAATAAAAGCAGAAAAAGAAACCTTTGTAATTATAAACCCTGATTATGTAAAGTAGTCAGATATGGGCTTTTTTGCTTGATTGTGTATTTATCTTTTAAGATGTCTTGTTTGTAAGTCCAAGTGCTGAAATGGAGGATTTTCATTTAACATTTAAAATGAAATCAAATATCTGCTTCCTTATTGTGTAGCTCTCTGCTTATAATCTTTAGAGCCAGCTTATTTAGTTTTATAGAAGCATTCCTGTATGCTGTTTGGGTCTTTGAACCTCATTGCTCCCCCTCCTCATTTTATTATCATAAAATTCAAAATACTTGACAAGGGAAAGAACTTCAGAGACTACAGCACAATCATACTTCCCCTACATCAAAGTGAGAAAAGACTGTGAGATGAGCCATCTTGACCAACATGAAACAGGACTTTGACATTGTAATGCGTTGACATCACTCTCGTTTAATCTTTTTTTTTTCCTTTTTTTTTTTTTTATTTAGGACAGTAAAAAGAGGGTATCCTAAGGACACTTAAGACTTACGCAACGTGTAAGTGAGTAGAGGTGTAAAAAAGCATTTGTAGCCCCAGTTTGCTTTGAAAAGAGAATCAAATCTTATCAAACAATATAGGAATTGCCTGGCTGAATGTCACATATAACGCTCAATATTCTGAAGTTTCCTTGCTGGCCACTAAAATATAAAATAAGAAATTGATTTATTATACCAGCTAAGCAGTGAATAAGTAGCGGTTGATGCTGATAATACACCGGAACCTAAAATCACACAAGACTTAGGGTATGCCAAATAAATGTGACTCTTTTTTTTAAAATTTATTTTTAATAAAGGCAAAAAAAGAAAATCCTGTTGTTTGGTATCCTAAATTCAACACCAGTAAGGTAATGCTATTATTACTGAAAAATAGTTCCTTAAATATAAGTTGGAAAATAGTTATTAGGATCATATTGTCATTAGAGGAAAATGCATTTATTTAGAACCTGGGAAATACGTGTGTTTGAAACGCAGTTCATGGAAGGCGTGCATTTACACACTTAGGAAAACTCGGCTTGTAAAACAGGTAAGTGCTTTGTACAGTACATTTTATAATTTCTCAGCTACTGGAAGATTATCATGAGTGAAGTTTTGTGTTAGCCTGCCTGACGACGAGAGCTCTTTGCTAAATTCTAAATGATTTAACTTATTGTGCTTAAATATATTTTGCTGTGATTATTGAATAGACAAATATGCAAAATTGTTTTCTAAGCTCAATGTGACACTGATAAGCAAACAGTCTTTGTGCTATATTTTGAAAGTGTCAAAGTATTAAGAGGAAAATCTTGAAATAAAAAGAAAAAATGAATTTAAAAAATGAAAAGAAATGACAAAAGCCTCTTGGGGTATTTTCTGACACTGTCTGCAGCACAGCATAGTGTTGTGCTGTGACTCAGAACGTGAGCAGAGCTATAAGCAAAAATGAAGTAAGTGCATCTGAGGAAAAATACAGAATTTTAGAATTACTGTAGTTTTAGTGTTTTGACTTTTTTAACATTTAAGAAATATGTTTAATGAAAATATATCTCACTGACAGTACATCTTCAAGCTAAAGTATGTATTTATGGTCATAATTGTATTTGCTAAACATCGGATAGAATGTATTAATAGACATAGTATGACTGGTGTTCTAATTAGAGCATTATATTTTATTTGTTAGGTTCCTGAAGTTTTTTTTATTAAATAAATACTTCTTTATGAATTAAGTAGAAGTTTCTTTTAAATAGAATATCGTTTGCTGTATATTGAATAGGCAGTCAAAAAGATTCACAGTAAAATATGAATCCTTTAAATAAGAATGTAAATAGCTAGCATAAGTCAGGATTGAATGCACAACTCTTACATCAATAATTGAGGTATTTTTTTCTCTACTGCTTCGTCTCTGAATGCATCTCTAGCACAGTTATGATAAGTAATTATCTATTGAATCGTTTAGAGCTGGTGCGGTGAAAGTAGCACATAGTGTACTTACCTGGCTAAACTCATAGGGAATGCTTTATAAAAGTAAGGCTTTGCAGAAAAGTAGTAATGTTTATGCTCTGTTTGTTTTTTTCTTTTTAATGAAAAGCAGCTGTCTTTATTTCACCATCTCCTCATCAGAATGTTTATTTTATATTATCCTATGCTCTAAGTTAGACACAATGCTGTGCATTATGACAGGCTGAATAAAGACATTAAAAGGGTATAAAATTAAGCCAACAAAATATTTGAATTGTTAGTTATTACTGCAAAGGGTACTACACCTCCTGTTCTGTCTGATGTAGTCAGGAATATGCAAGTTCTGCTGTATTTCTGAACTGGGCTGATGGTGTGCGTGGAGAGAAAACAAGCGCGCTGATGTATAGACAAGTGGTCACTGATTTTGCTTTAAAACGGACTTAGAGCAAGCAAAGGAGGAAAGTCTCTTCCTGCAGTAATGCAGTGAAATCTATTGTTGCTATGGTCTCAACTGGGTGCCTGGAAGCACTGATGTACATGTGAAATGTTTTCATATCACAAACATATTAACAACTTACTTGATACCAAGCACAGAAAAAGAAACCCATACTGTTCATGCATATCCTTGTTTTCCTCGGTTTTGTACTATAGTAAAGTGAGGGTGTTGTTGGCAGCCAATTTGATGTCAGGTCTTTCTCTGATTCTTTCTTAGTGCTCATCAGGGTGCCAATAGACTAAAGCCATCCAGCATGAAGAGATTTTTCACATCACAGTTGCAGAAGCAAACTACTTCTTGCCAAGCACAGAAAATACCAATAAACATTACATATTCACATTTCCCTTTTGTTGTTTAATAAGGGAAAGGTGTCCTGGTGATTGCTCAACCGTCAAGCAGGAAAAATTACAACTTCTTTTCTTCTCTTTTTGCTCTTTTGTCAACAGAGAGTCTCCTTTCCTCAGCCTTCTGCTGTAAACTATAGAGCGCATATAGAGAGTCTCAATAGGAAACATAATGGGAAAATATGAAATTGCACAGCTCGGTTGCTAATCGCAAACGAAGGCGCCTCTCTTCTTGGCTGTGTGGGGGTTTCTTTGTTAGCCAGAATTGTTTCCCTGGTTTTCAGAGGCCTGTTTATGTATTTGGCATACGTGTGCTTTCTCCAAACACTCTAAGATTTATTAATGAGTGTTGTACTTGTGCAACCTGGATTTCACCCTTTGTCTTTTTAGTAGAGGGTTTTTTTCTGTGACCGCTACCTCTTCTGTTGTGTCAGGTGGTGTATGGCGCTGCTCTGCAAAGCACCTCCCAAATACACAGCAGTCTGAGGAGCTGCTTTTGAAATAACCAATTAATAAAGTGTATGTGTGCAAAGTTCTTTGCTTTAAAGTCACATTTGCTTAATTTTAGTGCCGCCACCAAGAACTGTTATCCTCCTCAATATTTAACACTGTAAGTTTCTCCTCAGTGTGAGAAAGAAAATTTGCCGAAGTTTTCTGTCTTTTCCTTTCTTTTTTCCCCCTGAAGATGACAGAATCCAGATCCTTGTGCAAAATAGCTGTGGAAATTCCTCCTTCGTTAGGCTTGAAATATCTTTACGAATCTTTAAGTCTACTAATTTACTCTGTCTGCCAACATGAATTTGGCTCAGTTCCTTACAAGACACTAAACCACTACTAAACTACTGTTACTATCTTTAATCTTTTTTGTGTACCAGCAATAATAAATACTATCAGTAGACGGAAATACTAATATTCCAGCATGATTCTATTTTTTTTTATTTTATTTCATTCATGGTAACAAAGAATGAGAACTGAAATAAATATATGAAGCTTTCTGATTATTCTGAAAAGTTTTGCTCTTAGCCTTTGTGGTCATTCAGTAACCTCGGTGGTAGGCATGTAATTCTATCTGCTTACATATGTAAACTGAAGTATGCAGCAAATATATATAGAATCATAGAATCATAGAATTGTTGAGGTTGGAAGGGACCTTTAAGATCATCGAGTCCAACCTTTAGCCTACCCTGACAAGAGCCACTTCTAAACCATGTCCCTCAGTGCCCCATCTACCCTTTTTTTAAACACCTCCAGAGATGGTGAATCCACCACCTCCCTGGGCAGCCTATTCCAATGTTTAATAACCCTTTCAGTGAAAAAATGTCTCCTAATATCTAATCTAAACCTCCCCTGACGTAACTTGAACCCGTTTCCCCTCGTCCTATCACTTGTCACCAGGGAGAAGAGGTCAGCCCCCATCTCTCTACAACCTCCTTTCAGGTAGTTGTAGAGGGTGATGAGGTCTCCCCTCAGCCTCCTCTTCTCCAGGCTAAACATGCCCAGCTCCCTCAGTCGTTCCTCATAAGGTTTGTCCTCCAGACCCCTCACCAGCTTTGTAGCCCTTCTCTGGACACGCTCCAACACCTCAATGTCCCTCTTGTAGCGAGGGGCCCAAAACTGAACGCAGTACTCGAGGTGGGGCCTCACCAGTGCCGAGTACAGGGGGACGATCACTTCCCTAGTCCTGCTCACCACACTGTTCCTGATACAGGCTAGGATGCTGTTGGCCTTCTTGGCCGCCTGGGCACACTGCTGGCTCATATACATCCTCTTTCGTTTAAATGACCAGCTTAAAATGATCGGGTCCTTTCAGACACTTGATTTTTTTTCCTAGTACTTTGGAGTTAATTTACATCTTACAGATAGCAAATTGTAGATGTGCAAAATAAGACATTGTTCTAACAATGGCTCGTCATAAACAGTATTTCAGTATTTTACTTAATAGCCACTTCTGTGTCTTCTTAAATACGCACCACCTCCATTGCTGGCAGACCCTTTAAAAAGTTTTACATCTTAATGATTGTAAAAGTACTTACGTACTTTTACGTCTGTAGCAAATGCAATATATTATATATAGTATATATAAAATTTAACTTTTTTCTTGTAACACCTGTAACAAAAATATGTTGAAAATACATAAGGAACATACAGATTAACTCTCAGGGAGTCATCTAGTGTACTGTATTTTTCTCAAACTCCAGTTTATCTCTCAATGTTTATTTATTTATTTCCCAATAAATTCTGATAGTCATTTTGGTTTAGTATGCTAATTTAGAAAGTAATCATACAAAGATTATATACACTAGTTTATATTTAGGATAATGGGAAGGATCCTTATGTAGCTCCATATTAGACTACAGTCTGATTTCTCTTTTCACTCTGAGATACGAATTTGTATGACTGGCTGCTCTGGGAAGTTCTGGTGAGAGTTTTCTAATATATTGCTTGGCAAAATAATCATACTGTATTGAATGAATTCATACATTAGCATGACTCACATACAAGGCTGAGCAGTTGCACAGTTAAGCCAGCCACTTCCAGTAAACAGAATTCAAAATCTCATGTTTATTTTAATTTTATTTACTGTATTGCATATGCATATTTTCATGTTTTTCGAAGAAAACGTGATTGCTCCCTCCCACCCCACCCCACTTGCTAATTGGCAGATGGGAGTGACACCTCAGATGGCTAAAAAAGTCCCAACTTTCATATGTGGAGTCATATTTTTCTGAAACTATGTATCTTTTAGAAAACAGGTCCCTGGATGTAAATCAGCATGGAAAGACAATGCTGAAAACCTGCCTGGTAGAAAACCATTAAAGCTCTTTGACCGGAGATCTTGTCACAATACAATTGTTCTGTTATAGGTTTGTACATTAAAAAACAAAACAAACCCAAGCATAAAAAGGTAACTAAAAAGAAAAGGAACTATTAAGACAGAAAAAATTGAGTAAATGAAGTCAACACATTTAGAGTCTCTGAAACTGTGCTATTCTCTATAGGAAATAATATAAGTCTGGTTGAAGGAAGTGCTTTTCATATCACTGTATACAAAGAGGATTTGAATTTTAGATACTGAATTAAAATCTAAGTGTTTTTCAAGATACAGAGTCAAACTGAATCTCTTTAAACTCATTTTTAATATCTTAAAATTTCTGATTTAGAAAATTATTTTTAAATTTGGCTTAAGCTTTTTACTTGGACATTTCTCTTTCCACTGAATTGGGCACAAAGAGTTCTCATGCATCTTCAAATATCCCAGTTTTTTTCAGTCCATTGTCTTGTACAAGGTAGGATATTTATCTTGTCATCATTCACCCTTACCATCTGCCCGGCTCGAAGGAGAGTTACGGGCCAATATCTGGCAGTGCACTGGATACAGACTTGGAATGTAAAATTATATTCTGCGTAGGTAAGTGTAGCTAATGTGAGGGTGAATTAGGGTGAGATATAAATAAGTCACCAGAGAGCACATCAGGTTTACTTCTCTGGTATTACAGCCATGCAGATTTATGTTTAAGTTTTTGTTTTCAATAGTTAAAGCAAAGAGCAGTAAGGAGGTGACTTTTTACATTCTGTGAGGTCTTTTATTATACTCTGGTGGGATTCCTGCATTTTAGTCTTCTAATGGACTTTTCCTGCTGTGCTGAAAAGCAAGCCTGTTAAATAAGATCATACAGAAATATAGGACAAGTGAAAATTATTCTGTGATTTTTTTTTTTAATTGATGGGTAGGGAGAATCTCTCACTGTAATGCAATGTAGAACAACATTGTAGAGTTTATGACACAATTCCTAACTGATGAGGAGGTGCAAAATAGGAGTGGAGTAGGGGAATCTGTAAGTTTCAGGGAAGGGAAGGTTTTTCTGGTATAACTTTATTATTGCTGAGGATTAGAAACTTGCATTTTAGTGTCCAATCAGAGCATTGTTCTAAGTTCAGCTGCAGGTAGAGGTATATTGAGGCAGTATATGCCATCAAAAAACATGGATTTCTTAAACTTGCTTCTTGTTAATATCTGGCATCATAGGGTTTTTCGTGTCCGTCTTCACAACATCGAATAATAGCATCATAGGATATTTTAGGCTGGAAGGGACCTGAGGAGGTCGCAAGTCCGAATCTCCTGGTTAGAGCAGGGGCAGCTCTAAGGTCAGCCCAGGTTGCTTAGAGCTTTCTCCAGTCTGGTCTTGAAAACCTCCGAGGACAGGGACTGCGCAACCCCTCTGGGTAACCTGTTCAGTGCCTGAACTTCCTGTGAGGTTCTGCTATCCCTATTGAATGCGTAGGAATAGAAGAGAGTCTGACCTTTCTTTGCTGAAGTTAATGCAAGTTAGAGTGTCGCCTCTAACTGAAAGCTTCTCTGCAAGCAAAAACCTTATTTAAGAAAGTAGTTGTATCAGGAAATAGAAGATACAGATCAAATTAAGAGAGTCCAGTAAGAACATACAGTATAGCAATCAAATCAATTTGTGTAGGGTATTAGTTTGCAGTGTGGTTGTTTCACTTGAACTTAGCTCTACTGGTCACCTCTGTAGTGAAGTTGTAGCCCAGATGGCTAGTCCTAGATGACCTGAAAAGCCAGGGACACAAGGGAAAAGACATTCTCTGTCTAAGAGTCTGAGTTAAGCGTCTTAACCAGTGAATTGGCATAGTCCTTCATAGCAGGAAATCTGATGGAGTTTCTTGGTGGGTTTTGGCTGTCTGACAACTTTCAAGCCTTCTCTTATCAGCAAAATTAGGAACAATTCAGTAGTCCCTAAAGGAATTTGTACTAAGAACTGATAACTCTTGTAAAGCATTAAGATAAAAGGGGAAAGAGGAAGAGGAATAACAAGTAGCCTAAGAACTATGCAAACAAAATGTGTATGTGAGAAGCGGTTTCCATGTTAAATATATTAAAATGAGTTAGGATATGGTTATAACCTCATTCTTACAGATTTGTGTGTGTGTGTTATCCTATTACTTTTTCATGCAAGAACCTCAAAATGGATGGACCACTTTCTTACAGTAGGGCCCACATCACAGTGTGCATTAGAAATGGTTTGAACTAGCTGGAGGCATCGGTCCTTCACTCCAAGTCTCAAGATTCACCCAAGGAGACTGATGAGCAGCCAGTTGATGCAAACCCTTCCTTGGGTGCGTCGCTGCTGTCACACCGGAGCGTGGCTTATCTGCCAGGGTGGTTGTCTGCGCTTCACCTGTCAGTAGCCAATGTTTCTGTATTTCTCTTTCATTTTCAGACATATTAAAAATTTATCACAAACATTTAAAGAAGAAAAATGCATTGACTTTTCTGAAAGCAATTTGTTAATTAACATCAAAGGGATGAAATTTGCCTTGCATTGCCTGGTGAGTGGCATTCTTCCATCGTCCTGGTTGCTATGGCAATGAAGGAAACTCGTTTGTTCCGGGTCACTCCTAAATTTGCACATGAAAGCATTAGAGATTACTGCTGTCTAATCAAGTTATATGGAAAAGTTTAAAGGGAGGTACAATGTTTTACAGCCAGCAACCCTCAACAGAATAAAACACAATAGCTGAGAAAAAGGATTATCTCGTGCTTTTAAAAACATACTAGGAAAGTTCAAAATGGTATGAAAGCTTTTTTAGCCAAACATCTTGATTTTTTAATGCTATTTTCTAAATGAGGAATGTAGAATCACATTTCTAATAGAGAATTAGTGTATGCATTGCCCAACTCCAGGGCTGGATTCAGCATAATGAATAAGGCATGTGCTATCCATTCATTAAATGATTTTACTTTTGAACTCCAGATTTTTCTGTGTCACAGTCCTTGGTATCGTCGCGTAACTACTGAAGTACAAAAAGAATTGTTACTTTGAGTATGAATTAAATTCTTCCAATAGGAAGCCTCAGGAGAAGCCCATGTCTTGCTGTAGATTGTTAACTGGCAGCAGAGTCTGCATGCGGCACATGCGGGGACTGTATTGTGTCTGTGTGTTTGAAGGTATTCTGCAATGCCGTAGGAAATACTGGGTGTATACCATGGTAGAGACTACATTTTTGAATGAACTTGTATTTTTATGCACGGATTAGGTTTTTTCTCCTTTTTTTTGGTCCGTTATTTTAATTATTTTTGTTGATTATTAGATTTTCATGACTTGCAGTTTCCAAATAATGTGTCAGTCATATTAAATGCTGTTTAAATGGAAAAGTCTAAAGCTTTAACAGCAGTTATGCAAACAGCTCCGTTACAGAACAGAACATTAAGTTACCTTAATTCTTAATATTTATGATTTAACAGTACTGTTCAGAGACCGCAACTGAAGAAACATAATGAGTTCTTCAAGTTGTCTTTTAAATTCAATATAAACAAGCATATAGCATCCTGTATCTTAATTATATATGAGGATATTCTTGCTATGAAATAGCATTGTTGTCATGGAAGCAATCAAGACTCAGTGACAAGCGAACTGTGTTTGATTGACCAAGGCTGTTTTTAACAATACAAAATAAAAAAATACCCATTTTAAAGTAACTGCTGAAGAAATGTATCTGCTTAAATGTTGGCTTATTTTTCAGTACTAAAGTGGCATTTTTCACTAGTAAAGCCAAGTATAAGATATGTTTTGTGATAGTACAAATTAGTACCATGAAAATGTAGAAGGAGACAGTGTATACACATATGTCCTTACTGAATAGGGATTAACTGTCGTAGTTATGCATATAAATATATATGTATATAAAATATATATCCATATTTGCCCATGTATGAGGAAGGATCAATTAAGAAAGATGTATCAGTTACATACATTTATTAATCTGTAACTATTTATCATGCCATACTGGTAGGAGACTCACATCTCTACATCTTGATTCTACTTTTGACATTTTGTTCTCAATTTCAGATTTTTATGTGTGATTTTTCCCCCTAGCAGAAATGTGCTTATGTTCTATACTAGTCTGTGTGGTCTATTTGTCTGTTCTGTAAGCTAGGTCCAGATACCTGACAGTGTTTAAGGAGCACACTCTATAAACATCATGGAAAGTGTTAGTATGTGTGAGACTCTGAGATTGATGAGTTTTTTCATGTCTCAGGTGAAATACGAAATTACAAAGACTTAATCATATACTTTGTACTCTTTTTTTTTTTTTTTATCTACTGTCTTCTACTTTCTACCAAAAGATTTATCACTTCCTCAGTTTCTAGGTTTCAAGGTATAAGAAGTGCATGTATCCAATCTTATACATGAGTTATATAAATTCATGCAGGATTGCATGTGCAACATGGAAGTCCATATAGGTATCTCTTTTCCTTACATTTGCCTACTGTAGAAATCTGCCATATGCCAACATTGACAACTCGGTAAATACCAGCACCCTGCTCTGCGGGCTCTCACGAGGAAATGCCTGGGAGCTCTTATCCTCGCAGAGCCCCACTGCAGAGGGGTGAGGTAGTTGGAACATTGGTGTTCTCCATTACTTTCCAGCTTGTCTAACCAGCACTTCAAGATTATCAGGTTCCATTATATGGCAAAAAGAGCATTTTACTGAAGCCAGTAGTAATCTTTTCAGCAAAGTGATTAAGCGAGTATTTTAAGTGCCTCACTAGATCAGTATCTTCAATATCAGCTTCACTGCTGACTCTAGTGGAGACATGGTTAATCCTCATGTGCTAATATTTATGTGGAAGGGGACTTCTGACTCACAGTTTTCAAAAATCAAACTCAAGTTAATAAAAAAGAACAAAATGAATGTAAAAAGGAAGGTTAGCTATATAAATTTTTCTCTCGTGGATTAGTGGCAACATTATCCATCTAACAAGATCCTAAATGACACACAAGATGTTACCCTTTTTTTAGGACTCACTATTTGTAATTACATACAAAATTCCAAACAAGGCTGTTCAAATACTGAAAAAAGCCCACAAACGTTATTTGAATTTGAGAGGGCTTTTCTGTTCTTCGCCTTATTGGCTATTTTTAAACTGGGTTTTTTGGTGGAATAACTGTTCTTTGTATAAAAATGGCCCTAATTTACAAGCAGAGATATTCGCACATGAGTAGGCATATTTTCTATTCTTCTGTTAAAGTGTGTTTTGTCTACACCAGGAACAAAAGTGATACCGTGATTTTAACTGACCAATTGCACATCATGAATAATGCAGAGTAAAATGAATAACTCATCAGCAACTCTGATGCTGTGATATGTTTTCACCCAGGGTCCGCTAATTGTGATCTGATTCATATAAAGTAGCCTGCTTGTAAATGTGTGCTGTACAGAAAAAGGAATACATTCTCAACAAACGGTATTTTCAATAATTTTACCAGCTTCAGCCACAACTTTTAATTTCCATTCAAAATCCAGCTCCTGATGCTGTGCCCTATTTTGATCTGAAATGATAGAATTAATTTCTTTCCTTATTCAGCATTTAAAAAGCATCCATTTCCTAATTCAGCTTTACAGCACATCTCACTGTTGGTTACTTTTTAAGCATAAAAGCAAAACAGTACTTTCTAAAAATGAAGTAAGTATCAGAAGGACTAGATATTTACTGTGATTGTGTTCCCTTTCTCTGACTTACTGAAGGGAGGAAAAGAGAAAAACGTGCTATGTTCTCTTTAGCCCTTTTCATGTCCTTTTATTTTATAATAAGCAATTGACAGTTTTAAGAAAATATTGCAGTTATGAATGATGAATAACCATGGCACCATGTTGCATTTTCATTTTTATTTTGAAATTGTCATTCTACACTCAAAACTGAGTATAGAATGGACATACTGGTAATGTAATAGGAGATGAAAATAGTATTTTTTTCTCCTAAACAGGGCAAGTAAAGAGTCATCACTTAATGAATGACTTTTAGAAGATACATTGTGAAGGAATGGAAGCCGAGCAGCTTCCTAAACAAATACAGAACAAAGGAGATGAAAATGTTATTGAGAAAGATGGGTTTTGAAACGTCAGGAACAGAAAGCTGACAGCTGAGAGCCCAGCTTTTCCTTCTAGGAGCCTTCCACACGTGCCTTTTTGAGTACTCACATGGGAGAATGAGCATCGCATGAATGCCAGCTTCCTCCTCTCTCCCTGTGCTATTTTCCATGATAGAAGGACATGGGGAGATTTTCAAGAGGTGGGGGTGGCCTTTTGGGATCATTCGCAGCACCCGACAGTAAGGGGCTTAGCTGGTGAGTCTTCAGAGGCTGCTCAAGAATCAGTGGAATAAAGTAGAGTTCTCCAGAGGTCACTCGGAGCATCAGCACTCGGCTCCTCTTGCGCTGAAGTTGAGTGATCAAAATACATCTCTTTCCACAGAAATTACTGAAAACATTCTAAGCTCCTTTCATCCCTCTTTGTCCATATTCAGAGCAGTTTTCACATTGTCAGTGTGGGTATATCATCAGAAAAAAGAATGAGAGAATGTGGAGACCTTGTTACTGTGCCGAACGACACTGGCCTCTGCTGTCCTGTCTTCACACCCCCTTGTGGGTGCTCCAGCTGGAGCAGCTCACTGTTTCATTTCATCTTTCCCATATAGATGGCAATGCTCCCCACGCTTATCCTATTCTGCAAGTAAAATGAAGTGAGAGTAGTGATGTTTAGAGACCTTGGTGACAAGTGACAGGTAGAAATGTAAGGATTTCTACTTCTTCATTATTGTTTTAAAGCTGGTACAGGTTTGCAGCAATGTGAAAGTTCATTCCTAATAGGCAAGTGCTCACATCCCAAGCCTCAGGCTATAGTCAGATATAATTAACACCCTTTGACAGTCTCAGAAGGGAGTACAAAGAATACCTGAGCTGGGGAGGTTGAAAAACCCTGTTTCCGTTGCAGCTGAGATCTTCAAGGCTGTGGCACTTTGCTGGGAGAAGTGTGGGGAAGTCAGCATTGCTGCTGTCTGAGCTTTAGCTCTTCTGTTGATAATCTGGATACTGGGACCTGTGACTGTGGAATCCTTCAATAGCCTAAAAAACCCCTTTCCCTAATGTTAAGTGAAGTATTAGGAGAATGAAAATGTGGCATTTAAGTATCAAATGCATGAGAATGTTCACAGGTCTAATTTCAATTAGTTGTGATTCTCTTTAAAGAAAAAAAAAAAGGGGGCAGAAAAAAATAGAAACAGCACTGTCTTACAGCATGAAATCATTCTGGCATTGGTGGAGCAGTCTGTTTTCCACCTCTCCCAGTACTCATTGTTTGTTCCCGATTCGTTACAGTACTATTGCTTTTGCCAGTGCTATATTGTTGTGATAAATGCATGCGTATTTTCTTCAGTCCTGAATTTTGGCTTCAAGGAATCGATTCAGACTGGTATTTTTCACAAATAAGCCATTATAAGAACTTCAGAGAGAGAAAATAATTTTAGCTTTCAAAATGAATTGGCTGCTGCGATCAGGAGCTGGAAATGTCAGGTGTGGCACCTGGAGTTACCCTGGGCTTTTGGGGTCATGTGCTGGCCTGGTAGTGGTCCAGAGATGCTGGGATTCCTGAGAGTTGTTAGCACTTCTGATAATTGCATCCGTTTTATCTCTGCTGATTATTATAGGACTGAATTTCTAGCTTTTGAAAATATTTTATATTCAATTTAATTATTGAAAATAACATATAACTTAGTTGTTTGTTTTCCTCTAAATGTTAGTGAATTTGGTGAGACATGCAAACATTCCTTAGATGTTTAGAAAACAAAAATAGTTTCTAGTAACCACTTACTATCGGAAACAGTTATTTACCTGCTAAAACCAGGTGAACTGTCCAGTTTTCTAAAGGCTTAATGGAATATAATCACTAATGATTTGTTAATTTTTCTCTTAAGCATTTGGTTACACTTCAGGCTGTGAGAATGAAATCAAATGGAAACAGAAATATAAGGGGGTGCTGTGAAGTGACAACTGTTGCTATACTGTACTACAGATACACATACTGCGCTTGTTGAGTTTACTGTCTGTGAATTTCCTGACTTAGGTTACATGTTTCAGTTATTTTAGCTTCCTTAGTTCATTGGTCTGAAAAGTAGAAGTAAAGCATCCAGCTTTATGTAGTTGGAACGAGAAGCATAAGTTGCAAAATACTATACTAACTTTTGCGTTACTTCTCGCTATCACATATACACGCATTATTTCAGAGGCATTTTTATCTCTAAACTCTTCTGAACTCATTCCTAATGAAAATTACTAGAAGTACACTCGTGAATGTTAATAAAATACAATATTATAGTGTTAAGAGCTAATCCAGTAAAATCTCCATTAGACTCTGTAATTCTATTTGTCATTCATGCAAAAGCAGATTTTACTGGTGAATCTTTGAAAATGCCTCAGATCGGTTTTTACACTCTTCCTTACCTCATAGCCTCAGAATAAGGAAAGAAAAGTGCCAGTAATGTAGACTGAAATGAAATGTGTTTGTTTCTCTCAGCTTTTTTCTATACCGCGTGGCTCACAAACTGCTGTGTGCTTGGCACTAAATCCACATGAGAAAGTAGAGTTATATTGTGAAATGGCAGCAGTTACTGCAGCATGGTTTCAGGACAAACTCACAGCTGTCAGCTTTTGGATCAGTCAAGTGTGGAGTTAGTGCAGGGAAAATGTTTAGCCTCAAGGGGGAGAAAGCCAGCTGCCATGTCCATTAGCACCCTTTGTTGACCATCCAAGAACACCAGCGGCATCCAAGGCAGCTTTGTCCCAGCTCGCTTTGCTGGAGGAAATTATTGGAAGATGCCCAGTATGTGGGCAGAGAATGGCATGGGTAAAAATAAGGGAGAGGTAGAAATGCATTTAGATATTGAGGTATAGGTTGGTTGATTCTTTGGGTGTCCTCAAGTAGACACTTAATTTGCGCCTGTCCTCTCAAAGAAAAAGGGTCTAATGAAACACGACAGAAGAGAGTTAGCCCCTTTGCCTTGTGTGGCAAATACAGAAAAAACAGGCCCCTCAAAAGGATAATCAACGGAATGTGCTAATATTTGAGCCAGCGCTTTCAAAATCCTCAATTAATTTTGGGTCTGAGGATATTGGGTGCTCAATCTGAGCACTCCAGCTGCACTTGAATTATCTGAGAGTGTAGATACTTGGGATCTCTTAAAATGAGATCCCAGCTGTTTCTGGTTGATAAGTCTAAAATTAGTAATCACTTTTGACAATTTTATTTTAAATTAAAAATTAAGTGCTTTCATTCACTGTTTGTATTACATCATAGCACTTGGGAGCCCAGTCACAAATGAGGACCCTACATTATTCAGTACATACAGACAAAGAACAAAAGATTGTCCTTGTCCCGGAGATCGTATAGGTTAGCTAAAAAACTATGGGTAAGAAACAAAGTAAAGGGTACAAGGGTACTATGAGATGCGATCCATCAGCATTGTCTCAACATAATCAGCAGTCTAAGCAGTGGCAACTTGTTGCTTTGTTTGTAAAAATAAATATTTAAAAAAAAAAAAAGGCAAGAAGGGCAAAGGTTTAAGGGAAGATTGAAAAGAAAACAAAGCAGCAGCTCTTTTGGATTCCCATCAAGCTACTCACTTCACATCCACTGAGTGTACACTGCTGCAGCTGGTGTGGAAGGTTGTTATTATACCTGGAATGGATGTGTGTCTCTGTAGGACCATTGGTTCTTGTTCTAAAATTATTACTTGTTTCCCTTTTTTTGGTTGCTATTCTACCTGGGACTCTAATCAACAGATGAAGCATTATTTCTGTATACGTTATAGTTGCTGAATTGAATAGTAGCGTATGATAAGGCAAGACAGAGAAATTACTATTGATGTCCAGATGAATATCACCCAATGAAAGTTCTTGATTTTAAGGGTTAAGAGAAATTAAGTACTAAGCTGAAAGAGGTGCAGTTGTCACTGTGATGAAAACTCATACAACAATGCAGTGAATTTGTATTTTATACTCATTTCCTCATATAAGCTTTTGCGCGTGTGTGTGTGTCCATACAGTTGTGTCTTTTCCTGTATTGTGTGGATGGATGAAAATAAAACATACAGGGAAATGTCTGAGTGCTTTGTTCTCCTTTTATATGTGCACTGCTATTATTCCCTAACTAATTCTTATTATAAGACTGAAGCGATTTATTTCAATCTGTGAAAGATATGCCATTGCTTAAATAAACAATGTAGAGGCAGGAATTTGTTTGAGTCATTAGAGAAAGATGTATACACAAAGAACAAAATCCTTAGCAGGTCGCTTGAGTGTAGTTATGTCAAGTCTCCCTAGCGTGGATGGTGCATCCACGGTGCTGTAAGTACAGAGCAGATAAAGAGTATTTATGTGTGTACTTATTCGTGGCAGAAGGAGAAATTGTGTTGACAAAGCAGACAAAGAAATTTTGAAGAGTTGTTTACAGTTTGCTGGAGTAAAGGAATAGTGCAAAACCAAAGATAGTAAACGTATACACTCACCATTTCTGTCAACATTTTTACTTTTTAATTCATTTTTATTTATGAAACTGAGCCAAAACCCTGAATCTGATCACCATATTTGGATGAGACTAGGAAACAGATGTGAATTTTAGCATTCAGATAGATCCTGGCTATCTGACTGGCTGGCTGCTGGTTATTTTTTATAGTTTTAATCACTTCCTCAAGTACATGACATATTCTTGATGGGGTCCACCAACATTTTTCCATCTTGGCATTACGCATTAAGGAATTATTCCTCTGCGTAGGTGCAGGCGCAATGAGGAATTATCCTGACTGCTTATGGCTTTCTAATTCAAAAGAGATATTCATAGACAGTTGTGTAAATCTACAAACAGCTGAGAATACCCCCAAAAAATATCTAAGCAAACATCTTACAAGAAATGTTCTCTCATGGACCCCAAAGGAGAATTTTTTAAATCTAGAAGTTTCTTGCAAAGCTCTGTTTAAAATATTATATTTCCTTCAGACTTTCTTGTCTTCTGCAGGACCCTCTAGCCCTGAAAACCTTTCTTATCCTCCTACACTCCATATTCAGCTTGTTCTTGATTACAGTTATTTTACCACTGTAAGAATTCTACTTCCAAAAATACATACGAAAGCTTTTATTTCTGTGCTATTCAGCAGAAAATAACCACAGCATGGAGGCCACAGAAAATTGTGGATCCTGTTTCCTGCCTACTTGCGTTAAACAGTAAAGAACTAAGGCCACCAAACCATTTCCATCCACCTGTGTGTGTATGTCCTCTGGAGAACGGATATTGAGCTTTCTATCTCTAATAAGGCCTTCCAGTTAATTTACAAAGGCTGGTCATCTCCACACTCCAAAACAATATTTTGTCTAATTACTTAGGCAAAACCAGACTGGATGTCTTTCACAATCTCTTCCAGTGAGGGGCTTGTCTTGTTAGAAAGAAAGGAAAAAAAAAAAAAAAGGAAAGAAAAAAAAGGAAGAAAAAAGCAGTTCTGGTTTAAAAGTTCCTTAGTTTCACAAGCAAGATGGTCACAATCATTTTAAAGTAGATCTCTCCTAGATTATCAAGGCTTTGCTTGCAGTCGTGGGTGGCGAATCTTGAGTCAGTCTTAAAACATTTCCGGGAACATTTACCAATACCATTTGATTTGTTCAGTTCCCCAGAATTTCCAGAGGAGATAGTAATCCTGATTGTTCTCCATTCATGGACAAGGCAACAATGATTAGATACAATATTAAACTGCCAAAAGGACAGGTTTATTATTTGACCTTTTTTTCTTTTTCCTTCAGGAGTTAGTATCTGTGGATTCTCTTTAGCGGGTGAATCAAGGAGGGGTACTGTTACACAGTTTCTCGAGGGGCTGAAAGGAGACATTCCGTATTCTTGATTTCCAGGGAGTGGTTGTTATTAGCTCAAAATACAAGTGTTAACAACAGGAAAATGTGTCAATAGTTAGATATAACTTCAGTGAAAGTAATTTTCAATTATGCGATTGCACTGTTTAAATTTGTGAAGGTGCTATTAATATAACAAATGAAAAGAGAATAAAACTGCATGAAAATACTGCCATGTTTGTAATAATTAATGATTTTATAAATTAGAGACACAGTAAGTGGGTATACTACTTTTTTTTTTCCTTTTTTTTTTTTTGCCATTCAGCCAGCCCTAGCAGCAAACCTATCTCTTTTAAACTTTTTAAAATGTTGATATTTTGGAGCAGTAAAATGAAAGTGATATTTTTCTCCCTGGAGATAAATTTTGAGCATTTTCATAATATTGGATGAAGGTTTTCCCTCAGCATGGATCTTAAGCATCATTGAAGTCCAATTTAAAGAGTACAAGTGTGATTTGTGACATTTGCTTGTCTGAATATATAACAAAATTTTGTGTAAGATCATCTGGTTTTTTTACTTGCATCATTTTGAAATATTCACAATTAGTCACTTTCAGAGCGTGTTAAAGACTTCCCCTTGTTCCACAGCTGTTTACCAGCATTTCCAGAACGTTAATATACTCACCAGCATTACTCCAGCTCTGCAAAGCTTCCCCAGTCGTCACAGGCCTTTCACAACACATTCACTGCTCTGTGTTTCACAAATTATCGCAGGCGCCACAACAGTGCAGAGGGTACGATGAAAGAGGCTGTCTCACGACTCCACTTTTCTGCATGCTTTGTTCATCATTTTGATGGAGTTAGATACGTGAATTTATGTCAAAAAGGTCATGTAATCTGATTTCTAGATCTGTGCACAGAGATAGGTCTAATCTAATTATGCCTGTATAAGAGGAATGACTTATTTTTATGAATAGTGTATTTTGGAAATCCATTCAGTCTGAGTTTAAAGATTTTAGGAAATGAGAATGTACAAATTCACTTGGTAGTTCTTTCCAATGATTAATTGATGTTAATGTAACATGTCATTGGATTAGAAAAAGAAAAAAGATTCTGACATGACTATAATAGGAAAATTCTCAGCTTCAGAAATGATAGATATTTCATTGTGTTTAATTTTCCTTTCATTTATGAGTAACTGGAAATTTGCTGATAAACTGAGTAGGAATTGGAATAGATTCTAATAGTTCACATATTTAAAGAATAATGAAGTGTTAACTATTCTGTTTACTATCTAAATAACATTAGAACAAGGTGGCTGTGGATTTTTTTTGTTGTTAATTTATTTCTGGGTGTAGAGGTTTGGTTTTTTTCATTTTTGTTCTCTGTGATAGGAGCGATAGAACTAAGTGATATCTGTGGGGGGTTTGTGTATTTTTTTACAATCTTGTACATATGTTTTCAATGCAAGGATGTACATATATACCAACAAAGATGTATATTTAGGAAAGTACGGTTTCCGCAGAGTAGAGTCCTCTGAGATTACAAAATCTAAGTGGGGTGTTTCACGTAATGCTTAGGTTTTGAACTAAGTCTTCACACAGGATAAATTTCCTTGCCGGAGATGTGCACTTCCAGGTGGAACTCCGGTGTACATCTAGGAGTGTTTAATAAATAAAATAAAAAATCTTTATTGTGTCATTCATAATTTGAAAAAAAGCCCCACAGTGTCAGAAGAGTTTATTGCCTTAAGTTTTATGATGCCTTCCTTACAGGCTGTTAATTTTTTCATTTGAAAAAATACTATGTGTTTCCCCAATTCAAAACTTGTGAGACCAAGCAATTTTGTGGATTTTCTTCATCTTCTCATCTTTTAATAATTTTCTTGCTGCTAGAGAAGATGGTAATATAATGGGCAAAATATTATGGGGAAAGCATATAAAATTTCAAATGGTGATAGAAAACCCCTGAGGAAAAATATTTCCATCACAAAGTGTTCTCTTTTCAAGGGATCTTTGAAGTCTGTCATAGGACTCCACATTCAAAAATCTTCCTGCTTTGTTTCTTTTTTAAATTAATCATTTGAACATTTTTTGGGGCTTCAAATGTTTACTGGGTGATTATTAAGACACTGAAGTACTGAAGAAGACTCATGAGGCTACATATTCACCCTTGTAGCCTTTTTTTATTTTATTTTGACAAACCATCAATTGGAATTTTTAATTCAAACTATTCTCAAATGTTACAGCATTTTTACACAGTATATTATCAAAGTATCAAGTCCTTTGATAAGGGTAATTAAACATGCCAAGTTTGTTTCCATAGCCCTAAGTCTGCAATTGCTTAGTCTTTCATTATGTTACGTGACTTACTTTTCCGCTTGCTCTATTTATTTACAGCAAAGCCAGTGGCAGTGCTCCATCCAGTTCTAAATGGTGGTGTATTTATCATCAGTGTTACTGATAACATATTATTTTGGAATAGATTATAAAAAAAATAGGCATTAGGAAGTGCAATCACAGGGAAATAAACGTCAGTTTTACGTTGAGTATTGGCGAGAGTTGTCTGTATAGAACAAGAGTTTTGTATGTGCCCTTTATTGGGAAGACAGAAGAAATAAAAAGGGCATCCCTATTTTTAGAAAAAAAAAAAGCGTGTTATATGAAATAATGTTTTTTTAAGGAAATTAAATGTGATATAGACTTTGTGGATTGTAATGTGGTTTAAATGTAGGTTTTGTGAGGTTTTACAAACCCATAGCTGCCACACAGTGTCATGTCCTTCATGTCCTAACAGAACCTGAAAATGCCAACCCTAAGAAACGCTTGCTTTTGCATGGTCTCCACTGTTGAAGCAGGAAACCTACTGCAAGTTGTGACCATCCTGCAGACAGCTTCTGTACCTAGTGTGAACATTTGACTGTGGGAGAAAAATCACATTTCAAGTATTCCTCGCCACTGGTAATAAGAATATATCTCTCTTTTGAAATAAAATTATATTTTGAATTAGAACCCAACTGTTAACGCTAGTGGGGTCATCTTCCCTGTCCTCAAGTTGGCACTGAGTGAGGTGGTTTTCGTCTTTTTCTAGCCGAGGAATGAAGAGGAAATCTCTTAATATTCTATAATTGTCTTGGTTTCACAACAAAATATCTGCTTTGTGACACATGCGCTGGCTGATCCTTTTTATTTTCTTTCTCTTTGTCTGAGAGTGCTGGAATTTCCCACTGTTGAGCCCTTGATTTTGTTGTAGGAATACACAGAGCAAGGTCGGCTTTATTTTAGATTTGTGTAAAAGTTAGCAAATTACAAGTATTTTAATAAAGGGAGTAGCGATAGCTCAGGAACAAGGTTTAGACTTAATGTCTGTGCCAGGGAGTACATTAACGCTACTCAAAAATAAAAGCATGTGAAATGGCATACTACTGACATGAGCTGATTATGGTAATGCCTTAGTACAAATTTTTGAAAATCAGATACTATAAAAATATACCATTAACTTTATGTTAATAAAATATTTTGCTTGATGCCTTTTAAATTATTCATTTGAAGTAGTCTAAAAATATAAAAGAACTCTTATTATCATTCAATTTACATGATTACTTTAAGTTCACTTTTTTGGTTTAACATAAACAGAGTATAAAATTCCCATCAAGCTTTTAGATGTTTAAAATGTATCATTTTTATGCAAAAATTGGAGCCTGTTAGGATGTTAAGGTTGTCATTAGTATAAATATAACTTCAATTTCTGATTTGAAACTATTTTACACATAGAAATTACTGCGTTTGCTGATTTGACTCATTATTTCTGCTTTGATTATTCATGTGCTCTTTTGAAAAACACAGTTTTAAAAAACAAAAGCTAAAAAGCTTATAAATTGACTTAAAATACTATTGTGAACATTCCTTCTAAGTAATGCAGGAATCAAGGTAGTCATGAGACATGTGGCTTATTAAATATGAGAGTTGTTAGTTTTTGAATAGGCTGAGCTTTGTATGAGCAGTGGTGTTACTCCAGGTATGAGTAAAGCCCTTGAGGACTCCCCAAAGCAATTAGAGTGAAGCAGGTATCTTCTCCTGCGATGGAAGCCTCCCTCAGCACTTGCAGGGAGACTGAGCGACCTCTCCGCGTTGCCAGTGGCTGAGATTTGGAGAAGGTGTTACCTGATCCTCCTCTGTCTCTGGCCATGCAAGATGACAGATTCATACAACTTTCTGACCTTTATGATCATAAAGTCATAAGGCATAAGATGCCATGATAGTGGCATCTTCCAGAGCCTCAGATGACTTTTTTGTTTGTTTTCCCTCATCTATTCCTATTTGACTGTAAAGTCTATTCCCTTGACTGTAAAGGCCATTTTAACAGACTTGTTATCAGACTTCGGTCTTCATGAATGCTCAGTCCCTTTAATACTGTGTCCCACCTGGAGTCCCCACCTCAGAGCCGCACTTAAACATATACCTGAAGCAAGCCTCCCCGGCTCAGGAAGCTGCTACCCAGTGCCGCAAGGACACTGTGTTATGGGAAACCAAAACTGTGGAGTAAGGTTGCAAAAGTCAATTCACAGCACTTAGCTTTATGGCGATGAAGGCAATTCTATTTGGGACTTCCTACGGAGAGCTGTGTGCACAAAGGATTGCAAGACTACGGAGATAAACCTTGGCAACTGGAATAGGGCCACAAAATGAATAAGCCAGCTTTTCAGTCATTCACAAGGGATACGGCCTGAAATCAAGTCAGCCCTGGATTGCCATCCGCCAGCATATGCAGGGGATTCTCACAGCTGCTGCGCTCAAGCCTTGTTTATTGTAGGAGGTCACAGAAAATAGATGGTTTCATTTCTTATTTCTAAGAGTCATCTCCATTTTCTGTGCTATAGACTTAATCCACAGCAAAGCCACTCTGGCTGAGAAACACTAGACAATGTTATTTCCCTCTGATTAGCACTTTATCCCAAATGGTTGTTTAATCTCCATATCTAGGTTAATTTGAAATAGCAACTGAGAACACAGAGACTTCCAAGAAGGAAGGAAATATATTGTACTCCTTTGCTAAAAAATAAGCTTGACAAAGTAAAGGCATTTGGATGTGGTGTTTGCTATTAAAAGGATTTTAATAGCAAACTTTGCATGGCTGATACCATTTGCACGAGTGCCGCACTGTCTTAAGCTCTCTTTCTGGAGTTACTTTGAACTGAGGAAAGTTAATATGATGAGAGTTTTGCAGGTAGACATAGAGTCTAATTTTAGGAGTTCAACTGATGTTCCCAAGATGGGCAGCTTGTGTCACTGGCTATCTGTATACTCAGGGTCAGAAGACGAATGTGATTTTTGAAGCAATTCAGGGAAGTCCAGGTAAAGTCATTTCTAAGTTAAGGCTCTTTCACCCTTTTTATTGCTGTCCAGGTGACCCAGTGGTTAGTTTAGGTATTTCTATTGGGTATAAGACTAGGTAATATAAATATTCCTCCCACCCCTTGTTGCAGTTTAGCCATGAAGTATGATTAAAACAGCTGATTTTTGGAGCATCTTTGACTGATGCCCTTAGAGGTTTGTTAGTGAAAGAGAACTTCCTTTCTTTGACAGAAAATTTGTTGCATGAAAATGCTGAAACCCCAAAGATTTCATGACCATGGGTGCTCATGACCATGGGTAATGTAATAATCTGTGTCTTTAAAGCTTTTGTTACCTTCAGGATCTTGCAGAGTACAGAACAAAGCCAATAAGCATTGCAGATTATCCTGTATATTTTCTGTGTAATTATATCATTGTGTTTCTCTGGTTTAAGTTGGTAAATGGCTGATGGATTTAATGACAGCGTGTACCTCAAAGGTGTCGGCTATTACAACGCAATTGAATTTAGAACTGCAAGGTTTAGAGAAAGTTTTTCCTCTAACTTGCAAATACAGAAACCCTAGTAAAGGGATTTTTTTTCTAGGTACCATTATGTAGGCATCCAGGTGAGGAATTGTCAGTTGCGTGCTTGACAGGTGCATTTTTTTATTTCCCCAGATTTTGTAGCCCAAACTCCAGAATACAAAAGCAATCTTCGTTGGCATCTTAGCAAACAAATGTATTGTATTACATAGAAATATCGCTAAAACTTGTTATCTGGTTGCATTTTTAAAAATTTAACATAACCAAAGCATTGGGGTTGTGAAAGGATTTGATAGAGGTATAACAGTTGATCATTTTTCACTAGTTGGCAGTTTAGCATGATTATGTTTTTGGCTTTCTTGAGATCCATAGCTTCATACACAGTGTGGGCATCAGTGTGTCACAGCAGCGAGAAGGCAAAGTATGTTTGGTACCTGCGGCCGTAATTACTCACAAGAAATTACAGACAGAGAAAATGTAGCCTATAAAAACTTCCAGGTAGAAATTCCTAACAGAAGGGTTAGAAGCAAGTTTGTGTATTATATGAGGCTCTGACACTGATAAAGCCTGTTGGGGATGTTTTCTTCCTTTAAACTGGTAAGTCATCTTGTGATGCATCGTATCAGGTCAAACAAACAGGTAATGGGACAAAATGACAGTCGGTTCAGCGGTGTAAAACAAAGTGTTTTTCTTACGTTGCCTTTTGTTTAACCTTGTTAAAAGTAGTGATGTAGAGAAAAAGAGCCTCCATTATTCTGTCTTTTATATAGAATCAGACTAATTTTTTGTGTAATGAATTTCAGGATAGAGCTATTAGCTGTTTCCGTAATTGTAGAAATTGCTTGAAATGTGACTGTGCTACTTGAGACCATAAAATCAACTTAGAGAGGATTGATTATTAGATATGTAACAGATGTCTGTTGAATCAGCTGAGGAGAAGTGCTATGAGCTACCAAGCATGCATTAATATAGCTGTCCTTTCTCACAAAATAACATACCTCCTTTCAAAACCTACACTTCAGGAAGAGATAGGGAGTAGAACTCTTGTCTCCTAAATACATTTGTACTCTTCGTTTACAAATGTCAGGTTTCGGTGAAGGGTGTGCCATAAAACTCTCCTCTCTGAGTTCATCAGTGCCTGTCATTGAGACGAGGTGTGCCCCTGGGGCCTCCTGGGCAGCTTGTGTTTCTAAATTGACTGAGGTGAGAATTTGCCTAAATTACTTAACTTTTCTGAAGAACTAATTGTGATGGGTTGTCACGGGTTCCAGGGCAGATGCGGTCTGCAGAGTCAGAAATGTGATGCACAGGTCAATGATAAACCTGTCCTCTCCCAGCACCTGGAGTGGAGCATTTTCTGGACAGCAGTTACTCCCTGCTCAATAAAAAACAGGGAAACTTGGGAGCCTTTCACAGTTCTATCTCTTACATGTTCATTATTCCCTGCAATACCACTTTGGACCCATCAGCAACTCCAAAAAAATTTGACATCATTAGAAAAATAAAAAATCTTCAGCAAAGGAATTTCATACCTATTTCCACATTTCATTTTTATCCTGCATTGTGCAAAAGTCTTGGCTGAAAGTATGAAATGCTAAATTTGGCACTTACTGTGCTTTCGTACAATACGTAACCTTACTAGCTGGAGACGCAGCAATACATTGTTATGCAATGAAAGTGTTTTTACTTTGTGCATTAGTTTCTAGCTTTAGGGTGGTTTTTGTGTAGTTTAGTTTCCTTTTTAGCTGTATATTCTTTGTTGCTTTATTCCCCTTTTCTTTTGGTCAGCTCTCACAAGACTCGTACGCCAAGGTGTGAAACATTCTGGATTGTTTTGCAGCAGCATTTGTCTCTCTGGGAGGACTCGGAGTTTGTTTCACTGGCAACTATGAAATCACCACTGGGTCTGTCATGTGGTTAAGCTGCAGATGGTTTGCATGAGTTGCTTGTTTCAACTGCATGAAATGTCCCTCTGGGCTCTGCTGTGATTCTGAGGAATATATGCACTATCAGTCACATGAAAACAAAATCATGTTTTACTTCTCTGTGACATTAATCCTCACTAGCCATAAGTTTAGTTGTACAGTGCAGCTGCTTCTTCAGGTGAGGGAAAGAAGACACGCCGGTGGGATGCAATAGTAAGCTATAACGAACCTTTCACAGGCATCATACAGCCTGGTTTAACCTCAGGAGATAACCATTGCTGATAGTCAGGGACGGATGGGAAAGAAAATCCTCATGTAGAAGTTTATGTCAAGTATTGTATCAGAAAGGAAACTTTCCTCCCCTCAGTGGAAACAAAAAGGTTTCAAATAAATATAATAAACAGTTTTGTCCTTTAAAAGATACATTTTCTTTTTCAGAAGAGCACGTATAAAACAGAGGCTGTGGCGGTCAAGCTACTTTTTCTCAACAATGTAAGATTTTTATATGCAGCCATGCTTGATGTGAAAGCCACGGGCAATGCTGCAGCTTGTTGATGGTTTGTCACTCATCTAGTTTCCCTGGCACAATGTATGTATATGCAAATACAAATTCTTGTCATGCCGCTAGATATTTTAAATGTCAAAAAACTCTGGTTACCCTGTACAAGAGTAGAGTCTTACAGTGCTTGCATGCACATCTTGGTTCAGAAAGACATTACAGATCAGCTGGAATTATAGTAATGTTTCACATAGAAAATAATGAATACATTGAGGAGGAGAGATTATTGTCTTTATGAATTTAAGGTTCAGCTGTCACATCTGAAGTTTCATATCTAATTATTGTAAACCCAAGACACCAATACCTTGTGGTTAGAGACAGCAGGACAATGTTTTCAAGAAGTTTGTCCCTCGTTTAGATACTGAAACAAATGTCCACGCTTTCAAATATTCCCATGATTTGAGATATTGACCACTTTTGAATGTCTGGATAGAAATGGCAGGAGGGGAATTCTTGAGTGTTGAATCCTTCGTAAAATCTCCCAATTACTCTTGACACACTTAAAAAATGACAAAAGATACAATTTTGTTACCCATATTCATTATTTAGCTGGTTCATAGATTTTTAAATGAACACATGTTGTACCGTTTTAAAAATGCTGAATAATGCTTTGGATTCCAGACATTGACACTCTAACTGAATATTGAGCTCCTGTTAAAATGGGATGTTTAATTTGACAGAGCATGCATGGATGGTCTGAACAGTAGGAGCGAAGGCTAGACTGGTCAGCCTCTAGGTAAATAAGATGATAAAGAAACAACAAACATATCTGAGGTGAACATGACTTTGATAGGTCAATCTCAAGTTGCAGATGAGATGCAGAAGTCCATTACTGAAGTGTTGTTTTCATGAAAAAGCAGCAGCTTTGGGGTGAAAAACTGGAACCAGCATTGTTATAACACCTGGTTTTCCTGCCTTAAAAAAGTTTTATTTTTGGCTAGTGGCACAACACTCAAATTGTAAGACTATGTCACGCTCGCTTCTCAGATTCGCATGCGAGACCCAACTTTATGCTTTCAGCAGCATCAGGTATCAGTTGTTTCTATTAGAAGGTGAACCCTGGTCAGTTGTCAGACCTCTGTGATGTTCTGGTGAGAGGATATGAAACCATAGGCTGTAACAAATTGCAAGGTGTGAATGTTGCATCTTCTTTATTTTCTCTTTCTCTACTTGAAAGACAAAATTACAATTTAAACAGAAAAAAGAGAACCTCTGCATTTTCTTGTTAAGTAAAAGTTTCTGAATTGAACTCTTTAGTTTGTGAAAGGGGTGTGGGGTGTGGAAGTCACTTTGAAGTGTTAAGCTTTGTCTTCCTGGGGAGTAACTATATGTAAAGGCAGAGCTGTGATATTGGCTTGCCGAGTGTCGTGCCACCTGCTCTCCGTGTAAGTGACCTTGGGATTGTAACACAGTCACACAGCAGTAGTCTGACGCTTCAAGTCAGGCTGTTTGCCGATGGCAGCTTTATTTTATTTGTGTGGAAATTGCTCAGCTCTGACATTTAGAGCGTGATCGTTGGTATGCTCAGATCCTTCTCTGATCTATTCTTTGGTGCTTTCTTTTCTACTGGCAAAGTATTCCATGCTCATTTATAAATCCTTGAAATTAACAAAAGTCATCACCATAATATTTTGATATAAATTGGGCATTCACAAATTGCTGAAAGGTCATGATGGCAGTAGGAAAAAATGTGACCCAACCCCCAATCTTAGCAGCATTAATCAGAAAGCAGAAGTACCTTGTGCACAAGCTTACGGCACGGGCTCACATTCTCAATTTTTGTTTTTCCCTTTCATTAGTGGGATTGGAAAAGTAGCCAGATTTGGGAAAGAGCTGTCTTGCCCAGTGCTGGAGAATGCAGCTTTTGATTCCATCCCACACTCTTCTGGGAGTGAAATATGGGAGGCCGATACTATCCCACATGAGCTCTGCTCGGCTGATGAGAGTCTCTCCTGTGCTGGGCTCCCACGAGGCTCAGCAGCAGTGGGGCTGTCCTGGGGAACAGGCCCTGTACTTCCCTCTTCTGCATCAGACAGAAATGGAGAAAAGCAGATCATGTAGAAATTAAACCAGTAGTTTGTGTGTTTAAGACAGTTACGCTGTTAAATATAACAGTAAATCAAAAATAATTTTTTAATTGATAAAAGAATTGATTATTAATTGTTCGCAGAAGTTGCATCAAATGCAGGCGAAGTTGGCAGTGGCTAAAATTTTCTAATTTGGGCACTTGAAATGTTTAGTGGGAACTTGAAATTGTTTTGGGAGCTATAGTCCACGTCTCAGTTGATACATGTCTGTATCACTGATCGTAATGACACGTATTTTTTCATATTTGCCAAGAATAGAACCAAAAAAGCACTCAACGGTGAGAGAATGATTTCCATTCTAACTTGCATACGTTATCCTTTCACTTCATTTGGAGAAGTGAAATTTCTCAGTCCTAAGAGACCGGGCTGTTGGGACTTAGAAAATCTGTGCTGATCATGATGATAACGTACTGTGCAATACACAGAAAAATATTTTGCCAAAAGCTTCTCTAGCAAGAAGAGATTTACTTCATTTATAAAGTTTCAGACCTAAGACACTACTAATGTTCTCGTAAGAAAAGAGAAGAGGAGACCCTGTTTGAAATACGACACGGATTTCTTCAAACAAAAGGAGGGTTAAGACGGTAGGAGAAAAGAGAAGTTTTACAGGAACTGTTTACTTATTAACCAAGGCACATAGCCCTGCTCGTGTACTCTGGAAATAGATCAGACATGCTGGCAAAAGATCAAGGACCATATAGAAGCTTAATATGATTCGCCATTTCTATATAGGATTCTGTCTCGTAACTGTTGAGAAGTAGTCATTGATTGTTGCCATGAAGGAAAAGAACAGCCACTCCCCAGGAAGCACAAATTAACAGTAATATGCAGAAAAATATTGGACTTTGTCTTGGATGCCAACAAGTAAGAATGACAAAAAAAGCATGCTGCATGAATAAGGACTTCTTATTGCTCTTTATGTAACAGTTTTAGAGCAATTTGGAACTGAGCTACTGTACTGACAAATGCTTCCTGGAAATAGTCAGAATTTTTAAGGCTTTTGTATTGTTGTTTAATCGTATCTGAATTTTAAGGATAGAATGTATATATGAACTGAAGAATATCTAAAGAATTCATGTACAGAAAAAAAGAAAAAAAATATTGTAAACTAGTGCTAAAGAGAGAAAACTCATAAGAATTAGATTGAAAATTATCTTTAGTATTTACCATTTCTCCTAGGAACTTACCATTGTTTCCAGATGGTGTTTTTATTAAAGGCTTTGCACAATGCAAAACACTGGGAAAACTTGCAATGTATTTTCCCACTGTTTGTTCCTCCTAATTCAGTTCTTCTGTCATAAAGAGAAAAGGATGCATGACATTTCCTCATACTTTGGGCATAAGCAAAAATTGATGATCAGAAAAATTCTCAGAGAATTTCTATCCTCCACCCTTATTTCCAGAGGGCCAATAAAACTAAGGAAATAAAAGAATCCAGTGACTATTATAATTGGTAATAAAAAGGCTTTTGTGACTCTTAGTGACTTATTCATTGCATCAATGACTGTCAAGTGTCAGGTGCATAACAATTTCTCTCTTTCTCAGAGTAAGATATCCACAATCAACAGTTGTGGTTTGTGGAAGGATTATACCGTTTGCAGATTGGACAAAACACAGGAGTAGACATTCCTAACCTGGCTCAACAAATGCCACTATATCTTAAAAAATCAAGTCCAGGCTGAGCTTCACCTGGTGCCCCTTGGTCTGGGGCACGCTCAGGAACCCCAGCTGTCCGCATTCAGTTATGTCACAAACTTTTCCGCTGTTACATTTTCATGTCATGTTTTTGTACATAACTTGTCATGAATGAGAACATGAGTGATGGATGTTGTCCGTCCCTTAGGATAATCCAAGTTATCCTCCCACCTTTATTGTTTCAGATGCTTGTGGATTAGTTGTAATACTGTGGTGCCTGCAGTCCATTCTGCTGTCATTGGAATAGATGATTTGTTTGGATGTAAAATATTTTAAAAGGTATTTTCATCACCTTGGAGTGAATGTCGTGGGTCTATGCCATGTTGGAGAAGGAAGGCCTTTTATAAACAATAGAAGACATTACTGTTCTTTGAATAAATTCTTGAACAAAAACATTTGAATCATACTTTGTGTTAGCTAGAAAATACTTCCCCAGCTCTTAATGTCAAAGTTCAGCCACATACGGCATTGTCATTTTCCAGAAAAGATTCTCATTCTTCCAGAAAGAATGAGTTTTAATTTTTAAAGTCATATTTACAAGTAACCTACATAAGACGTGCTGATGTCTTGAATTTTCATAAGGCATTCTTTTATGAATTACAGATTCATAAAATGTCTCAGCAATTGTAGCTTGGGTATTTGAATGTATCATGGCTGCTCCTGGTGCAATGCATTTTCCATTATAAGTAAGATTCTGCTTACAAGGCCCGTCCCCTACTAAACTGCAGAAACCAAGATATTGTCTCCATTTGAAAGACATCCAGCTTCAAAGCAAAATGGCTGATAGAGGCCTGCTTGCTTTCCTTTTTTTTAACTATGACAAAATGATTTATTCTTCATCCACTCCTAATGCACTTGAATATTTTAATTTATCTAAGGCTCTTAAAAATACTGAATTGCACAATATTCAGACTTTTAAGCTGAACACAGTGGGCAGAAGTCTCTACTTGAATATATAACTGAATATATGCTGCTAAAACAGTAGCACTCAGATGAGTGTAATAGCCAAAAAATGACTTGTGCTGTTACAGTTCATGAAGTCTTGGTCATTTGATGAGGAAACTCTCATCATGAACTTAATACAAGTGGAATCTAAGCTATTTAACATTAACAGTCCCTTAAATGCACTTTAAAGAAGCATCTGCTTCTTTGACTGTCTTATAACCTGTATGAGAATTGAATAGCCGCACTCACGTATGTTGTTTCTGATTAGTATTTTCACTTAATATATTTGAACGTGGTTTATATACATAGTAAATAAACTGTTTATCATTTATATTCCTTTTGAAGGCTTGTTTTTTAAAATTTGAAACTAAATATGAACCCAGTTAGTTCAATTGCATATACTATTGTCATCTACTTGCATGCAAGTTAATTTGCAAGAGTATTTTGACTGATAATTGAACTTTTTTAAACAGATGTACATATGTTGTGTGCATGGCATAAAAAAATGAAAGTCCTCATTCCACTTCTTGAAGAAATGAATGTGTAAATCTTCTGTCTGATTCAGATGGCCCAATTTTTCACATGCAAGGATTCATCAGAAACCTCATGACATCCTTAAGTTCCTCTGCAAAATGTCACAAATTAATTTTCTTATTGTAAAAATTACTGATCCAAATCAGAATCTCAAATATTTATCCTCATTAAAAGGACTCTAAAAAATTCAGGTTATTAAAATATTGTGATTGGGGGGGGGGGGGGGGGAACGGACATGGGATATCCACTGCCTCCATATTTAGTTTACAGATTCTTAAGATGAAGTATCCTTCTCTGATAAGATAAAAGATCATTTGTCTAAAAAAACGTAGGAAAGAAAGAAAATGGTAAAAAACCTCAGCTATTATTATATGGGTAGCTAGAGAAAAAGGATCAAATTCCTACAAGTTCAAGAATTTTTATTAAATCTGCTAATGTCTTCTCTATTTAGATGCATATAAAATAACACATCAAATTTAAATATATATGTGATTGATGATCTGATAAAAACTGTAGCCCTTATGCCAAATTTATATGCATTATCCCCCCTTTTATAACTATACTGATATTCTCCATTGTGAGAGAAACACAATAGGAACTCTAATATTATTTAAAAAAATATCAAATTTGTAGAACAATTAGTCACTGGAGTTGCCTGTAATCTTCCAGAATCTTTTTTCTTTGTGTGTAGATACTTTCTTCTAAGTACATTAATAAAGAATAAATCTAAACAAGATAAGAAGAGAAGATTGGAAGCCTTCTCAATATATTTTCTTCCCCACAGCAGGAATTACAAAATAATTTTGTTTCTTTTTTCCAGTTCTTTGCTGTTGCCCAGCCAGCACCTGAGGGATCACGAACAAACCTGGGAGTAAGTAATTAAAATTCAAAGCTTCAGCATTGAGATACTTTTTGCACTTTCTTTTGCTTCCAACTAGCAAGGAATTTTCCAGACAAGCTTTTAATTAACAGGTGAGTTTAATTGATATGTGAGTTTCCTGTAAATGGAAAGGACAGCAGTGAGAAGTATGGGAGGACTCTCTCATACTCACTGTTTAAGACCATTAGTTTATTTGCACATTGATGTTTTTGTTGAATCAGTTTTCTTTAGTGAATAAACAAACCGGAAGATGTAAATAGTGGAAAGAGCTGAGGAAGAGTTAACCAGAATGATGGCTGTCACAGCACCTCCTAACACAAAACTCTACCTCAATGATATCTGACAGAGATGAGCCTGCTGTTTTTATTAATAAATAAGAGGTGGAAATTCATAGGCACCATAAGCAGTCTGTTGTGCTTAAATAAACTTTATGTGATTTCATTAGATTTGGACTAATTTCACCTAACTGTCATCTAAAACACAGGATGCAACCGGACTTATATTCCAGTGAGTGGAGAGTCAAAGGTGTTGTTGAACCCACCTTAAAATGAGAAGAGTCACCTTCTGTAGGTGGCTGAAAGCCTGGCTTCAAAATGCCTTAATTGAGACAAAGGAAATTTCATTCCTAATGGTTAACATGAATCTTCCTCGCTGCACTTTAAGACTGTTGGGTGGTTTGGGAGTTTGGTGTTGGTGGGGGTTTTTTTGGCTTACCAGGGGTATGGGATTGTAAATATGGGTTGAATTTTTGGGGGCTTTTTAAGTGGTTGATTTCTGAAAGCAGACCAAAGTATTGTGAAATCTGATAAAGTACTATTTTGTTATGAAGTCAGCTATTTCAAAATAATTAGTGCATTGGGGGTATTTTATGAGTTAGAGAAGCAACCAGCCACAGAATTTCTTCCGATTAAGATAGAAGTAGGACAGTGCGCACATTTGTTCATGACAAGATTCATTTCCTCCTCCATCATTACTATTCTACCTCCATATGAGTCTGGTGGGAGAGCTGGGGAGAAAACAATAGTATAGTGTAATTAACGTGCTCTTGACATTGAGTTCCATATTTTCATCTTACTGCCGCCCTTTTTGAGTATTTGTTGCCATATTTATTTGACTCAGTATACTTATGTGTATAAGCAAATTTTACCTTGCGCAAGAGTGACCTAATTGGGCATTTAATATAAAATCGTCTTGTAATTGGATTGTGCAAGCTCCTACAAGAATACTTACAAATTCTTGCATTCATATGAAGACGGCCTAGCTTTTCTCTGAGAGTATTTGATCTGTGTTTGTGAAATACGATCTTTCAAGGAAAAGGTGTGGAGATTATTGTTTTTCAATGAGGTACGTTTTTCATAATAAATATTAAAATAACTCCAGCCTTCCAAATACTTTTTAAAATATCCCACCTCATGAGCATTATATAATTCCTTGCAGGTAGAACTAAGGATATGGTTAAATACACGTTTGTTGCATTTGTAAGGAAAGACCAAGCAGTTTTCTGCTGCAGAAAATAAAAGGTATACATTTTAGGAAAAATGCCAAGCTGTCTTTCCAAAGGTATGAGTGTTCCTTACAAACTTCGTCCCCCCTTTCTACACAGGCACTGAAAATGAATAGTCTTTCCTGGGGGCTTTCTGATGTGATGGAAACAGGAGACAGCTTTTCTCCATGTATGTTAATCAGTAGAGGGCAATGTCTCATATACAGCCGGCTTAGCCTCTCTTGGTGTCGTATCATTCTGGCTGTAGGGCAACTTTGTGTTGGTGTACTGTAGCTTCACTGGTTATGTTATACAGTGAGGCAGGGGGCTTGTTTCTTTCAGGTTTGGTTTTTTTTTTAGTGTACAGTTGTATCTGTGGATTACTTGGAGTAAGCAAAGGTGAGAATTATGTTAATTTCCATTTAAGTCCTCTGAAACGTAGGTTTAGGATGTTGCCTTTCTGTCTTGATGGCCTTCTTTTGTTTGGTATCAATTAAATTTATTTTTTTCCGGTTCAATGTCTATAAGACGCTGCTCAGAGAGATTCTTTTTTTAAAAAAAAGCAAAGTGGGAGGAAAATGGCTATGCAATGTAATACGCTGATGCTACTTAACTCCATTTCTCAATACGTGAAAACCTGCCTGCTTCATGGGAAAAACAACACATTTAATTAAGCCCTCATTTCCATGAATCCCATAGTCCAAATGTATCCTCTTGTCAAATGGGTTTGCCTTTATAACCTTGCAATCTATCATGGCCCTGTTAGAGGAAGGGGAGTTCTAGCCAGAGAAGCATTTTCTTCTCCAGTTCCTAGTGCCTACTAAAAGAGCTTCCATCTTTTTCATTTGTGACGTGTATTTATTTCCTTAGAATTAAACATGAGCAATGATCCTTACAACAAAGCTGTATATGTATAATTACTGTTGTATTCGAGTACACAAGCTTGAAAATTTGAGGTTCAAAAGGGAACTTGAGAACTCAACTACCCAGCTAATTACCAAAACGCTTGTTTCCATGCACTGACCAGCTAGGGAACATGCCTCTTTTTTCTTCTAAAACAGATGGTGCTTTCAGCGTACTGTAAGGTCACGAAATTCAAGCTGTTACAAACCAAAAACCAATTCCAAAGTTTTGCAGTTCTCACAGAGGTGGCTTTGCCAAGCAGCCCACTCTGTTATAATGTGGAAGAACCGGTGTACTAGGCACAGTAGTGGCAGAATGTCACCGAGCATCCGGGAGGCTGATCTAAGTCGCTCTTTGGGACTGATCCAAGGATCAGAGAGTAAAGGCTTAAAGCCACCTTTAACTTCCCAGGAGCTGAATTGGGCATCGTAATACTAGCCCAAAGAGCTGGCTCAAAGCTTTATGAAATTGTAGAATGTGTGAAAGCAAGCTGTGAAGACTTAATCCAGATAATATCACAGTGGTATAACGATGGGCTGGGGCAGCAACTGGGAGATTTGGCAGGGGCTATGTCATAAAACGGCCAGCATTTCCTTCTTCAGGGTTATTATTTCTTTGTTAAAATAAAAGATAGATTGTTAAAGCAAATATTTTCAAAGTATTTCGCTATATACTGAACAGTGAGCACTGCTGTACACTGAGAAACAAATTAATGAATCAAACATTGCAGCACTATCCACAGGGGCTCGTTTAAAAGCAAATGCATGACAGAGCTGGAAACCAGCTTAAATGCAAATGAGCCAATGTGATGAAATCTGTAATGTTTGATTCATTAATTTGTCTCTCATCGTACAGCAGTGATCATTGTTTAGTGTGTGCTACTAGTGAAAGACCCTTAAAGACAAGGATTTCCAACTTTCTAGATGAGCTTTACTTTAACAGAGAAGTTCTGTCACAAAACCTTTTATGATCATGTGAGATTCTTGCAGCATCTGTACTAATTAGTTTCATAAAAAGGTAATATTTAATATATATTTTGGTTTTCTTATGATGCAGGCTAGCAGATGGAAAGAAGGAGAGCCAGCATCATATGATCCGCTAGCTTTCCAAAGGCCACCAGCAGCTAATATGTTATAGTTAAAAGGAGAAAGATATTTGGAAAAAAAATCTTGGCTATGTGATGAAATAGAAAAGCACCACCCCCCCGCCAATCTTTAGATACAGTTACTTTCCAGAAGATTTGAATCCATGGTAAAAACATGATTGAATGCCCAAAAGGGGTGGGGGGGGTGGTCAACTCAATTGTTTACCTTTTATAGAATGTCAGTTTTGATAGATACTCTGGTAATGTATATTCAATCCTGTATAACAGCGACATCAGCCTTTATTTGTCAGCTCCTTAACTCTCAGCCTATAGTTGTGTTTCTGTTCTCAGTTGTTCACGTGACTATAAGATTGAGGAAGGAGGACAGAAAAAGATTATCAAATTAAATGCCTACTGTAAAGCATATTAAAAAATGTAGCAATCTGGGCTCCAGCGACAAAGAAAATTCTGCCTGAGTCAGTGTCAGCATTTACAGCCACAAATACAGAAATTTGTATAGGTTTGGTTTTGTTGGGATTCATCAATATGATGATGGCTTTGATTAGTAAGGACCTCCATGTGTCATTTTTGAGAGATGGGTGGCAGTAGCCTCACAGCGTACCAGAAAAAAAGAGAGAAGTATTTTGTAACTTATCAGTATCGCATAATAAAAAAATTCACATTTTTGAGATTCTTGTTCCAAATCCAAACAACATGCACTAGACCAATCTGTCTATTTATTTCCATTCTGTATTTATAATGGGGTGACGTTTAGGCAAGTACAGTGCTAATTGCTTTGCAGGTACCTCTAGGTATTGACATCCACAATTAATCACAAAGCAGGTACACTCTTGATTCAAACATACCAATTTTTATCACGTCACCATAGAAATGTGATTTATTTACCAGATTCTGAAGCCATTTTTTCTGATAGGACAGTTTGTGTTCTCTTTACTGCTTCTAAGATTGCAAACTGAGATGTCAAATATCATCTGATACAAAACAGCTAGGTCTTGAGGGCAACTAGAGAAGGTTGTAGTGTCATTAGTAATGACATATAAAAGATATTTTCTCTGGAAATGACTGTCTAAAATCAAATAATGGAAAGTCTGGCCCTGCTATAAACAGAATTTGGTTTTCATGGCATACTATATACTGAGCCAAAACAACATACACTTTTTCAATGGCAACCAAAATCACTTGAGAAAGGGGATTGAAATAGGTGTTTAGAAGTGTATGAATCATGATCAAGATTTTCCCAGGGAAGTTTCTGGAGTCTGATGTCCTTAGATGTGGAGTAAGCTGTCAGGATCAAATTTTAGAAAACCAGCCAACCAAAGAAAAGAAACCCACGTGCAAAGACATTAGAAATTAAATTCCTTTTTTGTTTTCATCTAGAATTGAACAGGTGTTAGACTTTGATTCTTCGCTTACATCTCTTTTTCTATGCATAGTTTTCTGTGTGGTAGCCACTTAGTTTTCAGGTTCCCCAGCACCATTTAGACTCCATTTCTGCCTACCATCCTAGATTAATGGTGTTACATATCTTCTCTGGATTCAAAATTATGGCAAAAATCCTCCTTGTGTCAATGATTCAGAACCAAACCAAAGAATGCTGCAGTGTATTTTGCATAAAGCCATAGCTTTACCTGCCTGTTTTCCTTTAATCCAGTTAAAAATAATTTCTGTGGGTGTTTTTGAATTTAGCAAACCAGTATTTCTTGTAATAGCAGCATCTTCTACCCTCAGACTGGTATGATACTTAATTACTTATTCGATGTCTGTCTTTTGAATGCATTGTCTCCTATGCTCTGTGATTAGAAATACAATATCGAGTGGGCTTTCAAATCATTTTCCAAAATGATTTGTGTGGCTTCTTTCTGAAAAGGCAATTGTGCATTCGGTAGGTAGGCACGGGAGTGATAAAGCGCTGGGCAAGGTAGCTGTTGTGCCTTCCAGCCAAGAAGTAAACTGCAGGTGTGCTGCTGGGGATACATAGTGGGGCGAAACACAGGATGGAGGGTTGAAGAGGCAGGCTCGGGAGAGGAGCTGCGGAGCTGACTGAAGACAGCCGACTGCTGTGGTGTTGAAATACTCATTCTTGTTAATCACTAAACTGGTGCCACAGCGTCAGCACTGAAGGGTTAACAGAGTAATACCAGGGACATAGAGTAAGTTGATCTTGTGCTTAGTATGATTTTTTTGGTCTCTCTTCTTTTCTATTTTTTATATTATTCATTTCTGTCTATTAGATCTTTTCTAGTCTTTGAAGTCCTACCTAGCATGCTGGTTTTTTCTTCAAAACAATTTTTGCTTATCTTGAGATTCACAGCTTTGTTGTGGCTCTTATGTTGATGAAGCATTTTCTCATGGTTATGTTTATTTCCATTCACAAACCATTGTGGGTCTGTTGCTTCACTTCGGAATGTCGTTCCGTTTCTTATCAGCCTCTTTTCACCATCTCTTTTAGCATGTCCAATCCTTTACATCAGTCTTTCGGATGGTTTAATTCCTCAATTCTTCAATGGATGATATCAGGCCTGTTTATGTTACTAGGCACAGCCAAAGAATTATAACTTGTATGCACCGTTCCACTTCATGCACATGTTTATTAGTAAGCTAGTAATATTGTAAGAAGTTGCACTAGCCATTGCCTGATGTAGTGTACAAAAATTACACTATAGTAATTCAAAAATGTGTTATCTCAAAATAAGGTTGTGCTTATGAACTTTTACTCTCTATTCAAGCTACGGCAGGTGGTTTTAGCTAGTTAAAGAAAACTTTAAAAACTTTCTTTTTTAGGTTAAGTATCGTAGAAGCTTTACAAATCAAAAGCTGTTGTTGCTAAACAACTGAACTAAATACTTCACAAGCCACTAGAGATTTCATTTCAGCACTTTCCAAAGTGTTTCTGTTCAAACGCCTTTCTCTTTACTCACATTCTATTTTAATGTTATGTAAAGTAGCTTTCAAAAGTGACAGTCACTGCTCCTAGTCCACAGTCTATATTCAAAAACATTTTTAGTTTTTCCCTTAAGTGTTTAGGAAATAACTTTGTAGTTTCAGAATATGCATGAGAAAACTAAGAAACTGGAGATAACAGAAGAGATTTAAAAATAATACAAAAGTTGCGGTTGCTTAAAACTGTTTCCAGGGTCACTGACCTGTATGTGTATGATCTTGAAAATAGCAAGCGTTGTCATGGTTTGAAGGCTCAGATGTGGTCTGAGCAGGTCCCTGGTATCTCGGCCCCACTGCAGATGTGGTCAGTGGGAGGAGCGCAGTGTGGAGATTTCTGAGCTGGAGGTTGGTGAGTGCATGAGACAGAGCGGGATTCCTGGCAGGGCTGTAGCTGCCTACGTACAGCGCTGTCTGAGTGCCTCTGTGCCCCGACTGATGTAAAAGAGACTCTGTAAGCTAACACTCTTGCGCAGAGGCCCAAATGGCAGAGTGGTATATTAGTTTTATTATTGCCAGCCTTTTTAAGGATTCTGCACTAGACTCACAAGTATACGATAGAAAGGTTGACCGAGTGGTTTGCTTGGAGTGTAAATAAAACTGGAACAATCTTTAATTTAAAAAGATTTTTTAATTGAAACTCAACTGTAAAAGAAGATGATAAGTAACATCTAACCTGTACTGAGAAATTCTGCTGTCGTGGCCGCCTTCTCCATAGCCACAGACATTCCTTGACATAAAGAAGAAATCCTCACTCTGAGGACAGTCCAACTCTGGACAGGTTGCCCAGAGAGGTTGTGGAGTCTCCATCCTTGAGTTTTTCAGGTCTGGAACAACCCCTGTGTTGAGCTCAGGCTTGGGACACATGACTTCCCGAGGTCCCATCCAACCTCAGTGGTCGTCCTCTTCTCTGGTTGTAAACCCCATACATTGACCATGCTGCCTTTTCCGGTAGTGAACTATTCAGAAATAATAATACTGTTTAACTCTCAGTTAGCACCTTTCCATGTGTGAGTCTCGAAGTATCTCTAAAAGGAGATACAGTTGATTTCAGGGATAACTGGGACAGAGTGAGCTGAAGCAACTTGTTAAAGGTTGACCAGCTGGGCAGTTCTAGAGTTGGGGAGAGCCAACAAATCTCCTGCTTTCCAGTGCTGTTCCCTTTAACACATTGCACATTATTGTGTAACCGTGGAGGTGCATGAGCTGGCTGAAGGCGCGTTCCTGAGCCACATGGCATCAAACTAGAGACCTAAGAGGAGAGCGGCTGCCGAAGCATGGTCCTGTGTCCATGTTCACACATGCTGCTTCTCGGCGAGGCTAATTAGTTTGGAGGCAGCATCAAGCTGACACAGGCAGCCTAGTTTGTTTCTGGGGCTGGCTGCCTTGGTCTGGGAGAACACAGGTCTACTGCACCATACTCAACTGTGTGTCCTGGACTTGCCTGCTGCTTTTCCGTGAGAGGAGCAATGTAGTTTTGTGTTCATATCATACAGAGATTATTAGAATTTTATTTATTATATTTTACAGAAAGCTTTCTGAGAAAAAATGGAAACCTGATCAGTATTAGAAAGAAACCTTCCTGTCTGTCGGGGAAAGCATGGGAGCCAGTACTGGCCTCTGAACCACTCAGCTAAAGAAAACACAAAGTGAACTCCACCATGAATTTCGTAAAGCTAGATGAGCTCTAGCACCCTATCACATTATTCCTAGTGCCTTCTAGATACCTCAGGGGAGCGCACAGGCGCTGCCCTGTGACTGTTACAACACCAAGTGAGCGCTCGCAGCACGCGAGGCTGTGTTAGGATGAGTTACGTTCGGTGTGTGGTGCTTCTTAAAGGCCAGTTCGACCCTTCGTGTAAGTTATGTGCATTATTAGCAATGGAAATTGATCCCATGAAAGTAGCATAACATAAATAGATACTTCTGAAGACTCATTACCAGGATAAGTGAATACCATGTATTGTGTTTTGTAATGTATTCTTTTATTTAATTTTTAAGTACTGCATAGCTGATTAATCAAAAACCAGTAGTACTGTCCATTTTCCTCTTGTGTAGAATTTAATTTGATTCTTGTGAAGAATCTTTAAGAAATAGCATCAGGAACTGCAGTAAATTTTAAAAGACATTGTACAGAAAACCCTCTCAGACTTCCTAGTTAGTTAACTGGTCTTTCTTTAGATCTGAGTTTCCCCTCTTTGTGTTGTAAGACATATGACTAAACCAATTTGGTCTTTAATCCATAGAACATGCTGTCAGCCTCGCCTGTCTGTTTTTGTGTCAGTGCTTACTTGACTATGACTACAGATGTGAAAAATTGAATAGTAATAAGTCTCTTGCTTATATTTGATATGCGATTTTTAGATGTTTTATGCTATTTCCATATATACATTTGCTGAGAACTAGCCTTTAAAATTACTTTTTACTTATCTCCATGACTCTAGACTTTGAAGTAATACTTCAATGACAGCTGAACTGAGACATTTTAACAGTTTCTGAGCAGGGGCTGAACAGACCTCTCGGTATTCTGTACCATGCTAAAGAACTCCTTCCCTCTTGAAAGTTTTATCATGTAGGAGGCTATTAAAGTTATGAGTTTAGGCTGAGGCATGAATAAATCCTGAGTCTTACTGATGATGTCATAATAGTGGTCAATAAAATACATAGAAGCAAACGCTTTTCATGCTACTAAGATCAGCTAACCAAATCAGGATACACGAGCAATTAACTCCTTAATTAAGATGAATGGATGACATTAGCCCTCCTTAAACCCTGCTCGTCAGCATTTACAAATAGAAAAAGACGGATGTCTCCTTCCCAAGAAATCTAGCTTTTATTTTTCATTCTTTGACAGCATCTCATTCTTTCCACTTTGTAAACAAATTCACTGATGAACACTGCCAACCGCAGAGATTTAAACAGCCCTGTTCAATCAGTGCTATTTCTCATTGCTCAGAGGTAATGTATATGAATTTAATTTATTTTCTAGGCAAGTTGCATCGAATCTAGTTTCTAATTAAGAAAACCAAAGGGCTTTTGATGCTCAAATATATAAGATCATATGAATTCAATCAGCATGACATGTTAGAGGCCACATAGTTAAGTACTATGAAACTTCTTGCCTTTGAATTGGGTTATTAGTTCTGACAAAGGTGTCTGTAAATAGAAGAAATAAAGTCTCTCAGTTCTCTGTCCTTGCAAATCAAAATAATCTGTCTGGAAACAGATAGATTATCTCTCCCTACACTTAATACGTATATTGCTGTATGTTTTCAGAAACATTTGAATTTCTCAGTGATTGAGGTGTTACTGCCCTTTAGTTACTCTACAAAATTGCAGGTTTCCTACTAATAAAGTAAATGTATTGCTACTTTCTGTTTTTAATGATATATGGTTCATATACAATTTTTGGAAAGTAGTTATCTGTTTTCCTACTATGTGTATTCAAATAGCATACCCCACATGTGTAGGACACAGATTGGAATCAATGTAACTGTTGAAAATGGGAATGTAATATTGTTTTCACGAATAATTCGACATGTGTGTAATGTTTTGGGTACAGCTTTTATCTCTATTGATGTTACTATTGCAAATTTTTGTGAAGCAGAATTTTGTAAGGCAAAATTAGGATATTGCTTTCTACTTCTATAACAAGTCTTTTGTTCAAGGAGTCAGAAATGCTGAACATTTATTTAAACCCAGCCTCTCTGAAGAATGGAAGGTCTGTGTGATCTTTCCTCCTGTAGTTGCACCATCAACTGGGGAAAAAAACCCAAAAATGTTCGCTGCATCTGTTATGTTTCTGGTACAGCAGTATAGGGTTGCACCAAAGAAACAGAAAAATTCTTCTTTGAAGATAGACAGATTTTTGCATAGTCATTGGTTTAACAGCGGTTAAGAATAATGACGTTTTCGGCTTTCGCGTACACTTACCACACAGGAAAAGTAGTGGTCCAAACGTTTTTCTGAAATATGTTAGCTCTCTGTCCTGACCTAGTGCATCTATATCCTGCTGCTGGTGTCATGTACATGAAATTATTCAGATAATTTCCTCGTCCCTGTTGTGCAATGTTCTGTAAACACAAGCCCCATCCACAAGATGATTTTTATGAGATGCTTTGCCAAGACTATTTTGGTTTCTTTTTATTAAAAATAAAAGTTCAAGAATGTGGAGAGAGGTGTATTTAGGAACAAAGTGGGAAGTAGAAGAATTAAGACCATAGCTAAGATTAAATGTGTGATTACACAACATGTGTCTATACCAGGATGTGGAGAAGTTGACAGGAGTCATGTCCTGGTGGCTGTATAGCAGAGGCGTAACAGGGGGTCTTTCCATGCAAGAAGTCCTTAATGGTTCAGATGCATCCAGAGAACTGGCTTTAACTTTGCTTAGCTAGGCCCAGTGAAGGAGAATTGAAATTTTGCCTCAGTTTAAATAGCAGAAGCAGAATGGCATGGTAGCAGAAGAGTATTCTTGACTCTGTTTTCTGTGGAGCTTTTTATGAAATCTTGTGGGTTTTTGATCTCTGTGACATGGTTACCCCTAGTGAGGCTAGGTGGGACTTGGGGAAAGGGTAAGGCAAGGTGGGCAGCGGTGTCATGGGCTACGTGTAAAGAGAAGTTTCAGTTCCCGTCTCTTTCAGGGTTGTGATTTCCCCAGCAGTCTCCTCTGCAGCGCAGTCTCTAACTTGCAGGGGAGAGGTACCTCTTTTCCTGCTTAGGCAGGTTCCGGCTCCAGGGTTTTTCCTGCTGTGTGGCTGCTGCTCTGCAAGGCTGGAACGTGGGGACATAATCCCTACAAGCTACTTCTGTCGTGCTGTACTCGTGGCAGAAGGCTTGGTGGTACCTGTGATATATAATGACATTGTAACTTGCAATACCCAGAGCCCGAGGCAATCGCCCAGCGTGTTATTCAGCGGCACGGTCTTCAGTAAGACATTCTCATATACGATCAAACACCCTCACTTAGCAGTTTGTAGCGCTGTTCTCTTAAAGAAGGTGGTGCAAAAGCTTCCCTACTCAGGGGAAACTCTTACAGAGAATGAAGTTGAAATGGTGAGGAGGTCAGCTGAGGAGCTAGATGATGACAGGGAAATAGCCATCTGTGTTTCAAGCAGATATTTTGGCTTCATGACAGAAAATTGAAATAATGCAGCTATTTGAAGTGCCCCACGATTGCCTTACCCACAAGTCCAGTGAAGTAAAATATTCTTTCAAAAGCTTCAGATGATACAAATCTACACGTACAGCAAAAGATACAGGGATGTAATTATAAAGGGCACAAGCCCAAACAACACAGATTTTATAAGTGAACTCTTGCAGTTTTTAAAGCGTTTTGGCTTCGTAACAGAATACAAATCTGCAATTTTGCCAAAACCTAGATGTGAGGTTTCAGCAGAGGTGACGCTGTCACTTGTTAGAACTTTGGGAGCAGTTTGGCATCCGGGGTGTGTCCTGCCTGGTGCCCAGCTGAGATGGGCAGAGCCGCCCCTGCAGAGCCCATTCCCGATGGCTGGGGACGGCAGGGACGGGCACCTGGGGCTCTGCTCACCATCATGCTTCTCTCTGTTTCCTTTTGCTGGGCTGTTGCAATACAGACTACTGAAATTTCTAGCTAACTTTTAAAACAAGGACTGGAAACAATTCTTTATGAGTATTAGTCACACAGGTACTGAAGGAAGAACATAAGGAAGGAGACAGACAGGAGGCGGTTTGAAAGCGTACAGCTGTGCTGCAATCAGCAAGGCAACTACCTGCAGTAAATCAGCACATGCTGCTCTTCACATTGCTCCAGCTGGCGCTGCTGCTTGTACCCAAGCAAGCTAGTTCAAAGTTCCACTTTGCATCGCTGCGTTGCACTGCTGACTACTCTTTGATGCACCCTGAGAGCTTGAGCCAAGTCCCACAGACCTCAGTGCAGGCTGGACCACGGGCTGCAGGGGTATGGGAAAACAGGACACAAAAGCATCGCTAGCAGGGAGTGAGGGGGCAAGGGCACAGGGACCGCACAGGCCACGTCACCACTGACTCATGCGAGCTGGACGCCGCATGGCATCAGCCTGCACCCCTGGGCTGCTGGCAGCTGAGCTGTGCCTTCCCAAGCCCCGGGTGGGAGCTGGCAGCAGCCTCCTGCCTGCTCCTCATCCCATGGGGTGAGATGAATTCCTGGCGCACCTCCACTCCCAGGAGAGGGGCCGTTGCCATTTCTATGGTAATAGGCCCTTCACTTGGCCATCAGCTCCCGGGAAAGCTTCTTACCCGCTGCACGGGATGGTTAATGGCAAGTCTTTTACTTCAGTCATTGTCTCTGGTGTAGAGGTAACTTCACAGCATGTTGGTATGATGGCTTTTGATACTTTTAATACTTATTTGTCGTTAAACTTTCCATCAAGGTCCTATGTTTTGATTATAATTTTAGTCATTTTGGTTTTGGAAGGCTTGAGGGGATTGCACTGGGATGTGAGGATGCTTTTAACCTCCAAGTCAGATTGCTTCAAATTGCTTGTGTGTGCAGGGGTTATCCTTACAGATTGGTACATGTTCAGTTCTGCTGACATGATATGCTGACCACTTGCCAGGGAGCTGTGGTTATCTGCATTGATATGTTAGCTTTATCGCTGATAGCTCAGATATAAGTAACGGTGAAGACACAGCAGCAGAGGCTGGTGCCAAGCACAGGCTGGCTGCCCCGGCACGCAGCAAGGCACAGCCTGCACTCCCGCCTGCCTGGGGAGACTGACGCCAGCTCTGTGTGCCTCCAGGTGCTCCACTTGTGCCACCCGCTGCCAGCATGGACACACACAAAGGACTAATTTGGCAAAGTTTTAACTTTGCTCTGAATTTTAAGTGACAGTTACTGCTTCTAATAAGGACCATACCTTCAAGATTAGTTTGAGTGTTAGGCCTCTATAGCCATATAGGCACGTACATACAGTGATCACATTGCTAACTTCTAGGGGTCAGGCCTGGAGTTAGGTGTCTAAATAAGAATTTAATTCTTTGCTATCTCAATTTGAAGTCCTTCTGTTCCTTAAAGTCTTAATAGGAAAACTGTTGGAAATTTTACGTGGAAACCTTCTTTAACAGAATATCATTGCTAACAATTAAAGATGCACCTGGGACTGTCAAAGCCCAAGCAACTTAGGTAGTAAAAACCTGTTCTTACCTTAAACAATTTTTGACAATTCCATTGCATTTTAAAGCAGGAATTAAAATGATTTTCATATATACCTAAGCATCTGTTGATATACAGACATGTAGATACAAAATTATTTTTCAATACATATATATATATCTGTAGATCTGGGGAAAAGAAACCTGACTCTTAAAATTTTGCATCCAGCTGGTTGGGAAATTAGTGCTTATGAAAAGGCAGCACTCATCGCTTCTGTATTTGTAAAAAAGTAATCATAGAATCATAGAATCATAGAATTGCTGAGGTTGGAAGGGACCTTGAAGATCATCGAGTCCAACCTTTAACCTACCCTGACAAAAGCCACTTCTAAACCATGTCCCTAAGTGCCCCATCTACCCTTTTTTTAAACACCTCCAGGGATGGTGAATCCACCACCTCCCTGGGCAGCCTATTCCAATGTTTAATAACCCTTTCAGTGAAAAAATGTTTCCTAATATCCAATCTAAACCTCCCCTGACGTAACTTGAACCCGTTTCCTCTCGTCCTATCACTTGTCACCAGGGAGAAGAGGTCAGCCCCCATCTCTCTACAACCTCCTTTCAGGTAGTTGTAGAGGGTGATGAGGTCTCCCCTCAGCCTCCTCTTCTCCAAGCTAAACATGCCCAGCTCCCTCAGTCGTTCTTCATAAGGTTTGTCCTCCAGACCCCTCACCAGCTTTGTAGCCCTTCTCTGGACACGCTCCAACACCTCAATGTCCCTCTTGTAGCGAGGGGCCCAAAACTGAACGCAGTACTCGAGGTGGGGCCTCACCAGTGCCGAGTACAGGGGGACGATCACTTCCCTAGTCCGGCTCACCACACTATTCCTGATACAGGCTAGGATGCTGTTGGCCTTCTTGGCCACCTGGGCACACTGCTGGCTCATATTCAGCCGGCTGTCAACCAGCACCCCCAGGTCCTTTTCTGCCGGGCTGCTTTCGAGCCACTCTGCCCCAATCCTGTAGCGCTGCATGGGGTTGTTGTGACCCAAGTGCAGGACCCGGCACTTGGCCTTGTTGAACCTCATACCATTGGTCTCAGCCCATCGGTCCAGCCTGTCCAGATCCCTCTGCAGAGCCAACCTACCCTCAAGCAGATCAACACGCCCGCCCAGTTTAGTGTCATCTGCGAACTTACTGAGGGTGCATTCGATCCCTTCATCCAGATCATTGATAAAGATATTAAAGAGAACCGGCCCCAGCACCGAGCCCTGGGGGACACCACTTGTGACCGGACACCAACTGGATTTAACTCCATTTACCACCACTCTCTGGGCACGGCCATCCAGCCAGTTTTTTACCCAGCGAAGAGTACACCTGTCCAGGCCATGAGCAGCCAGTTTCTCCAGGAGAATGCTGTGGCAAACAGTGTCAAAAGCTTTGCAAAAATCCAAGTAGATAACATCCACAGCTTTTCCCTCATCCGCTAAGTGGGTCACCTTATCATAGAAGGATATTAGGTTTGATAGGCATGACCTGCCCTTCACAAACCCATGCTGACTGGGCCTGATCACCCTGTTCTCCTGCATGTGCCGTGTAATGGCACTGAGGAGGATCTGTTCCATGACCTTCCCAGGCACCGAGGTCAGACTGACCGGCCTGTAGTTCCCCGGATCCTCCTTCCGGCCCTTCTTGTGGATGGGTGTCACATTTTCTAACCTCCAGTCAGCTGGGACCTCCCCGGTTGTCCAGGACTGCTCATAAATGATGCAAAGTGGCCTGGCGAGCACCTCCGCCAGCTCTTTCAATACCCTTGGGTGGATCCCATCCGGCCCCATAGATTTGTGCACCTCCAGGTGCTGAAGCAGGTCCCTCACCGTTTCCCTTTGGATTAGAGGGGCTTCATTCTGCTCCCCATCCCTGTCTTCTAGTTCAGGGGTCTGGGTGCTCAGGGAACAGCTGGTCCTACTGCTGAAGACTGAGGCAAAGACTTCATTAAGTACCTCAGCCTTTGCCTCATCCTTGGTCACTATGTTGCCGGCCCCATCTACTAGAGGACAGAGATAATCCTTAGTCCTCTTCTTATTGCTAATATATTTATAGAAATGTAGTGCTATTTAAAAAAATAAGAGGACATTAAGATGGAAGACGTGAAATAAATAAAAAGTCCATAGTGGAAATGGAGAATAATCAGAAGGAAAGTTGATTACTTCATTTTACAACTGACAGTTCAGTGAAGTTTCTGTTTTAATATTATGTGCAAGCCAAACTGCCAGGTTTTATTTATCATCTGATATAACTCTAGCTCTAGTCCAGGATACTAGAAAACCTCTCTTGTAGAGTTTTACCTCTTTAACCCCAAATGAAAACTGGCATTCCATCTGGATAGTGTCCAATGTGTCACATTTTGGTAGTCATCAACCAGCTCGCCTTATAAATCGAGAGCACTGATTAAATAATCAAGATTTTTGAAATGCCTTGAGGGAGCTGTACGTTTTTTGCATCAGTGATTAGTATTCAGTGGTAATACTGAAATCTATTTGAGCTGCAGATATAAAACTGCATTTTGCATACTAGGCATAATCAGAGAGATTATATTCAGAAAGTGTGCTTCCCCTAAGACAGCAGAAGGTTATGACTTTTGCCATGGTTCCATTGTTAGTTTAAGTGAGCTTTGTCCTTGCTGTTGTAAAGCTCTTCATTCACCAGAATAAAATCTTTTCTGCAGCTGTGTACTGGGAAAATGAAAACTCTAGGTAATAACTTTCATAGGGCAGCTGGTTAAATAAAACTCTAGCCCCTGAATGGAAAGCAATTTTAATTAAAGATCTTTTCAGTTATTAAAACTTAGCTTATATTGTATCATTTCTTTTGTTGTTACAAGTAAGCATTTTGTCATTTAAGTCATTCCCCCAAAACACATATTACTGGCAACAAGGGGGACTGCAGTTTACAAAAGAGGCAATAGTTATTGGTTGCAAGAGAGACTGGTTAAGAAATAAGTTATTGTTCAGAAAAAAAAATAGAACCTAAGCCCTAAATCCAGTAATGAACTTCAAAGAAGTATAGGAATATAAATTGAAAAATGCTTTCCTGGAAACCCATGCTCAGATTGTGCAAAACTTCGCAGATTGCATCAGTTGTTTTTACCCCTCTCCTCCTTTTTATGTGTGGGTTCTGGTCTCCGGATCCTCAGCCGGCTCTGAGTGAGGAGAGCAAAGTCTGTGCAGAATGTAGCAGTGACCGAGCGCTGAGCTGCCCGGAGCTGTCAGCTCGGCTGTATTCCCCACAGTCCTGCTGCCAGCTGCGGAGTTTTACTGGGCAACACTGAGCAGTGGAACACTTCTCCCTCCTTGCAGACTCGGCTTCCCAGCTCCCAGACTGACAAGGTTTAGCTGAATCAAAATGCCTCATATTACCCTTTGGATAGGCTGGAGAGAATGTCTTGGAGAGCACTACATCTCCCCAAATTTGAGACCCCTGCTTTTGCTAGGATTGCATGCCCTGATCTTAAGCAATTATATTTAAATTACCCTTACCTCAAAAATTTAAAAAGTAAAAAAAGTCCTTGCAACTGTCAGAAGAATGTTTAAGCCTTGATGTGGAGCCTTGCCATACATCGATCCATATATTCCATGTAACCTTGCAGCGTAATGAGTAATCATACTTAATACAGTCTGCGTAAGTGGGCTTAATGCATGCTCATCACTGGCCTGGAGGTGATTAGAGATGATGATGTATAATCATTTGGAAGGGGGAAAGGAATGATGATTTGGGGGTGATCTGTCCCGCTTCCTTAGCCCTGTCCTTGACGGATACTCTGACAGCCTTCCGTATTCATTCATAGCCCACTGGAAGGCAACGGTAGTAGCTCGTCCTGCCTACTAACAAACCACCAGACCTGGAAAAAGGTGGGGGTTTTGTCTCACTGCGTCAGTTAGCCTTAGAAAGATAATAACTTTTCCTTCAAACTTGTACCCTTAGATTATCATGGCTACAACAATATCACTGCTTCATAAAAGAGGTCTCTTTCCCAGGAAACGGAGGGCCTGAGTTGATGGTCTTTTTTAATGGGGGATTTTCCTCTCACATTTTTCTCACACTCCAGTTGAAGTTCTGCTATGATGCAGAAGGGAATTCAAGCCTTATTCCGCTGGTGAGAAAGGGCACAAGAAGTAGGATGGACTCTGGCATAGAAAGCTCTTCCTTTCAAGTTTCGTATCTCTGTACTGGTTTTTTATATTATGTTACATGGTTATTGGATAAAAATGCATTACATGAAGTTCTGTACAGTAAAGAAAGTGGGGCAGAATCTGGCATGACATCATCAAATCTAGCATACAGCTAGCTTTCCTTATCTCCAAACCAGGCTGGGTAGGAGTGGGCATTGGCCAATGCTGTCACCTCAGCTGTGTGCAGGACCTGTCTGGGAGTGTGCTAATTGACTTAGGCCAAAACCACATTGGGAATCAAGTTAAACACGCTCATGGTCGTGCCTGGCCCAAGTGTAACCTCTGCCCTCCTCTGTAGTGAAATCCTTACAAGTTAGGTGTGTAAGTACTTTACTGAATCTAGCCTTAAGGCAGAAAGCACTATTGCGCACACTTCTGTAGGTGGGAGACTAAATTAAAGCATGTGAAATACTTTCAGATTCCTAGAGGAAAGAAACTGCGTAACTGAAAGATGTTGTTGCTGCATTGTCCTGATAGGTATAAACACAGAAAAACATTGATATACGCACACACAAAATACTGACTAAAACCAGAAAAGGCTTAAGAGAAAAGTGTGTCTCTTAATAGCCCTCCCTTCTCCTTGTCCCATGCTGGGGCTGGCATGGCCTAATAATCTCAGTAGTGGTCAAAATCGTGTAGTCATTAAGATCCAGTATCTACAGTACTTAAGCAGGACTTGGCATTGGTGGGGAAAAAAAAAAAAAGAAAAGATGAGGCTGTAAATGTAGATATTCTGTAATTTAAGCACATACTGTTTTTTTCTAGGTCAGATTCATAGCTAATTCCACTGACATTTAATATGCTAGAGTATGTGGAATGTGATCTCCGCATGTTCCAACTGAGTGCTTCTTCATTTCATATAGTAAATTGGAGATTAAAGATGTTTGACCCTATCATACCGTACTTGTTTTGGTGTTTGATGAATATACTGTCCTTCAATTGCTATGTTAGTCTGTTATCTGTTATTGACACAGGCGTTGCTCGTCTTACTTTTAAAGACAGCTACATTTTTACCCCCATTTCTCACTTATTTTTAATAATAAATAGCATACCTTGTGAGAATTTCAGCTGCTTGCTTTTTAAGTTCACTATTATTCAGTGCTGGTAACTTCTAAGCCAGTGCAGTTACCAATTTCCTGTTAATTAGTACAGTATCTTCTAGTATGGCTAAATTTTCCTCATCTTTGCTTTCACGAAAATAATTCTGTAAAATAATTTGTTATTGACTCTGGTTTCATGGTATTGCAAGTCCCTTTCCTTTACTTGATTTCATCCTGATTCATACTGTTGGTGTCAAGCAAAAGGTTGGGACCATTAGCTCTCAAGTTAAGTATTTTTTTTTCAAATATTTTTGGGGCAGATCTCTACAGACTTGTCATCTAGCTACTCTGCAATGCCAATTTTCTACATAGGGGTTCCTTTCCATTCCTGTTGGTCCAGTAGATCCACTGGCTCCTTTACAGGCTTGCTGCTTGGTAGCCTGGAAGCATATCTTACTAGTTGTTTTATGGCTGGGACTTAATTGCTTTTCAAGTGTTTCCACAGGCCTCCAAATTTCTGTCTTCTATTTCACCTGAAATATGAACACTTATTGTTGGCTTTATTTGAGTCTCTTTATTAGAGACTAAATTTTTGCTTTGCCTTAAACTGTGATATTTTCATTCATTAGATTTGATAGCCAGAGTTATGTCTTGGCATATATAGAGAGGTACAGTACATGGGCAGAGAGGATTCTTAACAGAAGGAGAGAGTTTTGTGGTTTGGTAGACAAAAATCAACTTCAGAGATTTAAGGGCTCATTTGCAGGGTACAATACATTATTAGCTGATTTTCTCAGGAAAATTCCCTGCTGAGGTTTGTGAATGTTTTGGTGGGAGTGACTAGGGAATACTGAACAGAGACCATTGATGTGGGTATTTTAATCTGCGTGCCTCTAAGCTTAATACAGAACATTAAATTACTCTGCTGAATAATTAGGCATTTTTCAAGGAAAATAGATACTTACTAATGGATGATTTGCCATGTTTCATCCTCTCCACAGCAGACATGATTACTATTATATTATTTAGAGAGTGCAAAAAGTTCTCTGTATTCATCTGCTCCGTTATGAACCTGCAATCTCATTCCTTTCATTTATTGATGTTTGTATGTAGTAACTTCTGACTCCACTTTTCCTAATGCTTTTAAACTGTAAGTTCTCATAATTCTTTCGCATTATGCTTTAGTTTATGTATTATTGTGAATAAATGTTTCCCAGACTTGATCCTTGCAGTATCTGGAGCACCGTGTCCAGTTCTGGGCTCCCCAGTACAAAAAGAGATCTGGAGCTACTGCAGAGAGTCCAGCAAAGGGCCACTAAGATGACGAAGGGACTGGAGCTTCTTGCATATGAGGAAAGGCTGAGAGAGCTGGCACTGTTCAGCGTATTCAGCCTAGAGAAGAGAATGCTCAGGGGGATCTCATTAATGTGTGTAAATACCCGGAGGGAGGGTGTAAAGATGGAGCCAGGCTCTTTGCAGTGGTGTCCTGTGACAGGAACAGAGGCAATGGGCACAAACTGAAACACACGAGACTCTGTCAGAACATCAGGAAACACTTTACTGTGAAGGTGACTGAGCACTGGAGCAGGCTGCCCAGATAGATTGTGGATTCTCCATCCTTGGAGATGTTCAAAAGCTGTCTGGGCATGGTCCTGGGCAACCAGATCTAGGTGGCCTTGCTTGAGCAGGGGGGTTGGACAAGATGACCTCCAGAGGTCCCTGCCAACCTCAGCCATTCTGTGATTCTGTGTGATTGTGTATGATGATGGTCAAATTAGCCAGACATGGACAAATGTAATAAAAAAAGCTGTATCCACCTTTATGTGGACATGCATGATTATATTGAGTACCTGCAATTCACAGTAAAATATGGCGACACTGCAGCAGTTAATTTAATAAAATACCAGTTGCTAAAGTATCATTTTCTAAAACGAACATAAGACATGTGGTGTATTGTAACTAAAAGCATGCAAAAGCCTTTCACAATGATACCATAAATATTACTTGTTACAGGAAAAACACTATTTTTGCTGATACTAGTGATAGCAGAAGCAGGAGGCAGTAAAAAATAGGATTTGAAAGAGTTGAAAAGGACAACAACAAAAATGAGTGGTCTGAGGTTTTTGGATGTTCTGCCTGTTGGTGGTTACATGTAAAGAATTACCTAAGAAATAATATATTCAGCAAGTGACATAAGTAATTGAATTATACAAGGATAAAGCGCTCCGTTTCATCAAGGGTTGAACTCCATGCCCACTGAATGCAATAGCCAGGCTCTCATGGGCTTTAGATCAAACCTCAAATAAAAGAGTTTGATCAGTGCTGTTTAACCAGTACAACAGCAAGTCTGTGGGAACTTAGTCTCATGCTGTGTTTTTAGCGTACTCAAACTGATTATAACATAATGACCAACATACTGTACGCCTTCAGTCTAATAATCTCAGTGTATGCCAGTTTTAATTAATGAAAAAGGCCTCTTGCACTTGTTTTAAATATTGATGCATGTTTGGATATCCTTTTTTTATTTATGCGATACTAATTTTTATCACCTTGCAAACTAATGTTGTCCATAAGCTGACAAGGTAAGTTGTACACGTGACTCAATGGGAAGTTTCTTGTCATAAATGTAGCCGCTCAGGACACGTGCAATTCCCAGCCAGTCAGTCCTCTGGCAGAACTAGGAGAAAATGATGCAGGTTATACCCAGACAGTTTGCTGACTACACAGCTGTAACTGACACCTGTAAGAGGGGGAAAAAAAACCCCCAACAACTGATAAGATTTATAAAAAGATTCAGTGATAGAAGACTAAACTTTATCAGTGTGCTCCAGACTGGCCAGTTACTTCTCTGGCAACATTGCCATAAAGTGCTCTAACACGTTTTTGTCTCTGAGAATCATTCCAGCAATAAAATGCCATCCCGTTTTGTGCATTTATGCTCAGTTAGCTGCGTTGTTTCTGCACATAGAGAGGAGGGATATCTCACCTCCCTCTCAGAACAACCGCACTCCAGCTGGCAAACACTGCTCTAGCTGAACAATCCTGGTAAGTATTTATAATAAGCTATTGCAGCTGCTCCAACTCATTCTTTGCTTTTGTATATGGGATTTTGCATTTAGTATTTTCTTTCATGATTTCATCTGTTATACCAGCTAGATTCTTCACAGATTCACTCTAAATAGTAACAACAAATTATACTACCATTAACAGAATTATATTATGTTTCTACTAATAATGGAATATTTTTCCACAATTTGGGCTACATAAAGTGGAATAAACAGATATTCTGCTATGCCTTGGTGGCCCTATTTCTCCTCAGTAGGAGGCAGCAAGTCTTTCATTTCAGCATGCTGTCCTCAAAGTTCATGCCATTTGGAGGCTAAGCTGTGGATGACAAACTGCAAAGCTGACAGGAAAACATGCAAGGTTGATATATAAAACAAGCTACGCTGCTCGTGCTTTGACTGTCATCACTGCTTTCAGGAAAATAAATAGTACTGCCTCGGTCTGTGCAACGCTCCTTAAGAGTTTCTTCAGCTTACATGGGGAATACTGCAAATTTCTTCTGTATGCATTTGGAATCTAAGAACTGCAGTTTTCTAAAACAAATTCAGAAAAAGAAATATTTTTTCCCAAACAAATTCATGAAAGAAAAAAGCTTGTATAACTTGTTCTCAAATTGAACAAAGCTAACAGAAAAGTGATAGTCCCTTTCATGAACTGTGAAAAATGCTGTAGATATTTCTCTGGCTTAACAGCCAAATGAAAACATTCTCTATTCACCACTTGCTCTGCAAATTTTCCTGCAAGCACCAACAGCTTTACACCAAGAAGACCCAAAGGAATTTTCCATCAAAGCAGGAGTGTGCACCACATGAGCAGGTGAAAATGTGATGGAGAAAGGTGTGATGTCTCTGTGTTCACTTTAAGCTTAACCCATGGCAGCCTTCATCTAATATACAATATTTCGTTTTATGTCCAAATTCCTGTGGATTTAGCAGTTGAACATTATTCTTGAGAGAAAGTTAGTATTTGGCATCTGCGTACATAATGATACATGCTAATACATCCTCTAAAAAACCCCAGAATTCATCTTGTCTGTTAACACGCTGCAAAACATACATGTAACAGAAAGGGATATTTAAAGGGATATTTAAAACATCTTTTTTTCATTATCTCATTTATTATGTTGTAGGTTGGCAACTAATTAGTATAGATATTTGAAGTTACAGATCGAGAGAAACTAAATTACTGTGCTATAATATAATTAATCATAGAAAACTTTTGTTCAGCAGCTAATCTTCTATTAGCTACTTCTGCGCTTCTTGTTGATTCTCATAACTTTGATTAAGATTTTCGGTGCTTTATTTAACATCATAGCTTATTAATATGAGGTTCAGTGAAGTATCTACTGCCTCTGGAATAACATTGCCAGAAAGACTTGGAATGAAAATCCTTCTGGCACTGGACTCGAACAAGAAATAGCATCTATAAACCACCAAGGGTCAATGTATGCGCTGAGTCCATTGGAGAAGAACGCCTCGGGGTATCAGACATTCTTTTGTTTTATGCCCTTCCCTCTAGTTATTCTCCTCTGCTTTTAGATGTTCAAGCGACTAAGTATACAGCCACAGCTAAAAGTGATGGAAGAAAGTAGTAATCCAAGCCAAGACCAAGATTCTTGCTAGCCCCTATAGAAACCTTTAGCAGAGATACTGAGATACTGCAAGGGCGGAACTCAGTGGCATTTTGTGAGTATCCTTGGACCGTTCACATGTACATGGGAGAGTGGAATAGGGTCTGCATACTGTATCTGATTTAATACGATTTTAAAACTTCATCTTACTTGACTCCTAGAGTTGGTATGTTGTTCAGTGCTATTTCCTATCCTTCAGTTACCTAGACAAATTCTCTCCGAAAAGCAGAAACATCTGGTAAGATATTAGAAGTGAAAATAAACTGTCCCTTAATAAAGTTCAGTAGAATTGTCCTGTTGTTATAATTTATTTTCAGGTGAAAAAGTGGCAGGATACATAGGCCTATATTATTTCACAGGCATAACCTATCCTTGAAAAAAATATAAAGCTACTTTCAAGAAGTCCTTGCACATACTTTAGTGTGTGCCTGTATTCTGGCTCAGATCATTTCAACAGTCTTGCTTGTGATAACAACAGGAGTGCAGGAAGCTCTAAGAAACTTTGAATTCACAGGCGCCGCTTCCTAGAATCTCCCTGACTGCAGCCCCTCTGGCGCAAAGAGCTTCTCAAGTAGTTTCCTCCTGATTACGGTTACAGCTTGGGTTGGTCAGTTTTTGCTTTACACAGTCTCCGACACGACTGCAGGTTTATCACACATCCCTACCCAGGTCTGTATTTCTAAAATGTTTTTAAGGAAGGTCTGTTCATAAATTCCTTTGGAAAATACATGTGGAGCGTACCCAGTGAGCTATGTACTGTCGTGGTGGGGAAGAAGGGATAATATCTTTTATTGAAAATACTGTTTCAGAAGCAGGCCTTACCTTGCCTGTTTTCATTGCCAGTATAATTATAAAGAGATACTAAATTATGAAACTAAACATGTAATTGCATATTGTGTATGTTTTTTAATCTATAGGCTTTTATCTAGTCAAATGGTTACCAGTTGCAACACTCGACATAAATGCCAGCTAAACGGGATGACAAGCTATTGACCAATCATTTGGGAAGCAATGTTTAGTCCATTTACTGTTAGAATATTTTTAAAATTAATTGTTTTTACTATAACATGGCATTACTCAGAATACACCAACATAAAATAACTAGTTTTAAAATAGTACCTTTTATTGGTAAACATTTTAAAATTCCTAGTTTTTATTTGATTTCACTGTGTGTATGAATCTTTTGGTGTAATTTGACACAAATGTAACCTATATTCATATGCTAACTGTGTGTATATGTTAAGATAGTCATTTGCAATTCATACTTTAGTGGCCATTTATGTAGTTTTACTTATCATGTCAGCCAGCTCTGACATTACCACATGACTCCAATTTGTTATATGCTTTAAATAATGAATAGCAACTAGGCAAGGGCTAAGCAAAGCGAACGCCGTTTTAAGAATAACAAACCATAAAGTGATACAGTAGTAGTAACATATGTATAGCAAACACTGTCTTTTAACCAAAATCCACTTTACAGGGTGTTTGTAAATAGGAGGAAGGAAAAGTTATTGGAAAGATTGTCTGTTAAAATAATATTTATGGCTCAAATAATGATATTAATAACATTGAACATGGATTTTTTTATAGAAGATAAAAAAGTATTTAGAAAGTAGAAAGAGTTTTCCTCATTTTATTTTAGTAAGTGGATGATATGTTTTCTGGTGTATATTTGAAGGGGTTTTCCTCCCCCAAGTATCATTATACTGGTATTAATTATAGTAAAAAGTAGGAAATGTCATACGAATAACAGTTGTGTACTGGTGAACAGCTTCAGGTGTCTTTCAGGATTTTATTTTGAAAATTTGATAATAAGGAAAAACTGTTAAAACTTAACAGCCAAAATATTTGTAAGAGCAGAAGGATATACATAATATAAATGCAAGATTTTCTCTTCTATATATTCTGATGGATTTTTAATGGCATTTTATTCTTATCCAAAATTAAGATTTGATATTACAAGTTTAAGTGACACACAGATTTCCTTAGACACCAGTTTTATATATGTGCATACAAAATGAAATGCACAGGCGTAGAACACCAGGCTCTACTAGACTATAATACTTTATGGTTAGTGCTCTGCGGTATTTATATAGTAATTTACTACTTCTCTTATTTTCTTACTGATGCTTGAAAACAAAAAGCCAGCTGCATCATTTTATGAAGTACAAAATAAATGTCCATTTTACAAATCAGGAGTCAGAATCAGAAGTGCGTGAGAGTTGTGGTCACACTGTAGTACACTGCTTGAGTTCTTTGTAAAAAATTTGTTTGATTTGGACGGAGATCATCTGTAAAGCGTTACGAGTCAACACATTAACGGACTTTTTCTTACCAAAATTCCCAGTGGTATCACCAGTCCACCTCTAGTGAGAGCTAAGATACAGATGTTAACACATAGAGAAGTGCCAATATTTGGTGCAAGTCTCTGAAAAAAGTATTTTTTGGATATTACAGTGACAGCACCTGGGACTTTCCTGTTCCAGCTCTCTGTTGCTGCAGAGAAGCTGTACGGGTAGTAACAACAGTGGGAAACAGTGAACAAAAAAATTCACTTTATGCTTTCCCTTTAGGAAATTAATATACCTGTTCTCCTCCTTAGGCCTTGATCTCACTGTGAAATTAAAAACATGCAAGTCATAATTCTACTTAAACACATTTTTGCTGACATAATTCATGGACAAATACCGTGAATAATCATGCACAGGTATTATTACAGGTAAAAAAATCAATAGTGGTACATGAATTACAGACTTCCAGCAGGAATACGGTTTCACAGAATCACAGGCTTTAAGGCCAAAAGGGATCATTAGATTGTGTAACCTGACCTTCTCTATAGCATATCATATAATTTCATCCATTTACTCTGTACTGAGTCCAATAACTTATGTTTGACTAACACATCTCTTCTATATTTGCCTTTATATTGAGTTTCTTGGCCAAAAATCCATTACCATTTTTGTCAGGTCTACCATCACCTAAAAGAACTTTTGAGGATTTCTTTTACCAAACTAGAAACCTGTCATTGGGAATGTGGTGATAAGTTCCTTTAAATATCAGTGATTATCCTCGAGTCTACAGTTTTGCATGATCTGTAGTGTTTGGGTGGGCTTTGGGATTCTTTTGAGTGAAACGTATCGAAAATATACTACTGCCTATCCTATTTTCTTATTTATAGTTTTTTGTTAGGAAGTTTTAAGAATTCTTTAAGAAATCGGTTGTTAGTAAAAAAGCAATGTTTCTGCCATTTTCAAAAGAAACATTATATACTAAAAATGCATTCTAATACCATTCAGACCCTTCCTCTCAATCTTTTTTTTTTATCCTATATAATTCATAACAACATCTGATATATTCCTGCTAGCATTGTAGCACAGGTGATTAGGGAAGGATTTTTAAACAGGAAAGGGAGATTTGGGAAAACACACATTTGAACTGTGTGGCTGTTGCTCCCAAGGTGGACATTGCCAGCATTCTTCAGACTCTCAGATGTAAATTGGCATGCTGAAATAATGGTATTGTATTTAAATCATCTGTCTCCTCTAGGCTGTTAGAGATTTGCATTCCCAGAATTTATTGTCTGTAGTCGACTATTTTTTTAATAGGTATTTAAAGACATGGCTTTACTTTACGTCACGGATTATTCTTCATAGGTTTTTTTTCAGGGGAATTTTTAGGCTAAACAAGAATTATTTTGGATGATCAATATATAAAGCTACTTTAAAGTATTTCTGTAAATTTGATTCCTGTAATAATTTCCTTAAGGTATTCTTTACTTTATATTTTTTTTCCTTGTAAAAAACAAATCAACAAAACCCCAAACGAATACACAAAAAACCTCCCTCAAAACAAAAAAACAAAGCAAAGAGCAGATATTCTTCTTGTAGGTCTTGTATCTGAAGAGAGGAGGCTTTTATCTTGCTGGCTATCCTAGAGCTCTAAGAGGACCCTCTGTGAAGGTAATGAAGTCTCAAAAATAGAGTTGAATCATTTAAATTAGGAGCCTAATTCTCTTCCTGAGAGTATAGCTTATATTCCTATAGATACTTAAATTCAAGTGCGATGGTGTGAATACCCGTGCGCAGCTGTGTCTGAATGCATTCTGATGGTACCCAGCCCCACTTCTGTGAAACCCGCTGAAAGCACTAAATGAATCCGTGAACCAGCGCTTTTGATAAATTCTTCATACCCTGATTCAGCAGTCATGTGATATTTTCAACAATAAGGAAAACAATGGTAACCTCACGCACAGACTGTGGAAGATTTTACCTTCATAGATTAGTATATAAGGTTTAAGCATCTTGTCAAATTAGTTGGAGGGGAGCTAAGAGTTCCTGAGCGCTTCTCATGCCTGTCATTACTTACGAGGTTTTGTTTTGCTACTCATTTAAAGGTGATCATACCTTTTTGGCAAACCTAGTGCTTTCAGATATTTTTAATAAATTTACAGTACAAAGTATCTGAAGTACAGAGATTTTATAATGAGGAAAAAATGAGAGACATTTTATTAGGCTGTGTAACTACCACTTGCCGATTACTTTTAATTGGTGAAATAACAAATTGCTGTTTTATCTCTTTAAGCTTTTGACCTAATAACTGCACTGTTTTTCATGAAACATCTCCTTTGGATGTAGGTAGAGGCTTTCTCGGTGGTTTTATTCACAAACTTATAAATTACTTGCTGGTATAAGTTCATAGAATCATAGAATGTGTTGGGTTGGAAGGGACCTTCATAGGTCATCTAGTCCAAGCCCCCTGCAATGAGCAGGGACATCTTCAACTAGATCAGACTAGTTATTAGTTAATGTACTTTTCTAACAGTGTACTTATGAGTCTCTAGTAACATGCTGCTGGTATTTTACAGCTAGCTTTTTGTGTGACTTTTCAAATGAAATAATCATTTTCAACCAACGCATAAGCACTACTTCAGGCAGAAATGCTTGTATTATTATGAATTGCAGAGAGGGTTGTTCCTGTCCATTCCTTCTCCTTCCCTTCCCTCCTTGCAACCCAGTCTTTACCATGTACAAACAATTCAGTAAAAAAAAAAAAAAATCATCTTTGGCCCATATCTCAGTGTATTACTACTACTTGTTATGTATTATCATCTTACTACACAGTGATGTAATATTTATATAGATTTCTTTCTTGATGTTACACACTCCATGCAGGGTTGAACCTTCATTCTCTTTTGCTATATAATTGAAGAGCATATAAATATATACGTATAATCTGATATCCCTGAGGGCAGTTGTCTCCAACAATCTGAGAAACTCAACTACTTGATATTCCTTAGCTTTTTTTCTTTTAAATTAAATGTATCGCAGTGAAGTCAGAGAACAACTGAGTTACTTCTTCAAATTATTTCCCTTTCTTCAGTCTGTTCCAATATTTAAACAGGATTCTATATATTTTCTTGCTTTTAAATGAGACCATTGTTATTCATAACCTATTTAATATGAAAAACTTTCCTCTTCAATTGATTCTAATATAAGAAGGTGTACATGTACAGTGATACTTTTTTTTTGACCAAACCAGAAGTTACCTTATGAATCACACCCAGTCGTTATGGTTTTCCACTTTGAAAAAAGGTAGCCCGTATAGAAAACTAGGCTTCATAGAAGTGCCTTTATACAGGTTCTCCTGAGAGGGAAAAAAACATAACTGACGTAGGCAGAAAAGATTTTGATAGACCCAAGAACAATAGATTTTCATCTGTAAAAAAGGTCCAGAAACCTTAAAAAAACCCAATCTTTGCAGACATTATTTTAGTGAAACAAAAAGATTCTTCTCTCTTTCTTCATCGAGTCAATCTATACAAGTGCTGGAGAAGTTCTGTGGACAGAAGGATTATAAACAAAGTTCAGGTGTTCTACCGCCAAAGCACTGGCATCTGGTTTGTAGTCATTGTTGCAGACCAATTTAATTTAAATTATTAATTAAGTAATTTATTTACCAGTCCTTTGAGAGTGTCCTAGGATTTCCTTGTAGAAGTGCTCATTCTGAGGGAAGTAATGCATTAATTTGTAATCCATGTAGACATTAGTCTGCTGATGTTCTCTCATTAGAAGAGAAATATTAGCACAAAACTAAAGGAACAGCCAAAAAATAGCCAAACCAGGTCATCAACTCATTTCACTTGTAAACGATAAAATGAACAGAAAAGAACAGATACCTAGATGTTTTGTTAATATTTATTAGCTACCTTTCCGGTTTTTAATGAAGTAACGATTGAGTACACATTTGTGGCTTAAGGAATCTGAGTGATTTTTAAAAGTTTTTTTGGCCATCCCTTTTTTTGTGCATTTTTAAAAATAGAAATAGGTTTGCTGTTTTGTCAGCATTCATCACTTCCGATGGGTTATTCTTTGCATGGCCAAATTCAGCCCTTGGGTAAACGAAACGGATTCTTCCAAACGAGGAGATTGCTCACTGATTTGTAGCTGCTGTGAGCTACACTGACCTGCTTCCAGCTGCATGTGATGCTTAAGCTGGAGACTAAAACATCTTATTGGACAGTACTACAGACAGAAAGATTAGTAAGAAAAAATCTATTATCAGATAAGTGTTTTTAGTAATGAGAGAGCAGGATATAGTCATGCTAGATGCTTAATCTGAATGCCAACAACTCTTCAAATCACTACATTTATAACGTTTTCCATTTCCAAACAATGAGCAATCAAATATTAGCTAATTAAAATGCCTTCAGTGGTGAAAGAAAATATAAAAATACATGAAATTATCAAATAAAAAAACCCAAGTGACTAATTTGTCAGCTTCACCATCAAGCTTCACCATCACTTTAAAAGTAGCGGCAGCCAAGTTATCCCTACACTGCATATCAATCAATTTCTTTTTACAGCTGATAAGATATCCTCTAATTAAATTATGTTTTAATTGCCTTTGACTTTTAATGCAAAGAAAATGGCAATATGCTTTCCATTAAAATACTCCCTACTCATTTATGTATACTGTTATTGTCGTTACGCAGTTAACAGTTGTTCCACAGTGGTATCAAGACTCCACGTTTTCTCCTTAAACAAGGATCCTGAAATAAATGTGGTGTTATTTTCTATATCCTAATATAGCTCTTTTAATTGTTGGCAATATTCAATAATGCCCACTTATACTCTGTTGTCATTCTTGGAGTTATTGAAATAGCATCTTTAGAAACATTTGAGTCCATGTGTGACTGCATTTACAATTAGAATGCCAGTCCTGAAAAACACAATCTCCCTACTTTTCACAGAGTTACTTAACTAATTACCTTTCAAAAGATTTGGTTTTTATAAGACTATCATGAAGCGCATAGATAGAAGTCAAATTCCTGCTTTATGATATGAGAATTAAAGTTAATTATAGTACAAAAATGTGTGCCATTAAGAATGTGCCAGGATCAGGAGCGTAGATGCCGTCCAGCCTCTCAGCAGTGGTATGGTTGTCCTGCACACGATAGCAAGCACACAAGGGCTGGAGTGATAAATAGACCAGACCCAAGATGTAAAATTTAGAGAGGACTCTTCTCCAAGTACCTCTTCTGCATCTGCAAAGGCAAAGGCTGGTAAGGAAGCGGTCAACTTCTTCACAGTTCTGTTTTTCAATTCAGAAAATACAGAGTGTTTTTCGCGGGCTGGTATTTTGGACAATTCAAATCATACTTCATCTTAATTCAGCTCAGAAGTAAAGAAAGGTAAGCAAGCTATAAACAGACACTGCTGCAAGATACGAATGCAAAACCAGAAAAACAACAAAAAAGTGACGACTTTTTTCTCTGGGCTTTGAGATAACCCGACTGGGTGAAAAATCAAAGTGCAGCCATACTGCATTTAGTTTACCGCCTGACCCAAAAATTAATTTCTACACCAGTTGCAAAGAAAACATCACCTCAAGGTCGTACACGAAGGCTTCTGTCACACTGCCACACAACTCCTCAACATACAGCATTCCCTCTTTGCCATATGGACCTAATACTATGCCCCTTGCACCTGATGTACAAATAAAGAAGTGCTGCAGCTGTATTTTCCAGCCATTCCTTCAATGAACAGATAATGATATAGCCAATGCTGAGATATTTGATGTGAGTAGTGGACATTTTAGTCCCTGCACGAGTCTCCCTAGAATCCACAGGAAGAAAATTATTTGATATGAGAACCTTTGATATTACAAGTTGTATTTAACATTTCAAGGCTCGTTTGAATCAGCTCAGCTCACTAACTGCTAAAGCATACAGGACAACACATCCTGGAGAGAGGAAAAACCCTATAGATGTGTTTTGTAGCCAAAAGGTATATTACAAAAAAATCACAAAAAAAATGAGTTGCTGAAGATAAGGCCCAAAATGTTATTGGTGCCATTCATTTTAGAAGTCATCTGACAGCGCAGGCCTCGTACGTTACAGAGCAGAAGGGCAGATGGATCAGAAGCAAAAAATAGTACTGAGATTTCCATGGCGCACTGGGGAACTTCTTAAGACAGAAATTCTGTTATGACCCACAAATACCTGTAGAGCATGAGTCAATGAAATCTCGTATTGATGCAACACCAACTATATCATAAAACTGTATCATGATTCCTTTTCCCTTGTTGTAATCCATTAAGATGCTAGAAAATTTGATTTTTTGGTAGAGATGTGCAGGCAATAACATCTCCCTACCGTGCCTTGGCAATGTACTAATGGCTATTGCAAAACACTTAACTGTAACCATTCAGCCAGGTTTCTGCCCACAGCAGAAATAAATGAATAAATACGCTTTTACCCAGTTCTGCTACTCATCTTAACACATTGTTTTATAACCTCAGTATAAAACAGAAAAAACCAAATCATTTCAGGGGTTATGTATTTTGTGGTATGTTGAAGAGGGAATCCTAAACGGAAGGTTTTATGCCTTTGGAAAAGTGTGTCTTTGTACTACTCAAAGTGCTTGGCTTCTAAATTTGTAACTATAAAAAGAGTGTTTTCTGCAAATCTGCCTTTTTAACGAAGTATATATGCTGATAATGTTGAACCGATCCTGTGGGACAGGTTTGGCTGGGGGGTGGGGGGGGGCATTTCCATTAACAGGCCTGAAGGATTAAACTTGCATTTAATTTCTAAGAACAGAACAGTTTCTGACAAAACACTTTTATTTCTATTGGTGGCATGAAGTTCTGGCAAAGAAAAGGCATGATATAACATGCACATTTGCTTCTTGTGGTGTTTCTTGGAGAGACAATGCAAGTTGGTGGTCAAAGAATCAGAGAGTCAGAAAATTCAGTGGAAAAAAAGATATATTTTTTGAGGAAATGAAAATGTCTGATGTATGAAATTGCATTTGTAGAAAGAATAATCATATACGACTGGAGTGGTACCTCCTGGGAAGCACAAAAGGACACAGTGATGCAGTGGCTGGTTACCGTAGGGGAAGGTCTGGGGTGGGCTCTCAGAAGTCAGTAGAATTCTCTGTGTTAATTCAAATCGATTGTGGGTCATGTCCTAGATTTATAGTAATTACATTAAAAGCATTGTGATTATAAACAAACCCTAGCTTTTTCAATATACGTAAGTACAGTGGGAACTAACACATACCTTACAAGATCTTTCACAAATGCAGTTAATGTGCATGTTTTTAATATTTTTCTTTTTTTTTTTTTTTTTTATACTAGGCAACACTCAAAATCCAGAAGAAGAGGTGGCAATCTACAGGAAGCTGGTAGGTCAAATTTTAAAATTATATAAACTCTAGTATAATTAGGCTGACAAAACAGATATAAGCGGTAAAGTAATGAAACTTGCATTTACTGGGTATTCAGAAAATATGCAAAATCGTTTAAATTTACATACTGAGGGGGAGAAAATGTGGTTTAGCAGAGGCAATTAACATGAGAAAGTAAGACAGATGCTGTGCAAATAATTCATAATGAATAATTTCTTTGCTCCATTTTGTGTTTGCAAGTTTTCCAAACAAACTAGTTTTTCTGATGTATATGTTCAAACTGCTGAATAATATCTATGCATAATTTTTATCTGTAATTCATTCATAAGCAGAGCTTTTTGAATATTCAAGCTTTTTTTGAATGGGTATGTAGGTCGTACAACACATTTCTCTTTTCCAATTGGAGAAACATAACTTATAGGTTCTGCTATGAATAATCACAATATTTAACAATATTTGCTTCATTATTTTACCAAACATTCCTGCTAGTAAACTCATTTGTTAAAATAATCATGGAAAAAGAGATGCAAACAAAAGCAAATAAATTAGTCTGGCATCCCCTCTTTTGTTTCTCATTTGAGAAAAATAATTTTTACTGTCCTTAATTCTGTTTGTCTTTAATTAAAATATATGAGGAAGCTGAAAATACAAAATCATAGCATTAAAGATACTCAAGTTTGATATGGCTTTAGTGTCAGGGTATACTTAAATACACAGAGTTCCTTCCCCAGCCGGGTGTGGTTGGTTTTCTGCCAATTGTGAGATCCCTTAAATGACAAGCCGGCGTCTCTCAACTCCACTCTGCCCTTCAAGCTCACTGTCCGAGTGACTGATGTGATGGGCACCCGGCGCCTCCATTTCTGTTACCTCTGAATTTCCATCCATTCTGTAGCCAAATGTGGTATCAGCTTCTGCTGTATAGCAGCAGAAAGACTTACACGTAGGAAGATAATGAAGATAAATATACTATTTGTTGGCAGTCAGGGTGATTAATTGCGAGAGGCAAGCTTAATTATGCCAGTAGTAATAATTGGTGTCATGGACAGACACCAAGATTTTATGGCCCATTGTTAGAAATGTGTTGAAGTTTGAATATGAATGCATTAATGGATTAGTACAAATTGTGTCTTCTTACATAACAGGCATATATTCTTAATTATGTTTAGAGTCATACTTATTCGGAATGCTGGAAAAGTCAGTTTTTACTCTTTCTGTAAGTGAAGCGGGTCATCAGACCTGAGAGACTGAAGCATTCTTATGATAAATTGTGTATGACTAACTCAATGATGAGTGAATTCCATTTCCAGAATCTTATTAGCAATGTAAAAATTGTATTTGATTTTATATACTTATTTTTATTTTGTATATGTTTTTCTATTGAATACATTTATATTTCAGAGTTTCTATTGCAGTTTACTATTTCAATAGCAGTAATTAAAAAAAAAATCTTGTATTAGTAATCTAAGTTTTACATTTCACACAGTGGGAGAATTTTAAGGTCTCTTTTTGGGGTACCTTTATATATCCCATTTATAGACTGGCACTGAGGATCTGACAGTCTCCGCTTACACCTTTTTTTCCTGAGATCAGAAATTAGCCTGGAATAGCTTATGACTTGAGAAGTACAAAGGATCCCTCAGACCTTTCTAACACTAATAGGACAGGAGAATGCAGAGAACATAGAAATACAGTTTCACAAATGTCAATTCTGCAAACACATATCAGTGTGAAAGTTCTGCCATTCTCATATTTTACACTGAATAATGTGAGAACACCCAGGCAATTATTTTAAGTAACTGAAGTATACCTATACGTCTTTGGAAAAGAATGGAAATAATAAAATAACTTGCTTAGTAAGTCCTGGTGTAGTAATGTGTTAACCAGCAATTACAAGCTCCTTTGGGTATAAAGAAAGGATGTCTTTAATGAACATGGCAAACTAAACAATTGTTTGAAAATACAGAAAAATAACAATGAAGTGACATTAAAACTAGAAGGAAATTGTATTTCACTAATTTGGCAGACTTTATGTGGCAAACATGACTTCATTTTTTTAAAACTAGATACATAAATTAAAGTAAAAAACAACAGAAAAGAAAACATCCATTAAGTTAATCTAGTTGAGTATATATTGTCACTGTTCCTTGGGTTACTTGCTTTCTATTCTCTTACTTTTTCCAGCACTTGAAATTTAAACTTCATAAAACATCTAGACATAGTAAACCTTACAATTACTATGTTTTGATGTCTTCTCTCCTGTTTATTTACAGCTTAAAAGAACATGTTTTGTAATTTAGGTATTTGATTAGCAATTGTATAATACATTATTTGTGTCATCTTGTAACAGACATTCTGGGTTATACATCCCTGCAACCACAATTCCTGCTCCAACTTGTCATTCTTCTATGGCTGCCTTCATTTCTTTTGGCACTGCAGGAGTTCTTACTGGTAGGAATGATAAATGAACATGTTTCTTTGCATTATACATATTTACAGCAAATAAACTGTGTATACCATATCACTTTCTACATCTATTGCCCAGTGCTGTTATAGCCAATGCATTAAATATTGGGCTTCTTATGGACTGCTCACTGCAGTTCAACACAACAGATAATGAAAAGAGATCAGGCATGAAAACTTCCTCTTTATCTTGCACCTTTCGTCACACAAAGTAACTGATAACAGCTAAGTTCATCATCCTTCTTTCATACAATATTCAGGAAATCAGGCACTTAAACCATGACCTTCACAGAGAAAGGACTGTGTCATCTTGTTTAGCCGGTAGCAAAAGTGGGACCCTGATCCTGAAGGGAGTTGTTGGATTTCATCAGAAGATAAATAAAGCAAGTGAATGCTTTTGTGTGCTCGTATGGAACTTCTTTTCAAGGAAAACATTTTGCATTAAAAGAATAGAGGGTAAAAGGCGACACAGAGCATAAAAGTTACTCATGAAAGATGGGGATAAATTAAGGTTAAGCAAATAAAAAATAAAATTGTTTAATAGCTTACTTAAACATCAGTTGCATAGTCTCTATTACTTCGTATTCTATTAAAAAATGCTCTGCAATAATACAGAATTTATGCTATCTGTTGGAAAAAAGTTTTTCCAATCCTGAGAATTTTATGTTGCCTTGTTATTATTTAATATTTCTCACTGTCTTGGTAATTCTTGCATACTAAGAAAATGAAAAAAATATTGTTCTATTATATTTTCTAATGCCAAGTGCCTATGAGCCTATGAAAGTTAAAAGATTCACCGATATAGCATAGTATTTTTGGGTAACAAATTCAGCTTTTTCCCCCTCTTAATTCCTCCCCTGATCTCCAGAGTGGTCTTACTTAAAAGGAACAAACGTTGTTAGTGAAGTTTGCATTGGCATTTTATGTAGGGATAGAAGTGTACCATTTAAAAGGTAAACTGTCACAAATTATATGCCCGATTTTATATATTGTACATGTCTATTCTTACTCTTGGTTCTCATCATTCTTTCCCCGATCATTCTTTGCATTTTCACATGTGCCTTCCAGTAGGTGATTTCTCCGCACCTTTTTACATGCTTACTGTTAGAGCAGACTGCTAACTGAATATTGCTTTTGAGTCAGACTTTAAATCTTGTACTGACTGATTTCAATATTATGCAAAATAGCTATTGTATCCTTTACACCTTGCTAGTTTCTTTTTCTCTTCTCTATGTATTGTTCCAGATACATTATTCTACCACTTCTTGTGGATAAAACAATTTAACTGACCTTTCACCTAGACTAGGTACTAGAACTGTCTGTGTGTGTTGCCATTTACCCAAACTTAGTCTCATTTACTCTTATGCAGAGTATGTATCTGTGGTGTACCTCATCCACACCAATACCACTTCATGCAGAGCTGAGAAAAAATACTTCTGCTATCAGAAATAAATGTTGATTTTCTCCTTAGTTCACTTTGCCAGTGAACGCATTGTTACTAACCAGAATGCTCCCTGACCTCCGTGGTTTTCATCATAATCACCTTGTAGTATTTTATCCCAGACCAAAAATGCAAAAGCATTTCTATATACAGACAACTACATAAAGCATATGCTTTTTCTTTACTGTAATGGTTACTATCTCTCAGTAATTACTGCAGGAAGACAAGTGAAACTGTTCATCCTCTGTGGTGTCAGAGTCATTAAAATGGCTGAGAATTAACATTCTAATAGCTTGCAATTACACTCAATAGCAGTCAGTGGCTTGCAAAACTAAACTAAGGAGTAGTTCACAACTGTATCTTCCATTTATGTTGCAACAGTAATGAGAATACAGATTTTGGTATTTGGGAACTGGAATCTAAGATGTGCAAAACCAGTATGACTCCAGTAACTGGACAGACAGAAGAAGGTAAGAGACCTGGGTCCTGATTCCCACGAGTAAGAATTCCCCTGATATTTGTGCGTTTGGTATTTGTATTAGCAGTTTAGAATTATCACGTAAGCATTCTTAGCAGGGTAACTCATTGGAAGCAGTGCATCCCACCAACTCTTCAACAGTGATACCTAATTTCAATACCCACGAGGTGTCTTCTCCTGAAAGCTGGACAACTTGAACACAAAATTTTTCCCAGAGCCCAGTTAATTCTCCTCTTGATCTGTCAGATGAGCAAAGGCTCATCATTTGCTTAGAGATGGCAATAATCCACTTTAACAGTAAGTTGGCAGCCACATTCTTCAGCATTCCTTTGAAATATTTGTGATCAGCAAAGATAATAGGGGAAAAAGGATTTAGGTATTTAAGTCTGGAGTTTCATGTATGTAAAACACACTGTCGACATGTACCAGGACAGACAGATGATGTTCTACTCAATTTTGCATGGGGATGGGTGTTTCATTAGGGATGGCTGTGCATACCGAACGTGCTCATTTGCAAACAGCAATTTCTCTAAAGAAAAATGATCCCTCTTTCAGTACAGTGGCGTTCTGTGCCTGTAAAACTCTGCACATTTTCTTTACTTTCCACTGAGCAGGTATTACCTACAAAGACTTTCCATCTCTTTGTCTCCTCTTCTTCTTCCAGAACTGCAAACTTGTTGATGGCTTTGAATTGTTCGGAGCCGTTCAAGCATATAGCAAGTAGCTTTCTACCTGCTCGGTACTTCCATTTGAGCCATTTCAAAGACAGGCTGTAATTCTTACAAGGTAGATGGGCTGGCTGGAGAAGGGAAGCAAAAAAAAAAAAAAGGCTAAAGGGACTGGAAACTACCTGAAAATACCAGTACAATTTCAACACCTTTCTCTTCTTTTTGTTTGACAAATTACGGACAGTTTCTAGCAATATTTAAGAGGTCATACAAACTCCCTTATTTTAATGTCAAACATGCACCACATTTACTGAATTACCAAAGATGGTAATTCCAGTGTATTAAAATTGCTAATCTTGCCACTCATCCTCTGTTGGTAGCTCACTGCGTGATACTCTGATATTTCTCCCGTACCACTGTGTGGTTACTTCCCTGGAACAGCTGCTCCCCTGCATTTGGGTTTTTTTTTATTTTTCTATTTTTTTTTTTATAATTCAGACTACTGTTTGGAGGTTGTATTTCTTACTATGCAATTGCAGGCATAGGATTAAGAATGAAAATGGGACATCTAAATCAGGTACAACTAATGATATTCCAGTGTATATAATAAATATGGGAAATTGTACCAATTAATTAAAATAATCCTCTTTACAACGTGTTAAAGCATTTGAGAGGCATTATTCAGTAAGATAAGCTCTCTCTTTATTATGAAGAGTTGAGTCCTATGTTGATACGGTGGATCATTGCATATCACGATTTATAGTTTACAGGATTGGAAAACACTCTGCTTATCACCTGGTGTGACCTGTTGTGTAATGCCAGCCAGTGAACTTCACCCAAGTAACCACTCCATCAGTCCCATAACTTGCATTTGAGATGCAATGTATCTTTCAGGGAGATCTGCAGTTCTATTTAAAGACTCTATGCCACACAGAATTCACATTCCATAGGTAAAATGTTCCAGTCATTAATTAGCTGCAGTATTAAAATTTCACCTTCATTGTACAATGCATTTACATAGCATCAGCTTCCAGAAACTGTCTCTAATTATTCCTGTTTTGATCAAGCTATAGCAATGTGTGTGGTGGAGCAGCTCCATACTAATAGAGGAATAATGATATAAAGGGACACACTGAAAAATCAGCAGGTCCAGGTTAGAAAATTCCAACACATGCTTAAAAGGCAAGGGGATAAGCATCCAGCATTTCTCTCCAGGAAACTGCAAATCTTCTTTGTTGTCTCCTTTTTCCTTTCCTTTCAAATCTCACTGAAGTTCAATTTTTCAAAGAAGTATGAGAAAGAGAGCCCCAGCCCTTCTGAAAGTAGACAAGATGTTCTCATGTCAGCAGGTTCTGTAAGAGAGAAGATGATACTGACAGAGACTCCAAAGATATTGGGGATGAAGCCAATAAAGCATGCGGGTTCCAGGCCGTGTATCACAGGCCTACCTTTTAAGCATCTCGGGCATGGAGCAGTAACTAATATAGCCAACAGGACAGTGACACCTCTGCAGTGCCCTTCCTCAAGGCACTTTACTAAAGTCTGAAGAAATATGTTTATATTCACTTGGGATTCACTGCTTGGAACTTGTTCTTGAAGGTAGGCACTTACATTGTTTCCTCTAAAGAGCAAAACAGCTAAAGGATTTAAAATGTGCTAGAGGAGAAGTAGCCTGTGGTCACCATTTACTTACTAATCCAGTAGCTAAAGTTATAACCCAATACATGAGGTGTTTGGTTTACTCTCCTCAGCCTTATGCATATTCAGTCTCACGTCTCCCATTCCCAGGAGAATACCTTACCACCAGATTAAAGGGATGGGAACAAACCTCTTCCATCGAAGCTGTATCACCACATCTAAAAGAATCCAAGATTAATTTAAATAGAGAACAAGAGGAAGAGAGAGCATGGCTCCCTGTCTTGTTAGGACTCTCACTTTAGGGAGAAGACATGGTTATCCTTCTAAAACATATATTAATTATATCTTAGCTATTCTAATTTTTATATAGTTACCATTAATCCTAAGTGTGGACACAAAGCCAGTATCGGTCTTACTAATAATGCTTAGACGTGTAATTTCCGTTTATTTTTGCTCTGCTACTCTCAGCTATCTATCCACTCACAGCTGTCATCTTTACTAACCCATAACAGTGGGAGCATATATTCACTTATTCACCAGGACAAAACAATGCTGTTTACTGTAAATTGCCTTCTAGAAAACAATCCCCCAACCTGAAATGTAACCCATGTTCTTTTTCACTAGATACCTGACCTTGACTTCAACATTTCTGTTGAACAAATGAGGCCACCTTACCAAGGCGTCCAGCCATTACCCCGTATCCATCATAATTGACCAGCAACAAATCTTTGTTGTGTGGCATTTAATCAGCCATTTGTTTATTCTCTCTCAAATCGCTGGTATATTAAGTTGCTTTGTAATATTCTGTGTATCATTAGTAGAAATATTCCAATAGATGAAGATTTACAAATATTTTTAGATTGTATGGGCTATAAATGGATTTTGTTTTTTGCTAATTTCTGTTTAATCATCATAAGGATCAAGTCACATGCTTTATGGACCGCTATTACAGACATTCCATTACTTTTTCACTGAAACTTGCGTGGCAACAAATTGCAGTTTGACAAGATTTGTTTCCATCTGAGTGTAATTCTCAGTTTTTCTTTCCGATAGGGACAACTCATTACTTAACTGCAACAATCTTTTTAATACATCTCTAACATTCATTTTTGCAATCTAGTTTATTTTCAAGCAGAGAGATTATTTCCGGTAAAATGACTATCACAGTATCTCTGTGCAGAAGTCTCTCTGCAGAATCAAGATATCACCATGCATATTATTACGTTAAAATTTAGACCACAGCATTCAAGACAAGGACACATCTTGAAATCTGTGAAATGCCATAGAAAAAGATGAGGCCAGGGAGAAGTTGTGGCTATGTGGATCTTCTTCAGCCCTGTGAATAGATGCAGTCCTCAAGCTAAGGCATTGCATGTAATTTACCAAGCTCTACTAGTATGCTCAGCTCTCCCCTCTTCTCAATTAACCTTGAAAAGCTGAGAGATACTTCCCTGCTGATTTCCGGATTGCCCCTTAAAACTCCTGCTCTTTGTTGACAGTTACAAAACTACAGTTGCAGTCGGAAAATTAACTCTGCTGTAGTTTCTCTCTAATCAGACGTTTACAGTACGCTTTTCCCAGCTACAGGTAATCCAATGTCCTCTATTTTACTTCTCCACACAGATTTTCTGTTTTATGGAACACAGACATAAAGATTGTTACGTTTTAGTAGCACCGTTAGCCCTGCTGCTCTGCATTACGCATGTCTGGGGCTTTTTCACTGCTGTTTCTGTATATCGTGGTTAATTTAAGTTGCTGCTTTCCTCCGGGCCTTGCCAAGAATCTGTACAGAGGTTGACATCAGCTTGTGTCTAGCAGTTTATCTAGCAGTTTGCCGTTCTCTCATTTCCTGATCTACTTTGCTTTAGTGCTCCTTTCTGTTGGTGCCACTGGTGCTTTCTGCAGATGTTTAGCAAAGGGGGCGGAGGGGGGGGGGGAATTTAAGGTTAAATAGTCAACGCTTAATTACACTTTACACTTTATAGAAAAGGTAAGTATTCTGCACAGCGTTTGGAAGCACTGTGCTATGGAACACGGTGCCTGGGGCTCACCTGTGCCCAGTTCACTGAGGAGGGGAAGGTGATCGCTAAACTTAAGTCCTTTCTGAAGGAGTGCGGAACAGTTTGTCAAAACGTTTCTAAGTTGTGGCAAAAAGATGGAAGGAATTTTTTAACAGTTTTTTTCCCCGTGATGAGATGCTTTTGTCGCCGCCGCCCGCGGCTGAGGCGGGGGGCGGCGGAGGGGCCCGGCTCGCCCGCGCCCGCCGTTACCTCAGCGCCGCCGCGTCCTCACGGCTCCGGCGGGAAAGGGCCTCCGCCGGGGCGGCCTCCGTCCTTCCCCTCCCGATCCTTGTCCCCTCGCCGGGCCAGGCATCCCGACGCCGGCGTCTCCCACCGGCAGCCGCCCGCCCCCGGGGCCGTTAGCCCGGCGGAGGCAAGGGGCCTGCCCCGCGCCCGCACCTCTGCGGCAGCGCTCGGCCGGGGTAGCCCAGCAGCGGTAGCCCGGCAGCTCCGCGGAGGGACGCCTGCTATGCGCAGTGACGGTCTAGGAAACAAGGACGCCCGGGCTGTGACGGTGGGCTGCGGCGGCGGGCCGCTGCCGCCCGCCCGTCGCCGCGGCGCCCGCAGAGCGGCTCCGCCGCCGCCCGGCCCCGCTAGCGCGCGAGGAGGGAGAGGGGAGGAGGACGCGGGGGGGGACCCTGCGCGCGCGCGCGCGGCCGGGCGCCGAGCTCCGGGATTGGCTGTCGGCCCCGGCCGCGGCGCGTGCAGCCGGGGGCCGGCGGGGCTGCGGGCAGAGCGCGGCTGGCGCGCGGCGGGGCCCGCGCTCCCTCAGGCCGCCTCGCGACGGGTCCGCCGCGCCCCGGGCGCTGGGAGGCGGCGGCGGTTCCGCTCCTCGGGGGAGGGACGGGACGGGAGCGGGAAGGGAAAGGGTGTCCCTCGTCAGTGAAGGAATCCGCACCGGTGCTAAGTTGTCTCCCGGAGGCGGTGTGAGGCGCTCGGGCTGCTCAACCTGCTGCTGCTGCTGCTGCCGCCGGTAAATGCTCTCCACTTCTCGCTCGCCTACAGGCTGAGGGCTCTCCTGCCGCTGCTCGCTCGGCAGCGGCGCCCGAAGCTGCAGCGGTTCTGTCTCTATCGCTCCCTTCCCTTCTGCCTCCCCCCCCCACCTCCCCTTTCTGTAATTGCGTTACTGGAGTTGACAACTTCTGATGTGTGTCTTAAGCCAGGCGGTGTCGTGTCTCCTGCAGCCGGTTAATCCAGCAGTTGGAGAGGTCGTTAGTTGCATGAGTTCCAGGGAAGGAGGGTTCTCTGTGCCTCTGCAATAAGTGCTGCTGCTTTTCTGACCATTAATTCTCATCCTTGATTGCTGGTATTTCTTTTATTTTCACGGTGTTTTAATGTTGCCTTTGTTCTTTAAACTGCTTCATTTTATTTTTATTTTTTTTTCTTTTCCCCCTTTCTTCTGGGATTGAAGTACAAATATTTCTTTTTCCTCAGTTTTTGCCAACAATGTGGAAAGGTATCGCTGATTCAGAAACTGTTGTCCACAGTGCGTCTTGGGTAGGAACCGGCAGAAATAACAGAAGGCAGGCATTTGTATTCCGAAAGGGAATTAAAAAAAAAAAAAAACGCTGCTTTGCATCATTGCTGCAGATTTGCAGGAAGCAGTAAGGGACAATAATACTACGTTGTTTGCAAAAATAATAAACGTAGAAGTGCTTTGCTGTTTCACGTATAGCCCTGCCATTGAGCTGCTTCGAAATTGCACTTAATAATAAATTCATGGCTGTGGAGGAAGAAATTGCTGGCATGTATTGCATACATTGCTGAGACAATGTACTAACCTCTGCTAACACCAGACCAAGTCCCTGTTAGCCCTTACACGGAATGGCAGTTTGACAAGATACTGTTTTGTTTCCTGCATACACCCAAACTGAAATTTAAATAAGGTGGCTTAATGGATGTGGATGGAGCTCTTAACTCTTTATCTCTGAACCAGACTCCTTTTCAACACTTCTTGTTAGGATGCTTGTAAATGCTAGTGTAAACATTGATCTCTAGTAATTTCAGCTGATTTAATACTACCGATGTCTTAATATGTGCTTTTTATGCTTTTTTTGTACATATGTATTTCCATACTTAAGTGTTCTCTCCTTTTAAAAAGCTCAAAATGTAATAGCAAGTATTGCCTCTGTGTGTGTGTATGTGTATATGTTAATGTGTTTTTATATATATATATATATAATGTTTGGCTTGTACTTGTTCAGATTTACCAAACGTTGTGTTACATGCAGAAAACAGGTATTATAACAGAATTCAAATGCAGGAACACAGAATTAAAGGAGATTTTGTTTATAATATTTAGTTGTATAGTTAAAAGACTGTATAAGATCAAAGAAATTCAAAATGCCTGCATTCCAGAGAAGGAAAGTCTAGAAGCAGTAGTATTGTAGCAATTTTAGAAAATAAAGCTTGACTGAAACAGTATGAAGTGTAAGCTGTCAATAAGTATGTGTAGTTATCTAGTGTCCTCATAGAGCACTTTATGGAATGCTGTTTAAAATCTGGTATATTTAAAAGTGTAGTCTTTATTTTTTAAGTGCAAAGTTAATGAAAAAGTAGTATCACCTGTTAATATGGTTACTTTTTGCAAGTTTAATTGTTAACTTTGGTTGTACAGTCTCAAAGTTTTTCTTCAAACTTTGGAAGAATTTAGACAGGTGGTTCTTTCTTCAAGACGTTTGTATTATCATTCAAATTACACTGATTTGAGAAACTGGTGAATCTCCACCGGATAGAACGCTGACAGGTATTTTTCTAAGGGGCTTACGTAAGTGCTAGGTAAAGTGGATTTTTACAAGTGGCTGACAACCTAAATACAGGTGGCATGTCTTGCATTGTTAAGGTTTAAAATATATACAAAGTATTTGGGCATCATTTTCCTGTGCGTTGACAAATCAGTAACTGGGTTGACGATTAATTTAACTTGACCCATATGCTGAGGTTTCCAGTCACTGAGTAATAAATAAAAACTATTCATATATTACACTGATACAGATTGTGTGGTATTCAAAAAGCCAACTGTGAGGTCCGAGCTTTAATTCATTTTGAGAGGAAAAGTTTTTTACCTGTGGTTTGTTAGTGCCCTGGCAAGGTCTAAGAACTCACAGAAGTATTTTTTTTCCAGTTTCCCAAATGTTAACACAGGTCCAGCATATTTAAAAAAAAAAAAAAGTTTTGATCCAGATAATCTGTTTGAATTTTTATTCTGCTTATTTTTAAACACTTCCCACTAAGACAGTACTTATATGAAAACCATAATCTTTTAATTCTCTATGTATTTATTTTTCATGTGGGTAATGAAAATAAAATAATCGTGTTTCTGTGTCATTAGATTTCAACTGTTTATGTGGCTTGGGGAAAATTAACACATGAACATCACTAGTGATGTTTTCCTCTAATTAAATTGAACTGTATTTTCATTTTTAGTATTTTGTACTGAGTGTCAAAGAGCTGCATGAGAAAACAGAGGAGGCACTTTCTCTTGTTAGGTTACAGAGATTAACAGTGGTAGGAGAATTGATTTGAGAGGGCTAATAGTTAAATTTCTTTGCCTTTTTGAAGAACAATTTTATTTCTGGGAAGAACAGCTATATATATATATGTCTATATATATAGATATATCAACTTGTGATCTATTATGCTCGTGGCTTTGGCATTTTCCTGTCAAATACCATCATTTTTGTTTCTGCAGTCAAAGAAAATTCCTTGTGAACAGTGTTACTGTTAGAGTAAGTTATGGTGTCAGCTGTATTAGTGATCTTGTGCTTAAAATTATATAGAACAACATAAAAAGGAAAAATATTTGTTCAATCAAGGTCAATGTCTAGACTTTCTGTTCTGAGAGGTCAAACTAAACTGAAGGTCAAATTAGATGGAGACAAAGCTCAAGCCACCGTTAGACCACTCAAGTCAATATACTGATGTTTGAAAAGCTATTTTGTGTTTATTTGCAGTTTACTGTGAATTTAATCCCTCAATCCTTAATGGTTTTGGCAAAAGGCGCACATAGGAGCAGCACCACTGAACTCCATGCTGCAAGATAAGACCAAAAAATTATTGGACTGATCCTTTAAATAATAATATTCTTGTATATAAATAAATCGTCTAAAAAGTCTGCCCTCTCCCACCCTGGATTCATAACAGGAAATACAACCTTAGAATATAAATTAAATTCATTTTACTAAATGATTGATGAGATGTTTTAGTCCTGACTTGCTTTTTTAGAAGGTAAGTATTTAATGGAAGTGACAAGTTTTTTCCAGGCTTTTTTTTTTTTCCTTTTAACTGTACTTTACCTATAATTTCACAAGATCTCTATCAGGAAGAATCATTTTATCTAATACTGTGCTATAACAGAAAAGATAGTTTTTCTGATACTAAACATAGGCAGAACTGGTCTGTACTTTCTGACCTGAGGCGTCAAATCTCAGAGCCTTCATACCAACTGATACTGACTCATCTTTCCAATTTCTTACTGCACAAACCAGCTCCTGTACAGTGTACTTCTAGTTTATGTAGGAGGTAGAGTATGAAATGACTATGGCTGCATTAGGCTGTTTGAACCACAGACCAGACCAAATTTGTGTCCTGGTCATCTCTGTAGCCTCAAAGAGCCCCTTGTTCTGATCCGTATTCGGAGTCGTTTAGCTGAGCGGCTACAGCAGTGTCTACAGTGCTTTCTGCAATACAGTCTCATCTAATCCACATACGGATTTAAAAGACACTGTGGGGCATTCTCTGTTAGCTGAATTTTGTCTCACAATTATTGGTTTGCATTGGGATCTCATAATGCTGTGGAAGTTCAAATACATTGTCCTAAATCCACCTTGCTGACTAACTCAATAATATCAGATAGACTTTTCAGATAAGCAGGAAGTGTGTTAAGCTGAGATATTACTCATTTTTTATTATTTTAAAATAGATTCTTTTTGCTTGAATTGATTGACATTCAGTGCCAAATAGTAATAAATTGTCTACTTTTGTGTTTATTGCTGAACATTAATAACGTAGTAGTCATTCAAATAGGGATGTAATTGTAAGATTTTTAGCAAAAAGCTGCACAACATTGAATTATAAACGTATGTTTATCTGAGCAGGTTGTGAATGGATACATGATGCATATACTGCCTTACACCAGTGGCACTTAATCAGACGTGTTCTGGCATAATAGTTAAGGAAACAAATGATCTTAAATCACACTTCTTTATTTAACTCAGGAACAGGTTTTGTAGAAGATACATTTTATTGTCTGATGAATGGAAAACAAATTTGCACTGAGGTAGCAGGGTTTGGTTTTGGGGATTGGGGACTTTTTTGTTTTGTGGTTTCGGTGTTTTGGTTTTTTTGTTTGTTTGTTTTAACTATAATGCCAGTCAAGTAGTAGCAATACAAGTCAAGTAAGAGCATGGTATCACCCTTTTTGTTTTTGGATAATAGAGTCTTCATTCTAGTTTTGTTCTTAAGGGACTTCTTTAGTATGTGAATGTGTACATTTAGCCAAAACACTAACTGTAACCTGTCAGGACTACAAATGTGCGTTAAAATTGTATAAAATATAGGAGTTGCTGCTCTTGAAGGATTTTCATACTAATTTGGGGCACGCTGCAGCTGCCTTCGTGTCTCTAGTAGGAGCATTTAAAGCTTTCAGCTGATCTCACTTCTCCAGATTTATCTGTTGTTTTTCAGCCCACACAGGCAAGGAAAGCACCAGGGATCATTCAAAAGAGTATGCGAGCCTATCAGAATCATTAATGAACATACCAGTGAAACACTTGAAGAGTATGGAAGTAATTTCTGTGTAAAGTCCTTGTGGAGGGTACCATGTGAAGTATGTGGGGAGGCAGCTGTTGAAGCCAGGTACTGTACCTGGACTGTAGCTGTGCATGTGGAGTGAGCGGGCGCAGCAAGAGCACAGTGTAGTTTTATGCTGATGGACTGCTTGGGGTAAGCACTATAAGAGATAAGAACACAACTCTCTTCTCTTGCTTATCCCTGTTCGTGTAAGGCTTTTTTTGGGCACAGTGACATCGGCTAGTGTAAATTTTTTGAACCACAGTCCGAGAGACCTAGAGAAGCTCTCAGTGCAGACACAAGTCCAGGTCTGCCAGATTTAAGCACAGCGCCTTAACATTGCGAGTCATCTTTCTACATCAGTGTGCATGTTTACCAGAGCAAGCAGAGCCTGTCTCCCTGTACTTCTGTGGTAGCTATGTAGGAATCTGGATATCTTCTGGGAAGTTTTATGTGTGTTCCATTAACTCTGAACATGAAAATATGGTTTTTTGATTTATTTTTTTTTAGGGGAGAAAAATGAGAATGTTTATGAAAGTCACTTTGTCACTTTTCCTAAGCTAAGGAAGTTAGGAGTGTTGGTTCTGTTGTGTTTTTGAAGGGTTCTGTACAGTGCTACATGTAAACTATATTGTGGAAAATTTAAATTTAAAGGGGCGTGGATGAATGTATGTAAGTGTAAACTATACAAAATCTGTTCTGAAGCCATTATTACATAGTAGTGTAGGGCTTACATGTAAACACATGTAAAAACAGGAAAATATAGAAAGTCCTATTAAATGTAAACAACAGATTTTTCAAAAGCTTTTTGCAAGTATAGATTGCCTAGTGACTTTTCTAATCTCTCTTTAAAATGCAGCTATCTACAGTGAAATAAGTTATCATAATATTGTGCTCCAACATTGTACTGCATACTAAAAAAAAAGTAAGTGCCTTTTTCAACAAAAAAAAATAGTTGTGTATTTAGAAAGGCAGAATACTTGATATAGGAATGTGACAGTGAGACTGGAGACAAGAATTTTGATCTTGAAAGTAAAGCTCACTTTACTTGCTACGCATCTCACCAATACTATAGAAATACTGTGTTTGAATTGGATTCTGGGGGAAAAATGACGTGTTGGCTATACACCAGTTGAAATAACGTAGCAAAGGTAAATATTAGGTGCATCATAGTATATAAAAATACATTGTCTAGGGAGGAATGTTAGGTACTTGTAGTTGCAACACTAAATTAATTTTTGAACCAAATTAAAACAAGTGATATGCAACTTAATACACTTAAAGAATGAAAAAAAAAATTGAATTTAATTAAAAGTACCTATCAGTGCATGCTGTTTACCTAGTTCTGCTGTCACTGTAGATACCTACTTTTACCACCACTGAAGAATTAGGTGTTTAAAGAAAATAACTTCTCATCTTAGTTCACGTTTACACAGATTGCAGGTTTGAACGTGCATGTGTGCAAGTTCGTGGTGCTTTTGGTTCTGGTTCTGTGCCTAGGGACGTTCAGAAAGTCACGGTCCATCAGGAGTTGATAAGAGTGTAGCCTGAAACATAGAACTTTGTTTTAAGGAAAGTTTTCTTGTCTAGGCGTTTCTTCTAACTTTTCTCTACAGAGTTTTGACACAGGATATGTTTTTATCATTGTGGTTTTTGAGAGAGTGAGCTATGACTGGTATACTAGTTTTGCATTAGAACATCCACAAAAACATAAGCCCATAAAAAGATTGGAAAACAGTTTTTTTTTCTTCTACTTCAACAGAGTTGACTGGGCACTAAAATCAAAAGGATTATTAATGAATCTCACAGGGAAATAATTGTTTCGGCTGACTCCTTCCAATCATGAGGAAGTTTTAGACAAATCTTAGTTTACAGAAGACTATTTGAATGAGTTGAAACTTTATGCTTGTAACTATAGCTGTAAATAAACACAACAGTACCGTGAAAGTGGATCTGTAATTATAATAATCTTGTAACAGTTTGATTTGTCTGAATGTTTATATTACATGTGTACAGTTACCTAAAGCATGATTGAGTTTATGTAAAGATTTGTGTGACACGTGAAGGTCTGCTAGCAGTGAAAATACAGAAAATTTCCGTGGTGACTGGCTTCGATCAGTTCCTTCTGTTTTGGGAACATGTGGCTTAAATATCATCTAAAGAACACTGGCAAACACTGTTTAGGGAACTATAAATGTGCAGATTTCTATTGGAAGTGAAGCAATAGAGAACAGATTTTTAAAGGAAGTTGTCTGTTTAGAGATGAGTGGCTGCCTGTAAGATGATCAGTACTTCCTATTAGCTTTACTCACTTTAAGATCAATTTTTCACATCCCTCTAGATTTTATCCTGCATCTGTATCTGCAGAAAATCCTGGAGAAAAAGACCTGCATCTGGGTATTTCAGTTAAGGCACCTGAAATAAATGCACATATTTGGCGGTTAAGTCTTTCCAGAAAAGGTTTATGAGAAGTAGACCATCAGGTGGATTAATAGTAATCTAAAAAGCAAGGTATGGTAACAGAGATTTGTATGTAGCCTTGGTCACAAAAAAGGAACTAAACTTTTTTTTTTTCTTTTTCTGAGAAGTGAGCTGTCTTTAGTTGTTTCCCTGCATAGAGACGAACCTAAATCATCGTCTTTCCCCTTTCTCTCCAGCTGCTTGTTGTGGGCACAGAGCAGTCTGGGAGAAGTCTCTTAGTGCAGTGGCAAATTTGGAGGCCACAGCTTTATTAACCAATACAGAAGTATGTGGAATTCCAGTGCAAATCTTAGCTGACACCAATGGCCCCAGCTACGGAATAAAGAATAAGCTGTGTGGCTGTCTTTCGGCTTTCCTATCTGCTAAGGGATGCTGACTGAAATCCAGAACATTGTCACCTTCTTTCTTCTGTGGAACCTACTTGAGGTTGAGAGATGACATGAGAGTGGAGTTGCACAGAATGTATCTTTTTAGAAAGTCCTGTCAGTGGTCAAGACCAATGCCTAAATGGCTCACTGTGCAGCAGAACTTGCTGCAGCATTTTTCTAGGGAATCAAAGTCACAATTATTTCAGTAATCCTTCTAAAACATGCCCTCTGGAAGGTGGAAATATCTTCATGTTACTTTGACTGTTTCGTCATTGCAGGGCAAAGGAGAGAAGTAGTCTCTTTCACATCACAACGTTGATAACCAGCATGCCTTCCATTGGTAACTGATCTTACTGGCACAGAAAAAAAGCTGAAATAGTGAATCACAGTGGATCACTGTCATAGTGACATCACTTCTTCCTGCTCCTTTAGGATCATTCCCTAGCAAGGTACTTACCTTCTGCTTCGGGACCCTGTCTACAAACAGCAGTCTCTTTCCCTCTGGGTGTGAAGAGCGGGGAACAGGAGAATAATGCAGAAAAAAAGTGACCTGAATATTGTCTCAGCTGCCCTGTGGTGTGTCTTTTCTCTTTCACAAGCATATTCGTGGCCTTTGGCTCCACCACTGCATCACTGTTACTAGGGTGAGCGCCTACGAAACCTTGAGCCCTGCATTCTGCCCTGGAGCAGTGGAGGGAAGGGCTGTCAGTTCCTCCTGGTATTGTGCTTCTTGTTGCATTACCAGTGAGGATTACTAACTAATGAGTTGAGTGAGAGAGACCTTTCCCTTCACTTTCACAAGCAGCTGTCACTGCTGGAGAGAAGAAGTGGCGAGAGGTGAGAAGAACCTGTGGATTGCCTGTGGAGTATTTATTCTTCTATTGAAGCTCTAATTACCTAACTGAAACTCTTCTTCCATCTCTCCAGCAATCCCAGGGGCCTCCATAGGTTCTTCTAGTTCAGCTGGCATTCTATATCAGCTACCTCCAGGCTAAAATTGCCTTTCTTTTCCCTGCATTATTCCTTTAAAGGAGCAGTAATCACTTCCCCCTGTGTTTCTCAAACTGTCCAAAATACAAGCCCTTAATAGATTGCTTTTTTACCGAGCAGCTTATGCATTTCCTCAGTGCCAGTCAGTCTTTGCCTGTAACCTTCATTGACTGCAAGTATCAGAGTTTATACATTGTCACTTCTGTAGATCTTGAATTTAGCATGTGTTACAGGATTAAGATTTATAATTTTACCCCAGTTGGTTTAAGGCCAGCTTCTGCATGGCCTTTCACCTTTGCACAAGAGTACTGGGATAGGAATGCTGTCATTCTGTTTGCCTCAGCAGTCTTCTTGGGGAAAGTCAGAATTCGGATTCTGTTGATACTCCCAACGTAGATGGTCATTCCCTTCTCCCCTGGTGATGCCATGCAAAGGAGACAGCCACGATACTTTTTCATTCCCTTGCTCTTAAAGAAAAGACGCAGTGTGAGGTTTGGGGTTTAGATCTTTTGAAAAGCTGCTCTGATTGCTGCTTTGTACTACCTCCATTTGCCAAAGGTTTTCCATCTAGCTCTGGATACCAAACAGTCTCTGATTACTGAAAATTTCCTGACCCCTAGAACGAAGTGATGGAAGTTTTATGCGTAGTCAGACTGGGTTAGTCCTAGTAAGTCTGGAACCTGGTGGGTATTCAAAAAATCTTTAAGCAGTTTCTGTGAAAACTTGTCCCTGTGAATTGTAGAGTAGGAGCATCTTTAAATTTGAAACATAACAATAATTGGATATAATGACAGTTAAGCCTGAATTAGCTACGTTTGAATATTAGGGTCTGATCCTGTGAATAGTCATTGTTGTCCTGCTGTCATTCAAATGTCTGTGTATGAGAAAGGATCACCTGCTTAAGGCAAGCTCTGCTAGAACGTGTTTTTCCCACTGTTGTCCATTTGCAGTTTAGTTTAATTGAGGCATTTGAAAGAAGGACACTTCTTTGGTATTGATGTCACTTTAATTTTGCTAATGAAATGCTATTTAGTACTTAGCAGGCTGTACTATTGTCACAGCAGAACCTATCATTGATAGCTAGCAAGTTTTATTTTTTCAAAATAAGCAGCAACAAACATATATATGAGCTTGAATTTGTGGCAGTTGAAGTTAGTGGATGCCTTGCAATGATCGTAGTGACTTTGGATCAAACTTGCTACTTTTTTAGCTGGGTAGGGAGGCTAGATTTCTTTGTTTCTAAGTGTCTTTCTTTAAAGAAAGAGGAAAAAAAGATGGGGCCTGGCACCGCACATGACCCAGACAATTGCTGAGGTCAAATTAAAAATACTCAATACTTGTTTTAAGATGGCTTTCCATTCAGGCAATGCAAACAGAAGTAAAATCAGACACTCTCCTGGCAGTTCAAGAGCACCTATGTGTTACTCCATCTGTGTCTTACCTTGTTTGCAAAAAAAAAAGTATATTGTAAGGCTGGAAAGGACTATGGCCGGTGTGCTGTTTCCTGAGTCCAGGTGGTGAGCTAGCAAAAATGTGGATTAAAATCTTTCTTGCTGTTTTCCTTCTCACTTCACTTATCTGTTCTAAACTTAACTCTAGCATAGCTGTATTTTAAGCTCCGAGACATAAGCTCCATAACCAATGGTTATTTGACTTGGTTCAGTTAGATAATGAGTATTTTGGAGTATAATTCTCCAGATTTAATTCTCCAGATTTATTATGAACAGGTCTGTCTGTGTCAGAAGCCATGATATGCATATCACTCTGTGTTTTAAAATAATGCTTTCTGTGTCAGGTGGTTGGTTGGCGAATTTATCACATTTATGCCATGATCCTAAAAGCAATCTTTTAGTTGGATGGTGATACTTTTTCTCCCTTCCACCTTCCTTCCTCCCCTTTCCCTACCCCGCAGCCATGACACTGACGGGGAAAGTTTTACAGGTATAGCTTAATGTTTGTAGTTGACTAAGTACCTTATTTCCAGAAGTTGTATGAATACTTGGTTCCAATTTCTTATGTTGTGTATGAAATCTTATATGTGTCTATTACCAGTTGATTGTAGCTAAACACTAGATGTTGCAAATGAATGTTTATTTCCACTTCGATTACTTTGGAAGTCCATAGGACTATTATTCATCTCTCCTACTTAGCAGTTATTCACCATATCAGTTTGCTCACATAATAAATCTGTAATATCTTTTTGTATTATAGAAAACAGTCCTTCCTTTAGTAGGGAAGCAGTGGTGCAGGATAAGCTAATGCACTGAAAAATAGGTTTATTGTCTACTTAGAAAAAGGGTTGTTGCAGTCCCGCAGATGGGGGTCTGGATCTGTTGCCTCTGAAGAGCAGACAAAATTCTGATGGTCAGTCCACCCTCTCAGCTTAGACACTACACTTTTCTTCCAGACCTGCCGTAGTAGATTCATTTGGGAACTGGATTGGCCTGGCATGTATCAGTTTTGTGGAAAGATGCATGTCTTTAGGTTTGCTAATTCTGTACCTTTTGCCACCATGATTTTTTTTTTTTTATTGCAAATGTTTCAATTAGTGTTTTGGAAGATGACAGAAGTTGGAAGAGGTTCCAGTAGTGTAGGAGGGGAAGAAAAATCAAACCAATTTTTAATTTCAGATAAACAGCTTCATTATAGAGGCTATCTTCACCCTTTGTGATTATTCTGAACATGGAAAAGAGTCTTTTGAAATCACTAAACTGGCTGTATTCTATTTTAAATATATGGTAGTGAGGTGGCCTGTTCACTGATTGCTTTTAGCACGTCATGGGACCATATTCTTCTTTCAATTACCAAGGCTGAGGTTCAGTAGAGTAATGAGTGCTTGGTTTAGCCCTTCTCTTTAAACTTCTACAAGATTGAAATCCTTTAGTGAGATCTACCTCACTAGTCACCATGACTGTGTCATACAGTGCAGAAGCACCCGTGCTTCTCCCAAATGAAAACTGGGTGACAGCACTAAAGTCCCACTGTCATCGTGTTTCCCATTTCCTGGTCATTTTTGAAGACGTGTATTGATTAAAAGCTGAAATTCTGGAATACAAGAACTGAGCTCTTATTCCTGGGACACACCTGGAAAGGGCTATTTCAATTTCCTTTGTATGGCTTAATCCATTATCCCTGTGGGTAATGGAATACAGTGGCTCACAGTGGAATACAGCATCTCAATGGGAAGCGTGTTTTGGGGAAAACTGAGTAAGTTATACCTTGCAGCTACCTGCTTTTCTTTAATGGTTTGTTTATAGATGCCTCTAAGTCTGCTGCATACAAGTTATTCAAGACTTTGCAAAATGAATTTGCACAGTTTTATCAGCAGAGAGTAGCTTCTTTCACCATTAAGATGGGCGTTCCACCCCCCCCCCCCCCATTTTGTGTGTGTGTTAGACTTAAAGCTCACTTCCAGGACGCTGTTATCTTCTCTTTTGAGTGCCATGACTTACAATGGCAAAGGCATTATACTTACATACAAAACATAGCCACAAAGGAACTCTTAACCTGGCTCCCCAATTCCTAGCTATGACTTAAACAACCTTTCAGTTCTGTTCATCTTGGTTTTGAGGTCTGCAGGACTTCTCCTCAGACCTTTTCATCTTTCTGTTTTCCCACCTCCTGGCAGGAATTCCAGCCCGGAAAGATTATTTGCTCTTTTCCCCAGTCAACACAGTGTTTTACTTCACGTACCCTTTGCACAACTGTGCTCTAACTTAGGACTTTCTTAAAGCTTGAATCGCTTTCACCAAGAGAGATTGAGGTTAGAAATTAGAGAAAACAAACAAAACCAAACCCTGCAATCCCCTTTCAAATGGTAACAATAGTAAAGCATTGGAATAGTATATCTGCAGAGGCTGTGAAATCCTTACCGTTATTGCTATTACAGTACAGACTAGACAAGCATCCATCTAGGGTGATAGCATTACCATTGATGCTGTCTTGCAGTCAGGGGACGGATTAGATAACTTTGCAGTGGGCATCTCTCCCACCTGTGTTTTTCTGTAATGTACTGGACTAGCATGACATAATAGAAATAGGTGGATCTAAAGAGATGTCTGTCAAAAACGCTCCAACTTTTTTCCAAGTATGTTTCATAGAAATTTTATGTATTTTTCAAGTTACTGAACTGGAATTTGGAGTTAGGACAACTGAAAACTTGGAGAATTTGAGAATGGTAAAAATGGATTATAGCAGTTAGTGCTGTCTGAGATTAAATACGTATGTATATATGTATCTGTGCATGCATGCATGTGTAAGGTTCTGCAGCTTAGATACAAAAATCCTCATGATTACAAGGTGGGGATGTTGCGGTGTTTTTGTTAAACTGTTTTTCCCTTTTAAGGCTTCCTGTCTAAGCAAGCCCTTAATGTATGGAAAGAGGCTAAGATAATGAGTAAGGTAACTGTTTCACTGAGCTGTTCTGTAAGTGCTGTAGCAATCTTCAAACTCCATAAGTGAAATTTTGCACTAGTAAGTATTTGTATATTCCAGGCAATTCATTTGGCATCATGTATCCTAAGAACAGCGCACAAATAGCAAATGAGACTGCATCAAACACCATATAAAGAAAATTAATGTCCTTATTTGGCAAATGAACGTGACATGAGAGAAATAAAAGTACAAAAAAGCAGATCATGCTTTAGATCATACAGAAATACTGTGAGGAGAGGATAATAGGAGCAAAGTCTTCATGGTAGTCCCTAGAACGCACATGAAATAGAGTAAGATGAAAGATTTAAACTATAATAGCTTTGTGAGGGAATGCCCTGTCTCTCTCCTTGTTTCCCTGTATTGCATCAGTACTGATCTTTTTAAATGTGGAAATAGATGCCCTCTGTGACTACCACTGTATCAGTTCTACAGAACGTCTCCTTGAACTCTGAATTTCACGGAGGTATCCCCAGATGGCCTAGATACTATTGAGGCTTTGTCAAGAAAACAAAATGATTCAGAAGAAATGACCAATCATCCAGGCTGGCATAACCTTCCTGCATACTTTTATAATATAAATTAGAGTGGAATTAGCGAGTAAAATATTGAATATTGTCCCTTTTAATGGTATCCTTTGAAATTAATAGTAATGATGATTCCCCAGTTTGGGGAACATGGTAGTGGCTTTATAGTGACTAATAGCTTCAGTCTGTAATGCAGTAGATTTTTGCAATGTGATAATGAAAAAAATTCTAATGAAGGTCAGATAGCAAATGGCTACTGAATCGTTAGTTTTTAAACAACTGTCAAGCTTTGCAATAATTTTTTCAGGTTTTGTTAGGCAGGCTTTTTCATCCCTGATGACAGAGCTGTGATCATTAAGGATATTTCGGTGAATTTGTTGGAAGAACAGACCTAGCCTATTAGGCTCTTGAAGAAGAGAATTGAGGCCGCTTAGCTTGATACATAATGTCAAAGCCCAGTTCAGTTTTTAGGTGCAACAGCATTGTTGAGCCTGACAGTTAAAACAGGACTGCGTAACATCTTGTTTTGCTGGTTTTCTTGCTGGCTGAACAGCTATCACAGATAACCCGACGGCATCATGCAGCGTGAATGTATCACTATTGAACTAGTAAATGCTATCCACTATATATCTTTACCATAGAAGACTAAATTAGTTACCTGGTGATGCAAGAATAACTAAATTTTAGGCAAACGTTGGTTTTTTGTAAGTTTGTTGTGTTATGTTTTTTTTCTTTTTCGTAGTTTGTAATGGTAGTTTAGTTGATTTGGGTTAGTGGATGAGGCTTTTCATGTTACACAGGTAGAGGACTTGCACTGGAAGGAATGTGTCTTCTCTTAAAACATCTTGTAAACATGTTTCTAAATGGTGGCTAAAATCAAATGTGTTTTCTTCTCGTAGAATATTTTTTTTCTCATTTGCATTTGGGAATCCTTCATCTGTTTGTCATCAGCCAGTGATATTTCTGTAGTGAGTGAATTTGCATTAGCTACCTATAAACTAATTATTTCTTTTTTATATGGCATACTGATTCGTATTATAGCTTAGTTATGTTAGCTACAAAACATTCATCTGTGAAGCATTAGAAAACTGTGATTATTTCTCTAAGTGATAGAAAGTAAACACAGAATAAAAATTAAAAAAAGTCTAAAATCTCTGAGAATTAAAAGAAAAACAATGAAACTGCCTTTTCTTGTGAATCAGTAGTTTAAAGTGAGGGTAATACTACAAAAGTATAGTTCAAGTTCAGAATTGGCAAACAATCTCACATAAAATCCTTGCTGTTCAGAATCTATTTTGGAGAAAGCACAGTACCATATAGGCTGTTACTTTGTTCCTGTTGTTGAGATAAATTTAACTTCTGGAAGGATATGCAGGTATACATATGATTTCCTTCAAAAAAGTAAGTGTGGAAAGTTGAATTTCTGATTGCTGGTTCCATGAAGATGAAAGAGAAAGTCTGAAACAAATTTGTGTTAAGAGGACATATTTAACTATAGAATTATTATTGAATTAAATAATTCCTATCATGTCTGAGCCTTTTTGTACCAATATATTGTTTCCCCGTTTAAGATGTGTATGTGAAAATGGGAAAGGAATACAGATACTGACATTTTTCAAAACCCTAAGTCTTCATCAGATACTAAAAGGCTTCTAATGATTGATCTAAAAAAACCTTCTTTTCCTTTCAGTATGTTGGAGATGGGGGTTATGTATTATTACAAAATTTAAGACCAAAACACAGTATACTACAAAGTACTATTGTACAACACATGCATAATATTGTTTTAATATTCAGGTTTTTAAAATTAAAAATAAAGCAGGTTAGAACTGCTGTGGGAAAAAAAATATCTGTGTGTACTTCATTAAGTTGCATTTAACTGCTATAACAAAACTAGGCAAATAACAACATGCAGTCTGCAAGTCTTAAATAATTTTACTATGTCGGAGAATTTAAAAAAAACAACACCCGCTCTTAAAGCTTTATTAACTTATTTTCTCATTTTCTAAAACATTTCTCTCTTTAATTGCTTCTCTGTTACGCGTTCACAATATGCATTTTTGGGGCAAAACCTATCCAAACAGGTTTCTCACGCATCTTCAGTGTAGCGATTATTTTTGCGCAGTGACTGTTAAATCCTTGATTATGTTGTGGGAAAAATGTAATGAAGTTATCTAGCACCTCATTTGAGAAGGAATAGCTCTTGTGTTGTTAATACGTTCAGTGTGGTGCTTAGGGAGCTTTCTGAGGTAAGATGCTAAGAAGGAAATATGTATATTGTTCAGCTGCTGCACTGAAGGTTACAAATTCACAGCTGATGCTAGGTACGTTTGACTCTTGCGTCCATGCAGAACAACCAGATTGTGGGTTAGAGTGCAGAGTTAATGGCCTTGCTGGCTCTGAACTGGCTATGGTCCTAATCTCTGTGATTTTTCTTCTCTGTGATGCAGAAAACTACAGAACTTGTTGTCTGTTGAGCAGTTCACACGGCTTCCTAGTGAGCAAGGCACATCAAAACCAATTGCTTAACACGGTGTCATCAGCTAATATCTACCTTTTGCTGGTGCAGCGTGAGCCAGGCGTGGGTGTTGGCAGAACTGCTTAGATCAGTTCCTTCTGACTGCGGGATTCATTTTATTTTGGTATCTGTTGCCTTTATAATACATGCCCATCATAAGAGGGGTTCGAGCCCTCTAATGGATCTCTGACGTGAGGTACTAAGTGAACGAATTATGCTGATTCAAGAGGGCAGAAATTCTTAGATTTGTTATCAAAGTGAGTTGTTTTCTCCGCTCACTTGATGCAGTAGTGCTGTCTGTCATCTTTTTATTGGTATGGTACCCTGTATGAGAAATTAAAGAGTGGATGCTTAGTACCTGAGAACAGATTTTTCATTTTGTAGTCTGTGACAAGCTGACAGAACATGAGAAAATGTGATGGCCTTTCTGCTTCAGACATATCTATCTGTCTAGGTGTGAGCACCTTGTCTGTGACAGCAGCCAGTGTGGAAAAAGTACATGTGATGGTTAGATACAAGTGGATATGCCTGTGCATCTTCAATTTAGATATATAAAGTATTGTGGGTGAAAACCAAAGTCTGTTGTCACAGGTCTTTCCAGAACAGTTTATGAACTTTCATACTTGATCTCAATCTACTGGCACTTTGAATCCTGGGCTTTTCCAAGCTCTATGGAATGGTGAAGCAAGGTTTGTTCTGTTATTCTCATTGTCATATTCTCTGGGAGTGGGCTTTTTGTTTATTGCACGTTCTTATGAAGTGAAAAGAAATACTGAAGTCCAGGTAGTTGTACTCTGATACCCTTCCACAACTGAAAAGGCAAGCTTCCTCTTAGCCATGACTTCTCTCTCACAAAGAATGTGGTAGGTGTAGCAAATACCATGAATGGACTTAAAAATCTAATCTTGCCTGCTGCCAACTCTTTTGATAGATCTGAAGAAAAAGAGGCATTTCTTTATCCTGGCCACTTGCAAGTATCATCTAAAATTTGCATAATAAGCACACAATTTCAGAGGAACTTGGTCATAAAAGGTGGGTGGTTTGTCACCTTGGTTAAAGGTGATGAAGTTCAGAAACAAAAAGTTACCAGAAATAAGAATTCTGTGTATGATTGAGACTGCAAGTACTACGGATTTCTTTCATTCTTTCACAGTTCACAGAAAATATGTTCTCAAAGAGACTATTTCATAATACTAAAAAAAAAAAAAAAGCTATGATAGCTATATTGGATTTTTAAGTCAGCTTTGATTCCTGCCCTGCTGAGTAGAAATGAGCAGCCTAATGTGGAGTCTTTAGAATGCTTAGCAAGTGCTGTTCAACACCTGGTGTTACATCTAAATATATGGAAAATAGCTCTGCCTCACTCAAGGAAAATAGATTAAATCCAGTATTAAGTAAACCACTACAAGATCGGACTTCCCTGTTCTTTGTGTATGAATCATAGAGGCTGGGTCTACTCCCTCCTTGTAAGTTCTCTATTGTTTTCTTCAAAGTCATTACTGTCGCATTTTTTTGCAAGCAGTGTATTACACTTTTAACCGTTCTATTGGTTAAAAAGGAGTAAGGCTGCATCTGGAGCAGTTCTTGGCAACTTGCATCCATTTGATATCTAGGAATTGGAATACTATGTTAAAGTGTTTTCTTTTATAGCCTGTGCTTTGTGGAGATCCATTAGTAACCCTCCATTTGGGATGTCCTGCTTCTGACTATCCATCGAGTTCACCATTAATTGGAGGATATCTTTGTTTATGTGACTTGAATTCATACAGTATAAATGCCTTGGTGTTTTAAAGTCACTTTATTATGTACGATAACATTTTATTTCTCTCTTTAATGGTAACACTTCATTCTCTTTAGCTCTTTAATAGCACAGAGAAAGAAAGCAGATGATGGTGGCACTCGCCATTCTGTTCTAGGTTGCATTCTCTTGCGTGCTCAGGACTCTTCTCCAAACTTATGGTATAACTCGGGAGAAACTCTAATCTCCTGCTATAACTCAGGAGGAACACTTCAGCTTTAAGTCTCTTAAGTTACAACTTTGAAAATTAGGTAAAATCACACGTCCTGACCATAGTTTTCATATTATATGGGGTAAATTGGTTTTTAAAACCTCAAATGTTATTGAGCTATAGATGGCATCAGATGATTGCATTGTTTTCAGGAAGAAAAATGCATGTGCTTTCACCACGTACAAGGAAACTTCAACATTTAATTGTGGCAAAGTAAATATAAAATTGATTTGCAAAACAGAAAACAGACAAGTACTCATTATTTGACCAAGGAGGCTACATCTTGGTAGTCTTGTATGCATAATTTTGGAGAAACACATGAGAAAAAGTTTCTCTTTTGGATTTCCTTCCCGATATTTATGAGACAGATGATCGAGAAGCTAACCTCTCATGGTCTCGCTACACTTATTGTTGTAGAAGATTTGAAGGATTGCATCCCCATCTGGTCATTTGATGGGAACTTTTTGAAGCTTTAATAGTCAGTTTAGATTCTACAGCGCATCACAGCTTTGTGAGATCTTCCCCAGCATTATTGTGCTGCTGATTGAGTCTGCTTTTACTGGAGATTACAGCTGTGATTATATAACCAAGAGATACAGGCAGATAGATAAGATGAAAATCCTTTGTATTATTTGGCTTTGATTTTGTTTTGTTGTGGGTTCTTTTGTTTTGTTTTTCCCTCCCAGATTCAAGTTGAATATAGAAACTTGAGAGAAAGAATTAGAACACAGACTTGGGAAAAGACAATAAATTGCAGTTAGAAACCCTATAAATCAGGGTTCTTGAGAAGATGTGTTGCCTCTACTATAGATATTTGTGTATGTGTCTGTACATACAAATGTGGAAAGGCTTACAATGCAGATGCCTTGCTATGAAGTCAATAATGACAGTATTTTTTTCTATGAAATGTAGGTTCTTTGTTAATTCTTAATTTTTATCTGGGTGAAGATGGTAGTGGTAAGTAGTTGTTTTGCAGTAGAAGGATTCAAACTTAATTAGCAAAATGCAAAGCTATCTTCCTTGCTGTCTTACTCTTTATGACAGTAGGATTTTACACACAGCAACATTAATTACAATTAACCATAGCATTCTAATTTGCTGACTTTATTTATTTAGAACTCTGTTAGCATTAAACAATTAATGGTAAGTTGAACTTTAAAGTGGATAAGAATGTCATTCTAAGCTGTAATAGCTTAGTGGATGAGCATATTGTCCTAAATTGGCTTAGCTGCATCGTTAAATGGTTGCTGTATACAGTGCACGTAATTATATGATGACTGAATGCTATTAAATGTATCACTCTTTTAGGTATGCATTGTGATATTCTAGCAAATGTTTCTAAAAGTTCAAGTTGTGAATTCACGTACTATCTTTAAGTGTTTGTTCACTGGATGAATTCTAGATCAATTTACAAAAATACACAGGTCAGAGTATTTAACTTATTACCTAAATCTGGTTTGCGGGTATGTTTACTTTTTGGAAACATTACTTTTCATTTGTGCTGGCAGAAAAATTATTTTAGACTTTGCTCAATAGCTTAATTCTCTTTCCATACACTTTCACTTATGGAGGATTTGCATTCCTAACACATTTTTTCATTTAACATGCTTTATATTATAGTAGGAAATGGAGAAGAGAAATTGCCAGGCTGTTTAAAAATTCAAAGAAATACTTGTTTGTCCTGTGAGTTACATTTGAATTCATACTTTTTTTTTTTTTTTCCCCCAAACCGATAAATGCGGTAAGGACACATTCCAATGATGAAGTAACCAGTTTTCTAAAATAAAAATATGCTAGCACACACACTTTAAAATAAATGTACGTAGGAAGGATATTTTCTCTTTACTTTTGCATTAATGTGTGTGGGAAGGATATTTTCTCCTTACTTTTGCATTACAACCAGATGCACACAGACATATCTATCTATCTCTCTGTATTTATAAATATAGGCTATTCCTTTCAAGCCGTAGTAAGGCAGTGTATGTAGTGGGAGCAGTCCAAGGCAGAAACAGTGTGACTGAAAACAGCTGTTGCATCCTGGTTCTCCCACTTGCTCCCTGGAGAAATAATATGTTGCTTATCTCCAGACAGTAGTTGATTATTTTCTCCTACACGTTCCTTGGCTGTTAGTGGGTTCATGGACAAGACAAGGCAGCATCACAGCACCACATGTCTCTACTTAACTCCGAGAGAGGAAATAGTGTCCTTTGTAGTCTGTTCTTCCCCATCAGAGAGCCAGCAGTAGCCTACACAGGAGAGTAACTAATTCATGCTCTCTGACCTTCTGCATGTAAAACAAGCAATATTATCATCCTCGTTTGCACTTCTTTATTATTTACTATAGTGATAAAATCAGAGGTCCACAGACAGGTTTGAAGTGCTTTTGTCTTGGGCTCTCCGTGCGTGAAGGCAGGTAGCAGCTACCAGGAGGATGAGGTTTCAGCGCTGATGCGATGAACTCCCGAGGGAGTGTGGGGCTCAGGTGTGCTCCCTGCTACCTTGCCTGATGCCCCAGTGCCGTAGTGCTTCTCCCATGCTCTCCGGATTGCACTGGCTGCTCTCCTCTCCCCTGGCTCTGCAGGGCTCCTGCACAGGCATGGTCAGCCTCTGCTTTCATGGATTACCCCGTGGAATGTTGTGTACTAGGGAGTTAAGAGGTGTCTTACCTCCTGCCTCATTTCATAGACTGCCGCAGCCTTGAGAGGGGATTATTTTGTGTTTAACCTGCTATCCTGAAAGCGCCCTTAGCTCAGGTCAGACAAAGGATAAAATGCCAACTGAAAGTAGTCACAGCGTCCAAACGAAACAACACAAATGTTGCTGCAAAGGGTGTAAGTGAGGAAAAAGATTCTTGATCAGTTTTTAATGAAATAAATTCAGGAAGTTCTCCCTCACTTTCCTGCGATCAGCTATCTGGCAGTCTCCCTTTTTACATCCAGTATGTCTTAAGATGCCTGTTGCAGAGAACAACTTCTTTGTGAAATACAGCATTTTCTGCCAATCCCAGTGTGAAGTCCTTAGCCTTAAAGGAGAAAGCTGTTTTCTTTCTCTCCAAAACTAGTTTATTCCTTATGCCAGAAAATAGTGCAGCTGTTCCTATAAATTGATGGGGTTTGTCACTTTCTTGAAGATCCCTGTCTGTTACTCTGTTTTGGTCCCTGTACTTACCTGGCAGTCGTGACTGCCCCCTTCCCCTTTTGGTGATTCAGTGTTTGTTTCCCTGCATGAACTCTGTTGGTTTTTTCTGAACTTAGTATTTCTGTGTCTATTCATCCTTAAACAAGCATAGTTGATACAAATGTCAAAAGTGGGTGAATGTAGGTGGCTCATTACTGGCTCCAGATTGAGACTGAGCACCACGATAATCACCATTTTGTGGACACCAGGAGCTTAGAGCAATTGACCTCCATCATCTTGCTTTTCAGCAGTACAGAAACATAGGGTTTCGGAGGCGAGCCAGAAGCACAAACCAGTGGGTCTGAATTAATTGCCATTTTAAATGATACCTTTTCAAATTTTCTTTTGAATCTGATCCTTCCTAGACTATGTTAAGCAGCTAATCAGAGCACTCTATCAGTGTGACTAATGATGGTGAGCATCATCTTTACCATTGTGGTTAAATTGGTTATTATGAACTGATCAATACGAGTGCAGTTACACTCTATTTCTGGTGGTCCATGAAGACCACCTTCAGTAAGAAACTGTTTTTTAGTGTGGGTTTTTTTTGTTTGTCTGTGTATTTACAAGTGGCACAACAGCTCTGCTTTCTCCTTTGGCCACATATAACGTATTATGTAAAAAGTTGCACTTGAGGCTTATGATTGAGGTGGTTTTGCCACATCACAAGTATTTTGTGGTCCAAACTCAGTCTGTTTTGATCCACAGTCAGTCCATGGGTTCTTTCTGTGGAATGAATTTTGGAGGGAAAGGCAGGCATGATGTGGCATCCTGACCCCGCACCCCTTTATTGCATAAGAGGGAGAACTAAGCGTGTGTGCTCGGAGGGAACAGATGTGGACAGTTAATTCTGTTGCCCTGACCAAGTGATTAAGGGAATTAAACCTGGCCCATTCCATTATGCTGAGTGTCCTTACACCCACTCCTGTTCAGAAGCAAAATGCTGCTTAAAGTGAAGAGTTATTGAGAAGCATAGTACAAAACAAACATTATCAATCACAGATGTGACATCTAACCTCTGTGCCTAAACACATGCCTTCATGAATACGAGATTCCATTGCTGTGACCAATTGAATTAGACTATTCAAAAAAGAATAGTGTGAGACACCCATTTGAGTTGTGCTTTGTGATTAGATTTCATGAAAATTACATCTATTAAAAGGGCCAGGGTAGTAAATGCACACAGAAAAATTACAGTGTATTTTCTCTATAGGGTTGGGATCTATTTTGTTACTGCTTTTAAAGAGTATTGCTCTACACTTTTCTATCAAGCTTTGCCCTAGGGTGACGGTTTAGAATTTTTAATTTAACTTTGTCTGTCATGACAAATGTAGAGAACCAGACAGCTGGGAAATTGTAAAAGTAGGTTTAAAAGGGAATTATCGAGTCCCTCCACTCCAGTGGATTTAGCAAACCAAATTTTACAAGAACACTGTCGATTATGCTTGCAGAAGTAAGAAGACAGTCTTATTTGTGAAATATGGCCATGCTAATCATTACTAATTTTTCATAATTGAAGGACCATAATGTTCCAGAACTGCTCTCCTGTGATATTAATAGAAGATTAAAGATGGGCCGCAACCTTGAACTTGAAACTTCAGCTTCAACATTTTAAACTTTGTATAATGTGTTAAATAGACAAGGAAAGGGCTTGATTGGGTTTTCAAGACCTGAAATGACATTAGTTAAACCCTGAATTCCACTAACTGCATAATGTATGAGGTACTCTTATTTATTGGTATAGAAAATTGACATATTTGGCCAAAAATAGATGAAAGGGAGGAAAAGGGTGAAAATGGATGGCAGGAAAGTTCGGAAGCAGTACTTTATAAAGAATTCTACCTCTCCTATCAGAAGAGAGTGTGCTGTGGTGTTTCTACCACGCCACAACCTTGGATGTGTCTTGTGCTGTCTGTAAAGACAAGAGTTCAGCTTTTATAGCCACTTCAGGCAGGTAGGCGTTTGAGAAATGTGATGGTTCAAGAAAAGCACAATGGCCTTTCCTACTTCAAGTCAAAATCTGTGAGGATGCAAAACTACTGTTACGTCTTAACCCCCTCCTTCAAAGCCTCCTGCCTATAGGTGATGGCAAGAAAAGATATATATTCTATTCTCTCTTTTCCCCATGCTCTCGGCTTCTCTCAAGGAAATGTTTGAGTCCATCCCCGTGACTTTCTGAAGCAGTAACTGCAGCATAAAAAATAAATTCCAAAACCTCCCGCATGTTTCTGAACAAGAGCTATGAAACTAGTCTCTGCCAGTTGTTTCATTCTAATATTCATCAGTATCCTGAGCTACAGGAGAAGTGCTGGAACTGCCCCTAGATTGAGGAGAGAAATGTTGTAGCTGTTAACTCCCTGAACTGATAGAACTAAGTGCTGTCATTGAAACTCTGTGGATAGAGGCGTCGGTGATAGCTTAGGCCACTGCTCACTAGGGAAGTATGTTCAAGTGTGTTTTTTCAAGTGTTGATACGTTAGGCTGCTTAATTTTATGGTCCTGTGACTGAATGTAATTAATATTTTTAAATTAATTTCAGGCAACCTACTTAGCATTTTGTATTAGTAGGAATTAATGCTAGCACCTATTTTGTTTTCTTACGCACAATTATTTTGCAAATATTTGCTTTTGTCACTGCTGCTTGTAAACAAAATGAAAGCTTTTTATTTTAATTGAAAACAAAAGATGTCTGTTTTTTAAAACTAAAATAAGTCTTATCAGAATTTTTGAACAGGAATTGTATTTCAGCATTAAAAGACTTAAGAAAATAAAACTTTTTTTTTTTCCCCCTTGCTAATGATACGCTGCAGAGTATTTAATGTCAACTATATTTTTTTTCAAGACCTTGAAACATTTGGGTTCTCTTTTACTTTGGCAGTACCTACAGCCTCAGTCTTTTGGGCATATCTTAGACCTCTTGTTGCCGTTATAGTGGAGAGAGCTGTTTGGTTTTTTTTTCATTTTAAACTCTTAAAGGTGAAGTATTATTTGTGAATCTTTTTGCATCAAAAACATTTCTAAACAAAATTTTAACTTTACATATCAGGTGCAATTGTACTCTAATGTAGTTGAGTTCTCGCTGATTTGGGGGCTCACCTATTTTGATTCTGGCTCTCCTTTATTTATGCAGGTTTTGCAGCAGTACATATATTTTTGCATGGCCTTTCAGCCTACTGCTTGCAGAAGAACTGGTAGAGGGAAGATGGAATTAATTAATGATGACTGAAAATGAAACGGGCTGTTCCTCTCTGTTCCTAAATGGAGCATCTGTGAGGCTGGATCGGCTCCTCTGTACTCTTACCCCTTCCTTCCCTTGCTGTACCCATGGCTGGAACAAATTGGAGAACCCCTTGACTTTCCTCCCCTAGGCCTCAAGGAGTGGGCCATGACTAGCCCTGGTTTCTGACACTGAAGAGGTCTAAAAGCTCTCCCTGTCCTTGCATTTGTTACTGCTTCCAAGTCAGCAGAGTTTGCTGCAGTCGCGAGTCTGTAGTGGTGGTGTTAATGAGAAGATGTATGCAAATTCTGTCTGTTCTGTCATTTACCTGACTGAAGAGCAGGCGGAAGAATTGTACTGGGAATTGATCAGAATAATTTGAAGTGAGATTAGGAAATGTGACTTTCATTTTCTTAACCTGTGAAACAGTATGGAGTTATTTTCCTTACTCCTTATGCTGACTTTTAGATAATAGTTTTGGGTCTTTTCTAACAGAATAGAATGACCCAGTAAGCCAGACAGTGGCCCAGCGGGTACATCCCTTCCAATTTCTGCATTCTCTGGGAAGGCAGGAGTGTCAGTGAAGCTAGATGTGATGATTAGTGTAGAAAGATAGAAATACTAGGAGGACACCTTTGTGTGTGTATAAATGTATTTACTTCTGATAACATGAGTTGTCATGGAAAAGGTTAAAATTCTCTAGTATAAATTCTAGTGATTTTTGGTTTAATTACCAGGTTTTCCTGATTTCCTTACAATTTCATTTTGAACTAAGTGTCCAGCTGATTTTACACAAGGATGGTCTTTCCTAACTTTAGTTGCCGTCTTTTGCTATGTGATTGTTGGTGTGTTCTATTAATCTTGCACATTGCCCTTCTGGTGGTGTGCTGTTTGGTTTGCATCCTGCAGTATGTAGGAAAGAATGATAGAAGGAAAGACAAAATGCAAAGTTATAAGAACAAGGTGAAAGAAGAATTTTGGATCAAATGCTGCAATAGCAAGCAGCATTTTCTTTTTATGTCATCCTGAGTCAAACACAAGATAGAAATACCTGGGATACTTCTTGTCTAATAAACTAAACTGTGAAACCAGTGTGGATCTATTCATCTGCTGCAAAGAATCCTCTCTGCTGGTTATTGTTACTATACTGGGAAAAGGGAAGCAGAAGAAAAGAGAAAATGCTTCACTTTTTCACTGCTGTCATCACTCATCCTAATGAGGACAAAAAAGGTTACCTCTACTAGGAGCATGATGCTTTCATGTACTCTGAAACCCACCTGCTCACTTCTTAATGAGAATGTAAGGTTTGAGATACTGTGATCGTGTTAGGTTATTTCTGAAATACATTACACAAGAAATAACTGTCAGCTGCCTATTTGGTAACCATGACTTTTTAAATGCAGACATCTTATGAAATGCTCTTGAAATAAATTTTGGAATTCTTTATTCTAACTGTTATGGACCCTGTCAAGTGTCAGATATCAGCAGTATCTGTGTCTTGGGGGTTTATAGATTGCATTTTACGCAAACATATTTCAGCATTGTCACATGTCATTGCAGTATGTATGTATATGTAAATAAATATCCAGATCATCACTGTGATTTGAATTTAGAAAAGATCTGACAATGCCTATGAGCTTTCAGAGACTATTAGTAAGAGGAAATGATGGTTCGTAAGGTATTTTTGACATATCTGACCCATAAATTTCACCTAGTGTTCTGTGTCTGAGTTTGTGTATGTGCCTTGGAGTTGACGTGTCATCACCATCCTGTGCTTTACAGCTGGGGTGTAAAGGGGAGTCTGAAATCATTAAGATGAGAAGGAGATGGTTTTATTTTGAGATTGAAAGCTGTAGGTGAATTTAGAGAGGCTTTTTTTTTTTTTCTTTTGGAAGTTAGGACCTAATGCATACCACATTTCATATACCACAAGACATACAGCTTGTGGTTTTTTTCCTGTACCTATTCGTTACTCCATTTGCTGTTAAGTATATAAAACATAAGAAGTATATCTGTAAAATTCCGTGGTTAAAACCTACTTGAAAGGGATAGAGATGAGGTGTTACCACCTCATGTGTGGTCACTTGAACAAAACAACCAAGAGAAATCATCAGCTTTGGAGCTTTGTCAGTGATCATAGAGTCAACCAGCTTTCTCAAGTCCTGACTGAGTATATTTAAGCACTGAATGTTTTCCTCCAGTCTCTCCATTTTGTTCATGCGAGTATTGCTACTGTTAAAAGCTGTGCACAGAAGGAGAAATAGATCTCTACAGCCAGCTGCCAAATCATTCCAGCGTGTCTGGCGAAAAAGCAACACTTGGACTTCCATATGCATTTTTACTTACAATAAATTTGAGTTGGGACCAGTTGGTATCTTTACGTCTGTGGGTCATTTTAATTAGATAGTTCAGGCTTGCTTTTAGTATTTATATTTTTGTTTCATTTAATTGATCTCCTTTGTAACTTAATCTTGTGACTTTCAGTGAAACACAATTATTTTTTTTTCTGATTACTTGATAACAGATAGATCTGGCTATCCATAACCAGTGTGCGTGGGTTTTGTTTGTTTGCATTTTGGTCACTTAGATTGTGCGTGAGAAGAAATCAGCTTGCCTGGGGGGCGCAGCTTTACAGTAGCAATCAATTGCTTCCTCTAACACAACGCCGTTACGCTTGATGGAAGAATTGCTTAAGTTGATTTGTGCTGAATAGCTGTCCATTGTCAAAAATTCATTATGGTCATTGGTCTACTAATAAAAGTAGCTCATAAAGCAAAGTAATTTTGAGTTAGAGGAATAGATGTAGGCTCATTAGTGTCAAGGAGTTCACTGTCAGGAGTTCAAGCTGAGTAATGAATAGCCAATGGAAAGTATGACTTAAAATCTTTAAAATTCTTTTCACCTTGCAAATACCTATCTTTTGAGGGCCAAATTGACTTGCTAATTTACAGTGCTGTTGGGGTATATCAGACTGTAAGGGCTACATGAGAAGTGACAGGTGGGGTCAGCTGATCCTTGACAAGACCAGGTTAATTCTCAGTGAGGGGGGAACAAGGGGACACATAGTCTTCCCCTGCTTCCTCCCATTTTATCAAGAACTGGGAGGGAGATTCATACTCTTTATCCCTTTAATTCTCCAAAGGTCCTTAAGCAGCGGCCGTGGGCTTCACCCTCACTCTGGAAGTGGAGTAATCTGTCTGTGTGCTTCTGGATTGTTTTTGTGTTGCATTTGAAGGGAGTAGAAAGAAGAGTGGGCTTACATGGCAAGAGTCGAGTTTTACAGGTTGAAAACCAGTCCTTGCTGTGGTAGCTGTTATTTAACGGATTTTTAGCCTGCTTCCAGATTTGTGAGCTAATGTTTCTAGTACAAGAGCTCTTCTATTGCCTCTTGAGTCTTTCACTAGCTGTGCAGCGTTTACAAAGAAGCATGCTCTCGCTGCTGGGGCTGCCACTGACTTACTGCTCCATGGCGCAACACCTTTGCTGCGACCTTAGGATAACAGGTAAACGAATACGGTACTGTGATAGTGTGTTTCAGAGGGTATTAGCTTCCTCCAATAAGTGAGTTGTGCCTTTGGTCCCTGTAGGGGAAGTTAAAAGGGCATGGCATAATGCCTGTATGTATATTTATTTTTTTTTTTAGTCATTCTCTTCAAACCAGGACATTTTGAATCACTGAATGAAGAAATAAATGAAGATTTCTAATATTATTACAGTATATTCCCTCAGGTCATAATAGAAAGATTAGTGTTACATAAAGACTTTCATCATAAAAATTCATATTCTGATGAAAAAGAGATTGTGTTAATGACATAAAACTACTGAAAGATAGTGCTGCACAATCATATGTTACAGAAATGTAACATTTTATCCTTGAACTTGTTTTCCTTCCTATTGCATACTGTTAGTTCACTTTCACATAAATATTTCCTGTATCTGATGGATAAAGTCAATTATAGCTATTCATTGGACAAAAATGTTTGAATTTCTATAATGTAAGCGTAACTATATCGTCTCATATGCCTTTTAACTGTGATTTAGCTGTGAGTTGAAGCATAGTTGGTTCTATTAATCACTGAATCAAGTCTGTAAACTTTATACTAAGATTTAAATGTAAAAATGCTTATTTTAAAGCTTGCCAAAGTCCACACCTGAATTTTCTTTCTCCTGTAGGAGCTGATAACATCACTAACACCTGAGTAGAACTGGAACAGTATCTCTTGTGGTGATTTCAGTGATAGTGATAATCTCCCTTCTTGCTAGAGAGACAGAGTGGTCTAAGCTTAGGTCTGCGCATGAAAACCAAAAGAACGTTTCAAATACATTGTTTGGGAATATATGGTCTTTGTTTGAAGTTTCCCTTTTGTAAGGATTTAGTAAAGTTTTTCTGTGATTCTATAATAGAAAGTTATTTTGGGTTGTGCAGGCTATAAACCAATGATGGAGACTGACACAGCAATGGGAGGTTTATGTGGTACTTCCTGAAAATGGAAATTATTACAATTACCATTATTAGAAAACTGCAAAATGAAACAATAAGTACATGACAAAATACATCTGCTAAAAAAAAAAAAAAAATACGCTGTGGACTGCAAAGTAGATAAATGTTCCAGATAGCTATGAGTAAGTTTGCTTTTTTGAGAAAAAGATTATCTTTTAGCATAGAGATGTGACAAATGACATTATGATTTCCTCCCCTCCACTGAACCAGTACACCTGTATCTCTCTCTGTGAATGTATGTGCAAGTATCTTCCTTTTTTTTTTTTTAATTACTTTTCTTGTAGAAAAAACACAATGCTTTATCCTCACTTGTGTCCCTATGTGGTCATCTACGTGTCTTTTTGTAAGTGCTTGATGTTTCACTTCTGTGACAGCCTTCTATATTGATTTATTATACAAAAAAGAATACTTACTGTAAGATGATGATTTTGTAAGAAATGTCTATTCTATCAACACAGTGTAAATTAGTTTTACATTTCAAAAAAGTCCATTTGTTGGCCCACTAAAAAACTGTCATGAGCACAGATGGTGAAACGCATCTTTGAAAAAATAAGGCAGATCTCCATCTTTTCCACATCACTAGTGAAAGCATCACTGCATTCCGTTCCACCAGTCTCCAGGTCTTCCTGTCTGGTCTGTGCTGTAAGGGTGTAACAGGATAGAAGTTTTATAGGACAGAGAGACCACATTTTTTTTTTATTTTTTTCCTATTTTAACTTCTAGTTAGGCAATGTGGGAAATGTTAAGGAGCAGAAATTATGGGGGCACTGGAGAAATTCCTGTAATAGGATTTTCTGATGTGAGGAAGTATAAACCCATCATCTGCCAGGCATAGCAAAAATCAGAAGATAAAATTAAGTAGTAAGAAATTGCTTTACTCTCTTCTCTCTTTTTAATAATTTTTCAATTTTTATCCCAGGCTTTTCTGGCTTATACATCATAAACTGTTAAATAAAATGAAGAATAGCATTACTGTACAGTATTATTATAATGTTAAATAATATTTGCCTCAATAAATGAACTGTTATCTATTACACTGTCTGTCGAAGATAGGGACAAATGTTTCACCTATTGATTTGTGTACAGTGCTCTAAAAAGTATTTCAAACGTGCATGTGCCCAAATTTTTAATTCCCTATTTAGATGTCTGAATTAGTTAAAAAAAAAACGAACAGACAAAAAAAAAAAAACAACCCAAAAAACCCCACAACCAAGCAAACAAAAAAGTGAGTATATTATTATTTTAAAGACTTCTTATAGAATAAACTTTCAACATACAGTCAGGCTGAAATTCTCTGTTTACTTTTCCATTTTTATTAAAGCAGAGAGAACTGTGTAAACTACAGTTAGATGCTCAGTTTACCCCTGTAAGATCACTGCATCACACTGAAGTGCACCTGAAATACATACGCTCTGCGCTTGCTTGCAGACCCTGTGCTGCTGTTTGTAGTGTGTTTTGTGTGCGACACTGGATGTAGTCCTTGGGCCATCAGTGCCCGCTGTGGGACGATGGGAACAGACTGCATCTGCAAGGACACACAGGTACAAGAGAGCAGTCCTGGGAGCAGTTCTGGTTTTTGTGAGGACACCCATCTTTTAAGGATCCCACACTTTGTAGAACAACCAGAACAAACAGCTTGGTGACTAAAAGGACAGGCTGCAGGGTGGGTTAGCTTTGGAAAGTTGGGGTTTTGTTCTATGAAAAAGGCTTTTTACTTGGTGATTGACTGGCAGATCTGGTGAATAAGATGGTGTCGGGAATATGCTTCTGGTCATCTAAAATCCATCTGTCTTTGGTGGAGTATTAACAACCAATTTGAAAAATTGCACTGTGGGAAATACAAGCTTGAGATGTAAAATTGTCAAGGATTTGACAATCAGTCCCACTTGACTTTCTTAGTCTTGATAGGACTGTGTATGTGCTACCTTCCTTGGGCTTGGGGCTAAGGCTGCTCTCTGCGGCAGCTGCTTCCAAATGCTCTAGGCTGGTACAGCCAGAGCTAAAAGTGACTGTCTTGTCCTCTGGATGTCTGAGTTATCTGTGACTGCTGGCTGTGGTGGAGGAAGCAGTGGCCTGGCAGTGTGGAGCTCCTTGAGGATTAGTTTCTATTATTTCTTTGAGGAGGACGTCATGTTGCTGTGCTCCAAAGGAGCTAATACTGGATTTAGATAATTTAAAGTTACTACTAGCTGCACTCAACTGTAGGCAAACACTGGTGAGCTTATTTCCTGCATTCCTGGCCCCAGACAAATGTCCATTACAAATTCCTAACCATCCACCAAGGAAAAAGAACAGATTCTGAGATAAGTTAGGGATGGAAGTTGTTCACAGACTGTATTGTACTGCATGGTGGACTTGCTCAAGGTAATATGCAAAGCTTTATTTTCTTACTTTCTTTTAGCAGTCTTGGTAATACTTTTCTGCATGATTTTATGCTTGTCAATTGTACTGTGCTGCTGTTTCATTAATAAAGAAATTAATATTCTTCGTACAAAGATAACTGAAGTCGTATATGGGTCATAAATCCTGTTGCAGTTTCTAGAATTCAAACCAAGTCAGATCAAAGCTTTTGAATTCCAGCAAGGTACTCCTCTCCTTAACTTCGTGACTCTTTTTTTTTTTTTTTTTTTTTTTTTTTTTTTTTTTTTTTGCAAAGGCTGCATATGTGGTATAGTATCATACGAGATTATTTGGATATTCTTTCACTAAATGTTGATGGTGATCAATATGAGCTGATATTTACATATTTGTATTTAAATTTTGGTGATAATATGTCTTATTTTCTGTTAATCTTTATACTAACTAAACTGGGAGGTTTGTATTTTAATGTTGCTTTATTTTACACCTTATTCAGCCTTTAATGTTTATTTTAAACAAATCCTTTCTTTGCTCAGCACTGTAACAGTGTATACAAAGTTATATAAATATAAAGCTACTTAGGTTAGCCCAGTGCAGTAAGCCATGAAAATATAAGCTCCCATTTTCTATTTCAACGCAGTTTCTTCAAGCTGTTAATAAACAAACATAAATAGCATCGTGTTGTATTCAGCAGTATCGCAGATTCCCTGGCACTATTCGCATTCCTTCATGAGATGAGTCAGGATAAACACATTGGAAATACCAAATACTAGAAATCAATTGAAGTCAACTAGCAGGAAGCTTTTAATATCAGATTGTATGTGTACATCTGTGGAACCTTGTTGGTGGGTATCGTATGAAAAAAGTATAGCTCTAGTAGAGGTTTGTAAACATTTTCTCAACTGCTATTTTTCTGAGGTCATTTTTGTTAACTTTAGGAGAAGAATAGACCTTTACCATACCAACCAGGTGGTGTCATGTCCTTGCTTCTTGTGTGCGCTTTTTAAAATGTTAGCTTAATGATACTGCAAGCAGCGGGTTTGCCAGGTCGTGGTGTGCTACCAGCTGATGGAAGCTGTCATTGCTGGCCCCTCAGGCAACTCATGATAGAAGGCTTTGGGGCTTGGTATGTGGGTGGCTTTAAAGTTCCATACTTCTGCATTATTCCATGCTGCCAATGTCTTTGTGCATGACCAAAACTCTAATTTGACAGTCCAGCAATGTTCACAAAAATCCTTACTAATTCATTAATGACACTGTGTGCCATAGACCCATGGAACTTAATTCTTGCCACTGAAACAGAGGTGCCTCTAGGACAGTTTTTAAAACACAAGTATATTTGACGTCTTCCTTCCTCCATTCAGATATCTTTCTGAATTAGTTCAGATAGTGCTTTTTGAGGAAAGAATGGGATTTTTAATATTAGTTCTATGCTTAGTAGAAAATAATAGGAAATTCATAGTTAAAATTTTTTACTGCATGATTTCAAATACCATTTTCCTGGTAATATTAAAAGGGACGAGGTGATCTCCAAATGAAGCAAAAATTGTAATTTGAAGTTGATATTCAATTCACTTCATACTACTACGAATTTTTACTCCTTCCTTTTGTGCAAAAAAAAAAATAATATTGCTTAATTATAGTTAGAGTCAAGATTAGCCTCTCCCCCCATGATTCCGACACTGACCCCCCCTCATCCCTCCTTGCGCCCCATCAAAGTGTTTTTCTTACAGACGTATTCAAGAGGCTCAAGCTGCTGTACGGTATTCAGACAGCAAAGCAATGGTGTCACTTTCTGAGCTCTTCTTGGATGTTCAGGTAGTTGTGGTTGTCAAGAATACTGGTTGTTACTGGCAGTTGCCAAGAAAGTTTGATTTTTTTTTATTTTTTTTTTTTTTATTTAAAAAAGATAATTATTTCTTGGTTGGTCATTCTTCACATCCATTACAGGCAGCAACTAATGGAGGGTATTTTTCCAAGACATTACATTTTGGAATAACTAGAAGAAGAAGATGTTTGAGTAGCTCTGGCCTTCATGTAAGCAGTTAAGATCTGAGCTACCTCATAGCTTGATCTTTGTGTGTTTCTTCAGCCATGGAGGTGTTATTCGTAATAAAACTTCCAACTGAATGCCTTCATCTCTCCCATGTTCCCTCGTTTTACTTCTTTGAATGTCCTTTGATCAAGAGAGTGTAAAGTTCAGAGTCTGCTGCAAGCTCTTTTTTTCCCCTTACCAGGGAGCTGGCTGTCCTTTGGGGAGGAGGATAGAACTCAGTCGAATTTTGGAGACCTGGTGTTAAATGTTTTCTGGCTCTTAGATGATGGTGAGCTACTTGTCTTTTATGCTTAATCTAACACTGCATTTTCACAAATATATTTAATTTAGCAGGAAAAAATGTTTTAAAGGTAAGCGTAGATAACTTATGATTAATAATTCTGTACTTGATGTTAATAGAAGACTTTTGGCATCTATTAATGAGGTAGCAAAGAAGCAAATGATATAAATGAGCATAAAATGATTTATAGAGATGTTTATCTGAAAGCTGTGATAACATGTGCATACTTTTTTTGACAATGAAGTTTTTTCTTGCTGATGAGTTGAGGTAAATAACCAGATTTCTTTGGGACTGTCAATTAAGTATCTTACTATTTCCGTTAACAGAATGTGCTAAATTTTGCTCTTACAGTTTATCATATGCTTCTATGGTGCTGAATACTTTTCTCTGAGATTCAGTATTGTAACATGGGTTATGCTGTTATAATGTTCATTATAAATTATTATGTAGAGATTTCAAATATTCAACAATGAAAAATCAAGTTCTTGAATCTCCTCGGAAGTAGGTTTAATTCACACATGTATTTTATATATTCCTGTCAAATTAATACCTGTGCATTAATGTGCTCATTAATGACATTAAAAAGAAATTATATATTTGGATATTTTACATTCCTAGAATTTTACTTTGTATTGTTCCGTACATTAATCTTGTTAAAAGTGATGAAGTTGTGTATAACAGTTCCATTATTGTAATGCATTATGTTAAGTAATACATATCTGTTTGTTTTAGAGAAGTTGAACTACTAACTGTAGGTAGCTTTTCAGGCTGAAGTTGCTTGAGTACCTATGTGTATGGCAGTGTACCAATGCACAGTCGTAAGCCTTGTAATTTTAGAATTTGGTGTCTTAATAGGATCAAATGGGTAATTACATAGAGCTCAGTCTGCTGCCTTCACTCGCGTTGAGTTGCAGCCTACTCTAGGATTGATTATAGGGGAGGAAGGTGCAATGCAGCGTTAAGAGGGATGGCATGTTTTGGGGTCTTTGTTTAAAAATTCAGCAGCACTGGGTAATGAAAACTTGTTTGTAACTATTAAAATCAATCAAATTAATCAAATACGGATAGCTTCATGGTATTTTCTCTTTCCATACTTACTAATGTTCTCACAGAAAACTCTTTGTGCTGTTCTCTCATTAAGATGGATGTGTATGTAGTTCTCCAGGAGAGGTGGAAAGACAACAGCCTTAGCTGTGTCACAAAGCAGTCTGATCTGTAGATTGAGGGTGCAAACTGCCAAGTACTATCATCAGGATCACCACCACTGTCCTTGGCTGCTACCTACAGTTAGGGGTAGGGAGCAGGGCTACGCGGGCTGGTATGTCTAGGGTTTTTTTGTGTGGAATGTTCCTTGAACCGTGTTGCTGGACTTTTGGCATGTGCACGACCTTTTGGATGGTCAGTTGCCATAGGCAATGCATTTGATCTGTGGCCTTTCTCTGAACAGCAAGTTCTTGGCTTCACTGGGATTGTTGCAGAAGTATAAAATACAATACAGTACCGAGAAATGAGTCAATGGAAAAAGATACTAAAGGGCAGTATTTTGGGTGTTATTTGGCATCCGAAGTCCAGAAAAGCGAGGAGCACTCAGATTTTTACAGAATTTGTTGCGGAGTTACCACAGCCTCCTTTCTAAGGACAATCTAAAGATGTTAAAATCCCTATAGTTGTCTCTGTATGGGGTTCAAAACGTTTGGTTAGAAGGAGAAGGGGAACATGTTTTGTCTATAGTGGACATAAATTTGAAAGGCTTTTTTCTGTATCCTAATATCCTAAGACTTTACCAAAAAAAATCATGTCATTAACTGTGCTAATGCATCAGCACTTGCACCATGAACTGTTCTCACTACGTCTGTTTGTGTTCAGGAGAGGGCATGGTAAAAACAGTTAATGGTAAGAACATGGTAAGATTAGATATTCAATCCGTAGTTATTCCAAGTCTCTCCACGTCTGTTTCTGTTCAGGAATCTTCTGTTCTGGGGACAGATGTGGAGAGACTTGGAATAACTAAAGCTTAAACATCCAGACATCAGGCCTGGGAAGGATATTGGGGATCTTTGAAAAGACAAAGAAACAAGCAATAGGGATATAATTCTCAGTATGCGTGGCTTTACAGGAGGTGAATCTTGAGCGAACTCTATTTCAGTATTTAAAGAAGTTCAAAGGTTTGACTGATAAAAATGAAGATGTAGCTGTAACAGCCCTTTTAGACAGATAGTTCTTTGCGTTGCATGACATTCCAGTTTGAAAAATAGCACTGCCCTGTATTGGTGAAGCAAAAGTTAAAAGGATTAACAACTGGCCAACTGACAAACCTAAAAAAATTAGTCATAATAATAGAGTGCAGCTCCATAGGGATCAGCACTGTGCTTGACACCATTTAACAGTTTCATCATTGATCTGAAGTACAGGGAACTGTGATAAAATTTGCAAATGACACGAAGATTACCAAAGTGGTAAATAATGAGGGCAGGGAGTAATACAGAATTATCTATACTGATCCTGCCTGTATTCAAACATAATGTATTCTGATTCAGTCAGATGCTAAGCTTTGCGGCTAAGAAGTAAAGGCATATTAAGTGAAGCTCATAAGAAATAGAAGAATGAGAAACTTCAGGACTCGGAAACTAACAATTCAGCACTACTTTTCTGCAAAATACAAGGAAGGGCCCAAACAATCCTTACCTGTGTAGGCAGAGAAGTAGTGATTAATGGACTGATCTGTGAGCATTAGGATCAAGTACCAAAGGAAATGGTAAGCCATCCATCTCCCTGAATCTTTACATGAAGACTAGGAGTTCTGCCATAGTTTAACATGGATTATTGGGCTCAAACCAGAAGTAATTAAATGAAACGTCACAGAATGTTGATGTACAGGAGGAGATCAAGCTATACGAACTAGGATTGCCCCTTCAATGGGACAGGGAACTGCTGGAGGGACAGGGAACTGCTGGAAAGGGTGCAGCAGAGGGCTACAAAGATGATTGGGGGACTGGAACACCTCTCTTATGAGGAAAGGCTGAGGGATTTGGGTCTCTTCAGTCTGGAAAAAAGACGGCTGAGGGGTGACCTTATCAACGCTTATAAATACTTAAAGGGTGGGTGTCAGGAGGATGGGGCCAGGCTCTTTTCAGTGGTGCCCGGGGACAGGACAAGAGGCAATGGGCACAAACTTGAACATAGGAAGTTCCACCTAAACATGAGGAGGAACTTCTTTACCCTGAGGGTGACAGAGCACTGGCACAGGCTGCCCAGAGAGGTGGTGGAGTCTCCAACTCTGGAGACATTCAAAACCCGCCTGGACATGTTCCTGTGTAACCTGCTCTAGGTGACCCTGCTCTGGCAGGGGGGTTGGACTAGATGATCTCCAGAGGTCCCTTCCAACCCTATGATTCTATGATTCTATGATTCTATGATTCTATGATTCTATGATTCTATGATTCTATGATTCTATGATTCACCGTGACCTGTGTCTATAAAAAATACTAAGTTGACTTGCAAAATTGTTTGACAGGCTTCTCTGGAGAAGCTGTTGTACTTCTTACGGGAAATTGCTTGTCCCTTTAATTTAAGGTTGAAGTTGTATTTTTGGGATCCACTAAAATGTGCTTCTTCCTCCGTACTAAATTTAGGCAAATTAGTTGTCAATTTTTCTGGCACAAGAACATGCTAGTTTAGAATGTTGGGGATTTTTTGTTTGTTTGTTTTTCCTTTTAAGTTTGAGGCAAAATGTGTATACAAATTAAAGGCTTCCCAGAATGAGATATGTTTTTCATACTGCTTTTGTGACTTGTGATAAGACGACATTTTGGCCTAAGAATGAAGCTTATTTTTGGCGTAGGGAGGGAAGTTCTTTCAAGACATCGAAAGTAGGAATATTTATTTCAAAATGTTTTAAGAGCAGATTTAGAGTTGAAACCTGAACACCTGTTGTCAGGCTTACACTAATCACCTGTGAACTTATAAGTAGGGTGACAGTGCTGTGTTGTGATGTTCGTGTTCTTAAAGAACTGGTACACGTTCACAGGGACTGAAATTCTGTTGTGGCAGTACTGGAAATGTGGAGGCTCTTTCCACTCTTTTCTAATACGTTTTGCAGTGGCAGATACGCTCCAGAGTCCCTGCTGTTTCAGTATTTTATCTTTACCTTGCACTTGCTGTCTGTCAGTCCCTATACGGAGCCTTTGCAGTACCTGGGACTCGGCAGCACTGCTGAAGGACTGACAAGTCCCAGACAAGTAAGTCTCAACCTCAGCAGCGCTCACTGTCTTTGCAAACATAGAAATACCTTCTGAAGAGTGCAGAGGGAGGTTCTGTATGCTTTCCCCTCTTTTCCTCTTTTCCCAGTTACTTTTCCCAGTGTCCTTCAGGTAATTCCTAGTATCAGGGGGCATTTATGTCCCCTAACGTGAAGCTGGCAACTTAAGTGTCCTTGCTAAGAGGTTACATTTTTCTCCAGTGGTCAGTGAAATATTTCAAGAATGATTCAGACTTGGATGTAGGATAAGGAAATGTTCTTTAGAAACTTTACAGGGAGTTCAAGTACGTATGTCTTGTCTTTCTTTAAATTCCTAACACTTGTGTTACCATTACATCCGGTATAAAAAGTTTTCTATTAAAGTAGGGGTTCTATTTTTAGATACAAAGATAAAATGATCTCATCTCAGGCTTGAAATTTTTTTTGTAGTCATTGAACAAAGCAAAAAATAAAGGCTGTTGCATTCAACTTTCTGCATGTTTTGTTTTGCTGTGGGTTTTTTTGAAGTGTGGCCTAAATTGTTTTGTTTTCCAGCCCTGCCAAAATTTTAATTTTCTTTTTAAGTTAAATGGCAGAGTTCTTTGAAATCACCTTCCAAAAAAAGGTTTAGTAACATAGCGGCTCTTCAGAGAGTATCTGTCTGTGGCAGTGGTGTTTGTGGAAGGAGGGAGTGGCAGCGTGGGGAGAGATGTGTTCTATTTTTCTTGTGAGTTAATTTTAGTCTTTGCTCTAAGTAAATTGCCATTAAATGATGAATTGAGCTGCTATTCAAAACAAAATGGTGTCCATGTATTGCAAGACTATTAGCAGAATGAGGGTGTCCTGCTGCTGAAAACCACGGGAGGAATATTGTGGAGGTCATTACCTTAGTAGCCTTTAAGTGAAGTGTACGGTAATTGTTTCCTGTAGAATGCACAGATACACAAAAAAGTATTGGAAGCCGTAAGAGCGAGATGGCAAATACATGATGAGATTAGTATTATGTTCAGAGGAACAGGAAAAAAAAATGCATTCCCTCAGGAAAATTGGAGTCGCGTAGTGTGCGATTATAATACAGCCACGAAAAAGCAGAGCCAAGTAGGAATTTTCTGCTCTTGTTGAATAAGGCTCTAGAGGTCTTTTTTCTGGAGTCAGGCTGAGGCAATGGTTATTATGCTGACTCACTTAGTATTGTATGGTGCGAGGCCTGTTAGTATTAACCCAGACATGTAAAAGCATTTGAGATCTTCTGTAAGGTAGGGGGAACTTGGGACATAAAAGCTGGCAACAACAGAGCACCAACTTTAGGATGAAGGTGTGGAATTGGGTGGGAGAGGCCAGGAGAATGCTGTTGGTTCTTTTGTATGAGTTAGGGCAAAAAGAGAGAACATCTTGGAAATACGACACTGGGAAAGATGTCTTTTGGAAGAGGTTTTTCATGGTATTCCGGTAAAGAGCATAAAGTAACTCTTGCTTGGAGTGCTTGTGTCTAACGTGGCAGCATGGAGGTCTCTGGAGTGTAATCTGAGAAATTTGTGAAGTTCACACCCAAATTAGGGTTTGAAGGTCAAGTAGACCTGAACATCTGAAAATAAAACACGCAGAGTGAGTAGTAAGAAAGAGGAAGTTCTTTATTTCACACGTGGAGACCCCAGATGAAGAAAGCTTGCACAGAAGAGCTGTACCGCTGGGGCACGTGTTCCAAGTTACAGTCCTAACCAGTGAACTGTCCCTTATTGCAGAGTTCACATAATGCTTAAAAGACTGAGTGCAGTATTTCACTCATGACTACTTGAAAATCAGAAATAAAGTGGAAACAAACAAAAAAGTGATTCACACCCAATGCTATTGTATTTACTGTTGCAAAAATACGTAGTAGAATGTTGAGTAGAATATAGCTCTGCTGGCGCACAGCTGCCTTCATGTTCCTCTGTGCCAACATCAAGGGTGTGGGGAAGTTGACTCGAATCTTTGAATTACTTCCATTGAGTTAAAACTTGTAATGGTTTTGAAAACGATTAATAAGTCATACATTTTTTCCACTGATTAAAGCTAAATACTTAATTACTGTCAGTGGGAAACAATATGTAGATTTTATTGATACAATAACTTTTTTTAAGCTAAGGACTTCGTAGTGGAATAATGTGATTTCTGTGACATATGAGACCTCAAATCTTACGCTCTGGAGCAGACTGAATTCTTAACCAGATATGCTTATAATTGAAACAGTTTGGTCTGAGATTAGTCTTGTCAAAACCAAAAAACTCACCATTTTAAGGCAAACCATTGCAAGAATTAAGGAGAAAAGGAGAATATTCAGGTTTTAAAAAAAAAAAAAAATTATAAAGACTGTAAAAGATTCAGTCTCTGCATGATTCTGAGATGTGTGATAAATCTTCCAACCCCTGCCACGCACACGCCCATACAACTCTTTGGGATGGTTTAAAACCCTTATGCTAAACATGGGTGTTTGGCTATTCCACAGATCATATTTGCTGATCCAAAAATGCGCAATAGTGTGTTTCACCAGCCAGTACCATTCTCTTGAGTTATAAGATGTGGCTTCAGTGGGCTTTACATTGGACTTTACCCGTTAACCTCCCTCTGCATGAGGACTGCCACTGGTTTACTGGGATTCAGGGCATGCTTGAATGACATCAAAGGCACAAGACCCACTGTTGGAGGTAAGGATTTTAAGGGCAGTGAGTTGCAAGCAAAACCAAATAATGTTTGCAGTTATGACAGAGTCATATAATGTTAGATAACATTGCAACCTCCAGCCAAGCAGAAATGATAGGATCATGTAAAAATAGGACTGGAGATGACTCTAAGAGGGACTCTGGTTCGTTTCTTGCCTGAGGACAGGATACAGTCTCCTTAATGTCATTCTTATCAGGTATGTGGCTAAGCCTTTTTTAAAGGTCTCCAATGATGGTGAATCTATGAAACCTCTATCCCACCTACCCAAGTTATTCTCTGTCTTTATGATTTAAAAGTATTTTGTAATCTCAACCTTTCCTGTGGTTTCTGCAGTTGTATTTCTTACTCTTGTTAACTTAATAATGACATGAATATAAATAAAACTCTTCCTTTCCTTTTTACTTTTGCTTTATATGCAGCTTAAAGTGTGTTCTCTTGTCCCATCCTCTTTCTCTGTGTCAACTCCTCTTCAGACTAAATCTTTAGATTTTTTTCAGTCTGGTTTTATGTAGGTCATGTTTTCTCTGATTATCCTTGTGGCACTCTGCTGGACCTCATCTGGCTTTCCTCATTCTTGAAGTGCGATGCCGCAAACTATGTGCAGAACTGCAACTGAGCAGAGTTGGAAGGATTATTTCTGAGTCTGCTTTCTTGTTTATACAGCCCTATATAAATATAAACATAATATATATTTAGAGACTGAGGAACAGCATGATATTGTTGGTTCATGTGCAGCTTGTGATCTGCCACAGCTTTTTTTACTGCAGAATTACTGGTTTCTCATCTGTTTGTGTGGAGTATTTTTGCATAAAGGAAAAATCTTGCCCTTTTTCTGACTGTCATGAATTCTTTTTTTCAGAAACAATTTGCCCGTATGTCAGGATGAATTTTAATTTGAAACCTGTCCTGTAGCACACTACTTTCTCATCTTTTGTGTTGTTTCTAGATTTAAATACTCCAGATTTTACTCTGTATTCTGGATAGAATAATTTAGTTTGGGAGGTCATTGGGTCCAACTACTTGCTGGAGCTTCTCAATCAAGGTGTTTGTTGTGTTAGATCCAGCACACGTCCCTACAGATCTCAACACAATGCATTCTTGTGTTTGACTGATCCCTTAGAGTATTCTGGGATGAATTATTCTAGAAATAGCTTTCTCACTTTACCCCTTACTTATTTGGCTAGACTCTGCTTCACTAGCTTGGTCAGCTTGTCCCTTCTGTTGTCGGAAGGTCACGTTGTGAGGCTTTCAGAAGAAAAAACTCTTTAGTTTCTCACTACAACTTTAATTCAGGATTAAACAAAAGCTTTAGGTAGTCAATGGAAGCTTTAACTGGTTCCTAAGCAGAGGTTATTAATTTGGGTTTTCCTTGAAGCAGTACCTGATTTTGAGTTGCATGTTCTCAGGTTGTGGTCGTCTTATTTTGAGACAATTTCAGCTGCATCCCCCACAAAGTTGGGAGAAGCCAGCTCCTTTTAGAGTTTTGACGTTGTGAGAGAGGAAAGGCCATTTGGAAAAAATGTATTATTGGTAGTAGTTGTTGCTATAAGTCCCTATCTGCAGTGAACTAAATTTGGGAAAAGATGCAAATCCTTATTTTGATCAAATGCCTATTTAGTTAGAGGTAAATCAAGAGCTGCCTGATGACTTCGCTGGATTTGGCCTTTCAGAAATTGGTGCCATGTTCTGCAGGAGGTGTGTTAATGAAAGGAAAGAGAAGCAGTGCTGGTATTAGATGTGTTTCAGCTTGCGCTTATGCTGCAAGGAGAGGTTATGCGGCTTTATAGCAGCAGGAATAATTATCAAATACAGTTAATGACTTGAGAAAAGATCTGGACACATGTGCTGTGATTGACTGAGTCAGGACCTGTGTTAGGTTTTGGTCCTGAGGTTGTAGGAGACTGTAGGATGGGTTTTGATGGTGGTATTGGGCTAGATAAGCAAACTCATTTAAAATAAGGATTTCAAATTTCTTTAACATAGACCAAGTGCTTTAGAGCTACTTAATGGATTAAACCAATGTCTACTGCTCTATTTTTTTTTTGTACAAAATGTTCTGTGTGCTAAGCATGCAAAAGGAGCTTAACAGCAAGGTTTGATTTATTTTTTTTTTTAAATTTATTTTTTCAGTAAGGTGTGATTCATCTTTGCTATTCTCTAGTCTAATTAAAGATTAAAAATCTGCTTCAGAATACGAAATTGTAACATCATTCTACAATTGCCTAATTTTGTAGCAGCTTAAAAAGCATCATTACCATTTCTTGCTCTGTAAGTAAAGCATTTGGCTGAGTAGGATTACCCTGTACTGCCCCATGGTATGGCCTGTAGTGCTCATGCTTTTCTCAGGCCGAATTCCCAGGTAACATTGCTGTCTTAGTCTTATGTTTGAGTCCAGTGAACTTGTTGGAAAAGCCTTTAAGTACCTTGGAAAGTTTTGGGTCAGGTCCAAAAAGCACAGCCTTTAATCATGTACGTTCCTGTGTGTTCAGAACAAGTGGACGTTTTGCTTTTTTGGAAACTTGGTAAATTCTTGCCAATGCAAGGTGATAAATGCCTCTGAAGAACTGTGATGTTACCAGGTGATTTCACTGTGAAACAGAGGCATGGCGTATCAAGACCTTTAACAGTAATACTTGCAGATTTAGCAAAGCTCACTATTGATGTGTTTTGGGGTTGGGAAGAAATGCTCAGAAGAGAAAAGCTAAGTGTTCTCATGAAATCAATAGCCTTTACAGCCTGTATCTTTCTTTGAAAGACTGTTCTGAGAAACTTAGTTTGTGTTGTGTGTGCGGTGCTCTGTTCTAGCATGGTCTTTTAAAGGAGGTCCTTCCTTGCTAATACCGAAATACTAAATTTCACAGAGGAAGCCAGTCCTTGTAAATGAAAAGTTTTTTTTTTAATGGCTGAGTGGGCAAAAGAGATGGAAAATATTTTTTCTTTTTTTTTTTTTAATGCTACAGATAGCAGTGTTTATTATTCAGCCAGCCAAAGAGCCTTTCTACAGACATCATAACAAAAAGCTCTAATAGTATTTTTAAAGCAGATTAGAAATAATCCTTCTGCATGACCTTGCCCAGGTGACCTCCCGGTTTGTTGATTTTTACTTGGTCACTGCATCATCAAAGCAACAATTTGCTGTTTAATATGGTGAAGTGGCATTGTATCTTTACCAATACTTCATCACCAGAGAGAGAAGTAAGGCAGTACGGTAGGCTGTGCAGAGGCTGCCTGCTTTGTGTAAAACCTGTTTGGAGAGCAGTGTCACTCAGGTAATGATATGCTCAATGACACTGCAGCAGACAGGAGCAAAAGAGAAAAATACAATACGGAGGATCTTAAAAATTACTTTTAGTTTAATTTAATATGAGCTCAATGTATAATTATTTAGTACGATTCCCTTGTTTACCAAGTAATTATAGCTTTAAAATCTGTTTGGGTTAGCATTTAGCTTCTCTCCATCCAAGGGGATCATAATATTGATGGAATATGTATTAGCCTGTTCTTGTGAGCAAAAGTAATTAAAAATATATCTTTATTATTCTCGGTATAATAAATTTTGAAATGAGCTGTTCAAACAAAATATCTAAGTAACATGCTTCTCTTCCTTTGCATATAGAAAATTAAGTCAAACCTGCTTAGTTTTACAAGGTTTTAATTAAATTAAGGGCTTCTAAAGTGACATAAATTACAAAAGTGAAGCATGAGTGGTTTAGTATTGGGGAAAAAAAGTCTTGACACCAAAATTTAAACAGTATAACACAAACATTAAAGTGGCCTTCAACAATGACTTGAGGATTAGAACTGTGGATATCAAGAATTAAAGGATTTTAAAGGAATAATCTTTCTATTTTGATTATTACAAGCTAGTACTGATATATTTGACCTAAAGGAAAAGCTTTTTCCTTTAGCTATGCACCATCTAATAGCTTCTATTGTTGTTCTCATTATAAAGAGAATGTCTGCAAATGAGTGCTTGAATGTTTGCTTTCTTTCTTATTTGGCTGTAGCAACATTGGGAGATAAATATGGAAAAGTAATTATTATTCCAACTTAATAGTACAAGCTTGTTTTTAATGTACACACTTTCTAGATTTCAGTAGATGAAGATTTATATTCTAAAATGCTGATTGCTGTAAATCATCTTTTGAGTCTTCAAACATGATATGATATGTAGACAGACCAGAAAACTACCTAATTGTGTTCTAACTTACATTGTAAGTAGCTGAAATGATAAGGTAGGTTCATAGATCTTATCTTTCTGAGCTCCTATGATATATGGAATTTTGAAATTCTTAAACTGACAGTAATTGTTGTACAATAATGTTTACATTAGGCTTTCTGAAGTATTTTATTACCCCACATCTGCATATTCAGAATATTGTTACTACCTTTATGAAAGTGTGTTCTATAAAATAAAAACACAGACACAGAAATACTTAAAGGGACAGTGTTTTGCTGTATGAAGAACATACTGAATTAAGTATATTCCAGAAGCACTTTGTTGAATCCTAATGTTTTGAAAAAACTGGAATATTGATGAATCATTTTAGTAACTCATATTTCTGCAGATAAGTTAATTTGTAAAGTGCTTGAAAGAGGAAAAAAAAACTAGGAAATGACATTGTACAAGGCTTTATCTCTTTTTTACTTTTTTTTTTTTCCCTCTGCTCCCGAGTATATTCTTAAAATGTTGGTGCCTCCTTTCTGTACCTGACCTTCCAAAAAACTCTAAACTTGAATCACAACGACTTTGTGCATTTTGCCTAATAGTCAGGAGGTATACATGGAAATGAAAGGGTTTTGGAATGTAATCTAAGAGTAAGGACAATTTTGGTATAAGCCTGATCCAATGTCATCTTTATTAATTTATTTAAAGTATAGATCAAGAGAAAACCAGCTTGACCTTTCTTAAGGTTAGTTTTGACTGGTCAGTACCAAAAATGAATTAATCTTTTTTGGTCATTTCTCAGATATATTGTTTCAGGTTTCCTGTAGCTTTATGTGGTGTCAAACTCATGGATTTATAAACATTTAAGCAGGTCCCGACTGTGACCACAAGATATTCAGGTCAGAAAGTTGGTATTACATACAGAAAGCTGATCATTTTGGTTGAGCACAGCGCATCTTGCTGTAGGGATGAATGGCCTGATGCAGAAGTAGATTCGGTGCCGCCTTCAGGCACGTGACCAGGGTGACCATCCAGTCTTAGACAAATACATGCATCAGTTGGATCTCTGCTGGGAGGCGGGGAGGTCTGCAGAGATGAGGCTTCCTGAGGGCACTGTGAACAAATGAGGAGGATGTTCATGGCGCAGCTGGTGTCCTCCATGGTAGTAGGATTGAGGAGGTGGCTGTTGTTCCTGTTGGTGAAGTGCAGCCAGTTCTGTACTTCACTCTCGTAGCAGCCAGTCCACGCTCTTGCGAACAGTGACCAAAGTGCTGTAGACTTTGAGTGGGTGCATAATGGAGCCTTTGTGTTGCTTTCTTATTTTGGGAGGAGCTATTTTTATTTTGGTTTTGTTGCCCGTGAAGAGGGCTGTTGTTGATGGAAAAAAAATAACTTCCATGTGAATGTCATAAGAAGTAATAAAGTAATGGTTGTTTTCAGCGAGGCAGAAGTTAAAAAGTATTGTTTGATTTTTTTGTTTGTTTGTTTCTTTTTTTATTTTATTTTATTTTCTCCCTTTGGGGGGTGGAGGTGGCAGAGACATGGTGGGCATTTAATTGTTATCTTTATTGATTATGCAGTACCCAGAGAAGAGCAGTGCTCAGTAGCTCTGTTTTGCTTATTCTATGGCTTCCCTCCCCCTCCGCCCCCCCATAATGATATTCAGGCTGTGAAGGGGTTGAAATATCAACCTCATATCTGAAGACAAATTTACATTTCACTCCAAACACCATAATTTAATGAAGGTTTTATGCTGTTGTGGGTACTTAATTATGCTAGAGGCAGAGCTGAGATTTAATATTGTTCCACATGCAGGGAAGATTTACTAGTAGCTTATTTTCAAAAGTCCTCTAAAAGACTATTGCTTATGCAGTCTACTCTTGTTGGTTTTTAAAACAGATTGGAATAACCCAAACTTTCATAAATAAAATTTAATTTTAATTGCTCAATGAAGATGATGTACGTCTTTTTAGTTTATGGGTTTTTGAGAAGGAGGTATCTGGATTAGCTGGCTTTGCAGCAATGATCAATGCAACTTTTACTGCCCTTAGCAGCTAGACCTTGATGATTTACATGTAAACAAATGTAATCATTCAGGACATGTAATGCTGTACATGCTCATCTTTATATATAAATCAAGACGACAATTTAAAAACTATTATAGAGCTCACCTGTTGGTCTCTCCTGTAACAGTTCTTCGCTTGCACAGCAGAAACCTGCCTTTTCAGTCTTAACCTACTGCGTTCCTTATAATAAATGGGAGTACACTACTCCGAAACATCACTTTCTCAGTTTTGAGTCACGGCACTGTCTAACTTTGTACAGCGCTATGAGTCAATGGGGTAGAAGATGTGGTAGCTGTTGTCATGAGGAGACTGGGGGGGTCACTGTGATGAGAGCTTTCTGAGAGACTGAGACACCAGGGAAATTTCCAGACTTCAAACAAGCGTGTGTTTATGTACAGCTACTAGGCAGTCTATCAGATAACAATGAAAAGCAATCAGTAATTACAAATATTAGTCAAGCAAGCCTGAGCTATATTATAGCATGTTGGCTGTGATGGTTGCTGAATTTGAAATGTCCAGGCTCAAGAGCTCTTGAAGGGAGCTGGAGCCAAAGTGGATGTCATTGCTCTATGACAGGCTTCACTGCTCGACATATGTGTCTTCTGCAGCTCAAGACCAGCCTTCCTCTCTTCAGGGGTCAGAATGGGTCTGTTCTGGAACTGATACGGATGTTCCCTCCTGATTGTTGGTCAGTTCCACCTGCTACAGGTGAGCAAGCACCAGTCATCTGAGCCCATTAAGTAGTTGCAGACTGGATACTGCTGTCACAGGTTTCCTGTGTTTATACACCTATGCCAAGGTTATTGTACTTCTGGCACTACATGAAGCTCCCTTGAGGTATGTCTGGGGCCAGGGCAACCAGAGTGTCTTAGAATATGCTACAAAAACACAGATTAAGCATATACAGGACAATAATGTGAAAATATAAACTGGAACTCTAATGGCAAATGTATTTATTAGTAGGATTTATTGCTGACATATGGGCAATGTAACTGAGAACTCAGTGAAACAAAATTTGATGTGATAAAATTACTAACTTCTGACATTAATCTTAATTAAAAATAGCAATTTCTGGCCGGTGCATCAAGATACTATATGTGGTTGGGGTGGTTTTTTTTTCTGCACACATTGCTGCTACTCTGTTAGCAAGGTAGTGAGATGTCTCGACTGTTTGCTTTCCTTTGTTCAACTGGAGTTGAAAGAGCTGAGTATTTCTGCAGTTCAGACTTCTTCTAATGAAGCCTTTAAAACAGGATTTGCTGCCCTTTTTTGGGGTACATTTTTTATTCAAAGCTATCATCTCATTTAAATGTGTGATGGTTTCATGCCTGATACTTTTCTAGTAGCAATTCCTTATTACTGCGAACCTAAACATGATGGTTCCTGAGTCTTAGATGTCCGGTTTCTTGTCACTGGGTAAGAGAATTAGACTGAGTGACTTCAGCTGGGAAGCATCTGCTGTAGTTATGAGCTGATTGCTGGCTTTTGGCTAAGCTCAGCTGTAAATTATTCTGTAGTTAAAAGGACCCATTCTGGTTATTTAGAATTGAAATCATTATATGGGACCAAGTCATAAAGCATGTCTCCTTTAAAAGGTGAGAAAACTTTCTAGCAGTTTCATATATGTTTCATTATTATTGAAAATGCTCATAGTTGGGGGGTGTCTTTGTAGAAGGCATCTTTCAGCACAGCAGAACTTGGTGTCAATGTTTCTTAGATCACAGTGAGAATCCCGAAGTTTGGTACAGCAAGGTGGTCCTATTTTATTTGGGCTGCATAACTCCTGCTTAAAAACGTTTATTTTTTGTCTTCTACCAGTTGGGGAAGCAAATAAGTTCTCTATTAAATGTTTAGCTGTTGCTCCAAAACACAAAGTATATGCTATGCGTTTCAATTAAAAGAAGCCCTGTAGCTAAATGTGTGAGTCACAGGCAGAGGCCAAGTGTATCATTATTCTGTAGGAACAGCAGTCAGGATAATGAACGGCTAAGGACAGTGGACAATGGAAAGTGAAGCATGTCGTGTCAGCGCACTGTCAATGGAGTCTGGGCATGCTTTGCATTAGAAAGTGCTGTGAAATTGCAGGGATGTGGCTGATCTTTGGAGAAAGAGTGGAAGGTTGCCTAATGGCATGTAGTAATTTTCAGACTGATTTAATGCTTTTGCCATAATAACCAAAAGACTTAAGAAAACAGCTTTGGTGTTTAATTCTTTCCTTGCTTTGAGACAAACAGAAGTTGTTTCTGGGCTTCCAGTGTGTTTTGCTTTGAAACAAAAGAAATTAAAATCCAAAAGAGACTTAGTCTGGCATACTTTTCTTTCCTATGAAGTATATCCCTTATGTAAACAGCTTAGGTGAGAAGCATGTTATATTGGAGTTGGGACTTCAAAAATTACACTGGAGAAGTGGCAAATCTCAAAAACAATATTATGTACATGATCAGCCTCGTAAACACTGAGCTCAGGATTCTGACTGTGTGTTGCAGCTGTTCAGCATCTTTCTGAAATCAGGACTGCAGAGCCCGTGTACCACTAGTGGGAGAAGAAAAGATAGCAGCCCGTAGCGTGAATTTTACAGAGAGAATGAAACTGGTGAGCGTGGAAGAAGGACGAAGGTGAAAGGTGGTCAACAAGTTGAAGGGTGAGAGTGGCAAAGTGCTTATTTTGCAAGCTAAGAGGATGTGTTATTTGCCAACTGCGCATATTATCTACAAATCTGGGAAAATATGGAAATTGAAGGAAAAATAGTAATATTATTTATTTTAACAGGTCACAAGAAGGTGGCTGAAAATGCTGAAAGAATACCTATTTTAAAACTTTGATTTTTTTTTTGTTATTTTAATATTATTTTACATTGTTGGAGCATGTAGCATGTTTATCTGCTACTTTGTCTAAAGTAGCACACTTCATAACAGTAACATATTTCTCAGGTTTCTAACTATTGTAAAAATGTTTGAGCATTATTACAGTTTAAAACAGAAAACAACTGCAAGATGTAATTTCTGTTCTGTTTAGGGGAAGCAGAAAAGAAAATAACATTAGCCATGTTTCCCTGCAGATGTTCCACTTGAATGTAGAGCAATATGGTGTACAATAGATACTTACGAAAGTGGTATTTGATAGTGCCACCTATTGCTAGAAAAGCAGAACTAAAATGAGTATTTTTGTTACGTGTATGCCTAAATCGAGCAGAAAAATGAATGGTACCTGTTAATCTTTTAATTATTTCAAGGTAATTTTAGCTATGTGGATATAAGTTTGACCTTGGTTTTTTGGCTATGAAATAGACTAAATTTTTACAAAGTGGATTTATCATACAGTAGCATCAGAGATGGTGTGCTAAGTTTCTGTTCCCAAAAGTTTGCAACTATTGGCACATGGTTGAATGCCAGTGGCTGTGTTCTGGCTAAACCTATTTAGCCTGATTTTTCTCCCCACTTCCCCCCACCCCTTAATTGATGACATTAAAGTTTGTGTAATGCACTAGAAGAATGGTAACTGCTTTAGATTTAGCAAAACACTGAAAGTGCATTTTTTTCTAGAGCTTGAGGGTTTTTTTTTTTTATGTTAAATATGAAGAGAAGAAAACGTTTTTTAACATGCATCCAAAAATTCTCTGAAAAGTAACTGTCTAATGATGAAAATACTTTGAAGACAAAGACTTAATGATCTGGATGCGTATTAATAGTTAGTATACTTTATCAGGTCTTTCAGTCAGCAAGCATGAAAGCTGATTTCTCCACCTGCCCTTTGAAGGGGGATATTTGTTTTATTACAGAAGTATAACTGATGCTAATGGTAAGAATAATGAAAGATTTATAGGGGCAGCCTGAGAGCAATTTTAAGTTTTAATTGTGGTTCTTAGCACTACTGATCCTTCTTACTGCCTCAGTCCTGTTGTTCATCTCTACTAGAGAAACACCCTACCTAAAAAAATACACATTTTTGGTTTGTAATCTTTAAGGGAAAGAAAACATGTTTTCTCTGCGTTGTTTTCCTCATGAAGGATCTAGATGGCAAGGTAAGAGCAGGAAAAGATGGAGCAGCTTGGGAGTAATTTGTTCTTTCTCAGGTCCAGGCAGGTATCTCTCAGGAGTTTGTTGCTGCTTCACATAACTAATATTCTTTGGCTGAAGCTCTCCTCTTTCCTCAAAGATAGACAAGTCTTCTGTTACCCCTGCTGAGCTTCTGAAGAACTCAATTGCTGCAAAGCTTAAGGGAATCAAAGGAAGCAACTCTTGAGTATATAAGGCATCTGTAGATTTAGAGAAGGTTCAGAAGGAGAAATAGAGGATGACCTACCCATCTCCTGACCGGAGACGTGATGTGGGGAAATCTGACTTCATCATCCTAGTTAAGTTCAGGGCTGAAATCTAATTTAGCCAAATGGAAAGTCTTTCTTTATTGATTTTTTTTTTAATTTTTTTTTTCTTTCAGATGATTTCTAACTTCCTGTTCTCCTAGTTGCATTAATCTTCTATTTGTGTTTGTAGCTACCTGCTCTCTTGGTGCTTCTTAGCGTTGGTCCATCTGCTTTGTTGTTTTCTTGTTCATTCATCTTCCTGTCATCTATCCACAAAACTAGAGCATCTGAGCAAAGCCAACAAAGTTTCAATTCTTGGTGCAAAGCTTAAACCCCCTTTATAATTTGTGCTAATGCAGATCCTGTTGATGTAAAAAGAAAAATAATTTTCAACAGTTAAATTATGTGTCTCTGCAGGAGACATCTTCTAATGAAGTTTCACGTTTAAAAAAAGTTAGGTACAAAATGTATAAGCAAAGGCATCTGGAATCGTGTCCGTATGGGTGAGCAATGGGGCCAGCAGAGGGCACATCAGCTTGAAAGTAAGAATGGAGCTGAATGCTGTCATCTAAATACCTTTACGATGGATATCTTTGTTTAAAAATGGAATATTAAAAAAAAAATGTTAATGAGAATCATTTAGACAAGGGGTATTTGCATTGTACTTTGTTGGTGTTGTCTTCTACCAATTATGCAACTGTGGCCAAGCAACATTGTACCGTGGAAGAATTTGGGAACTGAAGAAGAACGCTCCCCGTAGAGTTTAAGGTGTGACTTTACTGAAAGAAATGATACCTTTGTTGTGACCTTGTATCATCTAAAGTTGAACATAATAGCTTATGTTTAAGCCATCCTTAAAAAAATTTTTTCCCCAAAGTGGGTGCTTCTCATTTCCTTTTAGTTGTGATTTGATTTATTCTTTTAATTAAAAAGCAACTGAAACTGGAGAACAACACGACCTATTAATTGATTTTTGTGAATGACGGTGTAAATGACTTAACACCAAATAGTAATCTATTTCTCCTTTCAATCCAGTGCCGATATTGTTATCTTGTAATACAATGCTAACATATGATTATATCTGCCATTAATGCATTTAACAGTAGATGACAAATTTTATTAAGATAAGAAGGGCCTTATGCTCTTCCATTTGCTCTGGTGTAAATCAGAAGTTACTGCCTTGAATTGGAAAGATTTATTCTTGTGTAAGAACTTACTGGTGTAAATTAGGAAAGTCAAGCCTGACATGTGGTGATGTACCAAATTATATTACAGAATATTTAAATTCTGTCTCCCACTGTGAACAGCAGGATACCGTTTTTATCCTTCCTGTTGAATGCAGAATCACTTTTCCATTTATAAATTGAGCCTGAACAGAGTGCTCTCAGTATTGGCTGCTCCTCTGTTACTCCACATACAGAATATATTAAGACACCTGTTCATCCTTGTAAGGCAAACAACAAACAAATCAAAATACTTTCCTGTAGACAAATTGTTCTGTGATTAGTGGAACGAATGAAGCTTCACTGCCTGCAGATTTCTGTCCTTCATCCCTGATCCCCTCAGCAGCCCTCCCACCAGTAGTATTACCAGTTTCTCTCTGCTCGTTTTCCCTATGATCTTCCCCTTGTCCTTTTTCCCCTACAGTAATGCCAGTTCCTGTTTTCCTCCATCCTTTAAACCTTCCTACAATACCTTCCGCAAGTTCCTCCTGCCCCCTGGAACCATCCACAGCATTTCTGCCTGTCCCTGGGTGACTCGGGTGCTGAGTGGCAGCTGGTCAGACAGCAAACAGTTACTAGGCTCAGGCTTTTCTTTTCAGAGGTGATGCTAATTCGAGTCTCTGGTTTTACTACCTGAGAGATTTTCTCAGAGCTCAGGAGAACTTAGTATCTTCAAGATGACTGCCCTCTGTTAAATTTCATAGAAATGGATCAACAGATATTAGAAGTGTGTCTTTTTTCCCCCTCTTTCTTGTTCTAGTGACTGGTCTTTGTTAGACTAATTCCGATTTGTTTTTGCTAAACTGCTGCTCTTTCTACTATCTTGATCCCTCTTGTTTTGCAAATGAAGTGCAGTGGTTGCCACCCTTGTAATGATATTGTTAACTGGATAGAACGCAAGCACAGATCAGGAAAGGAGTGCTTAGCCCCTTATTATTTTTAAGGGCATGTGCGCAACTTCCGTTAATAAACTTCTAGATCTTGCACTTGAGGACAGTATGAAATCACTGCCTTTAAGCATACCAAAAGGAAAAGAGGAATAGGAATACTGAAAATCTTTAGCTTCAAAAAACAACAGATAGCAAATCACACAGTTACAGCATATAAATGATACATTCCATTATTATTTACATTTCAGTATGTGGCTGGAAGGAACTTCTGAAGTCCTACCAGTTCCTCCTGCTTTGAGTCCCTCTGGAGTTCTAGTCTGGCTCCCTGCTCAAGCAGGGTCAAGCAGAGCAGCTTGCTCAGGACTGTGTCCAGTTGGGTTTTGAATATCCCCACAGATGGAGACACCACAGCCTCTCTGAGCAACCTGGTCCAGTATGTGGCCACCTGCATTGGACAGCAGCATTTAGCTGGAATGTCCTGTGTCTCAGTTTGTGCCCATTGCTTCTCGTCCTTTCTGTGGGCTCTTTCAGTTACCCCCTGCCTTCAGGTACATGTGCATGTGGGTTAGATCTCCCTGAGCCTTCTCTTCTCCAGGCTGAACAGTCCCAGCTCTCTCAGTCTCTTCTCAGACATCGTAAGACACACACAAGTGTGTGTGATGCACAAATGTGTCCTGAATATAATTTGACTACCATAGTATTAAGGAATAAATGTCACAGAACAAAGATTCTTACTTGAGAAAGAACAGTTCTGAATAATAGCCTACATGTCAACATTTGCTTTCCTGGTAAAAGCAGGAAAAGGTGTAAAAAATCTGAGAGCCGACCATCACTATGTGAAAATAAAAGTTGGGTGATGGTCTGTCCTCAAGATGGTTTCTTGAGGATTCTTTGTAAGTAATATGATAATGTAGAAAATATCAGCCACAGCTACATAAGGTACCTTGCTGGTATTTTTTTCATCATATTACAAATGGTCAGACGTTATGTTTATAAAGTTTTGTACTCTGTATATCTCTTTTTCTTTTTAAAAAATCTGCAGTATTTGTTTTGGGTTACTGAACTCGTAGGTGCAAGTCATCATACTCTTTTATAAACCAAGTATTTTTCAGAAGGTTATTTGAAACTCTGTACTCTGAAATTTAGATGCTAATTATGTTTTCCGGAGGTTTGCTATGTAAAAGTTGACCTGCCTGTGTATGTATAAATATTTAAGATTACCATTTTCGTTGAAAAGGGGAAACTGTTCAAACTTTTTGACTGTGATTGTTTTAAGTTAGCAAAGCCAGGACCAATCAGTGTCCTTTTAAGCTCCACTTTTATCAGTGGCAATGTACAGATTCACTGTCTTAGCTTTTAATACTTGAAAATCCTGTCTATGTGCATTTATGCTCACTTAGGTGCTATCCAGTATTTGGTATCTGAATGCCAGTACTTTCCATTGAGGCCTTTAAGCTCATTTGTTGCAGTCAGTCTTTTCTGTGTTTTGTGAAAATGAAAGCATGCAGGGTATTTTTTTTTTTTCTTTTAATCAATATGTATTTAATGAAAACGTCTGCAAGTTTTACAGTTGCCCTGTTTGCTCAGTGAAGGCTACTGGCAATAGAAATGGCTGGGAGCAGAAGAATTACACTGGGCTTGGCAAGATGGTTTTTTGCTTAGCCTCACAGAACCAAATCTCCTGATGAATCTAGTTTGTTTTCTCTATCTGTTACTTTCACAAAGGTGTATTTTAAAAAAATAAAACAACAGCAACAAAACCCCTCAGTAAATACATTTTTAAAAAGGAAAAAATATATATATACACACAGAGCAGAAATTTAATGTAAACCAATAAGCCTTTGTCAGTGAATCCTACACTGGCAAAGAGTGTAAACATGGCTCTTTATGAACTAATGAATAAATGAAATTATTTCTGTTAATGAGAGACTACTAGTAAGCCATAAGCAGTTATAGATATGCATGTTTTATTGCTGTGTTGTGTCAAGGTCCTGGCTTAAGCCCTAAGCTAAGGATTTGACAGGTATTGTAAGAGGCAAGGACTAGAAATAATAAACAGAATCTACATTAAAAAAAGCAAATCTGTCTTTCAACTACAATTTGTAAAAGTAAGTTGGCTTCAGTGCTATGATAAATATAACCCTTACCTAAAAAGCAACTGGCAACTCGCTTCTTAATTCTCTGAATATTTGGTACTGCTTACTTTGGAATTATTTTGGAAGCAACATCCAATACATATGCCAGATTTTTTCAATCATTGTTTTGTTGTTTGGGTTTTTTAATGAGTGGTGAAAGCTCTTGGCTTTTCTGCCTTGATAGCTGAGAGATGATAGGACTTGAAAAAATGTAATACTAAAATGTTTTATTATTTAGAAATACTGTATTTACACCGTTCTGTAAAGGTAATTAGGTAAAAAAAATGACCCTATAAAAAGATGTATGAATTTCTCTAAACTACTTAATGAGGCCTAATATAAATCTGAATTCAGATCACATTAGGGTTGTCATATGCCCTAATTTTAAATGACAGTTCTGGCTTGCCACTTGGTTGGCCTTTTATTTTGTGTCACAAATTAACCACCCATGTGGTTTTATGTCAGTGTTTTATTAGAGCAGTGCTATACTTAGAGATGGAGAAATTTCATTGCAGTAGTTTTGTTAGAACACAACTCACATTTCGGGGAGAAAAGGGGAAACTAAAGGCAGTTTCAAGCCATATTTAGGTATTTTAAGTATGGATAAATATAGAGGAGTGAAAAATTCCTTCTAGTTTTCCACACTTTGTAATGATACAGTTCAGTGCAAAGCGCAGTTTATGCTCGTTAGCAGCAATGTATCAGCACCAAGGTGCTACATTGCTCTTCAGCAGCTGTTGCTGCTAATGGCTGACTAATATTGTATACAGTGGAGAATATATTTACAGGTGAAACAGTTCTTGAAAATGTATGGTGTTTGTGACATTTTGTAAAACAGAGTGACTGCTATCTGTAATTGAAGGAAGAGGATCTACTAAAATCATGAAAGGAGAAAAAGCAACTGTGAACCGTGTGGGGTTTTTTTGAATCTGCTGTTTGCTGAAGAGGATTATCATCTCATAATGCCTTTTTTTTTTTTTTTTTTCCTTTGTGACTTGATTCTGTGTCTCGGTTATACCATCTTGTGGGTCTGAATAAATAAGGTAATACTGATGCACTAACTTAATGTTCTGGGATTGGATTAACAGTCTGGGGAAAGGCGAAAATACAACTTCTTGTCTTCATTTGCCAGTGCAAAAGGCATTATGAAGATGAGCTGGTAGATATCAAGCCAAATAATTCTTTCCTGCCTCTGTCTAGAGGTAGAGAGACACTAGAAGGAACAAGAAATAGAATATAGGCCATACTGGTTCAGATCGATTGCCGTAAGTGGATGCCTGGGGACAGTAGAAGAGGCAATCATAATTGAAATGCCACTTTACTCTTTCCCAGCCTTTCAGCCCTTTTGGTCTTGGGACTTCCTGAGCTGGATGTGGTCTTGGCTGCTTGGGAAGCCTCAGTGGGGTTCTTTTCCATGGATCTTTCCTGCCTTTGCTTAAATACTGGTAAACCTGTGGCCTGCCCAGCATCCTCCAGCAAATGTGCATTTGCTGTGTAAAGAACCACCTTTTTTAAGGAAGGGCGAAGAAAGAAAAATTGTTTTGAACCAGACTACTGCTAGTTCTATTTGATGTCCCCTGGTTCGTGTATGGAAAGAGTCAGGAAGGTCGGGATAGCATACCTTGCAGCTTTCTCTTTGGTGTCCTTTCCTCTGAGCGGTATGATTTTGTCAAAGGGGAAAACGTCTGCATTACACAGTGTTTGCTGTATTGCTGTTTTCAGTGGTGTTCATGGGGTGGGATGGGAAGGCTGTGGCTGTGGGAGGGGAAGCCTTCCTAACTGCCTGGGCAGGGCAAGGGGAGATGATTGCTGCTGTATTGCTCATTCTCTTCAGATCTGATCAAAGCACGCTGGGAGTTTGACCATTTGATGTAAAGAGCTGTGGATCACGGTATTGTTGTTGTGGTCTAGTCAGTTTATGGGAATGTATACCTGTGCAAGATTAGGTAAATTACAAAGGCATTCTTATTCGGGCTTTCAAATGCACGTGCCTTCAGCAACTCAGTTCAGCAGCTCTTCATATATGGAGAAGTGTGTGTGTGTATCCCTGTGAAAAATATTATATAAATATTTGTACACATGTGCACACACTTCTATCTCTGAATGAGAGAGGCACTCTCTTGGAGTTACTTTATTAATTCCTTTTAAAGAGACAATGTACTGGTTATCTCAGTATGCATGTAAATAATAACTCTTATCCAAAGACAGTGTTTGGAATTGCAATTGCTATTGATTTTTCATAAAATACTGTTGGAATAGTTCTTCGTTTATTTGAGTGTTAAGTTGTGCTTATATCCAGACCAAATTACACATGTACTTCTGATGGTGCTTGGTGATCGTGCTATTGCAGCGTTTCCTTCATCCCACCAAAAGAATGTTTCTCAATGCTTGAAGCTGCTTCGGGTGCCTCTACATTAGTGTCCAGTGCAATGCAAAGAAGAAAAGACCAGGACTTTATCTGCAGGGTGCGTTACGATTCAAGGCTGCAGATCCATTTTAGGTGTTGGCCAGCTGTAACCATGTGCCAGCTGCCTCTCCTGGCAGCACTAAATGGCTGATAGAGACACATCTTCTCCCTCCCCTGCTGATATTCCCTTCACTTTCTGGTAGCCCTAGTTCCTTTCATCCTTAGGTGACCTGTGTTTGGCCTAATAAGATTATCCATCTCTTCTGTTCCCTCTCTCCCTCCCCTCATGTTTGCAGCTTCAACTAGGTAACTGTCTGTTGCTGTTTGAATCCGGTTACCGTGATGCCTAACTCTGAAGCTTTGCAGTAGGTCTGAAAGTTAATGATATTCCAGCATTTTCACTGCAAGTTTTATTCTTTTCTCCATTTTATTTTGTTCTTTCTAATTGGAAACTCTGGGTGGAAAAATAATGGTAAACACAGTCTTAAATTTATTTTCGTGCTTACAAGTGAAGCTCCTGATTCATTTGCTCTGGTTATTACCTACTTGGCTGTTTATATAATTTCAGTGAACCCCTTGGACTCGTTTGAGTCAGACTGCTAGTTGTGGTGTTTGTCTGTGCATGTATAGACACTAACGCTTTGCACCTTTTAGTAATTTCTCAGATTTACGCTGTAGTCTGTACTCTACAGTGACACTGATTAATGTTTTGCTGAGTTGAGTTACTTAAAAGGAAAACCTAAACTAAATATCAAGAGATAGTGCTTTTCTTGTTGGTCATACAGATTGAGGCTTTACGGAGGGTTTACACAGGCTGCGTTGGGCACAGCCCAGACGACACCAGAGTGCCTTTTGTGAATCTTACTCAGACACTTCGCTTTCTCCTTTCAACTCTTTTTTTTTTTTTTTTCCCCCTCTTGAGAAACTAATGAATTCTTACAATTAGCCTGTTCTTCACTCTCCAAATTATTGATAGATGGTTTCTGTTCATCTGACACTTTCTCAGTCCTTTGCTTTGTTTTATTTGCAAACAAGAAGTATTATTTGCAGGTGGTAAATATACACTGCACGTGTTCTTGAAAAATTTAATAAACCTCCCTTTCACATTTGTCTTCCTAAATTTATAGGAAAATATTTAGTAACTTCTCCTTCAGAGTTTTTTCTGTCTCTTTCAGGTTCTTCCCTTTGCAGTTTTAGGAAACAACACCCTGGAACAGGACATAATATTTGGAGTTTGTTATCCAGGGGTTTGTAATTTATCTAAAGCACTGTTTTGTAACTAGGTATAGACCATGGGTAAAACACCCAGCAGTGGTGGTGAATTATTATTTTTCTCAGCATAATTTTGCTTTATTAATGTCAGCTTTCCTGATTCGTATGCTAGAAGAGGCTTCTTCCTGCGTGGATGGTACTAAACACCAACTTTCAGTGTTAGTCCACTGTAGTATTTTTAATTTATTTGTGGAATCATGGTCTCCTTTGGGTTTTGGAAGACCATATAGCTTCACTTCAGCTTCTGCATTCTTTCTTCCTGCTCTTCTGGATACATGTTTCAGCAGATGTGTCATAAAGGCTGATATATTTTTCGTTTTTACTGCTTTTCTTTTTATTTGGATTAAGGTTGCTGTCTCTAAAGATGTGAGTAAAATTACTTCTCCGATGTGTTGTGTTTTGTATTCTGCTGTGATTTAGCTAAGATTTTCATTCTCTGCCTCTTGCAAGCAGTGCTATTAGATTTTTGCCACGATCTTTTTTGTTACCATCAAGGACTGCGTTCCTGTTCTTGTTGACTTTGGTCAATATTTGTCTTGAAAATTTAAACTGTTGTCTTCAACTATTACTAATACTCATTAGAAAAAAAGGATTTTATTTTTTTTTTTTAAGCTAGAAATTTGGAAAGATGACAACTATGAAGTGGTACAGAACTTACTTGAGAAATCTATAATTTATTCTTTTTTGTCATTTAGTTTCCTTTTTTTTGTTCTACAGCTGTAATACATTGAAAAATGTGTGTTTATAATTTCATGGCTGTTAAAAGCTTTATTATTATTCTTCTTCATTACCCAAAATTCAGTTAATTTCCATTTACTAATCTACCACTCTCACATCTTTTGCTGGCTAATAGGAAGAAGAAATATTTTTTCTTTCAAGTTTTGCTTAAAGCTCATAAACCTAATTTCCATTATATATTTCGATGTCAGGATGAGGAAAAGCATATCTTGAAAGTTTTACTCTAATTTGTCAAGGGTGTTAGGTTTTGATCAATATCACTTTCAGTAATTGGCATCTGGCTTAAATATCAAATGTATACAAATTCTAGATATTCCCCGATTTGTTCTAAGGCTTGGTATTTTATAAAGGGTTAGTTTAAGTTTTTTGAGGATGATAATGCTATACATTGCATAATTTGCACTGCACGTTCAAAAGGAGTTGACGTAAAAGCACTATATTTCTTCATTTTTTAGATGCTGTGTACCAGTTTTACATACAAGTAGACTGTCTGCAAGCATCTGTCTGTCTTTATTGAAACATGGGCTAAATTAGAGTGCAGTTATTTAAATTGCCAAAAAACAGGGGGATGAGGGTAGGGAGGAAAAGTAAAGGACTCAATAGGCAAAGCTAAAATCTTTACCTTGAATGTGTCCTGGCCTTTGGGTGAAGTTGCATATCTTTTCCTCAGAACACTTGATTTATGCGGTATTTTGATCAGATACTGTCTTAGAACAAATTAGTCTTGCAAAGCCAGGTATGATGTTGTTTGTAAGATCACTGGTTTGGGTTTTTTGTGCTGCTGGGGTAAAGTCAATGAAACCAGGAGTTCAGGAGGGGGATCATCTTATAATGTATATGGCTGCCATGTGCTGGCAGGACATACGTACTTGGCAATACACTGAGCCAGATTAAAGAACTGATGGATACTGAAACTTTGGCAGGAGACAAAAAACCCAGGAATATTTTGGTAAAGTGCCCAGCCAGGTTCATTGAATAACCACATCAGCTCCTGTCCTGGCTTAAAGGAGGGGAGATATTGCGAAACTAGGAATGCAGTTGCTGAGGTGAGGAGAGACTTGCCTCTGATAGCAATATTGCCTCTTCTAGGCTACCCACACAGATGATGATGACTGCTACTAATGTATTTGCATGGCTGCAGGCTTGAGGAGAGAGGTGAACTGGAATCTGTGTCCCATGGCCTTCTGTATGGAGATAGATACCTGTATTAAATAGACTGTGGCATAGCCAGTAAATGCTTACTTGTTCGTTATTTACAGGATACCATAGTTTATATAAATGTTTATCATTTTCAGCTTACAGCTGAAGGCACCCAGAGCTGTCGTATAGCATGCAAAGCGCTGTATAACGCTAAGTATAAGTGCTATGAAAATTGGGGACGTGGTGTTAGTGGACACTTTGTCTTTGATCTTCCCGTGCCAAGGTGGAACGGGAGCGGTGGCCATGCATGCAGCGGGGAATGCCAGGGATGAGCCAGGGCAGGTGGCCGGGCTGGGGCTGCAGCTCTGAAAAACGAGTGGGAAGACCTTTAGGTGTCACCCTGAGGGCATTGCACTAGTGACTGGGGGGGGGAACAACAAACTACTAATATTAATACTAGACTACAACATAAAGTATGTACTGACCAGGACCAAATACAAATTGTATTATGTAGATTTTTGCAGTTCCCTGGCTTTCATAGGCTTGCAGCTGTGGTATTCCATTTCTGTCGTTGCTGCATGTGTAATCTATAACCTTCATCTAAGAAACACGACTCATTAATTAATCATTAACAGGGGCAAGACATGGACAGCATGACGTGTGCCAGATTCTCTTTCAAAGTTTTTCAGTGTCTGACTGGTTATAGATACCATCTCAGTAGCACTGGCAGATGCTCTGTAAGGACCAGGTCTTGCAGCATATAGTAAACTTATGGATTTTTATATCAAGTACTCCAGTAGCACTCAAAGTCATTTACAACCTTTCTTTACATTTAATTAACCCTCTTTGCACTCTTACAAGGTGTGCTGTTACTGTGGTTAGCAGCACTGTTGGCATCAGCTGAAATTTAAATGGCAACACACACCGTGGCCCGAGCGTGGTAAGCATTTGTACGTCCCATCATACAAATGGGCACCCACTGGCCTTTTTAAATCCTTACATTTGCCTCATTTTCAGTGACATTGAGAAGGACTATGGAACTGTGCCGACCCTGCTGGGGTGGTGCGTTCTGTGGTGGGCCCACTGTGGAGCCGCCTGGAACCGGCCGCAACCGGCCACGCCCGGCGCGGGGCAGCCTCAGCCTCTCCTCACAGAGCCCACCCTGCTGCCCCTGCCAGCGCCTGGGCACCCGCACAATTGATTTGTCAATTAACATTGACAAAATTACCCTTTTTTACTTTATTTTCAATACAAACTTAATTCTTGCTTATCTTCTTCACCGATTAAGGGACCGTTTGGTGACAATTTTGTGGTAAACTTGCGGTATGGCTGTGAAGCACGTAGGTGCTTTTCCAGGTATGAGAAAGTTATTCCCCTGTTCTTCTGCTACTTAGAAAATAATCATCTCTAATCATTAGATGCTGATAAATTAGAAGAGAGGGAGTGAGTCCCTCAGACTCCAGAAATGCTTAGTGTCAGTGACAGGCCGGTACATGGGACGTGCCACTCTCTTTTGAGAAATAGCGTGCTCTATTTTTATGCTGGTTGTGTAGCATCTGCCGAAATTATTTTTAAAGAATCTGGTGTTATTTGTAAGAGAAGTCTGAAAGGAACATCTCCATCCTGTCTATTTTGCTTCTTTTCTTGCTTGGTTTCACTTATTTGTAAATGCTAGTAGATGTATATAAATATTTCTCACCTGTTCTCTTACAGAAAGGCACATCAGGCTAAAAAAATCATTTTCTAGAATCTAGAGAGACATTTCAACTTGTCAGATGGGGTTTTTAGCCAGTCCTGGTAACAAGAAACTTGCCAAAAAACCCTATAATGAAACATGAAACTTGTTGGCACCTCCTGGGCCAGCAGGGCAACGTTCTGTGCCGTGGCTCAGGCCTGAGCAGGAGCCCTCTGTGCGCCAATTACTTTGGCTTTCAAAGTCAAAATACTTCTCAACTTTAGCTGGGAGTGGCCACACGTGTCTTTCTGTTAGGCGACAGCTCCCCATAATTGGTTTTAAAAGCCTCTATAAGATGGTCTTTCTTGAGGATTTAAAGATGATCCTACACATCTGGTTGCCAGTTTTTGCATCAGTCTGACTTGAGGCACATTTTAGCTCTCACAAATTACTTATTGTTCTTGGTAGATTATCAGTGTTTGTAGCTCAGTGCAACCTGATGCTGCTCTTACAAATGTTTCTGTTGCAAATTCAGTGGTTCCTGAAATAGTGATAACAAACAGCGAAGGTATAAAAGGATTAGAAATTATGACAAATACTGTAAATGGCACAGAATTACTAAAGCATGGGGTACGTTATAGAAATGTAATTTGCATTGAGGCATAGGTTGATAGGATTGCACAAAAGAAAGTAAGCGTAATAGTGAAAATAAGGAGATTATGAAAGTAAAGACTGCATTCCAACCTCTAATTAGTGAGGTTATCTGTATTTCAGCTTTCACATTTGCAAATTAAAAGCACTGGGGTTTTTTCACATTGATTCATATTCTTAGAAGATCTTATGCCATGATTCTGGCCTTAAAGATTTTACATGATACTAATGTACAATGTGTATCGAATTCTTTGTCTTATTTAAATAATTGATGCTTTATGGAAAGCTGTTGGCCTGAAATACAATTATGTCTATTCATTTCCAGGGAGATAGACCTCAGCAGTTAAGTAGCGCTTGAACATCAGGCTTCTTTTTTTAACCAAAAATAAGTACCATTAATTTAAATTCAGTGAAAGCAATAGATAATGCTGGCAGTGTTAAATACTCTCAATGTTAAAAGAAAATTGCTTAAAAGTTGCATGCATAACAATGGAAAGCAGTAGCTTGTCTTTATAGGTTTTTGTATGTATTTATGAAATGTTTGGCTCTACTGTTGATGGTTTGCTTGTCTGTTCCCACCTGCAGCCTGTGGTGAATTTTTGTTTTTTGAGTGGGTGGGTATCCACTGTTCAAATTTCTTTGGCAGCATGACCAATCATTTCTTCATTGTTATTTCTTATTGTTCAATTTCATAATGTAAGGTGAAACCTATGTTTTTTCCAAGTCATGTTACATGTAGTTGTGGCTGTACCTGGATCATTTCATTGACCAGATGAAAAATAAATCAATTGCTGAGGCTGTCGACATGTTAGGTAATTTTTCTTTTCCAAAAATGCTTTTGAGAATAATGAAAATTCTGAAGAAAATGTGTGAACCAACAGGTAGTAAAAAGTATTGCATACTGAGAAAGAAAAGAATAAATTGACAGAGGAAGCAGCAAGTGGTCTGTGAAGTGGTGACATCTAAGAGTACTTCAAATTAAACTTTTCGCAATGAAGATACCTGGAGGGAAAAATGTCCTGATACAAAAGTATTAGCTGTCGTGTTGGAATACTATCCAAGATTGTAATGTCTTTTTTTCTTTGGGAATTGAGTAGAGAGGATGTGGTCCACTCCTTTCTGCTAGTTTTAGCAGTGTAAAAATTAAATGACTAAGCAATTTCGTTGCTTGGGTGTCTATATTTGGGGCAGGGAGGGGGGAAAATGAGAGGCATAAGGAAAGATGCGTCTAGAAGATTACTTTTTACATCCTGGAGTGGGTAGATGGTGTTGCCCTTTTGGAAGTTAAAAACAGAGAGATAAGCACTAAAGTATGTCTAAAGTCTCTGCTTTTTACTAGTATTTTAGAGTTCATTTTTTGTTAAAGTTATGCTTTTTTTTTTTTTCTTCCTGACAGATCGTTCTTGCTTTTCACTGCCCAACACATTAAGAATTCTGTCTCACCTGATGAGGTAAAGACACCACCCGTAACAACTGCAAAACAGAGCATTGCCGACCTCCCCTTTCAGTGAGTATTCACAACTTGCAGTTTTGTATGTTGTTTTGCTCTGAAATGGTGTTTATATTGTCGACCGAAGTGCTTCCATCTATGCTTGAAAAATGCCTAGAAAGATCTCTGCGGGAAAGTGTTTTTGTAGAGGAAGGCAATTTGTCTCAGCACTTTCCTTTACAGAATCTAGTTCAGTCTTTTCCAGCCCAACTGTATTACTTCAGGATGCTTCACGAAGAGAAATACGCCTTTTTCCTACCTACCTGGATTTTCATTTGCTGGAGTTGCCCATCCTGACAAGCTCAGGATCAAATGAGGATGTTAGGAACTTACTGCTCCTGGCATCAAAAGAAATTTTTCTTCACTCAAGCGGACCTTTTATTCAGATTCTTAACACAACAAAAACTACTTAGTCTGTACGAACGGCTGCATATCATAAAGTTGTAAATCTGCGTATACTATAATATATGGTGTGCAAAGAAAAGATAAACAAAGAGAACCACCTTTCAAATTATCTGTTCTTTGTGGTGTCTCTAACTGCTGGACAGAATGCTCACAAGACACCCTATGATTTAATTAATATTGTACATACACTGCGGGAATTCATGTAATTACATACAGTAACACACTTATCCCAATGTGTCTAGCAGAGGAAGTAGGCTATCTTGCTTAGGAGTAGCTCAAGAGTAAAGGAAATATAACTTTCAGTTGATTGATTCCCATAAAAATTTTAAACTGTTTACTTCTTTTTTTTTTCTCCTGCGAATTTTAATTTTACCAAATACAATTCTTACTTAAGCCATTTAATTCAGTGGCAATATTTCTTAATAAACTACTTCTACATTGTGCCTCTTGCAAAATAAGTCTTTTAATTGGAGTTGGTTTAATATAACATTTTAAATTGTATCACATGTCTTTCAAAGCATGGCGAAAAATGTGGGTTTTAGATATTGCAAGGAAATTCCAAGCAAATTCACTCACACTGAAAAAATCAACACATTGTTCTGCATGGCTTACAATGGGTCAATTGGTTGTCACTAGATATTTTCTACTAAAAAGTTATTTTCTCACTTCATGACTTTGTATTTCTTCAGGTTTTAGACCATTAAGATCCGTGCTCCCTACTTATAAAGTAAATTATAAGTGCCTGAATCTTTGAATTTTCAAAGTTTATGTTAATGTGAGAAAAATAGAAATGTTTCAGTATAAGTAATTCTTCCTATTGGGAAAGAAAATCTGGTCGGATTGTGGAGTTATTTTTAATTTATTTTTATTTTTTTACGAGTCTGAGTTTCATGACAGTTTTCTGACAATTCTGTATAATTAGAGAAATAAAATAAGGAATTCCTGAAGATTGTTTTTATTATTATAAATGTATCTATATACTCTATGTAAAAGTTCATTTCTTTTAGGGTATCTTCATAGCCCATCTTCAAATAGTTAAAGAACAGATCGACAAGTACTTCTCATGCCAAATTCCTGGAGAAGAAATATTAAGTGATAGAAGTTGTTGGTCCAGAAGCTCTCACTTTTGCTCTGTATCTCAACTGCAGTTTGTCAGGAAAAGGTTGCAGAACTAGGTCCTCGGTGAAAATTTCAAACACCTAACAGCTCAATCTCAAAATCCCCTGCTGTAGTTTTGTGTGGGTAGGGCTGGTTGGTTTGTTTGGTTTTGCTGCCTGTTTTTTATGAGGGAGCCTGAATAACACCGAGTGATCTCCCAAGGTCAGACAGCAGGTCAGGAGCAAAGCTGAATGTGAAATCACATTCATAATTCCCTGCAGTAATTGAGGTGGAGAATGTGTCCATTTAAACCTTTCAAAATGGTGGCTATATCCTGTATATCGCTTTTTTACATTGCTCTGGAAAATATTGAGGCCAGGAAGGATTTTTAGGTACTGAGGAAAAAAAAAAAATCTGTCCTATTGCTCCCCCTTGTATGGCTATGGGAGTTTGCTACGGGTCTGATGTGAGTCAAGATACGTGCTAGGACAAGAGAGCTTAATGCTGTGGTGTTTGTGAGAAGAGCCTTCCTTGAGTAGTAGTGAAGTGGTTGCTTAAGACAATTTCCACCAATTCCTCCAGCTTAGAGAGGAGTCCTTGCAGACCATCCCAGGACGGGGGAAGAACATAAGTACCACAGAGGATTGCACATAGTATATTACTTTAGCTGATATGGGGTTCTGTTTTGGGGGCTTTGGGGTTTTGGGAGATGTTCGGTCTACATGCCACAATGGATTTTCGTTAGCTGCTGGTTTGGGGTTGGGAATTCATCCCGAGTTGTGTCCTGGGTGCTGGTGACATCTCTTGTTTTCAGCCTGTCGATGGCTCTGCTGTTGACTTTGCAGTGTTGAACCAGTACCATCTGTTCTTTATTTCCCTCATTAAATTTGTGTTCCTGTGGATTTGCTGGTACCATGTAGAAGTGCTGGTAACTTCTCAATTACTTCCCTTTGTGTTGTTTGCCCAGCCTCTGAGAAAGGCCTGTTTCTGCCTTTTGATTTGTTCTTCTTTATACAACTGACAAAGGCTCGCCATCAGTTCCCAAACAAGTACTGAGGCTCACTTCCCTCCATTGTGTCCTTCTCCGACATCTTCTGTGTTATTCAGAGGCCATTGCTGTGGCATTGATGTTTCAGCATATTTGTTAGGTTTGCTTTTCGTTTTGGGGTTTTATTTGCTTTCTTTTCAACAAAAGGCTGCTATCATCCCATCATGGTGGATCAAAGCCTTTAGAAAGTAACTACCTTAAAGAAAAAACAAGTTTAACTTCTTGAACAAAACCTTCCTGACTTATCTTCAAGGGGGGGGATTCAGTTTCTTAGCTTTACGCATCTTGTTGTAAATTCCCTTTTTCTGTGGGAGCGGGAAGAAAACAGCCTCTCAGTCACTGCTGCCTTCAGTGCTCCTCTTAGTCCTGGGGCTGCAGGATGCAAAATTTTTTGCATTTTTAAGGCTGCCATTCTGCATAAAAGAGCATACTCTGTATGGTTTGAAGACCTTCTGTAAACTCACATTGGCATGAAAAATCAAAACTACTTGAGAAAATGGCTGAAGTTGCTCTCTTTTTTTACTATCAGGATTACGTGCCTGCCTCTACCCTATTTGATTTGTTAGTTTCCAATGATTTTTAAGGGAACAAAAATATGCAAAATAATGTGAAATATTCATGGATCTTCTAAGTGACAGGATCCATCACCACAGTAATGCTCTGGTGTTGAGCCTATAGCTGAAAGATTTGTTTGCATGATTTCCGCTAAATTCCAGGGCTACTTCTGCCAGTCACACATACCTTGGTATCCTGTGCTATGTTTTGGCCAGCTCCTGAGAGGTACCTTCAGTAAGAGTTAACAGTGATTTCTAGTGTGCTTGCGCTTACTGCTTTTCATAATTGTTTAATTTTCTGGCTCCTTTCTTGTGTAGTTGTGTGCTCACAGCCTCACCCCTTCCCAAAAAACTACAAAAACCCACCAAAACACAGCCACCAAACAACAACCGCAACAACCGTCCCACAAAATCCCAAAGTCCACTTTGGTCGAATGGATTCACTTCCATGAGACTGCATAAATGCACTTCTTTGTATCTTTTAGAGTTAAAAAAATACCATTTTGATGAAATTACAGTTAATAGATGTGAGGAAAAATCTGTATTCTCTAAATAAGTAGTCTTATAAACAGTTTTATTTTTAAGTATGCCCTTATCCTTCCCTAAAGCAAATTATTTCCTTTCCATTGATTTTTTTTTTTTTTTTGGTATACTTGTGTTTTTGAAGAGTTGTGTCTTTTATTTCCTAAGCAGAAAACTCACAATCACAACTTGATAAATAAAATATTTGCACTCAGAAATGGAACCACAAAACCAATGTAACTTCTGGTATTGATTTTTCTCCTGCGTAACTATTTTGGCAGCAAAGGCAGAATACCATCCTGTGTAAGCATAAAACTTACTTAGAGTAAATTACTCTAAATTATAAACTAACCAATAAATCAGTATTACTACAGTATTGTTCTCCCATTCCTCATCCCTTGCCTAAAACATGCATCCGAAATAAGAAACAATGCATGGAAAATTGTTTTGATTTTTTTTTAATGAATACAATAAAATGTACACTTCCTGGAATTATCAGCAATAGTTCAGCATGATGATGAAAAAGCAAGGATATATATTCAGTTAAAATGAATTGTTGTAATATAAATGATGATTACAGAAGTAGGATTAAGATGTTACCTGTGCTTTTGTAAATTATGCCATTATCACCAGTTACTTGTTCTAGTGAAATATATTTTAAGCATGGAGAGACACTATTTCTTTACATTTCTGTCTCTGTTATGGAGTTTAGTAGAATATTAATGGTGTTTAACCTATGTAGTTTTAGGTTAAATTTATCAGTATGTACGCCCACACATTGGCCTTAGCACTGCAAAAGTACTTCTTGGGGGAGAAATTTATTTAGCAGCATTTCTTAAAACCTGAGATTTGATTTGTGGAAGTAAATGAAACACTGTCATTTCTCAAGTCCTGCATGAATAGTTGAGAAATTGAATCTTATTTTGGATAAATTCAGGCCTCTGTCAGATGTATGGAAGATGGGAATAATTCAAGCAGAACAATAAGCCAGGAAGTTTTACAAAAAAACAAACAAACAAAAAAAAGGATTACTGTATCTTTTAGTGGACTCTAGATATGAGTATTCAGACTGAGAGGCTGTAATAAGAAAAACTAACTGTATAAAAATACAAAATTACCCCTAAATGTCAAGTAAGAATATATTGGCAAAGATAACTAGATGTTTGAAATCCTGGGTTTTTGACTGATTACTGTGTAGCATACAAATTCGAGTGTTGATAAATAGATGCTCATAGTTTTTGGTATCTTATAAGGATTCTCTGGGAGTTAGGTGCAGATTTTACTAACAATAATCTGCATTCTGTGCCATGAAGTTGTATAATACATATATTTTTGGTATACTTCAGTGGCATATGAGCTTTTGTATAAAAGAGGCTCTGTGGAACAAAAACCAAACCAAAACACATTTGCGCTTTGAACTTTGATTTTTCTAACCAAGGGGAGATTTTAATATATGTCACAATTTTGAAAAGAAAACTCATCTTTCTGCTTCTATGGGAACATGGACTGTGGGTGAAAGGATGGTGGGAAAATGCTGTGAATATTCAGACTGTCCTAAAATGCAAGCTTGAAGGAAGTGTTAGGATTACTTCGTAAAGTAAGGCTGAAATGGACAGATCTTGACTAGGAACTCTGAAATGGCATTCTGTGGCTGTCCTTGGAGAGCCCACAGAAAAGAGTTACAGCTCATGACAGGCAATGCTCTATGAAATGCTTCTGTGTAACTGGCTACAAGCACTGAATAAGGGTATCTGACGTGAAGGAAAATGTAAAATCCTAGCTGTGGTACTCTTGGTCATCTGTCCTTTATTTATGGTTTTATCCATCCTCTCCTGTACTGAAAACTCAGTAATGGCAGTTCTAGATTTTCGTGGAATCTGTTCTGGGGTCTTACTGATATGGTTTCAAAAGAAATTCTGTGTGCTTGAGCAGGGTGTAGCCCTTCATGTTTGATGATGAATCCTGAACTGAAGTATTGCGGAGCTACCTCATGAAAAGGGAAAAGCTTCGCAGTCAGCATCCTTCTTGGAAGGAACCCTCTGTCTGCAATTACTTTGTGACTGGAGTTTGAGGTAGTGTGACTGTGTAGGTGTCTGATAAATGGTTTCGGTGGAATAGAGCACACATGTGAGGAATGAGCTGCTTTTCAGTTCCATTCATTCCAGGCCAGGCTGATGCCTTTGCCCTCGTGAACAGCTTATTTTTGTGTATTTAAAGAAAAAAAAAATTAAAGAGAAGGGAATCTTGTGAAAATAGAGATTTTTCTTCCAGGTTTTTCCGTTGCTTTTGATTGTGCTATTTGTGTTTGTCAAAGTAGCAGGTATAAACTGGTTCATTAAGCTTTGAATACCTGTTAAAAAATACACTCCAGTTCTGAACCAGTCTGAAAACAAATTCCAAGTTAACTTTTAGTCAGAAAGCTGTATCTGCTTGGAAAGGATCTTCAAAAATCAGGCTTTATAGAAAGAAAGCAGAAGAAGTAGGTAGAGCTAAACTGCCATCACAGTGAGAAATCAAAATGTTCAGTGCTTAGAGACATTTTGGTATCGGGAAGAGCTACCACCATCAGTACTCCATCTGACAGCTATATATATTTGCTACTGAAGCTGGGACATGAATCAGTTACAGTAAGCCTGAAAACAGGCTCAGATGTCATCCTGGAGGTGGCTGCTATTGACTGCAGGAAAGGAGATATTAGAGTGAGCAAGATACCTTGCAAGAATAAATCAGTTTTGAGTAATAGGGAGTCCTCCAAGGGTGCTAATAATGCAGTAGAAAAACATGTCAGTAGGGCACTGGAGAGTGACAAGATTATGCTGCACTGTATCAGTGTTGCAATTCCGGTAGGTATATGAGGCAAGATGATTCATGGCACATATAATTTTCGTTCTATGTTTTTATTCTTCATTTAAATCTGAAGTTGTATGCGGGGAATGTTGTGCTTCGCTAGTTGTCTTCAAGCTATTATTTATTCGCAGCTTCACCGTGCTTTATACAAGTTTGTCATCTACATAAACATTTCTCATAATGTTAGTATGTTTACAGTGACCTGAAGTGGAGAAACTACCAGGTAAGACTACCATTGTCTTACCTGATCTACTATAGAAAATTAAAATATACTTAACTTTCAAAGTATGAATTTCAGCAGAATAATTTAAAATTATGTTTTTGGTATAATAAACTCAATATAACTGGATTTTTGTTTTATTTTTTTAACCTATCACACACGGGTTTTAGTGGCAGATGGGCATAATCTTGCCTTTTTGAGTATGTAGAGTAAAAGCAGCTTTACTCCATACAGGTCTTTGCTAGGAGCTGTAAAAAGTTAGGTCAGTAATATGGTCCATGCTTGTACAACACAAGGTTAATTACAGTAATGTGAACACATCCGTTAAAACAATTTGCCTACTGTTAGAGAGACTTTTTGTTTTAAAAGATTGCATCTTTCTTCTTTTTTTTTTTTTTTAATATTAGCTTTGTCTTAACTGTAATGTCGCACATTTCATGGACAGTTGAAGTTTCACTCACTTTAGCAGAAATCTGGCTTATTATGCAGATATCCGCTTTTGACAATGAGCATCTGCAGCTACTCAAGATGTAGAGATGCTGGTGTATGTGTCTAGGCATCTTCATTTGTTATGCTGTGTTGTCCCAGAATGAATATGCAGAATATATTGCAGTAGAACAATCACAATCCAAAAAAAGAAACACACTGGTGTTTTGTTACATGATAGCTGGCTGTGCTGCTGGTTATAAAGCAAGTAGTTAAATCCAAGTGGAAGGAATTCTCCTTTTTAAAAAATATTCTAAATATTTGCTTTATCTCATTTTTTCTTTAATTCAATCTCCTTAGCAACAGAAACATCTGTTTCTTTTCTCTTAGTCATTACATTCAAAGAGAGTAGCTGCTTCAAAAAGAATGAAAGCAATTTCTATGAATTGGGTAGCTATTAATTGTTGCCAAGATGTTTCAGGATGATAATAAGACATGCAAAATTAGATCTAGTTAACCTGTGCTGGTTAGGTGAGCTATAATCTATCGGCTCTTATAGTGCATTTATTGTGTGATGTCTCTGTGTGACAGAGACAAGGGTAAGCTTGACTAGTTCTGGTTTATTTAGGAGATACTTAGTATCAATGTGTGGATTGTTGCACCTAATGTTTTATTAATTTGCAACTTCAAAGCAAGTCGGCAAAGTTTGCCTTGAAGACAGAGGACTAAATATGCATGGCCTTACAAATATATATTTTTGTATGTCAGTCTACAATATGAAACAGTATAATTAATTCAAAATATGAACTTTGTGTTTATAGTGATGCTCTTTCTCAAATTACTGTGCTTTTTTGTGTAGATTTTGATAACCCAATTTAAAGCTGGTATTTCATTTCAAAAAGGCTTACTGATCCTAACCTTCCTCCGTATGTCCAAGAGTGCATTCCTAAATCGCAAGACATTGACACATGTAAGAGATGTAGAAAGAAGTGAGCAAGGACTGCAGGATCAGCGTATGAACTGGTCTCTCTAAGCCAAGAGAAACAGACTTACTTTTGCAGTGTTGAGAGGAAAGGACCTTTGCTACTACCATAGTCTTGACAAGGGACTGTCATTTAGAGCTAACTGTACCTGGATGGGCCTGCATACATGCTTGAAAACTAGTGCAAAAAATGAAACTTGTTTCTTCATAGTGTGAACCTACAACGTCATCACATGGAGATTAGCAACAGTGTTGGGGGGGGGGGAATGTTCACGTGGGCAAAATCAGCTTAAACTCAACTGGAGCTAAACTAGCAAGAGCTAGACAGAGTAACAAGCAGGAGTCTTAAAGGAGTGTATGGTCATTACAAAAGGAACTTATAGGTGTTTATGGGTCCACTGATGGATGGGGAGAAATCTTAATGATGGACACTATGGAAAAAGATTAAGTATGCAATGCCAGTTATGCTTTGCTCATCACAAGCAAAGTCTAATTCCAGACCTGTGGGTGTACCATCTTTGAGGAGGAGAGGTGCAGCCAGACTGATAGAAAGCTAATTTTGTGCCTTTTGTACATGATGGCCAGCCTAACCTCAGTCCCTGGAAAGGTCGTGATTGTAGATTTGAAATCCACTTTCAAACGTATCAAGCATGAGAAAATAATCAATAATAGTTTGGATTTACTAAAGGACTGCTAGTGTTTTCCCAATTTGGTTACCTTATACAATGAAATAAATAGCAGTGTCATTCATTTTGCGTGCTTTACTACCAAGTTGCTCTTTCAGTGCACTTGCACACTGAAGGCAGACAATAGATTTTCTTGGACGCTTCTGCAGAGTATGTATCTTGTTGTTTTTCTTACTTTTTTGGGGCGTGGACACACACGCATATTCTCTTATTGCTTGTAGTGCTTTCTGACTATAGCATGTGTACAGCAGGAAAAAGACTTTGACTTGCATTTTACACCAAGGACCAGCAAAACTTTGAGCTAGAGAAGGAAAAAGTAGAGAGTACTGTTAAGCTACAACCTTTAATCATGTTGGTATTCTCCCTGATGCTTTCTTTTTCTTTGTCTCTCTCTAACCCTGAAAATAATAATTCTGCATGAGACTACTTCTGGCACATGTAGGTGGCAAAAATGGTTTTGAGAATCTTTACCAAAGAACCATCTGGAGCCTGTATGAGGGCCAAGAACACTGAGAACTTCCTTCATGGAATAACTGATTAGTTGGGTTGAGGAACGAGCAGTAAACTATGGCTGTAATCCTTTTAACTGGCCAGCACATCAGACAGATGGGCAGGCTGCCCAAATGCCATTTTGCTGGGAGCTTTAGATAGCAGGCTGTACTCCCCCTTAGGTTGTGCTAAAGCAGTAGTGGAAGCCATCTGCATTCAAGTTAGATCTGCAGAGTAGTCCAAAATACAAACATACAAACCATTCCTGACTCCTCAGTAAGTGCGCATCCTTCGTATCCATCGTGCTGAAAGTGGAGCTTCTTGTCAGAGCTCCTCAGGGGTGAGGTTGCTGTAGGCAGGTAAAGAAAGATGGTTTTGGGAAGACTGGGAGGGGAGAGGCTGAGTTTTAGTGAAGACAGGCACCATTTTCTATTCATCCTACAGTAACTTTTGTGGATGGGCGATGAGGAAAGGTATCTGCGGGAGGACCTCAGAAGCGGGAAGGCTTTCATCAGTTGTGGTCAGGGACAGTGTTACAAAAATGGCAGGTATCGTTGTTGCAGGGAAGAGCCTTACAAAAGTACCAAACCCTGGTGTCTTGCTGTGTAGGCAGGGAGGCATCGCAGGCTGCTGTAAAGGATGTCTGCTTCTCTGTCAGCAGTCTTCTGCCTGATGCTGGCTGCTGAAGTAGATGGTTATTCCTAGTAGGTGTTGAGTTTATTCAGTTTGTTCCAGGTGAAACAGATACTGATCCTTTAAATAAGAGTAGCTAAATACTTTAGATCTGACTGCCAGTGTCATCTTCTATAAATGTGATTGGAACAGGAATATGGAATCTGTGGTCAGGCATTTCATGTGAACTTGCACGTGCGGTTCCTTAGGTTAGCTTCTTACTCTCTCTGCTGAATTGTTGCAAAAGGAGGCCTTTTCTTGGAAGCAGGAGATGGCATAAGTTCTTTCACGATAGTTGCAAATCAGGCAGTGAGGAAATGCTTTGTCACTTGGAGAAATAACACATTCATCAGTATGGTTCTTTGCAAGATGCCCTAGTTTTGTAGGAGTGCCCAAAAGTTGATGACTGCCAGGTGGAAAAAGAGTAAGATGGTTTGAGATAAGAAGAGCAGAAACTTCAGTTGCCTGATGTCTTCTCTCCTGACACTTTTGTTGTTGTTGCTTCTTTCCACTTTACCCTTCATTGAAAGGCAAAATTTCCCTTTGCAGCAGCTGTCTCAGTGTTTCCTGGATTTTGGAAAATCATTGCTTACATATTGGTGCTTTTTCTAAATAAACATATGTGATTCCTACAGAGTATTTCGGAGTAAATTGCCCATTTTCTTTCATACTCTCTGTGTATTTAAGTTTCATGTTCAACCTGTCTGTTGCTGTCCATGGGTTTGCTTACTTGCTTAGGATTGAATTTATTTAGAAGAAAATAACTAATTCTTTTATCATGAAAGTAAAAAAGTAACACTGGGTGAAAAAGAAAGAGCAAACAGGGTGCTTGATGAAGATAGCACTCTCAGTAACAGTGCTTCCACATGTGTTTAATGGCTATGACCCTTCAAATGCTTCCATAGCAAATGCGTGCCTTTTTAACCTTCTTGGTAAATTACCCCCAAAGGTAACAGCTGATAATTCTGCAGCTCTTCGTGATGTCTGTCCACAAGTTGTTTTTACAGCCAGACTTCTTATGAAAACACTTCTTTGATATTCAACGAATGAATCCCAGTCGGTTTAACGCTAATGTGAATAAGACACAGTTTTTCATGTTTCACGTTTAATTCTGGTTTAACTTGAAATTACTACAATTGGTAACAGAGGTAAGAGAGGAGAAAATGTACGTGTAAAGTTAATATTTTTTTAAGTAGGTGTTAGAATAGATGTGTTAAAAGGTCTACTTTAACTGGACTGAATATTCAGGATCTGCCTGGGTTTTTTTCCGAACTGTTGTCATAACTGCATATGAATATAATTAATCAATATTCTTGCAAGGATGCTTTCATCTGTGGTTTTTGTGGGGCTGGGAGGGGTTTTTGAGGGTTTTTGTGTTGTGTTTTTGTTTGTTTGTTTGTTAAAACTAGCCTAAGAACAATCTGAAGTGATCGCCTTAAGTTGGATCTAGGTCCTGTCACAATGTTAGAACAGGTTCTTTTTCTGATAAAGTGACACTGTACTCCTGTAATATAAGAAAATATTTCAGAAAGAAAGCAATGAAAAGACCTCATACTTATTTTGAGTTGAGGGTAAATTTTCAGTAAAACTACTACATAAATTAGAATTACAGAACCCAAAGTTACTTAGGTATTATTTTTTTATCGTACTATAACAATTATTCATTACTGTGACATATCACAATCACATATGTGTCAACACTAAAAGGCATTTTTTATTATATATTCCAGGTGTACTCTTAATCATACTATGTGTAACAAATTTATAAAACAAACACCTTCTCCTTAGAACCTACTGTTGTGTGGAATCCATTGTGCTCTCCAGAGAAGTTTAGAATCTGTGGAAAAAATACTTTTCCTCCACCAAAGGAAATAGGGTATTTGACAACATGCATTTGTCTACAAAATGCGAAGCAATATCTGATGAAAAACGCTTTGTCAATAAAATAAATTGCCAAACAAAATGTAATCCTTCTTCAAAATACATTTAGCCTACACAGTGAAATAAGCTACTTCCACAAAGTGCATTTTGTTGCTTGAATTATTTTGATTTGCTGTCTATCAGAATCTGTAGATAAAGTGTTTTTTTGTCAGACACTGTATATCAACCTTATTTTATTATATATAGATAAAATACATTTAATTTGAAGGTAGATGTTTGATAGGACACCTTAAACTGGTATTGGTTGAGCTGAAATGATAAACAACAGACATGCACTGTTTGTGGTGTGAGAGGCTCCCTTCTTTTCCTAACTGCATATAAAATAATGGCTCTGTAGTTCGTAATTCAGCTGCTGTTGCTGGGACTTTGGGGTATTTAGTTTTCCACAGCAGATAGTTCTGTGAATTGCTCGCTGTACTAAAGCAAAGTACGTACTGTTTCGCCAATTGATGCAAATGTCAGTACCTGTTCAAATTTGCATGCTTTGTCAGTCATACAGCTTGCATTACCTGTATCCACGTGTGAACCACAGGTCTTCAGCTGAGCTTTTCCCTGCCTTTTATGGAGCCATACCAGATTCTTATCCAAGTAAGCATTTGCGGAATGGGGAGGGGGAATGTGTAAGCTGACAAATAGCTCTTCAATTTCCAATTAATTTAGAGGGTTTGCATTATTGTAATCCTGTTAGAAAATTCTGTACGTTTTTCTTACTCAATGAAAATTTCTTCCTGATCTCAAAAATATAAAAAGATCTTCATTGTGTATAAGCAAAGCTACTTTAGCCCTTATGTAGCAGTTAAGAAGGGCATAATTCTTCTTTGGAAAAGGTTGCCAAAAACTTAAATCTCTGTAGAGAGTTACAAGGCTCCTGTTGAGTTTTTGAACATTAGTGTATGTTGAAATTTGTACTACAGGGTCTAGAGTTCAGTTTTGTAACATAACATTCAGAAAAAGGATTAGAGTTTCCTATTTCATAGTTCTTGTTAAAGCTCAAATCACATATGAGGACTTCAAATTTTCATGTAAGGCAATAGAAGTTAAGTTACTTCGAGACTATCTTTGTATTGATCTAAAAAGTACTAGTTGTGGCGGTAAGTAAATGTGCGAATAGTTCAGTTGTAATTTGGAAGTATGGAACGAAATGTGAAAGCAAAGCAAAAGTCTCTGACCCAGGTGAAATATCTCCTGAATTAGAGCGACTGAAGGTTGTCTTTACTTAGAAGTTAACAAGATTATTCTTGTCATTGCTTGCTTTTTTGATTGCAGGAGTATTAAAAGTCTGAAGAGTGTAAAAGCTTTAGTTCAGCAAAAGAACTTAAATGTCTACTCAGAAGTTAAGTTTGCATTGGAATGTTTTGCATGAAAATGGAGTTACATGTTTGGCTAAAAAGAAATTAATGCTAAGCTTTCCCATGTTGTGGAAAGAAAAATACACAGTTCTACAAGTGGAAAACATCACAGGTCTGGTTCCTTCACCTTCTGTACAAACAATTTCCCAGTTGTTTCAGGAAGAACTGCATGGATAGAAATATGTTTATCATGTGTAACAAAGTAGAAATTACTTTTGTTTTAAAATGTCATTTCACATACAATGAATTGGAAGCTCTATAACTATAAAATGCATGTGTATGTAGAAATGGGCAAATTGGACTATTAATATTACCTGCGCATTGTGTAGTGTTACAGGGAATCCATGCCTCTTTCCTTTCTCCTTCAAACCAGTATGCTTCTGTCGGTAACACTACTTGAATGAAGTGTGTCTACCTGAATGAAATTATTAATGTGATATTTGTTCAGATATTTTTACCTTAATTTGGAGGATATTATTTCTCGTGTCCCTTTCGCTGCCATGTTTCTGAGCTAGCACAATAATCGTACATTATAAAGTACACGTTAGCTTGGGACAGCAGAAAGATTTGACAGAGAGCTCACTTGGCAAGAAGCAGGCTAATCTGTATATGACATACAGGAACTGTTTTTCTCTGAACAACTTCATCGCTAAAATGAGAGATGAGACCAAGTGCCTGAGGATAACTTGGGTACCTGGGTAAATGTCAGAGCTGTTGCATTTTTCTCTTATTTTAATGTAAATCAGGATTGCTCCCTCTCTTCTTGTGTGATTTAATGCAGTAAATCTTTATAGAAGATGTCTGAAGATTAATAGCTGTTGTAAAAGGACCTATGTAATAGATCTTTAAATTATGTTTTTGAATTATGTATCACTTCATATTTTATTACCTAATTGTACATAGCACAACTAATGAAATGCCAATTAAAAATACAGTTGATTTTTTTAGTATTTAGCTATTGAACATCAATCCATTCTTTTTGCTTCAGCTTGGTAGTGCAGCAAGTGTTCCAGAGCAAAGTGTACAAGTGACCTGTTTATTATGGTTTCTCTTCATTGCTTAAGTTCTTGGTTGGTCCTGTCATGTTGCTGCTTTTATTGAAGATACTTCTTTAGACATAGGTCTAATACCTATCTCTATGACTGCATGTCTTTGTGTGGACTTTGAAGACAAACTTCTTACAGTTGCCCTCATGCAACTTGATGCTGCGTTTTCAAATTTACATTTTGCCATGGATCTGAATCCAGGTTGTTCATGTAGTGTTTTATGCTCCTTGAAAGGAAGGGTCCTTTGGGGAGTCAGTCATGCGTGTTCTTTCTAGCTCATTTCTGTTTAGGGGCAGTAGATAAACGAAGGTGCATAGGGACTGAAAATCAGGCATGGGAACTTAAAGAATTACAGGTACTTCATTGGCAGAACTCAGAGCTTATTGTGCACATAGAGAAATTCCACTGGAAGAGTAAGGACCATCAGTGTAAGTATAAATGTGAGAATAAGAAGGTACTGTAAAGACGAGTAACTACTGATTAATATACAGATAATAACTTTACTACATAGACTGCTAGTTTGGCTGCAGATAGGAGGAAGTGAAATGCACAGAAAATAGCTAAGTCTTTTTAAGATGCTGGAAAATGTTCTTTCTGTGCCATAGAAAAGAAGTAAAACTGGATGAAACAGTATAATAGTAGAAATAGTCTAAGTTAGCTTTTTCAGCCCGTTGCTGACGTTTGAAGCTAAGCCTTCATACTGAAACGAAAACCCAACCATTAGACTTTGCCTTCGGAATGTTCTCATGAAAGAATGTGCAAAGTAGGCTCATTCTTGCTCATTAAGCCACTAGAAGTATGTCTACAAGTCAAAGTTATGCTTCTTTTTAGTCTATTGAGTGTACAATTTGTATTCAGTTTTGAAAAAAATGGTAATTTCAGAAAGCTACTTCTTGCGTGGTTAGATTACAATTATGCATCACACTTTATATTTTACAGTCTAAATAATATGATTCACATTGTTCAAAGTGAGTTTGGAAGATGGAGGTACTAAGAGAGATTAGGACTGAAAAGTTGCACGAGGCATTTTTAGCTGCTCGTAACAAGGGTTATGAGATGGTGTTTTCTGCATCTCTTTAAACTTCTTCAACCTAAATTTTGAACTTGTTCACCATGTCTGCTGACTTTGATGAAAGCCTGAGAGATCTCAGAGATAGCTAATTTCCTGCAAAATAGCAGAGAAATTTTAAATGCTTGTACTATGGGGAGCCATCAGAAGAGAGGGCATATTTCAAAATGCCTCAGGTCTAGGAAGGTGTCCATCAGTAAATGTACCTTGTAAGGCACCAAAGATAGTCAGTCGTGTGTCCCGTCGTCCCCTCCCCATCTTATATACCTTATCAGCAACTGAATTTCATTGGTTCCATTGCTCACAGAGCAGCTTCTGTTGAGAAATCAAAAATGCAAGGTTTCATCTTCAGGTGTTTAAATCTATGTATTGTTTTTTAATAGTTTACACATCTTATTGCTAGAAATTGTAATAGAAGATCTCTCTCTTAAAATGGTTATGTTGAATTTTCATGAAAAATGAATATAAATACTGGAAAAATTAAATGAAAATGTATATGGACCTGTTAAAGTTTGGTGAGCTTGTAGAGTAACTGTAGATGATTCTCTATCCGGTCTCTGAGGTGGTTTCTTGTAGGCTGTGCTGTATTTGCACTTAGATGAAGAAATAAAGTATCAAATTCTTTCCCAATATACTGACAGTGATTAGAGATAAACAATACTTGACTTTAATTAGTTTTAAGGAAGCCTAATAAGTGCAAGCCAAAAATGAAAGATATTTCAGTCCCAATGTTCAGAGTATATAGAGAATGCTGGAGTCTTCTCCAGATTACACCGTATACTTACTTACCATTTAAGCACCCTGATTGTTTTACAAAGGGAAAGGAAATGTGCATGTTCATTTGGGTACATTCATCATACAGAAAAATGAATACACTTCAGGAGTAAAATGCCCTGCATCAATTTTTAAATATGTTTTTGAAATCTTGAAATGGTGAATATTAAAACAGATTTATACATTCTGCTTTAGTGTTTTTCAGCAGCTGGCTGAATTGATATAAACCAATTTTTTTTTTTCTGATGTCATTCTGTGTTAGTGTGCTGTCTCAAGGCTTTCACTGTCAGTTGATTCCCTGTAGCAACAGTTTCTTACACTGAAGTTATTTCCTTTGAAGGAAATGAACCAGCCTATTTCTCACTGATAACTAGCTGTATCTTTTGTTAATCATTGATAACAACTCCATGAATTGTAGTATTAAGAATTGCTGGTCCCGAGTGTCAATGCTGAGAGAGATTGAAAAGTGAGTAGTTGTCGGTGTCATCTCTCGTAGTCCATCATCAGCCAGGCCAAAAGCTTTTCATGCCACCTCTAGCTAAAAAGAGTATAAGTTGACTTATAAATGTTGATTGCCAAATGAACCAGGATTTTGCATTTGTTTACAAGGGATAGAAGCCGCTTCTGTTATTCAATTTCAGTTCAACTGCCCTGTGGCCATTCCCTTTGCAGTTCAGGTTTTGCATGTCCTTTTCCATTTGTTGTTGCCCTCTCATCTAAAAGTTGGTTAGGATGTAGTGAGCACAAGAGCAACGGCATTAGACATCCATGTTTGGCTTGCATTTCCCTTGTGCACAGACACTGGGTTAAATTTGCACTTGTAAGTTTTAAGGGTAACGATATTCCAACGATTTCCTCACCCCGCCTTTATATATGGGAATTGTTGGAATTAAATATTATTTTATTTGTGTTCATAAATTTGTAATGTAAAATGTTTGCTTAAGTATCTGTCTCTTGCCGTTTCTTGCGCTTACATAGATTAACTGATGGGAAAAGAATGAGATATGAATATTCCTAGTTCCTAGTAAAGTATGTAACAGTGTTTTGTGGATAAAATATAATTTGGATTTTTCTGGTATTTTGTAGAAAAGTCAAGGTTGTTGAGCAAGCAGAGGTGTTTCTTGGAGCTGCAGCTTGGAGATTAGCAAAAGTTCCTTATTTTCAATTAATAATTAGTCAGTTACTGAATTGTTTTATATTACTGTAAGAGTAACGACATTTCTAGATGAACTTGTATAACATTTTGCAGTTACTGAAAGAAGGCCTGTCCTTGAAGACTTGGATAGGATCCTGCGAGGATTTTGGCATTGAAAGATACTGTGTATGTATTTCTATCTGGTTTTTAGTGCATTTTTCGTTACCTTAAGTGCCCGAGTCACTTCTGTCAGTTAAACAGTTCTGTCAGTTTTAGTCTTGAGTAGTGTTTCTCCGTGCTTTATTACATTGCTTCTTCTTAAAGCCTTTATTCAGCTCTTTCAATCTGAGCTTTTCACTAGGGTGATTTTGCGGCAGCTTTGGACGTGAACTGTGTTGACATGGACACGCTGCGTTTGCAGTACAGGCCCATATTTGCTCCACAGTAGTGACCAAATAATTGTATAATGTGGAAAGCACCATATACTGTAATTTTCGATGTGAACTTAAAATTTTCTTCTTTCCTGTGACTGTGACATTTTTTTGTCACAAAAGTTGTCAGGGACCAGTGGCCCTTTAAGGGACAAAGCTTAGAGCTTTGGTTTGCTGCCCTGTCTGAGCAGGCTTCCAGTATCCATTGTGGATACCGGAATTATATGCCCTCCAACAGTGATAATACATGCCTTTTGAAATTCTCTCTTTCTGTACTGTACATGTCATGCTTCAGTTGCTGCAGTTTTTAAAAAAATTGTTCTGAGGTGTACTTACATCTCTGCTTTTGGAGATGGCTGTTTCATTTTTTTCTTTTCTGTGTGACTGTGTATGCGTAGGAAGGCCTAGAGAGCTGTGCCTCATAACATAATGTATGTGAATTCCCCTGACTTCCTTTATTTCTCAATATTAATTGTCAGAGTTTATTTGGAAAGAGCTACCAAACCCAGAAATTAGAGACACCACCACTGAGATTGAAAATGCAAGTTTTTCTGTCAGTCATGGGGCTCTGACTACACTGGAGTGAAAATATATGATAGATTTCTTCATATAAACCTTGGCATGTGTGTTGGTAGAAGCTATGTTAGTGCTGAAATTCTGAGACAATTGGATTTGTTTCTTTTATATAAATATCCTTAATGTAAAATGGTTAAAAGTTGAGAGAATACAAAATATTTGTGGAATTCAAATAATCCTTGATAAAGCTGTTAGGGTTCAGTTCTTGGGAAGGGCAACTGCAGTCTTAATCTGGAACACAAAAAGAGTAACCGGCAAAAGTAAGTCATAGTAAAAGTTCATTTAATTAGTTTTGCAGAGGAACAAAATATAGGAAAAAAAAAAGACATAAAAAAAAGTATGATTTAAAATTAAGCTCTAAATGAGAATTGCTGTATTGATAAGTTGAACAAAAGCAACTGTCTAAGGAGGATTCAAAAAGCAACATGTACAACTTATCAGAGTAAAATAGTTTTATGCAAACGTGTTTTGACAACTTATTTTGAAGTGAGCATTATGAATGCTTTTTTGAATTGAGTAATATGCAAGCCTTCATCTAGGAGTTAATATATCACCTGGAAAAAGGACCCAGTAATCTCCATGTGGTTTCTGACAATATGAATATAATTGCAGAAAGACTAAAACATAACCTTAAAATTAAGTCAGGGAGCTTACAAGAAAAATTAAACAAAGAGAAAATAAATGGATTAGCAGAAGGGAAGAACTTAAATACATAGGAATGGAAATAATTAATTCAGCTATCATTATATTAGTTTTATATTAATATGAGATTGTTATGTAGTGATTAGTATATATGCTTATTTATTTTTAAAAAAGAAACCTGATCTGAAGTCCTGATTTGTTGCTTGTTGCATTCCTTCAAATGTGAGAAAGTTCGAGCAGTCTAATGCAAGCCTGCAGTTAATTCTTCAGAAAACAATTCATTCAACTATGTAAGAATTTTCAGTGATTCCTTTTTAAAATACAGGGACAAGGTAGCACATGGTACCAGTTTATTCTTAAGCTGGTGAAACTTTGAATTTTTTTTTCCTAGCCTCAGTGTTTGAATGCAGAGTGTACAGCAGAATTCTGTTCTATGTGCAAGAATTATTAAAAGTATGCTCAGGATTTATGATAAATTTAAAGCAAAGTCATGCCTAATGCATGCATGTGAATAAGGTCAGATTTTTATCCAGGATATCAAAATCTATGTTCTCTGTATCGCAAAGGAGAAAAGATCTCTTCATCTATGTGACGAACTTAGAAGTTCTTGTGAGATTGTTCTGCTTCAAAAGAGGGGAGCAGGAAAGTAAAAGCTATCAAAGGATGTAATAATTCAGGGTGATTATTCAAGAAGGAGTTTCTTTTGTTAGGAAGACTTTTTGCTTTCTGTAAAGTAGATAAAATTTGTGTACCTCAAATGTTGTATTTTAATCAATCTGTCAAAACATACCAAAGAACATAAATATGTGACAACACTTGCAGTTCTGGTCCTTACAATTTTGGTCCATTTTTTAAAGATATAAACCTTGTCAATGTTTGTTACATGTAGGGAGAGTCCAGACATGTCTCCTGTGTAGTCCAATGGATGACATGTTCAGGTGAAGCATCTCAGGTTGCATCCTTCATTTGAAAAGAAATTTTGCCAACTCAAAATCAAATTCCTTATAATATGGATAATGAAGTTCATGGCTGCAGATGACAAATACTCAACTGAAACAAGACATTTGTGAACATAACTTACCTGATATACTGCCATAGTAAAAGGAAGCAATGAAATAACAGCTGCCCTGCGTAATGGAAGAGAAGGTAGCTTGAACTCCTGAAAGCAGGAGATGTGTGAAATAGTTACTGACGTGAATGAGTAATTGATTGATCAGGTAATAACTATCCTAATTTAAACCTGCCAAGGAAATTGATAGTTGATATTGTTAAATATCCTCTAATGAAGCAGAAAAGGGACAAAAGAAATTCTAGAGTTGTGCGAGTATGGTATGAGCGTTGCTTTGATAAACAAATGCAATATGGAATGACTGGGAAACAATAAGAGATGATAAAAGGTACAATTTTCTAGTCGTTTTTCAGACCATAAGCATTATGTCTAGCATGTACAATGGAGGAAAATGAGGGAAATTACTGAAGCTAGGAAAACATGGCATTATCCTTTGTTTGCAGTGAGTTTGAATGTGCCCTACGTTGTTATTACATCCTAATTATTTTAAATGAGCTCTATAAAAGCGTTATGTCATTCCTAAATTTCTTCGGAATTTTAAGCATCTGGGTTCTGTGAATTTTTTTGTTGTGATTTGTTCTGTGTTTATGTTTGTTTTTCTCACATCAGATATGTGGGATTTGCAAATAATTAATAGTTTTAACGCATTTAACAATGTCAGTATGTAATTTCCACTTCTAGGTAAGTTCTTGCATAGATCCCGCTGTGCATGTGGAAGAGGTCATAAAAAACCCACAACAAACTAATTTCACAGGTGATTTTCTTTCACTTATATTGTTATTCATGTACTTGTAAAATATCTACTTGAAGGCAGAAAAAAGAAATCATAAGTTACTGCTTTTTGCAGTTGTCTAATATATGCTTGTAACTTGGTAACCTGCTCTCCTGGGCGATTAAAAACGTACTTTATTCCCAGAATTCTAAGGGAAAACATAGAAGAATTTCAGTGAAGGACCAGACTATGTGGATTAGCGCCTAAGTATGGGGAAATAAATGTATGACTCGCAATAATTGTGATAATCTTTGTACTTGAGTAACTAAGGAACCCTTTATTGCTTATGTTAATTATAAACAGCTGCTGAAGATGCATTCTAAAATTGTTCACAAAATTAGTCTATTTTCTATTTTCTGGATTTTTTAATGAAAATAATTGAAAGGAATGTTCAAGTTAAAACCAAATATAATTTGAATTTCTGTAGAAACAAAGTACTCTATTGCATAACTTTAAGACTGAAGAGTCTGTACTATGTCAGAATTGGTGAGTAGATGGGAAAATGAAAAAGAACAGCAGTTCCTAATTAAGATGATCCTGTCTCCTGTGTGGTTAGAAATTTTTTATTCCCCCCCCCCAGTGTAAATTCTACTTGTTTGTAGTGAAGTTTTTTGTGTTTCCAAAAGGAACCAAAGCTAAACTGTGCTTTTTAGGGTAGAACATTTAGCATGTTATCCCACTATAATTTTTTGTAACTATTTCTTTGGAAAAATGAGAATTTTGAGTGGTTCTTGTAGGGGTACTCCACTGGGGCTTAATGTAATTAAGAAATACCACTGTGATACAGATAACACTCTAATAGTGGCTGTTATGGAGGTAGAGTGTGCTAAAAATAAAGTAGTTAAGTTCCAACCTTATGTTCATAGTAGAAAGAATAAATAGCATAGGGGTAGTATGTATGCATACTATTTTGAAAAATGGTTTGATAATCATGAAAATATGCTCTGATGGCAAAGTTACTGAAGATTTTTATGTGTGTCTCAACTTTATAATTTGGATTAAGAAAGTCTTACTGTTTTTAGGGGTTTTATATAGAAATTTGTGTGCAAGAAGTATGAGAGGTTACTGATACATTTAGGAAGACTCTTATTTCAACGATTCTAACTCTGATCCGTAAAGCAGTGAGTTTGTACTCCACTGACTTGCACACGTTCTGCGAATATTCAGAAGTAAATGGGGAGTAATCACAGTGCATATGTAGAAGTCTTTGTAGGATATGAACCTGAAGTGTTTTCTTAGGTCAGTAAAAACAGTTGGCAGATACGGTTGAAGACTTAGGGAGTGGGCTCCGTATACTTCGGTTTAGATTCCTATGACTTTGATACAGATAAAGTGACTCTGGGTACCTCTAGGGGCTGTCAATGCTGAGTGTAAAGCCGGCTGCCATTTTCAGAACTGCTGGGCAGACGAATATCCTTCGACTCTTGCCCCGTTTCAGAATATGCATGGCTGAACAAAAACTTCAAGATGCCTCTGCAAACTTAAAAAAAAAGAGTGTAGTCCTCTCAGAAGGTTAGATATTACTGTGTGAAAGATCAGCATTGCTGTCACTATTATTTTCTCCTTTCCACTGTCTTGACTTTTTAAGGAGAATTAAGGGCAGGTGCCTGGTTTGTGCTGGATTTGTTGCTGCACAGAGGCACTGCGTGTGTTCTGGGTGTAGGCAGTGGTGCTATTGCCACATTCCTTAGTCACTCTGAACCTTAAGCATAAATGATGTGCTGCCATGCATGCATGAAACGCTTGGGCAGAGTGGCAGAATAGGAAAGAGCTAGTGGGTTTTATTTACTCCTATGGTTAGACCGCTATGGGGCGTGGGGTTCGGTATCACTTCTTTGACTGAGCAATGTAAGTTCAAGAGAAGGTTGTTACTATAAAGTGAATTGTGCTTGCTTGAGTAGTATACCTTATATGTGAATTTTAATGGAAATACTCAGGCAAGAGAAAAAGAGGATGTTCTTAAAGTGAAGCAACTCAAGTAATGAAACGCATGCTCAAATATGTGCATCATTAGGAATCATATGAATGAGTAAAAATTTATGGTGATATATCAGTTACTTCCGTCAGCTCTTGGTCTGAAATGATTCTCTTTTATCAGTGCATTTATTCAGAGATAATGACATCTCTTGAACCAATCAGTTCCTATTGCCAGTAGCACTTAGCTCTGGTTAGCACTCTGTGGAACCATCAGATCAGATCAAGTGAATTAATCTGTGACATGCACAGTAAAGAACAGCAGCATTTATCGTCTCTAAGGTCATCCCTCATCGCAGCATTCTCAAAGCAGCAGTCCCTTCTCAAAGGAGGACTTTTCACTAGTAAGTGACCTTGATGGCCCATATGTTCCTCCTTTATTTGTTTCACATGTATAGCTTTCAAAGCACATAGTAATGAAGAGAGTACAGAAGCTGAATGGAAAAGTACTGTGGTAGTGATGGCATAGCAGAACAGGCTGCCAAGAATAGCTAGGAGGCCAGGGTTTATGTTTTGGTTTGGTTTTTACATTTGGAATGGAATGTCCTGTTTGAACACGAAATTTTGGAACTGGAGGTCAGAAAATTCAGGCCATAAATAAAATGACATATCTTCCAGAACTGCAACAGTAAGAAGAATAAATAAAATAAAAAAATAAATAAAAATCTGAATATGGTAGAAAACACCATAGGTAGGTTAGCTGACTTTGAAGGAAGCTGGTATTCTAGAATTCCTGAAAATAATGGTAACTAATTAAATAGACAGAATTGACACTGACTTGAAAAGACCATGAATTTACCATCTACTCACTGGGAAAATTTTTATATTCCTTTTTGCTCAGCCTTGTAGCTGGGGAGCTTTTGACAGCAGAGGGTGAGGGATGTTTATTTAATTAAGGATGTTTATCCTTGGGTCTTAATATGATGATACTGTCAGTCTATCCCTGTTTTCCCTACTTCTGCCTCTCCCTTCCTGTCCTCACTCACTTTAAAACTTTAGACTGACTTCTTCCAAATTTGACAAAGAGTGAATGTCCTAAAGATAGGCAAATTCTGACCAACTGTAGGACAAATGATCCTATAAGCTGGAGGAAAGATGGCGTTATTTTGCCCATTGCTGGAAAATGGAAAATTTATCAAGACAGAATGGACATTCTCTCTCTTTCTTAGTATGGATTTTGTTTGGGTGGATCTTTTAAGGCATCCTTTCTCTGGCAGAGGTTTCAGACACGTGGCAGGGCTGTGTCTGAGGTCATGACTGCCCAAGGTCAGCATCCTCTAGCCTGCAGGCATGCACAGCCAGTTCCAAACCTGCACGAAGAGACTTACAGGCCAAGAGCAAGGATAAGAGGTTGAAAGTACATGTACGAACACTTTAGAAGAAAACAAACAAACAAACAAAACCAACCCCCCCCCTCCCCCCCCCCCCCCCCCCCCCAAAAAAAAAAGTGTTGAGGCCGCTGTACATGCAGTGTGTATTTCTTATGAATGATGATGTGATAGAAAGGCTCCCTTATCCACAAGAATCCTGGAATGAGGCCTGTTACGCGGTTGCACGCTCTTGCTGGATTTTATTTATTTATTTGTTTATTTTTCTCCCCTTTTTCTTTTTTCCCTTGTGGTTGGAGCATTTATAGTTTCTCTCTCAAAGGAAATTCCTGATTTTTCTTAACTGGAGAAGAAGAATCAAGGCTAATGTGATTATCATAATAGTAAAATCTCTGATTAGAAAAGTGTTCAGTACCATTTGTGCTTAACGGTCTGCTTCTCTTAATGATTTCCTTTAAGAAAAAAATGATAAAAAGAACAAAAAAGGCGCCTGCATGAGTGTGCATAAGTTTCAAAGACAGAAATCAAACTACACTGTAACTTATTTATATCCTATATTCTAGAGAATTCAGTTGTAATGTAGCTATCTTGTTAAAACTGTGCTTTTTGATAGAAATTTTAACATTTGAAATACAATGTCAGAAGATAAAAGACGAGAAAAAGCTGAGGCAAAGTTACTCTTGTTCATGAGATTCTTTTTATGTGTTTGGCTTGTTACAGCAGGACTTCGGTACAGTGAGAGAAAGTAATGGACTTCTTCAGCATCTGTTATGCCTGTGCTTTTTCCTTACGGATCTCATGCACAGTGTCAGTGTCTGTCATTCATTGTATATATTCCTTTACTTGCATGCTTTATTTCAGTCTGGTGTCTAAAATTAGGTGTTCAGTTGTTGTATTTTTTAGTCAGTCTTTGTATTTATTTACTCAGCAAAAGTTTCATTCTTTGTGTAGTTGCTCTTTTTATATGAAAGATGAATGCAATCTGCAGCTGTTACAGAGCACCCTTGTATCTCATTGAATAATGCACATCTGTGAATAGAGCTGAGGCTCACAGAGCTGATTACTCTCTTGACCAGTAATGGTATCTTCTATGATTGTTTTTATAGGAAATACCTAGCTATATAATGATTTAATTATACTTTTGGTCAAGGTCTGTCAGTCCAGTGATTTGCCACTCTGATGTCAAACATTTGAGTACTAGTTCAGTACCTTCTAAGTAGATAACGTCAAATAATGTCAAAGTCGCAGACTTGTGGTCAAGCTGAGTTGAACAAATTATCAAAATCAAAATGTCATTAAGTCATTCTGTCAAGGGACACTTACAATTCATTTTTTTTAAAAAAATTAATAAAAAAAATAGACTGCACCAATTTTATGGTATAGTCTTTAAACAAACACATTGCATTTGTATGTGCTTCGTGTGTGCGTTTGGTTTTTGTGGGTTTTGTTTGAAAGACAATCTCTTTGACATTTATTAGCCTGTGTTTTCACCCCCAGTGGCCAAGTGAACAGAGATGAGAAATAGTATTAAACAAATGGTTCTTTCATTTGAAATTATCTTTGGCTCTCATTTCAATGTCGTATGAAACACTGCGTGTATTCAAGTAGGTGCTTTAAACCTGGTGTAGATGCCTGTATTGTGCTAAACCCTGAAACATGGTCTTCGGTTTATTTTCAGCAGGATGTTGTTACTCTGTTCGTAAGTTAACTGTTCTTCGCATGCTGAATAGAGTTGGGTATAAAGACTGTCAGTAATTACAGTTGTAACAAATGGATATATGATTTTCAGTGGACTGGTGCTGGATGGGTAAATAATAATGAAGACAAATTGAGAAAGAACAGTGCCTCAACTTCAATGGATGCAGTCACTGTCATAGTCAAAGGAACCAAATGGAGTTCGTTTATTGCGTGAAAACTTGAGAAGGGATATTGTTGGCAAAGTATTGCCCCTGATAATGGCAGTTGAAAAACCTTGCATTGATACACCTACGTCTGAGTCCTTCATTGGCTGAAATACAAACAGTACAGATATTTTAGTAAACCTGAAACTAACTTGATTTTTTGTTCATGAGCTTTTAACACCTTTATTATATGTAACTACGGACTTCCTTCAGCAGTACAGACAGCTTGGATTAGGCTCACTCTAATGATGTTGAGAGGGACATTAATTTTGTGTGTAACGTTTTGCAGGTTAGTAGTGGTTCATTCCTCGTGTGCTACAACAAAGGAAATAATCTTAAATGGTGCATATTGGTTTTAAGGTTAAATATTTTGGATTTTTTTTTTAATCAAGGCATTTCATACTTCCCTATTTTTCCTAATCCTTCTTGCTAGGGTTAAGCGGACGGAGAATGAAGGCTTTAAATTCTTTATTCACAGCAGGATTTGCTTGGCCCTAGCGTTGGGTTCTAGGCCAAATGGCCAACAGACGTTTAAAGCAAGCTATATACCTCAAAGAATTTACATGTGTAAAGGCAGGTCCCATTTTTTTAAAACGATGTGGTTTGGGGGTATAAATTATATTCTAGTTATGCGTTTGACATTTCAGCCATATGATCCATGTCTTGGGCAATGCCAAAATCACTCAGTCCAAGTTGAATAGAAAGAAGGAGGGAGTGAAACTGTGCCTAAAGAAGTCTCTGCTCTTATGTCCACCAAACCCTGTGTTGATGGGTAGTTGCTGCCATGGGTTGGTCATTTTTTCCTGTATCACGCTTGCCCAGTCTGCTTAGTATCACTTTTTGCTGAGCCCTGAGCATAGATATAATTAATTGTGCTCAGCCTTTTGCAAATAGATGTTAGATGTCACTAAGTATGACGTGTCTAAGAGGCAGTATTCAGTCAGTACCTGCTGTTGAATCCAGCCACATGATGAATCTTTTCCTTCGTTAATGGATACCCAAACAGCTGTGAATGAATGTATTGTTCAATACTGTTATTTAAATGCCATACTGTTGGCATACAGAACAATTTTTGTGACTCCATAGTTGTGTTTGGGGTTTTGATTTGGTGTGACTAGGTTCATTTGTATAGAGCCATTTCATCAAGCAAACCAAGCATATGTTTGGCCATGTGAACCTTAGTCTTTTATACATAAATTTTTGAAACTAGGTCAGAGTCCGCCTTTAAGTAGTCCTTACGTTGTCTTCTCCCAGTTAAGGAGTAACAGTATCAAGTGATTCTTGGCTCCTTCTATCTTTATAGAGATAAAATCAGCAGTATGCACTGTTCCCAAACACATCTGCCTTTGCTGAGCTGCTACAGTATGTCTTTAACACCGTTGATAAACCTAGGTATAATTGAGTTCTGTCTTATTTCTGCTATTTTGTGAGTTTGAATTAGCAAGTGTTCATGTATCCACACTATTGATTTCTCATAGATGTAGTTCTGCAACAAAGAAGGTACTAAGTGCATGGCCAAATGGAAAGAATGGTTAAATAAAGGACAAAGTATCTAGGTAGCAGGCCTGAATCAGGTAGTAGCTGCTGATTGTTTTTTTTAAGGGTCTGATCAATAGAATCTGATTTTTGACCAATCTCTGCTGAGCAAGGCCAACAGAAATCCTCAAGACTCGAGTCAAGTAGTGATGACATTGAAACTAAAAACTGACTCTTGCTATCAACTAGAAACTGGTCAGTGAGTTAAGTGAGCAAAATCATCATAATTTCTGTTAGATTTTACAAACTGGCTAATCCATGTATCTTGTTGACCTTATTTTAAAAACATGTTGAGACAAATGCACTTGCCCAGAAAGGTTCAAGAAGGAAGTCAAGACGACTATGTGAAATAAAACATCTTCTCTGTTTGAGCTGCATATAAAAGAATTCACCCTCACCCTTCTCATCAGACATTTGCTCCATTGAAACATGCAAAATGACCATGTGAATTACTAAGCAAAATGACATGAAGTCCTGCATTTGGAGTAGTATTTCTATTTTTGATGAAAGCAGTCTTCTATCTTGCAGGAAGACATTAGTTTCTCAGTTTCCAGTGCTGGACAGGCATGATCATAGACTCCAGGAACCCACAAGTGCCAGATTTTGAACCCTGTTCTCTGAAAGCAGAACAGATAATCTGTTCTGCTGTTTTTCAGGAGAAGCATATGGACAGCACAAAAACCAGAAGCACAAAGTCTTCACTGACCATATGGCCCACTGGGGACTTGACTGTTTTCCTTTTGATTATGTATACTACTGCACTGCTTGTCACACCATAAATTAACCAACCTTTTCTGAAACTCTCCCAACTCTATTTGTTGCTAGATTGGAGAAGAATTCTGATAAGAATATGTATTTTGTAATGCCTGCTTCCTTTCCATGATTCTGAGCTTGTTGGCACGTCTTTAAAAGAAGGATCAAGTAGAAGCCCTCAGGCACATCCTGCCAAGCCTTTCATGCCACTGGCTGTCACAATCTGAAGAGCACACTGACATCCCTTTAAAGTGGGCCGTGAAGATGATCCCGCACCTCCTTTCTCCTGTTGCAAGTCATTCTCATAGAGTGGCATGTTTCCTCCCTGGCAACGGTGGCTCCTGCTAGCACTAAAAATTTACCTGGGGCAGTTGCTCTGAATACCTGTGGTTCTTTGAACATGACTTTTGTAACTTCTTTCACTTCATGACTCAAGAATCAAAGAACATCTCCTATCCTGAGAGAAAGGAAAAGGCACTTAGCCTGGTGTTTAGCTAGAGTCCGAAGTCAGTCTGTATATAGGTTCTTCTGGTGGGTGTTTGTATTAATGAACCTTTTGTTGCATCCCTTCTGATCTTGATGCCTGTCGAGAGGCTGTTAGATTGCCAGTTCACTTGCCTGCAAACAGAATATTGTTGGGTAATGAGCTACCTGCTGTAATCACACTTTTTGAGTGCCATGACTGTTGTTTTCTGTAATAAAACACAGTATAGGAGTCTGTGACCCAAAGCTGCAGCATGGGCAACTTGCCTGGGTGGCAGGAGGGGCTGAAGTAATTGAAGTTTACTCAACATTGTGTATTGGTGGCATCCCGTAGTCTGAGTTGGGTGATACCTTGTGCTTCAGTTTCAGTATTGAGGCAGATCTCGCACTTGGATGAAAAATAAGTCTAACATCACTGTAGATTTTAGAATGGCCTAAATGAATCTGTATTTTTTAAACGCGAAGCTCTACCAAAAAAATCAAAATGTTACTGGAGATTTAGTCTCTGAATTGCCAGCCTTCCTTTATGATTCTGTCTCTTACTTGCTTTCCCCTGAGGCAGTACCCAAAACCAACTTGCCATTCTCACTTGTCTCTCTGGGCCGTGGGTGTTCCAGGCTCAGATACCCTGCACGACGAATGCCGCACCACTTCATCTGCTTCCTGGGGTGTGGAGGAGCAGGAGAGGCTCTCTTTGGCTCAGCCAGTCATTCCTGTGCTCCCTGCCATTCACCCAACTGCCAAACTCGCACTCGACAACTGTCTTTTGAAATCTACAGCCATGCACTGCACAGGCCGCTACGTTTATCAACACTTGTAGAGCAATGTTGCATATCTAAATTAAAATGAACATTATTTTTAAGCATTAATAACTAGGAGATACCCATTTTCTAAAACACCACTCACTCAGGGGAGTCCTTATCCTTTTTTCTTGACTTAAGCTGTTGCTGTATTCAGGGTGCATTTTCTCTTTCCACCCTTCCATCCTTTCCTACGTGAATTCAAAGAGGACATAAGTTAAGGTAGCATTGATTGCTTATGCTCTGGGAAAACATGTTATATTTTAAAACCAAGGATAGCATTCTACCCTAAACTGCCATTTGGATATACCAGCTTACCCTCTCCAAGTACCTTGAGATACACGTTGGGTTTTTTTTGTTTGTTTGTTTTCTTTAATGCGAGAAACAGTGAGGAATAACCTCTGTGGCATAATTAGAAACACAGTTATACATGCTGGTGTGACACTGGAAGGAGAAGTGTAGGTATGGCTTACCTAATAAAAATTGGCATCCCTTTTGGTGCTTTAAGTCTTTTTTTACTTTAAGTCAAACTGAAAATAAAATTGAGGTATTTTCCTATAAGTATCCACATTTCCTACAAATATGAAGACAAAACTTCAACTGAATTGCAGTGCCCTCATGTTTAAATGTATGTGTTTTCTTTGAAAGGGAAAGTTTGGTCCATTCATTCTAATTAAAATTACTTCAAAAAAAAAAGAAAAAGGAAAAAAAAGAAAGAGCCTGCTTTGAAGGATTAGGTTTCTGGGAAGAAAAATAGGCTGACATCTTATATTCAAATAAACTGATTTTGTAAGAGCCATGAGCTTTCTTATTAAGAATTAACTTAATTTATCACCTTTATTCCATCAGTTGCCACTCTCGTGTTTAAGATTCTCTCATTTTATTAAATTTCTGTGCGTATGTGAACTTTACATAGAAGTAACATAGAAGTACATAGACTTAACTTCTATGTAACTTTACATAGAAATGTTCAAGGAATTTTTTTTTATTCTTTCTGAAGCATTAAAATCAAATGTTCTCAAGTTAATATTTGTGTATCATGCATTTTCTCATACCTACAAAGATTATTTCTACTCCCCCCCCCCCCCCCCCAATTAATTTCAGGGATCTTGGGTTCTATTGGTAGGCAGAATGACCTTATATTGGAGCCTTCTGAATATATTTAAAAAAAAGAAAAAAGCAAGCACGTATTTTAGACACAACATAAACTTTTCCATCCTAAAAAAAGTTACTGTATGTGCTGAATGAAGATTGACTAGTATGGTAGTGTCTCTTTAAGGGTATTGTTAAGAGTAAGAATGTATGAAAATGATTCACCAGGGCTGCTGCTTGTCTCCAGGTTCCTATAAGAGGGAGATGATCTCAATCTGCCTTCATGCTGTTAAAATGATGCATAAGCCTACCAGCATTCTCAAATGATGGAGTATTATTGCAGCCTCTTAAAAGTTGGGCACTGAGATAATTTGGCTGATGTTGGAGAAAGAATGTACCATAACCCCTGTGGCTCAACTTTCATTGAATAAATATGGCATGCTGCTGCTTTTGTTCTCCTTGTGTATGGAAGAACAATTAACATGTCAAAAAGAAGAATCACAGAATGTTCTGGCTCCTTCCTGTAAAAGTGCAATTCCACACTGAGCTGTGTTTTTGAAGTTATTTCGCAAGATTCAAGGTTTTATCTCCAAAACATCAGAGGTAGTCAGTCCTTTGCTTCTTGTGGAAAGATAAGTTACTGAAGTTGGAAGAACTAATGAATACCATATTACTTTAGCACCTATCATATGTTTTAAGAATAGGACATATTTTTATTGCTAGATGTAAACACGATCTGCAATGTGACTACAGCAGTAGAGTTGTAAAAAAAAAAAAAAAAAAAAAAAAAAAAAAAAAAAGGGGGTGTGTGTGTATAGTGGTAGAATATGGCTATGATCGTAGTTGCCTCTTGTTTTAATTGAATTAAATAAAATGAGCTTCATCACTTGTCCACAATAACTCATTGTGGGGATTTGCTGATGAGCTGAAGATTTCCTTTCTTCTGTTTGGCTGCAGGAGAGATAAGATGAAAGATATTAAAACCTTTTTAAGACATGATTACAGATTTGCATATTTTTGGGCTCTTCTCAGTGATGACCTTAACTCATTTTATTTTTTGTTTTAAAGTAGGAAATTATGCCTTTTTTCTGTGTTTTCTCTGTCGTCCGCCCCCTTTGTTTTTTTTTTTTTTTGTTTTGTTAGCCCCTTATATCTTATTGTTGGGGGAACTTTTTGTGTCCAGCAGTATAAAAAAGCTATGGTGAAATGTGACTATTTACAGTTTCTAGAGAAGTTTGATCTTTCTAGTTTATAATCTGAAATTTGCATGAGAATCATAGAATCATAGAAGCTGTGAAGAGCAAGTTTCATTAGGTGTTTCCATTAAAAAAATGTTAATTTTTGGGTGGATGTTTCTGACTGTGCAAATGTTCTGTGTTTCTGACAATGATACAGAAACATAAACTCAGTGTAACACAAAATCAGTGGAAAGCAGTTTTTATAATTTCTAATTCTCTAAGTCAGAATGAGCTGTGGTTAGTTCTTCTTACAGCTGTTTGGATTTTATTCTGTCTAAACCAAATACAGCTTGCCAGTATGAAAATGATGACTGGAAGCTAAGTGGTAATGGATGAGAAGCAAGCATAGTTTCATATTAGGATATGTTTGCAGAAGGCAAGTGAATTAGACTGGTTTTTGTGATTAGAGCTTCTTTAAAGCAATTTGCAAATAAAAGGGTTGCATAATGCCCTATTTTGTAAAAAAAAAAAAAAAAAAAAAAAGGAAATTAGAAATCTTAGCATTTGCAAAAAGGCAATAGTATGTCACAGGCTGCAGTTACTAAATATTTGTTATATCTTTCAGTAATCTGTGCAAAATGCTGACAATATCTAATTTAGCAGAACAGCAGTCTTATAAGACAGTATTTCAAGTGGAGTTTGTATAACTTTGTAGCATACTCTTTTCTTTGATAACACCTCTCTGTCATTTAAGAGTTCAAAGACAGTGTTCTTCTGAAATACATTTTAAGATGTTTTTTGCTTTTACTTCTACTTGTGTTTAACAGGATAACCCTGAGAATCATAATTTCAATAAATTGGAACGTAAACTTTAACACTAACATGATTGCATCTATCTTGAGAAAGGTTTGTTAGCTCTTAAGGGTTTTCTTACTGGAAGTGCAGCATATAGATGACTGTAAATTGCCTTTGAGGCTGTATGTTGTGTCTTGCTACTGGTGAAGCTGAAGTGCTTAGTGCCATGAAAAGAGTGAGAGATAGGCATGCCCTTAGTTTATATTGTGCTGTCACTGAAAAAAAAAACCCCAACAACAAAACTAAGATAAATATGTGCCTTTGTACTGATAAGAAAGTGTCTATAACACGTACTCAGTCTTTAACTTGACTGCGATGATGTACCCTGCTTATTAGGTCTTACCCTTTCTGTGGCCTGAGTGCAAGTCTGAAATCCAATAGTTTTGCCTAAGATGAATTGGGTAATTCTGAATTCCTGTGGCAATACCGTAACTTCTCATTTGTGAGGAAATACTTCCCATTGTACCGTGTTTCAGTCTGAGGAAAAACATAGATGATGTAATCATGCTGGATAAAATACTGTTCCATCTTCTTTTAGTAACATCCCTTTCTGCATCCCATGCATGGTGAAACTTGGGTTCTGGAGTCTTCAAAATAAAAAATGTTTAGAGATATTGTGATCAAACGCTGTAGATCCACTGCTGCATCAACCGCCTTGTATCCAGATGGCTGTACTTTAAGACTGCGATATAGTGCTTCAGAAAAGCTTCATGTTTCCCCTACGTCCTGCTGTACTGATTGTTTCTGCAGTTCATAGTAATTGCATACTTTTTTTATTTGTTTAGCAGTGTTTGACGGTCATGGTGGGTTCAAGCCAGTCATCCAAACTGTTGTTCTGAAATTTAGCCTGAAAACTCCCAACCTCAGAACTGTGCTTCAAAGTGTTGTGCTTTGTAAGAGTCAAGGTTTGGCCTCTTAATTTCGAGATGAATATAGATTCCTTAAGAGCTTCCTCTAGAGTCTGATCACAAATTTCTGCTTCACTGGATTTCTTGAGCTACATATTTCCCGCCCTTGATTGCTTGGAGGGCAAATCTTGCAGCTGCTGGCACTGATTGGTTTCTAAATATAGGGAAATGTTGCTGCAGGAACTTTTGAGACAGATCTGATAAAAGAAAAGGTGAGAAACTCCTCTCTGTTATCAGAAAGTGGTAGTTGAAGGTCAATTTTATGTGGGTCTCTGTAATTTATCTAGCTGCTACAACGTAGATGAAAGATTAAATTTACCCTTTTCTGCGTAGATCTCAAGTAATCAACCTTTGGGTGAGGAATTAGACGAGATTTGTAGAGTTACTATTTATCTTTTCACCTTTGATTAAGGTGGACTGCTAAGTAGCGCTGTAATTCCTCTGTGATTCAAACAGTCAGGCTAGTGATGACATTCTCCGTTTTCCCTGTAAGATGTTGCATGGCTGCATGTCACCCAGCGCTCGCTGCTAGGGGGGACCCCTCTGTCAACTGTTCTCAATCTCCACAAAGCTTTAACTCCACATGAGCCAATAATTTATAACCTTTTTCTCGACATGCTTTTTCCCCTCAGTTGAAGTCACTGCTCTTGCAGCAAATGTCTGTGGGGCTAACATTGCAGAAATGTTTAGTTAAGTGTGAAATTATTACCCCAGTGTGGTAATTTGACAATTTGTTGTGGCAGGAGAAAATCTTCTGCGCTAGCCCCAATGGCTATGTTATACCACGCAAAACACATCCTTCATACTGTGGCTGCTTCTCCATGTTTCAGAGGTCTTGTTTTGCAAGTGAGAGGGACGCCATTTATTCACAAAGAATAGATCAGAATTAAATTCAGATGGTTTATATCTAGAAAACCACAACAATCAGGAGTTACTTTAGCCATGTCACAGCTTGGAAGCTTGATTACAATTATTCTGTACTTAACCATGAAACATCAGCCCATTAATTTTCTTTTACAATGGAAACATAACAATAAAATACATGAGTAACTATGAGTAAATAGGAGGACAGAAAAAGATTCAAAAATAAGCCTGCTGCATAAGGACTAGAACCTTCTAATTCCTGGGCACAGGAGCTGTGAAAGCAGTATTTTCTTCTGCTCCTGGCTTTAAGGGACATGTGGAACAGTTCATGTCCAGATTTTCAAACAGAGACTTTTGAATTAGGAGCTTTGAAGCAACTTGCTATAATGGTGCACCCTCAGCAAGTTTGCTGACGACACAAAGCCGGGAGGGGTGGCTGACACACCAGAAGGCTGTGCCGCCATACAGAGAGGCCTGGACAGGCTGGAGAGTTGGGCGGAGAGGAACCTTATGAAATTCAATAAGGGCAAGTGTCGGGTGCTGCACCTGGGGAGGAATAACCCCATGCACCAGGACAGGTTGGGGGCTGACCTCCTGGAGAGCAGCTCTGTGGAAAGAGACCTGGGAGCCCTGGTGGACAACAGGACGACCATGAGCCAGCCATGTGCCCTCGTGGCCAAGAAGGCCGATGGCATCCTGGGGTGCATCAAGAAGAGTGTGGCCAGCAGGTCGAGGGACCCCATCCTCCCCCTCTACACTGCCCTGGTGAGGCCGCACCTGGAGTACCGAGTCCAGTTCTGGGCTCCCCGGTTCCAGAAGGACAGGGAACTGCTGGAGAGGGTGCAGCAAAGGGCTACCAAGATGCTGGGGGGATTGGAATGCCTCTCTTACGAAGGAAGGCTGAGGGATTTGGGTCTCTTCAGTCTGGAAGAAAGACGGCTGAGGGGGGATCTTATCAACACTTGGCAGAAAACCCAGGCACAGAGTTGGGTTTTGGCTTGAATGTTAAAGTTTGAAATTTGCTATCATTTGATTAGAAATGAGCTTTAAAAAATATAATGGAGGTGAATATAACAGATGCCTGTTATCTGTGTGTTGCAACTGAGGAAGAGTAAAGCCAGGTTTAAAAAAATTATTGGAATGTTTAATGAGACTGTTAGAGAATATTTAAATATAGTCCTTCATTAAATTGTTTGGTTCCTGGCTTTTAAATGTGATTTTCTTTTTGAAAGATAGAGCAGACTATTTCATATTATAACTTAAATGTTAATTCTTGTTTCTGTTTTTTTTCTTTAGCATTCAGTTATATGCTTTTTTAAAAATCTATTGTACTTTAAGTCCCTAATGCATTTTCATTTGTTGTAGAGTAAGGTACGTTCTGTCTAAAAAGAAGTATAATACCCTCATAATTGAAGTAATAATCCAGACTAGAGGAGCAAGACTCATGGAAATGGTGTTATCCTGGATGTTTTCTGCCACAAACTTCTGTATTTGTCAATTCATAATTTTATTTAGAGAAATAAAAGACTTCTCATATTTGAGTGGAAAAGGAGGAAAAAGATGTGTCTGTGTGTCCATAAATACGTATGTATGAAAGACTCAGATAAACTAGTGACAAGCACTATGAATAAACTTCTAAGTAAAGCTTAAAATCACACAGTCATGAGTGCTACCATCATTCCCTTCACACCGCCTTTTATCTACCTGTTTTCGTCCTTTGCCAGAATGGTTTGATACCTAATACCAGATCTTAATGATTTGTTATTAGATAAAAGGTCTTTAATGTCAGTAATGTTTGACAGCTTCTCAGGAATGCAGCCATCTTGGATTTAGTTACAATTTTGATCTGCATCCTTTTTGTAAATTCTTCCTAAAACACCATGCAGTCCTTTCTGTGTATTTTGACACCCCCAGGAGCAAATGTTTCAGTGTTCCTTTTTCTGTTATAAAGATCAATGCCAGAAGCCTGGTGCTCATGAGCAATCCTATTATAGCAAACCAGTATTCACATACACTGCAAGAAAACAGTTTAGTAAAGAAACAGATTTAAGTTTAAAGCTTGCAAAGGATTACTACAAACAGCATAGAAAAGTAATTTTTTTGGAAAATAATTACAAGTATCATAAAATTTTCCCTTTAATGTGATTTAAGCATGCCTTTGTGTGTGTAATAAGTATACATTTAGTTTTGATGAGCTACTTGCAAAAAAATTTACGAATGCTAGAAATGATGATGCTTTTTTCAGTCACTCGTGTCAATTGCAGGGTAATTGGCTGGTTCTTCAGAGGACTTATGGGAAAAGCATCGGAGTACTGTCAGCATTTGACTATGCTTTTTTATTTCCTTACTGTGAAGTACCCATAATTCAGCATAAGTTGCAGGCTCTAACCACAAAGATTATTTTATGCTAAAGAGCCTCTGAAAGCAAGGTCAAAATGCTGCTGTGTGGACTAGGTGGAAATGTCAGCTACAACCTGTGTAAAAGCTGAAGAGAGTGAAATGAAATGTATGCTAAATAGATCCTCTTATTGCATGTGGCGTGCTCATGTTCATAGAATGAATGCCTAAATCAGGGAGACTATATGTATATATGAACTAAAATAGAACTTTATTCTTACTAGCTGTTGTGCTGTTAAGTGAAAGTGATGGTTAATACAGCTAAAAAGAGAAAAATATGCATCTCATCTTTAAAACCAGATCTGCTCCTTGAAGACGGACAGGCACCTACCAAAAATGTATGGTGTTAGGTGCTTGTGTACATGCACTACAGCAAGAGCATTTTGGGTAAAGGTTACAAATCTGGACAGATGCTCTTGTTTTAATATAAGCTATTGTGTCAGGTGGAGGCGGGGGTGTGTGTGTGTTGCACAGCAGTAGAAGACCTTAATAAAGTGTCAGCATGATTTTTTTTGTCCCTACTTTTATCTGTTTAAGACAGACCATTAATGTTATCTCAATATAGTGTTATGTGGTTGAATGTTCTGTTGCAAATGCAAGTTGAAATACGCTGTGATAGAGCATACTCTGGAAGAATTTGAAATGGATGGATAAGCTTGAGTACTCAGAAATAATCTCTCTCCCATTCCGAGTTTGAGAAGAATACTGTTAAATAAGGCCTTCATTAGCTGTCAGTTAATTTGGGATAAAATACTAAACTTAATATTTAGTAAATGGAAATGAAGGTGTTTCGTGCAGATTGATTTTTATTTCCCTCATACATTTTGCCCATTGCTCAAGCTGTGGCATTTTTGATAGCGGCTAATTAGGTTCATTCTGTGTAGATGGACAGCCAAAGTGACTCAGCAGGGCAGAGTTAAATTACTTCTGTCCATCCTGCTATGCTTGTTAGCAAGTCATGAATATTCTGATACCGTGGTGTGGTTTTTTTTTTTTTATTTGGTATGATTCAGTATTTTCTTCAGAGAAATTGTGAATCATGGGCTAAGGATTAGCCTCCAAGAAGGTTTTGGTTATGTTGATATTTCCAAGGAAAATATCCTGTAACCTGGTGTTTTGCCTAAAATATTTTGATGTTCTAATACCTGTACTGACTCATTGAAGTATGGCAGCTTTGTACAAAAACTGTTTGCAAAAGTTTGCCATGTGAAGACCAGCAATATAATAAATTCTGTATTTCCTAACTGTTTAAAAAGATTAACTGTTACAGAGCTGTGAACACTGGAATATCTTCAAGAACTAGAATCCTTTGGAACCAGGAGAAGGTGCAAAGGCAGACGATTACACGGGTCATTCTTGTCTTTGTTAGTGACTCCAGGAAAAGAACAGGTTTTATTAGCAACATAGCTAAATAGATGCATCTCGGGGACAAAACCAGTATAATGGTTTTCTATCGAGCATAAACATAGTTTATGTAGACAAACTGGTCTTATAAACCAAGCAGTAGAGGCCCTGCTGTTAATTTCTTTCTTATGAGAGGATTTTATCATTTTGCATTGTATTATTCTTTAGCATTCATCTAAGATACTTTCAACATCTTGGACACTTATCATTTAATAAGCATCAGCTGTTCCAAATGAATACCACTCCAAAAATGTTAGTTTATGTTTACCATTTCTTCCTGGATCTTCGTAGCTAACTAGTTATATTCTGTTTGCTAAGCAGTTGTCTTGATTCTCCTGCGTATTGCTTTAAATACCAGTTGGGTAAGGAAAGCTGTAACAGTGCCTCAGATGTTTGGCTGACTGAGATGTGAGGTTGTTTGTGGGCCACGGCAGCAACAGTTGACTTTTCTCTGAATTTCCTGTTCACTGTAACTGGGCAGAGATGGGAGGTTAGCTGGTGCTAAATGAGGGCGCACTGGTCCTCAGTGTACAGCTCCCTGTGAAAAATCCCATTCTGATGATTAGGTCTTAGTATGCCAAAGAACTTTTCTTTTGAGTGGAAACTGTTCTGGTTTTTCAAGTATGGCTCAGTAAATTTCCAAAGCAGATGTATGTAATACTCACCCATATACACATACAGGCCTGTCTGGCAACCAGCATTTGCATAATGGCTGTGTGTTCGAGGCCTACGTGATGATCTTCTAAGACAATGAGGGGGTTTATTTTAAACTAAATATAAAGCCACCTTAAACTATGAGCATAAAATATTTAATCAAACCAAAATGCCTGGTATGATAGATTCTGCAGGCGTAAAACACATTTGTGTGGATGCTAGCTTATGTTCACAGGTAGAAATTTCTTTTAAAACTTAACGTTGTTCACTGAAAAAAAACAACCACATTTTCAAGCAAAGTGTTTCAAGTTCGAAAACTTCTTTTAGTGAAATGTTAACTATTTCCCGAATCCTAACGTAAAGAAATCATAACTAAAAATCCTCAGTGAAAGTAGTTTTTAAAACATCTCCAGCACACTGGTAGATGCTGTGGGTGCACATCCGCTTCAGAAACCCCTGGTTACATGAAACAGACTGGTTTCCTACAAACTACTCAACTAGTGGCTCTTAATATTATCAACCCTAGGATGTTAAACATCTTGTTTTTTCAGGGCTAGATCTTCCTCTTGTTTGTAAGAGGAGACTGGGAAGATCGAGAGAGGTGCACGCAGAGTCGCAATGCATGTAAAGCTTTGGATAACATAATAGAACTGCAGATACAGAAATTGAAATGGCTGTGAAACAAATGGCATATTGAAATACACTATGCATATTTCAGTGGTTTGAAAAGATTATCCTTAGTATATACGGAACAGTGTATTTACAAAATACTAACAGAATGATAACTGCAATAATTGCATGTTTTTTCAGTTTATCTCAGCTACATAACCACCACTGAGAGTTTTTTCTTTTTCCCCACAATTTTTTTTGTTCCAGCAGGATTGATGAAATCTGATGAAATATTACTCAGCCCAATTTCAGTAGTCAGCTTCTGATAATTGCTTTGGTTACTAAATACCTGACGTGAACTTTTCGTTTCCCAAATGGATTAGATTATCTAAGCGTAGGGTTCCCTCGGGGCATTGAATTTTTCAGCTGATTTCCATCTTGATTTTAAGGCTTTTGTAACAAAGAATAAACTCGGTTGAGCTGAAAATGACTGATATGACCAGAAGGATGTTTGAACCTTGGAGGTGGGGGTTTTGTTTTATTTTTAAGCTATTTTTTTCTTTTTTTAACTTCTTTCTTGGCTATATCAGAAATGTCTGTTAGAGTTAATGAAGGAAAAGTGAAGCTCACTGCTTATCATATTAATACAGTTTTGGGTTTCCCAAGAGAGAATTTCTCATTTGTCTCAAGGTGATTTTTTGTGTTGTACTTAAGTTGTCTGAATGATAAATAGTGCCCTAGGTAAGTTGCAGGCTGTATATGTAACGAAAAGTAATATCGCATTTGAAAGTTTTCTGATAAAGCGGAATCCAATTTTGCATTGAAAAGCTAAGATGAATTTTAACCATTTTTTTGCTGAAATTTCATCAGTCAGTCTGGGCTTATTAGGAAATGAGAAATTATCCATTTAAATCTTCGGTGATTAAGGACTGATGAGATTATTTTATTAGAATCACTTTTTTTAAGTAAAGGTAGAAATGATCCTAATTTATTTACTTATTTTATTAACATCTAGATTTATAGAAATATGTATTACATATAGATATATTTTATGTATATTTTTGTATGCATAAAATCTGGATATGTACATAGCAAAATATATAGTTTTTTATATATATATTTCTGCATTGTTTAGCATAAGAAAAACTTACGATTAATTCTGAAGTCTAATTGTTCAGGTACTAACTAATATTAATATGAAATTATTTCAGTCATCATGTTTTCAATAATTTTGTTATTTTAATTGGTTGCACTTTGTAACAAGATAGAGTGAATAAACTTTAATAGTACTTCTGGTTTAGTTTTACTAACAGCGCAGTTCATCTTCAGTGAGACAGTAACATTCAATTCCATACAGAAACTATATCATGCAGACGATTTTGCAATAGCTCCAAAGAAAGCTGCTCCTGCCACCTGCCCTTAGCTGGATGGGCAGTTTAATAATTGGCTCATAAAGGAGAGTTCTGCATATCAGCAGATGACAAAATACTCTTTAGCAATCTGATAGGATATGTAAGAAACCATAGGGCAGGTTAAAAAGGACTAAATTGTTTCATGTGTGCAGTATCTAAATCTGTTTCCTACAGCTGAAGCCAGCAATTAACAAAATTAACTATTTCAATATGTAATTACTCTTATTTTTCCAGGATACACCAATTGTTCTCTGTAACTAAAACAAATTTGTATTCATAAGTCTAAATTCTGAATATGTTTAGATCAGAAACATCTGATAATGAAGACGTCTTACAGGATTGTTGATTATAAAACAAGGCGGATTTTTTCTTTATCGTATTTACAGAAAGCTTTGCTTATGGGATGACGAAGTGGTTGGCAGGAGCAGTGGGTGCGGTGGGCGGAATTGAGGTTGGGAAAGTCTTCAGTTCACTGGGAACCATTCAATATTGTAGCCTGGCTGACTACCCCAGGACTGGATGAATTCCTTTTCTTACCGCCAGACCCCGGAGGCTGATTCCCAGCCCACTGGTTCCAACGGAAAGGCTCCTGTAGGGCTTTGCATCAGGCCTGAGGTGCTGCAGGGTGGTCAGTCAAGGGGGCAGGGGTGTGCTCAGATACCACTCATACTCTGGAGCAGTGGGAACCTCTTGGCCTCCTGAGTCTTTAAATGTCTCACTGTCTGTTTTGTTGTCTGGAGGTAATAGTTTGGCTGTTTTGTGGCCTGAGGGGAGAAGTTGTTGGAGGGTGAGCACACTAGTTTTTGGTTCCATGTGGTACTTGTATGGAGCCATGGTAAACGACAGTGCTTGTTTCACTAACAATGGAAACAAATGAAATGTCTTTCTTTAAAAATACTATATCTGGATATATTTGAAATATTAAGATAAAAGCAATACATTCCAACTAATATTTCAGAAAACTTCAGAAGTTGTGTATGTTATCTGTAGCACGAACAAAGATGGCATGTCTTTATCAAATAGTGTTCTTTTAGAAGGGTTTCTATCTGCTTAATCATTAACAAGGCTTTTCCCTGACAAGGAAGACCATGCTTAGTTTGTCTTCCGTGTTACTCAGACTCATAGCCAGTTGGTGTTTAAAAGTAAAAAAACCAACCAACCAACAAAACAAAACCTGCTCCCAAACAAAATAAAACGGCACACAAAAAGGTTACAATTCTGAAGTCCAGACAGGCAGTATACTTATATCAGGTAACCTTTCACATTCTGTTGCTTCATTGGCAGCTTCTCTTATGATATTACGAACATGTACATACTTTAAAGCTTTGAAGCTATGGAAACATCTTTCTAATACAGTCAGTTGTTCTTGAGAGTTTATCTGAAAAAAATAATAATTTTTAATTCCTTTTTGGATTTCATTGTAATTACTACTTAAACTAAACTTTGTGGAGAGGTGAGGCAGTTTATCTTCCTTCATTAGACTGCTCTTATTGCGCCATTTGCTGCTGTCCCTTTCACGTTTGCTAACTTCCAATAAGGCAAAGTGTTGTTATTCTGCTGTATCCTGCCATTTGTAGAAGGTACCATAGTGGACGTCAGGGAAAAAAAATCCGCACTGTGTAGTCATTCCCAGCACATGCTTCCTTTCTCCCCAGAAACGTGCATGACTGCCTGCCATAGTTGTGCACAGGTCACTGCTTTGAGATATATCCCCATTGCATCCAGACACAGCTCTAAGTATAACCTCATGGGATTTAGTTGGTTGCAGGTAAAGGTGGAAAAGGGAAGGGTAAAGAGATGCAGGTGATTGATTTGGCAAAGTGGGAAGAGAAAAGAAGATACAAAAAGGAAATGACAGCTCCTACAACTGGAGAAAGCAGAGATGCGTACTTACACGATAGCTTTCCCACCATGTTCAGTAGGTTCAGGGCCTCTTGAATTAATCAGTGTTATTTCCATGCTTTCTTTCACTCTAACAGCTTTGGCACTTGTCTGTCTCTGTCTCCGAATGGGTCATTTCCTTTTTCCACCTTCTGCTATCACCTCTTTTTAAACTTTTCTTCTTGCAATTTCATGCCTACCTCACTCCTACATTTCATTCTTTATTAGTTTGCACCATTTTAGAGAAACTCAAAAGAAGTTTCTTATCGCAAACTCCAAATAGTCTGAGCTAGAATATTAGACACGTTATGTGTGGCTTTTCAAGGACACACTTTATGAGTGGCTTGCTGTCATCTGTTCTAGAATGCTTAAGTTTTAAAGGGCACAAAGATTTTGGTAGCTGATTTTGCTTCTATATATGTGTATTTATATTTCTAGCACATTTGATAAAGTACTATTATACAACTGCCTCTTGGCTCCGGTGTTAGTCTTTGAACCAATGTGTTTTAATGCTTCGCAGTGTGCTTCTGTAGCAATCCGTATGTGTATTAAAAGAAGGTTCCTTTTCTGCTATATTGGCTTTGTCTTCTCCATCTTTGTATCCTCTACCTGTCAGAAACTTCATGTCTGACTCAGGTTTAAAACACTTGGCCTAATTTTTGAAACTTTTCTTCGAAACCGTATTTAAAACTTTATACGGTTTTAGCATCCTCCTCTTTTTTTCTCTGCTGACTTTGTTCCAGCCTTCATCTTATGTCTGACCCACTTAAGTGCCTGTGACTTTTTCCATGCTACTACTTATAAATGAAGCTGTTTACTTCTCTTTGTGCCCAAAATACCCCTGTCTCTTCAGATCTTTTTTCACACAACAAGAACCCTCTTTACTTATAAGTCAGTTTTTCCTATAGAGAATTTGTCATCAATACAGCCTACTGGCCTCAGTAAAATCACACGCACGTGAAAGAGAGTTGCCTTTTGGTAAAATCCACAGTGATAATATATAGCTCTCTGACACCATACTTTTTTTTTTTTTTTTTAATCATGCTGTTAGAATTAAAATCATAACCTATTGCATCTACACTGTGTGATGAAGCTAGGACCTGTGTTCAGCAGGGTTTGTGCGTATATTTTTGTCTTAATACACAAACCCCATAATTTAAGAGAATATATTTTATTTTGTGGGTCTTACAGAAAGGTAAGGTGGGGCAGGAACATGGGGAATTTTTACTCACCTCTTCGTGTCTTGTAGTCCATTACTATGTTTTAGCCCATTCTCCCAGTGGGAAAGTGTGAATCGTAAGTGCAGGCAGCAGAGTTAAGCTGGAATGTCCTGCAGAGATTCACTATCACAAAGGGTAATACTGCTTTATCGATCCTTTCCATACTGTCTCCCACAGTTGTGTTAAGCCTGTAGCAAGTACAGCCTTTACAAAACAAGATCAAGAGATATGCCTTACCATTTAAGTTGAATACTAGCTTTAAAATAAGATAAAAGGATATTTCTTAGGCATGACGTATTGTTGGCATTTTAGTATATACATGATAAAAACCCCACAGAGTGAAAGTTCAAATTTATTGGAATAGTTATTTATTTTTGATCCCTACATCTGTGGATTCAAGTAATAGGGCCAACTTCACTTTATATAGAGTGTAACTTAAAAAAGAAAAGAAAAAATATTTTCAACTTTGACCAGCCAGCTTTCCTAGAGAATTCAAATTCCCATTCCTCTCCATATTCTGTGATATATTACTTAGTTGTTATTTTGTTATTTGTACTGTAGGGGTGAAAAAAGGTTGTCTAAGATTCAACAAAAGACCATCAGACGTCTTTTCATAAATAATTTTTGTGTTAATCCCACTTCTGTTATACACAGTTCCATCGCTGCAGTGGTTGCAAAAGATGCTTATAAAATTTTTCAGTAGTGCTTACTTAGTGCATTAGTACCCCAGGCTTTTAAAAGAATGCTGAAGGGCATTCAGTTTACTAGTGCGGATTCTTGTTTGAAATGTTGGCCTTTACTTAGAGAGAAATATAGGATAGATTTTAATTTCTATTTTGAAACTTGTCAGAAAGCATCGGGTGCTATAGATCTGACTGGAAGCTGATACCTGTTATTCTGTGCCTTACTGGACTGCACGTTATCTTGAGAAGATTGAGGCAAACTGGAGTCGGGGGAAAAAAATAAATAAAATTGTAAGATTGTTCTGTTGAGCTTCTAGTAGTGGTGTTTTGTCCTGTCCTTTCCCCCACAGCCTAGTGCGTTATCTCTAGAAACAAAGGGCGTTGTCCTTGAATGCAGTGCATGGGCTTTGCTTTGCAGCTTTTGCTTGTATGCTGCTTTGCAGGCCTTTATACCTCTGGAAGGAGCTCTTCTACAGCTTCGCCTTGACTCTTTCACCAAGCCTAAGTGCCTTGTGCTAAACTTGTGTTTATCTTAAACTTACTTCAGTGACTAACTTGAAGAGAATGGTCTATTAAAAAAACCGATCAAAACCAACAACAGAAACATAAAACCCGCAACCAAAAAAGACCAAACAAAAAACCCCTCCTCAAAACAATCAAAAAATGCCACCAAACCCCATGTCCTAGGTACCATCATATCTTTATTTCTCTGCTTTCTTTAGTAGAATAACATTACTACTTGTACTCTCAAACCATGTCCAAACAAGTGTTAGGTGACCTGTATTTTAAGGAAGTTACGGATTTTCTGTATTGTTGATGTGGAATCAAGAATACAAAGACTGCTGGGAAATAGCGGAGTCACAAATAAAGCTCTGGTCGTCTCAGTCAGTCCCGTGTCTTGTGATTAAGACTGTCTGCCCCATAGATGATTTGTTCAGATGAGAAATTCAGCAATGAATTGGGAAGAAGCCAGCAGTTAACTTTCAACAGGAGTAGTAGGAAATATCTCTCAGGAAACAGTATTTCAGATAACCCCCTTCTACTCTGCTTTTCAGGATGGTTCAGTCTTAGACTCTTCTGCCTCCAAGTTTTTATGATGAATAACATGAATAAACCTTAAAATCCCTTGTATTCAGTTTTACGTGTAATGAAAATAGTGAAGTACATTGATTGTAGTGCAGCGATACACAGAATATTTTATTTACATAGATTATTATTCACTAGCAAAGCAATAAGACTGCAAACGGGTAATTGACTGTCACTGAAGTCAGATTTAACATCATATTCTGTTATTTTTGTTTCATATGGTATAGGTATATTTTTAGAAAAAAATACTCAAGATGAAGTGGTTGTTATAATTTTGAGGGGAAAAAAACCAGATAATTATAATTTTCTCCATTTTTTTAACAGTGAATAGATTAAAAAAGATCTGTGGTATGCACATGCCTCATGAATGTAATTCACAGAGCTTAGAACATAGAACGTATGCCATGAAGTATCCGATAAATAAGAGCAGAATTCTTTATTTCCTTAAGTACTTTTAACACAATCTTGAAGCAACATAGAGAAGTACTTCATTGTTTTGAAGCTTAGGATTCACCAGTGCTAATGACATAATCATTAAATCAATACTGAAGTATTTAGCTAATTATTGTTGTTGTTGTATAGTATGAAAGTAATAATGTTTAAAATACTGTATTTCTATGTTTAAGTAAAGAAAATATGTGCCTTAATAAAGCTCTTCTTTTTTTATGATCTAGATTGCAGGTCTGATAAATTCTAGTAGGATTAATTAAAGTCTGAGGATGAAACCAGGCATGGAAGGGTGAGCTGGAGAGATACGGGCTTAAAATGCAACATGTAGTTGGCAGATAAGTTCCTTGCTGATTTAGACAGTTGAAACTTTTTAGAGGGTGGTTATAGCAAAAAAATCAAATTCTACTTATAAATAGAGTCTACTGGTAAGTATGGGTACTTACGTGAAAAATGTTGGTGAGAAATGTACTCATTTTTACCAGTTCTTATAAATGATGAATGTCTGTTATCTTTTTCTAAGGTTGTTTATCTACCTGTGAAAAAAAAGGTGGTAGGATGTTTGGATTGGTAAATTGCAACTGGAGTAGTTGTTGCCTTTGCTACTGATATATCGAAAAGTTATGGGTAAGCCAGTTAATAGGACTGTGCCTGAAAAGTAAATGAATGAAAAGGCCACATGCTTTTCAAAGTTTCTAAATTATATTGAGACTTTGCATTAAAAAACATTTTGTGGTAATTTTAACAAAAATAATTGAATTGATGCCACTGCATTAAAAACAGTCGTACAATGCAGAATAGGCACAATACAACAGTGCCGTTTCTCAAATACAGGAATTTAGGCTTATGGGAAAATTTTTTACTGCGTTATTATGTATGCACTTGGTAATGCATAGTAATGTACAGTACTTTCTTGATCTCTTAAAAGCTTTGTACCAAGCCATTAGTTTTTTTATAGTGTTAGAGGAGAGCCACCCACAAGAGTCATTTTGCTGATCTGTGGCTTGAAATTATTCCACCTAAAGGACTCAGTGTATTGTACATGTGCAGTAGAATATACTGCACATCTTGTGTATTTCAGTTGCTTTGGGAAAGACAGTAGCAGGGAGTAAGTAGTTGACACCAGGAATTTTATCCATCCTGTTCCCAGGCACGTTGTTTCCCAGAGGCTCATTGCCATCCCTTCCCAGATTTGTAAGGGAGATGCTGTGGTGAAAGATGTCACTTGCGAATGGGCAGATACTGGTGCCGGTCCATTAATCTGTACTTCTGACCTTCTCTGTTCTGAAAAAAAAAAAGCTTTCCAAGTGAGGATCACGGGCCGAGATGAATAATTCCAGGAGACTGAAGGCAGCACGTGTTCTACAAGTTAAGCACTCTTCTCTACAAAAGTTTTTCTGTAACCACTGACAGTGCTTCAACTGTGTATTTAAAAAGTGATGTGGTTTACATGGAGCTGTGTTTAGGGTTTGGTTACTCACAACATGAAAAAATGTTAATGATTATCTGATAGTTGAGAGGTGGTAATCACTGGATAAATGGTATACTTGTGTTTCAGAGAAGCATTCTGAATAATTATTCAGTTCTGATATTCTGGTTAATTCCAGTTTGCCTTTTCTCCATCTGAATTATTTATAGCTAGCACAAGGCACATCCTTTTGAGACATTCCGGTCTATTGTGTATGTATTATGCTTTTATGTATGAAAGGCATAGATATAGTAATAAACCTTTAAATTAGTGTGAAGAATGTTTTATAGTCATCATCTATTGAAAGAACATTTTGGGTTTTCTGATGTGGTGGCTTTCAGAGAGGTATGTGTATGTGTTTGTACGTCAAGGATTGCAAAATATGTGGAAGGTAAAAGAACTCATGCATGCGTACGCTTAAAGCTCATCCTGACCCTGAGTCAAACTGCTTTTGAGGGTTGGAGGGGGGAAAAAAAGTTCTGTATTATCATTTTTGCACAGCTTTACTATTTGGTTCCATTAGGGATTGGAAATGTGGAAACATTATGGAATAGTGGCTGTCAATCTGAGCAAAACCTAGTACTAGTGGAAATCTCATTAGTCTGTCTATCAGGTGAGATCTAAAACAGAGGTCTTGACCACTTGTGGTCATTAAAGAACTCGTTCACTGTTCACAGGAGTAAGGATGTTAAATGCAGTGTCTTGGATAAATTCCAGCTTGTGAAATTAGATTTGGTCTGAATTCCCTACCAGTTTAATTCTTTGCTTCTTGTTCTTAACTACGCTTTTGAGTTATTAAACAGCTGCTCACTTGTATCCTAAGCATGTCTGCCTTTCATTGATAGGAAAAGTTGTATAACAGTGTATGTTATACCCTAATGAAGTAATACAGAAAAAAGTTATAAGCAACAATTTGCTCGTATATTGCCAAAAATGTGTATGCTGTGTTCATTACTGGCTCTTAATTTTTAGGCCAAACCCCACATATTAGCAGCAAGCCATCCTAACGCCGTAGTAGGACTGATACAGAACCAGTCTGTGGCACATCATGCAATCTTACACTCAAAACACACCCTTCTGGCTCATAGCGTGTACAAATGTATAATGGAAAGATCCATGTAACTCTAGAATACATCCATTTTCCATCCATCCACTTCACTTCCATATCCAGCATTGCTCTCTAGGTCTGCCTGCAGAGCTGAACCGATGGCCGCTAGAGCCATGTGCAGCTTGTAACCATCTCTAGTCCCTGCTTAGGGGTGCCTGTGTAAATCCTGTAGAGATTGAAGATGCATTTGTTCATGTATGTATTTGTCTCTACGTAGAAATTTGTTCTCTCTGCCGATTTTCCTTCTGCTGTTCGTTCTCATTTAGCATACCGTGGGGTTCAGAGACCCAGCAATACCTAACCAAGACCTGGAGGGCATGTAGGCATTCTCCCTGTGAAGGAGAATGAGGACGTAGCAGCAGTCTGGGGTGTCTTCCAGTAACCTCACAGATTACAGTAGCACTGAAGAATCTTCCCTGTCCTCAGAATAAGGCAGTCAGAAATTATCTTTTTCACTCCTTTCAACTTCTTGGCCGACGGCATTTAACTGTATATGGAAAGTACTAATTCTCAGAGTGCAGTCTACACCCTTTCATTCACATTTCGTCAAATATCTAAGGACTTCACCAGCTTTCGTTCTGTAAGTGTTCCCTTCACTTATTGATAACCCTGTCTTATTTAAGACATGGAGACTTATCCTCTCATCTTCCAGGGACTAGGGGAATAAGAGAACCTTGATTTCAGCTTTGTTTCTGTACCTCAGATAAGTTAGATCTGTAGGAAATACCAGAAGCCATGTAGTGAAACGGTGGTTTACAAGTGGAAGAGCAGAATTTTTGTGTTCAGGACCGAGGGATCGGCATAAGTGTTCCCTTATGTATACAATCAAAGAAAAGAGCTATCTCATTTCAACTATTTACACACCAAACCCATGTGTCTAAGCATCTCCATGCATGTCTCATCCACATCTAGCATTCCACACTGGGCATATTTCGTAATGGGCATGATATCAGGTTATCGCAAATTCAGGCTGTTTTCACGAGTCATCTGTTCTGCCGTGACTGACTAGTCATGTTCTTAAACTGCATCAAATGCTTTTGTCACTTATGGGCAAACTACCTTATATCTTCATGGAGTACAAGTAGTCACAAAGTCATATCAGACTGTTGAGGCAGCATGTTTACACCAGAATTTACTTTCCTTAGTTTGAGTGTCCTTTTCCATTAGTTATATGAGATGTTTATCTTTTTTTTTCCCCTGTTATCTTGTTTAAAAAAAAAAAAGAGCCATATCCTCATTTTTCATACACTGCCTATTTCCTATATCCATTCAAGTACTCTTTAGACTAGTTCTTGCCTCTGAGTTATGCATACTCAGCTTGTCGTTCAGTGCAGCACTTCCCACATTTCAGTAGAAATGACATCTCTAAGTCCTTTCCTCAAAGACCTAATCCTGGAACACCACTAGAGTGTGCCTTGAAATCCAGTGAGAATACGCTATGGAACCAGGAAGAAAACACGTAGATAAGGAAAAAATTATGTATGAGTATTTGTTGTTAATAGTACTCATAGGAATCCAAACTGCTGTTTCTCACGTTTGCAAAATTTCACGTGTTTCCTTCTTAATATTTATTCTTTAATCTTAAAAGCTATGTTTACAAGCATACATAATATAGAACATCTAGTTTCTTTAATATGTTATTGTTCGGCCCATCTCTTTGTGCTTTGATAACAGGGTAAAGCAGGTGAAAAACAAATTAATATTATCAGGAGAGCTGTAAAATATGATTTTTTAAATTTTATTTATTTTATGGAGTTTTTAAGTTTTGCAGTTACCCAAAACTACAGTTATCAAGTGGAACAAATCTTTACATTGATGATTTATAGTTTATAGAACTACACAAATTTCATGTTTTCCACTGATCAAGGTAGTACAAGGGCTTTGTATTGTGAACGATGAGGAGTGCCATCTAAGACGAGAACTATGTGCCAGTGGAGTGTTGTCTGTGTTTAAGTGTTCGCAGGGTCAGCACTTATATATGCTTCTCTCTTGTCTCACTGGGGCAGATAGCAGTATGAAAGCAACTTACTCAACGCTTAAAGGATTTCCAAGTCCTAGCAGGGAATGCAAAAAAATCTTCTTTATTTTGGTACTTTGCTTTTTTGTTCAATGGAACCTTTTTTCCTTGGCATAGTTGAACATTGCATGCCGTGACAGGTTCTGAGCTGGTTCACTAGTAAAAGGGAGAAGTAATTACTACACTTTTATTATGCAGCCACCTGGATACTTGGTATGCATCTCAAAGATACAGAGAAAAACTAGGGAAACCATCAGTCAGGTCTCCCTAAATGCAGTGAGAATTTTACTTTTCAGAGGGGTGAAAATATGCCCTCTGCCATGAAAAATACGAACCTCTGGCCGGTTAGGGATTAATCACAATGGATCTCTGAGGACATTGCAGTCTCCTCGCATAGGATCAACTCAGACATTATGCCCATATTTTGTTGGATTTAAAACTGGTCCGTTGTTAGAAAAAAAAATATTAGTCATTCTAGTTGATAACCAAAATAGCAAATATAGCATAAGAATTTGGAAGCTGTAGGATATTTAAGTCAGTGAAAATTTGCCTTGCTCAGACATCTGTTCATTCACAACGGCTACGACTGTGGCTGTGCTGGGTTTCAGACAGCAACCCAAATAGCTTAAATTTACCAAAGGAGGTTTGGTTCTGTGCTTCTAGAAACTATTGTGTTACCAATGATGTAAATTATGTTGTCTACAGCCAGGCAAATGAAAACGCTTGCACATAACTTCACAGGTATTCTGTCAGACACTAGGCTTTTTAAAAATATATTATTGATTGATGATTTTTAATAACTGTCACCTGATTTAGCTGTTGCAAGAATAAATTTATTTTTTTCCTTTAAAATTTCAAAATATATCCAGGGTTTCTTTGTTCAGCAGAACAATCTTTTTTAAACTGCAATCTGTCTAAGCTAAAGTACAAGTTGGAATCATATTGCCTTCCCTAAATTTATGAATCAAGTAGTGCTGTACACAGATGGGGGCTGGACTAGATGATCTCCAGAGGTTCCTTCCAGCCCTGCCATTCTGTCATTCTGTGATTCTGTGATTTTCACATACGAATTGCCAATACTTGTAAAAGCTGGGAGATACGTTGGGTTTTTAAAGTAAGCTGGATTTAAAGTGAAAATGCTCCCCCAAACTAATGATAAAGTCTTTACCACTTCTCATCATGTAAACGTATGAAGATTATAAGTGGCAGTGTTACATTATAGAAATAATATTTCCAGTATTTCCAGTACAAAATGATGGAAAGACATTTTTATTAATGTTAATAAATTTAATTTAATGTCCAGTCCAGGAAATAATTGACCACATACTTAAGACAGTGAATGGTCTTGCTAGCTTCATTGGGACTATTAGTTGAATTAAATTTCAAGAAATATGTAGCTGTTTATGTGATAGCATCCCTAGGCAGAAGTAAAATAATTTGGCAATAGATTGTCATTTCATAATGTAGCTATTGAATGGCTAAACAAATTTATGAAAATCTAGGAACTAACTCATTAAGAGAAGTGAGACTAGCGGCAGGCCTTCCTAAGTGTATTCACATGGGTGCATAGCTGGCAGAATTGGTGGGCTAGAAAACAAAACAGAAAAGGAGTTATCTAGGCATCAGGAAACATGAATCACACCTGTGAAATTACATTCTCCTGCCTTTAATCCTGATCTGAGTGACCAGATGCCATGTGTTGATGCTTCCTCATTTATTCCTCATTTGGATTTAGAGCACATCTTACTTCTGTGAGACGTTATGACACCTTCTCTTTAAGTACATCAAATATTAAAGGAAAAATATTGGGATGTAATTTGTAAGGCTTTGTTCTTTAATCTTGTTTTGAGTGAGGAATACATTGGTTATAAACAGCTTGGAAGAATCCTTATGTAAGTCTTCGAGGTGGGAACTGATTACTAAATAAGCTTGAATCTCTGGGAATCTGGCTTCTATTTTACCTTCATCACAGTCATTCTTTTGTATTAGTGCACGCATTTCAGTTGCATGTGTCACATCCAGTTGGTGGTCTTATGGTGTCCCTGTGGATCCTCTAAACCTGCTCATGGTTCTGCTGTATAACAAATTTAACATAATTGGTATTCAGTGCTTAGGCAGACCTGTGGCTAAATGTGTAAGAAAATGGAAGTGCCTGTTGTCTATAAACAGGTAATCTCATTAGATTAATGATATTTTGTGCTGATGATGTTAGTATTCTTGCAATGCCTGCGTTACTTCAAGTTTCATACTTTGCTGTGAATGTGTATTCCATGTTACCAGCTTCTGCTCTGAATGTGCTCTTTGTAAAGAGTATCAGGCAGTACAGGTAGAATAACTCTAAACTCAGATCTTTGTTTCTCTTAGTAAATAAATTAGTTAAACTCTAAATGCAGGGTCTTGTTTGTCCTGTATAGGAGATCATACTGAGTGTGTATATCACTGAGTGATATACTGCTGAAGCTTGGTGTTAAAGACTTTATTTGACTGTGGAACCGTGCAGTCTCAGATCTACTGAAAGGAAGGCATCTCGTAGTTTTACTGTGCAGAAAATTCTCATTGAGGCAGTGATCCCAAAGTTTAAATAACTGAAGTAACTGGTAGGTTTGACTATACCTCCGCCCTGAGTTCTTATGTGTGCATACAGTGAATTACAAAGGTGTTAGTTCATCTCAGTTTTAGAAATAGTGGAAACTGAAGGATAAAAGGTTATGTCGTGGTTTTGCTATAACATCTGCTGCCTGGGATACCTGGTGTTCCTTAGTTAGTCACTGAGATTCTTTGACTGATTTGGGAAATATGGCTCAAAGATTAGATTATGTGAAATAACTTGTCAGCATCAGAGTAGTGAATCCCAACTCTCTTCTTTTCCTGATTGCCCAAATTAGACGTGGGTACAGCAGACTGACATAATTATTTTAGTGCAGACATGGCAATAATGATAGGTTAACGTTAAAGTTACTAAATAAACATTAAAACCTGGGAATTTCATTGTGCTCGCAATCAATGTTTTATCATCAAATCCAAAATGGAAATGACATGGGAGAGAGTGTTGACGTTGTCCTTGTTTGCCAGCCTGTAGGACGGTAGCTAAGTTTGTGGATTGTGAATGGATAGACCAAGAAGGGTTTGAATATGTTTGAGGTGCAAAACCCCACCTCGGGGACTGTGTGTGGCATTAAAGGTTACCGCAGTGCATTAGCATGGAGCTGCACAGCATCCCCCTCTTTCTGTTCTCCTCCTGGTTACTAAAGCTTTCCTGCTTCCATGTCTCTTACCTCCTTTCTGTCCTCTTCAGGATTCTGCCTCTGTTCTCTGACAATATTGACTGAGAGCAAAGAGTATACATGGCTGTTCTCCAGAGCAAACTGACAACGTTTTTGCCCAAGGCTGTGGTGCTTTTTGACCATGCCCTAAAATGGTGGCATTGTTCCATTTGATGAGTAATTACTATATGTTATGTTTGGTTAAAAAAACATGGGTGGACAGCAAAAGGGATGGTTGTATCTTTAGGTCTTTCTGGGTACTGGACACTAAGAGGGAAGAGAAGATGTGGCTCTGGATCACCCTCCAGAGGACTGGGTGCCTTTTTCCTTTGGCAAAAATGAGCAAGTTTGTGTAACAGGAGCTTGTAGATCAGAGGGTGCAGACAGTGTACATCTATTTTCTGTATTCCAAAAACCTTATTCCGTTCCTTGTCATAATGCGCAGGTTTTGTAGTGTGCTCACAGAAGCTGCGCAAATGTGTATTTCAGAGTGAAACCAACTTCTGTCAGGCTCTTGGGGACTAAGGAGGGGGTACATGTCTTCTAGCTGATAACAACCAGTCAGCACAAACACTTTCTGCTCATCTTTTGGCCTTAGAGATTACTTTTTTTTCTTGGTTTTGTGGTTCGTATTGCTTTCCTGCTCAAAGGGTAGTTCATAAGCCCCTGGACAAACTAAACACAGACACAAAATGGTGCCTTTGCTGATATGATGATGAAGTAGCTGTTGTAGTTGGGTTAGATAGTTTAGAATCACTGAAAGTCTCCATTGCACACTCCCAACAGGTCATATGTCCATGCAAGCTTGATCCAGGGGCCTGATTTACCTTTAACCTTATGTGGTCACACTTGGAATGAATAAGAGCTTAGATTCAACGACAACTGATACCCACCTACAAAGGAGGTGACAGCCGAGCCTTGCCTGTTTGTCAGGCTGGGTTCTATCTGTTGCTGTCAGGCAACTTTCTCAAGTTATGTAAATCTACCTTTAAATTTCATTTCTGTCTGTAAAATACTTAATGCTTGTAATAAAGCTTGTGGAAGGAGGCATGCTAACAGAAGAATTCACTTGATGATCTCTTTTACTACAGGTTTTTTATACTATTCCTTGTATTATTCTGCCTTAGGATGATTGGACCAAACACCTTATATAAACAAGGTGGATATAAAACATAAATTGTAAAGATAAGAAATTTACTTTCCCTTCTCTTAGGGAATATGTACAAGCAGATCCTGAATATTTGGCAGTTAGCCTAATGTTTAAAAAAGGCTCCAGAACATGTCAGAAAGTATTTAATAGATGATTGCTGATGACCAGCTGCCAGTCAAACGTACAAAACCCAAACCACACAGGCAGAATAACAAAAGACTCAGTAGTTCTACCTACATCCTCTTAGATTACATTAGGCCAAATACCAAATAGGAGGAGGAAAAAAGATAGGTGGAATGGAACTTAAAAACTAACAATTAGTTATTTGTGGGAGTTCCCTTATTTTTTCATGTATATGCCTGGGTTGTGCAGCAGAAATGAAATCCTAGTTCAGAATGTGTAATTAGAATATAAAGTTGGTTTTATTTTAACTGGAGTTTTGATGCCTGTTGAATTAAAATAAATCTGTAGGGTTTCTGTGATTTGGGTGGAAGGGTAGGAGGGGGATTTTCAGACAGTAACAGTTTTTTCAACAATTATGTATGGACTAGGTTAAATTATGGAAAAAAATAATTTGGTGTTTTGAAAAATAATAGAATCTGCTGTTAAATCGCTGCTCTACAATGGTTACTTTTAAAAACAAGAGTTTACCACATTTGAAAATGATAGGGAAGCATCTTTGAAAGCATGTAAGTTTGTATTTTAAAAATAATAGCTTTGGATTGTCCCCAAAGTAATTCTTATTTTGATTTCTCCTTTTGCTCTCCAAAATGTAGTGTACCTTCTTACGGATTTGTAGGGACTGTATTTGTCTTCAGAAATTCAATATTATGAGATAAAAACAGGCTTAATAAGCACAAATTGGACAGTGGTCATGAGACTAAGTTGACCTAATAATTTTCAGGAGGTCTTAAATGCTAAATAATTCTGTTAATTTGTGGTCTTTACATGTGTCATATCTCTTACAAGGTTTCACAACAAAGAACTTGCTTTGGCTACAGTGATAATTCAGAAGGAAAGCGGGTAATGACCCGAAGCTCCTGAAAGGTTTGCAAGGGGTGTAATAGTTTTACGGTTTCTACCAGATGCAGCATTATCTTCAGCTTATTTTTATGAGAGACTTGGTTGTTTGGTTGGCGTGTGTGTGTAGATGTTGGTGCATCACTTATATGTGCTTGTAATACCTGAGTGGTCCCTTTTTTATTCTCCTTTCCTGCTAATTTCTACTGACTCTAGTGTTTAAATATTGAATAAATTTCAAGTATTGCTGGATCAGAGTTTTTCAGATACATCAATTATTTTGTGATTAAGAAGTCAGCTATAGCTGATGCTTTGCTGGCAGGCCTATTGGGCTTTGTGTCTTTTCATTGTTAACGTGCTTATGAAATAAAACTAGGTGTTCAGAAACTTGTAATTAGTCTTTCTGTTCTATATTAAACAAGTGTTGCTGTTGCCTTTTAAAGGATGGTGGCATATTGCTCCCTTGGAGGCACAGTGGAAAAGTGGAAGGAGTCAGTGGTCAGGAAAAGGATGATCCTCAATAGATATCAGATGCCGTAGGGAAGATACCTTAGAAAGACTGAGACTGGTGAACTACTCAAAAAAAGGCTTCAAAGTACCAGCCACTGGAAACTGTAAGCTCTCTATATGCTTACAATGAGGTGCATAAAACATAAAGCAAGATTACTTTGTATCGTCACTGTTTTACAAACTACTTTGTCATATGCACCCCGAGCTCCAGGAGAAAGCTTGTGGTCCCAGCTGTCTCATTGATCATATGCCACTAGTCATTGCAGCACACACAATTGAATTGCTTTTCCCTCAGGGAAACCATGTCTCCAGGTGTGCTAATAATAAAATTAATAGCTTAGAGAAACTGCTTGCCACAGCAGCTGTGGCTCTACAATGAGAGGATCGATTCCAGTGTTTAACTGTCCTAATTCCATAGTGGATACCCGACTCAGCCACCGCTGAGATGCGTTCAGTCTCACAGTTAATCAATACGTCCCTGATTTAAAACAAAGAACCAAGATTCAGGATTAGAAGTCTTTCTGAATAAAAGGATCTAGGTTAAAACTGTCAACACCCTTCAACTATTATCTTAACATAAAAGTTAGGAGTGCTTTAGCTGATGCCTCCACGGGAAGTAAACGTGGTACTACTGAATATGTCCTACTCATTTTGTGAAATATTGGCTTATAAATATTAGAACATAAAATGGCACTTAAATCATCCTGAGCTGGCATGTTGTAGAGCTTCAGGAATGTTGATTGTAATTGATAATATTACTTTAGTGTGGATAATGTATGTAGTCGTACACCGTAGTTGTTACTCTGTCAGGTAGTGGTGCTGTCAGTAGCCACAGATTTGACTGCCAGCAATGTGTCTTGAGGGGCACACATGCTTTTCATATTGGATTTTGAGGAGATCTCAATTCTGAATGCTTATAAATGTCAAGGTTTGGCCTGTGTATGAAAGAAAATATGCATTCTTATAAGTTGATAGCGGGAAGTGAAAAAGCATTGCACATTACTGATGGAACAAGTGGCTGAAATTTCAGTGACAGCTTCTTAGTTGCAAGAGGAATGAGAAATTTGTTAAAAATCACAGCTTGTTTGCTGAAGCTTTTTTTAACCTATAATTTGGTCTAATGACAGCCATTATTGTTACTTGTCTTGCTTATATCCTTAGATGATTACAACTCCACCACAGCTACCTACCACAACTTAGTACAGTTAGCGAGGGAGGCAGCTGGAAGAGGTCTGAGACATTTCTGTCAGCCATTAAGCATGGCAGTTCCCTGCAGAGGGAAAAGAAATTCTCCTTTCCTCTCCCTCAGATTTCAGTGAAAGAAATTGAAATCAGCTCTCCCTATTGCATTCGATACTACCAGAGGAGTATGGCTTCATTTGAATCTTTAGAGTTTAAGAAATCTAAGGATAACCGTTAGAAGTTGTTTGAGAGTGCTGCCCTAATCCGGTGGAAGGCTGTGGGCAATTGGAGATGGTAGCAGACCTGAGAAAAATAAAGGATTTAAGGAAGAAAGGCTTCTAAACAAGTGTTAAGTATTAAAATGTTGTTCATAACCTAGAAAAGATTGACGTATGTAATATGAAATGTGTAGAGGTATTGCTATTACTTTCTTTACATCACTTGGCAGAGGGTAGGGAAAAAACTGTCCTGTAACTGAGCTCTGAGCTAACCATGGCGTCATCTGCAAAAGGTCTCGCTGCTGCTCTCATACTCAGCCACTGTACTTGCCAGTAATATGACTTGACAGGGAAAGATGAGAGAAATGAGAAAATCCCTTACAAAAGCGTGTTTAGAAGAGGACTTCAGCCACCTCCTATTTACACCAGCAGGTAGGACATCGCTTGTGTGGGTGGGAAGCGCCAGCACTGAAGAAGTGAAGCGCTGGTGGGATTTGCAGGCCCGTGAGGTGCGCTCTGCACTTTCTCAGGCCTGTTGCTTTTTCTATCAAGACTTTTTTTTGCATTAGTTATGATGATGACAGATGTGGGCAGGGGGTGCACTTCTATTTTTATCAAGTTGTGTTTCAGTGGCTTTGCTTCGTAATAAATTGCTTTCAGTTTTTAGTCTCTTAATGAATGAAACAACGTACAGAGATAAAATGTCTCAGGCTAAACAGTTTCAAGAGAGTATCGAGGGCCACGACTGGATCACTAATTAGTTGTTTATTCTTTTCTCCTCTGTGTCCTGGTGGCACACACTTTGTACGCAAATGTTGAGGGCAAGAAATAAAGATAAATTTATTAAGCAGCAACAAACTTTTTCCTAAATGGGGAACACGGCCTAGTTAGGAGGGCAGGCAGAGTCTGAGAATGGGGCTGTATGGCATGTTGCTGAACAATCACTTGAAGTGATTGCTGGGAGCTAACGGTAGGAATGAAAGCAATCCTTTGTGGGTATAGATTGTTTGAATAAATAAATTTGTTAGGAAAAATGTGCTTTGAGTTACTCAGATACGCTGCTGGACAGAGGCTTCCAATGGGGAAGCGCTTAAAGGTGCAAATTAGAGTTTGGTCTGTTGCTTCAATGCATTTGCAAGTAGTGGGGCTGAGAGTCTGAGTAGCGTTAGGAGATCTGTAGGATTGTGTTCTGGAAGAAGTCCAAGAAATTGGTTTTATCTGAAGAACAGAGTTCAGATGGGAGATCAAAGAAATCATGCTTCTCCTACCATATGAGGGTATTGGTCTAAATGAGAAGTCTCTGTTAAGACCTCTCTTTTAGGTCCCACTCAATGAAGACTTTTTTTTTTTTCATTGTTTTTTCAGAAGTTTTTCATTGATCTACGAAATATATGGATTGCATTTTCAGTCTTTTCTGAGCAGCTGCAAGCATTCATGTCTATTAAAACCTGTCATTTTCAAGAAATGAGTGTATGCTTCAGTAGTATGCCTAAGTTGTCTATTATTCTGTGTTCGGAACTTGTGCACTGAGACAGGAGTCCTACTGACCAGACCGATACATGATTGCATATTTAGAAGTGTAACGTAAGGAATAAAAGTTTCCTCATGCAGTATCACAACAGCTATTTTGTCCTTGGTTATTTCTGTTTTCATTAGTTCTTTTCAGAGCATACATATTAAGTGAAATATTCTCTACAGCTGTCAGGTAAAGCGTGTCCTTCCAACATATGACTGCAAGTTGCTTGCTCACTCCAAGATATATTGAATACCATTACACAGTAAATTACCTGGTAGGCATCCTAGTTGTTGTGTGAGTGTAGTTTTTGTATCTGAATTTTTTGCATAATCTAAGGTGGATGTTTCAGAAGTGGTGTGCAAGTCACATAGCAGTAGAGCCTGTTGATGATACTGGCCTACCCATTTTTTGTTGTATTAGAAAATGCCATTGAATTTTTTATTGTATTTTAAAGTATATTCAGCTTTAAGAGAACTAGTTTCATAAGCTGCAGAGAAGCATCAGTAACTGAATAATAAAGAGACAGCATTTAGTTTTCATGAACATTACACTTACTAGATTAAAACAATGAATTTTTATTAAATAGACTTGTATAAGAAGTCATTTCGATTAAGACGCTGTCTTTTTATGTAATGGATGTTGGTTCCATACAGGGTAACAGATGAAAATTGCCTTTAGAAAAAAATAAAAAATGTGTAGAGAGAGAGGGAAGCAAAGGTTTTTCTTCATGGCTTGCCAATACTCACAAACACAATTTAACAATTCTTTTGTCTGCTTTTAATTTTATAGAGTTAACAGTTGGCTTAAGGTCATGATGTATATTTTATTTGTTAAAGCCTTTCTTTAGATGTTCTGCATCGGTACCTTAGAATTGCGTGTGTCTACCTGTAAATAAGTTGGTTTCAAAGAAATTCTGAAAAGCATAGCGCTTTGTATCATACACATCTGTAATAAACCCTATCAAGATTATAATTATAAATTGAAACCTACATTTTGTTTGCATTTGAGCTGGACTTAGGCTAGCCGGCACAGAAGGAAGGCGAGTGAGCTGGGCAGCAAGCGGTGTGCAGATGCCCAGTTCGGGGGATATCCCGGGGGTCCCTCTAGGTCTCAGCTCCCTCACTGGAGCCCAGAAAGCATGGTGCTTTGGGTGTTGTCTGGAGTAGGAAGAACAGCTGGTGCAGCTGCTGGTGCAAAGCTGCGAGTTCGGTTCTTAGATTTTAAATTGAGAGGAGGCGGCAGCTCTGTGGGAAGCCTTTTCCTACTACCTTCACCTCTCTCTTTGTACCCCCTCTGCATTCATAGGGACTCAGGGTGGCAGAGAGGAGACCCATCTGAAGGAAGTTCATCCTAAGTTGTCATTATTCCTATTGTACTGATGACTTCTGTGTGCAGCCAAGAGAAAGAGTTGGAGAGGGGGAAGCAAAATTCTGTGCTAAAGCTCTGCTGAAACTAAATAAACTCTCATAAGGGGAAAAGGCATGTTTTCTTTAACCCTTAGGCTATCTCCTTGATAAATTTCAAAGGTTTGCTGTGAGCAACAGAGGTGTTAGTACTTCCTAAGTAGCTTGTAAAATGTGAAGCTAAGCCTTGAATTAAGATGTTAAGCTTTGTACAAGTCTTATCAATCCCTCCTGTAACATTCCAGTATAACTTCCCACAACGCAAAGTTTTGATTTGTAATGGCATTGAGAAGGTAGTGCCACACAAGTGCAGATCTCTGTCTTTGATTATTTTTTTAAAATTATTTTTAAAAACAATTTATTTAATAATAATATAAGGTGCCTTTTGTGGTGTGTAAGAACAAGTATGTTGTACAAAAAAGAGCATTTCCTTTTATTTATAGATTCTCTAGTAAGAAGGTGTTGTCAGGGATTAATTCTAATCATATTCAAACTCTCATCTCTTAAAAACTAATTCAACAATTAATCCAGGACAGTGTTTTCAGTCGTTCCTGTAAATGTGGCTTTGTGTTACCATTCAAAGTCTAAATATCTATAAGCTACAGTTGTAGAACACAGGCATGGAAAAGAAATAGAAATGCATACTAATTCAAAGGCCGTGGTCTTTTATTATCCTTTTAATGAATAGCTGAATTACACTGCAAGTTTATAAGCCTTCTGTGAATATCTTGCTTTCTTGCACAATGACTGTTTAGTCTCACTTGACCTCAGTGAAATTACGAGAGGTGAATCTGATTATTAGTTACAATCTGAAATACTCTTTGATCAATTTTGTCAGCATTGCTTTTTCCTGTGGGATGGACGCAGGCTCCTGAAAATGGCTATAGTACTTCTATAAGTTTGGGGTTTTCTTCCCCTCCTTTTTCCAGTGCTGTGGAGTCAGAACTTAGGAGGAGGAGGATCTTGTTTCCATCCCTAATTTCTTTACCATTCTTTTTACTTTTATTCTGTGGTAGCCAAGTGCGATTGCTTGATAACACATCTGAGCTTTTGTCCATCAAAATTAAAGGATATGTAATACATAGTGTGCTGGAATACTTACAGAAAAAAAAATTACAAACATGGGTGCTCAAAAGGCAGAGGTCTGAGCTGCTAAGTTACTAGGAAGTCTTTTTTAGGCAGTTACAGAAAGAGAAGACTGTAAAAGAAATTTTGAAAGAATAGTAAGTAATATTTATTAGATACTTAATGTACACAAGATAAGGCTGACATTTCATTTCATAGATACATTCCTAAGACTGTAGAACATCAGCATCTTAGGAAGGGAAAATAATTGATATAAGAGTTTTAGGTCATAAATGTGAAATAAACCCTCTCTCTATCATTAATACCAGGTGATGTCAGTCACTTCTCTCATGCAAATAATCACTATAAATAGAGCAATTACTACATAAGCAGTCAATTATAATCTGTTGCACTGTGGAAAAAAACCCACAGTGCATTGGCTTGCTGTCATTTCCAGAAAGGGTTTAACCTTTTACTAAAAAATAAGTGTTATGATTCAGTGGGAAAGATCTAGAAAAGCTGCTAAAAGGGAAGAAGAAAGTGGTGTTTCTTTCACTTGCATAGGAGTTAGAAAGTTTACCATTCCTTAGCTGAGTTCCGTTTCTTTCTAAGATTATTCAGATTGAGATGCTAGATTCAAATGAAGATCCTTTGTCTTTGCAGGGTCACAGGGGCCACAATTACTGTTTGACTAGTGAGAGGAAAAGTTTTTTGAGAAAAATGGTCACAGCTGCAGTTTAGTTCCTCTAGCATTTGTTCAGCAGGGTGGCATAACACGAGGCGTTCCAGGACTGACTCAGCTCTTCAGCAGATGTGGATTGTTTACAAACCCTTTTTTTTTTTTTTTTTTTTTTTTTGTGTTCCTGATTAACTTTTGTCATGTGCCTTAAAAGAATTCTGGCAAGCATTAAAGTTACTGAGTGACGAACCACAGTTGCAGAACTTTACGTGTAGATGTTAATATGATACACCAAAATAGAACCACTTGCTCTATTATTTAACATTTCTACAGTTTATATTGTTGTTATGGATAGGTAGTGTCATGGTAAGTAGTTCTTACTGTGTTCCAGTCACACTATCAGTTTCTTCACTCTGTGTTATAGAATTAGAAACAACCGATACATGTATTTGCAACACTCAGACTCTTTGATTGTAGAGGCTTCATTAGATACGTTTGGACACCAGAGTGTCCACATTCTGCGCTAGAAAACCCCAAAGTAAACAGAATTTTTGAGTAGTAAAATGTGGAGCGATGGTCAAAACTGGAAAGAGAAATGGGATAGGAGTACTAGAACATTAAATTAATCTCCTAGAAATAAATGGAAAGGTCAGTTAGATGAGAAGACTGTTTACGTGGGCAGGGCAGATGATGGAAGCGATGACATCAGATGCATTTGTAACTGGACTCCAGAACTTTTGGACAGGTTTCCTGCTGATAGCAAGGGAGAAGCCATGTGGCCTCTGCTTCCATCTATAAGTCTGAGCTGTGATTTTGAGGCGTATTAATGGGCTGCTCTGCTTTTTTATTGAGTTGGGACTCTGTATGTCTCCGTTAATACGCCGTAGTGAATATGGTAAATGTATGTGCATCATTAGTAAAATCTGGGAAGAGAGATTTGATACGTCTTGATACATAATCAGTGATTCTCAGGTCCTTAACAGTCTGTTTCACAGTAAAAACAAATATGTTGCTCTTGTATTAATATTATATCCTCCGCTATCCCCATTCGGATGTATGTTTAAATGAAGAAGAAATCCTCACTGTATTATTTACATACACTGCATAATATATAAGCAGCACTCACTGTTGAATAAGCTGAATTTAACTGACATGGTATGTTATTGTAATTACTGTAGTCATAACAGTACTGAAACTTTTCCTAACAGCTTTCCGTCATTGATGCTTTTTGAATAGGTAGACTTACCGTACTGGGGAGAGCTTTTTCAAACTGTGATGGAGGTAAGTGGCTGTGTGAGCTGAACAGATTTTCCTTCTGGAAATAATCACCGTACAAAGTGAGACACGTTCCTGAAATTCTGCATAGGAAAATATGTGCAGCCCTTGATTATCTGTGGTAGCTACAAATAATTATAACTACTCTGTGCTGAACATTGAACTTGTTAAAAGCAGTAGCCTTTAAAGGCATCGAATGATTAGGAGTGACCTCTTCAATCAAATACATCTTGAGACTAAAACAGACTGTAAAAGTGCATACCTCAAACACGAGGTAATTCTGTTTCTGAGACGCAGAGAAAAGGAAGGTCAGACCTATACAGAAATTAGAAATTGTGTAATACCAAGGAACAGGGGTGTAACACTGCAGGACGGAAACAAAATCCGGCTCCCAATTTGTGAGCTGTTTCATATAAGGCTGCTGTGCTAGAACACGGGTTTATGGATAGGAAATTTAATTTTGAGACCTTTTACGTATAAGAAATACAGTTCTCAGGAGGCGAAACTAAAGGGAAAAAAGAGATCTGCTTGTTGTTTATATTTTTATTCAAAGTGTTTGAGTTGGTTGTTTTGAAAAATGCCTGAAGTGAATCAGATACAGTGAAGAAATCTTTGGGGTTTAATTACACAGTACTGCCACCTAGCATCAACTCACAGATTTGTATGTGTGTTTGTAGATATACAACTGTATCACTCTCAGGCTTTTACTTAAATTTAATTTTCTGTTGAACCTTGTTATGAGCTTTAAGAGTATAAGTGTCTATGCTGAAAAAAAGACGTTTCTTACATGGTAAAACTCAAAGTGAAAAGCTTTTTAATTCAGACAAATGAAAACAGGAGTAGTAAAAACTTTTTTGTTAAGTAGATATAATTAATATTACAGCTAATATTAAGGGTTTCCAAGTTTGTCTTGCTAGATGCCATGTTAATGAATGTTACTATTTTAGCAGCTCTCAAAATAAAATGTTTCATTTTCAATTAGTGTTGTCCTTCCAAAATCCAGCAGAAAATGGAACATGAAGAAATCTCATGTTTTTAGTGCACATACCCCCATTTTACATGTTCCTAAAAAGAAGAATGTCTGTGGGGTGGTAATAAACAGAGTCGCAGTTATTAAGACATGACTGACTCTGTATGTGTCAGCAACTAGATATTTTATGTTTGGAAGTTTGTGAGATTTGTTGAGGTACTTCATGCTGACATACAAGGGAAGTACCAGCTTTCTCAATCCTATATCCTTTTAGTATAGCACAGTGTGAAGTCTTCCGTGGCACTACTCTCGAGTGTAGTGTGAAGTTAACACACCCAATCAGAAAGCTACTTTGCCTTAATAATCTTTTAGTGCTTTGTTCTATTTTATTTCACTTTATAACAAGTAAAAAAACCAACCAAACAAACAAAACCCAACCAAAAAAACCAACCCAACCAAAAAACCCCCCAAAATATTACGCTTAAATCGGTGCTGTGTTTAATGAGTCCTTTATAGGATGTAATACCAAGTGTTAATCAATAGACATGCCAGAATAACTTCCAATACAACCTTGTAGAGTTTTTAAAATTAATTCTTATTCAAATTATTGACTTGTTGTGACTTACTGGGGTTGCAATTGGAGCAGTTTTTCATCCTAATTAGGAGGTTAGGTTCCACTGCTCAAACTGCGGATAATAGTGTAATGATTGTCATCTTGAAACATAAAAATCGATGTGAGATACTATCAAAATCTGCCGACTGTCACAAATTATGGAAATTATTCAGGGTTTTAGAAACACTGCTAAATAGTGCTTCCTTTTATTCTTTATAACATATTCAAGCACAGCTACTCAAGAGAATGCCTACTAACATAAAGCAAATATCAAGTGGTTCTCAGATAGCTAGGGCCACCTCTTAATCTGTGACATAATTTACAAATATTTTAGGGGAGATAAGGAATAGTCTTATTTTTTTCTAGTATTAAAATCAAATACCTTATTACAAATTTTGTAGCAGGGTTATATTTCAGTTAGCACTGTGCTCAGTTTTCTGGTCAATTTTACTTGTTTAAGCAATAATGAAACTAGAATGTGAAGGTAATGACCACATACATGCCTGTACATTTCCTTCGCTGGTAACATCCTGAGAGTTGCAAAATCTTAGGTCATTCTATAGATACATATTCCATCTTTACTTTCACTGTTTTCACACTGCTATGTCAAGGGTCAAAAATGAGAGAGGAAGAAAAAAATGTTAGTTGTCACTGGGGCTGTGCTTCAGTTAGAGGTTATTTTTAGTGAGTTTGTTTTTAATATTTGATGTACACAGACCTTTCCATCTCAGTCAGGTGTAAATCTGAAAACCTCCTCTGCTATAATTGCTTTTGGAGGTCTATGGGAGGTTTTAAAGGCTCCCATTGATTCTGAAAATAATCTGAAGAGAGTATTTTCTGTCTATTCAGATTAAACATCCATCAAATAATAACGAAGGTTTGTTACTAAGACTACCCAGAATATTTGCTTGTAGAAAGAAATAAATAAATATCCAAATACACGACATGTGCGATTACAGAAGTGAACAAGATACATGCTATTTGATTAGTCCTTTACAAATTACTATATAGTTTCCCATTTTGTCTGTCCTGTCTGCAGAATTTATTCTCCCACCTTCTTAGGTTCCATAATGAGAAAAGAGTGTTCGGCATTTGGATGTTTGGGCGTGTCATGTGTAAAGGGAAATGAGGAGCAAAACCTCTGGATTCAAAAGAAAACTAAGCTAAAGCTTGCATGCGAATATTCAGCAAGTTGCCTCCATGTTGGTCCTTGTCTCCCTGGAAGTACCTTAAATCAACTAATTTCAAGTTTTGTAATGAAATACTACAAGTTTGGGGTCCAAATCTTACATCTTATTTTGCCTTTTCTCTTCATCATCTATGTACATAGGGAATTGGTGAAAAGTCTTCCTAATGGTCTTTTAAAAGGACATATGATTTTAGAGATAAAAAGCACAGAATCACAGAGTGGTTGAGGTCGGAAGGGGTCTCTGGAGGTCATCTTGCCCAACCTTCCAGATTATGTAAGACTTCTCAACTTTCTTCTTTTCTTTTTGAAGACTTTCTATTAAAAAATAACGTTCATGCCATTTGCAAGCATGTTCAGTCCAAATATGGGTTCCAGTTGGAGTTTAAATGGACGAATGAAAGTGGTTCTTCATACAGCAGGTAGCCTGGGCTTGTGAGCCTTCACGCCAACACACAGCGTGGCTGCAAAAAATTGACATAGGCTCCAGAGGAGACTGAAAAGTACTTTCAGCTTGAGTTTCCTCACATCAGTTCGAGTAAATCCTGAGGTAAAAGGACTCTGAATTTCAACATATAAAACCTACATCCTCTCTCCTTTTTCCGTGGATTTCTGCTTACTGCCACTGCTGCAAACAGGATGCTGTGTGGGACGGACCTGTTGTCAGAAACACTTCTGTCCTCCTCGGGTACTTACTGGGAAGTAGCAGTAGGTGTGGGGGAGAAGGGGAGGAGGCCCAGTGCGTGAGAACTGCAGGTTTCAGATCTCGATAGAATTGCCAGCTGCCTTAATTTTAAATTTCAATTGTCTGTGCTCTACCGATGTCCTGTAGAGAGTGAACTTGGCAAACTTTCCGTTGCTGATGGTAGGATAACAGCATTGCTTTGCTGTGTTTTAAATGTATTTGAAGTTTAAGAAATGGAGAGGCCTTTTACAAAATTGTAGACCAGGGTGTGATACAGATCTCTTTCCTGACAAGTATATGTTTTCTCTCCACTTCTTAGGTTTTAAAATGTGCATAGTGTGAACATGGCATACATGTCCAGTGACCTTGAGATGTTATTGTCTGCTGTTGCTCAGACATTTGGAATCGGCCGATATGTAACTCCGTATTGTGAGGAGTTGACTGAAATTCTAAATGGTGTATTTAAATTTTAATGCAAAGGTATTTTTGACAAAATCAGAACTTTTACTGGTATGCAACTTGGCGTTTTCATTGAAAAAGAGCTTCCAAAATGACAATGCTAACCCTGCTTGGGGGCAGAAACTGGCAGAATTCTCAGCTGATGCAAATCAACATCTCTCCATCAACTCAGTGGAGGTGAAGTGATTTATAGGAGCTGCAGAGCTCGTAATTATCATTATCTTTGTGTGAAGGAGATAAAACTGGCTCTGAAGATCTACACAGTAGATTATGACATTATTTGAAAAGTGTTTATTAACCTTAGACCATTAAACAGAAAGTAGCTTCTGGAATATGTTATAAGAAAATATCAGATTTCTATAACTTGAAAAAGAAACAATAACTTTGTCCTTCTCATTAACATCACTTACAGCTTAAAATAGCTATGCCTATGGTTTTGTAGGCTTTTGAAAACATGCAGATGTGTCCATATTTGGATTCAAACCTCCACACTGCTAGCGTTAACTCACCTGTCAGTAATTCTTTGAATTGCTTGGATGATGAAACAGAATTTGTTGGAAGAAAGCCTCTTCTATCAACACTAATGCCATATTCCAAAATTTAGGTCTTATTAAATTCTTTCTAATACAAAACACGGAGAATTGCGACTACAATAATTAAAATCACATTAACTAGCACAGGCTGCTTTTCTCTATTATAGTGTCTAATTCAATCCTTAGTGTGAAAACAAAGCAAAACATAATTTTAGTTAAATGTTTGTTGAATAAGAAAAGAAATGTTTTGCTTTGTAGACTCTTTAGAAACAATTAAGCATTAGCGCTGTCAAATAGTGAATTATAAGTGAATTCAGTTTAAAGTATGTGAACCATACATTCTTTGAAATTTGCCTGAAAAGACTCATTATAAAACTAATGCTGTGAAAAAGCACGCCTTTTCAAACTTGGGTGAAGCACCTCAGTACTTTTTGTAAGTGGCTGCACATGTTTTCAAAGCATTCGAGTAATGCCTAAAAACCTTCCAAAGTACCTTTCAACCAGTAAATTTCATATTCAGCACATCTGTGTTCCTACAAGACTTGCAGTAATAATCAGATCGGTTAACTATATGTTATTTTTTTTAAGATCGATTTAATGCTTTTATCGATTTGAGGCAGATAAACTCAATTGTGCATGAAATCTTATTTATTTTGGGACAAAGGGGAATTGAGTCTCGGTTAAAAAAAAAAAAAAAAAAATCTTACCTTCCAGGGAGGAAAAGTCTTTAGACTTAACTTTTTAAGGCATGTTCGGCATACTTAAAAATTCATAATTTTGGTCAGTATTACTTGTTGGATTTCGAGTTTGGTCTATTAGTGCATTTTAGATCCGGGACAACAGTTACAAGTATTATTGAATGGTAATGCAGATACCAGGGTAACATATTAGTTATTTTTCTTTTATCAACCCATTTCTCCAAGTGACTGTTACTGGCTAGTAATTATTACTTCAAAGAATTGCATATAAATATACACAGTAGAAACTCATTAACTTTCAGTGATTTTGGAAATGCACATGAGGAATGGCTGAATTTTGCAAATCTGTGCTGTTGCCCCACGCAGGATTCATTTATAAAGAGAATTGTAGATTGTTTCAAATGTAACTCCACCTAGAATTTGTGAAACCAAGAGAAATGAAGGAGTAGGATTTCCAGAAATGCAGATGGGTTTGGGGAGCAGTCAAAATTAGTTTGTAAAAGCAGAGGCAAAAATGGGTCAAAATCAAGTAGCTGAAACCCAATGAATGTTAATGAAGTTCTGATTATAAACAGGAAAAAGAAAATCTTATGTAGTATCAGTGTACTGCTGAGAAATGTCTGCACCATGCTCTGGCCTTTATTGGTTTCCTTTTATTATTTTATTTTTATTATTTTTTAACTTTATCTGCTGCACTACAAATTTTGTACCTACTTGTCCATTAAATCTGTTTTTGATACTTTTGGTGTGACTTGTTTCGCTTTTTGTGACACCCTGGTCTAGAGCAAAATTCTCTGCTGCCTGGAATACTTTTTTCCGTTGATGTTACTGTCTTTTATTACTGTACAGGGCTCTAACGTGAGTCAGAGAGGTTTGGTTTAACTATGGAGCTTGAACACAGCATTTTTAATCTAATGTGTGTACGGTTTAGTAGAAATTATGTGTGATTTTCGTGATATGACACCTTGTGTTTCCAAAGTTAACTTCTTACTGGGAATGGTAAGGAAACATGCTTTTGGTCCTTCTGATAAATTATGAGATCGGTAGACTTAGCCTTAGATTTATCTGATTTCTGGAATTCTTAGGAAGTATGGATGAGTCTCTCTATATAAAGAAATAACTTTTAAAAGCATTTTTATTCTTAATTTTAAAAAAATTTAATTAGCTGATATGTCACAATTTCATGTTGAATTACAATTTTTAAATCATAGCCATTTGAAGCACCGATCTGACCATCCATCTGCTGATGCACTTGCACTGTATCAGAGCTAATATTAGTGCAGTCTAAATGGAGTCATGGAACTACGGACCAATTTGTGTTTCATTCTTATCACTTGAAACTCAATTTCGAAATGGGACATTTCCTAATTCTGTAGTCTTGATTATTGGAAAGTATTCCAGTAGCCTAATGTAAGTTTTTGATACTGAATATAAAAACATGTCAGATGGCTAAATGACTTAGAGAAAGGCAGATATCTAACATTTTTCACTTCTGCAAAATAGAGGGGAAAGTTTGCTTCTTCAGGCTAGAATTTCTGAGAACTAGTATTAGTTCTGAAAATTTAAGCCAATCCAACTGGAAAACCGAGGATTCCATCAAGATATCTAGATTTCATTGAAGATATTTATAGGGAATGAGATAAATAGTTTTATTTTATGCTTAATTCACTACTTTCAAATAAACGTTTTTCTACCTACATAAATTCAGCTGCAGTTTAGGTTACTACAGGTCTCTTGGGGAGTTGCCTTAATCTTAGGCATTGAGATTTGCGTGGTGTAGAGTCTCTGCTCTGCAGATCTTGTAATGTATAAATATAACCACCAATTCTAAATTGCAAAGAGATAAACCTGATCTGCAAGCTGCTCTTAGGGAATTGTATTTCTTTTTCTTGTGCTCTTTTTTGCATTTTATTATTTTAGTGTGTGACCGTCCTATTACACTACTTTAAAAAACAAAACAAAACAACCAAAAAATGCCCAAAAAAACGTGGCTGAAAGTTGACCTGAAGCTTAAAATTAAACAGTTAAAAAAATAATAAAGCAACAAGCGTTCATGCAGGCTGCTTTGTTCTTGACAATATTTTCATGAGAACGAAGTATGGGACTTACAGCCAAAGTAAATAAATATCTTGTTTATTTATTTGGAAAAATACCCTATGCATACATTCAAGCAAGGAAATTTGTAAGTTTGTATGTATATCAGATCTTGACTGAAACTTACTTTTCAATCAAAATTGTGGAGTTGGACAGTCTTGTTAAATTGCTGAAGCTTGATTTATGTTGCTTCTCTTCTCAGCTGTTAACTCTTGGTGTGCTTGCTCGGTCTGGAGTTGTCATTCCTTTAGCTTGCCTCAAGCAATGGGAATGAAACAGGGGAGAGCTGAGTGATCAAAGTGGAAAGTCTTTGTTCTTATGGTAGCTGAAAAAAACAGTCAATCTCTAATGGTGTTAGAATTGAAACCAGTTTAGTGGTTTATTCACAGATTCTCAGTTTGTTTGTTTTTTAATCTAATTGCATATGATTAAACAAGTACTTGTTTTCTTTTTCTCGTTTAAATTCTAGCTGCTTGTATAAGCACAAAGCTCTTGTCTGTAGAAAGTTGGCTGTATGGTTCAGGGAGCAGGTTTTCTAGACTGAAGTCAGTCTGCATTACTAAGAAAGGAGGTGTTCATGCTGCCTAATGCACTACGTTCAGATACAGTCTTCTCTGTCACCTGTTACTCTGTGTTACTGCAAAGACAGAACTAGAGTTGTCTGGAGTCCTTCAACAATTTCTGTCTTGCGGTCGTGCTGTAAGAGATGTCACTTATGAAATACTCAAACATACAGTTTTTAATCCTGGTCTTTTTTGGGTAGGAGACTCTGTTTTGGGGAGTATGAGGTGTATAGGTTTTATAAGAAGCTCTTTAATTCTGAGGTACCTGGTGTTCTCTTGTCAGTACCTGAGGACCCACCTTACCTGGCCTTGGCCTGAGCTCAGGGATCTGGCGCCTCTGGGGCTTGGTAGTCACAGTCTCAACCGCTCTGTGCAGAATTGCTCTCATAGAGTCACATATGCATGCCACTGAAAATGGCGTCAAGAAAGAAATTTCTTTTCTTTTATGTCTTGCTTTTTGTTTTTTATTTTAATAATTCATAAAAGATTTCATGCAAGTTAGAAATTACTGAGGTAATTTGGACGACTGAGTAAATTGGTAGTGGTATATGAATTGTTTTACCTGGAGGTCATTGTGTGTCTCAGTATTGACCTAAATTTACAATTTGATGGCTCTTAATGTATATGAAAAGCTTTGTCAGATACCATTCCAATTCTGATTCCTAGTAAATTAGGTTAAAACTGTTCATAGTGTATTGATTTCAGTTCAGGATAATAAAGCATTTATAGTGTTTATTTCCAGTTTCCTTCCTGCTCTGAGAGTTACAGAGATCGGAGACTGTTTCTCCCCCTGCCTGTAAGGCAGAAAAACCTACTGAAGCTAAGGGAGGCTTTAAATAGCAGGGTTGCTCCATGAATTTGCTCTTTTCTGCCTCAGTAACTTTATGTATTAAATTTTGGGACTGCAATGCTTTCCTTTGTGAAGAGGAGAAATGCTTTAATGGGTGGAGGGTTAGTTAATTCATTTGTGAAAGATGTAGTAGGATGTTACTTACTGTAGTCTTTGTCCAAGGGGTTGAGGTGCATGTGTGACTACCATTAAGCCAGAAGTGGTGTCTGGGTGATCAAATTTCATGAACATAGAAATATATTGCTTGAAATTAGGGACCAGTCAATGACGGTGGCAACTCATCTCAGAGATAACTGCAAAAAAAGCAAGTTACAAAGGATGGTTAATTAGGATACTTTATTGACCCTGCACATCTCAAGAACTACCAACACTAGTTCACGTACTGTATCGAGGTATTCCTTCCTTCACAATTTCTGCTGGCAGAAATGGTCCCTAATCCTCCACAGATGGTCTGCAGCTCTTTGAAGCACTTGTAGGAAAGTGAAGATGCTGGGGAAAAGGTTGAGTATTTAGTTAGTTTGTTTGCTTTTTACACTAAGAAATCACAACTCTTTGATGCAGTTACCATAGGTGACGCTCTCTCTAGAGATCAGTTCCAATTCTTTTGGGTTTCCTCAAGAATAAGACTGTGTGGTGTGTAAAACCTGTAAAATAAAATAAACAAAAAAACCACAGAAAATTTAAAATGGTTTTCTGGCCTACTCAGAGGACAACAGTTCTTCCTCTGACAATAACTAAAAAATAACTCTGGTAGCAATGGATAGACTCCTTCCTGGTTCACCAGGACACCTGTGATGGTCCTGGGGGACCAAACCTTTCCTATACTAATCCCAGGGATGCGGTTATATAGCTGTTCCGTCTGTATATCCAGGCCTAGTAGCTTGTGTTCTCCATGCACAGAGAATTGCCTCTGCTTTGAATTAAATACAGCAGAGAGGAATTGTTAGCCCCCCACCATCCCAGTATATTGACTAAAAATAACAAGCCTTTGGCAGTTTGGCAGGTGGGATTATACAGAAAGATAAAACACCATTGACTTCTCTGGAGTCATGGGTTCATACCTACTATCTGTGCCATATTCTGCAGTGGAAATAGAAATGGGAGGACTTGGTACGTAAATCGCTATAACAACTTCAGCTTTTGATTTTTTTTTTTTCGGTTTTATGGCAATCTGTAGGTTTTCAGATAGAATAATGCACCCTATATCTCAGTATTGCGCACATACACAGATCTAAAGTTGGTCATTTGCTACATATCTGTAGGATAGGCACAGGTGGATGCCATGCTTGCTGGGCCGCCAAACAAAAGACAAAATCCTCAGTGGAAAAAGAATGTGTCTGCGTTGATTTACATGACATGGGGATGTGGCTGTGACTGGTGGCGTGCTGGACTCGGGTGTTAGAGGTTACAATTCCTTCTCATGTGTTGTTTTCTTTACATTTATTGTAGTGTCATTATAGCATATGGCAGAGTTGTTTTCTTTTGGGGTTATTTTCATATTTTTAAGGGACTGTTTGAAAGTCAGCGCTGTCAAATGACATGTTTGGAAATGTATGAGCTTGCGGAGTGTCTTGGGAATTATGATGGAGCTTGTGCTTGTTACTTTTGTTAAACTGTGCTTTTGGTCCCTATGGATTTTCTTCACTCTAGAACTACATTTTGGGCGTTTTCTGTTCCCTCAGGTGATCTGTATTGTGAAAGTGAAGAAGCAACAAAGCCCATTCTGCTTTCTCTGGCACACCATTTCTGCGTGACTTGCTTTTGTTCTGTCACCAGCATGACTGTGTAGCAAGGACCCCACTGCAGTGATGTTTGCTGGCCCTCTGCAATCTGCTGTATGTGTGCAGATGTAATGTAGCCACTGCCTTATTGTGCTATTGAAGCTTTAAACTCAGCTTTAAACCTGCAAGCTTAGATGAATGTTCTAATTGAAAAGGCGCTGATTTTTAAGGCTGTAAGCTCAGCTCATTTCCGATCAGAACTTCCTGTGCTTCGGTTTGTGCCTATGGTTTCTCCCTCGCCTTTGGTTCCCCTCCCTGGCTCCCTCTTCCAGGGGAGGCCCATTATTAGCCATTGCTTAGCCATCTTTTTGTCAGGTAAAACAAGCCCAGTTCCTTCATTTCTCCACGCAGATCACATGCTCCAGTCTCTTGAGACTCTGGCAGCCTTCCCTGGACTTGATCCAGTTCATGAACATCTTTCTTGTTTTGTGGGGGGAACAGAACTCGATGCAATACTGTTGCCATCTGTAAAGTACTGCTAAAAATAATAATATTAAGAAATCGTTTACCTAGGTAGATAATACAGGTTGGCAAAAAAAGAGAGCGTTCAAAGGCCTATGTTTAACTATGTTTAACAAGTTGGTTATGACTGTAGAGAATTCTAGTTTTATAACGTAATTTTTGTTAAACTGCATTCTTTATTTTTCTTCTCAGTACATAACATCTAATCCTTAGTAGGAGAATCAACTAAGTTTTGTTTTGAAAAACAAAGCTATAAATTTTATCAATTCCAATATCTTTAGAGAATAAGTAATTTCAATAGCTATTTTAAAGTCTTTTCAATTCCATGTACTGTGGATGCAGAACAGGATGTCCGTATAGCTGTACAGATACAATAAATACTTAGTTTAAACGAAGTATCTTCATTGATGTAATAAATTTTATTTTGCAAGAGTCAGTGGTACAGCTCAATATGGTAGGTGAAATAACATTTGGTTTAAATTTATTTTAAATCTTTCTTGCCAGGTTCCCTTAGGTTTAATCTTTATCCTTGTCACAAGATGCTGATCCTTTTGCCTGGAAAGTTAGACCGTGGCAGTTGAAGAATGTAGGCATCTCTGTTCTGGATACACGGCAATCTAGGCACCAGATGGCAAAATTGTGGGGGCTGGCTTTAATGCAGTGAGCTTAGTCTTGAGAAGAAATTAGACATTGCAGCTTTGTTATTGTTCTGTGAAATGGCAATGGAAAGAAAGGACAAAACGAATTTTATAAAGATTTCTTGCGGTTTTGAGAGTGTTTTTTAACTAGTTACTTCCTTGTGACTGTCCTTGCATTCTAAAACTTGCATGGGGAGTAGGAGATGCTTGGTTGCATTTCTCATGCAGTAGCTTATCTGAGAATATCCCTGTGTGAGCTCCCGTGTTCTGTGCTGGTACAGCTTAAGACCTTGCTGTCTCCAGGTGCCTTGAGGCACCTCCTGGTAGGTGTTGGATGAAGATCAAATACCGGATTGAGAATTGTGGCAGCTGAGGAGCCAGGATGGGCTTGCTTCTGACAACTCAGCCACGTGAGCAGTGACTGCTGACAAAATGACACAGAGGAAACCTCTTATCCACCAGCAAATGCCAAGCTTTCTTTGGAGACACCCACAGATAGACTATAGTAGGCAAAATGATGGTCCCATCCAAGACGTCTGCGGAAGGAAGTTGCAGTGTGAGAGTATACATTGGATTACATGTAGTGTCTTAGATGACTAGGTAGCTAACATGTCTTGAAGCATATGGCCTTTTCTCTGGAGTGATTTTTCCTTCAGAGCAATGTGGCCTTTTTCTTCATGATTTGGAGATGGAACAGGGGATGTAGTAATGTCTGCACAGTGATTGTGCAATAGTATGAGGTATTTGCTGCTCCATGTGGCCTTGGACCAGTTGATTTCCTAGAAGGGTATTTTTCTTGACTTCAGTTACTAAAAAGATTTCCATTAATCAAGATAACCCTTTGTGTTGTCTTCTGCTATGGTAATATGCAAGCAAACCTTGCACTGCAGGTTTGGGTGGGCCAGCTTTCAGGGTGACAGGACCTCAATTCGGTCCCTACCAACCCCTTGCTGTGTGGACGCTGGAAGTTCACTTCAGACATGTTAAGTTACAGCTGGTCATGTTGTATAGTAATTGTATTCATTTTATCCATTGCTTTGAGGTTTAATTAATTTTTATAAAGCAATTCATTCTCCTTGATTGAAAGACGGAACAACACTTGAGGTGTAGTTGTTAGCTGAGAAACTTATAGCGCAGCATTCTTACTTCATTACGCAAAGTTTCATCGCTGTGTGAGGTGATCTAGAATTTAAAATGTTTCAGAAAATACTTTTATGGAAGCTGTTGAGATATGTCATCTCTTTCCTGTGCCTTAACATGGTGTTCTGTTGTCTTCCGTTCATGTTTCTTTTTTCCCTTTTTCTTAGCTTACCTTGAACCTTTAAAACAAAGGATCACTTTAGGAAGTTGTTATTTCTGATAAAATCTTATGTTTACAAAAGCAGAGAACTCCCAAGGACTAGGGTTAATAATTTACACAAACAAAAGTACTCAGTTTTTTCCTTTTTTTTTTTTTTTTTCTTCCCCCCCTTCACCCTCCCATCCATCCCAGGGAAGTATCAGAGCTTAGTATCAGTGGGTTATTTACTTGTGTAATTGGGAATAGCTGTCTTTATTGAAATTCTACTAAATACTATTAGGCATTTTAAAAATCATTGCATTTTAGTATCATGGTAAGTTTGTACAATCTTAAAAATGGTCTCTAGTAAAGCCGCCTTCCAAGAATATTTTCATAGGTTGACCCTGCTAGCAGGGAGAAAGCATATTAAAGCATCTTGTTAATGAGCATGTGAAAATTGCTAGTATCATTTTGAGGTAGGAGAGGTTTCATGGAAGCTTTAAAGAAGGAAGGGGAATGTTTCTTGGACAGAATGAGAGGGACTGAGGTAAATTTAGAGTCAAAAGCAGGTGGTGTTCTCAACTGAAATGATAAGTAAAGTACCTAAACTCATAACTGTTTGCATGATTACTACATTTGATGAGTTCTGAGAATAGTCTTGTTGAGGTTTGAAAATTGCTGAGAAACCTCTTCAGCAACATGATCTTCTTAGAGTAGCATCCTCTGATGAAATGTACACATGAGCTTTGCTTGATCTCGCATTCTGGAAAACTTCACCCTTAACAGTGTATTCATCTATTAAGAGTAAACAAGAAATGAAAGGTATGTTCCTGCTGGTTTTCTTTTGGCTGATCTTTTCCCCAATGGTACAGCTTCTGCTATTGCCAGCAGGAATGAAGGGGCCCAAGAGGTCTGGAATTACAGAATGTTTTAACATAAGGAAGTGGAGAAGAATTAGGAAGGAACTGTCTTAAAATTCTTGGCATTGGACCTGCTTGGATGCAAGAAAAGTACAAGCCCTTTTATGTCAGTTACATTTCTCTAACTTTATAGCACAGTCATATGTTTAAAATCAAAACTCTTGAGTCTCATTTGAAAGCATGGTGCCCAGGAGTTCTCAGAGACAGCTGATGGATTAGCCTGGGTGTGAAGGAAAAGGCTTGTGGAAATGAACAGCATAACGGAAACTATGGGGATAAATAAGGTTTTTGAGAAAACAGAAAGACAGAGGAGCCTGGCAAGAGGACAGAACACTGGAAAATGCTGGTAGAAAATTAAATGAACTAATGACTAAGTGTTGGTGAAAGCAAGAGAGAGGTGGAATGGCTGGAGCATAACTTGTGCTCCAACCAGCTTGGTGTCTTGGCTCCATTGCTAATAAGGTTAAAAATCCCATTAACTTAATTAACGTCAGTATTCTACTCTAAGACTAGAAGGAAAAAAGAACATCACCAATGGACAATTAAGTAAAGCAAGTTGTCAATCATTGCGTGGGCATTTAGATCTATCTTACTTCTATAAGTGTTGATCAGTTTGATCAAAGACTTAATGAAAAATTATTTAGACAATTATTTCCTGATTCAAAAGTATTCTCTAGTGATAGGAAACTATTATACAGAATTGTTAAAGCATGCTTAGCTGCATTGTGTTAATTATGCAGTGATAAATTATTCTACCTTTCTTCATTAACGGCATTTTAGCAGTAGATAATAGTATTGTTTGTTCTTTCTAGGCAGTAGAAGACTAATAAAGTTCTTCAGGCAATTATTTTTAGCAAATGTAGTCTTTTGAAGTGGCCAGTTTGTATCTGATCTTTAAATCCATTTTGTGAACTTGTTCAGCTATACTAATTTTAAGTAATTGTATTAGTTGAGAAGTTGGCTTGTTGTATTGTTCTGTGGTGAATTGATTCTTTTTTTTTTTTATCTGACTGCGTAGAATGATGGAAGTAGATAACAATTGTACTGTGAGCAGGAAACCAGGAACTGGAACTCGGGCTCCTAGTGTGCAGGAAACTTGTTGTATGACCTCAGGTGGGACACTTACTCCTTCGGTGTTAACTTTTTCTGTAGAATAAGAATAATAAAGATTTAGCTGTTGTGGCTGCCCTAAAGCCTAATGAATATTTGTAAATAGCTTTGAGTTGGAAATATATTATCCTGGAGTAAAACCTCTGCTTCTTTTATTTGGGCGGTGTTTGGAATTGGGCGGGGGGGAATTAATACCTCATTCAGAAAAGAAGGAAAAACACTCTCCAAGAGATAAAACTTAAAAACTTTGCTGAGAAACTCCAGGACACAGAAAAATTTTTGTTCTGTCGCTTTCCTTTCTTTACTTCTCCTTCAAACTCTTTTCTTACTGCTTTACCTCTGTGTATCTAGGACAAAAAGTAGATTTCACTTGAGCATCACTTTATAACTTACATGTTGTGCTTAGTACTAATTTGGGCGGGTTATAAGCCCTTCTCTGAAAAATGAGTTAAACTTTTTGCTATTTGCAAATGCCTGTACTTTTTTCATTGCTCATGTCACGTATTTTTACAAAACACGCACATCTTCCTGTGTCTGTATGACGCAATCTCTTTCTAATGGCTGGTGTAACATCTAGGATGGGAATCAACACAATAGTTGCCATACTCTTTCAATGACGAGCTACTGAAATATGTAGGATGCAAGTAATATTTTAGTGAGTTTAAAATAACTTTTCAAGAAAAATCATGGAAATGTACTGTGTGACCTAATCGAGGCACTAAATTAGTTTTGGGTGATGAAGGCTTAAAGGCCGATGTTTTTCTTCCTGCTCTGCTCTGGAACCTATCACATGTGTTTGTCAAGCTTGCTATTTCTCAGGTTGTTCTCAGAAAAGCACACGTTTCATAGCAGATGAAATGAAAGTGAAGAATTGTCTGGTTCGTATGTGTCACACTGCCTCAGTCCTTGAATGCTGCCAGATGCTTAGGTAATAGTGAAATTTCACTGGTACAACTTACGAATGTGTGGTGAACCGCAGCTCATGAAGTTCGTCCACTAGAAGCCACATTTAATAACATTTAGGAATTTGTATCCAAGTTTGTCTAGCTGCTTTTTTCACTGACATAAAGTACCTTTACGAAAGAAACTCCCCATTTTTCCTCAGTGACAACTGCGATTCTGAAGCCTCTCAGTACAGAGAAGAGGATGCGCTTACATCTATCAACCCTCACTGCCCAACCCTCAGTGGAAAATAAGGGGTTAATCCTTTGCAGTCAGTGAATGATGTGAGACTAAGATTGTTAGAAGGCTGTCTCATAGCTCCCAGGCTTTTCATCAGTTCTTGATGGCATGTTATTTTCTTAATGGGATGTTATTTTCATAATAGATTTAAACAGTTCTGGGATTTGTAAGAAGTTTCTGGAGTACCGAAATCTCAGAAGATAGTCTGGAAATAAAAATATGTATATTTAAGTAGATAAAGATACATGTAGAATATAAATATTTGGCACAGTGTTTGATTCTGTTATTGTGTTTACAATGTTGACTGCCCTTAGTCTGAAAATAGTTCCTGTAGCTTTTCTTTACTAAAAGGAAAAAAAAAAAGAAAAAAAAGCTGGTTTTCTCTGCATAAAGCTCAACACAGAATGCCTATAAGCACTGTATGTCTTCTATTACTTAAACTTAACCCATTCATCAAAACCGTTCTGAAATAGCTGTTTCACGTGTCATGCTAAATACATGTAATTTTCAATGCAGTACATAGAGTAGCTATGCTAAAAGGAAAATTCAGTATTTGGAGAGAAAAAAAAGAATATGAAAAATCAGAAGAAAGGCTCATCGATGGAAAATGAGGTTACATTATTTGGACATTCTGTTTGGTGTTACATACTTTGTTTTTTTGGCCCAAATTACAACCAGGATACTTGTCATCAAAATTATTTCATGTAACAAAGTGTACATACTGTAGTAGTATTTATTTAAAAAATTGCATTTTATTTATTGCCTTTTTTAAACAACAGAGGTGATGTAGAAGTGTAGATGTAGTTTTTCACTAATTTTAAAATCAGCAAAAAATACAGTAGTTAAATATCCCTTTTATTTATTCCCTGAAAACTTGTACTGTGCCAAAGCTGAATTATTTAATTTTCTCATTTCAAAAACAGTCTTTGCATAAAATAATGAACAGCATTTGAATCTCTAAATCACAAGCTTATTTCCAATTGTGTTGATGATGAAAAGAAGTACAGGCTTTTAAGAGACCTGTTTTTTAATGAACAGTTTGGTACATAGTGTACTACTTCTTTAAAAAAAAAAAAAAGACCGTTTCTAATATTGTAAGCACTACTGTAATGTTTTGATCTAGTTGTGCTAGGTTATTTAGGGGCACAAAGTAAATGTGAAGTGCTTTGTTTTCTCTTGAACTTCCAAGTGATTACTGCACTCTCTCTGTTGTGAGTGGCAGTTCTAATGGCCGTGTATGCGTTAACAGTAGAAGGGATCATTAGAAAACGCAAGAAGCAAGCACATAACTTAAGTAACATCAGCGTATGAAGCAACTTCAGTTTTAAAGAGTTCTGGCGTAGGCTTTGCTAAGCCATTAAAATTCACTTTGAGTCCTCCCTCCATACCTCCTATTGATTTGACTTTGCTAACACAAAAAGAAGTGGTCAATTTTATTTTTTTTTTTAAAACCCCTAAACAAAAAACTGGTTTTCACTTCTCAGCTCCTCACTTCTCCTGTTGCCTCCCTGCTCTCCCCTTTTCCCCCCGCCTCCCCCAGACATACAGTGGTTTAATGCCCTTGCACTACCCCAGAGTTAGTGCTTGCCCGCTTGTTACCACTGCTGTAGTCGTGTCCAGGTAAATAGTTGCTGCGCATGAACACAAGAAGTCCTACATTGTGTGAACAGTGAGTCCAAAGTTTATTGGACACATGTAAGTTGTGACACGTGTCATATATGTCTGTGCGTCAGCAAATACAGCATGTCCCACTTATTGCTTTGGACTTGCTGTCTGTGGAAGGTCTACAGCAGCTGAGACTGTACCCCTTTGAAACTCGCCCAACCCTTTTGCAAACCATAAGTACCTGATACAGAAAGTTAGATGGGAGTCCTCTTAGTGCTTCATAGATAACTAAAACAATAATAGATGAGAAAAAACAGTTGAAGTCAGTTGTTAGTGGTTGTACTACTGCATAGTATAAGTGGGTCAATATGAGCAATCTTAGTGGAATCCTTTGAACAAAAGAAGTTATTAAATCAATTAGTATTTAGGTCAATTACTCAAAATAAACCATTCATACAGTGCCCTTGAGACAGGCAAGTCAATGAGTATCAGGAATTTTAAACTCAAATTGAATCTCGCCAGGAATACATTACGTAAAGATTGACTGTCTATCAGGGAAGGTGTTTAGCAGTCAATTGCAACAGTATTTCATCTACTCAAGATGAGTATGAGAAAACTGTGAAGCAAGTTTTCTAGGAGTTACAACTTCATTTCATTGTATTTTAAGCGGTGTATGGTGATACCGTTGTAGGATTTTGAGTGGTTTGTTAACAATGCCATGGAACTGCTTTTTGCCTGACTGTTTTGTTCATAGAAATCCCCAAAGCAGAGATGAGGACGAGAGAAGAATCTATGAGAATATCTTGTTGCATTTAGGTGGATGTATTTGGTCTCAGATGCTTGGGGTTTGTCCTCAATTAATAAAAAATCAGAAAAAAATAATCTGAAGTACTGTAATAAATATGAACGTATAATGGAATGAAAGCTCCAATAAAAATGTTTTTCAGAATATCTACAATATTTTTAAGCATCTCTTAAAATTTAGAAAAGTTCAAGAAATTTTTAATAGTACAGTATTACAAAGACCAAGTTATTCACCAAATTATTGTGATGTCTGAGTCTTGTAACAAGATTTTCCTTAAGAAAGGTCAGAGTAAAGCTGTTTGGACATATTTATCATATTTCTACATTTATTTTCCTGTGTTAACCTGTTGGACTTGTCATGGTAACAACAGTGCAGGCGTTGCACCTTGCATTCTGCACAGGACAGTGGGGAATATTTCAGGGCATTATCAACAGTAGGGCATTGTCTTACCATTTCCTTTTGTTTTTGCATTTGCAGGTTAATTGCACAAAACTCTACAAAAGAATGTTTATTGGGGGAACAATTTCAAAAAACCTTGTCTGCCTGAGAAGATGCCTTAATAAGCTAATATCATGGAAATACTCAGTTCTATCTCAGATGTAATAAATCCTTCTTTTAACTATAATAACAAGGAATTAAATGTTCTTTCAGGAAAAATGGAAATCAGGCCAGACAGCTTAAAGTTTAGCAATCATAAAAACAAAAAGCTGTTTGTTTTTCTGAACTGATAGACAATACCTTTATAAGGAATAATAGGCTTTTGTATTGAACAGTAGCATGAAGACATCTAGAGAGTAATTGGCAGTTTTTACTCAATACTGTACTGTGTTCATCTGTTTCTGTGTTTTATAATTGTCATATGTTGATATCTGAATTTGATGAGATGGTATTGAACTGGTATCAGAGAGACAGGCATTGTTAGTCTAAACAATCATATATGTCCGCAAACTTCAAGCAAGTGTTTGTGACACCAGTGTTAACATGCTTTACAGTTAACATGCTGTACAGTTTAATAAATATTACAAGACCAAAGAATTGAGCTGAGTAATTCAGATCTAGAGAAGTCAGTTTAGCTGCTACGCGTTCAGAGAAGCAAGAAACAGGAGCGTATATTGAGTCTTCCTTTCTCTTTAATATAAAATTCTAAAACTCGCCCTCCTAGTTCTAAGTGCTGAATGTCTTCTGATTATGTGTTGGCTTTTCTCTGTGTGTTGTGTTTTTTTGTGGGGTTTTTTTTCCCCTCTCAAATGTACCATCATAGTTAAAAATAAGAGAAAAAGGAGAAAAAAGTAAGCATGTTTACACGTTTTACTGCTCACAGATTGCCAAGTACCTGTGGGTGGCTTAAAGCAGCTGTTTCTCCTCGTTACCTAACTTTCTTCTTTAAAATACAGAAAGAAAAAAAAAAAAAAACAGACAAGAAGTCTAAATGTCAGAGTCTAAATGAAGCCAAGAAACCTTTTCTTAAGTTCAGTAGCTCCTCTGGCCAAGTACACGTATTCTCTCTAAGGGACATAAACTGTTCCAGGCAAAAAGCCATGATGTAGCCAATAGTTATGCCAGTGTTAGGACTTCTAGTCCTGTGGGTGCAAACTATTACAACAATGAAAGACATGACTGCCATCAGGTTTTTTTTGTTGTCTTTCCCTGGGGTTTGTTACCTTGGGGCAGAAGGAATTGTCCTGCTGAAGGGCTTTGGTAGTTTAAGTGAAGACTCTGGCCTGGGACTGGGTGTAGGTGGCGTGCAGGACCTGGTCCTGTTCTGCTGGGTGGGCTCTCCAGTAGGCACCTCAACTGAAAGGGGACAATGGGAAAGAAAATGTCTTCGACTATTCCAGCTAAATTTGCCAAGGCCGTTTCTTCACCTCCTTAGCCGTGTATAGAAAAGCAGAGGTTTTGTTCCAATTTTTGCTTGTTAGCAAATCTGGGTATTTTTTGTGGGGGAAGATTTCATTTACAGCAAAAAGTTTTGACATGAGGATTTCTCAGCACTAGTACGGACCTGGGCATAGGCTGCCATGAGAGAAAGGCATAGCTACAAATACCAACTCAAAATAATTAGTACCCCAGTGGTCAGGGTGCTCATGCTTTGTGCACTTCTTGCTTTCTATGGTATCTTTCATTTTGCAGTTTATGCATGCTAACTAGGCATATGTTAAAGTATATATGCCACAGTAAGGGTGTCCTAATTAAGTAGACTGTAAGAATCTATCTCTTTCGGGTCCAATGAGCAAGAAGATATTTACACAATTTTTAAGAGCTCCAACTGCTGAGATGGATAAACCAGTCATCTTGAGGGACTGTGAAGAGCATCTAGTCATGTTCTGTGGGGCACAAGAGCAGCCAATTCCCACAGCGTGCTCAAAGAATAATAAAAAGGCAGTAGTGTCGAGGCTGGAAAGGACCTCTGGAGATACCTCGTCCAACCTTTTGTTGAGAACAGGGCCTTGGATTATGTTATCTAGGGGCAATAAAATCAGTTGCTGCTGCTTGCGAACACATTGTTACAGGATAATGTACACCTTTGTAATGCATTAATGCTGAAGAGGAATAATCTCCTCTGTGCAACTCTCCTGCATGCTTCATTCTTAATTGCAAGCCCTCCTGCAGGAAGAATGGAGATAATTAAAGCTGGTTGGATTCTGCTTTTCTTTATACTATTGCATAATGGGAACAAATATTATTCTGTCGGTTCCGTGTTGTTATCAGTGCTCATTCAAAATCAAAAGATTAACAGTGTTTTTGTTTTATCATTATTTTTTAAACTCTTCAATGAGATGATAATTTAGATAGAATGCAATTCTCTTACAGCATTTGATTTTCTTCCCCCCCGCCCATTCAGGTCAATTATTTCAATTTCTAAGGATGGATCATGTGGCTTTTCTCTTTCTTCTCGATCTGTGCGACATTCTTCTTCAAGGATAAGTCAGGAGAAGTAGAATAAACCAAAATGTAGTAGCAATATCGCTCACTCTTTTGTTATCTTTTCCTGTTTTTAGGTGACAGTGACTGACCCCAAATAGAAGAGTGGCTTTTCTGAAGACGTCCTCCCTGACTCAGAACAATGGATATAAAAGATAGAAGACACCGTTCTCTGACGAGGGGCCGGTGTGGAAAGGAATGTCGCTATACAAGCTCTTCACTGGACAGCGAAGACTGCAGAGTGCCAACTCAGAAGTCTTACAGCTCCAGTGAGACACTGAAGGCGTATGATCATGACACCAGGATGCACTATGGAAATCGAGTTTCTGACCTGGTTCACAGGGAGTCAGATGAGTTTCCAAGACAAGGTATGTTTAAAGTCAGAACTTGTTTATTTTGCAGCAATCCTTGGTAGACAATCTCTTCTGCTTGTTAAAGTATACCAAGAGTTATAAGGAGTTGTGACGAAAGAACAAGAATGAAAGAGAATGGATGCCATTTTACCATCACTTCAACTGTTTTGTCTTAAATTAGGAGGTTCTTTCTCTTCTCAGGTTTCTGATGCTGTTGGAGTTCACTATTTGTAAATGAGGCAAACCAAGATCCACCATTCAAAATGTTGGATAAACAGAAACGCTAGTGCCCCTTAACCAGATGTTGTATTTGTCACGAATCTCAGGGCTGGCAAATACGCAAACGTTGTATTCCACTTCCTAGGTTCATTTTAGAAATAATAATGGCATTTTCACCTAAACTTGTTATTCTCTAACAGAGTACCTGTATTGAAAAGATAACTAAAACACTGTTATGGTAAGACCCCATATGGCCAATGTAGATTCATTATTAACCAGGTACCTCAGAATTCCCTTCCTGTTCTTAACTGCTGTGTAATTGAAATGTTGGAACGGGAATGCTTTTTCCTCTGACTTCATTTTGTCACTGCTTACCCTTCACCTCATAAAAACTGGGAGGAGAAAACCCATCTAATTACTTTTATAATAGGCCATAATATGTTATCACAGCATTGAGATCCTAGAACTAATATTTGAAATAACCTACCTGTGTGAACTTGTAAGCAAGGTGAAGTAAACTCTTCTTTTATAAAATGTTCCTCACTTTAAATACCTGTTATGTCCAGTGACTTATCAATCTGAATGTTTTTAGTTGCCTTTGCACTGTACACACACATAGTTTTACTCTCATTCAGTTATTTACTTATCTCAGTAAATCATAAGTCTGTGTGCTGAAACCATTCGTGAACATTGCTTCATAGCGACGGTGTCTAATCAGCTGTTTAACTTAACCAAATAGCCTGATTAAATTGCCACTCAGTCAACAATTAGATACGGTTTTTAAAATAAATAACATGGTTTAGTTTCAGTTGAAGTATCAGATATGGTTTATATCAAGCAAGGTATAGGCGTAAATGTATAGCCCTTTATGGCCCTCTCAAGGGAAGGCAAATTACCTAGTACATCTTTAATTGCCTAAACTGTACTATTTTATGTTTCTGCTTGTTAGTGACGTATGATGGTTCTCTCCTACACATTTCTAATATTGTGACTCAAGCAATTCTAAGTTATCACGCCTTTCTGTGGAGATCATTCAATGAAAGGTCACTTTTTTTATACTTGATATCATGTCATGCAACTTATTTGAAGCATTCTGCCAGCAGTCAGTGTCTGTCTTCACCTTTAAATCAAAATATCTATTAATTAGCATCACTAATTAAACCCTTGTCTAATCCCTTGTTTCTCTCGCATTTGTGTACATACATTTGGAAGTGTTTGCAGTGTGCTTGGTCTGTCAAACACCCCATTCTGTTTTCTGAGGTAATCTCTGTTCTTGTAGGGCCTTTCTTTGCTTATAGGTATTTACCCAGCGATAACGCATCAAACTGGGGCTAGATCATAGGAGCCATTTTCACTGTGGTTTGTTCAGCCTTTGTGTACAGGAGTCATCTAAATATTACTTTTCCCTATCTGGGTGATTGATGCTTCAGCTCAAGTGCCTCATTTTAGTTTCCAGGTCATTATTTGGCATTTCATGAGGGTGTTCTATTTCTCTTGATTACTGATTTGACAACTGTTCATCCTCCTCCTGCTCTTAATGTGTTCTTATCTGCCCTCTTTATGAAGGGGAGTGCAAATTGTTGGTAACCGAATTGAAATGCTCATTTTTATTTTTTTTTTCCCCATGCTAGTGTTGTTATATCTAGATGAATAAAGTTTATTTTAGAGAGAGAAAGTAAGGTTTTGGGGTTTTTTTTTTGTTAAATAATATGAACATTAACTCCTTATTTTGCTGCTTTTGTTAAGTTTAAAAAGAAAATTTCTTTAGAAAATAAGTCTGGCTGATGATTCTCCGTATTTGGAAGCTCAGTGTCTTTCTGATTGTACAGTTCCTCTACTGACATGAAGTCTGAGATAATGGGACAAGTAGATGTAGTTTTAGATTTCTACACATTCTTACTTTCTACATGAATGCTATATGGATAAAAGTGTCGTTCAAATGGTAGGAAATACCGTTCATTACATCTTACGCATGCGTTTCCCAGCTGCAGACATCTAGGAATTTATACATGTAAATTTATTCTAAATTTGAGTGGGTGTTTTGATGGGATTAAATTCTGTAGGAAATAAACATGCTTAAAATAAATAGTCTTTAGAGAATTTTTTATTCTTCTATTATAAAAAAGCTTGACTTTTTTTTAAGCAATTGTAGATATTTTCCTCAATATTTTGTCTCTTCTGTTAGTAAAGCTATATGTAATTGACTTACTGAAAAGTATCTGGTTTAACCATGGCACTGGAACTGCTCCAAGCAGTTGTTTTTAGCTGCTGCCTGATCGTACGTTACTCAGTTTCGAAAATCTGTTAAGCATAAGATCAAGTTGTACTACTTCCATTTTTGTTTATGACGGTTCAACAGTGAAATGCTAATAACAAAAACTCTATTCAGAGCTCAGAAGTCTGAAACAGATCTTCTTGATTTGCTTTAGTATCTTATTGTCCTCCTGTTCTAACTTGTTTGTCTCATTCTTCATGAAAAAGCGGATCTCCGGAGTATAAATACCTCTTTAGGCTAGTGTGAATGAAGCATTTGGTTGGAAAATTGAACGTTGATGGAAGTTTAGCTCTGAGAATACAACTTAAAAACTTTGTCACTGTTTGCATGTTTTGAAATAAGCTTTTTGTGCTAATCGTTGACAAATGTGCTTACCAAAGGAAGTTGTTCTTTGTCGTAGATGCTACTTGCTGGTGTGATGTTTGGAAGTTTTGGTATAAAGGCATGAAGGATGATATGGCTGTATATTGCCTTAAGCACCTTAGTCTAGCATTACTTCTACTGTGCTTTTCCTTAGATGTTTACACGTAATTTTTCTAAGTAATAAAATTCCCCCTTTAAAGTCTGTTTTTACTGTATCAGTGATAATATTTGTACAAAGTAAGAATAGGTTTAGTATTTTTGTGTCAAGCTTGTTTTCCAGTCACCTTTCCAGCAGGCGTTCAGATCCTTGGCTAAAAATGGCAGGTCCAAAGCATGCTTGAGCTATTAATTTGTCTCAGATTTTCCCTAATATAGATAGAAACATATTTGTAATTCAATACCTGCACTGGATATTCATTATTCAGTCAATCTGAAAAATACAGTCCTTCAGTGGATCTGAGGGATCAAATATTACAAGTTTTATTTAAAGTTGAGGAGTCCTTTTTGAATACTGTATTTTAAGATGAATAGAAACTTTTCTACTTTCTGCTAGGATATATGAAAAGCTTGACAATAGTTCTGACACCTCTGAATATTTGGAATATTTTACAATCTTTTGGTAATACGTGAATTTCTCTATATGCCATGTATTTTTCCACCAAAGAGAACCAATATCAAACACTAACCTTTTTTTTTTTTTAAAAAAGAAAATACCTTCTTTCTGACTTCATCTGCTGACACAGCATGGTGAAGGTAGATGTCCTTAGAAGCCAAAAATGAGGATTTTGGAAAACTTTTCTTTAAAGAACTTGTTTTGAAAGACAACTTTTCTTCAAGTAAACTTTGTAACCAAATTGTGCTTGAAAGAACACTTCACTGAGTTGTTAGGAGTTTTGAACTGGGTTTCAAAGAGGTGATTGCAAACCCTGCTATTCTAGCGTTCCTCACTTGGCATTCATAGCTCATGGATTTTGTATTTCTGCCTGAGCCAAAAAACCAGGCTTCAGCTGATGTAAAATTCATTAGCCAATAGTTATACTGAATTGACTGCTTTCTCATTCTCAGGTCAGATCTAGTTTAGCAGTAAATCTCTGCTATGAAACGTTAGAACAACTAGAGTATATGATTGAAAATAAAAATAAGTCTAAAAACCACAATCAGATTAAACGGGACCTAATGGTTTTCTGAAATATTTTGATTATTTTTACCACAGTTGGATTGCTTTATATGTGTCTCTTTTTGTATGGCGAGATAATTGCAGTAAAGAACAGCAGCCAAGACCTTTATGTATGTCAGCTCAAATTCCCTTTTTTATTCTTTTCTACGTAAAAACTTGTGCGTTTTGTATCCTGTTTAATGCTGTAGGTCTGTTAACGGGAGTTAGAAAAAAGTAGTGACAATGATTATAATAAATCCCTTATAATGTCCTTTAAGATTGACCAGTATTTTTATTAACATCAAATAGAAAATTACGTTATCGCAGTAGAATTCTCAGAGAGGGGCACTTGGGAAGTATAATGCACTCAGTTTTCTTTTACATGAAGTTGTGTTACTATGCCATACTACTCATCATCTCTTGGGTATTTCCTATTGCATCTTTTCTCCATATATATTAAATAAGTTTCTTGTAGAAAGAAGAAAAATATCAATTTAAAAAAAAAAAAAAAAAGAAACAAAACAAAACCCAAACAAAAACCAAAAACCCACAACCCAAAGCAACCCAAACCAATTTGACAAATCAACGTTTTCTGCTGCTGCTAAGGCGACTCTGATTGGTGAGGAAAGCAAATGTTGTTTTCTCTTTTTGTTCTTCACATCATAAATCTGACACCAAATAATTTACTGGGACACATTTGAAGAACCACACTGCAGTAATAACATTTCATGAGAGTGATTAAGCTTGTTCAGATTTAAAGTTATTGTGGTCAGGTATTCTGGGTTCAGCAACGACTAATGTGCTGCTGTAAAGTTGTTGTCGCCAGTTCTCAGGCTAACTGGGCTTCGTGTCGCTGCTTGTATTCCCAGTGACGCCAAGATGAGATTTTGGTCATCTTGTCATCAAACACGAGTCGTACTCGACTTTTAGGCTCAAATTAGTGTATCCCTTCCAAATCCAACTGAGTTTTACTAATTTTAGTTTTAGTGTTTCTTTCCAGAGCCCGTGACTTTTTGAAAATTGAATGTTCAGTGTAGAGATCTGGATTAAAGACATTAAATAAAACTTTTTGTTGTGTTCTGGTTAGAGTGGGAGAACATTCTTAGTTGTCCTTTGCCATGTTAGGTTTCGAGTGGCATTGTGCAATATGTATAGACGTACAGAATCAAACAAAATGGGAGGCCGAGGCAATGGCAGAAGCTTCAGGAGGAGGCCCTTGACATGGAGTCAGATGTAGGGGAGCTCGTGTGGGGGAAAGCCCTCAAGGCAAATGTCCTGTTAGAACCGGTACACGCATGCAACTTGCACTGCTGTTGAATCAAGATGGTTACCTAAGAGATGTGCGATCCCGGTGTAAAATATTTATTAAGGTGAGACAACTGCGTTCGATGTATGTTCTCTAGAAAGCACAGCATTAGTGAGAAATAAAACTCTATATTTTAATATATATACCTTATTTAATAAAGCAAAGATGTTGAATAAAAACTCCCTCCCCAAATCATAAAAGATTACATGGTTCTTATTGTTAAGTGATTTAAAACCATGAAAGCACTTTTCATCTCTATTGATACTGTTAATAATGGAACTATGTAGTAGCATTACTAGACTAGCAAATAAATAAAACTACAAACCTTTATAGCACGCTTCCCCAAATATGCTTTTAGGAAAGGAAAATGTTAAGAAAGTCTAACCCAAAATCTAATCTCCTCTCATTTTTACTCTAGCATCAGGCAAGTGGCCTTTTGAGCTGTAACATTAAAATCTGCTGATAAACAGGAATTAAACTAAAACTTCATATATATTAGGTCTGAGTTACAATAACATAAAATCAGTAGGAGTTCTGTTTAGAAGTGTTTTTTCAGGGAAACATCCTGGCATAGACTCTCAGTCTTCGGGCTACTTCCAAGTACCGAGGCAGAAATCATTTCCTCTTGTTCTTTTGTGTTGTGGGGTTTTTTTCCTTTTTTTTTCTCTTTTGAGCACCAAGCTCCCTGGTTTGTAATAAATCAGTTTTCTGATAATCTCTTACTTTCTACTTCCCTTTCATTCCCCTTCCATCCTCCTGTTTTGGCATTTCACCATTTTATACCTTCAGACATTGTGACTTAATTTGCTGGGTGAGGCTGGTTGCTCAAACCCACTGGAACTAACCGCTGAGAAGCCGGACTGTCTACCAGGGCCTTGTCAAATGAAGGTGTAACTCTTGCTCTTTTACCTGTTTGACTGGTTGAGCCAGCTTCTAGATCAGCATCTTGGCTGTTAGGAGTCCTCCTCTGAGAGAGCAGATAGTGAATGACAGGAGACGTATTCCAGCCCAGCAATTCAGGGGTGGCCGTTGCAATACAGCATCTTGAAGTATTTAAAATGTCGTTGCTATGGAAAGAACGTTATCAACTAGGACGCTAAATACACAGTGTAATCGATTAAAGTATTACCAGGAATCTTGTTCCAGGTCAACGTGATGAAGATGAAGTTGGAGTTTAATAAAGTACTGTCTTCTGAAACTTTATGCAGAGAAGCTATGATACTGACAGAGGACTCCAGTAATAATTAATATGACCAGTGCAGAAAAACACAGTACTACTCTAATATCAATATGTATTTGTAGAATAAACAACAAACAACTAGACATAATACGCGAATTCTGTGTACACACACAGTTTCTCTCAGGGAATAATTTTTTATTCTTGGCGGTTTCTCTCTAGTGATCATTATTAAAAGTCAGAATTTGTTTACAGTTTGAATTAGAAAATCAGAATGCAGGGATTTCCTGTGCACATGTAAAGGTGTGTATAGATTTATGTTCCTTTTTTTTAAACAGTTATTTAGCTTTCAAGAAGAGCTTCTGCTTTTTTTACTGCTGCTATACTGGACTCTTCATTAGTTGATGATTAAGTTAAACCAGGTTCGTTTTTTTTTTTTTTTTTAAAAACCATTTACAAAGTTGTGTGAACATTATGTAAACTAGATATAAAAGGATAACTTCTAAAAAGTAGACATTATCAACTCATGTAGTTAGCACACACTGTGAATAAAAGAAAATTTTAAAATCCTTAGGTCTACTCTAGAATAGGCTTAGTAACCATTTTAATGCAAATGCCTTTTCAAAAGCACTTCAAAATTAATGGGAATTATGTTTCCTGTACTTTACAGTTACAAATTTGTATCAAGCAAAAAGATCTTGTGCTTCAAAATAGAGGAGTGGGGTTTGCTCACCTTACAATATTAGGGCCTAACTGAATGTTGAAGAAAAGCTATTCTTTGTCTGCTTTTTTCTCCTCATCCCTTTGCTCAGCTATGTAATAGAACTCTAAGACTGTGGACACTGAAAATAATAATTTTTGATCCTATAAATCCTTCTCCATTTTCTCATACGTACATGTGCACACTCTCTTCTAAGAAGTTTGTAATATTTAGACACATCCATGTGGAGCATCCATACCCTTTCTCATATTAAAATCCATCGTAAAGGGAAATAATGTTCTCCAAGGAGATGAAATCGTATTTTTCTCTTTAAAACTCTAATTGAAAATACTTATTTCTTGATTAATCCTGCTAACAAAAATGGCTAACTAGTGCAAATTCTGCCAATATTCCACCTTCTCTGGGTTCTTCTCTTCAGAAGGATCTGCAGTTTAACATGGATATTTTTTAGGGTGTATTTTCCAGCAAGAAGAGTCTGGAAAGGAGGCTGATTACTTGTGAGCGTTCTCAAACTAATGAAAAGAAGAAAACACTCAAATGTTTTTCTAATAAACCTCTTACCATGAAAAGTCTCAGATTTGAAAAGCTTTTACTCTAGATCTGGTTTTGGATTGGGCATCTTTGTCCCTGCACTGTAGGCATGTACCAGAAAATCAGTCTTTAGAAGTCCTATAGTCCAGTCCAGTATGCATTACTGAATATTGTTTTGTTTCTGTTCTGAACTTGGAAACCCTTCTAAACCTTGTTTTCTGGTAAAGAGAGATTAAGCCATTTGCTTCTCCTCCTCCTTTCTCATACTACAGGAAGAAAGAAATATTTAAATAAAATGGAAATCCGTAAATTTTAAACTGACAAGAGACATCGTTGAACTCTTCAATACCAGATGTTTTTTAAGGTTCGCATCTTCAGGAAAATAAGGAAAGGACTAGATATTGGTATGTTTTGGGAGTGTGTGGAAGATGGGTTGAGTGCCTTTTTTTTTACCCTATGTTCTTTTGAAGCATCTTACTATTGTTGGAGCTAAATTTGAGACTCAGTGGACAGCTGGTTGGTCTGTGGTGATGATTACTGTGTTTATATTTGTTTTATTGTCCCTATTTGTTCTCCTAACACCTCAAATGGATTATGTGATTTTTATAAGCTTTTCAAATATTGTGTCTGGGCCCAAATATGCATGGTTTACTTAGTAAGAAAGACATGAGGAAACTTTCAAACAAATAAACAAACAAAACCACCACCCAGAACTTTTTCTTCCGTAGAGAGCCATGGATGTTTTGGATTTGAATCAAAGTGATGATGACCAATTCACTTAAAGCCTATAAATGGGAATCAAAATTAGTAGAAAAGAAAATGAGAAGCAAATATAACTGGGTAAGCAGGGGCCAGCATTTTTTATTTGGTTTTTTTTTTTGGTTTATATTATTTGTCTCTGGATTCAGAGTTTAAAGTCAGAAGGCCTACCAGTTATCTTGTTTGCCCTGCTATCCGGTTGTTCATTAACTTTCATCAGATTATTTCTACATTGATCCCAGTAATCTGTCCTTGAATGAAGCACATTCTGGAGTCTTGAAAACATCAATAGGCAGAAAATCCATTGTTTCCACTAGCGGACAGCATCTGTGGGAAGTCAGCCTCCACATTAAAAGCAGATGCCAGCTTCTCTTTGGATTTTGGAAACTGCCTTCAGTTGCTCACTATTAGATCTGGTGATGCCCTTTTCTGTTTCATTGGAACACCCATAATATACCCGGTGTCTTTTCTTTACAGATTCAATTAGATGCTGCAGTTAAGCCTGTTGTCTTTTCTATGAGCTCTATCTATCTGTCTATGCAGGTAGACCTCTTCAAGCGTCTGCCTGTATGGTATCACCTTCTGTCATGAGACTTGTTGCTTATTTCTAAGCGCTTTCCTATTCTTTAGTTTTTCTCTAAAGGAAGCAAAATATACCCTCACAATGCCATATATGCTTCAGTGAGACGGATAAAGACATGTTGAAGAGACAGTGATATGTATAAAGATAGCCCTTTCATACTACTTTCATGTTTCTAAATACAAACTTCAAATTAGTTTTTTCTGGGAACAATCAGTTCCTGTTGAGCTACCGGTCCTTCAAGGTTCCTAATTTTTTTCAGATACAGATTTCAGATCTTTTTCTAGATAGCTGACTAGACAAAATAGCATGCAGATATTTTTATATGTTGCTGGTTTTTTATATGAGTGCTTAGTTGGAAGTGTCTTACAGTGAATACAAAAGTACATGTCTGTGAATGTAGACCATATTGGAAACAGAGATTTACTGTCCCAAAGTGTAATGCTTACTCAGCCATCTGATGAGATTGGAGCACTAAACAGTTTGAGAGGGATGCATAAAGCTGTTTTATTACAAGATGCTGTTATGAATTGTAGCAGCTTTCCTTATGGTATACTGCTGTTGCCAAACAAGTTGCATGAATGTAAGCAGTTTTATTTGTAATTACTTGCTTACATTTCCTTAGAATATTTGGGTTATAGCTGTTTGTGATTCCTACATCTCTGCTGGTGGCAATCCCTACATCCTGTTTAATCCAGAATCAAAAGATATCTTTTAAAACTGTTTGGAGAAAAGCCTCTCTGAGGAATGCTTTTGCTTACACATGATATAGAATGGGTCTCAGATGTTTGTATGTGTATGTGTGATACAACCTTGTTAAAATGGATGTAGAAAGCTTATACAGGAAAACACAAAAAGACCCAGCTCTCCGTTTCTTCTTAATGCAGTGAAAAGTAAAGTAAGAAATTTCATTTTAGCTGAATTTGAGCAAGTCCAGAAAATGGAGAGAGGAGTTACCTGCCTAAAGAAATGTTACGGAAAGCACAGTAGTTAAGAACTAGGCTATTTTCTAAACTTTTGTCAAAACCTGGATGTTATAAACTGAATTGGACACTTGAAAATGTTCTTGACATAACAGTAAAAGCAGCGCCTCTTGGCTTGCTTATGATTGTTCTCCGAGTCTGTGTAACTACCATCATGTTCAATGATGCTAGTTCAGCTCTGTTTTTCTTACGACAATCAAATGTTTTCACAATCATTACTTCTCACAAAGTAAGATACTTGCTTGAAGTACATTACAAGAGACTAACAGTTTGATCATCAGTACCAACATGTCTCTTCAGTGTAATTTGTCCAGTATAATTCTGAAAGTCAAACCTCGGTCTCTTATTGATTACTGTGCAAGATGCTTCTTCTGCTTAATAAAAGTTTTGCTTGGAAGACCTTACCAGTATCCACCCCGTTCTATTCCTTGCATTGCTTCCTTTATCCAAGTTATCAGCCCAGGTATGCCCTGCCGCTCCTAGTATTGTAAACATCTTTTAGCTGCATGCATGTCACTCTCATATTCCTTTTTTCCTTATCAGCTCATTGAGCTGCTCTTAAGTTCTGAATCTTGGTACTTGCTGTCACTGTGTTTCTTCTCTTAGCTTATCTTTTCAGTGTATTCATATGTGACTTAAACTTCATGGAAATTTTCCTGTATGGTGAGATTACATTACGCAGAGAGCTACAGCTGAGGTTTTTTGGTTTGGCAGTTCCACCAGCTGTTGTAGAATGTAATAATCAAAATTTAAACTTGTTTCTAGCCAGCAGTCAGCACACAACTTGCTAATTTCTACGTAAGACCTGACCCAATGCTATTCTAGCTTTTTCACGTGGAATACTGGAAAAGATACTACTCATGTTGGATATTTGTTTGAATTTTCTTGACATTAGACATTTCTTTACATTCTTTCATAGCAATATCCAGTTGTCACTTGGAGTTTTTCTATCCCTACAATAGGCATTTGAACAATATTGAAGCAAAGCTACAACGGTGCTTAATCTCTGTGGGAAACTATTTCCTCTGATGAAAATTATTCACAATATGCTAAAATTTTACTACACAAAAAGTGATAATCTGGACATCATCCTTGCTTAAATAATCTTAGCAAAGAGTTGAAGAGGTGGGGAGGGAAGCATTAGTCAGTTTCTTGGTTTGGGTTTTATTTTCTAATGAGTCTGCTAAATTTGGTGCAATCATGTCTTGGTACTAATTTTAAAATCATGACGAATAAAATTTTCTCTACGGGTAGGCAACTAAGTGTGTGTATTAGGTTTTCTTCTAAACTCTTACAAACACAAAAATAAAACTCATAAGACATTATTACCAATATCTGCTTCAAGCACTTAATTTATAAAGTAGATTGTTAATAATATGAGGAATGATATATCACAGCTGTAATTCTGTGTCTTCCAAAGTTAATGAACAGTTAGAATTTTCATAATGAAAAATTAAAATAAGGTTAAAGTGGTTTATAAGACTGCCTACAGATCTAGTAGCAGTCTAATTAGAAGAAAGAACATTAAATTTGATGGACTTACAAATATATATTATCTAGTATTGCTAGAGGACTAAAATCCTGTACTTGTGTTTAGGATTCTTTTAATATGGACGATTCAACCAGAACACAGCACAGAAAAATGAAATGTTATTTGCTCTCTGAAATCACTGTGTACACAACAGATTGTGGTTTTAGATGTGTTCAGTACTTCAGTTATGTGATTCTCTCTTGTTGACTCAGTGCAACAATCTCTCATCTGTGTTTGCCCGTTTCTCTACCGTTTCTTAAGTAAAATGAACCTTTGTGCTTGTTTTTACTATTAACACACTGTAATGAAGCTTTTGTTACTGTGCATTGGCTATTCTGGGGTAATTGCAAGAAAGCAACACAGATGAGGTGCTGGCTTAATATATTAAGGTCTTTTTGAAAAGTCCACTACCCACAAGTGTTTGCCTTTGAGAGATGGTATCGCACCGGTGAGGCTTAGCCTGGTTTTTAGAATTGACCCTTAAGGAAAACATCCACCTTCCGTGATGACATTGAGCTTCAAAGCACAAGCAGCTGCCGTGCCATGTTTCCCGTGCTGCCGCGTTGCCCCCGGGCTGAGAGCGGGGTGGGCTGTGTGTCGCAGGGTGGGAAGCTGCCTCCTCTTCCCACGAGTGTTTGCCTGGGCGGGAGGCTGGGGAGACTGGGTTACGTGTAGGGAAGCTTTGGGAGGTTGACAGCATAGAAACTGAGACTGCACTTCCCTGAACTTGTTTTTTCATTTTGTGTAATCCAGAATGACTGTAATTGAGAGTGTATTTGGAATAAGCAGGCTTTGTGGTTATCAAATATGTCAGCTTTGCTTTTTATGTTTATATGTCGGCTTTGTAACTCTTATAAGCTGTTATTGCATGACAGACTCCTCCATCTAAAATTCAGTCTCTTGAATTCATCTTCTCCCTTCATTTTTTTGACAGCGTAACAATGTTATACCTTGATCCCAGGATACCTATCCCACACAGCGGGGTTTCTGTGAGGTAGGGTTTTTTTGTGGACATCACTAGGCTAGGCAGAACAGTCCTTGTTAATAAAATTCTTCTGAAGTATTGTTTTAGAGTGAATTTTTGGTTGATCTGTGTGTTTCCTCATTATTTCTACAGCTTGCAAAAACATAACGGGGTAGGATTTATCCAGTTTATCTCCAGTGTCTCTTTTACTGCTGAGGATCTTAGTATCCAGTTTAAGATACTGTATACGCCCCAAAAATTCACAAGTGTTGCGACCTATCCTCTTAGTATACAGATGTGATATTTATAAAACAGAAACTTTGGTATTCCAAAACATGATGATTATCTGTAAAACAAGATGGGGTATCTGTGCATAGGAACAACTTAGAATAAATAGAATGACTTGGCGGATTAAAGAAACCCAAAATTAAGAGGTGGTTTTCACAGTTGTAATATTGTGTCGTAAAATATACAAATACAGTTTAATAGTACTGATTCAGTTAGCGATTCTAAAGTATCAATTTGCTCAGTTCCTCAGCTGTGGAGTAGTGAATTGGGAGAATAGGAATTTAATTTAGATTCACATTTGTTTTCCTGAAAATTATGATTTTTCCTAACATATAGCGGTTATGAATGCTTTTCTAAAAATATTTTGATTACCCTCGCATAACTATTTTAGTATCCTTCTATTTAAGCTATAGTTGGAGAGGGTGAAGTTGATACTCCTTTTTTCCCTTTTCCTCTTTATGTCTTCTAGATAACAGAGAAATTCCAGTAGTGAGTATATTTGTCAGGCATGGGAAAGACTTCTGTACTTGCATTTGCACCAGGAATGTGCAAACATTAAACAAATGGCTCAAATTGATAGAGATTTACCTTAGATCCTCTTTATGTGACTTAAATAACATTCTGCAAGAGAGAAGATACGGTAGCATATCAAAAAAATTCTGTTACCAAAATGCACAGTAAACTTCCCCAAAACAATTGAATAAATTAAACCCCTGGATGTGTTTACAGTACTGATTTTTTGAATAAGAATTAAAATCTATGTCTCTGGAGGTTATATGACTATTTAGCGAGGAAACAGACTTGTAGTTATATGTAGCATCACTGACTATCAAATATGCCTTTTTAAAATAATAAGTATTGTACCTTATATGTTTAAAACCTACATTAAGTCCAGCGGTATAATTTACTTAGAACTATGCTTATACAGTATGCCTGAAAAAATGCAAAATAGTTCCTTTTAAATTAAACTTGTTCATATATAATGAGATGTTTAAAAAAAGTCCTTCACTTATTGATTGCTCATGTAAGAGAAATTCTCCCCTACAGAGATGACATATCTAAAATGCCGTTATCACTTCAACTTTCAAGACAGAGGATGAAGTTGAGTTAAATCTCTGCACAAACCTTACCTTCCTACAGTACTTTTATTAAAAGATACTTTTCTGTTGTCAGCAGCTGCAACAAGCGTATTGTGGTTTAATTCTGCATATGATCTTTGACAGCCACAAACCTCCCCCCCGATAGACCCAAAGGAAATCTGTTAGCAGTTGGAGCAGCTAAAGTAATAAGTCCCTGTTGCGTAGGAGGGCAAACTGTGTCTCTTTATCTTTTAGCTTCCTCCTGTTCCACTTAAAAACATCTTTGTACGGACTATCTTAAATTTCTGACGACTCGAGGTTGTAAATTAACATACAGCGTAATCTGAAATGCAGATGAGGGGAGAGAGGGCACTTGTGGAAAGTGGCCTCTTGTCTTACTGTCAAGGAGACTGTTATGCTTGAAGTTTTATATTTCTGCTGAAATCTGTAGATATTTTTGGATATGCAGGTGGTAGAGTGTGTCTGTCAAATTTTCTAGTTCTTTTTTCTCTCAAGGAATTCTTTGCAAGAATCTTTCGAATGCATTTTTGTTTTTCACTATTCTATCTGCATTCACCAACCAATTACATGATTTTTGTCATGCTGGTTGCCATTTCTTAAGGACTTCTAACCTGTGCAGAATGATACTGGTCAATAAGGGCTTTTAAAATTCCAGAAACAAAAATTCTAGTGAAGCTAAATGAAGTGTCAGTATCTTTAGTGTTGAAAAGGCACGGTAAATTTTGAGATACGAGGATTGATGTACAAGAGAGTTACCAAGATAAAGAGAGGATGAATAAGGCTAGTCAGGAGCAATGCTAACAGAGGGATAAAGAAAGGTAGGTATCGGTATGGACTTTAGGGTGCTAACTCTGGACAGAAGCAACAAGAAGAGAAAGCATTAGCAGAATTTTTGGAACTAGCTCTTATCTGGAAAGTCTTATCAATAAAGTGGGAAAGAGGCCATCCTAACCACGGAAAGAACTGGAAATCTGGCTGTGCAAAATAACCTGTAAGGAGGTAAGAGGAAAAGCATGTGTAAGATGGTAACATTTGGCATTGCTCTGTACAGCTTGGGAGCATCAGCTGGTGGTGATGATACAAGACTGCGTTTTGCTTCTTGCCTGCATGGTAGAATCATTACGGACAACATTAAATTAGATCTGTGGGAAGCCAATAGCGTGGCTGTAGATGGAGGCAGTACCCTGAAGCTTGTCAGCGACATAGGTACTTTCGGCAGCATAGGCAAATGTTGTTGTAACCCGCTTACCTTCATGCTCCTGGTGGATCCTCTTCTGTTATCTGCAGTATGTTTCCATTTTGGGAAGTGGAAGCCAGGAAAACAGATTGTGTATTCTGCAACCTGGGAAGCCTTATCAGACAGTGTCAGGAGAAGGGCAGAAGGGGAGGGTGTATTCCCAGGGGTTTCCATGGACCAAGTCCGTAAGAGGTTATGAGTAAATATAATTGATGTTCATACTTCTGATTCTTTCTCTGCTCTCGTTGCTTAGTCCATATAGCACAACTGATACTTACGGATGGCTGAAATGTATATGGTTGGCTTTATTTACCTGAAGGTGATGTGACTGAATTGCATTTAGCATTCCATCCTTTCTTCTACAGCTTGTGAGTTTCTAATTTAACAAGAACTAATGAGCTTTTTCAAATGATCTTGCTGCCAGCTCTCTTAAATTGTCATTTGGCTTTTTGTGTTAATTTGAGAGGGCAAAAAAATAGTGCAAAATGCATTTCCTAAAACCTGAAGAAATTTTCTCCTGGTACTGAGCCTTTTCAGCAATTCCCAAGTTCAGTGGTGTCCTTTAATAAGTATTTGGGCTACAAATATAAATACTATCTCAGCTCTTGAGGGGGAAAAGCCTCTTAAATTCATATTGCCATATAGTTGTTTAATGTTTCAAAACCGTAGACTGACCGAAGGAAAAATCAACGGTGTAACTGGGACTCGCTCTGAAATGCAGTGATAGTCAAGTCCACATCGATACGGGGTACCTAATGTGCCAGATTTCAAAGTAACCCTATGTTGAACGTACGACTGTCACAATAAAACACAGTTTTTAACACAGCAAGCTTTGCCTGTAAGTGCAAGAATGCTCCAACAGACAGGAACCAGACAAAGCACTGCCTGAGAGAGGGAAGAGGAGGCACAAGACTTGCCCAGAATCTGCAACCCACGCGGTGAGGTGTGAGACAGCTCTACAGGTGTGAGTGGCAGGGTACCTCGGTGTCAGCTGTGGGACAGGTCGGTGGTTGCTGGCCCTTGGAAAGCAGTTCCACCTAACTTAGTAGTTAGTTCAGAAAAAAAGCTTTCCATATTAACTATTAATGAATTAGATCATTAAATAAGAATTCAGGACGAATTCTCAACTGTTGAATCAAATCAGATGTTTTACTGACAGTATGTGTTTTTCCAGGTTTTGTCAACCAACAATGTATTAACGTTACAGAAAATTGAGGAATTAAGATATCAAAATATTATGAAGGTAGGTGTGATGATTCCACCTTCCAGGTCACTGTATGTTTACTTAGTAGGATCGATATAGCTAAGAGTGCTGCGCTGGTAAGTGGCATGCTAAACTGCCAATACGGTCAAATGCTCTGAATGTACCGGTTTTTCTGCTGAAGTTGCCCTTTGGGAGAACGCCAATTTGAAGACAAGTTTTTAGCCTTTTGGTAGCCAGATGAAGTTGCGACACATCCTGCTGACAGGTGAAAAGACGGTGATGTTTGTATTTATTTGGAGATTTTTTTTTTGTCTGTTTTCCAGAACAAATCGTAGTAACACTTTCAAAAGTAATTTTGATCAAAAAAGTAAAGTGGAGAGTGGAAAAGGAAAAATGGCATAAATAAGGTGAAAGATCACAAAACAACAAGTAAATGAAATGTTGTGTATATTTTTACATCAGTATTTTGTCACTGTGTGTTATCAGCCTCAAAGGTTCGGTCTCTTTTTAAAAGACTTTATGGCCTGGGATGATGTTCTTTAGCAGGGTAAGGATTTCTGTGATCATCTGACACCCTTTACACAGTTTAGGGTTTTTGTGTTTGTTGTTTAAATTTCCAAGTGTGTTTAAAAATACAGTATGAATTTACATATAAGCAACATAAAAATTAACTTTATGAGAGTGCTGTTAGGAGTGGAAGATCGTACTGGTCAGTAGCCAATTTTTATTCTTTTTTCCAAAAAAAACCCAGCAATTTCTGAAGAATGTCTTTAAAGATGTTTTCAGAAAACTTCAGTGCAGATCTAAACTCATACAATACTGAGACCAAAAAATATACCAAGGTACCTGAGTGTATTGGAGGCAGAGTTAGTGTGCGGTGCGTTACTAGGTGCTCTTGTCAAGCTCAGGCAATGCTGAACTCAGCAGGCAGTGTTTGCATAGACTTCTCTGGATTTTGAATTGCTCCTGGGATACCATCTTTCCCTACCTAAGGGTTTTTTGTTTTTTTTTTTTCCCCACAATCCATATTTCTCATGTCTGTGACTAACCTCAGTGAGACTCCTTCAGAGCTTGGAGTACCCCACTGTAGCTAGAACGTGGCCTTCTTTTTCCTTTTTTTTTTTTTTATACTTTCAGTAATTAATAGTCGTGGTATATCTGAGTTCACTGTAAGAAGCAGCCATTTTAATTTTTACAGTTTTCATTCTGACATGATAAATGCTTGCTTACAGTGATTTAGTGACTGTTTGGCCACCAGTGTTTTTCATGCGTTAGAATGCTCTGCTCACTCTGGAGTTCTCCTGCGTTGGGGCTGCGTATAAAGCGACTGTCACTTTGCTAATCCGAAGTGAAATTTCATGTCAGCAAGCACAGTCACATGCTAGGCTTGGTTTTATTTGTTCCAGAAGAATGTAATATATTATTCTCCTAGGTAGTGTACAAACATTTGAAATGTATTAATAATGGAACTTTTATATAGATCTGTAAGATGCAGATGACGTTTTTCTCTGAATTAGGATTGTTACATGCTAAGAGTAATTTTTCAGCTACAGTTCCCCAAAGTACTGTATTTAGAAGCACCAAAAAACATTCCTATCATAGTTTTAGTTATATAATTGTGTTTATTATTTTATATAGACATCATTCTTACCTTCAGAAAACAAATATGATGGTACTTTCCAACAATGAGCATTTATTTACTTAGAATGGAAATTTTGGTTTCAGAGCTTTTTGATTAGAAGGGAAGGAAAGCAAACTGATTATTAACTATGAAATTATTCAGTACTTATTTTATTAACCAGTAGATAATCCAGGGCACTTTAAGGTGCAATTCTTTTTTCGTCTTTTTAACAGGTCTGTAAATGATAATGAGCTTGTCCTGATGTGCATGCTAATTTGTGGTGAAAGGTGGTAAATGAGAAGAGTTAACGGAGATTTAAAGTCTAAGGAAAACAACTTGAAATGCATCTACTTCATCTTTTATGTAGCTGAAAATGATAAAGTGGAAGAAGACAAATACTCGGTTGAACGCTTAAGAGTGAAAAACGTATACATTTTAAGTAATTCGTAGGTCTTTTTCCTGAAGAGAACAAAAGCTAAAATTGTATATGTCGTCCTGATGTAGCGAATCCTATTTAAAGAATTATGAGATGTTTGGATTTTGTTATTTTTTGTCTTACTCTAACTCACATGTTATACCATTGGGATAAATTATGTTGGTTCATTCCTATTTTACAGACACAGTGCATGAGAAAAAAGATTGAGTTGCTTAGGGGCATGAATAACATTGTGAGCAGAAAAAGGAAAAAAAAAATCTTTGCACTTAGATTAGTAATCCATTTTTATTTATATTAGCTAATATTTTCACTGTTGATTTCTTTTCTTCCCTGTCTATTGGCTATGTAGCATGTATTCTTAACTAATCAAAAATTATTTTGATTTTAAGCAAACTTCTCTGATTAGTGAGACTTCAAGCCATCCATCACAAGGGAGAATTTCACTTCAGTTGGTTCTGTGTGTTTTGTCTTCATCTAATTTCCTGGTGTTTCTGGCAAATACATATTGCCTTTATCCATCACAGAAATGTAATAATAATTTAGAAAAATAAAGCTTAGAGTGCTTTATTTGTTGTTACGAAATAGAATTTAAAAATACGAAGGTGAAGTCAAAGACGTGCTTTTACTGGGTTTTATTAACATAGGAATTACTCATGTTCAAGCAGTTTGACGGCTTTATTAATATAATTTATTTAATAAAGAAGTCTGACACTGCCAGATTGGGGAGAACAAAAGATAGTCAAAGAAATGGGAAAGGCAGGCTTCAAGAGACACAATAGTGGAGGCTGAGTTGAGGACTCACACCTTGGAGATGAACGGTAAAATTAAAGGAGAAGAGAATTAAAGGTAGAAGGGAAGAAAAAAATGAGCTGAATTTGCCAAAAATGTTAGGAGTCATCTAGCTCTGACTTATAAGCGGCAGTAAGATTTCAGAAGTCCGTGATAACCATGTCTTTCACTGTGAATCAAAGTTCATTTTCTCACTGTGGTGACTCCCCAAAAAATGTAAATAGTACTTGACTGAGTGTGTTTTAAGATGACTTTCGCCTTGCTGGCTAAACCCAATATTCGCTGTACAGGATCTTTTCCAGAGATAGGATATTTTTGTTGATTCTCTGAGTGGTATTCTAAATGAAAATTTGCCACAGTCTCCATTACAGTAATGCTCTCTTACTTATTAGTGTCCTGTGGTGTCAGGAGATCTAATCATAAATCAGCTTTCCGTTGGGAAAAGGCAGCAGGCAAAACGCAGCCCCTGAGCTGAGCATGGATGTCCTTGCATCATGAGGGAAGGAAAAAGACAATGTTTAACATGGCATGGATATGGCCCCTTTCACATTTGGAAGCCCTAGCTCAAATATTTCAGCCACCCTCTTGGTCTAAATCTGAGGCGTTTTCATTGTTCTAGTAGATGATTGCTTTTGTGGTTGAAGTGCAGAAGGAAAATTGTGTTTCAAGTATGCTGTTGCGGTCACTTGAGTCGTTGCAATACTGGTGTTGATAACAACTTATATTGCTTGTGCCAGTATAATTTGCAGTCCCATGTGCAATATTTGCAGTGTTTAGCAAAAAATGAAGTAGCGAAGACTTCCAGCCTGGCTTATTCAGGTTATTCCATCCTTCTAAGCAATCTAAATCTTGCATGGCAGGTTTGCAAGGTTTCCGGAGCTCCCTTCCTTTTCTGTCTGGAACCAGACCCTTCACGGCATATGTAAGTGGTGTGTTGGGGGTCATTATTTGTGTTTTCTGATGAACTAGAGTGGAATTGCGCAGTTGCTTTTTCCAGTCTTTCTTATGCTGAAATTGTATTTTCCTTGTACTTAGAGTCTTCCAATGGACAGGGCTAAGACTATTTCAGTCCTAACAACAAATGTGATATACCTGTTCCGAATACGACTATTTCGACACTGCATTGCTTTAAAAACATATGCACAATGTGTTGCCAGTTAGGAAGTTAGCCTAAATGTGACCTTCAAGTAAATGGTTAGTTGGAGTGAAAACTAATCTTATGGATTCTTTTTATTTTTTATTTTTTTTTTAATGCCAGGGTTTATTTTAATTCTAGAGCAGGAGTGAAAGTTTACACAGTGCCTGGTAACGTTCCTCCCCACTTGAGGGGGTTGCAGGTAAGTGGGAAGAGGAGCCAGCTCCCAGCTTCACATGCGTGCAAGCTCAGCTGGACTGTTCCTGTCAGCCTCTTTTAACACAGCGGATATTGCCGTACATAAATGGGATTCAAATCAAATAGAAATGACCTTAGATTTCTTTTTTGTATGAGTGTAATTCACAAAGCTGAGTCCCTGTAAACTCCTATTAAATTTTGAAGTCTTTTTTTTATATGTATGGATGCGTAGAGCATTACTAGCCTTCATATTTTATAATGGGAAAATGTATGGGGAGATAAAACCATAAGCTGTAAATGATCAAGCAGTGGCAGGTGAGGATTTTGTTTCCTACTTGATTCACCTCCCTTTCCCTTTTTCAGGCTGAGAAATCAGTTAGAGGTGGCTCGAGAGCAGAATATCGCTCATTGATAGGGAGGATTTTGTGGAATTTATGGAGGGAAACTGAAAATGTTCTTCACCAAGTAAGGAAAAACAAGGGGAGGAAGGAGAATAGACTGAAGTGTAGGAGTAGACGTGTCTTTACTTGGATCCGTCCAACCATTAAGAAGTGCAGATTTCAGTCCTACTGGGCTTTAATTAATAGGTCTTTGCTGTGAAAAGTAGACTTGTGAAACAAGCGGTTAGCAGGTCCAAAGGAAATGGAGCTAATCTGACAAATATTATCTCTGTAGGCATACAGAGAAATAAATGCTTTGTTGTAAGAAATATACCATAACTAATTTGTGATCTTCCTTGGTAAAGCAACAGTCTAGGGAGGTCATTTTTGACTCTCAAAATGAGTGCTGTGCTGTTATCATTACTGCTTATTGTGCTGCAGTTCACAAGGCTCGTTTCCTGATATAATTTTACTTATAAAAGAAATGGAGTAAGCTATTCTTGAAGTTTGCCTAATGGAATAAAACAGATATCATGTTCTTGAATTTTGTAGTGTTACCAGGGTCTACCTATAGTTACACTAGAAGAAGCAATTAGGATCCTTAATAATTTCATCTTGATGAAATCTCTGCCACTGAAGCTTGGCTAGTAAACACTTCATAACGCTTTATTTTTTGTAACTGAAGATGGTGTTCTGGTTGCCTGGCTTTATAGCTAAAGTAAGGCAAGACTCCAGGTAAACTATATTGACTATAACTGTATCATGCAAATGAGATGAGGGAAATTTACCCCTATATGCTTGTTCCTTTACAATACATTTAAAATTCTTTTAAGAGGAGTAAAGATTGAATTTATTCTATTAAGAAATTGCATGGTGTATTTTCTCTTTGTGCTTTCTTTTTGCAGAATATTTTCTCTCTGCTCTTTCATATTTAGAACATGTTTGAGTTTGAAATGGAAGCCTAAAGGTTTTTCTGACGAATTGCTGGGGTCTATTAATTTGTATGGTTCGTTTGTGCTCTCCATAGGAAAGCTGAATTTGCTGGTGCATACTCTGGTTGTGTCGGAAATGCAGTTATATTTTAAAGTGATACCTAGTCCCTGTGATATTTTTTCTATCATTGTCAATGTATTTGGAAGACTGAGTCTCTGTAAGGTTGAAAAGAGTCACTTTAGGAAATAAAAATAAATTGTATGTAAGAAGTTTGTGAAGGGAAGCTTCAGTGGCTGGTGAAGGCTGTCACAGGAGTGCTGAGGGGAGGAGAGGAGCTGTTTAATACCGACTCTTCCTGTAGCCTGTCAATTTATTCATGCAGTGGACCTTGCAAGCCCAATCCACAGATGCTATTTTCTGCTCCTTACTGAATAAAACTCAGTGCTGGGTCCTGAGTGTAAAGATTAATTAGTCAGTGAGTGTTAAAGGTCTGTTAAAGCCATTATGGCGTCTGTCCGTAGAGACAAATAGAGGCTATAAAACATTGTGTTCGAAACCTAATTTTACATGTGTATTTTTCATTAATAATAATGATGGTAGTAATAACTATAGTCTTTTTATTCTGAAAGCTCTCAAAGGACTAAATGCATAGTGCAGGGCATACGGTGTGGGAAGGATCATGCTTTCCATCACTGAAATGCAGGCTTTCTGAGGGCATCCTTCAAGTTATGTTGAGCTCAGGTTATTGTTGGCCATTGCACAGAAAGCTGTGCAGGGCAGGTCATCCAAATAAGCATTTTTTATCCAAAACTAATTTTTTCCTGAGTTGAGGGTACTGGAATATAGATACATTACTTTGTTGAAAATGGCAAGCAAAGAAATGCATGCAGTTATGCACTTCAAAAACATATTATTCCAGTTGGTTGCCAGCTTTCAAATAAGCTCTGAGTTACAGCATTGTTCAATGTTTGACTATTTATCGGAAATTTGTAGCTAATGTAATAATATTTAGCTCTGTACTAAGCTGCAGCTGTTCTGTGTGTACTGAAAATGAACGCCTGCATTACCGGCAGCTTTAAAAGTGAAGTGCTCCTCTTTGCACGTTTTGCAGGCTTCTGTGGGGTTTGTGGCATTCTTGTGTAGGTTTTTGGGTTTGTTTCGGTTTTCAAAATCTGGTGAGGGTTAAGGCAATTCAGATGAGCGAACTGGCGGATATGACCCCTCTTTTACAGTTATAACCGTTCCAGTATGTAAAACTAGAATTGCTGTAATACATGTAAAAGTATTTCTTCTTTTCTTTTCACAAAACGAGATTTAAGCAGGGAGTGAAATCCCTATAGATGCTTCAAAAATACATTGTGGATTTGTTTACCCCATTAAGTCCATAACATAAGCCTCATTTACAAAACTTAAAAGGCAGAATGAAAACTGAGTCTATATAATTCTCTATCTGGTTACAAATGAGGAAAAAAAAAAGTTAACGTGACTGGAAGGGTACTTCCTCTTCTAGGCTGGACACTTGTATTGTCTATAGTATTTTCATCACAGTGCCATACTTGGATCAGAAGATCCCAAGATACATTATACCTTTAATATAGAAGAAAAAGGATTGTGTTTTTTGTGTCAAAGAAATGCACTGTCAGGTTGGATTCCCAGATGTTTATGTCAGAATCCTTTCCAGATTCCTTGTTACACGTTGACATCTTAGGTGATTTTAAGTATTTGTTGGTTCTCTCAGGTAATGGAGGGAAAGGCTCACATTTCAGTAGTACCTACATAAGTGTTCTGGGGTTTCTTCCTCTCTTTTAAATTGTCTAGCTCCAGCAGTTTTTAATGGAAGTCTAGTTCCTTTAGGAACAACAGTAAGTAATTGTTTAAACTGTTGTATTGATGTCAAACGTGGAAAGCACGGACGAGAGACGGAAAGATGATGATTTGTTGAGCAGATTTCCAGCACAAAGATAACTACATAAAAATAGACAGAGATGATAGCTGATTTAGTGTTTATGTTAAATGAACCTATGGTTCAGTAAGGAAAGGGTATTACTGGAGGGAAGAAAAAATTTAAAAACATAGTGGCTCTTACCAGATTTCTAACTGCAATTCCATAATTAATTACCAATTATATGAATGTTTTGGAGCCTCCGTGAATAGTCATAGTAGAGGTTTCAAGAATTTAGCGCTCTCTCTGAAGAAATTGAATTAATCACTCACTTTAGCAATGTATTTATATTAGCTAGTGAATGAATGAAGTCAAAGGGCTAATAGATCTAGTGAGTGAAGCACTTGCTTTTCAGCTGTAGGTCAAGCAGCAACTGCAGATCTCGGAGGAGCACTTATCCTGGAGACAACTTGGTTTCTGTGCGCTGAAGTGACTGACAGAGCCAAGGGTATGACTGACAGCTGTGCTTTTTGGACCTCATCAGAATGCCTAATGCTCCTTGAAGCCCTATCAAAATATTTCACATCTTGTAATGAAAGCTCAGTAATAGAGGTATAATCTCTTAAAATAACATTGGTTTATAGCAACACGCTTTATTTCTAACATCGTTATCATCAAAAAGGATTATTTATTTTAGGGTCTAGTTCTTTTTTGAAGTATCTAATTTTACTATTATGTCTAATATGAATTAAATTGCATAGGAATTGTGAGTGCTGCAGAAGATCTTGTGAAGATGTTCAGTAATTCAGAATATTTCAGATGCCTCATTTGCCTTTCAGTGTGACAATCTATCACTGGAATACACTGGAATAATACATGTGCACTGGAATAATACATGTGTTAAAATTAATACTTGTGCATGACAGGTTTTTCAGGTATGTGCCAAGATGCATGCCTGTAATTCCTCAGTTGTATGTATGATAATGATTCCTCGCAAATATTCAAAGCAGTTACAAACAGTTGCAATTTGGGCCAAAGATTTTTAATTTACACAGAAAGGGCAATCCGTAATCGAAAAATTGCAAAATTGGAGAATGCCTGTTTATTAGTATGCCTGTTTATAGTCATAAGCTTTGATTTAGTTTCCGGCTTTTTCAGCACTTCCTCATTTTGCTCATGAGTTTGTTGCAATTCGTGTGGGGTTTTTTTCATGTAAATATGTATTGCTTACTAGCGGTTAGAAAAGCCAGTGCAGGCGATTGACATTTAAGATGTGAATGATCATATAAATCAGAGAAGGAAGAGTGCTGACAATATATCAGGCAGGGTCAAAATGCGTTTGCAATTTGCAAACAATAAGTAGCAGCAGTAAACAACTTTAACAATAAATGTTTCAGAGGAAAAAAATAACGTCTTGGTAATCTCAGTCACTGAGGACTGAGAAGAGGCAGCAATGTTCTTTGTAGCTGGATGGTGAGACCACATTGGGGCTTTTCCATTGTCTTAAGCTTCTAAATCTCCCTTTCAGCCTTTTGCTGCAAAACTAGGCTGGAATGTTTCATTATTTACATGTAATACAAATTCAGTTCTCTTAATATTTAGTCATTCCATCACTTCATTGTTTCACTGTATACTTTTTTACAGATATTGGCTTTTCCATTTTTATTGGGAAAATAAAAATATTTTTGAGTACATTTTGAACATCACAAATGAAGCTATTTTTTCACTGTTGCTATTTAAATCTTAATGATGTATGTATTATTGCATAAATCATGTGAATGGCTCATGTCTAACATTAATAATAGCACTACCATTAACAAAAGAAAGCAAAGTTGTGAGTGGTGGATCTGGTATACGTTATGTATGGTTATTTCATAGGGAGTAGAGACTAACAAAAGCCAGTAATGATGTATAATTTCATGCATACAGTATGGCTAGCAAATAAAGTGCCAGAAGTCGCATCTCAATTTAGGCAGATATTTGCTGGATTCGTTCTAAAAACCTCCACAAATACTACAAAGGCAGGTTGTGAATATAACATTGTAGGGTAGCAATTTATTACACCATAATTTTGTTTATAGCGCTGCTGATTAGCAGTTTCACTGTGGTGGCTTAAAGCTTGACTCTTTGTGGAATAGACGTTTTGTGGAATAGCAACGGCCAACAATTACACATGCCATAGTTTCTGTCATTTTCATATGGGTATCATTTGTTAACAGCAGTATCTGAATTAGCATTTCAGAGGTTTTTCAGGCTAGATGATTTTAACTCTCCTTCTCGCATGAAAGTCTTAATCTCCTTCCCAGCACAGACCTGTGAAGTATAGGAAGCGACTACAGGGGGTCTGTACCTGATAAGTGTGCCTTCTAATGAGGGTCGTGGCAGCAAGGTGGACTTCCTTGGGGTGATCCCCTGACCTCGCCCCTCTCCCCTGAGGTGAGGTGCCCAGCAGGTAGAGCCCGGCAGCAGAGGGGTCTGTGCCACGAACGCGTGAGATGCAGTTTTGCAGTCAGGAGCTGCTTGTGCAGACATCAGAGGGAACTTGGGAGGCTCGGTAATGGACTAGGCCAAGCCAGAAGGGCTCTCCTCTTTCTTCCTGAAGCTGTATTAGTAATAGCCGTTCCTGAATGACAGGGAGTGGAGCTATTACTGCCAAGCTCGCCAAGGGGCCCTGTGGATATGCAGGCCCCTGCGGCAGCAGGGCACAGCACCCGCCTCAGCAAGGGCCCTCTCCGGCTCCAGGAGTCTTCCTTTGTTTGCAGATCCAAGGCCTGCATTGCCATGTGAGTGATAACTAGATAAAATATACATCTTGGCTTTGGCCTCCTTTGAAAGGTTTAGATGCCGGGGCCTGTTCGTGCCTTTGGAATCAATCTTTGACATATGTCACAGTCGTTAAAGTAGGTATTAATACAAAATAATAAATTTGTGTAGTGTTCAACTTTTCTGTAGCTGTCTATCAGAAAGTTCTGAAGTGGATTTCTTTAAAGACTCCCTGTCTCCTGAGGAAAAGGGGATAAGGCAGTGTGTCCCTGGACAGGATCTATGACTCATTATGTCAATCAAACTCCACTTCAGAGGGGAATAAAGAGATTTGTATCTCAAAGCTGTGCATAACGACTTCTCGGCTTTTCATTTCATATTTATGAGCGGTTTACTTTGAAGTGTTTATCAGGCAATACGCAGAAACATGAGAGAGCATTGCCTGAAACCATGTTCAAGTGTCTAATCTGTTAAATGCTTGCTGAGCAGGCTAGTTCATCAGTGCATGCAATGCAAAAAAGAGAGAAAAAAATAAACTTTCTGGGTTTTTGAGGTTTTTGAAGCAGAATCTTTATATTAACAATATAAAAAGGATTAATAATACCGAGCATTTTGAAATAAATGTAATATATGAAACTTACAAAAGTTGGCTATGTTCTGTGTTAAGTAGATAAATAGTTCTTTGCTTGAAAGGAAGCTTGACAGTACTTAATACCAAAACTATACAGTGCCACATCTGCTCTTAAGACAGAAGTATACAGTGACCACAAGATCCTCACTGTTAATTTTGAAGGCTTGAGGCATTCATAAAAGCAGACCTCCGTAGGGTTCTTTTCCCCTCTCCAAAAAGAGCAATTTGCTGATAACGGAAGCGTTAAAAGCTGATAAAAGAATAGCAGTGGCATTAGCCTGCAATGGAAACAAATTTTCGGCAGTATTACCCATTTGCTGTGTGCTGTGCCTGCAGTGGAGCTCTGAAGAGGCAAGTATTGTTAAATAGGTCAAAGATAAAAAGCCAAAATTTCAGGTAAAGTAGAAACAAAGTGACAGTGTTTTTCTCGTTGTAATATAGCTCCAGTGGGTTAGCTAGAAGTGAGCGTATGCCCGATGATCATTGTTTCTGTTCCCTGTTCACAAGCCCTCTGGAGTCAGGCTTTACTAATTATGGCTAGATGTGAGTGCTCAAAACAGTCCGATGAGATGGGGGACACAGAGATTGCAGTGCTCATAAGAGCACTCCAGCTCCAGCCCGCAAAACCCCATCGGAAAATTCTGGTATGTATGTGGTCAATGCACAATATTTCCTTGGGTAAGTGGTTCCTGAGGATGTTCAGTACATGGCGTCCATGCATGTTATCCTGTATTTAATTTTAAAAGCAACTTCACTTTAGAGCTCATTTTGAAACATATTCTTAGGTATTGGTAATTTTTAAAAGAATGAACAGGAATACGTTTTGTTCAGTGCTTTATTTTTACCAGGCTATCTTTCATACCATTTTATCATTTTGTACAGATTATTTCTGTTTTGAAAAAAATGTCTCTTTCCCCTCTAAAGAGAACATGGTTGACTCTGAATGACTTAATTTGTGGGTCTCTCATTTTGGACTTCTTAAAATCATCCATAAAATGACTTAGAGGACCGCAGTTGATCAGTACTGTACACTTCTGATTATCTAACTATAGATTTCTCTTTTGACTTTCCAGATCAGAAATGCTTAGAAACTTTGGGGCTGTTCACTATTTTAGGTTGAGGGTTCTTTCTTTTGGCTTTCTCATTGAAGGGTAAAATGACTTTCTCCTTGATTACATAGCCATGCATGTTGTTTGCCAAATTCCCAGTTTAAAAAAAAAAAAAAGTGTACCAAAAAAAAAAAAAGCTATAAAACATATGCTGTGTTCAGTTTCCATGACAAAAGAAAGTTGTAAGAGAACTGAAGCTGAGAGTAGTTTTCCAGCATGTATGCCTGTTCCCTGTTCTGAAGTCATTAAAAAGATGACAAAGAAGAAAACAGAGCAACAAATGCCTTTGAGAACCACAAATCTGACATTTAAATATGTGTGCTGGCAATTTTTAATATGCTTAGCTGAATCAGAGGGTTATCAGTCTGAAAGGGATGGATAAATACGTGAAGTGTCCAGAGCCTGTCATGGTAGCTTACGCCACCTGACGCTACTGGCCAGCTCAGCTCGTGCTCTATCACACCGGTAATTAAGAAAACAATCTTTTCAGATAAGACAGTGACTGAAAGGCCACAGGCAAGAGATGTACAACAGTACCACGGTATTTCTGTCAGTATTCACGTAGTGGAAAAAGAGACTGGGAGCAGAATGGGCAAGCTCACTTCCAAGCTATCCTGTAAGCAGGAGGGGAGATGTTTTTCCATCCCTAGTCTTCAGTGCTGTCCTTACCTACTCCATACTCCCTTTCAAAATAAACCAAATTGTAGGCTGAAAACTGCCTGTGACTCCCATGTAGCCAAAAAAGAAATACATGAACTAGCCTAACATGCTTCTTTTTGCAAATGGTTGGTAGATTAAGAAGTGTGAAATAGTGTGAAGATTAATGAATAATCCAGTCTAATCTCCCAGTTGTTAAATCCAAGGAATTCTATAATTGGAGTCTGAAAAGTAAAAATAAAAAATAAACAATAATAATAATAAAAAAACTTAATGGCATCATATGACACCTAGGTATACTTGACCTTTATCAGCGATGTGAATTTATCATTTCACCTGAACTGCAAGGCACTTATGAAGCAAGGAAAGGCACTTATGAAGTGAGAAGATGCGTGTGTTAAAAATAGTCAGATAACACAGCCTGCACAGACAACTCTCTCTCAAAAGAACTGAATTTTGGTCTGGCTCTCTGTACTATTTACCGTGTTATCTCCTAATAATAACACCTCACTAAGATTTTGATTTGAGACTTAAGACTTTTAGTGCAGGACTAAGCAACAGAGAAGGTCTAGGCAGTAAAATGCTTTTTATTGCAACTGGTTCTTGCATAGAATAGTTGACTTAATGGGGGGAAATCAGTTTTTTAAAATCGATTCTTAAAAATCAGGGTCAATGGTTTCCCACACATAAAAGAAGATTTGACAAAATCGTAGTTTTAGTGGAGGTATCTTGATATTGCCTCTTCAGAGGATCACACACTGTTACCTGTTAAACTCGGTGCTGAAGTGATGGCTGGAGCTTAACTTACTGCTTGGCACATTTGCATCTCCATTCTGTTATTAACAAAATTAAAGTCAGTGCTAGCAGTCCTTCAAATCTTAGTCAAAAATGGAAGGGAAAGGACAACAGAAGGGCAACAACTGGCCCTATGGTTAAGATGGAGTTTTATAAAAAAAAGACACAGTTTCAAAGAGCAGGAAGTTAGAATAAACATAATCTATAAGCTATTTATTGGCACAAACCACAAATCTTCAGTTCTGTTCATTGAAGAAGAAGGGAAAAGTAAACTAAATCAAAATTAGAGCACTGGAACTGAAATTCTAAACCACTGGAACAGGCAGAAATTTAAGTAAAACAGAGAAACAGATTGCATTAACCAAGCAGAGCTGTGCTGCTGATGAAGGGAGAGAATGTCGGAACAGCACGCGCCTCCCAGCGCCACGGCCCAAGTGCGATGGGCTAAAATTAAGATGTTGCACTTGGGTATGTAGACTAGCAAAAAGAAAATCAGAATAGCAGCGTGTTTTGTGTGTGTGGAGAATGCCACTGTAGGGAAGGAAAAGAGGTGCATGGAAGGAGGTCATATTTCTTACTTCCATAGTTCTGCAGAAGCCTGGTAAGACCAGTGAGTTCCAGCAGTGGAACGGATGGATGCGCTGCACTGGTGCCTGTAGCATTGCAGCTGTTGTACGTGCCAGAAAGGCCAGGATGCACTCAGTTTCTGTGTTTGCGATTGTATATGCAGTTTAGAAATTATAGTCATTGGTAGACAAAAGAAATCCCATATTAAGGGTGTATGTTTCAGCTGTAGCAAAGTTCAGGACCAATAGTAATCTGAATTGGTGCCAGCTGTTCTATTTATAATACCACAAGTGACTGGCTGTGAAAATAACTAATTATTTTACTAGGATTAAAAATGAAAAGCTGAAAGCAGTTTATAATTCAATCAAACAAATAAAGACGTTTCCTGATCTCTTCATAAAATGAACACAAGTGATGAATAAAAGAAAGTGTGGTTGTGTCTGTTACTTAGTAGGTGTACTGTCCCACCGAGTTTAATCTGTTTTCCTTGATACCTGATTAGAATATATATATCTTTTTCTTCAAAATTATGGTGCTCAAATTATTTTAATTTCATTATTCTTTAAGTCGTAAAGTTTATATGGATTTGTGTAATACGCTTTTTCAATTCATATGGTACTGCACTTGAATTGTTTGGATTTTTTTGGGAAGCTCTTCTTTCCATTTTAGATTAATTCCTTATCAGTCCTCAAAGTCATTGACATTGGTCCACTGACTGTCCTCCTCGCAGGATTAGAAATGCAGAGTTAAATGCATCTCTGGCATTTCTAAAACCTGTTATAAGCAACATCATTCAGAATGTGAACACACAAGTTCTGAGTCAAATAATGGTCTAAACTTCTTTTATTCTACTGTACAGAATACAATTTACATTACCATTATTTCTGGGTGACATGATGTTTACAGCGAAGAAGCACCTTGTAACTAAACAGCTGACAGCTGCTAGTGCTAAGAAATCTTTATATGTGCCTGGGGACCTTCATAAAATATGGAGTATCCATGTTCCTAACTTGTGAAGCAGGGTATAAAAGAAAACAATTAAGGTTTCGTCTGTGATGACAGCTGATTCAGGTTTTTCGAGAGTTCCCAATTAAACAGTTATGAAGGTATGAAAGCTTATTACCTGTGACGACTACTGTTTCTTGAGAGCACAGCTTATTTATCAAGTCATGAACAGTGGTTTACTTTTTACGGCTTTTAAAATCTTGATTTAACAGTATACAAATAAGAAAAGGCTTTTCATGAATTCAGCAAATTATCAGCAGCTAATGTATGCCCTGCTAGTTTCCTGTAGATTTTCATAGAAATCTTCCTTAATACTTGAACTCAGATTTGTGTATCAATGAAGATTAGTAGCTGTACAGTGATTTTATGTAAAAATACTCGTATCTGTATATTTATGGTCAACTGAGGTGGGGTTTTTTTTCTGGAAAGCAAGGAGAACTCATTCTCCTTTTCTGACATAACTCAAATGCTTTTACAACAGAAGACCAGCAACTTTGTGAGCTAGAGTAGAATGTAAACGCAAAATACCTTTTTCTAGATTTTTGGATTATGTGGGTACCATGGTCTTATTATTGTAATTCTTTGTGCCAGGTGAACCTAACTGTACATTTCAAACACGTATAGTCTATACCGATACTAAATGCTAGCTCTTCTCTGTTGGCAGAGAATAGCACTTCATTCTCTCCTTACGCTATCTTTAAAACTGACTCTGCTTTCAAGTTTCGTTTTCTATGGAGCTGTAGTTGTTATTCCTTCATAGGAAAATACTATGTTAGTGTGATAGGAGATGATATCAGGTGTTGAGCAGGTTGTTTAATATGGAAAAACAATTTGAAAATAGTTCTGTTTGTGTTCTTGTATGGTAGCTATCACTTTAGGTACATAAATATATTATATTCTTAATCTTTTTGGTGCTTCTGTGGTGAATTTTATTTAAAAAGTCATGATCCCTAAAATGGAAACAGGTATATAAAAAAATTATTCCATAGTTTGAGTCATTTTGGACTGAGGATAGAAAATACGCACTCTTAACTTCTTTTCATAAGAGTCCATCCAAAAAACCCCAACTGAACCCCCCTCCAAAAGCCACTGTTACTTTGATGGTGTTTTGACTGGAGCTGGCCAGTTTACAGCAAGAACATCATTACTTGCCATGAAGCTTCATGTTCTGTTCTTTCTTTGCTGCTTGTAAAAGAAAAAGTAATAGGAACTAAGTTTTAGTGATTGATAACCACGTTCTGGTTGGATTGTATCACAGTACACAGCTGTGAATTGGAACAGGTTTTATCCCCCCAAAAATGCACTATTTGTCACTGCAGAGGTACGTTAGATTATTTGGACAGTTGTGTTAGCACAGTGTTCTTTTCTCCATGTTACAGATGAAAAAAACAGAATTTGTGCTGTTTTTCCCTTAGTCACAGTTTTTGTGGGTTGCTTTCCGTCTTTTCTTTTTAATGTGTGGAAGTTAGATTCTGCTAGTCCTCAGCACCGCACAACAGCCCAGTTGTTAACTTTGTACTTTTGGGAATGTATTTTGGCATGAGTAATGTGGCACAACTAATTTCAGAATGCTAAAATGTCTACTGTTGCATCTGCAGAAGCACTTCCAGTCTTGTTCGCACAGGAAAAAAATGCATTGTTGTAGTTTTAAATGTAAAACATTTCTCATGTTTTCTTGTCACTTTAACAAAAAGTGCAGAAAATGGGATTGGAGTTGTTTTATATCACTGGTCATACGTGTGGTCTTGCTAGACAATAAGTATCCCTAAAAAGAGCAGATTTTTTTTCCCTTATGCGGTAGGTTGCCCAGGGAGCCATCATTGACATGGGACATACTTATGCAAATACAGGTATGCATTGTGCACGTTTAGCACACAAAACCCTGTGGATTTTTAATTTGATTTTGATCACAAAACAGTCATTGCCTTCTAAATGATAGATGTTACATTTCATTAGAGATAAGTAGATATACAGAGAGGCCTAAAGGCGCTTTGAGAAAGGAAGATCTTATTTGCATGTTGATGTGTCGTTTATACTTGAGTTTATATACGTTTCTTACAATAACACCGTAAAACTTTGAGAGATCGAACTATTTAGGTTGAAATTTGCCATGAATTCTGCCTACTTCAGGTTGGTTTGTTTGGAGACAGGACGGAGGAAGTATCTGACTGGTTCTGAGAATGGTGCTAGAGAAAATACATTCTTTTGCCTGCAGTGAAAATATCACATGACCACTGTGTCAATTAAACTAAAGTATCTCCATCCTTTGAATCAGAGATTCCAAGTTTGGAAACTCTTTCCCTGCCACTTTTCCCCTGGAGTAACTGGGGTTTGCCTGCAGTTCGGCTGGAAGCTTGTACGGATGCTGAGGGGCTGCTCCCGGCCAGCAGGCTCGGGTCTCAGCAGGGCTTTCCCAGCGCTGTTCTTCCCGCGCTGCTGCCAAGCACTGGCACGGGGGATAACGGGGGAGGCTCAGCCCTGAATTTGCTTCCTCCTGGCACTTAGTCAGCGAGGAGGAGGAGAAGGAGAAGGAGAATGCAGGAGGGCGAAGCAGCAGAGGAAAGCAGAGCGATTGCTTACAGAATTGCATAGTTCTTTTCCTGTCTCCTTCAGGTTTTGGAATGGACACATCTGTAGAAATAGCACATCCCTTTGTAATAAATGAAACTGCTCTCCTTTTACCATTCCTCAGTGCTTGGAAATGTTGTAATACAATAAATGAAAGACTGTCTGAGAAAGTAAAATGTTAGCCTGAATTACATTTTAACCTGGGCCGTTTTGGGTAGATAATAAATAATAATCATGCTTGCCACCTAGCTCTGTCCTCTTGTCCTCCCAAATCTGATTTTGTCCTTAATTGAGATTGGCATTTGAGGAGAAAACAATAAATGCATACTTTGCCCTGAAGCGACATATCATTATAAAGAAGTTCATCACCATAAGGTGATGCCAGAAATATAATTTTTAGACGGTACTTGTTCTGCCAAAATCAGTGTGTGCTCTGGAAAGAGGCTGTTCTATTCTCCCTTTCCTTAGTTTAAAGCTATAAAATGGGGATGATAAAAGCTCACCTCACAAGGAGGTGAAGATAAATAAAGTAGTGTTTGAGATGTTCTCAGAGACTACATTCAGCACAACCATAGGGAATGTGTATGAAGTAATTAAAAATACTGTATTCTCTATTTTGGTACATAAAGACTGGAAAAGGAAGGTTAAAAAAAAAAAAGAGCAGGTCCAGTCACTTCACAGAAGGAGGAAATTTTACTGAAAAAATAGAATATGATCACATAACTGAAGATTATATAATATTGTGAGCTAGAGTGAAATCTTATTAGATGCCTGGTTTTATAAACGTTATAATTTTTTTTAAGTGGATATGAATCTACTGTATTAACACTGTCAACAGACTTATTGTCAAAAAGAGAAACATCTGTATGCTGGCATTAGCCTTCGGGATCTCCGAGTCAGAAAGAAGCAAAGCAGAAAGAGGATTATGAGAAAGACAATTAAAGGATTTTACTGTCATTGATGAGAGGAGCTAGAAAATATATTTCAAATTCCAGCCACGTGTTGTATTGCGTGTGTGTATTTCTGTTTGTTGCTTCTAGTCAGTTTGCTGCAGAAGCGACCGAGGCTGCCAGTGTTTCGCTTTTAAGAAAGCCGTTGTGTTTCTGTTAAATTTCAAAAATTGTTGTCTGCATACTACTGTGTTAGTATTTGTAATAAAATTTCACAGAGTACATGTATGTTCTAAATTTTAGTAGGTATTACCAGAGGGGGTGTGTGTATGTATGTATGCACGCACACACAGGCTGGGTCGCAGCACGTTGCAGATGGGTATCAAGACCTCTCTGGTATTGTCGTACTTCTCAGTAACATCTATAAAGCATTTCCTCATGCCTTTGTTACAAATGTGTTCTATGAAAGGAGGATTTATCATCGTTAAGTGGTTAAAGTTCACATTCACTTAGTTGTAAAATGTTTAGCTTTCCTGACTAGCAATACCTGGAACTTAATAATCTTAAATGCAAGTGTCATCTGTGAATCTTCTCAGTAGGCAGCAACAGAAACATGTAGGAAGCCCTGCTATTGTTAATCCCCAACTATAGATTTTAAAAACCTAGAACAAGGTGTAAGCTTGTTCATTATTATTATTTTCTAATTTCTGAGAAATCCATTCTCTGGTACATTTAGTGTTTGGTCAGTGGAGAGTTTGTTCCACAGGAGGTTACACTGCCCCTTCCTTACGCTAGTAAAGGGCTATTACTAGGGAAAAATGGATAGAGAGTTAGGAAACAGGAGTGTTAGGAGAGTTGAGGTAACAGTTCAGTTTATGTAATAACGTTTGTGAATATTAGAAAGGGGAGGAAAAGCTGGCCGATAAACCTGCTGCAGGTTGATGAGTCTCATGGCTAGAGGGGCTAGTGTGTGTATCTCCTCTTTCTTACCTGGCCTCCCAAACCACGGCAGGTTTCCTCGACTTGGAGGGATCACAGTGAAAGAAGAGCTTATCTTTTCCTTGCGCTTTTCTCTTTGAATTTGTGCTTTCTTCAGAAATGGAATATTGCAGTCATTGTAATATCAATGATGTTAAGAGAGAGAATTTTCCAGGCGTACTTCATGCTGATATTAAATTTGCCACAGTGACTATTCATTGTGATTACGTGATTAAAATTCCTGTATGTTGCACAGAAAAGATACTCCTGGTTGAAGTATACTTAAACCACCAGAAAGATGCAATATAAGATGCAATATATTTTATGATGGTGTATCAAGGGGGGAGGGGAGGGGAACTTTTATAGAAGAAAGGGCTTACATTAATATAATTTTTTTCCAAAATCTTAAATACAATAGTAGAAAAGCTTTGAAAATACAGGAAGACAGTAGTGTATCCCTCAGCTCAGGTCTGGAGTCTCAGTTTGGAGTATCTGGTAGTGTAGAATTAGAAACAAAAGTAAGTAAAACATTTTGTAGAACGGGGTCTTTAACCGTGAGAAAAGAATAGTATTGAAACAGGTGAAACACAAAGAAGGATTAAAAAGGGGACAGTTGTTTATCAGGTAAGGAAGATGAGTAAAAAGGGTAAATGTTAAAAAGGTGTACAGTAAGTAGATTAAAAAAATCAGATTTCCATCATCTGTTCTCCTGTCATTATAATGAATGCATAAAGAATTGAGGAAAACTAAGTGTGCATCAGTTTGTTAAAAAGAACGACCTCTTCATATAGCACAGATTGGAGCTAAATTGTAGTACTTGTGCCAGCAAAAATCATTATAGCTATGAACATAACAAGCATTTGAGAAAGGATGGAACGTCTTAAATAAATGTATTCTTGTTATCCCTATTTCTTGTAATTGATTATAGTAGCAAAGAATCTAAGTGATGTTATCCTTTTGATTTTAGACTCAGCCCAGTTTTGAACTGCTGATCTAGTGTTGAAGGCAAATTTATCATAGCCGTGCATTAACTGGTTTCAGATGTCTTCCTCTGAGGCATCTTGTAGTGATCACAGCTGGATTAGATTAATCTTCAGAAGGGCAATTCGTGCAATTTGTAACTACCCGAATGAGACCTCTGCCTAGAGGTTAGGTGAAAATAACCCTTGCTTATATGGTAATGCTTTCTAGTCTTAGCTGAGATAACGAGAAGAATTTTACGTAGTTGAATTAAACACAGTTTTAGTAAGTATTTATGTACTAAATAACTTTAGTAGTAAATTTCTGTAAAAGAAAATGCACTCAAAAGATAATAGAAGTAATGCACTAATTAAAAGGAAAACATCTTTTCTGCACTGTTGAGAGACTGTTCACAGCATGTAGATTATGGGCAATGATGATCAAGTACATAACATTATATTACACTTCTAAACTAGTATACTGCTGATCTATTTTTGTATGAGAGATTGCATGCACCTTAAGGCAGCAGCTGGTATTAACTGCTTTTCTTTAATGAGAACGATCTGGTGATTTCTGCAGGTGGAGATGGAGGGACTGGGGATGGAGGCTAGCAGGCTCTGTTGCGTATGAAAAAGCAGAAAACCTTGTGACTTCTTTTTTTGTCATGTGTTCCTTGAGAGAAACAGGTTTCTTCGTTTTCTACCAATAAGGATCTGATGTTATTAATCTCTTTTCACTTAGTGTCACCAGCGATGTAAGAGATGCTACAAGAATCTGAAAGAAAACACCCTTAAGTTTTGAACGTGCAAGGATAGATTCTGCCCACACATTTCAGTCCTACTTTGCAAGTGAAGTTTCAGTAAAATGCAGTTACTTGCAACTGCATGCGAGCCCTAGGGATAGAGTATGCTCTGTAATACTGTACGAAGCCATCCATCTGCCTTGACTGCTAGTGCTACTAGTGCATTGTAACTCATGGACCAGGTTTCTCTCTGTGAATGCACAGCAATATAAGTTGAATTCCCAGGGGACGGCAGGCAATAGGTACTGCTGCCCTCCTTCCTTCACTTTGCTTCTAGGAGGTCTTGATTTGCTTGATCTCCTAATCATTTAAAGAGCTATAAGGAAGATATTTCTTGAAGGAGACACTAAATCTTAACCCCAGGCCAGACTGTGTCTGTATTTCCTTGCTCCAGCTCATAGGTGCTGTAACTTCTACTGGCAGTGGGGGCGAGGAAGGCTGCATTGATCTTGGTGACCTTTCTGTCATCGGGATCCCATGTGGAGTATTCTGCCAATATGAGTGGCTGTGAAATGAGTTAGATATTTTCTCATTATTGTGAGACTATACTTTATTTGCAAGTAATAGTAGGGGTCTTTCTGCTATGAATTATTGGATAAATGATTTCTTTGCATCCAGAACTGTGTTTATCCTCTGTGTGAATTTACAAGGGTGGTCTACTAATGCCGTTAATGCCTTAATGCGCAATAATGGCTGAGCAAATAAGAGAATATTATACTAGTGAAAGCAGTTAACACGTTATTCAAGAGATGTGGACAGTTTCATTTTAGGGAAACGAGGCACGTAGGAGAATATGATCCAGATCAGGAAAAGGTCTAGAAAACATAACTATAGTGTTTCTGTCTCCTCTTCCTCAGATTTTACAGTAAATTAAGGGCTATGAAGATAGCAGGAAGTGTAATATATATAGAGAGATACATTTTATATAGATACATTTTTATATATTAAAATAGAAAATATATATCTGAAAAAAGCTTTTATGTATGCGTATATAAGATCTATGTGTGTGTGTATATATATATATGTGAAAAACATTTCCAAAATATGTTCTTATGTGGAGATCCATGGTTATCCAAGGACAAGTGATTCTGCTATTACATGCTATCTTACAGAACACTCTCAAATAATATTTTGCAGAAGCAAACACTGAAAATCAATAAATAAAAGTAATTTAGAGTCTACCAGACAAAAACATTGTTTTGCTAGAGATGGAAATGTCTAGAATATTTCATGTCTGTCATTAGGATGCTTGAGACTTTCTGTAATAAGACTGTAAGGAGATTTCTGAGAAGCAGCACAGAAAATCCTTTCCCAGAGGCTCAGAGGCTGATTCCATTTGTGTTCTTGAGCTGATCTGATCCACTTCTCAACTTTTTTAAATTTGGTCAGTTTTCAGATCTTTTTCTCCACGTTTCTGGAAGATGCCAAGTTCCCAAATAATAAAACTCAAAATGAATGAATGAATTCTGTGAATACAATATTTTCCTTCCCCTTTCAGTGCCTTTGCCATTTTCCTCAGACAAATAAAGTAAGAATGAATTTCTCTGAAGATTGCATTTTGCATCAGATGTTATAGGCAGATTTTGACGTCGAAACAGGATGCTAATCAGAGTGAAATCATCTGGGCTTATAATGGCTGTTAAAACCCACAGAATGTCATTAAAATGTTCTATTCTGTATGTAAACCAACTTATTTAAGCTAATATATTCATAATTGGTGTGTCTTTGTAGAAATTTATGCCATCAGCAAACAAGGAAACAAAAAACTTCACTTTCATGATGAGTTTGGTACTTTTAGCATGTATCTAATGTCAGCATGCACTCTGTGTAGGTCAGAAAGTGTGGGGCTAGTGGGCTTCAGTTCACTCCCTTTTTTATATGTATTTTATATTTTGGGTTGATTTTGACATGTTTGGTTTTTTTTTAAATGAGTCTAAGGTTAGTTCGATAATATGGCTAAAACAAAACTAATCAATCAAGCTGTTTTTTTGAAATGTCTTCTACTGAAATTACACGTGACTAAAATTTACATTTTCTTTAAAAGTTAACGTTGTTTCATCTGTCATGATAGAGCTCTTATTTAAAAAAAAAAGGCAAAAAATCTCTTGACTGAAGTGCACTTGAGAAGCTCATTTTTAGGTCTCTTCAGTTCATTGCTTTTGACTAAACCACAAAATTTCTGATTACTGGAATAAATATTAGAAGGCAGGTTAAAATACGCTGCTAACTAGGAGGGTTCGGGTTTATTTGGTGTTGATGAGCAAGCTGACTTTTTTAATGTCAGCCTTTTTATATTCCTTTTAAACATTGCCACTAAACGCTTCATTTCTTTAGAAGCATCCAGTCGGTGATGCTTCTGTACCTGATGCTGTTGGCCACTCTCTTGCTGCTGGCCTGTGTCCTGGTTGTCCGGGGGGTGAGAGAGCGCAGTCTCCTCCCTCTCGCCGCGCTCCGTGTTGCTGTCTAGCTCTTGCTGGGTGAAGACCCACAGTAGTCTTCCAGTAGAAGTCGATCACCTTCCTTTAATTGGCGATATCTAGGAATGAATGTTAAGTATGGCCCAGTTTTACTTTGTGTAGATATATGCATACATCCCATATCCAAAAAAATACTTTAACGGCTAGGTGTGAGACTGGAGCGGGCTGATGGATGAACCAGACCGATTTAATCTGTGAAAAGGAGTTGTAATGCTTTAAAAAAAAAAAAAAATCCAGTTAACATCTTATGAATAGAAGACACTTAAGTGTGGTTTTTTTATTTAGTGTATGAACTTCCACTGTAGAGCTTCATCCTGATAAATATGTAGAGGAAGAGGAAAAAATATAAACTGCTTTTGGACAAAATAAAACTACTATTTTAGAAACACAGACCACAGATTTAGTTCCCCTGTGAATTAAGAAAATAATTAAATGATTGGCAGTTATACTGCCAATGACTTCAGTCTGTCTTTGTTCTTCATTTTTAGCACAATGTAAGGAAGCTAAAATCACTTTGCTTTTCAAAACCTTTGAAAACTTTAGAGACCAGTGAATATTTCCCTATATTTTTTTTTACCATCCTGTTCATTACTGTAGAATACAAATACATAAGCAGAAATCAGCCAGTAAGTCTATACTTTCTGAGAACCCTGGGGGACTCCGTCTGCTTTAAAAATGTATGAGACTTTGTCCACTGAATCGTTATGTTTTGACATTGTTCCTGAAAGTTTTGCCTCTAAACGCAGTGACCTCCTGATTTGGTGTGCGCACTTTCTTCTTGAATATGGTGAAAAAAGGTAGAAAACAATTGCAATGATTATGAGGTCTGTCTTGATTTCTATAGCAGATATTAAACTACCAATCTCACCGAATGTAAAAGTGCAAAACTGGTGACAAGGTTTCATGTTGCATCGCTCATAGGTTTGCATTCTTTCAAGTCATCCTGATGTGTAAACTCAGTTTTCCCAAATAAGTGTTTATTTTCTATGAAATAGGAAATCCTATGAAAATTAGAATTAAAAATCCTATCTGTATGGAAGACTCATGTATGAGAAAATTCACTTCATAAGGAAAAATTCATCTTTTTGAGTAACCAAATCCTCAGTTTCAAAGATCATGTTCTGGTCCTACAAATAAAAGGTTAGATACATAATAAAGCAGGTCATGTCTTTAGGATTTATCATGAGCTTTACATTAGTCACATACCCAAGCGATTTATTGTTTGGGGCCAAAATAGTAACCTAAAATTTAGATACCTTTCCTACCTTTGTTTTGTGTATTTCATCCATTTTAACTATATTCAATACCTTTTAGTTTAGTCTTACTAGATCTGTGCACCAGAGATCTCTGTATGTAATTCATTACGAAGGCTTGGCATACAGCATCATTAAGAGAAATTAAGAAGGTCTGCTATTTTCAAACTTAAAATAAATCCCCTGGCTTTTAAATTATTTATCTTTTTCTTTTTTTTTTTTTGATTGCCCTCTAGGAACAAACTTTACCCTTGCAGAACTAGGAATCTGTGAGCCCTCTCCCCATCGAAGCGGCTACTGCTCAGACATAGGAATACTCCATCAAGGCTATTCCTTGAGCACCGGCTCCGATGCTGACTCCGACACGGAGGGAGGAATGTCTCCGGAGCATGCCATCCGCCTGTGGGGAAGAGGGATCAAATCCAGGCGAAGTTCCGGTCTGTCAAGTCGAGAAAACTCAGCGCTCACACTTACTGACTCCGACAATGAGAACAAGTCAGATGAGGAAAACGGTAGGCCTCTTTCTTCAATATATTCATAATGCACATGTATGAGAATGTGATCATACTTAAAAATATATAAGTATTCTTTTAAAGATGAATTTTTCACTTTTATTTCTCAGTTTGACTAAAGCTGCTCTTCAGCGTTGGGGTTTTTTTTTTATCATCAGTGTCAGGAAACTCTATTACATGTATATCATATAATATATATTATGTTTTATCTTACAATTTACTTTCCACACAATACAATCATCTTTCACGGAAGTTTGTGCTTAGATTACATTAAATTAAATTTAATGACGAGAAGCAGAAAGAAATTTCTTAAGAGAAATAGTTTCTCGTATGCGATTTTTATACACAGCTTGAAGTAATATTAATGATCTACAGTATGCTGGTAGCTGTAACAATGGTGCTAATTTGTGACAATCAGACTCAGTTTTCTGGGGTTTTTCATGTTTTTGAGGTTATAAAAAAAAAAAAAAAACCAAACACAAAAAAAACCCCAAAACAAATATTAATTTTCTGTTTGCTTATTGGTAAGTCTTGGGGGACTCTTAGAAAGCAAACCTATGCATCAGACTGAGGCAGAGCACTTCTCTTTGGTGTAGTTTGTTAAAGTCATAGGAATGAGACTTTAGACAGTGCAACCGCCATTTGTGATAAAACACCTAGACACTGGTTGATTCGCAGAGTAAACTGCGTTAACGCAGCTCTCCTTTCAAATGCATATAACCCACGTTTGTGTTCTTCATATGTATCAGCTAAACATTTTTACCTGGGGACTTTTTTGTGCTCACATTTTTTTAAATTAAACTGCAGAGGAAAAATAGTGAAAATGGATCTGCAGGAGTTTGTCCTCCATCCTATAGGGTGATGAAGGTGCAAACTCAACTTAGTTAAAATACCAACTAAGGGTTTGATACTTGCTGTTCTGAGACGGTGATGAGGAATCTCCCTAACATTATACCCTTAGAGCAACTATTCAGGCAGCTGATACCAGCTAATGAAACCCGCTCTCTGCTACTCATATTACTTGTGATAAAATGAAATCTGTTGCATTTTTATTGGGTTTAGATGTTTATTTTAGGCTCCTCTGTATACCTACTGACAGTTGTCTCGGTTTCAGCAGAGCCGGTATGCCAGGCACTAGAAACACGAGCAACTGCTTGTCAAAGCAAACAAGGCAAAACTGAATTACAGTTTTTATATTGATAGAAAAAAGTTTAGAAAAGTGCAATTGATTTTGCTTGTAACAGCAGTCTTTTTTTGTTGATTTAAATTGAATCTTCAAGCAATCTCTCCTCTCCGTAGGCATAGCAGGATACATTTCTTCATCAAAACCAAAGAGGAAGTGTATATTTACTTATAATGGTGCATACAAGGAAGACTGTATTTTAAAAAGAATCGGTGACTGATCAATTGGTTTTACCTTTTTATTTTTAATAATGTCATTGACAGGAAATACGACAACTTCCATTGACTTTACTATAGTTTTGATAGTGGTACTGTGCATAATTTCAAATAAAAAGCATCACTAATTAAATTATGGCATTACGGAACGATTGGGATTCATTTCTGTAGCACGAATTCACTTGTCTGAAGGTGACGGTCTCCATTTCAGTAGAAGCCACTGTGCCACACCTTTTGTCTGAGAACATTTAATTTCAGGGCCTACTTTCATACATACTGTTGCAGACACTGATGAAAGGAAGAGTCTGTTTGTGTGCTTTTTGTTTTCCTCCTAAGAAGTGAATTATTAAGTAATTGGAAATACAGTGCAGTGAATCCATTGTGAATAGGTAATTTTTCTAACAATGATGTTAGTAAGAGAAAGAAGGATGTGATCAAACAGCACGCGAGAAACAAACCAGTATGTGGAATGCATTTTTCCTTGGAAAGGGTTTTGTGAAAAGGGTTTCTGTATGTTTGGTTGTTTAAAAAAAAATAATACAATAATGAAGCAACTATTATATACACAGAGGTGTTAACTTCAGTAAACTTTTTAGTTTTACTCTCTCACAAATCCTGGTTAGCTCAAAAATCAATGCTTCTTCACATCAGTGATTTTATGAAGTTTTGGGATGCATTATCATATAGATTGACAGTTGCCCCACTGGTTCAGCACCACAGTGTGGACACTTACCAAACCAGCATTAATTTCTCACGCTTGTGCCCAGCAGTGGTTTCCTACATAATAAACACTGTGTCCTTCAGAAGCAGATCAATAACCTGCTAGGTATTCGTCTTGAAGAGGAGGTAACAAGAATCTATACTTCAAGAGAAATTTGCTCTCTGATACAGGGTTTCAGATTTGCAGGATACTGGCATAAAACAAGACATTTCTTGGGGTGAGATTTTATCCATTTATGCCTAGCAATATTAGAAGGAACTCATGATGCATAGACTACTGAATTTATTTGAAGTACTGTTGCAACTTTTTCCCCTGAGACAGTTTAACCATTGTGTTCAGCTCCAAAAGGTGATTTAATTCTTTTTTAATTTTGAGATGCTTTTACAATTTGTATTATTGCACTTAAAAAAAAAAAAGCAACAAACCATAGCTCTCACTTTTCTTATAATATTAGATCTATTTTGTCACTTTTAGTACATCTCTAAGTAGCCCAGAGGAGGCTTAATTTCTAAAAATTGCTCTAACAATATGATTTTGTGCCCATCCAAATCCATTCACAAAGCTTATGACCGTTTTCTGTGTTTTTAGATTTAGTGTGATTTAATTTTATCATAAATTAGCATTCTGTGAGCCTTGAAATATTAGCAGGTTTAAAATGCTTGTAGATAAATTGAAATAATGGAAACTTATTTCAATTCAATGTTTTACTTGGAATACTAAAATTCTTCCTAACAAAACAGCTTATTAACAAAAGCAACACTTTTACTTTCACAAGTCTGATTAGGCTCTAAATTCTTATCACATCTTGCAGCTTTTACTACTGTCTCGATCTGGCCATCTCTTCTTTAGGCACAGCAATGTGAGTATATAACAGCAAATCTGCCACCAAATTGTTACTCAACATGATATATTGAGTTGTGAGATTTAAGTAAATGAATCTTTCTGTGATACATACAGATGTAAAAAGTCAGTTAGAAACACGGCTCATCTCTGATGTCATGTGCCAGCTTTGTAGAAAAAAGTGTTGGTGGGGACCCACAGGTACAGAGCGTAGGTTCCTGTGGACAGGAACTCAGAGAGTTCCTGAATGATTATTTCTCTTTCCTTTTATTAAATCCTGTTGGTGTTTATTCCAAAACATCACAAAAAACTTTTCAAAAGTAGCGTTTGTCATCAGTTGTCATGTGTTCTTTCCTAAGCCTCCAGTATTCCTGTTTCCAGAGTAAAGTTTTGGTGCTGATTGTGTTCGGGTAGTTACCTTGAAGCAAGTACTCATCCAGGGCTATTTTTTTTCTTTTTTTAAAGTAGAACAGTTGTTCTTATTTTTTTTGAGTTGAAAATTATGTTCTTCTCAAAAATACAAAACCTGTTGTAAAGTAACTTTTAATTTAAGAATTCATGAAAACAGAGTGGTCATAATTAAGGAGACTTGATGTGCAGAATGCTTTTGCAACAGATCTGCAATCTTCTCTTTTCCTTCCTTCACTCTTATTGAATGAGCAGTTCCAGGCTGTTAGGGAGGCGAATTAAACTCAACCGACATTAGACAAATTCGAGTGAAAAGCTGAGCAAAACAGTAATACGTAAAAGAAAACATAATCCTAGGTAGAAGAGAACAAAACAGAAAAATAGCATGTAAACTCAGAGCAGATCTCAGCAATTTCAGAGTGCTGAAATCAACTGATAGACCCAAAGAGAATCCGCAAGGAGGGCTTTCTGTTTGGTAGGAGTTTAGATTGCGTTAGTTCTCCTCTTGTGAAAGAGAAAACATCTGGAATGGTGCTGGTGACTTTTTTTATTTGGTAGAAGGTTGTTACCGTGACACTTTTTGTATTAGTACCATTATTGTATGTAATGGATAATATCACTGGTAGAAGGGGCATAACATAAAAAGTTTATCGTGAGGTTTCTACTCTGATGTTATAATATCAAACGAGATGTTTCTGTTTTGCGTTTGTGTGTCAGAAAAGAAAAAAAGCATGTCTTGGGGGAGGAGGAGAACTTCCAGGACTGAAATGACATTATTAAAATAATGTCAGATGAAAAAAGATGATCAAGGAATGCTTTTATCTTACTAGTGGTGATTTTGAATTGAGCAGCAAGACAAGAATGAATGGGAAGAAATAAAGCAATCTCAAACTTCAGCAAAACAAGGGAAATAGTTCAAGGTCGCGCTGTGGTTATCTGTGTGTATGCTTTAAAGGAATCTGAATAAACCACTGTGATTTTGGTAGCCCTTTGTAGATAATGCCTATGAAAAGCAAATAATTTTGTATGCATGGGTCCATTTCTATGGTGATAGCCCAGCTGTACCTGGTGAGGTGTGGAAAAGTGGTGCATTCCTGGAATGAACCTGGAGAGTCCTGACGTTGAATCCAGTAGTGCTGTGCACTTTCCCTTTCCTCACGTCAGCTCCCTTTCTTCTGGGAGAAGATCTTCCCTCCTCCACTGGAGCTAGCCTGTCTCCAGTGTCAGGTGTGAGGATTCAGGTCACATGGAAAAGTGTTGTAGGATGCTTCGCAGATATTTTCAGGTTCAATATCCATCAATATTTGCTATGCTAGACGTATTGGTAACAATGAATTCTGTTATTTTTTCTGCATTACTTTGGTGGTTTTTATTGTAGTAATTAGAAAGTTTGAATACCAGACAGTACTATGTGCGTATATCACTTACTACAAAAAAAACAGAGTACCATGAATAATGTAAAATGAAGTCAGGAAAATTGTAAGATAAAATATGAGTATATATATTTGTATGTGGTGCTTCTGATAGAATCTTATGAAAAAATAGGGAAATTATATTTTACTTCTTTTTTCGTGCTATAAAGTTTTCAGTGGTGATTTCATAGAGTAATTTCTCAAATGCATGTGTAAAGTAAATCTTAAAAAAACAAGCAAAACCCACCCCATAATTCAAACTGACCTCGTATTGTATTATTGCTTCAATTTTATGAGGAGCATAATCCGGGCTTTTTCTGGGATGCTGTTAAAAAACAGATTTAGATTTACAACGAAAAAGATATTACTGCATCACAGGAGTTTACCAAGAGGCACCAGACAGATGACAGCCAAAGAGTTTATTTTCTTATTTTTACTGTTTTAATTTTGATGTGTTGTTCTCAATATTTTATTACTTTAATTTTTACTCAGCTTTCTATTTCACACTTAGTAATTTGCAGAAAAGATTATGGTGAAATTGTGATTCTACTCTTGAGAAGATTTTGGGTTTGTTGTATGCATGCTACTGTCTCGGAGTGGTAAGACCAGTTTGAAAGTAGACGGTTTTAACCTTCCTGGTGACAGAATTCTGTTTGGGTTAAAAAAGTGGGAGATTAAGCTTGCTTCCTAAATATTTCCACTAAGCAATATCCAATTTCACCTATGGGAAATACTTTGTTTGTTAAAATGGGGTGTTTAAACAGCGGCGATGCAGTTGGAGCAGATCTGCGTAGTCTTTAATTGGGGGGGGGAAAGGTAACATTCCCTTATCATTTTGAGGTAATATATCTATGTTTTGTGTACAGGAAGAAGCAGGGAAGCTGTAGACTTCCTGTATATTGCATAGTAGAGTGCTAATTTCAGCTTTTAGTGCTGTTTGGGAACATTGTGCCCATTTCCCTCCCGGATCAGCCCAGGTAGCTTGGAAACAGCAGCAGGGACAGATATGAAAGAGAAGAGAGGAAGAGCTGCCACAGTCGTACGATCTGTTCATAGCTGAGAAAGTGTCCAGATGGTCCTAAGGAAATGATGAGATTTAAATGAAATGTCATATACTCAGAAAATGGAATCGCATACGTCATACATCAACTAGACTTCTTAAGAGGGCGTGCTTGGGAGGTTAGCTCGTGCATGGGCATACTTCATCTCTTCTTTAGGAAGGCTTGTGAAGTACTTTGTAAATGACAAATTTAGAAAGTCATTAAGCACAGTATCAAAGCTCGGTTGCTTAAGTGGATCCAATTTTGATGTGCTCTCAAAACCTGAGGGCACTTCTGATAGGAAGTGGTTTCCTAATGAGGGAATTGACTAGCAGGAACGACTTTTAAAGACTTAACTACACATCAACTATAATTTTGTCCAGGTAAATGGCTTATGCATTCAGTGCAGGGGGAGGCTAGATGATGACGTTAAGGACAAAATATGGATATGTGGTACCAGTAAATTTTATAGCCTTGTGGAAGACAATATGAAATGACAGTATATAAAATCTTAAACTTTTGTTACAATTTTAATGTAACGCAATAAAACTGTAGTGTAGGTCCAGCAGGATGATGTGACAGAAGCAGTGCTAAACATATCAGGTGCATTTAAAGAGCTAAATAGATACTATCTGGAACAGAGTGTTTGGTGATACTCTAAGACAGCCAGGATGCAGATGTGGCAATAGTGACAGCTCTGCTTTGGTGGCCTAAAAGGATAAAAAAATGCCATCTTGACATTCAGTTGCTTGTAAGCAGCATTCAGCTATTCGGCAGCCATTAGATTTCCCATTCAGTTCAGTGTTGGCTGGAGAGATGTGTACCAGGATCTCAGGTTTTATTTTGCCAGAGATATATGTATTTCTAGCCCTCCTGATTGTAGGAGAAATGGATGGAGCGTTAATAAATAAATAAATAAAAAGGAAAATTTCTTGCACGTGGTGTGGTGAAGTCTTATACCATGGATGTCTGTAATCTTCTTGCCCATTCATTTGAGTCAGGGCTTCAGTGTCTGTAAAATTGTCATTTCTCTGAGGTGTCGGTGATCTCAGTACCTCTGCCACAGTCTGTGCCGCGCCCTGGCTGCTGGGCCTTGATCATTGGGCTTTTTCTCCATATACCATCCAAGGACCTGGCTGAAGCTGTGTCCTGTTTTACATTCTCTCTTCAGAGTGACTTTTTTAGATTATATGAATGGCCCCTAAATAATTGCATGAACAAAGGCAATGAGGAATTGAGACCTGGGAAATGAAATCCGATATTTAGCCATGAAACTGAGGAAAACAGAAATATAGGCTGGTGAATTAAGGCTACCTGGAAAATACCTCAGCAGCTGGGTTTCATAACTGCTGAGGCTAGCTGTCATCTTCCTTTTTCCTGAATTCATAAGGAAAGACCTTTTGCGTGCAGCTGTATCTCCATCAGTGTGTGAAGGTCACAACATGGAGAGCTTTTAAAAAAGTCTCTCAAAATAACTGTGAGATTTTTCAATTAATACTTTAATTATGAGCCTTCCCATCTACTGGACAGAAAGATGAAGCTATGTTCAACAAGAACTCCATTAGAGCACACCATTCATTTCATCAGTTATTAGTTTTAGCAAAGCCAACTTAGATGATATAGGTCACCTAGGTAGGCAAGCGGCAGCACCTTTGTTCGAAGTATAACTGAGTTAGAATAATGCCTTTTATACCGTTCTGTAATAGAGATGTGTATCTGATAAAGTTAATCCAGTTTGGTAATAAACACATTGTGAGTGTCTGATGAGCGATAAAACCTTCGCAGGTTTGCCTGTACATGGTGTTTAACAAAATTTATCATGGTGAAACAAAAAAATAACGTATTTCACGTTTCCCTTGTAAACTGAAGCACATATCACAGGAAACCATACACTGAATTTATTTTCTGTCTTCCCTTTCAAAAGACTGTGAAATATTTCCAAAAGCCTCCTCTAAATTTGTCAAGCCACATACTGGCACCTTTGCTCATGTAGCATATTCCACTATTAATAATCTTCCTAATTAGAAAGACTTAACGTATTTCACTGATTAGGACATAACTAGGTCAAGGTACATACTGTTTTTTCTAGTCAACCCTTCATGTATGGAGCTTGGCCTGTGTCTGACCAACAAATTCTGATGATACAATGAATGCCTGTTTCCCATACGTGTATAACTACTCATGTATATGGCTGTTCAAGTGTTATTACTATTTCTAAATATTTCATTTGATATACTTTGTGTTTATACCCTACACACAGTTTTTTTTCAGGTAATCTGGCAACTTGTCAAAGACAATGTGTTTGAATTGATTGTCAATGTGATGTTGAAACGTGACATTCTATTCAGGTAGAATAGAATTCATCTTGTATTCAAAAATGGATAAGGAACTATAGCTTTTTTAATGTCAAAGTTTTAATATGTGTATATTAGAATAAACAGAACTTGTTGAAAACTAATCCCATAATTACTGAATTTCAAGAGAGATTACTATTACTTTACTCTGTTATTAAAAAACTTCTTTTTTTTACTTAGTTCTTAAGTAGTTAATGATAAAGATGTGCCATAAGTTCCGTTCCTTACATCAGAGGAGAGGAAGTCAAATTCACGAGCCCGAGTTTTGTTTTTACCTGTAAAGTTTTTTTTGTGACTCAGCTTTTTGCAGAAGCTCTGGGCAGAATTGGACTTCTGTCAGGTACTGTAGGAGCGATCTGGAATTCAACTGTTTACTTTTAATTTCAGTTCATTTCACATGGATTAAAGACAACTTTCTGCTTAATTTAAGCTTTTATACATTCTGTGACCATCTCCTTCCTTGACATCGATAGGGGAAATGCTTTTATATATTCCTTCAGTCTTTCTGTAGCGTTTGAAATTGCTGACTCTCTGACATTCTTGCCTTAAGAAGCTATGGGGTTGATTGGCAGTGCTTCAGAAAGGCTGAAGTTCTGCCTCTCGAATCAAGTGAAAGATTTCTTACCAGCAGCTCTTCGTCCACTTTCAAAACACTCGCCTGCTCAGTCTTTGGCTCACAGACCTCTCATTAGTGTTCTTCAACATCTCAAAAGCTGTTGGTAGCACTACAGAAACTGTGCTGAAATCTTAACCATATGTGAACATGAAATACTATCTATGATAGAAATAGAGGACCACTTTTTCAATTGGTAGTTTTTCTATCTGATGGTTAAAGAACATCAGATGAGACTAGAACCCGTGAAAAGAAGATACGATGATACTGGAGAGACGGGAATATTTTGAAGAACTTGTCTTTTCAGTAAAGTTGCCTGCTATTGAAGGTTAGTTGTCATTGTTCTTAAAAATAACCACCTACATTTTGCAACTTGCTGTAGGAATGCTTTCCATGTAGTAGGTTTACATGAAGCAGTAACTCTAAATGTTTTTCCAGGCTGAATAATTTATCTCATTATAATGTGTTACTGTTTGTCACCAGAGGGTGCCATTGCTGTGATCTTCCACATTCTTGTGCTAAAAACCACTGAATTTTGGAAGAGGTGCTGCTTCTAAACGGTACCTCTTTCTTTAGTTTTTAAAGCAATGTCAAGAAAAAGTGGCCTTGTGGAGAATAATTTGCACAACTGGCAGCAGAGCTGTGTGTAGTTTCGATTATTCAGGTGCTGTTGCTTTCAGGAGATCAATAAGTAGTTGGAACAACCAAGTCCTAAAAAGGGGCTATTTCCTCATTGTCCACTTGGGCTTGTTACACATTAACTAACACCACTTACTCTATAGTTGTGTACAAACTCGCCATCACACATTTCTTACTGAGAAAATCAACTCAAGTTTCTAGATACTTAGTATGGTGCAGCAGAACAATGCTAGTGTTGGAAGAAGAGGCAGTTTTATTAGTGAATGAAGTTGCAGAAGAGGTATAGTTACTATAAAATAAGTTGTTGATGTGCTCTGTGCCGGCTTCTCAAGGCATCCAGTTCAAGGTCCCTTTCCTAATATAAAAAATGTGTAAGAGCCTTAGGCTTGTGTGTACTGTCTGTCCTATCTGTCCACCCAAGTCTGGGGTTGCACAGTGACTATCCATCTGTGGTCAGGTGAGGGGGTCCGAGAGAGAGATTTACGCAGCTGGACTCTAAGAAACTTAGTTGATTCATGGAATATATCACAGATGCAGTTCAACCACAGAGTGTGTAGGACTGTATTTAAATCCAATATGAACTCATACCTTCCGTCCTTTGGTATTTTCTCGGTGCTCCCAAATACACAGTGTAACTATCCAGGTAAATGAAATGAAAAGATGAGCTTATCGAGCTCCTTTTCTTATAGGCTAAGATGGAAGATGAAGTTTTGGTAGGTTTTTTACTTTCTAATTAGTAAGAATCATGCCTGTATTATTGAGGGCCTTCAAATAACATCTCTCTGGGACAGATTTTACAGCTGAGCAACAGTTCAGTGGAAAGGATAGCTTTTGTGATTTCTGAAGTTGTTATAAATATCTCAGAAGTTGCCGACTGTTCAAGTTGTTGTAAGGCTTTCCAGTGGCACGTTGCTGATACGGAGAGGAGGACCCTTCAGCTGATGAAATTGTATTTGCCAGGAAGTTCAAGACGCCTATGGAAACTGATACTTCCTTGCCATGTTTGCCCTATTGAAACTGAGACACCATCTTGTAAGAAGGCATAATATCATTCAATTATAACAACATGCCTGTAGGCAAGGCACAATATGTGAGCATCATTTGTTTGCTTAGAGCCGTGACTGTCATTCAGAAATATTGAAAGGTAGCAGTTGGATTTTTTCACACAAATGGTTAAGGGACTTTTCTCAACATCAAATTAGCGTTCAAGAGTGAAAATATAGCTTCTGTTTCCTCAGATGCTGAGCTGTAAGAATGAGTAATCACGATTCCTGGGGGGAAGAAATGTTTCTTTTTAAAAAAACTTGAGTGGTACTAGATAAGAAATGAGTTTATCAGTTTTCCATAGAACACTCCTATTTAGTAAACTTGAAATAAGATGAATTACAATCAAGTTACTCCTCTTTCCAGTTTTCTTTCAAAAGAGGGGAATTATTTTTAAGGATTCATGCTATTTTTGTATCTCACACACAATGCTATAGCTTTAAGCTATATTGCTCAGTGTGAATAACGACAAAACAAGGGAATGGATATAATTGCTTAACAGAGTGGAGTTTCTTTTGTAGCTCTTTTTTTTTTTTCTTTTCTTTTTTAAACTTCTTTTTGCTAAGTAAAGCACATCATCACTAACACTTGTGCTAAAAAGTTGTTTTTGAACAGTTTTGTACAATGCATAGAAAGAAGGTGTGAGGTAGGAGGGATCAGGTAAAGGCCAAGACTGTCACCTGCCGTGTGAAAAGATGAGCGGGTGAGAACAAGTAGGAGGACATGAGGTGCAAAGGAAAGAGGAGTCCAAGGAGGCTGCAGAGAACACATCAAATGCCTAGGTTTAGGACAGCCAATGAAACAACACACCTTTGCAAGGAAGTAGTAATCTGCCATCAAAAACGTTTTTACTGACCACGTGCGTATGCTGTTTTTCAAAAGCGTTCTATAGCAATACAGAGAGTAAGTTTTGATGGTTTTCGCCTGTATATAAATGCTGGTGCTGACTTTAATAACCTCTTTTACTATAGCAAACCTTCTAAGTCGTTGGCCTTGAAGGGTTAATGTGTCAGTGAATGCCACAAGATTGCTAGGAATTGAATACTTGGATTTGTATTATATGTTTGTGAAGCAGATACAAATATTTGGAGTTCTATTTTCTTTCTCATTTTTATGCATTTCATAGTTATTTCTAAAGCTAACAATATATGTAAATAATTCAGTTCGTTCCCTTCCTTTGTGGAGTTCTCTACATTTTCTGTATTAAATAGTGAAATAATAAACCTTATCTACCCAGTCCTGTCAGTATATCCCTGAGTAGCTGCTCAAAGACTCCTTAGGTCCTGATCGTCTAGATTAATTTGCCAGCTCTAATTTTCTGGATAATTACTGCATACTTCAAGACCACTTCTATTGTGATACTTAGCCAGCTTTTATTCTTTGAGATACTTTATTTCTTGACTTACACTTTGTCTTCCCTAAGAGTCTCTGAAGATGGGTATCCACCAGTTCAATCCTAAATTTTGGGTTTGGCTCATGCTCCAAGCCTTTCCTCCGTCTGTCTGAGTCAGGACCCACTGTCCTCTCCCCTGGGGACTCTCTGTTTGTGGACTTAATGCCCTTACCCAGAAGTAAGGCCAGTCGATACATGATGGAGCACTCTGTCAGCTCTCCTAGGTGACAGAATGCCATCTAATCTTTTCAAGCGAACATTTTTATTAATTTAAAAGCAGAATTTCTCCTATGTTTTCAGATTTTTGGGTGGTTTGAATTAATTCATTACATTTTACTTCCACAGATACCAGGGCAGATGAAGGCGGTCTGGTGTGATTACAATTATGATAATTCGTGTGGCGCCTTTTTTTTAATAAGAGAAAAAGATAAATAAGAGACCTATGATAAATGTTAGAAGACTGACCTATAACCACAGCAGGGAGACATTAATAATCAGTGTTTTCTATCTTATCCTCAGTCCAGCTGTTTTGCTAAAGATCCTGAGAAAATGTTCCGAGAGCAATCAGTACTGCAGCGCTTTAAGTGGAAGGCTGGTGTTGGGGGGGAGGGGGAGGATTTGAACATAATTCTGAGGACTTCACAGTCAGCATCATTAAGAAAAATAATTGTACATGTTGAAGTATAAAGGAGCTATACCAGGTAGCTGTATGCTTTCTATGGGTGTCGTTAATCCCCTGATAATTTATATTAAAATTATTTTTTTTTTTTTAGGTATTTCATTTTTATACTGGTATTTTTCACCATATTTTTCTCCCATCATTTTCAATCTTGGTAAAAACATGGCATTTGCTAGTCTTTGCCTGAAAGACCATTTGTTCTTCCTTGCTCCCTTTTTTTGGTTTTGGTTTTTTTTTTGTTTTTTTTTAAAATATAGCATAGTGCCTTGGGTTTAAAACTTCAATGTGGCTCCAGATAATCTCCTAGTTTTGTTTCACATATGATGCCTTAAAAGCACTCTTTGTAAAGCAGATTACAGTATGAATGTGCAAAGTGAGGGTTATTTTTTTTTTACTACATACGATGAATTCTTTGCATGGCTTAAAAAGATGGAGGAACAGATCATCTTACAGAAATAATGATCATCTTAGAAAAAAGATTTGAAGAAATCAATATTTTTATTTTCTCTGCTTTTGTCCCTCCTTATTTGAGTCTAGTTCACAAAACAAATGCGTGTTAGAAATGCTTCAAATCACTTCTGTGATGGTAGATCTTGACTCTTCCAAATATTGGTTTTATGTATTTCCTTTTTGTTAGTCTTCTCGTGCCTTATGTTTTGAAATAGTACTCTCATTTTTCTTAGAATGAAAGAGGGTTTTTTTAACAAACAAAAACTTTTCAAACAATTTTAAATGTGATCTGAAGCTCCTGAAGTCTTACTTGAGCTCTGCTGTTATGTCTCAGAGGAGTAGAACATACGTGGCAACTTCTCCAGAAAGATCCTCTGTAAAGAACGTATTAAAGATGAAATATAAGGATTTTTAGATCAAAAGGATAATGATTTTTTAAAATCTTTACTATGTGATAAATTAATCAGAAGTTATTATAAAGATGTACAAACTTGCACAAGGAGAGAGAAGAGGAAGTAAGACAGTGACTTTGAAATTAGTATAGACATAGACCTAAAGACATATTTTCAGAAGTTTGTTCTAACCAACAGGCAGGTAGCGTAGCGTATGCACTTCTTACAGAGCGGGGCTGTGTCAGGGAGTGTGATGAGAAAAATTATTGATATGATCACAAATACCTTATCAGATATTTTGCTGCAGTTAGAAAGATGCTAGAATGCTCTGGCATAAAATAATCAGGAGTAATGCAATGACTGTTCAGAAGCCCGGCTTTAGCTTTGATGTCACTCGAGCCTTCCAATGCAGTATAAGCCGTATACCAAGCAAGGTGAAAAAAATTATACCTCCCTTTAAAGAATTTAAAAAAAAAAAGTGATTCTTAAAACGGAAAGAAATTACCTAACATATATCAGTAAGGATGTAAGTTGCATTGTTCCAACAGGAATTATAACCAACAGACTTGACTCTGTAATTATGAAAGAATTTTGCTATTTAGTAAAAGCCCAAGAGACTTTCATAGCAATGAGACATATGTATCCAAAGGCAGATGCTGGACCAAAGCACCTAATACTATGATAATGTCTGTTTCATATTTATTATGTGAGAACGCATATGACTCATTCATGCTTAAAATGCATTTTTGAATGGATTTATCATTTGATTAGTTAATAATTTTTTGCATCAGAATACAAATATAGTGAAAGCTGTTCTTACAGATCAGCTGCGACAAAAGCCAGCAGCAGGAAAGGAGAGTTTGTATTGCAGCTTCCCATATGAGGTTCATAGATAAGCCTCACCTGCCTGTCCCCCCCAAAAGAAAGATACACTGTAATGAAATTTATAGTCTTCATTGCAGTTTATCTAATTTTTCAAGGGCTAGTTTACTTATTTATGAAGGGCAAAGTAAATTCCACAACTCTGTGAGCTGTTATGATGCTTATGTAAGCACAATATGTTGTAATCAGGTTTAGTAAATCTTAACATTCGAAGGAATTTTGCAAGATTTAGGAACAAAAAAGCTAGGTTCTGCAAGCCCATTTAGGTTTTAATTAAATAATAGTAATGGTATTTTAAGAAGGATTTTGAGAAATAATCAGAGAGTAAGTTCATTCCTATGATTTATCAGTAATAATGAAGGGAAGTTCTGGGTTGCATGCATGCAAATTGTGAATTTATGGCAATGCTGTAAAAATGTGATGATTGTAGATATGGAACCTGGAACCTAGAATAAACATGCAGAGTTCTGGCAGTGCTGAGCGTACTGACGTATAGTCCACGCTCTGTTTATTTGTGCATAAGAAAGTATTTATCAGTCTGCAAAATGGTTGCGAAACTGATGAAATTAGTTCTGTATACCGATGCTCTTAAAATACTTCACTCATCTTTTAAAGAGTTTCTGAAGTCTGAGGAATTAAAATGACAGAGGCAACGTTTTTTACAGACTTTTTCTTACGCTATTGAAACATGAAGTTCAGTAAGTGAATTCTGATAATTTTGTACAAGAATTTCTATGAAAGATCCATCCTGTTAGGTAAATTCATTTCAGCTGCTATTATAGAAGAGATAATACAAAGCCCTTGCCAAGCAGCCTTTATTTAGCAATAGCAAGATCATCATGCAGGTTGAACACGTGCCTGAGTACTGGTTCATAGTCTAATGAAATATTTGGAAGAAAAATTATCTGATGGTAATTTTCTTATGTCAGGATTGCTATCTGTTACCCAGGCATAGTCTCACGTGTGCCCGCAACAGGCAGCGTACGAGCTGCGTTCGCACCCTGTGCATGCTTCAAAGCCAGAGCAGTGCCTGGCGAGGCTCCGAGCGTTCCTGCTCAGTGTGTCCTGGTTGAGGATGCCCTTTGATGGGGTGATGGGATCGCGCAGCCCCTCGTCTGAGGCCCTCCCAGCGGTGTGCTGCACCTTGGCTCTTTTTATCTTGTTCTGTGTTAGAAGAGCGGTACTTGCACAGTCTGTACCGGTTTGAGCTGAGCTGCCTCGCGTTAGGTCCCACCTGTGACTGCCGAGGTCCCGATGCCAACAGCCTCCTGTGCTGAAATGCATGGCAGCTGCAGAATGCTTATTTACCAGACAGAGGAGCGTCTGAAAGACTGGCCACTTTGAAAGTTCAAAACAAGACTCTACTACATTGGGGTACATTAACAGTAAACGCTTAGTTCTTGATCCCTGGAGGGGTTCAAGGCCAGGCTGGATGAGGCTTTGAGCAGCCTGGTCCGGTGGGAAGTGTCCCTGCCCAGGGCAGGGGGGTTAGAACTAGATGGTCTTTAAGTTCCCTGCCACTCTCACCATTCTGTCGTTCATATAAGCCAGCGTGCAGAGACCAGGTTGGATGGGGCTTTGAGCAACCTGGTGTAGTGGGAGGTGTCACTGGCCATGGCAGGGGGGTTGGAACTAAATGATCTTTAAGGTCCCTTCTAACCTGAACCATTTTATGATACTAAAAGGGAGCTGTTACAGCTGCCTGCAGCTGCCTGGCACTGTCCTGCCATGCGATGGCAACCAGGGGCACGGAGGGCAGCGCCACGTGGACCTTCCACTGTTTGAGGGGGTGTGAGCACAAGGAGTCAAGCTCTGGTTCAAAAGCTGCTTTGGTTAATACTTTGATTAATACGGCTATTAAAAGAGCAGAAAAGTGTTGTAGCGATAAATCAGTTCCGTAGTTTACATAGGACTAGGTGATGAAACCCAGTTTTTATTCACACAAATTCTGCATGTCAAGGGAAAAAGCGTAAGCCTGACAGTATGCCAAATTCTTATAATTTACATATTTTGTACTTCAAAATAGATTTATTTTTGTTCAGCTCTGTTTTAAAGTGCTGAACATAATATACCCCCAAGTCCCAGCTGAAGCTTCACGTGATTTAAATGAACAGGGATATTCACCTTCCGAGTCAGGCCCAAACGGTACAGTATTTGTGCGGTAGCCATGGCTGTGTTGTCTTATGGGCCCCTATGACTGATGAGAGCCCAATAGGCCATTGATAGCTGCTCCTGGGCGTCTCTCCCACATCACGCTGGATTTGAGAGTTACTCAAGTGACTTAAGAAGTAGATGCATAATCTATACGTTTATCAGTGGGAATAAAAGAATAATTTTGGTTCAGACACAGGTGAGTTACTGCTTGTGTTGGCTTGAAGGCTACTAGCGAAAAAGATTTCCCTAGAAAATAACTGAACAGGAAAAATGAGTTGGACTTCTGAGGATTTGAAGTACAAAATATGTAAATTACAGGGATTTGGCATACTGTCAGGCTTATACTTTTTCCCTTGATATGCAGAATTTGTGTGATCTGCTCAGTCCAGCATCTTATTTGTCGTATATATATTTTACAATGGAATTTGTGAGTGGCTTCCTTCTTTTAGTTTCTTTTTTAACGTGAGCATTTTATGACAGAAATTCTAAGTCCACTTTGGAGTGTTAAGCTTTAGACATCTGTCTCCTTAAAACTTGGGCGAAAATACAAGATGCCTATTTGAATAACACGGTGTCACCAACAGCGCTTGAAAGTGATGCAAGAGGTGGTGGTGCTTCCTTATGCTTCTCTCATCGTAGGTCATGTGGTACATTTGTGCACGTTATGTGGGTAGTTCTTTGAAAAAGAATAATAAACAAGTCCAAGATGTGATGTCAGATCTAGTTAATCAGCGTGCTAGAAATACATTACCCTAAATCTTGGTTAGGAAAATAGTAATCAAAGTCCTGAGTTTCTTTTCGTTTGGGGAGACAGATGGCATATCTGCTTAACGGCAAATATCCAAAAGAAATTTTTTTAAAATCCTATCTTTCAAAACATGGCAATCAGAATCATCTTGGAAAGGAACTATTAAATTTAATAAGCCATATGTTCAGTGAATTTACTTATTTTGTTCTGAGATGTAGACATAAAATTCACCTCTGTGTCCTTTTGTGTAAATTAACTGCCTTATTCTCTGCTACACAATTAAGGTATTTAACGAAGTTCCAAATGTGCAACGTATTATTAGCCAAATGCAGCAACTAGTTTTCATGTTGCTAAAATCAATGCATTTAGGTGAACAGTCTGCAGTTTACCAGAGTTCCCTCTGTGGAGTTCGGCGTGTTTGAAGATCAGATTGACTGGCAGCTTCCTTGGTATACATAAAACAGATCTAAAATTATTTCAAATAGAAATTCTCTGAGGATTGTATCATCTTTGCCGTTCTGTTGTACTGAAGATGCAGATGTGCCAGACTGTTCTGCAGGATTATAAATGCATTAGTGAAACCCTAATACTCTCTGTAACAAATATATGCAGTGCAAGAGGTTTTCTTAGCCATCTTGTACCCACTCATTTTATTTATTTCATGTAATTGGCATGTTGTTCTGCTTTTATAGCTTGTTAAAATGAGATGTGAAAATGGCTGTAGCTAATGGCTGCTAGAAAATCTTTTCCCATGGTAGGCAGGAAGAACATTTCAGAAAAAATGCATTGCAGATTTTAAAGCACAGTGCTCTCCCAGTGAGAGGCAGAGATTAAAAAGATGGATGTAGTGCGTTGGTGATATGTATAACAGAAGCAAGTTTTAATGACCTTGGATATATAAATGAGCACCATATACAAATGCCCAAGTGTTGAAGCGGCATGCTATTGTAGGTGCAAGGATACCGGCGTAAGCCAGGGCTCCTTCGCGCTGTGGTGCTAATACTGAGGCATAGGTGTGGTGTGAAGAGGCTGGTGGTAGCGGAGGCGCTTTTCCTTTTCTTCCTTCAGGGAAAATGATATGAGAATACTTGGAATGAGGTTTTCTGAGCATCTTCCTGCTCTGCCTTGCTAGCAAACACACTGTGTTCCTTGACTGCATTTTTCCCACCTCTCCTTCTCAGGTGCAAAGTCTGTGTCACCTCATGATTCCTTAAAAGCTGGTCCTTGTTGCCAGTCACTGGGCAGGTGTGATCCAGAGTGGGAGTGCGGAGGAACCATCTCTCTTCACTGTTCTGTGCACTCTGACCTATATTCCTTTGCTCCATGAAAGTTACCGTGTTGATCTGTTCTAACCTGACCCTTTCCTGGAGAGTTTGGTTTCTTGATTTGCCAAGGGCTAGTTTGTGGTTTGGAAAGGGGTTTTTTTTATCGCGACTGTTTGTTTGTGTTTGGTTTTTTTTTTTTTTTTTTCCCTTCCAGTATAGCAAAATTGGCAACATGCTGCACAGATTTTCTTTTTATCCTGCAAGAGTCCTCTGCCTTTATATCTCCCCTTGGGTTGTTAAAACATGGGCTATTGGTGTGTCGGTGAAACCTGCCCGGAAACTTTTTTGCTGAAGGAATCTGGGATAAATGGACCCTGTAGGTTAACGTTTTTAATAAAGTGATGTTTCCACATTATGGTCTCTATTCCCCCCCTTGCCCTCTCTCTCATTTCTGTGTCTCCGTGAAATGAGTTTTAGCTGCACGTTGACCTTAGCTGTTAGCATAGAATGAAGTTTTTCTTCAAAGGAGGACCATCACCGTCCTCATGGTACTGTTCTGTGGGCTTTAGTCAACCAACAAGTTGCTTCAGTTCTAGGGAATCTTTTCCATAAATTACCATGGCAGTGAACTCCTTCAACTTACCAGATATGATGAATAAAAACATTTCTCATTTAGAGAGAGATAATTATTATGTAACATACTTTGTGGCGCGCTCTTCTTTTTTCTTCTCTTTAACTATAAATATTTCCTACTTCCCACTGTCAAAATATAAGTCTATATGTGGTTTGTGCAGAGAAAATCAGGACTCAGGATTACAGTAAAAATTGGAAGGTAAGAGCATCTAATTTTGCATGCCAGCATGTCGTTGTGTTTTAGAAAAAAATACTGTAAAAGGGTACAAGTACCACTGTATATATAGTAAACTGTATTTGCGTATGTTTGTATTTCTTATCAGGCATTTGGAATTTCTTAACAATTGTTGGTTTTGTTTGTCTGTGTACTTGGTAGTCTTTGACTGTTCCGAAAGGAAAAGAAGGACCTACGGCCCTCCGTAACTACAGAGCTCTCTGCACTGATGCAGCTTCTAGAACAGATAGATCCTGCCCCCACGAGAATTCGCTTTTAATTCCTAGCACCAGATGATGATAGTTTGCTAGCAGAAGCACAAAAAAAAATCAAATGCCATAACGTATTTTGATCGTGCACAGCATAAATTGTGCTTTAGCTTCACAATAGATTCAGACTAGCCTTAAAAATGAATCTCCTACCATAGGATGTTTGCAGTTCGTGTTGATAGATGTTGTACTGAAAGAATTCATTGCGTCAGGACTCGTATGTAGTAGTTATCCCAGTGCATGGGCAAAGGCTGAAACAGCATAAATTCGCCTTGCCTTCTCTAACAAGGCCACATAAAAGCAGCCTTATTTGTGATTCCTAACTCGCTCAGATTAGACCTGTGCAGTCATTCTGTATTTATTAAGAAAAGCAGCTATTGAAAATAAGTTCAAAAATGAAACCAAGTCGGTATAAAATGTGAAGCCTGGTAAGGCAGGCTTACTTGCCTATTCTGTCATGCAAAACCAAATGCAGCTGTTTGGCAATGCCTGATTTCATACATTCCGTGGTTCATTTATGTGTTGGTTGTGTTACTGTAGTGGCAGGGCTAATTCTGAACTGTAAAGCGCAATGCGTACTGGAATATAGATCTAACATGGAATTCAGAAAGTGTAGGGCTTAACTCCAGAAAACTTTGACAAGGTAAACTGTGGGCAGGTGCGTACAACGCCTCCTCCCCCAGTGTCAGGACACTCCAGCCCATGGGGATGACATAAATTAACAACTTTTTATTCTGCTATAGCAATGAACTCTTCAAGTATGATTAGATAGGAATCCATGCACATGCCTAGTGTATACATGACTAGTTTTAAAGAAAAGCTTTCATGTTTTTCTCCTAGATTACACTGTAGGTATTGCCAGATTATTTTCTATTATTTGAATTGTTATCAGGAGAAACACACAGTCATTCCTGGGATTCTTATCCATTTAGTTTTTAAGCTATAGTGACATTAAATAAAAAGATTACAGTGCTGCACACCGTGATTTTAAATGGCCTTTTCAGTCTTTAACAGCTCTTGGAAAATGAAAGAGGATTTTAGTTTCAGGATTTCACCTGAGAAAGTGGAAAACAGTATAGGAAGTCTGGTGTAACCGTAGTGTCCTCTGTCACTAAGGGCGTTACACTGTCTCGCTGCTGGCTCGTCGTTTGATCTGGAAATTTGCCAGACTGGGAGAATCTGGTGGTGCTGGTCAGTTCAGTGGTACGTGAGGCTGTTCCGTACCTGTTCGGGGAATAAGCCACTTGTTCACGCCTCCCAGGTGGGATGGGGAGAGAGTCAGAAGGGGGAGAGTGAAAAAGTTCTAGTACAATGAAGGGAAAGACAATTCTCAAATTAACTACATACAAAACTAAAATTAACAATTTTTTTGAAATATATTGAATAAGCAGTGACATTACCGTTGTATGAAAAAATATGGTATAAAATGCTGAAGGGAAGCCATGTTTAATGAAGCAAGCAAAAAATCTTTATATTGCCATGCGTTCGAGCAACCTGTGGTTTGTTTCATGCAAGAAATTAAATTGCAAATTGGAAGAAAAGTAAAATTTGCACTTACAAAAAAAAAAGCGTAACTTGCAGAGCACTGCTTTTCTGGCTTCTTGTACAAGAGGAGTTTATTTACATACTTCAAAAAAGTAACAAAGTAAGAAAAGTTTTTCCATTATTAAAACATCTTAGAAGTTGCTGGGAAAGGGCTTGGTTGTTATTCTGTATACCAATATCAATTTTTTAGAAAAAATATTTACAGTGTAGCATTTGATTTCTAGACAATAGCATAGCACCTGCTAGATGTGTTACAAAGAATGATCAACTGTTGTGTGCCTGTTCCAGTGTAAAATATTGGTAAGATGAAGTATATCAAACACATTTATCTGCTGCAAATCAGTTTGTCTCAGAAAAGACTCAGTTAAATTTTATGGAGCCTAATTTTGTTACTGATACACCTTCTGAAATTTATCTGATATACTGTGTTTTTCTTCCCCGATAGGTCAAATGAATCATCCCTTTCTTTCTCTTCCAGAATGGACAGTAAAAATAAGCCACCGTATGCCATTTGTGTATAACTGGCGTGATTTACTGCACGTCTGAATATAAAAATCATAAAACTTACAGGACATGGTTAATACATAACCATCAAAATAACAGAGTGCAATTCTAAATTTATGAGGCTGAACTTAACACTGAATATCAAATAAGAACCACATTGATTTCTGTAGCGCATGGCTTAAAAACACATTAGGTGGCATAACTGCAAGACAGTACATTGATTTAAGCGTAAAATGCATAGCACTCAATACTTCACCACCTAACGTTTCCCAGTAATGAACAAAGCTGTTGTATATTGATGAAAGGAAAATTATTTGTTTTGTTAGATTATGGTGCTCAAGCAGATGCCTTGCTTTTAGACTAGGTAGGCATAATTTGAATCACGCTTAGTAACAAGTGACGTTGGACACCTTAAAGAGAGAGTACACAGTGATCTCCGCATAATGCGTTTTAAGAAATCTGTATTTAGTCTGGCCTTAATGTAAGCCTGAATTCAGGCACCGTCATTTGGGGAGAGTGCTTTGGCAGGTACAGAAGATTCATTGCGTTTTGGAGGCCTCTAATCGCTTTTAAAATGTTAAACATTTGCCTTCCTGAATCATGGCCAGAGAGTAAGTCTATAAATCTCTATCACCCTTGCTCACTGAGTTTTGCCAAAATTAACTCTGTTTACATCAGGAAACGCACTTCTGCTTTGTTTTAGGCCCCACTACACAAAATGCCTCAGCAAGTGAAGAGATTCATTGACTTTAGTCTAAGCTCCCCAAAAGATTAATTGGGTTGACATTGGCAATTCATCTAGATTTAATCTTAAGGAGAAAATTCTACGTGGGGGTTGAAATCAGGTCTGTTGAACATGATTTCCTCACGGTACACCGTATCCAGAGTGGTGTCCTTGTCCTCTTTAACACTCCGAGAGTGCAATGGGACTAAAGCAGCTCAGCCAGCGGCTCCGGGTGAGTGCGGTCCCTGGTCGCTGCCGGGACCGGGGAACAGCCCTCGCCGGGCAGTCAGTGCTGCCCTCCATTGCGTCCTGCGTGGGAGCTCTGCTCCGCATCTTGTGAGAAGAGTAAAGCAAAACTATGTTGGTGATGAAGGGTTCAGCTTCTTTGAACATACGTGTATGTGTACTGGATACACTTGTGCACGCGTACATATATATGTATCTTGGAATTCTTGTATGCAGTATGAAGCATGCCTACTGTGGCATCTGGCAGGATGCGCCCTGTGAATTGCGTAGAGTTCTTAGCTGAATGGAGCGGATACCAGATCAGAGTCTGGGTTGCATACTTGAAAATTTCACGGGGTGCTACTTTGAGTGTCAGTGTTTTAGAAGCAAAAATTGGGTGCAGTTGGTATTTCAGTTTTGCCTATGTTTTGGGTTACTTTTTTTTTTTATCATACAAAGTTTCGGTATTAGTCTTCATGACATGCAAAATGGACCGAGATGTTAGAGAATAATGTTTTTAATCATCATTGACATTTTCAGAGAAGATTAAAATTTAATAAAATTAATTGTCCGTTTTTGAATGGCTCACTTTGCAGTTAATCACACACCTTTAGCTTCCACTACAGATACGTATTTCTTTCCTGCAGTGTTTTTTTACTTTGAAACTTAACTGCAGTAATTATGATAATTGATTAAATAGTTGGTTATAATTTTTTCTTCAAATTAATGCAATGTAATTGTAAGTTATGCTTAGTGTGAAACAAACTGGTTTTTTAATCTTGTTGAAAAAGACCTTTCCTGAACTTCTACGAATATTTCTTCTTTTCCTTTTAAAGGAAAATCTCCGACTTACTAGAGGAGTATAACTTAGTGGGGTTATATTTAATGGCAAGTACAGAATACGTTGCTTTCACTGCTGTGCATCTCTAGTAATGTAATTTGAAGTGCTAGGGCCCTTTGCATCCATTTCGGAATCTATTATTAGTTGATTAAATTAACTGGCTGGATCAGTACAGTGAGAAGAGACACAGTAATGATATTACAGAATTAGTATGCTATGATGAATTGTCAAGAAAAGTAACTGTGACAGCCCTGTGGCCATATGCACTTAGCCATGCAATTTATAGTCATTTGAAAAGCCAAGGACTTTTCAGTTTTGGTTAGGAATTTGTTCTTGCTTTTGACAGAAGTTGAGGGATATGTGTGTATCGAACAAGAGGGGGTTTACAGTGCCAACATGAAAAGAAATCAAAGGCTCTCTTCAACTGCTAGCATTTGGGTGATTTGCAAAGAACAAGCTACAGAAAAGGATGACTTTTATTGTAGTTGCGCCAGTTCTTTTAAATAGATTATGATACGATAGTGCATAGTATACGATAGTGCAGTTCCTTTACAGTTGCAGAAAGTAGTATCACTTAGGGTCAGATAAAAGTGAATGCAATCTTGTATCACAATTTCAGTAGTTACAGAGCACCACAAATTTTGGTACAGCAGCAGGGCCTTTTTAGAAGGACAGTAAATACAGCTGGTTTTTATTCTTACAACTAATTTGAGGCTATTTAAAATGTCTTCTTTTGCCTTTATGCAAATATTTGTGAGTAAAATAAAGATTGTCAAACACCATCAAAATCGGTGGTAGTTACAGTAGGTAATCAGCATGTAAAAACTGACTCGTGGCCAATGTTGTAGCAGTTCCCACTCTTTTCAGCTTGCCCTGCTTAGTTGCTGGACACTTGGAATTTAAATTTAAAATCCTGCCACTTTAGCATTTACCATATTGTGGGTTGGCTCTCTCTGTAATATTCTTAATCATTAAAGCCAATTCCACAAATACATTTTCCAAGTAGTAACAGGCAGAGCCTGAATATAAAAGCAAGCAGACTACACCAAAAGACAACAGATTGTATAGTTAACTCATTCTTTTTCTGAGCCTAATAAAGGGTATATCACTAGTACTATGGATATATAATCTTTGCTGAACATCAGACTGAAATTCTTGTTGAGCTTTATGAAGCGGAGCGTTAAGTCATTTTGGTTAATATTGGTTATGTCAGTTATAACTCTTGTAAAGAAAAGAAAAAGCATGAAGTAGTCTGTTATATTTTTAGTAGTTACATGATGAGCTGTAAAAGGAATTCTTCATTTTATAGGTAACCACTCCATAATTTTTCCCTCCTTGGATCTCTTCCTGGTGCATAGGTGCTGGAGATGAGTCTTCAGACTTCTGTATTTGCTGCCTGGTGCCCAGATGGCAGAACTGCTTTTGCCTTCATGTCTGCTCCAACAAATTTTTCTTTATGCATGTTGTTAGGTAGCCTTAAGAACAAATACAATTTTTCATTTCCATAAAACAGTCTCACGCTCTAATTTTAACATTAGAGAAGCATTTGGGTAGCTGTAGTCTGAAGTAGACCTCTAAAGATTACTTAGTCCATAGGCAAGGCATATCCATTCATATGTGTGATGAACGTGATCCGCTCATACCTAACCACTTCTGGTCATCTGTCCCTCTGGTTTGCTGTCTTTGTCATTGGAAAGTTTTTCTTAATTTTTGAGTCTTTGTACCACAGTTAAAGCCCACTCTTGGTTGGTTGTTTTTTTTTAATGAAGAATGCATTTTTCCTCCTGCTTAACATTTTCTGTCTTCATTTAATTATTAGGTTCATTTGAAATCTTGTGTTTGAGTCATATGTATTAATTTTTTAGAGTTAATACATTAAGCAAAACGTGTATGTATTATAATGTAGTCATAAAAATAATGTCCCCATTAGAGTTTTCAGTAACATGAACTGGCAACAGTTTTGTTGTTTTATTGGTAGAACTCTTAATATTAGTAACGTGCTAAATACTGCTGTTAATACTGGTGTTAATTAAGAAAACTATGTATACAGTTCTTTAGTTTAAGCAAGTAGTCCCCTGACTTCAGTGTAAAATAGCTCAAATACCCCACACATTTAAAAGTTAGTGGCATACATACGTATTTTTGTAGAGTAAGATAAAGTATTTGTCAGCTAACAAAATGCGTCCTTAGGGCTATGTATTCTTTTGGACTAACCTGGACAGGATCTTCCCTGAAGTTGTGACCTAATAATAATAGTGGTGATTGCTGGTGTTTTGCTTTTATTTTGCCTTTACATTTGCAATCGATATATTAAAAAATATAGTCTGGTAAGCTAGTGTTTCCGTAATTCTTGGATCCATTTAGCTCTTCAGATGTCAATCAGTCCGTGTTTCAGTGAGATTTTGGCTTGGTCTCATGCTTTATTCCTGCAGCGTTGTGAGCTCTGCATTGCTGCCTGCACGCAGTCTAGGTGATGAACACTGCAGTCACACGGTCGTTTCCTAATCTTCCTGATCTGTGTACGGGTAACAATTAGTATTAAGTTACTCTCATTCTTATTCGCAACAGTAAACCGTGAATATGTTTCAAAAAAGCCTAACCCAGCAAACAGCGAACCCCCTCCCATAAATTCTAACAGACAACATAGTATTTCTTTTGAGTTGTTCTTTTTGCCATATTATTTCAAAAGACTTCTTTTGGTATTACAATGGAAGAAGCTTCTTCTGAGAACAAATGATCGAAAGCTGCCCTTGTGAAATAAAGCAAACTTCAGTGAGTGTAGGACTAGATCCAACCCTTAATCTAAATAAAATTGAAGCGATACATGAGATGAAAATAATTTTATTTCTTATTTGCCTTGCTGTGTGTGGCAGGGAGTTTTTACGATTTGGGTGTTTGATCTGGAGACATGTTACACTTGGATGAACTGGAGTGATTAAACTTCGGCTCTGATCTCTGAGTCACCCAATACATAAGGAGATAAGCATTTAAGATCTTGCTTATAACTGTACACAAAGGGCTTGGTCCCTTTTGTAGTGCGTAGTCAGGCTTTTGAATATTTGTGTTTGATGGTAACTTTTCATAGGCAGAGATCACCAGCTGGAATAAGCAAAAGATTATTTTCCTTAAAAGGAAAACAAAAAAGCTTTGCTAGTAGAAGCTGTCAGGAACTTGAACAGTGAAAAATAGGAAGCCGTGGTTCTGTAAAGTGCATCTTTTCCATACTGATGGATATTATGTGCCTTGACCTAGAGAAGGGCCTCTCAACTCGCCGGTGCCTGGACCGCTATGCTAAACACTTCTCAGAAATAACAGCAAGTCAGAATGAGCTGAAAAATATTGCCCAGAATATTTTGTCACTGTATTCTGTATTTGGAATCTAAAGAGCACTTAAACCTGAGCGGGATAACGACAGTTGCACTGAAGAGTCCACTCTCGCTACCCGTGGAAATGAATGCCTTTGATGTCCGTTCACTGCAGAGAAACACAGTAAGCAGCTAAATGCCTTAATGCATTCTGCCACTGAGCGATCTAAAAGCTTCCATGTGCATCGTGGAGCTTGTGCAGTAAGGTTTTCACTGTCAGCAAAGGAAAATGAATGCCTTTAGCTTTAAAGTTTAAATGCCTTGCTCAGCAGGGAGCCCAGAGAGATTTGTTCAACTGAAATGAGCTTATAATAAGGCTTTCATCCTAAGATAAGTAAGGACAACGTTCAGTAGCTCTGTACTCCTTCACCAGAAAATACAAATAGCTTTTTCTATGTGTTATGATGCTGTTATTGTCTTTCATGGGATGTGTTGCAATTCATGCTAATAGATATTTTCCATCGTAGACTGCGGTAAGGCCATGTTGGAACTACGTTGTATTTAGAAATGCAGAAAAATAAGAGTTGCATCTTAAATATTCATTTGTTTGTTTATGTGTTTTAACCCCAAAAATGAGCATTCGGATAATATCTACAGAAACATTGTCAGTAGCAAGATATTTTAAAGCATTTAATTGTGCTTAAACTTCACAGGGGTTCAAAATACATTTAGAGAGATTCATAGCAGAAGAAAATCCATCAGTGGCTATTAAACATGAAACATCACTCCTGGCTGAGGCGGTCCCAGAGCTGCGGATTGCTTGAGGCTGAGCGAGCGTGGGGGAGCTATCACTGCGCTTGCTGCTGCTGGAGACAAGGAACTAGGCTGGATGGACCATTTGTCTGACCTGGGCTGGCTGTTCTTACATTCTTACTCCTGTACCTGCTGATTTTCTAGCCCCACCCCAATCATAATTATTTCCTATGCAGTCAAGATGCAGTTTTTTAACTTGCGGGTTTCAATTGGGATTGTTAAAATAGAATTTATGACTAGAGTCTCTGTCCGCTCTGTTGTTTTGTGTGTGGTGTTTGTTACAGGGTTTCAGAGTCCCTAATAAGCTGTTAACAAGCTGTCAATTATAGTGCTCATGCAAATTAGTGAAACAGACAGTGAGGGACTGATGTGTACAGTATGCTATCTCAGAGGATGTAAACTAAACCCTTCCAATTTTCATCACTGTCCTTGCCGACGCTGTCTTCTTAATGTCTATAAAGCATTCATCTTGTCTTTTCCTTTATGTCGTGTTTACAAATTGAATACAGTAGTTAAATATCAATTAGTACAGGTCATATTTTGTGTTAAATACCAGGCACCTAAAAATAGAACAATGACATTTAGATACCAAGGACTTCAATGAATCCATCTTCATGATGGTTTAAATGTGTTATTTACGACTTGCTGTTTTTCTGTAGTTCGCCGCAATCATCTTGTTTTCATTTCCACCACCCCCTTTGTATTTTCTGTTCACTTGTTTTCCATATATCTTATTTTTGCTTGGAAATCCATTATTTCTTGGACTTTCTTTCTAAGTCTTCCCCAAGGGTTGCAAGGCAGGTATAAGTCTCCATACACCAGTCATCAAAACTTCCGTGGCTGCTTATTTATTTATTTTCTAAGTAATTCTCAGAAATGAAGTCTCATAGCTCATACTTCTTATCTTAGTCATGGTTCCCTCAGGAGCATGCCATGAACCTAATCTCTTTCAAATTCCCCATCAAAATATCAACATAAATTTATTTGTGTCCCCCTTGGTGTTCATTAACTCTTGGAATACTCACCCAATGTCATTTCATACCCCGTGTTACTAGACTGGGCTGCATAAGCACAGATCATTTTGACCTTACTAGTTCCAGTTAAAATTCAAATGCTTTTTTTCTGTGCTTACCACTGCAGTATCTTTTTTCATCTGTTTTGAGGAAGTGGAACAAAGTAGCAATTGGTTGACTTTGCTGTTTGACCGTTGAAAGTTAAATTACTGATGGAGTACAACTGTCTTAACATCTGACCGTGATGTTTAGCAAGATTTCTATTTAATAAAAACGTCTGGAAGATTTTGAAGGGAGTCGTATAGAAGAAAAGCTACTTTTCTGGTGAATTTTGAAGCTAAAATGATCATCAAAAGCCTTTTAAGTTGTGGGTTTCTCTGACTTCTGTACACAGTTTTAGCTGAGGAGGGGAACGGGTAGGCGACCTGTGATACAACTGTCAGCAGAATTAAGTCCGTTCCTGATTGTTCACATCTCAATTGGAAGTATAAAAATTTTACGTACCTGGGACTTCTGAGAAAATTATGTTTTATGGGGGAGTGCATAAATAAAACAAATCGGATTTCAAAGTGCACGGTTCTGTTCTAGTTTTGTAAGGTTCTCTCGAACAACCAGTTCTTTTTTGTGGGCTCATGCTAGGAGCTCTCCAGAGCTTTTTATTTATTTATGTTTTTAAAAGACAGTTGGTGTCCTGCACTTAAGTCTGTCTTGGGGAACCATAGAACATTTTAGGTTGGAAGGAATGGCTGGAGGTCAGTTAGAGGTCACAGTCTTGCTCATAAAGTGCTTTATTTGTCCTGCCTTGTGTTTCCTGGCATTGTACAGACTGTCTACTGTCTTCAGCGTGGTAGTTGCAGAGGAAAGTCCTAGACACCTCAGTAACTAGAATGATCCGCTTTCCGTGACTCAAGCGTGTCAACAGTTCTATGACAGCTGGATCAGAAGGAAGGAATTTTTCACCACGTACTATTTGGGTCTTGAATTTAAAATATTTAAACCCAGTTTTAGGAGTGCATAGGCATCTACTTAACTAGAGTTAAATACTCTTAACTGAGTATTCTGCAGAAATTGAGTGGGTTACGTGCCTACCAACTTAATATCGAGGACTGTTTTTCTTCTGTCAGCTGAATGGAATCAGGATCAAGTGCTAAGTAAAGTTAAACAGGCATTCATATTCATTCAGGAGCCGTACAAAGTATGTATTCAACTTGGTGCCATAATTTTCGTGTGATATCTGGTAAGCTTATTACTTAGCAAGAGCTATTAGATGAAGTTAGGCTCACAATTACAAGGAGACCCAATCAGGCTTTTGCTTCACAGAGCGTGTATGACTGTAGGAAGCTGATTAGGATATTTGTAGGATATTAGTGGGAGGCTGAGGAGTTGTCATTCCCTTTTCTGAAAAGATGGATTTATTCAAAAAGCTATCTAATTGGATAGATAATTGATTATCTGAGACATTATATTTTCAACAAAAAGCTCTCACCAGTCTGATAAAAAGCTTGTCCTTTATGGATTTTTGGAATATAAGATGTAAGGACAGATGTCTTCCGGTTATAATTTCCCAGCTGGAACTCTGTAAGAAACATAAGAGTTGTAAGAGAGCATCATACTGTCAGGATGTGTTCAGATTTACATTTCTTTTTTTTAAATAGTCAACAACAACTGGCTGCAGCATCTGGCATTACTGTACATTTTTAGAATTGGTAATTCTACCAACTTTGGGAATGTTCGATCACATCTACAGGCAAAGATTTACAGGTTTCTGTTTCATTTTTAAAAATCTTTAAAGCAAGCATTGCTATTAAGACAGTGCTTTTGGATTTCTTTTTCTGTAAAACAAAGTGAAGAACAGGCAGATCTGCTTCAAAGAAAAAAAAGTTATTTTCTTGCCATGTAGGTTAACCACATAAAATTATAGAAATAACATTACAAACTAAGAACAATACAGCTTCTCATTGCTTTTCTTTTTTCTTGAAAATCTACTTTATTTTTATTGGTGCAAATGTGCATTTTGTAGTTAAACAGGAGCCTTAGAATTAATGATTATAGGTTTTGAGGCAACTGAAGAGAACCAACTATGGTGATAGTATTGCTCATGTGTAGAAAAAAGCAGCAGGAATTATGTGTCCCCTCTCATAGATGTAGCCCCCAGAGAACTGGGGCAGGAAACAGTGGCAACGCTTTACCCTTATCTCATAGTACCGCAAAACTCTTGCTCACAGTAGGAATGCATTTAATTCTAACTGGTTTTATGTTCACTCAACACCTTGAAAGGCTTTCTTCAATTATTATTACCAAGGGGGCCTGGGGGAGGGTGGTGTTTTTTGGTTTTTAGGGTGCTGGTTGCAAAGAATTCTGACCCAACTACTCAGTTAGAGCTGTGCATAACGCAGGACATACTGGAATTAAGTCTGTGACTGGTTCGGTCTTGTAGTGCGTTGCAAAAAACAGATCAAATATTAATTTTGGTGGGCATTCCACTTCTCTTTTGAGTAATCCAGTCTCCCAGTCATGTTTTGATGAGTCTGTAGGGTATAGCGCTGCATATTCTTATGTTTATATTACAGTGGTACCTGGCTGCTTTTCATGCATATGCTAATACCTATTTTCAGATCCAGCCATCAAATATGTATATAGTTGAAGGCACAAATTGAAAGGCCGGATTTGGAAGTTTGACTTTTTTTTTTTTTTTTTTCCTCCTGTTAAGCCATCAGAGTTGATTTAAAATTTCACAGGTAGAGTCTGATTACCTTGCTGTAAATCAAAAGCAGCTGCATTCAAATGAATGAAGTTGTGAATGGAGGTTAAAATAAGTAATAGCAAGCAGTAAGAACGTTCTTAAAAATGAATGTTGTAGAGTCTCCCTCTGATTTTGTGTAGAAGAATACTTATTTCTTAACCCATTTACAAAAAAAATATGTGAAGTTAACTTGACTGCATTGGGGTTTTTGCATGTTTTACACTTCATGGACATGGACTAAATCAGCTGTGCTAAACATACTTATTAGTATTCAGTTTATTTCCCAGTAGCTTTGAAGGAACCATGCAAATGCTTGGGCTTCTTATTTTGTTTTGATTTCTTAGTGGAAAATTGTATCCACATAAGTAAGCATGCACTGAACAGCAATAAATCATTATTTCTCAGATGACCAATATCAGCAGGAATCTCATATACTTCACTGCTGGAGCTGATTTCTAAATTCATTGAATAATTATTGGTGCTGCTTTTCATATGTGACAAACATTCTTCTCTCTCTGATTCTGTTAAGTCTTACGATGATGTTCGCACGCAGCCCAACATGCAAAGGTTGTTATTTTTAGGACATGGGAAAAGGAAAGATAAGGAACCAACATACATTTTAAAAGAACAACTTAAAGTATATCGGGAACTTTGTACTATGTAGTTTAAGAAAAAAACCTCTTATTCAGGTTATTAAAATAAGTTTTTAAATTTTGTGTTTTATCTTGTCAAAAAGTAGATAGTTTATTGCAATGTTAGTATTCATGTAATATCATGAACTGTTTCTGTCACAAAGAATAATGATGTCCATTTTAAATTATCATAACAAAAATGCAGTGGTACAGGATAAAGTGCCTCTACTGAATACAAAATTTGGTGAAGCTCCCGAGGTCAGCAACAGTTATGCAGACGGTACTGATCGATGGCTCGTGAAATTTTATCTTTTGCTGTAAATCTAACACCAGTTGTATCACTGTATTTTGGAGAACGGCAATTGTTTTTGTAATTTCTGGATCAGGAAAGCAATGTGAATTCCTGCGGATCTGCCCTGCCCACATGAGTTGTGCTGTGGGTCAGTGGGATTATTTACACAAAGCAAGCGGCTCGAGAAGTGTAAGGGTCTCTGGAGTTGGTGCTGAGCAGGCTAATCCTACAAGGGTCTGAGGGATGTTGATTGACTTTACTTGAAGTTAATGTCAACTCGTCAGCACCATTGATGCGACAGCAGGCGAAATGGGGGAAAAAGTTATTGGTTCTCAACATAAAATTAAAAGGAAAGTTCTTTATAATTTAAAAATAGACCTATTATATATGTTAAAGTCTAGAACACCTTTGCCTGTCAAAACAGTACAACAAATTACTGTTTCATTCATCAAAGGGTTAATCGCATTTTTAAATAAAACACTGCAGAAATTCTCTACAGCAGCGAGACATCAATTCGTCAGAGGAGAGAAATCCTTTAATAGCCTGTAACTTAAATAGTTTGCCACCAAAATGAATTTATTGGGTATTGATTGGCTCACAACTCAGTTTTAATAGCAATTAAGTATTACAGCTTCATTTCAACTGCCCTGCAATCTTTTTTCTTTACATTTTTTTCCCTTTTTTTTCCTCATATAGAAACCGGGCTAATTGGGTTCAATTAATTTTAGAAGTTAAGTTCAGGATAACATAGGTGCAGTGAGAAAAGCCAGCCTGTTTGCAATGACTTTCCTTTCTTGCTTGTGAAATATTGTTCCCTTCCTAGCCCATGACTGATGCCTTCCAACCAGAGATAGCAATTCTGCTAAGATTTCCTCTTCTAGAAGCTGCTGCACTTAAAATAGCTCCATATTTTCCATTTATTTACCATATTACCTTTTGCTGGTATCAAAGGCAAATCTTCTGAAACCAAAGCAAAGTTTAATTTTCTCAAAACTTGAAAACATTGTACATTTCAGGATTTACAATTGACTTCCATAAACTAAAGTGTTCTGGAGTTGCTTTTGCATCAGTTAATGTGTCACCCTCCTGAGTGACAGACCTGAAATGTTTCAGAGAATGCTGGTCCCTGGGTTTTATTGTCCCTCACTCAGCTGTATAGCCTGTGTTGCATCGCTAGTCTATATGCAACCGTCTCATTAAACAGCAAAAATAAACCTTACTGTATTTCTCAAATTATTTATCAAATTTCCAAATGCAGCTTTCTAGTCACTCTTTGGGAACAAAGAGAGAAAAGAGAAGGTATTTACATACATACATATGTAATGCATCCACACAGACGCATACCTGCCAGCCTCAGGCAAGCTGTATCAATTAACAAACTTTGCCATCGTACCTCCCGAAGCAGTAAAGCCTGCAATGCCCAGAAGGTGAGAAAGAGTCTCCTCACTGCACAGCCAGAGAACACAGTTGGTCATCCAGAAACTGGAGACCTTATCTTGAGCTGTTAAGTAATGAGAGCACACTGCATCTCAGTTTTGTTGGGATTGATTTTAATAAGTCTGATAAACTAGATTGAGCTGAAGTTCTTCCAGGTTCGGCAAGGCTGGCTAATGATCAGAGTTTGTGGTTTGCTTCTTCGAGCTTCCTTTGTGCATATGCATCCTCATTTGAAACACTGGTTTGGTTACATTATACTTTATTAATAACCAGTAAGTTTGGTAAGATGGAACTGAGCTTCTTTTTCTTCCTTTTTTTTTTTTCCCCCTAAATAGTCTGTAGAAGGCATGGATGTGTTTATTAAGAAAAGCTGTAATTGTTAAACATTAATTGAATCATTCTTTAGTGTATTTGCATTTGATGGTCTGTTAGGTTAATAATGACTCAAAATGAATGTCGTTTGTTCCTTGAGAATTCAGCATAATGTGAATATATTTTTTTCTTCAGCTGCTCAGACTCCAAGATACACTTTTAGCATTAGACAGTGGTTTACCTTCTGGTAACGGTAAAAAAACTCATCAGCTTCCTTGCGGTATATTTTAGAATAGGGGAAGGAGAACACTGTAACTTAAAATTTGTTCTTTTTGCCCACAAATGATTGAACCTATCACCCTGCCTCAGTGTTGCAGTCACCTTAATAGCTAACTATGCAGGGATAGATGAGTTAGTGTACCCAGCATCAGCCCAATGAACCAGCTAAGAAGCTATATGAGGCAGCTAACAAAGTCGAGAGCTAAATACTCATGATTGAAAGGTTCAGATTTAATACTGTGCTGTGATGAACAGCAGCGTTTTACATCTCTAAGTGCTGTCATTCTGGGTGACTCTATAGTCAACCAAATATTCCTGCATCTGGATAATACATGAAAGGTTAGCCGTTCCGGTTGTGATCGCAAAGAATTTTTTAAACTTATACTTTCTTGTATAATTATGCGGGAATTTTTTTCAAATCTTCTGATACGTTGTAACATGCATCTGCTCCTGCCCACAGTTCATTGGCCACCCCGTGCTGTGAGAAACTTGTATCTGTTTAATTTTTATTAGATATAATTAAGGTATCAGCCATTCAAATAGCATTAGCTGATACAATTTATTTGTATGCATTTTTTGTTGTTGTTTGCCTATGTTTGTATGACTCCACATTTCCATTATGCATTTAATATGTTACACCTAAATAATTCATTGGAAAGAGCTCTGAAACAAAAGGTCAGCATAACCTCCAGCACCCTACAAGCTTCCCTAAGGTTGAGAGCCAGACTTCCCAGCAAGGTCTGTGGCTACTTCTTCCTTTGGCCTCACAGCAGTTACTAAAAAGTTGTGGGATTTTTGTTTGTTTGGTTTTTGTGAAAGAAAGAATGAATATTTACACTTCCTTCTATTTCATGCAGGCAGATAAACATATGTAGTGGCATTTCTTACCTCCTTTACATACAGCCGTTTTGCAGACACTCCATGTTCCTGGGATGTTCAGGTTTGTGATACTTTTGGAAATAAATTTGGCAGCATTTCTTCATACATTTTTCCAGTAACAGCTGCAGCTTCTTTGCCTGTTGTGTTTTCCTTCTGTGATGGGTTGGAGTCAAGTGTAGTTATGGGCGATGGCTGCTTCCTCTTGCAAGTGTCTAAGCCAAGCAAGTTTGGCTGAGTTTTTGCTCTTCTTTCTTCTTTCTCTTTCCTTCTCCTTCTCTCCTCTCTTGTCTTTCTGGCACTGTGCTGTGGCAGCAATAGCTATAGCGAAGTTGCTATAGGGGTGGAAATAGAAGCTGCCATTACTGAGTATTCTGTAGTTAATACTGATGTACTTTCTTTGACAGTAAGCGAGCGTTTCACATCTTAGACCTGTTCTGCTGTTTTAGAAATATTTGTGGGTTTGAATGAATGCTCAGGATCTTTTTCGTATTCTTAGTTTTCTGTGGGTCAGACTAGATGCCCCGCAGTGGAGGCAAAACAACAGCCCAGCCAGATCTGTGTGTTTTGCAGACTGCTTTCTTCACAGGGAGGGTGCCTCATGCCAGGGAACGAGAGGGCGTCAGGAGCGAGTGTGGCCATGCTGAAGGGCTGCAGGTGTAGCCCAGCTTCATGCGGGTTGCTGGTGGGCACAGGGGTTTCTCACGCCAGCAAGCTGTGCTGAACATCTGAGCTGGGACTGGGCGATGTGACAGCAGTGACCTTCGGAAGGGTGCGCGGGTTTGATGGCTGGGTGGTGGCATCTGACATCTAGGGCAATGTCAAGGTTGAAGGAAGGCATTGTTGCAGATGGTGATTTGCAGTCCCTGCTAGAAAGGGTGCTTAGCTCCAAATTTAATATCTGATGCTTTTAGCTTTGAAGATGTATAATTCAGCCATGTGTGTAAACCAGGACAATGACCTTCGCAAAACCCTAAGCCATTAGTTAATTCAAACAAACGTAAATGTTTGACCAGTCATAAATACCACAAAGGTTGAATGGGTGAAAAGAAAGGAAAGGAGATTAGAAGCTTTATGTGTATATAGAAATCGCCAAGTTTAGAATCTTAATGGTATTTAAATGATTCATTTACATCCAGATGGAAAGATATTCTTTTTTTATGCACGATTATTAAGTTATTGCAACATACCAATTTATACCTGCAGGCACGGCTCTGACAGGCAGCACCAGGTTCATGGTGTTTTTTATTGCTGGAGGTCTGTTTGTTTTGGTTTTGCATTTTTTCACTCAAAATACAAACAATATGTACAGAAGTCTTTATCCGTGACTAGGGTGTCTTAGCAATACTACAGTTCTTAATCCAAGAATTACGAAATCCAGTTGCTTGCTTTTTGTTACTTACAGAGTTAGCTAAATATATACATATATTTATTTTTTAAATATACTGTACCAGAAGATATGAAATCAAGGTCACCTTCTGGTTCAGATTTAATGGTTTACATCAAGGTAAAATTTTCACAGGACTTCAGTGAGATTTTTACATACCATCAGATGCAGATAGGAATTTCAGACTCCCACTAAAACTGAACTGTTTCCAGAATGAAGACTGCCAAGTCATGTAGGTGTTTCAGACTGTTTTGCCCTGTTCCGTCCCATATTTTAATTGCTCGTGTGCAGTGACCAGCCTGAATAAATCCATTTTATGTGAATTCTCCTTTTTTCCAGGAAGATCTCTGTCAGATGGCTGTCTCTTGTTCAGCACCATTATTCCAGAGCAGCTTCCCTCTTCCCTGCATAGCATAAACAGGGAATATCTCCCTAAAACCATGGCTCCAAAGCAGAGTTTTGGAATAACTAGTCTTTACTCATCTCCATTTTAAGGTGGGCAGATATTACAGTGATCAAAGACTGGGAAAGAGCTGCACAGTTGCAATGACGAAGATGAAGACCTCTAGAAATGTAAAACAACAGCCACCTTTTATCTGCATTACTCTTGAAGCTTTTGGCAACGTAGATTACGCCATTAGATAATGGCTTTTAGAAAAAAAAATTCTGGTGTTTAGCTTACTGTTAAAAGTTTGTCCCTGATGTCCTCTAACATCTGTCATTTGTATCCTAGTAATTCAATTAATTAAATAAATTGTACTTCTTAAAACAAAATTTTACATATTAACACTCTTCTGCAACCAAATTTTAATAAATGTTAAATTATTTTCTGACTTCACAAAACTAGCAGCCTAGTGATAAGGATATATCTTGAAAAGCCTCACAGTATTTAGGAGTCCTTACATTTTTAGCAAGCTGTTTTCACTATAATCGGTAAGACACATTCTGCCTTTGATTTACTTTCTCTAACTACATTGATTTCTGTAGCCTAATATATATTTAGTTAGTAGGGATGTGATTGCAACTAGTATTATAGAGCTTTTAAAGGACACTAAATTCCAGAGTGGATTTTATAGATTTTTATTATTTTTTCTACTTCAAATATTTTAACCATTGAGGAAGGTATGATTTATCATATTGTTAAATTCCATGCCTTTTTCTTTTTTTTATTGAAGCTCAAGGTTGCATTGGGATTGAGTGGTGTGTGCACATCTTCCAGAATGCATTCCAATGCATTTCCCTATTTGTGAACTGTTACCTAATTTATAAATTAATATGTAAGGGAAAAGGTTGTCTTCCCTTGACATTCAGGCTCCGCACGCATTTCGTAAGCTCTGCATAGCTCAGTTGACTTCCGAAAGTTTGGGATGTACAGCTAACGTGGCCCTTCCATGTGGGGAAGGAGAAGAAGACTGCAGAGATCCTTGAAAAATAATTTGTCCCTTAGGCTGATGTTTGGGATTTCACCTACAAGGAGGATTTTACTCCTAAATCTGAAGAATGGTCAGAGAAAAGTGGAGGGAAGTGTTGGAACTACACTATCCAGGACAACTGTGACCTGTGTGCGTATCCGAAGCCATGCCATAAGGGCAGGAAGAAAAGCTAGTACTTTGTAGAAGGGACTCCGCAGTCAGGCATGGATCTCAGACCATTTCAGCAGAGGCTGCATTATTTCTTCAGGGATGCTGGTGGATAAACGATTAACCTTTTCCTATCCACTCGTGCTCTCAAATGACAAAACGCCAGGCAGGCACACAGAGGGCTGGCATGGATACCCTTCCCAGGCCTCTCTGACACACGTTGCTGTCCACAGCTGTCAGGTGGAAGGGTGTAGAGAAGATGAGGCCAGCCTGTTCTGCAAGGTGCATAGCTATGGGACGAGGTGGAACAGACACACTTTGAAACGCAAGACATTTCAGTTGCTAGAGGATAAATTTTGTTCAACATGGTCAAACGTTGGAATAAGGGCCCAGAGCAATATGGAGTATCTCCATCCTTGGAGATACTGAGAACTTGACTGAACAGGGTCCCCAGCAGCCAGGTTTTATTGGATCTGCTTTGAGCTGGAGGGTTCGGCTGGAAGAACTCCAGAGGTCTCATCCAATATAAACCATTCTATAAATCTAGGGTAGCTTTTGTACCAACCTACCTGTTTTGCTTAGTTTTAGAATGAGGTTTCAATTGCCTTAGTTCTGGCTTGGAATGCTAGTCTTCAGTTTTGACTATTCATGCCGTGGTGGATTTAACAAATAATGTGAATATGGCAGGGTATAATTACAATTTTATAGAATTGTACTGAAATTTGCATTTTGTAATTCAGATGTCTTAGCAATAAGATAATGTATGCCTTAGATTGTAGCTTCTCATTGTATGTGAATTTTTATAGCTGTGTTGATAAATAGTGTTGACATAGGCTGAGCCTTTCCCTCTCAAGTGCCTAAGAAAGGATAACCAAGAGAAAGTTGAATACCCCTATCTGATAGCAAGAGAGAGCTCCTGATTGAAGGAGTAAGAAGGAGCTTTGAAAGGAGGAGGTTTGTGATTTTAGTATGACTAATGCTAATTTGGATTTATGGAAAGAGATGAGGAAGTCTACACTAAGCAGAGTGGTTGCACATGGCAAATGTACTAGATCAGTTACTGCCAAGTATGGTAGAGAAAATGAAGAAAAAAAAAGAAAAAGTGGCTTAGAAATTTCTTTTCCAGTCTCTGCTTATCAACATGAAACATCTGCTTCAGCTGCACTGGCTCCCACTGACAGTCAACATTACCGATACGGTGAAATTCCTACCAACATGCAACACAACAACACTACGCTTCCCTGAGCTGCCTTGTAATAATTTATTATTGTATGCGTGTGATGTGGGGTACGTTGCAGGTTAAAATGTAAATGGTTCCAGTGCACTTGGATGAGCATCACATACGGAAATTAGCATTGGCACAATTAATTTTTGTTTGTTATAGTCTTAATGTTGCTAAGCTACAGAAGGAAATGGATCACGCTGAGGAAATGTACAAGTTGCTGACTGTTTGCACAGAATCTTTTTAAATGTTACACTAATCGTGCGCTATAGCTTAGCTTTTATTTAGTGTAAATAAAATGGGTACTTTTTTTAAAGCCACCATCTTAGTTTTAAAATATTCCTGTCTTTACTTGTTATGAGAGTACTCGTACCTACAAATAGGAAAACAACTATGCTTAGATCAGCTTCTTCATCAAAGAAGCTTCTTGGTCAGACATGTACAGACGTGAATATGATCAACTGCTGTATAGTGCAAAAGTACAATACATTTTTGTTTAAGAACTGCAGTTACTTCCATTTATATCTAAATAAAGTAGTTTCACAGACAACACGGCCCAGGTTCGTACCCACAAACAAATACAAGCTGAAATTCCTCTTGTTAATAATATTGCTTCCGAAGTTGAAGTGCTTAACTTATTCCCCCCATGAATTCCCAGGGCAGCCATGGATTATTAGAGCTTGAAATATAAAAGTTAAGTGCTTATGGTTTCATAGGCTAATGAAATGGTGAATGCTGTTCAAAAGGAGAAAGGTGAAATCTTGACCTCGGGATGGAATTAGAAGCAATCTATGAATTCTTCTTTCCCTTTATATCTTCCACCCAGCCCCTCAGAATATCTCATGATACTTTTGTAAAACTAAAAAGCAGGGCTTGATTTTCTTTGGATTTTTCTTCTTGCATTCACCATAGATTTAGTTTATTTGCATGATAACACAAGCCCATTTGATGTTAAAGATTAAAACCGTTTTAGGGAGGGAGGAAGGACAGACCTTTGACAGTATGTTTTTACTTAATCCTCTTGTTATGAACCGATAATGAAAACATTACAAAATCTTACTATAGATAGCAGAATATGTCATATGGTTGTAAAATAAGTTTAAATGCCTAATGTTTAAAAGTAGTAGTAAATGCATCAATTATGTGAAATATTTTTATTGTTTATGCTTCTGAAAAAAAGCCCACAGTTTCAAGCCTGACAGTATAGTACTTGTTCTGAAAACCTCTCGCTGTTCTCCGGTCAAAATTTACAGATTTCTTGCACTGCAGAGACCTGTATCTTTCTGTTTTTCTGTTGCTTCAGCTTACTTGGCAGTGCCTTGCTTTAGAGAACAAGTTGTATTTTGAACAGTAACAGACTTCACCTGTATTTTCTGAAAGTTTAGTTCTGTAAGAGTTCTAAGCTAATGAGCAAAGTCTAATGAAATAGATATGATTGTGTTAAATTCTACAAAAGTATCATTATCAGAGTTTAATTTTATATGTTGTGTAAAATATATGGGTTTCATTTCAGGGCATGTTAGAGGAGATACATAGATGGTATCTCCTCCAGACATAATTAAAATTATACTCAATATTAACATCATATATTAATTATTTCTAGGCAAGGTACTTCATTCTAAAATGGATGCTTTTTTTTTAGCAGTGGCAAGCTATTACTCAGCAAATAAGGATTTGCAGTAAACTGAGTATTTATCGTATCTCAAACTATTACAAATCAATTATTTAAACCGTTGTTATATTTTAAGTCTATGAATATAATATCTTCTCAGATGATTTATTTTACGGATGCTTAGACATGCCAGTCAGTATCACATGGGAGTTGGACTCAGAAATCAATTTGTGGCTCTTAAATATTAGATAGTTTTAATTTCCTAGAAGGAATAAGAACCCATATGTGCTAACAAATACGTAGGTGAAGAGTTCTTGACCCTAAGGATGCAAAAAATCAGTACTTGGTTAGCACATGAGACGCCTCAGTCAGCGCCAGTAATGAACCCACTACACACACCGCATGGTTTCAGTTACAGCTTTATACGACTAGATGGCATGGTGCCAGAAACAAAAGATTGAAACAATTTAAATGATTCTCTTCTTCATGGTTCAGATACTTGAGCCTCTGGTTTCTGTTCCCTTATTAATGTTCACTTTTATCTGTGCAGAACTCAGACTTGGAAAATAGGAATTCACTGCTTGAATATGTAGAACGTCATCTCGTTAAAGGACGCTATAGTATGATCTGCTAATATATCACTTAGTTAATTATTTGCTGTGCAATAGTTGCCTTCAAGGTTTATGTGCCCAAGGTCAAGAACTATTTCTGGAAATTGTCTAATTTGTCCCAGTCAAAATTAGAGAAGTTCTTCTAATAGACAGTTAGCAAAATAAAGGTCATAGTCCCCTCTTCATATAATTACTTAGCAGTTAAATCATTTACACCTCCAGCAGTGTCATCTCTTCACCACCTCCATAACCTGAGGGAGGGAGGCAAACACTTGTGTCATTTTGTAGGATACTGTAGTTTCTGTTCCTCTTGTTGAAGGTGTCTCACTGTCTGGTGCTCCTCTGAGAAATAAAAATAATTATTGTTTTAGCGTGTGGCGATCCACTGACCCACCAGTTGTCGCAGGATTCCTTACTGCTGGCTTGTCAGACTGCGGCGGGCACAGGGGGTTTCGGTTCTCCTCAGCCCAGGTCAGCAGGCGGTGCTGCCAAGTTGCCGTAGCACTCCATTTCAGCTACGGCCGATTATTTCGATGATGCCTTATGAGAAAGCATGGAATTGTAACATCTTTGCAGGCTCTCTGCCCCACACAACTAGCTTTTTCAAGCTTTTACAGTACCTACTTCTGTTGGTGTGAAGGGATACTGAGGTTGCATAGCAACGGATTTTTTGGTATTGCCATAGACTTTATGACAGACTGTGTGCAGAGCATCTGCCCTAGGATCCCGACGAAGAGGGGCATGGTGGCATTCAGGGTATGCGGACCTCTTCTGGGGGGACTCATCTCTATTACAGAGCTAATGGCTGAGGAATGGAAGGAGAACGAATCACTTCATCAAGCACTATGAAATATTTTCTAAAGCCTTTGAGCACGCTTTCTCATATCCTCAGATTTTTTTTCATTTATTTTTATACAGGCTGTTTAGGCATAATAGATTTCCATTTGTGAACCTTATTAAAATGGAAGAATAAAATAGTCAGGTTTCCAATTGCAACTCAACTGAATTATTGTTGTAATGATTAAGCGAAGTGGGAATTGTAGGGTGTTTAGTACTTTTCTTAAAATGAGACCATCTAAAGTAATTGAAGGTAAGCAGATGTGAGCAGAAGGTACGCCTTGATATGTAGGTTGCTAGGTTTTGCTTTACGTAAAGCTTATTTTCTCTCTACAGTTGGAGGAAATGGATAAAGAAATATTGAAAAGGTAATTCCCTACTTGTCTACCTGTATTAGCATTTTACAACAATTTGCTTTTTAAAATAAGCTATGTTGATGCTGCTTAAATCCAGTGATACAGATTTGCTTTTAAGAAGTTAGATTGTATTTCGTCAAACTCATTTTGTCAGTCACTTAGAGTTGCTTCTGTTTAATTGCCACCGTTACAAAGGACTGCATCTTAAGGATTTTATCAGTCATGGTTTTGCCATATTTACAAAGCCATTCTCAACATACATTCTCTTCCCACAATTGCGCCTGTTTGTCTTCTCATCCTGGAAGATTTGTCTGCTGTACATAACCTATCTAGCATAAGCATTTGACATTTTTAAGCTAGCCTTTTTTGACCAATGTGCATCTTAACTCCATATAAAATGGTTCTTCTCTTACTCCCAGAAAGTCTTTGTTCCTTAAAATCCTTTCTCCCTGCCCTGCCCTGCCCCCCCTCCCCTCCGCAACAGGAGTAAAATATCATAAATGCCTAGATACACGTGGGGTTGGGGATGCACTCTATTGGCTATGCTGCCGAAAATAACCTAGTCTTTTCAATATGTGATTTCCATTTTATTGCCCTTGCAACAGTATGCCTTCTCTTTGATGTTGCCTTTCTTTTTCTAAGACCAGACCACACATCAGGTTTTTTTTCAGTCTTGATTTCTTCTGTTCTTCAGTTACCACAGTTATTTTATCGTTGCTTGAATTCAAATCATGATAATCAGTTCCTTGAGCTTATTCAACGTGTTTCTTAAATTGACATCTATCATTTTTAAGTAAATTCCATTTTATCTGAATTTTCATATCTTGAAATGTGGGATCAGGAAGAGAACTCTGTTTTGTCTTTGCTTATTTAAACTAGATCCAACTGCTTTTTCTTGCTCTGCTATGTTAAACATAAAATAAGTCATTTAACTATGTGGTTCCTTCCTTTCTGTAAAATAGTTTTGACATCTGGAAAAGGTTGAGAGTAAAAATACGTAAGGTGAAGTGGCTGGCAAGTCCTTGTGGAATATGAAGTGCTTTTGGACTTAAGACTTAAACCTTCGTATCAAGCTTATGTCTATACTTTCTACAGTAACCTTTCTTTCACAGTATTTATCGCAGTCAGGCAAAAAAGTCCTACATAAAATATGTAATTCTCAGCTTATCTATAACTTTGGGAAAAAAAATTGCACTTTAAAAAACTTTATAAAGTAAATCATCGGTTTAATTTCTACTAGAAATATCAAATTAAGATAAAATGGATTCATCTGTACTTCCTAAAACAAAAGAGAAGAAAATAACAGAGAAACAAGTCTCTTTGTTCTGTGTGAAAGAGAATACTTAATCACACATCAGCAGAGAATTAAAAAACATAGCAATACATGAAAGTATTCTTTTTTTCTTCACTGCACAAATTAATTGCCAGCAATGGAAAAAACTACAAAGTGCTGTTTAAAAATAAAAAATACATATCTTTAAATTTAATAAACAGGAGCTAACACAGCTAAAATGAAGCTCCAGAAAGCAACTAGCAACTGGCAGTTGGTTTTGGATCTCATCGGCTTGAAATACACATCAAACAACTTCCTTGCAAAAGCAAATTTGAGAGACTAATTCGACGTGCATGATTTTCTGAGATGGGCTCATGGCAAAAGCTTCTGTATAAGTGTCAAATGGACACTCTCTCCAGTTTAATTCATTTCGTAGCTGAAATGTGGCCAAACGTGGAGGTCTTAAACCACCTAATATTCCTCGTAATGTTCCTCATAATATTATTATTATGCTTTTTAAAATAGGTAGGAATAATATTTGGTATTCACTAGGAAGTAGCATTTGTCTATGACTAGATATGCTGACAAGTGTAGAAAGGGGATAACGGGAAGAAATTATTACCAAGTGGGTGAGAAGAATGCAGGATAATTACATCCTTATCCCCTTATACTGACCTACCAGAGGGCAATATGTTGCAGAAACATAAAGGATGTAAGCTTATCTAGCAACTGGAGGGCGCTGAGAAATTGCAACATTTATGCTGTGTATTCATACACTTCTCCCTTTTTGGAGGTAGGATGACCTTAAACATGATATTCAAGGAATAATCACCGCAATTAATTCTATGCTGCGGATATGCTAATTCAAGTCCACCTTTAAAAAATACAGTGCTGGTTTTGTGTTCCAAAATTGTCAAAATACTCAAGCCAAAATGAAACAAAAAGTATTTTCACAAAGTGCAGGAGGGTGGAAAGGGCTGAAAGGTCCTCCAAGGAGAAAAAAAAAAATTGAAAAAATCCTTCAGAATTTCTGGTGAACGTGTTGCTGTACATACTGAATATCTCCCACTCCCGAAAGGGGACACTGATGAGAGAGGAGGGATAGCTAGCGCACGTCTGGCCTCAGGAGCATTAAGTGAGTGTATAGTAATCCAAGGGAGAACCATTACCAGCCCACACAAGCAGGGGGTTGGTCTGCCATTTATGAAGATGAACATTAGAGTTGAGTAATGAAGAATTATGGAATTTGTCCTTATTTCTGTATCTTACTGATTATATTGGGAGTAAGTTCTCAGTCACAGTTGTCTGCTGGTTTTATTCAAATGTAGAGAACATCTTTTGGTAATAAGTTGCCCTGTAATGTCTGAGATGTACCTAAAAAAGAATTTGGGCTTCCTCAAATATTCCCCCAAACACAAGAAATAGAGAAATGCACATTTTATTAACTTTCTCCCTTTTTTTGTTGCTTTGTGTGGCTTAAATGCTTATCTCTAACATGGTACCGGTATTTTTAGCAGCATGGTAAGGAGATTTTTACTCACTGACATACTACACACAGTTCATCAGACTGTAATAGATTGGAATAGATCGGATCTAGCCGCATGACTAAAGTTTTGTGCCAAGTTAGCCTATCTGAGATGGCAGCTTAATTGTCCTGAACCACCTTAATACTTGAAGATAGCAGTTTATTAAAAGAAAAAAGTATGGCAAAAGGGAGCTTTATGTGTTGTTCACAGGCTGGATGACTAATGGGGATTCACCTTTCTGACTATTTTCATCTGTTTCTCTTCGCTGAGCAACACCCATCAGCTTTCCAAGGTGGGTTTTTGTGGTCTTCTGTCAATATTGTTTATAGCAAATCAAAATTTTACTGTATGGTTTAGTTTCAAGTATTTATTTTAAGCCAGCAAGTGGGATGGTTTTGACTTCCACTAGTCAGGGCTGGTAGCAATTGATGAAAAAAAAAGATTAGATTACTGCTTAATGATGACGTCTTCAAAAGCCCTGGAGTGGCTGAGGAAGATAACTCCCATGGAAAATCAATGAAACTTAGGCTCCAAAGACAGTTTGGTGAGTGGAAAATGTTGCTCTAATGACCTAAATGGTTGTTCTCTCTCATGCTCTCTCAGTTGTAATATAGAGGAGAGAATGGGTCTGTGTAAAAATATCCGGCATCTCTGTACATTTTTAGGCTGTTAAAAAACTGAGTGCTAGGTCTTTGTCTGATTACTATCATTTATTCTTACCTAACTTAAGCAGCAATGAACTAAAGCATTCTTAATGTAGAAACTGGCAGGGGGAATGACAAACCCAAACCCCCCCAAAAAACCCAACAAAAGCCCTTCCCCCAAATGAAAAATACCCCTTTAAAGGAAATGGCTATTCAGATAGCAAAGAAAAAATATTTATTTTAGACCGTATACATTATTAGCTCGTTGTATTTTTTAAAATCTTGGTTTTATCATCCCTAAAAGGTTGCTCTTTAGTACTGATGCTCATTTCATACACACATTTGATGTTTGTTCACATCATACAAAGAAGACACGATTTTCTCGTACAACTTGCCAGGCGTCACAGATTTCCAATTTCTAGGTGGTGGTTTTCAGTTCAATCCCCTTAATCATTTATGTTGTTATTAGATTGCTATTCTGTGAACTCTTTGGGGAATCCATTGTTCTCGTTTCTGGTCCTCTTACATATCAAGGATACTTGTTTGCAGCTACTGGTCTGATGGCACAGCGTTCAGATAACAAAGAGGAGGAGGAAGGGGAAGGAGCTAGATTTCAGTCCTGGTAATGTTTTTCAGGAGAGAAATGGTCAGTCACGCGTGCAGTGCTGGACAGCAATACAACAGTTATGTCGCCTTGATACTTATCTCTGTTTCATGAGGTGTTCCTTGAGCCATACTCCTGTGGTACAGAAGTTGAATAAGTAATAGCTCAGAGCCTTATTTTCTGCCATATTATCAGGTGCTGTAGCACAGAAACTGTTCCTAGTCTCCGTGTTCTGCCAGTTTCTGCCTTTTTCTTGTTTCATAAAGTTGATATATTTTCTGTATCGTGTTGAGTTCCTATCATAACTAGGGGGTATTTGAGAGTACATCAGCCAGTGACTTTCCTGACACATGGCTGTGACAAATCTGACACATGAAGGAGAAAATTAGGATCAGAGATGTGGGAGCAGAGCCATCCCTTTTAAAGATACCTCTTCCTTTTTTTTAGCAGGCCTCGTAACAATTAATGTGCCTCAATGACAGAGTGATGTATCATTCGGCTGAAGCTCTAACTTCAGTCAGACTCTGTTTAAGGCAAAAGACAAAGTACAGGCTGGAGAAGTCTCACAGATGCAATCACTATTCATGTAACTGAGATGCTGTCTGTAACCAAAGCAGATGTGCGCACAGTAGCTCCATTTAGTGCACGTTTGGAGCATATGACATTAGAAGAGAGACTGTGAGTACTGGATTTGTTCTCCCCTAATAGAAGACTTTATTTCTGTTCACAACTACCTAATGGAAGAGTGAGAGGGACAAACCTGTACAGCTGTAGGACAAGAGTCACTAGATGCAAACTGCAACATGGGAAATTCCAATTCAGTACAAGGAAGAAGTTTTTCCCATGAGGGTGGGCAAGTACTGGAGCAGGTTGCCCAGGGAGGTGCCTCATTATGCATCCTTGGAGAAACTCAGAGCTCCACTGGATGGTGTCCTGAGCATCCTGCTGTATTTGGACCTGCTTTGAGCAGCAGGTTGGACTAGGTGACCTCTGGAATTCTTTTCCGATCTACAGGATTCTAGGAATCTTTTGGTATATCCATGTATTTGAGGAAGGTTAAAGTCTGGATTTACTGTACTAGGCAGCATGATCTTTTGCTGCTTTGGGTTAGGTTTTTTAAACCTATACTTCAACTCATGCTGTGTGATTTTTCTTCCATTGCAGTGACACAGGAAAGCTCAGTGGGCAGATATAATAAAAATTCATTGGTTTCTCAATAGCGTTAGAAACAAAGAGATGGGGCACTTGCTGAGTAACTAGCTCTACTGGAATACCGGGCTTTGTATAAATCAGGAATGCCCATAAGTTGGGTGATAGTAGTCCCCGTAGTGTGGTAGTTAAATAGTGTCAAAATTAATGAATAAATTTTCTTCTTTTGGTGTCAATTTGATGCCATTATTCTGAACACTTGCATTATAGACTGCAGAGGGCAACAGAGATATGGGAAGAGATTTGTCCAAGGCTGCGTAAGGCTGCCATTGAGTTGGGAAATAAAGCTGGGAGTCTGGAATTCTAGGTGAGTGTACTGCTGTTCAGACCATCCTCTCCGTCCGTGGTTCAGACCGGCTCTGTGACAGAATGAAACAACTGTATTTTCTGATAGCATTTTATGTATTTTTGTGCTGAACATTCTGAAATGATGCTTCAGACAATAGGGGAAAGCATGTGCAGCTAGACAGATCAAACTAAAGGACTTGATGCATAAAAGTAAATCTTATCTTAATTGCAGCTTGCTTGTCAAGGATGGATGCTTGAAATAGAATATTCAATGTCGGTTCAGGCGTCGTCTTTTTTTGTCTAGCTTGGTACATTGACCTTCTTATCCCTTTTATTATGAATTCAAATTCAACTGGAATATGAGTTGTGGTAAAGATTGTGATGAATTTCGTGATCTTTACAGTAGAAATCATTCTGTGTCATTTCCAATGGATGAAAGTGTCATCATTCGCCGTTTTAATCTACGTATCAAGTCATCTTGCTACCTGAGTATTAGCTATGATAAACTTGCTGGTTTTGCATTGTTGCCTTTCTGTAAAATTTTATATGCAGTTGTGATAAAGATACATGTTGTTACAAAAGTGGTAGATACAAAATGGAAGACAATTATGAAGATTTTGTGGGTTTTAGAAGAAATGCTTGAGGCTTTTTTTTTTCTGGGTTAAAAATTATCTTTTTAAGTTTGTGGGGACAAATTTATTTTGGGGGTGACTGCAATCTATTGTTTTAGAAAAAAGGTGACTCTGGACAAATACTACTTCTGGTAAAAGCAGGGATTCCTCTTAAATGAAGAATACAAAAGCTAACATTTGTCGAAATGTAATGATTCATTTGAATGACCAATTTTCTTAATAGTTTTTTTTTTTTACTAAGATCACAAAATGATTAATAGGTTGATCCAGCCTGCATTTATATTACGTTCTAATCCTGCATTATATATTCTCCAATGTCAAAGAGCTAAAAGTTCAAATTGGACTCATTTTCATTACCAAGTTAGGGGTGAGGAACTGTAAATTATTCACCTCCACCGAGGAGATCAGATTTATAAATCTGTTCTAAGGAAAGTGAAGGTAGGTTTCTAACATGTCTTGGAGATACTAATTCATATCATAATTTCAGTATGTGGAGTTTACGGCCAATAGCTGTTTTCAGACTAAGGCTAGGTATCCTTTCACCATCCATGTGCCTTTCATTGGCATTAGCAAGAGACTAATTTCTTTCAAAGCAAATTCTCCTAAGATGTCTATAACTCTGCTTTTTCTGGACCTGTGAAAAACTAGTTAAATTTAATAAGAGAATTGGTATGGATACTCCGTGTGTGTGAGCAGGTCCTGTGATCCATAACGTGAGCCTCTGTAATGGCATGCCTTATGGTTCTCATATGTAACGGTGATCATGCACCTTTCTGGGGTTTTATGTAGATACAAAAATATGTGCTGTGAAAGTAATAAGAGATAAGACTTATTTTGACTGTTCATAAGTCCTTTTAAGAATGCCTGATATGTGTGTGGAAGAGGAGAAACTAATTAAAACCAAAGTTGGTATGTGTTGTCCTTCATTTCCCTTGAAACATTTATCTTATTTTGTCATAATTAAAACATGAGTTAAAGGCTCTGCAGTCTTGAAAACAAAGCAAGCGAAGCATGCAGATTTGTTTTTCACCATGTATATTTCCTGACCAACTGTCATCAACATGTTTAAACTGCGCTTCATGTTGGATTGAATTGGAGATTATATTCATACATAACAGTGAGTTGAGTTAGGCCAAATTCCGAGCTCTGATTTTCTTAAGACTTGGAATAATTCCGATGATTTAACGCAGAAAACTCAGAGAAAAAATGGTCCGTTTATCCTAGACCACATGTGGATATTGTAGAATCGTCCAAAGTCATATAGAGAAGATATTCAACAGAATTATAAGCTCTGAAGTAAAAACAAAACAAAGAGACCTCATTTTTTCTAAGGTAAGGTGAGCTATGGATTTATTCTCACACGCGTGATATTTTAAATACCTGCCTATTCAGCTTTATGCGACTCACTTAACTGTTCTGTTCCAGCTTTGAATATCAATAATGACATGTTTCCTGACATCTGGGTTAAGGTGAAGCTATTGTATCTGTCAGTTAACCTCTTTTTTGTCAGCCTGCCATGCTGATAATTTTGTGTATATGGTAGAGTCATTTAGGTATTCTCTGTCCTCTGGCAGAATGAAAATTTAGGTTTCCCATACAGTATGAAGACATTTTTTATTTTCTACACAAATATGTGAGACAGAGTGCTTCTAATGTATAAGCTGTATCCCAAGATGTCTGATGGAGGCAATGCCAATGTAGAAAGCATACTCCCTTTCTCACTGTGATTTAGGTTTTGCAAACTTTGTTATTAAGTACAGCAATAACTACTTATCTAGCAGATATTATCATGCAAAATTCATTACAGTGACAGTGTTCACGAGAAGGGAACGCCGTTAAGTACGTTGTGAGGTATTTCATAAATATATAAAATACTTGTGTCGCTTTATACTTGTTTTCAACATATTTCACTTCTTTACAGCTTGAATATTAAATTAGTGACATTTAAAGTGTGTTCTCCCATAGCTTGTGGCATCTTGTAGGTTGTTTGGTATAAAGTAATTATGCTTCATCACAGATTTATGTTCCAGTCAGAGATTCAAACGCTACTGAGCTCTACAGTATATGAACGACCACAAATTTTTGAGAGAGGAGAGTTTTTGAAGGTGTCCATGTGTTAAGTTAAATTTTTGACTTAATAGGAACATGAAAGATACAGCATCTGGGTCAGAGAAGGACCTCAGCAGAACTGCTGTTTGAAGCCTTTCATTCTTGACCTCCAGGACTGTAATAAACTTTTAAATAATTTTCAAGGGCACTTCAGCTACTCTGTCAATTAAACTGCCATGCAAGCCCTTTTCCTGTTGGCCTGCAGCCATTATTTAATACAGTCATTAAAATTTAGTTTTAGGAGATATTGTATGGCACATGAAGTTTTTTCATCGAATGTCTTTCCCTACAAAAAAGCAAAAATAAAGAGAGGTAGAATATTTATTTAAAAAATTACTGTGATTGTTTAGAGGAGTATTTTAGAGAATATACCTCTTGGTTATGCTGTGCTTTTGTGTTCAGGTGCTTAGCCTGCATAGGCCAGGTGTGATGAAAGCATGCGGTGACCTTAGGAGGACATGTAATACTATAAAAAACCCCAAAAATTAAAAAACTCATAGTCAATTCTTTTGCCATTCTGGAAATCCTCATATAGACCGTGCGGTGTTGTAGACACAATCTAAGGTAGGCCTGCTGAAGACTCCGTTGTTTTGAGTTATATTTTCATTGTTAAAAAATAGAATATTGTAATGAAATGAGAATTCTCTCCTCTGAAAGGAAAAATTTTGAAGTGCTGTCTGCAGTAGTGGAGGGCAGAAGCAAGCATTGTCTCACAGGATGCTGTTGTAAGAAGTTATAATTACCAAAAAAGAAGAGGAGGACTTGGGTGCTGTTCCTTATTTTGTGACTGTTGTGGCATTGGGGATGTTTTTTAGTCTTTTTATCTCCCTTTTTTCCATTGTCCGAATTGTAGGATGGCAGTAATAGCTGTGGTATCTGCTAACCACAAGAATGCTTTGAGCTGGAAGACATCTGTGTGTAAATTTGTTCGGTGTCCTTCGATAGAGTGTCCTGTGTATCCACACAACATTATTGTTATTGCACATAGCCAAAGGGCTCCAAACGCCATTTGCCAATGGGGGCTGATGTGCTAGTTCCACTCAAGCATGTAGTAGCTCTCTAGCGTATTGTAACTAAATCTTCAGTTCACCTTTGTCACTAGTTAAGATAACTTCATCTTCAGTTCAAACCTGGATGACACAATCCAAATAAAGAGGTGGGGACATTTGGTAACATACCAGTAATGTTACCTGTGCCCCGCTTTCAGCAGAAATTGAGTTTTAATGAGAGCTGCATCTAAATGGAGGTAGAGGTGGTATGGGCACAGAGGGAGAGAGTACTACTGTGTGACACGTAGCCGAGATACATATTTCAGCAACTGTTTTACTACTCTTCCTCTTGGCCTCTTGGGAAAAACAAACAAAGAAACCAACCAAAAACAAGACAAAGAAACAAACAAAAAAGCCCAACAACCAAACAAAACCCCCCCGCAACAGTGGCATTGTCTTGCTTTCAAAATTCAGCCTGAATTTCTGACCGCAATTCACAGCATGTATGAAGATGAGTCTTGCAAGCTTGTACTCTGCCTTAGAATCTTGATATTTAGTTCTTCGCTTGAACTTAATGTTTATGTGTTTATGAAGGCCTCTGTTTCTTAACTTTAAAATTAGAATCAATAAAGCCATTTCTATGGTTCTGAAAAAGCAACGGCTGATATCCTGTTCATTTGGAATGGAAATTTTAATTCCCTCCTGGCTTTAGCAGAGCTTCAAGGAAGTCTCGAACCCTAAACCCCATTGCACTGATGTCCTTAGGTAGCCTTCCAGGTTTACCCCATGCTTTGTTCCCTGTACTTTACATTGAAATTTGTTGTGCAGGACAGCAGAGGATATACAGTCAGGATACCAAGATTTTTGTGATACTGTTGTGCATTGCCTCCCTTACTCTCTCTCCTATACACAGAGACTCAGATAATTAGATCCTACCTCCTGGAATAAGTTTCATCTTCTTCAGTCGTTTGCTACACCACAGAAAATCTGCTTAACGGTAGATGCTCCAGAATGAGTTAGTTTGGTTGTTTGCTGCTCAGTCAGTCAACTGCTCAGGTTGATTTTCAAAGAAGTGTGAGTATGAAGAAGCATCACTTTGTCCATATTTATATATTTATTACTGCAGGCATTAATATATTGCTGTGTTTAGGCTACTTCAGAGTAGTCTGTCTCTCCATGAAGTTACCGTTCTGTAAGCGATTTGGTTCTGCAAGCTGCTGCTTATTGCATCTTGAAAAACATGATATAAATTCAAGTCAGGGACATTGTACTCTAGTTAAGGGACTGAGAGGATCGTAAAGAAAAATGAGAGGTATAGCAAATGTGTTTCGAATCTCTGTAGTACATATAATAGAAGGTTTTATTCTACAGTTGTCAGAGAGGATCTCATTAGAGTTCAGACTTTCCTGTTCCTGAAAAAGTTCTCATGTTGGGTACTTTAAAGGAAGGAGTTCACAGAGTTAAGATTTAAGGGCATAGGCTCCCTTCTAATACAGGGAACAGTGATCACAATGGACTGAAAAGTTCATAAGCTATTTTGAAGACAGTAGTAATATGTACAATTTGCTTTATTCAGAAGCTCCTTCATGATGCAAGTGCACCTGCAGAGCAGCAGAAGGAAAGGAATTTTCCATTCTGTTGTCATCCGCTGGCCTCCAAAGGTACCTGCCTAAAAATAATGGACTGGATCAGCTTTAACTGATTTTTTTTTTTTTTTTTTTTTTAATAAGAAACCTATCCAGGACAAGCTGAGGAACTTAGGAGCACAAAAACCTCAATTTGAGTAACCCAGTTGCAGGGAGTTTCAGCCGTTGGTGAGTGAGGTGCCCAGAGCTGCCTGTTAACAGTTGTCAAAATGCATGGGCTCTACATCAGAGCCCCTCTCCAGTGGCTGCTGGGAAGCTACATTTGCCTCTATACCTGCAGCCTGGGAGAAGGCTTCCACAGCCTTCCCTTTCCTAACTTGCACTCATTGTATATGCCAAAAGTATTAATAAAGATGGTGTTACATGTTTTAGAAAACCGGGAAAAACTAATAGAGAAGTCTGAAAAAACTGCATATGGATCTCTTGTTCTAAGCCTGACAACTGGAATAAATAAATTGCCCCTTGGAATCTATCTTCCAATAGTGTTTCAAAGAGAAATAGGTGTCCACAAACATTACAAGTTAGAGTCCTTGAAAGGTAAGTTAGTTAATAAATAGATACATAAACCAAGAAAAGGTAGGCTTCTAACTTCGGAAACTGTGTTCTTCAATTTTTATCATTGCAGCCTGACATGGTTTTGCTTTCCTTTTCTCTTCCCCGTCTCTTCTGTTGACCTGCTGAAATGGTTTATTCATAATACCTTTTCCTATTTTTTTGAAAAGTCCAAAGCCCAAAGCTTCCTTTTTAAAAACCTTATTGATATATTTTTAATATTCAGAAGAATTCTTAAAGCTCTCTGTCCCCGTGCAGACTCTCCTTTCCCAGGTGGGTGCGTGTATGTTTTAGAGGGAAGGTGCTTTTTGCTGGTGCTGCTGTTTGAGAGAGACGCTGTTGCTGGGAGCTGAGAAGCAGCTTGGGCATCGTCAGGGCCCGCAGCCTCCCAGTGCCGTGCAGGCAGCGCTGCCAGCCCAGCACATTGCCCACTTGAGGACGTCTTTAGCTGAGCTTCTTGTCCAGGTGATGCCCCCACCAGAAGCAGAAATGGAAAGAAAGATGGAGGCTGCTTGCATTAAGGCAAAGGAAGTGTGTGCTCCATCTCTCTCCCTGTCTCTTTCCTTATACATCAGATCTGGTTTTGGGAAATTTCCCACTAGGTTTTTTCTTTTCTCCCCGTTGCTATCAGAGGTACTGGGCTCAGGGCCTATGGAGAGATTCACAAGAGGATTGAGACCCCTCTTTTCTGTTTCCTGCTGTGTCCTAAATGTATCATTTGGAATTGGTTTAGATCATAACACAGCAAAATATTACTGAGTAATATAGCTGAGTAGCTGAGCCTTTTCCTTTAGTTTGGCTGTTCTTCAAAAAAACCTTTAAAACATCCTTTTTCTCCTAATCATAAGCAAGTTTTTATCAGTATGATGTTAATTTTTCTAAACTGAAAATAAAACCTTACTTTTCTGGTCTGCATTTAAAATGCAACATTCTTAAATTGTTCTTCCAGATCTTACACATATTCCCGTTGAACTCATTAAACCTTTGTAACAGATTAAAATTAAGGGGGGGGGGGGGGGAAACACAAAACCAGAAAACTTGAAATTGGTCAGATGTGGAGAGGCCCAGCTACCGGAGAAATTAGCTCGAGCCTGACATAGTGAACACTTACCATATGTTTGATTTTAAGGAACAGTTTGATAGTTTCCTTTATTTTAATTCACAGATGGGTATCATATATAGCCAGTGTGAGAATAATCTTTGAAAAATCTGTTGCTTTTTAAAATCAAATTTCTGAATTTGAAATATACTGACAACACATTAGACAGAATCCTGGAAGCTGTTCCTGGTAGATTAGGTCGTCTTGTTTTAGTATGGACAATATTTTTAAAATTCCCAATCCAGTGTAATTTGGGGTAGTTACTTAATGCTTCTTAGGCTTATAGTGATATATCTAATTATTTCCTTTCATATCACTTAGATAGTCCTCCTAACTGCAGGCTGACGCCATTATTTCATTTCTGAACTTCTAAAAGACAATTTTCACTTTTTCACTCATTTGTTTTAATTACAATTTTATGCCATAATACCTTTAAAACAACAACAAAATGCTGCCTGTGGAGGAATGAGCTAATCTTAGTTGTTTTGTGGTCATAGCTACTGAGGTGAGTTTTCCTGAATATGCAAAATAATACGAGATATGACAAGCTTAACTTGTGCTAGAAAGCAAACAATTGCTTCTACCTTCTAGATGTCACAAAAGCTGGAGGTCTGAGCTGGAGTAGATTCTACCGCCCATTTCTGATAAACGTGAGACAGTCTACTAGGAATATGAGCTTTGTTTTCGTCGTGGGTGAAGATGGTTGTGTAAACTGGGTAGCTCTGCTCAGAGCTTTCCCCATGTAAAATACTTGCACATCTACCATTTACGTATAAAGACAGATGATATAAAGATCTTCCTTGCTCCGCATTTCCCAATACTGCAAATTATTCTTGCATAAATATGTCCTTTTAGATAAAGAAATTAAGTCTCAGAATGCTACTGTAAACATTGTATTGGTCAGCAAGTGTCAAACTCATTGCTGTTGGAAATTACTTCTGTTGATAATTACTAAATACAGAGAGAAGAGCCTGGACTGGAACCAAGATTGACATTTGGACTTAATAATATAATGAGACTTTAATAAGCCAGTAATAGGCAGCCTCACAAAATGAAATGAGCAAAGATTACAAACACATAGATCAGTTCCTTGGATCTTAAATACATAAATTGTATTAATCTGTATTGATAAAAATTAATTGCTTATTTTATATGGTCCAGATGTAATTATAGATCAAGATAACATTTCTTAATAAGGCAACATTGCCTTTCAAATTTCAAACCTTATGAACTACGCGACCATGACTTCAGGAGACCCGGAGCACCAGTGCTATTTGCTTCTTTCTTCTGTCTTTTTTCCTGCCTCTCTCTCTTCTTGTGCAGTGCCTCTGCCCTTCCTGCCTTGACTACGTTTCTTCTGAACTGTTGTACTGTCCCTGCTGTCGTTATATTTAGGCCTGAATTTGAAAGGCTCTCTGTACTGGAGGTTTATGTTATGGTGATGTGATGTGACGGCTGTGTCAGGCCCCCAGAAACTTTTATTTTCAAGTTTAAGTTTAGTATACTGAGCATAGGAGCAGTCCAGTTGACTTTACTGCAGCGCATGTATAAATATGTGCAGGTTTATGGTTGGAATTTGCTCCGCAGACTCAAGTTTACTGCAGTCCCATCAAAGACAGTGATACTGGAATCCTCCCACGCTACAAATCAATGTGTCAGGGTCTTAAATAAGCAGAAATAAGGAAAATAAGAATGTGAAACTTTTCTTATAATGTACAATTGTTATTTATTAATTTCTGCAGGTAATCTGTCAGGTTTTTTTAATGTTATTTTATCATACCATTTTTAGTGTGAAATTTAGAGGAGGACTACAGTGTGAGCTTTTAGTTATTACTTTTTAATAATGCTTGATTTTTTTTCTGGCCAAGAAGCAAGTCTTCCAGTTCAGGTCTTGTCTGCTCTGTAGGCTTTGGTTTACCTGGATGACCACTGATGGGGTTGCAGATGGGCTTATCACGTAAGCGGAGCTCTCGAAAAAATGAAGAGGTCTTTTTTTTAAAAAAAATGTCCAAAATGTAGGTATTAACTTAGGCCAAGCAGGTCTAAGCAAAACAACAAACAGATGCCCTACCGGGATTACTGAAGATCCTTTTTCCTCTCTGTTGCTCAGCTTCAATTTTCTGTGAAGTCACTGTTACACTTCTTTTCTGATTGCAGTAGTATTTTAAGCTTGCTGCCAAAATAGGTGCTAAAGATCTTTTGTAGAACAGAAGTGAAAGAAAAACAACACTTAGATGTACGCTAAAGAAGAAAAAAAGATCATAGCCAATACTTTTCCTTTACTGGTCTTGAAAAAAAACCCCTTTTTTTGTGCACATTAGCCTCAATACAGTGTGTGCAGTGTATGTGTGCTGTTACGGTGAGGTAGTATATTTTTATAAGGCTCTGACCGGGTTTTTTGGCCATATGTATTTAACATGTAACACTCTGGAGTTAGGGTGTTTCCTACATGTATAAAAGCTATATATGAAAAACAGGAAGGATATGTTCTGTATAAAAAACAAAAATCCCAGTTAATTTAATTTGTATTACAACGTTATTCCAAAATTAATGTAAAAAGTGCATCTTCATAGTCACAAGTTTATTTGACAGTCGTGTTAAGACATCTTCACTCTGAAACAGTAAAGGTGTGGAACAAGGGAAAAAAAACACAGGGTTTTGAACATGACCAATATTTTTTTAAAATTTGTAGAATTAATGTTTACTTGTTTTTTCTAAAATCTTGTCAGACCTCTCTGACTTCACCAAATAAATTGAGAGACAAGTCCTGGCAAAAAGAAAAGCTTATGAAAAAAGAAGTGACGTGACACATGAGTTTCACTAGTGAGAGAAGAGCAATTAAAAAGTACTGTTTTCACAGAGGCTTTTTGCTGTTTTTTACTTGCCTGTATATACAGCTATTTTTTGTCGATGTAGCTAGCAACCTGTAGCATGCTAAAGCTGACTTGGTGGATTGGAGGTAAAAGCAATGATCAACTAATGGTAAGATGGACATATTTTAATGATGTTGGGAATATATAAAACTGAATATATATTGTTGGCTCTGGTCACAAATGCATCTCATGTTGCTGTTTTCCTTACTTGGTTTTGTTTTTGTTGAAAACTCTGCATTGTTTCTTCTCATTAACATAAGATAACTGGAATAAGTTTCATATCACCATTCACCGTTCCCACTTGACTTGACATTTTCGTAGCTCAGATGAGGCTCTAATAACCTTTCTGAGCTCTGCTCGCTCTAATGATGTCCATTCAATAAGTAAGGTTTGAGCACTGCTGCCATAGTAAATAGTATACTTGTACCTAATTATATATTTTGAAAAAAGCTGCCATGAGAATGAATATTTAGCATTTTAGGCAAAAAAAATACAATCAAAATACAATCAAAAATACAATTTTTGATAAAAAGTGCAGTTACCTTGATAGAATTTTTTTTCCTTTGGAACGTGATTATTTTGCTGTACATCCCTACTTGCGCCTTTGCCTTAAAGCGATAGTGATCCAGCAAATTTGCTAATGTGATAACTTGGTTTCCTGGTGAAATTACCTTTGTCTTCCACAGCATAAGAGATGGTGTCAGGAGTTACTTGGCGGTTTAGTCTGGCATAGGCTGCTTTCTGCAGAGCGTTGCGGAGAGGCTGATGAGACAGGCTTACATGCCGCAAGATTTCCTTGCGGGGGGCCATAGCTAATGGCTGAGAGTGCAAGTAGTAAAAAAGCAAATGGCAGAGAGACAGAAAAAAGGGAAAACTTCCCAGTGGTCGGCTGGGCAGAGGAAAGGCATGGTCTCCCAGAGGAGTGCCTTCTCCAGGGCTCGACTGGTCCCCCTCCATGTACCTGGCCCACAGGGACTATACAGTCCTTGTCCGGACCTGCTCCGTCGTCCCTGTGCTCATTCCTGTTTAAGATGCCCTTATTGGTCGCAGCGTGTGATGTGACCAGGGCGGTGTCGCACACCCTGGCTGTGAAGCTTTCTGCAGGGTCATGCTTATCGCCTACTTAAATGGCTGTTATCTACCTTATTATTCATTAAGTATTGTTTTCCTCTAAAGATAGGAGAAGCTAGAAAACAAGGGGTAGGAAAAGGAGGGGGAAAGAAGTAGTGGTTTTCCTGCTGTGAGGAAGCCGACAGAAGGACATCAGGCTTGGCAGCTGCAAGGCCACGGGAAGGGCAGGGCAGGAACACACGGGTGTGGGAGCAGGGGAAGCCCCTGCCCTGTGGCTGAGGGGTGAGGGCACGGGGCAGCTGCAGAACTGCCGAAGGAAGGCCCTTGGCATTGCATGGGTTAAGTAAGGCCCATCGGGCCCTGTGGAAAAAGGGACTAAAAGTTAGAATAGCCATGACAGACAAAATATTGTAAAGGAAACTGTAGTAGCCCCGCACAATTATTTTTATTCTTTTCTAGTAATTTTTAGACTTTTGTTTCAATCCTTTACCACGCTTTACTAAATGATGACTTGAGGAGAGACAGCAAAAGATATTTTTACTGTACAGCTCAATGTGGAAAGAATCTAAATGGCAAAGAATACTCCTGGAGAGAAAATGAGAGAGTAGATGCTCCATCTGTGAGGATTTTCTTGTTTGCCACAGCACTCTCTCGGGCCTTTTTATTTCTGATGTTCTGTGTTTGTAAACTGGTAACTTTTTGCAAATCATTCAGTTGAAGCAAAGAACCCTTTAGCCAATATTTGTTGCCAAACATCGAGAGCTGTTGGTGAGCGTGTTGGTAACCTTTAATGGATCCTGGAAAAGCATAAGCTGAGGGTGCGCTGAATGGCAAAGACACTGTGTAATACACTTGGGGTATGGAGAGAAAGCGCGAAAGCATGTGCTCCAAGCATCTGAGCTGCGGGACACCCACAGCGATGGCATTGTCTAGTGCCTATGTTAGTGTTGGAATGAGAGCGAAATCCAGGAAAACTGTTACTTGGAGTGAGCAGGAGAAACTTGGCTCTCCTAAATAAATACACTCTTGCTCTCATGGCCCTTCACGTTGGGCAATGACTTCATGACTTTTGCGTTGCATGAGCGCCACTGTAGCAGCACCTGGACATGTGCTCGATCCGGCCGATTAGCCACGCTATTCTCTGGCTTAAGGTTTTGTCTGGTATAAGACACTACATGTAAGTATATGTTCTGGGAGCCCCAGCAGTCGTGGGAAGATGTTCTCATTGTGCTCTCCAGACAAACAAAATGTGCGTTTACGTGGTGACTTCTATAGCTCTGTTTGCTCTTCAGCCTCTCAGAACACTAAATTAATTGCATGTTGAGGAGACAGGAGTCCTCTTATCCCTGCAGTCATAGATAATTTCTGTAAGCACTGATTTTCTTCAGATCACAAGAGAAGAGAAAACAGAGTTCTACTCAAAATTAGGAATAAAAACCACCACTAAAGACCATATTCCCTTTCTGACACCTGGTCGTATTAGTGAACGACAAAATTGATAGTGAAGACACCGTGTTGGGTCTAGGTCTTCATACATTTGGCTGCACATGGAGATTTTGCTTCGGCAAGGCTCACTTTACACCCTAGAGGAAGAATTTGATCATACAGATGATGATAAGAGTAAACAAACTCATTGATTCAGCAGAATCAATGTCAAAAATTGGCCATTTTAAATGGAAACTCCCAACCTGAGGAAGAGCAGTGTGGCATGGAGAGCCCAGCCTGGAACTATGCTGCAAGTTTTATGTTCCACTTCACATAGAAACTTGGTCAGTTCTGGGGGTTGAGGTGCATGGGGAGGACCTTCACATCACAGAGTCTGCGTATGGAAATAACCAGTGGAGGCATTATGTGGGGTTAACCCAAACATGTTACCCTTTCTATCTTTCTTAGCATTCTGTGAATTTTGGTGTAATTAACTAATTTGGGCTTAAATGGCTGTGTTTGGGTAGAATTGGGAAACGAACTGGCACCTAACTATTTGAGCAATATGAAGGTATGGCAATACGAAGACAGACCTAAGCTTGAAATGGTAAGTAGTTTTCTTTGCAAAGAGGAAGATAGACTCGGAGATAATTTATGTGTTTGTTTAATAGAAAGAACAAAGCATTTTTAACAGTCAGTGAATTTGTATCTTGTTTAGAACACAACTGCTTTTTACATCCTCTAGCTGGGCATGGCAGCAGCTTCTCCCACTGATATTTATATGTTAATAAAAAAGTGATATAATAAAACAAAGCTAAGAGTGCGTTTTTAACTTATATTGCTCATATTAGATCCTGCTTACAGACAGTTGATGTTTTTTCCCCTCTCCAGCTTTCTACATTGAAAAATAGCTATAACAATAATAAGAAGGCTTCCTTAAATTTGTTTTCAGTAAGTTATGTTCACCTTTTAAAAAAATACTGTATAATTTGTTGATCTGTTTTCCCTGCCAAACGGGTTGTCTTATTCAACAATAAATTGAATAAAAAGCTTCCCCCAGGCAGAGAGACAGAATACCAACCCCTGAAAGTCTGGCAGCTTAATTGACATTTGGTGGTAGCCTTAGGCGGAACTTAATTCCTACCCTGTTTATATATACACATATACTTTTCATAAAGCATGCAGGCAGAACTGCAGATAAATTAAGACTAATTCATATTGTAGTTCCCAGGTATACACTTGTTGAAATGACATGGAGCCATTTCATTTTATGAGTGAAGGAGTTCCTCACAATTAACCAAATCTGTCAGCCTTGTAGGAACAGTATGTTTCCGGGCAGTTGTATGAGGTTTTCAGAGCGTTATTTTCATTCAGTTGCCATCCAGTGAATACAGCAATCTTGAGAAGTAAAACTAAGGGGTTCAGACCTTATTCCTGGAAGATGTCTCGCCTACCTGAATGCAGCTATTCATGACTAATAGTTGTCAGACAGACTGTTAGGGCAAACATAAACTTTGTTTGTAAAAGCAATGCCATGTATGCCTAAGTCACCGTTTCCAGTAAGTGCCAGGCAAGCCTCCTTAATAATGCATAATCCACAGTCAGGTAAAAATAGAAATATCAGGCCATTAGAAGGCAATCGGAGGATTTATTTAAGTTATTTGATTTAAATTACATTTTTAATTGTGGTCTGTTTCCTTTGTCTTGTAAATTGAAGTCGGTGAATGAAATCCAAGCTCCAGTAGTAAAACTTGGAACTTTGCAGAGGAACGGTTTTGCTCCGTGTCAGCTGCGGAGTTGGTCCATTTCTCTTATTGTGCCAGTCCTTCGTATGTATCGTGATGAAAGTTCTGGGTTTGTAAGGCTAATCCATGAGAGCTATTTGATTATACCTATCAGTGCTATAGGCAGAGCAAATATTTATGAAGCTAATGATCTAAAGCACAGTATTGGAAATGGATGTATAAAATTATAAGAACAGTGTCAATCACCCTGGTAGGGGAAAAGCCTGTAAATCAAAGCTCAGAGAGTTTTTTTTCTGTAGTCAGTGAGACTCTGTGCTTCTGAATATGGGAACAATGGGAGGGAAAAAACACAAATATATTTTTTCCAAGGTCTTTAACGTACATACCATTGAATATCACATTTCCTAAGTGACAAGCAAGCAACTGCTCTGAATTGCCCTAGTTCTCAAAGTGAACTGTTTTTCTTTGATTTCACAATACATATTGTCCTTCTTTGAAAAAACTCTATGGGAGAAAACTGTTTTGATGATACAAATCATCAGCTACAATGAAAATCTTTAATGAAGTCATCATGGGGCTTGTGTTTTTTTGAGCTGTTCAGGAATTACAGAAGACAGGTATTACAGGAACTCAATAGGAGCATTACTTTTACCCAGACACAAGTCATGGAGCTGAAAATCTGCTTGATGATCAGAAACTCAACAGTAGCAGCTAATTTCTAGCGACTTGCTCGTAGGTAGTCACAGGAAATCAGGATTTACTTAAAGCATGTTTGGCAACAGCGGGACCAGGTGTCGTTCCACATGCAGCGTCAGGATCTCGGGTACAAAGCGTTAACTGCATGATTACAATAGATCACTAAAAGTTCTCCTTTAGTTCTTGCTTTGTATGGCACACATACTCTGATTCTCATAGTATTTACCAGCGTACCTTTGACCAGTCTTGCTCAAAGATGCAAAAGAAAACTGTTCTCTGAAGGTGGCATACGATAAAAAGAGAAGTTGGGCAGTTACCTACAACTGATGTGGTGTCAGCTGCCTTGCTGTATTTAGCCCTTTTCTACATGTGGATGTATAGAAGAGGGTGGCACAAACAGGTTACTCTTCTGAGTTCACGTTGTCAGTGGATTTTAGTTGCTTGTCACCGATGCTGTTCATCAAGGAGATGTGCCAGCAGTGCGCGTGATAGCATGTTAGATATATGGAGAACTACCCATAGCAAATCACCTGCAGGTAATCTGAAAAACCCTTCTATCTTCTGTTGCTGAAATTAAGTTTATGGATAATTTATCACCTACTTGTCTCTTGAATAAATTAGACATACAAATGAAGACAGAAAAAACTATAACAAGTGTTGCTTTTGGCTCTGGCAAATAGGCATGTGAGACTTATCAAATATCTCACAGACTGTTCTGTTTAGCAGTTCATGATTGTGAACAAGTGATTCATTCTTGTAGCTATTGTTTTTGCAGTACAAACACTAAATATTCTTTCACTTCTGTGACATCTCAGAAATTATCTATTATATTTGACATGTCAAAACAAACTCTGATTTATTAAAAAAAATAATCAGAATTTAGTTTCAGTGAAACTGTAGCTGCAGTTCAAAATTTCACAGTTATTTTGCTTTCAGATACTATTTGCAACTTTCCAATGTATCTTTAATATAAAGATGTTACTATATGTTGTAAATACAGTACTTGTTTCATAAGGTGGTTTTTTCCAATTTCCCCAGTTTCTTCTTCAAGAGGTATTTTCAGGTTATTTCCGTGGTCTTTTTCTTGTTCACAAATACTGTTAAAGGTTTCTTAAACATAAATAATGGCAAAGAAACCAAATGGAATGAACTTTGGAAATTGCCACGATAATAAATGCCCCATTGATTTTGTATTAAACTACATATGTACATTTTGTAGTACCCCGTCAATCAATAGATCTTTTTTTAAAAAAATTTCACTTCTGTAAAATCTTACTTCTCATAGATATTCATGTGCTGCCCGTGAGAGTTTGCTTTTGCTTTAACTCCTTGGTCCCGCACTGGGTCTGTCATCTCTGTTGAAAGGCTGTTCAGAGCCCCCGAGGCTTGTTGAAATCTGCGTGTACTTTGTTCTTCTACAGAGTGAAACACAAAGGCAATGTCCGAGATTCTAGAGGTATTTAGAAGATTGGAGCCCTTTCTTTGCGGAAAGCTTGAGATGTTTTTCTTCAATTCGAAGATTTTAATGATTTTTTATTTTTTTTCTTAAATCTTGATTGCCTTTGGCCAGTTCAGGTGTTTGAGCTCATTTTTTTCAGGTCTGCTGGAGGGATGCTGTTGCCCCCCGCAGCGCAGCTCCGCAGGCTTGCTCCTTGCCAACCGCATATGCAGTGCTAGGGACTATTATTTTCAAGCTCTCAGCAAAGTTAGTACAGCTCTTCACCTGCACATTACCCTCCCACTCACTCATTTCATTCCAAAATGTCAAAAATCATGGGGAGCTTTAAAAAAACCCTTAAAAATAATGGACTCAGAATCTTGCTGTGACAAATACACAAAGTTAATGATTAGTTTCCACAAATAATTACATTGTTAATGGAGCAGAGAAAAAAAAATGCAGGTTATACAACTGGAGCAAATGACCTCAGTTTTAAGAATGTTGATGTTCCTAAAGTACCTCAAGCCATCATGATTTTTTGTGGGGAAGAAGCCCCACAATGGGAAAACCCACCAACTATAAATCAAATTCAGTTATTTGTGATTAATACTTAGATTTTTAAGTGATGAATTTTCTTTTTCCTGTATGTGATTTTTTGTTTGCATTTTGCATTTCACTCCGTGTTTTTAAGACCAGTTTGTTTTTTATTTCTTATTTTTAATTTCCTTGAGCTACTGGATTGATACTACATTTGGGTTTGCAGTGCAGCAAGGGAATCTCACCTAAGGTGATTCTGTATATCAGGCAAGTCAGTATCTTTTAGAAACCCCAAAGGATTCAAAGAGAGATACTACTAATTCTTTTCACTTCACTAAAACAAGTTGCCTTAAAGATAGATTATGTCTTTCCTTTTGCAAAAAGGTTCTTTTACCCACGTTTTCTGCTTGGCTGTTTCTGTCTGCCCGATGCCATAATGTAAAAATGTTCTGCTGATGGTTATGACCAGCCATAGGAGACTGTTTTCCTTCCCATAATCGTATTTAGAAGATCATTCCTGCTTTTTACAATTAATCTTTTTATAGCCCTTTAAGGAGACTGTGAAGCTAGGTAAAATTAGAACTGTTTACATCAAGTTTCATGACTCAGTTTTTGGTTAAATAGACAGAAATAGAAATGTCAGGATATGAATACTTTTGACAAGCTATTTCATGGAATTCATTCAGAAGTAAAAGCGTGCATTTTATTTTTAGTTTCTCATTTTGATACAGATTTTATAATATATCTCAGTATCTTTGAGACAATATCTGTGTTATATTTTAATCTATGCAGAAAAACTGAAATTTTAACTTTCTATCATAAATCATACTTAAAAGGAATCTTAAGCTATTACATTTTTCCATGACTTAAAAATTTCATGCACTCATTATCTATAGTAAGAACTTTTGTTAGTACCATCTGTATATTCAAAGTGAAATAATGTAATTACATATTCAGTACATCATTCTCTTATAACACATTCTCAAATATAGCGAATGTTGTAAGGTAGACTGAACCTAAATGTATGCCATTTCTTTTCAGTATTACTAGAAGTTTTGTAAAGATTCACTAATTTGCTATATAGTAATAGCACCCTGTGTCTATTGGAATTTGAGAAAAGGAATCAAAAAAATAAGTAAAAAAATGAAAGGTTTTAATAATGAAAAGGTTTCCATGGACTCTGCTAGTTGGGGGGGGGGGGCAGTGAGACTAGCAGTTTAGAAAAAAAAAAGTCCAATTATGTGTCATTTGTATTATTGCCAGTATAATTGTTACGAGTAGGATTTGATGCTGAGCCCGTGCAGTATGCTACAGTAAAATATAGCTAATATATTTATGTGAGAAAAGTATTCATATGGTTTAAACTGTGCTGAGGTTGATAATCATAAAGTTTCTAATAAAAGAGGGTTCAGTGTGATGAGATTTCCTGAGCAGGAGTTAGTATCATATTTAGAAGTAGGGATTTGTCTGCTGAGGAGTTTGTGAAGCTGCTTCTACAATGTCACTCTACTTCTCAAAATTGTAGTAATTCACAAGTGTAGAACCATCTAGGATTTTAATAAGAAACATAATACTAGGATTAAATTTTGCTTGATTTTTCAAGCAGTGCCTTTTCAAAAATAAATCAAAGGTAACCAGCTGGTAAAAATACTAGTCAACGTAATAGACCATGACTGTGATATTTAAAACTGAACCTTGGTGTGTTCTCTTTCCTTTTTTTCATGGTGATTTGAAGATTCTCTAAAGACTTATTTAACCAATGTTCTCCCTCCTTCATGTAAGGAGAGGAAGATTTCGGTTATAGTGTATGTGATAATCCATCAGTCCTGTCCCTAAAAAATTTCCTGGCCCAAACCTGGATAGGGATGTTCTCTGTCCGTGAAGTGCTGTAAGTGCTTCGACTTCCCTTGGCATACAAAGCTTTACAAAACCAAAATGTTGTCTTCTAAGTGCAAAAGCTACCATAAGATTAATACAGATTTAAGGTTGAGAAATTAAGCAGGTCAGTGTTGGAGAATTCTGAGATAACTATCTCTTCAGCCTTTAACAGAGGCAGCACATGTATAAGGATGGCCTGTGTACCTATACAATGTGTTTCTCAAGTGTCAACGTTTGAGATATATGAAATAATTATGTTGCTTCCTTCTTAATGTTACAGTAGTTATGAAAACTTCGTAATGTTTATCTTAACTGCCCAGTCTGGTCAAAGGAGGGACAAGCAAAGTCATTTGATTTCAGTGTTAGTTTTTTATTTGGGACTGTATATTATTTAGACCAAGGATTATGCACAAGTTTCAGAGAAACATACTGGGGCAGTCATCTTGAATCAGTTTAAGGAATGGTATCAGTTTCACGTACATACCATTTCTATCAGTCATCGTAATTGAGGATTGAAAAGTCTAGGCAAGGAAAAACTATAAATTCTGAACTTGTGGGTTTGGTTTTTTTCCCTAAAATTCTGTTTGCTCACTTTTTCCTCCTAAAAGTAAAAAAATCCCATTGAGAAACCCTGAGTGCAGAACGCTTGAGCTCTGGTAGGCCTTTAGGTAGGAGGCACTAGGCTGCATACATTGACATACTTACTTGCTGTATGCAGATAGTCTTGTATAAACCAGATCGAAAATACATTTTTAAGGCTCACAACTTCTGCTCAAACCCTTCACCATCTGTGAACATGAAACCATTTTCTCTTTAGGTTTGGTTAGGATTTGCCCAAAAAAGGCTGGGGAAATGTCTATCCCTGCAGGTCCTCAGGAAGCAGGTGGAGGAAGCCCTGGGCAGCCTGGTCTCCAGGCTGTGCTGGGCCTCATCGCAGCAGCAGCTCTGAGTAGATAATCCCTGGAGGTCTCTTCTAACCTGAATGGTTCTGCAGTTCTCTTATCTCACTCCTGTCAACGGGAAAGCAAGAAAAAGGAGGATTAAATGATCAACAAGAAAATAAATCAGAACCCAAATCAACTGGAAACATTTCAGTTATTGTGCAGTACCATTATAGCGTGCTGGTTGTGTGTATCTAGTGAGATCTGCCCTATTCTGTCAATTTTGGTTTAAGGTCATTACGTTTTTGGGTGCTTCTCCATCATCTTGATGAACAAAACATTTTATTTGAAATTTGTGACTTCTCCCTTTCTAGTAGTTTTTGTATGGGTGCTAGTTCTGTATTTCTTTAGTTCAGATTTTTGTTATGCTTGCAGATAGCTTCTTTGCTTTTTTTCTTTTTTTCTACACCATAAGGCTTTTTGTAGCTTGAATAATATTGCTTTGCAATGCCTAGTTGTGTGTCTTAATTTTACCTTTTAGAAGGCTATTCCATCACATGAAAATAACAACGCTGGGCTTTCCTACTATCTATGAAGACTGAGCTGGGGAATCAGATCACTAGAGATCCTGAAGCATCTTCTGTCTCTTTAGATTCTACAAGATTTCAGAGGCAAAGAAAATAGATTTGCATGGGACTTAACCCTCGACACTCTCTTCCCAATTTGAGAGACAACTTAATTTCCTTTACTGAGAGAAATCAAAGAAACAAATTTCAAAGCGAAGTGAAGTAAGAGCTTCTTTCACAAACAGCTGGTTGGTTTTTGGTGTGGTGGATTTTGGGGTTTTTTTGAGTGTAGTGAATATATTACAGCCGCTGCAACCATCCCTCGAGCTTTCCCAGTCCTTCTGGCCTGTCCAAGGCCATGCTCTTGACGATGGATTCTCTGCTCCCTGGGAGGAATCAGGGTAGTTTAACTACTTCAGAGCCATGTCTTTGTAACTAAATGGCCTTGGGTTTTTGCCACCCTGGGCCACTGGGGAGCCTGACCAGTGTGGGCTGCCAGTGAGGGACACTGGCAGAGCTCAGGCAGGTTTCCTGGACGTCTTACCTGCATTTTGTACAGCTCTTTTTCCCATTTAATCACAAATTCTGCGATACTGACTTTGCATGCTGGATGGTGTTACTTACCACATCTTGGTGTGAAATGAATCCATTACAAATCATTTAAGTGTATAGACCATATAATTTGTTTTCTATTCTTGTTATCAGTTATGGGGAAAAGGACTCAGGCAAAAATGTCACAGAAAATGCGCTATTGTTAATGACATTGCTGTCTAGTTATAGGAAGTATGGAACCTGGAAAATCACTGATGTTGGTGAATTTACTTTAATGTCTCGTGCCCAAGGTCTGAAATGATGCGTGTATGACAGGTGTGTTTGAAGTGGAGCAGCAGGTACCGAGTACCGATTTCTAGTATGTGTTCATAACAGTTACCCTTTTCTTACGTGTTGTAACACGCTCTCCCATCTAAGAAATAAAGCTGAAATATGGACAAGCAGGAGTCGTAATGGGAGTAAAGTGAAAGCGAAGAACATGAGCTGAGAAAGGCAAAGGATTTAGAAGACCGGCAGAGAAAACAGTGGTCTGAATAGGCACAGAACAGAGCTAGGAGATAAGGCAGAAAAGGAACGTGGTTATGAGGCTGTTCAAGGAAGGATTTATCTCTCCAAAAGCAACGCTGTTTGTCAGTCTCTGCATTTGCTAAAGCTCATTCGGTATTCATGGTGATATATGGAAATAATAGGAGAGGGAAGAGGAATACTTAGAGTGTGATACTTTTCCTTTCAGCTGTTTTTATTTAAATGAATGGGAAACCCTGCCATGTGGTAGACTTCTCAGATGAGCTTTGCACGAATTACTTAGTACTCCATAACTTAGTAGTGATGAAGTAATGCTTTCTTTAAAAGCAATTATTTGTATGTATGAAAGTGTCAGCAGCTTGTGATGTACTATAGGCGAATTGAGTGTACTGCTAATAGAAGTTAGCGTACTAAATTAACTAGACAGAACTGGTGTGACCTGTTTCTGCATTTCTTGTGGGAATTAAAACAGAGGAATAGTTGTAAGCTAATCTTTGACCCCAGCATTGCTTTCATAATCAACTCCCAAGTAGTGGGATACATAAAATACCAGCTCTCAAGGAAGGAGAACAATAAACAAGATTTGTGTGTGTCACTTGTAACCGTAGCTGTCAGGCGTATTTTTTGTGATTTCATTTCGCTTCTCATTTTCAAGAGATTAAGTTGTTGTTAATATGTTGACATCTACTGCTTTATTTATTTTACTCCAGTACTTAAGCTACAAATTTCATCTCTCCTTCCTTGTCTGTGCTGTCTAGAGTGAAAACAGTGTTTTATAAGAGACCTCTTTGTTGTTGTGTAATGCATTTCTGTATGGATTTCAGGACAGATGATTGAAAAAGTATCAACTTACCTACTGTAATATAATCTTTCATAGGTGGGAACCAAGGTTAATAATGAGTTGCAAGTAAAACTAAAAATATTGCTACTGTTCTAGTTTCTAGAAGGTGTTGATTTAAGTTGCAAAACCCTCATAAAATGTAATTCTATTAGAGGTTTACAGATTTTTAAAAAAGCTATTACAAGACAAAGTGGAATTCTGCAGCAGGATATTATCTTGTGCTTTTTTTCTGTAATTTCGTAAGGACTGTTATTTTTTTCCTTTCTCCTGTTGCAGGCTTCCGAGTAGTGAATCATGGGGGGGGAGGCGTCTGTTGGCACATCTCTGACAACGTTCGCATGTTTCCTGTGCTTGATGGTAGTAGAAAAAGGCATTGGGAGAGAGCAAATTCTTTGGGATTATTATAGGGTGAAAATACATTTGAAAAACATTTTAAGCATCTCTTAAATTAATCAAGAACTGAAAAATAGCAGATAAAAATGCCTTCCAATCTCCATATGTGATTAAATAATCCTTAATGAGAAGTAGGTCCTTCGTTAGACACTATGTCTAGCTAATTGAAGAAATCATTTTTGAATACACTCCAGAGCACATGAATGAGCGAGCATGGCCTATACATGAAGATGTTTATTACTTATTGATATTTAAGAGTTGCTAAATTAATCTTATTTAACTGACTGTGCACAACCAAAACAGTACTGTGGTAATTGTACTGTATAATTTGAGGGGTTTATTTTGCTTTAATGTAAAATTTGAAAGTTTAATGCATTTCTTGAATTTTTTTCCTGCAGTTCATTGTTGCTGTGATTAATTCATCATGGCTGCTTAGATATGCAGAATCTAAATACTACGCGTCATTGATTTTTCTCTCGTTTTGTTTCCAGAATATGAAGCTTGTCTTAAAACCATAGTATGAAAAATCACATGCATCCTGCAGTACGAAATATTTCTTTCGCCTGCCAGTGCGAAGCAGTGGCTAAGGGTTCCAGTACAGCACAGGACTGTAGAAATACCGAAGCTAGACAAATCTGGGGCACGCCACCCCCCAAATCTCTGGTTAAAATCAAGATTTTATTTTTCTTCCGTGTCTGTGCTTTGCATCAGAAAGATATAGTTGCCTTTGGGTTGCCTCTTGGCTGTTTTGTTTAACTGAATTCCACTTTCTTATTTCTTCCCACAGCTGTGAGGACTAGAAAACGCAGTGTGCACTGAAGTATGGGGTTGGATGTGGTATCATCATTTCTGTGTTCATTTAGTTGTGGTTCCGCCAAGAGCCAGAAACCTGTGGCTGTGGGGGAGACAATGACTGGGCCAGGAAATCCTAAGCAAGTCACAAATTGGAGAAAAGTTTTTAAACACAGGCGTGCGCTCTCTTTGCTGGACTGTTTTACTTGTCATTTGACCAATAGTCTCCCTGGGAAAAGCCCCTGAACTCCTGACATGAAAATGTAAGGTTGAAGAGCCAAGAGGAAAAAGCAATCAGGTTTTTCTCATCTCCTGCTTGTCAAGGGGGAGGGGAAGGTGCCCAGGTAGGCACAGGCGAATGCCTGCCTCCGAGTTTGGTGGCTGCCACGAGTACCCTGCTGAATTGTCTGAGGAGGCATCAGCTACTTGTCAGAAAAAACGGCCTGGCCTGGCCTGCCAAGAGTAGCTGAAATTATGATTGAGATAAATCTGTAAACTTCTCAACCCTTAACTTTCAATGGGTTTATTTTCTGCATTTCTACTGAACAAGATACTTTGGTTTTGTAAAGCCAAAGAGAGGTGAAGAACCCCTGGGCCAAGAGGCATACTCTGTCCCTCTGGGCTGAGCGGTGCTGCCCGTGTCCCCTCCCTGGCACTCTCATCCCAAGGGGGACCTCTCTGAGGTGGGTGAGGAGGGGGCTGGAGAGGCTGTCACTGACTTGATTTACTCGAAGATCTGCAGTGTGGCAGAAGTGTGTCAGTGCTGTACCCTGAGCGTGGGCACCCTCATCACATGCTGTCAGCAACACGAGGGAGGAGCAGAGCTGGGTGACTTGTCCACAAGCTCTTCCGTAAGAGACGATGGGATCTCAGCGCACCTCACTGCCGTCCCCTGGTTACTCCAGCATGCTTAGTACAGAGCCCGTGGTTTCTGACTCGCAGGCTGTGCAAGGGCAAATCCTCACACCAAGCTTTTGAGGGCTGGGATAATCACTGAGACCATTGCAGATACTGCATGCAGAGCACTTGCACTAACAGTTAATAAATGAAGATGTATTGGAACAACTATTACAAAGGTTAAGCAAAATTCATGACTACCACAGTCAGTGTGGTATTCCCCTGTTAAAAAAAAAAAGTGGTGTTGAGGTTGAGAGTTTAATCTCATACAAGCAGAGGTTAAAGCAAGATGCTTATTAAAATAGAATGTAATTAACCTGTTGCAACAGCGGTAGTATCTGGCCTTATTGAAAAGCAAAACACTGTAACACAAAACAGTGCAAGAGTAAGAAACCCAAACTCCTGCTTATGGAGGGAAGTGCGGTGACCATACTTGCTCAAGCAGGGAAATTGGGTGTAGGTATTTTACTTTTCTTCATGAGTGATTGGTACCAGAGGTCACATTTAAAAGTTGCAGGTGTGTGGGGGAGAGGAGAAGAGCAATCAGCAGTCTCAGGTGCAAGGTGCTCCTTTCCCTTGCCTGGAGGGGAGTAAGCAGGTGGTGTTAATTATCTACTAATGTGTAAAGATTCCTTCTAGAAGGAAGAAGCGCCAGGTCAGTGTGACACTTTCTTGCTGCTGTTTCTCATGGAGCATGAGGGAACCCCGTTGTTTGGAGCAGCTGAAAAGGTAACTAAAAAGGGGAGCTTTTGCCACTGAAGGAGTGTTTCTGAGATTTTAATGGGGCTTTCTCTTCCCTGCAACTGACTGACTGTGAGTTATAGCTGGCTCTTTTCCTGCCCTTATGTCCTGGTTTCAGCTTGGACAGAGTTAATTTTCTTTCCAGTGGTTGCCGTGTTTCAGCTTTGGTATGAAAGGAATGGCAATGCATATTGGTTTAGGTGTTGCCAGGTGATGTTTATATTAGTCAAGGGCTTTTTCAGCTTCCTATCGAATCTGAGAAGGAGCACAGACAGAACAAGCTGGCTGTACCATAGGTGTCATGCTCAGTGTATAAATGAGGGTTGGCTGGGGACAGGAATCATCTCTGCTTGGGACAGGCTGGGCAAGCGATTCAGTGGCTGGTGAGAGTGACTTGTGGTGTATAACTTTATCTTGTATATTCTTTTACCGTTATTACTTTCCTTTTCCGTTATTATTCTGTTAAACTGTCTTTATCTCAACCCACGAGTTTTGGGGTTTTTTTTCCCTGTCCTCTCTTTTTCTCCCTCTTCTCCCTCCCCTTCTGTGGGAGGATGGGGGAGAATTGAGAGAGTGGCTGTGTGGTCCTGGCTGCCGGCTGGGGTTAAGCCATGACACCTCATTGTCTTGGCTTCCTTCTAGCCTTGCCTTGGCCTGTTAACACTGCTACTTTTCAGGGTTTCTCTGCTTTAACTTTTCATGGCTACTTTCCTCTTAAATAAACCTCTGCCCTTCCTCAGAAAAGGAGGGCAGAGAGGAGCATGGAGACCGGTGCTGCGTATCGCTCTTCCCCCTCTCATGTGCTATGCTTCTTCCACTAGTAGCAATGTGACTCCAGAAGTGCTGTGATGGACATTTAGGTGTCCTGGTACAGGGAGATACTGGTGGTTGCTTGTTTTGCTGCTTTTGAATTTCATTTTCTGTACATACAAATGTTGGACGCTCTTCTGAAGTGAGTATCACTTAGCAAGGAAGGGGCAACAGATGGTTATTTGCCTTTTCTTTTAAATACATCTCTCCTTTGTACAGTGAGCAGATTCTAATGTTACTTGGTCCTAAGCAAATACCCTGATGAAAATGAGTAGCAATTGAAGCAACTGATAATGTACTAATTATTTGGTATATTTATTGACATGTATAGCAGAATATTGCCTGTAATTCCTCTCATTCTCACACACTGCCTAAAGATTCAAGTTTCTTAGATTCAAGATACCTTCTGGTACTGGTTGCTCAGATTACTTCTAAGTATGGAAACCTGACGTTGTACATGAACTGGGGATTGTAAGAAGTCGAAACCAACTAGCTGCAATTTCATAATAAAGCTGTTATCTAATTTGAAGTGTTTGGGCAAATACTAATTTAGTTTGGAAAATAAATAAATAAACAAAAATCAAGCAACTGATTTCCTGATATCAAAATTGCTTCATATAACAAGAGTCAAGGATTCTCTTGAATACAAGGGATTTTAACTGTGCCTAGCTTGGTATTAAGATAAGTGTTTATATTCAAATGCAAAAAGAAGAGTTGCTCTTAAAGCTGCCAATTTAATGGTTTTGTGTAATTGAATTCTTGTTTAATTCTTAGGAGGAAGAAGCGATTGGCTTAGGTTAATTCAGAAGTCGTGCAAAATGTTATTCTTTGAAATAATTTTAAGACTTTATTTTCACATTTATAATTAGTGTTTTGAAAGTTCTACGTGCTCTGGATTCTGAATTAAGAAAAATAGTAAAAGCCATGTTAGACTTGTTTAAGTTTGGGCCTGCACCTGTTTAATCATTCAGTCAGAAGATGTATATGGTTTTTATTACATTTAAAGTCACTAGTTAATTACTGATACTACTAAAATGCTATTAAAATGTAGTAAGTTGCTATAAGCCCTTTCAAGAGGTATTATTGGATCTTTATAAAAATGGGATAAGTAAAGGAAGTCAGGATTGTGCTGGGATCCTTTTATTTCACTGTAGTGAAGCCCGATACTGCTTCAAGTAGGAAAATTGCTGCTTTTAAATTGCTGGTTTTAATACCATGGGAAGATCACTGGTGATAATGTTCCACTATCTACAATTTCTACTACAGTACCAAGAACAAGGAAAGGACAGTAAGATGGTGACTTTAATTATCTGTATAAATTAAACTCTTTGCTAGAGTCCTGTGATTGAAACTCATTACTCTAACTTTATTGTTTGGTTGTGAGTGTAAACTACAACCCAATTAAATTAGAAAGGATAGCTTGATAGATGTTTCCAACCTGAGGCTTTCAGAAGGGGAAAAAAAAAACTGTCAAACAGTTTAAGATGATCTTGTTGGCTGTGCTGTTTTGTCTCTAAACCAGAACATGCTATTGGATTGAATATTTGCAGCAGGAAAACAGACTTCTGGGTTGCATAGGATGTGATGTACTGGAACCTTCAAGCAAATAGACTGTCTCATTTTTTCCATCTGCATGGAATTTTACTATGTGTTTTCTTAGGAGTCTGGACATGACCTTCTTGAATTGACATAAGTGATGAGTCATTGGGGATGTCTCCAAGCTTCATGTTGGTCAGCATTAGGTCTTTCTGTGGCATAGAAGCAGGAAACTCTGACACGTACCCTGGTATCTTATACCCAGTAGGACTGGCCAGGCCTCTCTTAGATTTTTTTTTTTTTTCATGTGTGTTTTTTTTAAAATGTAAGTGCTACAGAGTGATGCTGGCTTTGCCATCAACATATTCTATAAACCATTAGTGAACAGGTTCCCCTGCGTGACTCTAGGGGCATATCAGATATCTGTAAGTATGTACAAGGTTGGCTAAGGAAGTTGTCTGTCTGTCACTGTTGCCCAGACTCCCCCGTGGGTGGGGGAGTTTCACTGTAAGGATGATGAGGATGAGGTCAGTTTTTTGTGGTGCGTGGTTTGAGAACTGTCATGAGCTCTTTGACTGTGTGCAATTGTACTGTGGATAGGTGTTGCCTGCTATGTACAGACAACATACTGGCTTTGGAGATACAATATGGGATTTCACACATTAGTCATTTCTTTGAAAAGAAGCAAGATGTTGGCAAAGCCTTGTACCGCTAGTGTTATGGGGTTACTTCCATGGGCAGAGTGAGCTCCCCCCCTCCTTTCTCTGTTTCTCAGACCTATCTCTTTTCTGACACCAAATGCTCATTGGTGTTTGTCATTAAGGTTGGTGGAGAACCACTTAAAAAAAACAAACAAAAAAAAAAACCAAAAAAAAAAATACAACCAGATGATTCCTTCATTAAATCTGTTTCTGCTGTCCTTCTGCAGGAGACTAGTACCAATCCTTGTTATGGCTGTAAAGGTATTTGAACTCCAGACTTCCTTATTGTTAGAGAAAAATGGTGATAATATGCGGCTACACTCCGGGATCGGTTCATATGGGGTTCTTCTGCAAGCAAGGTCCTCATTAAGATGTGATGACCACATTTTAACCTTGATCTTTGTGTCAGCTCAGAATATTGATCAAAGGAAGTTGCACAAGGCTTCTCTGGTTTCAGCCCGCCAGCAATAATTAAAAAATGTTATTTGTCACTCTCCTGAATAACTTTGATATGCCAAGCGTATGTTCTACACATGATTTTTATTTGTAGTGGCTTGAATGATGTATTAATTTACTTGTGAAATAAGTAGTTCAGGAATAATGAAGTCCAAATACTTCTACAAACAAAAAGTTCTTGCTTATTTATAAAAAGTGTTGGTTTTAATGCTTTTTTCCAGTCTGCAAACTTTCAAACAACTTTTTTTTTTTTTAATCATAAGCATCTCTGCTTCCTCAATGGATTTATTGCTTGCTCCCATCATCTAAAGTACTTCCATTTCAGTAGTCTTTTAAAATAGGCATTTATCCCAAGCTTATGGGTAGGTTTACAAATGATCTCCTTCATATTCTAATCAGTCTCTGCTACCCACTGTGTATTTTAAGGAATTAAGTTCTCCTGTGTGGATCTGTTCATTTTAAGGCATCTACTAACCATAAACAGCTCACTATTGCAATTGTGCATCCAAGAAACCCGAGAAAAAAACCTAAAAATTTAAGTGTGAGGGCTGTTTATGGTATTGCAGGAAAGATAATAATTGCAGCAAAGAAAAATACTGGAGCCCATCTTGCATGTAAGCAACACAAGTGATGATAATATGCGTATAATGATACTTTTGGAAACAAAGCACCATGTTTCTGTTTGATTTTTAAGCTTTTCCTGACTGATGCTAATATAAGCACATAGCAAGGAAAAGACTGTGACAAACAAATGAGGCCCTTACCCTGAAAACGTTTGTGTTCTTCAGCAGACTTGCTCAGCTCCATTGAGAGTAGTCCCATACGAATCTTGTTTGCAGTAGGGTTGCCAGATGCTTTAATAATCATGCCACAAGCCTAGCAAAGCAATTAAGCATACATTTTATTCAAGCAGTCTACAGTCACGACAGTCCCTTTGTAGTCCCTTGTATGCTCTGAAAGTGAGGCACGTGCTTAGACACCTTGCTGGATCAGAGCCTCAGTGGCTCTGTCTTACCCTGTCTCTGGCCTGTTGCCCCAAAGAATTTTCTAGCTACACGTCTGTGTGCATACTGTCCAGGGTTTCTCCTGAGTGGTGGTGTCTCAGCCGTCCTCTTCGGTGCGCTGCAGTCTGCTCTGCCTAATGTTAAAGCTGAAGAGCATCAGCTTTCACGATCTAGTTTATGGGTATCTGGATATAGTTACCTTGGCTACCATTTCATTTCCTATTTTGCCCTGCCATAAGAAAAGCTTCTTGTATGATTTTTATTTGAAAATAGCATATTGTTTCTAAACCCACTCCAGAAAAACATATACTGTTTCCAGTTTGTTTCTGTGTATTAGCCACGCAGGATCATCTGAGCAGCAGGTTTAGGTTTGTCCTGCAAATTTAGGTGAAAACAAGAAGTAGGAAACATCTGACATTTAGGAGGAAAAAAAGAAAATATGAACAACTTAAATGCTAGCATCCATCGAGAGAAGGCAGAGCTGATCTTTCTAGAAATAATTTGAAAACATTTTAATATTTATTTAACATTTATCTCTCAGTTTATTCTTGTGTGCTGCTTTTCTGAGTCTTCTAGGGCTGAAAAATTGTACATTCGATAGAAATAGATTAGAGCACATGTTCGTATATACTTTACAGACCTCGTGGATTTTTTGTAACCCGCGTGAGAGCTTGAAGTTGTCACTAAGTACGCAACATGCACTAATTAACGTGCTGTAAAGTCAGTTACTTTCTCAATTGACAGTTTTGCAGGAGAGATGATAGAAGGTGGAGAGGGCCCTATTTTCACTAGATACGGGTTGGACACAGCAGTCTGTGCTACTGTACACCGGCATTCCCAGCCAAGGCCTGTCTCTACCCATTGCAGTCTGGATTCTCCTCTTTCTTTTACATTCTTGCTGTGTCGTTTTCAGTAATTTTTTTGTGCATACTTCTTTTTAGAGTGCTGGAAAATAATGAAGTTGTTCCTAATTACTTTGCTGTGTGAGTGCTCTGTCTAACCATGAAGCTCGTCCATCTTAATCTCAATTCTAAAGGGGCTTTTCTTTTTAACAGCTACCCAGGGAAGACCTACATGCAATCTGTATTGGAAGCTTTCACGTCATTCCATTGCTTCATGAAGAATTTATTAATTTTATAAAGTATGTCTAAGCAATGCATCAGTAATTTATGAAGCTTCCATCATCATTTTTGTAGACTGAGGGCATGTGGGAAATATCATTTGTGCCACTGGAATGATGCTCAGAAAACAAAATGAATACATCTAACAGGCTGCGTTACAGCTGTTTCCTACTGTACCATTTTTGGCCATACTTCAAATATGGAAATTCCCTGAACATTATTTGTGCTTGTAAATGAAATGTCTGGAAAAAGAAAAAAAGAGAGAGGTGTTTTTTACATCTTACTGTATGTTTTCCTTCATTTCAGGACAAAGTTTGGTGAACCATTTAGTGTGTTGGTGGCTAGAATAGGGAATTTAGTATGCTTAGTGGTCTGTAGCCATTATTGCAGCAATGTCAATGACTCTGTTGCCTCTGCCTCTTTTTCTGAGGCAGAAAATTGAAATCAGACAAAGTGCCCTGCATGGGCGGGCGATGCTCTGCTGTGCCGCTCTGTGGTCCAAGGGGAGGCTTGTGGGCTTCCCCTTTCTTTCCCGGCTGAGCTGTACAGCTCCCACCTGGAGCGCCGGGAGCTGGGCTAGAAGGAAGTTATTATATGTGGATGAAGGAAAGGCAATACAGTTCCGAGGTCAATTGTAAACTGAGCTCTCTGGCTTGGGGTATACTGTTCTTTACAAGACCAGCGATTGATAAATTTGATGTTGGAAATTAGGTGTGTATTTGTGCAATATTCAGCTTTATCATAGCGAGGAAGGGAAGAAAAGCTAAAGCCTCCTTTGGGACAATTAAACATTTCTCTTTAGATAAGTGCTTGGAATAAGTCTTTGAAGCAATTGATTTATAGACATGCTCATGCATTGCTTATTGCCAAGGAATCAACTTTAAAAAAAAAAAAATCAAATGCATATGGTCCTTTTGCTTTGACTGTTCTTTTACATGCTATGGAAGACATGATGGAATGAAATGGAAATGCTATAACAAGATTATTTCCTTGAAGATCTGAGCATTCTGAACTGAAGTAGGGAACCGGCAGAGTGTAAACTGTTAAACCTCATGCATTTTAATTTTAAAGGGCCATTGCACTAGTATTGTCATTTAAATATTTCAAATGGTTTATTCTCAAACCTAAAGGGTTAACTTTCAGTTACTGATTATTAGGTGTTTACCACACAAAAGCTATAACTTATGTGCAATAATTAGAAGGGTTATTGTTCTCCAACCGAAAATTTAAGCACTTAGTTTTCATTTACTGACATTTCTTTGGCAACACTGTCCAACTCCTACCTACTCTCCGTAGGCAAGCGATTAATGTGCAGCATTTACAATGGAGTTATTTTAAAATGTAACTTAAACGGTATCTATAGCACACTAATGCTAAAACTTCCCAACGCTGACTTGCTCTGAGCCTGGGCTTTACTACTGCTGGCTGTTGTTGCTGAGATCAGGAAGGATGCAATCGAGTGCGCGTTTTCCGTTGAACTGGTGTTAGGGCTTGCTTTCCTTCCATTCGACTTGACTCTAAAAAACAGAAACATGGAAGAAGTTGTCGTTAAAGCAGGTTTGCATTTGAATGTGAGACTGAAAAAAAGTAGGCAGGAAAGCCATCTGTTGATAATTGAAACAATGAAATCTGTTCTTAATGGCAATGGCCACACGCTTTAGCTGGATTACACTAATAGAGATTTTGAGAGTAAGTAACAGGGAGTTAGGCGAAACAGGTTTGGAATCAGAGACATTTATTCTTCTGAGGAAACTTGTAAAATCTCAATTTTTATAATTAATTTTAAAAAATAGAAGTAAAAAATCCTAGTGAAAATAAAGCCTGTGATACAAAGATATCTATGAAGCTGCTTCTGTTTTCATCAGAATAAGACGGAATTCTAATGCACATATTTTCTGTCTGGGTGTATGTAAATAGACACCTTGAAAATGAACGTCCAGTATCCACAGGAGTATCCAGATAGGAATTGTTGTTGAGACGACCAAAATACCCGTTCAAGCTATTCTTTAATATCTTTTTAGAACATGTGTTTTGCACCAGATTGTAAAGTGCTAACAAGTATCCACTTGGTGCAGAAATCCATAACTATACCTTAAAAAGCTTCTTAAGAGAAAAATTCTGTAAAATGCTCAGAGATGATCTTGTGTTGATGGCTGAACGAATATCCTTGGCACCACTGATCTTCAGTTGACTGAAGGGGAAATCGGGAGTGCTAAAGAATTAGCTAAAGGTGCTTGACAGTTTATAGATTGAATACTTGTGATACAGATGTACCCACGGTATGTGTTGTATCGTTCATGAGCATTGCAAATAAGTCATATAAATTATATTTTAGTTGCAGAAAGTGTGTTCAGGTCACAGGTTTCCTGCATCATGAATTGTTTTGAACCTGATTGGGAGAGGTGAGTGTGTGGAATAATTTAGAGGTATTCATCCCAACGTGCTCTTGTTTTTCCAGTTTCTTCTTGTTGTGTTTTTTTTTCTCTTAAAGATCAGAGTATATGGCCAAGGAAAACAAAACTCACAGTCACCTTTCCCACCACCTACATGTATGCTTTAAGCAATAATAATAGAGGCATTTTCTGTGTGGGCTGGCACTTCAGTATAAGTCGGTGTAGTTTCATTATATTTGTACTTACTAAGGCTTTGGTGCATACATTTTAGTTGTAGGTCCTTCCTCTGCTTACTGGGATACAAACTGGAATTTCAACATACTTTCTCTTTTAATTACTACTTTCTTTAATTCACTCTTTTCAACTTCAGGATTTTTCTTAATTAGGCTTTATCAAGTTTATTTCCATCTTTTTTTTTCAAAGCTATAATAGCAGGGAGAAGAACGAAAGTGAACAGAGAACGTCCTTATAGTTTTTGTAAGATAATCTAAATATGGAGAAATTGAATTTGACGTTGTTCTAAAAATATGTACATCTATCCAGAAGAACAACAGAACTAAAACAACTCTGCCAGAAAATAACACGAAGTATACAGTATGAAGGTTAAAGGCTTAACGACCTGGTTAAACTACTCCTAGGAGTATTCCGTATGCACCTGCCCTGTGTTTTAAGAATTCTGCTGTTGAGAGATGCACTCCGGGTTTACCCATGCTAGAGGATATTTTGTGTGGATGCGGAAGCTGAAGCTGTCATTTATATATCCATAGGATATGCATTCTGACATACAAACAAATATACACACACACACTCTTTCATACATCCAGATTTCCACAAGGACACTAGAAGATCACAATTGCCCACCCCACCTCATGTAGCACATGATCCTATTTTCCAAGCAAATTTCGACATTCTGGGTTTCGGACCTTGTCCTGGCATTCTGGATGTTCACACTTCCCAGGTCTCTCGAAGGTGACAGCCAAGCCAGTAAAGCTGGCAGCAGGCAGGCAGCCTGGTTTGCTCACGGGTGTCTCTTACTCAGGCTTCCTGAAAGTTCTCACCTGGACTTTACGTACCTCTTCTGAGGTATCCCCATTGCTTGGCCTTTTTTACCTTCCCTGCTTCAGGAAAATACTCAAAACCTTCTCCCTCTCTATTGAAAACCAGTGCAGCCCAGTTGATCTGACTGCTCTGCATTTGTATGTGAGAGTGTGGATCCTCATTACAGTGTCATCAAAAGAGATTGTCCATTGGTGGTGTAATGAACTTTATGCTACTCTTTTCTTGTTCTGACTTCTATACCTGATTATTTTTTTTTTTTTAAACGTAGGTTTTGCAGTAACGAATCGCTCCCTCCCTCTACTGTTAATGTGATGTCGTTTCTCATTAGCTTCCAACGTCAGAAACCCAAGTGGATGTTACTTCTAAAGCTGAGCTGGAGAAATCCTCTCTGCGTAGAAGTAATTTTCTATGCTCACTTTTTGGAGTTTAAAAAGTAAACAGCATATGTCCAAGAGTGCGTGGGAGGCAAAAAAAAATGCATACACTTAACAACTTGTGTGCTTCACAAAGCATGGACTAGATAGCTGCAGAAGCACAGAACTGATACTGATAGTGTGTGCTTGACAGAAATTTATAGGAAGAGAATAACCTTAATAAAGTGTGTGGTTAATTAACAGTCTAATGGAATTATACTAAAATAGTTAATTCATGTAAAGCGAATGTCATATTTTTGCTCAAAATAATTTTTTCCTCTGTGTTTTGCACATGGATTTAGATCTGATACAGTCCTCTTACTATTACTAAAAGATCCACTCCTGTATTTACATTCACGCTTGGAGCTCATGGATATCAAAGCAAATGCTTTCACAGAACTGAGTATATGTGCAAGGGCTCATTTAAACTCTGCACAGATGTGATTTTTTTTTCTTCCATCCTTTCCCTTGGTTTGGTCACGTGAGTAAAACTATCTCAAGGGCAATTGGTGTGGTGTCTGTTTGGAAGACCACTTTCAGTCCTTTTCATTCACACCCACCCAGATGTACACCTCTCGGTAATGCCCGTGCTTGGGTTTCAGCCAGCAATTTTGTTATCAGGCAGAAAAAACTTTCCTGAGATACCAGGCTTGCAAGAATTATTTAATTTTTTCAAAATTACTTTATTCCTGAATGTCAATCACAGACTGTCTTTGTTTATAATCTTTTAAAACTGTTGGAGAAGGCTCTGTGTGAACGTAATGATAGGAGCGATTTGAACGGTTATCTGATGTGGTAAGGATGCTTTTAGCTCCTGTTTTGGGAAGGTCTCTGAGCTGGCGTCAGCAAGCCCACACAGAGGCTCCGTGCCATCTGCTGCTAGTACAGGAGAGCGTGGAGACTGGAGGCTGGATTAGGTGCTCAGGGAAGATTTTTCTGCCGTTGTTGCTATAAAGTCAGACTGGACCTTCGCATAGCCGAGCAAATCATTAAGAAATTTGCATGTTTAGCAGCAGGAGTCAGACAGACCAAAGGTGAAAGTGATGAGTCCCCCCTCTTTGAACCAGCCAGCCCCACCTCTGAGGGGCTTGTCCGGAGCATCTGACTCCTCTACCGCAGACCTTGCGGTAATCAGCTCCACCGGTGCCTTACAAACCCCGACTTAATGACTTTCTATATCACATTCACTTGGTGTACATTAATGAGCATTTTTTAGTTGTGTTCCTGCTACTTGTCTCTTTTAAGACTACTTTCAGTGTTTTAGCATCATGTTCAAAAGGCTAGTCAGACTTCTGTGCTCGCAGCCTCATTAAAATTCTGTTCTGCACATCCTCTGACTCACACTTTATAATCTATCAGAACACCTGTTTTCTTTACAATGGCCACAAGGCAGCTCAAAACACTGTGGTATTTAGCATTTAATAATGAGCACAAGATATGTATTTTTTGACACTTAAAATTTCCTTTAGAAAAGCGTATGGAAAAAATCCAGGTTTGAATGAATTATCTGAATTCGCCCGTCTTCCCTCCCCTCCTCCCTGTGTTTCATTATTTGAATTTTGACAAAACTCAGTAATTCTGTAGCAAATGGAGAATTCCTGCCTGACATTAGGCAATGGCCAGGACTTGAACTGTGGTGGAATCCATGTAGCAGTTGCCTTACCCGCAGTATTAGCAATTTTTAAATTTGTTAGGGCAGGAAGTGATGAGATTTGTATCTACATTTAAATAAGAGCCCTTCACAAGCAGTTCATTGTAACTCTACCCCTATGAGGATGCTTAGAAGCTTAAGTATATTGTTAACATCTGTGTCTTTATCATTCCATTACTTAAATCAATAGTGGGCATTGCAAACAATTCTTCTTTTAGTTGCGGGCTTTTAGAATTGTAGTATTTAGCTTAATATTAGCCATTTGATACAGAAGCAGTTTGAGGGCTCAGCATGGGGTGAAAAATGTGATCTCAAAGGGCGAAAGCCTGTCACTGTTATGTAAGGAAGAATCATTTCCCAGTGGATATGAAATGCCGTATCTTTAGTGCCCTAATAGAGGACATACTGCAAGTTGATTATTGTAATCCTACAGTGTTATCTCATCAGTGAGTGGATTAAGGGAGTTCTTGCTGCTGAGGGGTCAGAATAAACATTTTCATTTACTCCCTGCTGGGTCACAGACAAATAGAGGTGTTATCTAAGAACATTTTACCGCACATGGTAAACAAAACTCTAGTAATGTACCAGCAGCTCTTCTTCCAGCTCTCCACTGTCATAGGAAATAGAATGCATGCTGACACTAAAGCCAAGAAATTGTCACTAAAAGGAAAAAGGAATTATTATACTTAATGAAGAAGCGTGCATTCCTCTTTAATTAAATTAGTTCACCTTGTTTCGGGTTAGGAAAGTTTCAAGTGTGGGACATTGCCTGTCATTTTCAACAGGGAAGTGAGTTCGCTGTCTGAGTTAGCCCAAGAATCAGGGATGTTTAAAAGTATTTTAAAGGAGCAAGTTGAAAAGATGAGACAAGGAAATAAACGTACAAGTGGAGGAGATACGTAACATAGGCAGATTTATGTGTTGGAGAACAAAATTTCCAAGGAATCCTATGCTTAAAAAGGCATTATGCTTTAGTTGCTTACCCCATATACTCTTCAAGGGATTTTTTCATAAAAATAACATGAAGGAATTGCAATTTTTCTTTTCCTGCTAAATGTTGTTCTTTTTGAAAAGTGCTGCTCCCAAGATGAAACCTCCTTCTCTGAACGAAATGATTGCAGGGCACATTTTATTACAAGAATTGTTCTTGGTAAGCCAGCAGTCAAATTGTGTGTGGCATCAGAGCACTGGGAAGATCAAGGGTGGCAGCAACTGCAGAGAGAGAACCAGTATCGCGTTAAAGTAACACACCTGGAGGCGCTAATGCAGGGGTTTCCTGAGTCATGCGAAGCAGGTGTCAGCTTAGCTCTGTGGTCCGAGTCGCTCAGGAGATACTGCAGGGAAGAACCATTCTCTTAGATGGCTGTGGAGTTGTTAGCTTCCAGTAATTCTTAGAATGGATTTCTTCCCTATGGGGCATATATATCTAAAATGTTTTTAAAAATAAACGGATAATATTTATGAGCAATACATAGAGGAGAAACGTGATTAAAATGCAAAATTGCCATGGAATATTTCCAGGATTCCATAATCTGCAGAGTGCATACCCATGTTTCTTCAAACACGATGTAAAATAATGTGTGGGTGTCAGGATATATACTGAACAAAGTACACAAAGGAAACTGAGCTCAAAGTTGAAATTGCCTCTCTAGAGGGGAAGAAATCTTTAGCATAATTATCTGCTTTGGGGAACGTACAGGGTCGTGACCTTTCACTTCTAAGATGCATGTTATCCCCCATCGCCTGGTTGCCCTCCAGGCGGAGGTCTGTGCGAACCGTCTCTTCCAGCAAGGCCGAGTTCAGAGCCACCTGCCCGGTTCCTGCACAGCTTCTCGCTCCTGCCCCCTGCGACAGTTCCTGTAGTTGTGCAGGTGAAATTTCCAGATCAGTTTATAAATCACACTCAGTTTGGGGTTTTTTTTGTTTGTTTTGCTGGGTTGTTTTTTTTTTTTTCCCTGTGTGTTCTGGGTTGGTTTTTTGGAGGCTAGAGCAGTTACTCTATTGAAGTCGGATCCTCAGCTAATACGTTTGCAGATGTCTCCCCTTCTCCTGCCACTTTCATCAGCATAAATAGCTGAGTGTGCTGAGCGGGGGAGAGCTGGCAGGACGGGCAGGGATGAGTGGGTGTGGGAGGAGGAGGGCAGGCTCTGTTTACACGGGGTTCACCACCAGCAAGAGTTACAGCATGGAACTGCACTCTCAGCAGACAATTTGATTACTGAGGCAGTGCTCCAAGCACATGATTTATCCATGTAGCTCAAAACAGATATGAGTAGAGCCAGTGTGCTAATGCAAAGTTAGGGTTTCAAATAGAGGTTAATCAGATGTGACAAAATAGAATAAAATATAGACAGAATTACACAAAATATGTCAATGTCGTAGAAAAGAGTGAACTTAAAACACTAAATAGAATAAAACATAAAATACCAGTTACATGACATACTAAAATGTGTTTGAATGTGGTTTGCCACATGACAGGTTTCATTATATCATCCATTTGACAAAAACAAAGACGTTTTCTCCAGAGCCTAAAAGCAGAAGTATTACCAAGGTCAACGTGTATTAGATTTGCTAGTGCAGCAGAGCATAGCCGTGACCGCTGGGGTTGTTGAGGCTCTCAGGGCATCACACGCATGTTACCGGTAGGCGCTGAGGCTCCAGCAACCACTGGCACCATAGTTTGCTGGGTGACTTCTGTATCTGATCTAGGAATCAAAACTGCACCGAAGCTGATCTAGCTGCCAGCTCTTGGTCTTCCCAGCTCCCATCAGAGCAATGCTTATGGAGTGCTTGTGTTGGCATAAAACAAACCTTGTCAAGATATCTCTGTGTGAGATTTATGCAGAGTGAAATAAAAGTGTGACATGGACACCTGATGCGTGAGTCTTCTGTATGAAGCATGACACTTGGCAACAGAGATAGTGCTGGGCTCCGCAGACCTGCCAATTCGCACTCATTTGGAGTGACTCAGTCATTTTTTCCTGTTGGTTGTGCGCAAATATCTAGCTAAATAGCTCCTGAAGTTAGAGATTTTTTTTTTTTTATGAAATGAAACATTTTTCTAAAGTATTTTTTTAACAGTGCTTCTTTAGACATATGTTTTCCTTCTGTTCTTTAATCACACTGTTAGCCTTTCAAAACAAAATCTATATGGATTTTGAACATGAATAATTGAAAGAACACATTCTGCTTTTGTCTGCTTCTCTTATAGAAGCATAAGATGATTTGGATCTTCTGTTTTTGTTAAAGCTCCTAGTTCCGCTGGAGAACTGGGGACCTAGCCTTAACTGCAGGTTAGCTCCTTGTTTTTATTGCCCAACTCTTTGTTAAGGACAAAAAAGAAGCACAACTGTATGTAAAGTCAAGAATTTATTGTTAATGTAATTGAAATCATAACAGGCTAACCAAAAATTACTGTTAGGCCAGAGGTAGCTATTACAGAAAAAGAAGGAAAGGGTGAGGGGAGAAAGCTATTACAGGAAAAATCCCAATAATCTCAATACCACTAAAGTGGTTGCTTATACTACCTAGCATCTGCCCCTTCCTTTCTCATGTTGTGCTACGCTGCCACTGCCCCTGGGTCCCGAGGCTGTGGAGTTCGGTCTGGGAGGAAGGTTTTGGGGAGTCGTTCATGTTGCAGGAGGGGTCGGACACTGCTGATGGGGAGCTCGGCTTTCGCTTTTGCTGGGAAGAGCATGACGTTGCTGTCAATGGTTTTCCATCCTGCTCACTCTAGGGAATGCTTGGGGCTGCTGATAATTTGCTGTCATGCTTTTGTGTATTGCTCGTTCTTCACTGATCTGCAGCTCTGTGTAACTTCTGAATTTACTGTATATGCAGTGTCTCATGCGTGGTATAGGCTTGCTCATTGTTTTCTTTGTTACCCTTAAAAACAGCATTGCCTGCCACCCAGGTCTGTCCTTCTTTAACTGGTCCCTGGAGCGTTCGAAGTGCTGTGATCTCCCATGTCACCCTGTGCCCCTCTCTTTGCAGCCATGCCCGCGGTGCAGCGCGATGTCATTTCGCTAGGATCAGAAATACTGAACGCTGCTCAGACTAACCACTGCTCATTACCATTTCTTTTCAAATTCTGGTTATTTCACATGACTATACAAAGCTAAGGAAAAGTAAAACAAGTTAGACAATAGCCACGTGGCCAGGACAAGCCCAGCCCAAAGGCTGGGCGGCCAGAGCCCCGTGCTGGGGGTTGCCATGAAGCCCGGGGCCTTCACGGGCATCGTCAGCGCCGCCTCTACTGGCATCTGCCGCTACACTATTAAACACATCAGCAAGAGCTCTGCTGTCTGGTTTTGATAGGATTGTCCATTGCTTCAGTCTTCCCTACGTGCATTTATTTATACTGTTGACAGCATTGATGATAGCGTGAATAATAACAATGCGATAAGAATATTTTTCACAGATCTTTGCAGAGATGGAAAGCGAATGTATGTTTTCTTAAATAATGTGTGAATGGAGGCTGAGGTTAATCCTTTGGGTGTAGCGAACGTAAAAACAGTAAAGGAAGAGTAAGTTTGAAATAGCAAAAATGCCATGACAGATTGCTATTGATCATCCGAGTGGCTCTTTCAACATCTGTCACATTCAAGTTACAAAAGGAAAATCAGTCATGTTACGAGAAACATTATGTCAATATGGCTGTATTTTATAATCCTTGTGCTGCCACAACTCCTTTGTGCCATTTGTAACTAGTATCTATAGCCATGTCCATGTCTACACAGCTGGTTTTAGGGGCCAGTCTTTGTCTTGCAATTTATTACTATGGGAATTTTACTATTAGATTAGGAGTTCAGTGCACCCGATCAAGCTTCTCTTTCTACTAGTCATGATAGCAATTATGTCATAGGAATATTTAACAAATTACAAAAGATATCTGTATAAAAAGTATAACTGTGCAAATTATTAAGTGGAAAAATCTACACCTTAGGGAGTTATTGGTGGTAGCATGAGGACTTATACAGTTTACCATTTTTATTCTTTGTAATATTACTGTGATTGTTTCTGCTTGGTGTTTCCATATCAAGTGGATTTCAGCGTTTGGGTGTTTGATCTCAGTGATAGTGTGGCAATGAGTTCTGCAGGAAAACCGTACGTTAGCATTAGTTGTTCAACAGCTACCGTACGGTTGATTCCAGTCTCCCATTGTCTTGGGCTGGGTAAACGTGTAAGCAGGAGCGTACAGCTGAACTCCCCGTCCCCTTCGCTCTCCTATTTCCTGCTACCCAGCAAGTCCTGAACTGCGCTATTGCCTTGGCACTCTGCAGTGGGTTGTATGGGGCTTCTTCATACTGCTGCTCCCCTCCTCCTCCCCAGGAGTTCCGTGTTCCACACTAGACTAATGTTATCTAACAAATATTACTCCGAAGGATAACCGAACAACAAAAAAGTGAAAATAAATATGAAACCCGGGAATCTCATACGTACTTAAAGAGTCTATTTAATAAAACTTCTCAACTCCTTACAGCAATACCTATTAATTAATGAATTATGTTAAAATATTTTATTGCTTTTATGCTCTGTACACTCAGGTATATAAATATGATACGAATGTATGTGATTTTCATTCAGTCTCTCTTTTTCTCCAGAAGAGTTCCTACCATTGACCCTTCATTAAACACCCACACGAGTATGATAGGATAGAACAGTCTCGCAGGTCCATGGAGTTACACTGCGTGAGATCAGTCCTAGAAACAGTTGTGGCCATAATGGAGACACAGAAATTTCTTTAATCACCTAAGCACAAAAGTGTTTTGCAAAAAACTTTCTTAGGACTGGTGGAAGAGAGCGTGTGGATATCGGCTCTGATGGGTTTGGTGGTGATACTGCTGTACAGCTTATCAGCCAGCTCTTATCTGTCATTTGCAGAGTCTTTGGGGGTTTAGATTTGGCTGAGGTTTGATTATTTTTTGTTTGTTTTTTGATTGGTTTTTTTTTTTTAACATGTTCTCTATTTGATCCATTAGGAGGACTATTAAAGCAGAACGTTCAGCTCATTAAGTTTCAGTCATTGAAGACTTTAATTCTTTGAATAAAAGCTCAAGCACTTGGAAATATTTGGGGGGGGGGGAAGTAAATACAGAAACTTGAACAGTTCCAAAGTACAGTGGAATTGTCTGAAAGACCAAAATCCAGTTGACAAAAAATAGCAGGTTCCATGTGCCATTAGGAGAACCTGCAGATGCACTTGGGTTTTCAGGCTTTCCACCAAGGTGGAGAAAGATCTGCAGCTAACTGAATCCAAGGCTATTAAATGCTTTTAATGCCTGCTAAGAACGTGTTCCTGTTATTCTTTGACAGATGTATAAAATCAGTCTTCTGACAAATTCTTCTTCTACATGTTTTATTTAGATAAAAAGTTCAATAATTAAACTTTGCCAATGAAAGTCAAATTTCAGTTAGCGGAAGAGAGAGGAAATACAGAAACAATCATTTATTGCACAATATAATACCATTTCATTTTCATAGAAAATGAGTTTCATTATCTTAAAACTTAAGCTATTACTCTTTCTCCAGACATTTAAATGAATAAATGTTTGCTCATAACAGAAACACTTTTAAAAATTTGTTTTTATTTTAAGTAAATGCTAGATTTTTTTTTTTCTGCTGTGAATTTTCTCTATGTTTAGGAAAAACTTCCCTGCTAGATAAGTGATGCGGAACAAATGGGCCTTTCTAGAGATTCAGTTAATTCAGTATTTTGCTCAGATATGGCAGAAATAGCACAGAAAGTGGTGAGCTGCTATGAGTTACTAGACAAGCCTTTTCCTAAGCATATAGATGATGGCTCACAAAACAAGTCTTATCAAAGATTCGTTTTAATTAGTGGATTTTTCTTTTTCAGCCATACAGTGAGGTTGATTAGCCCTACACCATAATCCCATACATTTGCGCTGTAAGAGTGTCAAGAAAGCAGTTGAAATTAAAAGAATTAGGTACTGAATATTAAATATTTTTAATATATTAATGAAATATCTTTAACAGCTTGTAAGACTGATGAAAAACAGAAGAACACAAAGGTGCAGATTATTAGTATTCTACACATCAATGATGTAGGTTTCCTTTGAAGTTACCTATTAAAAAATATAGAGCTTATTGCTTGAACTACATGTTCTCTGAAAATAGATACATTCCTGCCTCTCCAAGACTTCTCCTGTTTTTACATAAGAAAAGTAGCTCGAAGGAAAATCTGATTTGTCCCTTGATCATCCCTGGTAAAAATGTTTCTTACGGACTGTTTCAGGACAGCAGTTGCTACTACTCTATTGACGATACCGTAGGTAAATTTTAGCAGTGAGCATATGATCAGTCTTTTTAGGACCATAATGATTTCTACAAGAAATAGCAACTTGTGCTTACCTCAGTTTGCATACTGTCTTGACTTCGCTTCTCACTGAGGCAGCTGCATGACCTCACTGAGCTCTAAATGTATTGGCAAAACTTCCGTCAAATATATGCTAGCACAGACTTTTTAATAGTATTTTATAATACTTCAATATGCCCAGTGATTCCTTTCATTTTTGGAAGTGATATGTTTGAACCGTAATTGGTTTCTGTATTTTGTTGGAAAGATGTCCTCATTGTATCCAGAGCAGTTAAAAACTGGATTGTAGGTGTGCTTGGTATCCCTTCGTGCTTCCCTGGACACAGCAACTTGTTAAAGCTGAGTTGCTCTTACACTCTTTTCCCCAACAATGTAAACAATTGTCTAAGTACCTAATTTTCTTGCCTTTTTTTCTGCTAGTAGGTGCACCATAAATACTGTATTTGTGAGACATTTGGCTCTAACTGGTCATTTGTTTTGCAGATCAAAGAAACAAACAAGTAGTGGCTTTCTCCCTCCTTCGCAATATCAGCAGAGCACAACTTGTTAGTATGTGCAGCACTCACAAATGCAAAGTTTAATTATTTGCAAGAATTTTAACTCATGTTAGTTGGCAGGTGAGAGGGCAAACCCTGTCTTCCCCAGCCAAACAACTCTTAAATCTGGAAGCAAAGTAACTATGGGCATTTATCAGCAAAGGGGGGAACTCGGTGCTCTTTACAGTGAAGTTGCCTTTGGTGACTTCTGTCATTTCTGTTATGGACGTGGAATGAGAATGATTCCTACGGCAAAGCTGAGGAAGGTTTGCCATGCGTAATGGAGGATGTAATAGGGACCCTGAAACTCTCGAGTTTGGTCTACCAAAATGCCAAAAAAAAAAAAGTATATGTGTGTATTGTATCATGTCATTTACATCTGTCTGGACTGGCTCTTCCTTACCTGTGTCATCTTCCGTCCTAGACTTCTGTGCACCACCGTGACCCCTCGTTAGGTAGGCTTCATCAGAACCGTATCGATTCCTGTGTATCCCTATCATTGTCTGTTACAGAAGTGACCTTTAGGATTGTAAATGGTGAAATGTTTTGGTATATTCCAGGAGGTAACCCATAATGTTTGTTAAGGAAGGAACAGTAATGAAAGGTAGAAGGGCATAGCTATTGTAGTTGGCATTAATATGTTTACATCCATAAGCAAACAAATTTAAGTGAAATCAGAATTTTCCCTGAATAACAGTGGGGATGATATTGTGATGCTTCAATCATGAAAGTTAGTTGAAGGTATCAAACTAATGTGAAGTATTTATTACTCTCTCAGGATAAATAAGAACTTATTCTTCTGTTGAATATGTGAAAAATGAAAAGCATATTGTATTGGTAGAACGGGCTGCCTAACTTCAAGCTGAAACAGAAATTTCGTTGAAAAAGTGTAATGCAAAATTGAAGCTTCCCTTGCCGTATATTATCTTGCCTGTGTCTGTTTTATTCTGGTTCTTAGAACTTGCTTTTTATTATCGTTTTAATCATCTTGATCGGTATTATTATAATCACAAAATGTCAGCCTGAGGAAAGTGATAATCTAGTCATTATTATGTTTCAATGTCACCTTTGTCAACTCGTGCTTAGCTACCATTTAAAATTCTGTTATCAATGCTGTGATTAGATATCATTTGTGATACGGCCAGTATTTACAGGGAGCGGTTACAATAAAACAGCACTCCAGTATTCCTCTCCAGAATTAACTTCCTCATCTGAAGTTACTCACCTGTGTCCCCTTAATAACTTTTTTTTCTTTGAAACTCATTCTTGCGTCTAAATATTAATATTCTGATAGATAAATAGTTTTGTATCAAAGAATGACACTGGTAGCTCTCCCTGGCAGTTTGGAACAATTTTCTATGCATGATCAAAGATAGATATTGTTCAAACACCCGTATTGTAAATTTATAAGTTACTTTTCAAGACACTGTTACATGTTAAGTATCCTAACGTTCTGACATATTTCCCCGAAGTGTCCAGCAGAGAGACTAATTTGATCCTCTCAGTGTCTACTTAAGGAAAAAACTATTTCATCGTTTATATTTTATTCCAGATAAGTTTGAAATGAGATAAATTTAGCAAGATTATTCAGAAGTGTAAAGGATTACTCAATACTGTTTTGCATTCTTCGTTTCACTGCAATAAACTGTTAAAAAGAGGGACCAGTTAATGCAGCATAAAAGCGATGCATGAAATGTGACATCTCCTTAACATTGGGAGAAAACACTTCCCTCCATTGAGTGCTTTACAGTAAATGCAAAATATTGACACAGCCCTATTATACCAAACAATAGGCTTCTTTCAGAAAGATAATTTTATAGAAGGGGTAGTATCATGTGATCTTATTAATATTTATGAAATATGATAACAGAAAAAAGGGAATTGGGATAGCGCTGCTATCTTTATAGACCCTATCCATTTCAGCTTCAAAATGTTTTTCATTTCACACATCAGACACTAATTAGCAAATATCTAATTAGTGTTAGAAGAGTAATCGCTCATGGGAGTTGTTGAGGCTTTGAGCTTTCATGCATGCAAAAATCGTGCCACTTTAGGTACATTTGTTAAGGTACAGTAACTTTAACTTTTATTTTTCTCTGAACTGTGTGAATTAAAATAAAAGCGAAATTAAGCTCCAATAATTGGGGGTGGGAAGACGACTGTTTTGATAAAGAGTGAGGCAAGATCCAGAAAACTTAAAATATATCTATTTGGAAACTTCTGCAGATGCTGGAAATTCACTAGACATAACAGAATGTAATATTAATTTGATTTGTTCATCTTTAATGTTCCTATTTACAAAATAGGTAACTATATATACCCTAAATCAGTTGAACACACAGTGCAGCTGAGGATGGAATAATCAAAACGCTGTAGGAATTCTACCATTTTGAAGTTTTATAGTTCAAGTACGTCATGTTGATAAGTTTCTTGTTATGATAGTTAATAATTAAGTTATGTGGCTTTTATGTTGCATTTTTCTCTCATGAGAGACATGAATTCTCTATAAGCAAAATCTACCTTACTAGTAATTTTGTCACAGCGCAGATAACTGCATTTTAGCTAGAAACACAGATAGTGCTCAGTATATGGCATTGTGCTTCTATCAGCATCAAAATTACAAACGTGAAGGAGGAAATAAAACCAGCTAGTTGTCAGTCCTGGTTTTGGCAGCACTTCTAAGTTCGCTCTAAAATAACGCAGGCAGGAGCCTGATTTTGGAAATAACCACACTGTAGGAAAGGTATGAAAATAATATTAATAATAAAATACTTGTATATGGTTTAAATAAGCAACAAAATATTAAAAATTGCTGGAGGACTGGAGAATTCATCTTTTTGATTCTATTTAATTTGATAATGCAACCCTTTTTGCTCAACTTTCTGAAAAATAAATATCTGTATGGAATCTGGGTGCTTTCTAACTCATATTCATAAACATTTTTCAATAACAGTTTACTATCCGTTTAATTTTAAAGATAATGTGGGTTCAAAATGTAGCTTTTAGATGCATAGGGAAAAAAAAGCAATTAATCTGTGATCTCTACTAACTTGATTTCCATTTCAGTGACTATGGCTTGTACTGGAGTTTCAGCTGTCCCCAGCAGAATGTTTCCTCCAAATGACGCAATGTTTGCACAATATCAACTAGTCGTACTCTCCAGAATCTGGGTCCTAAATACTAGAGAAATTAAGTAGTTTATTTTGTTGAAGGAGCTGAATGGAAAACAGATGTAAATAAACAGCATAAAGGCTGGATGTGCTTAATTTTTTGTCTGTTCGGGCAGCCAGATCCACATGGGGTTTAAACCTATATCCCAAGTTTATTAATAAAGCCATCAATAGGTCACCTGCTGTACACCGGGGAAGTGACTATCAGCTGTTGGATCAAGTGTCAGCTTTTAAAAAATTTTATCCATTATACTGCTGAGCAAAGTATTTATTCCGTGTTCAATACCAGTGAACGCTCAATTTCAGTTTTTTATTTTATGTTGCTTTCTGGTTTAGCCTCTTTCAAAAAACCACTGCGTATTCCTAAATTGCGCGTCACTGAGTACAGCTGAAATTTTTAAACATGTGAATGAAAATTTAAGTGTGAAAAACAGCACTTTGATTATAAAGACAATGTGAGGACTTAAGAATAACCTTGGGAAAAAATGAAAGTTTAGAAAGAGACCTTTGGAAAATTAAGTGTATTTAGGAGATGGTATTTCTCTGCATTGAATCTGTGAAAATGGAAAAATGAGTGTGTTTTAGGGAAGCTTCCATGCATGGCTTAACAGCATTATTGGGAATGGACTGATTTACACGGGTATGGTCTGCTGATGTTCCTTAGAACTCAAGGGGGCATATCAGCACATCTTTCTCATCGTCAAAATGCTGCACAAGCCGTTTGCGTAGTGGCAGTTTTCCATATATTGTGACTTTTCTGATTTCAGCTGCTGTTTACAATAAGGATACTTAGCTATTGCACGCAGCTTGCAATCAGTTGGTTGCAAAGTGTTTCAATAGAAAAGGTTCGTGTCATTATCTCCAGTTACAATGGGAACGGTGAGGAAAAGGGAGGCAAAGGACCTGAAGCAAATTTGAGAATACAACCTACTTTTCCAAACTCAGTTTGTTTCTCTCGTCCCTTGTCCTCACTACCGTATTATCCGTACTAGAAAGAGGAGTTTCTGAACCCTGCTAAAATATTAAAGTGTGTACTGCTGGTTTTAGGTAAACAATCTTTTTTTAGAGGTTTTTCCTTGTTTTTAAGGCTGTAGTTGGTCAGGAATTGCTACACAATAGAGAGAATACATAATGTATTTTAGCATTTTGAACTTTTTTTTTTTAAATATAAGTGTGTTTAGTTTAAATTGAGTAGATATATGGAAAAATCAACATAGGAGGCTTGTGTTGAATAATAATTATTTTTTTCTTGAGTTGTGGGTTTTACTTTTGTGTTTGTTTAAACGTGGGGGGAGTCTTATTTCTCTTGAGTTCCTCGTGTTTGTCAGAGCAGGGCATGTTTGTGAGGGCAAGAATTTTGTCATGGTTTTGGAGAATGTCTGTCTTAAAACACCACTCCGAGGTGAAAGCAGAATCAGTTGATAGCAGGTATTCTATAGGACTCTGTCTTTTTTCTTTCCTCAAAGACTGAGCTAATCTCTCTGTCAACTTGAGTGTCCTAATTTATAACTCAACACCCTTAGGCTTTATTCCTGCTCCCCTTCCAAGTAATTGACATGTCAGTGAAAATGCAAGAGCAGCCCCCCCATGGGTAATAGGGATACTGAGACACGGCTGTTATCTTCTCTTCAAAGGATCTCTAGAAATGCCTTCAATTGATCCATTCCTCTGTGCCATCTTTTAGTTTGTGTCAATCCAGGAGCAAGGGGGTTTGTTTTAATTTAAGCCAATTTTTTTTTTTTTTTTGGTGATCAACATGAGATGTGCTACATATACAAAAATTTATTGTTCCTTATTGATTTTATGTAGCAGAATAATAAGCAAAATGAAAATAATCAGTATTGTTGAATCATTAGACTAGTCAAACCAAAAATAAGAATAAAGAATACCTTCATAGTAATGTTCTTCAGTATTTGTAATGTTTCTATTAAGCAGATGGAATCAAGCTTGTGAACATCAATTTATGGTAGGATTTGCAGGTGTTTGACATCTGTCTCAAACATTTGATGGTATTTCCACACAGCCTAATTAGCAAGGTCAAAAATCAAAGATGTGTATATAAATCAACAATGACCAGAGCGTACGTATGAATTATAAGCAGATTCCTAATATCCCATGAGGATTTACTACTTGCGGGAAAGCCTCATCTCCATGTTTCATTTTTCTCTTTCCGATTGTAAAGGTACACCAAAAAAAAAAAAAGACATTCTGTGTTTGATGTAGCGACATAACATATTTAAGATATGTAGGCAAACCGTTCTTTTGAGTTCTTCATTTACTGTATTTCTTACTTCTTAACTTATAGTCTCCTTGTGTTTTTAACTTTTCTCTGTTGTAAAAAGTGACTCTGTAAAAGCATTTCCTTAATTTTCAAAACCTTTTTTATGTTACTTCTGGGTGCAGCTTCACCAGAGAAAGAAACTTCATTCCTTTAAATAGACTTTTCAATTTTGATTCTTGAGAAAGTTATTTTTGAATAACCTGAATGTACTTAGATTTCTTTTTTCTACTCTATTTATGTTAAAGAAAAAAAAAAACTTAGAAGTGAACTATTTTATTTTGTCTTCCAGAATTCTTTGAGTTGATATTACTTATTGGTATTATTTAGCGTGTAGAGATTATGTGTTGCCATATTATTTCTTAATCAAAAAGTCCGACCTATTTCCAATTAACAGAAAACTGAAAAGATCCAACCCAAATGCTTCTTAAAAAAAAGAGTTAGAACTGAGTCAAGGTCATGAAATGATGGGTGTCTTCATAGTGGAAAGTGACAAACTTGATAAAGAATCTGGAGCAGCTTCCTGGGGAAGCATGTTTTCCATTTTCAAATATTCAGATTTTAAATCTGGATTCAATTTCACAAACACGTTGGCTTGCCACAATACATAGATCACAAATAGAACAGGTAAATGCAATTTATATAACTCTATAAATCAGAGAGTGTAATTTTAAGTACCCTTTCATGAATTAGATTTGTCTCATAATATTCCTGTTAAGTGGGTAAATATCGTTGATCCTCATGATTTAGACCAGGTAGTGTTAGCAAACACGCATCATATTTCAGAAACGGATTTTCAAGCTTGCCAGTTGAATGTTAGGATCTTTTCTAAATCAATAGTAAGTAGTTTCTGATCCTCCCACATAATTTAATCTCTTTATTTTCTGTTTCCTCTTCTGTAAAGTGGGAACGATACTACTGTACGCAAATTCAGTATAAAAATGCACAGAACAGTTTCTGCCGCTTGTGAGACCAAAATGGATATAGCCAGTTGTGTTGTACTGTTTTCAGGAAAAATTTCTCACTGTGTTAAACTTCTTTTATGCAGTATAACCCACTGAAGTCATGAAACCATCAAAGTGGGTTTTACGATGATGATCGAATTCCAACGCTTCCTAAGATTGTAGTTAACTGCGCAAGCAACAACAGCTTTAGTTAAGCTATAGTTATTTCAGTTTCTTCTACAACCAATATAAAAACAGAATAAAACTTTTTTGCAGAAATATACGTGGAGTATGACAATATACTCAACATACAAAGACTTTTATTTAAGATATGCAAAGTGAAATTAAAAAAAAAAATAATAATCCTAGGTCCACATTCAGCCATATGATAATTAGATTTGCAAGAATCTGTATGTGTTTTATTTCTCTCATGTAAATTAATGCTTTTAACATATAGTTTCAAATAACGTTCTTTTATTCCAGACTGTAATCTGAATGATAGTGTATCAGTTTGATTATCCCTGGATGTGTTTACTTGCTTGATCAGAATTACAACCAGGTGGTACCATCTTCTCACAACAGTTTTACTTCCCTTTGAATGAGAATGGCTCATTTGAAGTTTGTGAAAGGCACATCCGTATGGAATTCATAGGATTTCATGTTGCGATACAGCAAGGAGACTTGCTAGAAATCGCCTGTTTCAGGCTGATGATGCAAAACTAGACATCTGTTAAATTAACATCTATCTAACATTTTTTGCCTTTCAGTCAAATGCATTCAAAAAATTTAAATCTTCTTTAGCTGTCAAAACAATCTGTCACAAGATATTTATTTTTTTTGTATAATGGGTTACTTAAGGAAAGCAGCATATGGCTGAGTGAGCTGCACCTATGCTGCAGCTTTCCCAGATCCGTACTACCTATGAACTACTGGAACATGTACATGCTTAAATGATTACTTCTGAAAATTTAAATGAATAAAGTAGAACTCTGTGCTTTCTAACTTATTGGATCCCTTTCTAATTTGTGTTTCAAACAAAAAGCAAACTTCTAATGTTAGCTTTGGTAAAAAAAACTCATAAAATGTTGCCCTGCCTTTCTGTCTTGAAACAGTCTGTAGGATGATAAATACTTCCTGCAACAAATCAGTGTGAACAACCTACAAGCTTGTTTCTTTGCTTAATTTAGGACATTCATTACTTCTCACAGAGGTGGATATAATAACACATTATTAATTACAATTATGTGTAATTTTAATAAAAACCAGTAATAATAGATCCTAATATGGACCAAAGCAAAAAAGCCTCCAATGCAATACGTAGGGCTGCATTGTGCTTGGATTCTCATTCCATCAAAATATGGCTTGTGTGTCTTGGAGACATACTCGGTACGCTTTTATGTGCCCTTTTCAATCACTTAGCAGCCTGCCCTGCCCTATCCTGCAAGAATACTACTGCCGTTTTCCCAGATTAAATTCATAGTGAAATCCTGGCCTCATTAAAGTCAGTGGGCCTGCTACCTCAAAGTCAGTGAAACCTGAATTGACTGCTTGCTTTACTGTGTTTTCTAATAGATAGACGCTCTCGAAGTCCAGTGTTAGCGCTGTTGAAATTATTTCTCTCAGATGAATTTATTTGTATACATGCCTTCTGCTTTTAGGTTTTGATTTATGTATGCTTGAAAAATGGGTTTTTGTTTTGCTTCGCTTTTGTGAGTCCCATAGCACATAAAAAGCGTGTGTGAATATGAGATACTGTTCTCTGGGAGTAGTCAGTAGCTTTGTTGACGGGTGAGATTGGAAGTACTGAGGATATGACGTGCTTCACCTCTGGGGAGACGAGGAATGTGTCACCCACAGCACTACAGCCCTTCAGGGAGCGTCTGATGTTGCTCATTCATGGTGTAGTTTTGGATTTAGTTTCAAAGTAGGAGGATCATTGTATAAAAATATTGCAATAAGTCACTGTATTTCATTAGTTTTTAATGGACAACTTTTAAGTGCCCCGAAAGGAATCTCTGTGGGCTTCCGTGTCAGCATGATATTTTCAGAGAGACAGCATTTGAACATTGAGAACATATGGGGACAGAGACTATGGAAATCTTTCACTAAAATGTCACTTTTATCTTAGATTTGTCATCTAATTTTAATATGTTGAATGCCATGAATATGTTTAATTGTAGTTTGCTTTACAATAAGTTGTATTTCTTACTACTGACTGCAGCCAAAATACATATTTGTTAATTACAATTTGGGGTTTTCTTAAAGCTAATTATTTTATTTTTGCTTTGAGAAATATGCTACGTGTGTAACAGGCTGCTGAAACTGGTTTAGGGTTTTGGGGAGTATTTAGAAACAAGTTTACTCTAGTAAAGACTTAATTACAGTGAGGTAAATGGTGCTAGTGTCAGAGAAAGAAAAACTTTGGTACCTCTTCTGAACTCATCTTAGGGTTTTTGTGAGACTTTCAGGAATTTCAGGCCTTTGAGATTCACTCGAATTTGTGTGTACCTAGCTGACTAAGTATTTAGGGGAAGGAGGGACTGACAGAGAAGCAGATCTTCTCAAAGAGACAGAGCAAAAATGTGTCGAGGTTAATGTTTGATTTCTCAAGCCTTTGATTTCTCAAGGAGTTCGGAAGAAAGAAATTTGGTCTCCATTGTAAAAACTAGGATTTTCCTTTTCCTCTTTATTATTGCTATTGTGTCTATTCTTTAAGAGTCATAAAATACTTTGAATGTGTGATAATTTTGAAGTGTTGATATTTTTATTATTCAGCTCAAGCTGAAGCATGAGCCTTGCCTTTTCTGGACAGAGGTAGGTTGGCTATAAGCCTTTAGTAAAGGTGACAATAATCGTTGCAGCCCCAGGGTTATATTGAAAGCCCACTATAGATTAAGGTGTTTTTTCTAAGCTGTTTAATAAAATGAAACCTGTGCTTTTGTTTGATATGCTCGTAGCAATCCCTTTTTGGTTGTTAGGGAGATCCTTATTATGTTAAAGCTTTGTTCTGGTCTGACATGGCCATAAGCTAATGAATGGAAAGTAGATCCTGATATCCCATGGTGCGAGCACTGCCAGTCAGTCCCCGTAAGAGTGAAGTGTCACTGGAAGTCTCCAGCTTCCCAGTGCAGAGCCACACGTGCTCCTGTCCTGGGCTGCCCCAGTCATCCTGGCTTGTCTCTCACTCCCCCCTCGTAAGCCTTAGTCTGTTGCTTCCTCTTCCCGTTCCTCCCACCTCTGCAGAAGGTGCTACTGGCCACAGGCAGATAGCCGGCCTTGCTGAAAGCTCCTCTGGGAAATAGGTGGTGTGGATTTTTACCCAACTGGACACTGAGAAAAACACTTCATTCCTAACTGCAGCTGAACACTCACTGGTACCTACAGCTGGAATTACGTGTGTTTGAGCAGCGGACTGCACCTAAGAGAGGGGGGTGTGTGTGTGTATATATATATATATATATTCACTGGTTGGCTGCCCATCAGCACCAGGACAGACCATATGGGATGTGTTGTCCTTTACCACTGGCAGGCCAATCAATGGAATTTTTTTGCTGACTCCAAAACCGTGCTGGCCCTGTTAGGAAATGCTATTTCAGCTAGGGTAAAAACCATGCAAACAGTAAAGCCCAAGAACCTGCAGTGTTTAGGAGGGTGGGCAATGTACCTCCAGGCATAGGTGCAAAATATCTAAGAGTAAGAAAATGATTTTAAAGTGCATTTTCCTTAAAATGGTTTCTTGGCTTTCCCTTTATCTCTCTCTCCCCCCCCCCCCCCCTTTTTTTTTTTTCTTTTCTTTCTCTTAAGTGAATACTGTTCTGTAGAAGCAGATTTTGGGAGCATTGTGCTGGGAACAAAAGGATTCTTTCAAAGACCTGTTGCTCAATCTTGTTTACAGGATTTTTCTTTTCCTGGGGCCTTCTAAAGTCTTCTCGATTATTCGCTTCCCTAATGTATTCATATTTGCTAGAATAAAATGTTGCTCTATTTTGAGGAGGACTGTGCCAAGCGCAGTCGTTCCCCGGTCTTTTTCTCAGGTTCCACCTGAGAAAAGTGGCACTGACATTTCTTTCCCCAGATCTCTTGGTGTCCTCCCGTTCTCACCAGGACTCCTGCTGCTTCCTCGCTCCTTCCTCTGGTGCCGGGTTGCGGCAGCTCTGCCCTGGGCTGGGGCTCCCACTGCTTCTCCTTCCCCTCACCAGCGCTGCTGCTGCCCCACGGCAGAGCTAGCAGCTCGCAGTGCTAAGCCTAAATGATCCAGGCTGACTCTAAACAGGGCTTTTTAAGGCATTTCGGAGCTGTGCTGGCTAGCATAGTTTCCTTCCAGCGTTTCCTTTTCTATCATATTTCCTATGCGTTACGACTTTTAAGTTGGGCAAAGCAATTTGGGTAGGCGCCGTGCCATGCCTTTCCTGCCAGGTACCCTTCGTGTCACACAGACATCATGCCTCGGCAGGTGAGGAACGATTGCACTCGTGCATGTGGCATTAATAGTAATTATGATCATAATCATCTTTGGGAATACATTAATATTGTTTTCTTACATATGTATTAGGATAACACTTAGCTAAATAATCATAATTAGCAACTTGAAAATTTTGTGTAAACATTAGTTATTAAACCCTTAAATGGGTCCTATGAGGTATCATTACCACCATTATATAAACAGAAAAAAATTGACCACATCAAAGATAATTGTCTCTCCCAAGTTCCAGCAGTGAATCACAAACTGAGATGCGATTTGATCTCCAAAGCTCTAGCTCAGTCATGGATTTGTGAATTCAAATTCAATGTAACTTGTCTGAACAGTAAAAATATTATTGTTTACATTTGATTGTCTAGTCATTGCACCAGAAATAGGTTGTCGGTAGTAGCTCTGTGGCTTTTTTGGGGATCCCTATTGCAAATAGGTTTTTTAATTTTTTTTTTATTTGGGATGACTCCTATAGCTGTATTAGTAGTTTTAACCTTAAGTGTTGTTTTCTGCTTTGAATTAAAATTACTGAAGCAAGATACTACCTGAAAACTGAAAAGCTATATCCAAATGCTGCTGAAAGTTAACCCAAATGGCACAGAAATGTCATACATAGTTGATTATAATCATGCTTCTGTGTAGAATGTTATTTTTGTATATTGCTCTGGCCTGTTTATAACCATTAAGAAGGGAATTATGCATCATAATGTGTCTAGATTCCAAGGAAGTTATTTGGCCTGTACATTATAATTTTTATTTGTTGTTTGGCTGCAGGACAGCATATGGAGTCATTATGCACTTAATAAAGGAAATAGATGCAACCTCCCTTTCCACTCGGTGACTGTTGATATGGGAGTAGGTGGCATCTGTCACCTGTGCCGACAGACCGAGTGGTGGAAGTTCAGTCAGGGCTCTCATTGCTGCTTTTTCCAAGAAGCTTTGTTCGGGTTTTTTTTATGTTATTTTACTATCTAGAATAACGATCCTTTCCGAGGAACATGCGGGTGATGCAATGGCAATGTCCGTTTGCACTGGTAAAGAGAGCATGCTCCTGTCCCTTACGGCTCTCATACGTGAGGCTCAGCAGCGTACAGTGGGTGGTACGTGGCATGTTTAGAATCTGGGATGTGCATAAGCGAAAGTATGAAAGATACAACTGAGGAAGTAACTTCAGTGTGCTTTGAGGCCATAAGGGAACTGGCTGAGGTAAGATTCCAATTAATTGCTTTGCTTAAAGACTGAAACACTCAAATATCGAGTGAGCTCTTTGTGGCCAGAGCAAAAACATTTCCATGTTTGCATATTGTTCTTTGAAACACGTACTGATTCTGCATGTCCCTGTCTCCCTCTGTTGTTCAATTTCCTACTCTTTTTTTCTTTTTGTGTGCTTTTTAATGTTTTTTTTGTGTCTTTCTGAATTGTAATTGAGTAGCTAAGAGAGCAACTAAATTTTAATAAGGTTTTTGTTGATTGTAACGTAATTTAAAACTTTCAGTTCTGATTGGACTCATGTAAAAAGTATTTTTTTTTCATTCAGCAGCGGTGTAGTTAAAAATTCACTGGAATCCTGTGTTTAAAATTGTTAATCTAAAGTGAAAACTGTGCACCTTAATTGTTCACATTACTAGCAGCTATCAGTTGTGCTAATTTTGGGTTTTATGCACAAGCAAAGCCCACAGTCTCTACCTGGCTTTCTAAGAAAATAAAAGACCTGTTTCTTCAGGCACCTACAGCGTCAGCCTTGTCATGCTGATGACTGTGGCTAGACAGAATGGCCATTAGTGTTAGCCCTTTGGCATCTCTTTTTGATCAGTGAGCCCCGCCGAGCTGTTCAGGTATTCCTCGCACATCCTGGCTGCAACTGGTACCCAAAGGATCTCTCTGCTCTCTTCTTTCTGCAGCTCTTTCTCCGTTCTGACGTTGTCAGTGACGGTTTATATCAAATAGCGCTCTTCCCTCTCCTCACCTTTCCTCAGAAGGGCTGTCCTGAGAGGTACACACAGGTCTGCTGTCTTTCTCCTCAGGTGGGAAGTGAGGAGGCTGTGGGTGGCCAACCACCTTCCCTTGGTGCACACCCAACTACCGCCATGGCTGGGCCGCGTGGGGCCCAGCCACGGTGGTGGTTGGGTGCGCACCAAGGGAAGGCCATGGCCATCTTACCAAAAACCCCAACAGGCCAAAAGAACCCAAACTACAACCAAAGCAGAACTCAGGATTTCTTTCTTTCTTTCTTTCTTTATCCTTCCATTTCTCCCTGTTCGAAGAGATACTGAATTCAGACCGACGTTAAAGTGCAGAGGGCCAGGAGAGGAGAGGCAGTGGTGAGGCTGCTGGGGGCTTCCCGGGACAGCCGGTCGTGGGTGAGCTTTGAGAGTGAGCTTTTGTTTCTTTTGGCCCAAGCACTTTTATCTGGAGAGACCCCATCCTAAGAGAGTTGTGGTGTTCAGTGAGTGTTGTGTTAGAGATGAAGGTGTCCAGCCCAGCCCTCTGTATAGACACCACCTGTAGCAGCTATGTTAAACTTAAATTCAGTTTCATTGGTTTGGCGGCCAAAGCGTTGTGTTTGTAGATGAATAGCTTGAACACTAACATCCTCCTTATTTGCTGTTTTAGTAAATATCGGGTATTGTAACAAAACTTGTGAATGTGTTATGGACATAGTGATTAATGCAACTCTAGTCTGCCGGGCTCTGTCGTTCTGTTAGCCGTATCTGGAGGTAAGTCACTCCATCGCATCTCAGCATACTTCATCTCGGTAAGAAGAGGTTGCTCGGAGTGTGGCACAGCAGAGGACTTTGGTGCTTGCCGAATCTCACGAGCTGCTTTGAGAGGCAAGGCGCTGTAGTTCTACCTGGCACCGCCGAGGGAGGGAGAGCTGATGGCGCGGAGGTTCTCCTGCAGCCCAGGTCTCACCCGAGGTGCTCTGTGCAGACCGAATGCAGGTGGGTCACCTCATCGCATTTAGAGTTGTCGGAGTGTGGCGCCTAGCTCCAGGAGCCCAGGGCTGTGAATGGATTTTGCGTGGACATTATTTCGATAGCGCACGTAAGAGAAATGCATATGTGTCTTTAGTGTCAGGTGGCTTATCCTGCACTAACACTTCCTTCCTGCTACCTTTATGAAAAACATTTATTTTGCCTTGTGAGTTTAAGACATCAGCAGAAGTCGAAAGTATTTCAATAACACCCTTTCTTACTCTTAAAGGACTTCTTGACAAGCATAAAGAAATGTTTCTGTTATGGTGAATACTAGAAAATGTGTCAGAACTACTTACGCCTTGAATCAGACATTTCCTGTGATGATAGAATGGGTTTGGCTAATTCTTATCCAACTGAGAAGCGTTTTAAAAATGAAATTCACAGTACTATATGTTTCTTCACACTTCTTTTTTTCTTTGTCGTGAACGTGTATCGGCTGATGTCAATTAATGCTCTGTGAATTTAGTTAACAGAAAATCTGTTAGAGTTGAGACAAAAACTAGGTGATACGATAGAGATAAGCAGGGCCACAAAACGTTTAAAACATCCGTTATGACTTATGTATTGTATGACTGCAGTCATATCCTTTATACTAAAAAAAAAAAAAAATCACAATAGCATAGTATTTCTTCATATTGTTATAGTTACTTTGAAACCTTAATCAGCAGAAAATCTATCATGAGGAAGGAGTAAGGTTATATAAAATGCCATCAGGGATCCAAACATTTTCTCATCGAGATCAGTTAAGTATAGTTTTAATGCAGAAAAATGGGGGGGGGCTCTAAAAAAGTTCTGGGCTTTGTTGGTTTTTTTTTTCATCTGTTGATATGCCCCCCGATCTCTTCAACAGTAGTTTTCAAAGTAGCCGTACAAACCAGCTGTTATCTCTATATTCCCTTCACAGGTAAGGGGTACCGAGTCACAGAGAGAGGAAGTGTATTTTAAAAAGCCCTGAAAATAGACACCAGGAGGTTGAAGGAAAGAGGAGGTGGAGGTTATTGAATAATTTGAGCGTTTATAAGATAGTCTCTCTGGCTTTTTTCCTCAAGATTGGACCCCTTAAATGTCACGCGTTTGGTGTTGTGCATTAAGACAAGCGCACTTCCAGGAAATGTGTGTGGTGACTCCGTCATATTGCATAGCATAGTTCGTATCTACTCCAGGTGGCTTCCAGAGGTTTTTTTAGGTATTCAGCATCTGAAATTGTACCGTTCTATTCCAGATTTCACAAGTAAGAACCAGATTATTGTGAAAGAGTGTTGGCTGATAAGTAAAGTTTTGAATTGCTTCTGTGATTGTCACAGGAGAGAAAATGTCAAAAATGACAATGGCTGTAACAGACTGGTTGGCTGAAAAATATTAAAGGTAAAAATAGTTAACGCTTCTTTTTTATGTTAACTACTTTTTTCACTTTGTCAGAAAGTGTTTACTGGAAAGCTTTTGCTCCCATGTCTCCGACTTCATAAAGTTGAAGAACATTTCAAATAACAGCCGGATAGTTCACCAGTGCTTTTAGTCAGCTGAGTGGAGGAAATGACACAGTCTCAACTGAGTTTCCATGGAATCAAAATCTGTATATTCTAAAGAAAAAAAGATACAGGAAAAAAAATACTGAATGTTATGATTAAATTTTCTTTATTTTTAAATATAGCCAGTTACTTATTAGGGCTATTTTTAAAAGAATGAACATACCTAAAAAGCCACATCTTGCTATTCATAATGTGATCTGGTTGTGTTTCAGAACTGTGAAACAGTTGTCTTAAAACCAAACCTAAAATGTTCATTTAAATATATATTTTTAAGTTTTAATCATTTCTAATGTAATGTCATCTTCGCTTTTTATAGAACTTTTAATATACATATGCTTTTTTGAACATTTCTGACACTTTTTAACAATTTACTTAAAATACTATGTTTTAAAGTTCTCAAGAGTCAATCATGTCAAGTTCTTGCTGTTCTCAACATTCTAATCAGTACTTTACCAATTTTTTTTTAAATCTTTTGCTTCATGATGCATTCTGTTAGTGGCGTGACAGGGATAGAAACAGGAACAGATGTTCCGGTTCGTACCAAAGGTTCAGCAAAACCAATATCCTCTGGCTGATGGGAGCCGATGGCATGCCGAGAAAGGTGTTTTAAGGGTGCTTTTATAAGCCACGTCAAGCCTCCTTGGTGCAATTTTACTCTGTATTCTGAACCACGAGAGACGGATAGTAAACCAGACTTCCTTGAAACTACCCACTCTTTTTCTTATCTACTCATTTGCTTGAGTCACAGTGTAGATACAGCATGAAACTGTTTAATAAAAAAACCTCTTGACTCATGATATAGGTGGGGCTTTGCACATATGCAGGCAGCAAGTAGGGGTAGTGCAGTTGGTTTTCCGTGCTGCTGTTATGGCATTGCCTGTGGAGCAGTCTCTCCAGTGTTTCTTGCATCAGCGCTGCTGTGGCAGCTGTTGGTGTAAAGTTAACTGGTCATCGTGGGTCTGTTACAAGTGCGCCGAAAGGGAAGTCTTTGGAATTCTCTAGGGGTCTTTCAGCTGACCTAGTAGACTCAGAGGGCTTTGTGATTCTGTCTCATGAGATCAGTGGAATTTTAATAGTATATGAGTATTCCACTGGATCATTACATGGAACAGTTTGAAGCATTTAATGAATTGACATGTGTTACTAGTAGGGTAAGACCTAATCCTGTAAGACCTTTGCACTATAAATGTGAAAACTGGAGTTCAGGTGCAAAAATGGTGGATCGGGACATGAATAAGCAGGAGCAAGTGTTAAAAAGCAAGACCTTTGTCCCTGTTTTCCGTTTCCTCTACTGTGCCTTGTATTAGAGATGGTGAGCCCTCTTTTCTTTATTTTGTCTTGGAACTTTGTTCTTTAATAACTTTTTCTTTTCCTTTTTTCCCTTCATTTTTTTGGTCATGTCTTGCAGGCTTATTTTCCCTTCTTAGGGAAGCCTTCCCCATTTGAAAGAGTTATAGGCATCCTTGGCACATGGCACAGATCAAGTTCAGCTCCAGGCAAGTCAGCAAGTCTTTAGACCATGGCATAACAACAAATAATTTAAGGAGATTTCTGGATTTGGTTCCGTGCTCCCACATTATCAAGGAAATATGCTTGTGCCAAGATCAGCTCACAAAAAAGCATGTATTTTGATGAGCCCTCGTTATTATGAAATGACAGCAGTGGCCTTTTAATTTGTTGACGTCGTTCTGGTTTTTTTGCCATCTGTATCGCAGGTGTAGCAAAGCAATGTATACAGCATCTGGAACTGAATTCACAGCAGAAATAATCTCTGAATAGAAGTCAGCCTTGAATATAGGTCAAGTTAGCGCATAGGAAACCAACACATCTTCAAAGCTGTGGCTCAGAGAAGTACTGAATGCTCAGGGGTATACTTAAGGCGTGAATGTTGCATATTAATTCAGAGGACGGGGCAGTAAAACTAGGCTTTGTTTGGTTTTCAAGTGTGTTGCCCAGTACTCTAAAATAAATTGTACGCTCTGTGAAGCTACGTACTCTATTGACTCAGTGTAGATTTGTACTTCACATAGAGAACTTAAATTATCTAATAGTGAAGAAAATCCTTTACGAGCCATACAGCTTTCTCCTGGATGCCGGCCTTTGTCTTTGCAAGCAGAAGGTATCTGTACAGCGTGAAGGAGCTCAGCCTATCTTACAGGAAGAAATCACAGCAGGCAAACCTGTACCTTGTAGGTAAGTTATTCTTTCCATCCCTGATGTCAGTTGAGGCACAGGAGGTTCATGTAAACTGGCTGCCATTTAGGCACAGATGAAGGCGGTCCGTTTTAAAAAATGTAAATCTTCTGTGGGAAATACTTCAATAATTGTTTGACATATTGATGACAGTCTTAAAAGGCCTTAGCTTGTGTGACTGTATTTGGAGCTGTAGTTGGAGCAAAAATTCTACGCAGAACTGTACCAAGCAGGCAGTAGTACAAGTTGGTGCCACGGAAGTCTGAATTGTGAAATGTTATCTTAATGCATATTCCTCTGTGGTTTTACAGGTAAATACAATGGCGGGAGAGGGGAGTTACATGTTCTTTGAAATTAGTATTCCCCAATAACCAGGAACATACTGATTATTTGCTATTTTAGTTCTTTTGTCAAGCAAAATTTGCAAAAATAACTGATTTCCATTCATTCATGAAATGACTATTTTCATAATACGTTATTTAATGAAATAGAGAAAACTAAAAACTATGTAAATAAATAGCAACTTAGGCATTAGTTATAACTGAGTTGGCAATGATAAGAATCAAAGATTATTTTCAGTAGCCGTTAAGAAATCCGTATAACTCAGAACCCAATTACAAGATGCTTCTGCTGGTATTTTCTCTTTGTTTCCTTTGCATGACACTTGGCTATTTCTTCTATCGTGTAGCACCAGCAGCCATAGATAAATTGGTTCAACCATGCATATAGTGAGTAAGGTCGTAGTGTTTTGACCAAATAGAGGTCATAAACAATTTTAATTTATAATGATGCTATCACACGTATTCAGTTACACTCAAAAAGCGGTATTTAGGTGGTTTTATAATTCATACCAGCAATAGCATCTCGTGTTTTCCTTCACCCTGCCAGGATGTTACATGTAGCTTATGCTTGTGCCTCTCACCAGTAAAATCACGTCTGATTGTGATGCTTCTTTTACCACACCAATTTCATTTCTTGTCATAAATTGTACGCTGGGAAGTTAAGTATAGACAACATAAGGCACAAGGGATTTTCTTGTGTGCTCTGCCTCTGTTCTAGCCCTCTGCTGCTCTGTAGTCTTTCCTCTGAGGAGCGCACAGATTGCAGTCTAGAGAACGGAGGTTGGGGGGGATGAAGGGCCTCACAGTGCTGCTCTACTTTTATAGAGGTTGTGGTGTAAGAGAAAGATCCAAAGGTATTATTAAAACAAGGTTTGCAGGAAAAAAGGTGGTATGTTTTATTAAACCAACTGATATAACTGAAAAAAACAGATGCTTTCAGAAACGGCATTTCTTCAGGTCTGAAACAGAAGAAACAAAAGCAAAAGGCTGGAAAAATGAGTTCTTTGTTCATGCCATCCAACTAGATAATTGGCAAATAAGAAGTCTTTGCTAGATGTAAAATACAAAAGGATATTGGTAAGAGAAAGCGGTCATTAGCTCTTGTGCATCGCCAGAGGCTTTCCTTTAGCTTCAAAGGGTATGTAGTCAATGAGTAGTTCTGGCTAGTCGTCCCTTTAATAGACATGAGTACTTTCGTAGCCTTTTGCCACTTTATTTCCCTATAATTTGCTGTTATGACGCTCCATGCTCCCGATAACCCTGGCGATGCATTTTCCCGGCAGGGGGTTGGGGGGATTCAGCATCAGTGGAACAACGCAATGTGTGGAATGTTCTTCACGATCCTATTACTATGCAAGTTTTAAGTGACAGACATAGAGGATGCGTTGGCATGCAGGCTAATGAAATCCTAGACCTAAAACAAACGGAAGAATGATCCAGATTTCTAGTAGAGTGCAGAAGTAAGGGATCAAGAGGTTTTCTGTGATTAAACTTCTTGGCTTCTTCAGGTAAGATTGAGGGAAAGCTCTGGTTAGTTGTTTCCTTTGTAATGGTGAAAGTATTAAAAAATGGGCTGGAAATCAGTTATTTATATCTCTGCATAAAATGACATTACTAGTACACTTCATTGTGCGGTCATTTCGTAACGTTCTATGGTGTGGTGCCTGTACGCCACTGGAGTACTGCTTGAGGAAGCTTAAGTGGAAGCACATTTACCAGCAGTAAAATACAGCTTTTGCATTCATGTTAGTCAAACACCTAGCCCGTCGTATGGAAATGTGCCGATTTATAGAATAACCTACTTCCATAGGAGAAGAACTTGCTTTGCTCAGTGGAGCTGTCAGGACTCAAGCAGTTGTGTGTCCAAACATTTTTAGTTCCAGCACAAGGTCACTTCTTGGAGAAAAGAATTTATTTAGTATAGCATGTAAGCTTTTGCATAGTTTCAGCTACTCAATCTTATATCTTTCATGAAAACAAACAAACAAATTGCATGCATGTTTTCAAGTGGTTTGTTGACCTTGGATGTAAATACAGGGGTTTGATTGCATTGTGAATTTATAGATAAGCCTGTGAGAATGAAGAAGTACTTCTAGAAGTAGGTATGTATGTGTTTGCGTTTTTTGAAGATTGTTGTCGTGAATATAATCTAGTACATTGTAAAATATGTGGAAACTGCTTATCAAGACTTCCATGAGAAAAGCAATTTACCAATAAGGGTAGGAAAATAACAAAATGAAATGGGAACTAGAGAGGAAAGATCTCTTCCCTAATTGTTCTGTTACTCATTTTAAGTTAAGTGGGTACAGGCAGAGTGAGCGTCTTATAGGAACTTGGGACTTCTTTTTTTTCTTTTTAAAAGGTATCTAGGCACTTCCATTGGCATGTTTACTAATAATACTCTGGAAAAATTTTCAATAACTGAACACATGGATCTTCATTTCTCCTTCCTCTTCCTGTCCCCCTGAATCTTCAGGCAGTGTTTATTTCCTTCACGTCTGGAAGAGAAAACAGGAGGCCTCTAAAGCAGCTACCCTGCTTCGATTGGATTCCTTACACCAACGGAGCACGGAGAAATACTTGGTGTAAACCATCACACAAAATGCTCCTTTGCTAGGTCAGGCTGGCGCTGTATTGATACACATACGGAGAGAGGTTTAACAGACCAGTGCTCTTATGAATATTTTACTCCTTATGGTAAATTTTACTCTGCGCTCATGTAATGAAGGTTGCTCAAGAAGATTAGTGTGAATCTGATTTTAATGGATCTGTATTTATGCAAGTGTATTGCCGATCCCCAGGGGACAAAAAATAAGAGGTGAAACTCTGAAGCAATCACAAATCTAGCAGTAAGCGTGGGGTTTGGGACAGTTTGTCAGCTTAGAGTTGATTTTCAAGTTTTACTTTACAAATTTGAAAACCAGATTTTGTCTGCCCAGAGCTTAATATGGTGGTTTGTGGTGAGATTCTGGAGGTTAACATTCGTAGAAAAGCATAAATTCATTTAAAATTTGTGGTACAATGATGATATATAAGTACTCAGTTTTGAAACGGGCCACTGATTCCCTGAGAATCATTCATGACCTGGGATTGGGAAATCCTTACAAAAGAGGATACTGAGTTGTGTAGAGCTGTTAAAAGATTTTTTTTTTTTTTTTTTTTTTTTTTTTTAACTAGCTTGGTACCCTAAGATGCAGACGCCTGAACGTAGCACTGGGTGACTTGCATAAGCTAACACAGAATATGCCATACAGCTGGGATCTAGATCCACAGTTCCAGAGTCTTACATCACTGACATAGCCCTTCCTTTCCCTAGTAGAGCTGAGATGCTAGGATACAAGGGTACAAGGAGAGGCCCAAATAGGATACTGCAGCAAAGAGAAAATATATGTTCTTTTTCAGGTTTGTTTACATTTCTGCTGCCCTCTTAACCGTACATGCCCGTGTGATAGCTGAGCCTGATCGTGGACTGATGGTTCTGCAGACAAGTATTATGCCTTTTGGCCAGCTGACCAGTTGCCAGGTGGCTAAAAGCCTATTTGCCTTTGCCTTAAAAAGGTAAAAGGTGTGAATAAAGCTAATTACAGAAGCAGTCCTAATGTTACAAATAGTATATATAGTTAAAAAAAAACACCAAACAACCCCCCCCACACAAACCACCCCCATCTCACATGAAAATGAACCCTGCTTGTACGAGGACTAAGTGTTGAGGACCTTTTCTAAATGAGTAGGAATTAATAATTAAATTTTAAAATTCAAATTTATTTTTTAGCTTGTAATTGCTTTTTTAAACATTTGAAATCTGATCGCATCTCTGATGGATTCCTTTAAAAATGTTAGTTCTGGGTCACATTTTGTCTTTTACTTCTTAGTGCAATAACAAGATAAATAGAAGAAGGTGTCTGTAATACCTCTTTTTTTTTTTTTTAACACAGATTTATCAATGCTAATATGTTTTGTTGCTATGAAAACTCAGTTATCAACATTAAACATTTGTTCAGTCATTTGTTTATCAGTGGCAGTTTGTTAGTAGTTATAAGTAGAATTCCGTCTGCCAGTTAAACTATATTGTAAATTGATGGAGAAATTAGCAGCTCCTGGGTTTTGGGGGTGGGGGGGAGGTGTCTTTCCTAATGAATGTATGAACTTAATTGCATATAAATGCGTCTGTAGAAGATGGTTGAGGGGGATCTCAGGTATACTGCACACAAGTATGCCAATCAGGCGAAAACAGGCACACATTGTGATTATCTCAGTTTTCAAACCTGGAAGAGACAAGAATGTGGTGCTAAATGAGAGAGGCAGTATGTCATGCTCGCTGAGATAAAAACAGAAGCTGCCAGACACTTTGGCTTTATTCTGCGAATTCTTTGCTTCAGAACTCCCCTATCTTTTCTTCATGCTCATTCTCCCTCGCATTCCCATTCTTTCTCTTTCTCTCATTGCTGTCTCGATCTCTCTCTTATTGTTCTCTCCCTCTTTCCCCGTCTTTGATGCACGTACGTTGTCACATTTCATTGACTCTCCCCTCTTCTCTGTTCTTACACTTACGCCTAGTGGTGCTTTAGCCAGAGCTTGCAGCCTCTCCGGCGAGTTTTAGTCATGTGTGAAGCTCAGTTTGATCGAGCGCTCCTTTTCTGCCTTTTCACTCTTGCAAAAGATTAAAAGGTGGCGTCACATCGCTCCCCTGCTCTTTCCCGCAGGAGGGACTTAAAAAGGGACAACAAAAACTAATCACTTTCAATAAGCGTTTTCTTGCAAAAAAGGGACTTAGCGGTGCAATTTGAGGCTGGTGGTGAGGATTGGGAAGGCTAGAGGATGCTTCATACTGCTAACAAGGGAAGGAAGCCTTCAACTGAGGCAGGTAAGAAGTGCCTGAATCAGAATGTTTTATGGAGTGGCTTGGTCAGAGCGGTAGATTTTCAGCGTTTTGTAACGGAGACAAGCAACTGCAGCAAGAGGCAGCCTCGGTGTTGTCTCAGATTCCTTTTGTTTAAGATGTAAAGTATGTGCTATAAATTGAATTAGAAATGGGCTCGTGAAGATGCTGTATTCAGACCGAATTATTGTTTTTCCCCCCTTTTCCCTGTGTATCAAAATAAACGGGAGAACGAGCTTTTGTGAAAGCTGGACTTTGCTTAAGGTTAAATTCAGTGCTTAAATCTCAGTATAAGAAAAGCTTTTGAGTCTTACAACCCTCGAGGAGCTTGGCATTCTGTGATTTGCTTGCAAGAGCTGAACTAAAAATTAATTGTACGTACTTACTATTTATTTGGTAAGGTAAAATCTAGCATGGAGTTTAGGTCTAGGTGAATACGGTTTGTTTGCCTGGCATTTCATCGGCTGAATAGCTATACCCTTTTAGACATACTGTAAAACCTATTTCGTGTTTATGTTTTGTAAATTGAGATTAAGTGGCATCCTGAATGGAATACGTGACTAAAACTCATAAACTGCATCTGTGTTTAGTAAAGCAATCACCAAATTAGAATAATGGATTTATGTCAGTTGTCAAATGGAGTTAACTCTGAAAGTGCTGTCCACAAGTGCACTTGGATTACAATAAAGGGCTTTCTCTTTAACAGTTATTGAGAGGAGCTAATTTATCAGGCAAAGCCTATGAACTTAAGTCTTGTGACAATATAAAATTAATATAGCTTCAAGTGTTTGTGGTTTGGGGAAACATGCCCTTTCATTCTCTAGAAAAATACATTGAAGCTCTACAGGGACTCCAAAGGCAAAAATAATTTTAATTACTTTTTAAATGTTACATGCCGATACGTGCTTTTTATTCACAACCGGAATATTTAGCTACTGGGACTTCTGGTTCTGGTTTTCGCTGGCTTTGGTGCCGCCTTTTCTCTCCCTACATTTCTGCGCTCGTATTTTACAGTTGCTCTCTGTGTGAGCAAACTAAGACTCTAAACAGAAGGAAGGGATTCTGAGCAGCAGCGATGGTCTGAATTTCATTGTCATACTGGAAAGTGAACAAGCAGGCAAGGGCAGTTAGACCATTATTAGGGATTTAAAGGAAAGCAAATAATATTGCGGTGATTTGTAAAAGTAGAGTACTAATTAACTGGCTCTGAAAGCAGTGCTCTGAAAAGCTAACTTTATAAGCAGTCCTAGAGTAAACATTGTTTGATAGGCAGATTTTAGCGTTGCAGCCCTACAAATGAGCACACTGCAGACAGAAATTAGTATGTTTACTTGAGAACTTTTGTCTTTATGCAAGTTCACCCTAATGACCCCATCCTGCCTGCAGCCGTGGGAAGGCGCAGTGCCCTGTACCGTGCAGAACCCGGTGGCCGTGCTTTCTGTGTGCGTTTGCGGGAGCTGATGTTACACGATAGGCAGTGACAAGCCACCACGCAGCCAAATGGGATCGAGCCCCCAGGGAAGCCTCCTCTCCCATCAGTACAGAGGGACTTCACGCGCTACTACTTGGTCTTCAGTGGTAGTTAATCATACGTATTCATCCTCATATAAAGGGACGTTTTGTTTTTTTTTTCCTGAGGCCTTGAAATCAGACAAAAGAACTTGTAAATGTCTCACTGATTTGTAGTGGACATTTTTACTTTTTAGCTGTAGTTTTGCTGAACTTGTTCTTGTTTATTATTTGGCATTGGGATTGCCATTACACCTCTCTTTCACCTTTCAAAATGTTCCTATACGTTCTTCCAAGCTCTTTTCATGCTTCCCATGTGTTTAAGCGCATGTTGATCAAGCCGAAATGAAGAGTAACTTGTCTGACAAAAATGGAAGTCCTGAATGTAATGTGGTATTTGAAATTATATTTTGTGACTTAAATAAAGCATGTCTAAGTGTAAATGGTAGATGACTTTTGATATGAATCAGTCATGAAGAATTTGTTCCTTATGAAGCGGCAGAAAACTAGGAGGTTGAAGACGAGCTAACTTCATCTGTTTGAGCCCAGAACGCAGGATCTGAATTGCAGATCGTTTATCTCTCCTTGTGGCATTTGCTAACTCTGCCCTACTCGACGTTAAATGGGTGATTAATAGAAACAGCAGCATTTTACTGATGTTCCAGTAGATGTTGCTGGAGAGCAAAGCAAAGATTGCTTCCTAGAGGAAAAGAAATGCAGTGAGATTACAAAAGCCAGAGAAAAATCTCAAGGCGAATGGTTATACAGGCTGTTGGTAGTTTAATAATATGAGATCAATAATTTTTTACATCATCATCCTAGGTTCTATTCAATGTGAAAATCTGAAGAGGTACATGTGCTGAAATGAGGCACATGTAGAGACAACTGTATGTCTTTTTTTAAGGTTTTTAGGTTTTACTTGCCACTTCTAACATTTTATCGCTGGTATTAAAATTGTTTCACATGCGTGTTTTCTCAGAGGAAGGGCTGAAAGAGTATCCCTAAAAGTTTGGTGGTTTTTTTGTTTTAATGCATTCACAAAATATAAATGTTTAATTATAAATTAAGAAATTAAATGCATGTACCTCAAAAGTAGAATTCCAGTGCAGTGAAGTTGCTTTCCTTTGAGAACAGTAAGAGCTTGCCAGAATAACACATAACATAATTAAAAGCAAAAACCCACCCCTTTCTTAATTTGTACATTATTTTTTTTATTTGTACATTTTTTTCAAGCTATGAACAATTGTGAGTTACCATCTTCTTATGTGCTTAAATTCTGAGAGAAATCCTCCGATGAGTCTCAGATCAATAAATTGTAGAGTAACCAATAGCAAATGAGTGGATAGAAAACTGTGATGTCCTATGCTAAAACTACTGGTTTATTAATTAATGTGATAAAATGATGAAGGAGTCCCAAAGGAGTGGAGGATTCTAGTATACAGGCACTAACTGATGCAATTTCAGGCAACCACTGACCTCTATCTGTGGGAATATTTATTTTTGGAGATGATCATCAACCATAACTGATTTCAAATTCAAAACAGCAATGCGTGTTGGGTCATATTTTTAATCCTAGCTTTTCATGTAAAGGAGGATATACACGCAAAACTTAGGCTAGTCGTAATAAAAACGTGATCTCTCTTCATTCAGCTGGTTTGTACCTTAAATAAAAAAGGAAAAACAAGAATTAGTTTAAGACTTTTTAGAGAAGAGATTGCTGTTTTTAGAAGTAAAATCACTATGTTTCACTGATTTTTATAATACATAGCAGCATGGCTTTGTTTAGTTTGCTGCTTACTGCTTATAATTGGAAAAAAATGCAGATAGAAAAATGTGTGGCAGATCTCTGTAGTCATCTCCATGTCATTTGTGTTTTAGATTATTTATTCTAGCTTATTTTTAGTATTTTCATGGGGTTTTGCAGATGTGTGCACCAAAATTTCTTTAATCTGACAAGCTTTAGGTTGATGGGCTTTTTTTCCCATTCAGATTTGCGGCTGCCAGTAGGGCTTTTCCTTAATGTTCTGCTTCTTTAATTTATTGCTGAATTTATGCATGCGTAAACTGCGTACGTACTAAGGTGATTCCTTAACCTTCAGAAAACTGTTTGCATACTTTATATGGGGAATAAGTGAAATCTTCCTGGTTTTCATGAGTATGGTTTAGGAGACATCAATGCTGTATATGTTTATTGAAGAGTCATGTTTAGTTTTTTGTGTGATTTTTTGCTCAAGCTTAGAAGTTCCTAGGGCTTTAGAGACAGTTCGCAGTTGGTATTGAACATTGTGCATCTCAGCTGGGCATGGCCAAAAGTTCATGAGCACTTTTCCATTTTTACAGTTCTATGTCATTCAGAAAAATAAGCCTGAGTGTTACCAGTGAGAGAATACTACCAGAATTATGTTCTTGCACCTTCCCTACTTCAGTTTACTTTCAGACTTGTCAGTTCAATGAAATGGTACGTAATTTAGTTTAAAAGATCGTAATATGTCATCGGTTTCTAAAGAGAATTCCCTGTTGAAAACATTGGCAAATTCAGTTTAAAGGCTTATGACACAATATAGCCCTAAGGGATAAACTTTTATCTTTGTATTTCTCAGTTCTCAAAGTCATGAAGAGAAAAGCAAGCATATTGTAGAGTGGAATTCTATTTATGAGTACACTATGAAAAGCTCAGAATAGCCGAATAGGGTAAATAATTCTGGCCACAATTGAGTCTAGTGCCACGTTTCTCAGTAGCAGCAATGTTGTATTTCTAGGTTTGTCTATGGATGCTTACGTATGTAAAAGCAAACACACAAATCTAAATGTATGTATTATAATTTCAGCCCATTTCAAATTTAAAAATACATACTTAATCTCACATTCTTGGAATACAGGAAGAATGGGTGTCTAGGAGTCTGCAGTAAGATATTGGAATACGAAGCTGTGATGTCTACGTAGGAAAACATACTGCAGACAATAGGAATTTAATGACTTAATTGGGAAGCTTGTTTCAAATGCATCTATATAATTTGTTCCATCACTGCAATAGTTTCATAAAAAATTTATATGAGGTGAAGAAACACAACTTTAAAAAGTAGAAATGGGATTTGGTGATGAAGTCATCTTAAGGATGCTACTTCTAAAGGAAAAGACATGGATGTATATATTTTCCTCATTCATGCCAAAGTAGCTCGTGATTGACTTGAAATAGTGGATGTAGGTTCTCTTTTAGCTGTATTGTGTGAAATATATTTAGCTAGCGCACTTCTTACTCTATGCTTGCGATTTTTGAAAGATACAAAGTTCAGTTGCTATCTCTAGCTTATGTTGATTTAATAAAATGCATCCGCTAGCTCATAGCTGAATCCAAATCAAATAAAAGTTGTATTGTTATCATGTGTGGTATGATTATAAGCGTAAAATGTCACATTAAAAAGCTTTATCCCCTCACCTCCCCAAAGTGGTGGTGGGGGGAAGGGGCACGTGTAGCTAAAAAGCTTTTTAGCTAAAAAGCTTTTTAGCTAAAACTTTTTTAAAACTTTTTGAAGTAGGACATTTTTTTCAGATCATTCTCCAAAACTTACCTATGTCTGTGAGATTCCAGAGGATGAAGTCAAATGAAAGTATCTTATGAGCAGTTCTTCTCTACAAAACATTAGCAGCATGAGAAAATCTCTTGTTTATTTTCTGGGCGTTTTGATATGAAACTTAATACGAAGCATTTTCATTTGGAAAACGTGCCTTTGAAATTTCACATGTTCATTTTGTATGTATTTGTGGTAATGTTTTTTGGTGTACTTGGCCACACAGTATTACCAAGTGATGGCTCATAGCAGTGTCAGCTATGCTAACGTTGTTATGGAGGAACGTGGTCTTTTCTGTTCCCCTCATTTCTCTTTATTATTGGATTAATGTCTATTTCAAATAGGGTTTAGTTGACAAATTCAACTCCTTCAGCCCTTCCTGTTTGGTCTAAATGTCAAACCCAACACAGGCTTTTGTAGTTCTTTCCTTGGCAGCAAAATGGAGAGAAGGAAGCTGCTGCAACATGTTACTGTTTGGAGGGGGGCCGAAGTGTCGATACGGAGTTACGAAAGACTTGTCTTCTCTCACGACATATAATAATGCCTATTTTTCAATAACTAGGAGCTTCTGATTTTTGTGGCACTCCCTCCCTGGCAGGGATTCATGTTTAAAGGAAACCTGGATTATCTCAATGTTTATATTGATATTCATACTTGTAGCTTAATTCTGTACACAACAGATAAAGAAGGCTATGGTGTGTTTGAGTTGGAAGGACACAGACAGGAAAGGGAAAAAAAATAGCAAGAGATTCTCCATGTCTAGAAAACACAGGAAAGAAAATATTTCTAAGAACAATTCATGATTAGAGTAAAAACTGTAAGATCAAATACTGCATGCAGATTTCTCTGAAGTCAATCTATTGTGACATTGCTCTAGTATGTGTGCATGGACATAAATAATGTATATGTGCTATACATATATACATACAGTCTCTAGAGGTCAGTAGAATGTAAGGAATGGGCAGATGTTCAGTTTTCTAATATGAGAATTTGAGATGCAGCATATCAATTGTTGCTACCTAGAAAAGATGAATACGTTTCTAATGAAATTTGGAAGTGAAGCAATTAATCAGAGTTAACAAAGAGCTGAATGAAAGAGAATCATGTCTGTCTTGTTGCGGAAATGAGTGTAAATTATTTGTTTTGGGCAAATTCCTGATAAATGCTCATTTACGTTCTAAGAAACTTGACAGAAATCCAAACCATGATTATTGTATTATAGTTCATTATATTGCATCGCCTTACTACCTTTTTCTGAGGGGATTTTTTTAGAATGACAGAAATAAAAATTAAAATGGTCTTCTGAGACAGCATATGTCAAGTACTAAACAAATCAGGACTACAGTGCAGGCAACACATTTTCTTTTCATGTTTACCCAGTTCGCCTTGGCCAGCCTGGACAAATTAATTGTTTTATCCTTGTTCACCACCTTCTAAAATGAAATCTTCTGAATGAACTCATCACTTACAGTTGAAGGTTCTATTTTCTTTTAAAAACTATTTTGATAGTTTCTTATTACAAGCTGCAGGTTTGGGTGTGGAATGTTTTGTTTTTGTTTTTTTTTTTTTTTAATGTTCCATGACTTGATTTTGTTTTGTGTTGTTTTCTGGGAAACTAAGCAGAGGTAGAGATTTTATCTCTGAAGGAGGTGATTTGAATTCTAATTTATGCTGCAAGTGCAAAGGAGTTTTGTGTTTCTAGTGGTGTTTCATAGATGTAACATAAAAATTTAAACCAACCACAATTCTGTGCTAAGGAATAGTTGAGAAAGGTAGGAAAGGGTATTATGGATGCATCGTGAGTTAACACTGGTATGGTCATTTCAAGAAGATCTGCATTAGAGCAGGCAAGCGGGGCATGAGGGGGCTTTAATGTATTCTTTATTTGTTTGATTCACAATTACTGTGATTTGGGTGCAGAATTTTGAATTATATATTGAAAAAAAATCAATGTAGACTGTTCTGAACAACAAAAGTATGTGAGCTAGCTGAATGAAAAAGTAGATGTTTTAATAGTTTTACTGATTCTGGAACATGAGTGAGTACATTGTTTTAAGTTTCCATCCTTTCTGGAGGAGAATGATAAACTGGTTCATTACATTATGGAGCCGATTTTTTTTTTTAAACAGTACCAGACCAAAAAGATACTGGAATATAAGTCCACTGTAGCGAACACATAAATAATAAACCTTATTAATCCGATGGCATTACGCTAACAACAGTTCACTTACGTGTGGATTCCTAGAAGTGATTCCGTGATGGCACCTGCTGGGCGTGTTTGGTTTCAGTACTGTCTAGGTTGTGGGGTTTTCTTTCTTTGTTTTTACTAATGTCCTATTTTTCCTCATCTTTGTAAAAAACATCTAAAAAAACCCCCAAAATACTCACCAAGCATTAATTCACCAACTGCTGAAATGTTTTTCACCTTTAGTCCAAAAAGAAAACACGGTAGTTCTTAAAAAATGGAACTGGGAGTATGTATCCGTAGCACACAAATAATTGTTCAATTTGATAATTGATTGTACTGTAATATAGGTCCTTTCAAGGCATGCTTGCATGGGAAAATGTACTAATGTAGCTTTAGCCCTCTTTTTACACCACTTATGGTTACACGTGGCTTTTAGTACCTTTCGATGTGCGTGCAGTTGCTGCCTAACCACGCTACCTAAACTCAAAAAAAAATCCACTTCTAGAGTCAGGCCGTGTTACAGTGACATATAGATATTTTTGTATAAACAACATAGGCTGTTAAATGTATCCGTATAAACAGTATTTCCTCTGTAAATGGATATTTATTAAAGTTCCAAAATGTGGCAAAGTTGTCAGAGCTATTGAAAACAAATGGCGAAGGATCAGTTTCCTCAGTTTGAAATGAATGTAGGCTTTTGGTTTTAGTTGGGTTTTGTCTGTGTATTTTATTTTGCTTACCTGTTGTTGTGTTTGTGGTTATGAGCTCTCAGGCACGAAATGATTGTACAATAACAGCAGCGGTCCATCGTTCCAGATACAGTGGCTCTTGTCTGCCTCACCGAGAACTGTATGAATGTTTGTGGGGGCAAAACTGAGTCTCAGAAGTGTCACTTCTAAAAAGCACATCCGTTTTCATTGGGAGGTTTTTTCCCTCATCACAAATGTGAGCAAAAGAATAGCGGAAGGGGCGGAGTTTCGGTCCAGCAGCGCTTATGGTGGGTATGTAAGTGAGGGCTGTTCCTGGTTTCGGGAATGTAAGGAGTGGGTGGGTCCTTGTGTGGACCCAGTCAGTCACACAAGGGAGTGTGGATTGACTGGACACAGCAAAAATATAAATAGTAAGATTCTAGCTTTAAATGACCTAAGTAAATATTCAGCACGTTCACCTTTCAAAAATATGTAAACCAGTGTTTTTAAAGAATATTTAAGATAACAATGAGCAAAGTAGTAGGTATGTATTTTACACCCTACACTTCAAGGCATGCTATTGAGAATGATGGGTTCTTTTGAATCTACAGCCTAGTAGATAATCCATTTATAGGTAATCATAATATTGATAAATTGTCTGTGTGATTATCTGTGATTGTAGAGAACTTGATTTCATGACTCAATTGGTCTCTTCTAGTTCTGCGTTCACTGTTTTATTTCTTGCTGACAAGAGGCGTCTGCTTAGAAAACGGGACAAAAGTGCTCGCCTCCTAAAACAAACACCAGAGAACTCTGCGAGAATTCTATGCAAACTTGAGTAACCATGACATTTGGACGTAAAGAAATCTGAAATGACAGTAATAACCAGTATCACTGTAAAATTACAAATTATTTCAATTTAAGTGGTTTCATTTTTCTACACACAGTTTAGAGTCTGTCACCAAGCTGCTGACTTCATCTTGAATGCATTCTGCAGTCTTGACAGTTGTTGTGGATTTGTTAATACTAAATCAGTAATTGTTGGCTTTGAAGGGGGATCCAGCATCTTCAGCAAGAGCTTATTAAACTGTAAAATATGGATTGCCTTTACCCTAATGGCCTCTGAATCCTATTACCATCCCATTAGAGAGTGTGGGATTTTAGTAATTCTGTTGTTGTTTCCAGTGGGCAGCGAGTACAATGGGGAAGGGCAGGGGTTAATGCAGTTCCGCTCCTGCGATAGTGTAACAGCGGGTCCTTTATCATTCAGTGGGAGTCTTTTCCTTAATGCAGGGAGAGTCCCTTCAACCAGACCCACCCCCCAAAAAACTAACAAAAACCCCTTGAGATTTCCTTTATTGCCTCCACTTTGTAAACAGAATAGAAATGAATAAGTTGATAAATAAGCAAGTGCCAAGTAGGCTGCATTCTAGGAGGGTTTTCAATTGCTATCATTATGCCAAGAGGTATATTGAAATACCTCTTCAGTCAAGATCATTATATTTTTAATTATTTAATTGCATTGATACTGTAATATTCTGATTGGTTTCCAAAAACATGAAAGCACCTTATTCCCTTCTTCATAAATGTACAGTGTGAAAAGCGTAAACTGAAACGTAAAGCAAGCAAGAGGAACACAAGTGGTGTAAGTGGTAAGAAACTTTTGTACACGGAATGGTAGTTGCTTATTTTGACCTGTATAAACGGCCTCCAGTGATAGTACGTCTTACTAGAGGAATAATTTCTTAAAAGTTCACAGTAGAAAGGAATGTGAAACATTAATACTTACTAGGTTGGGGGTACACAAAGGCATGTGCAGCGGATCTGTCTGCCTCCAGTAGTGAAAGAGGCCAATATGTAACTTTTTCAGCACCTGGTATGATTTTTTTTTTCCCCAGGTGTTTCACGGAGATTTATCTGACAGCTAAATTCCAAGTGCTAGAGGCAGCTTGCTTCTGATTTCAGAACAGGATCAAAAAGGGGAAAACTTCAAACAGATATTGCAAGATAAGTTGAGAGGGACTTGTCAGCGTAATGTTTCAGATAAACAATATCTGATATGTGTGTACCGTATTGAGTTGGGATTAGTTTGATTCATTAAATGCTTCTAGCTAATACTTTTATTTTTAAATCAAAACAAATGGGATCATTATTCAAGGCAGTTACTTTACCATTATTTATTTATTTAAGAAATCAGAAAATACTTGTAAGGATTGGAGTCTTCCTAACTGCTTTTTCTTTTTTTTTTTTCTTCAACATTTGTGTTTGGTTCTACCATAGTGTTGACTATAAATACAACGGTTCGCTTTATTATGAATAGGTAGGATCTTGCGTGCGGGTAGTAAGGGCTAGAGAAGGAGCTGATAGAAGAAAAATGGGCTACTTTTTTGTTAAAGCACAACCAGTAACAGTCATGTGAGTAGCTTTTTACATTTGCCTGTATTTATTTATGCCACCTGCATGTTTGATAACAGGACCCAAGAAAGCAAAAGGGAGAGATCTTTGCAGAAGCACTTGAGATTGAGTGCTCTATAAATATTAATTGATTTATCTTTGCAGTATTCCCTCAGTTAAGTTTGCTGGGGCCTTGCGGTTGTTACACAGGCGTGCTTGCTCACACGTGGCCAGGCACTTAGATCTGTTTTCTGTCACTGGTAATACTGGATCTTGGAGAAAAGGGATGGGGTAGCTCCTTGTCTTTCTGCGTTCATTACTTCACAGAATGGAATATCACAATTGCTCATCCTTCCTATGAGTGTTGGAAAGAGAAAGCCTGAATTCATACGCTGTAAGAATGGCACCTAGATGGTCTGCTGAACTGAAATACAGAATAAGGAACCAGTAACCCAGATTCTTCATTGTGGAATAGATAGGTTGTCTTCTCTTTTATAAAAAAAGTAGTGAAATTTAAATTCCTCACACTATGTTCTAAAATAGGTCAGTGTTATAGCTGGAACCAAATCAACTGATTTGTCAGCAAACTATTTTCCCTGCTGAAACCACCCTTTTCTTGATTTACATTGGGTAGAGTCCGTTATGTCTCAGCAGGTCAAAGTCTGGTTAAGTGCTGAAGAAATATGTGGGAAGGTATGATCCATGCATTGTTGAGGTAATAACCTAATTATAACCTACTTACATAAAGATGTAGTGTCTGAATATTGTAAGGTTTTGCTGCTTGCTTATGAGCAATTTGAAGTAAGAGGTTACTAACAGAAATGTGCTTACTTTAGAAAACAATTTTTTCTACTGAATCTCAGAATGAATCTTTGTTCTAATCAGTAGGACCTAGATGATCACGACAGAATGAGGGAGTATTATGTATTACATGTATTTATTGAATTTTGTATTAATTTCAGAATTTTGCTACACCCTTTCAGAACATACTTGGAACAGAAATTCAGTAGCTGTACTGGTACAGTTCCTAATTAATTTGTATACTCTTAAGTATACAAATGATGGAGGTCAATAAACAAGGTTTGGCAATACAGGTGTTGCAAAACCAAAATCATTTTAATGGTAAAATTGTAATGAAGGGCAACGTTACAGGAGTTTTGCTCACATTTTTGTGTGAACAAAGGGGATGTGCGTGGTGACCATCACAAGAGTAAGGAAGGTTAGATTCTGCGCTGTGCAGGTGCAAAGCATAACGCGTGCGCAAGAGACTAAGTGGAGTGAAACGTGACTGTTTGAAGACTAAATTTTTTTTCTGGGATATGACAACACAGTAAATACATTCATTATCTAACTGCTGTTATCTTTGGACCCTTTAGCCTTGCTCCATTTGGTTAATGCTATTTTGTGTATCTAACAGTGTGGTTCAGCCACTATGCTCACTTGTAGTGTATCAGTAGACTAATATGGTTTGATTACTTCCTGTGATACAACCAAGTTTTAATCTGAAACTCTTATTTCATAGAGTCATAGTATAGTTTGGGTTGGAAGGGACCTTTAAAAGTCATCAAGTCCAACCCACTTGCAATGGGCAGACACCTTCAACTAGATCACGTTGCTCAGAGCCCTGTCCATCCTGACCTTGAATGTTTGCAGGGATGGGGCATCTACCACCTCTCCGGGCAACCTGGGCCAGTGTTTCACCAGCCTCAGCGTAAAAAAATTCTTCCTTATGTGTGGTCTAAATCTACCCCTTTTTAGTTTAAAACCATTATCTTTTGTCCTATCAAAACAGGCCCTGCTGCAAAGTTTGTATCCAAATTTCTTATAGGCCACCTTCAGGTACTGTAAGGCCGCAGTAAGGTCTCCCCGGAGCCTTCTCTTCTCCAGGTGGAACAACCCCAATTCTCTCAGCCTGTCCTCATAGCAGAGTTGCTCCAGCCCTCGGATCATTTTTGTGGCTCTCCTCTGGACCCACTCTAACAGGTCTATGTCCTCCTTATGTTGGGTGCCTCAGAGCTGGACACAGTACTCCACTGGGGGGTCTCACCAGAGCAAAGTAGAGGGGGAGAATCACCTCTCTCAGCCTGCTGGCCGTGCTTGTTTTGAAGCAGCCCAGGATATGATTGGCCTTCTGGGCTGCAAGTGCACATTGTTGGCTCATGTCCAGCTTTTCATCCACTGGTACCCCCAAGTCCTTCTCCTCAGGGCTGATGTCAATCTCTTTATCCCTCAGCCTGTATTGATACTGGAGGGGTTCCCCAATCCTGGTGCAGGACCCTGCACTTGGCCTTGTTGAACCTCATGAGGTTCAACATTGAGCCATTGACCACTACCCTCTGGATGCGACCATCCAACCAATTCCTCATCCACCGAACAGCCCACCCTTTGAATCCATATCTCTCCGATGCAGAAAGAAGGATGTTGTGGGGCCTGTGTCCAAGGCCTTAAATCATACTGGGTTGTGTTTTGTAGTGCTACAGCTTGTTAGGAATATAGCTAGTTAGAAGGTCCTTTTTACAGGAATCTTATCATTACGGCTCTTTGTTTCAAACCTACGCTACTGTATTTTTGTTCATGTGCTTTTTAGCTGTTCACTAAACAGTTCACTGCTGTTTTAGAATGTACTGTAAACTGGAAAGTGATGGCATGGATTTATGTCTTGGGGGTTTTGTTGGTTGTTTTTTTTTTTCCAAATTTGAGTTTTATTTTCATTTAAATACATTGTGATTAAACTGAAACTAATTTTTTTAGAAAGCTTTAAAACAATTACATTTTCTCAGTTTTCTTTTTGCATTGGAAAGTTGACCTTGTACGTTAAGTAGTAACATTAATCTGCCATCAAGATCATATTGTTTAAACATTTGACATATGCCAGAGAGGTGGAAGGAGAAACAACAAGCAAATAAAATGTTTGTGCCAGAGAGCTGCATTTTACATTGACAAACAACATTGGTCTCTTATCCCAAATGAAATTATAAGAGAGCGAAACCTAATAAAGTATGCAGCATTTTCATTTTAATCTGTAAGACAAAAATGCAATGCTTAGGGGAAACATGCAGGGTAGTGGAAGTAGCTAAACATAGAGGTAAAGAATTGCATAGTCATGAATGAAGTAACTTTCAGGCAGGTTTAGTGGTCAGTTTTTAAACCCTGAGCTAATAACTTTGGAGAAAGATTTCAGTCTAGTTCCCATAATGTAGTAAAGTAAAATAGTATACCTGAGCGTTGAAGATCATTGACACTACTTAGTAATTGTTCTTTTGAATTAAATTTGATCCTCTCTGGACTCAGTGAAACTTATTTTACTTGGATTCGGCTCAAAAGGAAGATTGAGGTCTAAAAAAGTAGTCTAGTCCTTTCAAACCAAAAAACATCTTGACTGTCAGAAGGAGCTTTCTACAGCTAACATTATTTTTCTGTGTACTTCTGATACTAATTAGTTCTTTTATTCAAATGGCAAAAATTGTCTTTCCAAATATGGTTTCTGTTGTACGGGTTTGAATGAAGAATGGAGAAGCAAAATGCATGAATGCTGTGCACAGAGGACTATAACCTGCAGGATCCGTTTATATTTAAAGAGCTAGATTATGCCCTTCCGTGTGCGCTGGGCTGAGTCATTTTCTCCACATAGGACATTTTAAGCTAAGCAAGATGATCTGTTCTTGTTTGGATCACAGGTTTTGTCTTGGTCACATCTGAAATAACTTTCTTAAAAACAACTAATTTGGGAAGGATAGAGCCTTGTTACGGGAAGGCAAGTAACCTGAAAGGTTGAGCTTAGTATCTAAAAATAACTGTAAATTAATTAATTCTTTCTTGCAATTTTCTGAGACTGGCATACCGCGTGGGGGAGAAGCCAAGAAGCTAATTGAGTCAGGATTAGCTTTGTTCTAACTGTAATCCAGCAGATAGTTCTGTTACTTTTCAGAAGACATCTGCTAAGCAGCTGTCAGGAGGCCCGGCAGTCTGACAGGCGGCGTTCTCCTCCCGCCCCGCACAGCGGGAACTGCGGCGGCAAACTCACCAGTTGGAGCCATCCTGAAAAGTTCAAGAGAGATCTTCTTCCGGAGAAGTTTATTTGAAATGTGTACATTTTGAGGGCGGAAAATAACCAGTCCACATATAATTTTATTATTAAATAGGAAGCGGTGATGAGTTCTTGAGGTGGGCTTGTGTGTTGGTGAGCAGCCAAGCATCCTTTCACAGGGACGTGTGAATTGTAGTCGTGCTGAATTCAAGTTAGTGGCACAGCGCGGTTGGACCTTTTAGATAGTTAAGGCTGACATGGCGAAGGACAACAGTCTCTGTTCGTGTTTTTCCATGTCAAACTCCAATAATTCTTATCAGGATATCACATTTTTTGTTACAGGAACATTAGGATTGTTGCCTTTACCAGCCATACTTATCCCAAGTGCAACTTGTTGTATTTCTTGTTAAAACGTTCTCATGAGCTTGTGTAAGCAGTGAGCCTTTTTCGCCCTCACTGGTGGTATTACTCATGATGATCTGAATTAATTTAATGCTATGGAATGCAATATCCTTTCTGCAAAGTAGGAATACTTTCTATACAATCTCGGCATTGTATTTCAAAGCTGTGCTAAACTGCAGGTTTTGTACGATGTGTTTGCAATACCTCTATATGAAACCAGAGCTATCCAGGCATCATTAATTTTGTGTGGTGGCACATGTAGAGTTTTTTCGCTATTTATTACTTCCCTGCTTTGTGATAAAAAAAGAACGTTTCATCTGCATTAACAAAAAGCCTATCTGCATCAGAATGTCTGCTTTTGGAATTAAAACATTCAGTTTAATTTGTGAATGAATTTGTACCCTGGTAGCTCTGGCATTTGTGAGAGATGCAAATGACGCTGACTGAAGCGTGCATCTGATTGAAATTGAAGATTTGAATATCCTAGACACTTGCGACGCTGTAAAAGCCAGGCATTGCATGTGGGGTTTATGCGCTTGATGCCAGCGTTCTGACCGTCAGAACGCAGGAAGTGGAAGAGTCACTCTTGGTTCCCCCGCGCTCCGCTGGCATCTTTCTCCTTGCTGCCCCAAAATACGTCTTAAGCAGAAGGACTGCTGCAACTAATGCATCACTGTAAAACAGTATTCTGATATGTTCAATTTACTTCCTTAAAAAAATAAGTCAGCACGAGTTAATATTAACCATTTACAAAATTATTCTGTGGCTATGTGGGAAGAGTGGTACATGCAAATTAGAAACCAGGTTTATAAAATGAGAATTGAGGGAACTGGCATTTACTTTTCACAGTGAAGTCTCCTAATTCAGAGTGATTATCCCACTCAGCTCTATATGGAGTTAAATCCCTCTTTCGGTGTTTGCAATATAGCATTTTCATTCTTCACTGAAATTTTGAATGCGTCTTTCAGCTAGTACAGAATTAGTTTGTCCTTTTGTGTGTGTAGGCACTGGGATAAAATATAGTCTATTTTCCCTCTCTGTCCTGCTTGCTAACTACAAAAGAACATAATGTATCAGTGGCTGGTTTGATACCGTAAAAAAAGAAAACCTGCAGTTGGGCTGGCACTACAGTAAATTTGAGGGGAAGGTGCTCTTTGTTTATTATCTTGACCTGCGTGGGTTAGGAGCAGTTTCTTCTGGTGTATGTTGTCACTGTTGCCTGTGTGGTACTTGGCCTTCAGGAGATGCTCCCGTGCTGCATTGGCTTTTTACAGACAAGGTGGTTTAAAAGTCCGGAGCAGTCCTGCAGTCACTGCAGCACATTTCCTTCTCATTTGTATTGCTGGCAGGTTTTGTGTGATTGTATCGTGTGCTACATTCCTGATATAATCCTGATAAAAGGTATCTCTTGTCTCCTTTGCACAGTTTTTTTTTTTGGGGGGGGGGGGAGGGAAGAGGAAAAGCAAACAAACCCAAACCTCAAAGATGGGCAGCAGAACTCACAGCTTCTGCATGTTGTGGTTGTAGAAAAGCTTCATCGCCTCCATCTAAAGGGATCTGAAGAACTGCAGATATTGTTTTTCTCAAACTTTGTTTTCTGTGGGTTGTTTTTCTTCCCTTCAATGCTTCGGCAACATTTTCACATACATCCAGCTACTAACTGTAGGACATTGCTTTTTTTTTTGTGTAAGTAAAGTGGATTTCACTATGAAATAGTAAACTCATTTAGCTATTTTGTTTATTTGTTGAGGAAAGCACATGATTCTAAGTCTTGGGTTTTTTTATTCAACTTCTTTAACATCAAATTAGCAAAAATAAAAGGTATATTAAAATCATTAGAGAGAGTTCATTCCTGCTTTTACGTGAGCTCAATTTTCTCCTGTGCTGAGTCTCCTGAGATCTGTAGACAGTCAGTGCCAAGATAACATTGGCACCATTTTCTTATTGCCATGGTGATCTTCAGCTCTGCTGAATCCTCAAGGGAGACTATGGTATTTTAAAGCAAGTAGAATTTTGGTAATTAAAAAGGCTGGAAGGAATAATCTTTCTAAATTTTGCCAGCTTGGGTAAATAAGGATAATGAATTATGTCTGAATAGGAAAGTTGTTAGTCTGCTTTACTTGATCAGTACAGAATAATAGTCAGCTAAAAAGACCCTGGGAGTCGGGGGGGCAGGTATTGTCTCCCCCTGCACCATCAGTGTTCAGCGCCTCTGAGCTGAGATCTCCAGTGATGGTCCCCCCGAGCGGCGGCAGCAGCCTTGGTGGCTGCCTGGGGACGCCGATGCCATCGTGGGAGGGTGGGTGGCGAGGGGAGGGGGGGGCTGCCACCCTGCTCCTCTGCCTGGCCCGCTGCGCCAGGGGCACAGGGCAGCAACACATGCCAGAAGATTTCCAGCGAAGGCTGTTGCTTGAAAGTTGGGACTGCTCCTTTTGTAAGCTGTTTTGTCAAATACAAATTCTGCACGTTACTGAAGGCAGTGAACGCGTCAGACTTCCCATCGTTTTCTCCGCGGTGGCCTAGTTTTCTGCTCGGTGTGGTTACAGCGTGAGTCAGCACTTGGGCTGCTTCTGTGCGCCTCTCAGATATTCCCTCCCCCCTTTTTTTTCGGCGTCCTTTCTCTTTTATGACCTTTTCAAGCATACCCATCAGTGCACAAAGGCAGTGTAAAGCCTGCTGACAGGAAGGATAGTGAGACACCTGCTATGCTAATATGTTTCATTTTCTTAAAAAAAAAAAAAAAAGTTACGAAATCTTTGTACTCCCATGATTCCAACCCTTTATTTCAGGTCAAATTTAGCCGTAGTAGCTATTTTTGCAAGGCTGTGTATTGTCTTTAAATACATAAATTGCTTGTGTAAAATATGCCTTTGGCAAACAAATGAACATTTAAAATGAAACTTAAGTTGTTTTGTGTTAAACTTCTTAAGTGTTTTGTCAAAAAATGCAAATGATTGTGTCAGTTCTTTTTTAACTGCCTCTATCCATATGTGTTTGCTCCTTGTTATCTGTCAGAAGTTATCTGCTAATACTGCTTGGGATTTTGGGGCATTTTTAAATACTTCTTCCATAATATATGAAGTTTAGGTCTGTTAAGTTGCAAAGTAGAAAAAGAAAGCGGCTTTCTCTTCCAGTGTAGAGTTGAATCATGTCACATCTGAAAGACCTCCATTATGCTTATTAAGTGTTAAAAGAGATTTCAGCCTATTTTCTGCATTTAAAACCAATTTCCTTATCAGGCCAGATTTTAAGGCTTGTTGAGGCAGAGGTCCACTGCCCTGGTGACTTCAGAAATGTATAAATGCGGTTACTTCAAAATGGGATCAGTGTGCTTACCAAACTTCACAGTAGTTAGTTTAAGAACTTTTGGTGATCCTAACCGGAGTGGTGCACGCTGGCTTTCCAGAAGGAAGCTCCTTTTTGAGCATGTGAGGCAGGGAACATCGAGACGTGTTTGAGCACATCCTTGCTGGGACCAGTCTTCAGATAGCTCTTGTGTCTCTCCTCTCTGCAGTTCCATATTGATACTGTGAGGTGAATGGTGAAGAAAACAGATTTGAAAGGTTTGGGATTAAACAGGAAGTTTGTGTTTGGTGTCAAATGGGTACATGGGTATTCCCTGGTTTTCTATTTGGTATGTGTCAATAAAAATAACTGTATTCATGGGACAGACTATTACTTCCTTCAGTGATCTTCATATCGGAGCTATAGAGCAGCATCGCTACCGTGGAAGCAAAGGTTTGGCAGCTTTGCGTGCTCTCCAACACAGTCAGCTAACGACGAGAAATATTGCCTTTCTGGGGGGAATAGAAAGCAGGTGTTGTGCCTGTGTACATACACCCACCCTTTATCCCCCAGTTCATCTCTAATCCTCCTGATGCGCCTTGGATGCTCCTGCCTCATCCTCTTCTGTGCCAACACGTGTAACAAGACAATTTCACTTTTGGAGAGGTAGGTGGATTTGGACAGCTCTGTATCAATTCCTGAGGACACAGAGTAACTTTCCCCAAATGGTTCAGTCTCTAATTAGTGGGCACAGAGCCTTGCCAAGAAATGCATTTCTGGCAGAGCTCCACTTTCACTGGGTGGGTCAGGATTTTCCCAATTATTATTACTGCACTTCATATGTGATTGATTCTGTTCAACTGGATGTAATCCTCTAGTTTGGTTTTTTTTTTCCTACTAGTGTAAGTGACAGTAATCTTTGGTGGGGTAATCTTTTAATATTTGTTTGTTTGTTTTGTGGGGGGAGTTGTGTTTGGTTTTTTCTTTTTTTTTTTTTAATAGATTTTAAAATTTTTTCATGAAAGCAGCCATTTAGGTAGATCAGAACCATGCCAGCTTCTCTAGTTATTTGCATTACTTTTTTATTATTTAAAGACTGTAATATTACCATGCTCTAAATTTGCCTTCCTTTAAAAAAAGGATAAACCTGCTACTTACCTGGCTGCTGTGAGCAAAGATTACAGTAAATAACTAAGCAAGAGTCTCTATCTAGTTATATTTAGCTTAACTATACTTCTTTTCTTCTTTCTTCAGTTCAAGATGAGATGAGAACTGCAAATAGCCTAAATTAGTCTGTAGCATTTATATCTTGTTAAGTTTCCTGCTTTGGAAAATATGCAGGAAAATGATTATACGTGGTATTCATCTAGAGGCTGATGAGTTTGTTATAATTATGAAGGTAGATGTAATGAGATGAAAACATCTCTTTCTTTAGGCTCTCTGAGGAATTCCTTCTCTCCATATTGCTGTTGGGTTAACTATTTTCTAACCAAAGAGTTCTTCAGCATTCACTTCTGGTATTTTGGGGAGTTTCCTCAATTACTGGGTAGGAGATTGATTGGCAGCTCTGGTATTAGCATTTATAGGTGATAACTAATTAAATTCTACATGCACATGGGTGGATAATAAAGACCCTTTCGCATCTCATTTATTAAGACAAATCTCCAGTGTAATTATCATTTTACCATTATTTAGCGTGCTTAATAACTCTTCTTTGTCTGTTGAGTAATTTTCTAGTTCCTTCTAAAACACAGACTGAGCTGAGATATATCTCAGCTCTTCATCTTGTACGAAGTTACAGTTTAGTATTTGTACTTTTGGTTTATGCTTTCTTTTGTCTTTCAGAAAGTAAATTTTTGTTGTTTCTGCCTGAAGTTTTTCAAATAATTTGGTAATTCCTAGACTGTCTTCAAATGCTTAATAGGCAGCATGAAGCGTTTAGCTGAGAAAACTGGAAGGTAGACACGGTTTCAATTTGTCACTTCCTGTACCGGGAATAGTGTTAGCCAGGAATCTGTGAGCGTGAGACTATGAATATTTACTATTTGATAAGGAATGCTGAAAGAGTTTCCTTGATATCAGCGTAAGAGCAGATTAGAAAACGCTTTTTTTTTTTTTTTGGTTTGATGATGATAATTTTTGTTTGGTAATTTTTTTTAAAGCTCCCACATTCTTTATTACTTCTCAATGTGATCAGGTATTGATTTTACTGATTGGTATTGTATGCACCCATAAATGTTCATTTCTTTTAGGATTGTTCTCAAGTACAGTATCAAACAGCTTAACTTTTAGACTTTGAATTGCTGCTGTTCTGTCTGCCAAGTCCTCCCTTCCCCAAAGGATTCTGTCTGTACAGTTTCTTCTGTGTGCGTTTATTTATGTGTTAGAAATGTCTATGTTCATATACAGTTGTTCAAATGTGCAAGTGCTTGTGTTTGAGAACTGGTTGTGTTACCCTTATTTTCACGTGAGGAGAGATTAAACTGAGACTGGCAAAAGCTTTCCATCATGGTGGCTGATCAACTTGAAATGTTTTTATGATAGAATTTGCATATATATATATATTTTTCTATAAATTGGGGAGATGCTTACACATATTCATACCTACATCCTCAATACGCACTTTCATTAATCTTTGCTGAAGTTTGGTTTTTGCAGTTCCCACCTGTCCATGTTTTTGTTTTCCTGGTTTCAATCCCCCCCCGCCCCATGCTGCTTCTCAAGTCTTTTTATTTAATCTCAGATGCCTTTTTTTTTTTTTTTTTTTTTTTTATTTTCTGGGCATCCACAACTTAAAGTGCAGCAGAGCAGAAGAGATATTCTTCCTTTCTGTCCCGTGCCTATTGTTACTGTACTTTCACAAAGGCTTGGTTAACTTTTATGTGGTGATACCCATTTCTAAAGGAGCACAGGGTTTGAGGATGTCTTTCTGCTATTTTTTTGGACATCTCTACTGTACCTGTGCAAGTGGTAATTTCTGGCGTCTCATACATTGACTATTTTGGTATCAACTTTTATAACAGCAGAAGTTTCACCCACGATTGCAGGATGAATCTCTCTTTGTCTGATGTAGAGGTATTCAAGATTTCAATGGAAGAAACAGCACGAGTTCTGCCTTTGCAAGAAATTGTATTTTCCCTTAACTGTGTTCCTAGGTGCTGCTGTCACATTTTTCTGAAGCTTCCCAGAAATTTGACCTAGAATAGAGTGGTTTTGACAATCTTAGCTATGTAGATACGTGGTCATTATTTACCTTCTGTGCTTATAGTAATGCCAAGCCACAGCCTGCAGCCAAACAGAGGCCTTCTGGCTGAGAAGGCATGTTTGCATTTTTCACAGCAAGTTGAGATCACTTATTTGATCCAAATAGTTATTAAAGAACTGGTCAGAAGAAAAGCAGGAGGCCTTTAAAGAGAAACTAGTCAGATGTCCTGGAAGGTTTTTGACATGTTTTATACGAGACAGCCATTCTTTGGCTAGATCAATTTCTAAATAACATATAAAACATGTACCTTTTTTTGTTTCTTAACTTTCCAACATCCCTTTTCCCTAATCTTGAGTGCCTCTTGATGTGAACTGATGATATGCCGCAGAAAAAGGGAGGAGAGGGTAGTTTTTCTGGGGTTGCTACAACAGTAAATGTGTATTTGCTTTGCAGTCTGTCGTGGTTTAGCCTCAGATGGCAACAAAGAACCACGTGCCGCTCGCACGTGCCTTCCTAATACAGGAAGGATCGTAAGAAAAGGCAAGACTCTTGGGTTGGGACAAAGGCAGTTTAACAGAACAGCAAAGGGAACAGGCAAACAACACCACGGACAGGGGAATATACAAACGCGATTACGGGACCGCCGCTCCCCGCCGCTCGCCGACCGGCCGGACCCGGGATGCCCCAGCCCGCTTTTAAGCAGCAAGTTCCTGCCCCCTCCCCCGGCAGCTCAGGGTGGGCGTGGCTCACATGGCATGGAATACCAGGAAAAGTTAACCCTATCCCCACCGGAACCAGGACACAGTCATAGAATGAATGTCTGCTCAAGTTAGAGATAATGCATTTACAGTATGGGAAGGTTTTATCAAACAACTCAGCGGTGCTCGCAGTTTCGGATGCGAGCAGGAGCCCTGAGAGTGGCTTTGCAGTAGTAGAGGTTTTCTCAGCTGCTGTCAGTTCATCTGGGGCTCGGAAGGAATGCACAGCAGAAAAGGATGTAGCATCAGTGTTTGTAACTAGACTATTTCATCTTTGCAATCCTTGAAAACAAAAATAATTGCAAATAGGATTGGCGTGGATGTATCTGTGAGAGTAACTTTGCACAGGGCTTCTCGCACCAATCAGGTTTTTATAGTAGGCAAAAGATTTGTGTGGCTTGATTTATCTAATTTTCTGTTATTACCGCTACTTTCTGCCGATGTATCTTATGGGTTTTTACCTTGAATTATGTTTTCTTACAGGCTTTGATTTTTTGCCAGTAAATACTCCGGATTTAGGATGGAGTGGTGGGCATATGCTCTGTGTGTTTGCTGATTTGTTTTCTGCTTCGTTGGCAAACTCATATTATGTTTCTTTAAGTGATAGGAATGATATGACTTACCTATTACCTTTGCGTTTATTTGTAAAAGCCTTTTTTTTTTTTTTCAGTAGGCCGTTACTTCACAAATGTCTTTGGTATAACTTTGCTCTCGCATTTTGCATTAAGGTCCCCAACTAATTTCTTAAAATTCCTTGGTTGCTGAAGAGCAGGTTTTTATATCAGTAACTGAAGATACAGATAACTTGATTTGTAAAATACGTAAGCATCTATATCTCATTTATATTTTTGAGTGGAAAAAAGTATTAAAAAAACAACCCCGTGCTTAAGAATTGGAGGCTGCTGTACTACAAAAAAAGCTTGTAACATGCTCCTACATGACAATTAGAGCTGAAAGTTACCCATTCCCTACATCTTATACAGCAGAGAGTAAAGGTTCTACGTTTCTCTATTTCTTTATCTTTTGGTTTTGGAGACTCAAGTTTACTCAAAATTTCATGATGATACACAGATATATTTTGTAGATTTGTCACTTTGATCTTTTAATCATTGTTCCATACTGCACCGTCTTTGTATTTGAAGGTGTTCTGGTGGCAAAAGTCCTTGGATTGTTAAATAATTCTTAAATTAAGCCTGTCTTGTGAGAACCTGACAAGCAGGGATTTATGATAAGTCTGCAGTTCTGAAACTCCAAATTTGTATTGTTAGCTACCTGTGCAACTTTGGCTTCAATGTGCTTTTATTTTTATATTGTTATTTAGTGTTTGCTAACAAGGACATTTTGCAAGAACTTTGAAGGCCTCCTTAAAATAAACTAAATGCCGTGAAGACCAGGCCGTTCACGTAGTCGGTAGAGATGGGAATTTCATTGGAGAGTCCTCCTGTCCCTGCCAAAGTGACCTTGGTTGGAGGAAAGATGACAGAGTGCTTTCCTGGCTGTGCCTGACAGCAGTGCGATAGCGGCACATTTGACAAATCGCTCACATTAAAATGGGGGGCACTTTCGGCAGCGCTGGCGTCCCTATCCATCAGTCCTGATTACTACACAAACGTCAGCCGTGGCACAGAGCACATTTGTCAGAGGGAGTAAAAAGCAGTTGTTAGTAAGAGCACTACCTGTCATACTAATGGACTAAAGCTCGCTACGGCCTGACTTGCGGGAGCCAGCCCATTTGCAAAGTGGCTTGACCAGTACTTTGAGAAAACACTTTTCTGTTTGCAGAGTGCAATGGGATAATTAAACAGGGAGAATTACGAACTTTGGATATGGATGATTGAAAAATTTCTTGAGGGCTTTGGCTACCTGAAGCCTGTGTGAGGCACTGTATTCTATGGAATGCTTAATGCAGTAGGGAATCAAAATGCATGCTTTAAAAATTCTTTGAAATGCCGAATTTGGGTGGTTTGTGGAGTGTTTTATGCTAATGGAGATATTATACAATAGGAATTAATTAAAAAATATAAATAGTTGAAGACTTGGATATGGATTGATATTTTCAGTCATAAGTACTTATTCTTGCATCTTTTACGCATCTTTCTTGTGCATTGTATATGCACATCCAACCATTGGAAAGTTAGAAACTTTATCATAAAAGTCAGATTTCTTTATTGTAAAAGATGAAGTAAATATGGAACTAATACGTTTCATTGGAAAATAGGTCTACCTTAACGTATAGTGCGTGTTTAGTTTTGTCAAGAAAGATGTTTCAAATAGTTACTTACATAAGTCAACTTCAGATATAAGCCTGCGCTGCTTCATTTTTCACTATTAGTCTTCAAAATCTAAGTTATCCTTCTTCAACACAGGTGGGATAAACCCTAGCAAAAATAAATGCATGTAACCCTGAACGCTGTCCAGTATATATATAGATACATCAAACTTCAGGTGCAGATGGAGGGAATTAGTACATCCATTTCTGTCTGTGAGACAGCAGAAGCATCAATAAACAATGATTGACTTCTCAGAAGGATTCTCTGTGTCTCGACTATGAGAACATCCATAATCCATAAGTAAGTTTATGAATACCTTTAAACCAGATGAGCAGCATAATGATTTCTTCATATTTTGGTCAAGTGCGTAGTTCCTGGTCTAAGAAGTCGCCTTGGAGAACATTTCCTGAAAATTTCTTCTGTCATATAAAGTAGAACAATTTTCTGTGGTTGTTGATGTGGCTTTGGTTGGCTTTTATTTGGTTTTACTATTCTGTATAATTCATAAAGGATAAAGCCCTAAAGATTTCTGTATCATATCGTCAAATAGGAGAAAGATTATAATTTTATAGTAAATTAAATCACTGTAAATAGTGACTTCTATACAGACCAACTGAATTTATCCTTATTGAAGAGAGTAGGACTATCCCATAAAGAAAAAGCAGAACTCTGGTATGACTTGTATATTGTAAAACTGCCATTCCTAAGAGCTTATTAGAAACAGAATTATTCTGCTTTTCACTCACTTGTTAATCAGTATTCAGTGGATAATAGGTTTAATAAACCTCCAAATAATTATTCCAGAAAGAGTGAGTCATTTAAGTTCAAATGCGTTTACATTTGAACTGTGTGGGGTTGGGGGGGGGAATCAGTACTGTATATTTTTGTTAATGCCGATACTGTTTTCAACACGGTAGAAGAATTTGTTTTCTGTTGAAGAATTTCTACTTCAGGTTTCAAACCTTTCATCTTGAGTTGAAAAAGAATGCAAAATATGTGACAGAGAATACCTCACAGTGAATGAATAATATTGCAACTAAGAAATCTCAAAAGCCACCAATTGCTAATTTATTTGCCCATGTGGAGTTTTTGTGATCTGGGTTTTTTTTCAGAAGTTTCACCTCACAGTTGTCCTCCCCTAATTATCACCAATTTAAACACAAAGCCTTTTTCCAAACACTGCAGTTGCTAACAAAAAGTTAGCCTGGGGGAAAGCTGTGTTTGATTTTTTTGAGTTGCACATGGGATCTTGTGTGGGGAACTTCCTTAGGTATTAATTTTCTGTTTGTGGATGGTTAAACTTGCTCATCAGGAAAGAGAAAAGGAAATTCATCTAAAGTGGGAAAGACATTAGTATTTCTGGGGTCTCCTTGGGATACTTTTGACTTTGCGTTGTGGATTAGAAGCTCAGTATACGGAAGGCATTATATACATTGGTCCAGTCGACTGACATCTTTGAATGAATATTCACATGTGCTTGATTGTTGTGTATGTTCTCCATTTTGAGTTTAAACTTCTCTTCTGCTAAATAGAAATTGTCAATTTCTTACATCGCGCAATAAACTGGGAGATCCCTCCCCTTCCCTCCAGTACTTTAAATACATTTAGAGCATTTGATGAAGTGCAGCGCTTGCTACTAAGTTGAAACAACGGGGAGATGCGTTGGAAATGTGGGTATTCTTCTTTGGGATCTCTATTTAAACAAAACACCTCTGGATTATTAGTAAATGTGTCAGGTGTGTTACCTGGGCACATCGTTGCTTTATTGCTTTATAATCTTCCCACTTTGGGAAGTATTAGCGTGTTTATTTTCACTGTCTTAATTAAATTAAGAGTGGATTACTAGAATCGAATCTCTGCTTAAAAAGGTAACTGTGGTGTCTTTCAAAACGCAACACTCCATTTTTAGTTACTGAGATTCCATCGAAACACGGTGTTGTAAGCCTTTCTTATATCTGCAACCAGCTAGTTCCGTTCTCCAAACAGCTAGTAACAAGTAGTAACCTCCAAACAGGTGTTTGTGTGTGTGTTTTACTAGAGAGAGCCCGTGAAAATTGGATCTTACCGATGAAAAGTGATTACTTAAGATTATTTTGAGCCTATGAAATTAAGTGAAAGATTACCTAGATGTTACATATTTCTCTCTTTATTATATCTGGTAAGCACGAAAATGTCGATTTCCGTGCTTCTGTGTTGATAAAACAGCGGCTTGAGAAGATAAACGTTCCTTCCCTTATCATGGCTTTATTGCTCTGCCATGCTCTCCTTGGCCTTCGGAGTAGGTGTAACCAGTTGTGTCTATTGACGCTAACAAACGTAGGCCATGTTTAGCTCACCAAGCTTGATAAAGTATGGCTCTAAATGTTATTTATTATTGAAATTTGCACACAAGGAAGAACATATGACATATGATGTTCACTAAGCTAATTGAAATCTGCAGTTAGCTCTTTGAATTTGGTCGTCTTCCAACAACCTCAGGTTGTTCTTAAATTTTCTGGAAAATGGAGATTTCTGTAACACTTCTTTGGCCAAAACACAGCAGTTTGGGTAAGAAATGAAATTCCCAGCAGTTCCATGACTACTCAGCATGAACCCTGAGCAGTCTGTCAGGCTCTCGGATCAGCTGGTGCCTCGGGAAGGGAAGGTGGAGTCTGAAACCTGAAGGCATTCTCTGCAGTTTTTCTCTCTTAAGGCAGCGTGGAACAATTTGTAAGGCAAATTCTGGCAGGTTGTCATGGAACCTGTTGCAAATAACGAACTGTGACAGCTGGGTTTTCCAACTAACTCTGATCTTCACCAGTGAACTCCTCTAACAATATTTTTACTGCATTCCACTACATGTTGGCATACAATTGCAGGGATATATGAGGAACAACGGCTACCTTAATGATTGTTCTGTGGTCTGTTAAAGAAGCCCTGAAGTTTATAGATTCTAGCATCGTTATGTCTCAGAAGTTAATAAGGGAGGGGTGTGGTCAATAGACCATTTAAAAGGCTTTTAAAGTAAGTTCGCTAATGCGGCAAGGAAACACGATGATGGTCTACGCTTTGAATTTTCTTAATGTCAAGTATTCGTATGGTAGAATTAAGAATAGATCCGTATGAAAGTGGTAAAGGGGAGTACTGTGTAAAATAGTGGGATACTTAGAACTTTTCTGCTGCAGTAATGAGAGGAATCTTTTCAGGTACAAACCTTTGTGGTAATGAAGTTGTACTTCATCTACTTGTTGAATATTTCGGAGTATTTTTCTTTAGACATAGCTTATGGATATTGTCGCTTGCCAGTTTTGCGTGTGCCTCATGGATTTGCATACTCTTTGTAGAATGCAAATAGGATCATCCATTTGCACATGGTTTAAATGGATAAATGTGTTCTTTCATTAAAATTCTGTCTCTGGCACAACCAGCAATAGTGTGCTAAAACGTGAGAGACTATGTTCATTCAACTGTCAAAACTGGAGAATTAGGCCTTAGCTGATCTTCCTTACTCTAAATCCATACATGTGTCTGCTTTTTCAGACTTTTCTATTTATATTAAAATTTCAAGGAGACAGGAAGATATCGAACATGTCAGAGTTCACTGCTAAAAATCGATATTTTGTAGAGGACAAGCCCTTTTTTCAGTATACTGTGTTTTGAACAAACATTAGTAGAATCATAAAAATTTGCACACTTCTGTTGGTACATGACTTTCATGTTTCCATGAAGGGAAGGTCCCTTTCTTGCAGGTCTCATTTAGTTTGGAAAATTCACTTGTCCTTTACCTTGCTGGTGTACTTCTCTTTTTGTAATAGGCTGCCTGAAAATAGCGAAACAATAATCTTTGTAACTGCATGAGTTCAACTTCTGTTTAGGTTTTGACGAAAAATACTGCTTGCTTATGTAAAGGCTTTCATGCTGTGTTCAAAATACTCCATATAGGAGTATTAAAGGTGATAAAGAAAATTCATGAGACATTCCAACCAAGAGTGGTTTCTGTTTACATACTTGCTCTTAGTCACATTATATTAGTTTGCCGTTCCTTGCAACAGTATAACTTTATGGACATAGTGAGTTAAGAAAGCTGATAATGCTTTTCTTTTTCTTGTACAGGCTGTCCTACCTGATAAGATAATTGTAAGATATTATTACTTCAAGGGGGTAAAAAAAGAGAAATGCTTTATTTATTCATATTTTTAAATATAAGTGTATGAAGGGGTTCTGTCAATAAGTTTAAGATTCAGTGACCATTTTGCTCTATTTTATACTTTTCTTGTTCAAGCGTTACAGTACGTTTTGTTAAAAAAAGGGTAGGGGAGAGGCAAAGAGATCTTCAGATGTGACAATTGCTGAAAGTGGTGTTTGCAGTGATGGAAAAGACAGCAGTTCCCCAAGGAAGGAAAAACAGCCTCACAGTTATTTTATTCTCTGTACGTACATGTCTGAACAGCTGGAGAGGAGCTTGAGTTGGGGATCATCACTTTGTTGATGATTGTTTTGTCTTTTATTTATCTCTCTATGTGTTTTGAAACTGCTGCCAACTTGCCAGTATCTTTGTTATGTTTTTTTTAATGAGGTAGTATGGATATTAATATATTTTTTTTCACAAGATAAAAGAGAATATTCTGGGCAAGGTTAAATTAAATTTTATTTGAATACTGCCTTCATAAATATTATTTTGCTCATCTTTCCACTGATGTGAATTTGATAGACTTTTGGAAATTTGGTAAGATGTGCGTTGCCAGCTATTCTATCCTTAATATTTGTCCTGACTGAATTTCTACTGAAAAAATCAGAGATCTATGCAGAATATTCTGAAACAAGTTTCAAGCAACAACTACAAAAAAGAGAGGATTTTAACCTTATAATTAATAGAGGAATATTAATTTGATAGGCATTCTGTTATTAATTTTACAAGAACTTTTTAGTGCAAAGAATATCTTTCTGCATAATGAAAACAAAATTAGTTCCTCCCCCTTTCTTGTCAGACGGGGTTTTTTGCTGTTGTGGTAGGGGTTTTAGAACAATTACTTCTGTTCTAGTGAAGTTACACCCATTTGCCCATCACGAAAGAGCCTGTATTTGTCTTTAGTCTGTCTAGTTTATATTTATCCTGCAGCGGGGTCTAAGATTGCTGAATTTAAATTTATTTTTCCAAAAACAATAAGGAAAGAAAATGTGTGTGTTAGCTGAATAGGCTAATACTCCGTTAAGGGTGCAGAATTACCTCTACACTGGTTTCTCTTCCCATCTGTTCCTTACTCTCCAGTACTTCTGATTGTGGTGGTAAGTATGTGTAGCAGAAAGAAGATACCTATCGTATTGCTGTCTGCTACAGCTACAGAGCAGCAGTAGTCCTTAGTTACGGAGCTTTCTGAGTCTGTACCAGTGCAGCAGGAATCTGGTGGGTGAAGTCATCTTTCCACTGAACTAAATGACAAACTTGTTTTAACATCAGCGGGTAAGAATTTTGCACTGTTAGATGTCATTGTGGAAGCCTATGCTCTTTGCCAAGCGTTTGGAAATAATTCCTAGTAGGCAAACTCTCTTCGCTGGCTCTTGGGGCTGGCGGAGTGCAGGTGTAGCGGCAAAGGTGCTGTGTGCCATGTGGAGTAGTGGAAGAGCCTGGGAACGGGGCGTAGAAAGGGCGGTTACTCCTCATGAGCAATGGCGAACAGGAGGCGCTTCAAGATCGAGAGCGCTGATGCCTGAGCTTTTTGGTAGAACTGTAATGCGAATGTAAGGGATGGGTACCATGTACTTCATTGTGAAAGTAGCGATGCAGCTACAAGGTGGCTTTGCTACTAATCTGGAGTCGTGTCTGGGATTTTTTCACTCTCCATATGATATTGCCTTTGGAATCTCGCTAAATGAAACATTTCCTTTAATAAAGGAAGATAGTCTATTTTTGTAAAGCTCCCTGTAGCCTGTTGTGCTGCAATATCTGCTCTGGAGACTGCTCTGTGTACGGAACCGACCACCAAAATACACTGCTCCTGCTTTCCCTGGAATAGCAAATGTCCTTCGAACTGCGGCATCCCAGTAGAGTTAAAGGAGTCATTTGTGTCTGGATGAGCAAACTATGACGTAGAATAAATGCCGCCTCTTTTCTTTTTTTAATTTCACAAATTTACATCCCAAGAAATGACAAATGTTTAAAATGGGAGAGTGAGGGGATTGTTTGGCTTTGGTTTTGTTCCACATTTGATAAACTAATGAGAAATAAGGAATAATGAATGAAATAGTTCAGCACGAGTGTGTCTCTAAATGAGTATTAACAAAACAGGGTGATAGGTGTTTTTGCAGAAGCAGCGTATTTCATTGGGTTAACAAACTTCTACCTGTAACCGTAGCAAAATTCAGTTTTTCTGAACTCTTGTTGAAAACTGCACTATGTAATTTAAATATCAATTCGATAGCACTTTGGTTATGAATTAGGAGCTTTGGTACTAAAGTATTTTGGTGCCCAGTTTAAACATAAGCATTCATAGTTTATCTTTGGCAACAGTAAAGTGGACGGCAAGTGGCTGCCAGCAGGGATGGCTTGACTGGGCTGTCGGAGTGGGGCAAGAGGATTTTGGATTGACTCATCTGAGAGTGCGGATCCTGCCGTGAGACACATAATCCCTATGGACAGGGGCCTCGGCATCGCACTTTACATCTTCCCGCCTAGTAATCTGAAAAGTAGCCATGACAGTGGCTCCGGAGGGAGTTGCTTGGCAGCTTTCCCTGTGTGTGTGTGTGTGTGGGAGAGAGAAGGTGCTCTAATTAGTGACAATAGAACGTGGAGAGGGAATACAGAGGAAAAGGCTGGATTTTATTAAATTAAATGTTTTCATCAAAAGCTAAGCAACAAATCACATGTAACACTGCGAATTAATTATAGAAAATATTTATTCTTCTGCAGTACACTTGCTGTGTAAATACTGCTAACAACAGTAAAGGCAGTTCTATGTTATACATACCATTGCTATGAAAAAAAGGTACATGAAAACAGGCTAGTATAGTTTCTGTTCATTTTCTTTCTCTCCTCAATAGTTTTTCTTTCTCTTTGAAAAGGAGAAGATAAGGTTGAGGCTCTTTGCCTTTCAGAGATGTACACCGCAGAGAGTTGCTGTACGTATCAGATACGTAAGAGTTAAAGGAGTTTTTCTGTTTGGGTTTTGCGTTTGTTTTGTTTTTTGGATTTTTTTTGCCTTTTTTGTTTTACTTGAGGCATGCTAAATAGTACATAGGTGTTTGTAAATAACATTTCCCCTGACACAAGTCCTAAAAATACAGTGTAGTCATGCCAAAAGCTGGCAATGATTTTCACAGTGGGAAAATAGAATTTATAGAAGTAGTTGATATAGCATTACAATATATTTGAGATTTGAGGGCTATTAAATCTGAGGTTGTGATGTCATTGCATGTATACTCAAATATTCCTCATCTTTGTTTTCTTTTTTTTCTGATTTTTAAATACAGAGTTCATTTTATTAAAGGAATATCTGCACGGCAGGCTGTGTATTTTTATGATGATTATTTCACTTCCAGGGCTATATAATGCTACCCAAAGGCATGCTGTGCTAACTTAGAACTTCACTTTTTATGTCTTGTTGTTTCTGAATAACTAGATGAACTAATAATAGCCTGACAGTATATCAAAAGTGTGCTTAGGTTGAGCAAGGTAATGGTGTCTTTATATTTTACTTGAAAATTTTAATTTTCAAATTAAGCAAATAAATAGTAGCTTGGATGTTTTATAGGAGGAGTTGTGCGAGCTTCTAACGTGCCGACTGGGTGTACAGCGCGGTAGGAGAAAGGCGCTTTGCATCTGCCAGGGGCCTTTTCAGTGCAATAAAGAGAGGGGGTTCTCATCCTTCAGAGAAAGTGCCAAGTCTTTATCTTTGAAAATCGCTCTCCAAATTAGGCTTCTATAGGTGAAAAATAAGTGTATCCAAGTACCTAATTTTTCTGGCGTGTTCTGAAATCAGACAGCGTTTTTTTGCACGGTGCTAAACTGTGAATGGAGACTGACAGGTGTTTGTACGTCCGGCAGATGTTAACGAGGAGCCAAGTTAGTTACAATACATGGTGAACACCACTCAGCGTTTAAAGCCTTAGCTAGGCTTTGGGATAGCATGGCTGGGGATAGCTGTACAGTATTGCTGTTTGTATCTTAAGAATTGGCTTGCTTTCCAGGCGATCCCTTCCTCATTCCTGAGAAAACAGAGAAGGTAATGCGTGTGGAACGTCAGTCTGTGGGTTCGGTTTCCGGGATTCCCCATGCAGGCCAAAGTTACTATTTTACCATCACAACAAGGAGTCCCCAGATCTGTGACAAATAGTATAATACAAAATAGAAAACCCTGGATACTGTTCTCTGAGCGTACTAACAGATGTGGAGAGAAGCTTTTTTAGCATATTCCTGAAATGGTTGCTGTCTGTAGCTTTTTGAAGGATACGTTCCTCTTCACTTGGTCTGTTCGGTAACAATTTAAAAAATGTGGCACATCATCTGTTTCCCTGTCACTTCAAAAGAAGTTGGAGAGATGCAGGGGAATGGGGATTACTTTCCTTCTACAGCTTCTCTAGAAAGTCTTCTTTTTCTTCGTGTTTTTCTGAAGCACTTCTTCCCTCTTTTCACTTGAAAATCTCCACTGTTGGACTGCCATAAACAATATTTATATCACAATAAAATAGTCATAGAGTATTTTTAGATGTAGTGTATGTTTGTGCCATGCATGATTGAAATGCACACCTGGATTTTATTGCCTTTCTATGAGTTGGGTCAGTTGTTTACTTGTTGATTTACTGGGTGATTTCGGAAAGACTTATTGTCAATTAAAAAAAAAAAAAATTAAAAAAATCTGGATACCAGAGTCCCTTAGGATAACCTGCTCTACAGTTTGTAGTCCTTAGGAATAGAAACACTCTGAAGCATCTTTCAGGAGTGACTTGTTAGTCCCGCACTGGGCCAGGCGTCTTTTCATTGTCTTTTCATGGTGGAGATTAAATTGCTATAAAACATATCCTCTGGCACACTGCGGTGAGATCCCCTCCAAGAGTACCACATCCCTTTTAGCTAAAGAAACAAATTTGAATTGGTTCTTAATTCACTCATAACAAATCTCTGTACTGTTTCTTATCTTCGTTTCTTATCTTCACAAAATTTCATGTTTAGCAATTGGTTCCATGTCATTTGATATCAGAGTTAAGCAACAGGTCTATTAATTTCCTTTTCCTCTCCTACCCCTCACTTTGTAAAGGCAGATACTGCTTTCTGTTCCTCTGGGACGCTTCGTCCTCTCTGAGTGTTCCGAAATGATCATTAATTGGGTAGAGATATCTTTTTTTTTTTTTCCTCAGTACTTCATTGAAAGCTCTAGGCTCAACTTCTGTTATTCTTGACAAGAATATGTCTGTAATACCAAAATATTCTTTAAGTCATTGATTTTTGTAAAAAAACCTTATTGTACAAAAATTTTAATTGTAAGTTTTAATTGTAATGCATCACCTTTTTGAAGATAAAAGCAAAATTGGTTTTTAATAGTTCATCCAGTTTTAGAACAACTTTGCTCCTTTTTCCCCCCCCTTATATTTAAGGGGGTTTCCCCTCCCTGGCAGTTTCTGGCTCATGTTGTGCGTGACATTTCTAATGATCAGGGCTAAAAGTACAGTGTAGAAACTTACTCTCTTATTGACAGAAATAACATTAAAAACCCAGAAATCCAGAACAAATTAATATATAAGTTGTCAAGGTTGAAAAGGGGTTCCAGTAATTAGAGTTCATAACACACACCATGAATGTATCAATTTTTCTCTTATGGCAGCTGACTTGATTTGATTTATATACAATTAAAACGCTGAAAAATTAAATTTTAAACATTCTTCGCATACATGATATACTGTGCTATCCACAGTGCTTTTGTTTGTACTTGCTAAAAGCTATTGGATATGGTAAGAGTGACTTTAATGGAAAGAAATAAAAATCGTATTGTCTAATTATTTTTTTTTTTTAAGCCAAGTGCAGAACATGCGCATATAAGCCCCTTGTGATTAAAACACTTAAACATGCGTTTATCTTTGTGTGTGAGTATTCTCGTTCTCTGGAATGAGGCTGCTCATGCTTAAAACCTTTAGCAAGGCCGTATGAAAGGAGAGGTTTTGTCCATTGGTAACTAAATAGTGCTGATGACTCCATTAAAATGAACGTGCATGCAGTATCTTTGAATTTATGTCCTTATTGCTCCCATTTTTCAAATGTAAAATATTCAAACAAGGGTAAAGCTATCTGCAGCCTTTAGGGTAAAGCAAAAGAAAAGAAGCCTCTCATCATAAATGTGATTACTTCATTATGTTTTTCCATCCAACTAGGTAAGTCTGAAGACACATAGTATGGCTGATGCAAAGGAGCAGGAGTCAAAAAAATAATCACCCTTGGTCTGTTGTGCCAGCTGTATAATAGTAGTTTTAAGGTCATATTTTACAGATGTCTACTCATTGTTTTTTAAAACTTACGTTTTGTAATAAGCTTTGCACGCAGCTTTGGTGACATTTTGCATGGCTCAGTTTTTGTCATAGCGTACCTATTACAAGTTGAAAGTTTTAAGCTTTCTTTACCTTTTTTGTAAGGATATTGGCACTGTATTATTTAAAAATGTTCTCAACAGTGCTGAAGTACTTGTTGGGTGCCAGTTAGGCTTTGAGACAGTATTGTTGGTACGCACTGAATAAGCACAAATGGTCAGCAGGTCTTATCAGAAGAATATGTACTATTTGTTCTGTACAGAATTTCCAAAGGAAATGGGAATTGTCTATATTCATTTTTGGCACCGTGGTTAGGCTTTTTTTTTTTAATCAGTTCACTATGAAAGTTTTTGCATTAAGTCTTAATATGGTTTTTGAAGTCTGTCACTTGTTAGTAATTATGATATATCAATTCATGTGCAAACTTATAAATCCAGTCCCTGTGCTAGCACTCTTCTGTAATAACACCGTCTGAATATATTAGTAATTTCCATGTGATTTTCCCCTTAATTGTTTTTTGGAGTTAGTCATGTTTATAATTATCAGTAAGGGTCTTGAAGCATCAGTGGCAAGAGCAGACTCAGAGTAGATCAAACCAATACTTTATCATGCTCATTCATGCAAGTCCTTGTGGAATTTTCTGTTCTTGGCCTCTTGTTCTTTCTTACGGGCTCAAAAGTTGTGCCTCAGCCATGCCGGCGACACTGCATGAGGCCGCACGGCGAGCTGAAGGACCGAACTGCTGAGGTCTTCAGCTGTTCGCTAACATTGGCTATGTTCTCTAGTGAACTGTGGCTTCATAGTAACCATTTAATTATATGAGGTAGGTAGGAGATCTTAGCGCTATTTTGAGAACATCAATGGCATACTAAAAAGTTAAGATTCATAACTTATCCTTTTAAGGAATTGCTTCATGTTTAAATATATAACAAAGATGCCCAGAGAATGGGATTTTGGTTGTAATGGTGCTTACTGTCCTTGTGCTGCTGTATGTGCCTTTAGGTAGCAGCAGCTCAGCGTTGTTACGAGTTGTTCAGTGTACTGAGAGGCATAAGCAGAGAAGAGGCAGCGGACTCGTTTCATACCAGTCCGTTTCCTACAGAATGTTGAGTAACACCGACGATGCAGGGAGGAGAGCGCAGTCTGGTCTATGTGCCACTCACGGCCCAGATTGCTCTTGGAAAAGTACTCCAAAGATCATGATGTATAGGTAACAATATCACTGTTAGAAACCTTTTGGCTGATCTCTTGTTTTGCAGTGTGACTTGTAGAAGCATGCTCTTAACTGAGGCATTCTGATTTCCAGCAGCTTGTGGTTAGTAGTTTTATCCCACGTTCCTATCCAAAGCCTTAAATATTTTCTATAATGGTTTTGATTTGGGCATGGAAGTAGACGATCTTTAAGGCCCCTTCCAACCCAAACCATTCTATGGCTAGTTATCTGAAAAGAGATTCTTGCAGTTGTCAGTCCTCATTTCTGTTAGCAAAACACAAAGGACTTTGTCAGGAAACTGCAGGGCAGGGAAAAGGGCTTCACTCCCTTAAAACAGGCTTGCTCCCTTATTTATTGGTGTCAACAATCAGAAATTCTTCCACTCCTAGCAAGAATCACCTGGGTGAAAGAAGAGCACTGCTTTTGCTGTAAGATTTTAATCCCAGATGATAACATTCTAAATAGGATAGAATTCACAGAGCTACAGAAATGACCACAAAATTGTATAGACTTCTGTAAATCCTGTTACTTTTTCATATGACAGATGCTGAGTGGGGGGAAGTAACTTGTCATACCTACTGAATTTTAGAATCACTGTGTCATTTGGAAGAGCTCAAATGTCATTGTAAGGAAATAAACAGGAAGATGTACTACAGAGAAGCAATATCGAATGAAAATTGGCTAAGAGGATATAAATGTAATTAGCGAAACACATTTTCATGACTAGTAAAATTAGCACCCATTTATACATGTTACACACTTGAACCCTTGTTGACACCTGAGGCTGGGAAAATATATCTGCTAATCAAAACATGTAATTATATCCTATGAAGCTGAAGTAACACACTGAATCCTTGCTCTTCGTGGCGTTAATGATTTGGGAAACTCATTTACCCGATCACCTTAGTTTGTCCTTTCTTGCTGTATTTCTGTTCCCCAAAATAGTAAGGTCAGGGACATGCTAAAGCGATTAAACATTAGATCTATGGAAGAGTGAACATGACACAGACTGTTAGATAGTATTGATATCATTAAAGAAGAAGGTGCTCTCAACAGTGGGCAAAAAAACTCTGGTTGTAAAATAAGCAAAGCAAGATATAGTAAGTATTAACTTGCTGGAGAATTAAAATTCTTACAGAGCTTTAGTATAGTTGGGGAGTTGATAACTTGTAATTTCCCACTGGCATGACCTTAAGTAGCTGTCTTCAGAGTCCGTATCTACATTTAATTGAAAGAGATGATGGTCTGACACAAAAAACATAGAGGGCGAAAAGTATAAATGGTTGGTTATGTAGGGGTTTGGGCCAATACAGAGAATAGCCGAGGAAAAATGGATATAAAAAATGCTTACTGAGTTTAATGATACAATAACAGATTAATTTATTCTGTTTTACAGCCCAGTTCTAAAGTAGCATTGTGGAGATGTGAGAAATTAGTAATCCTGATGTAGAAAAACAATTTATTTAGTCTGCACATAGTAAGGTGTGTCACTGTCAGGGAAAGATGTGCTGCCATAGCTGTTGATACAGTTCTCTCTCAGCTTTTTGTTTTCCACATGCGGTTAGCACTAATTAGAATTGGGCGTGGGGGCGTGGGGCAGGGGAGGGGCAGGGAGGGTTGTCGATATAATTGTTTGGTGATGAACGGTAGAACCAGAAATGAACCGAGTCACAGTAATGTTAAAATCATCTTTATTTTTAGGTCTTACAGTTCAACAGAATTTTCAGGCTAGTTAATTTAGAAAGGTGATTTTGAAAAGGATAAATGCTTCTGCTGTAGGACAGATGTTATCCATCTTGATTATGCAGCTCTGCCAGGTACATTTGAATAACCAGTCCTAAATATTCTTTTTAATCACCCTGTTTTTTATATATCTAGCTGCCTTTGAACCGAACAAAAAGAAAGGGAGAGTTTATAACAACAGTACTTTTACTCACTTGCATCATTTTCAGAGTAAGTGACATTCAAGAAGAACATTTTCTTTCTTTTTCTGAAAGCCAAGATAACTAAAATTTAAAACCGAATAAACATAGTATACATAATGTTTATTATCCACAAGGTCCTCTGAAGAACATCGTAGTATAAAAATGCATTAGCTAGTACAGATGCATTAACATATTTAGTATTAATATGATTCTTAGCTGGAAACGAGCAGAAAATTTACTACTTCTAATATTTGAAGGCAAATTAATTCAGTATCTCATAGTTCTGTTGATATAATCTTCCTATGTACCCTAACTTCTTGTAAGGGAGGCTGTGGCAAGATTTACATATTGCATTTGCTATATGCAATGTAGTTACTGTCCTAAATTTCCCACTTAGATCCATTATCTCATGTTTTTAGGTGTAAACTTGTGGAACATCATATATATTCTGGGAAAATCCACAGCTTATATCCTCCAAAACTATATTAAAAAACTTCCTGCGCATACCTTGAAATAAAATTGGGTAGTCTGAGTAAATAAAACTGATAGGATAATATATAATACTGCATTGAATCTGTATGTACACATAAGTAGTCTCGCACGTGAATGTTCTACTAGTTACTGTTATTATTTGTCTACCGGAATTCCATTAACTGTTCTCTCAGTATATTCTCTCTGTGATGAGATATGGCAAATCCTGTTATAAGTTGTCACAATTACTCAAAAAGTCATTGTGTTATTTCGCTATCAAGAAGGTTCCACTTCTCCATTTAAAGAGGCATTAGGTATGATTTTCGGGTATGAATTTAAAATGTTGTGGCCCTTTATGCACTTCTTACCTCAAACCAGTTTTATGGAATCTGAATACCTGTGCAGTGAGTGGACTTCCTTGGACATTAAGAATCCAGGAACAAGCAACAGGAATTTGGTGAAAAGTGGCGGAAGCGGCTCTCTAGAATTTTCCGATGTAGTGGAGTTGTAGGCTCAATCGCAGGCCTTGAGTTCTCGTCATAGTGTATCACTGCTTGGGCTGAACAACTCGCACTTTTCCTGCAAAAGTAAACGGAATCAGTGGTCAGCTTGCTGGCGGTGCTTAAGTAACAGCTCTCTTTGGAAGAGTCCTGGTACTGCATCTCTTCATTCTGCTTTCTTGACAATTATACAAAAAATTCTGTCATTCTGTGCACATAAATCCCTTGTTCATTTTAGAGCACCACGTATAGAAAATACGTTTTAGTATGGCGGCCTCTGAGGGGGAGATATTACATGATTTACTGATGTAAATTGGTCCAATGGCTAGTACTAAAAAGAAAATCTAAAAATAATTACTGGCACGTGAAAGTTCTATTTATTATGTTCTTAAATTTATCTCTTGGCATGTTTTTACATTAGCTGGTGAACTAGAAGTTCCATGTAGTGTTTTATATATAAAGCACGCTTTCTATCCTAACACGCTCTTTGGATCCGCTGAAAAATAACAGTGTTCAGTGTTTGTGCCCAGCACATAAAGAAGGTAGAAGCTTATATCAACAGTGCCTTGCAGGAGTGTCAAGGTAGAGGAAATATGGCCTATATATGGCACCATCCCCCTCCCCTACCTCATATTAAATAGGTTCTTAGTGTTTACATCGTATCCTAAAAATAGAAATTTGAGGTGCAGAGATGGATTTTTTCCTATCCTCTCAGAAAGCTGTTTGACTGTTGTTATGGTTTTGTGCTGCTTGAGCTACAGTAAGAAAATCCAGCAGAGCTGTTTGACCAACATCATTGTTAACTTCAAATAATTTGAAATATTGTTATCAGAAATAATAACTACATATTTATTTTATCTGTTTCAGGTCTGTTAGTAATCCTTCCAGGCTTGCCTCTTACCAGTAGCTACCTGGGAATAGATTTTTCTTCTGGGTTAACGAAGTCTAATATTGTGTCTCCTGCTATTTTACCAACCTTGCCTCTCCCTATAAATTCCTCTGATACAGAGGATGATAAGATAATGAATTTGGATGGACCACGTCTGCAATCAGATTTATACTTTTTTCCCAGTCACAATTTGTCATTACAAGTAAACAATCTTTTAGGCAATATAGTCAATAACACAATTAATGCTAAAAGGCGTAATCCCAGTTATAGCCTTTATGAAATATCACTTGCAACGCATATACAGAGTAAGATGCTATGAGGTTCTTAATTGCCAGGATTTATAAGAAAATACTTCATTGTGCACTGATCTTCTGCTATATGCATAAACAGTGATGTGTGCTGTCATTGTTTTGCCTGTGTGCGTAACAGAGGTCAGAATTTTGTCTGGAATGTTTTGTGGAGAATTTGGCAATTCTGTGTAATAGCACTGTCTTCTGCTATGGTTTTAGATGGCTTTTATCTATCCACTAGAGGCTATTTCAGGATAAATTGACAACCCGCACTATATCTTTTTACTCAATCACTTCTATGTGCAGAGCGCCAGTAGTATTTTCAGAATAACACTTATGATAAGGAAAAAGTAGGCAGAAATGGGCTGCTGAGAATTTATTGGTACTCCTAGTTCTGTTGATCAGGAGCCTTGCCAACACAGTGACTCAACTGCCTGTTCAGTGAACAGGTAGAGCCTTTTCTAGCCAGAGTATTTCTCCTCCTCAGAGATAAAAATAAGAGTTGGTGACTTAAGGATAGAATGAACAGGAGCTAAAACAGCTTGTCATTGCTGAATCTTGTCCTGACAGCTGCCTTAGCAGAATGCATTTGATAAACTGTGATTGACAAAATACTTGAAAACTGCAGCTTAAAACTGAATTTGTGGAGCATGCGAAAGTAGACAGGATAAAGTAAGAATAGACTTATGAGTGCACAGAGCTGTCATCAGGCACATAACTCTCTTTAAATTTGAAAAATAGAGAGCTGTAGGGAAACCTAGACTGTCCTAATATAATTATCAAGATCATTACTGTAATTGAGCCTTCATTTGAAGCTAGGCCATTATGTAATATTTTGTGCTTGTTTATTATACAAAAATCTAATGTTGTAATTTAAGTCACTGGTAGAAAAGGGGCAAAAGAAAATATTCGGCTACTAATTGCTCTGAACTTTTGGAGTCCACACATACATTTTGAAGTTTTGTGGTCTATTTTGATATTTAAAAAAAAAAAAAATATACAACAGTGGACATAATTTCACTGACTTTACATTTCGGGTTTGAGAACAATTAGAAGTTTCCACTTACTGCAAATTAAATTCACAATTCTCCAAAAACGAAACCCTTGTAATGTGTCTTCTGTATGATTAGAGGTACCCAGAGGACTTTTTTCTTTGGTGGGTTTTCTTTTCCATTTCAAATCAGTAGAATCTCCTTAATTGTCTACGTAAAGTGTTATATGCCATACCACAAGGTTATGGAAATTAATTACACCACTTCTGTATAAATGCTGGGATGATTTTTCAAAGTAGTTCTATGCAAATTCAGTTGCAAAAATAGGATATACAGAGCACTTGCTAGTATTGCCAACTGCAGAATGCTGTGGCAGTAGGCAGAGAGCACAGCAGTCTCCTTTCCTTTGTGGACTGTAGTCATTAGACTGCACTACCCGTTGGTGCATTTGTTGATGTTCTATTTCATATTTGCATTTAAATTCCTGTGAAGGAAAGGTAAGACAAAGACATAAACGAGTGATGCTTATTTGCTCTTCAATTGAGATCCTATTAGAAGTATGACTTTGAGAGGGAGAATATTGGGGAAAAATGCCTAGGTGTTTTTTAGAAAACATCATATGTCCATTCAGTCTCCAGCAGACATCAAAAGGACATATCCCTGAGGTTCTAATGAAAACATAAGTCAACAGGGAATAACTAAAAATACACTTAAAATGAAAAGGAAACTAGGTCATGTACCGCGTGACTCGGTATTTGTAGCTTAGATATTGCAGTGTTTTTCACATCATAAATATCATTCTGGTACATGTAGAAAGTATTGTCTAAGTTTATTTACTCTAAAATGTTATCCCTTTTGAGTCACTGTGTCTAATGCTTTGTCTCTAACAGTGCACAACATGAACTTGCAGTATGTTTATGTCTGTCTGTCTTGTCCAGGCAATTATTCTGGCTCTTCTGTAAACTGCTTGGTTTGTGGAAACGGGGCAGAGTCCTTAAGCCTAGATTCTCTCTATCAGGAAGCAGATGAGTATATTTATTACTAGCCTATCTGGTATGCAGTGGGAAGCAGCTAGCATAATACGTAAGGTAAACATACATTATTACATAAAAGAGCTGAATTTGTCTGGGGTTTTTTGAACGTGTTACAGCCTCCTGCGCTTTGTTTATTCCATTCATGTGGCAAACTTAATTTTGGTGGGTTTTTTTTAATGAGCTGAGAAAACAGATACCTTCTGAGGTGATCGTTTTCGGTATGCCAAGTTTTATCCAGTATTATGCTCCTGTGTGAGGAGCAGCTTGAGGGAACTGGGGTTGTTCAGCCTGGAGAAAAGGAGGCTGAGGTGGAGACCTTATCTCTCTCTACAACTACCTGAAAAGAGGTTGTAGCGAGGGGGGGGTTGGTCTCTTCTCCCAATTAATAGGCCATACAACAAGAGGACATGGCTTCAAGTTGTGCCAGGGGAGATTTAGATTGGATATTAGGAAAAATTTTTTCACCAAAAGGGTTGTCAAGCATTGAAGAGGCTGCCCAGGGAGGTGGTTGAGTCACCATCCCTGCAGGTATTTGAAAGACAGGTGGATGTGGCACTTGGGATCATGGTTTGGCAGTGCTAGGTTAACTGTTGGACTCAATGATCTTACAGGTCTTTTTCAACATAAACAATTCTATGATTATATGATTCTATGAGTCTGTGCAGTTGTGAGTGACATAGAGAATGTGAATATGGAATGATCGTTTATTGCTTTTTCCCCAAGTGGGAACTATACAACATCAAATTAGCAAACTGCAGATCCAAAATGAACAAAAACCTACTTGAGGTAACATTCAGGGAAGTTGTTAGATTTCTTGTCCCGAGACTTTGTAAATGCTAACAATTTACACTGGTTCAAAGCCAGACTTGAGAAATTGATGGAAGAAAAATCCAACCGGGGCTGGTGAATAAAAATTTTAGGAAATATGAGACAAACTCCTGGTGTTCGAGAGGCTATTCTGAAGAATTATCTTCGTATGTGTACTCTAGTTTTATACTTTTCCTTAGGCTAGAGATGTGATAAAAGATCTTTGATATGACTCGCTACAGGTTGTACTTACATTCTTTGTTAAAGAGTACTGAGAATAATTTTGTTTCAAAGCTACAGGTGATCTCATTATAGAGGCTGAAGAGATAGTTGATAAAATTTGAGATTGAAGTCTTGTCCTTTATAATTTTTTTCCCCAACAAATAACACAGTAAGACAGTAAGTTTGTCTGCTTGTCTTCTTGTGAATTGTGTGTCAATTCTTAGCTCTTCAAAATTGTTTACAGTCACAGATGACAAATTAGATTTTACCAACTAAATTACTAGAAAACTGTAATTTGATTTATTTTTTTTTCCACTAATAGAACTCGCTGTAGAAAGAGTAAAAGCAGGTCTAAAGGTGGTTGAGGCTCATCAATTAATTAACTTGCCATAACAATTTAAAAAAAAACAATAATTCTTAACAGCGAAGAACATAACTGTATAATGAGGATGTCAGATGCTGAAGTTATTATTTTAAGAGCTGCTTTGCTTTGTTTTGTGAGGCATTATTGTTGCTAGAACATTGGTCTCAATCGCCAGCTCCCTAGGAACACAGCTGTATGTATTTGTTTTAGTGTTTCGTTGTGTTGTTGGGAGCTTGCTCCATTTTAAATGAGTAATGAGCTATGGAGTTAGAAGCATACAGGATGTTGTAGGGCCTATGGAACATCGAGGTCATTGAAATACATGCCTAATACGTCAGTAGGACTAATGTGGTAGCACTTCAGTCCTCCTTACCTTTTTTTTGTCCATATATCTTAGCTTTACACTGTTCCTTCAACAGAAGAAATCATGTTTTGTTGGTTTGCTTTTTTGTGTGTTTGTTTTGGAGGAGGGGCAGGGTGACACAACACCCAATGTGGTTGTAATAATTTAGCGCAATTCGAATTGCACGCTTGTACTGTAAACCCTTCTTTCTATTGTTTTATGAATCCCTTAGTGTTTATTTCACAGCTGTCACAGTGCTCCATTCTGCTGACACGAGTTGATAAATTAAAAGAAGTGCAGTCTTATCCAGAGCAGCTAACTTTGGCTTATTCCCTTATTCACTAAAGAAGCGGCAAAGTAGTATGTGGCAGATAATTTTTACAGTACAGGATATCAATATGTATGGCACATACAAGGAGAAACATTCCTTTTAAGGAATTCTTTTTAGAATTTAAATTCTTTTTAGCCTTCTGTATAAAGTTTTTATTTTACACACTTGTGTGCTGCCAGAAGTGAAGAACAGCGGCAGTGGGTGCTTTAATTGAGGGATTGCTTGGTTGTAGTACAGTGCGTATAGTCCCTTCTAAATTTAAACTTTGTACCTGACCACTTTTGTTGTAAAACTTGATTAATGTGAATTTTGTCACAGTAAGTAAAGTTACTGGGTTTAGTGATTTATTTATTTTTTACCTAAAAACATAGTAATTGGGAAATAGGCTGAACCTAACACTAGAGTGTTAACTGAGAAGAAAGCCTTAAATGGAAGAGGTATTAAAGAAAGAGAAAGCAACCTTAGAGAGTACCTGTAGTTGCTAATTTAGACTGGAGCTTTTTTTAGTTTTTAATAAATTATTCCCATTAGAATTGTGGCTTACTGTTTTATAAATTATGGGGATATTGACCCATAGCTGAGTCATAGACCTTTATGGGGATACCAACCTGTTCCTAACAGCATGAAGTAATAGTTGTTAAATTGACCCTTACTTTAAAAAGCAAAACAAACCCAGAAGGAAACAGCATGAGGAAGAGCAAAAATGTTATGAAGTTTCACTTAGAGTTTTTCTTTTTATGCAAGTCAATGACCATGTTGAATTTAGAGGCAATTATGAATATTTTAAATGTTGGGGCTTGACTGTTCACGGCCATTTGAGAAGATTCATCCAAATTACAAGTGACTTTGTGGCATGATTTTAAAGTGGTATTGTGAAATTGATTGAAACTGCTATGTAGATATATTTGTTTGGACTTACGAGGGCCTGTATTTAATGTCTTTTTGTAAATAAGACAAGTAGAAATCATTTAATTTGACTTAAATAAATCCACTTGAAATTTAGTTCCAGTTCACTTTGCGTTCGTAAATGTAGACAGACTTCTGCACACAGAAATAGACATATCTATGCCCTTACTAAATGCTGATCTAAATTATGCATGTCCTTGTGATTCTTACAGTACCAGTAATCCTAATGCTTTATTAGTCCATAGGAAATGAAAATACAAAATGAAGGTATTTGTCATTTTAAGTCCTGCACTGTTGTCTCTAATGTAGCTAATTGCTTAGTTGATGCTGTATAAAAGATATGGTCAATGCGGTTGGAATATTCAGCGCCTGGTGCAGTAGATCTGTTGCTCGTCACGTTTGGTAATATTTAGAACATCGTAAATAGTAATGTGAAGCAAAAATTCTTCTGACTCCCATTTGGTAACTTTACCTTTGGTAGGCTGAGGAGAGGGAAAATGGTGTATTTACTGTTGAGTTCACTGAACTATAATAAGCTTTCAAACGAGTACTAGAGCATTTTCCTTCGCAGTGTTTGTCATTCTTGTGTGAATATTTGGTGGTGTAGTTAACATATCTAAGTGTATACTTTCAAAAAATAAAATATGTCTTGTGGATGTTTTGAATTGGAGAATAATTCTGCTTGAGAGCTGCTAGTATACTAGGCAGGTAAAGCTTTTTTAAGTTTAATTGGCTTGGTGAATGTGCTTCTGAGGAGAGAAAAAATGAATACAACTTTTGTAAAAGATCAAACAAAACACTGGATATAAAATGTGCAATAGAAGGTAATAGAGTAAAGCAGCAGATAGTAATTCTGTCAAGACAATATAGGAAAAGAAAAATCGTGTGTCCCTTTTATTACAGAACAGTTCATATTCTGGTACTTTTGTGCATGACTTCTATATTACTGACTTTTTTCTGATTTCTTCATAATCATTATTTGCCTCCAGAAATGGTATGCATATAGGTTAGAGTACCGCATTTGTTACGTGTGTCCAGTGTCCTTGATCCAAAAGGTTAGGGGAAAATGTGATGAAAAAACGTAACGAAAAAAGGTTATTTGAGGAAGATATAGAGCTTTGACCTGCCTAGTACTGAGAGTGTGTTCTGTCAGCTGGTATGGGTCTTATCCTATTCATCAAAAACCATAATGATCAGTAATAAATGTTGAGCAAATAGCAATGAAAATGTATTAAGGCACTAACAGAGAAGCAGCTTCTGCTCATTGAAACTGTTCAACAGAGAGGAAATCAGAGACAACTGGGACAAGCCTCAGCCACGCAGGGGTGACAGAAATGGAGCAAGTGTTTGTTACTGGATGGTTTTGTGAGAGCATTGGGAGGGAGGGGAAGCAGCAGGAGAAATTAAAGGTATTTATTTGTAAGACCTCTTTTTTTTTTAATGCTTATGAAGTGCTAGTTTATAAAAATAAACCGTCTTTTTATTGTTTATGATGAGTAAAAATTAGGTTGTGCTGCTTTGATAAATAGAAGAGGGGAAAACGAGAGCAGAGTTTAGGAGGATATTTAGATTCTGGTCATATTTAAAGTTCCACGGTTATTTTCTAGATGAATGTTGACAGAGAGGCATAAGAATTATGGGGGGAGGAAGCAAACTATATAAAACTGTCCTGGTCCCGGTGGGGACAGGGTTAGTTCTCCCCGGGCTCTGTCAGGGACAGGGACAGAGCTCGGGCTGGGGCCTGCCGGGTCTGGCCGTGAGGGGTGGTACCACCCTCACCGTGTTCGTACATTCCTCTGTCAGCGTTATTGTTCGTGTTTTCCTCTTCCCTTTCCTGGTCTGTGGAAAACTGGCTCAACCCACCAGTTCTGCCTTTTTCTCCCAATTCTCCCCCAGAGGTGTAAGGGGCAGGAGAGAGTGGCCGAGCAGTTCTTTGGTGCCAGCCTCACTGAACCATGGCAAAAATGCAAAAAGTTTTCATGCTGTAAAAAACCACACGTAAACAATGTGCTATCATTTTAAATAATTGCATTGTATACTATATGATTGGTAGTAAAGCTTTTAGTGATGCCTATCGGGAGATGTTAAAAAGTGGAATTCCAGAATACCCGACTGGACTAATAAGGCTGAGAATTCATAGTGCGTAGTTGGAAGCGTCCAGTCAGACAGGAGCGCGAAGGGGAAAATCCCGAAGGAAGGAAACAAGTGGGGATGGGGGGGAGAGAGAAAGAAGAGACGGGAGTGATACTGGTTCTGGGATAGGCAACGGTTATGGATTGTTGTTAGGCCAGCTCAAAAGATAAATAACTTAAGAGCAACACAATACTTGGTGACCAGCCTCTTTGCTGTGAGAAAGCCGTGTCCCATGGGGCTCTGTGGCGGGCCCCCGAGGAGCGGCCTCTGGCTGCGTGGAGCTCGGAGCTGCCTCCTGGTTGCCTGGCACAGCCATAGAGAGGGAGTGGAAATGGGGAGAGTAATTACGGCCCTTCCCTGTCAGCCTTTGTGTTGGGCAGCAAGGAGACGTCGTGTGGGCCGCCTCAGAGCGCCAGGCCTCGGGGGAGAGCGTTGGGGTGTGAGGGAGATTAGAGAGATGAAAGCGAGTAACAAAATGGCGGACACAGAGTAGGAGTTTCTGAAGAGGCTGCTGTGAGGAAAGGAGAAGAAATTGAGCTTGATGAATACTGTGCAGGAGAGAAGCAGCTACTGTGAACATCGTATACATCACAGGAGACCACTTCAGGAGTTGCAGTATTCATTTTCTCACTTTTCAAAAGGTGTTGCTGGTATTTATACTGTTATTTAAAGTTAGCTGTATCAGCATTAATTTTTAACTTAAACTAGGATTCAAGACAGCAAACTGAAAACTGTTCCTCATTCGTCTTTGAAAGTAATGTAGAGAAAGCAGATTTCTTTCTCTCTGTCCTTTACCGTAGGAGCAAATGGGCCTGTGGACATTGGGGGATCGTGTTTTGGACGAATGTATGAAAGGACAGCATAGTAAATTCACACAGTTTTTCCTTTATCCAGGTGCAAAGCGTGGTGTCTGGTATGGACTAAAATTAACTTAATGATTTAAAGATTTACTTACAAAAGATTTTTTTTTCCTAATTTTTGGCAAGGCCAAAGATTGTAGGTCATAGTTTGTTCTTTCCTGTCTGATAATTGCAAAATCCATTAGCATCCCTTTGAGATGTTTTTTATAAAAGACTGTACTAAATTTGAATAAAAGCCTAATAAGTAGATTAGTTAGAACAATAGTCCTCATGAGGATGTTTGATTCTGAGTGTAGCTGCTAGAGATAACCCTAAATGCAATTAGGCTTAACTCCCTGTGAGTGTCAAAGGAAGGTAATACCCATGGAGACTTTCCTTCAGATGACACTATTTTTAAAGCATCTCAACATTTAAATTATTCTTTCCTTTGGGTATTGGTAACAAACTTTTCTCTCTCTCTCTTTTTTTTTTTTTTTTTTTTTACTGTTGGAGAAATAGAGCTTGGAAACTTACGTTTTAGCCATTAGTTTCAGATATTTTGTGTCAAAAAGAGGGATGGCTCAGCTTCCTTGGGGGAACAGTTTTTTGTCCTCATCTGTACTCTTTGTAATCGTAAGGATCAAATATCCCAAGGTGGCCACAGACAGGTAAAAGGAGAAAATAGCAGATTCAGTAACACAGACAGGCTTAAAGGGTAATGTGATAAAATGTCAATAGGTAAACTGTTGGATTAATTCTGTTTTTTCTTCTTGAAAGAGAAATGAAAGCAAAACTTCTATTAAAACAGAAACAGAGGCAGTAAGATTTAAAACATTTGCGTATTATAGGATGTGATATAACAGAAACTGTAAAATTGCAAACTACTAAAATTGTTTAATTTAAATACCACAGAAGAATTGCACTGAATTTGGTCCCATTTTCACATATAAAAGGAGAAGAAAAAGGAAAAAAAAAAAAGCTTAGTAAAACAATTCCATTACCTCCTTTCTGATATATTCCTGCATATGCCTGGGCTTACTTATACTTAAGTTCTCCTATTTTTAAAATATGGAAAATATGAAAATAATCTCATTAACTTTTAATTTTATATTTTAGGAAAAATTGCTGGTCACACCAAAATGAAAAAAATTGCAGGGTTTTTTAAACTATTATTTACCAATTTTTTTATATTGATAGTCATTGTGTTCTGCACTTCACATATCTTTGCTTTACTTGCATATTGTTCTTAGAATTATCTTTCACTGGAGCATTCCTGAAAACCTCTTGTTTTCCTGCCTTGCTTTTAAATCAAAAATCTGTGTCATCAAAAATAAAGCTGAACTAACTTACACATGAGCCAAAATACCTGAAAATGACTTACAGTCATACCACGTCAAACTTGAATTTAATGTGTGGCAAGGAGATGTTTAGCCAATTTAGTGAACTATGCCTGGTTTTTATTGTCTGTAAAAGTATAGCTTGTCCCTTAAAATTACTTTTTACCCCCGAAGCCAGCAACGTAGAGCTCCGGAGCTGTCACATTATTCTTTCACATTATTTCTGTTATAGGCACGTTAGGTCCAAAATATTTCTTCTTCTAACAAATAGCTAATTTTTTCTCTTACATCTTTAGCATACAAAATGGTTTATTTTCTTTTGTTTTGGTCAGCTGTTTTTATATCTTTAAGTATCAATGTGTTGTCCTTTTTTCCTTGCATATAGTAAATTACTGTGGTATACAGAACATATATTCTTTGTTGATTCTGGTGAGTCTTGGACACAAGATTAAATTATTGTCTTATAAAAATTATTAAGGGTTTGAACCTGAGATGTACCAAGTCAAATAATTTCCCAGTGAAGCCTTAAAGGCAGTAAAGAACAAAAATTGAAGTGACTATACGTTAATTATTAGGCTTCTTGTCTTAACTGGTTTATGCAAGGAAATTCTTTTAAACAAGTAAAAAGAGGTTTTATGTTTCCTGTTTACTACATCTGAAAACTCTCCTGTTGTTATTACGAAATTCAATAACAATTTTCAATTGATTTTGCACTTCTCAAATGTAAGAGGACTCCCTAATTACTTCATGCTTAAAAAAATCCAGGTATATTTGAATTAGTTGTACAACCAAAAGAAACCTGATTCCTTTTTAATGAAAGAGAAAGACTATTCAAAACTAAAGGATTTTTTTTTTGTATATATTAAAATCTGTCTTCCTAAAGCTGGAGAGTTTTTACGAGGCAAAAAAGAGGAAAAAATTGCCAACCCTGCCACAGCACAGTTTCAGTGGTTCATGTGTAGCTGAGAGGCAGCAGAGTGAGGCTGGTTATGTTGATAGTCAATGTAAAAGTCGTCATGCTGCTACAATAAACATGCAAGGAGTGATTTATTACAGCTGAAAGTAGCCATTTTCTAAATGTATCTTAAGTGTCTGTTTTTAGATAATAAAAATTATCTTTTAGAAGGATGTAATGATACATACTTGGCTATAGGAGTAATAGATAATACACTGAAAGTAAGTTAGTATGATCTTAAATACAGACTGTACAGCATGTATGGAAGCTCTCATGGACTTCAGGTTAAATTCTAACACGCGTGTTATAGCCAGATTTTTATGCACTCTGCCCTTTTTGTGGTTAATGATACTGATGGTGGGTATACGTACCTCCTGCAAAGCAAGATTTCACCACTACTACTGCTACTCAATATGCCTTATTATATGTCATTGATAACAAGGTAAAAGAATTGTCAATCTCTAGATGATAATGAGTAATGTATTTTTTCTATTACTCAAGAATGCTTTGGGTGGGAGGAGGTGAAATATTCTTTGGCTGTATTGCATCACAGGTGAATGGAATGGAAGAAAAGGAGGAAAAGAGCCATCTCTAAAATGTATTTGTTTTATTTCATTTAGATTTTCACACACACCTTTCTGAGAAATTGAAAGACAGACAGACAAGCTGGCAGCAGCTGGCTGAGACAAAGAACTCTCTAATACGTAAGGTTTTTATCTTGCTTAAACTGTATGCCTTGTAAACTTAGAACCTAGTTTAGAATTTGTGAGTTTTGCAATGATTAATCTAGTTCTGTTCATGTTCTGCTTGTTATGTATTGTGGGGGGGGGTTGTGTGGTGTTTTTATTTTTTTCCTGGGTATTTATATTCTGTTGAGTAAACCCGATCTCTCTTTACTGCCTTTTTTTTTTTTAAGTGTTGAATATTACCTTCCTGATCTGATTGAACCAAGTATAAGTATGGGTGGGGGTTTTGTTGGGAGTCTTCAGTGGGTGGTGAAGTAAGCTGTGTTTTCCCTAAGCTGACGTTGCTTCACAGGACAGGGCTCGTTACATGGAGAGAAAGAGAGCTAAGACAAGTAAGAGATGCCAGATCTGGGTACACGCAAACATAACTTAAAAACAATATAGTACCTGTATCTAGCAGTAGTTTCACAAAGGCAATTACGTATGTTTTATCGCGCTGGTAAAAGCTTGCATATGATACGTATTTCTTCAGCAATTCTTAAATTTGACTTTCTAATGAAAGATTTAGTGATAGCTCTGTCCATCTTTAGTCTTGATTTGAATTTTTCTGATCTAAGAGTTTCAGATTCAGTCTGACACATGTGGTGTGTGACTGAAGTTTTGGATCTAAGGGGCTGTGCAAAATCAGGGAATCACCTCCTTGATAGACAATTTTTTTTTTTTTTTTTTTAAAGTACCACTACTGGCCCCCCCACCCCTTTTGTCTCACTGCGAGCAAAACTCCTTTGGGAAGAGGAGGATGTTTGGAAAAAAGTTAGCAGTGTACTTTTTAACAAAAGAAAAAAATAACAAGCTGTAGTAATATAAATCCAAAGACATCTTAAGGGATTTTAATACAATCAAGAATAATGATTCAGTGACATCTTCCTCTTGATATTTCTTGAATTCAAAAAAATGGTTTTCATTCATTGGATCTGTACACTTGTACTAACTAGAGTATCAGTATGTGCCCAGTAATTTAGCAGGGGCCATTTTTCATAAAGTCTTTTGTCCTCAACACTGGAATTTTTACCTTGTATTTGACTGCCTAATGAGATGAAAGATATATTTTGATATTTTTTTCTTTTCTTCCATTGTGACCATGACCTAGTACATACGTGAAAGATACCTTCCCATTTGGGCTTTTCATTTAAGCACTTAAGTAAACGCTTTGCAAAATTAGGGCCCTAACCAGGAATAATATTCTGCTTGCTGAATATTTAAATGAGATATATAACCAGGTTTTCTCATCACCCCAAATTTGATTTTCTGATATACTTCTTTCCATAATTGTTTGATTGTTGGTAAAAACTAGTGAATGGCATTATGCTTTGAATCTCAAACAGTGTCTGAGGAAATACTGGGACAGCTTCTTATATGAAATTCTGGAAAGTACTGGGCATCTGTGACCATTTTGTAGTTAATGCAGCCCAAGAATTCTCAGTGTGTTTTCAAACCGGAGATACGGACTGGTTTTTGTATTTCCATGCCTCTTTAAAAGAGTGGGAGCCAGAGCATTTCGTAGACCCATTAAATTTCTATTATGCTGGTATATAATACTAAAAATTGCCCAAGGTGGCATGTGTATGGTTGGTAAAAAAGGTGAAATTAATAAGGAATGGAAATGATCCTGTATATGTCTCTGCATTTCTGAACCAGTGATGATTATTGGTGTTGCAGAAGGGATTTTGGCACAGGTAAAATGAATGGGTTATGCTATTTAGGCCATACTAAATCTCAAAGAATAATACTTCAGTGCATTTTCTAGGATCACAGAAATGTTCTGCCCTACAAATTGCATCCATCTGAACAATGTAATTTCTCATTTGAAGCGTTGAGGCCTTTCATCCAATACTGTTTCTCTTTGGTTTAGTTCTTTCCCCGACAACCTGATACCCTTCCCCATTCAAAAAAATTTGATTTATATATTGCCTTTAATTTTTTGGTATTGTGTTTGTTCAGGGCTCTGGAAATTAAGAGGACCATGAGAATAAAGACCATTAATAACTATATGGCAACTCAAAAATATTTGACGGTAGTATTAGTTCTCACCTCTGGCTTGACATTGAACTGAGACAAGCAATAGATTAGTACTTATGACTTTTATGATTCTGATTACTTGGACATACTAAATCTGATATCACTAGTAAAATGGTTTGTTGCATGGTCTAAATGTGGTAAGAAAGGTGCTGTGTGCTTACAGACTCAGATGTGCTGTCTGGCACTGATGTCAGCCAAATCTGTCGTGTTATAATTCAAGGGAATTATTAACCAAGCTTTATCTCTGTTCCTTTTAAAAAGTGCCATAGGATTTTTTTACATCTATCTGGATGCTGCCAAAACCAGACAGATGGCACTAACCTTGGTTTAAAGCCTCAGCTGGATGAGAATACATCCAAATAGCATTGCGAAGCTTTCAGTGTGCATGTTGTGTCAACAGAAGAGGACTCTTTGTATCACCCTAAGTAGAGCCCTCAGACTTCATTCTGAAGGTACCCAGCTAACGAGCGTGCTCATTTAGTGGGTGGATTGCTTTGCTGTGTTCTAATAAAATGTTAGGTTTCTTGATCTATTCGGCCTCTGCTTTGCTGAAGGAGGAAGATGCTGCTGGTGCAGACCAAGAGGTAATGGGAAAAAGGGAGGTTAAGCGCTGAACATGGATATTATAATGGTCAGTGCTTCAGAAATACGGGCATAAGGACTGTTCTTGGATCCATGTTCCGACTCTGGAAGGAAAAAGGATAAAAGTGTCCTACAGGAAAATAATTTCCTCTATCTCCTCTACCCGGTATTTGGATAGACCTAAATCTCACCTTTTCTGACTTCTCCTTTTTTGGGAGAAGAATTCTTGATTTAAAAAAAAAACAAAAAAAACCCAAAACCTAAAATATCTGAAATCTATCTCATACTAAGCATTCAGAATTAAAAACAAAACCAGCCAAACAAAGGAACAAAACCACCCTGAGTTTCTTTTTATAGCTGTAAAATAATACAACAGAAGCTCAGAGATATATCAAAATCATTAAGTGAGGCTTTTAAAGCATTCAGATAGTGTAACGTACAAATCTGAACATTGCAGTGGAGTCCATAGTCTATGAATTAATGTATAATCCTGTCAATACCAAAAGGAGATTTGAATGGATATAGCTAATAAGCTATGTATTTGATATGTTGTTGCAGCAAGCATACAACTATCTCAACGATCTGTGGTAATCTGTGGTGTGCAAATAAGTTCTTAAAGTAATTTTTGAATGTTATCAATTGAACTGTAATTTAATGAAGACAGAATCACAGAATGGTTTGGGGGGGGAGGGAAGGGACCTTAAAGCCCGGCCAGTGCCACCCCCTGCCCTGGGCAGGGACACCTCCCACCAGCCCAGGTTGCTCCAAGCCCTGTCCAACCTGGCCTTGAACCCCTCCAGGGATGGGGCAGCCACAGCTTCTCTGGGCAACCTGGGCCGGGGGCTCACCACCCTCAGGGTAAAGAATTTCTTCCTGATGTCTAATGTAAATCTCCCCTCTTTCAGTTTAAAACTGTTATGCCTTTCCAAGGGAAGCAAATGGATTGGATTTTATCCTATACTTACGTCATTTAGATACAAAATGCAACTGGTTGTATGGGGATTTGATTTAGGAGGATGATCTCTTTATGGCATGACATTTAAAATCATCAGTGAGAATGGTAGACTGATGTCCAGTAGTCTTCAGATATAAATAAGTTGAAAGTTGTATTTAAATACTGTGTATGGTTACTGTGGCTAGCGTTTATAATAATTCTGTTTAAATCAAATTAGGGAGGAATTCAGCTCACTTTGCCGTTTTCGATGTGGATTTGCCTTACTGAGGATTATATGGGTTTGCTTTTCAGGGAGGTTTTTTTGTGTTTCCATTTTAATGGAAATTATTTCAAAAATACATGAGCAAAACCTGATTTTGTCATGGGATTTTAGCCATGATTTCTTTAAGTCCAGGTTGTACAATTGCTCTTCATGCAACATACTGTTTTGTTAAGAAACAATCAACCAGAGAATGTAAACCGCAAAGCCAAAACTGGGTGATAAAATAATGAGAATGTTGGAAATTCTGAGGGGGAAGTAAAACGCTCTTGCATACTGGTTCCTAGAAGAAAACAAGCTGACAGTTCTACCAGGTGCCTCTCTTAGGAGCAGACTTAACACTTGTTACAGAATTTGTCTTGAAAACACCGGTATTTGAACTATAGAATTTGCAAATTTGCTTGAGAATCAAAACAGATTGCCTGTTGAAAGACTGAGCTGCTAGCAAAATACTCGATCATGTCAGATTTATACAAACCGATCTCCTGTGTATTGCACCATGTCCTAGAAAACTGGAAGCCATGAAAATAAGAACTTATATTTTAAGGAGTTCTGTGACAGATTATAAAAAATAGCTTTTCCACTTTTTACATTAAGCTTCTACCTTAAAGAAACTGATGAAATAGGTGGTAATTTTTAACACAAGCAGTGACAAAATAAACACCATCTGCTTGTGTTGACTTATTCCATAGTATTCTCACGCTGGGTGATTTTATTTCACTTTTTTTCAGAAATAGTTAATGACACATCTGCTGTGTGGTAGAGGTGCATTTTGGGTGATTAAATGTGGACGTAAGTTTAGGGAAAATAATAATTAAACTTTTTCAGGAAATTGAAGGAAATTCTAAACTACTAAGAGGAATTTACAAAATATATACCTCTGTTGATGTCTTTTATTATTATTATTATTTTAATGCAATTTATTATTGCATCAAAAATGTTAAACATATATTTATTTTTTCAAATTACACGGTTATCATGGAAAACTTCTCATCTAGCTTTTTTGCCAAAGCAAAAATCTTAGTCCTCTAAGCAAGCCTGTTTTCTCTCACGTCCGTGACTCTGGAGCTGTGAAGACAGAGCAGGTTCAGGTGCCGTGTGGAATTAGTGTCATATTTGTTTACATGGGAGAAAGTATTTAAAGGAGCATAATGTACAGTGCCCTCATTGCAACTGCAGAACAAAATCATGAAGTTTATTTCAAGTTTATTTCAAGTTCCAGTTGAATACTGGACAAGAAATTCTATGTACGTGCAGAGTTGTTTACTTTTATAGAGTATGTTTTTATCCTGGAAAGCTCTGTGAAGCTATCTTTCCTCCCAAGAAAGGCTGTTAGGACAAGATGTAGTTGTCTGGTGTCCCTGGGTTATTCAGAGAAAGATATAATTCATGGTGGTTTGTGTTGTGGCACGTTGTCTTCCTTTTTGGTAGAGCTCAGTAGTCCTGTTGTGGTTTGAATATTCCTCTCCTGCGTTCCTGAAGAGCAGTCTCTTCCCAAATTACCCCAGCATGTCCTGCCTTTTCCTTCTGGGTCAGCGATGAGGAGTCTTTGTTGTGGGAATTCCGATTTAGCACTTGACTGCAGAGGCATTAATGTAACGATCCACTATACAAAGTCCAAGTAATTACGCTGTTAAATCTGTGTTTAGCGTGCCAGATCATATGTCCCTATGCTGTTACCAGTATAAGTAGATTTTAATAAATCAAAAAACCTAAATATCTGGATCTCCATATGGATGGGTGGATATTTAATTTTAATTAAAGCCATGGATTGGAAACCTTAGGGAAAATAACAAAACTTTCGCTACTTTATTCTCTAGTAGGTGAAAAAACAGGACGGACTGCATAGTGACATCAATTCAGACTCCGTCTAAAACTTAAAAAATCTTAAGTAAAAAGAAATTCAGTGTCATCCCTTCCTTCTACCAAGTTCTGTTTAATGGTATGAAATCCTTGTCCCCCTATTATGGTTTCACAAAAAGTTTTGTCAAGTTATGCAAGTAAACTTGTATACAATATAAACAGAAAATTACTTCTGGGAAAAACCATAATATAAACAATTTTAAGAGGAATTCTGTTTCATACTAATTAAAAATTGGAATGAGAATTGATGCAAGTTGCACTAAATGTGTACCGCGTTTATTGGATAGTGAGCATTTGAAGTCGTCCCGTGTTCCTTAGCACTGATAAACAGATTTACGTAAGTTAAATACATATATTACAAACCTTTTGACTTGACCTGATCTGTGTAAACATTGCATCGACGAATTATCAAACCTCTTTGAAAGACAGCCTTATGTATGTGTATTATCATTTATGTTAATCTGAAACATTTCTCAAGCTGCTGTGCACGAAGTTAGGGTGAAGAATCCCTTACTTATTCATATCCATATGCATGCTGTGAAACTTGAAAAAGGAGGGAGACAAGAACTGATTTTAAAAAAAAACAAATTATATACGTTTTTTCTATACTAGTGCCATACTGCCTTAGTTAAGGTTTACTTATATTCACTGCTAGGGTAAAAGTGGAGAGAGCCTGACTAGTGCTTTCTTTGTGAATATCTGTAGCTTGGTCTTCTAAACATTTTCTTTTGTTTAGATTGTGAATTGGAAATATGATGTGCTTTAATCCAACCTGGATCTGCATCTGGGATAAATTTTTATAGTATCTAATGCTGGAATAGTAAGTAAACCAAAATTGATTACACTGTATTTTTTAATATGGAGAAGCAATGAGGAAATAATGACAGAAAATATTTTAAACTATGATATTTGCAAACTTTTCCCTGTATTAAAGATTTGTACATTGAAGATGCGTAACTACATTCAGAAGTTGTCAGTGGAAGGCCAAGCATTTTGATAGAAATGTAGACAGTGGATGGGATTACTGTATCCTAAGCGTTAAATGTGCTTGGCATAATAAGAAGAGGTGAATATCTGAGACTTAAACAGCACAATTCTTGATATCCGCTTCCTTACTGGGATACGCGAGTTCAGTATTTTCAACAATGGTTACAGTATTTCTCTTGCCAGTAAGACTTATGGACGTATCTGGTAATATGTTTTCATGCTTCTTCAAAATTTATTTCCTTACACAAGATTGTTAGGAGTCATTATTTGATCCCGATATCATTTTTTAGGTTTTGCGTGATGGTTCAGTAGAGTGAGTGTGCTTCAGAGACAAGTTTATCTGTAGCGTATATGGTCAGAATCTGGCCATGCTTGATTGTACTTGGGTACAGTGCCTCAAATCCCACGTGGCTTCAACTACCTGGCCCTGATTAATGAAAATATTGAACGTGGTGTTAATGCCAGGAGGCCTCCGAAAGGACTTGCTAAAACTTAATGACATAATCTTTTCTTTTTTTAAATAAAGAGTGATCTTTATTTGATTAAATAGCATGTGGAATTGGGAAATCTGAGTGTATTTTGGAACACTAAATGATCTGCAACTAGGAAAAAAAAAAAACGAGGTGGCTTCTTCCTCTTTAGATACCGGAAATCTTCATCTGTTACCCATCTAGCCTGCAAAATCTTCAGCCGCCTTTGAGCTCTGTAATATATTCATTTTTAGGGCAAAACTATCCTGCTGCCCTCCCTCCTATTTGCACTCGAAGGATGCTTGGCAATTCTCAGGATTAATTTTAGATGTTGCCTCTGATTTTTGATTCTGAAATTTGACTTTGTGTATTGTGTGATAGTATCATAATTTGGGGGAGTGTATATTGGTGCTTCTTTTCAATAGTAAAACCACCTTGTGCAGCCTCCCTGACAGTACAGACTAAACAGCCACGTGTTCTAAGTTACCAAGTGCCTGGTTTAGTTACCAGAACTGACACATTCAGAGTAATAAAAAGCATCTCTTCTTTCAGCCACAGTCAGGCCACAATCTCTTTTTAGAAAGCCTTGTCAAAAGTAATGGAAGGGCACTTGCAGTCAAGCTTCTCACTGTTGTCTTCTCTTGGCGCTGGGGTTTGGATCTTTCATTTCATAGCTGTAACGCAGAACGAGCTTCGTTGTTTCTGAACGTTACATCTAATCAAAAGTTACTTTTGTAAAAAATTGCAAGCTCCGTATCTTAAAGGCAATATTCAATACACCTGCATTTTTATAGCTTAAGTCTAGGGCTTGTATCACCATTCCCTTGAATACAGGAAGAAATTAAGACTAAACCGGGAAATGAAGACCAGAACTACCATGACTGTGCAGTACTGCTACACTTAACAAAGGCTAAAGGATTCAAATTCTGCAAACAGAGGCAGAATTTAAATAAGGAAGGTGTGTTTCAGCTAGATTTAGGTGAATCTAAGGAAGATAGATAGGATTGACATGTATTGTATTGATTTTTTCTTTTTCTAAGTTGCTTCTGTGATACGCATCATTGACATTCCCTTTTAGGTGGTTCAGAGTAGGTCAAGTCTGCAGCGTCAGGAAGCGATGTCATTTCAGGCATGTGTGCTTCTCAGAGTGGTCAGTACTACTAGTTAAGTAATAAAGTAATAGTAATATTAAAAGTACTGCAAATATTAATTATTACAAAAAATTTAAATGGTATTTGCTTTCCTTTACTGTGCTTTTTCAGATATGTCCTTTTAAATCTCTGGTATTTGTAGAAATCAAAGTGTCTCGAAGTTAAATATGAAGTAATGGGAAAGGACAGAAATATCCCTAAGTGTGAGTACACAGATACACTAAATAGATGTGGAGGAGATTCATATAGACAAAATTTGAAATCAGTAAAATCTAAGCAGTTGAGTTGCTTTATATAAATTAAGAAATGTTATTTAAAAACAGCTGCTGCTGTTTATCTTCACAGATTTTAAATTAAATCATTCCTGAGCTGGAGCATTTGGTTTGTAGCTGCTTTGATTGGGGATATTTTAACTTTGCATTTTAGTTATGAAGTTCAGTAGTTCACTGGGATTTTACAATGGATTAGCTCTCCTGGAGTGAGAAGTTGAGATTGGAAGAAGTATTTGGATTGATAAAGAGCTAGAATATTTCTGTGATCAGTTTGTTGGAGGAGGTTATTGGGGTCCAGACGTTGCTATAGTCTCAGACCTTCCTGATGTGATCATTCCTCCAGGATTTAGCTTTCCTGTAACAATATAAAAGGACTGAATTTGAGGTATTGAGGCTTCCAAGTAAATTTTAAAGTGTTTTCTTAGAAAATTTAGAGACTTTATGTTAACAGGATGGAGGCGGCATAATCATAGAATGGTTCTACCTCTGTTTCCCTTGTCAAATTAATTTAGAAAAATATATTTTAAAATTTGTATGCTAAACATGGGTACTTAGTCAAATTCCTTAGTCTGCTTTTAATTAATTTGAATGCAGTTCTAAATTTGGTTCCTTGACCAGGTCATACTTCTGAGCGTTATTTTACATGATGATCAAATCAACAATTAGAAATAATACCCTTCTTTTACCTTTGTTATTCTCACTATAGAAATGTCTACTTCAATATTCATACTTCTTTCTAACGTTGACCTGAGGGTTAGAATTCCAGGAAATCTCATCTGGAATTCCTGTTAAATACAAGTTTTTCTAGAAAAATTGGATGGTATTCAGGGGTCAGTACTGGGACCAGTGCTGTTTAACATCTTTGTCAGTGACATGGACAGTGAGATCGAGTGCACCCTCAGCAAGTTTGCTGACAACACCAAGCTGTGTGGCATGTTCAACACGCTGGAGGGCAGGGATGCCATCCAGAGGGACCTGGACAGGCTTGAGAGGTGGGCCTGTACGAACCTCATGAAGTTCAACCAGGCCAAGTGCACGGTCCTGCACCTGGGTCATGGCAATCCCAGGCACAAATACAGGTTGGGCGGAGAATGGCTTGAGAGCAGCCCTGAGGAGAAGGGCTTGGGGGTGCTGGTGGACGAGAGGCAAAACATGAGCCATCAGTGTGCACTAGCAGCCCAGAAAGCCAATGGTATCCTGGGCTGCATCAGAAGCATGGACAGCAGGTTGAGGGAGGTGATTCTCCCCCTCTACTCCACTCTCGTGAGATCCCACCTGCAGTGCTGCCTCCGGCTCTGGAGTCCTCAGCACAAGAAGGACACGGAGCTGTTGGAGCGGGTCCAGCGGAGGCCACAAAGATGATCCGAGGGCTGGAGTCCCTCTGCTGTGAGGACAGGCTGAGAGAGTTGGGGTTGTTCAGCCTGGAGAAGAGAAGGCTCCGAGGAGACCGTAGAGCAGCCTTCCAGTACCTAAAGGGGGCCTACAGGAAGGATGGGGAGGGACTCATTATCAGGGAGTGTTACGATAGGACATGGGGTAACGGCCTCAAGTTGAGAGAGGGTAGATTTAGATTGGATATCAGGAAAAAAATTCTTTACTGTGAGGGTGGTGAGGCACTGGAACAGGTTGCCCAGGGAAGTTGTTGATGCCCCATCGCTGGAGGTGTTCAAGACCAGGCTGGACGGGGCTTTGAGCAGCCTGGTCTAGTGGGAGGTGTCCCTGCCCAGGGCAGGGGGTTGGAACTAGGTGATCTTTAAGGTCCCTTCCAACCCGAACCATTCTATGATTCTGTGTGTATTAGGTACTCAGACTTTTTCAAGATCCCTTTGAAGCGTTGTCTCTTATCATGCATTTTCTATTACATTGTGGATCTTGAGAAATTGTCATTTCTGAAATGTGCCTTTTTCTCTTCCTCCATAGAGTGTGTTGTAAAGACTTGACTTCTCATTTGCTATGACTTAGCCAGCCCAGCTAGTTGCAGTCATAGAATTTTATTAATAATTACTCACCTAAATTTAAGATTATACACCTTGGCTAGACAGAGCACTGGAATGTAGGATGTGTTCAACCTCTGGAAGATTGTGCTGTGTTTTTAATAACATGCTTTTAATGGGTTTACAGTAAAACTGCTAAAAACAAACTAAATAAAGATTGGAATTGTTTATTTCAGGCCCTGTTGACGCGAGGAGTTATTAAGCCTCTTTGAGGAGGAATGTAAGCACAGGATTCTATGGGAAATTATTATTTATATATATTCTATAGGTTTAAAAGATACATGTAGGGAAAAAGCCCCCACAACATAATATAAGTCCTTTGTGATTAGCTGTTTTCTGGAATTATAAGGGCTTCGATGAAGGTGTCGTCATTAAGGTGCTGTAAGTTTCAGAATTGCCCTACCCAATACAGCAGGCATCCCTCAAGGGAGTAATGCAGGGCAGAGCACTCTGCTGCTTCTCTTGACATAGTGACCTACTCTCCTTTTATTTTTCCCATATCTGCCATAAATTTATACTGACCAAGTGTAAGTCTCTTGGCATCAACATAAGCAGGCTAGAAATATGTTTAAACCTGCACTCCCAAAGTGCAGCATGTGTGGTTTAGTCTGTATCATCAGAACTGTAGATACTGTGTTCAAAAACTGATTATTCCTACAAGTATTCTGGTGTTACTGTCAGTGTTATTGGACTAGATTTTAATTAGCTATTGACATTGTCTTCAAAAAATCCAGAACAAACAAAAAAACCCCCTACAAACAAAACAAACAAACAAGCCTGAAACAAAAAAAACCACCCAAAAAAACACATTTTCTACAAGGTTCCTACTATGTAAAATTAGAAAATTTTGAGCGCTTCAGGTATCCACAATATGTGTCTTTTACACTTGTAACAGCAAAATATGAGAGAAGTCAAGTCTGGATAACTTTTCCTATCCAACTTTAAATGCTTTGGTTGTACTTTCCCATTTGCTTAGTTAGACCTCCTAATCGAATTTATTTAATTTAAGAGGCCTCTAACAAATGACACACAGTTTCTTATTGGGTAGTAGACAAAATTATTTCTTCAAACCTTCCTATTCTTAGGCTACTTAAATTTGCAGCCGTTGTGAAGCTGAAGGAGCAGAGCCAATGAATGTTTTCACAGTTGAAAGATTATAGGTCGTGTAATGACAGGAGACAAAGCTTATTTAAATGCAAAATTCATTCGTGAATAATAATTTGCATTTAATAACATGAATCTGTTCAGAGTAACATCTCAGCCCCTGCGTTTTCTGAAGTGTCATGTATAGAAGGTCTTTTCGTCTTGCTTACTGTAATGTACAGGACTTCAATAGCCTTATGTCCTTGTCTTAATATCCATCTATCATCTGTTGCACTGCGGTGCAACTCCTTCTGAGCCTTTTCTGTGTTCACAGGAAAGTAAGATTCTACAAACAGCATAACATGTTATTTAATTTTTTTAACACTAGTCTGATATTTGGACGTACTGTGTGAACCTGTGACTAGAACAACTGTCTTTCCCTTGCCTGCTTAGAGTGGAACATGCAGGTAGTACTCTTGAAGTGGTATCACTTCATAGAAGAATGACAGATCACTGCTTGGTTTCGTTGGAGGCGAACACGTAATATAATTCCAATTTTGTTTTATAGGTACATGCAATGAGTTCCATTCTTCATTTATTTCTGATAGAAAAACATACAGAATTTACCACTTTCTGAATTCCCAGAATAATATTTGAACTTAATCTCTGTCAGCTTTTGCTCTTTGGTCCAAAGTAACGGCATGTCCCTTTTTCCTCTGTGTCTCCTATGTGACAACTGCCTGTGACATGACAAGGTAACGAAGTTACGTTTCATTTTGAGGGATGTTGGCTAAAAATAAACAATTTGATTTCATAATCCATATCTCAGTGAGCTCCAGTTGTCAAAAGTCAGGGTTAATTTTTTTCAATTTCACCTTGCATTTTTAGATTCCCCCGTGTTATCTTGTAGCTGGGTGTTCACTCAGCAAAGCTCAGCTCTCGTCCAGGCAGTGCCTCTCTCAAGCAGACCCTCACAACTGTCAGCAAACACGTGGCTGTGGTTCCCTGCACGGTTAATTCTTAATCATTATTTTCTTAAAGTAATGCTTGAACCTGTCAGCTTAAAGGTAAATCACTTCTGAAGTATGTTACATCAGAAGGTATGATTAAAGACTCTGTAAAATTATATTGGTTTTGAACTGTTTTTTCTGTGTAACTTAAAGATACAAACCTAAAGTTTTTATTCTGTTATGAAAAAGGATATATGTCCAGAAACTGGGGGGAGAAAAAATACACTGAAGTGTGTTGCACTGTAGCAATAGCATAGCTAGAGACACTTTATGTGTAGAAATTCATCATCTATATAGTAACAGATACTCTGGAGAGTTTGTCTAGTGAGGAGCGAGAGAAGCAATGACAAGAGCTGAGTATCCTTACTAAAGAGGGCAGAGTAGTTGAGAAAGAGAGTTTTCCAAGGTCTTAACATTCCTGATGTGTTCTTTGATCAATATTATAAAAATGTAGTTTTCAAGTAAATTGCGCTGTTCAGCAGGTACTTTGTTGGAGGTTGGAGGAAAATAATATCTGTGGTAAGCTCATGCCACCCTGTCGTTGCTGGAATGCCTGTCGCAGGTGGGCACTTTTTTCTTAGTTGAAAACCACATCATCTTAGTATCCAAAAGATTGTAAACACCCTGACATGAAAAATAAATTCTACTAAAGGAAGAGTAAGTCGCGTTTCTAGTGAATGTACATTTTGAAATAATCAAGAGGTGCATGTACTTTATGAATTGTTTATGCAGACCTCGTAAAATCCACTGCATTCACACTGTTTTGTCATTGTCTTTGCTACGTGTTGTTCATACCATGCAAAGGTTCACGAGAGGCAGCGCGAGCAGGTGTTTATCGCTCCAAAATGCACGTGCAAGTGAAGACAAAGGGCTGTGAATCTGGACTGCCGCACGGGCTGCGCTTCCCTGAGTGACCCTGCTAAGAGGCACTGCGTATAATTAATCTGGGCTAAACACACACAACATGCACAAGGTGTAAATGAGTCGACTGAGTACTAAACATACTCTAGCAGCTGTTTCAACATAATTTCTTTTTCTGAAAGCTGAAGAATTTGCTCAAAAGGACTCCGTCATACGCTTTGTATTGGATTCTAATCAGCCAGTTAAGGGACTCAACAATTAGTATACTAGAGGTGAAAATTAATCGAAAGCTAACAGCAATGTGTTGAAAGCAAGCAGTTTATACATTGATTGAAATAGTACTTAGGTTTTGGGTTGTTTGGTGGTTTTTTTTTTAGCTGGGAATATAATATACATGGTTCTTTTAGTTCAGTGTAAAAGCAAAGCACATAAATCAGGAGGATTCTCCTGGGTGTGTTTAAGGACAGCCTCTGCCCTTCCTGTATGATGCTTCCTGATACATTTTTATCTGCACTGTTTCTAGTGTTCCAGAAGCCTCTGAAGCATATGACCTTCCCTTTTCTTATATATGTGAAATAAATGCTACTAAAGTTTTAATAAAGGAGATTTTCTGTATACATATAATGTGATATTAATTATATTTGAGTCTAGATTTTTAATCTAAAATCCTTGTCTAAAATTCAGCTCAGACATTAGTTTATACTACTTCAAATTGTTGATTTGCTCCCAGCTGGGATTTCCCATGTAGCACTGAGATATTCGTACACTCAGTTACGTTGGTCACTTTGTGACCATACTTTAAGCTTTCACATAGTCTAGACAGTGTTTTGAACAAATTTTTTTTCTAGGATCTTGCTATTTAAAATATTTCTATGAGGTTGCATCAGTTGGCTTTTGGCAGATTAATACTTTTTGTTTAAATGCAACTTTAATCATCTTTCTTCTGAATTTGTCTGTACTTAAACATCTGCAACCCTGGAGTTCCATAGCTTGGTAAGGTTGTTCAGTCCCACTTCTAATTTTCATCTTGATACATTATAAATTTTACCTTGCAAGTAATAGCAGGAGGGAGTACTTCATGCAGCAGTGCACCTGCTTGATCCGTCTTGGTGTAAGTGGCACATATTTCAGTCAAGTAATGTGACAAATTATTATTGTTTCGTGGTTTCTTTCTAAAGGAAAAAAAATCTGACCTCAAGGAAATGTCAATTTCTTGTAAATGTAACTTAATATTCATTACTCATCTTGAAAAAATGTAAGATTTGCATTTAGATATCAATAAAAAATTGAAGACAGAAGGTTATTTAACATAGAAGAGTTGCTAAGAAGAAATGGAGGGGCAGGTCCTTATTTTTAAATCACGTTTTTCGAAGCTGTTTTATTTGAAAATGACAAGTATTTCTTTAATAATGCTCATATTAATATGTGTTCACTTTTCTTTTTTTTTTTATTTCCCCATCCATATCACATGTAGATTGGGAGAGTCAGGATTACTAGGAAATTTCTTGTTAATGAAAAGTGGTGACACTTTGCTTTATTGTTCATTGAAGGCTTTGTTCTGATGGAGATAAATGACATGCTTGGGGTTACCAGGAAAATGTGATTTCATCATTGAATGGGGGAGCTTTGAAACAGTCTTCCCAATTTACAAATAAGTTATGAATGTGCCAGATCTGACAGAGACACACATTCATTCTAATGCCTGAAGCTCTGACGCTGGAGTCACTTGAACATTATGTCTTACTGTCATCTATTTCTTATAGGTTTCAGAAAATAACAAATTTTTAAGTTCTAGGAATAATCTCCATTATTCATGTAAAAGCACATTGCATAATTTGTATAAACATAGAAACATAGTATACACAGAAAGAGTAGAAGACTGTTTATTGTTTAAGTCGGCATGTATAAGAGCATCTGATACGCTTGTGCTAACAAAATCGAGACCCCTTATGTAGTCACTAGCAAAGGTAATGGCTCTAAGCCCATCTCTTCCTCTTTCTGGTCCTATTTGGGGCATCAAAAGTAAGTATCAGAAGTTACAACATGTGGGTATTCCTGTCAAGAATGAAAATGAGCCAGAAGTTAACCTTATCTAACTTTGAGATTGGCTCTTAAGGTTGGTGGGTTGGAGTGTATGACTGCCAGAGGTCCCTTTTAACCTTAGTTGTTCTACAAGTCTGTATTAATATCTCCCCGTATACCTCTGTGGCATAGAAAGAAGATAATTAATTTGTGTGAGCCCTGTAATTTGTTTCCTGAAATCATAATAATCTTGAGCTAAGTGTAGGCACTTAGGCTTCTGAGCCTTTTGCCTTTTGACATCACTTTTGGAACTTCCCATCCATTCAGAACCCAGATCATTACTTGGTCCATTGTACCACTGCGGATTATTCCAGCGGCATGAACAGTAAAGGAGTAGAGACCCACCGTTCTGAAATAAATGACACTTGTATCCCAGATTTCCAATATTTCCCAGAATTGATCGTATAAAATATTATCTAAAATCTTATCTGATCACAAAGTTCTCTGTTGCACGAGACAACTTATGCATTAGTTAAAAGTTAAATTGTATGAGAATGCCAGGTGATAAACAATTGCTTTTTCCTAGATTTGCAGACTTTAAAGGCAGGCCTGTTCTGGAGCCCTGTTGCTATTTGTAACAAAAGGTTCATTGCCTCATAACATGATATCAGTTCCATACATAAATAAGAATTCAAATATTATCCATTACCCTGGAAGTAAGTAATTAACAAGATCTAAATCCTCCTGTACCTCCCAGGTTGTATTTGAGGGAATTGGCTGATCTTTTCTGTGTGGCACGTATTTGGTAGGTGTACAAGGTGCAAGGAAGAGTCACCAGTCACAATTGCTTTACGCACCTAGCAGGCTGCCAGCACTGGGCCAAAATGTTAGCCTCGGCATGTTTTGTGTCAATTTGCAATGGAGTCTGGCACTGTGCTAGATTTCACGAGACTGTAACAAACTGTTTTCTTCATTCTCCTCACATTAAGTTCTCTACCAGAGGTGTTACTTTACATACCTGAATATAACACGATTACGACAAAATTTGCGCATTTTTTGTTATTTATCAGACAGCAATACACAGCTGGTAAATTCTCCTCTATGTTTCCTGTCCAAAAGTGCTGAAGTGGATGCCCACGTATGCTTCTGGAATATGTTACTGAAGAGATAAATATGTCCATGGGAAATCAAACCAAACACTGGCTGTTTTCCACATCTTCTTCACCCTTACATTAAGAAGGTTTTCTTAGCTGTCAGGATTTGGTATGGCTCTTTGTAATGTGTTTTATGGTTTCTTTGTTAGTCGTTGCTATTTCTTTTCATTTTCATTGAAACGAGTAGCTATGGTTACTGTATGGCTACTGCAGTCCCATGCAGCGAGGTTGTGAGGGTTTTTAATTGTTGTATGATGTATGTTTTCAGACTGTAGTAGGATTTCTTCAGCTTCCAGCCCTAACTCTTATTTCTTGGGAAAATAAAATTTGATCATAGAAGTTCCATAAGCCTGTCTGAAACAAAGGAATTTGGTAAAGGTGATGATTGAATAATGATGTAAAGCCTTTTGAGAAGCATGTGTTTGTTTTGTCAAGGGAATAGAGTATGGAGAGAGAAACAGTTTTAGTAAATCCTGTCATAGTTGCAGGTTACTATGAAAAATTGAAAACTTGCTCAAGATAAATGCTGTAGTGGTTAGACCACAGTGGGCCAGCATGTTTGGGAGAACTCAGATGGTGTCTGTAGGGGAAGGGACATAAGAGAAAACTGAAGTAACAATACCCATGAGACATTTGTCAGTGCTGGATAAATTTACTAGTTATTCACCAACATAAAATTGGACATAAATTGTTGGACTCAGGTTCACTGTAATCTAAAGCAAAACACCAGTTTTGCATACTGTGTGCTGAGGGGTTGGATCAGTTGTATGAGCTCCTGTGTCCTGTCTTATATTTTGTTAAAAGAGACATGAGATCTATTTTAAAAGAAAATTGTGAATATTACTTAAATCTCCAGGGCTCCTCAGCGTTGCTTTGTGAGCATAGCAGCAGCAAACACCTAGCATCCATCTGGGGTGCCTGATAACACTGGATATTTTCCAGGATTAGTCGTGTTCTCTCACGGTGAGTGTGAGGCTACTGTTCTGTGCCACACCAGTCTGTGCTGCTGTTGCTTCTGGCATAAGGTGACATGGCATGGAAACAGGGTTGATCTGAGGCTTGACAATGTCGTGTTAATGTCTGGCTGCCAGAGCGACTTGTTTGAGCCACAGGAGTCTACATTTAAATCAAGTAAGTCATTAAGTTTTTGCACATTAGAAGAGAAGCTAGTAGTTTCAGTTCATTTTATAATATTTTCCACTGTGCGTGTGCACTCGTAAAAATCTCTCACTAAGCATGTTACATTTATATTATTTTTATACACATTCCTGATTTTTATTGGAAAAAAACACCTGAGTAGTTAGTATATGTAATTTCATTCTTGTTCATTGATCAGTAACTAAAAACCAGCAAAAGTAAGCAACGAGATTAACTTGCTTCTTTGTGATAATGCCTATCTGTTGATGTATTGGTAATCCGCAAAGTAAATATTTATAAGTACAATTGTTCACTAATAACCTAAATGATAGTTTTGATACATTAGTTCATGTGTAGTGCTTTGCTGCAGGCTACCTTATCAGGGCCTTCATTCTACCCTTCTGGGTTTGGTTTTTGAAACGTGTACAATGAGAAAAGAAGAAATTGAGATATACATACACTGAAGGGACATAAATAAGCTTGAGTTCGTGGGAGGGATGACTATTCAGAAGTAGAACATGTTGGATGAAGGACATTTTATCAAAGGTAACTGTTACTACAGCTATTGAAAAGAACACAAAGCTGTCTGGAACAAATAATAGAAGGGGTTTTATAGTGTTAGAAAATCTTGCCATTAACTGAACACAATATGCAGGAGCAAACATATGGATCGGTCTCATTAAGAACAAAGACGGTTGTTTGAGATGAACCTCAAAGGGAAGAAGAGAAGTGGCGTTTCACTTCGGGAAAGACAAAAGAATAATGGGGTTAAATTAGAGCAACATCAGATTATCACACTGGTGGAGTTTAGACAAAGACGGAGAGTACAATACCTAGTCTTGCTCTATGTGGAAAAACAAGAAAAAGAAAGGACCGAGTCTGTTAAGAGGCATAATAATGTTTTGTTTGTTTGTTTTTCAGCGTTAGAAAGCTCTTTCCGACTTGTTTTGTGCTGTGCTTCTGTTGGGTATGGGCAGTGTTGGTTCCACAGGCAGTGCTGGCACACAGAGTATCCAGAAGAAACCCTCAGCATTGAGTGTAATGTTCTTTTTACTCCTCTGGTGAATTTGCTTTTCTTTTCCTTTTTTAAACATGTTGGTTGCTAAAACCTTTATATAATCTTTGGTCCCAATTCCTCAAGCTGAATGCCTAGATTTTAATTGGTGAACTACAGACATTCAGCTGTCTTACTTGCTCTGCTTTTTACTTACAATAGTCTGGAGATGCTGGTAATCTCTGTCGAAATGTATCAGCTGTTCTTGTTGAAACTCTCATTTCTGTGCCTGACTGATGGCACTTCGCTATACAGTATAGATACACAATGTAGGGAATGTGAGTGCCTGGAGCATTACTTAAGTGTCGTCTTTAACACAAAGCACAAAAAAAAGCCCATTTACAGGTTAGCATCTGAATTTTGACTGATGCTAACTCTGTACTCATTGGTTTATCTGGACGTTAGTGAATAAAACAGGGAAAAGAAATAATAAAGTAAAAATATAGAAGAAGTTTCTGGGTCTCCTTTTGCCTCCTTCCCTTCAACAGGTCTGTGGATGTAAGCTGTTAGGTATTTGTAGGGGCACAGCAAGACAGGTTTTCCTGCGTCTGGTGTAAGACAGAATTTTTCAGACAGGTAGGCTTGTGTTTTTCACATTGATCCCTAAATCAAGAAGACAGGTACTCTTTATCATCCTCTGGTTAAAATAAGTTAGTCAACAGCTTTTTCTTCAGTGTGCTTTTAAGCTCCTTTGTCAACAAGTCTGGGTATCTTATGCGCTGCGTGCCTTTCTTTTGTTGAATCCGCTAGTTTGCTTTTTGTCTTTCCCTCCCGCTCCCCCACAGTTGTATTCCCCTGCATCTTAAAGAGTTCATTTAAGAAGTAGCAGACTTCCAGAGGAATTTTGATATGATCTCCCATTATGGAGATTTCAATCTGTTACACAATCATGATTCAATCTGTTAGCTAGATAGGAGTTTAAGTTTTTCAGACTTCAAGAACTTTGTAACAAAACGAAGCGGTTTAATATGCAGTTAACAAAGCAGTATATTCTTTACAGTAATGTTTTAATAAAAATGTCATTATATGCCAAGGGAAGATATTACTCAAACTGAGATGATAATTCAACGGACACAGAGATAAAACTTAGAAATTGCAAAAAATCATAATTACATCTGAACTGTATCAGGCATACGTGCCTTAATATTAAAAAGAAAAGAGGGTGATGGAGGAAGAGAAATCTGTTCTTTCAGGTTCTGAGAATCCTCTGATGTGCAAAATCACTCTTCTGTGGCTGTGATACCTGTTGTAACGTTATAATACCATGTGCTACAATATCATGCTGCATTCAGTAGGACCGGACTGTGCAAAATAAAGCAAAAATGACACCTGTACATAAATATTCATAGCGCTAGCATAGTGTCTCCTACCTGGCCTGAAATTATATTGTGACCATTAGGAATGATAAAACAGGCTGGTTTATTTGGAGTATTAAGCACAGTAGGAGACTAATGAAGTCAAACTGTATCAGAAAAATCCTGTAAAATAATTTCACTTTTCATCTTTTGTAAATATAGAATACAGTTCACGTAATGATACTCTGTGAATGTCTTAAGTATGTGTTAAGAGATCAACATTTGTTTATTTTGATATCTTAAGAACTATTTGGTTACATTGTCCCTAACAAGACAGAAACAAGTAGTTGTTTAGATAAATTAACTTTATTAACCTTGTCTTCAGAGTCAGGGGCATGCACAGTCCCCGATGAAACAGAGAGCCAGTCAGTTATCAAAGTTTTGTTAGAAATTACAACTTCTGGAAAACTTCTAGAACAGGTTGATCCAGAACATATTTCAGGTGAAAGAAAGCAGAAACAGAATATATCCATAATGTAGGCCAAGTCTCCCTATCTATAGACAAGAGTAACTGATGAAGTTTAGCTTGCAAATCAGAGTGGTAGTATGGAAGGTGTGCAGCTCAGAAGGGGGGACCAAATGTTTGATCCTGATGGGGGGAAAAAAGGAGTTAAACTCTTGAAGCAAGTGTCTTCAATGTAGCACTATCTTGGTCGTCAACATGAGGCCAGTCTGAAGTTCCTCTGTCCTCTTGCGTGTTGCCCTCACCACCGTACGTACCCAATGTGTCTGGCATAGTAAAATGAGCTGTTCTAGGATTCCTTTCCAGTGGATTGTAAGAGAATTTTGTCTTTCTAGTGAGCATCCAGAGGAAGATGCAGGGAAGCACTGGTTGCAAGATTTAGGGAATAAATACACATTTGGTTGTCAGTCGGAATGGTTTAAGAAGGTATGGCTTCAGTTATACCTTATCCCTTGTCAGGAGGCCACTGCTACATCATGCATGGGGCACTAAAAAATCATGTCAGTACTCCAGGTTTATTTCTATAAATGTTTGATAAGGTTAACTCAGATGAAACCAGACTAAAAAAATACTATCCGTAGTGCATATGTTACAATATTCTATTGGGTTTAGTGTATTCCAGCAAATTATATGACATGGCTATCTTGCATCTAAACGTGTCAGAGTTCTTTTTCCCGAGTTTACTCTGTACCTGCAGCCATTCTCATCCACCGGAGATGCTTTTGTGCGTAAGGGCATTGAGCTTGATCATCTTCTATGAAGTAGAATGATAAGCTTCATTTCCTTTGTTGATTCATGAGAAATATTTTTTAAATATTGTGATTTCAGTTCAAGCAAGAAATATTTTGATGATAATGTTAGCCATCGTCCATATAGCTCTGTCAGTATATATTGTGAGTTAGGAGAAAAAATGAGTAGTTGTGGCTGGGCCAGATATCGTGAATTTAGAGGGAACTCAGTGTTCTGTGTTGCATCCAACGAGGTCTGTCTTCCTTTGAAACAGGAATGACCTCTCTGACTGAATACCAAGGAAGTTCAAAACCCTCTAATTTTCCTTGAATTCTATTTTTGTCATGATCAGGGGTGGGCAAAGTTAAAAAGTGCAAGACTGACAGTACCGAAAGGAAAAAATGCCTTTACTGAATGGTGTAGATATTCTGTAGCAGAGTTTAAAATGCCTCTGGTTTTTTGAGCTTTGTCGTTTTATGATGTGCAGCATGTTACTGAGGAAAGCTTAATTATTCAGTTCAATTTCTAAAAGAAATTATAGTAATTTATGAATGCCATTGAAAAATCATAAAGTTTAAGTAGCATCAGTGATGGTTACTGTCATTGGCAATACCACTCGTATTGAGAAAAACTTACACTTAATGAGGAGAAAATATTTCAAATATGAATTCAAATGCGTAGATAAAACATACGTGTAAATGTGTGTAGATAATATATATCATCTAGATAATATATGTTATCTACACACGTATGCGTGCTGAATTTATTTTATGTGAAGCCTGATGTACAACCAAGGGTCTCTTTGGGTGAGTTCAATAAAATCACTTTCCAAGATTTACGTTTTAAAGTTGAGGACTGACCTACTGTCCAGAAGCATTTTAGAAGTTCTGAGAAAAATTAATGTAATGTCCGTTGTGTGTAATGTCATAAGACTTTGTGGAAGGTGTGGACAAAATGTGTTAGGTACAGTTTTAGTACTGCAGTTCTGCAAATACTGTATGCTGCTCCCTAAGACAAATTGTTGATGCACTGATCCTGTGCCTACGCCATATCCCTCTTCGGTTTGTAAAAGGTCCCAACTGGGGATTTGTACTTGCATGCGAAAAAATAGAAGTAGGGAAGAAATTGCTTTAACACTTGAAAATTTTGCAGATTTTTCCCAAGGTCTCCTACTGCAAAGAATAACAACATTAAAGAAGGTAGGGTGTTAAAACATTTTCAGTGCTGCCCCTGTTAAATCTGTCAATCATGTTGATTCTTTTCAGTTTTTAACAGTTCTGTTGTATATGAAGAAGGTGATAATATTTGCACATTTTATACCATCCATCAACTGAAATGTACCCATTGATTCCAAAAAGGTATTTGACCCTCAAAAAGAAATTACTCCTACTTAAATCAAAAGACAAATGTGCAGGTGGTTTCACGAGTAGAATAACATTTTAAAACATTATAAAGTAGAGATAGGAAGGCAGCAATAAACACACATTTTAAAAGTTATATATTTTTAAGCACTTGTCAGAAACGTTAACCTGGGGAGATGTGGAAATGTCAGACACATTACATGTGCAGGACGTGCATTTGGCATTTTGCTGTCAGCAGGGGAGTTCTTCTACAACTAATTCCTCAGGAACCACACGCTGAGTCTGTCTGCAGGGAGGAAGAAGGGCTAGGGATAGAAGCATATATTGTTTATTTTCTGGAGGTGTATTACCGGATTTTTTCTCTTCAAGGGAAGACCATGAGTTGTGTCAGTCATGCTGTATGGTAATTTTCTTAAGTTGGAATAAAACCCGTGTTTTATGCAAAACATGAATCAAACTGTGCAGCTCATTAGTCTTGCAGGTACAAATGGGTAAATACTAGTATGCTACACATAAAATTGGTTAAAAATCTCTTCTCTTGCAAATCAGATGTGTTTAATAAATATTATCTGCTGCTGGATTATCACTGTTGCAGTAGGAGTTGTTTTATTGGGGTCTCTTTTCAGACATAAGGAAAGGGGCGGTGGGGAATTGATTCCTCAATTTAGCCATTTTAGTTACTTTCCCTCCTCTTCCCTCAGGTCTGCCAGATAATAAAAAACCTGTTAGCTCTGCTATTGAATTTAAATGGAAGTGTTGGCCCCCGTAACATGCACTATCCCAGCAGTAGTATTGATGATGTTACAGTTGTTTATTTCAGCTACGGATGTTTAATTTCACACTATTGGTATAGTATGTGGGCTTAAGAACGTGGTAGGGAAATGGAATTTTAAGTATAACTGTAAACTCAAAACCAAATCTCCTGTAGGATAGTATCACATAAAATCAATATAATAATGAATACACAGAATATAGCGGGTAGTTATAATTTGAGTTTACGCACCAGTGTTCCATAGAGAGCTTCATAGGTACACCATAAATGAAAAGAGTTACGATTTTTAACGTCTTCTGAACTATAACCTCTAATCATTGGAATCAGTATTATCCAAATTTAATAGTAGTATTAAATAGAGGACTAACATTGAATGAAAAGTCAGGTTCACGGCAAATAGTTTACTGTCCTTCTTTCATTCTTTTTTTCAAATATTTAGTGTTTATTGTGGTTATGTGATATAGTCTCGGTTACCACTGATAGTTGCACTTTTTTATAATATGGTCAGAATGCACTGAAAAAATAACAGACTAAGTTTATGTCAAGAAAACTTATATTTGGCATTTTTAGGTATGTCTTTGGTTCAGGTAGATACGGTATAAATTTTACCTTTCATGAATAAAATTTATATATACTTTAGAGTTGGAAAAAAGTCTTTTTCTAGTTAACACAATGTATTCTGTTATTAATTTTGCTCTCATTAAGACAGTGTTTTCTTATGTGAATAAATTGCAGTATTCGAATGCATCTTGTTGTTATGAATCCAGAGAAGAAATGGAAAGGAAAAAAAAAAAGACTTTTTGGTCCCGTCTGCATAAAAGAATTCTGTCTCATTCCTCTAGGAAGAAGTCACAAAATTTTTTCACAAATCTTTGTGGAATTATAGTTTTTTATATAAATAGGAAAAAAATATTTCTGGAACTTAAGATCCTTAAATTTCTTTAAAAACTGTATTAAGACCCTTAAATTTCTATTGAAAATGTATAGCTTTCCCTCATGTACAGTTGTTCCATTAAATTTTCTCAAGGTTAGGCCAAAATTCTGATTACTGTGCATTGCAGATTCACTGACAGCAAATAGATGCAAACTCTGAATCACATTTACTCTCTGGCAGTAATCATTATTTGACTTCAAATATTATGCAGCGAGACTGTGTTTCTTTTTCTGTGTCTTAGCCGTGGTTAACTACAGAGGGAAAATACAACTAGGACATAGTAAGGCTCTTCTTTAATTTTGAGAAATAGTTCATTAGGAGATGAAGGATGAAAGCCTTTTTTCAGAGGTTTTCAAAGCATATGTTCAAAGCTGTTTTACTTGGTGCACTACATATTATAGTCAAAAAGCATATAAAAGCTGAATTATCCCCGTCTTTCAGTTGAGACAGCATAGTTGGTCCACATTAGTAAAAATGTTTGTCGTGATTTATGAAGTCACCAGTGCGCTGTCAAGCACTGAACTTTGTTACGTTTTCTTCAGATGAAATTCCTTTCAGCAAGTGTTTCTGGTCCCCGTCCACCCATATTCCTGATCCCAACTCTGCTACACCAGCGTTATGTGGAACATAACGTGGATTGTGATGGTTTATTGATCTGCTATATCAGCTTCCCCCTGTGAAACTAACTCTGTCGTTCCACTGTTTGAGTATCTCTTAAGACTGGCACACGTCAGCGTTCACCCATCAAAATGCCTCCTTCCTAGGGTGTTCCTGTGTTTTGTACTGTCTGTGCAGCACTTCTTCCCAGATTTGTAACTCCATGTTTCGCTGCATGGCTGCAAAAGTGGCTGCATAGCAAGTATGCCTTCTAGGGCAAAGGTGACTCAAATAACGGTAGGGTTAATTTTTATCTAGTATGTTGCAGTCATAGATTTCTGAACAACTAGGTTTGTATCGTTATGCACTGTATGAAACTGAGCAGAGAAAAGTGCAGGACAGTGAAATAGCCGATGATAAACCCCAACATTAAAATGATGGTGAAATGTCACTGTCCGTTTCCTGTCAGGGAGACGTATGGGATTTTTGTTTTGTAAAGACTAACTACTGTCACCTACCTTGGAGGAAAAACAACCCTTTTTTTTTTTTTTAAAAAAAAAAAAAGGAAAACTACTTTTAACATTCTGTGTTATTAACTGAAGACCAACCACACTTTCTATATAATGCAATAATTATTTGGAGCCTTACTGGGGAATAGAATTAAATGAATTAGAAAAATAGCTTGAAAAATATCACAAATATCCTTGAGCTTATACTTACTTTTTCTTAAATAGAAAATAGTAATAATTCGTAATACCTCTCAGTCTTTTGTCACATAAAGATGTCGCATGTCTTGAGATCAATTGTATAAACACTTGATTAAATGTAAAGCTAAAGATTCTGACTGTAAACTTTTTCACTGTATCTGAGCAGAGAAGAATATACAGTGACATATAGAGAATGTGGGGAAAAGATATAGTGATCAGGTTTCATTTATAAAATTGCAGTTTCATGGAAACACATTTTTAATTTAAAAAAAATCCTGAAACTGCACAATTTTACTTTGGAGTATAGTCTTTCTCAAATGAAACCTAAGCACCACTGTAACTAGTGCGTTTATCAAGGAACGGAATTCAACAGCTGTAGTTCTTCAGCGTTCTTGGGGCTAGCCTGAGGACCTTACTGTTCCTCTGAACCATACTTTGATTCTCACTCTGTCTGTTGGGTTGGGAAATGAAAGTCATTTTGACCATTTAAACTTATGCATAGAGAAAAGTCTTGATGTTGTGAAAGAAGGAAGAGAATTTGATAGTTTTGGGATGCTGGCAGAGAATTTCAGTAACACCTCTAGATCCTTTCACATTTTTATCTTGGTGTTGAAATTTTTCATTGGAATCTTAATATTTGTTACAGTGTGTAAATATGCTCAGAGATATATTAAGAAACAAATGGTAATGCATAGGACTAGACTTTACTTTTTCAGTAATCGGTTCTAGTTGTTTTGGTTTCTTGTGTTTAAGAAAAATATGTGTCACTCCACTTGAAGACAAGAGGTTGTATCAGCTTGTAGGGTGCCTTGGAGGTACATTTCTCCCATAATCTCATGTAGTAGAAGATTTTAAAATAAAAAAAAGGTATCAGCTGCTTTTATTTTCTTTGTATTTTCCTTATCAGAAATATTTCAGGATTCCTTATGGAACTATGCCTCTGTGGTACCAGAGGTATCTGCATTAAATATTCACTTTGAGAGGAGTTTGAAACATCCAATAGTGATGGTTAATAAAGCATCAGTGATACTACGTGGCTGTCCATATTTTTCATATTCGTTATCAAGTGTATTAAACCACTGTAAAGGTCTTGGCGTTCTCTTTAAAGAACCAATAGCAGACATGGGCAAAGTCATGGAATGGCACAACTTCTGATCAAAACTCAGTATGATAAAAGACCAAGTTGTTATATCATAGAGTCATAGAATTGTTCAGGTTGGAAGGGACCTTAAAGATCATCTACTTCCATTTGTTTTCCTTTAACGAGAAATTATTAAAATATCTTGACCTAAGCAGAAATCTACTTTCACTTATTTTTTTTTTCTTCTCTAGTTTCATTAGTGAAATGGTAGTTCCAAAGCTGAAATATTTAAACAAGGAATCAGACATGGCCTAGAAAGCTGTGCAAAACTGCTGAAGTTCCATATTACCATTTTTTAACTCCCATACTGATAGATCAGCGCTGAAGTGCACCTCTGGCTACATACTAGTAAAACTGACATGTAAACCGGGCACTAAGGAAGAGAAGGAACAAATGGAAAAGTACTTTGAATCCTTTAATGTTTAGAAATAGTCTAATTTTCATGAAGCTTTCTGTATCGGTTTCTGGATGATGGTCTGAGTCAGCGTTAATGGGATTTGAAGATGCGATTCCATGGTGCTTTAATTATTTTAATCCTGATTTTCAGACAATGTTTTATTAATGGCATTGTGTTAAAAGTATGATAAGTTACTCTTTAAGTGTGGCGGGAAGAGGTGCTTAATTTAAAAAAAGAGAGAGGGAATTATTCTTTACACTGAAGATTTCATGGAGGTATTTTTTAAGTGGAAACATTACATTTTAGACATTCAGTGCTGGAGTAAATAACTTGAGTGAGTACAACTTATCCCTCGTGCTTGATCCTTCACTTGCTCATTCTTATGCGTTGTCTCAAGTTATTTAATAGAAGACTATCTGGGTTTCCGTGTTCCTACAGCCTCATGGTGCTGGTAGTTGTTTGTTCCCTCCTTGGCTTTGTCGTTCTGCAACTTGGAATTTGCAGCATTCAGCTTACCCACGTGGTCGGTAAATGTCAAACAAATCAAAGTGGTGCTGCCAGCAGAGCTATTGAAGTGCTGCATTCTGAATGCAACTTTTTTTAAATTGATTCCTGAGATCGAAATAGAAAGTGCAAATGCATGAGCATTAGGGATTCCTAGAAACAGGTCCTCAGCGATACAGCTTTTGTTCTCCATGTACTTACCTGTGCCTTCCTTACCTTGGGCAGGTGTGAGCACCTGCTTGTGCTCAGACATATAATCACCCTAGGAACTCTTAACAGGTAATATAATTATAGTTTTGCTGGGAATTAGCTTACCTTAACGTAACCGTAAATCATACCATAAAACTGAGGGGGAAGACATTTAGCTGAGTAGCCTGCATCATTCAGAAACAGCAGGGGCATACTGTAGGCTGGAAGCTACCAGCACAAGGTGTCACTGGTGGTCCCCTTTTTATCCCTCTTCTGCATTTCTTCACTCCTCCTTTGTGATGGCTGCATCCTCTTTGCTCGTCTGTTGGGCAGAGAATGTTTGCCATGTGCCGCTTGGGCCATATTTTCTTCCTCTTGCCAATCCGTACGTGTGTGTTTGATCGGTCAAGCAGCACACTATTAAATGGAGTGATGCTTCTGTGTTCCAGCCAGCAGAATGCAAGCACAGTCCCACCACCTCTGCCCAGCCTGGAGATGTTCCTGTGGGTCAACCCACTTCCCAGGTCTGTGAAACGCGATATCACTTTGACTCAACAGAGAAACAGGGACAAGAAAGGGATGGCATTTACTATTCTTTACATATAATGTCCTTTGAATTACTGGCAAATGGCTTTTGGGACTTTTTTCTAGACTTAACTCATTTTCCTCTCCCCTGGCTCTCTCAATTCTTCTTTCTCTTTTAAATTACGTATATAATTTTGCTTTCCCCAAGGTCGCAAACACGCTAGTCCTAGGAGGTTTTAGTATAAAGAGATGAGTTTTTGACCCACTCTGCAAAACATGGCTTGCATGTTTTACATCTCCACTTTGCAACCTGTCTGCAGAGCAACAGATAAACATACAGTTAATCACAGTTTCCTTGCTAAAAAGTTGGTCAAATCAATTTAAGCTAAAATACAACTTCTGGTACTATACTGTGCTGCTCCCTGCTTTGATTTATCAGAATAGTTACATTTACATGTCAGATGCAGAAAGAAGATGATCCCAAAAATGAGGCTTGCTCATCTGTATAATCATTTTTGAGCATTTTCTAATCAGAGATGCCTTCTGCATTAGCATTGATGATTTTCAGTTGCAGTGATATGTTTGTTCTGTATTTGTGATTAATAAGCTGCTTTGAATATTTTTCCACTTGACGTGTGAATATGTTTTCACCTGTACAGAAAAAGCATTGTTACAGAGAATGTCCTGCGTTTGTCTGTTCTTAGTGATTTCCTAGTCCTGGAAAATACTTGGAAACCGTGGGTTTCTGAGGGTATGTTTCACTCCTCTTTGCTATTCTGGTCTCCACTTGCATACTGGGATGGAAGAACATTGTCAGAATACATATTTATGATTGCTGGATAAATGTTCATGCTCGGTGTGTCAATGGAGAGCTCTACCAATCCTATTCGCTTCTGTTTTTTCTGCAACTGACTGGTATGCGCATGCAAATAGATATGCAGATGAACTCTTCAGCTCTCACAGTAAACATCCACAGTGAGGTTTATCTAGTACAGACGTAGAATGATAAAGCTTTGGGAGATAAATTTTACCCACAGCCTGAGATTAACATATTGGCACCTGTGCAGTGTTGTGTGTATGCCCAAATTCTAAAGGTGATGATGAAAGGAGATGGCTTCGTATTTGCTGTGTCAGCAGATTCACCTTCGCGTACAGCCAGTATGCCTTCAGTGCTGCTGTGGAGTTAGGCAAGTGGATGGGACTGTGCCTATGAGAAGCCTCCACACACAGGATGGCAACCGAATGAAAGAATGACCTAAAAATATACGGAGAAGTCACTGATATGATATCATACTGGCAGAGAAGTTACTGGGGAGAAGCAGCCCTCATCGTTCAATGTATAATACTAGTAAACATGCAAATTAGCTGTTGGTGTTTTGTTTAGATGATTCTGTGGCTGTCATCTCTCTTTCCATCAGGAAGGTTAAAATATATGTCTAGTTAAACAGCAGGTCTAAAAATAAGGAGAATTTTGAAGTCCAGGTTATGGGCCTAAGTCTGACGTATCGTGAGCTTATTTTCTGTAAATGGATTATTTTTAGAGGCCTCTTTATTTTAAATCCTTAGACTACACCCACATCCTTTTTTAAAAAGTCTTTGCCTGAAGCTAGGAGGATTGTAACGCTGAGACTTTCAAATAATCAGCTCCTCCTAGGAGCGGGAGCTTGAAGCAAAATGCCAAATAAGGAGGTTCGTCACGTTAACAGAATGGAACGTACATGACTCAATAGGCATAAATAGCGCCAAATTCAACAGGGTAATAGAGTAGCATATGCTAATATGTTAGAGATTAAAGGGAGGTGGCACAAGTGACATGTGAAGGCAAATTACATTGTTCTACCATTCTATAGGCTCCAAATAACCTCTGGCCTGAGGGCTTAAGATTCTTATTACTTGAAAATAAAGATAGAATTCATCTTGTCTAATTTGCACTAATATAAAAGATATTGTATTAATCAAAGTTAATCATCGGTAAAATAAGACAGGCACTTACAGAGAGATCCCTCCTGTGTGCTTCATCTTAGGATGGCATGGGAGAAGGCTCCCTGTTGTGCGTTCATTAACTGCAGAGGTAACTCCTCGGCTAGGTAACTATTTTTAAACTGTTAGAATTAGTTGAAGCCCATCCTAAACATCCTTCAAAAAGTACTGTGCTGGGGCGCAGTCTCCACAGTTACGCTTCTCAAAAGAGCACCGAAGCTATTGCAGGTAAGTTCTTTTGAAGGAATTTCTTCCAGCTTGAAGACAACACAGAGGCAAATAAAAATTCTTGAGTTTATCTGGAAAGTGACTCTCCGTAAGTTTACCTTTTGGGCGGAGAAGTCAAACTGTACTTATGAACCTCATATTACATGTTGTTTGAGTTTGCTGATTTCCTGTGTCGCTTAAGGAAGCCGTGTGACAGAGTCTGTACCTGCCATCTCAGTAAAACGGGTGTCAGTTTGGGGAATACAGTGCTTGAAGTAAACGTCTGTCTGTCCTGGGTGCACGCTGGAATCCGTTTTAGAGCTCACACGTTCTGATGTCTGTGGCACAGCACCCAGAGTGTTGAGTTCGGAAGTATATTGCTGGGTGTGTACCACCGCTGGTTTCTGTGTTAGAGGCACTGATGCTGTTTTGTAATTTTCTTCCATCTTATGATGAATTTAAAACTTTTTGTAACAAAGTAGCACTACACATACTGTGATGAATTTCAGTTGCTGGCATCCATGGCATGCCATTATGCATAGTTCATTTTCAAATAGTTAATTCATATACACTTATGTTTTGATGAAAATGTAGAGATTATTCTTTAGAGCCAGGGTTACTTGTCTCTATAAAATACATGTACTTTTATATCTCATATGGTTAGTATTCACCTCAGTCCGCATTATTTAGTACATTTTATTTGTGATTATGCTTTAACTGCCTATTTGCACTTTCTATTTTATTTTAAAAAACATTCTATTTTTGTAGGTAGGGGTTTGGATTATCTATTCCAGGCTTGTAAATTTAAACATTTGGAAGACTAGATCCTGGATGAACAGACGTGCATCCTGCAATGCTGCCTTGCGTGCCTGCGCTTTGCAGGGAGGGAGAGGTTGGATGGGATTTGGATGCTTTAGCCTGCTCCGTGCTTCCTGTTGACTAACTCAAGGCAGTTCTGTGAGAAGCCTCCAGAGTTTTTGTTGCTGTTTCTCCCCACGCTTCTGAGTTACCTAATTCTTGCCATATTATCTACGGAGAATCGCAGGTGCCTAACTGGAAGCAAGTGCTGCGGTGCTTAACTGCAAGTCTCTGGGGCTTTTATTGCATTTAAGTCTGAATAGCTAGCAAAGCCATCGCCCAGGCTTTGGAGTCAATTTAAAAATGGTGACTACTGGGTATTGCTGAAACTGGTATTTACTAATTGATTGCTATAAAGGGCAAGAATTAAATGGACTTAATGATTTTTTTAAAAAAACAAAAAACAACCTGCATACAATTGTATTCCGATTATGTTATGATATTTGAAAACCGTAGTTCCCTTATTTTTCCCTTTCTTACTGAGAATAACGAAGAGGGTTCTGACTTAGCTGTGAAGGCTCAGGTCAGAGAGTAGCGTTTCGTGAATTTCACGGAACTAAAGGAAGTAGACTTTATCTGGGCTGCCACTCAGCTGTTCACTTCCCAGCTTGGACTGGTGCTTGGGATTATTCCACCACCTTTGGAGAACTCTGTTCCCCTGCAAAACATCATGAGGCCTCTATGGGCCACTCCTCGAGTTTAAAGATTCCTCTGGATTGAATTTATGCAATTTGTTGTGTCAGCCACTCCCCCAGTTTAACACCAACCAAAAATCTACTGATAGTGCACTCTGTCTCATTAGCCAGGTGTCTGATGAAGATACTGGATGATACAGACTCTAGGACCCCTGCAGTATTTTGCTTGCTGTTGGGTGCCAGCTGGACAATATTTCTTCAGCTTGCAGTTGAGAATGCTGTGGAAGAGGGTGTCAAAAGGTTCGCTAAAAACTAAGTGCAACATCGATTGTTCTCCTCGCCTCCGTAGCCAGTCATTTCATTGTAGAATGTAATTATGTTGGTCAAGTGTGGTTTTCCCTCTGGTAAATCCAGGTTAACTATTCCTAATTATCTTGTCATTGATGTTCTTGGGAAAGGTTTCCAAAGAAAGTAGTTCAGATTCTTTACAGGCATCATTCTAGGTGACGCTGATCAACCTGTGGTTGCGCAGGTTCTCTTTCTTGTCTGTCTTAGATGAGCATAACGTTAGCAAGGGCTTGCCGCCACAGCAATGATTTTTCACAAATGAATGTCACCTTATGACAACATCCATGAGTTTTTTCAGCGCTCTTGGCAAACCCTATCCAATCCTCTGCATCCGTGCCTGACTCAGCGTGCCACGCTTCCTGGGCATGTCCTTCATGGCTGCACCCCCAGAGGTTCTGTCTGGCGATTCCTTGACTTCACCGAAGCCCGCTCGCAGGTTCAGAGTCCAGACCTTTGCTTAGTTGCCTTCCCAGGCTTTCTCAGGGTCCCAAACTCAGTCATTTCGTGGTCTCTTGAAACTGGTACTCTGTGCAGTCAAGTGGTAATCCATCCCCTTCCCATCCTTGCTTGTTCTCTGTAAATCAGTGGTCCTTTTTCCAGTCACACATGCTCTTCGACTACATCTCTGTGATCATGTCACTGAGTTTTGACTGAACTTGAATTTCTTCCTGATTGTTGCTCAAGCTCTGCACAGTAGTGGACGCCTGAGGAAAGTAGTGTCTGAACGCCCCCGCTCTGGAGCAGGCATGTGGAAAGTGCAGCTTGTGGTTTTCCCTCCTGCGTACCTCCTCCACTTACAACTCATCCTCCTTTGCTTTTGAGTTTCACTCCATGTTGCGTGCTTGTACTCCCACAGCTATGTTAATATACTCACTGACAGCTTTGGTAAAAATCTCGTTTTACAGATGTGCGCGAGCATATATGCATGTGTAACATTATACTCTATTACTTCAGGTTTTCATTTTCAGCCTTGTTTAATCTGTAAGCAAACATATAGCTCATATTTGGTTGTCTGACAAATATTAGTTGCAATCTAAAAGCATAAATGTAATTGTCATATAATCTTGGCTATGAATTTTTAAGGCTGGTGCCAGCCACTGCTAGTTAGCCTGCCTTCCCTCCGCCCTAACCAGCCAGAGCTCTTGGCTTTGAGATGTGTATCGGAAACAGCAGCAACATTTCCAACTGCGGCTCCCTGGAGCCTTTTAGAACTTACAGAAGTTATATCACTGGGCATTAAGCTTTGAAAGTCCAAAGAACAAATTGTATTTTATTTGAAAGTCCTTCAGTGCATTTAAGAGTCTGAAATAATTCTTTGCAGTTCAATAAAAAAGAAATATCCCTGCTTTGTAAATCTATTTCAGGGGGTTTTTGTTGTTCTCCTCCCCAACAATCCCTTTGAAGCTTACCACTTGGTAGATTAGCCTAGTGCTAAATAAAATGCCCTTTTTTATGCGTGGAAGCTTGGTAATTGCTGCAAAAAGATTCTTAGTGGCTCATAATATACATATAATCAGATTAGTTTGGAATTCTATCTCAGCTGAGGATGCGGGAGTAATCCAATTCGTGGTGTTTACCTCTGCTTTAGCTGCTCCCTCAAAGGGTGCGAGCAAGCAAGGACACAGCAGCATCTCAGTAAGGAGGGCAGCGAGTTTCATGGTGTAGAGAAGCAGTAGATTTTAGCATCTAAGGAAGATGTGTTTGAAACTATTGAGACTAATCAGAGTGGTTTTGATATATACTACTTAAAACTCGAAAGCCTGATTGAGCAGTTAAACTCTCGAGTCTAATACAATTGCATAGCGAGAAATCTCTTCCAAAGCTGCAAGCGTGTGGCTGTCTCTGATACTTCAATTGGTTCCATCATGTTGGACTTCTAAATACTTGTCTTCAAGAGAACAACGGTCATGCAGCCGAAATCTGCGGATTTCAAATACGCTTAAGCAGAGATTAAACTGCTGAAGTTTCTGGACACTCTGTATGTAACATGGAAGCTTGGGTAAACCAAACGCATGGGTTCTCCAGGTCTTTCAATAATGCTTTTTTCTACTACTTTTACCTTTCATGGAGTTTATTCCTCTATGATAATAGCTAATTATAAATTGGAGGGAACTCAAATGTCAGTTACAGCTTTTAAAGTATTTTATTCTCTAACTCCTCCAAATGAGTCCCAGACTTCATTGTAGTTGAAAAAGTGTGACAGGTTTAAGTCATTTTGTTGTGTCTTGGCCAAGCAGTCTTTCTTTGTGTTTTGTTACAGTCTCAGCTTCGTCTGTTGTAGCACAATGGGAGAGTTGATTGGTTCAGGTGTTGATCTTATAATTAAATTAAATTATGTTCAGAGCAGGGGAGAGAAAGACAGCAAGTATCTGTTTTAATATGATAGTGTGTATATATGATTGATCTAAACAAATTTCAAATTCTGATTATCTAGTAAGCATTAGAGATTATTTCTGCCTTCATTAATAATCAAATATACATATATTTATTAAAGGTAATGTTTTGTGATTAGTATGTGTCAGTGCATGTATACAATGATATTTAATGCCTTTTGAAACTTGCATATGGGGAATCTTTTCCCACTATCCCAGGGTTATGTCGCAAGGAATATTTTTATATACTTGGTATATTTTTATATAATTTGATTCTTTGTCTTTGTAATTTTTTATGAAATAATTACTAAAAGAACAGCTCTCTGGTTCTCTGTGTGTAATTGTGAGGTATTCATAATCTGCTTGATACAGATAACACCTGTACTGGCCACAAGGCCGGTACAGGTATATATAGTAGCAAAGGTTGCAGTATATGGTCTACTAAGATTTTTAACAATAAAATATTTTCATGTTCTTTATATTATGCATATTTGTTAGAGTGCCAGCAGGTCTCTTATTTTTCAGCTTTATTTAACTGTAAACCATGAAGGTTTTTAATTCTTCTTGAAGGGTCAGTTTTAAAGCATTTAAAATTTTAATTGTTGCCAGGTGTTTGTCAGCATAGAAAATAAAATCGCAAAATACAAAATTAAAATGTCAAGGTAAAGATCTGTCTCCTTGTGTATATTATTCATTAAGAGATAGAAGAGTTGTTCATAAGGAAAAAGGGATTCATTGTTTCAGTTTACTTGTTCTGTCAACAAAAAACGTCAGGAGGTACTTAAAACTTTCCTTATGATGCATCGGGGGGTGTTTTCTGTAACAGAACTCTGTTTTTGGAACTTGGTTAGACTGCTTGGCTAATTTTAAGCTATATATATTGGATTTTAAAATATACGTAAGTTGATATTCTGCCTGCTTGGGCTATATTTTAAAGATACCAGCACTTCAAAGGAAATTACTGAAAGGAAATCAGATGCACCAATTCTGTATCCAGCCTAGCAAAATTAGTTCCAAGGTATCCTGGGGTAATGCTAAATTAAAATGGTGTTCACGGTATCAGAGCACACAAAAATGGTATTAATGTGGGGCGCTTTTGTCAGAATGGAAGGAAAGACGTAAAGGTATTTTCTCATACGTAGGAAGATAACTGGTCAACAGTGTAAGCTGATAGTTATTTGGGTGGGATACTTGATGTAAAATCCCTTCTCCTCCCTGGCTAAAGACTGTACTGATTTCTGTCTGCTGGAACTGCCGTGTCTGACAGACGGGATGTCTTTTAGTAGTCCAATATCTTTTTTCTTACTGCAGGATAAATTAGGTCTTAGAAACAGGGATGTGTGCACAAGTTGTAGATGTGTGAAGCATTTTGAGGGTGGGGTGAGGAGTAAGGGTTTGTGGGGGCTTTTTTAATGAAGCCAGAGAGATGGAGTGATCTGCTTGATAATAAAGCTTAACTTCAGTGCCAGCTCCATGCTGTTAGAGCATATTACTAAACAGCAAGAAATGTGGCACAGATGTTGTGGCAGCCATATTTTACACCCTCCAAAAGGTCATGTCGCTTGTTATTACATTCAGAATCAATATTAAGTGAGCGTTCCAAATTTCAGCTGTCAGTTGAATTTATTGCTGCAAACCAAGGCTGAAAGGTTTTCAACTGTGATTCGAGCAAGCTAACAAATTAATAATACAGAAGTATGCATGGTGGAGCAGGTGATCTGTGTTCCAACAGAAAAGGAAGTTTAATTGAAAACCGTAGAAGTCAGAGCTGGGATGTTTAGTCCATTCTCTTTACCATAGTGGACTTGGAGTGTCTGTGCGAGTGCGTTATAATGGACACTGCTCGGGAAGATCCACAAACAGATTAAAGGGTATGCAGTACAGCGAGATACCGCGTAGATGTGTACGGCACCTTTAAGTATCTATCTTGTAACATGTTTGGATCTCTAATATGTGGAAACCATTTGCAAATTCCAATATTTTTGCATGTATGACAATTCTACTTTTGTCATTGTCTCCGGTAACAACAAAACTGAATAGGTCTGAGTAGGGAAAGCGGCCAGCAGCGGCCCGGGAGAGCTGCAGCGGCGGGTCTGAAGGCTGGGTTTGTGCCTGAGTTTTCACTTTCTCCAGGGTAAAGATAAATTGCAACTTCAAAACAGTTCTTGGATCCGAAAAGTAAGCGTCATTAGTGCGGATGGTCTTGTGGGAAGAGGTCTTACACTTTTCAGTAGCCACAGTGCTCACAATTCAGATCTTTCTACTTTTGGAAGATGTTGGAATTTCTTAAAGTTTCTACATGTTCATTATTTTTGGTGCTGCTTTCAGAGCTGCTCAGAGAACAAAATGAAGAAAACCTCTTGCCATTTAGAATTTCTCTTTTGTTTTCAGTTGGTATAAAAGCGACTGTAGTTAGATGAAAAGCATGATGTCAGATCTGGTCTGTGTATCTCATGTTTTGTTCTTTCTTCCCTGTATTCAGATAGTTCCATTCTGCCAGATTTGCATTTGCTTAAAGGCTTTTCCACAAAAACTACAGTATCTCTGCAGTATGCTTTGTTGCTTTTCCTCCTTCTGTTCCAGAAATGGTGGATTTTGCTTCTAACATATCTGTGAAGGAACTTCGTCCATTTCAGAGTGCAACTGATCAAAATTTCAGCTAATCCGCAGAGTTTCTTTAATTCTCTCTGATTTTGCTTAAATTTGAACTTTCTTCGTCCTGCTAGATGTAAATTCCTTAGAAATTTATGGCTCTTGAAGCTAAACGTGTGAAAACGAGAGCAAAGAGAGAGATACGTCTCCACATCTGCCTTTTGTGTACTTTTTCATTCAAATTGCAGGTGGGGGGGTGTTCACCTTTCACTTCTAAACTACCACCTTCTCATTTGTTCTAGTGCCAAGAGAAAAGCAACAGTGCAAAAGTGTAAATACTGTTGTACCCTTCTGGCTTCAGTAGACATCTGTTTGGCAAAAAAATAGTTTTCCTTAAAAATCATTGACAGATATAAGGAAAATATAATATCAGTTCTTACAGTACAGACTTTGGAGAAATAAGGAGTTAATATAAATGGGATTAAAGACTAAAGGGGGGAGGAATGGGGCAAATGTGTTAATATGCCAGAGGTATTTTGCTGCACCACTGTGTACTATTTCTGGACAAAGCATAAATCATGGTCATTTAAAATAGACGATGAGGTTTGTAGAGCTGACTGAAGTTCTCTGCAGTCCACCACGTGACCTGTTATTGCAAAACAGAACCAGATCCCAGCTTGCCTGCTGCAAGGAAGATCGTTTCTGTCAAATATCCTGTTTCTTGTTCACACTGCCACTGCCGTTCTTACTCTCATTGTTTGTGTTTCCTCAGTAACAACTACAGCTATTTGCATTTGCTGTGGTCTTTTGAGACCACAAGCCCTGAAAGGATCAGACATTTGTATGTACCTTCAGTTTTAGTGAAATGGCATTTCCAAGGCCATTGTAAAAATCCACATACTTGTTTTCTTCTGAAATGCAGAAAGGAAGCCATGGAGACATCAAGAGACAATCGGTATCTTTTTTTTTCATCATAACATCTCTATGCGGATGAGAAATTTACTTCAGTGCTTAAGTTGTGGTTAAACTGTAGCATAAACTGATTTTATCTGATGCTGTCAGCTTAAATCTAGATAAAAACTTAGTGTCCTTTTTTCTTTCTGTGTACCTCAGTGAAGTAAATACTTGAGGTTGCATGGCAGCCAAAATCTGGCACGTTAAAATTTACAGATGGTAAAAGGCATGTCTTTTCATCTGCCAATGTGTGATTCAGATAGCACAAGCAGACTTCAATCCACTTGACCTCAATAGAGTTGGCACAGCCTTCTTTCCCACTCTCTTCCCAGGCTTGTTTGATAAAGCAAAGTCAGTGATGCTTCTGTGTGAAGAGGGAGTGTAGCTTTTAGATCTAAGGTAATTAAGAAATACTTACGAAGTATTTATAGAAAAGTTTAGTTTTTGTGTATGTGGAGTTGAATTCTGTGGATGCCAGGGAGTGTGTGATGACTAGTTTGAAGCACTGTCCGTCTTAGAAGATAATGCTAACTTCTAAATAATTTATATTTAACACATTAACATGGACAGAACATCTTAATTCCACCAATTTAAGTCAAAATTGTAGAGCTAAAATTGTAACAATATCAAATTATTTGATTTGTATTGGCAGTTATAGAACGTATATATAACCCTATAAGAGTAAACAGACAGATGCAACATCCAATTATGAAGCTACAAAAAGAAAAGTTTGTGGTGGCTTTATTTTTGTTTGTTTGTTTTAAGAAATTACTTTGATGCAAATTTTGTGGGAACCCTTTTTGTTTGTATGTTTAGAGAAAAAAAAAGTTCTTAAGCACTTACTTAAGAGGGCAAGCAAATGGATTATTGTGGTTTCTCTGCATGCCATAATAGGTTCTTAGAGCCCTTAGGTTCTTTTCACAAAGGACAGTTTTTCATTCAGCAGCACTTCAGTCTCTATAGTCTGACATCCAGATTAAAGAATTGAGATTTCCAAGATGCAGACTTTTATTTGATGGAGCCCAATAGGGTGCTTGTGTCATGTAGAGCACTAGTTCTCAAAATTTCAGAATCAGCATGCCACATCAAAAATTCAGAAGTACTTATTATACCACCTGTAAGATTTTGATTAGTTTAATTATAAATCTTTCTTGTTCTGATTTTCACTAACTTGTACACAGCCTGATTGCAGCACACCAGTAGTGTATGTAGTACAGTAATATATTGTACTCTAAATTTTGATAACCACTTTTGCAAAAAGATCTGTCTGCCTGCTTTGGACAATTACATAAGTTGGTAATTTCTTCTTTCTGTTTTTCTTACTGTTACCGAAATATCTCTGTAATAACAATGATATTTTACTAGATCAGAGAGGCACCTAAGAGGTAGTAGGATCATGAGCAGGAAATCTTGAGAAAATGAGACTAAATTGAATTTTAAAAGGCAAAAAGCAAGAGGACTCTTATCTCTTCAGTACTTCTCATGTTGAATCAACCCTTTCTCCCCCACCTTCTCTTCTAAACGTTCTCTGAAGAGAATCCAGGTACCACTTTTAACTGGGCTCTTAGGTATATTCTGGAAGCAGTTTCTGGTTTTATAAGTTTTTCTGACAACCCAGAAGCCTGTTGTTGACAGTAGCAGAGACTGCCTCTTGGTTCTTGGTAGTTTTTCTTCCCTTCAAGAATGCTGTGATTAAAGATAATTTTGGGGAAGCCTAACTGTATGCTTGTCCTATGCATGTACTTTTTTCTACCCGTGCTTGTTGCTGTTGAGGACAAGATATGTTGTTGATGTAGTGTTCTGGAAGTTCCTGTGTTTGTATATTCCCATGCTAATTTTGAATATTCTGTGGTTTTTTCACTTTTGTGCGTTTTTTGTTTTCTCTTTTCTGAAACTCTCTCAATGTTTTCTCAACTAAATCACACAAAGTTTCTGCTTTTGACAATTCAGATCTAGACGTTCACCTCATCCCGGAGGTGTTTGTAGACACTGTTCTAAGCCAAGCCTCTAGCAGTCTGTGTTGTGGCAGTAGTAGCTTTGTTGCCAGAAGACTCACCGCTGTCAGCCTATTGAAATCGAGATGCGATTGTTCACAGTCCCCTCTCTGTAGGGAGAGTCAAATGTCAAAGATCTCTGGGAGGATTTGGAAGGAGAAAGGAATTATAATTTCACAAAAAAGAATGCTAAGCAAGAAAGAAGAGACAAAACAGCGATGGAAAATATTGTCTCTTCATGGGGAGGGCGGGGCAGAAATCTAGTGGTAGCTGGGACATTATATTGAAAATGGTCAATGACCATTGGTTGCAGTTAAATAGAAAATCTAATGCTGTGGTGGTAAAAAAATATATATGTAGTGTACAGGGAGGAGGGAAAGTTATCTGTCAAGACCTGTAAGAAATATCTGGGGGGAAAAGGGAAAGAAATTAAGCTTGCTGCCAGTAATGTTATTATTCAGAGACAGTCCAAAATTCTTTCTGTCCCCAGATTACATTAAAGGACTCATAAAAGCAATTAACATGTAGACTGTTTTTCTAAGTCACTAGAAGATTCAGCATCTAATTACCCATTATGTAATAGCTGGAAGCCGGCAGATAAACTGCAAATTGTTGATGCCCTAGGATAATTTAAAATACTTTGGTAGTAGTTGTGGTTTGGGTTTGTTTGGTTTTTTTTTTAAAAAAAGATTTTAAAATATACGTACATCCCTTTAGCATGAATGTCTTCATTTGAAATCATTCAGCCTCAGACTGAACATCAAATGATTCTGATTACCTTGGTGTTACTGGTTCTTGATCTTGTTCTGGTAAATTAGAAATACCAACACGTCAAAATGGACTGCTTCTATAAAAGAAGCAGGGGAAAAAATGAGTTTGATAAACTCATAGCAGAAATTGATAAAATGCCATTATTAATCAGTTGGTCACAAATTATTTTGTCCAGTGCAATCTATTTATTATCTGAAACAAGGTAAGAGATTTTAGTGGTGTTATTCTTGCTTTAAGGTTTAGATTAGCCGTGTTACCGTTATATGGTAGTCCTTAACTCTCTACAGACTGAAAAAAGAGAGAAAGAAATGATCTAGTGGAAAATACTGTAAATCAAAAGGTAACAGAAATGATAAAACTAATTTTGTGATTTTTTGTGATATAGTCCAGTTTTCTAGCTTTCCTTAGCATATTTTTGTTATGAAACTATTAGTCTCCATAGTAGGTGACATACCTTTTTTTTTTGTTGATTTCGTTTTAAAGAACAATTTGTCATCTCAGTGCTTATAAACATTATTTTTGAAATTGCCTATAGTTTATGTTTTATTTTTATTAGGGCCAGTGTTGCCCTTGTTCACTGAAGCATTTAAACGTAATTTAAATATATTCCAAAAGTTTAACAAATGCTTATATACTTGCTGAATATGACTGAAAGCTTGTTCATTAATTTCTTTTCCTTCTTTGTCTTTTTGGTTTTTTTACCGTTAGCCTTTTTTTTGTGCTGTATGAAAATAAGTTCCTTTTTTTTTTTTAACATCTAGAAGTAAAGCTTTGAAAATATGAAAGGCAAATAAGCCTGACAGTGGCCATTTATTTTGTATTTAAAACCTTCTTTTTTATTAGATTACTATCTAATACAGTACAACAAAGAGATATGATGTCCAAAGATTAGGATGTTTGACTGGGAGTCTAAAGACACAATTTTCTACCCAAGTCTGCCTGTGGGTGTTAATCAGGATCAGTAATGGCATGATACGCATGGAGACTTGACCTTCACTGTGCTCAGCGCTAGGATACAAAATGCTGCTTATCAGGATCTAGAAGGCTCTCACTGGCACTTTGTAAGTGCACGAGGACGGTAGTTTTTCAGGTCAGGTCTTTGTAGGGTCAGCCAAGGATTGCTGGTGTTACAAACACCTCTGGGTCTCCTGCAGACAGCCAAAGAACAAGTGCCTTTTCTGGCACTGGGCTTGGCCACTCTCCACCTGCGCATTATTGTAAAAAGGGGACACAAGGAGAGCAAACACATCTTGTAGTTTTTGTGTGTTCATTGGAGAAGTCAGTGATGAGTTTTTAAGTCAGATCATTGGGTGTTTTCTTTCAATTGGATTCAAGTTCGGCTTGGGTTCGGCACAGTTAGAATACCAGCACAGTACGCTTTGGCTGAAGGCTGATATTCTTACAGCAACATAAGCATATTCTTCTGTCACATTGCTGCGTTTCTGCTTACCACGTTACCTTCCCTGTAAGCATCCGTATCCTAAATGGGTGGTACTCTCAAATGAAGTTCGTTATTGGATTACAAGAAATGGGTACCTCTCAGAAAAGTTTGTGTAGTGGTTACCAAAGAAAGTTCCTTGTAAACAAGAGACCCCTTATCATTAGTTTCCTCTGGAGATGCGAAAGACAGATACTGATGGATTTAGGCCAGCCGATTAGGTTGCACTCAGCCAAAAGCTAAAGGCATATTGAAAGCAAAGGATGGATTATTTAAAAATTTAAATAATTTTAAACAAGTGTGGGAAAGATTCCGAGGGGACCGATCACTCAATAAATGTAGAACTAGAGGAATATACCTTAAAACCAGAAAGGAGCGCCGTTATCCAATCATACTTGCAAAATGTGGAGCGCTTTATAATTTTTGAAGTAAGCGTGTAAGAATAAGGAATTCCATAGGTGACTATGGCAAGTATAGTGTGAGGAATTTACTACTGTTAGGCCTAATTCTAATGTTTCATATAGTTAAAAAAGACTGTGATAAGCATAGACAGAAACATTTGTCGATTCCAGAGTTCAAACAGAAAAAACAGTTGCTGTATTAGCACCTAGAAAAACAAAGGTATGTGTTAACAAGAAATGTAGGGATAGAGATGAAAAAGATAAGCAGTAGGTTTCTGAGAAGAAAACGGATTCTGCCGTCCAGACAAAAGTGGATCTTTCAACCAGAATAGATGGAGATACAACTCAAGAGGTTTTTCCACACACATATCATAAAATGAGAAGAGTGTTTTATGTTTTGCTTTTGATCATCCGGGATTAGTCTTTTTATATTTACTGGCCATTGAGGTGTCTTTTCTTTTTTGTGACTTTTTGACCTTAGGTGAACTCTGGCATTTACTGTTTCTTTTAGGAAGGAATTCTACCACTTTAGCTGTCGGTACTGCAGGGAACCAACCCCTTACTTTATTTGTTTTCAATTTCTCACCTGCTGTTTTCATTTGAGATGCCGTAAGTTTTTCTATACCTGTGCAACCACCAGCAGAAGACAGAAAAAGCTATGAGGAAACATGGTTTTTGTCTAAAATTATCAATGGCTGCTTTGCAATTCAATATCCAGTTTGTGGTTTTTATATAAAATGTGTAGAATATGTATTTATCTATAGTATATATAGAAGCAGCACTTGGCTGTGAACCCGTCCTAGGAAGCCCCATTTTAAATATAGTAATCCTGTCCTCTTTTTCCCTCCATCAGAGGCATGGGAGGGAGTGAAAGGGGGAAGACCTCGAAGGCAAGATATATAAGTATATATATGGCCACACACAAAATAATATGCGTTGCATACATATATAAATGCTTTTCATATATAGCACATATGATATGCTTATATAATACACATATATACGTCTAATATGCTTAGATGTGTGTGTATAGATATGTAGTGTTGTCTATGAGTAGACTGGTTTCCGTGTATATTAGCGCACATACCTGAACAGCAGTAGTTTGCATTATGCAGGCTTTAGCTGTATGCCCCGGCACATCCTAAATGCTATTTTTCTTCTGAGCTGAGATGGAACAGCGTGTGGTTAAGTACAGTCTTCACTGAGATAAGCAGACTGAAGCCTGAGAAAAAAGAAAAGATCCTCTGTGAAAGAATCTTGAGACCAAACATAGCCTGAAAAGCTCAAGGCCTTTTAATTCATCTTTTTATGGTCAGTCTGAAACAAGTTGCTCCAGGTCATGGGGATTAGTGCTTGTGGCCAAGAATGTTTCATTTCTAAGAGATTTGGTCTGCAGCGTTTTGCTCGTTGCACAGCCTGCTATTTGTGAGGTGCTGCAGAAGGTTTTTGTGTCTACGTACAGGTTGTAGAATTACATTCATTACTTGAGACTTTCTTCTTCCCTCTGAAACAGGGAAGAAAGATTGTATTCCCATTCTTAGTATAGACCTGAAGTATTAACTGATTAAGAGAAATGCAGGAATCTTTCCTACGTTAACAGACAGCTCTAGCTCTTAGAACTGATGGAGAGTATTAAGAATACTCCAAATTCTATTAGGAGGGCTTTCTGGTAGTCTCTGCACTTCCATTTGAAACATTTTCTGCTTGATCATCTTGTTTGTTGATTAATCCACATCAAATTAGGCATTTTTTTTATATTTTCCTTATTGATTATAAACACATTTTAAGAAATGGGTGACTTCTCCAGTGCATTGCTTAGTCTTTCTAATATGGAGAATGGACTCAAAAGGTGACTAGTAACTTTGACTTCACAGCAGCTTTTGCAGAAAGTTTAAATTCTAATATATAGTTGTGGGATAGTAGTACGTTACTTGCCAAATGAATTAAATTTCGTCGAGTACTTGAACTGGTACGCCAGCATGCACAGTTCTTCTGGGTCACCGGTGAGAAGTGCATTGGAAAGTTCAGCCGCTAATAGATGGATTTGCTGTGAGCCTTCCTAAAACCTTGTCTAGGTTTCTCTGACCAGCTGAGACAGCGATGGTTATCTTCTTTTGTTGCTTTCGGGTCTTACTTACGTTTTAAGCCCCTTTTTAACTTCAGATTCACTTCTTCCATTTTTCTTGTGCTTCCTGGTTTGCTTCTGGTTTTTGTTCATTGTCTTGGCAAACATTTAGCAAAAGAGAGCATCTCTACTGCATGCTTTCAACTTTGCATTACAGAAGTCTTGCAGATTTCATCAAAAATTAGTTGGTCTGTGAAACAGACTCTTGTCACAACAAAGGGATGTCTTCTTTTTGCTTTGGTCAGTTTAAACTTACCTCTGCCTTGGAACATAATGGTGTTAAGACTTAAATGTGACCCACTGATTTTGAGTGGGCAGCATTTGACTTAATGAAATTGAGTAAAGAAACATTTTTTCCGCTCCATGGTCTGATGAGCCAGAGAATCCCCTCTGCATTGTCTGCCAGCTTGGTGATAAGCTTGGGTCTCTGCGCAAGTGTTGGTGGGTTCTAGCGCAACTAGTGGGATGTGAACAAGGTGCTTTTCTGTCACCTTATTCTCCGATATGAGAGGAGCAGTTGAACATATTAGCTTTCAAATACATTATAAGCATTTTTTGTCAGCTCTGCAAGTGAAAAATATGAAACTTTTGATGTAATGCGTAATGATTAGCATTTATTGTAACACTTAAAGTCACTCTGTGACTTAATATTTGGGCTTGGATTGTATACTGTAGGCCAGTTCATGAAATCAGTTGAATTCTTTCCATGTCTCCTTATTTTGCATTCATCTTCCCACTGTTGAACTTCCAAATGGCAGAATGCTAAAGGAAAATTCTTGCTAACATTTCTAAAGTATGTGTCGTCTTACATGTGTGATAAACATACAAAAGAGGTCCAGAAATCTTACTATCTCAGGTTCTGAAGAGCTTCTTCAACCTCCCTAAGCTAAGTATGTGTGAACAAGTGTATGGTTTATCTGTTGAACCAGTGAAGTGCTGATGGCTATTGTGAAGAACAGTATCGGCATAGAATTTTTGCCGTGAAATACATTATGAGGATAGACGCTTAAAGGCAAAAGCAGTAAGGGGAATAAGGTGTATTGTAAAGTAGCTCAGAAAGGCCTAAGTGCACCATGGAACCACTACAATTCCTCATTCAAGAGCTAAGGGATAGGAATTTAGTGTAAACACTGATTTTCTTTTATAATTTTTTTTTTATTTTTAAACCATTACTCCTGAAAGGTGTCAGTGCTCACACAGCTTCCATCTTGACATGCTATTATTTCATCACCTCTACCTCATAAAGGGAACTAAGGTACAGGTTGGTGTTAATGTTCCCAGCTATGTCTTGTTTTCACTTTATGACCTTGAGAGTTGTCACACTATTTATTCATCGTGTATACAGTATTAAGTGCTTTTCAGTGGCTGATCCCTGGCCTGATGGGCTTGTGGGCTACATTAGGCATAGGGACAAGCAAGCAAGAGGACAGGTTCCCAAACTGTCTAGGAGCATATGTAATTGATTTTCAGTTTCATGGCAGAACACTCGAAGGAGTTGTTTTATTTATTTCTTCATTTCTTTGTTTTTGATGGGTGTTTTTTTGGAAACAGTTGTGTTAGTGTCTGGCAGTAGAAGTCAGGCATAAAGGTTTAAGAGAAAATATTTTCCTCTTGAATAGATATGACCTCACTCTAAGCGGCTTTTTTATTTCGTGAAGGTGCAGGGTGGTTTTTTACCTCAGTGCTGTTCAGCAGCGTACAACATGAGCTACACGCACTCAAGCCTGGGCAAACTAGACAGTCTCACTTTGCACCTACCAAACAGACAAATGTCTGAGCAGCATAAACAAGACACATTCCAAACATGAGGAATAACTTGTTTTCGCTGAGAGTAGAAGAGAAATGGAGGAAGAGACTGAAGGATTATTAAAAAAAAAAAAAAAAAAAAAAAGAAAAAGTGTTTGTTGCAAATGACTAAGAGCCATTGGAAGAAATGACTATTCAGATTTCTCCCAAAATACATGAATTGCTTTCTGTGAAGCAGAGTAATTCCAATTTTTTAAACATAAAACTGAAGTTACAATATTGACAAAGAACGTGGAGTTGTATTCCTCATTTGAAACATTCTCTTAGGAATACTACAATAGTTCCAACACCTTAATGTTGAACTTCTTGAGTTGGGCTGATTCAGAGTTATCCTAATGGTGTATGTTTTCAGGGTTTTGAGAGAGGCAGATGAATTCAGCTTAGCATTTGCTATTGGTAGTTAAGTCCAAAATAAGATTTTTGTTAGTACTAAAATAAAATGAAATCCTAATTACCTCATTTTTAGTGTAGAACGGTAAATTTTATTTAACTACCATCAAATCAGAAATTAAATTAATCCCCATTTTAAAACACAGGACGGTAGCCATCTGCAAACACAACAATGTTAGTCCTATCCAAAAATAAAACTATGACTGGAGCAAGAAACTTGTACTTGAGCTGGAAATCTATAGTGCCTATGAAATCAAACACGTGAGGAAAATTTTGAGACTAAATTTTGAGTTGGTGTAGAGAGATTACAACATGGAGGCAGTAAACATTCTTGGACATAAGCTGAGAAAGATGCAAAAGAAGATAGGAAGTCCCTAGAAGCAAAATAAAACGCAGATTTGAGAAGGCTGGGAATTACTACATTAATTATGCCGAGTGCCACGTTTAGAAGTTCCTCTCCCATATGTGAGTAGTGGATGTAGGCATGCAGGTCAGATCTCTGGCAGACAGCTGCTCTCAGGAACCAGTAACTCTCTGTAACTCTTCTCTAAACGCTATTGTTCAACTGAAACAAAATGGTAGTAAATTACATGCTGCTGGCATTTAAAATACAAAGATTATCAAAAGATCTTAAGCTAAAGACTGGAGAAGATTGACAAGTGCAAAAGCACACATCATTCAGGATTCATTCCTCCAGGCGTTCAATCATAAACTATTTTCTATTAAAAGAATGAAACATAAGTTGACAACATGAAGACAGGAAATGGCACGGATAAGCAAAACAAATGAAGCCCAAATTACAACGGTACATACACATTAATAGTGAGCTCAAGAGGAATTGTGTAAGTATTTCTGTGTAAATTTTAGAGGCCTACGCTGAGAATACTTAGACCATTTTTTGAAATGACAGTGTCAGCCTCTTTGTAAACGGTTAAGAGAAACTGTCTTGATGTAAAGGAAGGGAATAGGGGGCTTTCCGGGTAAGTCATAAAAGGCCAGCCTTGGGAAGGGACCGCCTGTGTGCAGTGTGATTTGAACAGAGGACCTAAAAGGCTCAAGAACTGGAAGGGTAGTTCCTTCTGGCCCCAGCAGGCAGCCAGCCTGCCTCTCACAGTGAAGCTGGGGATGTGCTGCATGGTACCCGAGATGCCTTTTCTGACTTACAGTTTCAGGTCATGATGGGGCTGTGACAACCAGGAGGTTCTTTTGGAGACTACTGTATTTATCTATGCAAGTCTTCTGCAACACCAATGTACGGCACAGTCAATTATATTCAAGATCTAGTTTTGAGCAGAAAAAAAGTAGCGTGCTACTTGACATAGGGTAAGGCCTGAATAGAATAAGGCACTTTTTTTAAAAAGATGTTAAGGAACCTGAATCTCCTACCTAATCCAGTCTATGACTGATTTCAAGAACTGGAATCCAGTCTGTGACTTGTTTGAAGGATTTTGGTATCTCCAATACTGGAATCAGTTAATGCTTTAAACAGTTGTATCCTGTAATCCAAATCAAAAGCAGTGCCCTTATTGTCCTTTTGCTTGTCATTGTCAATAGGCATCTTGGAAACTTGGTGGGATGGAAGTTATCAGCAGTACACTGCAATGTCAGGGGATAAATAGAGTAATGAGAAAGTACCGTACGAAAGGGGAGCAGCTCTGTAAAACGCTATAAGGCAAACAAAGCATGCAACCAGGTACAGAGGTCCAGTTTGTGTCGTTAAATCTTTGTGGCTTGAAATTCCTTGCTCGAGTTGGAAGAACACAGTATGAAGGCGGTACTTCTGACCATCTGACTAGGGTGAGGATTGACTGCTAAATGTCAAGGAAGATTAGAGACTTTTGTGCCTGTAGAAAGCATATAATGATCGTTTATAACAGGCTCTGTAGATTAAGTCTCAAATGATACAAGGACTACATTTTTATATGCCACAGATTCCTGCTTCTTGGAATCCACTAAAGCTTTTGCTTTAGTTTTGAGTGCATTTGAACTGCTTCGAGATGTAGGTACGATAGAGAAGCTTTCTGTAATGGTGACCATTACTTCCTTACGCTGTCTTTGTTTCAGGAGGTTAAAGTGTCTTAGTTTGGAGAATCACTTGCTGGTTGATGGGGAAAGGGAAGGCAAGGGTTTACTGGCAGTGGTTGGGCAGGGAGGGGGTGGATGACTTCTGATGGCCAACTGTAGTCCACTTTTTATCACCAAATAGTCCATGAGCTAAAGGAATTGACCCTTAGGAAGTGGAGGTGATAGATTCTGAGTGCAGCCGATGTTTTATGCTGTATACTCATAGCTACATTGACAGGACTGCTGAAGAGATTGACTATGATTGTGAACACTTTTGCAGAGGTGAGCAGGGTAAAGTATGCGCGTGTTTCTGATGATCACATTTCAGTATAAAACCTTTTAGAGAAAAGTATGCCCTGTGTTTTTATTGCGATTTTATGTCAGGATCTTTGAAGAAATGGGTAGCTCTGCCTTCTGTTACCTTCTTGTCTTTCTGCTAGAGATGTCTCTATATAGCATAGGCTTCAAGCGACTGCAGTGCTGAGCAGGGCTTGTCGAACAGCTCATTGTCAAAATGTTGAACTTTGATGGTTAAAACCATCTAATCCAAACGTGTTTCCCTGCTTCTCCTAGAATACACAGGGTGAAATTAAATAAATAAATAAATTTTCGTGTGGTTTTTTTCTAGCTGTGACACTAATAGCACTTTATCGTTAATACATCTCCTAATGAAAATACTAGATTTAGTACTTCAAGAGAGACTTTCTTCCTGGGGTACACTTTCCCGTATCAATTCACTTACCTTTCATTATGTTTCTAACGTATCCTTGCCATATATGCTAGTCTCACTTCTTGTGCTACTCCTTCAGATGGGAAAAACAAGAAGGAGCCACAACAAGGCTGTAACACTTCAGATTATATCCAGCGCAGTATCTGGTTCTTTGAGTCAGCTTTTCAGTGTGAGCTTTGTGTGGCTGTGACCATATCTTTCCCTGCTCTACGGCTTTGACCGTGCTTATTTTTAATATACCTCTTACCAGCTAAGAGTCACTTCTGAGTGTAAGACATTTCAAATGCAAGATTTTGCTCAGCTATATAATGAAATCAAATAACGTGGACGCAGAAATAATGATGTTAAATGCATTCTTTGAAAATCTGAGGATACAGAGTAACATTTATTTGCTGTCAATTGCTATTGCTGTGGGAAAGCACATTTCTTCCAGCATATTTTTCACTTATTTTTTCTAGTGTGTGTATATATCTTTACGAAGCAAATGTTGTCATTATGAAACGCAATGTGACATTAATACCAAAATATTATTGGAAAAAATTAAGAGGTTAATGAGCAATGCAGCATTAGAAAGATAGGACTGATCAGGTCTTCTCTTCGTCATGCCACAGGGAGGTTTTGCATCTTTGACCTAGTCTTGTTCCTTTTAATGCAAAACTAAGGCAGCAAAATATACTTACCAGAGGGATACAGAAATAGCAGCACTGGAAAGACTTTTTAAAGCAGAAGAGTGGAAACAGCTTCAGTACCTTTTAAACTAAAGTACTGTTCAACTGCTGTACTTCGGCTGAAGAGAGGGAAAACATTTTTTTCTTTGTTAAAGGGGGGAAGAAATTCTTCTTTCCAAGTAGACTTGGTTGGACAATTATGAAACCTTGCCAGTTAGATGCGCTTTCTGCTTTTAAATAATACTGTAGAATTTCTTTATTCACATATATTTCCAAGAGCTGCTACTAAAGAACAAAAATGGTATTTCTATGTAGTATTAACTAATTTGTTACTAAAAGTGTGGAACTACTAAGTAAATACAGTCTAAAGAGTTTCGTTTTTATTTTACACACACACATTCCCCTTAGTAATTTATTAAAGACTTCTGATGCACAGCATGAGACAGTATTGCTTGTGTCAGCAAAGCAGTGTGTGTGAAACTGAATAATTGTTGCTTTTGTCTATAAAACCTGTTTCTGTTTGCATGTTTGCTGGCAGCTATATATTGGCCTTGTTACGTTTTGACCATAAAAATCCAGATAATTGATAGGTAATGAGAAAAGTACAAATAATATGGAAAAAATACCAGAAAAGCGACCATTGTGATACAGTGGTATCAGTGCTATTGTATCGCTGCGTCCTTGAACTACAGATCAGAACCACAGAAAACAGATCTTAGGTATTTGACTTTGAATTGCCACACAGCTCTCATCATCCAACAAATACTTGCCTTTCAAATATTCATATTTTAGTTTTGCATTTCGTTGTGCTTTGTCACTCAGAGAAAAGGTGATGGTGTGTATAGGTGTGATATGGAAAGGTATCCATGTGGCTCTTCTTTCTTTTCAATTAAGATTGGCGGTGGATGGTAAAAAGAAGAAAAGAAATAAATGAATAAAGCTCTGTTTTCCTGTTAGAGTTGCAGTGGAGTACCTATGAAACTTAACATTCTTCTTTCCACTGAAGTGCCATGTTTATAGGATGATGGAACTACTCTGGGTTGGGCTTGGCGTGAGGAGGGAACCCACACTGTCCCGTGCTGTGTAAGGAGCTCGCTGCCATCTGGGGTAGGAACCGTAATGGAAATTGTGCCTCATAGGTATATTCTTGTCACCGAAAGATAAAATATAATGTACATGCGCCTTCAAAGGACATATCAAGCTCTGTTACTTTCAAGAAGAAAAAATACTGGTTTTGAATCTGGCATGCCTTACTTCTCAAATCATGGCAGTGTGTATACTGAAGAGAGATTTTTTTGCCTGATAATTGTAATTGGAAAAATGCCCCCGACCTGCAGAATTCCGAAAATTAACATTGCTGAGACTTGGAGCTAGGTGGCTCCTGCGTCTCCTGCTGAACCTCGAATGTGTTGACATTTAGGGTGTATTTTCTGATAGATTTTCCTTATCGCATGTACTCCTCTCCGTAGTGGTCTGGCATTCTCTAAATTCATGGGAAATCAAATGGCTGTGGTTTTCTGTGATAGGTCATGAAGGCAGTGCGACCAAACTTAAATCAGAAGTTACGCCATAAATGTATGGCTCCTAAGTGAGTCATGTTTCATTGCCGTACAGCTTGGAAGAGTCTTCCAACACCTAGACTTTTTAGACGTTCTGGCCTTATTGGTAACAGTTATTGTGCAGAAAATCTTATAATGGAAGCTTATTGTAAACGATAATCTTAAATTATTGAGATGAGGAAAACAGGTGACGCCAAGGTAAGGCACCAAATGGATCCATTTCATACAGGCTTTTCTTTCCCAGTCATGCCATCTCTTCGTTTTGACTGGCATTAGCAAGATTCTAGATTATGCAAACAGTGTAGCGATCAGTTAAAAAAAAAAAATAAAAATTAAACAATCAGGATTTTCCTTCTTGGAAACTCGGTTTGAGGCATTCTTTATAAGAATAGCGGTTGTTCTGTTCATGCTGTGGTAGTTTGCAACGGCACGTGGAGGAACGCTGCATTCAGGAGGAATTTTGGGCGAGCAAAGCGTGATCATTATGGTATAACTTTAATTTACTTCAGTCAGCTTTACAGATACAGAATGAGATATCTAAGTCTCAGGGGTTGTAAATAGCTGCAGAAATATTGCAAAGATAATTTATTGTTGTATCTTAATTAAAACTATAATTAACAAATAAACATTTTGCTAATAACATGCTAACAAATTTTCTGAAAGGTGATATAATCAGAGACTTGATTCTTATTTTTCATGCCCTTTACAGTGGTGTGTTTCCGTTGACATAGATGAAGAGACTTGCAGGTTTGTTTTGGGGGTTTTTTTTTTAATATTATCATAGTTAGAACCAGGACCAGAATTTCTAATTGGGGATTTGAAAGTTAGTTTCTTAGACCAGGAGCAACTATTGGCTTTTTTTCTTTTCGATGCATTTTTTCCATTAGTAGTGAATGTTCTGTCTGCGGTGGCTATTTGCAGACTAAAATTAGAATACAGATTTTTTACATGCTTTTAACAGAAATGGAAGGACTACGTATATGTCCTGCATTACAATAACAGTAAAGTATTCCAAGGTAGCTTAGTCAACTGACAGCTAGAAATTATTAAAAAAAAGGTAGTGACTTCCAAAATATTTTTATGTTGATTATATTTTGAAACAGTAGAAGACTTTGATAACATTTGTACAGCTACTGCAAACACAAATTGGTAGTACAGATTTTTTTTATAATACAGTATCTGATTTTCACAGATTATTTAGTTTTAAAAATATGATTGTTCAGCGAAGCCACTTAGAACTGTTTATTTTTAAAATCTTTTTACATTTGTAAATTGCTTTCTGATTCTACACAAATTGGAGCTCTGGGAGCGTAAAGCGTATTTAGTAAATGTTTTGGCCTGTAGGAAATGTTTTTCAAAGGCGTTGTTCACCCACAACATTCTGAAAGTACACGCCAATAAAAGAGCATCATCCTCTGACTGCATGGAGCTAAATTCTCTAACCAAAGAAGGGACCTGGAGGAAGAGGTGAATAGAAGGACTTATTTTGGCTGGCAAAGTCAGGGCTTCATGTTTAATTTAAAAAAACATTAAACTTTTCATGTTTAATTTAAGGAAACAGTAGAATGTTGAGATTTATAATCCTAATGATGCAATGTCAGTGCTACGTGATGCTAGTGGCATGCCTGCTGTACAGGCTGCAGATGTATAGAAACGTTTTACTAAAAATGCCTTTCTTGTTGTTACTGAGAAAAAAAAGAGAAAACAGCTAAGGCAGCAACAACAAAAACAACACATTAGGCATGCACTACTAGTCTAGCTAATTCTAGGGGTGCTATTAGCAGACGTTTAGGCAAATCTATTAACATTTAGCATCAGCACAAATGCAATTGCATTGCTACTTTTCATGTTTCTGGCAAAATATGCATGGCCATTCAAGGGAGGAAAAGGACAGCCAAGCCATTTGTTAGGTAGTACAGCCTAAATGGGGAAAGAAGTTTTAGGGAAATTGTTAAATTGAAAAAGACACTTGACTCAAAAAATGTTACTTAAAAAGGATGCTGGATTTCTTAAAGAATAATGTTGATCCAGGTGTTTGGTTGGCTTTTTCTGTGCTGATTTTAATTGTTAGACAAGAAGTCTTAAGCTTCTAACACACTTTTATATTTAACTCTTCATTTTTTTATTCTTGGAATCTGGGAATACCTTTTGAAAAAGGAATACAAAGTAGTCTGTCTGAGGTGCATCCATTGTGCAGTTCAAGTTAAAAATATTTTTTTTATCTTCTAAGATATACCAGACAACTCTACAGCAGAACAAGCTGAAGGGGTAGCTAAAATAATTGTCTTATTTCTGACAGTGACAAAGGGGAAATGCTTTATTATAAGTCATAAAATATCGATAGTGTAGACATATTGTAATGTGATGCTGTAAATGTGAAAATTCTTCCTAACTCTAGCCTAGTTTTTTTGTGGGTTGACTGACATCATAAATGATACAATAGAAAATTTCTCTTCAACTTTGCAATTAAAGTACATCATTTTTTAAAAAAATCTGTCATGGATTCTAACTATTATGATTACTTTTTTTATGCACTGAAGTTTATCATGTACCTTTTACTCAAGGGCTCAACATTTTTTATATGTCTATAGTCCTCTATAGTCCTATAAATTTACCATTGCTGGTATTACAGTGGTTCCCTGTTTAAAAAAAGAAAACAGACAAATCCTCATTATTCAACTGTTGCTACTTTTAAAAATTCAATTTGTATTTTATTGGTTATCTTGGTCTTTGAGCTACCCAATTTGCGCCTTGATATCAGGAAGGAGAATTTGTGGACCAAAATACAGGAGTCCCTATGTGTACTTAATTATTATGGGTACTTCTGCTACCCGCTCCGCCTGGTCCTCTCCTCGCTTCCTCTAAGGGGTGCTAATTTATTGTGGCCTCTTGGTCCTTTGGAGACCCCAGAGCTCCCAGAGGCATTCATGGTGCTTGTTGCCTGTTGAGGCCCTTTTGTTGTTTCCAACTATGTAAAGCATTAACATGTAGAGAAACAATTTCTGACAAAGTGTAGTATTAATCTTTTTTCTATATTGAGAGTCATCTATATTAACTTTTAGTAATTTTCTCTGTCTGCTACTCCAATGCATGGGTAGGCCTGATTTTCTTCTTCACTTCAGTACTGTATATTCATGGAATCATAGAACCGGTTAGGTTGGAAAAGACCTTTTAAAATCATTGAGTTTAATCGTATTGAATCAGTGGAGTTACAGCAAATGAAATACTAAGTCTTGTCCAGGGTTTTTATTATGTTGGTTTAGAAACACTTTTTGTTGTAGGGTTATGCGGTTAGAATGTCTAAGATCTATTACAGTAGAAAGTCATGGGTTTTGTCTGATTTTACAACTCTCTGCTTTTGTCTGTCCTTTTCAACTTTACCATTGCAAGTCTTTCCCACACCACCACCACCCTCTCACTGCCCCTTCCATCCCCAAGGAAAGTTTTATAATTCAAGACAAACCGGGTCTCAAGAGCTGTGACCTGGAATGGCCGGTGGCCAGGAAAGGTGAAACCTGTCACTGTCTGTCCTCCAAGCCTTGGCTTCTTCCTCCTCTCTCACGTCTAGAGGGTGTCAGCTTGGGGACGGGGCTGCAGGGAGGGAGAGGTGGTACCTAGCACAGGGGAAACGGGCAGAAACTCAAAGGCTTGGGAGCCCTTCTAGGTCTCACCTTTCCGGGGACCACTGAAGGATACAGTGCTGTTGACAGCTAGAGGAAGAGGTGAGGAACTGGAGAGTTTCCGAGCTGGAGTGAGGGGCCATGCACTCCCTTCATCTTCTTTCATCTGAGGCTTCTTCAGATGAGCCCCTTGCTTAGGTGTTTAGTCACCTTTCTAAACTTTCTTCGTTATTACTACAATTCTGTAGGGCTTCTAGGTATAAAATTCCTCTAGCTTTTCTAATATTTTTTTCAGTAAATATACTGCACTTGTTTGGTTTTTTTTCCCTTTTTTTTTTTTTAATAGTTTCTTCTCTTTCAATGGGGAAAGCAAGACTCACATTTGTATGAACCGGACACTTTGTTATGCTAACACATATTTTGTACTTAACATGTACAGATTTAAGTGATTATTTATATAAAACGTGTGAGAATAAATTCTTCCTCTGCTTGTCGAGACTTAAATTCAAGATTCTGAATTTTTCTACACATAGCAGCTAACGATTTAATTTGTATTGGTGTGAGCTTAAATCATGTCACTGCTCAAATAGCATTGACTGCTGCTGCAAAATACACAACTGTGAAAGAAATCCCAGATTGTAATTTCTTTAAAAAAAAAAGTAAGCCAGCTTTAAATACTTCACTTCTCGATTAGATATTAATCTCTTAAAGTGAACTGTTTAAATGTAAATGAACGGTATATAAACTGTTCTTCTTACAGAAACCTTCAATGTATCTCTCAAAATTCAAATTTCTTCTGGAATACTAATGTTATATTTGTGGGTATCCAGAGGATTTGGGACCTTTTAAGCTATCTCTTAAATTTTCTCTTCTACCTTTTGACACATTTTGGCAAGGCATAATGAATTTCTGTTGAAAGCAGCAGAGTTTGAAAGTGTTCAACAGTATCAAGCACGATGCCAAAAAGAGTGCAAAGTCTTTTAAGTGACCATAATAAAAATTCATCTAGAAGCCCCTCAGTTGTTTTTTTTTCTTTTATTATTTTAAGGCATATTTCACATAGGAGCTTAATCAAGGATTGTGCTGACGGCCTCATAAAGACCCCAGAAATTGCAGCCTACCCTAGAGCAGGGCACTGAAGTGATTGCTACTTTTAAAATGTTTGAAGAAGAAGAGATTTGGGGAAAAATATTCATTGTAATGAGAACGCGGTACACACATTCCTCCTCACGCTGCTGAATCGCAGCACCCAGTTAAACTTCTGCATGTAGGTTAATCGTTGACAGAGGGAGCAGCAATTTGAATTATCACAATGTCAATGGCTGTCAGCTGCTCACCTGAACCTGCTTGTTGTCTGCAGGCAAAAAAAAAATGTTAAATCAGTAATCTTCCTTTATGAGAACTCAATGTATAAAATTTTAACCACATAGAAAGTTTGAAATGTCAACTTGGTTCTGTTGTTTAGATCACCTGGGACCTGGGTAGACACAAAGATGGTGGTGCTACGCTGCATTGTAACTGCGCTCTTTACTGATGGGATGGCAAACATGGGAACAGGCTGCCCAGAGATGTGGTCAGTGCCCCAAGCCTGGCAGTGTTTAAGAGGCATTTAGAGAATGCCCTTAATAACATGCTTTAGCTTTTGGTCAGCCCTGAATTGGTCAGGCAGTTGGGCTAGATGATAGTTGTAGGTCCCTTCCAGCTGAAATAGTCCAGTCTATGCTAACCCGTAACCCAAAAAAGAAATTTGGTGATAAAGTCCCCAAAAGCTTGTTCTTTGACCACAGTTCTCAAGAAATTAGTACTCTAGATCTGGGAAGATGGAGCTATAATCTCCATATGCAGTAACGTGGCTGAAACCATCCATTGTTAAGTGAAAGTGTTGAATTTGTGGAGCACAGCAATAATTTCTGCTAAGGCTGTTTCTTCCTTCGTTATTGAAGGCAGCTCTGAGGTTTAATATAGTCAGTGCCACACGTATTGAGGTAGCAATACACCAGATAACCAGTGTCCCTGCACGGCCAGAGGGCAAACCATAGCGAAGCTGAAAGCCTTTCTCAGCCTGTGTAATGGGTCACCTCGTAATATTCTTGAAGCAGACAGGAGTGGTCCTTCATTTTGGATCACCTTTCTAATAGTGACAAAGCAACGTACTGCCTTTAGTACATCAGGAGTCAAGGAGAAACCATAACGAACAGGCTAATGCAGAAAAAGCAGCTCATAGTTACTTTTAGGTTGCCGAAAAGCTTATTGGCGTATTCAAGAAAAATGTTGCCAATTTTCACTTCTTTGTATAGGTATTTAAGTTTGAATGTTGCTGTTAGAGGTTGTTCAAGTTGATAAAACAGAGCTTTGACTTAAATCATAGAGGCAAACTCTTGCCTTATTTTATCAATCTAAATATTCTAATATCAGAAGTTACGTGATCACTGATGTCAGCTTGTCCTCTGTGATGTACCTGTAATATTGAACATACTAGCATTGTAATAATGAAGACTCTCTTCTGCCTGCTGTCTTTGAGCTAGCTGCTGTTCTAAGTCTGTGGTAATGGCAGAAGAGAAGTACGCCTGAATAACTTCTATTAATACTGGTCAAAGAATGGAATGGGTTCTACAAACATTTTCAGTCCCAGTAATTTCTACAGGAAGGATACAGCAATTTGTGTAGTTGTTGATTAGTTTGGCTTTTTTAAACCATTCTCAGGGGCATCATTACTCTAAAAAAATTTCAATCAAGTCTTTTAGTGGCAATATTGAATTTTGAAAGTTAGTAGTTACTGGTTACAGCATGACTTCGTTAGTATACAGGAAAATTATTCTGTGGTGATTAACATCTATTCGCATCTTGGAATGCATTATGGGCTCTAAATTATCATAGAAATTAATGCAATCTTCTTAAAAGGGCTTAAAATATGGTAATAGATACAGCATACTAGCACCTGCAACTCAAGGTACCAAAGTTATTAAAGTTGGATATAATTATATTTATTTTGCAAGCATCTAAATGAGGGCAAGAATGAGAAACAAAGTTTAATAAAAATTAAAAAGATAGGTACTCAATTTAGATTTTTAAAATTTTCTTTTATTTAATAAGTGTATTGCTATTTCTGATGCATATGAAATACTTTGCAACATCCATTTTAAAGCTGAAAACCTGTGGCAGAATTGTGACCTACCTTGTGCTGACTTGATATTAGTGAGCTCAATCAGCTGGGTTGCTTGTGATTTCCACCAGCGAATCAAGAAGGAGAGAAGTCTGGTACACAAGTCTAGTTTCTCGAGGCTGCTTCTTCTGACCTGTGTGCTGCACTTGTATTTTTTAAGGGCCACTTGCAGATTAATTTCCTAGTAGCCTAACAGTACAGATAGTACAAAGCCCAAAATACGGCAGCTGTTTGCAGCTCGGTTTCTGGTTGACACCTGTGCAGGTATCCTGTAGCAATGAGCATCAGTGGTACCTGAAAATGAGCAGGTGCGATTAACTTGGGGCTTCTGTACTGTAGTATTTCGCTGATTTAGAGATGCGATACATGGATAAAGCAGTAACTGATCTAAACTTGACTTCAGCTCCTGTTCTGCAATTAAATTAATGTAGCTAGCCAAGAAATAAAACTGCTTTTTTTGCAAAAGGTTATGATGATTTCCCCAATGTAAAGGGAAATAAATATATGTATGTGTTTCTGTTGAATATCTGTGGCATAATAAGTAGATACCTTCTTATTCCTTATCTCCTTATTCTTTAGATGTTTTATTGAATGAATCCCTGCCTGTCTTTAAGATAACAAGAAGACACGCTGACATTTGATGCGAGTGTTCATTGTGCATAAAGTGAAGCGTGTACAGCACATTAAGTGCAGAGTTGGAATGCCAAGAGAGATTTACAGATAACAGAAATTAGCAGAAAATGCTTCTTATTATCAGGACAGAAAAGCTGTATTTTAAATGACAGCCAGATGCTTGTTTACTATGATTATAATGTTAATGGTAATATTCTGTTCGCAGCTCTGTGTGCATAGCAGCTACTGAGGTCATTGGGAATTCTGGAAGACTTTAACCCCTACTTTTTTTTTTTTTTTTACTTTTTTATTTTTTTCAAGTGAAATGATGACTGCTGCTCACAGTGCCAAACAGTATGAAGTAACATTAAAAATGGTAGCTATTAAATGGGGGGTTTCATTTGGTTTTTGAGGAGGTGGGTTTTGGGGGGTATGTGTGTTTTGCTAGACATAGTACAGGAAAGCAAAATCTTGCAGGCTGAAAGATTATCATTGATCAGTGCTTTTGCCTCAATTTTCTCAACAGTTCCTTCAGCACTAGATGCTTTTAAGCATCTGTTCGTATTGTATGATGATCTTAATGAGATAGAAAAACAAGTTCTTACTGCATAGGAATAAATTCCGAATCTTTTTTTCCCCCATTTGGAATGAAGTTAAAATTACAATTTGGTCCTTATGTGGATATCCTTGTTCAGCTGTAACATTTGAGATTTGCTTTAGCTTTAAGTTTGAGACTAAAAGTAAGTAGTGAAAGAGGAAATGGAATAAAAAAGAAGAGATTAAAAAAAACCCACAACAAAACAAAAAATCCCAAGGAAAGTCAATAAACAACGTAATTACTAATTCATTCAGAAATGGGAGTTATGGTTTCCTAAAGTGAAATGACCAAATCCAATAACTAACAGTTTGTCAGGGCAATAATAATGGTATTTGTATGTCTTTTAATTGGCTTTCACCTTTTCCTTTGTGTGGAACTATTAAAAAATTAAAGGGGAAGGTATTTAGAGAGACAGATTTATGTTAGCTCATGGTTTGCACTGTTTTAATGAGGTCAAAGCAATAAAGAGTCTCAACAGATCCTAAGGTCTGGATGATGAATGACTCTCTTCCACTGCTGATTCACAGTGGTATGCTCAAGTTTGTGACTTGCTGTTTAAAGAGGAAAATATAAATTTCTACAGTTAGGAACTATTTTTGAGTGATTTACTCTTTCTCGGGAATATGTACGCAAATGTGTTTGAATAAAAATTAAGGAAGTTTTGCTTCTTGGCAGGAGGAAGATTGAAGTGGTTGGATTAGAGAAAATGTTTTCAAGGTGTGCTTGATTTTAAAATAAAGAAGTAAATAAAACACATGGTCACACATGTGTGCTTAAATATATCTATTTAGGGTGTTCAGGCATGTCTCCAGGAAACTGATCATTAATCACATGTAGTAAAGTTATGATCAGAGTTTAGCAGTTGGTAACTGTGCCATTTTCCTAATGCAAGGTTACACACGTGGTGGATAAGTAAGTGGTAGTTGTAGTGGAAGTGGGGATAGTAATTGCTGCCTATTGAGCTTTCATACTGGCTTCGTTTATTAAAGGTGTTTATTTGGTGTGGTAGAAGTCTACGGTGCATCAAGCTTATAATTGAAAGATGATCCTTAGTATTTCTTGGTCTTATTTTAGGCCTTAATTTTTCCCTTTTTTCTTTTGGTCCGTTTTATTCCCTTGAAAAATATCTGAAGTAAAAGTCTGAAAGCGGACAAGCAGCGAGTCCCCCAGTTCACATCCACATATGCATTAAGGTTTATATAGTGAGCTGCAGCATCTAAAAATAGAGTTGGTGAAGACCTGCGTGATTGCTGACTGTATTCCTAGGGGAGACTGAAGTTGCTTAAGAAAGGAGTGTAGCTCCTCTTGCGCTTAGGAGCATTATGAGATATAATTCCCATGTTGCTACCTTCCTTTCTCTAACAGTATCTTCACATATCATTCACAAGAGAAAAAACACTATAAAAATAAAATAGGTATTACTTTCAGTGAGAAACTACTACGTTGTTGATCTGAAAGTTTTATTAACAGCTCACATTTATATATTTTTATGATACTTTTAAAACAGTGAATTATGAACGATTGAAAATACCCTCCAGCTTAATTTGAGAACCATTATGTCTAGTAATTGCCAGTGATTTCAGAAACAGCCGTTGTTCTCTGGCCTATTAACATAATTTGAATTTTTTATTGCACTTCATAATTATCTGTTGGAGCTAACAAACAGGCCCATTTACTGAAGTGTTTAAGAACAAAAGCCCCAAATGGACTGGATTGTGAGGTATTATTTCTATTAACCGACCTTGCTTGGAAGTTTTGTACCTCAGTTTTTGATGGGGTCATGACTTCTGATAGAAGAGGAGTGTGGATTTTCTAGTTTTCATTTCATTAGGTGTAGGTAAAATGGCATCTTTTAAAATTGTCTTTGACTCTTTCGTACATATCTAGTCCATTTAGCCCTCAGAACCACTTCAACGTGATCTCCAGGATAGCTGGAGAGAAGCACTATTTCAGCCTTACGTATTTAACAAATTTCATCTGTTCACCATAGCAAGTTAGCAAAGACAGAAGAAACTTGATCCCTGCTTAGATTAGAATATTTTTAGATGAAGACTCCTTTTGAGTTTCGTAATTTGTAGTGAAAACAAGCTGCTTATCTATCAATTAGATTTCTATGTACTGCAATAAAAGAAATCACTGAAACTCACTGTCTTATTACTGTTTTTCCCGGCACGTGATCGCATACAGCATACCGTCATTTGTAATATAAAAGCCTCCAGTGACAGAAAGATCTCCCAGTTGTTCCTATTTGTGTCATTCTTCTTTGTAGAAACGGTTTTAAGCAGGTTTTTCTTCCTTGAGCGTTTAGACCTCGAGCCTTCAGGTAATCTTCTCAATTAGTCCCTGGGGCTGTAGAGAGACAGGAAAGCGCAATTCTCTTAGCAGCTAAAATTGCAGGTTCAGGTTAAAATGAAGGTTTTAAACAGTCTTGGGGGGGAAAGAAAGAGGATGGGAACAGATAGAAATCCTGGACTTTTGGCTCATGGTAAGGATAGTGAAATATGTGATCGACTTCTCAGAGAGAATTGTAACTAACTCTTCCTTTGTAACCCTCTGGCAGGTGATATGTCAGGCTGTGTACGCTGGTTCTCTCTGTATCGATCCTCTCTGTCCTGCTAACTTCATCTACATTCCCCTAAAATCCATCAGATGTTGTGTTCAGCCTTTGTAGGGCCCTAATGGAAAGTCTGAGACGATTTGGGGGGACAGAGAAGGGGGGGGGGGCAAGAAGGGGACGCTCTTTAACCGTTTTGACCTGAGCCCATTGCTCATTTAGGGCATTCCTTTATCAAGTAACTTCATCCGTCATTTATTGCTTCTTTCTATGGCAGAAACATTTTGCATTCCTTTTTACATGCATAATCAGAAACCATACACCAAGGAATCGGTACAACTGCTGGAAAAATATGTTAGTGATGAAAAGACAATTTTTGCAATGAGCAGAGATAAACAGTTCATAAGCAGGTGTAGGGTTTTTATTTGTTGTGTTTGTTTTTATTTTGGAGGAAACGCTTCTCCAATAAATTGACAGAGCCCAGCTGTAAACCTCCATTCCAGACATGAGCTTTCTGCGAGCTCCGAGTGACAGCTGAGAGGACTGTAAAAATACCCTGCATGCCTTGGCCAGCGGCAAAGTCTAGATTTGAATAAGCCCAGAGCTTTCTGAGGATTAAAATGACATCTTTTTTTCTTCAGGGATGTTTTAGGTATGTGAGGTGGAATGAATGGAAAATTTCTTAATACGTAAGTGTTCTATCATTGAAAACGATAAAATAAGAGTTATGTAAGTGTGATTCTTCGTGCTTAGTGTGGGAGGCATCTTTTTGAAGACTAGGCAAGAAAATCACCCATTATCTTTTGTCATTAGTTAAACCTAAACTAGGAATCTGGAATTGTTATACTACCTTTATGGTAATTTTTATTGTGGGGTACCAGCTATTGTTACTGAGGCATACACTTACATCAGATTTGCATGAATCAGGCTAACTGGTTTTGCCTTGCAGGAGACACTTTTTCTTATCTCTAGCTTGCTGATTTGTTGTTCGAGGTTTTTTTCCTTAATGATATCAATATAAAGTGAAACATATATCTTCCTTCTCATGAGTAATGAGATTTGTTTTCTGAAAATAACTCAAAGGTCAACTCTTGGTAGGGTTAGGACGCCACATATCCTAGTACGCATACACATATACTTGTGTGTGTACTTATATATTATATATTTGTATGTGTGTATATAATGTCCCCATGTGTGTTATACACCTAACTCTCATATATTCGTGGATTTTTTTTTTTCCCGTTACTTGCAGCAGCATAAAGGAAGATCCTTACGCTGGGGACTGCCTCAGAAGGGTTACCTGCGGTATAACCCCCCAGTGAGGATAAACAGCAAGAGGTTTTTGCTTCTTATTAGATTAATGTTCTAAAATGTTTAGCGTTTCTTCTTTTATAATTAAACAAGTGCATTCTTTATGCAAAAGATAGTGAAATACAACTCATTTGAGTTCTATCATGCATTATGTTGGTATAACATAAGTATTTTTAAATACCGCACAGGATGAGACTGGTGATTGTATATGCCTTACAATATGCTTGCTTTATTTTTCAGTCAGTCTTTGACTCCGTTATAGGTGGTCTGTGTATTTTCTCACACGTGCTATGGATTGAGAAGATATTAGGTCTCACATTAAAGTACTAGCAAATGTGCAGGGATGTTTCTGTCATGAAATTTTACAAGATGTTAATTACAGGCAAATTTGAGACTCTTACAGCAGGCATCCTTTTTAAGAATCTAAGTTCTTTTGATACTTTTATGATAGCTGTAAATTGTTGACCAGAGAAGGAACTGATAATTTTTTGTCTTTTTCAAAATCTGTTCATTTTCTAGCACGTGTATAGCGATTTATTTTTTAGCATATATATGTGCACTAGAAAATAATACATATAAAATATATATAAAATAATATATATATTATATATACTAGCATATGTATATGCTGTTGAGGGGGGAATGTCTGACACCTCTGCATCATTTAAAATTAAAGAGGGGAGGAATGGATAATCTTATTAATAAGAACAGTAACATAGCCACTTTCTTTGTCTCTTGGTTATTAAAGGAATATATCCTTTGTTGCTTTTATGAGATTATTACTTGTGGGATCTTAGGGGTTGATCTGGCTTGCATTTTCTTTTGTTGCTGTTATATGTCTTTGGATTTAGTGTATGTGGATCTAACAAATAACAGGGTTAAGATGAATAAATGGTTGTCAGTCTGTATAGTTGCAGCACAGGTATTTAATCGCCGTTCTAACTCAGAAGGCGGTAGATTTGTGCTTCACTGTTGTCAATGATCACATGGTTAATTTTGCAGTCCACGGTGAACCTGAAAACTGAAATAGCGTGCGCAGCAGAAAAGTTGCATAGGTATAGTTTGTAAAACCAGCTCTTGCTGTGCAGAAATGAGTCCAAGTTTTAAAAATTGTATTTGCCAAGTGTTACATACTATAAGTGTATGTTGTTTCAGTCGTACAGCAGGTAATATTAGTTGTTTCTGTCACATTTCTCTACCTCGCTGCTTACAGGTGATGCCAAGGTGAGAGGTGGTGTCACCTGGGGTTGCTGTGGGATTTTTTCATCTGGATGAGAAGGGGGAGCTGTCAGTGTATTGAACGTAGGGACAAGATATTAGCTGGGAGAATTGATTTTCTTCTTAATTTTACTTGTGACTTGCAGTTATAAATACAGTAGTTGATCTCCTTCTTACCTTAAAATCGCAGTGTAAATATTTGACATAATTATCTTCAGTTAAGAAGTTCAGGCAAGTTAGAAGTTGCTTTTATGGTAGTGGAGGCCCGACTTCAAGCAAGGGTGAAAAAGAAATGATCCCAGATTACTTAAGTACTTTTTAATGTTCTCTGTCTCCATTCATAGACTGAGTTTTTGACAGTGAAAGCATATACAGTTATATTCAGTTCATCTTCCCTGAGTGTTTTCTGCGTAAGCCTTCGGCTGAGTTTAGTTATGACTTATAGCTTGAGCGTGGCATTTGGGAAAAACAGAAAATGTAGTATAAATGTAAATGTGAAAAGCTACAGCTCGTTCTGTTTTTGAAATTGTTGGTGTGAAAAGAACTCAACAGTGTTTTATTTAAACAAGGTCTGCTTCAACCTTGATTGACTTGCAGTAAATTGCCTGGTACGAGAGGCAAAAGGAAGTGGATAGAAAAATGGCAATCAGCACCAAATGTTTCACATATTGATTGACAAGCACCAGAGATGTGCTAGAGTAAGATAAATTGGCTAACAGAGCCCATCTTGACAGCTCCTGAGATGGGAAAATTGTTCCTGTTAATTTGCTGCTGGGACCTTGTCATTTATGGGGATATATATTTGAGTGCCTTCTAATGGTGTAAACAAACTTTGGATTCCTAAGTAGCATATTTCAGCTTCAGTTGCTTTAATTCTTCTCTGGCCATGTCTTTCTGAGCTGTACTTATACAGTGCTTTAAGATCGAAAAGATGAGAGAAACTGTCGTTATTTTAAAGATACAGTTGACACTGAAATACAGAATAGCACGTTCAGGCTCTTCTGTAGCCAGTTCGATGTTCAGTGGGGTTTTTGCTTTACCGAAAGGCATGGAACAAAGCCCCTTTGTTTTTTGGGGAAGAACACGTGTCTTTATTCCTTCGTTCTGGCAAATTTAACTGTGCAACTATAACAAAAAGATTTCTTACCTTTCTAAAGGTAAAAAATCCCTGATTTTTTGCTTGCAAATGCCTTTAATCAGGTTACAGGTTTTCTTAGTACTGCAGAGTGAAGCTACGTTTTCCATACAGCGGTCTTTCATGTCTGCGATTTCTTTTCATTAAAAGGAAATTTTATCTTTTTAATTTCCTGTACTGTTCTCCCAGAGTGCCATTAATTATGGTGATAAACAGCAGTGCTAAAATAGTTAATGGTCTGATAGCTGTTGTGTTGCAATCTGCCACTCAGAAAGGCTTTATTTTGGCTAAATCTTTTTACATAAAGTGAAATTTGACATAAACCTCACTTAAGAAATCAACATTTCTCAGCTTTCACGTAGGGAAGGTGAGCAGATTCTAGTGTTCATGTAAGGTGTGGCCCACGCACAATAAATTGTATTGTCCTTTTTTCCATCATTTATATTATGTTTCTTTATTTGAGTCTTCTTCCCAAACTCTGAACTGGAAATCAACTTTACAAAGATGGAAATATTTCAAGCCTTTTTCAATACTGGGAGTGAACAAAATTTTACCTGCACTTAAATCGCTCATTTGCAAGCGCTTTGGTGGTTTTGTCCATAATCCGCTATTTATGTTACTTTCTGTATTCCCTGTCTTCTTCAGGGAATAGCCAGCTCTACCAGAAGACATCAGAGAGGTTTTACAGGGCAAACCAGGCCTAGCTCTGTCTTAGTGACGGTATTTCATTTCACCCTTTGGTTTTGAACTGCAGTTTAGCTCCAAGCCGTGTTCCTAGAGCTGGGCACCGTGGACCATCCCCAGCTGAATGAGCAGCAGCAGCAGCAGTTCCCGGCAGGAAAAGACTGCTGCTGGGGGAGCTTCTCTCTGTGCAAAAGCATTTTAGGGCTCTCAGGTGAAAACCTGGCTGTGCTGAAGGCAAAAATACTATTTGTATTGACTTATATGGAGCTGAAATTTTGCTGTTACACTGTGGGATGTTCATTCTTGAAGCAGGATCTGTTAAAAAAAGTCAAGCCTTTAGTTTCCTGCTACACCCAAAACTTCTGCTAATGTCAATACGGGTTGTGTAAGAAATGCAAGATGAGGTCTTGAGAGAAGAAACCAGATGAAGCAAGAAAAATGTAAATATCAAGATAATATCATGTAAATGTAAGTATCAGTATCAAGAGTAATGGAAGATTAATTCCCTTCGTAGCTTTCTTCCTGTACCTTAGTATCTCCTAGCACTAAGACGCAAACATCTCCAGAGTGAATCACAGCAGATGTTTAGCAGTAGCGCAGAGTGCCTTCCACATGCATTTACAAAGCAAATAGGAACACCGAATTTAAACTGGAGGTGTAACTTAGAAAAGCAGACTTTGGTAACCTGAAGCAGAACTAGCCAGAATGTAGGACTGGCAATACTCTATATGATAGAGCAGATTTGAAGCCAATTATTTAAATTACTTAACAATTTACATAATACTGATTTGTGTTCTTTTCCAATTTGTTCATCAGAAATTAGAGCTGCTTTTTCAGCAGGTTGCAAAGAGTTAACACAAATTCTTTAATCATTATCCAACTCCCACCAGTTAGTACTATCTTTGTGTGACTTTCACAGAGTTTGTTAAATAATACATAATAATAATTACAGGTTGGAGTTTTCTCATGTTCGTTCAAGATAGTGTTATTTTTCCCATGTATTAGTGACTCCAGGCACCCGAATCACTAATTGTTGCAACGTTCCTGAAAATAAATTTCTCTAACAGAAGGAAAGCTAACATCGTTCAGGAGGATACGTAGTGGAGATGGTGTGAGTAGTTGCTTAACAGTATTTAGAACTTCAAGAAAATAAGGTGAAGCTAAACAGGTGGTGTTTGGACAGCGGAAACAAGTTTTTAGCACAGCATAGTCTGACCTCTCTGTGTTACTAGAATAAAGATCAAATCAAGAACTTGTAGATTTATGTGAGGTAGATGTCACAGGGTGCCTGCTAATTACCTACCTAGGGCCTAAGGACAACCCTTTCATTAGTGGAATTCCCTGGCGTGAATGCTTAGCTCTGTATGAGCTGATAAGATTGATAAATAGGAAATTTTCTGTCCTCCCAATTTTTAAAAGCTACACATATTGTTACACTAAGATGAAGATGGAAATTCAGTCACATACGTTGATTGTAAATCTTCTAAACACATTCCTAATCTTAGCATGTTATTTTTGTCCCACAAGGAACAGGCAGCTGATGAGTTGTTATAATTTAATGTTAGTTATAGTTCGCTCAGTGTAACCTTTTTTAGGGAAGCTGATGCAAGTTCACGTGAATGATGTTCGTGTGGATATGTCTGTTTTGTCTTGCTCTGATTTTACTGGCTAAATCAGAGGTATGGTAAGATTAGAGAAGACATTTTGACTTTATGAGCGATGGGAAAAAATCACTGAAAGAAATTACTGTTTTCCAGCTATGAAGGTATCAAACATATGCCAAGTAATCAGCTCACTAGCGTAATAGGTTCATGAAGGAAAAGAGTTTTCTAATCTTATTCACTGATGCTTCTCCCAAGACAGCAACAGCTTTTATAAAATGAGGCTTATAACTTCTCATTACAGAATCTAATCTGCCCAAAAGACATTGAACAGCTGCAAAACCCTAACATCTTCTAGCTGTAAATTGTTTTTATTATTTATCTTTGTTTAACTAAAAAAGAAAGGGGCATCAGATGATTTAACAAGACAAGAATTAAGTGACAGTAGCTTTTGACAGCGGCAAATTATTCCTTTATGTACTGAATTGGTTTAGACAATTTTTAAGTCATGACTGTCTACTTATTTTTAATATCCAAATTCCATAAAACTGATATATTTTGTAGATGGATCGCTTAGGAAAATTAATTTAACTTTAACACTGAAAGTCAGAAGTGATTGATTTCCAAGTTAGTCTTATTCTTCTGCATAGATTTTGGTAAGGATAACATCTTGCATTGGTACAGTGATTTTCATATTCAAGAGCTACACATGCGCAGTACTTCAGGAAATATTAACCACATACAGAGGTCAAATGGTTTAAGGCAGATAACAAAATTTGAACAAGCTTGTAGAATGCACCCATAATAAAAAATAGAGACCAGGACTTGCTGGTTCTTTTTTGTTCATCCCTTTTCTATTACAGTTCCTAATACAGTTCTCAAACTATATTCCTGGGTGTGCAGTAAATGGTTCTACTTCGGACGACAGGGAAGAGGAACATATTAAATATGAATATATTTTAACACTGGGTTTTTTCCTTTTTTTTTTTTGATAACTGAAACTGGTTGCCATTTCAAAATTTTTGTTTTTTTCTATCACTTACAATACCTTATAAACAATTTCTTCTCCTGCCAGCAAAATTTAACTAGAACTACAACAATGAGACTGTATGCATTTCTGTCACGAAAAATCTAGGATTATTTTATTGTATTTGGGATTTTCTTGATTAATCGCTACCCCCACCCCCTGTAGGATTGCTTACATAGGATATGTGAATTATAACCTGTACCTAAGAAGAAATAGCCTTGAGTTTTAGGATAGTTTTCCTTAAGCAACATTTTAACTCCTAGACTATTAAAATGCTATACGTACACAGGGAAGATCATGGGTTCTAGGATCATGTGTTCTGAGGAAATGCACTATTTTTCTTGTACGATGTGAATTTAAGAATCTTTCAAAACTATGTTTTATGCTGCATCAGATCATTCTATGTTACTGTTTCATATTTTCATAAAGGTAGAGATCTTGGCAGGTATGCGTTAATTTCTTCAGTGCCCTTTTCCTGAGGGCTTTGGTCCCCTTAGAGTTGATTTTGCTTTTTGACGTTTCACAGAAAGGCTCTAGGAAATGTGGATGTGGTTGAGAGAAGAGCTGGTTCCATGGCCTGCTGGAGAGGGGAGGGTATGGATGATGGCTTGTTGGTGGCTTCAGTGTTATCTTTGGAGATCTCGCCAACAGAAGTGCTGTCACTCACGCTGAACACAACAGGAGAGCAAGTGTTGAGGGACGTGATGGAGCTGTGCCTCAGCAACGCTGACACTCGGCTCCTGCTGCTCTGGGGAATGGCAACACAAGCCTTTCAACATTACAGCCACCTTGAAATGGAAAACCCGCCAAAAAAAAATAAAGGGAGAAAGGTCTCAGGGCTTCAGGGGCCCAAGTGAAGCTCTTATGGAAGGAGCATGGCTCCAGCCAGCCCCAGGGAGGGAGTTGTCAGTAGCCGTCATACATGCAGTCTGCAAAGACGTAGACATCTCACTCCGCAAATGGCTCCACTGTTTCGTACTTGGCAGAGCAGAATCTACAGCGTGTTGGAGAAAATGGCATAAACGGGCTCTCTGCGTGCCATGCGGCTCTGCTCTCAGAGCAGCTGCTGACAAAAGGTACAAACCTTTCTTCATACATGGACAAAAAATGTGTTTTGGGGCATATTCTTGCCTAAACCATAGTTACATAATTATCGTTATTTTTTTTATTATCTCCATTCTGATCATGCTCTCCCTTGGATTCTGTGCTTTTTCTGCATAACAAAAGTTTTGGAAAAACTAAGCAAGGCAGGTAGGGTGTTGTTCGTTTTGTTAAATGGGAGATATAAACCCATAGTGCGGGTTTGTCTTGGCTGGTTTGTTGTTACGTAAATCACAGGTGATGACTTACTGTGCCTAGATCTCTTTTTTGGCATTCTTTTTCGATTGTTTCAGAGCCACCTTCTCTCTTCCCCTGGTATGACAGGATGGGATCAGTGTCGTCCTTCGCTGCCCCGACTCTGTTTTGATGCAGAGAAATATCCAAAAACATCAATAAACAGGTCTGTGCAGGAATATCAGCCCCACGCTTTTAGGAAGACCTTATTTTCTCCTTTGACTCTTGTGAAATAGACTCTGTGAAAACATTTTTCTTAGCTTGGCTGGTTTTGTTCATTTGTTGCTTTCAGAGAGATAGGAGCTTCAGAAGCACCGAAGTACCTTTCTTCACTGATAACTCTCTGTCATCCAAATCCTGATTTGTATCTTTCTTTTTTTGCTGTTTTGAAGCTTGTTTGCCCTAGAGAAAAAACGCAACAGGAGTTTAGGCAACAGAAGGCAACTTGGTGCTGAAGAAAATAATGCCAAATTGTTAGATTTCTTTCCCTTTTTTTTTTTTCTTGTGTGCTTCATTCTGGGCTTTTGTTTTGTCTCGTCAACTTGAAATGCGGTCTGATGAATAAAGGGTTACCGGAGTCCTCTTTACAGATAAATTAGCATTGCTCCTCGCTAGATGAGGTAACTGTTAGGTGGTGTGTCTTGTCTCCCTCCTGAGAGCTGGCAGTACAGGCTGCTCACCTCTGGGGGAAGATGACTTTCACCCCCGAGAACAGCTTTGCCTCCTGGGGCTCCAGGCTGGCCTCCCCTGCGCTGAAGTACAAATGCCGTTTTAGCTACAAAAATAATAGATGCTGTTACCATACAGAAAATGGATGATTTTTCCTGTTGTCATTTAACTCTAGTAATTTCATCAAATACAAAATATTTATATTCCTTATGCCAGTTATGACAATATATATTTAATTTATTAAATATGACTCTGCTTGCGAGTACACAGCCCATTGGCAAGACGTGCTTTGCACACATACTGGAAGGATGGGGTTTTTTTCTTGCAGAAAGCCATTATTCTGGGGAGGAACAGGAGAGTGTGCTGAATGTGCTATACCTTGGGAAAGTTTCACCTTCATCAGCTGCCTGCTTAATTTATAGTGCTTCGCACTGCAAAAAAGATGCATCTTAGGTTATCTAGTTGTTTGCTGACACATTTAGCAACGTTTCTCACTCTTCAGAGTGAACTGAACGTTGCTGACGATGTAGGTGCCTCAGTGAGGCTGATGTGGCGGTGCAGGGAGAAGGTGGCGTGTGCCGCAGGGGGGCGGTGCGGGGGTCACCCCTGGCAGCAGGGTCTGTCCTGGCCACCTCCTTTGTATCCATTCCGTGCAGCTTTCCAGCTCCGGTCCCTGAAGTACGGGGGAAAATGAGGAGGAGATCTGATCCTTCTCTTGCATCATCTCTAGTTAATGTCCAGCCAGTGCCATTACCAGATAGCCTTCCTTGTATGATTTGAGTAAATATGAGCAACACAGCTACTGCTTTAACGATACTGTCCATCGCTTAAGTCACTCACATAATTTTATGGGATTACTTTATATAGGGTACAATACTCTGTATTGGTGTAACATGAAAATCAGCTTCAATCAGTAAATGTCAAAGTCTTAATTGCCAATTAAGTGTTTTACAGTTTCTGTTTTGGTGCCGTCAGTGATGTAGAAACAACTCATCTCCTTTCACTTTTTACTTCCCTAGCTTCCTGCATTAATGCTTGAATACTACTACATCTTCCAAACGGTTGTTTAAAAAAAACCAAAAACCCAGTTATCTTAAAGTTTCCCCTCTTTCTGCAATCTGATGTGTTGAGGATTGCACAGTGAGTTTAATTGTGTACATCTTTTCTGTTTGAGTCCTTGTGACCAGAGCTGTAGAACAGACACATAAGTGGCTTTATTGAGAGTAATGTATGTAACTAACTATAGTTGTTACAGATCATTTATATTTATTTTCTGCATGAATAGCAGGTAGCCTAACTTAGAGAAGTACAAAATAGTTATATCCTAACCTCTTGATTATGAAGATTACCAGCTGTTTAAAGCTATTGAAATTTGATTTTGCTTGTAGAAGCCTCTACACGTAGGAAGATGGCTTCATAAATTTAATTTATCAATGAAGATATGCTGCTTAGGTATATGAAATTCTCAGTGGGACACGCTGAAAATGCAGAGGGTTGAACAACCTACGTGGATTTTTGCTACGCATGTGCTAACCTTAGAAGTGAGATTCTCCTGAAGGGCTGAGCTTGAGAATTCCATTGCAGGTGAGATCTGTGTTTATCACCTCTGGGATTCAGATCTTTTCTAACAAAACAAGTTTTAATATAGAAATGGATAACATAGGAGCCTGGGATGACAACATACAGGTTGTGATCTTCCCCCCAACAAATTTAATGCAAAATGGCTATTTAAGGCATCTGGATTGATCCTTTAGACCTCTTAAAATAATGTTATTTTTTTGATATTACGTACGTGTCTCTAAATACTTGTGTGTGTGAATATATTTAAATATATAAATATTTATATAAATATATATACATTTATGGGTTTTATGTGGTGGTGCTGGGTAGTAACACTATACTATATGACAGTTAGATGAAAGGTTACTTAACAGCTCTTCAGGAGCTATTTTTATAATACACTTTCATAGTGACTGCTCATGTGTCAGAATTCTTAAATGTCAGTAATTTTTGTCATTTTTGTTCCCTGCTTCCTATCATGCACCATGGTGGAATATAGGGCCAGGGTTTCACGCATACACGGGCTTTATTCATCCACAAAACTCCATAGGTCCTTTTCCGGCAGAGGGAGAAGGGGGAGTATGGAAAGTGCATCACAAAAATCCTTCAGTAACTGATAAGCATCCTGCTTCTCTTCTTTGGTTGTATCTTATTTATGTATATTAATGCTAAGAGTGATTGCAGGCAGTCCTTTTTATTGTTCTTTTGGTTTGGTGTCGTCGTGTCCCGTCCCCCGTCCCCCCCGTCCCCCCCCCCGTGATGGGTTTTTGGTCTTTTAGGGTAACAGCAACCAGAGTATCTCTTTCCCAAATGTGTTGTTGTGATTAGGACAAACAGAACGCTTCTTAGCTGTCTTACAAGTGTCTGGGCTGGAGCCAGTCTGCTCTGTCACCCCACTGCTGTGTCACACCGTGACCACGCATGGCAGGTTCGCACTGGTGAGCTTGTGCCTTATTCACCCTCTGTCTGGCTGTGAAGCTGTCCTTAACAAGGAGAATAGAGGAATTCCTCACACCGATGTCTGATGTGCACGCTCGGCTTTTGTGAGTGTCTTCCTGAAGGAGGTTGTGGAGCTGTGGCATCACTGCCAGCTACAAGTGTGGCACCATTTTTCAATGTTGATTCTATGGCAGATTTTAAGCCTTAGGGACTTAAAGTATAGCAGTAATTGAGGAATGGTTTCATAAAAATTCCTGGGCTGATGAAGAAAGATGTGACTGTTAAGAAGGAAAAATGGAAATAATAAGCCTATGCTGTCTGCTATATAATCTTAGGGGGAAAAAAGGGAATGTAAGTGATAAGAGGGTAAAAATGGCAGAATGAGGTGCCATGTGGCATGGAAGCCCAAAGCTCTCCCCAGTCAGAATGCCCTCCAGAAGGAGAGCTATCAAGTTTTTTCTTTAAGTAGTAAGATAAGATAAATGACAGGAGAAAGTAATGGGGGGGAGGGGAAGGAAAAGGTTCTTTTGTTCTTGTCTGCTTGCTTTTTTGAAAAATGCCTTAGAAATACTGTATTAGGTATTTGTATGAGTCTTTGCCGTGCATGAGTATATGCCGTATGAATGTGCATATGAACAGATATTGGAAGAAGAACTAACACTAGTTTTTACTATTGAAATGTAATGTATCAGCTTTTGGACTTTGGTTTCCCTTTCTAGCATTCATATCTGTTTTCTGTTTCTTTGGGTATGTTACACATTGACATTATTGCTGTCAATAGAAGTAAGTATCCATTACGTAGGGTTTCTGTCAGTGCACAACTACGTAAAAATCCTATTCGTAGAAGCTTTATCATATTAGCATACGAAGAGTAGACACAAATTGTACAAAATCTATTTACATTATGGATGTAACTTTTGAAAACAGCATTGTAATAGAATACTGAAGTTAACACATATCAGAGTATGTTTTATAATTCCGTAGGGTATTGCAAGTCCCATTGTCAGGTGGTGGAAATTTAGAATTATTTCAAGAGATGGGGTGTTTCCAAATACAACTGTTCAGGTATCTGCAGACACATGAATGGTCTGGCAAGAAGCTCAAGTTTATGAAACCTGTAAAGCTTAGTCTGTTATTTTAAACGGTACAAGAATACATTGAGCTTACTTGACCAAGATATTGGTATTCAACAGTACGAATTGAACCCATTATTTCCAACTTAAGAGTATATAATAACAAATAAATTGCATTTACCATGCTCTTCATAGCCTAACTGCATAGGTTCAGTTCTCTTCGGTAGTTTCACAACCATTCTCTCAACTGTGGTACTGCAGATAGGTACCTTTTAGATTCATTTCCTAACGCAGCAAAGCTTAATAGTAGCTCTTTCTGTTCCTCTTCAGTACTTTTTCAACTCACTTCCCACCAAATTTTACAAAAGTTTGGGTCTCTTAACATATTCTATGTGGTTCAAGGTGTGGAGGGCTATAAAGAGAGAAGATGCTCCACTAGACCCCCACTACTGTAGAGGGAGAAGCTGTAGAGGTTAGTAGATGCCCAAAATCAACTTGATAGAAAGATCAAGAATGCCCCAACCACAAGAAAAGTTTTAATCAAATTTGGCAGCTTGTTAGGAAATCTAACCACAGGACAGATTGACAATAGGTTCTATGGCTCACAGACATCTATGTTTTTCAATTACTACATGCTTATGGACAAATCTTCCTCAGGAGCCAGCTTCCCACCAAAATAATGCAACTTTTTAACACCCTGATACCTTCTGTTTCCTCGAAGCTACAAACAGAGCTGTAGTAATTAGGTATTTGACTTTGTCTTCAGGGATTTCATGAAGGTAACAATGTGATTAGCTTTCCTGGCAAAAAGAATTCTTGTGTTTTTCATTTGTCTCAATGTTTTCTGCAAAAATGTACCTAAATTTCTCTGAAATACCATATGCAGTTTACGCAGATGGAAAAATCATTTTCCCTTCATCTCATAACCTCACACGTCCAAAATTTGTATAATACAGTAATATATTTCCATATGATACTTGAAATGCAGATTTTGAGTTTATAAAGCGTCTTCTTTTAACTTCATAATGTTGAAGCAGAGCCAGAATATGTGAAAATTAAATGCACACATGGGCACAGTGTCACACTCCTGCCTGAGGTGTGTCAAACCTCAGCCTCTGTGCTTGTTTTCAACACATTGCAAAGAAATAATTAGAAACTGGTTTTGCTCAGTCACTTCCCTTTGAATGTTTAGGGTATTCACTGCAGTATTTCATAAGAATAGCATAATCAGGAATAATAACAGTAATTATTCCTGTCATCAATATTAGAATTATTTCCTTGTAAATGCAAGTCCACAATGAAAATATTCAATGCATATTGAATTTTCTGTAGCATAAAAGACGGTAGATGGGGGTTACTATGGAGGAGTTTAAACCCATTTCTGTCATATGATAACTTGGTCGTTTAGTCTTATCGTCAATTTATCCAGTGCTAAAAAGATAATAAAAAATAAGCATCAGAGTGACTTGCCTATCTCCAGGTATTTATTTTATTTCAGACTTTTTGAAGGCAAGAAACTAGTTCATGCTAATTACTGGTACCATGCAGTGAAAGGGGTTTTTTAGTACCTACGGGTACCTTTGTTTGACTGCTGCTCCCCAAATGTAATTTACATGTGATGGCCGGAGTTTTTCTTCATTTTCTTGGTTCTCTTTTTTCTTTCCTGCCGTGGGATTTGATGGGTGGCTCTAGAAGATTACCTAATTGTATAAACCTTAGTGTAATTCATGTAAATTGAGGGACTCTTGATTCTAAAAATGAAGATGTTTCTCAAAAATGAGAAAGCCAGTGAGTATTTGCTCCTGTTTCTTTAGGAATGATGGAAATAAGAGTGCACCATTTTATGTAGTTTTGCTCCGTTTTACCATTTGTAGATAGCTTGCAGCAGTTCTCTCTTTGCCTCGCAGACTTTGGCAGTAGCGCAGAGGTCATATTTTCCTGTGTATAAATTATTCATGAACAGTTTCTCCAACACACTAGATAAACTTGCAGAAACCAGAATGCATGTTTCTCTTTTTCCTCTCATCCCTGTAACTGGTCATGTTCTAATAGGCAATACAAAAAAAACCCACCACCCCAAAACCTGTCTTCGTCGGTGTGCATTTGATGGAGTGGATTGATCACAAGTTATAAAAGTTCACAGAAGTGACGAATAAATAAGTATGAATGGTTTTATTGTTGATTTGGTACCACCACTTTAGTGACCAAAAATATGTTGTTGCAGTGGGCTGAGGTATATTGCACACTTTAAGGATCTGGTTTTGGAGTTGAAATTAATCTGTCTGGTGAGCTAGGCAGGAAATTCCGCCCCTACAGCACCAGTGCAGAAAGAAATGAGAGTGAAAGGACAGGAAAGCTTAGTTTCCAGCCCATATTCCAGCCTTGCCCAGCTCTACAAGTGGAATAATTCGCTCTCAGTGGGTTTTGGAAAGATGTACAACCATGTAGGAAGACCCTTAGCTTGGAGGTAGCCTTCATGTGGTTCTCGTTACATGCTTCTAGTTAATGCCTGTACTGGAGCAATTTCCCTGGTAAAGACAAAAAGAAAATAAGTATCAGAACACCACCATTATTTTAAGAGATGGTTACAGATATGTGTTGTGATTCCAGGAATCAACTCATTATAGCCTTCTTTCTCATTGGTCTAATTTAGCAAAAAAAAACCCCTATTTGTGTGAAAATTCTCCTGGTAAAATACATAGCTGATGCACGAGCAATTTGGCAGCACCTGAGCGTGGGGCTGGGGGCCGGTGAGTGTTCGGCTGCGAGGTGTCAGTGCCCCACAGAGTGGAGCCCTCCGCAGCCCATGCTCGCAGGTCCTCCCCTCCGCCAGCCGCTGCTCACCCGAGGAGATACAACCTGGTGCTGCGGAGAGGTTTGTGCAGTGAGCTCACAGCATTGGCTGCTCACGATGCCTTGAATGTGATACAAGGGGAGAAGTTTGTACCAGTGGAGAGGTTTTATGGCTCTGCGCAGGAGCAATCCTATGTAATGATAGACGGTTACACTGCAATTACTTGGCTGTTTGGTTTTTTTTCATTACATTCATTGCTGATCTTTGATCCCTGTTCCTCTTTCCCAGGTCGTCCCATTCCACCTACATCCTCGTCTAGCCTTCTCCCATCTGCTCAGCTGCCCAGTTCTCATAATCCTCCACCAGTTAGCTGCCAGATGCCATTGCTAGACAGCAATACGTCCCATCAAATCATGGACACCAATCCTGATGAGGAGTTCTCTCCCAATTCATATCTGCTAAGAGCGTGTTCAGGGCCACAGCAGGCTTCCAGCAGTGGTAAGAAAATTGCAAACATACGGAGTTTGTTTGTGACATGTTTGTGCCGGTTTTATGCGTTTTTTTACGAATGTGTTCTTGCATCACCACAAAATTGAGAGCATATATGGAAATGAGGCAAACAAAATTCTTACTGTTTTATTTCAGGAAAAATTTTTTGGAAACACCATACATGATATATGGTTTTCCTTCATTTTACTATAGAGAGCTTTTCAGTTGTAGGATTGTTATAAGTAGCATAAAACAATCTTATCGAATTCTTGTCATCAGAAGGATTCATTTTTTTGGGTGGGTTTGGGTGGGTTTCCTGCTCCTTAGTGCACCTTGTAAGAGAGAGGTGTATGCACAGTGGTTCTTTGTTCTGCGTAGGTGGTGAGGTTCTGTGTCTAAAAATGTGTGTTGCTTCTGCCATTCGATGTCTCTGCTTGTTTCAAAATCTGTCTGATTCTATACTCCCAATGTCACATTTAACTAAGATACTGCTATTTTTCAGCAAATTAATTCTTGTCTTTCAGGCCACTGTTTTAAAACATTTGCAGCTCTGCTGTCAGTCATATAATTTGTAGTGCTTAGGGTTTTCTTTCTTTTCCTTTTATTTTTTTTTATTATTAACAGATGCTGACTTTTCATTTTGACAGCCAAAATTGAGAAATGACGAGGCCATCCCTTTTTAGAAATACAGGCAAAACAAAAGAAGGCTATTATAGCTCCTTATTTTTGCCTTTTATTTTTTTTTTAACACAGATATCTGCTGTGCAGTTCCTGTCTATTTAACTGAACACTGTAAGTTTATATCTTATATGCAGTTTCTGATCTGGCCAAGGTCGCTCTTTCCTGTAACAACACAGAACTGAACAGTACCGGAGACACCGTGGTGGGGAACTGTTGGCCTTTGCGAGTGCATTCAGTACGCTTGAACCATGCCCTTAGGCAGTGGCTGGTGGTGCGTGGTGGGAGGATGAGACAATGAGCAAAAGTTGAAACATAAGATTCAGAGTCAACGTAAGGTAAAACTTTTTTTCCCTAAGCGTTGGATTGGAACAGGTTGCCCAGAGACCCTGTGCTGTCTCTGTCCTTGGAGGTTTTCGAGAACAAGTTGGTTAAAATCCTGAGCTACTTGGTGTGACCTCAGAGCTGCCCTTGCTTGGCAGGAGGCTGGACTAGGGACCTCCCGGGGCTCCTTCCATCCTGAATTATCCTTTAACCCTATGATCCAGTTGCTATCTTAGATACGTTAAAATATAATTACACAAAGAAATAATAATCAGAGATTGAGTATACTTCCTTGTTACTTAAGGTTTGAAGGTGGAAAATATGATACCAGTTTTGAGGTTGGTTTTTTTTAAGAGGTTCGGGGGATATGGGGATCTGTTTCTTTATATCTTTATTCTTCATATTCTTTATTCACTCTGCATTTTAACATTTTTTCCCCAAAACATTCAGTTTCCTTCTTTAATAAACAGTCATATAATATGTAATGACTTTTAATTTTCAGAGTATAAGAAATAGCTGGGGTTTTCTTGGTTGTTTTTTTTTTTTTTTTTAAAGCATAGACACATGCATAATTGTTTGATCAGCACTGAGAGTGTTGTATAGCGTGTGCTCTCCTGGACTTAGTACGTCCTCCGGAAGCTAATAAGCATTTTCTAGCAATCTCATTTTTTCTGTAGTTCTCATAATGTTTCCTGTAGAGAGTTTATAAGAAAATACCACAGATAGTGACATATACCTTAAACTGGAAGAGCTCACCTTTTCTTGTGGCTCGTCCTTATTCTTGAAAGATTTTCAGAGTAGCTTTTACCGTCTACATGATATGGAAAGGCAGATGATGCTTTTTTTAAAATAATTTTTAAAATCTATTTTAGTTCCTATGGAAGCTTAGCAACATAGATCCAGACATTTGGGAGAAAGTAAATAAATTTAAATATTTTGTTTAAATTTGTGTTGGGTTAAACAGTAAGGTTTGAAGATATTTATATTTAAGGCTTAGATTGCAGATTATCTTTGATCATTAATAAATATTTGCTAGCGCTTTCTAGGTTCTTCTTTAAACATTTCTATCAGAGCCTTCGAAGTGCACGCTGAAGATGAAGCCGAAGTCTCGTACTGATTACATTATATGATAAGTGTCCTCTTGTTTCTCTGATTGTACACTTATGCTTGCTTCAACCTCTACAATTACAGGATAGCTCCTCAACAAGTTTAAGATGAGCCTTCTCGGATATAAGGTGATAGTCATCCACATGTACTGCCCTGTGCCCTTCACAATAGCCATTCTTGGCTATCTGGAAAACTCATTTGCCTAAAAAAATTACCTAATCAAATCTTCCATCAAATGAGCAATCTATTGTTGATATTATGAAGGCCTTTAATCTACAATAAATCTTTGTTAGAACTCATCAGAGCTTCCAGTTTGAGAGAAATGTGATTATAGCACTCTTAAAATGACATTACATCATTGGGGTGATTGGTTTATCATTTGGAGAAGCGACATCAATCATAACTAGCATAACCACATCGTAAATGAATTCAACCTTTCTACTGCAGAACAATGACACAATAATTGCTCAAAATCAGACTTAAAATGAAATCAGAAAATGCACTTTCTAAAATATGATGTTAACCTAATGGAATATATTATTAAAAATCATGTTTGAGGAAATTCTATGTAATTAAAAATATGTGAAAATGTATTCCTTTTTTCTCTCATTAGAACCTGATTTCAGTTGCAGAATCATTTTCTATGCAACAGATATTATGCTGTTTTTAATTGAACTCCCATCACTTACATTCCTCTGCTTGTATTTCTTAATATAATATGCAGCACAATTATATGTGATGAAGGACAAGAGGTTTTTGAAATCTGGTGCACCTGCTGATAGTATTTTGAAAAACACAAATATTATAGAAGGAAATGAGACCTTTTATCTGTGAAAAGTTAGCGGATCTTTTTTTTTTCCCTTTTAAAAGAAGGTCAGTTCCTGTCACACCATTTGCGAGGATGGTTTCTTACAGATAAGAGTAGGAACAGGCTTATTTCTTCTTCCTGTATATATTGTATGTATTTTCTTTCTGGTAATATAAGGTGACTCATCTTTTTGGAATGCCATTTTAATGGCTTCAATCATGATATAATGTAACAGGCTGTATTTCAATCTTACATAGAAAAAAAAGGTAAGGGTTTTTGTTTCCAGCAGCTTTGCCTTTACTTTTTTATATAGGATTTATTCCTATTAAACCAAATTTTGGAATTCCAACAGAAAAACTGTTTGTTTGTCTGTTTGTTTTTCAACTTGAGTAAAACATCTAGGATATACCTTCTTTGGTAACTATAGCTTTTGATATTGTGGTTCCATAATTGAATACATACATAATTTTCGACCATTCTAACAACGAGAAAGTAGATGCAAAATGATTTTCAGAATATTTTGATTTTGGGAAAACTCTAAACTGTTCATTAGATATTGTCACGATTCCCGAGAAGTTACTGAAGTTTAACTGGAAAGGGGATCGTGCAGTTTTTCAGTATGTCATGGTTTAACCCCGGCTGGCAGCCAGGACCATGCAGCCGCTTGCTCAGTTCTCCCCCTCCTCCCCAGAAGCGGGGGGAGAAGAGGTAGAAAGAGGGGAAAGGGAAAAAAAAAATCCTATGGGTTGAGAGATAGAGATTTTAATAGAACAATAATGGAAAGTAACAACAATAATAATAATAACAGTAAAAGAATATAAACAAAAAAAATGATACAACATAAGTGGCTCTCACCAGCTGGTGATTTGGTTGCCCAGCCTGTCCCAAGCAGTGACGGGGGATTCCTGCCCCCTAGCCAACCCCCATTTATATACTGAGCATGACATCTATGGTACGGAATATTCCCTTGGCCAGCTTGTCCTGCCTGTGCTCCCTCTCAGCTTCGATGGGAAGCTGAAAAAGTCCTTGACGATAAAAACGTCACCTGGCAACAACTAGAACAATATGCGTTATCAATGTTCTTGTCATACCAAATCTGAAACACGGCAGCCACCAGGAGGAAAGTTAACTCTGTCCCCACTGAAAGGACACAGTGTTATCATGTCTTTTTGGCTCAGAGGCAATAACACAAAGCAGTTGGCGCAGCATAACAATATTTGCCCACAGAGTAGGTTGGACGCTGCTTAGAAGACAGGGTTTGCTTTGATCTTTTTCGCAAGCAATTATTGGCAGCGAGGAGAAAGGAAAGGAGAAATAGTTTGGTTTGAGTAAAATAATTGTTGTTGCTTGGTGTTGCCTGTGAGTTAGAGTTGAAATGAAGAATAAGACTTTTTTTATGCTTATGACCCTAGTTTGTGTTAATTTACTGTGTATAATACCAATATTCATTATATCCAGTATAAATATCTAAAAGGATCTCCTGCATTCAGCAGATACTACCTGTCTATAGGATTTTGTAATTACTAACGTTCAATTACCACCACCTCCTTGCAGCTTAATCCAGAATGTAAAAATTTTTTTTTTTTTTTTTTCCTTGTGACGGAAGCCAGAACTTTCATTAATGCACTGTAGCTGGAGGTCTTATCTGAGATCCTGTTCTGGGAGTGCTTGGAAGTGTATGGTTTATATCCCTCTTCAATCTGGCATCAAATAAACAGGTATTTCCAGTTTCTAATGTATAATGCAAACCCATACAGAAGATAGTCATCTTTAAGAAATAAATGAATCCTATAGAAAAATAATTACATCTCCTTCAGATGATGAAGTATCAGCCCCTACTGCATGGAGGAAGTAGATTCGGTATCTGCCAACTTGTATGATAGAAAATGCAGCAGCAACAACAAAAATCTAGAATCCATGGCGCTTTTTTTTTTCTTCCCCTCATAGAGGATTGACTTTGGCTTACTTAAGAGACTAAATAAAAGCGTTTAGATATCTCAGTAGGTAGCACCTTCAAGTTATTGCCAGAAAGACAAGGATTTAAACTGTAGATAAGAAACCTAGGCATGCACAGCTCTCCCAGCATGATATCCAGTTGCTGAGTTGCCACAGGAACTGTTACACAATTAACCAGGCTCAATAGAGAGCATTAAACATTCTGATAGGAATCTCATGGTGCGCAACAAAGAGAAGGGCCAAGTCCAGCACCTGGGGAGGACCCTGTACCAGTACGTGCTGGGGCTGACCAGCTGGGAAGGAGCTATGCAGAAGTGCACCTGGGGATCTTGGGGGAGAAGAGTCTGACCATGAGCCAGCGATGTGCCCTGGGTTGCATTAGGCAAGCACTGCCGTCAGGGTCCAGGGAGGTGATGCTTCTCCTCTGCTCAGCACTGGTGAGATACGTTTGGAGTGCTAGGTTCAGCGATGGGCTCCCCAGCACAAGAGACATGGACTTACTGGAGCATGTCCAGTGAAGGGCCACAAAGGGAATCAAGGGACTGGAGCATCTAACACATCAGGAGAGGATGAGAGAGCTGGGACTGTTCAGCTTGGAGAAGAAAAGGCTTGGGGGGTAGCTTAGCCCAACGGGGAAGAGTAATGACAAGGGAGACAGGCTCTTCTCAGTGACGTCCACTGACGGAACAGGAGGCAATGGGCTTAAGTTGAAATATAGGAAATTCATTTTAAATATAAAAAGAAACTTTTTTTACTGTGAAGGATGTCAGGCATTGGAACAGTTTTCCCAGAGAGGCTGTAAAGTCTGCATCCTTGGAAATACTCAAAACCATCCACTGGAACACCTTCAGCAGTTAGTACCTTCTAGAGATGTGGAAGACCTACAAGTTCTTTATGGACTCGCCAGGACTTTGTGAGTAGGTTTGTGGAAGCTCCTTGGGCAGCCCCCACAGAACATACAGATCACTCCATTCCACGCTCTGCACTCTTAGTGGTTTTGTCATTTCCCAGTAGTGACTATTAGAAGGGTGAGATTTAATTCTGCTCAGATTCAAAGCAAATTTATTGTGGTGAGTTGAAGTCCTTGAGTACTGTTTCTCAATCCACTCAGTTAGGATGCCATCAAACTTGTCTTGCTCATACACTGTCATTGTAGGTAGTCGAGGTCTTGCCCACACACTTACACAAAGAATAAGATGCTTGATCAATATTTATTTTCCAATTTGCAGAAAGATTTTATTTTTTTTTTCATTTGGAAGTCCTCTTTCTTAACTGTTCCGTTAGAATTGAAATCTTCCTCTCCTTGTCAGTGTTGCAGTTGGGCGTGGGGAGAAGGGGTGGTGTTTTACTTTGGTGTTTGTTCTGTGTTTGTTTACTTTTGGTTTTGCTTATTTTGGTCTCTGTGCAGGACTTCTGAGCTCACTTAGGGAGGAGCAGTAATCAGGAAGAAAAGCTTTGGCCTTCTCCACCTTCACTTTTCTCTCCTAGGTGCTGTCTTGCGTTCGTTCAGATTTCAACAGCATCCCTTTCTGAAACCTCTTTCAGAATACTTCATTTTAGACTTTGCTAATGTATGCTTAGATCAGCGGCAGTAAAAATCAGTTAAGGTTCCAGGGCTGTTTTTTCTAAATTATGCTCTTATCTGCCTCCGAAAGGCAGCCCTGTGTTACATCTGTATACACAATTACGTTGAGAAACAACGCTTCCTATTCAATATATTCACAGGGAAATACTATAAGCGAATTTTTTTTTCTGGTGACATTTTACAACAATGCAAAAAAAAAAGAGTTGCAGATTGATCGTTATAATTTCTGTTTCCCAATTTAGAGGAAATTATGTATGTTTGTTTCTGGATCCACTGCTGTTATTGAGGAATTTCAGTGCTATAGGCTTTTTTCTACCTTGGCACCCAGGGCTGTAAGTGCTGCTCCAGAAGTAGAAGAAAGCAACGCTAATTTAAGAATCCTATCCTTAATGCTTAATGTACCTGAAGAGCATAAAACACCCTATATTTCTCAGGGACCGCGTTGCAGCAGAGGACAATGTCCATTCAAGTTTCCTCTATTACAGAAGATTAGATTGAATAGAAACAAAACCCGTTCGTTTCGAGTGTTTATGGTACGAAGACTGGCTCCTAGCTTTCGGGTTTTAAGCAATAGTCTCTTTCTATGCATATTATTTTGAACATTTGTATGTATTTAGTAGCAAGGTCTTGAAATAGATATTTTTTTTCCCCCAATTTGTTTTTAATATTTAAATTCTCTAAATCCTTAATGGCCAGTCACATTCTAATTCTGTTGCTTCTCTCGAGCACTAGGTCTAATTTTAGAGCTTTGGACTGGAATTAGAAATGGGGGGGAACAGCATGAACCGTGTTTTCCCATTGAAACTGAAGGGTGTACTTTTTGTTAAGTATTATCTCCATGTTGCTGCAACTATTACTGATATTATTGCTGCTGCTAATCTGTGTAGCATATGTTGACAATGCCAGCAGATGTCTGAATTTCAGCCAGAAGACGTGATTCTAGATGGTAAGATATTGCAGAAACATTGTATTTATTAATTTATGAATTCATTATCGTAACAGAATGTTCTATGGTAATAAAAATGATAATGCATTACAAAAAGCTACAGAATTGAGAACGCATTCTAATTCTGTTGTTTCTGTATTTTTCTTAAGCTCACCATGGTTTTGGGAGCTGCAGAGCTTTTTCTTAGCAACTTTTACATTATTTTAGCTCAAGGCTTGTAAATGTGTTGAACTGGCAGCCTCCGTAGTAACAAAAGCAGCCCAGCAAAGCAGCTGTGGTACCAACTTCCCAAGGTTCCATTTCTCCAGCATGTTGCTCTGCAATTTTCTGGTATCTACCGTGGGGGCTGGGAAACAACTTGATTACTGTTGCTGGTCAGGCCTTGTTTTTTCTCGTTACCAATCCTCATTTTGTCTCCTAGCAGCTGGTTTGAGATCACCAATAAACGTCATGCATTTGAAATGTAAAGGCTAGATATTATTGCTCTCTGCTGTTGTGCCAGGAGAATGGGTGCCTAGACTTCGTAGATTGCTTGCAAACTGAAAGGCATTGGGGATGTTGCAATTATAAGCAGAGTAACTCTTTTTCATGTCTTTTTTTCTTTCGTACGCTGAGTCTGGACACTGTGTGGTTTTCCTTTGTGTGTAGAAAAGCCTAACATTTTCCTTGCTCATGCTCTCTGCTCTAAGTTGTGCTGTATGGAAAGGATTTCTCATGTTTTCTGATAATTTTGTTGGTTGATAGAGAGTTTTGAATCTTCCCAACTACACCTCCTTTTTCGCTGGCAATGACACAGTCCTGACAACTTCCGTCATGGATTCTGCAGCTGTTTACGTGGAAATAGGAAATATAACATTTAGAAAACATTTCATGCTCTTAACCTGCCACCAACACAATTTGGTAGCTGATTCAAGGTGAAGAGTCAAACACGTGTAAGCCACATGCACTTCACAGATTATAAAATCAAGAACCTGAAATTTAGGATACAATTTTTTCAGAATTCTTTGCAAGATTTGTACACAGGAAGTTCCTGTGGTTTGGTTTCTGTTTGTTTGGCTGGTTTTGTAATAATAAAAAAATGAATAACTTCATTCTTTCTTCCTATAAATCCAAATAAGTGCTGTTAGAAACACTTGAAGGCAAGGAGACGCTTTTAATCTGATTCAGTATCTTCTCTTATGGATTTCCTGGTTTTGATAAGACAAAGCCATCCACTTCTGCTTTATTTAAATGATAAATTATTAATTTGTCTAGTGCTTAATTATTATACCTGGTTATGGAAATACTTCAATAGATTTAAAGTTATATAATACCTATTTCTAATGTGCTTATAAATATTGGCATCTTACCACGCAAATCTGTAGATATATTTCATTTATCGGTCATAGTAACATCTCTAGAAACTGAGTTTATCTTCATATAAAGCATGATTCAGTCAATAGAAATTAGGACTTTTTTCCTTTGGAAGATGTTCAATCTTATTCTAAAAACTACAGGAGATGAAGAACTCATGACATCGCTGGAGAAACTGCTCAATGGGTGTTAATTATTCTCATTATTAATATTTTTTCCCCCCATTCATGCCTGACTCTTTGCTTGACAGTTCTCCCGTGCAAGTCTTTAATATCTCTTCAGCATAAGCAGAAAGATATCTGAATTCCATCATTTTATTCTGAATATTTTCCCCTTTCTATTTACCTGCAATGGCCCCGTTGCCCTCTGGGCGTTTGTGGACTAGAAGGGTTTGTACATAGAGCTTTATTGGCAAAACCCTCCCCTGAAAACACAGCTCGCCCAAGCAAAATATGCTCTCCTCTTGCTTCCTAGTCCAATTCCTCAAATGGATTAAGCTGTATTGTAAAGAGGACTTCTTTGCTTGCATCACTGTATCTTCTGCTGGCTTTTGCTGATGTATGCTTTTGTAGACCAGGATTTTGTCTTTCTTTTTTCCATTTTCAACTTTAGCAGCAACCTTTTGCAGCCACTGTTACAGTGGAAATGTAATAAAAGTATGTTGTTCCTCCACTAAACAGCTGCTTTAATTTGATGCAGATTTACAGATGTTTCCTTTAGAGAGAGAGTGATGGAGGTGGGCCCCATGGGGTTCATGTTGGGAGGGCAGGTAAATGCTCAGAGCCTTTGATGATGTGGGATGCGTTCAGAACTGAGTATGGCGTTTTGGCTTGGTGATGGTCTGTGGTGATGCGCTTTACTTGCATCGTGGCAGTATCTGTCCTGGTACTGCCTGTGGATAGCTGGCCTATGCCACTCTAAGGAGTCAGGAGCTGAAGGAGTTTGAGTGAAAATCTTGAACTGACCGGTTTGTTTGTTTGTAATTCCTATGTTGTTTGTAATACTTACATACTAAAACTGGAGATGAGGCATTATTTTTATCACATAAGCTAATCAACGAAACAATATTGCCTTCTTTATTACATTGCAAATATATGTAATTTATTTTGCTGCCAGATTCTTACATAGAAAAGCTAAGGACTTTGAATTTTTGTAAAACTTAATTGCTGGCCTGAGTAAATGCTTGCTTTTTCAGATACCTTGACATCAAGGCATAGAGGGAATCCTGTTCCATTTTGTCAGCTTCCCAGATGTTTCCACAGCTCAGTCTGTGGCATTCACATGTGAATGAAATTGCATCTCTCGCTCTGTTCGATTTGTTTGGATTCTGTGTTTTCTTCCCCTCTGTAGCGATGCTGCACTTGCTCCCAGTTCCCTAGGTTGCTTTTATGGCAGTGACCTTTTCCATCTAGGCAGGGTGCTATTTGTCATTCCGCTCTCCTTCAGGCCCTGTCTCACCCCACCAAGGCATTGCCCTACGTGTCGCTCCTTTACAATAGTTCCTTTCTATTTAATGCATTTGTGTTGGATATCATAGGGCTGTAACAGTGTGATTTTCAGTAATTGAGCTTCTTTCTCCTTTCATTCAGGTCAGGTCTAATGATTTGTGAAATAAATATTTATTTATGTATGCATTTGCATACATACAAGCAGAAACATAGCGGCATCTTTGTGGTTGTAGTGATACCTGGTACTTACCTTGCATATCTGGGATGTGAAAAAAAAAAACTAGTAAAAGGAAAGAGAATCGGCAACTTAATATAGAAGTTGTATTGTTTTGAGAAGGCTCCTTGTCCTTGATGCTCTGTTAGTTTAGGAGCAATAACTAGAACACCGTAGAAAATTATGTGGACCTTTTATAAATGATAAAAAGCAATGTGTGGGTATTGAAGCCTATATATACCAAACCCCTAATAGCTGGGGTGTCTGTCTTTGCTGCTAGATCTTTCAAAATCTGCCAAAGAGGGACTTGGCTTACTGTGAACTACCATGCCCCAAAACTTCCATTCGTAACAACAACAGGAAAGTTCAGTATTGCCTCAGTACTCTGTAAGAAAAAGATTTACGACCTGGTTATTTTGAAACGTCCTTCTTGGTCTTGAGTCTCCAAACTTGGGGGACAGTTAGTATATCATAAAATGGGATGTCACAACTGCTAGTTCACATGATTTGGGGAGAACTCAGAAATCGGGACTTTAATATTGCACAGTGGATTAATTAAATGTGTAATGTATGGGCCATGGAAATTATTTTGGGTTTTACAAATCCCTTTTTGCATACCAAACACCAAGCTAACTTCTCAGATAATACACACTGTAATGAAGTGTGAAATGTTCTGCCTAACAAAACACAGTGTTGGAGCATGTTTGTTAATATTTGTTCCCACAAACAGGTGCATAATTGGTTCACGTGACACAAACCTGTCAATTATAGGGACTAGCAAACATAAAAGATGTAGAATCTTCGTAAGTTTGTGAGCTCCAGTTTTCTGAAAACACAATTTGCAAAGTCAAGAGGAGGGAGTTGGGGAGTTAGAGCTCAAGTGGTAAATGGTGGCGTTCAATTATTCTGTCAAGTGATGAGAACGAGGATTGGGACTGGGATGGTTTGGGGGTGCATATAAATCCTTAGTGACCCTGCAAGACAGTTTTCATCAGCTCCTGGCACCTTCATTTCCAGTATAGCTGAAAACTTGCTACAAAAGCAGAAGGGAGTAATGTGGAAGCAAAACGATGAGAAAAAAAAAAAAGGCAATTGGTAAGGCTTAGGTGGAATGAAAGAAGAAATTTGGACTTTTTCAATTTGCAAATGTAGTTAGGAAGAGCAACATGAATTCCTTCAATCTAGAGCAAAATGTGGGTTTAGTTTTTTTCCATTTTTCCGTAGCTTTTTGTTTAACTTTCTTTTGGTGTGGGTTAAAATAAAAACAAGAGAAGCAAATCCTCAAAATGAAAGGTGAAAATATTTGCTTAAAAATCTTCCAAATGAAATAGTTCAGCATTTTAAAAATGAAATAATTATTGTTTTAATTAGGTGTTTCTACATTTTTCAAATCTCTTCTCCTTCCTCCCCTATCTTTTTCAGCTCAAAATGTAGCAAAATGTAATTAGGTATTCATGAATAGTTTGTCTCCTTGTGGTCTGGAGCAGGCACAGGGCAGAAACCAGTTAGAAAACAGCTATTTATTCTAAAGTCCATTAATTTAGTGGATGTGGTAAGGCCAGTCAGTGATACTTGTGATGCGTGCTCTGTGCAGCTGGAGGAGAGGGCTCAGGGAAAACCAGCCTGCCTTGAAGAAAATGAGGAATTTCCAAGACTTTGAGTTTCCAATTTGAGGCTGTGACTTGAAAGTGTGATGTGGTTATGGAGGCCGATTTGTACGAACAGATGGAGAATTGGTGTTTCTGGTAATGCAGAAAGGCTGGTGAGGGACTGTACTTATAAAACTAATCTGAGAAAAAGACTCAAGAGACTGGCTGGAAACCAGACTTTTAAAAGCATACTGTCAGCAACTAAAGCCCAATCCATCTACACAGGTAGCACAGCTGTTTCCTTCAAATCATTTACAGAAAAAAAATTCTATGATACAAATCACTAGAAAACGTCATCCAGAAGTATATAGTAGCCCACAAAACTTATCTCCTCGCTTGTATTTCCAATCACACACCAGTTCTTCTAAATATCTTTCTTTTTCTTTCTTTTCTTTTTTATTGTTGACAGCTGGAAAGATTCCACAGTCTTCATTCTTCAATTCCTCTGAGATCATGCCAGGAACGCAAGTGCATTAGAGAGTCTTGTTTCATTTTCTTTTTTTGGAACAATTTCCATTAATATCCTGCTGTCAGAAAGCAACTGGTACTGTTTCACAGCTCTTTATCTTGGCAGTTTGATTCTGGGGAGCTACAGTGATTGCTCATTGGGACCCGGAGCCCCAACAGTGTAGCTAAGTCTTCTGGGTAACGGGGAAGTTAAACTGTTCGGTCAAGTTCAGTTCAGGTGATAGCAACTTCTTAATATTTAACATTTAAATTTCTTTGCGGAAATTAGTACTGGTGGATCCTGCTGGACCAGCAGCCTTTGCATTCAGTGGTTTCTTCATAGGATAGTATAGGTGGGTTCATAGAATGGTATTTTCTTTATAGGACAGGTAGATTCAATTCAAATTTTCAAATTCCTGAGGAGTCTGCAGGCCCAAATTCAGTTTCTGCATAGCTGGTTTGATGTTTGTTCTCTCTAGATGGTTGGGCTTTGTTTGGTTTGCGGGGGGAGAGCGTGATGCATGTGGTCTTGGTTAGGGTTTTCATTGGGTTTTGTTTTTTTTTAGCCGTCTTTCTGGGAATCGTAATTTTGAACTGTTTTTTAATAACCAATCTGTTAGGTTCGTTTGACAAAAAAATACATTGCAGTTGGTTCTTTTCAGGAATTAATGCTCTAGCATGCTGACTTATATTAAAAGGATCTGTGGCTCCTTTTAATAGGTTTCAGTCTGTACAAAAATTCTGCAGTTTAATTATTTCTAGTTCCCAGAAAATCCTCTCAGGTAATTTTATGAGAAAGCATCTAAAAAGTTTGAGAAAACTGTAGTGAAATGACATCATTCAGATTTTGGTTTAAGCATAGTGTTATCAAAGAACAGAAAAATATTAATGAAATAAATAAACAGAAAAGAAAAAGAAAGCATTCCTGTCGGTAGATTTTCTACACCCTGCTGTGTATCCCAGCACCAAATCTCTGTGTCTCCCACCGTTAGCCTTCAGTCTGAGCAACCGTTGGACTTCTGTTCCTTTTTTCAGATAAAAGTTTCTCACTGCAAAGCAAAGAGGGAGCAAGTGTCATAGATGAGAAGCAGGTAGTACTTCCCAAAGTGACCCAACCATGAGAGCAGGATTCTTGGCTCGACGGGCCACTGTGTTCCTATAGAAATTGCCACGTTATGTATGAAAGTACATACATATCTTCATAAGATTTGATGCTTTCTGTACTTCTGATTTGCATTATGAACTCTGCTGAAGATATGAGACATTGTTAATTTAATAGTATAACAAAAATATGAGGACAGGCTGAGAGAGTTGGGGTTGTTCAGCCTGGAGAAGAGAAGGCTCCAGGGAGACCTTTGAGCCCCTTCCAGTCCCTCAAGGGGCTCCAGGAGAGCTGGGGAGGGACTCTGGATCAGGGAGGGAAGCGACAGGACGAGGGGGAAATTTTTCACTCTGAGGGCGGTGAGCCCCTGGCCCAGGGTGCCCAGAGAAGCCGTGGCTGCCCCATCCCTGGAGGGGTTCAAGGCCAGGTTGGACGGGGCTTGGAGCAACCTGGGCTGGTGGGAGGTGTCCCTGCCCAGGGCAGGGGGTGGCACTGGCTGGGCTTTAAGGTCCCTTCCCGCCCAAACCATTCTATGAATATGTGAGCATTGCTAAATATTCTCGCAAGTAGACTTCACAGCAATGAAGAATGTTTAGAGCAGACATACAGCAAATTGCTCAAACACAAAACAACCTGTGGCACAAATGGGTCTGCTCTAACAGACTTCATAACATTAAAGGTAACGTATTTTCTTACTGCCCTCCCAGCTGCTTTTTATTAATTTGTGTTATTAGATGGTGATTAAAGGGTCTCTAATGATTCCTTGTTTGTATCCTATTCATCAAAATTCCAGTAATGAAACTGTTTTCCTGCTTTATTTGTTCTTAAATCTTGTTTGAGTCAATAACTCAATGCCTAGTGCAACTTTTAGCACTTTTTCATGTGGCAGTCTCAGTTTCACAACTACGAAATGTAAACCAACAGAAGAATGTTCTCTATAGCCGAATTTTCATTGACGAGCAAGTAAGGATATTAAAGCCACTGATACTTTACAAGTGATCCATATCAGAATATGAATAGTTTTTATGCTGTCTTGACGTAAACCGTAGGATTTTTGCAGAAATTTTTATGCCACAGTTCTTTAGCTGAAAGTGTTAAAAGCTTACTTACAGGATTTTTAAAAAAAGAATAGATAATCAAGCTTAAAATAATAGTGATTTATTGTCTGGTCCACTGCAAACATTCTATATTTAGTGAAGACATAGAGACAGTAATGTGAATCAGTTTTTGAATTTAGAATCAAACTTCAGTTTCCTGCACTTTTATTTATCTCTGTTGAATCCTTTTCATGACACATTTGAGATTTGATATTGAAAAAAATTAAATCTCCAGGAAAAAAGAAAAAGCTGAATTTTCACAAAGATGAGACAAGCAAAAGAAACGTAATGTTGTTGCTTTTAATGATAATGAAGTTAGGTTGCTTTTCTGAGTACTGGAAGAGCTCCCAAAAAGCCATTGGTACTCACTTTGGGAGTACTTAAATTATCGGTGGCTCACAGCGCCATTTAGCTCTGCTGTGTCATTATAGAGAATTGTTATGCCTCACGGAGGCATTAGTGGGTTAATCAATTCATCAGGAGTTTGAATAAAATTAAAACCGCATAGTAAAGATTTCTGGAAATAAAATTGCTTATCCACTTATAAATACAACACATGTCTGATTAAAAATAAAAAAAAAAAAGTATAATAAAGGAAATTAAAATAGCAGTGGATTTCTAATTGAATTGGAATATCCAGGTTTCTTCCACGAAAGTACTGGAATTTCACAAGTGAAATTTACTCTCACATTTTGGATGGGCATCACTACACTCCAATATTAGATTATCAAGCATGTCGCTTGGTGAAGTTTACATTTTGTATCCTCTGGAGATCTTAATGGAATATTCTGACAGCTGTCAGTAAAGCAAATATTATTGTCCAATAGAAAAAAATTATCATTACGAAGAACAGGGTAATTAACACCTATGCTTACATGCTTCACTGCTCCAGAAAATTGATCCAATAGACACGATCATGCAGGGGATGAACTAGCAATTAAATAGGTACACATAAGTATAGTCTTTGTTTCATAAATCTGCAGAATCTTGCAGCCCTTTCTTTTAAGGTGATCCTTACCTTAAAACTGTAATGTGATAGAAAATTTTGGAAGTATTGGGCAGAATTACTCCATAGAAAAAAAAAATTTTGAGAGTATCCTGTACAATGGTATTTGTGTTAAAATGTTCTCTTTGTTGAATTTGCCAGTTAAGAATATGTTTAAGGAGTCTTTGAAGATGAGTTTATTCTCAAATACGATGGACTTTATAGCACTGATCTTATATGTGGCCATTAGCTTAGGGAAAAAAGCTACTTATTTTGAATACTTACTATTTTTTCATGAGGAGAATAATTCAATCTCTTTTTAAACCTCTAACCTCTGCTTATAACCCCATTTTTAAACCATTTCAAGGCTATTATAATATTTTGCTTTTAGTAGTATTTCAGCAGATATTATTTAATAGATATCTATATTGCTAGATGTGTTTGGTTATTGCCCATATCCAGCCTGGAGACTTACATCGTTTATAGGTGATTTTCATACCGAACATGCATATGGTCATGCACGTAACCCCCGTGAGCCACACTCTCCGTCCCATATCTACAGGTACTAAAGTAGTGTTACCCGGAGTGGGAGAAACATGCTCAGTTTACTTGTCCTGTATTTTGTCAGTGCTCAGCAGATGGTGGAAACTGTATGTCTAAGCTAACGGAAACAAAAATTGCATGAAAAATGCTCTGTCCAGAAAAATAAAGTCACTTAAAAAAAAACCCAATTAATACAAGCCAAGAAATGATGGAAAGGAGGGTGATGACTGAGACATCAGTGATGGCAGGACTTTGAGGCGTTCTTAAAAGTTATATTCTCTGCCAGATTTCTCAGGACTTCCAGCTGTCACTTAATTACTCAAATCAGCTTTTAGAGTTTCAGAGGGTCAGAGGAGATATAGTTCATTTTGAAAGTGTGCTACTCATTGTTCAGGTTGACAAAAAACTCTTTACTCTTAAAAAAACCTTACTCCACAATATTGAATAAGCTGAGATTTGCAATTTTCAGATTTCTGCCTGAAATAATCTGTAGAGGAGTTCTGCTTTCATCTTCTATTGCCCTTTGTTGAGGAGAATAAGGAGTCATGTAAAATTGTTGCCAGATTTTTTTCATGCCAGAAATGGTGTGACAACATATACACGTTTTACTTCTATTGTCTGATGTTGGCTAGAAATTGTGTCTTATGCTTGGTAATATAACCTTGAAGTTCATTAGGCTGGTGGCTGGGAAATGTACAGATGGCGGGTTTGGCAAGGCAGTGTGTTTGGTAAAGGTCTTCTCTGTTTGAAGTCAGTGATTTCAGCGTTGATTTATTTATCACTGGTTTCTTGTAATTTAAATGAAAACTTAATTAAGCGAGCTTTGATTAAAACTCCATATCAAGAATGTAAACATTGGTAAATTATAATACTCTCAGAAAATGCTGAGAATGTCTCCTGTTACCTGTCTGGCTGCTCTGTTTTACCCGTTCCTTTTGGACTCCTCCACTGTGTTTCTCAGAGTGCACTTTTGTGTAATAGTGTTCTGTCTCAGCACATTATAGAATGGCGTAATTACAAACAGTCTCTTCAAAACCCAGGAGTGAACATCAGGTTTTAACAATTATATATATTAGTTCTTAGAAATTTCTGCTGTTGTCATTTATCAAGTGCTTGAGCTTATTCAGCATCAACAAACGTAGAATCGGGGCTGTAAATCTGGGGGGTTTGGTGTTGAGGTTTAATGATGGAAAGGAGAGCTAGAGGCTTAAGCAAAGTGAGCCAAAGACCTGGAGTTGATTTGAGAGGAAGGTTGATCAGAAATAAGGATATGTCGTTTGGGGCAATATGGGGCTGAATTAGAAAAGCTGTTGCGTGCATTTGTGGTGCATTTGAAGTTACTTCTGAGGATCAGCCAGTGAGTAAAATCCTTAGCCAGAGTCGGAGCTTAGTGGTATTTACATTTACAGCTAGCTTTGACTGAACCTGTGTCAACTGTAAATTATCGCTGGGTATGTTGGTGTGCCTGTACACACAAGTCCGTTCCCACACGTGTTATAAATATACAATGTGTAGTATACATACACACACTATCCGTATATATTAGTATGTGTATGAAAAAAATGAAGGTGGAGAAATCAGTTGTTTTTTTAAAAAATTAGGAAGAGACTGGGTATTTGAGAAATTCTTCTGGACAAAAGCAAGGGAAAGGGCATTATCTGTAATTAGAAATAATAATGTATAATTGGTTCATTTGCCATATTTCTACAGTTCTGATTTAGTTGAACAATGTGATCATTATGCCACCAGTTTTCAATAGAGGTGTCACAATGAAAAATAATTGCAATATTCCACAATATTAACTGTACCCTAATTGCAAAAGTTTTGAAATATAATTACCATGAAAGCTAATGCGACAGGGAACATTAAGCATAATTAGTGTATTTTTAAAAAAGGGAAAAACTGTTAGAAGCTTGTTATTGTCTCGTAAGGTAGCTTCAAATTAGCTGGATGCAGAGCACTTTCATCTAGGTTTTCTGTAATTTTCGTTATTAGCACAGACTGCAATAAATTTATTTGACATAGCCCACACCTGCTAACCCGGCAGGAAAGAATTTCTAATGTGCCCGGGTCCCAGGTTTCTCGCAGAATCTGTCACAATTTCCTGGGAGACGGCAGTGGGTAAGATTTAGATGTGGGTTGGATGGAGGGGCTTTTTGCTGGGTTTGGGTTTTTTTCAGTCAGTCAGTCATGCTGCACTGCTCAAATTGCACTGGATTTTAAGAAATTTCTGCAAGAAGTTACAAAAAAGATGCTATTATGAAGCACTTCAAACAAAGCATTCATTACACATGATAACCACGTTCTGAAAAAATACGTAGTATATTATCTACTTCCTGTACAGAACAACAACATGCTTTCACGTAGAGCCTGAAAGTCCACCCCTATGATTAGAATTGATTTTTTTGAAGAAAAACAATATATCGCACCACCTGTATAGGACAAATGTTTCTGTGCCCATATAGCAGGGGGGTGGGAGTAGGAGCAGTGCTGATTTTCTATAAGATCCAATTTTCAGTAAGAAACGTCTAAGAGATTTTCCTGTGGTTTTTTGGGTAACGTTTTGCAGTTAGAAACTAATGTTTTTCTGGCTTTACTGTGTTTCAGAATTATTGAAATGTGTTTTGGAAAGGGCTAGATCTGAACAGAAATGCATGGTGGAACGCCATTAGTTTAAGGATTATTAGTGGACATGGCTTTAAGGAGCACTTAGATTGCTTGGTCTTAAATTACTGTTAACCACTGAACCTACTTTTTATCATCTCTATTTGCTGTTATTGCAGATGTGTAACAGATTTCTTTTTGGAAGGAAATTAGATCATACATTAGGTAAAATTTTGGATTGGCTAGTGCAACTCATGTTTTCCTAGAATCATCTCAGGAAAAAAAAGGCATCTGATGCTAATTTTTCAAAGTGTAATTTATGAAAATGTTTTATTTTCAGTTTAGCACCTGTGATTTTTAATCTATCTGGTGTCTGTCTGTGAACAGCAAATGCTCTGACATTGCTGCTAGGACAATTTAAGATCTTACGGAAACTTGTAAGAAAGGTTCTTGTTTTTCTCCCTCAAAAGTCATTGTAATTTAGTTCAACTCCAGGACAGAACTTGCTTCCGCAGAGGTAATGGAAAGTTTTAAACTGAGGAAAGATGTCAACGTATGGAAATCTAAACGGTGTTTACATTGTGCATTGTGGAAGTCAGCCATTTGAAAGCCAGTAGGAAGAACAGGAAACTGTTCTTTCTTTCAAAGGGTAAACTGAGTCATATATTCTGCCTAACTCCATTTTCAATAAATTTCTGTTCTGCAAGAGCTGAGGTGGGGGTTTTAAGTTCTGTTAAGCTGTGGGCATGGAACTCCCTTTGTGTAATCTTTCTGGGTACTTTCCTGGGTACCTCACTTATGTTTTGAAGTGCTACAGTACTTTGAAACCCACCCCTGCAGGTCTTTCGGAACAGCCATTTGGTGTATATGTTCTGTAGGGTAGCAAGTCTTAGTAGAATATTTCCAGTTAGGACACAGCACTGCAGAGCTATCGAAGCGGGTGCCAGGATCCGAGCAAGATGCGGTCATGTGGGATGTAACACTCTGAACCGATGATAAAAAGAAAAAATTTGGATAGTTTTAGGAATCATACTGTGTTCTCACTTATATCGATTACACTTACATAAAGAGAACAGATTACAGGCTGTGCAATATTTTGTTTAAAGAAATTTAGCCACCCTGATTTTTAACTTATAGTAAAAGACAGCAAAAAACAGTATACCTGAACTACCGAAGAGTATGCTTACATTATCTAAAATGAAGAACGTGAGCTCTAATATGTAGGGCTGGAATACCTTTATTTCTTCGTTTAGTTGGATATATCCCTGGTTTATTTTACTAGTTACACTAGTTCCCTCAGCACGCAGAAATGCAAACGTGATTCAAAGGGTAGGTCTGCGTAGTTCCTTGCCATCCTGCTCTGCCTGTGCTCCTGCCTTCCAGCGTGAAGACATGTCCAGGTTGATGGGTGTCTCTGACAAGCCCCTCCTGCTGCTGACGAGCAGCAAGCCTCAGATCCAGCCTTTTCCAAAAGGAAAGTCTTTTTCCGAAAGACACACCCTTTCCCAGTGTCTCAGTAATGATGCCTATATTGAGAGCCTGTTCTTTTGACTATTCACCAGTGCTGAGATTTAAGGGCAAAACATTGCCTTCATTTGGCCGCACAGGTCTTGGCTCAAACTGAGCTGGTGGCCGTGAGCAGCCCCAGCCGAGCGCACAGAGCTGAACCTCCCTGTCCCTCCGGAGAGGGAGCTGACTGGTGGCGCTCCTACGGAAGACCGACGCCTTTTTCTTAAAATGCATTAGTGTTTCTGAAGTGCTTTGTTTTCATGAAGAGATACACAGCTTCACAGCGTTACATCTGTAAGTGCAGCCCGTGTGTGTCTCCTGTTAAAGTGCGGTGCAATGTTGGCCAAATATCATGTTTCATAAAGTTAAGAGAGTCTTTATAATGCCTTCAAGAGAGTGCTGTAGTCAGCTGTGAAGGAGTTCGTATTCAAAGGTTATTTCAATCACAGTTCAGCGTCTTAGGAAAACACGTTATTATCCAACTCTTTTACTACTAAAATAGGTCCTTTACAGATGCTATAAATCTTAATTGTCAATATCCTGTTCTTAAATAGGGACTCATCTATACGGTGAAATACTCTGTGATATTAATTCAGAATTAAAACACAACTCTTTTTTACAAACTAAACTAATCGGGAATGAGTAAAACTACAGGACACTGAGTGTGTGCACACGTGCATGCGTCTGAATACACCATTGTGCCAGACATTTTTTTTCTCCGTTTGTACAAATGCCATAAGCCAATGGAGTTTATGAATATAAATGCTTCAGTCATAAGACCACCGGCAAAATGTTCACCCTTCAAAATGTGTTAAATGCATTAACTATGTTGCTTTTTAGAATATGTTCTTCTTCTTTCCCCTCCCTAAACTATGATTTTTGTTTTTGGAGGGCTGCAGAAAACTCTTTTCTTGTTTTACTTAAATAAGAAAAACAAGTATTTTCCTTACTTTTCTTGTTTTTTCTTGATTTCCTTAAGACCCTAGGTCTTCTCTAAATAGTACTTAATAGAGCAAATGAAATAACAGTACGTGTAATTAGTTATAGATGGTCTCTCACACTATGAGTGTCTCCCTGCACCTCCCTGTGGCTGGAGAACTCCTTACCCCGTTTCCTCCGGCTGTGGCAGGGTGTCAGGATGGCAGAGCACACATTTGCCAGTGGGCTTGTCCATTGCTGTCACCATCCCCCCTTGTATTGTCGCCAGCATTCCCAAGAAAGGGCTGACCCACATAGATGGCTCATCTCACCCCAGGGAAAAGGTCTGTGTGTAGTTCAGAGGCTGATAGCTCCTGGCACGTTTTCCTCGCAGCCGGACAAGCGTTAAGCACGGTGCAGGGGAGGGTGGAGATTGGTAGCCATCCAAAGTTCATCAGCTGTCAGCCAGGGAATCCCATGGCCGATCCGTGCCTTGAGGTACATTTTCATCATTGGTTACCACCAGCCCAAGTCTGTGCTGCTTGCGAAAGCCTCCACCCTGCATTCCCCGGCCACTGGCATCCCGCGGCTGCTGCTCTCCCTTCCTTTGTGCCGGCGCCGGAAGCTGCCTGGCTAGCTGGGTCATGGAAGCGGTCTGAGTGACAGCTGGGCCCGGCCAGACAGCGAGTGTTGAGTTGCGTGTTCAGGCTGGTTTGACTCAAAGCACGCTGGTGGTGGCACTTGCCAGCAGAAGGGAGAGGGGCTGGGAGGGAGGGCTGGGACCAACCTGCCTCTTTTGGCAGCGGGCTGGACTTTGTCAAAACCAGCTGGAAAGCTGCACCCTTACAGATACGTGTGGGAAGATGAGCTTGTAATTACCTCTGCTTTGGGGCCACTGTCATGTCTCCTTTGGAGTCTGTCCTGCCATGCTGAGAGGTGCTGCTCCGCGCTTGTCTTTCCATGTGTAAGTCTAAACTGATTCTCATTGCTGGGCTCTCTGGACCACACATCAAAACCATGCCGTGCCACTTGCTAGTCCTTTCTCTGGTGAAGGACTCTATTTCATTCCATCTCTTCTATTTTTTGCCTTTCTGCACTGATTTTGTTTTTCCTTTCTTCCTCCCTTCTTTTATTCTTCCTTCTTCCAGTTATCAGTTATCAGCAAACAGTTCAATTCCGTCTTATTGCCGCCACAGCAGAATCACAGGCCTTCTGCCAGCAGGTACAAACCAGGAGTGATCACCTTTCCCAAACAACTTACGGTTCTGCTTCATTTTTAAAGATCAAAACTAATGTATCTGTTCTTCTGCAAACAACTTCAAGCTATGTGTTTTGCAAGACCTGCATTGATTCATTATTTAATGCTTACTGTTAAACTGTATGGCTTAATTCCCCTGTTATTTATTATACAAAACATTATTTCATTAACTAGATTGAAACAGATGAGAGTGGAGAAGAGAGCTCTGACAGGCAAATTTAAATTTGTATTCGATATCCAAAATCAAGCTTTAGATTTTCAGGAATTAATCTCCATTTAGGCTCCTATATGAAACAGAAGGATGTATTTCTTTTTTCCTTTGCTCATAAGCATGTATGCAGCTACTCCCGCATACAAAGAAGCATGTCAATACTGAAAAGTGTAGATTATTTTCTTTTTTAAATAGGGTGTATCTAGCATAGAAAATGGGCTTCTCATTCCCACCATGACAAACATTTGTTCTTACTCCTGTTCAGCAGCTCTAGAAATGAGACTTGCACGTTCTTGCCTTTTGAAATGTTCGCTTTGAAAGTGAACGTTATCAATTGTGGTGCTAAGAGCTTGTATTTGGGAAAAGATTGCTTTGGTGGGAGCAGCAGCCTGATAGATGCAGAGCCTGCGGAATTGCTCGCAGCGCTCTGGCATTCTCCATTGGTAGCATTTTTGGACAAAGTGGAAAAAAATGCACAGATGTATATTTTGCTCTTGATACATTGTGGGAGGGGTGTGTGGGTTTTTAACTTGATATATTTCAGGTTGCTCAATGGTTTGGAACAAAAGAACAGGCTGGGGGGGGGAAACACATTCAATCTGTGAGTCAGTCACCTACACCTGCTGTTCCCCACGAAACCGTTGCCCGTGGGGCACTGAAATCATCAACCCCCGAGAGCACGGATAGGGATGTTCTTGTCTTCAGGTCCTCGGTGAACTAACTGCATGTTTCTGTATTTGCGGCGAAGCAAAAATTAGACATCTGAATCTTCTTCGATTCCTCCCTTCTTTTGTGCCTTTGCTGTGCGTAGTTTACATCGAGAGGGTATTAAGATGCCAAGCCCAGCTCGCTTCGCTCTCTTTGTTGAGCAGGGAGGGTACCTTCATTAATTAACATGAGAATTAGTTTAGTCATAGTAACTCTTGTGATTCAGAGATTATCCTTAGTCCTTAAAACATACACATATAAGGGAAATATCAGTAACTAATTTGTTTTCTGTGCTTCACAATGTATAGGAACGCACGTTCCTCTTCTCATTAAGACTTTCTGTTTATTTTTCATGTATGTTTAAAGTCAGATGCTTCCTGTTGGGATTTACTGCCATAAATAGCTGTCCATTTTTTATTCCCACCAGCTGTGCGTTTGAGTAGCACGCAGCAAAGTTTATGAATCACTTCTCCTTGACAGATCGTAACAACCACAATATTCTGCCACATAGCCAACAGCAGCAAGTGAATGATATTAGCACTTAACTCTCCAGAAAACTCTGTTCAGTAATTAAACATTAAGCCTCTGATGCCTATCATCATTCAGTGCCAAGACCCTTTACAATACCGGTTTGCTATATTCAGGTAATGATATTAGAGATGATAATTTATTCTGGAAATGTAGCTATCTGAGAAGAATGAATTTACTGAAATCAGAATTTCATTTATAAGCTGGCTTTGCAGGACTTTTCTCCTAATTCTGACATTCACCATGCAGGAATATTTATTTGGTTAAAAAATCCTCTGAATGTAGGATAATTGACAAAGAGTGATGAAAAGAACAATATTTAAAACTGTGGCACCAGTAGCAGTGTGTAACATAATGCAGAAGTCTGCCTTCATTCAATAAGGACAAATGATCCAGCAGCACTTCAAGCTTTGGGCGTCGTTTCCAAGTTAATCTGCTCTGCTTCGGTGTCAACGTAAAATTGAGATCAACTCACTAGCTAACAAAGCAGCTCGGGAAACTTCAAATGAAAATTCAAACTTATAACAAATACAGCACTGCTGATAGAAACTGTGAAGTCTGTTTTCCATCAGTGTATGTGCAGAGCTTATTTCATATTATTGTGATGAGAAATAATAAGGATAACCCTCAAATAAATTAATACCTGGGTGTTGTTTGGTAGCGGCCTCAGCTCCTGCTCGCCAGCTGAAGAAGAGGACAGAATTAGATTCGGTATCAGGAAGAAATTTTTCACTCTGAGGGTGGTGAGCCCCTGGCCCAGGGTGCCCAGAGAAGCTGTGGCTGCCCCATCCCTGGAGGGGTTCAAGGCCAGGCTGGACGGGGCTTGGAGCAACCTGGGCTGGTGGGAGGTGTCCCTGCCCAGGGCAGGGGGTGGCACTGGCTGGGCTTTAAGGTCCCTTCCCGCCCAGACCATTCTATGATTCTACATTGCGCCGTCACTGCTGCCGAGGTGCTTTGCTGGTGATTTCATCACCAGCCCGTGTGAGCAGAGACACTGTAAGTCAAGACGGTGCAGAGGAGGGTAAGAGGCTGCCACCGGTTCCTAATAATTTTGGTAGTATTTGTTGTCACATACATTGAAAAACATGAAATTACTGTGCTATTGTTGTATTGTCTGTCATAAATGTCTGGTGTCAGTAAGCTGGAGCCCCGGTTGCAGGGCAGAGAGGAAAGCCCTTCTTTGATCCTGGTAGGCAACCGACTGCAGACAAAGTCTTTGAAAATGTAAAATTTTCAAAGCGAAATGAAGCTGTCGTGTACATGGGCCCAGGGATGGCAAGAAGCATGTCCCTGATACAGAGTCACTGCGCTTCCACGTGCCTCATCTCTGCTGCGGCGCACAGGGTATTCTGGCTCTTCAAACAAAACGGCCCTCTGCTTGCTTTAGTACAGGCAAACCAAAATATTCCTGCTGCCTGGCTCCCAGAGAGAGCGTAAGCCTTTTGCCTGGCATTTTCCAAAGCAAGAGTAGGCCAATATGTTTTTGAAGAATGATGACCAGGTAGTTTGGGGGTGTAATAGGGAAGAAAACAGAATGTTTGAGTAGGCAGTAGAGGGCAAGATTAATAACTGGTGGAGTTTGTAGTGCATGGGATGTATGTACAGATTGAAATGTTGCAGACATCTAAACTTATGTGTTTTTTCATTCAGTTTTTTTAATCTATTTTATTAATCTTTAAGAAAACGGTGTAGGAGCAGCTACATTGAAATTAATCTTTATTTACATCTTTAAGATTAAGACAAATATTAAAAATCACTATGCAGAAAATAATAGAATGTTTATAAAAAAATACATTTTTGCTTGGAATAATGATGAATGGATGCAGTATTTGAAACAGCTGTATTGCGTATTGAGATTTCCTTTTAATAGATTTCTAAGATACAATCAAAAATTAAAATGCTGAAAACACAAAGTATCAGGGTTGTTTGGTTGTAAACAAAAAGGGAGTTTATGTTACTAAAATATGGAATAGTTGTGAATGGAAACATTAAGTTAGAAGGCAGATTCAGCAGAAGCTTACTTTTCTAAAAAAAACACTTGAAAGAAGAATATTATGTCTTTCATAATATAAGATTAACACAGCTAATTCTTAATTTGAAACAGTAGCTTCCGCTAGTTTTAGAGAGCCTTCTGAAGGACTCAAGTGCAGCAACAGTAATGCTGCATTGTATTGTATTATTCTAAGATTTTTCACCTAATATTTAGAAACTATATTTCAAATAGGAGTTGGATTTCAGACTTGGAGAAGTAAAACGTTTCGTTCGTTCCCAGCTCCTCTCACCTCTGCACGTTTGAAGGTGAGTTTGAGATGTTAGAGTGAGGAGGGAGTTGAGTGGGCAGGGAACGGTGAAGCTGGCAGCTCTTACCCTTTGGTGTTGCGGGCTGCAGCGTGGTACTGCCTCCAGGCCCCTGGAGTGTGACTGGTTAAATGCACAACTCCGTACAGTGCCAGTTCTACCGTGTGTAACTACACCGACTGAGTGTCTTTGCGGGTAGCTCTCTGTGTCTGCATATGCACCTTTTTTTTGGTTAATTTGGTTTTGTGTTGATTTTTGTTCACGTCAAAAAATAGACCTTGACAGGTTGATGTGTGTCTGCAGACAACCCCAAATATAGGCCAAAATCATAAATGGAATGTCTCCCAGTTGGGTGGCACTGTGGAAATTTTTATTTTACAACTGTGCTTTAGAAACTGATTGCTAACGTGTAGCTTTTGATAATTTTATTTGCATTTGTGAACTTTTTTGTATCAAGTCAAATTCAGCCTTCTTAGCTGTCTTCTGTTCTTGTAACAAAATAAAGATTTGGGTCATCCAACGGTATCAGGTAGAATGTAGCAATATGACTCCCAAGGAGGACTGTGAAAAGTGAATTTTGGGGTAGGTCTTTTAACAGATCTTTGTGACTAGCTGTTAGGTCATAGTTTGGATGAAATGACTTGATTTTTTTGCCAAAGCTAGAACAGGCATAAGATTATTTAAATGAGCTTTGAAACCTTAATTCATCTGGCAAGCTGCTGTAGGATACTAGAAAACATTAATGGGAAGAGAAGTGGAAAGTCTGAAAACAATTAGAGAAACCTTTTGACAGCTCTTTTCAGCAGATAAAAAGCCAGCTTCTTGTGAGAGAGAATCTCCTGGCATTGGTTTCAGCGTCTTATGGACAGTTGTGCCATCAGTATGCAAATGCAGGATGGAGGGGAAAGCGTGTTGAGATATTTGCACATTATTCAAAATTAAAACGCAGTTACCAAGAGCGTAAATAAGATTTTTCCTTCAAAACTAGCAGTCAAACTTTTTTGAAATTGTTCGGTATTTTAATTTGAGATCTGGTTTCTTGAGCAATCGACCCTGTGATCTGAATTTTTCCATATGCATATTCATGTGTGTGTTTACATATTTGTTTGTTTATTGCATCTGGTACTTCAGTAATGTGTAATTTCTATTTCTTCCTTTTGTCTGGAGGCCTCTCATATTACATTTAGATTGTATCCTTTATCATCCCAAATTGACATTTATGCTTTTACTGCTATTGTTTGCCTAGCTTCTCTCTGGTATGGATCAACAATTTGTTTTAATCTATGTCACTTCTCTTATCTCCCTCTACACAGAGATGCAGTCATTTCGCACTAGCGTACGCCTACGGAGATTGTGTTAGCAACAGTGCGGTGGCTGCCCCCTCCCCTCGCCGAAATGCTGGGGAATCTTAATTGCTTTTCCAGTTCGTTTATAAGAACGCAGAGACAACAGTATGTGCGAGACCAGTTTTGACAAAAGTAATGGTATGCCAGTGCCTATGAATAAATAAATCCGATTTACATAGAGGAATGCTGCGGCAATAGAAAGGAAGTCACAGAATGGAAGCAAATGATGGTTTAAAGACATTATTCCTTATTCTTAGCAGGGAGCCGAGTAAAGTCCAGAGTGCTGCAGAGATTTCTGTGGTACTTTGCTTTACAGGTATGGTTGTAAACAGTCTCCTTGATTTTCGTTTTCTAAAATGACTGGCTTGAAAACTTTGAGGTATAAATGAGAATTAAACAAGAAATGTTTGAATTTCCAGAGGCCTCAGGAAGCTGTTATGCTTCCTGTGGATTTTTTGCTTTCTAATAATCATTTTAACAGTTTGCGTTTGATTCCTTCCCTGAATCTGTTCAGTTAAAAGCTGTGATGTGAAATAATTTAGTAGGTAAGAAATACTAGCGTACCCTGTGTGTAGTGACAGATTTGGAGCTATAAGCGAAGGGTTGAAACGAGTCAGATTTACGTACCGAGTAATGAATATCTCTCTCTGTTGGAAAGAAGGAATAATGAGAGCAATCAGCACGGCCTCGCAGAGAGCAGGCGTGGGAAAAGGGTTCTGCCGTACTCCATAGATCGATTTAGGCGTGAAGGCTGATAACGGGGACCTAAGGAACTAATCAGAGGTGAGCAGGGGTGTAGAAGCAAGGTGGCCGGGGCACCTGCCTGCTCCTTTTTGCCCGTCCATAAACCAGCGCTGGTGACCCGCCACCCAGCCTTCACGTGCCTCGGTGACCCTGCTGTTAGGCTGGGGGTGAACTGCGTGCGCCATCGGGTCACCGTACATTACGAGCTGTGGTGGTGGTGGTGCACAGTGCCTTCTTGGGAGGAGAAGGTGCTGCACCCTATGGAACAGCACGGTATGGAAGGAGAAGGTTGTTTGCATTCATGTACATCCCGGGGTAAATACCGGCTGACTTGTAGAGGATGATCACCAGCTTGGTAGGAAACAGTACTGATAGGTACGTTCACGAGAGAAAACCTCCGTGTCGAAATTCGATAGAGCAATAGGAGCACTGTCATAAGGAAGTGCAAAGTGCATTTAAACTGTTTATTCAGTTACTTGGCAATAGCAGCAATATATATGTATCAACATATATATAAAGACAAACAAAAATAATATTCACCTGCTTCATTCAGCTCTGGAAGCTCTAACTTCACAAAACATCAAAGCAAGTGAATACATTTTGTGCGTTTCCTCCAGCAGTGTCCGTGTCAGTGACAGCATTTCCCACCTCTTTTTCCTTCCCTTACTTTTTTCTTCTCTCACGTAACGGGGATTGTTTTTACTTCAAGAAAATAAATACAGTTTTGGAGAGTACGTGGTGTTTAGAAAGCAAAATAAATAGGAGATAGGAATAGGACTGCCCTTTTCGGAGGTGTCCTGTTCTGTGGAAGGGGAGTGAAGGCAGCCCAGCAGTATGCCTGCACAAGCCTGACGGCGATGGTGCCAGATAGATAATTCCGGGACCACAAATGAACGATGAACTATTTCTAGCTTTTATGAATTGTGAGATATTTTTTTTCCGCATCCCCCATAAAATCTGAGTCAGACAGCATGCCTGTCGCTTACAGTCTTATCAAATGGGAATAAACAACACCTGTAGTGCTGTAGCTCTTTCATTTTTGGTGTAGAGAAGCCTTATTCTGTTTTCAGTCTGCAACATTTCCTTGACCAGCAGCTTTGTTTGCAGTGGCACCGGGCATCTGATTGCTTGGAGTTAGAAATTCAGATCTGTAAACTAATAATATCTGAAGAACAAATGTGTTATGCTTGTGTGTGGACTGGCAAGTATGAATCTTGTGATTTACCAAAAAATGAGAGCAGAAGTGCCTCTTTCGCTAAAGAATTATGCAGTGTTATAAAACTGAAGACAATGTATTATTCTGTATCGTTTATGACAGTAATATAAGTACTTGGGCTGTGCCTAAGCAATGCCTTTGTTTTTATTTTGCTCTGTTGATGCTGCAGTTCATTTGAGCAACATACACCAATAACTGGCTTGACTCCCAAGTGAAAAGAACAATGTACGTGATGCAAGGTAGCTGCGCTGAACAGGAAGCTCTACCTTCACTTACACAATTGAAGTCCAGCCATAAACTGTGCTTATCCTGTGGGCACAGGACTCCTCCACTTGAAGTCAGGGATGCCCCAGCCCCGTGGCACGTGAGGGAGGCCGGGTGCTGCCCAGCCGTGCCTGGCAAGATGTGCTGCTGCTGAGCCCTGCCCAGAGCCGTGCGGGGAGGCACCAGCCAGGCGGGAGTCCCAGCTCTGCGCGGTGGACATGGGTGCAGTCTTTTTCAAGCAGCTCTGCACACTTACACGATGTATTGGGCTTGACCAATAGACCTGGCTGTTATTGTAATCTGGCATGTGGGGTTCCTGCGTAACTGGTTAATATATGCCAGGAGAGAAATACGTTGCTGCATCTGTTCTGGCAGTGTAGGTGATCTCGCAAGAGAAATGCTGGGCAATGAGTGCTAAAAGAAAATAGAAGATAGCGTATCTGATTGTCGTGTGTGAAACCAAATGATTGTGTTCATGGCTTCCTGCTGCATCCGGGGAGTCAATCGTGAGCCACCTTTTGGCTACCCGAGCCTTTGGGTAAGTTTCTTTCCTTTATTAGTCTAGGACGTAGCACTTCATCAAGGCAAATCCTGTGCTTGTCACCTAATGGTGACATTACAATAAGTGCCTGTTCTCAACCGCCATAGATATGCACACATCTTGCTAAAACGCTACATGAGAATTCACTGGAAGAGATTACTGACTCATTTTTAAATACTGACTTCGCTCAGCTGAGACTTGAGCGTCAAAACTGTGTGTCTGCACACCTTGCAGTTTTTCCAATTCCTAATTCTCTAACAGAATCAGTACGATTCCTTACCTACGCCCACATTATATAGATAGAGAGAACAAACTTCAAGGGCATCGTCAATAAAGAAGCAGTGGGTTTGTGTTCACTAATATACAGATGCAAGTGCAGAGAGCTCTAGGAGATGTTGGGTTGACGTTTTGGCAGCGTGACCCTAGATACCAGCAGCCTGGGTGCCAGCCAGGGGCATGCGTTGAGGTCCTCGGTCGTCCTGGGTTTCCTCCGCTCCCAGTGAGCGTGGATCAGCTCTGTCTGCAGCGGAGGATGCTGTGAGGTTCACATTCTAAATGCTAATCTCCGTGTACAAAGAACAGTTGTGTTAAGTAGACATTTTAAATCTTTTTTTGCCTTTTTCACAACGCTAAGCATGACTGAGGCAGGATGGATGCAGGATAACACGTAACACCTTCCACACAATGAGAGTGAATGATGCGGCGTTTCCCAGTTTGGCATGTTTGTGTGTGTTATTGCAGGGTATGGCGTAAGTCAGCCCATGATTGTCTTTCACATTGGTAATAAGGGTGCAGCATGCAATCACTTGATGTCAGAGCTTAGCAGATACACTGCATTTTTATTTTCTTCCATTGTTATGCATTTAGAATGTTATCCTGGAATATCTCCTGGATTGCAGTTACTGTCATTGGTCTCTTTACAAAAATTCATCCCTCCATACATTTTTCTTCTTGGACTTCCTTTAGGTAGTTTAGAATCAATAGTTAATAAAAGAATTTCAAGTTGCTCTCGGCATTTGTCGACGCTAATTACACCTCCTATCCCATCACCTGTTGCATAGCTTTACTTCCTTTTGAAGGACTGCATAGTATATTGTATTTATTTTTTACAAAATATAACTTTTAGACTTAACAAGATTTTTTCCCTATATATCTTCTCAATTTTCAAGGCCTTCTTTAAGTACTCGTTTTTTCCATAAACATTTTCCAATTAATGGAAATACTAAATTCACTGTCTCGTTATTACCCTTTTCCTCAACAACTGTCTATTCCTATCATAAATCCCTGATCTACATGTTTAAATCTAATTTTAGTTGGCATTACAACTCCTGTATTGATACAGAAGAGCAGCTCCTTGACCTCCAAAATTCCCACTTTTTCATTTTTTATATGCTAATGCATTTAATATATCTCTGCCCTATGATATTATTGCTGATTTTAATTATGCAATCCTTAATTCTCATTCTTTTGGCAGTTCAGCCATCTTGTTCTCAAACTTGCTCAATATTCTCAGTTTTAAGGATGTGTAGGCCCTTTGACATGCTTCTCAAATTGTCAGTGGTATGCCGGCTATCTTGTGTGCTCTAGCTTAGTTTTTAATGTATCCTGAGTTTCTGTCTTATATGGATTGCTATTTAAAAAAAATAAAAAATGCTGAATTCTGAATCTTTGTATTTAGGAATTAAATTAATGTATATTACCCTAATATTTTCTGAAAGCTTTGGCATTCACAATGCATAAATAACTGCATCTAGTGGCTTTCCTGTTTCCAGATCTGTATGTTAAGGGAGAAGTAAGTTTTGAGCAAGTCATTGAAGTTAGTGAATGCAGCTGTCGCGTTACTTGATCATGGTATTGTTTCCTTATGATTATATCCATTGGCTTGCTCATGTCTGTCAAGCATATGAATTTACGAACCCCCTATTTCTTGGCTTCTGATACAAAACCTGATTTGGAACCTGGAGTTCCTGCTAGATTCATTTTTCATAATACTTAACCTGATTTATTTGTGATGTGGAACAATCTCGTGGTGTTCCGTGCATGTTTGACCTGTCATTTAGAACTGCTGTATCACCAGCACAAACAAAATCTGCTATTAACTCTTAGACCATGAAATATTTCTGTTGTTCCAGTCTACAATTTCTTCTCGTAATGAAACAATAGCAGCGACAAACAAGAGAAGAGATTGCATTCCCAGTTTGACACCGGCAGCTGTATTAGACTCTTTGCTTAAGTTTGCATTTCGTTTAACCAGAGAAGCTGTACCTTGAAATACAGTTTGGTAAACTTAATTATTTTTGCTTGCTTCCTGTAATATTTCAAGATACGTGAAAATGAATCACGATGGGGGTTATCATATGCTTTCCTAAAATCTATAAAGTTTATAATGGGTAGATATTGCTTTGTTGCGTTATACCATTTATTATCCTCTGCTCATGCCGTAAGTCCTTTTATTTCTTTCATTTTGACTTTAGGAGCTCTGTCTAGCTTGAATTATTTTATTTAAACCTACTTTGTTTCCTTCATCAGAATTACAATTAATCTTCTGTCTGCTTGTTGCGAGGTTTGGTTTGTAAGCAGCTCGATACCACCCATTTTGCGTGATAGAGGAACACCGAGAACGCTGAAATACAAATCCATCTAGGGAATCCTGCCACACTCAGGAGCAGCCGATGTCTCAGCTCCTCCACGGGACTGGGGGGCTCCTTCCAGGTGGGAGATGCGGCAGGTCCTGCTGCTGCCCGGGCGGGTTTCCCTGGCAGGGGCACAGCAGGGCCGGAGGCTCCAAGCAGAGAAGTGGGCATGGGGCAGGGAGGGGTGGAAGGGACAAGGTGAGGGGTAAGGGAGGGGGGCATGAAAGGCTGGGTGTGCAGAGTACTGCAGTGAGTTGGGGGAGGAGCCCCAAACGGTCCTTGTAGCTACCATGAACTTCATGTGAAATAACGTCTTTAAGGAAAAACATATATGTGCAACATCTATAGAAAGGTGTGCAACTTCTGGAGAGGAGGAGGAGAGGGAAGGAGAAATAAATTTTTACCACGGGGAATTTTTAGTGTATGATGTCATACAAACAAAAAACTGGAAGGAATCTTCTCGCCTGCAGAGTAGAGTTCTCCCTGGTGGGAACACACGCCTTTGAATGGGGAACACAGATTACACGCCGGGAGAGGAGGAAACCAAGTAAATGTTAATCCTCATCGCAAACATGCAGTCGTGATCAAGTAAAATACTGTAGGCATATATGGTATTCACAGTTTGCCCCATCGATGCAGTTTTTGCATTCGACCCTCAAGAAAATTTCTTTTACTATCCAATTAGTTTTTATTTTATTTCTAGTGAAGATTTGTAATATTAATTACCAACATAAAAACAAAGATGCAGTGCACTGAAACAAATGGATGCTTTTTTATGCTTAGATTAAAACATTACTTGTAATTGTTGACAGTGAAATCTCCTTGCTGTCACAGTGGTGTTAACGGGGTTATAAACTTTTAGGTTCTTAAAAGGAAACAAAGGAGTATATTATCTTCTTGCTACGTTGCAATCTGCCATTAGTTACCCAAATATTGCCGCATTTATACTGTATCATGTACTTATCAAACATCTACATGACTCCTTAACTATTTCCAAAACAAAAGAGTCATTATTTACCCACTGTGAAAATAGCCTTGTGTTAGTGGTATTAGAAATCATTAGCTCTATTAAGTCCGTTATCAGCTACGCTAGCAGCTGGAGATATCCTGCAGCTCAGGAGGGCTCCAAAACGTTCCCCAGTCATTATATTCTAGATCACATTGTTTTCTTGTATGGTGAAAATAGATTATAATCACATTCAGCCACAGGCAAAAATAGAAGCTGACAACACTGGTAGAAAAAGATTTATGAAACTTTTCATTGCTCGGGGCAGTATTTTGTAACAAGATAACAGTGTTGTCCCTTAGATAGGATCACGAGTGAACAGTTCGGCTATGTCTTTCTATCATCTCGGTGTACTGTGTCTCAAAATGACACAGTTATCACACCATAAATACAGCCCAAAGCATTACAGATGTCTATAAGCAGGATCCATATTAATTGTTAATGCGTAAAGAAGAGACAGATCTGTTTATGTTAGCTTAGGAAACAACAGTCTATTTTTTTGAAGAGTTTAGCATATATAAAAGTACCAGTTTTGCTTTGTCATTGCTTGCCTTGAATAGGGTTGACTCCGAGGATGGTATTTTGAAGTGTTGGGGCTAAAATAAGTCCTTTATCAGTCAACCTTGGGTGAGGTTGACCCTTCAAACGGTATGTCTAAGTGGCAGGATTAAAATAATTTCTTTAACATGGCTTAAGATCATGGGGTTTGGTTTTTTTTTCCTTAGCGCGAACATTTTTTGCAAAAACTGCTCCTTCTTGAGAAAGAAAAATGGTTTAGTTTTGCAAAAGCTACAGTGTTGAAAGAATAACGATACGTCCATGAAAGTATCTTTTAAATGTACTGTTCTACAGGTGTATAGCTATTGGCTCCCTATTTTTAAAACCCTCGGAAATGGTGCTGAGGTTTACGAGGTATATGTCACAGGGCTTCCCAGTAACATCTCTGAATTTGGAAACAAGGTATTATTACTAGGCCTAAGGAAAAAGGTGTACATAACATAAGCTGCTGCATATCCGTAGCACTAATCAATAAGAGGGGTGTGTATTTATAAGTAATTACAGGTATAGATGTGTCTGAAGTGTGTGATGTAGGTGCATGTGATAGAGCTGTACAGATGTGTCCAAAGTGTGCAGTTACAGTTCACCCTGCCCGATACCGCATTCCTCCTGCCCACGCAATTCCCCTGTCCCGACCTTGACAGCTCTCCTGGTTGATTCTCTCGCTTTTAATTTACCCTGAATCTTGCCTGAAGAGAAGTGCAGACTGTCTTGGAGGAGCTCTGCAACTTTTCCTTCCGCTCCTTTTCCAGCATGCCTGCTCTGCTCTCCTGCTCCCCATCTCCTGGCAGCACCCTGAGAAGGGTGCAGCGCTCGGTGCCTCGGGGAGGCCGTTGCCACCCTGCTCCTCTCCTCCTCCCAGCAGTGTCCCTGCTAACTCCTCTGTCCTCCCCTCCTGCCTCTGTGGCTCTGGGCCAGCACTGGCCAAACCCATGGGGTATGCCTGCCCACTGCCCCAGCAGCCCCCGTCCTGCTGCTCGGCACAGCGGCTCTGTTGGGAGCCCAGCTCAGGGCCAGCAGGATTTATCATAGAATCATAGAGTGGTTTGGGTTGGAAGGGACCTTAAAGACCACCCAGTGCCACCCCCTGCCCTGGGCAGGGACACCTCCCACCAGCCCAGGTTGCTCCAAGGCCCGTCCAACCTGGCCTTGAACCCCTCCAGGGATGGGGCAGCCACAGCTTCTCTGGGCAGCCTGGGCCAGGGGCTCACAGTAAGAAATTTCCTCATAATATCTAACCTAAATCTCCGCTCTTTCAGTGTAAAGCAGTTACCCCTTGTCCTGTCACTACAGTCCCTGACCAAGAGTCCCTCCCCATCTGCTTCCCCTGCCTGCGTCCATTCCTGAGCAGGCAGGGATCATGGTTGCGTGTCGGGGATTATTTTTGCACAGCAGGGTGTTGTCCTGTGTATTCCTGAATACCCAGCACCTATATATTCCCAGATAACTGTGTGTACCTAACGAATTGCAAATTTGATATGTATAAATTCCATCACTTTAGAAATTCAACTTTGTCTATGCTTCCTTTTTCTTTGATCATCTAGGGTAAATTAGTGTAGGACCGATTCAGACTGAATCTGTAACTCTCCCTGCTGTTCATGTGAGGAGCTGAAATGTGCATCACTTGAGTTCCTGTCTAGAGCATCATCTAAAGTATTTATAACTAAGGCCCTGAAAACGTTACAAAGATAGTAGCATGCCATTTCTTTTTACGCAAAACCCGCTTTGGTATGACATATCTGGAGCAGTAGGAAAGGTTAAAATGTTTATTTTGCCAGCTGACCCTAGTGAACAAATAGTTGCAGAAAGACTGGAGTGCAAATTGTTATATTTTATGTGATGAATCAGGTTTTGAAACAGGCTGAGACTAATTTGGTGCTACGCAGGAATGTCAGAATTCCTGCCAGTTATGCAAGATGTTTGAATCTTTTGCAAGAATTGGAATAACAATTTTAAGTAGAACTATTTGATTAGGAAAAAACCTGTTGTGTCTTTCTACTTTCAGCTGCAAAGATGGTCTACACACATGGGGAAATATGGGAAGGAAGAGGATCGCATTTAGGGAGGAAAATTCTTAGTTTTATCTAAGTAGAAAGTAAGATTGTATGAAACTAAGATGAAGTATCTGATTTTGCATTTTTATGTTACCTAAAAATTATGGATCTTTATGTTATTTGAAGAAGTTTCTCAAATTTTAGAACAAACTTATATAACAAGGTGTGCCACTGAGTGGGAATTTCATATTTCAGTGGATGCTACAGAAAGGTTTTTTTGCTGTAGGCATGTTTAAGGATACTGTCTTAAAGAACACAAATAACGTTTGTCACCAACTATATATTTCAGCAATGGAATTGTATGAATTAATAAGTCCTTTGTGATGCTGTGTGTGAGAGATGGTTTGTTGTTGTTGTTGGTTTTTTGTTTGGTTTTTTTTTTTTATACTAGGACTTTATGAGGGACTATCTTGGAGGATAGATTGCAAGAGATGATGAGCTAAGGGGTAAATCTCCTGAACTATTGTAGAGATGGCAGGACAAGAAAAGAAATAAAAACTACAAAAGGAAAGTATGAAAAAAACCCACAAGCTAAAGATAGTGGGTAGCAGACAGAGCGGGGTGAGAAGGAACGGAGCAATGGTATTTAATGACGAGTTTTTCAGATGCCGTCAGAGCTCTGCACTATGAACCAGTCTGTTAGAGCAGGATGGTGCTGTGTTTGCATGTGCTGTTTCACTCCATAAAAGGCATTGCGCCAAAGTGCCGTCTTTTCTTCCCTTTCTTATTCCTTTTCCTCCTCTTTTCCACCTCTGAAAGGCTTTACATGTCACTAACATCTTACAGTTCCTTTTTCTTTCCAATAGCACCTGCACCATCGCAACCGCAAAGGTGGAATATCCCTTCCTGACCATGGGTGGTGTCCACTGTGCAGATGGACAATGCTCATATTCAGCATGTCCGTGGTACCTGCTTCTGAGAAGATCTCAGGCTGGTCGTGAAACTTTCCTGTGTTTACCCACCCAGCACCCCCTCAGGGTCTGCAGCGTACTTTCCTATTCGATAGAGAAGGAATCGAAGCGGGAGCGCAGGGGGATTCAGTGACTCAGACACCACCCTCACACTCAATTCGTGCTCAGCAAAGGGTTTATTCAGTGCAAATCGTATCTTTCCTTGAGTTTTAAGGCTACTGCAGTGTCATTTCGCACGGCAGCACAAAGTTGCCCAGTGGCTGAGGCAGCTACCATCTAATGCTGTGGCTCCAAAGCGCAATAAAGTCACGGCACCTTTTTTCCAAAAGCGGGGGGTACGCAGCTTGCACCAGCCACACAGCCGCACCCAGAGTTATACCCACCTTTCTCTTCACATGAGTCTGTCTTTGTCACTTGCTCCCAAATTTGACTCCAAGGCTGCTTTAGCAGCAGGTTCCCTCAGTTCAGAGGGTACTTTGCTGCCAAAACGAACTTTTAATGAGAGGACCAGCTGTTCTCCCTCAGGACCAAGCTTCCACTTGCTCTTTAGTTTGCTTCTTAATTGTCTTATCACTGATGAATAATTTAATAATTTTTTTCTTGAGCATTTCATAAATTTAGGGGTTTGTGGAGTCTCAGTTAATAAAAAGGCAACGTACAGCAGCAGAGTTCTGTTCCCGGCACAGCTTGTCGTATTTCCCTGAGCTTGTATCAAACAATGTGCAAGTAAATGGAAATAGTGAAACCGTATCAAGATGTCTGTCAGCATCCCACACAGATGTGTAGTTTGGGTTTTATTCCAGACTACTCTTTTATGATGCAGATAATATGCATGGAAGTCTTTAAGCTTTAACGATGATTGACTTGCATGCCCTGTAGAGGATAGCTTTTGCTCTTTACATTTTTGTTAAAATGTACTAATTAGACATTATCTTAAAAATGTAATCCTCTTCAATGGGTAGGACTTGTCTTATGTATAATTTGGAAAATCTATGATCAGCGGTGGGTTTTTTGCTTGGATATTTTTGGTGGGTTTTTTTTTCACAGCTAGCTAAAAGGTCAGGCGGAAGTATATTGCATTTCTAGGTATTTATCTAATGTAGAAGTTGCCTCATTTTTTTTCTGCTTACTTAAATACATTATTCAAATATTCTGGACAAAAAAACCCAACAAAACAAAACAAAAAAAAACCCCAACTGTTTGAAATAACAGTTAAATTTAGAAGAATGTCTCAAGTTGGAAGGGACCTGTAAGGATCAAGTCCCAGCTCCCTGCTCCTCGCAGGACTACCTAGAACTAAACCATATGACTGATAGCGATTTTTGCAAGGTGGCAGATGTTTATCCAGAGGTTTTAGACAAACTGCAATCTTGGTATTTAATTGCTGTCTAGTTTCCTATGACTTTAGTTGGGTAAAGTATTGGGGTCATCCTCTTTTGCCATTTTTAAATTCTTTAATATTGCCACTGTCATCATTGTGAATATAGCATTGCACCTGAGAGCTGTTTTATCTCTTTCTTTTCATGGTGCTAAAGTCCACTTAGTACTGTGGTGATCTCAGACGTTCTGAAGGAAGAAACACTATATAATTCAATTATCATAGCTACTTTTATACCTTAAATAGAAAATGCATCTATTCCCTCCTTGCTCAATTAATACCGTATTTCTATGGCTCCTTACTCAAGTCTCTTTGCATTGCCTGTCTTCTCAGAAAAATAAAATCATGGCCTTGAGACAAAGAAGGACAGGTAAAAATGATGTTGATCCGAGTACCTGGGGCGAAGCTGTGTTTTCAAAAATGTATGTCATATAGATAATGGGTAGGATTGTGCTATTTGCTCTCCCCTTGACACTGGAAACAAGAAGCTTTGCCGAAAGACATTACAGTTCCCTGCGTTCTGTTTGTTCTGGTCATGTGGGACCACTTCAGTGTTGGGTGTCTGCCAGTACGATTACCCAGTCTCTTCAGGTTGTGAATGCAACTGCCTTCTCCATGCTGGAGAGGTAGGGACAGTGCATATTTGAAGTGGCAGCCCGAAGCTTAGAGTTGCGTTGTAATGGTGGTATCAGAGGCAGGCTGGGTAAACTGGGCAGAGGATGTCAGATAAGCGAGCAGCACGGTCCCAGGAGATGAGTAGTGGCGGTGTTTTCTTTTTCACTGATTGTAAGTGATTAGACAGATGTATTTTACAGAAAAATAAAAAAAAAGAAAAAAGGCCCACAGCCTTGTTCTGAGAGCGTCCTCGAGCTCACGTAATAGAGAGCTGCACTGAGTTTTGAGGTCTTGATGAGGATTAAGTTTCTGCAAGACGCTATTTAGATAAGACAACACTTGGTCTTCTCTGGCTAGTCCAAGTTTTCGGGGGGCTGCTTCATTTCTGCTGTGCTAGAGCGTGTTTTTCTAGCTTGCAGTACATTTCTTCCTGGCAAATGCAGCAGCAGTTGGGTATTTGAGGTACTACTGAAAGGACGCTGGGCAGCACAGCCTCAGTGGGGGCCTCATCACGAGGACAGTAGTTTGCCAGGCACCCGCCCGGCACCCAGGCGGTGGGTGATGGGGACTGGAATCAGCCCCCGAAAGCCGGTCGCATCAGACGACGCATTTTGAGACGTTCTAGCCCAGCTGCGGCACCCAGTGACAAAGACCCTTCATTTTCATAGCTGAAATTCTCTTGTATTGATTTTTCTGTTTTATTATGTGTGACTGTGGGGGTATAGTCCTTGGTTAGTTTGGGGTTTTTTTCCCTTCACACACTGAAAACTCCAATTAAAAACTTTTATAAGAACTGCTGGCTTAATGTTGCCTTATTTGCTGCCGAGTGATAAACTGCGTGAGGGGCTTTCATACCCCACGTTATCATATCCTGTGTTTTTACTCATTCACCCAGGATTTCATCTCCTGAATAGCAGAACCTGTTTGTGGTAGCTGAAGTTAACCTCTCTGGTACCTTGAAAAGTCAGGGAACTTTGTCAGGACTTCTTATTCAAATGGTTTGTGCCTGCCTTTTTTATCACATGCCAACCAAAAAAAAGGATTCAAGGCAATTTCTGCTGCCTATGGAAGAAATGCCAGTCGGGTAGTGTATTGCAGCGTGGGGTACCCTGGAGGCAGACAAATATTTGTTTCTTTCTTGTACTTAGTTGTATCTCGCCTGCTTTTAAAAAGAGAAATTACCTGCTGAAAAGTCTGATTCAGTGCAGCGTACGCATTGCACGATATTTGCTTCTCTTCACTACAGCATTACGCAACACTCCTCTTACTTTTTCCATATAGTCTACACCAATTATTTTTACCTTTCCTACGTGTTGTGAAACAGATGGTCCAGGTAGTAAATACCTGGCTTCCTAGGAGCAGCGAAATTGAATTGTCCCGGGAAGCTCCTCCAGGAGCCTTGTATTTACTGGTGTATGTCAGTAAGTCTTCATGTTAACAATTCTTACGTATCGGTGTTTATTTCCACCATTTGATTATCAGGTGGTTCAGCCTAAAGGAAAACCTGGATTTAATTATTATTTTCCTGCTTTCTTTGAGCTGAAGGGGTAATATTGTAGATATTTCTGAAAAGAAACGCTCTAACCCTGAAAACCCATGTAACAGCATTGTAGTAAGATGGAACATATTTTATTTTCTTTTAAATAAGAAAACTAGTGTATTTTTGTTGATACTGCTGTTGAACTGAAAAACCTCTAGACTGGTGTGCAGTACGCGTTATGGTGAATCTTCCCAAGGCAGGAGTATAAGATGGAATAAGAAAAAACCTCAGCGGTTGTCAGAAGTTAGTGCTGCTGGGAAGTGATGATAACTCTGCCTGAGAAACAGAGAAATTACTTGATGCTGAAAGCCATGTTCAATATATTTAGTTTCATTAACAGTTCAGCTGCCAAACCTCGCAGTGGTGAAACTTGATATTACTGGCTCTTAGAACAACAGAAGGGCTCAAAATCGCGTCTCTGCTGATAGACCTTTCCTTCTTAAAGGATCTGCAGTACCTGGAAGGCTGATTTATTAAAAAGCTCACCTAGGCATCGCCGAGATCTCGGTCTCCTATTAGGTCTTCTCTCTGACACAGTTACTTTCTGTAATTCATTTCAAGAGACTCTTTCTTATATAATTTTTTTGTGAGGTTAGGTATAACAAATAAAAAAAGATTATTTTGGACAATGTCTAATACGTTCTGTGATGTTTCTGAAATAATCAAGACAATGTATTGCATTAAAGCACCTGTGACTAGCATTTCTTTTGGCCCCTCGGAAAACAGCTTTGTGTGGAGCTGAGTGGGTTATGTAAAATCCAAAGTACTGCTGCCGTAGCTTCGGGGACGGCTTCCTATTGCACCTGACTCCAGACTCACACTGAATTGGAAATTACAGGACAATTGTTCTTATGTCACTACGAAAATTTTCAGGCTCCACCTTGCACCATCCAGGGAGATATCGGTTTTGAAGCTGTACTCCGATCAGGAAAACGTCACCAGGCTTTATGTGCTGGCCTTAATATTTCTGTTCTGAAATTTCTGTACGTTGTTCAGAAAAATGTATGTCTTCACTTTCTCTTTGGTGTGATTCTCGCTGTATCAGGTTGTGTCAGCTTTGGAGAGGGTTTGTGTAAGTCTCTAGATAGGGTTCAACTCTTTCACGTTCTGCAGAAACAGGAATATAGAGCAACATTTAGCATTCTGCACTAAAATGTTCCATGGTGGTGATGACGATGGCAATGATCAACTTTATTACTTAGAAATATATGTCTACGCTGTTCTTTTTAGTTCTTCTTACATCAGTGCCTTCTTCAGACAGAAGTCATATATCTAAGCTAAAGAAGATAATTACTCCCTCAGTCTCTCTGAAATACGTTTTATATTTATTTCATTATCGGAAAACCAAATGAATCAGTTGATTGGAAAAGATGTGGAATGCGTGGATTGCTTTTTAATTGGAAAGAATACTCTTTTCTTTAACCTCTCTGTGGCTTATTTTTATGATATGTAAAAGTGGAAATAGTGTACTTATCTTTATATATATAATATATACATATATACACACACACATATACCTATATACGAGTATCACAGGACACTGAGTCCGTGGGAAGCGTTATTATTAAAGCAATGTGTTTTGCCATTGACTAGCCATTATTTTATGCAGCCAGCGCCCCTCGTGCAGTGTGACAGTGAATGTTTAAGCGATGTATTTCAGCAAATAATTATTAGTACATGGTATCTCAGATAATATGATTTTGTAGGGCAGTGGTTTTTAACCTTTTTGTAGGTGACCCTCACTTGAGAAGACTGGTTATAGGACCGTGATCCCTCAGGTTAGACTCCTGGTGGAGGGTCTTTGCCGTCGCTTGTGTGAGTATGCACACCGCTTTTCCACAACCAAGCGATTCAGCCGGAATCGCTCAAGGGCTGGCTCAGTCCGAGTGGCTTATAGACACTAAGACAAAATCCTAGACTTTATCGATTAAGCCACCTGTCCCCTTTCCTCTGATTATCTGGATGTTGTGGGTAAGCGATGGGTATTTTTTGTTTGTTTTTGTTGTTTCTTTTTTTGCCACAGCAACATTTAATTTTCTATTCTAATATTGTGCTGAGGAGATGGCTGCAGCGCACTGGCAGAGACTGATAAGTGACTTACAATTTTATACCACACGTTTGCTGAATTTTCAGTTTGATATGTACAGTCTGGGATGACAGCCAGTCATTCAACCTATTCTTGCCTCAAACACTGTAAAAACATGCGGACAAAAGAAGGAACACCTGGCAAATGTTTTGGGTTTACAACAACAAGAGAGAGAGTTAATGATATCCATGGTTATGAGCGAGATAACTTGCTTCTCTACAGCGTATGTTGAAAACATTTTCAGAACGCTTAGATTCCATTTAACTGTAGCCTTGCACAAAATAACGTGGAGAATTAAAGCAAATGAACAGAAGAACTGAAGCAGACATAGCATAGAACAGAGCCGGCATTGCTGGGAAGGACCCCTGGTTCCACCCCACCGCGCTCGAATCCCAGGGTGAAAGCTGGCCGTGGAGGCGGCGGCTCCTTGCGATGCTGTATTATGTTCCTGGGTGTTTCAGTGCTTCCTTTTCTTCCTGACTCTGAGTAATGTGATCTGCCTTTGAAGATGAATTTAGCTTGGAAGGTGGCCCCGTGGTTCTGTGAAAAACCTGTTCCTCATTGTGATAGCCGATGATGTGGTTTCCTTGACAAAACAGTGCGGTAGGGTTATTTGAATAAAGAACTAGGAATACTGAAGACTGGGTTTCTAATGCTGCCTAACAAAGATTTTCTGTGGGTTTACTTAATTTTTTTCTTTTAACGCATCAGCTTCGTTATCTTTTTGTGTTCAGTACTTGTTCAGATGTATAAGGAAATAGCTGCATCATTGTTTATTTCAGAAAAATAATATATATTTTTTTCTTTCAGTTCTTTTGTGAAAAGGATTGATGTTTTGTTTATATGTATCTTTAGCATTTAATCATGGCACGGAGGCTAATTCAGCACAACCGAGATACTACCTCAAAAAAGTAACGTAGATTGTATTGACAAAGAACTGAGATGCAGGGAAGCGATTGCTTTGCTTAGATGAGGGATGCTGCTGATTCTGCTTGGAATTTCATCTGCGAGGTGGGAGATTAACTTGTTCTCCTCAGATCGTTGCATTGCATGGATTTAGTGCAGGTGTTAAGTGAGCGGACCACAGGCTGTAAAGAACTCTGAAAAATAACTTGACCACGTTAAAGCAGATCTCAAGTTTCACTTCGAATTCTAGGCAATGTCTGAACTGCAGAAATAGGTGAGAGAAGCGGCGGTTGAAGTGTGTGCCCCGGAGCATGCAGCCATCCCTGTCGTACCTGCAGCGCTGTGACACCCAGGGGCTTTTCCCCATCCCTGGGGCTGTGCTGTGCGCTGCGCAGCTCTCCCTCCCGCTGGTGCAGGCAAAAGAAGGCAGACCACAGTGACTGGATTAGGCTCAGGGTTGGTTTTTTGTTTGGTTATTTTTTTAAGGAGACAAGTGGTATTTTGCACCATTCTTTAGCTGAATTTTACCTCTGCAGTAGCCTGATCTGTTTAATTATTTTACTGAATTAAAGAATGAACAGAGCAAAACATGATTGGTTTTGGTTTGTTTTTTTTTTTAGCATTTTGGTTCTGATTAAACCCAAATGAGTCAACTGGATAGCTTATGATTACTTCAAAGATACGTAGATCAGGCCTTGTATTCTCAGATTACTTAATTAGAACACAATTTATCCTCACTCAGCTTCTAATTTGCACCTTTGAAATGAACATTGCTGATATTCTTGACTGCAGTAAGATCTCTTGAAGAATCGCATGTTGATTATATGGTCATCGGGCCCTGAATTTTCAAAAGTGCTCAGCACAATCAATGTGTACTAAATTTCATTAGAATTATCTATGTTTCTCTATTTGGGAATTTAAATCAGAAATCTAAAAAAAAAAAAAAAAAAAAAAAAGCCAAAATAGGGAGGGGTAGCAGTGTTTCAGATTTCCCAGTTCTCTGATTCTCATTGTGGTTTTAAGAGACTTCTCCTTAAATCCTAAATGTTTGAGATTGTATAGTGTATTCTGGTGAAACCCCTAATTCATGTAATAAATGAAAAAAGGCATCATTTCCCCAAACCAATACTGGCAACTGCCACGTCAAAAATAAAATCTCTTTCCTGATGTAAAAAGCCAGATGTACTCCATCAAGATGCTTATTGTGTTTAAGCTTCCAAATAATAAAGCAATCGGCAGGAGGCTGCAGAGCATGTCGTATCGTCAGGTACGATGTGCCAGTCCCTTCAGCTGCTGATCTTTTATTATGGGACAGGTGATTTACTTTTCTGAACTTCTGAGCTCAGCAGATTTGTAGGTACTGCTGTTGAAGTTTTAATTTAGGCAAAGATGCTCATAAAGAAGTGCTCAGATGTTCAGATGCGAATCCAATTTTATATCCCTGGCAAGTTCAATAGCGTTCAGCTTCTGCTTTTGATTCATTTAAACAGATTTATGAAGCAGCAGCATATTAAGCTTTTATCTCTCTCATATATACTTATGAGTGTGTGTGCATGCTCCCTAGTTAGTACTTTATATATATATATATAAAAAAGCTTTTATACATTTTAATATAAACTATATAATATCTATATAGCATTGATATTGGTATTTGTTTTATTAGTCTCTATTAAATGCTACGTTCATCTTATGCCAGGTTTCTGAGGTTTTGCAGCAGCAATATATGTTCAGTTACTTCTGCACAGATTATTTTGTGCAGTACATTTTATTTACTGTGTGGGAACTGAGTCTTGAGGCAGATTAAATTAATTGGTGGCAACTTGAATTTGGTTCTTGCTTCCTTGAAATTCTGTTCATTCTTATTGATGTGCAGTTAGCTCATTTTTAAGAACATCCTCTGTGATTTTGAGGTTGCAAGATTCAGAGTCTTTGTATAGCTGGCACTACTGTGTCTCCTGGAGCAAAACTTTATTGTTTATGTGGGTATGACTTTTCCATATTTATCCTCCAAAATGAAAAGCTGCATCCAAAGTCAGCTGAGAAAATACGAAGCACGTGAATCTTCTGAAGTAATTTTTAACAAAAGGGCACGCGTTTGTGTCTTATCACTCATAAATATCCACTTATTGAAATCCAAACATGGGTTGTTTAAAGCCGGAACGCAGACTAGGAGAATAATTCCATTTAAGCTTCCATGCATGTGGATATTGTCCAAACACATTTTCTTCCTGCTGTGTCTTACTCCACATGCTGCCGGGGAATGGAGCAGGACCTGGTGTAGATTAGGCATTTATGGGATAGGAGGTCCAAATGGGGGTTTTAAACACAGAGTTTGCTGGGCTAAACAGTCTCTTTCAAACTCAGGTAAGGCATAGCTGAGGCAAGGATAGTGAGGAGAGCAGAACATATGATGACCCTAAAATTTAGGATGTGTTATGAAAGGTGTCTCTGTATTTAAAGAAGTTGACGCTACCATAGGGGGGAGCATTTGGGCAACAGAAATTAAAAAAAAGATAAACTTCTGTGCAGATTTAAAGCAGCATGTGAGGGATGAAGAATTTATTATCGTTCCCTTCTTAAAGTCTCTTATCCCGGGACAGCTTCTACTTGCCTTGTGCAAGTCCCCAGAAACCTGCCTGTCCCGTCTTCATGGGCCTAAAAGATCCCCCTGAGTGTGAAGGGTGTTTTGAGAAGAACTTTAGCATCCCGAAGCCTGAAGTGATGCACCGGGTTCAGTTCCTGGCCGTGTGGCCTGATTCTCCATTGGGATTAGCCCCCCTTGAAGATTTTGTTGGGGTTTTGGGCGGGTTTGTTGTTTTTCTTCAAATATTGGGCTTAATTAACTTACAGTGCTTCTATATTTCATTGTTTCATATAAAAATAGATCAGTCTAGCTGCAAATGTTTTTCCCTTCTGATGTTTTCTTTTATTGTTTGATTCATTAAGTACAGAATGTGCTTCAGTTTCTAAAAACAAACATACATCATTATAATTACAGTTTCCTAATATTACTTATTCTGATTATTGTTCACTAGAAAACTACAACTTGGTATAATGACTAAAGCACGCAGTTCATAATACACTTAACGGTGTTTGTTTTCTTTAATCTCTTTCGCTATTTTTATTAAAAGTAAATTATTGCAACATACAGAATTGCACTTAAACTTATTTACCATTCTGCATTATGTTTAGAAAAGTGACTATGCTAGAATGACACCTGCTTATTCTATTTACTTCTCATGCGCTTTTTATTTTAATCTAATTGATTAGAAAAATTGATTTTCATTATCAATGCAAACATGTCAGTACTCAAAGAACGAGAAAAGTGTATATCCTTCGTTATCTCTCAAAAACATCATCTGCCAATTTTCAATGAAAGAGGCTGACAGAGTAACATGATTTTCAGATCTTGCTGTGTGTTTGTGGCATTGCAAAATAGAAAAATACAGGCCAAATCCTGATCACGTGGAAGAACATGAAAGATACCATCATTGCATTGTTGCTCTCTTTTCATATTTGGAGTTTAATCTTCTTTCACTGGCACAAATACTCTTCTTTTGAAGCTGATTGGTAAAATAACAGTGAGTGAGAGCAGAATGAGATCTCTGATTACATTTTATAGAAGCCTAAAGACCATATTCACAAAAGCCGTTTTTAATCCATTAAGATTCATCCCCTAAAGTCCCTGATAGAAACAGGGAGGAAAATGCTCAATCTAGACTGCTGTCCTGGCTCCTCCACAGAGGAGTCCTTCTCCGGGAGAATCCATAAAGAAGTATTTTAAAATCTAAATATAGCCTTTGTGAACATCTCAACTGTGCAGCCTCGAAACACTGTTTTGTATCTCTGATCTCTAATGATCACTGGTGATTTAACCATGTTCTGATGCCTATAGGTCCAAGTGGCCCACAGGCTTGGTTTCCTGTTTCTGAGATTTGGCTTGTTTTCCAGGCAGTGGTCCCTTGGAAATGCCAAGGAGAGTAGTATCGTCAACACGCATTGGTGATTTATTTTTCTTTTCTATTTTAGGCCCTTCAAATCATCACAGCCAGTCAACGCTGAGGCCGCCTCTCCCTCCTCCTCACAACCATTCACTGTCCCACCATCATTCCTCTGCCAACTCCCTCAACAGGAACTCCCTCACAAATCGCCGGAACCAGATTCATGCGCCCGCTCCGGCGCCCAACGACCTGGCCACCACCCCCGAGTCCGTGCAGCTCCAGGACAGCTGGGTCCTCAACAGCAACGTCCCTCTCGAGACCAGGTGGGTGGCACGGACGGACACCCCAGGGGATGCCCCTGCAGGGTGCTCTGAAGCGCACAGAGGAAACGGTTTGGCTCGTTAGGAGATGAAGTTTTCTTCACTTCGTGTCAGTGAGGGGTTTGGCTGACACAGCGTTGGGAGTTAGTGACATTAGAATATCTGCAAGCCTCTGATGTGCTTTGCGTTGGAAGGTAGACAGATGGGCATCTCTCTGTTCACATGTCCCATTTAAAGCCTTTTATTCATTTGGACCATCCCTGCGTACCCAGCTCGTGGTATTAGTACAGATTTTATACTCACAGGCTCAGGAACAACTTACTTATAAGTCGTATTAACTGTGCTGCTGAAAAATTGTACAGTTTGCCTTTCCCGAAGTAACAAATAGAGGCTCATTTGAAATTACGCATTTTGAGAGACCTTGAGAAACAATCCCTGATTCAAGACTGACAGGACTATAATTTTAATTTATATTTCATCCAGCATGCAAGCTCATTTAAATCTCTTCTGTACGTCTTAACAGCTTGATGCCCGTGGGGCAAACAGTTGCATATAAATGAAAAGGTGCAGCACTTAGGGCTGCCGGATAAATAAATAAATAAACGCCTGACATGCCGCCGTTCTAAATATTCTGGTTTGTTGTCATTTGGGGTATGGGATGTCAAACATATTTAACTTGCGCTTTAAATAGCGGAGCTGGCAGAGCTCATCTCCCAGAATTTAAAATTAGCCATTGTGCTGAAAGAAGTGGTTGGGATAGCGGGGTGTCCTGCCTTGCCCAGACAGCCGCACACACAGCATACAGGTAGAGGAGCTGGACTGCGTCTAGCAGTGGCCAGTGCCGTGGTTTCAGTTGCCTGGTTGCCCCAGCTTCGGAGATGTTTGAATTGCAGCCTTCTGGGAATTTAATGCCGCCCTGCTGGGTTCCTCCCAGAGCAGTGAGGTTTGGTGCAGTCACACCACGGCGCAGCCCCTCCCAGGCTGCGATTCAAGATTGCCTTCTGCTCTGGAGCCCTGCGAGGAGTTGGTATGGCTGGATTGAAGCTTACAGCACCCAGGCTGTTGATATTCAGCGGTTAATCAGAGGTTGTGGCACTGTGGGGAGCAAACGAGACTGAGAAGAGCAGGGAGTCTTTGCCCCAGCGCCGCTCTGGAACGCTCACAGGGGGCTTCAGTCGCATGGCCCCATTTGGCTAAAATGCTAACATGGGTGCCATGAAGAAGTGGAGGGGCTGAAGAGCAAATGCAAGTTATCTGAAGCCTGAAATGTCTAAAAAAAGAAAGGAAAGGGATTCTCACTTACTGAAGTTTTGGAGCTAACTTTGGCAAAAAAAAAAAAAAAAAAAAAAAAGAGTGAAGCTTGGCTCTTAACTCTGCTGCTTCTGTGAGAGCGTGGTACTATTTAGAACTTAATTTTGGCATCCTGAATTTGGCATTTATTGCTAGTACTACAAGATAGAAGTGTTGGTCCCATTCAGCCCAGGCCAGTCATTGCTGTGTGGTTCATTGCCCAGGATTATAGAATAGTTTTAATTCTAGTGTAGAGTGACCCCCTACTGTTCCTTGTCTGTCTGTTTTCACGGGAAGTTGTTCATGGGTACAACTCTACCTGAAACGTGTCATTTCTGATGGCTTAAGATTGTCCCAATTTACCAAACACTTTATATAGAGGGAATTCCTCGGGCTATTCATAATACTGGCGTCCCTGAGAAACAGGCGTGGGCATTTGCCTGGCTGTTTTTCTTCTAACGTCTGATTTTGTGCCTATTCCCTGTCAGTGGAGAGTATCGATTCCATTGCTAACTTTGGTTCTTCTCCTTTTCTTTTTTTTAATCATAAAACCTCTGGGAATATGCACGTATTCGTGTTGATGACAAAAGGTTACTTTGTGAGTACGGTTATTTTTGGAGGTCGCAAGATAGCCGGCAGTTAATGGGAGCTTTTCCATAGATGTTTGTCACAGGCAAGCATTAAGATATTAGAAAACATCCTGACAGGATTGCTGTGTTCTAAGGCTATTCCAGTGTTGCTTCAGGATCGATTTTTCTTCTTTTCCAATATTGCACACCTGACAGGACTTGATGACAAGTTTCATCGCAAGAATATTAACTCAGAAGATGATGATTTTGATTCCTTTTCTGGTTTGCAGCGAATTTTGCTGCAATTGATGCCTGCAGAATCATTGGAGACTTTCAGAATTAGCCTGTAATTCTTTCATCTCAAAGCCGGTATTTCATCTCCATGCATACCAGTAGCCACGAAAAAAAGGGCAGCTTTTTGGTAACTTTTGTTCAGCTTTTACTTTATAGCTTTGGCTTGTTGTGAAACAGTGATCCTTCTTAGACTGCCTCTTCACAGTGCGCTACTCTCTAATTTTTTTTCTTGTTGTCAGTTTATTAATCTCAGTAGCGGAGTGCTCAGGAGGCGAAGCCAGCCCTGACAGCACCTGCTTTATCATGAAAGAGTTTCACAACTTTTAGTTTTCACCTTTCGGTTACCTTCAGTAGATTCTGCTCTCAACTGAAAAAGATGTGCAAGCGGTCACATTACGGATTATGAAACAAGAAGTGGCACCTGAGCTGTCTGAAGGGAATGCTTCATGTCAGCACTACAAAACTCAGATCACAATTTAGATTCCAGACGTCTCCTTATCTACCAGTACGGAGCGCTGAAATCATTGAATAATACAACGTGTGTCTGCATGTTGTTGTTTTTGGTTTTTTTTTTCTGGTAAGAATGTTTTTCCCTTCCCTTCTTTCCTTTGCTGTCTTAGGCAGTTTGGGCTGAATTCAGACTGTTTGGAGAGAGTACATTTCCCAAATATATCCTTTCTCCACCTCTTGTTTCAATATTGATGGGGGAGGGAGTTAATGACACTTGTTTTGTTTACTTTGTGATGTAAAGTAGGCTTTTACTGCTTGCACATGTTTTCACGTACCCTCTTCAGGCAATTACACCCCATGTCTGCATGAACACTTTGTGGTTCTGTATTTTTTCATAATTGTGCTTAGCTGTATTGTAGTAGCTTGTTGCTTTTAGTGGAGTTACAAGATTGCAAAGTGCTTATGCAGAGTTGTTAATTTTGCTTTTTTAGAATCATAGGATGGTTTGGGTTGGAAGGGACCTTATAGACCATCTAGTTCCAGGCCCCTGCCCTGGGCAGGAACACCTCCCACTACACCAGGTTGCTCAAAGCCCCATCAAACCTGGCCTTGAACCCCTCCAGGGAAGTGTGCTTGATATCAGTGTGCTTGTTTCTGGTTCAAGGCAAACAAATATGGACTATATCTTCCCTAGTCTGCTGCTGCTTTATGGCTGCAACAGGGCCCCAGGCTGGCTACGTAATTGTTCTGTTTTCTTTGAAATAAGGGTCCGTAATGGAAAGGTTGAAATATCATTAACTAAGGATGCAGTAATGCATTGCCGTAGCGTTTTTATGGTGCTGTTTTTATGGTTCGTTTCTGCAGTACTTAGCTGCTTTACCTTTAGGCTCGGAGCTGCTGTTTAATGCTCTTTAACTTTTATTGTCCTCTTGCAGTCTATTTGAAACCTTCTCCTCCTCCTCCTTTCCAAAGTGCTGGTTTCTACGTTTTCCAGTTAAGAGGTGTTCCTTTATTGCTTCTTTAATCATTGCTTTCGAAGGGGATGAATGATGAAAATACTACCTTTGAACGTCCCGGTGTGGGTCTCATTACTTCCAGACAGCTAGAAAGGCAGCGCTCTGCTTTAAAGCTTGAAATGTTTTGAGGGCACAGGGAGAAAAGTATGACTTTGCGAGGAAGGTTTGCATCCCTCTTTGCACCGTGAGAGTCCTCTCTGGTACGGGAACCTCACACAGGGCCACCTGCAGGCACCGGCCAAAAACGGGGTGACTCATAAGTGAGGATAACAGAAGGGCTTTCATGGATGGATGATTGACTGAGATTGCCTAATGTACTAATGCCTGTTCCGGTACTTTATATTGATATTAATTTAGCTGGTACCAATATAATTAATAATACTTAATCCAGGAGGAAAAAGAAGGCAAAAATAAATAGGAATTAGTCTTATTCTTTAGCCCCATAATTAGTCTCATAGTTTGAAATATTTTCAGTTCAAATCTTTCAGTTGTAAAGATAATTTTGTATGTATGTCTGTAATTTTTTTGAGCTTGCTCACAAGGATCCGTTGCTAGGCTTCAAGGAAGGCTGTAACATACTAATGTCTCTCCTGTATTTCAGGAGAAAGGATGATGGTTTCTTTAGCAGTGGTCCAAATCAGAGGTCATTTAAGCAAAGTTCAGCCCAAAGACTGAGCAATCTGAAAATTAGCCTTGATAGAACCCCTGTGTTGCTTTTCAAAATATTTGCCTGCTCCTGGGCTTGAAGCTACGTTTCTTACTCTGCCCGTCCGATTCCAACACAGGCAGTCGGGTGAGCCTGAGGAGAGCGAGCTAGGGCAGAAATGGGAGATCAGTGGATGGAATAGCACCATGAGCTGTATCCCAGTCGGCACCAGTTCAGTGCATGAACTCAAAATCGTGGGGCATCACAGCGGGGAAACATCTGCACTCAGCATTTTCGTAGCTGCAGGCTTCCAGGCAGTGAAAGAATGAATGCCGTACAGAGTGGCTATGCACAGCCTCCGGCAAAAAGCCAAGAACAGAGTACATGAAGAGCGGGATTTAGTGCCGAGGGGGTTTTTAATTATTTTTTTTTTTAAAGAAATAACAGTTTTATGTTTTTACGTTAATGTTAAAATAGTGGTTTTAAACTGAAAGAGAGTAGATTTAGATTAGATCTCAGGAAGAAATTTTTCACTCTGAGGGTGGTGAGCCCCTGGCCCAGGGTGCCCAGAGAAGCTGTGGCTGCCCCATCCCTGGAGGGGTTCAAGGCCAGGTTGGACAGGGCTTGGAGCAACCTGGGCTGGTGGGAGGTGTCCCTGCCCAGGGCAGGGGGTGGCACTGGCTGGGCTTTAAGGTCCCTTCTCACCCAGACCATTCTATGATACTATAAATACCTGAAATACTGCTACTGTGGCATTCGGATATTGCACCATGTTAGGGTGTCAAGATCAGCTGCAGAACTTCTGAACTGAATACGTAAACTTGAAGTTTCTGAATGTGCAGAAGTTCCAAGTTACAGCCACTCTCCACAATTGTCTGCCTATTTTCAATGATGTCTCAATATTTTGATATCTTTATACATGATGCAAAATGTTCTGGAACAGAATAGTGAAACAAAATTTCTTTTCCTTTTGTTAATGCAAATTTCTAGGATATATTTGGCATAACAAACAACTACTTGGAACAGTGAAATAACTCCTCACTCTCGTTTTGCTTTATCTTGTGTGGCTCTCTCTTACCACTGACAAACTACACGGCTACAGGCACATATGCCACAGTGTTTAGTCCTCTGAGTTTGAGGGCTGGGGCAAGAACTGACTCCTTCATTCTGTTGTTCCTGCATGTGAAGGTTAAATGGGATCTGCATAGATAGATTCTGGACCTATCTAAAAGTAAAGCATTTCAAAGAGTCGAGTAAAGCACAGTCAAAAGCATCCCCAAGGACTTCGCACATTTGGGCCGTGTACTTGGAGGAATTCCAAAAACAATGTAGAAAGGTCACTTTTAGCAGGCTACTGTAGTATTGTTTTCATAACAAATGTAGACTCGTGATAGGAGAGAAAAAAGCTGAAGGAAAACACTACAAAAGCAGGATCTCAAGCAAAATGCTGGTTGAGAGAATCAATCTAGATGTACTCCCACTCACAAAAGCTCAAAGAAGTTTTTACAGATTGCAGATAATTGCGTGTTTTCATGATCTTGTTGATTTGCATTTTTAAGTTTAGTGTTGTGCAGAGGGAACAGGCAGCGTGAGTGTCTGTGCAGGAAGAGGCAGGTACACTGAGGGTGTTACTTCTAATCTCAAATGATGTCATTTAGGTTTCTATTTTTTAAGTTTACGTGTAGACTGATAACAGAATTATTTTAGACATTTGAGTTTATTATTCTGTTCTATTATTTATAGACTTGAAATATCACTGCTGTTAATACTTTCTCTTTTTTTCTTGTTACGTGAGTAGTTGAATCAAGAGGTAGTGAAGAGCTTACATGCATGCCTTTTAAAATAGAAGTGTTTTGAAATTATGTTCATTAACTGATGTAGAAAGCTAAAAATGAACGGACCTATTGAAATGCAAAATACTGTTGTCATTATCATCATTACCGGAATAACAAATGTAGGCATTAGTGGATTTCATCACTTTGGCTGCACTATGCAACGTACTAAGACATTTCATAAGACAAGTCTTTCCACATAAGAAGGGAAAGGTCCTATAGGTAGAGCTGATTCAGAGCTGCCTAAATCTTCCTCTATCTGCATTATTGATCCTGCTGCCATTTAATGTAAGTACATATGCAAAGTAATTGATTTTTTGTGTTTACATCTGTAGCTATTCCTGTTACTCTTTACTAGGCGTTAACTAGCAGTTTCACTGCTGCCTTCTTGGGGAATAAACAATAGTGGAAGAAAGATATACATACATTTCAAGGGCAAAGCAACTATTTACTGGCCTGACTCGCAGAGAAGCTGACTGGGATTTAAGCTGGGAGGCTGGGGGAGTGTGCTCACTGCCAGTTGCAGGGCACCCAGGATCTCTTTTGGCCACACAGGCACTGGTCAGGAAGGTAAGGGGTGGCCCTCGTAGCTCCCCATGGTCTCTGGGCTGCCCTGTGCCCCAGCTCCATCACCAGCCGCTCGACCCTCGCTAGCCTTCCTGGGTTTTCCCTTTCAGATTTTATGCCTTTCCATATTGGTGTTCTCCCTCTCACAATTCTTGAGCTACTGATGACCCTCATCTCAGCAATCCTTCCTCTTTCTGTATTTTTCACCTTGCTTTTCTCCAGCCTGTCCCGCAGCAATATGTCACCACCGAGCAGCTTTCCCAGTAGAGGAGCCCAGGCTCTGCCTTTGAGACGTACCAGAGCCAGGCCTGGAACACACAGCCAGAGCATCCAGGGGCAGCTTACAGCAGGGATTAGAGAGAGAGAAAGTTATAAAAGTTTATCCAACAGTATCTCAATTAGCATCTTCCACATGAGAAGCAGGTTGTTCTGTAAAAGGGCGTCCAGTACGGAGCTAACGCTGCAGCTGCGGTACAATACAGATGTTTTGCCTTGGTTTACCTGCTCTGTTTCCAATTACAGCTTTGTGAACGTTGTCTGTTTGGTTTTCTTTCATAATATTGACAGATCAGGGTGCCCAAAGGCTGGCACATGCGTTTTTGTACAACACCCTGCCTTCCCATCAAGCAGCTTTCAATTACCGTGCTTTTGTGTGTCCAGCTGTGTCTTTGTCAGGAGTGTGGGGATGGCAGTGACAAGCTCGTCTGGTACTTCAGGCAACACCCGTGACACTCTGCTTAACGCTCTGCATTTTTTAGAAGACTTTGCCTGGGGATGTGAAGAACCCAGCCTTTAAGGAATGATGAACCTTTCAAGGGCTGGGAAGCTGGTATTAGAGCCTGCACTGGAAGCTGGGCGGCTGCTGCGAGGTTCGGGGTTGCGTTACAGTGGGTAGAAGTGTCCCGTTGGTATTGATGTGTTCATTCTGAATTATTGTTGCCGTGGCTAACAGAGCGTCCTTAGTCCACCATGCACAGTTAGTTGCAAATTGATTCTCTGCAGCGGGATGAAAAATACTGAAATGGTGTGTTGTCACGAGGGCTGTCCTCCGGTTGCAACAAGCATTTGGGTGTGAGGGTGCCCGTAGGCACTCTTGGGTGAGATGGCCAGTTCACTTATGTGTATTTTAAGTAGCTTTACACTGAAAAATCTGTCTTACTGAGTTTAGTCTTCAGATTTGATGTGATTGAGACAATTTCTTGTACCTATGTAATTTCAACACACATAAATAACATTTTAAACCTTTATTGCTGACTGTAGAGCATTTGGGGAATACCGAAGTCCCTGTGTTCTGGGCACTGAAAAGGGTAGAAACTTCTGTGGGGTGTTGGCAGGTCAGAGACCCCCCAGCTGTGTAAACCTGGCTGGTAATCCTGAGTTCCTCTGTGAGAACCTGAGAGCAAGAACATGCAATTAAATCTCATTTGGGGGAAGACTGAGAGACCCTTACACAGGTAACCGAAGCTCGCACCGGTCTGAGTTTGTTTTAGCATAAGAACAGCTTGTAGTTTTCTTCAATCTTGGTTTCTTTTTGTATGGAAGTTAGAAAACTGCCATAAAACGTGACTGTCTGAATTTGGCAGCCACTTTGAGGCTTCCACTGGCATAAAATCATACAATCATTGAATAGTTCTGGTTAGAAAATGACTCGTCGCTACTTTTTTGGAGGACTTAGAAGACTACAGGAGATTCTTTTTTTTTGCCCTGATGAAAGCCTGCATGCTACGTTCTACATTTCATTGTTCTTTTTCTGCTAAGAATAAATGTACAATAAAATTATAGACAGATGTAATCAGCTTAAAGATATTTTTTATGTCCTAGAAGCACTAAATCGAGCTGTTACTATTCTCTTGCTATGTATCTTTTCTGTTTATTAATTACTATTAAAAACCTGTGGAAAAAAATATGAAAAAGGAAGATTTAAGCAACTACAGCTCTCTGTACTTCTATTTTCATGCAGAATAAGCTTAGGATAGTATGAGGAGGGAAAGAAGCGATTTATGTTAGAAAATATCTTGTTCTTCCTTTCTATTACAGTTTTTCATCACAAAACCCAATATTATTTTTCTCAACTGATTCTTGCAGCGTGCTGCCATGACAATGTGGCCAGAAAGGGGGGGGGGGAAAAAAGATTGTTCTCTCAAAGAATATGGAAGTTAATACAGTGTCTGTCAGACCACTATTCCCTGAACACCAGAGGTCCTTTTGACCTGTGGGAAAATAAATGCTATAGAGAGCTCTGAATTAATGAAGAAAGCAAAATATAGCTTTTTCCATTTACCATTAGTCCACAGAACTGCAGACGAATGTCCCCGTGCAAGCTCAACTTTCATAGATGTCACCTTTCTCCTGGCATCAGCGATGAGGTCCCCGTCTGCGATCCGGCGCATCAGCAGCACACGCTGCTTAAAACAAAGCAGGGGGCATTTTACGGCCCCCAAAGCTGCCGAGCTGGAGAGGAGAGCACTTGAGCCAGCTAAAGGGTTAACCTCTTTTCTGAGAGCTCCTTCCATACCTTTCATGGACGCTTAAATTACTGAATCACTGTATACTGACAATCGTATTTTGTAATTTTCCAGTGTAGGAATAGCTTCACGATGCTCAGAAATTAGGGAGATTGGGCTGAGACTTAGTAAATTTACTCCCATGTTTTCAAAATAGGAATTTAGTCCTAATCTAAATGAAATTATTAATGCTAATTGTGAGGTATAAAATGTGTTTTTCTTAATAGCATTTGGTAGGTGAATAGGTAAGACAGAGAATATACAGGTTTTTTAATTCTAATATGGAATGTATTTGAAATTAATGAGTGGGTACAAATAAGATCATTTCTTTTCATAAGCAGTCATTGAACAATACCTCCCAGTCTTACCGCTGTGAGACTGTAATTAATGTTGATAAATGCTCATGTTCTCCCTGTGCAGCTTGGGCCCACAGACAATTGGTTGTACCAGAGCATGTCAAATCCCACATAAAAATATAGCTATAGATCATTGGGTTTAGGGATAGAGTTGAGACAAGTCAATTTATTTCCATTAGTAGCTGAATCTAGACTTAAAACTCCAGGGGTCCAAGTATTTTGTCTGTTATGTTCTCAGTCTTTCTGCTGTACTTCACTGTCACGTAGGGCGTTCCTGCTCATCCGGCCTCCAGCTCTGAATGCAGTGCCAATTTTCCAAGAGGGCTTGGTGGATATTTAACGTATCTTCAGTTAAACGTCTTTTTAAAACTTTTGAAGGCAGAATTTCTGTATTTTAAAATGGTGCACCGTCTTCTAATGATTGCCACTTTGTCAGAAATCCTTTTATGGAGGCAATAAACTTTCAGCTTTCAAAATACATGGGCAGGACTCACAGGTGTGACAGAATTCAGAGTTTATCCAATGATATTTTTTCTTTTTTACTTTGAGAACGACACCGTTCTATGTATCCGTTTCAATTGGTCTTTTTTTGCTTCTATGAAGTTCTGATCAGTTTTAAGAACATAATAGAGATCACGTTTGCATGTATTTCAGTTTTCTTTATATATTTTACGCATCTCAAAGTGGACCACAGCGGAACTATTTTTTTTCTTCTACTTTTTTTTCTTATCACATGAAACAGTATATGATTGACATGTTCTATTAAAACATACCTAGATATTCATTAATTCAATTTTAATGGGAGCAGAGTTTCATTATATATCTGAGTTTACTTTAACAATGCTTTATATTAAAATTTCTGTTGGTATTGTAGCTGCCTTCTCAGCTAAAGAGGACGTAAAATTCCTGGGTTTAAAAACCTTGACATTTCAGATAAAGACGGCGCCAAGGATTGCAATTTCCAGTTTGATTCTGTGAGGTCTGCTTTTGGGCTGGGAAAAGGAAAGAACTGGAAGGACTGTTTGTTGTAGACTCTTCGGTCCAAACCTGAAAGAGCAGCTCATGCCATGAGGATGTAGGAGGAGAAGGGGGTCCTGGGCTGAGGCAGGTGCAGAGTTGGCCTGAAAGAGAGAGATGAGCCTTCCTACCTGCCTGTGTCTCACCAGATCTCTCCTCCTCCTCTCCTTCCTCTCGTCCTTCCGTCCTCGTGCTCCGTGGCACTTCCGTCCCTAGTTCCTGTGGAACTGGTACTGTGTTCCCAACACTGGAGAGCAGAAAGGACTAAAACTGCTTCTTCTAACGAGTATTAATCAGGCTTTAACCAGACAAAAGGAACGGAAGGGTCAATAGATCTCCGTAACACAACCAGCCTGATAACATCATTTTCCCAACAGTGATTTTAATTGAATTGCTGCAAAGTAAAGAATCATTCAAAATGAAGTGTTCATGAAATCCGACTTTCATTGTTTCTCGCTTTCTTGTAACTGAAAGGTGTGTCTTTTAATTTAAAAGCCTTGGTAATTTTGAGGGGGAAACCCTTATAGCATTTGCCTTTACTGTGTTTTCTCATAGGTCATATACAGTGTGCAGAAAAGAAGCAAATCTAATGTCTAATGAGCCTCACTGATAAGGAAAAAGGAAGGGCAACTTTACTTGCAAAAAATTACAAATGTTTCTATTAAGTAGCTGGTTAGAATATTCCCTTTTCATTCTACTTCTTTCTTTGTTTTACGAAAAAAAACTAACCCAAAACACAGAATTAATCTGCTTGAGATAGTTAGGCATTCACTAGGCATACACTTCTCCCTGTGTACTTCTGTGTCTGAAGTTTTTTCTGAGGTGTCTCCAAAACACAGAGAAAAAGTTCAGACAGCGAATACTACCACTATCTTAGGTGACTGAAATATTTTCTAAAACAAACTAAATTTTGATCGTTGTTGTAAGGGATGTACGAGGTCATTTGGGGTTAAAAAAAAAACAACAACAAAATAACAAAAGCAGTGTCAAAATAAGTGATTTTTCATGTTCATTAATAGAGTTTATTAATGACTGCATTTAAAAAAGACTGTATTTTCAGAGGCTGTCCTCAAATGTGAGTGTTTAATCGTAAAACCGGGAAACCTAGCCAGCCTTCCTTTTACTGTCTTCTACAGTATGCAAGTTTCATGCAATTTATTATGTTCTGGGTTTCATTTCAAAACAAATGCTTTAATACTTTTTAAAATCACTTCAGATATTCTGTATAGTAAGTATACAGTAAACTCTGTGCATTTCAGTTTCAAACTTCCAAATCATTGTTGTAATAAACAGTGATCGATTTTAAAGTTTTAACATGTGGGTCAAGAGTGACATACGGGATTCTGATCCGAATAAAAATGTTAAACATATTTATATTTGCATCTGAAGACTTGGGTTATTTTAGGCTATGGTTTTGCTGATTTTGGAGATGACTGAGTATCTTCATTCTCACTGATTCCAAGGAGCACTTGTTTTTTGGAGCTGTGAAGAGACAGGGTATGGAACACGTCTCCAAAGCTCTTTTGTCTCCACACAAGTGGCCTTCCTGAAGACCGCTGCCTTCCTTCTGTGCTGCTCTTTTCATTTACTGGGAACGTGCCTGTAGGCAGTTCTTCCCGACTGTCAGAAGCTAATGCAGAGAAGCAAGCCTCCTAGTTTGCTTTCTGCGTTTCCTCTCTCTGGAATGTGGTGGCAGCATTTTCTGAGATTTTGTTAGGTAATGTATTTTGTCCCATATTTTCTTCTTAATAAATGTATGGGCAGTTGAAGTCCTCATTTTTTCTGCTGAGTCGTGTGCTTTTGGTGATTGTCCTAGTTGTTCAAACCAGACCTGTGTACCATTAAAATAAAATAATGGTTAATTCTAATTCTGGTAAGAACTTTTCTTACAGGACGACGGTTTTCGCTCAGTATGTTCTTAATTATTTTTTTTTGCTGGCAGCTTTTGCCAGGAATGTTAATGAGACTCATGATTTTTTTTATCTTACAGTATTTGTTGGGTAGTGGATTCCGCAGGTAAATCGTGTAGACCTTTGAACTCAGAAAGGATGTTTTCTCATAAAGTTAAGTGTTCTGTTATACTAATATACATTGCAGGTATTTTGTAGTGGCTTTGTCCTAGTCAAACCCAGGCCATAAGGAATTGATAGTGACACCAGTACTGAAGTTGAGCTTTGTTACTAGGCTTCTTACAGGTGCCATCTCGACTGGTCCTCAAAGACATTTCATCGGTCATGCTGGTGTTTTAGCTAGCGTCTGGTCAAGTTGCATTTAATTACGGAAAGGATTAAGCAGATATCTTGACAGAAGATGTCCTGAAGTGTTGTAGTGACAGTTGTTAAGCTCTGGTAGCAAAAAGACTATGAGAATTTTCATCTCCTTATTTCTTCATACAAAATCATTTTTCTTTTTAGTTGAATTGAACACATTGTAGCAGCTGGAATGGAATCAGAATAAGAGATGTTCTTTCTTAACTGCAGGACTTGCAGTTTTCAACTATGTTCTATTTTGTATTTTTCAGGCATTTCTTGTTTAAGACGTCTTCTGGAACTACTCCGCTCTTCAGTAGTTCTTCCCCTGGTTACCCATTGACCTCAGGAACAGTTTATACTCCACCTCCCAGACTGTTACCTAGAAATACATTCTCCAGGAATGCGTTCAAGCTGAAAAAACCCTCCAAGTATTGTAGCTGGAAATGTGCTGCTTTGTCTGCAATTGCTGCTGCAGTCCTGCTTGCCATCCTGCTAGCCTATTTCATAGGTAAGGCTGTGTTTTCTCTGTCAAATCACGTGGCTACGTCAGCAAATGGTCAATCTGTTTCACAAATTAGTTTTCTCAATGAGCAAAGAAAATCATTATTCCTTATACTAAATAATGAGGAAAAGTAAAATGTTCAAGTCCTGTTCACTGTCACAAGAGCAGTGGAAGCAAGAAATCGATCCCGAGTTCTCAATGTGCAGTGTTAACTTTAGGTGTTGGATACACATCTCTCATAGATGGTCCAAACAAAGGGTGATGTAAGGATTTTTTGATGTACTACCATATGTTTAAAAAAGATATTTTGAAAAAAACGTGATAGGTGGTGAATCCATATAAGTAACAGAAGCTACTGGCATTTGAATTCAAATTGTACCATCGCAGGATGCCTTTAGATAAAAAACACAAAATCATTTTGATTACTAAGTCTCAGTCTGTATCTGTCTGTGTGCCTAAATTCACAGTTGTGTTAGATCTAAATGGTAAGGGGATTCCATTTTGTGTGCTGTTATTTTCCATATTTCACATATCCTTAGTATTTTGTAAGCAAATATGTAGAAAGGAAACTCTAATTATTGTGCTTATTTCCCATCATTAATGTACTAATACTGACCACACCACGTCCTAATTCTTTCTGTGGTCTTTCAAGATTTTTTGTAACGTGCTTCTGTTATTTTGTCTTTCTTAATTTAATTCCTTTCTGATTCCCCCTGTGCTCCCCCCAGTGACCCCCTCATTGTCTGTTGTTTTTGAGGTTTTTCTAAGCGTCTACACAAATTAGCTGTGTGTTTTGTACCTTTTACAGTGCCTTCGACAATACATTGATAACAATGACATGCTGCACAAACTTCCTAGCTTCTCTGAGTGAAGGACAAAATTATGGTAGCTTGCCGATATTTTCTGTTAATACTTTCCAGACCTATACTCTGTGGTTTTTAGTTCATCTCTGAAACTATTCTCATATATAGTGCTCAAAAGACCTATAGATGTACTGAATTTTCTCCTTATTCTCTCCATTTGAAGAGAATAATATTTTATTTTTTTTTAATCCCATATAACCAATACATATCCAACAGGCTAGACGCTGTTTTCTAAGGAAACCCCATTTTTCATACTAATGAGCTTCCATATGTAATTAATATATCCATTAGCAAGAGCGAGCTGACTGGTTACTTTATTGTGGCTGCTTCCTTAGGCCAGGCCTGCACCCAGCATACTCAATACTACAGAGATAACCGTCTTTCTGTACCTCTCTCCTCAGAATAACAGGCTTAGTTTGATATATAAATAAAAAGATTGGAGAGCACATGATTTATTGAACCTGACAGTTATCATACAACAGCTCTCTGTTTGAGTGATTATGCACATGGGAAATGATATACTGCAAGGTGAATATTTTAATCATGTGCATAACTTTGAAGTGATGGATTATGAAATGTATTTTTCCTTGGTATTTAGGTTACTGTAATCTAAAGCAAAGCTTTGCGACATGGTTATTGCTTTATACGCTTTCATATACTGTCTAAGACAAGAGAGAATGTAAGGCGATGTATTGACTCTTAATAATTGATGACTGATCTATCATTTCAAGTAATGACATAAGTGATCTGTTTTGACAGAAGTTTCTGAGGTCTTCTTTCCTGACTAAAGAGTGCCGAGTGCGATAGAGCAGGCTAGTGAAGATGAGAAGGCAGGTTTTAGGAAGAGAATATTGGCTCAAGGATTAAATAATGAGAAGTTACCTAACAAGCTTTGTGCCATACACAGTAAAGAATAAGTATATTGAAGAGTAGCTGCCAAAACCAGAAAATAGCTGCAGTTAATCCTGTGAATAAATTTGGTGGATCCACTGTGATCGTAATTGAAAGTGATGGAAAAGCGAGCAGAGAAAAGAAAAGAAAGAAAACAAAAAAGAAGTTGCATTGCCTTAGGTGCATGAGAACAACAGAAAGGCAAAAGGGATGTGCTTTAGGCCATTCATTAATTTAATTCCCTCACTCTCAGCAAAAAATTCATACGATTCATTCCACACGACAAAGAGCACTAATCCACCCATCAAATAGCTGGGGCTTGCTGTCCTCCAGTGGTATGACTTAAGGCGCTAAATCATCTCCTTATCATAATAAACCTTAAGAAACTCTCCTTGTTCTGCAGTTCTCTGGAGGATTGCCTTCTCCTGAGTATGTGCAGAACTTGAGTCCTGGGAAAACTAAATATCCGCTCTCCTGGGGAAGGAGCAGCAATGCAGAATACCAGCTGTCCCACTCTTCTGCAGCTCTTTTGGTGCTCCTGACCTACGTGCCCCTGAACTGCTGTGGAGACAAAATAACTCTGCCTTGCTCTGTCAGGAAGAAAAATGTTTTTCTCTTTTCAAAATGGGTGACTAGAATAATGTGCAGATCAGACTAAAATCCCAATTCTGTCCTAATCATTGAGACAGCGGGAAAGGGAGAGGCGTCTGCCAGGAGAGCTGGCAGTCTCAGGATGAAGAGAAATGTTAAGTTCCCCCAAGACGCGCAGAAGGAAGGGCAATACTCCATTTTGCAGTAACATCTCCTGATGTATTTTGCTGTCAGAACTTCAAGCACAGGAGAGGCTTTAAAGGTGCTGATAATGTTTTTCTGCCGTACATGTACACAAAGAAAATTTCTTGCTTTCCACCATAGCAGAGGTTCTATCACTGGGGTTGCATCAGCTAAAAGTAATAGTTATAAAAAAAGTCATCAAAATTTGCAGCAAATGGTTCTGCTGCTTAGGTTTGTCAATATATCTAGGCTTCGTGAAGATGACCGCATCAATGCTAATCAAGACTATTGCAGGACTAAATGAAAAAGGCAATGCTGGCAGATATGAGGTAAATTATATCGAAAGAATACTTTGAAGTTCTCATAGTCTTCAGGAGTTCCAAGTAAATTGTCCTATAATAAGAGAGATGGGGGGGAACTGATATGGATAGATCATTGAAAACATGCTGTAAACCTGGGACTTTCAGAGGACTGCCAAAGATTATGGGGGGCATGAAGAAATTTCTACTGAGAGGCAATTTAAAGACACAAGCAAAAAAAAGTATCGTGATAGATAGAAAAGAATAAATATTTTAAAAATTATTTAGGCATTCTGATTGCCTTTCTGATAACACACAAAAATACAATTGATGAAATGAAAAGGTCGTGTGTTTAAAGCTTTAAAGATGAATTCATAGTGCATAATAACCTTTGGAGCCTTTTGTCACACTACATAATTGATGTTAAATAAAGATACTACTGAGATTTTAAGAAGTTAAACATTTGTCAAAATAGTGACAATATATCTTGTTAGAAGGAAACTTTGGTTTTTATGTTCTTTTTTAAGATGCTTGTAGATTGATGGCTTAGATCGTAAAATGCCACTGAAGTTTGGATATTTAAATAGACTCTTCCTTTGTTGTCTTGAGTTTTCCTAAATGTTCCTCTTAAACTTATCCTGACTGATGACTGGGAAAAATTTCTGCAGGGCTGTGTGGCACTGGTCTACTGTGGTAGGGCATGTGCATGGGCAAAATACACTAGGTTTTGTATGCCGACAGTGGGCCGTCTTAGACTACTATTCTATACCTGAATTCTTTTACCCTGACGGAGTTTATGCAGAGATTTTGACACGTGTCAGATTAATTGGGCTGATGTGTGTAACTTTGTGGGGTTTTTGTTAAAGGAATAGACAGAGGCACTATTTTTAACAGCAGAGAATAGGAAAAATTCACTTCAGTTAACTTTTTCCTTACATGGCATAGAAAATGTTGTCCACTTATTTAAAGCCAGGATTATCACTTCTCCCTGATTCTTCAGTAGCCAGACGTGAATGAAATGGAAAGTATAAGTTGGTAGCATTGCACGACGTTTTGGTAAATTCCAGCACGAAGTATCTAAATAAAATTGTCCTGCAGTCCTGTCTGAGACATACGTCCTTTCACAAAGCCCAGGAGTTATTCCTATCATCCTGGGGTGACATGTGAAGAACGTAGAACCAGCCATTCAAATTAGGACATCCTGAAGATACGGGACTGGTGGTAAAACCCAGTTACAAGAAAGCAATTTATAAAGCGTCAAAAGGAAAGCGTATACCACACATATTGTCTTTGTCAGAGCGTTCACTTCAGAGGTTAAGGGAGTGATGAAAGCGTTTGTCATGTTAAAGTAGTTTTTAGCTCTTTAGATTCATGCCAAACTTGGAGGGGAAAAAAATATAAAAAAGAAGAAAGAAGGAGAGGAAAAAGAGAGTCACCTTGTGTTTTTCACAAAGTAATTGCTGCCAAACATAAATACCACGTTTTTGTAAGCCCCTACACTACTCTGATTTCTGCCAATCTAAATTTGAGCATCGAAGAACATCTGACCATCAACATGTCAGTACGTTAAAAATGTGGTAATTTAAAGTATTTAGACTTTCCTTTGGGGAAAAAAAAAAAAAACAAACAAAACAAACAAACAAACCACCACTGTTATTTCCTGTGGAAATTAAAAGCTACAATGGGTTTAAAGATGCTCCACTTCAAAATAGTATCTCGAGACTCATACTGATAACTTTTAGAGTATTGATGCTATTTTATCTAGTCCTACCAGATGCAAGAGGACACATGGGGGAAAAAAAAAGGAAAATGACATCAAGAAATTAAGAGAATAGCATGCTTGCACTACATCTTTAGTGCATATGTTGCACATGAAAGTGTTATTACTCATTTATTCTTCAGTGTTATTTGGCCTTAAAGACACATGAGGTTTAAGATAAATTTCAGTTTTCTGCATGGACTTAAAATAATATATTCAATTCTGTGCTATAGAAAGGGCTGGACTGCCAAAGGGTCTGGCAGTTAATGAAGTAAATGAAAATGGCTTTGTTTGTTTTTGTTTTTTTTTAATTATGCCCTATATATACTTAAAATTAGAGCCTGAAAAATAATTGTGCATAGAACAAATATTTCGGTAAATATCTTGCTATTAGAAAGCACCATAGTAGGTCTTTTGAGGATAAAAGGACCTATAGGCAAATAAATGGTTAATGTATTTGGTTATCCCTCTTGTACCCACAAAAGTATGAATTTATTTCTGTGACAGTCAGGCAATAAAATGTATGGTTCCTGAAAAAATTGGACCTGGAAGTAGAAGTCTCATCTTTACTCTGCATCAAATATGTGTATATAACACAGCTTGCATAAAAGTGTATTCTTCAGGTGTTGATATCAACTTGAGTTATTTTCTTCCCACAAACGAGTCAGATATTTGCTAATGTAAGAGCTTGGGTGAAGTTTCTTGTTTTATTCACGTTTGTAATTTCTTCCACTCTTAAGTCCACTTGTATTTTTGACCCTGATTCCAGAGATCAGGATTCATCAAAACAGTGTACTCAAGTGGCTATCTTATATGTCAATTGATTATTAGTCTCTCTCTGATTTATTTTTGACAAACGGCAACCTACATTTCATTTGGTTTCTTAGGTTGCATTTGTTGGTTTTTACTTGTCGAGTCAGAAAACCACTCCTTTGTCTTGTCCAGACTTCACTGAAATCAAATATGCTAGACATTTGGGAACCAAGAGTGAAAAAAGGGAAAATCATGCAAAGCTGAAGCCTCTGAGGCAGAGGTCATCTGGCTGCCAATCACTGCTATCAGATTCACTTGAATCTTGCAAGACTAGCTGATGACAGAAGGTTCTGTTCTTAAATTTGCATTGAAAATAGGTGTCAGTTAAGGGGCAATAATTAAATTTTAGAATATGCCTGTCATATTCTAAATGTCACACATTCAGTGATTCTTACTGACTGATATCAGTCAATCTGAGAGAGAAAAGAGTAGTATTAGCTTGGTACGCTCGCCTGATGCTACCTCTGAGAAGAGGCTTTGAGCCTTTCGGGGAGAAGCATCTGGCCCCGTTCTGTGAGAGAGCTACGCGCTAGCGCTGGGCATCGTGGAGCCTGGCTCCAGGAATGTTAGATGTGGCTTTCCAGCCTAGCAAGTGTCCTGTTTCACAGTGCAAAGGTGTGAGAGATTCATTAGGTGAAGGAGACAGTTTTCCTAGAGACAAAATGCTCCAGCTGCTGGCTACACATAATGCCACAAAGAACAGGAAGGGGTTTATGTGAAATTACTTGGGTATAGTTTGACTCTGCTTTTCCTGAGTCAAAAATAAAAAGCTTGGTCTACAGTTTGGTTCTGTCGATGTACCTATTGTTTTGCCTAGCAGAGATCTCCGAGATAATGGAAGCAGCTGCCTTCCCGTGTGAAGGGGCAGCCTTACCCACCCGTTCAGTTCTCTTTCTCTTTGTTGAGGATTTTCATACAGTAAACTTCAGAGAGTGAGACTCATGTTGCCATAACTCACAAAGCGCTAGCACGTGCTTAGCGCTGGAAACTGAAAACCCTTTCTGCTTAGCTACCAAGTTGGATAACCGTGCTCTGAGACCTTGGCAAGAAACAGGAGACCAAGAGGAAGTCTTCTGTTGCGTGTTACAGGGCTTGTGCTTGGGGGGACACATTTTTGTTTGGTTTTTTAATGCATGTTGCCCAACATGATCTAGGATGGGTCTGAGAAAACATTTTTCACAGATGCTGGTAGTGCTCCCCAGAAGCTGTTAAAATATATTGCTGTGAACTTGAATAAATGCTAGCTCTGCTGGCCGCTGCTGCTCTACTCAAAGCATGTGCTGTGGTAGAGGTTAGTATCCCAAAAATGAGCAATGTGGTGTAATAGGATAGCAATGGCTAACCTGGAAATTTTAGAGAGATAATGTTTAAAATTAGTATTTCAGTAACACAGTTACTATTTATACAGTACAGGTTTTGGCTTTTTCTGCTCAAAACTGCATGGTTTCCTCAGAGATGCTTGCTTTTTTCCCCCTGCCGTTGTCAGTCCATGCACAAGCTAGAAAATATCCTGTGTTTCATAAAGGGATAGCCAGGACAAGTAGATGCAAAACAAGTCTTGCTGGAAGTCAGGGGGCAAATGATGAAAAAGCTTTGAGATACTTCAGTGAGACATGCTTTATAACCTAGCCCAACATACTGAGATGAGACCATTTTTCAGGGGAAGGGTGATCATGAGGGATATTGAAGATTAAATTTTGCTAATGTAATGCCAAGTCAGAGATAGCTATCGAATAAACCTGTGGTCATTCTCTCTGAAAAGTCAATGTTCAATATCAGTGTAAAATGTCGCATTTCTCCCTAGGGAAACATTCCTCTGTTAGCAGCTATTTATATTGAGATCACCAGTTGATCATTTATGGATTCATTTATATTCATTATTTGTTGCTGTGCTTCTTTGTTAACTCATCGTGGTGTTTTGCAGTTAGCACACTTACAGATTTTATTCAAGTGTAGAAGTGCACGTTTGCCTTTAGGAATATAACTATTGCTCAGTGGGGGAACACCAGATTGAAAGATGTGACATGGATTTTGTGAGTGTGGCTAATGTAGCTCTCAGAACACCATTATGAAAGCCATGAAAAAAAACCCACGAATAAAAAATACTTCAGTGTACTAAAGAGACAAGAGAACATTCAAGGAACTTGCAGGAAGACAAAATATAGAAACAGGAATTAAATTCAAGTTGTGAGAATAGTAAGAAAGAGTAACAGACTACAGAAATTATGGAGCAAAAGAAGTTGAACAGTGAGAAAAGAAATGACACATCTCTATGAAATGACAGAAACCTTTGCTCACCATATAATATAATGTGGTGAAATTACCTCCTTTCAGTAGTTTAAAACACGGTTTAAGAAACAGGTTTGGGGTTCATTTCAGCTTTTGCTTACTCAGGCTTTAATTTTATGTAGCCTTGCTGCATCATACTTTGAGCTACCTTGTCACTTTGCTACTCGGATACAAAAAATCCCAGCCATCTTATATATTCTATATGTCCGGGAATAAAGTCCTTGACTTGGCAAGGTCAATGAGTTTGAGTATGTTGCATACGATATTCACATTATATTGTGCCTTGTTATTAATTCTTTGTATGATAGCCTTGTAGTTATAATCAGGAAAAATAGCATCATCCATGACAACCTATCTGATCCCTGGGACAAATTTTGCACTCCAGACTTAGGTTTAACAAGGTTATAGGATAATTGAGATTGGAAGGGACCTCTGGAGGTCTCTGGTCCAATCTTCTGCTGGTTAGTCCGGTCTGGTCTTGACGACCTCCAAGGACTGAGATTCAGGAACCGGTTCCACTGCATGACTGTCCTCATAGGGAAAAAGTATTCCCTCCTGTCCAAGTTGAGCTTTGTTTCAATGTCTGTCCTTTGTTTCTCATGCTCTTACCATATACCTGTCTTCTTGATGACCCGTAGGTATTGGCAGCCTGCTTCTAAGCACCCATAGCCATCTCTTCCCCAGGCTAGTCAAACCCAGCTCCCTTAGCCACTCCTCCCAAGGCAGGTGCTCCAGCGCCTAACCATCCAGATGGCCTCCCCTGGACTTGCGAAGTCATCATCTGGTTTATTGACGTCTTTGGGACACCAATTGGGACATCTCTGGGACATCAATTGGAAGGCCCAAAACTGGATGCAGTTATTGTAGAAGCAGACTAATGAGTGCAGAGCAGATGGGCATAATCATCTCCTCCGGTCTCCTGGCCATGCTTCTGTTCTTATAGCCCTTTGCTGCCAGGGCATGTTCCTGGCTTATGTTTGGTGCTCTGTCCCCCAAGACCCCACAGAGCTGCTCTCTGGCCAGTCAGTCCCCAGTTTGTACCACTGGATGGAGTTATTGCTGTTTCTTGTGATTTGAGGCATTTTTCCTGAGTAACGAGGAGTGCCAAACTCTAAGACATGCTGTCCTTTCACTGAGTATGAGCGAGTGTTTGTTTTTCACAAGAGAATTTGACCATGATGGGTATGGATGAGCCAAACCCTATTTTATTTAATAGAGTGAGAGGTGTAGGAAGAGGAGGCTCCTTTTTTGACTAATGCATATATACTTTCTTAATAGTCAGGGAATTCTAGTCCTACTTCGTTTCTCAAAATCCTGTCTGACATCAGAAGCTTGAATTACAATGACAAAATGAAGAATGTAGTTGGTTAGAAAAATCATGTTTTGACTTGTACGTTGAGCAGATTTGATAATGAGAGAATCACTATTGAGCCCCACTGTGTGATTATTAGATGCTATTAGTGTCTTTATCTTGGCTATTACTAAATAATTACTAGAAAAGACAAGCATTTGTATTAATGTAGTTCCTGAATGGAAAAGGAATTTCATTCTCTTATGTTGGTCTTACAGGACCTTACCTCTGGGTTTAGTTTGTTTTCTGCTCTGGGATGTCCAGATTTATCACCCTGTGTCGTGTTCAATTTTTAAAAGGTAATATCCATAATACATAACAGTGCTGCAGTTAATTTAATTTTAAGCTTTTTTTTAATTTGCTGGTTGGTTGATCAACTGAGTTCTTCCAGCATTTTTCTTACTAAATACTTTCGGAGGAAAGCCACAGCACAAGATGTTTTCAGATACTAATGGCAGTGTGGCGGAATAGGTTCCCGTTTGCTGGCTGAGAAGGGGTACCCTGTTTCTGCGGCGCTCTATTTGCCTTGCAGGAATTGACCTGGATTAGACAAGACTCTTTGAAAGGTCAGTCAGTCTATTGCATATATGCTGCCTGTTCCTGTGTGTCACTAGTTGTTTTGTTTAAATCTGAGTCTACTGCACTATTTGTGCAGTTATGTTTTATATTTTGTGTATTTCCATCTTCTCCTGCAAGAGGCTTCCTAATTCCTGTGAGGTGCAGATGACTGCATGTAATTAATGTAGTAATCAGAGGCTGAAGAATTACACAGAATCACAGAATGGTTTGAGTTGGAAGGGACCTTAAAGCCCAGCCAGTGCCACCCCCTGCCCTGGGCAGGGACACCTCCCACCAGCCCAGGTTGCTCCAAGCCCCGGCCAGCCTGGCCTTGAACCCCTCCAGGGATGGGGCAGCCACAGCTTCTCTGGGCACCCTGGGCCAGGGGCTCACCACCCTCAGAGTGAAATATTCCTTCCTGATATCTAATCTAAATCTACACCATTTCAGTTTGAAGCCCTTGCCCCTCGTCCTATCACTACATACCCTTATAAAAAGTCCCTTCTCCAGCTTTCTTGTGCGCCCCCCTCAGATACTGGAAGGCAGTATATATGTGAGGAAGGTAGGAGATTATCAGAAGGCCCTGTCTGTGTCTACTTCAGCAGGAGACAAGGCATGAACTGCTGGTTCTCAGTATCCCAGTTTGGCCAGGTAAACCAGCTTCAGCCCAACTGTACCAGCAGAAAGCGCAAAGCCAACCTGCTGCTACCAAAAGGTCTGGCAACGTAGCTGAAATAATTCTGGGTAGTCAGAAGAACAAAGTTACAAATTTTCAGTTTTAACTCGGGGACTTTGTGCAACAGCTATGCCTCCTAAATATGGAAACCGTGGGACCCCCTGTGTAATTCTAGGGGAGCGAGTTTGATCCGAGGCGTGTGGTTTATCAGCAAACTCAGGTTTTGCTCCTGACAGCTGGAATCGGTCTCAACTGAACTGGAGTTGTGAGGGTAATGCTTTCTTTTGCAGAAGAAAGGAGATTCTTCTGCAAGAACGTACTGCTGCTAGATGATTTCTGTGTTCAGTTATTAAAAGTCTTTAAAAGAGAGGAGAACAGCGCTTGATATGCTGAGAAAATTAATAGATGCTGGAAAAATGTCGGGAGTGCGTAGCAAGTATCCCACGGTAATATAAGGGCAGGTGCGAACTTGCGACATCTCTCCTGGTCTGTGGTAAATGCAAAACGCTTGAGAGCGAAACAGACGTTAAACAGCTTCACAGCAGGTGTGCTAACAGTTACCAGAGAATGGCAATGCGACATCGCAGTCGCATTTAACTCGCAATAATGGGTTATTATGCCTATATCATAGAAGGTCTTTTCCGAGGAGAGAACTGTGCATGTTTATAGAAACGCGCTGCAGAGCTGAGACCTAAAAATAGAGAATCTTGTTAAAACTGGCCACAAGGCAGCAGAGAGCACAAAGAGAAAGGAGAGGCAATTTAGGCCCGTAAGATTTATTGAGCCAAAGGCTTATTTCACCTGTTGTTTCTTTCTTCGTGTATATCCCCTTCTACATCTTGAGACTCCATTAATCACTGAAATGCAAAATCCCAACCACATGAGAAAAGAGAAGGGCCCATAATGAATGGTGCCTGCTTATTAGCAAAAGCTCGGGGATCTGATTAGTCTTACTCTTGCATGGGGAGTTTTTAACTTTTTTTGGACATTTTTATGTTATTTTAACTCTTAAAATAATGTTACAGCCAGAATTTAATTTGAACCTTAAAAACATCAAAGTTCTTTAACACGGGCCAGGGATTTGGGGTTTGGTTCATTAAGAGTATTACGGTCTTTTTTACAAGAAGAATTTTTCTGCACCTCTGGAGGCTTCCTGAAAATCCTAAAATAAATAATAGAAAAATAGTGATTTAAAACCTAATTTCTAATACAAACCAGACCTGGCTGTCTAGATGAAGAATAAGCTTCAATAAATGGGAGACAGACGCAAGCCTCTTCAGTATGAAGAGTAGCGAGGATGCAGAAATAGAAATAGGTTTTTCATTACATGAGGGATTATGCTTGGGCCAGAAATGCCAAATATTCTGTGGACCGCAGCTGCACTTTCTGTCTGCTGTTGTATTAGCTGGTAATAGTAAAACAATGATGTGATGGTAGAGACAGCTATTTGTTCTCAGAAATACAGAAAAGTTGTTTTCCTTTTCTTTGCTCGGATTGCCATATTGTACGGCATGACGTATCTTAAACTTCCGTCCTTTTGCAGCAAATTGACTACAAATTAAAATATGCATTCTCCTTGAGTGCCACCTGAGGATGTGCACAGCTGCTGATGTGCTCCCTTAGCCTATTTTTTCTTCTGTCGTTCTGCCACTCCTTAGCCAATTCAGGGACTCGTTATTTGCTTGCACAACCCGGGTCACTGCAATTGCCTAAGCAGCCACGGGCAAGTGCCGCCAATTAGGCCTGTGGCTAAGGAAGTGTGTTACTGGTAGCGAGAGCAGTGCATTTATAGACATTCAGGAACACAGCGAGGTGCATCTTGCTACTAGATTGGTTTTCTGTCATTTGGTCAGCGTTACCCACTCTATTGTTAACAGGGAGAGTGGAAATAGTATTGGTTTTCAGGATGCAGTTTGGTGAAGGGTTTCACTCAATCTCATCTTAGAATATTCGTAAAGGGAAATTACTGAGGTTGAAAAGCTGTGATTTCCATCTCTTCTTTTACATTTTATATAGATCTCCAACAGAACGAGTTTTATCTTTTGCTTTACGACAAATAAAGGTTTAGCATCTAAATACATGCAGTTCTCTCCATCTTTAGATTTATTTTTTTTCCTGTCAAAAATCTATGCATGTTCTTTCTATAAAAATCACTGTGAAAATGGTCTGTTTAACTCTGTTTCACTGTGCTATGAAATATGGTTTTAATATGTTGTTTGACTTTTTAAAGTGAGCATTCATAAATCACTCATCTTTCTCCCATATTTACCAGCAGAAAACTGTAAACAGCTAAAACAGAGAGAGGCTTTTAAACACGGTGCAATTTGCTTAACACTGATTTGAAACTGCTGGCATACTAGACACACACAGGTAGATTGAAAGAGTGGGAATTTTCTTTGCTTCAACTGCGTGTGCATTTGAAAATGTACAGTTTTGGCTGTGGTTTGAGGAACAGATATTTAGTATGGAATTCACCGTTTTGGAATTCCTGGATACCAGTTTCAGAGCTATCTGCTTTGCCCTGTACCTGTGACCAGTGTGCACGCAGTCATTTCCCAGGGAAGGGGCAGCACGTGGCCTTGCACTCACTTCATAAAATCCATCCTGTTTTTCACCTTTTGAGTATGGAGCCTTATCCTGGGCTCAGATATTAGCTTTTGCTAATAGAAAGATCCAATCCAAAGCTTAGGAATTCTAGTTCTCTTAACACATAGTGTTCTCTTAACCCATAAGTGTCTCTTAATGCACAGCTGTCAGCTATCCTTCACATACTTTCAGCAGACTTTGTTTTAAATGCTCTCCATTAGCAGCTAGACCTGCATGCTACAACTTGCATACTCCGAGAATCCCAGAGCAGCTGGCAAAAGAAGTAACGGTTGCATGCATTGCCTGCCTTGCTTTTTCTTTAGGATAGTCATGACTCTAGAATCGTCTATATTTTTTTATAGTTGCACAAAGCAGTTTCCTAAGTTCAGTACTCAGGGGTTTGACACATGGGTAAATTGCTGAACACAGCGGATCACCAGTAAGTTTCTGCATGGATGCTTTTAGCCAAAATTTGCAAGTTTTCTTACTCAGTTTTACTGTGTGACCCCAAATCTTTCTGTTTTCAGAGACAAAAGACTTCAGTATTTCTCGCAAGGCAAAACAGGCATCAAATACCAAGGGTAAGATATGGGGTTTGGAGGTGGCAGTAATTCAGTCTTTTACTTTGCTCAGAAAGGTTGCTCATGAAAATCTTCAGATGAAGAATTTACTGATTTGATCAGAGGGCAGGAGGCAGGCGTTGAAAGTAAGTTGATAGTTTTAAGCAGTCACCATTTAGCTATTCGCCACCATAACGGTTAGGCACGCGGGTACGTGTAGATAAAGGTGAAGGCCTATGGTTGTATTGAAGATCATGAATTTTTGTCTCCCTTGACTGGAAATGTAAACACAATCGTGTCCTTTCTTGGCTGAAGGAAAACACAAAGTCCTAAATGCTTTCTCCTCACTTGAACTGACTGTAGGGCTGTGGGGCTTCTTCCAACGCTCTTTCGCTGGGATATCTTTTATTAAATATGATTTATGTCAACATGCATGCGCAATTTGCTACGTGTGTTCAGTCTTTAGTAAGTCATGCTACTCATCAGTGCCAGCTGTGGACTGGGGGAGGCCTTTGAAACCCATGTGTGTCACCTTTGTGAAAATAACCCCTTTGTCAACTCAGGAACTGGAAATCCTGCAATCATTATCCCCAGTTTTCAGTAATATAGATGCCCTGCATGCCATTTACAAATTGAGAGATTATTGCTTAGTATAAAATGCCGTTTCGGTTTGAACTCTCTGGCTAGTCTGGTAAGATAAAGATAATATCATTCTACAATAGTTTTACCTTTTAAAGCTTTTCCTAAACATAAACAGAGCTTTTTCCTAAAGTGTTTTCTTGGAAGCCAAAGGTCTGGACTGAAATGGCAAGCTTATAATAGAGGTTGGGCTGCAGATTATGAAAAGGCCAAATTTGTAGTAGACAGAATTATACAAGTCTCTAGTTTGCTGGTTGTTTGTGTTTATGTGTATAGATATCTACAAATTGAACTCATTTCTGTACATACATTTTACTGATTTCTTTTACCTGCTTTCTGTTGTGTGTTACTAGATGCACTTGTCATATATAGGTAGTTTTTCTGCTGTACTAAAAATAACTAATATTACTATAAGTTGACAGAAACAATGAAAATACTTCCCCTATTTTTTAGCTTGCATATTTTAAGTATTTCTCAGAATTTTACCCTTGGCCCATTCTTGAAAATATTCCACATGTACCTTTATGAAGTTTGTTGGAAATGCCTATGTAGGTAAAGTCAGGAATGAGAAAATTAATCATAGCTCATGGAGGCTTTTCTTTGGTGAAATTCACAGTATCTCAAAGCGTTTAATATTTTGGAGTAATCTAGTACATATTGTCCACCAGTACTTACTGATAATGAATTATAAAATTGTACTCTTTTATGATGAGATGTGACTTAGACCCATCATTGCTACACTGTTGGCTGTAGTTTCAGTGCAGTGGTTTGTATAAATTTTAGTATAGCATACATAAGGTTTCCTGAGCACTAAATCTAGACTCTCCCAACAGATTTACAGATCAGCTGGGTCTGCAGAAAACTGCTGTTCCCTGTGTACATTTTTGTGAAAGAAGGCACTAGAGAAAGTCTTTAGGCAAAAGCCATTTAGGACAAAGCGGTTCGTCCCAGTTGTGAACTTGGGGAAAATCCCTCCAACTCTCACTTTGACAGCATGGATTTAAAACTAGCCCACGGTTGGGCAAACCTGGAGCTGAAAGCGCTCTTTAGGCACCTCTAAAGCTTTAAAGCAAAGTTTTCTCTCTGTTTTGCTGGCTGAAGGTTAGATGCAGTCTCCAGCGAGCATGGGGTGAGGGTGGAGGCAGGGTAGACAGTGCAGATTTTTCACTTCCTGCTCTTTTAATGTAAGATCTTCTGGATTTGACCATCCGTTTCTTCCCTGCCCTTGGCAGTGGTGCAGGCACCACTTCACAGTGTCTCTCTGGCACCATCAATCTGGTGTATGAGCTTGCAAGTCAGACATGGGCTGGGATGCCGTGCTAGGAAAACAAATAGCACCAGTGTCCTAGCCAAGGACTAACAGATGGGGCTAAATTCTGCTATCCCCTCAGTAAATCTAGCTAGAAAATTGATAACCAACTTTTTCAACTTAAACTGACGTAAACTAAGTCCCAGGTCTACAAACGGAATCCCATGTACCACCTCATAGCACTTGCCTGCATGGTTGAAGTTAGGGTTGATAGATGTCTTTTAATCATAACTTTTTTTTTTCCTTCCTCCCCCCCCCCCCCCCCCCCCCCCGTGCAGTTGTATTTTCTTATGGGCATTTTAGTTCTTGACAGTCTGGACATCTTCTGACCCAAATATTGCTGATGTCTTTCAAGAAAATGCAGTTTGAATTATGCACTTGGATCTTATTAAGGGAAAACACATATTCTGTGGTGCTCTCATAATTAAACAAAAACTCCTGTAGAAGCCATTATTCTAAATTTTCTTTCCATTAAGAAAAAGTGAGCATCCTGTTTAGGAGCAATAAAAATTTTGTAAGTTTTATTTATTTGTTAAAGCAATAGCTGCTGTGATTGAAATTAAACGTGGAATCATGCTGCTTCTGATTAATTCTAGCACAGAGGAGCCAAAAAAAAGGACTTGATTTTTCTGTAAATAGGCTAAATTAGCTTCTGGTAAATAATGATAGTTGGAGGAACTGAAAAGAAAGACAAAAGTTTTATTTTCTTCTCAATGAAATTACTTGTTTTCAAAAAATAACGCTTGAAGTTAAGGCTATGATTCACTGTGTTCTAGAATTGAGATGAATAATAGTTAGTGATAATTTAGCTTATAAGCACTTTAGTGTGGGGAAAGTAAATGTTATTATTCCTGCATTCCAGATGACTAAATTGAGTTTCAGTAATGTATATATTTTACATTACTGTAAAAAATGGATCTTAGGTCTGCTGGTTTGGAGTGTCTGCTTTGAGTAGTATCAAGTGCTATATTCTGGTATTTACAAGTTACAATAACTAGATCTAATGAAGAGCATTGGGGTTCAGGAAGAAATCATAGCACAAGGTGGTAAAGTATGGTAGACAATTCATGCCTATTAAGACAGCAAAGCCAGGTAGACAACTCATGCCTATTTACAGGTAATTTAGGAGGAGAGATCTGTGCGTGTCAATGTTTGTGTCTGTCGGTAATGAGGCAACTTCTTCACCAAGTGCTGGAATGACAACAGAAGATTCATCTTCCAAAGAATCGTAGATGTTCACATCACGTCTGGAGCAATGTTTTAACATTGTCTTCCTGTTACAGCAGGCAAAATAATTTGTTCTAGCTAACATCTCAACACCTTTATTTGTGAATCACTAAATTTTTTTTAGTTATTTTAATGAAGAATATGGGTATACTTTTTAAGGTGAGTTCTGATATTCTCTTAAAACTTAACATGAGGGTCAGCTGAGCTTTGGGGATCTGTGTGTCACAGTGTTTTTCTCACTGTCTCGCTCCACCTAACCGCTTGTTCCCCAGCTAGTTTGATTTTCCCCAGCAACTTTATGCAAGGAGAGGGCTGTAGCCTTGGGTGCTACCAAAGCAAGTAAAACCTTCCTCTGGTCTTTTAGGATGCAGGACTTGCTCTCCCAGCACAACCTTATCTGTCCATTTTTATTTCAGGACCCCAAATTATTGTCCCTGTGGGACAAAGTATTGTTTTCCAGGCCGCTTGCTGCGGAAGCGCTGCCCCTTGGGAAAGTGCAGCTATTTCTGCCCTACTTTCCCTCCTGTAAGCTGAGCAGAGGGGCAACAGGAATCAGCACTGCCCAGCTCGGAGAAGGCGCTCCGTTGACGGGAACCAAGCCCGCCATAGTAAGTGAATCCACTGGTTGTTGCCGGGATATGAGGCAGGTATGACACCCTTTGCCCACACTCAGTGCTAAGTCACTTTTTATCATTATTTTAGCTGAGGTGTATTATTTTTCCAGAATAGACAATGATAAAGGAGCAATTTCTTCAGAGTAGGAGTGAAGCTGGACCACTTGGGGAATCTTTCAGTGCTACTCCTATTTTGAGAATAAATGGCAAATATTGGGTTCTGGGGCTGTCAGTCTAGTGTCTTTTATTAGCAGGGTGTTCAGCTTAAAAAATAGAATGAGGTACAGTACAAACTAATGTGGTGGAAGCTGCAACAATAATAATTAAATATTTTACGTCAATGCTCTGTTCCAAAAGGAAGACGACAAGTTTTATTCTATTTCCCATACAACTTGATGAAAAGAACTTTACAAAACAAGTAAAAAGAGCAGTGCGTTTTTTCTGCTTTCTCTTTGATTTTCTTTTGGAGGGAGCAGATCCCAGCCCTCTCCTGAAGCTTTCAAAATTACTCTGCTCGCGCAGTAATCTGCCCTTGCCCACCTCTGCTTTACTCACCCATCTTCTGGTGCTGACACGACACGCTCCGTTCAGTGCTGTCGCATGTAGAAGTTCTGTTTTCTTTGTGTTACTGTTAGTGGGGATAACATCTTTTCTTATTTAAGAATCTGCAGAAATCTTGAGTCTGATTCCAAGGAAAGTAATTTGTAGATAGCTACTGAGAGAAAAAAAAATTAAATTATAAGGCCTTGCAAAAGCAAGATAAAATGTAAGATGTGAATGTTAGCAGTACCTATTTGTTTGTAATGTTGACAACTCCGTTTGCCAAAATTCCCAAATTGCTTTTAACAATTTTAATAGTTGTTCTCTGGAGAATACAGTGACTATTTTGATCTTGACAGTAAGATCGTGATTTCATCCAAATAACCTGATACAGAGTAATTAGGAGAGGTGTTGCAAAGCTGCTTTAAATCACTTGTGTTTCCATTCTACAGATTAATAAAACTAGATTTATTTTTTTTTTTGATCGTTAAAGTTTGACTCTAGAATTTTGTTCAGTTTTTTGATAGCTTTTTATTCTTTGATTTCTCTGTGGAATTAGCATAGAAAAGTACAAGTTTTCTTGTTGATGTCTATGAATTGAAACACAGCTGGGTACGTCTTACTTTAGTGCTTTGAAGATTGCTCGTTAAGTGCTTGTATTCTGGTGCAACAGCAATGGTATGCGGCGTATTGTGCTGCTAAAAAATTCAGTAGCTTCATTTTGCAGCATTCGTACGCCGCTGCCTGAACACTTCTGCCCAAAGGTTGCATCTGCAAAGGTAGTCAGAGAACTCCTCATCCCTGTCTTTTCCTCACCCGCTCCCCAGGTTCCATACATTTTGTCAGTTATCACCCCAGCAGGTGTCTTAACGTCAGATGGAGGCCCGGAAAAATGTGAATGAAGTAGCACATAATTTAGCGATTGATTTACAGGGCAGACACTGAAGGGATAAGTGCTTCTCTCTCTGGTATCAGCGGGCATCCGCTAAATCATCGGCCTAAAGGAATGCGTCATAGAGCCATCCACAAGGAAATTTTGAGGTAAACTAAGCTAACCTGGTGCTGATAAAGGAAGAAATTCGCTCCCCGGCTCACAAAACACAAGTGATAAGGCCCCCAGAGGCTCAAGCAGAGAGGATCTCGCCCTGTTTGCAGCTGAGTGACGACCCAGGCTTTCCTGAACTGTTTTCACAATACTGAGCTCAGGGGTAGAAACTTTAATTTAAACTCCAAATCATGCAGAAGCTGATGAAAAGGTACTAAGGGAACAATCTTGAGTTAAGATAACAGGGTTTAACCCCAGATTTCTTACTGTGGTCTAATTATCAGTTAGACATGGTCCCTTTGAGACTGAATTCTCCCTCACTTCACAAAGCCGACGGTGGTTGTGCTCTTCGTGTGCACAGTTAAGTTCCTCCTTGGCTCTTACAAGGGAAAACTGCAGGATGCTTTAGCATAAACCGGTTTTCCTCACAAATACTAAGGATTCATTGCCATCTGTCTAAAGATACGATTATAACTGGTATGGACCAGCTCCTGCAGTTTTCATACAGTCCCATTACATTTTCCCCTGAGGAATTAAGTTTCATTTCCCTGTTCCGCATGCAGCTATTCAACCTGAATTAGTCAGCGCTGCTCTTGGCTCTCTAGCGATGGCTTCATATTAAGTTCTAAAGCTTATGTGGCACTTCGTTGGCCGTAGTTGGTCGCAGAGCATAAAGCTGGTGCTGTGAAGGATGCCCGGGCCCGAGATGCGGTGCATCAGGGCACGTTCTTTCTCCGTCTCACTTTGAAATCGGTAGAAACCATAAAACAAGCAACAAGTGGCCATGGAACACTTAAGCTATTTAGGGATATTTTCATTTTTATATCTCCTGTAATGAAACCTTAATATCCTTGCCGTTGAATTTACATGACATATCTAGTGAATAGCCTAGAAAATGATACCACTAATTAAGAGATACCGTAAGGACTGGGTGCAGATACAGGTAAAATGTATGCATTATGGCCCCGTTCTGCAAAATTTATTCTCTCAATTATATTGCCGTCAATGCTGGCGCAGCTATTCTCAGAAGTAAAGTCTGCATTTGTAGGTAAGGTTTTGTAGGCTTGTTCCCAGTGTTCTGATATTTTAAGGGTTGCTAAGTTGCTAAGATACAGATGGAAAGGTAAGTTTATTTAATATATTTTGTTGAATAAATTTTAGAAGATATTACCGTGATCTGTGGTTCAGTAGGTTACATCTGAGGCTCTGCTGAAGTGGAATTGTCATGAAAAATAGTATGGACTTGATTCATGATTGCATTATTCCTTTTTCACACTGATATAGCTACACTGAAAATAATTGGCTTACACCAGTGGGGCATGAAAAAGATGCAGGGATGCATTTGGCTCTGTATCTTGAAGTGAAATATGTGCCGTTTTCTGTTCAGTATTTGTTGTACCTTAAGAAAAATCATAAGGCAGATTAGATCAAATCACACTGTTAAAAGAAACATTTTTTTGTTCTATGCAGTAGAACTGATCTGAAACATTTATGTGTTCAGAATTTTCAAAAAAGCACACTTTTTTTCTTGGCCTGTATTTAAAAATTGATAACCAAGGGGAAAAGACAGTTGAGTTATAAAAACAGGTTTTTTTCTTGTAATTGTGTCATCCACTGGTAAAACATAATTGAACTCAAGGTTTGCATTTGCAAATGACCTTGACTAAAGTTTTACAATTCAAAGAATTTATTTAATGACTTAGACTACCCAGAGCGCTAGAATCGCTTTACGGGGCAAAACCTGTGTAGCTCCCACAGAGGACCCTGTATTGGCAAAGTCAGAAAGTGACTCGTTCTGCCTTTTATGGGATGATTTTAGGCTCTGTTTACAAAGAAAATTGGTATGAAGCGGCAGTTCAGGGTGAGGCTGAATGATCGTAGGAGTCTAGTTCTCGCCTGTGGCTTGAAGAAGCAGCTTGTAAACTCTCTGGGGGTACCTGGCTCGCTAGTCTCCTGGAACCAGGAGCCCTTTATTGGCCCCAGCTTTGGGAATAATCTTCGCTCCATTGCTTTCTGCATATGGAGGCTGGTTTATGTCACGAGGATGACATTGCTGTGCGTGCTGCATCTTCTCAGCACTGAAATAGTTGCTGCAAGGGCAAAGATGGCTGTAGCATGTGTGCTGGGTGGATGCAATTCCATGGCTCGTGCCGCTCTGCTGTATTCGTTATGGAAATAATAAATAATGTATTTCTGTCTGTCAGCCCCCTTTGCTCCCTCCTCTCTTCTCCTTCCCTGAAGGGAGGCTGCAGGCTCAGGTTTTTTCCTTGATTCAAGTTTTTAAATTTTATTGGGTTTTTCTGAGTGCAAGAGGAGGGAAAAGAACAAGAGAATGATTACATACCTTTAAGTGCCTGAAGATTAAAATCCTGTCTTAATTTCTCACCTTTAAGCCACTATTCATTTCCTCCTGAGTAAATACTTTCCCAGAAGCATTAGTGACAAAAGCAGTTGTCTGCGTGGATGTCCCCCTTGTAAGCATGCCTTAGGTTTTATCCCAGTGGTGCTTACCCAGATTTGTGTCATGGGCCGAGTATGGCGTAAAGCGCTTCGGCGAGTGAATGCTCATTGCAGATTTCAAGTACAATCACAAGTTGATTGGAATATACGTTGTTCTTTCTAGCAAGTTCTTTATAGTTTATTCGTTAGGGATCTTTTAAAAGGCATAAGTCATTGGCTTATGATTGCTATTCAAAGCAAGCTGCCTGACTGCATCTGACAGTACCCTTCCTCGGATTCCCCTTTTCTGCCTCTCCTGTGAGTATACTCAGGTAGGATGACAGAAGAGGGAGAAGAGGAAGGTGAAAATAATTTCTCTCTTTAAGAATACTGATCCCCAAATAGGGTAGTTACTCATACAAATTACACGGGTGTTGTTAAAACCCACAGGCAAGAGAAGTTAGTACTAGTTATCTGCCATGTTATTACTCCGAACAGGGTATACAGACAGAGACAGGGCAACGAAACGGTAGAGACGGGTGGGCAGCTCACTGACTCCCTGTTCTGTGTGAGGTGAGTAAGTACAAGGTGCCAGGCTGGGACCACCATCACCTCAACGCGGTTCTTGCAAAGGACCTTGGCTGGCACGCTCTGCTTCCTCTGGCTGAGGCTCCGGCTCCTGGTTTGATAGCCAGCCAGGTATACGCCCCTGGAGTTTTTAAGCTTGTACCTGTCGATCAGGCATGTTCTGAATGGGCCGTGGGTGTGGACAACTCCTAGACAGGGAATTTAATCTTTTGCCTCTACTTGTTGGAAGAAGAACTGGATGGCCTTATGAGTGGGGAAACATTAGTGGTTTCCTAGCTGGCAGATCTGGTTGTATTGGCAGTGCAGAATCTGTAGGAGACTCAGAGCAACTACATATGTCTCTGGGCATCAAGATACCTTTTTTTTTTAAAAAAAAATAACTATTATTCTGCCCTTTCTGGATAGTTACAGTTACTCTGTTTTGTAAAAGCAGAGTTCTAAACAAGGGACCTTGGTCAAAATGCAGTATCTGTTTACCGTAGTCCTGCTGTTAGTCTCTGTCCCTGCGGGACTGAAACGATACTGGGTATACATATATTTCAATATCATCTGGGATGTTCAATCTGGGTATTGAATATGATTAAGCAATCGGCATTGTTCAAAGTATTACTTGAAGGGAAGGGTGTTATAATCATGCCTTTGGCTTTCCTCCTTTAGGGCAACTTGGTTTTTAGTAACCTTAGTGGAGTTTCATAAACTTGAGAGGGGCCTCAACCTGCTCGATGTTGGTTTCTGGGTTTCTTAATACACCCTCTTGTTAAGAGTTCATGTTCATCATAGTCTGCTCTTTATCTCCACTCGTACAGATGTTCTAAAATAGATGAAACTCAGTGATCAAATAAATGCTTCCTTTTTAACTTGGAAAAATACACATGATTTTAAAAATAATTTAAAATGGAACTTCCCATTATTACCAGTGCTATTGTGAGAATTGGGCTGAGAGCCATACAGTTCCTTCCTTGCCAAAATGGGGCATAACCAAGTTTGTTTAGCAGGCTTTTCATGAGTGTCAGTCCTTACATTGAAAGCTCCTATCCTGTCACCTGTTTTTAAATGCTTCAAATTTAGGAAGCCTGCCGCAGATGGTATCAGTAGTTTTACTGATCTGAGGCCTTGGGCAAATTCATTTGAATTGCTTTGAAACTGCATATTCAAAATTCAATAAAATAAGAGGGTCTGATGGTGCAGCTGCAGCATATCCCTTCCAGCTGGGTAAGCTGAGATGTTTCAAGGCCCTGGACTAGCAAAGCCTGGGTGTGATGTACAGATTATACAGCTAGCTGCCAGGGAAGAGGTTTTGGCAGGCTGGGTGCAGCAATACCTGCTGCCAGCAGACTTGGGAGTAACAGTGGCTTTCATGCTATGTGGCATCTTTCGCTGGCTTTCCTAGACAGAAATTTGTTGGTGCAATAGTGGCGGCAGGCCAGTGGGAGGGGATTGCCTCAAGGGTAAAGGGATGGAATGTAGGAAAAACAATAAAATCAAAACGCTCCGGTTGTTTTGAAAGTGATTGGCTATCCTGAATGCCTTGGTATGGATCCAAAATGATCTGCTCCGTGGGCGGGTTTCGTTAAATTGCATTCAGAAATCATATTTGCCCTTGGGCAAATACCCTTGCTTTTATGCATACTAGGCAAGTCACGTGCACCAAAATGGAATTCACATGGTGCTTTAGTCAAAAAGCTAATGTCAGTCATCGTACCTTTTATGCATATCCAGTCCCTTGGTCCTTTATGGCCATTTAAATGTGCAGAAGTGCTTTTTATTAGTACCTTGCCTGTAAAGCACTGAGACATATATATATATATAGGCCATGTAATTTATTGCATTGTAGGCTCTTCTCTGCATATGTAGTCAGCGCGTACAAATATAAATTAAAATCATGAGACATAAAGTATTTTAATTCTTGGGTTCTGATTTTCTGAGATTTCTGCTGTTAAGCTGTGAAATTAATTCCTTTATGTGCCGTGTGTCCATGCTTTCCAAATAACTACTTCTGTAGCACGACGTACATGGCTTATCTTTGTAGCACTGTAGTGCTGGTGTCCTTGTGCGCTTCACACTTCTGGCACAACCAGCACAGTGCCTAAAGGTGAGATAATCAGAGAATACATGCAGGGACGTTATTTGAGCACCATATCGTTGGACTGCACAGTATGTCCCTAGTTACTGAAAGGGCTACCATGAAATTTAATTTAGAATTTTACAGACACATTTTGAATTGGAAATCTCTGTAATAACTTTCCCTTTGCTCAGCCTTTTAACTGTGAAATTCAGTTGGGGAGTTTTGAAGCAGCAGGTAGTGTCGCAGCACTCTAGAGGGATTTTGCCAGAATTCAGCTAAAGTGCTTGCAAGTGTCATTTCCATATTTAACTAATTTCAGTTTTTAATTAGCTCCGTGTGAAAAATGAGAGTTCACGCTGAGCTAAGCTGTCAGCATAGAGTCTTGTTTCTTTTCTAGCCTCTCAGGACAATTATTGCGGCATCCTCTGGTTTTTTCAATGAGAGTGCTTAGCCGCCCTGCGCTCAGTCCCTCCCATTGTTCCCTGACGGGAGTCAGTGAGTGTGTTGTGTCTGGCTTGCTAAAACGGAGAAGGTGAGTTCTGAAAATATTTCAAATACAAAACTGGTTTTGTAAAGGTTCAAAGAACTTCATAGGCCTGACTCAGAAATATGCAGCAGAATATAACGCGTTCCTTCCGCAGACCCCGCTGGTACTGTGCCGTCAGTTACATTGTTCAGAACAATATCTGATCATTTCAGCCTCGTTACTTGTTGCATTGGGTAATATCACGTTTTAGAAAGCGCGGTGTGAAGGCAGTTTTTTTCATGGTGCTTTCTGCAACATGAGTGCTAACAATGCAGCGCTCCAGAGACTCTTCCGTCCCAAAGGCCAGTGGTCCTCTGTAAAAAGAGAACTGCTTTTGCATAAAATTCCATAATGTAGTACAGGGATGGAAATTTGTTAACCCTGCATCTGAACTGAAAATGTATCTCTGAGGGCTTGAATGCAAATGTTAAAATACTTTCTAAGAATGAAGAGCTGCAGTTTATGTAAACTCTGCAAAAACATGGAATGTGAACAGATTTCTGGAATAATTTTATGAACTGATAGCAATCCTGAGTTACATTTAGATGACAGTCGCATAATACCATTGTTATTTTTGAAAGAATGCAGTCATTAAATTGTCAAAATCACTTTTAAATGGAAAAAATGGAGAAATAACTCTGTAGGTGTTATCACATGTTGGGCTTTTTTTTTTTTTTTTTAAAACCTGTCCTAGAAGGTGGGATTTGTAAAGATTTATGAACAGGTTTGGTAGTGTCTTCATTTAATTTCTGTTGCTGTCCTAGCAAAATAAAGGTTGTGTGGATTTTATTTCTCACTAATTAGTATGGACAGCCACTTCCAGTAGACAGAAGCAGATTTTCTCTATTAGACCATAAAATCAAATGCATCTTTTTCAAATTGAAATGGATGGGAAAAAAATCTCAGCTGTAGCGCTTTCTGAGTACTTAAATGTTAGTAATGTTGTGAAAGAAGGTAAATACATTGCAGAAACCTGTCAGATACAGTGACACTGAGGAGTTTCTAGTCATTTTTCTTCTAAGTTATCAAGGAGCAGCTTTGATACCTGTTTCCAAGATGAAGCAAGTTCTTGAAAGGGAAATAAAAGAGGAAAATAAATTTCATAGTGAAGAGTGAGGCTGAAATGCTAGATGGGTTTTCAGTATAGTTTAGGCTTTGGGTTTGTTTGGTTTTTTTAAATATAGTATTTACTGTTTCATCCGTCAAAGAAAAAAGATATATAATCCTGGTTTGGTTGTTGGCCAACTGGGTGTTACAGATAGGAAGAAGCAGAACTTGAGCATTAGCTATGAAGTACCAATGTATGGTTCTAGCTACCATATATTGCTTTTTGCCCCTTGTAGTGTAAGTTTTCTTCTCTTTGAAGGATAATTCCTAGTTATTTTCTTGGAATTATTAAGTAATATTGTTACATGTGTTAAAATTTATTGCATTAATCATTTAACATAATTCAGTTATGCTTTACGAAATGTATGTAATTGAAGCCAAAGGTTTCTGAGGGTATGTAATCTAGCTCATATTTTATTCTATGATCCATTAATTAATTGTATACAGTGATGCATATGCTAATGCGTTATCACTCATGTCCAGTTCACCCTGCAGTTTAAACTGCTGACTATGGAGGGGGAAGGTTTTTTTTATGGGTTGCTGTTGCCTGCAGAAAACACTGTTTTTTTCAGTCGTTGTTATGATATTTGCAGTCTCAAATACTTCAAATAAATAGATGAGTTCTGAAGTGAAGCTCTCTCCACTGAAGTCAGTGACAGTTTTGACCTTGATTACTACGGGCCTTGATTTTAAACAGCTTTAAACGGACTGACGATCAGCATTCTGCATTGCTGACCTCAGACAGTGGAATTGGCTTCCACACCATTTTGTATGTGAGGTGGAAAGCTTCGTTAAAATGATCACATATCAGAAGCTCCCTACAATAAGCTGGCTTCATTTTTCTGTTGTGGACAGCAGCTCCATCTGGAACAGTGATTTCTACTGACTCTGCTGTGAATTTTGTTCTATCAAGAAGATCAAATCGAGCTAGTCTTAAAAACCCATATTACAAAAGGCAATTTAAGGCATAATAGGTAAAGAAAAGTAATACAACTATTAATATTTAATTAAATGTATATTATGATGATGGTCCTTAGATGCATCAGGATGTAGATATCCAAATTAAATAGAATTGTCTTCTATTACGTGTGGTGCACAGTGCCTGAAATGAACTTATGTAGACTGGTGTGCTATCACGATGCTTCTTGGGACTTAAAATGCCTATGCAAGCTTTTCTTCTTTCCTAATTGGCTGATGAAATTGTGTAATAGGGTGTTCTGGTGACGTAACTGATAATCGTGTATGAATACACACACACGCAGAGAAATTCCATGTAAAATGTATGTTGCTGCAGTCTGAAAAATTGCAACTCTGCCACTTCAAAATAAAGCAGTGATCTGAAACTAAAATGCTGGCACGATGTCAACCCTTCATTGATTTCCCTCTTCTCTAATGTACTTCCATATTGGTGTGATCACACTGAAATCATGTCCTCACTTGCAGCTTGCGCGTCCTTACCTGCTCTAGAATTCTAGACGGGAAGATGAGAAGGCACGCATGCAGGAGGGCAAGCTTTCAGTCTCTGCTTTGTTAGAAAAAGTATTTTTCCTGTGAAGGCAAATAAGCAAACTTCAGACTCAGAAACCTGCCTAGAAAAAGACAAGTATGAGATTAAAAAGAGAATATATCCTAGTTAGAGTAAACCCATTTAGGGAAATGCTTGATAGAAACCATTTAAGGACAATGGAGAAAAAAATTCTCAAAAACATACCTAAAGCCCAATTTGATAATTGTTTATTTTTAAATAAGTTACCATTAAAGAAATCCACAAAGGAATATTAGTTACAAGTCTGTAGCTGAGTGATTGTATAAGATATTTATCAAATTTGATTTTCATATGCGTTTTTAGTCCAGATCAGTGGGACACCTAATTCACAATACATTAATAATGTCAGCTTTGCAAGGCGTATAGAAGTCTAAATCTGCCTAGGTGATAAATATAATTTCTACCTTTATCTCAGTATCAAGATACGATTTAGGCTGTGTTTATGTGTACCATTTGAAGCATATCGTGAAAGAAGTATAAACAGTTCATAGTGTTGAAAATGAATGAGAAGCTTTGGGAAGAAGAAATCATATTTACTTTTCACCTTTGGATTTATTTCCTCTTTGTAATGAACTTTTAACTCCAATAATTACTTTGTGTAGATAGCAGAACCTTAAATTTTATCATTCATGCAAGGTTTTACAGTCAGGTGATTAAATTAAACTATTCTATATAATTTCTATTAAGGGAAGAATATACTCTGTGATTAGAAATTACACTTTTTTGCACTGTGGACAGAAATGTGGCCATTCATGATCGTGCGGTTCCAATTCATTTAGTGTATGCAAAGGAGTACTAAAGGTAAAAACAGTTTTCTTATCAACGTGGCTAACAATCAGAGGTTGAGTCAAGATCTGAATGCTTTGGAACAGTTAGATTATGAAAATCTTGTTCAACATGTTTGTAGAGATTAGGGCAGTTGCAGTTTGGGAAGATGAATGTGGCTGAATAAATGTTTGACGTGCTATCCCTTAGCGCTACCGTCAGTATTAAAAGTAAAGCAGTTCTTCTAATTCTTGTAAGTTCAGGCATCAGTGATTTAAGAGAGCATATTTGTGTCCATATTCCTTGAAACACCAGTTTCAAGTCTCAGCTAGGTTCTTCCTCCTCTTGGAAACAGAACAAAGATGAGCTGGGTACTTTGTTCATGATAATGGTGTCTTTTAGGTGTGAAATTAAAATTGGATTCGATTTGCTTTGTATTAACATTAAATGCTCGCAATTGCTTAAAAAAAAACCAACGAGATTTTTCCATTGTGCTGTAGTCAAGAGCATCCCTTTCTGCTATGCTAAGCCTATTTCAAAAGTGGCAGTGTTTTGGCAAGGCTGGTAAAGCGGATATTGTATAACCTGATTTGGGACCTTCCAGGCTGAAAGATGCTGTATTAGGTAAATAAAAATATAAACACTTTTCTGATTAGTTACAGCCATCTAGTTCAGATGCAAGACCAAAAAGATTGCAGCCTTGACTCTTAAAATTGCCCTAAGAGGTGAGTTCGTTTTATACAGTCTCAGGAACTGATTAATCTTGTGCCAGTTTTCTCCGCTCTGTACAATCTAAGGCCTGTCACGAGAATAAATGAATAGTGCACTGTATTCTGCTTCTCTTTTAAGGTCTTTGTAGTGAGATTCCAGATTCTGACGGTAGCATGCAATGCTGTTACCCTTCTTGTGACAAAAAGATTGCTCAAAGTGGCACAAAATCAAAACATTTCAGTAAAGAGGACTGAAACGGGAAAAGCTGAAAAGTTTAACCCAGGGATTCTTTCTCAGTCGCAGTCTGGGGAACTAACAACCACCCAAGGTACACCTCTTATTCCTGCAGGCTGGAGCTCGGCTTGCCTCTTGTTATCCTTGGAATTGGGAGCCAGGTCTTCACATCCTCCGGTTTCCCCCACCCCCACAGTAACAGCGAGCGTGTGTAAGCTTTTCAAGTATTTTGGAAGTAGAAAGACTGAAGTTGGAGATAGAGGAATGAACTTTCAAAGCGTTGCATGGCAGATAAGCACACAAATCACATTACTACTAATGGGATTTGTGGGTCTATCTTTCATGCTGTGCTTTGAAAATTCATTCCATTCAGTTTACTGACGTGCACGGGGAAAGAAATCAGTCGGCTTGGAGGGGGGTGTGACCAATTTAAAAAAAATTTGCCTTTTTTGGGTCCCCCTATTTCTTCCATGTGAACACAGTGACAATGGACCATCTTACAGCCTTCCTTCCATCTCCTTTTTCATCTTTAATAACATTTATTCAAAGAAAAGCAATTAATAATTCCCAGCAGAAGTTTTGCTGCTGATTATAACAATACACTCATTCATGGATCCTTTATGGTATTTCTATAAAATGCTTCTTGGGCTGGTTGCTTCATAAAGCAAAAGCCCCGTTCTGAACAGTTTATTGTCTAAAAGAGTTTACATGCTGAGGGTGAAATTATGCCTGAGGATTGCTTTCTAATGTTTAAGATTGTGTGAAGTCCACTTCCCTTCCCGTTGTGTTTTCAAAAAGGCGCAGCATCTCCCGTGTCTGCCCGGTGAGTGGAAGGAGCACGCCTGGCATTTCTGCCCTGGAGGGGAGGCGCCATGCTCTCCCCTCTCGCGCAGCACGAAGCAAAGATAAGGCAGGGTCTGCCTCTGTTTCCCTCGGCTTACGTCCCAGAAATTCGAGTTTTCCTGTGACCGTGTTTGCAGGGTCGCACTTGGATTAGAGAAGCACAGAGCTGCATTCCCTCTGCAGCCGTGAGAGGCTAGCAGAAATGCTAACCTGATATTTATTACATTCATTGTTTCATAAACTTACTGGGTAATCAGTCCTCACTCGTGGAGTCAGAAAATGCACTCTGTCTCTTTCTTTGTAAAGTTACAAGAAGTTGTTGTTATTTTAAGTAAAACCATTGAAGAGCTCAGGCGTAGTTAAGAGTAGAAACTTGTTGACGGGTAACATAGCAAAGCCTGTATGTGGCTAACAATATCAGCTTAACTCAATTGATGGAGAAGTGGAAAAAAACGTGCTACAACATATAAAAATACGCAGCGGTGCCGTTGTAGTTTTTGGAATTCTCTATTTTTAACATTGTAAACTAAAAAGAAGTCACTCTGAGGAGCGAAAGGTCTCGTTCAATGCTATGTGTAGGACAAGTAAGACAGAAAAATGGTTCTTAATATTGTGCTCTCTAGCCATAACACAGGCAAATCTATTGTTTTAATGAAAATAGTGTGATCTGTTAATTCTTAAAGTTGTGTATTTTGGTAATGCTTTAAATGGAGTTCCCAAATTAACTTTCACTTTAATTTATTAAGAAAATACAGTGCATACCAAATAGCATACTGATGATAAAGATGATTTATTGAGAATGAATGACCTTGAAAGTAATTCAACTATTTGATGTTGAGCTTGAACAGTCACGGTCAATAAACAGTACTTTTTGCATACATTCTACAAGAGCAATATTAAATTTAGATCAAGTGATCTATTTTTGAAATACTGCTTTAACCTTTCCTGCAAACAGTTGAATGCTCACAAGTAGAGGAGACAATATGGTCAGGAGTACATCCAAATGTTTTACAGGAGGTCTGTGGGATCTCAGTCATTAATATTACAACACGAGTTCATAAATGCCATAAGTACTGGTAGTCCAGAGAATTTTTATTTTTTTTAACCTGATCTTTAATCTCCGCTATCCAATGTAAAAGTTAAACTCTTCTCTCCTGTGTCCCTGAGATCTCCAACAAGATATTTTGAAAATGTGTCTGTCGTAATCATAACTGACTCTGCTTTGCGGTTAATTAGAGTATTTAGTATTGTGCTGGTGAATAACTACAGTAGATGGAGAAACTTGCACAAACTTTGTGGCATGTCAGCAATTGCCATTTTATATACTGCACTCTCAGCCTATTGCGATGTGCTGAAGCTCATGCCCTAGGATACCTAAAAATCGTACTGCTTCTAGGAAATGCTTTGTGGCATAAAAATTCCAGGGTTTGCTTGTGATGTGTTGATCCAAACACTCCTTAGGTTGTCTGGGCTGGTGGATAGGTAGGGCCGTGCTGTGGTACAGTGTAGGGGATAAAAAGGCATCAAACACTTCGAGAAACATGGAGACTAGTGATACGCCGAGGAGTGTCGCATGCACGTGGGAGCAGCTGTGTTGGGTCAGATAAAAGTCAAATAAGCCATTAACTTATCTCTGGCATCCAAAAGTGGTTGTCTTGTAAGAACAGGTAAATCATATATGTACTTCTCCCTGCTGATCTTCCAGCGTCCTTTCTGAGATGAGTGGAGGTGGCATAACAGTATTCCGTGCTTTGTTCGCTCTTCTCATAATGGTTCAATGTTTGACTTCCTTGAAGTTTTCAGGGAGCTTTATCATCTAGCCAAAAATTTCCCTTCAGTTTGATAACAGTCAGCTCAGAGCTCATTATTTTATATGTGGAGTTACGATTACCCCTCTCCAGCGTATGTTGTTTTATCTTAACAGAATTTGAGTTCCGTCTGCCATTTCATGGCCCAGTTGCCCCGCTGCTTTTTGTCCTTACGCAGTTCTCAGTCAGCCCTTTCTTTGAATAATGCAGTCTCGGCAGCAGACTGTGCCACCGCCCTGCACGGCCTGTTTTCCATTTGGAATTCCGTCGTATCATATATGATAGGTTTGGAATTTTTTAATACTACTTTAAACTTTCCTGTAGATAATATATCAAAAATGGCAGGTGTCTGCCCAGCAAGTCATGTGGCTTTTGTTTTGCTTTTAGAAAAAGGCCTGGGAATGTGATGAATTTTTCTGAGCTCCCTTGGATACCCTCAGGAGGACTCTGGCATCCTTGTCACAGTCACACGAGGTGTTCAAGGAAGAGCAGTACGTTCAGGCAGTTAGTCCTGAATTTTAGGAGAGATGTCATTGTTTCTCTAGCAAGGAAAGGTGATGCTTGTTCACATTGTTTATTTTAAGACAGTCTCTTTTAAGTAACAAAGACTCATATTTTTTGGTAGTGATTTTCCAGGTACTTTAATATATGTTAAAGTGGAGGAATCACTTCCTGGAGACACTGTTCCTTTCTCCCAGTAGCAGAATATGAAAGGGCATCAGTATAATTGTGAGTCCAGGTTACTGGCTTCAGCAGCTTGCTTTGAGACAACTGCCTCAGCCGTCAATTAATACAAGGGGTCATATATTCCATTCTAGCTGCACACTGACACTGCTTGTATTCCTCCTGCTGCAAACACGGCTGAAGGCTGGCCAGCACAATTAATAAGCAAAGGATGGTGTCAGCCTCTGTAAAACATCTAAGACTTACTGAAATCTGACTTTGTCAGGAATATTTGTTGCCAAGTCCGAATTTTGCGGGAGAGAACTTTTACTGATGTCCACAAGACGAGATACCTTGTACATAAATAACACTTGCCGAATTGCCCGTCTGACAAAGCCTGGCTGTCCTCTGTGTTTACTTTCCTTTAATCCTGAAACGCGTTAGCAAAATATGGATCTCAGCGGAGATTTAGTTCGGCAAATTCTGATGTGTGTGTTTGTGAACTGTCTTGTAACCTCTTCCAACGTGAGAGGCGCTGGGGAAAGCTTCTTACTTGCTTCGTTATAGCTTCCCAATAATCCGTGCTCCGCAGACGGAGACCTGGGGGCGCTAGTTAGAATCCAGTGCAGTGTTTCCAGGCACCATGCAAGTTTTTCCCATGCAGTTCCTCCATTGCTCTTTCCTGACCTTCAGACCCCTGCTATTCCTGTCTCCAGCATCTCTTGAGGAGAGGTTGTCAGCTGTGATGAATTGTGCATTCATTTTGTAATGGGGGCAAGTAATCACTAGGGAATAGGCCTAACACACTCGTTACGCTTGTGACTTGGGTTGAACTTGAACCCATTTCTCCAGAGGAGTAGTAATAGAACATTAACTTCCTATGTTTTTCTAGTCTTTTAAGTAACTGTTATTTTATGAATACTAATTGAGATCAGTAAGATCAATTTCTGGTATTCCTGGAGTCTGTGGTATGATCAAGTAGTAACTAGTGAAGAACCGTGAGTCTCAGATGAGTAACGTTTAATACAAAGTAAGCATGTAGTCGTGTTTGATTATTTTTAAATTTTGGGGGATACACTTATTCCTTTCAAGTTATCTGGGTTACCCATCTATATGCACCCAGAATTGTAAAGCGCTAAACTTCTCCTGCTTCATACAAATATTGCGGTGCATTAAAACACTACACAGACCATATGAAAGAAAAAATAGGTGTGCAGATAGTTCTTTGAATATATATTTTATAAAATCACAGGCTGCTAAGATTTATTAGGTGCCTTTTGTTCCATCATGTGTGTGGTTCGTTAGGCCTGGTTTGGAAAAATCACACTGATGTTTCTCAAGAGTAAGGATACTGGAGTAACAAGAGTTTACATCGTTCTTCACCTCACGAGTGGATGGAAAGGAAACTTCTAGTGTTTCCGCTCCCCTATAATACAATAGCCTACATACAGCAAATAGGCTTTTAGTGTTCATTTGCTAATGTTCATGATATAATGGACCAATTTCTTTTTCACATGAAAAGAGGCTGGGCTGCTGCAGTTAAACGTAATATGACTAGATGTGTCCTGGCAAAGTGAGATCATAGACTGATGGGTTCATTTTGGATGACAATAATTTAGGGTTTAGTAAGGGTGACCATCTGGAAAATTAATATATGGAAACATTCTGAATTCTGTTCACTTTTATAACCTCCCCATCTTTTTGAGTCACTCAGGGAATATCGACTTTTCTAACAAGCAAACAGTGTGTATCTCTCAGACCTCAGCTGGGAAGATGCAGGGGGAATGGGGGGAATGGTGGATTGTTAATCCGCATGTTTCTCCCTTTAAGAAGGAACGCCACAGAGTAGAGGGGTAAGTGCAACACCCGATTCTGCTCTGCCTATTAGCAGATACGGAGCTGTACTCCAGGGAGATCTATGGCACATGAAGACATGGGAGGTCTTTCGTTTTAAAAATACATGGTCAAGAGTGACAGGAGAGCACAAAGGGAAGAGCTTGGAAACCATTGTCCGTTAGACTAAACTCCAAACAGAGCGGGCATTGGGTTTATGGCCAGAACGAGAGAAGACTGAACGAAGAGGGGGACGCTGCTGAGTCTTAGAGAACATTCAAGAAAGTTTTGCGTGTAGGTTTTGTTATTTTTCTGTGGATTTGTATACCTTTGGGGATTTCTTAAAATAGTATGTGATTCACTCTAGCAACCTCTCTCTTGTGGAAGTCTTAGATTGATCCTTGACAGCTCTACCACCTGGAGTGAGGAACGAGTTCTCTGCTTTTGTTCTTGATGGCTGTGCAGGTTTAGCTTCCGGGTGCTTTCGCTCTGTGTGTATGTGTGTGTTGCTGGGGTGGGAGTGAGAGGTCGATTATTACTTTTTACCTAAACCTCAAGGGGTTTGCGTCTTCAAGATTTATTGTTTCTATATTGTCGGGTTTTAGGGAATATAAATACACAATTCACTATCTTGAGTTAGTAGATGTGAGTGTTAAATGAACCAGATAAATTCTGCCATGCACAATGTTTGAAAATATATTTGATACCTGATCAGAGACAAGAATTTAGAAAATATGCTTAATGTTGAAGGGAAAAAAACCCAAGTACCTACAAAACATACTCAAGTACCCTGTAAAATGTAATTTATGAATACACCATACATGTAACAGGTGAAATGACATTTTTTTGTGTTTTGAATCTTCAGGGATGTGTTTGTCCCTGAAGGTGAATCTGTAAACCAAACGTAGAGCTCTGGAAATGCGTTCGAGTGGGCTGTTAAGGAAAATCAGCGTTCACCTTGGTGATCAGCTTTGGATCTAGCTGAGTATCCCGGCTCAGCTGTCTGGTGAATGTCCTTTCAGATGTGTCCAGTACTGTAATATCCAATGAAAATGTGTCGTTGGGGGAGAAGGCAAAGCCACAGCATTGCAGATTATTTAGTCGTAGTTTCAAAAAAAAAAAAACCCCAAACTCCAAAACTACACAATAGAAAAAATAGGAAAGAGGCACAAATTCACTAGCCCAAATTTCTTTTCTGACACACAGGCACTGCACTTCTGAGTGGATCCCCGTATTTCTAATTAAACGGGCTTCTACTTATTCCTTTGCTCGAAGCGTTTTTGTTTGATTAACAGAACAAAAGGTTAATCGTATAAATTTGCCATCTCATAGCGTTCTGAAGCAGGAGAGAATAGGTAGCTCCTTGTTCTCCCTGCTGGGCTGCCAGTCAGGTTTGCGATGTGCCACGCAAACGCGGAGCTTTCCCTCAGGCCCCTGTGACATACTTTTCTCCAGCTATTCTTGGGAGAATGTGAACGTTCCTCATGTGCATGACTCCAGCTGTCTTGGTGGAAGATTGTAGATCATGTAATGGCTACGTGAGCTGTGCAGGAGATTCGCATCTTTTCTCTGTAAGGGACTATAGCAGACATGCAAAACCCTGCCTGGTTAGGAAGGAGCTCTAATTGTTCGCCCTTAATGTGCATCCATGATGAAAACACAGAGTAATGGAGTTATTAATGAAATCATGGCATGCTTGGAAGCAGATGGATCAAAGTTTTTCTTTATACCATGTTAATAGGATCTTTTATAATTTCTTGTCTGAATTTACCTGGTAATTATAAGTTAGCAACTATAATTGTCTTGGACAGACTATTAGTTATGATTTCTTTATCTCTTTGTCGTAAGGAATGGTTCACACTTGAAGCAGCAGACTTTCATCCCTGCAAGTGACCTACATTTGTGGTTACACTTGCAATAAAAAAAAAAAAAAGATTGCATCTTTGAATAGACACACTGAGAGTATAAACCACAAAAGTCTAATTCTCCTCTATGACTTGTTTTCGTTCGGGGGCTCTGAAATTCCCGTAATCTTACGGGGGTGGCCCAGCTGACCTCTGTCTTTGGAGCCCCGGCGTGTGCGCATCGCCTGGGAATTGCTGACAGCACAAACACAGCACCAGCTGCTCCGCTACCTGCCGGCCCCCTCACGTCTACAGCACAGATGATGTCTCTCACTCGATGGGGAGAGTCTGTATAAGCTAGCGACTTGCTTGCTCTTTCAGCTTTATGAATAATTCTTCAGTTTCATTGCCATACTGAGAAGCAAATTAGTTGCTTGAGATTAGACCGAAAAGCCTTTGAAAGTGTTTTGTTTTGGCGAAACAAAAAAAGTTGTAATTGAATAAAATATTTGATCCCATATAAAATTTTTCTGTATTTCCCAGGGATTCTTAAACATTCCCTAGAAATAAATTTTGAGTAGTTTCTGAGCAGAACATCATAGTTGGTAATTTTTAAAGTAACAGATGCTTTAATATCTCTTTCAAGTCTTTTTTTTCCTAATAGAAAAAAAAATTGCCAATTCAGCATGAATGCAAAATCTGGCAACTGCCCTCTTCCACAAAATGCCCGCGGATTGTAGTTACTAGTGTTAGACATCTGCTTGGCCCCTAGGTACGTCTAGGGGAAGGTGGTGTTGTGAAAGCCGTCTTGCTTCTCAGCTGCTTTTGTCAAAAATATGGAGGCTGAACTCTGCCTAGATTGTGTGCTGAGAGACTTCCAGGAGTTGGGATAGATGGTTTCTGGGGGTGAGGGGTGCTTTGTTTTGTTTTCTTGGGTTTTAGGAATGTGTCTATCGGTCGGTCACATCTAAGTGGATTCCCTGTATTCGGAGATTATCTGAGTGATGGCTCAAGCAGTGTAAATTGCAGTTCCTGTGATAACTCTTTTGCCTTACCTATCCCTAATGTTTTATCTCTGAACACTTAGCTATATGGCCACTGACGGTCCATTTGTGACCACTCCAGTGCTTCTACAATTGCTTATAATTGGACACAAAATATTTGCTAATTTTATGGGGATCTGACACTGCAGAAGCGAACAACTGTAAGGTTGCCCGTAATCAAATGTATTTTCTGCCCCTAAACTGACAGTGGATCCCCGCAAATCCCATTTTAGTATATAACTGCAAATACTGTTCTCTGTGGTATGTAGGTTTACATGCACCCCACGTAAACAGGAAGAGTGCTGATGGTGGAAGTAAAGAATATGAATAAAAAAATCTTTGTGAGCTTTTCCGTCCCTCCCCACTCCTCTATATTGGGAGGATGCCATAGGGATAATAGGATGAAAGTATGGAGATGTATTCAGGTAGCTTCTGTTTATACAAGGTGAAGATGCACATAAATCCCCTGGCTGAGTGATTCAGACCTGTCAAGACTCATGCATTATGCGCAGGACTTATTCAATTAGCCCCTGCCGCTGGGCCTATAACTCATGCACTGGCGAGGGGGGTGCCGTGGCCCTTCTCCCGCTCCGTGTGGTGGGTGTCGGGCGCAGCTGCGGGGCCTGGGCCGGACCTGGGGGGCTGCCCCGGCGACAGGGACATGGCAGAGACCGGGCTGCTGTGCTGCTGCTGCCAGGGAGCTCTGCTGGCAGCAGACCTTCCCTGGCCTGGGCTACGGTGGCTCGCTGCTGTGTGGCCCCGGTGGCTGAGTTTCACCCACTGCATTAGCAAAAAACCGTGAGGGTAAAGATTGTCAAAGACCTGGGTTTGTCAGCAAAGTTTCATCTGCAAAATGAAGACAGAGGCTGTTAAATCTGTTGATTTAGATAAATGGTAATAAACACAAAATAATTGCATTACAATGTCATTAGTATACATGGGGCTCAAGATAATTTTATAATCAACCTATAAATTATCACATGTAACTTAAACTCAGAGCTAGTATTTGCGGTCGTGCTTTTTTTCCCTAGAACGTATGCCCCTGTAACGTGTGCGTCGGAAAGGTAGGGCGCCATGCCAAGGGCTGAACAAAACGCTTACCTCTCTGTTTTGATAGCTGTAAGCGTTTTTCCTTTTGTGTTCCGGTAATTTAGAAGATCTGAAAAGTGAACAAAAGTAAGAGTGATTTATGCGAGTCACCAGGGCTTGCTTTCGGGCTGCTTTTTGTTGTTTGTTGCCTTTTTGTTTAGCTTATTAGCATTCCCCCGAGAGAAGTCGCAAAAGATGCTTAATTGTCGTGAGCTGTGTTGTCACCCCCAACGTTTCCCGGTGCGCTCACTGTCCCCGCCTTTGTGTCCCGGCAGCGATGCACCTGCTGGGGCTGAACTGGCAGCTCCAGCCCGCCGACGGACACACCTTCAACAACGGCATGCGGCCGGGGCCGCCGGGCGCCGAGGACGGGGCGACGGTGCCATCTGGAGGCAGAGGTGAGGCTGCGGCTCCGGGCCCTCGGCGCTGCGCGGGCTCAGCGCTCCTGCCGTTCCTCGGCGGTAGCCGCCCGCGCTGGGGAGGGAGGCGGGATCTTCGTTTAAGGCGGGTTCTGGCATCGCCGGGGTTTTCGGCCTGTCTGCTGCTTCGCTGCGGCTGTGCTCACGCTGTCTCTCTGCATCACTGCGCAAAATCGTGCCGTGGCTCGAACCTCACCCGCTAATGAAGATGTGCGCCCTCGGGCGCTAAGGAAGACGTGCTCGGTCAGAAAATGTACGGTTTACTTGGCTATACGTCCTGTTTCCAGGTATAGCTTACAGATCTCAAAGAAAGAGAAAACGCTGGATTTAGTAGGCAAGTACATTCTTCTGCCTGTGAGAAATCAAGAACTTTGGCTTCCAGCTGGAACCAAATCCCTGTTTTTTCTTCTTTCTCAGATGTAATTCTAATAGAAAACATCAAGGACAGCAGAATTTGACCCTCGGTGAATAATCTGTCCTGTGATACTAGTATAAGGAATGTAGGCAACATTTTTTTCTCCTAAAAAAAAAAAAAGTGTGTTCCAGTGGAGGATGATAGAGACAGGGCAATGAGAAGAATGAGGGAAAATCTAGAAACAGAAATACTTTCTTAAACTGACAAAGTATATATTGAAAATGCAGAGAAATTACATGCCGTGAAAAGGATTTAATAGTTTATATTGAATGCTTTTTTACTGGTGAGGTTCGGGTGTTTTCTTTCGTACATTGCAATAAGGCTTTTCCTGGTTATTACGGAAATGATGATAAGAAGACAGAACAGAACGTTTCAATTAGTCAAAGCACCTCACAGGCCATAGTCCACCAAAACAGAAAGAGAAGTAAGAGCACTTGCTGGTGGTCCACAGAAGAATTTTGTTCGGAGCTGAGCACCTGTGGCTCATGTTAAACTTGCTGATTGCTGAAGCCAGCGTTAGAAACAAATGCTAACACAAGGTACTTGCATTGGATATACTGGGAAAAAATCAGATAAAATAGAGCTGGGAAAGGAAGCTGAATTGTTCTTTGCTATGCCGGATCATTTCATGGATTTGCCTCAGCTTCTTCACATTTTCCATGGAGGTACTAATTTTGGCTTCTTCCTTTTCATGAAATCCTGCATCCAAGTGGTTGCAAAAAAAACTGTAGATTTTCCGACTACAAGTTTGTTGGCTTGGCTTTCATCTCTGGCTGACTGTAGGTCAAACTGGATGAACAGCACATCCCTAAGTACAAGGCAGAGTGTTTGTATTACTGCTGAACTTCTTCCAGATTGTGCACAGGTGAGAGACCCTATGGTTTTAGGCAGGAACCTGAAGAGCTCAGGTCTGCAATTATGGTCACTTAGCAGACAACTGCCGTGCTTAACACGTGTCCAGATTCCCTCCCCTGCAGCTTTTCGTTGCCATCTCCGTGCAAATATAGGGCAGCGGGGTTGTTGAATTGGAATGTGCTCATCTGCCTGGGGCACTTCAGTGCAAATTCTGGCAGTTTATCCCAGCCCCACTCTAATTAGCTTTGCACATTTGAAGAGGCTGCGATGCCGGCTGTTTTGGGAGCGGTAACCTCCTGTAGAGGAGACAAGGAGACAGAACTGCTAGTTACGGCTTAAATTGCCTCAGTTAGCTTTCCTCGGAGCATGTTGGAAAAGTTTACGTGTTCTTCTGACATTTTATAGAAGGTTGCTGAAATGTTGATAATCTGGGGGAAGGGGAGAGAACAATATTTAGGCAAGTAATCTTCCACAGTGGAATAATAGGAATGACAGGTTTGGATGAACACGAGGAATAGCTAACAGACAAATTCTCATAGCAGGGAAGGGTGAAAAGTTTTTCTACCTCACCTTCCCTTCTGTTATGTCCAAGTTAATATTGCTGTCCCAGCAGTTTTTAGGAAAGCCTCTGACAGCTTTTAACACAACAACCATTTCAGGACTCAGGGCTCTGGCTGTGGAGGGTGACCTTTCTATAATTGACACAACTCAGGATGAAGCCATTCTTTTCAAAACATGGGTCTCCCAAAGAAACCTTTAACCCCTAGACTGAGAACGGCCACTTAAACGCAAGCTGTGCCTACTCAGCAAGCAAGGCATTTTAAAGTAGAGCAATTTGAAAGGGGAAAAAAAAAAAGCAGATATTTCAATTTGATCTGCTTGTTCCTTATTAAGAGACTAAATTCTGGCATGAAATAATAAAACTGCAATTTAAGAGGAATGTCAATTACTGTATTACTGCATTCATATCTTAATGAAAACAAAATTCACTATTAAGATAACACAGTTGCAGGTTTTTTGTAATTACACACTACGTCTTGCTAATACCGGGGATGTCTGAAAGGAGTAGGCAAGTGCAATGGGTAGAAGAATCCTCAGTGCTGCTGTAAAACTCCACGTGAAGCCCACAGTGCTCCGACTGGAAACAAAGCAGGAGATAGCTGCTTTTTTTTTTTTTTTTTGCCTTTGGGCTCCGGAAGTTGTGCCAAACTAGGGATTTAGATTAAGAGGCAAAAGTAAGGAAAAATTCCTTTCTTAATACAAACGATAAGGTAGTATCCCTTCACAGTTCGTAAAAGCCAAACAGTTGGCACTGCCGTAGAATTATGGAATTGCTACAGGGATGAGAGAGGTAGTAATGACATTAAAAAAAACTTTCTGAGAGCGAAGCCCATTTGTCTGCTACAGTTCCATAAGGATAATGTTAGAATTTTGGTATAATAAATCTAAATTAGAGGGGAAAAGGGGAGAGAAAAAAAAAAAAAGGCATGTTTTGGAATAATTGCTTCTTCACAAAAAATGAATTGGATGACCTTATGGGATTTTTCTGCGCCTAGATTCTGTTAATCTATGCCAAAAATATATTCTACATTTAAAATTATGTAGTGGGCTAGGCACACATTTCCATAAAATATGTGACTATCTGTGTGCTGTTTCCTTTCTAATTGACAGAGTATACTATAAAAGTCAACTTTAATCATTTCAGAGGACACCTAAGATAAACTACCATTTATGTGGAAATATCCAAACTAACTCCATCTGCAAATCCAAGTAAAGAATGCTTTGGTGTAGAGTTTTTCTGTGTATGACATACTGGCTTTGGTGTGCTCACAAATTTAGCAGATTGTCTACTAATTCAAAATTGACTTAGTATTTTTTTATCTTGGTTATTTGCTATGGCTATGCAATATATAGCTGAAAAACACAGTAGGAGACTGTGGTCTCTGATCCTAGAAACCCACATTTTAAAAGATACCAAAGATAATTAGGGGCAAGGATTGTGGACCTGAAAGATCACTTCAGTGACCATAAATATAATAAAAGGAAAAGGCAGATTTGAATGTGTGTTCTGATACTCATGTAGTTCAGGGTTTGTGTCTCTGTGGACCAAACGTGCTTGATCCATGCTCAGTTTATGAGGTATTTCACTTAGTCTACCACAGTGCGTGGATTTTGAAAAGACAATTACAGTTAATTAAATGGTAAAAGTATTGAAATGTCATGACAAATACTTGTTTCCAGTTATCAAATTCAGCATTGTAAATATAAGGGCAGTAACGAAATGAAGAAAGTTAAATTTGCTCTTAAGTATGGCACCATCTTACTTGCTTGAGATGAGAGAGGGGGAAAACAGATTTCTACTAATCCAGCAGAAACTTACCTTGAATAGTTATGGAAAGCTAAACTCAGCAGTCATTGCGAAGCTGTCTAGGTTGTCTTCAGCTCTCTCTGAATAATTTTGAGACCTCTGCCAGATGCTGAGACTCCAAGTCACGTTTTGGTTTGCACACAGAAATGATTATTTTCTAATCAATAAGATATTTTATTAGCAATGCAGCAGACAGGCAATGTTAAAGGAATAACAAAATTATTAAATGGGAAGATGTGCCACCCTTACGTATGTATGAGTTGGGGTTCGGGTGCAAACAGACTAGGCTCTGACTTGAACGCCGGAGACACTGGTGCTACCCCCAGCCGTGTTTCTGCTGAAACCGAATCCTGCTCGCCGGCCAGCGTGAGGACTCCAGAACTCCAGGAGGGAGCTCTTTCTCATGTTGCGAAAGACAAAAAGATGAAAAACTCGTACCTTACTAACAACGTAAACAACATGAGTCTTCTGGTTTCTACTGTTTCCTTTCAGACGCTTTAAAACAGATGATCAAAATGTAATAACAATCAATGTATTTTAAATGTCGCTTCCGTTACCTTCATTCAATTTAATCAAGACGTGCCATCATTTTCCAGGTGAATTAATCTTATTAAGTAGTTATGTGGCTAATGTAATGTAGATCTTAATTAACAGGTTAGCAAGCAGAAGTATTAATATGGACGCTATGAAGGCTTGCAGATGTGGTCTTCTGGAAAACACCAGGCTTCTAGGGCTGCCTTAGCAGAAGCAAAGTATTTGACTAAGTCCCTCAGGACAGAAGAGGAGTTTTATTGTTGTGATTGTGTTGATGGTGATGGTATGAGTTGCTGTGTTTAAAGTTAGGTGATGAAGTGTATTGTATACCATCAGAGACGATTGTTATGTTCATCTAGTAATTCATACTAGAAATTCATGCTGGTATATATTTGTTCCTTGAGAAATGCCGTGAACTAACAGATCATAATTTTATTTCAGTTACAATTTGCTTTTGATTCTGAAAACACTGAATCTGTGAAGCCATGCCTGCGTGAATGTCAAGGTGTATCTAAATTTTTAGGTGTCTCAGGGTATTAAGGCATGTTTCTTAATTCTACCTGCAGCGCCAGATCGTTTGACTGCAGCTGAACCAGAGCAGTGGTGTTAAGCAGCTGCTCTCTGCAGAATTTCTTTCCTTTCACCACAATAGAAATGTGAGATACTGACCAGAAAACCCAAGATTTTGATTTTGTTTCAGAAACTGTTTTACTGGACTCCTGAAAGCTCGTACAAATTCAGAAGCTTCCTTCCTCCTCACTTCACAAAATAGAGCTCATTTAGTACCTCAGCATCTTCAGCGTAACTGAAGTTCAAGATGTGTCATAGCAGCTTCTCCAGACAAACTCTGATTTCCTGGCTTTTTACTTTGTTGTAGCTGTGGGAATTTGTCATCAGCAGTCACTCCATTGTACACATTTCAAAAATAGTCTGTTTTCACCTGGGTCCTAGGGCACTTAGGGATTACTAGTAAATATTTTGAAGCATAAGTTCATGTAGGAAGTGATCGGTGTGGTAATAGTGCATCGCACTGATTTTTCCACAGGAGAAATTCATATAGAAAAGACATTTTCTAACCATAGTAATTCCCACGCATTCATTTTTGGCAAAAAGTTCAGTGGAGTATATTTTTGTATTGAATAGTCTCCTTTACACAGCTGTACCATAAATTTCTTTGGAATCCCGAGTCATCTGTGAAAATCCCTGGAGAAAAATAAGTTAGATAAAAACATAAGGAAAGCTATGCCTGCAGCAGTGATTTATCAGAAATGCAAAGGTACAGGAAGAGAAGTAAAAGAGAATTCTCTTTAACTGACATTGGTGATATTTGTTCCTTGTATTTAATTTTAAGTTGTCCAGATTTTCTTTGTAGTTCATTATGGATCCGCTGCAATGGTTATTCTGCTAGATATTTTTCAAGAGTGCTATCAAGATGCGATTTACAGTCGTCACCGTCATAAAGGCACACAGTCAAAGCGCTGGAGTTAATTGCTATTTAAATGTGATGTCTGTAGCGTGACACTGCTGGTAGCCGGATTTCATTTTTATTTTTTAATTTTAACTACAGTATGGGAGAGGAGCCTGTAATAAATACTCAAGTAAATCTGGTTTCAGTGTAGACAGGGATCTGCCTCCATGGCTGACACTGCTTGCCATCAGTTAAATTAAAGGCTGGCGGGGCATGTCCTATCAGATGCCACCTTGAAACTGACCTCCAGCTCAAAGATGAGGCCTGCTGACAAGTTAGCAGGGGGACTTTGCGTTGCTGTTGTCATGTGTTGCCTATTTGATAGCTTCGAAGGCAAATATACTTGAGTGCTAAAACAGTCTTTTCAAATATATATGCCAAAATAGTAATTCAACTGGGTAAATAACACAGCAGTTTAAATGAATAAGTGTTATTTAGTTGATAAATATATGTTTGACTGAGCGATTGAAATGGCTCCCCTGGGTAAGATGAAGAAGTGTGCATTTAAAACTCGCTTTTGTAGATGTTTATAGAGAGGAAATCACAGAAAAAAAAATAATCAAGTATCCATGGGGTTATGAGATAAACAGACGAAACTCTAAAACAGTCACCCACAGCAGAAGTAATGATGTTGGGATTTATTTGTTCACAATAGTATGAGTTGTTTGGGTTTGTCTTTCTTCCCAGATTTGTCAGTTTGTCACATCTGTAACTTCAGTTAAATGCAGTTGATGTTGTTTGAATGTGATCTGCAGTGGTCCATCAAAATGGAAAAGCTTCTAAAAACAGCTGGAGGCAGCGAGCCAGGTGGCAAGATACATGCTCTACATTAGGAGGTGAAGACTGAAGGAAGCCATAAAAAAAAAGTTTGAGAGTCTCTAGAGACAGATTGTATAAGTGAAGCTGTTAATGCAGAAAAAGCCATTGCAAATATAAAGCTAGGATGATGTTCTGCTTTTCAGTTTAAAAAAATAAACTTAAGCCTATTGACTAAGAAAAGAGGGTCAGTGGTTGTATCTACTTTGCATTTCACTGCTGTATTTCTAACGTGGGGAGGAAGGAACATGAAGCGGCCGATGTTGAGACACCTCCTGTAGTATTTTTATGTGACTGCTCTGTATTACTCATCTTCAATGTGAGAATTTTTAATAGATCGTTGTTAATATTTCTGTTTTACAAGTAGTCATCTGAGAACATCAAGATCATGACCAAGTCAGGCACACTGCCTGTGTCAAAGCAAGGAGTTAGAACCAAGACACTCACGCTAGTCTCCTGGCTCCTCCCAACAGGAGTAACTCATCAGGAATATAGTATCATTCAGTAATGCTTAATCTTTGCAGCTCTGAGAGCTTGCTGGACTTAAAACTTTGTAAGTTGTTAGTTAAACTTGCAACTATTAAACTTACACTTTAGTGCAACTTCAAGCATTTCTAAATTGTGTTATTTCAGCATTGTGATGTAGAGCCATAAAAACAGGATCCGATGTATTAAATTCTTAAAATCAAAAATAAGGATTCCTTTCAGCATGCCAGAGGTGAGGCAGCAGCTGTTTCTCACAGACATGTACAAAAATACAGACTTGAGAATATGGGGTCATCATTCTGTTAACTTCTTTCTTGTAGGTTAAGTCGATCGTGATCACTTGTGATAGTTGCTCATCTAACCTGCTTTTAAAATCCTCTGCTATGTTGAACCCCTACAGCTGTCACAGCTCTTTTCCTAGGTAGATTTTCCTGAGACACTGAAATGTTCCAGAAGGAATGGTTTGGGCAACTCGAAACCGTGTCATTTATGTTGTAGAGAAAAAAAAAAAAAAAGTATCTATGGGAGTTGCTTCCAAAGATAATGCCAAACTGAACCGGATCATTTTGGTATTAGGAACCTGAATTGTGTCTCTAGGCTGAGTGGTAACTACAAATTTAGTTGTTTGATCTGCAGTTTTCACCAGTTTTTAAGCTAATAACTTCAAAATTTTCATGAGAAAGGTAAAGGAAAGGTCTTTTTCTAATAACTTTTTGTTGGGAAAGTTTAACATCCAATATATTTGCTTACCTGTGAGGTGCATGCTGAAGTTGTGGGAATGTATCTCTGGTTCTCTTGGTGACTGGAATATTCTCTTTTTAGCTTAATTGATGTATTTGAGGATTCTTGTCTCCTGAAAAAATGCCCTTTCCCAGATAGAAATAGAAAACAGAATTTTGGCTAAGAGGCTGAGGCTAAATTCAACCAGAAATACTAAAACTTGAGTCTCCGTAAGAATTAAATTTTTTTGCAAAGTTATAATTCTAGGGTATATATACTTGGCAGACTTGGAAGCAATGTAATTAGCAAAAGTCATTGATGGTGGTGTTTTGGAGCTGCTGTAATAGCCAAAGAAACCAACAGAGATTATGGTGGTCTTAACATCTGCGCGCTCAGTAAGCTTGCTGCACCGGATAAGAGTCGGGTAGGTACAATGGCTGAAGCAATATTCAGTATAATTTCTATTTGATGTAGACGAAAAACACATGACTCGGTGATTTGTAACGCAGATTTATGTATGAGAGCATTCTAACACCACGTCACTTCTTAAAGGGTTCTGAGGAGGATTCGGTTTTCTAAAACTTATTCTGTGGCATACGCTATTTATGTGTGGTAGTAGCTGTTTCAGTACTTAATATCCCTTTTATATATATATGTGTATGTTAGATATATGTTTAGGACATGAGGGAAGTGATTATAAGCTGCTTATTTTTTAACTAATTGGAATATTAGATTTGTGATGCTAATAGAAGCCGTCTCTCTGAATGTACATGGCCGCTGCTCCACTGAATTCTAGAACTGTATTAAAAATTATGAAGTATTATATATATACTGTATTAAAAAGTATAAAGGTAAAGTATTGCTTATAAAGAAACTAAATGAGGAGCAGATTCCAACATGGGGGGAGGCTACTGATTTCAAACAGATCTAAGCTCCAGATTCCCGCCCATCTTATGTGTGGATTTCAGAAATAGATTACATTTACTGACATCAGTATTCTTTATGTCAAGGATTTCCACTAGCTTCCATGGACTGGAGCAGCTTTGTTGTAGTTAAGAAATTAATCAAACTGAAAAAAATATATAATGCAGATAATTCATTGAATATAAGGAGTCTGTGGACAGAGTCAGAATACTGGAAGAGGCACCGGTCTCTTAATCTTCCCAGCTTTATTACTTACACAGTTTTTATCATAATAATGATGTCTGCTGTAATACTTCCTGGAAATAGCTTTTTCTTTGACTGTTTCACTTTGACTATGGATATACTGATCCTGAAGAACAAGGCTCTTCAGAGTGCGTCAAGGAGACTGTTCTCAGATTAAATACAGTCGATGTTCATTTAAGTATGCGCAGTCCGCTTCCAAAGAAATAATTCACGGCACACTTTTTAAGAATGCTGAAAAAATTCATTATGTATTACCGTAACTTGGAATTGTGACGTGAAGTCAGTGTAACGTTGTACTCCAAGGAGATGAAGGAGCCCTCGGTCTTAGGCTGAGTTCCCAGCTCTGCCAGTGACAGCATTCAACAGGTGACTTTATGTGCGCTGTACCTGGCCTTCCTATCCAGGTGGGAAGGACTAATTTAAATTCTAGGGAGATGGTGCCTGACTTCATTTGGGTAGGAACTTTGACACATCCGCCGTTGCAGTAGTCCATCAGAATTGAAGTCATGTAGGTTTTACGAAACATTACATGTTTGAATCTGGTTGCTATCTGTGTTCTTGGGCGGCTCTAAAGGCACACTGCTTGACATTCTCAGCCATTTTTCCTTTCTTTGCAGCCTGTCTTTGTAGCTTCTTCTCCTTTCTTTTTTTCTTGGTGCTGTGATTGTCGAACCATTAACATAAAAAATGAAAAAACAAACAAGTTGCCAAAAACTGTATAGCAGTTGGTATTCAGAGCATTCTTTTACCATTTCAAAACACTGCCAACATAATATCTCTCATTATGTACAAGTGTAAGTGCTGCTAACATAGATAATTTGGAATCTATAATTGAAACCATGCTATTGCAGCTCTCTCAATTAAAGATAGTCAAGACAGAAGAGCTGTTGTGTACTTACCTGCTGGAATTATATGTCATTCTGTGCCATCCTCTTACATTCATACAGGGCTGGAATATATTTCAAAAGTAACTTGCCATTTATTGAAAATAGCATTACACCATGAAAAAAACACTAAGTAAACATTGAGCTTTTAACAAAAACTGTCAGGTTGTATCGGCAATATCACTACCACCTAGTGTGTATTAATGGTACCTTTAAATTTCTGTGGTTGTTAACAGATATTTTCTGTGGTTTTCTGGTCTTTATAGTGTCTGTTGTAATAATTTTCAAATGGATTTATCACCGCGTTGTTTGCGAATATGGAACAGAAAATCAAACCTTGCGGTATACTGTAGCTTGAAAGTACTGCTAACTCTTCACGTATCGCACTCCGTGTTTAAAATATGTGTAACCTCGCAACCATCCCGTTCAGCTGAGAGCAGAAGGGATTTGCACCGTGGTTTAAAGCTTGACTATTTCATGGGCTGGAAGCCAGAGCGCTCAACCAGAAAGGTCTCCTATCTTGTCTTCAATAATGCATGCTGAAGAACCATCAAATGATGGATTTTAACTAATGACAGCACAGGGGAGGACTTGTAGCTAGTCCCTGCTTCAGGCAGAGAGAACTGAAAAGGCAGCACGTTGAGTTGTACTAACTTCTTTCAAGAAGAAGTTGCGTGTTAGAGTACAGACCCTGTTCTCTGTGCCATTTTCTGTGCATTTTATTTCTTCTGTCAACTCTCTTGTCTGTGTCCTGGAGTTTATTGGACTACCTTACTGTATAAAACAACGATAATAAAAATTTGCCATCAGTTAATTTAGATTGAAGTTACACCTTCAGTTCACCTTTCTGATATATTTTTTTTTTATACCCTGGTTGCGTACGAGACGCAACTGAAAAGAGCACAGGGAGGTTCGTCTGTGCTTAATTGGCTCTCTACTGTTACTATATTTGATCGGTAAAGAGCAATTGCAGAATTAAAGGGTTAGAGGGATTAGAATATTGCAGATGCTCCACAGAAAAAGGTTCACAGCCGCCTTACTTCAAATATAGTGGCCAAGCCCTTCCATACTGATGGAAACAGTAGGCAGATTGCATCGGAATAAGAAAGGAAACTTACAGTTTGATTTAAAAGGTGCCATTACCACACATGTTCATCTTGCATGAATAAAAATACCTGTATTAAAAGTGGTTATCTCATTTGATCTATATTTGCTTTTATTTTATAGGACCATGGGTCACTAGGAATAGCAGCATAGACAGCGGAGAAACAGAAGTTGGCCGCAGGGTCACCCAGGAAGTGCCCCCTGGAGTGTTTTGGCGCTCTCAGATTCATGTCAGCCAGCCACAGTTCCTGAAGTTCAACATATCCTTAGGGAAGGATGCTCTTTTTGGTGTTTATATAAGAAGAGGACTTCCACCATCACATGCCCAGGTACTTTATCAATGTATTTGTTGGCTTTAAATGTCAAAGTGCAAAAGCTCAGAGCATCTATGTTAGATTTATGTTGGAGCTTATGGAGCTCAAGGTTAAGGATTCCTGGTAATTACTTAATTTGTGATGTTTGACTGAACACCCTGATATTAAGATTTCTAGGTTATTACATACCTCAACAGTACATAGATAAAAGAAGTAATCCATGATGTTCTTGCCATTCAGGTTTTTAAGATAACTTGCAGTTTGGCACACAAGGTTTTGAATCTCTGATGAAATCTTGGCACCAATTGGGATAAACCTATCCGGTTATACACCAGTGATGTTGCAAAAATGATGAATGATCAAACTAACAGTATCAAAGCACTGTATACGGTTGGAATGCGTGCACAGCTAGGTGTGTTAACATATCATTTTCTATCTTCGTAGAAGTTTTAATCTCCACAGGCTGTTGGAATGGCATCACTGGGACATGCAACAGACCTTGGCATCACTGCTCCCCAGCCGTGTTAGAGAACATACTGCAGTGGCATGTGTTTGAGAGCTTTAATTTTACTGCTTTTCCCTCAAGGACAGTATTTAGGTATAATATCTGACTCAGACGTGGGGCAAGTCTTGCAGGTGGGAAACCCATTTCTTCTTGATTTCGAAGCAGCCTCAAAGACGAAAACTCAGTAACACCACATTTCTACAGTGACCCTGTAGTACAGAGCTAAAGGCTGTAAGTAAAGATAGTTTTAAAGTTAGTGAGACCAAACTTAAGTATCTTTTTCTCCTAGGTTGTGCAGTGGGAGTTTTAATTTCTTTGCTGCAAGAAGATATAGCTATATTTTCTGTTACAGAGATATTTTTTTTATTCTATTGAGAAATCATTAATGTGAATGGAAAGATTCCCATTTACTTAGATTAGAACTGTAATGAGAAATAATATATTTGCAGTTACACATAGTAAAAGGAAACAGCCTCCATTCTTTAGAGTGCAAGGGAAGTAGAAATAACAACAAAGTTTTGGAAAGGACCCTTCCTTTCATGCGTATGCTTGCCGCTAAAAATCAGTTCTTCACTCAGAAATGATCACCTAAACTTAAAATGCTTTATATATAGTATATGATTCACAAAAAGCAAACTTAGAACTCCGTGATCCCTTTTGGGAAAGCTCCATTTAATGTTTCTAGACGCCTTGCCCTGATTTGCAAAGAACTGCTGCTACTGCTTTTTTTTTTTTTTTCATTTAGCAAAGCAAACTGTAATTCCATAAGTGGTTAAAATGCATGATCTGAGCTAAAAGCCCAGAGGCTTTAACATAATTGCGTTGTTACATATTGCCATATAGGGAAAGTGTGTTCATATTGCCTGCAAGAAGATATCAGCCCTCAGTGAACTGTGTCCATGCGCGTGCACAAACTCATGGTACACACAGTGAACCGATTAGTTTTCTGTGGAAGACTACACTTAACATTAACTGAATTTTGGATCTGTTTCCAAATGTGAGGCAAATTTATGGAACTATTCTGCATTGTCTTTTGTTCCTTGGTGTTTATTCTTGCCCGTAGTCTGAATTGAGAGCGAAAATCTTTAAACGGAGTTGGGAGGAGAGGAGAGAAGAGATTTACAGAGAGATTTATGATCTCTATGTCTAAGAATTTGTGAACAAGGAGCTTTGACTATAAACTCCATCAGCTTCCTGTAGTATGCTGTTTTAAAGTGTTCTGTGAGTTATTGAATGGATATATCCGTCTGGGAAGAAATAAGGATCACCAATCCACATCCCAAGGAGGGGAGGGTGAGTGGTCAGTTTTCCACATAGCTAGAGGTTAGCATACAGCATCCTGAAGTTCCGTACAAAGACTAGATAAATTGGGGAAATTGTAGAGGCTGGTGACTACTTTTCAGCCATTTCCACGCATCCATGCAACACAGAAGATAGCCACAGAGAATATGTGCCAGGGTGGGAGCATTTCTTAAGAACGTTTTGATTTTGGCTGTAGTGTTTCAATATGTTGTCTTGAGGGCAAAATTATGTCTGTGGATCTCTAACTGTTGCAATGAGGTAATGGCATAATTCATTGAGCATGTCTCATTTGATTCAGAATTTTGGCATTCACTTCCCCTATCATTCCACCATGAAAAAAACAGCAATTTAGTCGAGGAAAACAAACAGAAGTATAAATCCTGAAGTGCAAATGGCTGAGGGCAACCAAAGCTCCTAAGCAATCATCGCAGTTTGCTATAAATGCAAGTTAATTATAATTGTCTGACTAAGACATGATGGAGGTACGCCTGTGTCTTTTATGAGAAATCCAGTTGGATGGAACTGGTAGTACAAAATATTTTTTAATTCAAGCTGAACTTTAATTTCTATTGCACTGTGATCAAACGTACTTGTTCTAGCTTTCATTACGATGTTCTTATCTGAGAAGGCTATGATCAGGCAAAGTTGCTCTTCTTTCTTTCACTCCACCTTACGTGGATAGGATATAAATTCCGTGACCTTTCTGTTGAATTAAATAATGAGAAATATCAACTGTGCTTCCTACTGAGCTGGATTCCTCCTCGGAGAACCTGTTTTCCACTCTTTGGAGGAAGGAATTCCGACTCTCTTCCATAACAGTAGTTAATGAAGTCCACCGGTATAATCTGCAGAATTGCTTTCCCATGTTCATGCAGGGTCCTGGTGCTTGTCAACAGGGTGGTACAGCAGAAGATTGATTGGCGTTTTTGCCCAGCAATCAAAATCCAGCCAAGCTGCTACCGAGAGAAATAATTTCAGAAAAAGAAAGGCAAGCTGTTACAGACCTGAGTTAGTGAAAAGAAGCGTTGTTCTGACAGAAAGGAGCAGAATGGTTTTGTATTGATGAAAATAGTCTGAAGTTGACACCAGACGATATTTTAAAATTGAAATTTAAAATCCTTGTTTCTGCAGGTTAGGGACATGAGCTGTAAAGCAGCGAACAACTACACTTGACAGTTCATCACTGATCAGCGCTGATATGTCAAGCCAAGTAAAATCCTTTGTGGGAGCAAGTCAATAATCAGCAAATTAGGTACATGATTAACCTGAGACAACAAGATGCAGTTCCTGTCTGAGAGCCCTGCTGAGATTTAACCTTCTCAGTATTACTGTTTAGCAAATATTCCAAATGCCTGGTTTAGTCAGTCAAACTGATGTAGCTGTAAACTTGTCTAGAAGCAGCCTTGCGAGCTGTGTGCGCAGGGAATGGAGCTCTGGAGCAGAGGTAAAAAGGCAGTTTTGAGTGGCAGGCAGACTACAAACAGCAATGCATTGTTTTCAAGCAGAATTCTTCCAACCTGTGTAGTACTGCCTAGAAATAATGAAATGTGCGTTGCAGGCTTGAATGATAAATAGGAAATTAGTAGAAGATAGTCGTATTAATAAGATTGATAATGTATAGAAAATGAACTGTAAATGTCAAATAACGCATGAAGTGACTCTACAGAGATTACAGCAATTATGATGTTACTACGCATTGGTAGAACATTCCAAATGACGCATGAAATAAGGTAACCTTATAGAAACATCACTGTAATGTCTGTAGAAGGCAGTGCATGGAGTTGTATTGTTTTCAGTTCCAGCAGAGTGTTTTATACTTACAAATTTTTCATGTCAAACTGAAAACTGTTTTCATTTAGAACAGGAGTTGGCTTTATTTGAAACAACTTGAATAGCTGGGGACCTTCAGAGTTACCTTTGTTTTTTAGCCAGTGCTCAAACACGTTTCGGTGCTCTGACCACCTTAAAGTTACCTGATGGCAAGAGTGCTGCTGTTGCCGAACGCTGTGCTGCGTTGTGCTGATTGCGTTGTGTCACATTCAGATGTTGAAATGAATCGGTTGGCTGGCGCTGTGGGTATCAGATGTTTCATGGGTGTGTTTTAATGAATAATTATCAACTGGATTTTATGAAGAACTAATTTTAAAGCACTTTGCAAACAAGCGTCCCTGACATACGTTTTCTTGGCTGCTTAGGTATTACAGGGCTTTGGCAAATGGTAGCCACAATGCCAGACATGGTTTTTCCTTCTTTCTCTGCCCCCCGTCCCCCAGCAGTGAATATGAGTCCATTGTTAGGACAAGAGCTCCAAGAAATCTTTCCTTTCAGTTCCTAATTTCAAACGCTGCTAGGGATTTTGTGGAGGCATGCAAATAATTTCAAATCTAAGAAATAAACACAGATTATGCAGGCTCTCTGCGTTTTCAGTCCTGACCCTTGCAAGCTCTCTTTACTTCGCCGTGCTTTCACAACCAGGTCACTTCTTGCACGCAGCTGTGCTCAGCCGGCCTGTGCTATATGGATGGCATAGCACAATGTGGTCACTGCCGTGTACGTAAAGTTCCAAAACTGTTTTTCTGACTCCTCGTGGTTACTGGAAAAAGTCATTATTAGCCTACGAATAAAATGCATTGGAGGATAGAAAGTACTGAAGGACAAATTATAAAAACAAATTGCCCTGAAATAACTTAGTATGAGATTTAGGTTTGTAAATAGAAGTATGCAGTAAGGTTTTGGTATGCTGTGTAGGAAAAGTATACAAACTCACTGAGAATGTGAATTTGGAATTTGTTTAGAGAAGCAGGCTGGCAAGTTACTTGCTTATACGGAGCTTTAATCATTGTAAGTACTCCCTCCTGCAAAACTGAACTCTGAAGATGTAGTCGTTTGGGATTTCTGGTGCATTTTGTTGCTGAGCAGTTATTGCCATTTTTGTGTGACTTTTGGTATGAAGCCATGAAATATAAAGGGTCATTAAAACAAAAGAAAAGTCAGTGAAACTTCCAAATTGCTACAGAGATTTAGTTTGGTTTGACAGATCCATTCCCCAGTTCATGTGATTGAGTTGTCTCTTCCTTAGCAGCTGTGTGTTAGCTTAAAAATTCCACACTTGCTTCTTAATGCTCATGAAAGTACTTTCATTCTTTTCCTAGATGGGTCTTCTAATCTGTGCACATTTATCAATAAGTAGCTCTAAAGCAAGAGTGGTATCTTCAGCACAACATTATATAGTAATTAATCATGCAAGTGTGGTAAATCAGAAAATCAACAGGGCCACAAGAAGCAAAATGATGCTTCAGCCAGCTATGTGAAGAAATCTCATCCGGTTGTGAATTCGCGGTACCTTCTTGGTGACTCTTCAGACACAGATTTTAGATTTTGGGGGTACATATACCTAGTAGTTGCTGACACATTAAGATTTGTACGCCCGGAGAACCACCAGCAGACACGTTATCTTCCTTCTTTTTTCCTCAATCCTGAGGAATCCAAAGAGGGATAAAAATTTAGCGTTATATTCTGGATCGGTTTGCACTGGCACTTCACCATTCATAAAGTTATACAGGTTTAGTCATTTTGCTTTTGCCTGAGCGTGCAATAGTTCTTCATAGTTTGATTAAAGAGGGGCAATACCAGTCTTAATTTTACCGAAGTTAAAAGTCATGCCAAGGTACCTGCTCTCACCAGGTCACACCCCATCACTGTGAAAAGAGATTCTGCAGCTAAAACTACTTCACGCAGTTTCAGCCTGAACACTCTTCCCCTTCGATCTTGCCAACTGCTGAGCCTTCTTTACTATATGAGGTAGAATCAGCATCAAACAGAGGGGAGGCAGAGGAACCTGCCAGCACAAGCAGAGACGAACAGCATGTTGCCAGTGAGAAATGTCAGCTTTTATTGCTACTTCCTTAGTTGACCCTTTGTGAATGATTGTTCTGAAGAGCAAGGTTTCTTTTTCCCAAGATGTTGCCCGAGTAATAACATTTCCCAAGGAGGTGATGAGTCTGTCCTTAACCTCTGACTGTTGGACAATAGGTTTTACCAGTATTTCCAAATGTCATTGATTTAAGAGGTAGATATATATGTGAGTTTGGCACCTCTGATACTCCGAAAGTTACTGATATGCCAGAATTCTCTAAATCTCTGGTGTGTGTTGGCTTAAATGTACTGATTCACCTGATTTACCTTCTCCTGCAAAAATCCTGTGTGAAAAAAGGCTCAAGTGGATGGCAAGCTGATATTAACAGTTTGGTGAAAGTTTTTATTCTACTTCTCCTAGTCTTTCCTGTGATTAAAGGCATGGGAAAGCATGGATAGTGCACCTACTGTGACAATAGCTCTCAACAGTAGTCGATTTGGGCTCAGATTGCTACCCTGCCATGGATTTCCTTTGTGGCTGCGTATTGCTGTCAGTTCCACATGTGTAACAAGAAGGTGATAGTACTTCCATACTTTCCCGGTTGTTGTAAGGCTAAGCGTATCAAGGACTCTATATTGCTCATATATAACTGTTACAAAATTTCAAACGGAAAGGTCAGCTTTTATACCCCAGTTTTAGATAGATGTGTAGCATGGCACTAAAGCGTTAAATCAGTCCCTCCGTCTATCTCTTCTACTAGAAGGCAGAATCATTATTTTGTTGCGTATTGTGTAGTATTTACTAGACCGCAGTGAGGGGAATGCAGTGTACAAGACAGCCCTCTGTGGCTGTTTTGTCTTTTTAGGATGCAAGATTACAGTTTTCTATTTAAACCGAAAGCAGGTGAAGGTGCTTTCTCAGCGCTGTCGCAAGCACAGACTCTATGTGCTAGAGATAACGGAGGGAAATGCGATGAAACTACTGGCAAGCAAGCACATAGAATTACTGTATTTTATTGAGCACATGCATCTTTCTTTAGACATGTCTGTCTATCTCTATCTACTCCTACGTAGATAAATGTTTCTAAAACAAGATGTGTTTTCATAGGGGACTTGTTATACAACTATCAAAAGATTAGATATATTGTTTCTGTCGTTTCTTAAGGGCTTCCCTTAGATAGGGACTATGAGAGCTAGTAAGTTGAGCACAGCATCAGCTTGAGAGCTCCAGAACCGCAGGCGTTAAAGACAGGAAAAAAGCCTATTAAGATAGCTAAGTCCAGCTGCTTTGTTATGCAGAGTTATTCCCTGTTGTAGATTAATCAGTATTTCTTCCAGTCCTGTTTAATTGTGTGATGCGGTGGCATCTCCGTTGGGAGGCTATTACTGAGCTTAATAGATGGGAGGCTTATCTGACATTCATCTTAAATTTCTTTCTTTCTTTTTTTAGTTTCGTGCCATTAACGGTGCTGTCCCTCTTATACTCTAAATAATCACTTGCTCTGTTTGATCCCTTTTCCAAAGATTAATAACGGTCTACCTTGCTTGGAAACCATCCAACCAGAAATTCTCAGTTTTCCTTAATATAAATTCAATTCCTTCAGCCACTTGATTTGTGTTATTCCTTTCCATGCTCCCGCTGGTTTTTGTGTCCCTGATCGTTCCACATACAAACTCAGGTAAGCAACTCTTACTCCGTGATGTAAAACTTGTACAGTGTATTTTTATCAGGGGCTGAGTTACCTAATATTAGACAAACACATTTTCTGTTTGTGCTGTTCCTGTTTGTTTCCACGTTCCGGGGGCTTCCATTCAATTACGTGTCTGGAGCTACATCTGGGACTTCTGTTCCTCTGGCCACAGGAATTTATTGTAGGCGATTCCTTAGAAAAGGGGAGATGTCTCATAGCCTGAAGGTTCCCAGCTTTGAAGGCCGTGTAGGAACCTAAAATTTGATGGGCCAAATCACTGATTTCAGCTTCTTTCTCAAAACCCAACCTGTCAAGAAATGCCATTTGGTACATTTTTTGATCACCTGTGCAGAGCAAAGGTGGATAATTCTGTGTCACTGTTTAAGAAAGAGTCCCAGAATCTCTGTGTGTTCCAGGGTCAACTAGTAAATATCGCTTTCACCTTGACATATCTTCCAGAAATACCATTTTATGACAAGGTAGAAGAGAAAACGTAGTGTCAGATTTTGAGGTGAAATACCATTCTGTATTCAGGTCTGTTTGTTTGGGGTTTTGTTTGTTTGCGTTGGTTTTTGTTTGGTTTTGGTTTTTTTTCTTTTCTTTTTTTTCCTGTTTGTTTTGGTTTGGTTTTTTTTACCCTGCAGTATGATTTCATGGAACGCTTGGACGGGAAGGAGAAATGGAGTGTGGTGGAGTCCCCCCGGGAGCGCCGAAGTATCCAGACGCTTGTTCAGAACGAGGCTGTGTTTGTTCAGTACCTGGACGCGGGTTTGTGGCACCTGGCGTTTTACAACGACGGCAAGGACAAAGAAGTGGTCTCCTTCAGTACGGTTGTTTTGGGTGCGTATCTCCACAAGCTGAGCGTTTCTCCTCTCTGTTTATACCTTCCCTTACTTACAGTCATAATACTTTCTCGCGGTCTTCGCTGTGCGGCCTGTTTATCCTTATGCTGAGTTGTGCGTTTTTTTCTCAATGCCACTCTGTTAAAAAGCCTGGTAACGGGGTGCTGATTTTAATTTGCTGATTTCTCTTTTAAGATTTTAGCATTCCCGTAGATCTTGAGTTTAGTTCTGGAAAACGAGACTCAGATAAGTTCAGTCAGGGTTGAAGCATTCCCCAGTTAATATTCCTCTCCTTAATCTCTGTCGTTTTTATACTTCCTATTTGCTTCTCTGGAGAAACTGCTTTCTGCCCTGGTGGAATAGTATCCAACAGGAGAGCTGTTTAATCTTAGCAGAAAGACAGCACAAGAAACTGATACCTGCAAAGGAGGATATTGTTTGCAGAGACCCCAGAGATTAATCGAGTCCGTTAATTAGCCATATGCTGTTTTACAGCGTACTGCTCACCTGATAGTGGGTCGTCTCTTCAACATGGTGGAATCAAGAGGAGAAGGACATCTACTCTATGATCTGAGAAGCCAGCAGTTTTGTTAGAAGAATAGGGTTACGTTTAGTGGGAAATCAAACTGAGTCTAAATTCTCCAAGCTTTATTAGAAGATTTGTTGAACTTTGAAGCACCTTAATGAACTTTGCTGAATATCTTTCCACAGTGGCATAAAAAATTCTGAGATAGTCTATGTGGTATTCTCTCCTGGATGGTGAAGTGTTAAATGGTGCTATGGTGTATAAATCTGTGATTTCTGTTAGTTTTGGGAAAGAGAAACTACAAAAAGTCCAAGTGAGTCTTTAAGCTTGATGAAAAATAGTATAAAATTCAGTATGTTGGCTTAAGTCCCAAAGGGTGTAGGAGGATAGCCAATACTGTGTCACTAAGTATGACTATAAGTGTTTCTGTTAGCCTCAGTTAAGATGAAAAAATGATTTTTCTTCTTGTATGTGGTTTTGCAAGAGTTACTAGGTGCTATGCATGTTGAGAGAGAGAGAAATATTTGCATATTTGCCCGTAGAAGGCCTTTTCTGCCTCTCCAAAAACAACAAGAGCATTTGTGCTTATATCTTCTGATGCGCCTGTCGTGCTTCGAAAACCTTCAGATATGATAAGCTGTCCTTAAAAGAGTTGGCTGGTCTAGGCTACAGCTTTCGAGAGTATCAAAGGTCTAATAGTCAGGTAGACTACTTGATAGTGCAATAATAGTAATTGGACTGAAATGTAGAGAAAAGTATAGTGTTTCATCCAGTTCAGAGGTTCTTCTGCAAACACCTAGTATCAGACGTTTCATAATCAAAGGATCTGAGACAGCTGAAAGTTTCTCTGATGTGGAAGAGAAGAAAGAATAACAGAAATGATGTTAACTCCCAGACAATACTAAATTTACCATGATTTTGAATACATAGAAAATGCTTTTGTGTGCTACGAAGCAAAATAATAATTAAATCTATAGACAAGGTTCTTCATGAGACAAATTGATATCTTTGGGCACTAGGTTTCAATTTTTCTTTTAGTCGTTTACATGAATCATTTCAAGAAGCCATGATAATGACATCTCTGAAAATTTGCTTTAGAGTTTTTTGAGTTTTTTTATTTAGTGTCCTGCGACTGTGAAATTAGATTTGAAGTTGTGCTTAAATCTCTTTCCCCTTTTCAGTTTAATTTGACAGAAAAATACCTGGTATGGTTCTGCTAATTCCAAATCCAAAATTCATTTTCTGTGTCGTACAACTGCTATTTGTTTGGTGTCTGGGACTGACAGAGCCAAGTAGTTCGGGCCCACAGGTCCCACAACAACAGGGAATAATAATGAAGAGTAAGAACATTCCGATTAGGTTTTTGTTCCAATAATTCAGCATTGAAAATATGTTCTGCTGAAATCCAACAGCTTTCAAACGGAAGTGATTTTAAGAATTAATTTCAAAATCGGAATTTTATTTCTAGGTTGTTATTATGCAAAGTAGTGTATATATTATCCAAATAATAACAGAAATTGTGGAGAGTCAGTATTTTGGTGCAGCTGCAATGTTATCATCAGGCTGGTGTGCTTCTCAGATTGTTGAAGTAATCAGCACTTCAGCCAGTCACTTGAACTCTGGCGTTAAACCTCGTCCTCTGTTTTTACAGGACTCTTCTTCATCCTCTTGCATAGCTGCTTGCACCTTTTTTATTATTTTTTTTAGCGTAAAGAATGTTTGCCCGAGCAATGCTCAGCAGATACTTCTGTCGGCTTCATTAATGAGGCTTTAAATGTCTGTAGAAGGAAAAGAAGATACGCTCCTTAGGATAATGAGTTTCACATGGAAGAGCGGTTGTGCAAGATCGAAGTCTCATTGCAAAAGGGAGACTGTAGATTTTCCTGACGAAGCATTATGTTTGCTACATAATATGAGTTCAGACCTAGCTGTAGATGTCTGAAGAGCCAGACCTGCCTACCTGTTGGAGCCAGGGGCTTGAGCGCTATCAGAAGACTTTGGGTTCTAATGGTGCTCAGAGTCTTAATATGTGACTTCAGTGTATCACAGTGTATCACTCTACACTTACTCATGCTGCCATAAAACTTGGTACCTTTCTGCTTCACCTGAACTTTGTGGTGTTAATAATATTAGGGGTTGTTCTTCCAAGTATTGAAGACAAAACAAAATGAAGAAAAATTAAGCAAAGAATTTGTAGCCTAAATAGGAACGAGCTAATGTGCCTGTGATGCTTACATTTCAGATTCAGTGCAAGACTGCCCACGTAATTGTCACGGGAATGGCGAGTGTGTATCAGGTGTTTGCCACTGTTTTCCAGGATTTCATGGAGCAGATTGTGCTAAAGGTATCATTTTCCCTTTGCTTACAAATAGGCGCAGTGTGTGTTTGTGATGTGCGGTATGGATCTACAGCGCCTGCTAGTTAGCATGGGTCCAAGCTAGATTCAAATAGATCAATATGCATTTTTCTTTCTTAGATCTCTTAGTTAAATGTGATCAAGTGGAAGTATTGCTACATTGCTGATGAGCTTGCATAGCTACAACTTTTTTTGTGTCAAAGGTAGTAAGCAGAAATGGCAGAAAAGACTTATTTTCTGTAAAAGTGGATGAATTATCATCAATGCTTTCTGATTATCATTAACTGGGCTGCAGCAGAAGACTGATTATCTTCATTGACAGCATGTAATGTATATTCTGTCTTGGCTGAGCCTGACTTCTAGTGCATAGCATCTTTCTTGCATATAAAATTACTCTTTGACCAAAGGAAGTTTGCCTTTTTTAGGAAAATAAGTAGCACTTGATATAGTCTTAAAATAAACCTTTCCTTAAATGTCGATTGTAAATTTTAACAACTTAAATTGGGAGATGCATGAGTATTAAGGATTAAACAGAGATCTAAAACACATCTGTGGATTGGCAGTATGTGTTTACTAAGTTTTTCTGAGAGTTTGGGGTAGCTGTCATAGAGAAAAGATTGATTAAGGAGGACCCCTGTAGTTTGTGCAGCTAGTATCACATATGTTGTCTAAAATCAATGACTTGGTTGTGTTCCCCGCTGTTCCTGAGCACAGTCATAACATTTTATAGTTTGCTTCCTTCTTAGTTTGTGTGAGGTTTAGGCGCACTATCAATATCAATATGTGTTTGCAGTTGTTTTTCACAGGGATAGGGTTGTTAGTGTTCAAAGGGGAAGGCCTGGTGTTCGAGAACTTTTTGAAATGCCTCAGAAATGTGCTCATCAGACTCCTGATCTCGTCCTGAGGACAGATTATTGTGCCCCACCTCTTTCACAGGCGTAGCAGGGTGGCATCCAGCGTTCCCTTGCATGTCTGTGAAATACTCCGTGAATAGCTGTTACTCCAGTGCTACCGGAGCGAGTAATTTCCATTCCGTGTCTCCATATTTGGCTCTTGAAGGTGCCCCAAGGGCCTTGGAAAGCTAATGATGTCGCATCACTGCTAACCCTACTTCTTTTAAAGAACGCTTCAAATACAGCGTGTGTGTTGCTTGATTAACTGAGAAATTAAGGTACTTGGCAAATATATGGAGGAGAGATATCTGTGTATTACAAAGTAACTGGTGTGATAATGTGTGCTATAAATACACGTTGACAGCCATATGCGTTTCTGTGGTGTTAACCTGTGAAAGCGTGCATGCGGTGACTGTGTGCTTCACTGCCACTCTCCACACATCTGCAGCCATTAAATCAGCCCATTTGCATTTTGAGTTGTGGAGTAATCCTGCATTCTGTACCGAACCTCTGTGGAACACTGTATTCTGTGTTAATGCTAGAAAATACTTCATTCAGGCTATGTCAGATAAATAGCTTTTTTATAGGGTACTTGTCAACTTTATCTGTCAGGCCTCTCCTCCCCCTCAGTACATTCCCTCTGCTCCCCGCTTTGTCCTTTCTGTGCTGTCTCTTTCCCCTCAAAAGCAGAAGTGGTTTCTTGGAAGCTTCTTTCAACTCTCGTAGCGTTTTCTTGCCAGACATCACGGGATCTCTGAAGAACAAAGAAGCTTGAAAACCACATAAAATGGCAAAATGGGAGTGCTGACAGCATTCTCGTGTTTCAGAGCAAGCACATAGCTGCACATCTAGATACTGTGAGACGCCCCCACAAGTGTGCGGCTGACTTAGGGTGCAAGGGCTGTGTCCCTCACCCGTTTCACAGGCACTGTCATACCCCTCCTCGTGTCCGCAGATTTTTCTGCTTACTTGAATGCTGATTATGTGTGAGAGCAGTTTCAGAAGACAGGAGTCAAAATCGGGATTGTATGCATGGTAAAACACAGTAAAATGAGATAGAGAATTAAATCTTTTCTAGCGTAGTGTATGTATGGAAACATGTTTAATATACATTTACTGTAAAGTTAAATTTATATTTAAGCTGTCACAAGTATGGAAGGATAATGATTTTCTTTCCATCTGATTTTTGTATTATTATTACTATTTCCCTAGGAACACATCTTTCAATGTTTCAGTTCTCCACTGTAAAATAATTTGAGGCAAGACTCAAATAGAGAAATGTGGAGAAAGTGTGAGCAAGCTCCTTGGATGGCTTTTAGAACTTGATTCATGCAATAACGCAGCAGTTTAAGAGCTTCACGTTGGGTGAAACCCGAGTTTGATAGATAAGAAGCAGGATCCTGTAGAGCAGTGAATCCTCGGTTACAGGGCTCATCTCGAGGGCATCAGAGGCCATGAATCTTCAGGGGAGTCACCTGCAAGCTATTGGCAGGCACTGCGCAGCTACTCCCTCTGTTACCTTACACCATCCATGTAGTTCGAAAAGGTAAAAATGAAGGGAATCTACGTGACATAGCACAGATTTGACTTAAGATCCATTAGTTCCAGGGAAATACCATGAAAATTATTAGGAAGAGAGGAACTTTTGGCCCAACCCACAGGCTGAAATACACTTTCATTGATTGAAGTGGGGGAAATTTCACCCCCTCAGACACTCTTGCCAAATACTTGGGGGTTTTATTTCTCTCCCTGAGGAAATAAATATATCTGAGGAAATAACTTATTCTCAGGTGGCCAGTATCAACAGATTTACTCCATCCTTGCTCAGGCAAGATTCCCTTTGAAATCATTTGGAGTTTAACCTCGTTAAGAATTCCATCTAACACACAAAAAAGGTAACGATACCTTTTAATTTCATGCGGATAAAATATGGCATATAAAGAAAAAGAAAGTCTGATAATCAAAAGATAAGTCAGTGGGTGGAGTTGTATCCTCATAAAGAAAATGTGGCTAATTAAAGCCAGGGGAAGATATGCAGTAAATTGAACTGCACTGTGAGTAACCTCTCGTGCACAATTAGCTGTAGGAGTTACTGATAAGAAGCGATGCGATGGCCAAGGATCGATTAAAGAATCAGACGTGCAGCTATGATTGTGTTATTTTGGTGTCTTGTCACTTTTTTATATTCATCTCTATTTTTCTGTAACCTCTCTGACATCACCACCCAGGCATATCAAGATGTCCTTCTTGCTTAGTGTCCCCGCTGTTAATGTCTGATAATAGTTTGGTCTTTTAACTGCCGAGTTCTGTGGTAGATCTGCAGGCAGGCATCCTTCCTCGTGTCCTGCTTTTCACCATTTGTAGAGTTCAGTGTTACAATGAGTTGGGTTCCTAGAAGTGACTCAGCGTTGGCTGTAATTTCATTTCATCTCATAATATTTTTGAAGGACGTGCAACTCTTCCACTCCTTTAACAAAAATACTTCCAATGACACTGTCATATTCTGTTTTGCAAATGTGTTCAGACCCTGCTTTGATTTTGCGCTTTAAAATGCTAGGATTTGCATCATAAGCATATTTAGCTAATCTGAAAAGGTGAAACAATGTTCCAGCAGGTGGGATTTCTACATTGACCTGGTGAGCATAGCCTCTTAAGAGATGGTGTCCGATTTGTAGAAGGAAAAAACTTGAGTCAAGTAGCTCGTGTTAGCTGCCGTGAGCTTGCCATTCAGCAGATGCTTTTAGTTGATTATGCAATGTAATAAGAAACATGTTTAATGTTTTAATCTAAATGGATTCCAGGCTTTTAGATTTTTTTTAAAACAGAAATTTGTACCATGTTTGATTGGTTGACTTTTAATCTGATTTTAAGAACTCTAATGATTCAGATTTATGTTATACGCGGTTTCTTTTCCTGTGGGTTTTTCATTATTTTATTTCCATTCTGTTTGTTTTTGGCTTACTGGCAAAGGACGGCGCCACTTTAATAAGTATAAAAAGAAGGGTAGGTTTTTTTAAAATTTCTTTTTATTTCTTTTGCGACATCTGTTTAGTTTGAAATAGTTACTAAGCTGTAGTCTATCCCTTTATAAATTTATTCTAATGGATTTGCTGTTTCTCATGATTGCCCGCACCACAATAAGAGTTCCCACTACTGCCATTTTCTTTATGTGTGTACTGTTAACCTCTATAAAAATGTAAAAAGCTGTCAATTATTAGGTAAGTAAGGTATAATTGCTAGAAGTAGCAACTCGTACTTTTTCTCAGTTGTTATTCAAATTTCAGTTGTTTCAGACTCTTCTTGCTCTGAGGTTATTCAGAGGCATGTTGCTTGGGCAATGGTGCGTAAAGGAATGGTTTTTCATCCATTGAATACTCTGCTTGAAACTATTCTCTTAGTGCCATGTCCGGAACGCTCCCAGTGGCATAAGAGGTTCTGGGAGTGATTGCAGCGGGGAAAACATGGATTTTGGAGTGCATCTTGCTGAATAATTCAGTGCTCAGTACATTGCTGTAGAGACGTGGTCCATCAGAATGAGTGGTGTCCTGCATATGCTGGTAACGTATAGCAGTTAGTACTTCCACTCTGTGGGAGTAAGGAAAACAATACTTGCCTTCATAACTTGGCTAGAAATGTTAGGAAATGAAAATAGCGCAAGCAGATAGAAGCTCAGCGGACTTTGAAGGGAAAGGTAAGAGGTGATACTGAATAGCCTTCCTCCTTTGCCTGTCCCGCATACGTTGGTAGCCCGACAGAAGAGAAGGGCCCCATGGCGGTGAGGTAGCACTGCAGGTCTTCCATGGCACAGTCCAACTGGTGAATGCGCGTCTTGAGCTACTCCAGTGAATCACTGCAAATTCAGGCAATGACAGATTATAGATCAGACAAGTGAAGAAGATCGCATTAAGCATGATGATACCCAAAGCAGATTGGTTTGGCAGAGAAAAGAGTGGGAGAGGAACAATAATGTAGGAAACTCGCCATTTTTATGGCACTGGAAAGACACTGTGTGAGCAATAGTACTTGTTAAAGCTAATCTATTGTGGTTAGTGCTTTACAAGCAAACCAAATAAATAAAACCGGCACCTGCCTCCTGGAATTTACCATGTCAATACAAGTTGAAAGGGAATGAATGGGAACCAACTGACGGGCGTGGAGACCTAAAGAAAGTGATAGGCGGTGTTATAAACACACTAGCAGCGTGGCTGTTGTCAGTTTTGGGGAACACTTATTTAAAAGGCAGTTTTAAAGAGGGATAATGGGGCAGATAGATAACATCATGTGGATAATGGCGGGCAAATGGGGCCTCCAAAGGAGACAGGGCATAGGAAAGAGTCCAGAAAAGCTCATTTTAAATATGACTTTCAAAAGCCTTCTAAGTCACTGGGAACTTGAAGTCAAAATTATAGCAGTGAGCAGTCTGGGGTGAAGCAGGTGTGTAAATGAAGTTGGAGGATGAAGTTCGTGTGCCACGTGATAGGAGGAAAGGACCTGACACACACCTGGGAAAGAAGAGCCGCATAGCTGAAGGTTAGATTAACAGATTAACAACGTGATTTTTGCAGCGCTATTGCACACAGGCATGACTGAAGAAGACTGAATTTATCAACGCCGGAGAAAAAGGTGCTGATTTAATGTAGATTTTTATTTGCTGGAAGCTAAGGCAAGAATTCTGACAAAGATATGCAATGCAGAAGAAATCTGTGAGACTTTGTAAAAGCCTGAACGTGAGGCAAGGAAACAGATGAGTCAAAAATAACATCCAGATTATGAACTTTAATGACAGGTAGAGCAATGGTATTGCCCAGTGTGACAGAGCAAGAATGCAGGCGAGGGCTCAGAAGTAGCGGGCTAGAGAGAAAAGAGAAATTGGAGAAATAACAACTTTATTGGCAAGCATTTTATGTGTTCATAATCATAGCGTGTCTCATCACTTACACTGTACTCATAAAAAAAAAAAAAGTGTGCTTTTCTTTGGAAATGCTGCATTCATGACTTGTCACCCACACGTATCTCTCATCCTCTCTTGCAGTTGACAAAATTCAGCATGTTCAGCTCCTCTTTTAGTATCTCTGTCTGGGTGGGTTTGTTTTTGGGTTTAGTGTGTTTATGTGTGTATGTGTGCCAACTGACGTGTGTGCTGCAGCAGCAGCACAGCCCTGGCTTGTCACTCAAATCTTCTCTCGCAGTGGGTGGAAGCATCATTTTGGTACTTGAACAGACGAGGCTGTCTTTGGCAATGTTCCTCTCCAGCAGTTCCCACCTCTCTGACTCAGTACCTTAAAATGCCTTTGAAATAAATTTTCTTATCGTTTTTCCCAGTCTCACGTTTTATTAGCAGACGTTTTTCATTTCTAGCAAACCAGTCATATCCTCACTTGCCTTCCAGTGAGTTCTATGTACGGGGCAGTGCTTCCCTGTCTGCCCTGTTTTCTTAGTTTTAGAGAACTGCAGTACGCTCTGAAAAGGGTTTTGTGCCATTAACTGTGCCTAAAACAATTACAGAACAAATAAATGGACGTGTAACCTATTTTGACAATGATTGACAGTCATTGCCATCTAGCAGGTGCTAGCTTGCCTGCATGAGATGGGATAGTAGCTTTGATCCAGTGTCAGGTAGACAAGTAGAGCCAACACAAAATCCACCACTTTAACTCTTTCTAATTGGCAATTTAAACAGGAGCCAAGAACTGAAGGGGTCACAAGCCGAATTCGTTCTGATTGTTAGCGGTCATGGCTCCGAAAGGGGCTCAGGACACGCAGTCAGTAGTGTGACAAGGAGTGGAATACAAGAACATCGTTTCCAGTCTGCAGCTTTCCTCATCAGGCCTTGTGAACTCTGATGGAGATTAGAGGTGAAAACAGGGGACTGGCGAGTCCGGACTCCTGAATTCTACAACAGATAACTTGTTAAATTTCTGCTACAACACAAGCCATTTAGCATCCTAACATAGCATTACTCTTTAAGAACACGTGCCTGTCCCTGTAGTTCATTGTGGATTAGATGTGAGGATCAGTAGATCTTTGCAAGGCACGCGCTAGTCGTAGGAGGATGGTGACGTAAGAGCGCTCAGATAACTCCCTGCCTGTGCCAGCCTAGAAATTGGTGCTTCGTATCTTTTGCTTTCTATGTAAGGGAATATTTACAAAGTTGAAATAGGACCCAGGAGCTACTTTTAGCATTGTGAATATTTGAGAAAACAGACTTTAAAAATAAGGATTTCAACAAGCAAAATATTAACTTCTCATTGTTCTTAAAGTTTTTATGGCTTCTGCTGATTCCAGCATTGAATTCAGGGTTATACAGAATCTATCTACAGAAGAACTTCTCCCGAATAATTTCACGTGTGGGCACTCCTGTTTAGAAGCGTGTCCTTCCTACTGTTTGTTATTGTTCTGCCTTTTCAGTGCAGAAAAAAAGCTTTAAATTTTTTTCAGGTATTTCTTTAATGTTGTTAAATATACCCAATACTTGCATCTAGTTATAGCAACTTAATTTACATTTGTTTTTTATATTAAACCAACAGAAAACATACAGCCAAGTTTGTGCCTGTGTGCATTGCATTACCCTTTCATACGTTTCTAAATTAATGATGCAGAGTACGAACTTAAAATTATGTATGACTCCTTTTCCCAAAGAGCTTTCAAGACAGTGGTGCAGCTAAGAAGGTAGACTTGTTTCTATAGGAGAAAAATTCAAAGACAAAACTAACAGAATGAAGAAAAAAATGGGAAAAGCTGAGGAATTCAGTAATGAAGGAGGAGGGAAATAACTGAGAAAAGTTGCTAATGCCACTGCTGAACAAAAGCTGATAGGTAAAAAGAAGTGGGCGTGTAAGTAGTTACGAGTCTGATTCCAGGGAGCACTGGAGCATCTGTTTGTGATCGCCCATCACCCAGCCTGTAGAAATTCAGAGACCAACGGCAGAGCCAAAGGCAGCACCGTAGCTGAGGCCTACAAACTGGAACCAAGTTCTCTTGGCTTCGTAGAAGGAAGTTTACTTTGCTTATGTTCAAGATGGAAAGCATATGGAGACACAGTAAAATCTTATTCACGGATTTTTCTTCAGCGGCATTATAGTAATATTTTCATACTTAGTAGAAGCAGGATACGTTCATGTGATGTCTCACAGCTGCTTTTGAAGCCCACTCTTTTATCAGTTTCTTAGCTTTATCTTTCTGCCCTTTTTATACACGTGCAGCAACAGCACATCTATTTGCACAAATGTTTTCTGTTTCAATGGGATCCCAATAAATAAAAATGCTTCAAAAGGTTCCCAGTGAGGCAAGGAGGTGGACGTGCATACAAATACAGCAGGATGCAAACCGCTGTGCAGCTTATTTTCGGCCAAGCCAAAAATCTTGCTTCCAATCTTATAATACCTCCGTCGGTGGCTTTGTGTTCTAACTATGCTCTGCTGAGCTGATTTGTGCTCACTGTGATGTATGCTTTGTAATTTGTTTTTGTGTTTAATTGGTTAGCTTATTTAATTGTGTTGCAATCTACATTTTGTTTTTCGATTGCATTGTCTCCATGGACTTGTACTGGTATTTGTTTATTTCATTAAGTTGTAAGAGTTTGTCTTTGCAGTTGTGTTGGGATCATCTTGGAGTCCTTGCGATGATAGTAAATGTCATTGGAGCAACTGTGATTAAGTAGTATTGTAAATCACGTTATAGAAATACAGCTGTTAAGAGATGCCATCCCTGAATAACAGAAACAGCCCTGAATCACAGCTTCAGATTTCAGCTCGCATGGCTTTTTTTCATATCTACGTTATATCTAGACTTGAACCTGTAATTTAGATCTTTTCCTATATTTAGACCCTATTTGAATGAGATTAAATTCAGTTAGCTGTCATCCCCCTTCGCTTTCTCAAACAAACAAAAAAATTTCTAATTCTAATGTAGAAAAATCTTTAAATATCTGCAGCTAACGTGGAACTGTGCAATTAATCATGTTATGATTTAAATCTTTTCTGGTAAATTTAATAAGGCAAATAGTAGTAACTAAAATGAGAGCAAAGCAACCTGGGTCTTAAATACCCTGAATACTGCAGGGCGTGATGCAGCCCTACATCTCCTGCACTGCGGTTTAGCCAGAGCTAAACCATTACAGAAGTAATAGGTTTTACACCGTTCACTGGGAACGGTATAAAGTCTTACCAAAAATATTTGAAGAAATGTTTCACTTTTTCATTTCTTTTTCTAGATGCATGAATGACTTCATGGTGTTAGTGCCTCTCTGTTATGAATCACAACACATACGGTTGGAAGGATGATTCTGGTATTTGGTGTTTGCCCTTACTGCTGCTTTTTCTGAACTTGAACCATCATCTCTTTGATTCCTCGCTGGCTCTTCCCATTGAGAGAGCTACTGAAACCTCTGAAATCATTTAGTTTTCCCTTCCTCCTCAGTTTTTCTAGTGATGAAGTTATCAAGACATACAAATGAAGATCTACATGCTTGTCTATGACAGTAGTCGATTTCGACATCTGTTTATTTCCATCTGTTGACAGAAAGTAAAATTTATTTCTCTGCATATTCTTGTAGTCATATCAACTTCACTGCTTATATCTAACGCAGGAATTTCACAGCTCTGATTCTGTGTTAACCAGTTCCCACAGAAAAAGAGTTTTAGATTGCAAGGCAATGTTTTCAGGATGTTTTTATCCACCATCTACATTTTCCTCCAATCCCATGTATCATGCAGAGATTTGCAACAAATTCTTCCCTGATTTTTTTTTTTTAAATTGCCTTTATTTTCAAAGGCAAAAATACATGGCAAGCTGATCAGTCACGTTCTCCTGTGGTAAACCAGAACCAGTGCAGGGTAACTTCCATTGCCTTGAATGCAGTGATGCACGTGAAAAAGAACTTGAACTGGGCTGCTCTTTAGTGATGTTGTAGATAGGGAGGGCTCTAACCGGGTTGCCTGCACATCAGCCTACCATTTTGCAAATCATCTTAGTCTACTGCATGGAGAACCACGATCTTCCCTGTAGTGTAGGTAGTGGTGGTTGCAGAGCCGCCGCGATAGCAGAGAGGGAGCAAGCAGGCCGACGAAGTGTTGGCTCCAGCGCGTACTGGCAAGAGAAAGTCCTCGAGACAGCTGAACCCTGGCACAGCTAGCTGATTTTTCAAGTGTCTTGCTGCACTCAAATGCCCTCTTTTCTCTCTGTCTCCAATTTGTAGTTTGTTTTATACCACTCGAAAATATTTCTTTGTATTCAGCTGTGGCTTTTCCAGTGAGGCAGTACAGTGGTCTTTTTCTCTCCCCCCTCAGGACTTCAATATCTTTAGAGAACTAAGACCTAGATCTTTGTTGATGGCTAGCTAGATTGTCTAAGCTCATATTCATGCCAGCGGTAGTGGGGCTTCAGCCTTTCAATCCACCACTAAATTAGTTCCAATGTATCTGACATTTGCTTAATTTTTATTTTCCCTATCCTTACAGAGTGCATTGTTATTGTTATTATAAATGTTATAAGGGTTGATTCATGAAGGAGAATTTTCTTGTACCAAGTGACCAACCCCAAAGCGATAATTTTTAAAATTTGCTGCTGTTCTGGAAATTGCTGCTAGATAGTGTGGAAGACGTATAGACATAGATCTTTTTGTAATGGTTGTAAGCAAAGCAGTTATCTAATGGAAGTAAATACTCTGTAGAATGGTAGAGGAGGGAACAGCAAGTGTTGTCTTTTTGACAGATAAGGTCACACTGAAGGCAATGAGAAAAACTGTGACCTTTTTGATAAATTTTGGCCAGAGCAAAAGTTTGCTGAGTGTTCAGAAGAATGTAAATATTCATTGCGCAATTAACGCTGTTCAGTCACTTCTATAAAAATCCTGCCATTTTTTTTGTAGAACAGCTTAAGTACTTATCGATTGAGAACTTCTATAACTCCCAAAATGGAGGCATCCCCATATCTCTACAGGTATTTTAAATGAATTGAATTAATCATAGGCTTAAAAGTCTCTAGTGATCTTCGTTAACTTTCCCGGGTTTAATTAAAACATCTGTGCGCTTTTAATTTATCGATTCATCCAACTCATATGTCATGTTTTTAACACACCCCAGCATGCTCTGCATCATTTTTAACCCGATTTCCACTTAACTAAAGCAATTAAATCACCCCGGATTAATTAAAGCATCCATACTTTAGTGCTTAAGTCAGCGTGTGCTGCTTTCCCCAAATGGTTTCTGAATGTCAGAGATTTGACACACCTGATAGGTTTTTTGTCCTTCTGGAAATTCTTCTGTGAATCTCCTTCTTGCTTACTAATGTGCGGTCTGACAGAGCTAGGCAGGGGAGCTTGCTACGGCTGGGCTTTGGGCAGCTGCGGTAAGGACTGCAGAGCAGGAGTACTACGAAAGCTGTACGTTTCGTCTTCACGCCGCCCTGCTGCATGCAAGCATAGAGTAGCGCTACTGTTAACTCATTTAAATTACGCCTGTGTTCTGTAGTCCCAGTAAACAGTTTCCTGAAGCAACTAATAAAGCGTATGACGTCCGGAAGAGTTATTCATGGTTGTTCATTCTTCTGCTTCTGGGTGAATTTCTACAAGATGACTTCTGCTTGGAAGAGCACAAGGTCTTAGAGCAACCTGAAAGATGTTCTAGATCTTCCTAATTGTCACTGTTCTTAAGAACATTTCAGCCGGAGGGAAGGTAGTGATCTCTGAAGAGCAGGCAGTCTAGTCAAACACCATTCCTCCTGACCATGCAAATATCATGTTTGCGAGGCATAAGGATGATAGCAAATGGGCCTGGATTCATCCCATCACCCATTCGGGAATTATTTTCTTGGGGCTGAGTTTGCTAGGGGTGGGGCAGCTCCTTACCAGGAAAGTAGCATAAAAATAACATAAAGCAATAAAAGTGAAGCAGCATAAACCATGGAGTGGTCTTAAAGTTATTTCAGATTTTCATATCCATACATGAACTCTAGTTAAAACTAACAGGCATGCAGACAAGTAGTGAAATGTGCGCCCAACTGATTAAAATAAAAACATAAAATATGAAGGAAAGTGTTGTCAAACAAAGCAATTGATTTTTTTTAACTATAAATAGGAATACTGACATATTTAATGTCTCCTAATTTTTAGAAATATCTTATAGGCAAGCACTTGGTGTAAACGTAGGTGTGATAATTCGTTATGTTTCAGTGGTGTTTTGTTTAAAATAATAATAATGTAAAGTCTAGAGCCAACATTTGGGATCGGGTTGTCAGAAATCAACTTCTCAAATAACTGGGCTGATTTTCTAAAATCTAATGTTTGCAATTCCTTTGGTTTTAGTGGCTTTGTGGTTTTTAAGCCATTTAGAAATTCAGATTGTTTGTTATCTAGATAGGTGTAACTTCACTTTAGGAGGTTGACTGTAGGCAACAACTTGGTTGTAGCTTTTGGAGTGAATCTAAAATTATTCAGGGGTTTGGTATACAATTGTAGTAGGATTCAGCTCTAGGACCAGTAAAATATGTCTTCACCTGCATACATCTTAATCTAATTAAGGGAAATTAGCATTTGTAGACTAAATGCTACATATGCGTCACCAAGATAAGACCAAAAGAGAAAAACGCCCGTACAGTGTGACCTTATTCACATTTTTTAGGTATTCGGAACCAGGCAGTTGTAGATGACATCGGGTTTGGATCTTTCCTGTATTTCTACTCCAGTTTGGGGCTGACCTGGGTTGCATTTATTGGTTTCAGATTAGACTGTCATAAACGGTAATCCACCTTCTTCATGTACTGGCAAAGTCATACATAATCTCTCAGCAGTAGCAGCTTAATGTCTGCTAAAAGGAAGTCCAAGTGGGAGCTATTATAGAGTCTGAGTTAATTATCCCCCAGAGGAACTGCGCTCAGAAGGTTCGCTGGTGAGGTTCAGTGGTAAGAAGTTTGACCTACATCTGTCTTCAGTACGATTCCCGGTGGTCAGTGAAACAAAGAACAACTTGATTTCTATTATGCTAGTATGTGTTTCTTTTTTTTATATAACTAGGACTTTGTGCAGCTCTGTCCAAAGAGCGTATCAAAACTGCCCAATCCGTAGGTTCAGACAATTTTTGAGAGGCAACTATAGAATGTTGATATGATTGAAAAACATTTACTCTGTTTCGTGATACATAATGACTTCCCCCAGATTTAGGAACACTGGGCTGACGTGCACTAATGAGTATAGGGAAGAAATGTTTGGGCAAAACCAGACTCAAAAAAATTTGGGCGTTCTTCTTGATGAGAAGACTCAAAATGTGTCATATGTTTGGAAATAGAAGCAATTTTTTGTCTGATCTCACGTGAACTTTGTGTAAACCTCAACAAGTGCTATGCATGCTAAAATTAGCGTGTATCCTCCACTGTTGGATCATACTGGTCAGAGTAGACTAGTTAGACGTACAAATATGTGACCACATGTACGGAACAGGTGATCCTTGTACAGTTTTGTAAGCGCGTGTGCCATCAGGTACATTTCTTTTAATCTGTGTTCTTTAGCAAAAGTTTCAGGAGTGAAACTCACTTCCTCCTCCTAAACAGGAACATCTACAGACAAAAATAATCTTTATTTCTCTTAGGTCTGACAAAGTTCTGTACAGTTCAACAAGGGCGGAACATACCCTATGGAGGAGTATAAATAGTGTCTCTTCAGAATGTTTTTTTCTGAGTGTGTTTGTATAGAGGGTATATTACGGAAGCAAAGCTGTAATGGCTCAGACCAAAATTCCATTTTACCCAGGGTTTCAGCTCTGATGGTGGCATCAAGCACATAGTTGAGGAGAAGTAAAATTCGTAGCTGTCTTTGATGCTTCTCCAGCAAATTCTTTCTGTTCTAGAGATTGCTTGTGTTAGGACTTCCTATAGTAGATGATGTCTCTTTGTATATGGTAGCCTTTGTAGATTTTCATCCCACAAATTTGGCTTATTTATGTGTTCAATCAGAGAATATTCTTCCATGAGTTTTTACTTTTCAGGTAATCTTGTTAAAATTGGTTGATGGAAGCGTTAGCAGTACGGAGGATGTAAGGGCACTTTTGATGGTGTCTGAGTGCTCTGTTAGTGCAGCCTTAAACTTGCACTTCAACACTCAGTCCTGATTTTCCTCACTGCTTACATTGGGAATAGGCAGTCAAGCTCATCTTCTATGTGCGCCAACTTGTGGTGAGAAGAACCTGGTTAATATGCAAGATGAGGGCTTACAAGCATTATGGATGCAACCATTCTGGTCCTTGCTCAAACGGTACCTCAAACAGGCTTGATGCAATTTTGTCCGTCTGGACCAGTGACTCCCCTCACCAGCCTGCCATGAGCATCTTGCCACAGAATTCTGTCATACATATTTTGAAATATTTTGACTTGATACGGGGTGACTCCTGACAACTTGTCTGAGCTCTGAGTAAGCCTGTAGATGGCACAAAGGAAGCTAACCTTCTAATGCCCCATTTGAAAATTTACATTTGGATGTAAAACTGAGCTGCTTGCAAAATAAGAGCAATATAAGGGCATTGCTTGTGACCTGGTCCAGGACAGGGAAGCATTGCAGATGCAAGTTCAAAAACCTTTCAAGCCTGCATGTTTTTATGCCCAGAAACTCATATAGCTTTCAAGAGAAGTATACCAATTTGTCTATTTTATGAGGAGGAACTGGAATAAGTCTGCGTTAGAGAACTGACAGCCTAGATTCTAGTGGTACAAGGCGCTCTTTGCACCAGGGTAATGTTTGCTCTACAGCAAGAGGAATGAAGCCAGAACTCTGCCTTCAAATCCTGTTTGGACCTTCAAGTAGCAGGGGAAGCCCTCTCAACCAAGCAGCTGTGTAACTAAACCAAGTTCTGCAACAGCCTCCAAGAGTCTGACTGCTCAGATACCCGTTACTGGTTTCTTGCCATGCTCTAGAAGAACACCGCTGGTGAGTATGTACTTGTGAATACAGTAGGGGTGGGTGAAAGCAGTGTGTACACAGACTGCAGCTGGGGTAACTGTGTGTTAAATGTAAAATGGTGGCTTTTGATGCCAGACCATTTGGGCGTTATCCCTTACCATCTCCCCTCCTAGTGCATGTGTAACAGGCTGTTATCAAATCACCTTTCCTCATGCATCAGGGAATACTAACATTACTCTGAAATACCTATCCAAAGATAACCTTTAGAGACAAAACTTTTAAAGGGCTGTTCATCTGGTCTTTCCTGCTCAGTTCATGCTCTTAAATGTGTGCAGCCTACAGGACTCAATGGTCTGTAGTATCCATTGAGCCGGGATCCATGTTAAGAACTTAGTCTGGTTTTGTTCTAATAGATGACAAGAACTCTACATGACTCTTGAGTTGTTTGCACTTTAATTGAAGCCACGTGGATGTAAAGTTAGAGTGGGCCGTTTGGTGTCTCGCCCTGCAGCAACATGGTCTAGTAAATAAGTGTAGCAGACTTCTTTTTAGGCCGCCTGCTCCTGTTTTCTATGGAAGAGCAGTTTGATTCTCTGTTCCTCACTTAGGACAGCCTATAAACCCGTAGCAGAAGCATTAATGAAGAGCTATTTATTACAGCAGTGACAAGCCAGCTTCTTAGAAACTACACTTGCTTGCATTCTCGCTTACATGTTTCTCCTGTGGTCTTACTGACATGGCAGTCTTGGAAACGCCAAAATCTAACCAAGAACCTCAGAAACTTTTCTTATTCTCAAAGCCATATTCTTGTTACGTAGTTTGTAGAATAACCCCAGCAGAGGGTTGTAGATTAAACTTTGTGGCTTTAGGTTGCAAGTGTCTTAATCTTAACTGTATTCATTTCATCCCTAAGGTTAAATGATAGATTCTGTCATTTTTCCGAAGTCAGTTCTGGTGTCGCTAACATCTTGGTAATGCGTACTGCAGTGGCAGACCACTGAAGGCAGATTACTGTTCAACTTATATACGAGCTTCACAAGGACTGAACACATGAACCACAGGACAAACTCTGACCTGGTAGAAGCATGAAGAGAGCAGTAAAAAGCTGTGACATGGCTTTTAGCTTTACTTAAATTCCTGAAGCACCACAGCAGAGTAAGGGAACACTCAAAATCTACTGTGGGAGGAACTCTTTAGCCCAAGACCCAGCACCATCTAGTAATCTTTCTTCTGCCGTGCCAGTCTCTGCTGTCCTAGAAGTTGAACCCTTGAAAATTCAGATCAAAATGACCTAAGAATGGCCTTCCCGTAACCATGTTCCCTATGGGAGCAAGGTGAGGAGAGAAGCAATCTTACAGCAGCAGGTGGCTGACACAGTATTAACTAGCGAGGTCTAGAGTGGTCACACTGTAGTTGGTTGTTGGGGTTTTTTTATTTATTTATTTTAATAGTGGATTTATTTCTGCTCGGTCCCTCTTGCAGGGGACTGTGCTGTTCAAATAGAGTTACTGCCTTTGTTTGAGTTTTGACTCCGGAGGAGAGCTTTGCAGAGCAGAAGTTCTTTCAGGTGTTCAGTGCCACAGTTGACCTGTAACACAACAAAACAACAAAAGTTATTCCTCGCTTGTATCCAGCTTGTAAGTCAGCTCTAACTTTTTCTCTTTATAACTACTTGAACAAATGCAGTTCGCTGAAGGGAACTGTTTACTACCTACTGATGCATTTAGCTTTCCTCTGGGACCTTTTCTTTCTACGCAGCTTTATTTACAGCATGGTGAGGAGGTTGAGGGGCAAAAGCAAGCCATATGCTGGCGTGTCCCAGCGTAGTGGGAAAATCCACATTAAGCAACCATTAATAATGATAACATTGAGTCTCTGCAGTGGCTCGGAAGCATGTGGAGAATTTGCATCTAACAATATTACTTCCTTCTGTGGTGGACTTGAACAAAGGGACTGCAAGCTTAACCGCCACGTACAGGAGCTGAGACGTGCCTTGGTCTAGAGAGAGTGATTTTTGTGTTAAGATGAGGCCCGGATAAAGGGACAGTATCTCTACAACGTGTCAGGGTGTGAGAGGTGGCACCAAGAAACTTGCCACTCATGATTGCTCCAGGTCTTCAGGCCAAGCTGCCTTCTGATCCCTCACCTCCAGATCCTCTGCACCATGGCAAGTAAAGAGAGCAGGACTGATGCGATTACCTTTCTTACAGCGATTTGGGAAAATGTATCAGTGTCAGCCCAAGCGAGACCTTTAATTGCAATGAAATGGAGAGTTATGGACAAAGGACTTGTTTGTGTCCCCAGGTCTTCATGCCTGAAGAGTGGAAGTGGTCCTAGTTTGATCCCTTTCTTTATGGCTCCCCTGTATGACTTGCAGCAGCAACAGTTCGCCTGTCTAGGCAGTGAAAAGCTGTGCGTGCTGGGGAACTGAGATGGACTCCGTGATGGAATGCACGCAGGCAGAAGGCAGAGTTAGTCGTACTGCCTTCAAGTAGCTACTGGTTCAGTGCGTTGTGTATCATGGAAGGGCGTTTCATGATGGTGTGCAAAAAGATGTAAAATAGGCTGTCCTAGAGGGCAGTACGGACATAACGGATATTAGTCTGTATTGTAATTCCATCCAGCTGGTGTAGCGAACCTTATTCTGAAACCAGCTGCAAAAAGCAAAACCAGTAGAACCAGCATAAAATTTTTCACTGCACTCAGTAAAGCTCTTGTCACATCATATATCACATCTGAAAGCAGAAAGTTGCTGCTGGAAATTATATTGTATTCAGATTTGTATTCATTTTTGGAGTGAGGAAGAAAAAGATTGAACAAGACTCAGTAAGAGAGAACACCAGGAATGAAGTAGAATGAAGTCCTGTTGCTACCAAAAGACAGATAATGTGGCCCTAAGACAGAAGAGGGAATAGCAAAAATCCCCATACTAATTTTGTTATTATTCTACTGTAGAAAAAATAGGCTAAAGAAGATTATACATGTGACGTGGCCCATCAACCTGTAGTCTCAATTGAAATATTTCTCGGCACTCTTAAGTTTTAGCTAACATCTCAGGTTACAAATCTGAATATCTTCTTTTCTGATCATTTTTTTCCCATTTCAAATAAGAAAATTCTTGAAAAAAAATCTGTCCTGAAATGTGTTTTTGCAGCAGATCAATGGGACAGCTGAGATTAATAAGGGTTACAGGACTGAACAGTGGAGAAGTTGTATAACTGGACAATTACACATTTCTTTGTAGGAAATCAATTACTTGGGTTCTTCTCGATCATTCAGGTTAAAGGGATAATAGAAGCAAGAAGACATTAGGACCTTTTAATGATTAATAGTAGCTTTTGAGTATATTTTTGGCACTGTAAAACTAGCTGTTAGTTTCTAATTACTTTGAAGGGTGAAAAGACAGGGAAATACTTGTCTGTCTTTATCAAACTGCATCCGAGAGAAGAGCACAAAAGCGTACCTTTTCTCAAAGATTCACTTCATTACTCCCACTTTCTGTTATTCCTCTGTTATTTTTTCCATTTCTCCGGCCGGTGACCACACATTCAGTCTTTGGCAGGCATGTAAGTTCGCAGATTGTCGTGTTCACATGGGAGACGTGGGCATACAGGAGTGTGAATATGCCTTAGTGTAACATTTCTGTGCAACTGGCTTTTAGTAAACCACTTGTTTCTTTCCATCGCTCTGCATATGTATAACATCTGATTCCTGGCATCCGAGACCTGCTGACTACCTTTATTATTCATAGGCTTCACTTCATTTGCATAAATGAATACTTGCTCAGGATGTGTCTGACCCTCTTAATAATACAAGAGGGAGGGATAAGGGTTAATGGTGTTTCTTGCCAATACATGCAGGGTAAAAGCAGTCGCTCTGGGATTTGGGAAAACAAGGTTCAGCAGGGACAGTGGTGGCAAGGTGCAGTTGTTGTAGATGAAGGCTTGTCTTATTCCTGTGTTCAAGATTCTTACACTGAAAAAAAAACAAGTCAAAGGGTCTAAAAAAGTTTTGGGACATTACATTAAGAAAGTGTTATGGAAGAAGAAAGATGCTATATAACAAAATGTTCTGGGGACTGAATGTTTTCTGTTCTGCTATCTGTGAAAATTGGATGTTACCTAGTGGAACGAAGCAGAGTGATGTCAGACTCAAATCCGTTCACGTTACCTCATTAGTTATCCCAAACACCTTCAATAGTCTATATAGAATAATAGCTGTATTCTCAGAATGCCCAACACGTGCGTGCTTTATTAAACAGTAATCAGATGATTTCTCTGGGAAATGAAGAACTGAACTACTACAAATTATCTTAGATTTTTTCCCCCAGTAAATTAGCATATGTGAATGTAGGTGTACGTATTTGGTAGTGGACCTTTAGTGCACTTTTACACGAGTACATGTATGACCCTGTATGCTGTTTTTCTTTCATTCGATTTTGCAGCTGCCTGCCCGGTTCTGTGCAGTGGCAATGGTCAGTACTCGAAAGGCACCTGCTTGTGCTACAGTGGCTGGAAAGGTCCAGAATGCGATGTACCCATCAGCCAGTGTATTGATCCCTCATGTGGAGGTCACGGTTCCTGCATCGAAGGGAACTGTGTCTGTTCTGTTGGCTATAAAGGAGAAAACTGTGAAGAAGGTAGGACTTTTTTTTTTCTATGTTGTGAGTTTGTTTTCTGGGGTTTGGATTTATTTAATGGGTAGGAAAAAAAGAAAGAACAGAATGAAAATGTAAATTTAAAACCACTGGAGCAGATTATTCTAAAAGAGGGGTAAAAATGTAGTCCGTCACAATTTTACTCGTCTGTCAAAGTTCAGACAAAACTTCTGGCCTTCTGGAACATTGTTTTGAAGTATTAAGAACATCTGCCACAAGTAAACCTGAATAATTCCTTTGTTGAAGAGTTGAAGATAAGTGTTTCCTTATGGATTATATTTATTGAAACACAGAGGAAAAAGGAGCAACGGTACACCAAATCGTATAGCTGCAGCTCCACACAAAGCAAACGTATCATCCTCTATTAAGACGGAAGTTGATGAAACAAATTTGCAAGGCTTAGGTATCCATGATACTTAGAGCCTTCATGTAGGGCAAATTACTGCTGTTAGCTGCAATCACATGGGATTAAAGAAAGGGAGATGACGCGCACAAATGATAACTGTCCTTTGAATGCAGAAAAGCCCTTCACTTGAAAGTGTCCAGTTCCTTGTGTACGTAGAAACAGCAGATTTAACCAAATAACCCATGAAAAATCTGGTCATATATTAAGCTCAGTATTGATCTTATTTTTAACAGTGATTTCTGTTAGAATGCACAACGTAAATTGGACTGGTTTTCTTTTTAAAATATATCAGTATGGTTTTAAAGGGGAATTTTAACTCCCCAGGCGAGCGCGAAATAGACCGTTCAGTATACCTTGGCACAGCTTCAGAGCGGTAATAGTTCAAGCTACTTTATGATGACATTCCAGAGTTTATGAATCCTCCAAAAGGAGGAACAGCTTGAGGACTGAAGTGACAGGACTGGAGCTGCCATGGGTTTAGGACTAAATAGTCTGTATGGAGCGTTCTGGGTGGGATGCAGAGCTGCCCACCACTTGTATCAGTTTTTTCCTCACGCTATAGTAAACAGCTGTTTCTCCCATCAGAAAACAAAGGGAAGAAAACTGTGGGGACCTAAACCGCTAAGGGTTTTATTCTTTGATCCTGGACCGCAGTCATCACCTTTAGGACAAGATCTTGCATTAGTCTGAGTGAACTTATTTTGCTAAAAGCAAAAAAAAAAAAGCAAGGATTCTCACTAGTAGGACTGCCACCACTGCAACTGTTTGTTCAGTTCGTTCCTGTCATCTCCTCCCAGGAAAGCTTCACGACACAACACTGCTTATTAGAGCTCTAATCCAGAACGTAATTAAGTCCATAGAGTTTTTCCATTGTTTTTGATGGGCCACACTTTCAGCTATATCCAGAAAATTCTGTAATGTCCTTTTTGTCTGACGGAATTGATAGTTCTCAGTTCACCCTCACTGTACGATTATAGGAAATATTAAAAAAAATACCTGAAACGCCTTGCTATAGCTAGCATTCTCATCAAAATCAAAGGTGGAAAAGACTGTCTTTACCATGCTGTACAACATGCAGTCTGTTCCCCAGGAATGCAGAAGCTCTCTGTCTGGTAGTAACTGCAGTCGCGTTTTGTGTTGTCGTAGAAATGCTGGTATTAGAGAGACTATGGTAGATGGCCTCAAATGATCTTTCTTTCATTTGGTTCTGTAACCTTTACCTTGTAAGCAGTTCCATACATGGAATTCTCTCTCTACTTTCAGTTCTCTAGAATGGCTGTGGAATACCTGAGCTAGACATCTTGAATCCTCTCTCACTCCTGTAAGAGAAATAGGCCCTTGTAGTGCTTTATTCAGCTTGCCCTAAGGTCAAAGTTTGAAATGGGTGAAACAAACACACCACCAACTCCAGAAAAGTTTGTAGAACAAGCTAGCGTGTATCTCTTTCCAAAGGTGTTAATGTTAGCGCCATTCAAAGTCTCAAAAGCTACAAAACATTGTCAGACAACAAAGTTTTTGGGGAAGTGAATTACCATGTGAGGTAAAAGGATATACAGTTATTATATATATAATAATATAGTTATTATATATTATATATATACAGATATTAATTAACAGTGTGCTTGAAAAGATAAATTTTTTCTTAAAAAGATAAATGGTTTACAAAGGCAGGAGGTATTGACTGCAAAATTGGAAGGGGCCAATAACATGACAAGAAAGGTTAAAATAACCTTTGCATACATCACTGGGCAATAAATAAATCAATAAATTAATTTACAAGTAAATAAAAAACAACCATCATGTTTCTACTCTAAAATTCCACTTGTTCTGTACAAATTTCTCACATATCACCGTTCTATGACTCTATGATTGCTTCAAGCCCTACAGGGAAAAGGGTATAATGTGAAGTAGAGCCTCTCCAGTTGCAGGTAATCGTCTGATCTTATTTAAAGTTTTTGTATGAATTCAAATTCTACCATTCTAATGGTAGAATGATACAAATAAATATATCTCTATTTATGTATAAATATATGAAATCTCCTCTGTTGATTTGAGCTTCCAAAAGGAGTGACGAAAGTGGATTCATTCACCGTTTTCCACTAGGATATTGAATAAGAACAAGTGGGTCAGCATTTTTTTCTTCCCATTAGCTTTTTATTTCTGATATTCGTCATGGTCGTGTTGTTCAAACAATTTACCTGAAATGAAAGTGGCACCAAAATCAATATTTGTGATGCACAATTTTTGCAGCATAAACACTGTTGTTCTATTAACAAATTTGCACACAAGATGAAGTGGTATATTTGACGGGTTTTGTTCACTCTGCTTTGGGGAGAGACAAGCAAAATTGCCAAATTAGGTTAAGTTGAGGGGGGTTTTCTTGTCACTTTCATGGTCGAGTCATTTTTCAATGACATTTAACTTCGTAAGTGTAATTCATGGCTCTTTGGGGGTTTTATGGTACATATTGTTCAGAAAACTCCTTGACCTCCTTTTTTGTCCTTAGGGATATAAATTGCTTTCAGTACCTTTTTTGTCAAATCTACAGAGGGCCCAACACTAAATGAGCTCTAATGATCTGAGCTGCCAAGGGGCTCTGAGTTCTAAGTCTAACATACTTACTTGCTAAGGCGCATTCTCCTTTGTTTAAACACCAGAGAAGCTCCATTTATAAATCCTTATTAAATACCGCTGTAAACCCTTCTAAAGACTTGGGGCCAGAACCTTTGCAGCAGAAGTCAGTGCAGTTCTATTGCAGGTAATCGCATTATGCTAATTTTAGCAGCTGAGGATCTGGCCCAAGATGATAACTCTGAGACCATGTGTTAAAATAGAACAAGATTTGAGTTCAAAGGAAAAACTCTCTTCAGTTTAAACTTGGAAAGCTATTACCTACCCACATGATAGAACAAAACAGCTATAAAGTATATTTGTCTAGAACAATGGACAAAAGGGGGTTAGCGTGTTATTCTGTAAAACAAGGGAGATTGGGGGCTTAGGGGTATTGATAGGCTTGGTCTGTGGAAATAAATCTCAGCTGCATGAATACTGTAATTCAGGATAGAGGAAAGACAATTTATGTATCAGACGGTGGTGGTTTTCATATGCTCCGCGTTGCTTTCATTAATGTTTTCCTTTGAGAAGGAAGATGATACATTTCTGAAATGGAGAGTGCGTTAGGACTCATCAGTGTCTCCTAAAGTTAACTGTCCTGCCACATACAATGTTATCCGTATATTCCCCTTTTTAATTTTCCACTAAAATATCATCATTTAAAAAAAAAAAAATAGACTAAATTTAGGAGGAAAAAAGTAACCTTCATCCTAAAAGTGAATTGACCTAAATCCTTGTGTTCTTTATTGATTTAGTTCAGTAAGATTGTTGTATCGCAGCTGTGTGTCTATCAGGTTCAACAGAAATAGTATGAAAGACACATTCTGAACTTCGTACAGTTTCTAATTTTGTTAAGCACCAAGAAGGAATAACAGCAAAGGACAAGCATTCTGGATAATTTTAGAACAACTTATTAATTTATAAAATCTTGTCTGAACTGAACCACGAAACAATGTTGGTTTACCTATAAATACGAAATTGCATTATAATATTTTTATGTCCAATTAACTAAGCATTACATCTTAAATAAAAATAAAAAAACCTATAGTCAGTGTTGTCATTAAAACGAAAATCTTATAAGAAATTTTATAGTATTTTATTCCTGTCCTACTGTAATCTGAATTAAAATCAAAACTATTCTGATAACTCCTGTTATTGCATCTCTAAATGTGGCTGCCTCAATCCTCTGCGTTGTATCTAATCTATATACTTCCTTAAAATCTCCTGCAACTACAGAAAATAATTTAACAAGACTCTATGTTTATAGAAAAGTTGAGATTTGAAAGATCAAGTATTGTTCACATGAGGTAGAGTGAAAATGTCTCTGCCTTAATTTAGAAGGATCAATTTGGAAAAGATGAGAGATAAATCACTTTCATTATAAACTCAGATCTTCCTGGAGCTGCAAGAGAGAATGCCAATCATTCTTGGTCCTTCTGTTGTGAGCTAATATATACCAGTCATGAGATGAATTCGTTTCATTTAGGACATGAATTTGACCTTGGCCCTCAATTCCACAGCAAAAGGCAGTTGGTAAAACCTCTATGTTGGTATTTGCGGTAGAGCATAGTAAACTTACACAAATTCGTGATATAAGATAAAAATTTGGAAAACCGTAACGTTACTGATAGAGTTTATTTGAAAGACAGCTCACAACATTCCTTTATTTATCAGGATTGAAATGGCAACTGAAATTTCATTGGGTGGGTTTCCATCATAACTATTTTCACTTTCTTATTCTGTTGTTTCTGGATTGAGAAAAGATTAAATCTGTATCTATGTCCGTTTTTCTTTATTTCTTTGAGAGGAATTTTCTGCTGGTTAGAAGATGGGTTGCAGTAACCAGGACTCTCAGTTTCGAATACGAATCAAATGGTCAGAAGTGCCTAAATAATTTAGGAGTCTAAATGAAGCTGAAAGCCACTGATATTTTGACTTTTGGGTATTTAAAGCGGGTATCATAATGTTATTCTCACAATGCTCTAGCATTTCAATAGTAATAGTAGCAGTATTGATGAAGATACTCTAGAGGAAAATATCCTTTAAAATGTGCAATGTATTCAGTTAGTTTTTTGTTATTTAAATATGATACATGAATCATTGGCAGGTCAGTGTATTTCAGCAGAAATGTCCCCAGGTGATTGTTTATGCATGGAGCTCTTATTACGTCTATTTAAGTGTTATTTTTAAGTCTTTGTGCTTCTTCACCGCAGCATTCCTGCAGTAGGCGTTACTCGTTCAGTCGCACCCTGCTTTACTTGGAGCTAATGTAAAACACAAATTACTTTCCCATTCTCCAACCAGGTGTTAATAGGACTTGAAGAACTACATCAATTTGCTTTATTTATCACAGTGACACAAATATTTCAGAGCGCGTATCTACATGTTTTTCAAACATCGTATTGGGTGAGCTGACCTTTCTCTACGTTGTGTTTTTGTTTTCTTCTGTAGTTGATTGCTTAGATCCCACGTGCTCCAACCACGGAGTCTGTGTGAATGGGGAATGTCTCTGCAGCCCGGGTTGGGGTGGAATCAATTGTGAGCTTCCCAGAGCCCAGTGTCCAGACCAGTGCAGTGGGCACGGTACCTACCTGTCCGACACGGGGCTTTGTAGCTGTGATCCCAACTGGATGGGTCCCGACTGCTCCGTCGGTAAGAAAAATATTTTTTTCCTGATTTTGCAATAATGTCCTCATTTCGTTAAGATGTTAATATCTATGGCAAGTTTGAAATGCAAAGAATTTAGAAAATTGTCTTTGGAACGTGTTTGGTCCTGTTTAGTTACGTTGGGAAGAAGCGTGTATATATCTTAGGTACTGTTTTTTGTGACATTCTTCATTTGGGACTGTCAGCTGCGGGGCGAGGGGGATGCAGGTTAGGAGTTTCTGTTTCACTCTAATACTGACCCTCGTTTGGACTGAAAAAGTTACTTCAGTGCTTCACAGCTGTTTCCCAACTGTAAATGAAAAATTCCATAATTTATAACTATGTTTATAATGCTTGGGGAATGGAAAACACTACAGTTAAGTACAGTTTTGGGGTTTGCTTTACTGTGCATCAAAATGCTACTCATTTATGCAAAACATCACAAAACAGAAAAATCTCTTTTCAAATAATGGGTATTTTTTCCCCTTTCAGTTGTACACGGAGTATCTGAAAAAGTAGTTTTAGAGCAAGAGACACTAAAAAGCAGGCACAAAAGTGTAGGCTAAAAAACTTCTTCATCCTCTCCAAAGCTACAGTTGTAAAAGTTGATTATTCTAACAGAAGGAGCTAAAGAGAAAAAACCCAAGTTTTGACAAGACAGCAAATGCTCTATTTGTGGGAAAGAATACTGGGAATTTTGCATTTATGTTGTAAGCTGAGCCTTGAGACAGAGCTGCAGGTCATAAGCACGTCTCTCCAAATAATATTTACAGTTCTCACACTTATTCAGGTATTTTTTAAGATTAATGACTTAGAAGGCCTACCAGTGGAATGAATATCAGGAAGTATATTTTCTGCTTCACGCATCAGCGGCCAGAAAAATTTGTGAATGAGAGTTTCACTGTCAATTTCTTTGGTGACGCTTGAGGCGAAAGACCCCTCTGTTTGCTCTTCTACAAGTCCAGCTGGCAGAGAGCAGTAACGGCAGCGGATAAGTGACCATGGTAGTAATAGGATTCCAACAGCTCTCCCTTGAAAGTGTCTTTTAGCCGTCACTCCTAGAATCTAAGTGACCCTGGATTGTCACCGTTCTCTGCTGAATGAGCTTTAGGTGAGTTTCAGTCTCACTCTTAGCAAATCAGTGTCTGTGTCAAGATCACCGGAGGAGCAGGTTGGAGTTAAACAGAGCTAAGTGCTCCCCTTCTGCGCCGGCCTCCGAAACTTCTTTGTATCTGAAGAGGACACAGCTCTACAGTGGTTTTCCCAGCATACACTAGCAGATTTTTTAAAATGACTTTTTAATATGATTTCATTTGTCTTTAAGCAGAAGTTAAGCCATGGGCTTTGAACTGAATGTGAACAGGCCAGCTTTTGACGGCAGAAACGTGCCTGTTCGACCCACTTTTCCCTCCACGACGAGGTTGCTGCCTCTGCCCCGCTGGCAGGCGCTAGCTATAATCTGTCTTCTTTTCTCCTCCTAGAAGTGTGCTCTGTAGACTGTGGCACCCACGGGGTGTGCATCGGCGGAGCATGTCGCTGTGAAGAAGGGTGGACAGGAGTGGCTTGTGACCAGCGTGTGTGTCATCCCCGTTGTACGGAGCACGGAACTTGTAAAGATGGGAAATGTGAATGCAGAGAGGGCTGGAATGGGGAGCACTGCACCATTGGTAGGCAAACGACAGGCACCGAAACAGGCACATATTGCTTTCTTTTCATAAATCGTAGAAACATAGTTACTGTTGTGTATTGTAACAGGCTGTTCCTTTAAGGACCCTAGTGCTTTCAGATATTATCTCTGACTCAAAATGTGTCGGGTGAAATGCAGATGATCTTTTGGAATCATTTAAAATCGGTAACAAACTGATTTGTAGAGAAAAAAAACCACCCAACAACAAATTCCACAGCCAATGAACATTAGTAAGTAAAGATGTAACAAATGGTCCATCACGGTATCATCTGAGCCAAGATTTTCAAACTTAACTAAACATTCCTTTGTGTGAATGGCATCTTTTTTAATTTCCTGGTCTGACGCATCGGTGCTCTCCTGCTATTATACATCACGTCGGAAACACATCACCACCGTCACCACACAGAGCAGGGGTCAAGTTGGGGAGGAATAAGCGTTCCCGGCGTTACAGAAATGGCTCCCTAGCATTCTTCCGTGTTGCGCTGTGACAGCGGGCAGGGTGTTTGCATATAGACAGTCCCAGCATGGGGGGGCCCTGGCGGCAGTGCGGCACGCTGCTGTACCCGTTCCTAATAGCCTGCTGCTCAGCGCAGCACCGGCATCACGCAGAGCGCCGTGACTAACACCGTTGCGTCTCAGCTGTGATGTGTCAGCCTGGGAAGTTCAAAAAGGTTCTACTTACACAAAGCGATGATGTTCTAGCCTCTCAATTGCCATACTTGAAAATTTATTCTGAAGAGGAATTAATTGTTCCAAAGTGAAGTTCATTATTTTGTCTCTACAAGCAGTCAGGTAGTGTATTGGGATTATTTTGTAAAGTTTTCCCTATGCTGTAATCAAAAATGGGAAATTCTGAGCAGTCACATCTCTTCTGAGAAACCTGAGCGAAATTATCTGGAAAAAGAGTATCCAACTGCCAAGACAACGTGAGATTCAGGATTGTTCTCCAAACAATTTTTGGAGTACTGTGAGATACGCCTCACAGTGAGTCCAAATCCACGGCCGTATTGTTTTAATTATCTTCAAGTGGTAAATTTAACAAGGAAAAGGAGTAGGTCAATTCAGATTTTCGTGGCAATCAGGGACCCTAACGGGACAGTCCTATTACAAGTGAATTGTTATTTTTTTACTTAAAAGTATGGTGAGATTCTTGCATCCCTCAAGCTGTTTTTCTTTTTCATTCCCCTCTGATTTTTCCCTGGGTCTACAAACCATTTCTGATACACACATGAGTTGGAAACTAAAAGTATACTCTTATTGGAGAGAAGAAAAAAATAAGAAAAAGAAAAATAGATACATATATTTGAGGCATATCCTTTGATGTTGTGGTGCTGCATGCTTCCACCACACTATGCTAATATGATTTAAATCAAAGCTTTTATGACTGAACACTTTGTCACCAGCATAGATGCAGAGTGTTTTCTCACAATTGCTTTCTGACTTCCATCGTATCAATATATCTCTGCTAGACTAATCCAGGCATTTTGTTTTTATATTAAGTACTTCCCAGATCTTTACAAAATGCCTAGTATTTAAAATTTTTTGCCATTAAATTGTGTAATAATTGCTTATTTTAAGAGTTGCTGCTTTGGGCAAAATTTGTTTTGCTTTATAGTCTTTCATTAATAAGCCTATGTTTAGAGATGATTAGTGTATTTGAAAGTCTTCGTTACTGTGCACACAAAAAGATGCCTCGCGCTGATATCTTAAAAGAATTCTGAAAATGACAAGCCAAACTAGTGAACTCTGGAGTGAGATTTTAGTCTAATTTTCAGAGCTGTGAAATATTTTCCCTATTATTGATGTATATAATCAATTCTTCCTTTCAGAGAAAGGGTGCTACTGCTGAAGTGGTTAAAATAGCATAGGCTTTTTTTGTTTGGTATGTATGAGAAAGATTTCCTTGAAACATAACGCAGGTCTGCCTGCGGCAAAGATGTGACTAGGGCAAAAAATGTAAGTTTGCCCCCATAGTTATCGTACATTAAAATTTATGCGGTCAGAAGTTGCCTGCTGTATGTAGACAGATATATATCGCTGTGACGGGTCTGTATTAGTGAGAATTATCATACGCTTATATTGTCAGGCCTAATCGTGAGGCCGTGCGCAAAGCGTGATGCCAGAAATGGAATTCAGTTCAGAGGGACAGCTGAGCTTCAGCCCAGCGGCGCGGGTTTCGTGGGGCTGAAACAGGGAGAGCGTTCGGAGGATAAGGGTGGTAAAACTAATTTTTGTCAGTATTTGTACAAAAAATGCTAGAAGTTACAACTGGAAAATCTGTCTTTAGGGTGAATTGATGCTTTGGAACAAGGATGAGTTGCTCAAGATGTTCTAAGTGTTAGTGTGAAGAGCTAAAGTGTACTTCTATTTTATGGAATCTCATTTTAATTTAGAGTACTCCCGTTATGGTTTAGCTGCCAACTGCAAGGCAGACAGACTATTTAATGGCAGAATTACTCACTGAGGATTGTCCACCTAAAAAGATAATACTCAGTAATGCAAATTTGATGTATTTAAACCTTGATTTTTAATTAAAAAAAAATTGGTTTATTTTATTTTTTTTAATCCAAAGGCGCTGGTTTAGTCCTGTTTGGAAGGTACCTGGCAAACTATATACTCTGTTTGTCCTAAGGCAAAGCCAGGCTGGACCAGAGTAAAATAGCATGTGAGCCGAGTTTGAATTTCTCCCTTCCTTGTATGTGGTTTGAATTTTTGAATACCCATCTTAGGTCTCCGGGAGCAAAGAATAGCCAGGCTTACCGCACAAGTCCCATATGGACTTCAAGCAGCAAAACGCGAATCCTCTAAGAGAGTTTCTTTACTCTGAATTTCCATTTACTGCTACACCCAGCCTGAAATCTCTTGAAGTCAATAGAAAAACTTGCTTTTGATTCCAGTGACTTTAGGCCAAGCCCACTTAGAACAAATCGATCTAATTTGTGAGGAAAAAAAATGGGTTTCTATATACAAGCCAAAATACATTTTCTTTTGTTTGTGATTCTTTGCCAATTTCATGAGCTATATTCATATGGCGGTGGAAAAGAAATCATTATAGCAACTGCAGGTATCCAGGTTCATTCAGGATCTTTTATTATATTTAATATCAAATTACGCCTTTATAGATGATTGACAGAATGCATGCTCTTTGGCATTTCGATGTTGAGTGTCTAAGATCAAAAAATTTAACAAAAAGGCAGTTTCTGTCTGCATTACCTGCATTTTAAGAAACTGGCTCTGGAAAGTCTCCCGGACTGCCGCTATTAGCTCAGGGTTAAAAAGCTGTTGGTGCAAAGCAGCTTTTACTTCTGTGCGGCAACAGGGTTACGTATAAAAGTCAGTCAGTGAAAATTCCAAATTACACAGATTTTGATAAAACTGTATGCAAATAATACAAAAACGAAAGGAGCGGTGTCTGGTCTTGCTGAAATGCTGTACGTAGCGGAGCAGAACTCTGCACCAGGCACCACTTTTCACTTTGCCTACTTAAGGTAAGAAGAAAAATTGCTTGCTGGAGTGATGATAAAGAAAATGAATCTTTTCCCAGAGCAAAAATAGACCTGTCAGGATATGTTTATTAAGTGATTACTATTCATTGATTGCAATTATGGAGGAAGTTATAACTAAATAATAGAGGGTAATCTCAATGAGGGAAAAAAATATTGGAAAACTAATAACAAAGCAAAAGACCAAGATACAGCAGTTGCTAAATCTTGAACCAATTTCATGCCAGCATTTTAAGATGGAGGATTTAGCTTTCCCTTGAATCATCTGAGTGTTGTTAAAGCATGCTGTTATAAAACAGATCTGTTACTTCCACTGAAAATGATACTCGGATGTTTAAAACTGTTGGTTTTAAACTGTCGTGGAAGGTGTTCCTGTATAAACTATCAGGACTGTGTACTAAGGACAGTGTGATATGTAGGGAGATCTTAAAAGCAGTCAAAAATACCATTTAAAAAGCATAATTCCATCTGTAATGCCTGCACCTGCAGCATGAAATATGACTGTTATTAAGTCATTGGTAAAAATCTCACTGTGAGAACAGTGAAACCAGGATTTAATCCTAAATATTTATGCGTAAAATTTACAAGTCTGAAAACCTGCTGTATCGTGTAAGGTAAGCTCTCACCAAAAGATGATCTCTGAGGTTCTTCTGGCATCCTGTCACATTTCCAAAGCCTTGCTCTTGTCTGCTCCATCCTACATTAGATGTAGGTTGAGCACTCCTGCTTTCAGACAGAAGGTGGCAAAGGATTGTAGTAAAGAATATTTGATAATACGGATACTCTACTTACGATCAAGATAATTTCTATCTTCTCTGTTCCTTTTTTTTTTTTTAATTTTCAATGCAAATGAGGTGTACCTCCTTTGAGAGCCGTAGAAGCTGAAGCTCCAACTATCTCCCTGCTAGGCAGAAGACAAACAGGGGTGATGTGTGCGTCTGCCGGCTCCGCTTCCTGGCCTCGCTGCCGCCTTTCAGAATCGAACTCCAGAGGTGGGGATCCGGCACTCCCTTTCCCCCACCGAGTCCTTGGCCTCTGTACTGAAAATCTCAAGTGGTAGGGCATGCTCCGTAGTAAATAAGGGATTTGGAAATCTGTATTAGCCCGGTAACTCATCCGCTAGGTTTTCAGGGCCTTAAATAGAGAAGAAAGATTTGAAAGAACCTCGTGCTGTCACCTACGTGGTGGGAAATAACCTACAATTTTCAGATATGTAAAAACGTGCAGGAAAAAGAGGCGTCTCTGTGGCCGGGGTGATTAAGATACGAAGTTTAAGTTACAGTATGGGAGATTTGGGTTAGGTGTCAGGGGAAACCTTGTAACCGTAAATGAAAAACTGAAGTGTTTTTTCTAAGAAAGTTGTGGAATCCTCATCAATGGAGCTTTTGGCAACAATTTAGACAAACATGTCAGGAATAGCAGAGAGGTAATTCCTTCTGCCACGGGGCAGAAAGCTGTCTAGAAAATCATTGAACTGTAGGAGCTCTATTCCAGTCTGATTTTAAGTGAGCTTAACAGGAAGCATTCCTTCTAAGTACCTTATTTTATAATGGCCTATGTTAAGATTTGTACTGTCATCCCCTTCAAGAATCTAATGCCGCTCTTAGAAGTAGAATTGATCATTTATCCAACCAAGGAGACCAATTTGTGTGTTCTGTATTTGCAGAACAATGGGTCGTCAATGTATTTATTGAGCCACTCTGAAACATCCAAACAAAGAGCAAATATTACACCCAGTAGGTAAATACTTCAAATCCTCTCCCTTTGAAGTACGGAGACTCGCCCAACTGAACGCTAGGTGGATAGTATTCCACCTCTGTATTTACAAAAAAAAAAAGTGTTTACTAAATAGCCCCCGCCCCGGCCCAGTGTTTTGGGAAGACCATGCCCTTTCCAGCTTCTAAGCATGTCTTTATTTTTTGTAGACTGGAAGGAAATACCACATATAAAGGGTAAAGATTTAGATTTTTACCTTATCGTGAAGTCAATAATCGATAGAAACATTAATAATGCAGCATTGTGTTATCTTTGGATACAGCAGGATATTTTTGTCCCGTGATAACGCTCTTCATGTCAAAGATTTTTTTCTTCTACTACTGATTTTTCTTGTTGTAATTACAACAGTAATGATTCAAAGATGAGGCAATTTTCAGGAGAGATGGAAAGTGTGTGGGAGGAGACAGTGGAAAGCCATCGTATGTGACAAAGAGCAATTTAGAAGGAGCTGGATGTATTAGACTTCTCTGATGCACTTCTAGCTTAAAATTAATCTGTAACAGTTTATAACCTATCAAGGCATAAAAACCCCTCTAATGATGATGACAGAAATTTAGATTGCATGCTCTGTAGAGGGAGGAACGCATTTTTTCATTTTATTTGAAAAATGCATAGAATATTTGGGTCATGACCACTTTTCTTTACTGATGATACAGAAATATGTTGGTAATATATATGACGATGGGACCAGAAATGTTAGAGACGTTGGCTGTTTCTGTATCTGCAGATTGAGGTTCATCACCTGGATAATACAGTTGTCCTATTGTTTTTACATCTGGTGGCAGGTTTCTTGATAAGCGCATCTGTGATGCAGGCCTTCAGGTACGCGGTGTCAAGCTTTCATTTGGAGTGTGATAGGGTGGTGTCCCCCCCCGCGCCCGCCCTGCGCGTCTCTTCATCAAAACAGAAGCTACCTCATGAATTCATCTGAGACGTTCTCAATGATTTCTGTCATTCTCTGCACATAATTTACATTTTAATTTCCGCCGTGCGAGCATAGAGAGACTCATAAGGTAGAAGTTTTCCTTGTGAAGGGACGTTTTGGTCACATATGTTGTATTATATCATGCCACATTTTATAACCAAAACCAAGGAAATGCGCTAGTCAATTAGACCAGTGGCCATCTAGTCCAGCATCACTGTGCTTTAGCAAAGACGCGAGTTCCCTGTAAATAAGGAATTAGAAATTTCTTCCTGGAAAGGTGATACTTTTTATCTTTTCCAACTACATTTGCTATTGCGCTGCTTTGTGGTTTTGTAAATGTATCATCTTTTATTTCATGTCCAAAACTTCTGAAGAAAGTCTCTCATCTATATATTTTTGTTTCCGATTTGTACCTTGGTAAATTCCTATCCCGGTAACTAAAATCTGTTTTGATACTTTTGTGTATCAGGGATGAATAAACTTTCTAAACAATTTCTGTAGCACTAAGGAACCCAGAACTACCATATGCATCCTTTTACATTATCAGAGCTGAGCAAGATAGCGGATAATATATATATTTGGAAGGAAATATTCTATGTATAGATTTGTATACAGTGAGAGTGGTTTGACTTTCAGAGAGTTTAGAAACAGAATTCCTTTTCATTTGCAGCTGGGGATCTTTTTTGGCTAAAAGGCAAGCTTATTCATGAGGAAGAACTTTCCTGTTTGCATTCTTTGCTGAGGGCTTCCTGTAAATGATTGAAATATGTCACAGTGCAGTGTCAGAACACTCGAGTGGCTTTTTTCTTTCTCTATATATAGGATATTTGCAGAACATGACCTTACTTCTTCCCTTTCTAGCCCCAAAAATTTAATGAGTGTGTTTTCAGCAAAGCTTCCTGCATTTTGTCTGGTACTTCAAAGATGCACCCAGCAGAAACTGGTGAATAGTTTCCCAAACTGAAATCACATTTCTTTTTTTTCCTTTTGGAGGGGCTTCTACATGAGTTATATTGATTTTCTGGCCAATTCTTGAACTCTTAAAAGACCACAGAAAGAGGGGGAGGGCGATCAATCAGGCAGCTGATCTAACTTTTGAAAGGGCAAAACTGATTTTGCTGTTCATAGGAGTATTCACAGCGCCAGGCAATCTCCTCTTCTTCCCCAGATAATGTTTTCTGGGTTAGTTTGTAGCCTGTGGTGTCAAGCACAGCTTCAGAAAGTGAGTGAATTACATGGTGTTGCTGGATACAAAACAACAAAGATAAGGGAATGCTCGTGAGAAGTCAGCGACGTAGGATGTATAGGTAGAATCGTAGTACCACATCTTGAGAACTATATATGTAAATACATATATATAATATTTATACTTACTAAGAAACAAATACAAAAGAGAACAGTATCTGCCCATCCTTTTGAGGCCTCCTTGTTAAAGATCTCTTCCTTAATCGCTTGCATTCTTGCTTACACATTCTCAAAGTGTAATTCTTGTATCTTCAGTATCAGTTTCACATAGTCTTTCATGCTTGAAGATGCAAATGGAGGCAAATGCGTTTTGCCTGACTGCTGCAAACTCTGTGGAATAACAATTCAGACACGAGGCCTTACCTTTGCAGCTTCTTGACAATTTTGTCTCCGATTCCTACATAGTATCAAATTAACAGTAGGACGCATTCAAAGTTAGAAGCTTGTGTTCCTAAGATATTTGATGCTTTTGAAATTCTCTACTTAGTGTTTTCTTAGTTTAATGTTGTATTAAAATGTTAGTGTCAAAAAGAAAAAGGGAAAAAATGGTCCCCATAGCATCTCTGAAGTGTCAGTTCAGGATTTTGCTGTGTGATCTATTTAGGGCTTTGGGGAAAAAATGAAACTATTGAAAGTTTTCTCTTTAAACTGTCAGTTATCTCTTGTGCAGTAACTACTCACTGAGGATGAAATACACACTGATGTTGAATATTGATACGTCCTCCTTTCACTAAAAGCCCTTACAAATACAATTTTTTTAAAGATCTTAAGGATTGAATGTGGGGACTTGTTCAGGGTACCGGCTATGAGGTAACTTCAGCCATTCTTATTGAACAAAGTTTTTACAAAATTTATGTTATTCAGCTCTATTCTTTTGTTCTTTCTTTCCATTCCTATTCTGACCTGCTTATGAAATGCTTATTAGGATAACCTGATTTCTGGAGATTATTCCTGTAGGTAGCCTCAGTCTATTTCATTTTAAATGTGGTTTTTCTATACATATACGAAGAAGCAAAGTTTTCTGTCCAACAGAAATCATCATATAACATAGTATATCTTGTTTACCCAGAGAAATGACAAACATTGGTTACGTATCTGAAATGTAAGAACTAAATACAAACCTGAGCGTTCTCGAAGGTGTTGAGGTCTGAGGTTTTGGTCCATGTTCATCTCTGTATGTTGAAAGTGCAGATGGTTGGACTAATATTGGGGTCATTATTGCCTGATTTATAGTTGCCAAGAAAATTGTAACTAAGTGTTTAGATTTCTGCAATTTCCAGGACATACTTCTGTAGTGTTTTCAGTGATATGGTATTGATTGTCATATAGCTGTCCATCTCGTTCTGTCAGTTGTACTCGAAACACGTCCATGCTGGGAGAGAGAGAGACAAAGCAACACTGGTGTCCCATTAATCTAGCGGCAGTTCACAGTTATAGTACTAAAAGCCAAAGGAAAAGTGGGACATGAGAAATTAAGGTTACTGTATTTATCCTCATTCTCTCTTCATTCCATAACAGGTTAAGAGCAGAAAGGATTCATGGTCCAGCTGTCTCCTTGGAGATTTTCAAATCTGAGAGCTCACCCTTTAGCAGTGGGTGCTACACACTTGACTTAAACATTTCACTCTAAGTAAATACCTCTCTCAAACAGTTAAACAGTTTTCATGGAATAGTAGTAACTTTTGTTTTCACAAAGACTTCAGCGTGACGTGGATCATAACATTATCCCTAATGACAATTTAGGCAGAAGAGGTATGTTTGTCTGCTTGTCCATGTGATGCTTTTCTGGCTCGCGGTCTACTGAACTTAGAAGATACTTTTACTCCTGCCTTACTGTAATCTGCCGGTTCTACGGCCCATGACCAGCGTCTAACATCTGGGAATCGTTGCCTTTTCTTGTGCTGTCTCATTGGTTCTTGGGAGCCGTGCAGTGAGTCCCAGATGCTCAAGTGTAAAACACTTTCTGCATCCTCTCAAACACAGCTTACATGATGGCACTGAATTCCTATTCAGCTCATTTCTGTTTTCTCTGCGGTACAACGCCTTTTAAAAGGCTGTGGGTTTCCTCCATTCTGTAAATACGGAGACGTAATTTTCACGAACTGCCAGTCAATGTCAGGGTTTATTGCTTTTTCCTGATCCCATTGTATTTTTAGTTCCTGTTCACAGTTTATAACGGTCCAGCGCAGAGCAGGTTGATCAACTCGGCATCAATAGACAGGGGCCTGCTTTTAAAATGCTGTAAAATAAGATACCATACAGAATAGCTGCAAGGAAAGGTTTAAGTGTTTCTTCTTCAATGTTGTGGAGTGATTAGGGTAGACTGAACTACACGAGCTAGCAGGTAATCTTTCCTATAATTAAAAAGTATATACACTTCTAACATTTTAGTATATTTTTACAGAAACCCGTAGAAAGTAAAGATGAATCTCTTCTGTATTCATTCCAGTTAATCATAAAATTGCAGATGAGATTTTTCTTTTTTTAGGTAGATGTTGAAAGAGTAAAGTTATTCATGAGTGTGACAAATGAGTAAGATTCATAATGTATCCAGACCACATATGTTTTAATTTGCCTTCAAATAGTTTTTCAGAGCATTGAACAACTGAGCTAAAGAACCACAGTGCATCAAGATGCAGTCCCTGTTCTGAAGAGAAACAGTAATGATAGTAGCTTTGCTACCTAAGAAATAAATATAATGGTGTAATCATGATTACAAAACATTGTTTTTAATTAAAAACTAAATCAGTTGGTAGTGAAAAAATATTACTAGGTTGTGGTTTTAGGCTAGAAATGATAGTAATAAGACAATTACCCAAAAGAACAAAATAACAGGAAAAAAAAAAAAGATCAGTTTAGGAATAACGTTTACCTAGCACATGGTGATTTATTGATCTTAAAAGTAGTACTGCTTCAAATACTTGTATTTTCCAATTGTTAGGAATCAAAAGGCATTGCTGAGCTTCTTGTGGGATGCGTTGCTCAAGAGTAGCTCCGAAGCTGTTTTTGTAAATTCAGCATGCACAAACACAGGCCCCCGAACGTCCCAGGAGATGCTGATTCTCCTAAAACCAGAGACACATTAGTACAGATGAAAGAACTGACTTTTTGTTTTAGCCACTGGGAATACCCAGGAGTAGAATTCAGGTTCCTAATGTAGTATGCTGCCATCAACTTTTCAGCACATTTTGAATATAAACTGATCTGACTTCTTTGCTTTCCTTTTAATAAAGCAAGGCAAAATGTGTATATGCTGGGTTACAGATCACTTCTCTCTGAAATTAATCGAGGAATTAGCATTATAGCATACAGTTTCACAATGCAAGATAGTGTGCCCAGAATTAAGCAGTTATAGAAAAGGCAGTTGGGTGTCTCTCTCCCTCTTCCCTATTTTCTTGTATTTTTAAATTGCAGAGTCACTTGCATTTGAACAAGAGAAGTATTACTGAAAGAAGGAAGCCGTGGATCGTTATTTACTGCTGAAAAGTGAAAGCACGATATGAATTTGTTAAAATGTTAACAGATTCTGATTAATTCGACTCCTTACATTATTATTTTTTTTCAGAGTAATTTGATAACAGTACAGGAAAAATAATGGCAATGTGCCTTTTCTTGTTTCAAAAAAAAAAAAACCAAACTGAAAAGATGTTTTAGATTTAAGACAGAAAATCGCTGCATAGGAGTTTGTTAGGAATATGAAATGAAGGTTGACGTTGCTCACCATGCAGCATTGTTAATAGATAGTTGAATTTGGGGGGGAAAGCGTATAGTGACATAGATTTTTATATCCAATGCATCTTTTTGTTGGCTTCTTTGGAAACTAAGGCTAAAATTGCTTTTTGTTACTGCCTCCCTTGGATCGTTATTAATTGATTCTTTATCATGAAGCCGATCCATATATATCTTCATTGTGTCCTGTGAATGCTTGAAACTTTTTTTTTTTTCCAAAATAAGTCAGAAATATTGATTTAGAGTGGAGAAAGCCTTCAGTATTAAGAGAACAGGTTATTAGAGTCAAGGTCACATTGTTTGTGAGAGCTGAGAGGGCAACAGTCGCTTGAAGGAAATACTTGGTGAGTGTTGCAGTATAGAAAATGTAAAACTTGTGTACACAGGCCTGCACTCGTTGCTCCTGCGTTATCCCTCTACAGAGATGTTTACGAACCAGAAGCCTAAACAATGTATATACTGCGTTACTCTTGCACCAGGAGCTGGAAGGCTGAGGGGGACATGAATTAATCTATACTGATGCCCAGGCATTCGCTTGCGGTTGCAGCTTTCCTTAATTCAAATCCAGAGGGGCCTGCAGAGGTTATCAGTTTTAGGATTTTTTCATTGCAGTCTTTTGTTATATATTCTCTAACAGTTTTGATTGCTCATATGCTGAAGAAAAAGGAGAATCAAAATTGGTCTCTCACCCCCCCCCTTAATTTCAAAGAGAAGTTCATATCCTTTATCAAAAGACTTAATTACATATGAGATATCAGTCAAATACCAAATTTTGTGGATACACTGAAGTGTCTCCTGAAATTGTTAATATTTTCATACCACATGAAATTTTGTTAAAATTAAATGAAGGCAGTGCTTATTAAAACCCGGTGATTTCTCCATTCCGTTTAATCTTTCAATCTTCCATGCACAGAGAATGCGATAAGTAAAGTCTGTCGTCTTTCACCAGGATTTGTATTTCTAGTTACCATGAAATTCCTAAAATCCTTATTACCTAATTTGAAAGTGTTACTGCGTGGAATGTTTTAAGTATGAGATGCTTTGTAAAGGGAAATATCCATTCAGCAGAATTGAGGTAATTTAACATATTTGCCTTCCATTTAAAACTACATCTGTTTATTCGACCTTTATGGTTACAGTTTCCCCTGCTATACTAAGGATTTTTGTCAGCATTTCTGAGATAAAACACCGTATTTTTAAAAATTTCTAGCAAGGTGTATATAATCTGTCTGATTTTTTAAGGTGAATGTTTCTATTGATGTTAAATGGGAGCTTTCTTAAAAGTTATTTGCAGAATATGCCCCTAGATCTTAATTATTTATTTTCTGTATTTTATTGCTTGAGATAAAATCTGAGGAGAGATGTCATTCAAACGTGAACAAATGACAGTGAAGGGGAAAGGAAGATGCCTGTTCTTTTCAACGCTGCTGCTATTTTTTTTTTTGTCCTGTGGCTAAAAATTACAGGTTTATTAAAGATGTTTCACAGGGCTGCGGCTACTGATCCTTACCTGAAGTAGGTAGCTTTGTTCCAGCTTAGGAAATAATTAAAATTAGTACGTTGCTTCATTCAGAATGAGAAGCAGGTATGCATGCTGGAAAATGCAGGTAAATGTCTTCAGTTTACTGGTTTGCACTCTGAGGAGGACGGCGACGTCATGAAACTGCAGGATAGTTTTTCCAGTAAGTGATACCCAGTTAAGAAGGATTTTTGCAGACACTTCCTAACCGCTTACAGAAGTTATTACAGTAAATTGGATATGCACTATGCCTGATTAAATGTATTCCCGCGTACCTATTTACTCTGAAACCTAAAGCCATTCCAGAGTTCGCTTCCCTTGATTAAGAGCCGTGGAGATCTCGTAAACTCAATAGAGTCAAACTGCATCAGTCCTCAGGTGAGAGACCTCCAACTGACATTTTGGTGTTGCAAGGTGTTCTTTTGTTCGCCGGTCACGGAATAGAGAGTGGAGCATTATGGAAGTCCTCTGCAGGTTACGGTAGGGCAGCACTTCGCACTTTCTGCTCCGAACTGAGGAAATATTGCTGCACGGTGGGAAATATACTGCTTGGTTTCACAGCTTTGAACAAATTTTTACTGGCTAAGGGAAAGCCTAATTAATATGTGTTTTTAACGTTCCTTGGAATGTGGTAACAGTTCAACTGTGGATACGAGATGAAAAATTATACTATATCCAATTGAAATCATGGGAAACGGAGAGAGTACGGTAACCAAAGCTATAATTTTATTTGAACACTGAGGGTTAATAATGCTAATTAATGACCCGGATGGAAAACAGAAAAGTGACATTTCCTTGACTTCTATTTGATATGTTTAGAGATACTATCAGCTACGCATGCTGTATTTTCAGTCTCGCAAAGAGCAAATTGCACAAAACTGTAGCAAATTGTCCTGTAGATGTCCCGTGCACAGCTTTTCTTTGGTATTGTTGTTTTGGGGTGGGGCTCTTTTGTTATTGGAAAAGCACTGGCCTTCTGACTGGTCTTTGTTTTTAATAATGTTAAGCCTGCTTTTCTGGTTTTTTTTGTTTTTTTTTTTAACTGAAGCAAATATCACCACAACACATAGTTGTGCCCCTTGTCACCTGACATGAATCAGTGACTGTAGTGGATTAATCCAATGTATTGATCATACAATCGTATTGAAGCCAAGGTGGAGCCATCTCTAGATTTCTTGGCTGCGTCTCCAACTCGCTTAAATGTTGTGTTTCTCCTCCTGAGAGAAGCGCTCCTAGCAAGGAGTCCCGTTAAAACTAATAACATCCTGCCTGTCCCAGCGGGGCTTAAAACTCCGTCAAATATAGATGCAAGGCAGCCAAGTTAAAAGCCCTGGTTGGTTCTTCTGATGGCTTAGCTGAGACATGGAAAAGAAATATTCTGTCTATAAACAGAAAGGCTTAAGTATTTGTTCCAGAGGGTTACGGTCGTTTCTAGCGAGGCCAGGGGAGGAGCAGAGCTGTCCCTCGCCACGTAGTAAATATTTTTAATATAAAGCAAGCGGAGCTTAAGGAGTCTTTTCCCTTTCAAATTTCTTCCAAGTGCAGATTAAATACCCTTGGCTTTTTGGGGGGTGAAATTGTGAAGATGATCTCCCTAGTAGATCAAAATCAGTTTCCCACGTTTATTTAGTATTTAAATATCAAGGCAACTGGCTGCGTTTGCAGGATTATGAGGTTTTTCCCTTCACTACTCAGGCAGATAAAGAAGGAACAAAAGGAGAGCTATCCTACGCTTTGTGCGTGCAGGATTAAAAACAGTTTGTTTGTGAAAACAACGTTTTTATTTCTGTAGCTTTTATTACTTATTTGTGCAGTTGGTAGATATAAAAATTGGAAAATTGCATGATATTCCTGAGGGTTATGTGTACTGAAAAGGGTTGCAGAATGGATGCATAGCGCTTTAGAATTAAAGGCATGTTTATAAAATATATTTTATGTAGTGAAATATTCATCTTCTGTCCTGCATCCGCCAAACAACTCAGCGTACAGAAATACTCACAACACACAGAATGTATTGTTTATGTATTTTAATTTGTTTTACATATGTAGCCTATGTGGCAGAGTACTGCTCTTATATTGTAGGCATTATTTCATCCTTTTTATTTGTATGTATTTAAACTCCGTGAATTCTAGCTCTAACAAACATATGAGATATATTTATTTTAATATTCACATATCCATTAGTTTTCATCGCTACTTAATCATATTTTACTGCCATGAAGAGTTAGGATTCCTGCAAGCCAGAAGGGGTATGAGAAGCATTTAGTGTACGTTACTAAGGCTTTTTTTATTCCACGCTATCCCACAATACTTCTGAAAAAATTTATTTTTTTCTTCAGCGCTTTCTTCTGATTTTCCTTTGGGACAGCTGAAGGGTTTGGACTCCAATAAAAAGCAGCCTTTTACTGGAATCCATATAATTAATACTTTAAGAAGATCAGCTGCAAAATATAATACATCTGCCTAGAAAACACTTTTCATCCTGAAGGGGTTCCAAAGTTCTGTACCAAATTAAGGGATATTTGCTCTTAGAGCATACTAATCCGTTACGCAGTAATGGAGGAAAGTGCATGCTTATGTTAAGGCTCATATTTATTCTTCTGATAGAGACAACCCGCACACTTAGAGAGGATCGGCATTTGCATGGCTGAAAGTTAATTGCCAAATTATAAATTCTATGCAGACATCAATATCTGATGAGTAGCAAGGAATTATTTTGTAATAATGCCTGAGAAAACTGGGATTCCCTGCCCTGAGAATTGTGAATTATAAAGCTCTTAAACTGAAGGGTTCATAGATAATTCAGGTTGGAAGGGATGTCAGGAGGTCATCTAGTCCAACCTCCTCCTTGAAGACCTTAGTTATGAGGTCAGACGTGGGACTCGGGCCCGTAGTTTTAAGGCAGACTTACTCAAACCCTCGTGCTTGTACATTGGATGGGCTGTTGCTCACCACTCGGCGCCCAGGCTAAGCATCTTTGTAGCATATTGAGCAACATAAGTATAGAATATCTGCTTGTTCTCGCTGTCGTGCCCTATTTGTGTGTGCCTGTGTGTGCACACATCCCATTCCCGCACATCTGTGAATTCAAATAGGATTAGAAATACCAGTGTAAAGTCCTGTTAAGTAGTACTGGGGTAAGGGAAACAGTTCTGTTTGGTCACTGTAAATGCTGCTGAGCTTACTAGAGCATTTTGGTTGACTTAAACTCCTCTGCTTTGTAAAGCTATTTGTATATGAGAGGAGTTATGGTCAAAGAAATGCAGTTGGTATTTGGAGCAAAAGTGGATAATATGTGATTTATTTTTTTAAAATATATATGTAAGATCTTATTTATAGAGTGAAGGAATTCATTCCAGAGTCTTGAACTGGCTTCTTAAAATCTCCACCTCCTACGCGGATTAGATTAGCTTTTGTCAGTTTAGCAGAGCTCCTGGCCCCAGTTTCCATCCCTCTACCTTGGGCAGTCTCTTAAATATCCTGAGCCTCTCAGATAAGAAGTAAGGCCTTGCACTTGATTTTGCCTTTCTTTAGTAAGCCAGTGGGGAGAGAACTAAAATAATATTTGATGTGCCTGTTCTTGTTAAGAAGAAATGCTTCAGTATCCACCTAGCTGAATTTGGCTGATGCGGGTAGATGTTGGGTTGCGGAGCAGCGCACGGCGCCTCAGAAGGGCCGGCAGCAGGGCTCCTGCGTGCCCTGCCTGCAGGGTTTGGGAAGTGAAGGAACGTACTCTGAAGTTAATGACTGAACTGGGAACTGTCTCTTCCCCGGAAGTCAAAAACTGCATTAGGTCTGGAACGTTAGTTTAGCTTTAGTAGGACTTTATAAAAATGTTTGGAAATGGAAAATTTGATGATACTGGTGATGTTTTGCTCGAAGGCATACATCCAAGGGTTGCCTCTTTGTGGAATGGTCAGGCTCCTGCCAGTCTGATGAAAGGAAATGCCTATTTCTAAGTGATTCATTGCCTCGGCCAGGAGAAGCACTGGTCATCCAGGACCCTTTCAGGAGGGAGGAAGGGCTGTAAAACCAGCAGCAGCAGTTTATAATCCGAGGGGTTTCACCATGCTCGGTAGCCAGTTAACGCATAGAAACCAGAGAGAGCACATGCTTTCCTGAAGAACACCCAATATGCTAACTATTGCATGAAGGGCCCGGGTCCAGCAAACTGCCGTGAACCTTGAGGCTGTGCAGTAGCTGATTGAAATCCATGTAATTCCGTTGAATTTGGCTGAATTTTGCCAATGCAGACACGCTGGTGTCCTGGCCCTCTACTGATACAGCTGCGAAAGATCGAGAGTCAGTCTGGTCAGTGAAGAAGGATGTGATCCCAAGGAAGTCTAGCCACTTCAGATTTAACGGTTAATTTTACATTCTTGTCAGTTTTTCTCAGCCAGGTAAACTTTTCACTGTTTGCAGCATGCCTTGTGTCTGACAGGGCAGGTGCCAAGGCCTTGTGTGTCGTGTCAGCTCTCGTGTTCCGCACGGCATACCTGTTGGTGGTTTGCTTGTTCGCCCTGATTCTGTCTCTGTGTTGCTTCTGAAGAGACCGGAGATTGAAAGTTGGCCTTGTTACTGTTTTGTATTAGACCGTTGTTGTTTGCTTGTACGCTAGAAATAATTTTATTCTTACCAAATCTAATTTAGAGAAGTAAATTCAGAGGTAAATGTGTGAGCACAGGAGAGGACAATGCTTCACACTTAATTACAAGTATCCTGTTTGTAGAATAGTTTTAGGTCTACGTAAGTCCTAAGGAATTACTTTTATGTGGTTATATTTAATGTACTTATACATTTAGCTTGGCAGAAAATGTCTGATTTCACTTGGTTTGGCATTTACAGTCCCTGCCTCTGCACTGAAACTTTGTTGGAACAAATACTCTTGCTTAAAAGTATTTCCTGAGCAGTAAAGCTACTGACGGTGATTCTCCTTTAAAACGTAAAGTTGGGGAAATGCTGCGTGGCATTTGTGTCTTGAGAAAAGCAAGCCAGTGACAATGTAGTCTCCTCTGCTGACCCATCGGGGCATTCATAGAGAAAAAGTACATCTGCCTCACTGGAGGGTTTTCAATCGAGTGAGAGGTCTGGGAGGACTCTGCGCTACCAGACAAAGCCTTGCTAGCGACGAGCGATCCTGCCCTTTGCAGCCCTCATCTTGTGCTTTTTATATCAGCAGGGCCTTAGATTGTGAATATTTGAAATCGGGGCCTACCTTTGTGGCATCTTGATGTATACAGGGATTTTAGAAGTTCATCTCTGAGCAGGCGAAGGGTAGGGCTTGCCTCTAATATTATACAGGCTGCATTCCCGGCATCATTAAGTTGGGTTCCACTTTGGATAAGCATGGCACCACGCCATCTCCACCGGCAAGCTTCATCTGCCGGGGGCGCGGGATGGAGTAGCAGCATCCTCTGTTGTCTGGGCTCTGTATGAAAACTGCATAAAGGAACGTGAAACTAGAAGAATCTTTAAAACCACATCACTTCATGCTTTCCTCCAAAGTTAGAATAGAATACTACAGATACTTCACTAAGTTGGTGTGATTCTGGAAAAATGAGGTCATTTCTGTTGAATTTTATAAATTTCAGTTAGCCAAATGAAACTGAGCTGTTGAAATCTGATGTCTGGGATTTGACAGCATGATATCAAATATCCTTTTGCCAGATATAGACATCACTTAACATAAAAATTATGTTGTTTTTTTTCCTCTTCGTCTCTCCTTATGACACAGAGGGTAGAACAGGTAAGGAGTACGGAAACGTGACACATCTTTGTGCACCAGCGTGCATGAGATTCTTGAAGCTTTCTAGCAAATAAGTCTATCTAAAAGTATACCAATACTTTGGCAAAATGTTTATTCAAAAAAGTTCAAATGCGTATTTTTGAAAAGCTGTGGCTGCCACATATTTCAAATAATAAAAAAGCAAATTGCATTGTGTGCAAGGAGGTTGAGTAGCAATTACTGTGTGAATCCTAATTTTTATGAACGAATGACTGAAACTCCATGCCATAGCAGTGTGATTAATGTAGGGATTTTAGTTATCACATTTTAATTAGGTTATATATTCTTTTAAATATGAGGTCAGTGTTTTGCTTGTTACTCTTCAATTGACTGAATTTACACATCCTGTCCGATAGGTCACTTTATCATTACACTGACACTAAACTATTTATATAGACGTTATTTTAGAGATAAATCCAGCTTGAGAATGCTTCTTTCTCAGAAACGATATTACATATTACAAAGGATGATGCCAGTCCGTGTATCCCATATCAGAAACATTAATACAATAAAAGATTATGGTTGTGGTACTGGTTTTATGAACGCAATTTCACCCGGAATTATATTCTAAATGGATTTTGTTACAGTAAGATTAATTTGAAAGACACAGCTATCTTAAATACAAATTTTACTGCATCTCTAATGTATTTTTTTATAGGGTATATGAATATAAGTTGAATGCGAGTCTTGTTTGAAAAGAATACGCTGTGTAACTTGAACGTGCTGCTAGGGTCACATTTTAGCTCGTGCTCAGAATCTGAGCCAGTAATCTGCTTGGCCTAAAGAGGAGACGGTGTAGCTACTGCAGCTTTTGGGCTGTGTCTTTACTTACGTCCGTATGTTTTGTATAACTGCTTTGCTTACGCTGGTACGCGTCTGAACCCACCGTCACCTGATCCTTGATAAAGCCACTGTGGGCAGAGCTGGGTTCTGTGCAGGGTGTGATGTGGAGGTTCTGCGTTAAGGTTAGCAATGTCGGGGTGTGCAGGCAGCGTACCTGCTTACCACACTCATTCCATCCCTTAGCCCTGCCTGCGGTCTGCCGATGTCGGGGGGGCTGTGTGGGGACATCCCACGTTTGCAGGACTGAATCTGGCCTCCTGCCTACAGCAGAGCACTTGGTCTCTCGGCATTGCAGAACCTTCTCAGTCTCATGACTACAATTCCCATCAATGCACTCTCCCTTCCTTCTGAAACTCTTTTATATATGTATCTATATATAAATAGCGCGAATTCTTGGGCTCAGCTGAAGCGTTTTGTGTATACTGAACCTTCTGAGCAGACATGATTTTTTGGTAGTTGATCTGTTTGGTTTCAAGTCTCAGGACAGTGAGGCACAAACTGTCACCCTCTTTCCCCACCCAGCTGTGGGCAGCTCGAAGCGGGGGGTTCACACCAACAGCTGGAGACAGTTAGAGAACTCGTTGGTTGTGCACAAGACGGTGTCTCCCTCCAAGACAGTAATGGGAGCCCAGCAGCTTGAGGCGCTTAAAATGAAGTTGGATAAAACAGGACAATCCCTTGTTAACAAGGCATGGTGCTCTGAAACCCGTGGGGTTTTTTTTCAATCTCAAATTTTTGTGACCTATATTACAAAATGAGCTTTCCTCTGTCTTCTTTTTTTTTGTGTGTGTGTGTGTCTGTGTTTGTATCTTTTTTTTTTTTAATAGTTTTTTTTTTCTCTGGGAAGATGCAAGTGACTTTTCTTAATACTTCCTTTTAATACCAGCAGTTCCCCTTTGTGTGAGGTTTACTTCTCTTCTAAAGAGTCACACATGTTTTTCTCACGTTTTCCTATTTCGTTTGGAAAGCTGGATGTTCTGTGAGTTCCCACCTTTAAATGTGAAAGACGGAAATTGCATAGATACATAGGAAGTACGATTTAGAAGGAAATGCTGTTATGGCTTACATATCCCAGGCAATTTAAGGAACCTTACTTAACCTTCATAATTGTCTGCCTGCGCAAAAAGTATTAGAGTGGAGGAAATCAGGATTCTGGATTCTTGAAACTTACTTCTCATCTTTCCCATTTTTTTAGCCTGTTCAATAAATAAAAGTGTAGCTGGCCCAGTCTTTAGTTTTAACTCAGGCATGGATTCGTCTCCCTCAGCACATCTGCAAGTAGTTATTTATTCCATACGTTCCTTTGTTTGATATCCGGCTTAAAGAAATACTTAGGGTATCTAAAACATTTTAAACAATGTTTTCTCTCAAAAATAACAAGGAAAAAAGAAAGAAGGAGGGAAGCCAGGCAGAGCATCTTGGTGACAAATGCTTCAGTGCCACGGAGAAGCTCCTGCTCGGTGTGAGCGCTCTCTGGAACTGCAGGCAGCGCTGCCGTGGTGCTTGAGCAGTGAAATCAGGCTTTTTATTACGCTGAAAGGCTGGGTTAATTCTTAACAATTTGTCAATCTGTGTGACTGTCCTGCTTTGAAGACCTGAGCCGGTGCTTCCGGATGGCTCTGGCCTGTCCTGGAGCTCTCCAGACTCACTCAAAGGAGCCTCAGCTTTCCCTCAGCCAGTACTATATGGCATTGACGTACGTTCAGTTACATCGTTTGGGTTTATTTTGGTTGAAATACTATTTTGTAAAATGTAACTTCTGTGAGCCTACCGTAATACTTTGTGTCTTTTTTTATTTGTATGCCCTTTCTTTGGTTTTAACTAAGCCCTTCAGGCTTTGGAATTGAAGGATTAAAAAATAACAATAGCAAATAAAAAGTGTAATTTTATTTTCAATGTTGCTAGGTACCTTGTTCTATGTACCTCATTTATTGTTTGTTAGATAGCCGTAGGCATACCAGCAACTCACTGAAGGAATGAATAGAAAATATGAAAACAGTGATTATCCTCTAAAATCCAAATTAAAAGGCTATTGTCATTACTGCTTTTAAGTCATTTCTCTATATACTGTAGGTACCTTCATATCCCAGACTACTTTTATTTGCTACAGTTCTGTAGTTAACGGCTGTAATGAGAAGAGAAGGATTTAAACGTGATTTAAACGTAATTTGAATGTTCCTCTTGAAACTCGCGTGTATCCTGTGAGCGAGAAAACACGGTGCTGTACAACATACTCTTTACTGCAGGGCATCTTCACCCATAGGACCACCTGGTCCAGCGTAAATTCAAGGTTATGAAAAGGCTCCGCTCTCTGCCAGCGCGCTTTGGATCAGGATGTGTGAAATGGGGTTAGGCAGAAAGATGAACAGGAGCTATGACATTGCAGACCATAGCTGCTCTACGTGTGCACCAAAGCGGGAGAGGTGCGGGGAGCCCGCTCCGCCTGCTTGGAGATACCGTTTGGACGAGTTTGGGGCATAGATGGCTGATAGACAGCTTTGGGTCAGAAAGACACAGAAGATGTAACCTCTTTATTTACATCGATTTTTCAACGTGCAAACCGAGTAGAGGCTGTAACCATTGTCCGCTTCTCTAAGTGGTTACGAGATATCCCCTGGAGAGACGTTCCTTTTTTTTCCTCCATCTTTCCTATTCCCCTTTTTCCTTTAATTATACTAAGAGGCTTATACTCAAAGTCTGAAAACTTTAAAAAGAGCATGATTTCTCTAACTTCTCTTTCCCTGGCTCTCCTTTCCCTTCCTTCTTCTCCAGAATGATTTGCCCCACCGTGAGCGGGAATTCTGATGATTATTAAGGTTTAGACTGAAACCACAAATTAATTGGGCAGTGTGTGTTTATGTTTTGATTTACTTAAAATGTTTGTTTTGGAGATTTAAAGTAGTTCATGCGAAGGAAAATCTATATATGCCTGGGTAGCTGGGTACACGTGTATTTGTATACCTAGAGTTTGTTAGTATCAGTGGAATGAAAAGGAATTTGGTCAGAATTTACCCCAGATGGGATTACAATTTTTGATGTACTGCCTAGATACTGGAAATTAATTTGCTGAGTTCAAAAATGAATTAATCACCTTACAATTTAATCTCAGAATAATTTCACTGTAGATAAAACCTATGAGTATTCCTTCGTAAATATATCCGGTGCTATCACTTTCTTAGAAACAAGCACTGTCCATATTGATTTCGTTTACTATTCATAATGATTCTGCAGACTTTCTTGTTAAATTCAGCTTTTCATAAATATCTCGTAAGTTTAGAAAATATGAAACTATAGAAATAGATAAAGTTTACATAGGTCTGGAGGGAGCAGTAGACTTAATTTTGCTCACAATGACCTTGGTAACAGCAATGTTTCTTGTTTTCTAGACTCTCTATTTGTTTTTCTGTTGTTATTATGAAACGCACTTTAATTTGTATTGTTACAGCATCTTCTAGGCCCCATCGTGGACTGTGGCAATGTGGAGCTCTACAAACAAATAACAAAATCTCGTACTTTAAGCTCATTTTGTCTTTTGGATTATAAGGACTTTCAAGCAGGAGCTTTCTTTTCCTATTGTGTCTGACCAAAGGTCTTGAACATTTTGATCCTTTTTTCATGAATATTAGTAATGTAAAATAAGATGAATGTAACAATTGCATATATATGGTAGTAGTTGACTAAATACTCCTTTTCATATTGACGTGTTCTCATATCTCATAGTGTTTTTTTAAATAGTGTCCTGTTCTTCTGATACTACATTATTTACTTAGCATCCATGGTAGATCCTCTTCCTCTTAGTGTTAGGCACAGTCAAGAGAAAGAAATCTAATTCATTCCTAGAAGAAGGAACTCAACTATTTTATGGCAAAGATACCCTCTCATGTTGTTACTGAGCATTCTTTTGTACTGTGTGTCACCTTTCGTTGCAATGTGCTGTGATCATTGCGCATTGGAAGGAACACGCTGAGGAAACGTAAGTGAAGGGCTTTCAAGCACTGAAGGCCAGTGCAGGTGTACAGGGGGCAAGTGTCCCCGTGCACTGAAACAGATCAATATGCCAGATCTCTGCTTACTGAATTGTAGAGTTTCAGAGTCGTCTTCAGGTCCTTGTGATCTACAAATCAGGGCGCTCATGCTACTTACTGCTGTAAATGTGGTAGGATATTAACTTGCCAAGAAATGGGCTTTTTTAAACTATGAGCAAGGTCAGAACGTAACAGCCTGTTTGAACAAAGAGAAGCACGAAACACTGTGAAATCCATTAATGAATTTGTTCTGTTGCTCCAATTTAGTTGGGGAGCTGAAAAAAAGACTAAGAGAGGAAATAAATTCAGGCATTAAACACTAGCCCTGGTGTTGCAGAACTGCACGCGTATAGAGATTGTTCTGTTCGGTGAGAATGCTAAGAAGTGTTTGGGGATCTCACATGTACAAAACGCCACTTTACGTCATTCTCTGTTAGATCCAGAGATATAGTGCCTTTCTTTTCTCCTTTCCCTTTACTGCTACTTTCCAGCATTTACTTTACATGAAGCTGGGCATTTTGTCTGTCCGTGGTATGGAGAGGAATGAGTTTTAGTACTCTGATTTTGAAACCTTCTCTTGCTCTGATGGTCCCACACAATGCTAGTGACAGTTTCCTGATGCTGTATCGTAAGAAGTACTGAAATCTTTCTTGCTGTTTCAGTTGTAAATGCGTATGTACCTGCCTTAAAGCTCCCAGTAAGCAGTCCCAGAGACAAGTTGGAGACGGAAAGAGAAGGGAGGCTGCATTAGTGTTTCACCTCTCGCAGCAGCAGCCTGTGCAGAGACATTGCTAGAAGTGTGAGACGCTTGAACTGCTGTTGCCCATACTCTGCCTGTTCTGTGAATAAATAGGTTGTCAATCTAGCACTTTAAACAAGCACTTTCTTCTTTTTTAACCCAGCTTTTTGACATTTTCCATTAAGCATACTGTAATGGAAAAGATGAGTAGAATTTCTCTACGCACCAGGAATAGCAACCTGTCTGCTTAGCACGAAGGGCCCTTTGCTGTGCTGTGGGCTGAGAGCTTCATACCATGGCGGATTACTTCTTAAGGTTAGATGTTGCTAGCCCTTCCCTCTGTGACTACCTTACTCTCTCTTTGACTACCTTACTCTGGGAGTGAATTCGTAAGACAGCCAGGAGGTAACACGCTGCTCGGTGAGAGCCGGGACTGCAGGATGAAAGCAAGCTTTAACAAAGCACTTAGTGTTAGGATATGCTCCGTACAGTGTGCGTTTCCAGCAAAGAGCACGTGGCCGGCTGTGAGCACAGGGCATTTGCTGAGGCTCCAAGGGCTCCTCAGTCAGGCACTTTGTGACCTTGTCCAATGTCAAAACCCATCGAAGTGCGTTGAAGCCCCTTAGCCATGTGCAGATGCTTTGTGTTCAGAGGATCTTCGTCTGTACTAATCACTGCACACGTGCACATGGAGGAAGATTTAAACAGAGAGATTCAGTGCGCTGCCTAAATATCAACTTTTTTGTAAGAAAACTTGTTATTAATAGGTCGTAATGGAGCTCTGATGTCTAGTTGGTCAACAAGCTGTTAGAACAAATTTTGGTCTAACAGACTATAATACTATGTAAATATTTCCTTGAGGAAAGACAGGCATAAACAGAAATGTACATATGCACATGCACAGGTACAGAAACACATGTAACCATGCAAAATATCTAAATAGTTGTCCATACTTAAAGCTGTTTTGAAAGTTAATACATCATTAATTTAATAGGCCTTTTAAGGAAGACGTTATTGTCAAAGTACTTGGATCTTACTGTCATCTACTGCTGGTTTTTTCCCTTCCCTCTGATATTTATGTTATTGAAACATGAAGTCTGTCTCTGGAAGGCCGCAGTTAAATAAACTCTGTGGAGGTAGCATAGAGTTTCCTAGCAACATCATGTCTATACCAGTGATGCTTGCCTCTCTCCTTAAGCTAAAAGCAAAGTCATGTCCATTAATCCCCAGCTGCACGTAAAACTTTTCAGAGATTTTGCTAGCTCCCTACTGTTCATGTTTTCATCGTGCTCATATGCTGCAAAGCAAACTGCTTCGGTGATTTAATTCTCTTCAGTGCCTCAGTATAAAGCCAACTGTGTGTGTATATTCACAATCGCTATTTGTTTTTCATTTAAAACAAATAATTTGTCATACAGAACGATGCTTCCCCTCAAGCATTATTATTCAAACAACCTGACAAATGAAAGAGATAAAATAAATGCCTTGAAAATATATTACCTGTGCTGCAAAGTAAGTGCAATTCTTTATAGCTAAGATATGTAATGCAAAAATAACCTTATATTTACATGAAAGGGGCACCGTATTTTTTTACGAACAGCATTGAAATAAAACTGTGAGGGCTTGTTCCTATCTGCTGATAGCTTTCTCTGTAAAACAAACTGAACGGTCTTGGCCCTGTTGACAGAGGTTGGGTGTCTTACTCCACTGTGCCAGTGCTAGTAGTGATGAAGGTGCAGGCACCTTGGTAGGACAATGCACAGAAACTTTGATTGCTGTTGTCTATAAAGAACCTTTTCTGTGGGACAGCTGAGGTCCCAAAGGTCTCAGTGTAGCACCTTCCACAGGACCAGCGTTCTTTCTTTTTTAAAAAAAAATAGGTAAGGAAACTATCAGAATTACCTTGAAAATTAATGTGTCTGTGGACTACTTAGTCCTATTAGAATTTAATTAATCACTATGAATGTATCAGGTAACAACCCAACGAGGAAGAGTAAATGTGAATGCTTGCATATTGCGATACCGGTTGTGTGAGTGCCCTGGGTACAAGGCAGCTCGCTATTCCGCACGGAAAGCTCCTGCAGCAGTGTGAAAACCAGTGTGGGGTCAGAGGAACTTCTCTCTAACATCACCTGGCTACAGCGAAGGCGGCTGGGCCGAGTTAGGAGGAGACACAAACTCAGAGCTGTGGCTTTCTGACCGGGTTTATAGAAACACACAAGCAGTCTAAATTAGGGATTTCTGGAAGGCTATTCAACCTTTCAGCACTTAAATGAAAGCTGTGCTAGTTTGACAGTTGCTCCATTCCCGGTCACCTGCAGAGGCCAAGGGGCACAAAGGCGACTTACTGTCATCTTGGTCTTTCTCCAGCGCTGCACATGTGAAGTGGTGCTGCTCAGACAAAGCAAACATATTTATTTGCTTTCAGGATATTTCCCACTGCTGACTTCCTCACTTACAGCTGGTGAAGAGAGTATCCACACTCCAGTAGGGTGCCCATTAGTTCCTTGGTGCTCTTAAAATGCCTGGGGGAGCGAGTGGAGTATTTAATTAATAGTCACAGCTTGGGGTCACGGTGGCTGATGCAAAGGACTAACCCAGCAAGTCGATGAGACCTCAAAGGGCTGCAGCGGATCCCTGCAGATTTTAATGCCGACAGTGACCCATCGCTGCCAGTGGAGGGGAAAATGAGAGGGAGTGAAGCTTTGTGAGCTGTTTGGAGGTTAAATTTTCTGCCCAAGATCAACAGCAATGAAATTAATTATTCCATGTTCTCTGGTGACTGTAGAGATGGCAGGATTAGGCTGTATTTCCAACCCAAAGGAGAGAGCTTGTGAATGGTTGGGATGCAACACCTACTGTCAGCGTGGCAACACAGCCTTCTCCTCCTGCTCAGACTGATGGAAAGGTGCTGACAGAGGTCTGCTGCAGGACTCTCCAGTCTTCTTTCGCCTCCGCAGACAAATAGGCACGCTTGCGTGGATTGGATGTTGATGGATTGCATTGTATATGCTAAGGCTCCAAGCACCTTACAGGGTGGAATTTGTTTTTCTTACCTTTTTTCATAATGAATATCCAGTAAGTTACAGTATTGCCTCCTGAGACTCATTTAGTTTCAGGAGAAAGCGGTGGAGTTCTATTATCTATGGACACTTTATTAGAATATGCAAGCACCCTAGCAAATTAATATTTTTGTTCCTAATTCAGCTCTTGCTATACAATAGGTCACATCGTATCCGTAGTCCACTCAAAACATACAGCTTTTGTGGGATATCTCTTCTAACGTATCTTTCAGAAAGCATGAAATGCTACATCATAATACAAGTAAACTTAGGGAAGTAAACTTAGTGTTAAATAAGTAGGTCTGCTAAAGTGACTGTTGAAGACGGAAAATATTTTCAAAGCTATTTATAGAAACTTTGTGTTTAGAGAAGCTTTGGAGAATTATGCAGCACACTGTAAAAGGGACTCTGAACATTGACATGCTTGTTGCAGAAGCCATTCTCCTTCATACAGGTGTATGCACATACAGCGGGAAAAATAAGAGGCTGTGATCTTCTGTCAGCACACTCTTATTTCTGTCTACTGCCTTTAACTCAAGATCTCAACCTTTACAGGGTTCTTAAAACATACTGTGGCTGATGGTAGGACTCCTCCTCTTTTGGCTTGAGTTAAATCCCCGTTTCTCTGAGGCATCCCCTTTCTTTACCCTCCCTCTCATCCCAGGGCCGTGGCTCTGGGCCAGGAGAGCGTTTGTCCCGCCAGCAGGAACGAGCCTTTTTGTCTGCACAGTAATATTGTCAGAAGTCTGAGTGGCAGTGTGAATGAGTGTGGCTTGTACTTACCTTCTCCATTTCTTCAACCAGATGGCTGCCCTGATTTGTGCAATGGCAACGGGAGATGCACGCTGGGTCAGAACAGCTGGCAGTGTGTCTGCCAGACCGGCTGGAGGGGGCCTGGATGCAACGTTGCCATGGAAACCGCCTGTGCCGATAACAAGGATAATGAGGGAGGTGAGCAAAAAGTCTTTCAATTCCCAGTCCTGAAAGAACAGAGGGTTATACACGCTTTCTTCGAGAGTCATTTTCCTTCAGAAAGACTTAGGCTGTCATTGTTGTCAAGTGGTGGTGGTGTTACATTTCTTTTGAAACCATTGAGGCTGGGCGAGCTGTGGCCTTGTGGAGAGATGTGGTGACCCACAACGCCTGCCTTGGGAGCGGGCAGGCAGACTCGGTCCCACCCCACATCCCACTGAAGCCCGCGGTGGAGAGCATGGCTCAGCGGACCAGAACTTTTTCCTGTGGGCTCTTGGCGCGTGTGACTTGCCAAAGAACTTACTGCGCCTGTGTGCACAAGCATAGCGGCTGATTGAGGAGGATATTTAGCAACGTTTTTCCTGCTCTGCGCTAGAGGACAGGGTCACGCTCTCGTGTACACAACCTGTGTAAGTGGCTGTAGCTTGCTGTCGTATCGCACAGTTCACGTGCCAGGCTGAGTGAGGTGCACTGAACAGTCATATGCGGTAAGGTTTTGACCTCCCGGTTCAGTTTTCTCACTGCTTTATCAGGCGTATCCCTATTAAATATAGGATGTGTGTTCTGTGTTTACCTTCAAAGATGGCTTTAGTTTATGTCATTTTATAGAGCCTTCCATGGTGGATTAGGCTATGCTGGGCTGAAAGCATTTCTGGGAAGTTGTGCCATCTAAATAAGATTGCTTCATCTATCTCCTTCATTTGAAGAAGCTTTCTTATACCTTCCATTACAGTAAGGTCATGTAGATCCTTTTTCACATGCTTCTGCTCTTCATTAAAAGTCATCAAACATCAGACACGGCTTTCTTCCTTGAGACTCGTTCACTTTTCTTTGGCCAATAATTAATCTAAAGAGCACATCTGTTGTTTGTTGATGAATAAATGTTTTACTCATGGTATTTCCTAAAACTGCAAAGAAGCATTTGGTTTATTTGAAAGGCTGCTTCTAGGGTAAAACTGTCATTAAAATCAGTGCTTTAATTTTATATAAAATTTCAGGGTGTAGAAATTGTCTGTAAGTCCCAAACTGAGGAATAGGTGTATTTGATTTTGATTACGTGATATTAACCACATCTGAATATCATCTGCTAGTTTTAAGCTGTAAATCCTTTGTTAATTCCTTGGTTTTACTGATCCCTGAGATCAGTGCTTAGAGAAATATTTTAGAAGAGATAGAGCTGATTCAATTTCAGAAAACTGGAATTTACTTTATAACTGTTGCTGAATTGTAAAGAGCAGAATCTAATGGCCAAATTACATTAGTTGGCCTTTAACTACACAAAAACCCCCTCTAAACCTGTGTTAAGAGGCAATGTAAGAAACTAAAAGGTGAAGTGCTCAGGTTTGCAGTTTTTACAGGCTTTGAAGGTTATAAAGGAAAATTTGAAAATGGGTGTATCATCAGATTTTCCTCAAAACAAGGCATGAGTTTGGAAAACATTATTCGAAATACTGGAATAGGATGTTCACTTACTTATCCAAGACAATATTCTGCACTTGTAAAACAGACAGACAAACAGGGAAAAAAATGACCAGTGAAACCAGTCACCTGTTCATCCCAATTTAAAATTGCAAAATTCTAAAACTTAATTCCTGGAAGGCCAATGGCAGTTCATTGAAGTCAAAAATACATAGAATAAATATGCCATGCGATGGACATATAATATTAATCAGCATTACCATGCAAGGTGCATAGTTTCTGGTTTACCATAGCGGCACCTGAAAGAAAAAGAAAGACTAAGAGGAGATCTCTTCAGACGTTCTCAACGCTTCCAGGTTGAAGTCCGATTTTCCAAAGGCAGAGCGATTGCTGCCCATTGCTTCTTGTGGAAGTGTAGGTAGTTTGTAAATCTATGGCTGTCCCAAGGTCTAAACAACCTGAGAAGTCCATCTGACCTGCACATTTTCACATGGGGGTTGTGTGATAAAGGCAAGTTTTTCTATAAGGGAGCTGAGGTGATACTCAGCCCCTGTTCAGCTACCTGTTTCTCCACATAATTGCAAGGTCCATTTGAGAAGCCCAAGAGAACAAACCCTTTGACTCAGCCACGCTGTGTTTTGTCCATGGTGCAGGTGGCACAGGCTGAGTTACCCACAGGCTGTGTGGCACCGCAGGACTCTTCTGTCGCTCTCACGCCTTAGTGATTTTTGCTGTTTCAGTTTGATTATATTGTGGCTTTCAGATTTCTTGGAGATGGCACAGGGTCCTTTCCAATATGTGCAGTAAGGACAGAATCATAGAATCATAGAATCTTCATGGTTGGAAAGGACCTTCGAGATCATCGAGTCCAACCATACACACACAAAAAAACCCGCTACAATCTCTGTCACTAGAGCATGCCCTGAAGTGCCAAATCTACACGTTTCTTAAATACCTCTAGGGATGGTGACTCAACCACCGCCCTGGGCAGGCTGTTCAGTGCCTGACCACTCCTTCAGTAAAGTAAGTCTTGCCAATATCTGATCTAAACCTCCCCTGCCGCAGCTTCAGACCATTTCCTCTGGTCCTGTCATTATTCACCTGGGAGAAGAGGCCAACACCCACCTCTCTCCAACCTCCTTTCAGGCAGCTGTAGAGGGCAATGAGGTCTCCCCTCAGCCTCCTCTTCTCCAAGCTAAACATGCCCAGCTCCCTCAGCCTCTCCTCACATGACCTGGCCTCCAGAGCCCTCACCAGCTCGGTAGCTCTCAATTGTCAGTCACAAGAGCTACAACAAAACTCAAAACTGAACATAACATTAATCACTTAATACTTAGTATCTTAAAGTGCAGTTCTGCCTTTGCCTTAAGCTGTGCTACTCTTTATGTGCCTGGTTCACTACCCATCTGGCCAGGAACGCGTCCTGTGACCTGTATGTTCATTAATGCTGGCACAGGGGAGACCTCAGGAGCGTGCAGGAATGGAGAGGAAGGAAGGGATGTGTGCTGTGTGCTTCAAGGTACACCTTAATGTAATTGTGACTGTGTATAGAAAGGAACAGATAAAATTAAGTTTTCTCATTAAACAAAGCTGAAAACTGTACTATGGGAATCAATGTTAAAGATTCAGCTGGTTACCGGAACCTCAAGTTTCACATCAAGCGCAAGATTATTGGAAGTTAAAGCAATCATCTCTCCTCCCAGTCACTCTTTTCTTTTGAAACTTAACCGAGTTTATTTGCAGCACGATGTTGAACTCATTTGCTGCTCCATTAACAGTATTGCTCTGTTAACATAAGCAAGTAGCTCTGGAGTAGTACTGAAGACACAAGCTGTTCTTTCGAAAGACAGTAGGGTAGCTAAAAATACAATTTTTTTGTCTAAATGAGATCCTTGTTTGGACAGCTGAACCTCCTTCCTTTTCCATCCATCTAGTCATGTTTTTAAAATAGAGTTGCTTCAGCGTGTCACTGAACTGCAGCAATCATTTTCTGTCTTCCATTGTTCCCCGTGCAGCAACAGTTTTAACATATTTTGGTGCTCTTTCACTGTTCAGCCATTCTTATTGCAATTGTATCTCACAATCAGATTCAAAGGCCTTGGGCCAAGTCTTCATTTCATGGATGTCAAGAAGAGCATTGCCACTGACTCCAAAGGGATTCCCATTTTTCCTGTTTTGTCTTATTATCTGCCACAATGCAAACTCCATACCATAGTTCAAAAAGAGAAAAATGAAAGATTATACTTAATATTTTCTTTCCATTTTAGATGAATGCCCTTTAGTTCCTTTATTCCTAGAAGAGGCAGATGTGTCCCTGTCTTGTCGAGACTTAGGAATCTTCATTTCAAATGAGACGTCGGTGTGTATTACTCACATAAATAAAAGAGGATTCCAGAGCAGAGAGAGGAGAGAGCGTCCAGAGCTGTTTTCTCCTCTTAGAGCTGTTCAGGTGGGGCCGTGCCTGACCCCGGCTAGCACTGGCACGTTCACCTCTAGTTCTCCTTACCGTCACAAGCCAAATCTAGATATGGGCTTAACTGGGTCTTCGGTATGAACCTCTCTAGGGTGGCTGTGGTGCATAGGCCACTCTGCTGAAAAAGCTTGAAAGTCTCTTATTTAATTATTTGTTTGTCTATTTATTTCTCTCTCTCTCTCTATTTATTTATTTATTTTTAAGGAGGAAGCCTAACTGAGAGGTAAAGGTTTTCTGGCATTGACTCACTTTCAAGATCTTTTTTAATTGGAAAATGCTTCTGTTTTCCAAAACATGTTTGGATTACATAATTTACTCACTGCGGACACTTCTAAATCTAATCCCTTTCTTTAATCACTCCCTCAGTAGTCTAATAGTTATTAGGCATCTTTGGGAGGGATTAGAAATAGCTTTATTTTAAGACCTATAATTGTGATTACAATGTATAATCCCCCCAATAGACATGTATAACTCATTTTATTCACCATGGATTTATTTTAGGAAATTAAGGGATTAGAAATGGTATTTTCAGGAATGAGAGAAGGTACGTTACTTTATAAGTTCATATTTCTTTTGACATATTGCATAAGGAAATGGCTACAGTGGCTAGTTATACTCATCTTTTTACAGTAAATATTTTATAATAATTTGCTTGTTACTAAATTGGAAAATGTTTTTATTACCTTGGAACAGTCTTCATAAATTGTGTATGTTTAACTAGATTTCACCTTAGACCTTACAGACCTCCAAGTAAAATGGACAACGTAATGCATAGCAAAAATCGTATTTCTTCTCTAAAGAATAGTTTCACTAGATGTTGGATGCAGCTGATGCCAGGAGCTCATATTGGAGGGGCCTTTGTCCTGAGCTCAGTGGGGTAATTTGGGGGAGATATTTAAGAACTCTGGCCTCTGCAGAAGCAGCCCTGTCAGGAGCCCCCTATCACCCACTGGGGTTGCTCCTTCTAGGCTTTTCTTTTCCTTCTTTCTCTCTTCTCCCACCTTTTGAATCCTTTCAAATTTACTTTCTCATGTTTTTATAGTTTTTATCAACAGTACAGTTAAGCGATGTAATCTCAGAGAAAGAAGAACAGAAAAGAACCAAAATTTTGGTCAGTTGGTTTGTTTCAGATTTGATCAGGAGGCAGAGGGCAGGTACATGCGGGTTAAAAGAAAAAAAGAAAAGCTTAAATGCAATCATTGCTTACATCACTTCACAGATCACTTTTTTCCTCAAAATGTGATTGTGTGTGGAGGGAAAGGAAGCAACCTGTAGCAGTATAGAATACTAAGCTAAATAGAATGAGGAATCCCGTGTTTGTTATGCAAAGTGGGACATTATTTTTAAAATACGTTTTAATTTATTTCCAGTTGGCTTTTCACAGAGAGTGGTGCATATCTCAGAAGGCAAATTTTGCCCTTCAGTTTGTTACTATATAGCTGTAACCTCACCAAGAAATACAGTTGGCAGCAATTCTGTTTGGCACAATACATTAAAGATAATGAATGAGAGAAAGCCAGCTATCTGCTCCGGTATGAATTCTCTTCAACACATGAGAAAAATACATTTCTAGAGAAGTTCACTGTCAGGACAGTGCACTTGACTGATTGAAAGGCTGTTTATTTGAGTTGTCTTAGAAAACTCATCTCTGAAATTAGACTGAAAGAAAATAGAAAGAAAAGAGAAGTGTCTTCCTGCAATAAACATTTAGAAAAAAATTGCTTTTAGAAAATTACAAATCCAGAGACTTGATAATGCATCAGGCTCGTGACATTTAAGATAATACAAGTATTTCACAGCACAAAAGCAAATCATGTAATTTAGCTTGCCTCAACAAGCATTGCCTCAGCAGGGGTCTCTAATTCAGCACAGACAAAAGATTTTATGAAGTTCTCAATATAAATACCCAGAATACTCTCGGCGCAGAAAATACCTTCCCAGAGCCTGTACAATAGTCAGTTTTAGAACATTAAATGTAATGAGTAGTTGAAATCTATTGTGGATGGGAGCCAGAGTGAGTTATGTAGGCTCGAGTATAAAATCTGCATCAAAACTAGACATTATGTAAGTTTGACAAGAGCTAATGAGCGTGCGTCTATGTGATTTTGTTAAAACTTCATGTCAGCCTCTAATCGCCTTTACGCACATTAGCCAGCTTATCCTTACACTGTCCCTCACGGGACGTGTTACTACAATAACACGCTCTTACAACCCATGGAGAAGAGAAAGCAAGAAATTCACCGACTGCAAATTCGTGGTTTGAAAAGCCACTGGTTGCTGCACGGGTATCCGTGTGCACACTGGAACTAAATGAGCACGGTCGTGTTTAAGATTGTTTTCATCTTGGAGGCCTCGTGGTCATCTCTGCTCTAAGCGATGTGAGATTTGAAGTCGGGGCATCAGTAATCCACCAGTACTCACAGGGTGTGAAGGACCACCGCGCGCTCGGTGCGTAGCTGGAGCTACACCTGCAGTGGCTTCTTCCAGCTGGTGCTCGTAGCTGAGGGTCTTCCTGCCTACCAGAGCCCTGGGCAGCACACGGATCCCCGGTGGGCAAGTGAAGTGGGGCTCTTGCTCTACCCATGTCATATTCCAGGGTACTTCAAAACCTTAGTAAGGAGCTTTGTGGGTATTCGTAGGCACGCCCAGCTTACACAGAAGCCAGGTTTATTCTGCTTTACCACAATTTGGGATTTACAGTCCAGCTTTCCCTCAAAGTTAACTTTATGGTTCTGAAGATACTGTTGTGCTCACAGTTTGTTACAAAAGCCAGTGGTATAATCCTGACAGTTTACGGAGAGGCTTTCCAGTTTGGCTAACTGAGGAACAGGGCTGGAACAGGACAAGAAGCGTTTCCTTTCTTGTTAGCGCCGGGAACTTCTGCGGAATTATTTTGAATGATGTATGCCAACGTAGCTAACAGTAATCAGATCAAGCTACAAACGTGAAAATTTGGGTTAAATATTAGCTAAAACTTCCTGGTAATAAGATGTACTGGGCTGTGGAATAGCCTGGCTGTGGAAACAGTTCTGCATGCAATTTTAGAGCTCAATTAAAATATTTCTGTGTTGGCAGAGAGAAGGCCTACGCTTTTGATAATCTGATAGAGCATCTCTAATTCTTTCACCTTGGGTATATTAATACTACACATAATTAAAATCGGATCATGATAAATTAACTAATTTGCCCTTAGAGTGATCAAAGGCCCTTTTGCCCTCAGGGCTCGTAGTAGCTGCTGTTCCCCCCCCCTCCCCCTCACCTCCATTTTAATCATCAGTCTGAAATGTTTATTGGAAAAAGAAAAATTTCCAGGAATTACGGTCTGAAAGTCACCAGCTCCTGAAGCTAGTGAAGTGTAAGGATGCCCTCTACTGAGCGTGGGCTCAGAAGTTTTGTTTTGGAAACAAAATTGTCCCCTGCTGGGTACAGAAAGCGTTTTCTCGAGCGCCTGGATGTCAGGTCAAAGTTGACTCGTTCTAACGTGCATCATGAATTGAACCTGAAGCACAACCTTCAAGTATTTGAAGAAGAGTGGAAATTAAAGATAATTTATGTGTAGTAATTTAAAAAAAAAAACAAACGCAAACCAATGGCTCAAGCATCAACTTTCCAAAGAAAGGTGTAGCACAATTCTGGAATCCAGTCACCTTGCACGTAGGGAGAAGTATATTCAGTGGTAAAGGAAAACTGATTATGAGAGGTTCTAAATGGGTTAGCAGTAAAACATACCACTATTTCTACTGAGTGCTTTTTAGGCCTTGTAATCATGTTCAAGGGGAACACGGTAATAATGCCATCTTAAAATATGGCGTACACAAGTAGATCATTTTACTTACATGCAATACTTTACAATTTTCTTTTTGCTGTATAGTTAAGTTTGCCAAAAAGCTTGTGGAACAGTTTATGGAAGGTCAAGAAATGTGTATCCATTAGCAGAAATGAAGCATTCAAGAGGAACACCATGTCACTTGATTTGGTTTTGAAAAGAATTGGGAATTCAGAAGAACCGCAAACCGCAATGGAGAGCTAGTCCTGTGCTGCCAGTTTAAATCAGTTCCACGTTTGCTAGTTCTTTCTTCGCAGTTAAGGCCAAGTCAGGACTTCTTTTGGTCTCAAATCGTTGGAGGAGGTTCAGCGCCATCTGAAGTCCCTCCACCGCCTCCTCCCCTCAGCGTACAGAGTCTCAGAGAGCTGCGAACTGGCTGCTTGAAACTCAGATGTGTGTGCTATGAAAAGCAGCAGTATCTTGGTGAAGCTAATGGTGGGGGTTTTGTCATTGAATTAACCATATAAATAATTCAGTGTGCCTGAGGAAATCTGGAAGACAAGCTCTGAAATATATATTAAAAAACAAAGTACTGAATTCTAATTAAAACTCGTGCTTATGGCAGAGTTTTCTCTTACAGAAGGTACGTTTTTCTAGCCCTTGTTTTAATCAACTGAGTCTAATGCAACTAATTGATTCTGTAACAATTGACTTCATATGCCGTGTTACAATATGGCTGGAGAAAGGGGCTGAGAGAAACCTCGTGAAGTGCAAGGTCCTGCACCGGGGGAGGAACAACCGCAGGCACAAATGTGTGCTGGGAAACACTTTTTTATCGTGAGGGTGACGGAGCGCTGGAGCAGGTTGTGGAGTCTCCACCCTTGGAGATATTCAAAAGCTGTCTGGGCATGGTCCTGGGCTTTTGGTAGCCTTGCTCGAGCAGGGGGCTTGGACCAGATGACCTCCAGAGGGCCTTGCCAGCCTCAGCCATTCTGTGATAGTCCATCCGGATAGCAAATTAGGCAAACGCGTACTAGAAACAAATATATTCTGACAGTAATCAATACTCCTTCGTACATAGAGTCGGAGATTTCAGAGCAACTAGGTAAATTAATAGCAGCAATGCAACTGTAGCAAGAAGGTAAATAATAGCAGCGATGCAGCTACGAGTGCAAACGGTATTGCGGTGTATAAGCCTGTGACAGCAAACAGCAGTGCTCAGGTTCTGGCTGCGTGTGCTGAACAGATCCATACCTCAGTTCTGCTGTTGCAACAAGCTGGATCAACTAGTTTGCATATGGTAAAAATATCTTAATTCCTGAATCCTGCCATCTGGGAATAAATTAGTGTGGGGAAATATAGCCATATATTATAAGTAATAGTCTTCCAAACAAGTAAATCGTGTATATTTATGTTAAGGTGTATGCCTGTCTTTTCTAAATATTCTTGTAAGCATCTCTGAAAGTATGCAAGTCTGAATTCACATAACCGCACAAAAACCTTCCTACATGAAAGGAATCGTACACGGGTTTCTCCCTGGTATTGAGTTGGAGATGTTTCTGGCCTCCCAGGTCCTGAACTGGCAATTCAGAGCAGTTTGATTGCCTGCTTGATTGTTTGTGAGATAACGGTGAGATTGGCAGTGACAGGGTAATTTACTGAAGATTGCGATGTCAGACTATATCCAAGGGGGCTTGCGAGCATAAAGCTGTGATTCGCATGACTGACAGGATGCTGACGGATTGATATGCCAATTGAAAGTTCGTGGTGTCATCAGGAGGGTTTGGTCACAGCATCCCATAATCTGCTGCATGATGAGGTCGTTACAGACGTGACATACCCTCACCCCTAATAACAGGTATAGCACAAATACGGCGCAGCTTGAACAGGTAAATGTAAATTTGTCAAAGGGGAGTAATTTCTATCCTGTGTTTTGCTTCTGTTATTTCTAATGTGTTGATAGGATTCTCCTGACTGGTGGTCATCGGAGTAAAAGGACTGAGCGGACTAAGCAGTGGGCGGCTTTATGTTCATAGCTGTAGAGGTGTCACAAACCAAGAAAGAACGCAGAATGCTGAGAAGAAGTTCTCGGCGCTTAATAGGAAAACTGCCTTGAGTTATAATCTGAAGCTAAAATTGTCCATACAATGATGACATAAACTGGGTGGAAAATGGACTCCAGTAAAAAACAAAATTCCTGCTGCCGCATTGGAAAGGATTTCAAGATCAATGGAGCTCTTAATGTGAATGGGCAACAGCCCTTAACGCAATGTATGGCTCTGCCAACGAGGTAGTTCGTCTGACATAAATTTCCTTAGAGGGCTGAATGAAACATTGTCAGCATACCTTGGCAATTTTGTTCTCAAAACAGAAACAGTCATTTCAGGCACACACAATCCGTTGGAAATACAAGGCTAATCGTAAAATAGGAAAGCTTTCTATAGGCTTAGGTTTCGGTTTGGGTTGGGTTTTCTCTTGTTTTTGTTGTCGTCTTTCCAGTTACTGTGGGGTAACGGTGTAGGGTACTGCCGGTCTGTTGTGCATGTGAAAAACTTGAAAATACATGAGTCGTGATCTTGCTCTGAGGTGCTTTTGTCAGCCGACCTACTGGAATGTTCTCTCTTGTGTGTGATGCTCCGTATGTGCCCAGGCCATATTCGTATTCAAAAATCTGATTAATATGCCTTCGGGAGTCTCTGAAAGTTTACAGACCTAAGTAGATTGCAGACTGAACGCCTGATTCTGCCCAGAGTAGATGAAAAAATGTTTCTAACTTGTTAGAGGTTATAATATTTTGAAGTAAATGGTTATTAATTTCTAAATTACAGTAAAACTCCATTGAGAGAACGTATGTCACTTACATGATGAGAGCAAAGGAAAGGATGATGCTAGAAGTTGTTACTCTATGTGCTAAAAGTATTCAGTTGTGATTTATCTAAGTATACAGATCAGTCTCACCATTGAGGATTCCTTTTTAATTTCTGGTATTTAAATTCTATTTAAAAAAAAAAAAAAACAACTTAAGAAACACTCTTGATGGACAACCTAATATGTAATATGACAACTGAACCCACCAGCTTTGTGAGTGATCCATCCTTAACCAAGCATGACAACAAGTTTGGATTCAGATATTTATGGGAGGTGGGAGTTCCAGCAGCATTTCCCTATTAATTGCCAAAATGGGTACAATGTAGTTTTTATTTTACTTAGGTAATGACAACTTATTCTGTCACCCCCATCTCCTTCTCTCGTATCCCCAGGACAAATGAAACTCTTACAGCTCAGCAAGGAAATGTAAAGACTTTGTAAAACAGTTGAAAAGATTTTGGGGAAAAAAAAAACAACTGCAAAACAAACAGAAAACCTAAGCCAAAAATTCTGTACTCCTTCCACTATTCCTTCTTCCTGATTTCAGCCCTTAACAGATTTCTTTGGGATTGATTCTCATCTAAAACAGGTGTAAATTAATTGTGGCAGTAATGGTGTTTAAGCGGTGTACTTGAGAAGGTCTCATCCTCGTTGCATTATTGGTTCACTTGCCAGTTTTATGGCGTAGAGCTGTTACGAAGAATAAGCATTAACATTTTTTCCCCAGGGCCTTAAGACGTCCGTTGGATATTATTGCTTGATAGCACTGTGCAGCCGGCTGAGTCTCGATGATTCTTACCTTTCAGATGGCTTGGTTGACTGCCTAGACCCAGACTGCTGCCTCCAGTCTACTTGTCAAAATAGCCTGCTGTGCCGGGGTTCTCGTGATCCTCTTGACATCATACAACAGAGCCATTCTGGTTCCCCAGCTGTGAAGTCATTCTATGATCGAATCAAGCTCTTAGTGGGGAAGGACAGCACTCATATCATCCCAGGAGAAAATCCCTTCAACAGCAGGTAGCGGCTATAAATATGACGCTGTGTCTGTGCAGTTGCATTGTATGGGAAGATTTCTCTCAGAGACTTTATTCATGTTTTAACATGAGATGCTGCTTTCAGGTGCTTCACGTGTCTCCGTCTCAGGCATCGTTCCCATACAGCACTCTGCTGTAATGTATGATGTGACCTTTATTTTATAACACTGAGGTTTAATAGCATTTTAACATAACCTAGAAGAGGTTCCTCCCACTGAGCAGGAGCTTCTGAGGTTTATCTTCTATGAAGACTGCGATCTAGAACCAGGGAAAAGACAAACTAGTTTCCAGTTCGAAAAAGATTGCATTTTATTTACTGCCGCTAACCCAAGTTTCAATAATGAAATAACATTTCAAATTATTTTTAAAATACATTAACTTACGGGTTTTTATTGTTTATTCCTTATCTAAAACTGTTTTATTTGCTGTTTTACTTGCATCACCAATACATCTGTCTAGGTTTTCATTTTCTTTTTCTATGTCTGTTCTCCCTGTGATTATTAATTATATATTTACGATTAATCTAAAAGCCAGCACATCATTCATTGATATTTGATGCCATTGGACACTTCCGAGAAGAGCGGTTCTATTTATCAATATTACTCAAATATGTCTTCATGGAACGATGCTAACAAATTGATGAATATGTTAATTATGTTCATATTGCCAAAGTTAAAACTGAAGAAAAGAACTTGATTTGAGATAATGCCCAAAAGATTGGACTTCATTACAAGAAACTGTTTTCAGGCAGGAGTTCACTATAGGCTTACTGGGTGATGTAGAGCAAGTCCCTAGAGATTTGTCTGTAAGATGAGGATCATAATGTTTCTGGATACACCAGGCAGGTCCTCATTGCATTCATTCCTATGATGCTCAAATAGCACGATAATTGCTATATCCTATCTGAAAAGCCCTGTTCTATAAAATACACGCTTTAGTCTAGTCTATAAAATACTCTATGCATATACACACATGGAGTTGTTTGGAAAAATGGAAGAGAATTGCTCTGTTTTCATCTAAATTTGTTGTGATTTTTTTTTTTTCTCATCAGTTCTGTAAAAAGAAAACGGGGGAAATCTTGCCGTTTTCTGCAATGTTGCATGAAAAGGAAAACAAGACGAGAGAAGCTTACTAATTCATGAGGCTGAATAATTGGTCCGAAAAGGAATACAGGCTACAGCATAAAAAGCATAGAGTCCCGGGGGTGGTTGGTACGTGCTGCTCTGTATATGGTACAGTCAGCAAAGTTTCCTGGAGTGAAAACAAGGAAACAGTTTCCTGTTATATATTGTATGCTAACCAGTGCTGGAGCTGTTGCCTCATTAAGCCCCCCGGAATGAAAATTAGTGTATTCCCTCTATCTGTATTTCACTACCATCTGATAATGTTTAGTTGTGTTATTAACATGATCCAACACTTTATTCCTAGATCTTGATGTATCTTAAAAAAGCAGGTGATTGTCATTCCAACTTTCTAGACAAGTATAGTGATAACGCAGACATTCTTGCGCCATCCAAGGAATTTTAGAAATTATATTAGAAATAACCAAGTTGTTTACGGATGGATATGGGTTGGAGTCTTCAAAACAGTCTAAGAATTAGAGCTCTAGACTAAGTGGGAGCTGGGCACTTCAGTCCTGAGGCTCCTTTGAAACACTCTCATTTCAAATTTTAGATTTTTATTTAAAAAATATGTTTTCTAAGGTTCCTCGTGGCAGGAGTCTTAGTTCTGTTTTATTCAGCTGACGTGTGTTGCGTATTTCAACGTATCTTTGCAAGTGACGTATTAATGACATTTTAAAATTGGCCTTAGCCTCTAAGTTGTGAAGGTGCTGTTGAGAATTCTGCAGCCCAGCTGTTAATTTTGGTACCAATTTTAGGCAAATCTAATGTCTAGTGTCAAATTGAAAGCTTTAAAAATAAAGTTTTTGACTTTTTAAAAGTGTCGCAGGGTTAGACTCCAAGTTTCGTGTGTACTGAACCTGCCGTAGTCTCAAGAAGTAGCTACCATGAAAGATCATGGCTTCTTTCTTTTCTTAGCTCAACATCTTATTCCATTGAAAAAGATGAAAAAATGGGACAAAATAGTGGTTATGACTTTTTTCCAGTAGTGGACCTGGAGGGTCAAGAAATAGTTGCAAGTTCTAAAAGAAAAGTAACAGAAATAGCTCATTTTCATTAATTAGTTTGTTTTTTATGTACTATTGAAGAAAATACCTTGTTTGGAATAAAAATATGAGGAAGTAGTTGTTAAATAGCCATTATAATACAGTTAGAAATTAACATCACAGCACCTTGTACATTTCAGAGAGTTAACAGAAAAGACCTGAAAACAACCCCTGATATTACCAATGAAAATCGATGTTCTCTGATGCGTACATCACTTTAGAAAGGCAAGCCCTAGGGGATAATGCAAGCGTTACAGCTGTCCCAGAATTCAACTGCATTTTGTCAGCGTTGGGCAAAACACAGCTCACTTTAATCCCCTGTCCTACAGCTGGGGCTGTAGGCACCGCGGTGTCGGGATGCCGGGACTGTAGGCACCGCGGGACTGTAGGCACCGCGGTGTCGGGATGCCGGGACTGTAGGCACCGCGGTGTCGGGATGCCGGGACTGTAGGCACCACGGGACTGTAGGCACCGCGGTGTCGGGATGCCGGGACTGTAGGCACCGCGGGACTGTAGACACCGTGGCGTCGGGATGCCGGGACTGTAGGCACCGCGGGACTGTAGGCACCGCGGTGTCAGGATGCCGGGACTGTAGGCACCACGGGACTGTAGGCACCGCGGTGTCGGGATGCCGGGACTGTAGGCACCGCAGTGTCGGGATGCCGGGACTGTAGGCACCACGGGACTGTAGGCACCACGGGACTGTAGGCACCGCGGTGTCGGGATGCCGGGACTGTAGGCACCGCGGGACTGTAGGCACCGCGGTGTCGGGATGCCGGGACTGTAGGCACCACGGGACTGTAGGCACCACGGGACTGTAGGCACCGCGGTGTCGGGATGCCGGGACTGTAGGCACCGCGGGACTGTAGGCACCGCGGTGTCGGGATGCCGGGACTGTAGGCACCGCGGGACTGTAGGCACCGCGGTGTCGGGATGCCGGGACTGTAGGCACCGCGGTGTCGGGATGCCGGGACTGTAGGCACCGCGGGACTGTAGGCACCGCGGTGTCGGGATGCCGGGACTGTAGGCACCGCGGGACTGTAGGCACCGCGGTGTCGGGATGCCGGGACTGTAGGCACTGCGGTGTTGGGATGCCAGGACTGTAGGACACTGCAGTGTCGGGGTGCCGTGCCTGTTGGTGTGCCCGAAGCCTGCCAAGGTTCGGGGGCAGCTGCAGTCCCACCAGCACAAACTCGGTGTGGAAACGGGGCTTCTTTTCTGCCACTCTCTATAGCTACAGGTGAGAGTTGGAGGATCATGCTGGAAGCATGTAGCGCTGAGATAGAAATCTTTTCACCTCGGACTACAACAAAATGCAATTTTGTGATCCCTGAGGTGTTATGGCTTGCAGCGGGATTTATCTTTCTCCCTCTTTTCCAGGATCACCTTCTCCTTTTTTCACATTTCCAATGTAGAAATGGAAAGTATCTGCAAGGAGCTTCTCCGTTTCCATCTCCCTTGTACCGTGCAGCTGCCCCCACTCACCAGTCTGCTTCTCTCAGGGCAGGGGGAAGGTGGAAGGGGAAGGGACAGGGGATGGAGACTCCTCTCCGGCGGGGAGAGGCGAGGGGCAGGACCAGACGGGCCGTGGCGAGAGGGAGCAGTGGGGTTGCTGCTTCCAGCGCTCAGGAGGCTGAGGAGGCAGCCAGGCAGGCAGCAGTGACTCCTGCCCGCTGTGCACCTAGCAGCAGCAAAGCACTCTTAAATTAAAAGGGCTGACTGTGCCTCTTCCAGGAGTAACCCATCTTCATCTCCTAGAGGTTAAGCAAAGTTGGCTATGAAAACTCTTTATTTTGCCTGTGCGTAAAGCTGGCCTTAGAACCAAGTCCTTTCTCCTGTTGACAAAGTGAAAAGCAAGGGTTACAAATCAGGACCAAATGCGGTGTACAAACATGGGTCACTCCCTAAGATGATGGAATGTGAACCTTAATTTGGGAAATTGGTTATATAATAAAGAGGTATGGCATTACACCATATTTTTCAAGTGTATTAGGCATCCACAGACGCGCTGTTGTACCCAGGGCGACTTTTGGGAAGTGCTCAATCATTGTGTCAGTGGGACGTCAGGGTCATAGTTCTGGCTTGGCCGAATGTGAGGTAGCTTTCTGCTCCGCAAAGCCTCATTAAACAATGAGACGAAGCCTCATTAGACACGGAAGGCACTAACTCCCATTCTGTATACACAGACTTCACTGCACAGATAAGCAGTTTCTTGATTTAAGTATATAAGAGGGGGCTGGGCAATATTGTGGTATCTTCAGTATTGGAAAAATCTTTGGAGGAAATTGGATTTAGAGTAAATGAGGCACAAGTGTTCCGCTGCCCAGTTTATAAACAACGTAACTTTGCTTTTGTAACTAACTTTAGTACCTTTCATTTTCTTTCTTTCTCAGTCTCGTGTCTCTTATAAGAGGCCAAGTGGTGACTACAGATGGAACGCCTCTAGTTGGGGTCAATGTGTCATTTGTCAAGTATCCAAAGTACGGCTATACCATCACTCGGCAGGATGGCACGTGAGTTTGCTTGCTTCATTGAGTACCTATTTTGTATGTAGTATCTTTGCTGATTAACAGATGGTGTGATCTAATGGAACCATGTGGTATCACGCATTGCATTCCTCCCAGGGCAAAGAGCTATTAAGTAAACACAAAAGTAATTTTTCACGTGGCATTTTGAACACTAACTGCAAGTAAATATGAAAAGGCTGACTTCGGATAATAATGTGTTAGTAGGCAGACTCCTTTCAAATAAATTGCTCTGTAACTATGAAAACATTTGTGGACTACAGTAATATCCAGCTGAGACCAGAAATATTTTCTTTTAAAATGCAAGGCAGGCTAACGCTGCTAGAAAAAAATGGTGTCTTTATAGACTAGTATATTTTGTTAAAAGTTCCCTTCTGCCTTTCTTTCCTTTTGAAGATCCACTATCTTTTGAGTTTCTACAGGGTAGAATGTAATCAAAAGATTCTAATTGAATATATTTAGACAATTTCCTGCTGTGCAAAAAAGTGCTTTTTTCCCCCTTGTATTTGATATGCACATAAATTCAGATAAACAAAAATCAATGTGACATGGTTTATCTAGTTTACTGGCTGTGGTAACTAGAGCAGTATATCTGTGACACATGCATTGTAAACATTTGCCCTTTTATCTTGATCTTGCATGCAAACAATTGAATTGAAAAAATTAATATGAGTCAACTGAACTATAGGGAGTATTTCATTTCCACATTTCCTAGGATATTATTTTGTTATCATAAAAATATAATGTTGTTGATTTTGGTGGTTTAATACAGTAAATGGCGAGATGAACTATATTTAGATCTGAACAGATTATTGAAATCGTTGAGTAATTTGTCCCTTTGCCGTGAAACAACTGAATCTACTTCTCTTGTCAGAACAGCCTGGAAGTGTTTTACTCATTTAGGCCAGATTTCAAAATGCCTGCGCAGCGCCACAGTACTGCTGTGGTTATGTAGGGGCTGGGAGTAAATACCTAACCTCTCTGCAAAATGATAGATCAGTTTTCCTGGGGACAGGAATTCTTATCTTATTTGTAGAACACAAACAGCAGAACTTTTCATTATTGTTCTCTTACTGCCGTACGACCCATTCTGTGCTTGATGGACAGCATCTTTTAGGAAAGGGATAATTGAGTGTTCAGCTCAGTATGACCTTGGCTTCTTTGCTGATTTTATATAAAAAGGTGACTTGTAACAATAAATGTTTTGGTTTGTTTGTTGTGTATTTTTAAATTATTTAATGCCAATTTTGTAATATATAGGAACAAGGTTTGTCTGGGTGACTTCAAATCATTGCTTGTCTTGACTGGATTTCTGTTGTCTAATTGCCAGAGGTTCACATTCCATCACTGATCATTTGAAGCACGACACTTAAAAATATACCTGTTGCTATAGGTATACCTACATACCTATTTCATTAGCCGGGAATGCTATTACTGGGATTATTCAGTCTTGTCACTTCTAAAGCCCACATTTTTCTAGGTTTGACTTGGTTGCAAATGGTGGAGCATCCCTAACCTTGCACTTTGAACGGGCCCCATTTATGAGTCAGGAAAGGACAGTATGGTTGCCGTGGAATAACTTCTATGCCATGGACACGCTTGTGATGAAGACAGAGGAGAACTCCATTCCCAGCTGTGATCTAAGTGGTTTTGTCCGTCCCGATCCAGTCATCATTTCATCACCACTTTCAACTTTCTTCAGTGATGCTCCTGGCCGGAATCCCATTGTACCAGAAACCCAGGTAAGAGCAGCGTGGGTGAAAAGGATACAGAAATCGGTGGTCAGATGCTAGCACTGACCTGAGCGTTTACCACAGAGTCACCATTTGTCCCCTGGAATTGCTGTGGCAGATCCCTCCGTAGACTTGCATTCATTCTGACAGATACCAGGTTTCCTGATGAGGTCTGCAGGAGATATCCTAGGTTTGTGTCGCCCAGACACTTTTATCTTTGACTGCCTTGCACCTTCTCATTATCATCAAGTATGTGTCTCCATTTCAGTTGACAGCTTAGGTGTTTCAAGAGAGTTTTGCACAGGCTTGGTGTGTGCTGCTAACCACAGGCTGTTTTCTTGTGTGTTATTTAGGACAAAGAAAAACTCCACTGGTACTAGTGTTTCACTGCTTCATTCAGTTAGTCTTTACTTCATACTAGCTGTGAGTGGAAGTAACGGGAGGTTAGCGGAAGTTAGCAGAAGTTTCTGTGACTATTTCTTATATTCCCCTTGTATATAACTTGCAGTAAAACTACTTGTACTTACTTGCGCTTTTGACAGCAGTGGGCTCTTAAAAAGAAGTGTACGCTGAAGCCAAATAATTATTTGTTCAGAAATGTCAGCTGGATTGCATGACTGCACTGATTTGAGGATAACCATTCCCAGTAGCAGAAAGTCATAAGTTCATAAGAGTATGCAAGGCTATGTTATTCTAAAAAAAAATAACAAAGCACTAATGTAAAATGTTTGATCTTTTCCCTGTTCAGGTTCTTCATGAAGAAATCGAGATCCCTGGCTCTAGCATAAAGCTGAGCTACCTGAGTTCCCGTACTGCTGGATACAAATCCTTACTTAAGATTGCCATGACTCAGTCACTTGTGCCACTGAATCTAATCAAAGTTCATTTGATGGTAGCGGTAGAAGGGCATCTGTTTCAAAAATCGTTTCAGGCATCTCCCAACTTGGCATATACATTTATCTGGGACAAAACAGATGCATATGGTCAGAAGGTTTATGGGTTGTCAGATGCTGTAGGTAAGTCAGCATATACAAGCTCCAAAACTTTCCCAATAACACCTGTAATTCTTAGTGAGAAACCTGCAAAGATTTCTTATGGAAAAGCAAATTTAGACCAAACAGTTCTTGTCTTCCTGACACAATTTATCTTTTTATTATGTTTCTTTTACACATTAAAGATCACATTCAGAGGGTCTAAACCCCATCAACATGCCTGTGTTTCCTGATCGGTAGCTGACTTAGAAGGTTTAGACCAGACAATGGGAAAAACTGGCCACAGGAACTTAGGTGAAACCTAGTCCATCACTATGTTTTTATTTTCTTTCAGTTAACTAATGAACCTCGTGCTGGACTGGCTGGCATCCTTCAGTGCCTTTGGATTTTCATGCATGCTGTTATTATAGCCCCTTGTGGTACAATACATTTGAAATTAAAGTGGTGTTTTTCTAATGCTGCTCAGTCTTGTAGTTGTACAGCTGGTTTTAGTCACTTGGTTCTAGTGGGTGGGAAAAGAAATGATCATAATATTTTTAAGTTTTCATTTTCATTTGAACCTCAGGACAGTTTTGATACAATGCTAAAAGTGAGCATCAGAGCTGTGCCAGTGGGGAAAGAAAAACTTACTTTGAAAATCTTATTTCTTTTCTGTGTTTTCTAAAATCTTCTTTGCTATAGCTTTTCTTTCTTACATTATCGCATAAAGTTTTTCTTTCCTGAGTAATGCTTACAGTGTTTGTGTGCTTAAAAGCACACAAACTTTTCAGTGCCCCTTGGTATACGGTATGTAAAACAAACCAACTAAATAAACGCGGTGAACATCTGGCAAATTAAGAGTTTGGTCTTGTCCGGTTATCTGATAGAATAATTTTATTATATTTTAAAAATTATATTTCTCACTCTCTTCTCACCAAGCCGGTCGCTTCCCAATGCCAGCTATTCAAAGAGAAGCGCTCAGATCCCTGCAGAGTACATGTGAATGAAGTTTCACATTTGTGTCTAGTGAAAGATCTGAATTTAATATTGTAGAATAAAAGAGAGGAATATAATCACTCCGTCATCTTGAGGGGGCTGGGGAACTGGAATGCTGAATGATTTGACTGTGCTCTGGACATTTAATTCAGCGTTTGTTCAGCAAGTGTATTAGATTTTGTTCATTTCATTTCAGTTTCTGTGGGTTTTGAATATGAGACTTGCCCCAGTCTCATTTTATGGGAGAAGAGGACAGCACTGCTGCAAGGATTTGAACTAGATCCTTCAAATTTAGGAGGATGGTCTTTGAATAAACATCACGTCCTTAATGTCAAGAGTGGTGAGTTAGTTAATTCTGTGTATTTTCTGTGTTATATGCAGTTTTGTCTGTGAACACTTTTTATTTGCATTATATTTACCCTTTAAAAATGCAGTTTCTCCACAATCTTTGTTTCATCTTTCTCAGTAAGGTATGGGACATGTTCCAGTTCTCAGAAAATTTTTGTAGAATTTTAATGGATGTTTTACTGTTCCGCACACCATGACTTTCTTAAAGTCCAAATCTTTATCCTCTGTTCTGTTGCTCATTTATTCCCCCATAATGTTTTTTGGTGTTCCTTCCCTGTTTTTCTGATCCTAACCACACCTGTTCCTCTTGTTTGACCTTTTTCCCTCTAATATGAGAGGGAGCTTAAAAGGAGTGTGAATCTGTGATGAGATACGGAGTCTCATTTGTCTTTTTTCTTTTGTCACCCGTTTGTTTTTTTCCTCACTTCTCTTTGTCTTTACATATCCTAAGCTGAGTGTTCCCTGCTCTTCATGTTTTATGAGAGGTTCTCAAGGTTAGCTTAGTTCATTTGATCCCTGTAAAGTGTTTTCTACGGCCTCCCTGCTGATCCCTGCATTAACAAATTGCAAACTATATTGTTGCTCAAGAAACCTATAGTAGTGCTCAGAATAGGCAAGCTCAGGCTATTTGAACACACTGCAAGTGCTGTGCCGCAGATCAAACACTGTTGAGATAGCTATTTGGATAGTGCATGGTACTCGCTGGCGTCACCGGTGGGGAGCCAGTTACTTTACATTAGGATCATACAACTGCATTTCCAAAAGAACAGGAGGCTAAAAGTTTCTGGCCAGACATCTACGATTTTTGGTATGTTGAAAATGGTCACTCTGTCAGAGAATCCGCTCCCTTCTTGGAGCAGGGGTCCGCTCTTTGAACAGGTATTTTGAAAGGAAATCCTGTCTTAAAGGCATTTCTTGAAACCTAATAAAGATCCTTACCACTAGCTTCCCTCTTGCCTTTCATCACTGATCCGTAGCAGCCCTTCTAGGAGTTTAATTTTCTGTGCTGTCCTCTTCTCTGGCATCTCCAGTTCTCATTCTTCATTTTCCATGAAAAAAAGCATGAAAGACTGCAACGTGTAAAGAGAACAATAAGGGCGACACAAAATTCCAAACAAAACTTAACACAGGAAACTGGAGTGAGGGGATTCAGGGACACAAACAAGGATCACGTCCTCTCCACTGTTTGCCTTCTCGCTTCCCAGTCGATAGGACAGTCTAAAGCATTGTGCCGGGCAAGGGGGATGTATGGCAGTGTTTTCTTTCATAATGAATACCAAAGAACTCTGGGTTTAGGTTTGGGCCCGTGGTTGTGTATGTGTGTGGTTTTTAGCAGAGAATCTCCATTACACCTTCATTTTTACCACTGCAAAGCTCTTTCGCTCTTTTTGCACCGTCAAAGAACCAAGTGCCGGAGTCATTGCAGTGTACAGTCCTTCACAGCAGCAGTTGAAAGAGAACTACCTGAACTCCCCTGCAATGAATGACTGTAATAACCGCTTCTTCTCCTCTTCATTATTAGGTATATTGCACAAAGGCAACGGAGAAAATCAGTTTCTAACTCAGCAGCCGGCTGTGATAACCAGCATTATGGGGAATGGGCGCCGAAGAAGCATATCCTGCCCTAGCTGCAATGGTCTGGCAGAAGGAAATAAGCTTTTGGCCCCTGTAGCACTGGCAGTGGGTATTGATGGAAGTCTCTTTGTTGGAGATTTTAATTATATTCGGCGTATCTTCCCGTCCAGGAATGTTACTAGTATATTGGAGCTAAGGTAAGGTGTTAATCTTAGAGCTTCATTTCTGTAGCCTGTGCTCAAATCAGCCTTTACCATTACTTTTTATAATTTTGTAAAACATTGTCACTTTCAACCTATTTAAATTCCAGTGGAGAAATGGGGCACAGAAATGCGTAGTTCAAAGCCTGTAGCTTAGCAGAGCAATGACTATAGACAAGGACTAAAGAGTACAAACCACCTTGTACAAAAAGCACAAACCACCTTCTTCTGTCCTGTTGGTGATCATTTGATACGATCTCCCCTCGGTACTATACATCATTTAGTTTTGATTGAAAACTACAGAATTGACTGCCCTTAGGTACTGAGCCACGGTGACAAGCAAACGTGTAACAGTCTTATGAGGTTTGAAAGAAGGTTTTCCCATCGATGGTTTTGAGAGCCACTTTCTCACTTCTTTCCCACACTCGTAAGTCTGTTTCTGTAGGTTGGCAAGTGCTGTTAAAGTTGACATACAGAGTCATTCTGCATCATCAGAACTCTTTTGAAGATTGTCTCTCTGTCCCCACATCCGGCCCCCTCCCCCCACAACATTTAGATTTGGTCACTTAATAGGGAAGGCTTGAGTGTAGAGTGTACCACTTCACCCATTTCTGTTCCATCTCCTTTTTTCATTCTTCTAGGAGAGGCAAGAGCTATTGCTTCAAACTGTAACTCATGTAACTGGACCTTATAGTTATGGCACTGTTGAGTATTTGCAGAAAAACGAGGAAAAGTAGCTTACATGGCCGGCCTTCTGATACTTCTGCAGCCCACTCAGGCAATAGGATTAGTGCTCTTGGAAATGGGATATAGCTGCAAAGCACACTGAGGGAATTTAGGTCATTAGCCTTTTTTTTAATGATACAGCCAATAACCAATTCCTGTGCTTCCACTGTACTTTTAGTTTTTAATTAGTGGGAAAAAGTGCAAAATGATTGAGCTGTTAGAGAATAGGAGGCCTAGCTCTATTTTACATCTCTCTTCCATTCATGTCATTCTGTTGATGTCACTGTTGTGAATTCTGATTTATATAAGAGAAAAGAGATCTGATTCAGGACAATTGTACTCTGAAATCACTCTCTGACACCTACCTCATATGCCATCAGGCTGCCTTATTATATTTAAAAAAAAAAAAAAGAAAGAAGAGTCATAGATTACGCAGTGCTTTCTGCTAGCAGATCAGTGTAAACCGCAGAAGGTCGCTGGTATGGATGTGTGACCTGCTATAAATATTTGTGTCAATACACACTATAACTCTGCATTATGTAGAATATGCTGATTATTTTTTTTCTAATTTGTTCAGTTCTGTTTAGCTTTCTAGAAAATAGGACTACATCTTTACAGGTGAAGAGAAACATTTTCAGATTAGGGTACTTAATATGAGGCATTTATATGCCACTCACTTGCTAATATCAGCCAGTGACAAAGTTTCCTAGCACACCTGATATTTGAAAATGTTGTCTCCAAGTTTACAACAGCAGTAGTCTGAGAACTTTGCTTTCTCTCTGTGCGAGAGAGAACTTGGGCTTTTCAGCACGTGTGAGGGAAAATGGAAAAGGACATCAGCAAAGAAACAAAAGATGGATTTAATCTGCCTTTGTCCACTTTCTCTTTTCTTTTATGACATCTGCTTTCCATAGCGTAGATTCTTTAGCTTCTGTTAGGCCATTAGCAGTGAACAATAAAGCTATTGTATTTCGAGTGCTGTTGGTCAGCTGCAAATGACTTGACACACAGATTTTTAGGATTTGCAGTGATCTCTTTTGCCCCCTGTTCCTCTAAAGGGAATTAAGGTCCATTCCAGCAAACATTATCTATAGTGGTAATTGTGATTCAGTGGTCATCTTAAAATCTGTACAAGCTACATGCATAAGAGTTTAAAGATTTGAGCCATTTAAGTATGAATAAGAGCAGAGTCCTCAGCTAGTATCAAGCAGCTTGAATAATGTTGCAAATAGTATGTCCATAAGTATTACAAACCAAATACAGCACTTTATTTAGATTTCACAATGGATGTAATTTTGGTTTTGCATAAGCCAGTATAAGTCTCGAGTACCTTTGTAAGTCAGACTATCCCAGTGTGCATATTTGCTTCACAGTGTCCTTTACAGAGGTGCCCGATCTGCGGGGCTGACAGGAATTCTGACTCGAGAGTGTTGCATGTCACGCTTAACGTTGGTATTGCAAGTTTGGGGCTGTGCGTTGAGTGCTGCAGCTCAGGAGTCATGCACTCCTTTGTTTCATTCAGTGGACATTCCTCATCGGAAATGACGTAAACACTGTGAAACACTGGTGTGGAGAATGTATTCATTTACCGCTGGGAAGTAGAGAACACTTTTCCTTTGACTTTGTGTCTAGAGAGTAAACTAGGGGTCAATTAATGCTATACATCTCCCATTGTACAGTATCTTCCTGCTCACTTAGGGGTTTTTTTACCCTAAGATTTGCTCTGGTGGGCTTAAATAGGTACCAAGTAGCATCCAATCTTGCTTTAAGCAATTATTTTAGAGACCGGGGGGAGAGGGTAGTAGAAATTTGTTTAGAAATAGCCTGTTGGAAAACTATTTTGATTAAAGAGGTTGCCTCCAACAGGCGGACAATATCCTAAGCCCAGTGCTTGCACCTTCCCAGTTCTGTATTCGAAAAACTGCCAGTTTATCTCACTCCTAGCCCAGAAGCTACACGTATTTCCAATGCTTCAATGGTCCAGAAAGTTTCCTGTAAAATATATGGGGGGTGGGGGATGGGGGCAGGGTGTCCTAGTAGGGAACTAGCTTGCAGCTCTGTCACTCCCAGTCGCTCTTCATCCGTAAACCCAGCTAAGGCCAGTGCTGAAAAGAGATATCTTCTCCTGTGTCCTTTTGTAAAATTAAACAAATACTATGTTTGCTTTACCATCTATTCTTCAGCTAACTGTTTGTTCTTTTTTCTTCTGTTCCCTTTCTATAAAGAAATAAAGAGTTTAAACATAGGTAAGACACGAGCTCTTTCCCATATAATTTGATATGGTTTGTTTGCTTCATTGTGTTTGCTTTTTGTGTTGTGCTTCTTGTGTAATGTTATGTTCTTCATGTACCATATATAGAAACATTTTTATGTGCTAATTGTGTGTTATGAATATGATAAGCGTTAGCAATTATGAAATGCAGTCAAAAAGCAACCAAATAAGTTCTGACAGTAATTAGAAATTTCTAGTAGAATGCAAGTATAATGAACCCCAAGCTAACTTCTATATAAACACGTCTCCCTGCTGTCTATAATTGGTCTAAATGGTTGAGGTAAACTACAACAGCAGTTTTACAAATGCCAAAAAGGTTCACAAAAGCACTAATGACTGCAAATAGGTCAAAAACTCATTTTCCGGTCATTAATGATTTTCTGAACCCTCTGTCCTTTTTCATAATTTAGTTGCTCTTTTTTTTCATCAAATAGATTTAACAGTCAGTCGGCCTGTGGGGCTGGTTGTGTGCAACCACTAGGTGCAGTCACTGTAAGATGCATGAGGGAGGCATAACCTTTCCGGACATTGGGAGAAAAGACTTTTCATCATCTCACCTGAGCACTAGGCCTCCTGGATGGCAGCAGCGTAGGAAATGCTGGTACCTTCTCCCATGCCCCACCTGGGACGGGAGGGATGTTTACCCTGGAGAATATCGAGGGCAAGAACAAGAAGAGCTGTTGTAAACTGTTCCATAGCGTTCTGTGCCTCACCCTTTTAAAAATATACTTTCCATTACTATAATACAAGTTACATGCAAAAGATGTCTGGACTAAACACTGTAATTTCCCCTTTACTTTGGTATGGCAAGTGTAACTCCACTAAATTTTCTTATCTGGATGAATTCTTTCACAATTTGCTAATGATTATTGGTGATGCTGGAGGATCATCATTTGCAACTAGAAGCTTAGTTAATTTTTCAGGTGCTTAGAGATTTGCTCTGGACAGCTTCTCTTTTTGGTTAAATTTAAAGAAAAGCTTTAGTTGCACTGTTGTGGATTTGATGCACGTGGGAGAAGACTAGGGAGGACGAGCTGATGCTGCCTGCGCTGGCTGTCAGGCAGCAGGGTCCCTCGCAGACCCCAGTAAGGCTGCAGGCGGTGGAAACTGCTGCCTCCACCCGGCAGGGCGAGGGGAGGAGGCATGATGGGCAGAGACCTCTGAGCAACACCGAATGGTATGGAAAGTCCCTTAAAACAAGGTGCATTCCTTGGCTCCCTATAATTCAATTAAAATATTACAATGGCGCAGAGAAAAGAGAGGCAGAGGTCTTTAATTGCTCAGATGCTAGTTTGTGAAATATTTACTACTCATTTATAAAATACATCCTTGTTTGAGGTAATCATCTTGTAGTTTCTTTGGGGACACGGTGAGTGCATGTTGCCTTCCGCTAGTCATTTTCTGCCAGAGTCCCTCAAATATTTTATGTGGAGAGTCTTCCACTGTCTGTTCCCTCACTGAGCTCAGGAAAGAGCAAAGGGCTGTGCAGCAGCTCTGCAGCGAGTCACTCCTTGATCTGGAACTAAAGCTGGTGACTGACTCCCTGGTAAAACTGCCCTGAGGGAGACTGCGGAGGAGAAGGGTAGGGTGAGCTCCGTGGGCACGCTGATGGCTGCAGGAGAGGAGAGGGAAATAAGCCCACGTTCTCCCATTGCTCTTTACCCTGACTCATACCTTATCCCATCCTGGTAACAGTGGGCATACCCGAGGCTGGCTGTGGGCAGAAGGGAAGCGGGGGTGTGCTCACTCAGGAAGGCAGGCACATGCTGGTAGAATCACATCCAGTCTCGCCGAGTGGCGGCTGCTCGTGTCAGGCAGCAGAGCAGCTCCCCAGCCGCTGTTGTGAGCAGCTCCCGTCACTCAGCCCAGGCGAGGCTCCTGCCTCCGGCAGCAAGCAGCTACGTCTGTGCCCAGCTCCAGGTTGTACCTGCCTCGGGTCTCCCGAGGTGGGTGCCACAAGTTTTAGAAGGGCCAGCAGCGAGCCCGCAGCTGCAGCACTCGGGTCTTGGCTCGTCTGCCACTGTTGCAAAGCCTTGAGCTGAGTCTGAGTGTCTTTGTGAAGTATGGCACAACACTAGTGTCACAATAAAGTTGGTTCTTCAGTGTTAAGGGAAAAGTGTGGTGGAAGAAGAGAGCAGAAACTCAAAAAAGTGACAAATGTGCAGGTGTTTGTATGGCTCAAATACTCCAGAGACTGGAGAAGTCTTGTAAATGGAAAGAAATCATTTTCTAGGTGGCAAAGAAGATGGAGCGTTGTTTTGGAGGGATGAGAATAAGGGTCGTGAGGGATTTGTTTTGGAGGGATGAGAATAAGTGAGGAATGTGATAAGGGTCTAGTGAAGAGATGCAGTCTGCTGCTGAATATAAGGAGAGGAACTTGGGGAATAAAGGGATTATGCTCTAATCTCAAGCATGTCACTAGTCTCCCTGCATAACTTCGTCTATACCACTTAACCTCTCTGTGCCTCAGTTTCCTCCTCTGTAAAATGGGTATAATGCCCATCTTTTTAAAGTACTTTGAGATCCATGCATGAAATAAACCTGCCAAGTATTTTTTGTTTACTGTATTTTTTCATCTCTAATTTCTACACTCCTAGACTTCAGCAGATGGTATTACCTCTGCCTACTGAATTTTGATCAAACCAATCCCTTCCTACTTTCTACAGTTTTAGAACAAACTATTACTGACCTAAAATCATGACGCGTCAAAGACTGGCATAGAGGAAGATAACTGTAGAAAGTGATATTTTTGGGCCTCCTCATTCCTCCAAATCTGGTCACGACCACATGAATGCCGTGGTCTTTGTGCTGCGAATAATCCATCTGCCGAAAGTGGCCTTACTATAGTTTCAGCGAGTCTGATCAAGAAATGGCTTATGTCCATCATAACTTACCTCTGTGTATCCTCACTCTTGGAGACGGGCACTTTTGCCGCATGAAACTAGGAGTGTGGATATTTGGAGGCAAATGTATCTGGTTACTGGTAAGTAACCTTCATTTTTTTTCTTCCTGTCTTCATTTGTCTTCTATGCTTTGAAACCACCATTGACCTTATTTATGCTCACCCATAGGCTCCAAAGGCTGGAAAAATTCACATCATGCTTAAAATCCAACTAAATTGAGTTAAACTAGCCAGGCAAGATTTTGAAAATATTTCTGCACTGCAGTTCTATGTGTGTGAATGTATATATATATGTGTATATATATATATATATCGCGAAGATTGACATTTCTCAATTTGCAGATGATTTGCTAAAGTAGTTCCAAAATGTGACAAGCTGTCAAAAAACATATATTTCAGCAGGGAAGTAGCTTTCCATATGAGCACTCATTCTAATCGCAAACTGAGGACCAGTTTTCCAATAACAGAAGGTTTGGAGTTAAAGTCAGACACTTGGGGGGTCTCTGGTTTTAGTTAGATAACCAACTTCATCTGCCATAAATGACATCCTTGATAAGAATGAATGAGAACAAATTTGCTTTAGGAATAAATTTGTTATGCCTCTGCCTCCTATTTATACAGACCTCACAAATCTTGTGGCATAATATAAGTAACTCTGAAGATGAGTCCTTGATCTTACTCCTGTGACTTCTGCTTTCAAGGGAAGTTAAACAAGGTGGCGGGGAGGGGGGGCAACAGGCAGAGATAAGCCAAAGAAAATTGACCTGGAGCAGATCTAAAGGGCTAAAGAGATCAAGAAGAAAGTCTGCTGCGCAGCTTTGGCTTATTGGACTCTGCTGTGCAAGGTTTAGTGTAGCAGGATGAATGAGATTTGAAATGACAATCCTTCTGGAACACTGACCAGGCCCTAATCAAGTTAGGTCCTCAGACGGTGGTCCTTCAGACCCCACCTCTGTACGAAGGTGTCAGACTTTCTTTCCAGATCTCTCTGTGCCTGATGAGTATCTAAGCTCTAAACGCCTGTGAAGATTCTTGACTGCTCAGCTCTTTCTGTTTTATGCTTTCTTTTTCTCTAAAGCAACAATCCCGCTCATAAATACTATCTGGCCGTGGACCCTGTTTCAGGCTCACTGTACGTATCGGACACCAATAGTCGACGGATATACAAAGTCAAGTCCCTCACTGGCATGAAAGACCTAGCTGGTAACTCTGAAGTGGTAGCAGGGACTGGAGAGCAATGCCTGCCCTTTGACGAAGCCAGATGTGGGGATGGAGGGAAGGCAGTGGACGCGACCCTAATGAGCCCTCGAGGTAAAGTAGGAAAAGAAGCTGGAGACAATGACTGCGTGAGGCTAGGCTGGATGTGGAAATAATTATCTGGCAATTAAAACACTCCTTGCTCGGTAATTTTTATTCTGGGCTTTAATTACAGTGGATTGGCAAGTGTTCGTGCTTTGTTTAGCTAAAGCAAACTTTATTACCCCAACACTGAATGCTGCAAAAGGAGAACAGAACACAAATTAGCAGGGTATCGCTCACTCCAAGAAGCAAGCATGTAAACTGGGAAACAAATTACTGTTGGAGATACAGTCTTTGGGGAGAAAAACTGCCTGCTGTGGCTTTTTTCCGAGGTTTTATTCTATTTATCCCCTTCTTCTTCAGAGGGGAAGGAAAAATAAAAGGATTTTTTCCCTTTCCAGTTTCTAATTTTTTACAAGAAGTTTTCAAGATGATGCAGAGATCTGGGGATGTATTTCTTTTTAAGATCTTTTCCTTTCTTTCATCTTAACTGTAAGGATGAATTAATCAGGTGTACTGCCAGGTGTTTCAAACATCTTTGGGTTTTATTTCGATGGTTGAAAACAACTACATGATGGTAAAAGCGGGTAAAAATGAAAGGTCCTGTTTCTTTGTAATTGTTTCAGTTAATACATACGGAGTATAGTAACAGGACAGAGCTGCTTGCATGTTTTACGTTAAGCCTGTACATAAAAATCTAGAAGATAAAGCTGTATCTTCTGTTACTGGCCAATAGGATGAGCACTGTAACCATTTGAAGACAAAATTTTTAGATCAATATTTTATTTTCAGCCCAAGAAACGGACAAGGCAGTGCGCCAAATCAAAGCAGGAAAGGCAAGTGAGAAAAAGCCTGCCCTCCTTCACACCAGGCAGCAGCGTCCTTCTGTTCTCCGAGGGAGCACCCTTTCATTCTGTGCCTTTCCTCTCGAAGACTCCCAGTGTGACAGGCATTGACCCTTTCCTTTTCTTCTAGGCTGGAAACCCCTTTGTCTTCATCTGGAAACACCAGATGTTCCTCCCATATTCCTTACTGCAACAGGTCAAAGAATTAAAAACCATCCTGAAAGAACACGATGTCCTCTTAATTTTTCAAAATTTTTAAAGCAATTTTAAAAGGTTTCTAAAATTTCTTCATCCTTATTAAATCCTTCAGATGAAGAAAGCAACGCCTCAGATTTCTGAGATTAAAATTTAGGAGATTTTTTTTTTTTAAATTGGGTTTATGTAATAAATCATAGAGAGTTTGAATTTAGAAATAAGCTGATGCATTCTGCTGGTTCTTTGGCATGTTTCGGGGGTTTGTGTGGTTTTCTTTTCTTTAAAGGCCCAAAGAATAAACCTGCTTGATGCCATTTATTCAGCAGAACTGCAGGCACTTGGAGGGTTCCGGGACCCGTGCTCAGGTTGAAAGGGAGGAAAGAACAGGGGAAGCGAACACACGTCACCGCCTTGTAAACTTGGTAATAAAATGAAGCCTGTCTTGAAGGTAGGAGCATCACTGCTTCACTGATGCCTGGTTTTTATATCTGCAGGAATTGCAGTGGATAAGTATGGACTCATGTATTTTGTTGATGCCACTATGATCAGAAAAGTGGATCAGAACGGAATTATATCGACCCTGCTGGGCTCCAATGACCTAACTGCCGTTCGACCTCTCAGCTGTGATTCCAGCATGGATGTCACCCAGGTAGACTCTTACTGCATTTATTTTCTTCTCTGCCTTAGAAGAGATGGGCATCTATTTTGGATGACTGCCTGGCCACTTAAGAAATACATTATGCAGCACAAGATGATAGCGTATTTGATTCATTTCTGAAATGAGTGAACAATCCTTTTACTGTGGCTAACACAGGTTATTTATGCAACTATAGAGAAATAAGGTTGAGATAATGGGAGTTACTGTCTTAATTGCCTGTTTTTCTGTAATTATTGTAGAGCTTCCACAATGTAGCATTCATTCTTTGCACAGAAACACAATTAGCCAAAGTTACCACTGCACGTAGCTTTAATATTTCCGAAAAACAAAGTCGTTGTTTGAAATAGTTGCCGTTCATGACTTGGTTTCATGATTTACGCTGATAAACCCCTCACTAATTTGCTGTTGTTACACGTGGAATTTTGAACACTAGAAGTGTACTTTTCAGTTACGAGTTTTACAGTAATAATTTGTGCAACTCATAGGTACGGCTGGAGTGGCCTACTGATCTCGCTGTCAATCCCATGGACAACTCACTTTATGTCCTAGAGAACAATGTTATTTTACGGATCACAGAAAATCATCAAGTTAGCATTATTGCTGGACGCCCCATGCACTGCCAGGTTCCTGGTATAGACTACTCTCTTAGCAAACTGGCTATTCATTCTGCACTTGAATCAGCCAGTGCCATTGCCATCTCACACACAGGAGTTCTTTACATCAGTGAGACAGATGAAAAAAAAATTAATCGGCTACGCCAGGTAACTACCAATGGAGAAATATGCCTTCTTGCAGGGGCAGCTTCAGACTGTGATTGCAAAAATGATGTCAACTGTAATTGCTATTCTGGGGATGATGGGTATGCCACTGATGCCATCTTAAATTCACCATCTTCCTTAGCTGTGGCCCCAGATGGTACCATCTACATAGCTGATCTTGGAAATATCCGCATTAGGGCTGTCAGTAAAAACAGGCCCATTCTTAATTCTTTTAACCAATATGAAGCTGCATCTCCAGGAGAACAGGAGCTGTATGTCTTCAATGCTGACGGGATTCACCAGTACACTCTCAGCCTTGTTACCGGGGAGTACTTGTACAATTTCACCTATAGCAGCGATAACGATGTCACGGAGGTGATGGACAACAATGGCAACTCCTTGAAGGTCCGTCGGGATGCCAGTGGGATGCCCCGCCATTTACTGATGCCGGATAATCAGATTGTCACGCTGGCTGTTGGCACTAATGGTGGACTCAAGCTAGTCTCAACACAGACTCTGGAGCTCGGATTAATGACATATAATGGAAACAGTGGTCTCTTAGCAACGAAGAGTGATGAAACAGGATGGACAACATTTTATGAGTAAGAATGTTTTTGGATATATTAAGAGTACATTTATTTTTCAAATGGTAGTGAGTAGGCCCTAAACTGACCCTACTGAAATTTGTGGTAGGCTTTTCACTGATACTGAATAAGGCCGTTAACATCTCAGTCTAGCGTGGTACTGGAAATGGTTAAGTGGCTTCTTGACTTCATCGGTTTTGCCTTTGGGTGGGTACCGGACCACCTAAATTCCTGCCCGCAGTTTGAGGCCGGTGGGGAATCTCACCCACCTCCGGCAGGAAGGACCGTGCACCGCCCTCGGGAACCCGGGTGTGATTGCCCGGGTTGGGGCCCCGCTCTCAGCCCTCAGCGGGGCTGCAGGGAACTCACTGCCAGGGCAGCCCCAGCGACCCGCGGCTCCTCCTGAGCTGCCTCTCCCTAGGAACCCTAGTCCTGCCGTTTCTTTCGGAACTCAGGTTATATATATCTTTCTGTTCAGACTCGTATATTACTCATGGTGGTTAAAATGTTGATTAACTTCACTGATTGTTCATTCTTGAGACAAGCGAGGAAATGAGATCCCCGTAACTTCCATCATTTGTAGATAACCCAAAAGCACGCTGGTGTTCATGAGCATATAGATTAAAAAGACAGAACTTCCTCTTTAAATGAAATTCGTCAGAGATGAAGTTCAAAACTATATTAAAAATCTAGAAAAACTAGGCAGCTTTTTGTCAATAGTTACCCTGTTCTTGGTAGTCTTATTGCCATTTATTGATCAAAACAATTTTTAAAACAGAAGCTAAATGATACATTGAAAATATATGTAACTTTTAAGTACGGCAAGTCTGATGCCATATATTGTGTTTGAAGTAGCTAATTAATTAATGATTACTAAATAGCATTTCTCAAATTAGTGGGTAGAAAGTATGAATAGGGCTTTATTTTTAATTTTAAATTGCAGGCTTATTTTTAAGGTTACAGACGTAGCAATGATGCACGCCTATTTTAGTTTATTAACGCGTTCGTCTTGGCCACCACTTTCTTTTTTTTTAGATAAAATATAAGTAACGCAGGAATAAAAAGAATTATGTTCAGTCTGCTCAAAATACGTCAAAAATCAGCATTGCGCATCAGTTTTCTGTGCACTCTGTGTTTCGTTTCCGTAGAAGGGAAAGCAGTGCCCTCTCGTGGTCCCCTTCTGATGTGACCCTGGAAATTGAACCACTAGGATTTTTTCACCTAGCCTCTGGGTAGAGATGTGGAGGTTTTTTCTCCTTAATATTTTGCAAAGAGTATTTCTTTACCATACGTTAGTTACAAAAATAATCCCTTTATGGGAACGCATGAAGGTATTACCAGCCGATTACAAGATCAAGTAAAAGCTCACTGTACCAGACAGTGGTAAAATCTCACGCTATTGCTGATGAGATGTGGATGCCCTTCTAGGTAGGGGTTTGGTTTTTGTTTTTTCCTCAATAGCTAGCTCAAGATTCAGAGCAGAAGTCATATAAACTAGTTATTTCTCAAACCGGCAGTAATTAACTGTAGAATATTAAGTAGCAAAGTAATTTAAAACTCTACGTGAAAATCAAAGAAACATTAAAAGGTCATCAGAAAGTTCCAAGTTACAAAACTGGTGTAACCGGTGGCTGAGAACCACATGAAGTACTAAGTTAGCGTGATTGATTAGAGAAATTGTACTACAATTCCTAAGTAAATCTAGAAGGTGGGTGCTTTGCTGTTTTTCTGAGGTGCATCTAAAAACATAGTATAATGTGTATATAGTGCTTACACATTTACTAGGGTTTTTTTCAAGATCAAATAAGAAAAGATGTGCAACCCTTGCCTCAGGTCGGTGGGAGTCAAATGCCATATTTAGGTCTAAATAGTAGTAACTTCAACGAGGCGGCAGGATTTCTCCCAGATTTGTACATACATTCTCATAAGCATAGAGCCTGTAGATGAGAACAGTATTGACTTTTTTGACATTAAAAATGCATATACTTTCTTTGTAGTGCGTGTTTAAACTAAACTATACGTGGTGACTGTTATCTAGGTTAGGAAAAAAGCCATAAAACACCATTCACAAAGATGTTAAAAGAAGATACGTATTTCTATACGTGCAGGGAAAATCCTATGTGAGGTCTAGAAAATAGCTATGCAGTCAAGAGACTCATTACAAAATACCAGAAACATAGAGACATCTCCTGTAGGCTGATCCTCAGCAGCTGACTTATGGTAACTCCTTAATATGCTTTGTCATCTCATGCACCCCCCACAGCTGAGGGGTTTATTAATAAGATGATGAGAATTATTTAAATCAAATTTACAAACCTAAACAATCACAGTCCACAGTCACTCAATGCCGGTCTCTGGTGTATATTTTTTTCTTCGAAGCAGTTCCAAGGGGAAAATGCTGTATTGATCACTATGCAATTTCTTTTGGTAGCTATAAGTTAATATCGATGGAAGATGAAAGACGTACTTAGCCAATGAGAGTTTGTAAGGACAGCAAAATAGTTTTCTGTGCCATTAAATTCATGCATTCATACAGAGATCAAAATTGTTAATATGGCAGCAGAACTGGAAAAGAGCAGATATCTTTTTAGTAGTAAAATAATACGTGAACTGAAGTTTAGGAACCCTTCTGAAAAATTTATTTCAGTGCATTTATATCAACCAGACGTTGAAGTGCTGTGCTATCCTATTGGGCATATTCCTCTCTTTTATCTGAAACTGTACCTTGAAAATGCTCGCAGTATTAAATTTGTGCATTATGTCTAGGTATGCGTGTGTATATGCAGAGAAATGCATACACAAGCTCTTTTTGTGTGTGTACCCACACTCCATATGTATTTTATGTATATACAGTGGATGTGTGTATGCACGCAGTTCATTTGCAGTAGGAATAAGCAAGGCTCTTAAATAATACAACAGCTAACAGCAGGCTCACATGGGGTAATTTAAGCTTGGTTTTGGGCATGAAGCACGATCTTCGAAGCGGTCCTCAGTGGTGTTCCACTTGGTCTTGGCAGCATCCTGAGAGAATGCTGCAGTTTTCTTCTGGTATCAGCTTGGTTTTTATAAGGGAGAGAAAATAGGGATAGATGCAAATGTATGTGGATCTGCACCTTGCCCTGCTCTATGGTAAGTCAAAAGCTGCTGTTACTCCTTTCCGCAATGCTGTATATGGCACTGTCCTAGCTACTCCCACCTACAAACTGTCAAGCAGTACACATTTCAAACCTCAAAGACCAGAAAAGTAGCAATAAAAATTGGTAAGACGTAGAGGTGCCATAATGTTGGACGTGGGAGAAGCGCCTAGCGTGCATTTGCACAAGCCTGCTGCAGGGATGGGCAGGTCAGACGCGTGTAGCTATCTGAGAAGGTTACAGATGCTCAGATGTGGCTCACCGTTGTCTATATGGTGTCCATCACGTCCCTTGTGTGACTGAGTTGGCAGCCCAGCACGTGCGAGCCGCCGGGCTGTCAGGAACCGTCTCCAGGCTGCTGGCAGAACCAGGCAACAGCTTTCCTGTCTGCCCGGGGCGCCGGCGGCTGGAGTTACCCAGCGCTGCCCTGGGAACTGCGCTCTCGGAAAGCCCTGCCTGCTCGGGCAGGCTTGGTCACAGTTAGCAATATGTTAGCACGTTAGTCGTGGGCACAGGGAGATGCTGGTTTTTTAAAATACTGGGATTAAGAAAGGATCCCTCCCCTTGTAACTTTATTAGTAGAAAAACTTGGGATGAAACCTTACTCTAACCGAAGTCAGTAAGGAAAGCTCAGGAATTGCAGTGTATCCAGAACCCACCTCATTTGAAGATATAAAGATTGCCTTATCAGATCCGATTCATCTAGCCTGACGCTGTGTCATAGGCTGTGATTTGTAGTGGCTGCTGCTGAAGAAGACACCAAGAAGTCCCGTGTTAATTAGTGTATTTTCCATTGCAAAATTTTCTTTTTTTTACTTCATTTGACCCACGTTCATATCATGAAGAAGAAAGGTGTATAACCATTTAATTCCTATATAGCTTTATTTTTATTATTCAGATAAATGTCTGGGTGTTGTATTCTGCTAAGCACTTGCTCTCACATAATACATAAATTTAAAAAAAAAAAGAAAACAACTCAGTAATATGTCACGTCTAAATTTTGTAGTACCAAAAAGGTTTCGGGTTTATGAATTTTAAATTTTTTACCTGTAAGGTATTTTTTTTAAAATAGGATTTTATTGATGCAATGGACAAAGTAGGAATGCCTTCTTTAAACACTGGTGTTGCAGTGCGTATACGTCATTTAAGTAGTGAATTTTTTATATGTCTAGCTCGTAAACTAAATGGTCTGCAGATCTTCATAGGGAGTACTTAGGTATGTGTCAGTGTGAGCGTGTCCATCACTTGCTTATAAACTCCGTTAATCTCTGCCATTGCTGATTTCAAAAATTGTTACCAGCACTGAGAAACGTGCCCCATGGCGGGGGGCAAAACACTGATTTCTAGAAATAGCATTAGAATATTTTCGTTTTGCTGTTTCAGTCTCTGTACATCCTCATTCATATTTACTTTTTAGGCTGCCCTTGCGCTTTGAACAGAGATTTTCAGCGAGTAGCCCACAGCAATCCCCAGGAATTTTTCCTGGGTTAATTAAAAACCCAGCAATGTGAATGAAGAGTTTAAATTAGTGTCTCATTTGCATTGCCTAAAATATATTTGCTGATGGGGAGTTTTGCCAGCCATTTTTCTGGATGTTCACCAAGCTCTGCATAGTCACGCTGAGGCCGCTCGTGGACTTTTCTAGTTTATCCTAAATAATATTGTCTCTTCTCTGATATTTGACACCTAAGTATTTTCTTCATCACTCTGCTGATCACTAAACATACCAAAGTGGTCCACATACAGACTCGTAGGGCATAACTAATTATTAACTTTCTGGGTTTTTGAAACTGTCTGGTTTTTGTACCTTTTGTTTTTCCATGCTAGATGGATGCTTGGCTGGATCAAGTTCTTCCCTCATCTGTACTTTATGAGTGCTTTTCAGTATTTTTTTGTGAAGACCCTTATATAGACTTAACTAAACACCCTTTCGTAGATTATCTCGAGATTATCATTTATCCAGTATCTTGTTGATATGGTGAAAAAAAAATATTATATCTACATATGGGTAGAAACTTACGAATTTCATTAAGAAAAATCATGTTGCTTAATCTTTATTTGATCCTGAACTGCTTAAATGCTTAAAACAACTATTATTGGTCCCTTTTAGGTCGCGTGATGCTTTGTTTTATTGATTTACTTCTTTGCCTAATACTTCCATTGGTTCTGGTAAGGCTTGTTGCTCCACAGGTGATTTTTTTTTTTTCCTTCCTCCCCAATATTCAGTTGAATGGGTGCAACCATTTGCAATGGATTTGAAAGGCATAATTTATATTTGTATTAACGGAGGAGCCCATTTGTGTATTTATTTTGGAGATATCCTGTACCTTTCGGGTGGCCTACTTTGAGGTTTCTGAATGATTTAATTGTAAAAAGTCCTGTTGAAAGCACTGATTTTTTTTCATCTTTACAGCTAACCACGACGTACAAAGAACTCAGCTAGCTCCGTGATACTAAATGTGCTCCTCTTCTCTTCTGTTACTCTCAGGCAGTGCAATGGATTTACCAGTTCTCTTCCAGGATTTCTGCGTTCGAAGGATGACCAGTTGGTTTCAATCTCTACCTAAACTTTTCCCTTTATCTACACAGGACATTTTTTCTTGCCTTTCTGCTGTTTAGAAGTATGTGCGGTTTGGTAGCGGCTGGGTGAGAGACTCTTGCACAAGTAGAGAATTGCAGCAAGCAGAGTGTCAGACTCGCATACTGATTTTGTTTCAGGTCCCCATTTCTTGCCCTTAAGACCCAAGGGATTGCTTCTTTAGCATACGTATGCACACCAATATAGCAGACTAAAGGAAAGGCAGAAACAGTGTGATTTGATTTCAGGCAGCATTCCTTCTTTCCCCCCTCCTCAGGCTTTATACCTCTAAATAAATTTATCTCAGTACACTCATGGAGAGCACTTTTTCTTTTATTTTTTTTTTTATATTTATGCCTCTGGAGCACTTAATTCATCTTCTAAGGTATATTCTGAGTGCTGACTGCTGCCCTTTGTGCAACTCCAGCCTGTCCTGTGCTTTAACTTCTCATCATTCATCTTTATGAGCCAAAATACTGACCCCAAAATGCAGTTCAATACCACAGATAAGATCTAAATGAAATTATTGTGTTCTCAAGCTGATGTCTTTTTTAATCTCTTATAGCACGTTTATTCCATGACATGTCACTTAAGAGCATACTTAGTAGTTTCCACTAAGTATTCAATTGCAAATGTGCAGTGTATGCAATTGTATATTGTGGTATCTATCACAAGTCCACCTCCTTAGAGTGAAAAGTAACTATTAAAATACAGATGAGTTTACTAATTATAATTGTTTGAGCCAAATATCACTCTGTATATCCATGATAATTGAATTAATTTATTAATTTTAGAGACGCTAGCCTGGATTTACACTCATGTAGTTGAGATCAGTATCTCTAAAAATTATTATTTCATCATTATAGACTCTTTCAAGAACAGAGAAATAGGTATGGCCAGGATGTTCTTGAAAATCTGGTTCATTCTGGGGTTTTTTTGCACAGATGTGGTGCATTATTAATACATTGGGTATTGAAATGAACATATATCCTCATGCTTTTTTGCTCTCACTAACTTTTCTATTAGCTATGATCATGAAGGGCGTCTGACCAATGTAACACGTCCCACTGGAGTGGTAACTAGCCTTCATCGAGAAATGGAAAAGTCTATTACCATCGACATTGAGAATTCTAATCGGGATGACGATGTCACGGTCATCACAAATCTCTCCTCTGTGGAGGCTTCCTATACAGTTGTTCAAGGTACCAAAGCACACTTCTCAGCACATCTAACCACACACACAACTTGAGACAGCAATTAGCAAAAGATTCGTGTCATTAGTACACTCACGAGCAGGGGAAAAACCGCGTAAGGTTTGCAAGAAAAACTCCCATAAAGCTCGTTCCTAAAATGACAGGTCTTCAGGACAGGTAAGAGACATTTCACAGTCACGCTTTGTGTCAAATACCTACGGTTGTTACCAGCTGGTGTGAGCTAGTCCTGCCGTTACATCGTGGGTCAGCTGCACTGTACCCACTCGCATATTTCTCTGTACTTCACTGCAAAACTGGTTCTGACGTCAGCGCCACAGAGGTGCAGTCTGACTGCTGAGCGTTGGCTGCCCGGCTGGGGATCCTTCTGCAGAGAGGAGGCTCAGCCTCCTGCTATTCCAAATGAAATCTGCCAAATCTATACACTGCCATCAAATAAAATGTAGAACAGTCAGGGCAGGGGATGATCTTGTGCCACAGCGCTTCCGAGAACAGTGTTGCAGCCCAAGTATGGCAGGAGAGACCAGCAACGAAGTGGTTAAATGTTTGTGTAGAGCTTTCCAGCACCACCCGGGCGTTGTATCTGGTGGAACGAAAAACGGTCAGTTGTCAAAGGTAGACTGAAAGGAATTAATTTGGTGAGTGATGGGGGGTTTTTTTTAATTAAGATATAATGTCACTGGAATAAGAATATCATCATCAAACAATAGTCTCCTCCTGACATAAATGTCAACATTTGTAGACTATTATACCGTGGCATGTCTGGTTGCAAAGACTTTATTTCTCTTATACCAGATGATTCATTATGTGGATGCTGTCCTTCTGTCAGACAAATATCGATGCTTTGGCGACAGTTGCACGCTGTAGCGCTCCATCCTGGCCGGGAACGGGCTCGGCTGTGTCACACAGCTGGGGAACTGCACGGCCGTAAAAGTACAGGATGAATTTTATGACTTTTCTCCGACAGCCAAAAGGCCGGGTGTGCACCCCAGGCCCGCGCACTTGTCGGGGGTGGCAGGAAGGCAGGCGAGTAAAGGGCTGTGGCTGCTGCCTTGCACTGCTGGAGCCTCACACCTTGCGGATTTAAAGCCAAACTGCAATTCTGTACAAAGCCTCTGCATGGAGACAGTTTTTAAACAGAGGGAAAGAAAAAGAAGCGCTTACTTCTTCCCACTCATAAAAAGTCCAGCAGTCTTTTTGTTTTTCTTTTTTTTCTTTTTTTTTTTAATTATTGTCCTGGAGTTCAATGGTTTGTTGCTTACCCAGCAGTTCAGCTTTCAGTTTTTGTTTATATTAGAAATAAATTACCTGGCTGAACACATATCACTGTGCATTTTGACTCACAATTAAGACCAAAGGGAAAACATAATGAAATAAACACAGTATCTCTCTGCAGGCTCACTGTTACACTACTGTTCTTTACATGAATCAGTAACATCTGTAATTTCCACCATAGTACCACGTAAATGGTAATTGCAGGCTGACTTCATTTAACATCAACAGGAGTGCAATAAAAAACCAATCAAATTAAGCTATATGTTTTCTTTATGACTGGAGTAGCTAAATTATTTTCTTTTCGTTATTGCTGTAGATCAAGTGAGGAACAGCTACCAGCTCTGTAATAATGGTACTTTGAGAGTGATGTATGCCAATGGCATGAGCATTAGCTTTCACAGCGAACCTCATGTCCTGGCTGGGACTGTGACTCCCACCATAGGACGATGTAATATTTCTCTACCAATGGAAAATGGTTTAAACTCAATTGAATGGCGTCTGAGGAAGGAGCAGATTAAAGGCAAAGTGACTGTGTTTGGAAGAAAGCTCAGGGTAAGTAGAATCTGTCATTACAATAATGATCTTTTCTTTTGTGGGCAGAAAATTAATTTTGCCTTTTGAAGGACATGTCTTCCCTGTTTTTACTTGTTAAAAATGTACAGCTCTGGGACTGTCTTTGGTACGGCAGTCTTTTCTGTATTTGAGAGGTCAGTTAACTGCGTGGGATCATCTGCTGCAATCAGCAACAGAAGCTTCATTACTGAAAGTATTTCAAAAGGGGTTGGTAAAAATACCGGGAATATTGCTTCAAGTCACTCCGCTGCTGAAGGCGGGGGGGAAATCCGACCACTCAGCATTTGTAAAAATGCTATGGCACACTTAACCACAGTTAGTCCTGGAGAGCAAACGCAATTACAGCTTGAGCAGTTACGTTCTGCTTCTGTAAAATCCCCCTACAGAGTCATTGAGACAGGCATATCGTGTTTATTCCCTTTCCCAAATGGCACGATTGGAAAATAATTGCCATAATTACAAAGTCATAAGCATAGGATAAGAAAGACACTCAGGTCATGTAATCCATCCCCTGCCAAATTAAAGATCTGCTGCAGCCGGATTAATCCCATTCTGCGCTTAGCTGGCCTGGTTTTCGCTCCTGAAGTATCTCAGCTTTCACTGGCTGCTTCAGGATGTACAGATTTGGGAAGGCTTTGAGATACCGGGCAGAAAACAAATATAGTGCTGATCAAGTCCTGCTTCTTTTAATAATTCTTTCAACATCATTGGACGTGAGATCCAGCTCTATGTGTTCAAGACGATATATTGAATGCAATATATGTAAAAACAACTATGTGGTGATTTACAAAAAAATATTAAGAATCGGATGTTAAATGTTAAATTAACAAGTCTTTCCTTACTCTGACAAATGCTCAGAAGGCACCTATTGGGGAGAGGGGGAAGGGTAGACAAAAAATGGAATGAGATTAGCAGCTAATCCTTAATGACTAAATTTCATGGCTGTGTAATTGATTTTTGATGTGTTGACCTGCAGAAGTTGATTGTAAGTAGGAAATAGATCAGCTCTGCGTTTCGACTAGGTGTTCAAAATAAAAACAAATAGGACCCTGAAATGAAATCGCTGTAATCCTAACTCTCAATACTAAAAATTTAATAGAGGTATTTGTGGTAATTAGCTGAAGTTAAACACGTCTTGGAGTTGAAACCTTGCCTGAGATGGGGTTTCTTGCATCGTGTTTATGCAAATCAAAACACCGCTTTATCTAGCAACACCTCAACATTTAATTGTCTGGTGTTAGTTCCTGTAACAATAATCACATATCCATTTAGCTCTTTTAAATGAAAATCACTATGAGATTATAACAGGTTGAGTGGACTGAAAATGAAATCTGAAAATGAGGGAGAAAGCATCGAATTTATTTGCATCTCATTTATCCTAATTCATCTTTATAAATTGTTCAGTGAATGAAACAGAGCAAGTGTGTTGGAACACTGTGGGGAGCAGGTGGCAGGCAGGGGCGGCGGTGGCAGCGGGGGACGGCTGTGGCACACGTAGCGGTACGGGGGTGGGGGCACTGCTGCAGAACTAAGGCAGCGCCGGCACGACCAGCAGGAGAGCCTGGGGAGCCACCTCCTGAATCCCCAATTCGGAATCAAGTGTTACTGAAGGGGATTCTTACGCGGGGTTCACCTCTTACCAGTACTTACTGGAGCCCATACGCCTTTTCTTCAATACTTGAAGGGGGCTTGTAAGGAAGATGGGGACAGATTTTTAAGTAGGTCCTGTTGCGATAGGACTAAGGGCTAATGGTTTTAAACCAAAAGAGGGTAGATTTAGATATAAGGAAGAAATTTTTCACACTGGGGGTGGTGAAACACTGGCCCAGGTTGCCCAGAGAGGTGGTAGATGCCCCATGCCTGGAAGCATTCATGGTCAGGTTGGACAGGGCTCTGACCATCCTGATGTAGTTGAAGGTGTCCCTCCCTGCTCATTGCAGAGGCGTTGGACTAGGTGGCTTTTAAATGTCCCTTCCAAACCCGACTATTCTATGATTCTGCGGTTCTTCAGGTAGTGCTGCTACCCGTGCCCCCAGCCCTGCTCATCCGTGCTACAGCTCATCGCAGCTGTACGTGTGCCTCTGCAGACACGCCTGGGCAGACTTCATTAAGCCAAGAAAGGAAGACCTGCACTTCACCTTTATGTTATCCCACTTACTGTCCACTACTATTTTATGCACCACATGTTCAGTGTCTTGTGGTAGTTTCAGATAAAGTCTCAATAAGAAACCCTTCCGATGAGGTTTTGTTACGGTGCAGCATCATGTAGGTGATTTTTGTTGCAAGACCTTTACCCAAGGCACGAAGAGCTCTTCCCTGCTGCCACGTGTCCAGCAGCAGCCACGGGAAAACCAGATATGCATGTAGGTAGTGGAACAAAAGACAAAGAGCTTGTTAAGTAATCTTCAGTCATGATACTTGTAATAGTGTTATTAGTTTTCCCAGGAAGAGTGGGAGTTAGTCATTCTGTTTGGGTTGCTATATAATTAACATGACACTACAATTACACTCTCTGGTTTTTACTTATTTCTACAAATGAAAATTAAGTTACTGAATTATCCAAGCAGGTGCTTCTTCATTCTCCAAGTGATGTTTGTGTGTGCGCATAACTCTCATCTATGTAATCATTAAAAAAACTCAAATGCTTTAGTTTTCTGTGGAAAAAATACTAACATTTATAATGTTTTTGAGAAAAGGGAGTCAGACTTTCCTATGCGCAGATTACAGTTGCAGTTACTGTAATGGAGGGAAGAAATCCCAACTACTTTATGAAGCTTCAGGAATTAAAAATCAAAACAAACCAAACAAAACCCCAAAAGCTAAAATTCAGTTTGTAATCTTTCTTGAAAGACTTTGGAGAAGTGAAAGGTCTCCTCTGCTTCCCCGCGAGCTCTGCGAAGGAAAGGGTTTTGATACATCTCTGTCATCAGGGTTGACCCCACACTTACAAAAACTAGAGTAACCAGTTGAGAAAGCACTGATGTTGAGTTTGCCTTCCCTGGCTTTGTTTCCATGACAGCAGAATATGATTTCTTTTGCCAACGTGTTTTAAAAAATACGCTATCTTTTCTTTGAATCACAGGAGAAGCTGTTGCTGGGATAACCTTCGGGAAAACCTACAGAAAAGAGTTTTTTCTAATAATTGCCCACTGAGGAAATTCAAAATGTTAAAGAGCTACATTTTATTAATGGAAAAAATTAGGATAATCAGTGATAATTTGAAATAATTATTTCTTTACAAACACAAAATTGTATTAATTTTAAATTTGCTTTCTGTATCGCTGAATTCCTACAGAGTTGGTTGGGATGGGAATTGGGTTTACCCCTGCCAGTGAAAATATCTCAGAATAACTTTTATGTCCTTGAGAAAGGCTCAGGGTTAATTTACATATTGTTTGATGTGCAGTTTAATTTTGGATAAGAGAAAGCGTTGCTTAATCAAAGCTACTGTAAAATATAAACTGAAGAACAAATTCCCAGAAACTGATGAATACTTTTTAAGTAGTCGTTGCTCTCAAATTATATCTAATTTAAGGACTTCTACTTTATTAATGAGGCATGTGCAATTAAATTACTTAAGAAGCTTCATCAGATTACAGCATTAACCTGAATTCTGTGGCTTAGCCTCCAGTGAATATATTTATGTATTTTTCCTTATAGCACTCTCACTAGAAGCCTCTCCATTTGGCATTCTTACGCTCCTTTGTTTCTGTTTTGCTCTGTTGTTAAAAAGGTAAAAATAAAAAATCTGGGACTGAGAGACTTCATGCTGTACTTTGATTTGGAAATTGTAGCTGAAAAAAATGGGGGAAAAAGAAAAATATTTAACCGAATTATTTAGCACTTTTTTTCCCCTCAAAACCCGAAGTCCACCTTTCCCAGCCTGTATGACCAGGTATTTTAGTCAGAAGAAATTAAACCCATCCCAAGCGATCAGGTTGGTGAGGGTTACGTGTTTGAATATCATGAGAAGTAGAAAGCAAAAGCCAGTTAATAGGAAGATGTCCTACACGTTTCAAAAATGTGGGGAAGTTGAGTTCTCCTTTGTGCATGCCACTTTCACACTGAAAATCCGTAGAGGTGTAGCGCCCACTGCGGACTGAGTACGGCCTTCTTTCATTCAATAGGTGCACGGAAGGAATTTACTGTCCATTGATTACGACCGGAACATACGCACAGAAAAAATCTATGACGATCACCGGAAATTTACGCTGAGGATAATTTACGATCAACTGGGACGGCCTTTCCTTTGGCTACCCAGCAGCGGCCTGGCTGCTGTCAACGTGTCTTACTTCTTCAACGGGCGCCTGGCTGGGCTGCAGCGGGGTGCCATGAGCGAGAGAACAGATATCGATAAGCAAGGCAGGATCATATCGCGCATGTTTGCAGATGGGAAAGTTTGGAGCTACACCTACCTAGAAAAAGTAGGTGATGCTGTTTTACCTTCTGACATTGGCTACAAAGAGACGAAGTACTACTGGGCTTCGTTTTAAGCTCTCTACGTAACATACACACAAATTATCCAAAATTTGGCGTATTCCAGCTGTTAACAATCCCTTTGTACCTGGTCTCAAAATTCCTTATTTTACAATTAGTCAACTGAATTTGAATAATTTTTAATGGGAAATATTCGTCATGGCTTGCGTCTTTTGATATTTTCCTGAAAGTGATTAAGCTGCCATATAATGGCATAAACTAACACAATGAATCGTGCTTAATTAAGACAAAAAATCCATGACTAAACCTGACAAAAGGTTCAAGTAGAAACAGGTAGTTCACCTCTAATCATTATTTCTTAAATGACAACGTGGTAATGCATTTTTACTTAGCCTCATGAGGACGCTTCAGTCACGAAAGTGTCTTAAATACTTTGGAACTGCAGATTATTTTCCCTTTTCCTTCTCCGAATCTGTTATTTTAAGCAAAGCAGAGCTGATGTTCTCTGCTTTGTTTCTCACGTTTCACAGTAACAGTTGTGGATTACAGCTGCTAGCCAAAAGATAAATCAAGTCATTTATCCAACTCCTCTGCATCCCTTAAAAGAAAAAAAGAAAGTCCTCCCAAAGGGAGGGTAGCTAATAGGTTGCTAGCCTACACTTTCTCCAGAGTGGCAGCATATTGATTTCCAAGTAGCAGATCCTCTCATCTGACAATATTCCTGAGCAGCTTCGTTCCCCCAACTGATGTATCTGTGTCTCTTTGTATTCGTTTAACATTAGCGCCTCTTCAGTAAACTTTTCTTTTCTTTAATACCCTCTCAGAGGTCACATGCTGAAAGACAGTAACTGTATTAATGTTTTTTCCTATAGTCGATGGTACTACTGCTTCAGAGTCAACGACAGTACATTTTCGAGTATGACTCTTCAGACCGACTTCACGCTGTTACTATGCCTAGCGTTGCTCGGCACAGCATGTCAACTCACACCTCTATTGGCTACATTAGAAATATTTATAATCCTCCCGAGAGCAATGCGTCGGTGATTTTTGATTACAGTGATGATGGGAGGATTTTGAAAACATCATTTTTAGGTACCGGCCGACAAGTCTTCTACAAGTATGGAAAGCTATCCAAATTATCTGAAATTGTTTATGACAGCACTGCAGTTACTTTTGGATATGATGAAACTACGGGTGTCCTAAAAATGGTGAATTTGCAAAGTGGAGGATTTTCCTGTACGATCCGCTATCGTAAAATTGGTCCTCTCGTTGACAAACAAATCTACAGATTCTCTGAAGAAGGCATGGTCAATGCAAGGTTCGATTATACATACCATGACAATAGCTTTCGAATCGCAAGCATCAAACCCATAATAAGTGAGACGCCTCTTCCAGTTGATCTGTACCGTTACGATGAGATTTCTGGCAAAGTAGAGCATTTTGGCAAATTCGGAGTTATTTATTATGATATAAATCAAATTATTACTACAGCGGTTATGACACTGAGTAAGCACTTCGACACCCATGGACGCATTAAAGAAGTTCAATATGAAATGTTCAGATCACTGATGTACTGGATGACCGTACAGTATGACAGCATGGGAAGGGTAACGAAAAGAGAACTGAAGCTTGGTCCGTATGCCAACACAACCAAGTACACCTACGATTACGACGGAGATGGGCAACTGCAAAGCGTAGCAGTAAATGATAGGCCAACCTGGCGTTACAGTTACGATCTGAATGGAAACCTTCATCTCTTAAATCCTGGAAACAGCGTCCGATTGATGCCTCTGCGCTATGACCTGAGAGACAGGATTACGCGCTTAGGTGACATACCGTACAAGATTGATGATGATGGATTCCTGTGTCAGCGAGGCTCAGATGTGTTTGAGTACAACTCGAAAGGACTCTTAACGAGAGCTTACAACAAAGCAAATGGGTGGAGTGTTCAGTACCGTTATGATGGACTCGGCCGAAGGGCTTCCTGTAAGACTAACCTGGGGCATCATCTACAGTACTTTTATGCTGATCTTCACAATCCAACAAGGGTAACTCACGTCTACAATCATTCCAATTCGGAAATTACCTCTTTGTACTATGATCTGCAAGGCCACCTCTTTGCGATGGAGAGTAGCAGCGGGGAAGAATATTACGTTGCCTCTGATAACACAGGCACTCCATTAGCCGTGTTCAGCATCAATGGCCTCATGATCAAACAGCTTCAGTACACAGCATATGGGGAGATTTATTACGACTCTAACCCTGATTTCCAGCTGGTTATCGGGTTCCATGGAGGGCTGTATGATCCTTTAACCAAACTCGTCCATTTTACCCAAAGGGACTATGATGTCCTGGCTGGACGCTGGACATCTCCTGATTACACCATGTGGAAAAACATTGGTAAAGAACCCGCTCCTTTCAATCTGTACATGTTCAAGAGTAACAACCCTCTCAGCAATGAACTGGATCTAAAGAACTATGTAACAGGTGAGACTTCATTAAGTTTCTTATAAATAACAGTACGGTTTGGAAGCTGATTTGGGAAAGAAATCAGCCTTCTCCTTACTAGCCATTTGCTGAGTCCTCCCATCAAGGCTGGGCCGTTTTCCTTTTTGTGCTATGAAACGGGTTGGCTAGTCCTGATTCTTTGGTACTGCTTCTCCTCCAATGAAGGGTGTTAAATGAGAAGCCAAAATGAATTATGGGGGCAGGGGGGTGAATTTTGGGTAAGTACTCAATTTCAGCACAGCCACAGTGCTCTTCCTGTTGAACTAGTACTGTATGGAGCTGTGCTCATTCTCATTTTACGTGAAGAAAAAGGAAGTCGCCTACAAGAATCACTGGCAGGGTAGTTGCAGAATCGGGAACCAGAACTGCTCGGCATCTCTTCCCTTCAGGGCTACTTTCAAAATTAACTGCTGACTGAGCCCACGGGCACATTATGAATTAGCACCAAGAACGGATTTAATTAAACCTCTTTTTCCCATTTAACTTTCAATATGCAAACAGTCTTTAGTCTTTAAAACAAATATCTTGGTGTTTTCTAAAATGATTTCCTCCTGAAAGACTATGAAATGTTGTGGAATGTGGAGAGCTTAGAAAGAGAAACAATAAAGTAGTTTTGATCGCGTATGTTAGAATTGGGTAAAACTTGTAACCTCTTCTTAATTAGTAATAATTTTTCACTTAGTAAGATCACACAGTACTTGGACTAGCTGCTGGCAATTTCTAAAAAGAAAGGTAATTAGTATGTCTTCAGGAAAATCTTTTTTCAGAATTGAATATGCAGTATACAATAATTAGAGCAGTGATATCATTTTTAAAAAGGAGCTATCTTAATTTTAGCAGTAATTTGAATTTCAAGAAAAGCATGCATTTCCTTCAAAGAAAATCATAGCAAGTTTCAGTAGTATGTTGGGACTCAACTGGATGTGTAACACTCCATAGGTTCTGCTGTCGCTACTTTGTAATTTGAAGATAGTGTGATTTGTATCTGATCGTGTGAAAATATTGGCAACTAAAATTACCATGGGATCAAATTCTGTTGTCCTAAATTCAACAAAATTCCTATTTTCATCCACTGCTGTTTGGTTTAGATTTTCAGTCTCGTCTCATGATGTTTTGCTACGTTGTGAAATGGCATTAATTTAATTTATCCATCCGCTGGGTGACATCTAGGAAGATGTATTGCGTTTTGGTATAACACACACCCTGTAGTCTGTAAAAATACTTTGCTGCTGCTGAAAATATTTGTTGCTGTATGGACTAAACAGATTATCTTGCACAAGACGTTATTATGGGGGCACCTGGGTTGTCATAGCTTAAAGAAAACAAACAAAAAAAATACTTCCCCACCCCAGTCCCTTCTTACTGTTAACCCCGACCCTGCTTTATTCACAGCTTTTGCTGAAAAGGAATTCCTGGAGCAAGTGCAGTGCTGCAAAGCACATCAGCTAAGGAAAACAGTGACTACTTTGTATGTAGGTCCTCCTCTTCTTTTGGGGGATTAGGGCAGCCAAAGTGAATTTTTTGGGGAGATACCATTATACCATAAAATAAATTGAAACCTTAAAAAGGAGCGGTAACCCTCTGCTGTCCAAAGCTAGAGGAAAAATATGGTAGGCACTGTGTGATGGGAGATACATACAAATATCTGCATAGAAGCAGAATATTTTACTACTTACTTTAGTGTCAGAATGGTAAGAAAAGAAGACTCTTGCTGTCAGCTGTCCACAACCAAGAAGTATTACGCTTTTTATGATGCAACATTACCTTTGCTAGAAACGGGGGGAAAACGGTCTTTGGGACAGCCGGCGGGTGCCGTGTTGTGTCCGAGCAGGTCCCGGCGGTGTGTGCATCCGGGCGGGAGCATGCCGGTGGGCAGGGAGCAGAGCCCGCCGTGCGCCTGCCCGTGCCCAGAGCGCTCCGCGTGCAGCCAGGAGCCCGGCTCCAGAGCGCCCGGCCGCGCTCCTGCCTCTCCGCAAACACCCAGCTCGCTCACACGAAGAAGCGGCAATCGCAGCATCAGGAGCCATCAAAGGCCAGTGAGGAGGGAAGCCACTGTAAAACACAGGAGAGATTTTTAAACAAAAATGGTCATGAACGTAAGTCCAAATCAAATGAGAAGTGCCCGTGCTCCCACGCTGCTTCTGATCTCCGTGGCAGCTGGAAAAGAGAAGCAGGAAACTTCTGTAAAATGGGGCTAGGGGCTTTTTTTCTTTTGGTTAAAAACATCACTTTGGTAACTAAAATACATCATTAGTTCTTAATACCTGCTGAGTGAGAATTACTGTTATTAATTTAGTTACTTAGCTTTTTCAACTAGATATGAAGACAGAGTTTTACTGGTCGAACGCAGAGCTGGAACTTGCCGAGGCTCAGCCCAGAGCTGAGCTGGAACTTTCCCATGCAGCTCCTGCCTTTCCCTAGTGGGGCTGGTACCTAAATTTAGACATCTGAATTACGCGCTTAGCTTCTCGCTGCATTTAATGGAGCCTCCCGAGACCCGATGACAGTTAATAGAAGTAGGACATAGAAAAGAAGCCGTGCATTTTCCCAAAGGACTTTGCAGAAGTTTTTAGGAGTACTAACCTAATAAAACATCATTTTACAGTACAGTTTGTAGGTTAAAGTAGCCACATCAGAAGGTGTCAGAGGTGGAACAAATCCTGCGTACAGTAAAATGTTTGGATGATCCATGTGCTGTAATAGGAAAAGGATGAAAGACGTGGTATATCCCTGATGAATTATTTAGGGTAAATTTGAAGCAGTATCTCCTGTCCCTGTTCAGGTGGATTACTACAATTCTGCAAAATGCCATGCTGTAATGTAAATTATGAGTTCCGCTGCTACTTGAAATTAAGGAGGTCGAGGATGGATTTCCAGCATTTTTTTTGATTTCTTGTATTTATTACACGTGTTTATTTCTCACTTGACTGCTTACTTTTGATTTTTAGATGTCAAAAGCTGGTTGGTGATGTTTGGATTTCAGCTTAGCAACATTATACCTGGTTTCCCTAGAGCGAAAATGTACTTTGTGTCACCGCCATACGAGCTGTCTGAGAGTCAAGCATGTGAAAACGGACAGGTAGGCAGAAAGATGAAGTTATTTTTCTTGATAAATTTGCCCCACTCTATGAATAGAACTGCTGGCTCTTCTGCGGTTACAGCAGAAGGCCAAGTGTTTATTTCAGTGTAAAATGAAGTGAGTATAGCTAGATTTTGTACTAATGAACATATGCCTTCTTGCCAGCCTTTGCCGTTATCATAATTACAGTGCCATTAGTTTGTCTTTTATTGAGTTCTTCCTTGATTAACAAGTTGTAACCCGATTAACTTGATTAGCAATGGCAAAGGAAGACTTTCTCAGGGTAATTCATCATCTGTTGTACCTTTGGTAAAACCATCCTAACAACATACGTGTTGCAATAAACTTAGGTTGGTACGTGCTGTACTGCTAAGAAATGGCTCTGCTGCTCACCCTGTAATAGGATTTCTCATCGTTTCTGTCTGATGCTTTTGACGGTTAGAGGCTTTGGTTTGCTGCTCCCGTTGCTCCAGTTAACTGTGGTTACAGCATCCATACGTACTTGTCAGGTTAAGGGTGGAAAATGGTATACGCTTTCAACGTCTATAATAAATTCCAACCCAATTCCAATAAACTTAAAAAGAGTACTAGGCCAGACTTAGTCTTCGCTAGGCTTACTTAACATTTGTGGTAATACAACAGAAATGATCGTATAAGCCTGAACGTACCGCTTTCACAGGCTTCTAAGTCATTTGAGAGTCTAAATCCTCTCTTCAGAAATTGCTTTGGAATTTTGGAGCCCAAATTTCATCTATTTTCAAAAAGGCTTATATTCATAAGCATTTTAGTCATATAGACTGGTTGAAATCTCTGGGCAAAAGTGTCCAGAAGTTAAGTGACATCTTTTAATAGATTTATTCTGTTGGGTTTTGGCTCTGATTAAAATTGTGCTAGACTTGGGTCTTACTTATTCTTGTAATGGACATTATGTAATTTGCCAAAATTGAATTTGTGGTACATACGTGCTACAGAGGGTGATTGATGAGAAATATTTTATTTGGTATTACTGGTAGCAAAATCATTTGCCAAATGAGTATTTACCTGATCCTGAACGGGATATGTATAGGAGCGGGTAACTGGGGGTGGTCTTCCCATAATGTAGAATCTTTCACTCCATGGCTTTCCTTTAAAAAAGCGAAGCAAAGATTAGTGTCAGTCTCCGAAATGAATATTTTCAGATCTCTATCTTCTTTGGTGTTTGTTTTGTTTTGTTTTGTTTTGTTTTGCTTTCCCCAGCTAATTACAGGAGTTCAGCAGACGACGGAAAGACACAACCAAGCTTTCATGGCTCTTGAGGGACAGGTCATATCTAAAAGATTACATGCCAATATTAGAGAAAAAGCAGGTCACTGGTTCGCAACAACCACTCCAATCATTGGGAAAGGAATCATGTTTGCTGTGAAGGAAGGCCGTGTAACCACTGGCATTTCCAGCATAGCCACAGACGATAGCAGAAAGATCGCCTCTGTCCTTAACAGTGCGCACTACCTGGAAAAAATGCACTACAGCATCGAGGGGAAGGACACCCACTACTTTGTCAAGATAGGCTCGGCCGACGGCGACCTCGTCACCCTCGCGATGACCAGCGGGCGGAAGGTCCTGGAGAGCGGCGTCAACGTCACCGTCTCCCAGCCCACTCTCCTCGTCAACGGGAGGACTCGAAGGTTTACCAATATCGAGTTTCAGTATTCCACCCTGCTGATCAACATCCGCTACGGGCTCAGCCCCGACACGCTGGACGAGGAGAAGGCGAGAGTGTTAGACCAGGCTCGGCAGCGAGCCCTGGGGTCAGCCTGGGCCAAAGAGCAGCAGAAGGCACGGGATGGCCGAGAGGGCAGCCGCGTATGGACAGACGGAGAGAAGCAGCAGCTTCTGAACACGGGAAGGGTTCAAGGTTACGAGGGATATTATGTCCTGCCCGTGGAGCAGTACCCAGAGCTAGCAGACAGTAGCAGCAACATCCAGTTTTTAAGACAGAATGAAATGGGAAAGAGGTAACAAATTAACCTGCTGTCATCCTTTGCTGGATGAATCAGTAGTCGTAACTGTTATCTCCTCTCCTAAGGAGATGAAGACCTAAATGGGGGCACTAGGCTGAGCTACTTTGGGATAGTAAGTGGCAAAAAAGCTCATATTTTTTGAGTTAAATGCTACTGTTCAAGTGATTAAAAACCACATCCTGAAGTGGACTAAAGCCAGACTGAAAACTCTAACCATACAAATTAAAAAGTACCCCTGAAATATTACCCACTTGTTCTGGGTCTAAAGAAAAACAAAAAGAAGGCCTCGTATTGTATTACCTCACTCCATTCACACGTGAGCAAACTAAGAAATCCAAGTGGGCCACTTTCACTAACCAGCTGATGAAACACAGATGATTCAGACTGCTCGTTTGATAAATATCCAAGAGGTTTTCATTTAAAGCAAAATACAGGTGCATTTAAAACATGACTTTGGGGTGATTTGTGTGTAGCAACTGGAGGACAATGAGAATGCAAGTGAGAGCGCACTGGAAATAGTAAAGAAAAATATATTTAAAAGTAACAAAACCACACTTGCACTCTGACCCTCCACTTGTCTGGCCTGAAGCTTAACTTATTCAAAGAGGGCAGAGTGTAGAGTTACATTCAAAACGGTGGCTATAAATCACTACAAATAAATTTCATACTCTGTTTGTCTTTGAAGATTTCCATTGTGGACAGTATAACACAGTTACAGGGTGTAGTCTGTTTAGATTCAGTAGTTTGTTGGTATCAGTTCCAGTAGAGCTGTGGGCATTGTGTTACACTATTGCAAATGGGCACCACGTCAGATCACCCTGTACATACATCAGCCAGAAGGCACAATCACTGTTTCAGATTTAAAAATTATTAGTGTGTTTGTTTGGTCGAGAAACTGAGACAATCACATTACAGTCACCACGAGAAAAAAAAAAAAAAAGAAAAAAAAAGAAAAAAAAAGTCTAATAAGAACTTTGGTACAAGAACTTTTTTGTAATATACATGTATGAATTGTTCATTGAGTTTTTATATTAATTTTAATTTGCTGCTAAGCAAAGACTAGAGACAGGCAAAGATAATTTATGGCAAAGTGTTTAAATTGTTTATACATAAATAAAGTCTCTAAAACTCCTGTGAATTACTTGTCTTCCATTGTGAAATTTTTTTCAAATGAAAAAATATTAGTCTGTCGCTGTCACCTAATGCACGCAGCATCTTGTATGTCAGAGCGGCTTGCTGTTGTTGGACCGTGGATTCTGCAGAGGGCTGGTGCTTTGATCTCGGGGCCAGCAGAGTCCCACACACATCACCCAAAACTCTGTTTAGGAGACAGCAGCGAAGTGGTAAATGCTTCAGAAACTCCCCCTCTGCGCCTCACGACTGGCAACCCTCAAACTGCCACCTTTCAATCCCGGAATTAGTTGAATTGCGCTCAAGTATCCTCCAAACAGTAACATAATATTAAATGGAAGACGGGAGGCCGTGCTGTGAGCCAGGGGGTCTCCACGAAATCTGTCTCCTTTGGGAGACTGCTTATTTCTGCCACGTTTAAAAACTGGCGGAAAGATCAAAGACCCCCTCCCAGGCAGACAGTCGCTCCTGATGATGTTAAAAGGGAACCATCCATCAGCCGCAGCCCTGCTGCTTTTAGCTCATCGAAGGACGTAGCCAGGGACCTCCACTTAATTTTGAGAACAGTTTTGCTTTTGGCGTTGCAAACGAGGCTTTTAATGATTGATGATATCGACAGAGGCACTCGAGTTGGTTATGGGCATTAATTCACCCTGGGGCATTTTGAAAGCAGACCAGTCCGGTGGCCGCGTGGCGCAACGCCCGCAGCACTTGGCAAGTGCATCTAACTTTTGCCGTGCCAACAAGAGCCGCCCCGTCCCGACGGCAGCGTGGCAGCCCCGTGCCTGCCCCGTGCAGCGCGCGCTGCAGCCCCGGCCCCTCACTCGTCCCCTGGAGGGTGAGCCTGGGTGCACTTCCCGATGAAGCCCTGTACGTCCATCACTGCAGAGGTTTTCCTGTGCTGGTGAAGTGCTGTTACCTTATCACACTGTTCTGTACAAGTGAAACCTCTTAAAGAACTATTGTTAATTTTTGTATAATGGAGGCATAAAACATGAAATCACAAGGTGGAGACGCTTTGCGTTATCACATTTTTCCCGGATTACCCTTGCCCCGTACTGGTAAGCTTCTTAGGTCATTTTATGGAATGGAATTTTTCTCACAGTTGAGAGGGTTGAAATGGGAACCTGTTGCACAGTCCCCGATGTCCTTTATTCTGTTACTGTTCTCCTAAGGCTGGAACTCCTCAGATTTAGAGATCCTGCTGCTTCAAAAAGAAACTCACTGTGGGAGGAGATGTAACAGATGTGAAGGGGATGCACTCCCTACCCAGCTCCTTTGCAAGGGACATACATGTCATCAGGAAGGTGTGGACTTTGGAAGGTGGTCCAGCCACGCCAGCTAAATACGCACCAGAGACCGTTTATCCAGGGCTATCCGTGGTTTCCAAAGCCTGTGTGCAGCTCGGCGCGGGTCCCGTGGGAAGCCCCAGGGGTGCCCCTGAGCTCTTAGAGCCAACTGACTGTTGTGGCAGACCCGACCGAGGTGGTCCCCAACCCTTACCTCGGCTCTGCCACCGCGCTTTCTTTGTGTTCCCGTACAGACTCCCCGACACATTTTACGTGTATCCACATGGGCAAACTCTCCCGGCCTGTCCTTTTGGCAAGTAAACCGCAGTGTGTCCCGTTACTTACAAAACCCTTGTGTGGTGCATCAAAGAGATTGGAGGAATTCCTGTATTTTGTAATTGTGACAAAGAGCTAGATGCTCTCGTCTGGAAAAATAGCTGACCCTTGGAGGCCATACTAGAGAGCTTTTCACTTAACGAATGGAGGAGATACCTGGACTGATGTGGCCACGGCCAACCACTTATTGCCTCCTCTCCTGTGGTCCCATCTGAGTTTCCCCTGTTTCTTTTTATCCCTTTCCCTTTCCGCAGCCCTCCCTTTCCTCGCTCCCCTCAGACTGCTGTCTCCTGTTCCTCTCGCAGCTCTTGCTTTTCCTCTCTCCTCCTTGCTAAACTTTTCCATATGGAAAAGGTGATCAACCTAAAGCAATGCCAAGGAGACATGAACCGTGCTCCTTCTTATGGGAGAGTAGTGAAGTGGTGGCTTTAACAGCGACATTGTGGCCGTGTCCCCAGCAGTGTTGCCACCAGGGGAGGCGGAGGGCAGCTGTGTAAGGACCTGCCCGAGGAGCGCTGCTCGCTGCGGGACGGCCCCGTGCCTGAGCCCACGACAGACCAAGGGCTATCAAACCACATTTGCCCGGCTCGCTCACTCGGGCGTAAGCCGCGTGTCTGCAGAGCCAAAACAAATCCAAGAACAGGCTTCTGCTTGAAGCTAAACCCAGATGGAGAACAGCACTAGAGTACGTTCCTTTTTTCCCATTGGACTGCTGCAACTGAAGGAGTTTGGTACTTACAACCTTGCATTTCAGCTTGAAATAACTGTTTTCCTTCCTGGCTTAGCCCAAAGCCTGGGACGTGGCTGTCGGTGCGTGTCTCGGCACACCCTGCTCCTCACCGCCACTGCTGTTTTGCCTCTCGAGGTCGCCCTCCGGGGCATTGTGGCCACGTGATGGCAGTTCTGCCCAGGGGACGCTCAGAGGCCTTTCCTCTCACGCTGCCGTGCCCACGCCAGTCCCCAGCAGCGCCACGGCCGCCTTCCGTGTGCCCTCCTGTGACCCCGATAAAGGCACCGACAGAAGCTCCTCCTAAAGCTGGGCCAGACCAACGCATCCACAACACTCCCATGGGAACGAATGTGGGGAAGGAAGCATTTAGACCCTTCTTATTTTTCTTTTCTCTTTCCTACCTGGAGTGCAAGGGCGGACACGCGCTGGGCTCTGAGAATGCGCAGAACCAGTCTGAAACCTGCGTAGGAGCCCGGCTCTGGTACTGCTGGTTTTCACCTCCCATCCCTTGGGTCATGTTGCCTCTCGAAAGTTTCCTGACAGAAATCAAGGTGCCAACAGTGTTCTGCCTCTCTCATGTTACCCCATAAGCCCCTGAGCTTCACGTAGCCCAGGCTCATCATTGCTGTAAGAGCAGAAGAGCTACATATTCCTCCTCTGCACTGGACGTGGCCGTAGCACCTCCTCCTAAGGCACTCTGTTGTTTGTTGGTCAAGAGTTGCCTGTGCACACAAGCATCGGCCTTCCCCAGGATCCAAGAAAACCACGTCAGAACTGAGTGCCATTGAATGATGTGCATTAACCGCTTTGTGCTATAATTTCTGTCAGGTTGACCCTTTTGCTGGCAGTCTTGCCAACAGAGATGATCGAACATGGGACAGCGTTCGACAGTCACCTTTGAGGCTACAGCCCTAGGAAACTCAAAAGGCAAAGTTTCTGCCACCCTGTCGTACTGTCCTGTGTTCACCTGGGGATCTTGCATGAGAACCACATGTTAAGGTCAGTCATATACTCAGGTGGCTTTTATTTTAACTACACCTGTTCAAAGGTGAGATGAGGACCATGGTTTAGTGGTGGTTTTGGCAGTGTTAGGTTGATGGTTGGACTCAATGATCTTAAAGATCCCTTCCAACCTAGACAATTCTATGATTCTCTCTTACTTTACAAGCTAAGGTGGGATGGCCTTACAAGTCCTACACCATCCAAATGTTAAGCACAAGCCCTTAATTGCAGGAAATAAATACATATTTTATCTGGAAGACAAGACCTTCTATAGCTATATTTTTTTCTCCAAAGAGGAACAAAGAGGAACTAAGAGTAGATGTCCCTGGGCAATTTTGAATGTGGGAATGGGGAATGGGTCTTTACTGGCCAGGTGTAGAGTGTAACAGCTGCCCAATTTAGCTAAGCTGGGTGACGAAGAGGTTTCGGGACCCCACTGCCTCTGAGCTCCTTCTGAGCTTTTCTGCCAACAAGGAAAGTTCCTTCCCAACCTCTTCCGGTACAGCCTGCAGCACAAAGGTTTGTTATTTACAGGATTGCTTAGTTTAAACCTTACTCATTTCATTTGAAATCTGCCACTCCTCTGGAATCAAACTGACTACTCCACCTCCGCGGCACCAAGAGCCGAGGGCTCACACAGGAGTTTAGCACAGGGTCACCATCCGCCACAGTACAGTTGCTGAGGCAGCTGCGGAAGACGTTTCACTCACCAGATCTCTGAATTAGCAGAGAGAACTTACAGCCTTACGGTCACTTTCAGCCCATGGAAAATAGTGCCGGAGTGCTGGCCCTGGCAGGTGGCTCCTTCAGGCAGAGGCCGTCACTGGAGGCTGCGGGTGGGGGGTACCAGCACACATACACTGTATGCTGTAACTGCTTGTTCAGGCCCATCATATATAAACAATTCTCTCTCCCTTGCCATGTGTGTCTGTTAGCTCCCAATAAACGTAGTTTTGTGCACTGCTTGAACAGCCCTGGAGGGGTTCAAGGCCAGGCTGGACGGGGCTTGGAGCAACCTGCTCGGGTGGGAGGTGTCCCTGCCCAGGGCAGGGGGTGGCACTGGATGATCCTTAAGGCCCCTTCCAACTCTAGCCATTCTATGGCCAGGAGCTGTAGAAAGGCAAATATTATGCCAGTGTCAAAGCACAAACTCCCCTGGGTTGACAAAGCCTTTTCTGCTCCTGCCTAGCCCGAGGCAGCAGAGCTAGAGTCGGGGTCAGGAACTGTGTGTGTGTCTGCAGCAACACCTGACGGGTGATAACCTGAGCAAATAGGAAGAATGAGAGGTAATTAACAAGCAGCCAAGGCTGGGTCGCACAACAGTCAGCACAACAGGCTTTGCAGTGCCCTCACGGCTGGACCCATTGGCGATTTTAATCTCAGCTGACCAAGAGCTCCCTATGTCGGCTCAGCCTCCCCACCACCACCACCACCAAAAATAAGTAAAACCCGAGAGGTTTTACACGGGTGCGATGTGCTCAGGTGCCCAAGCCAGGCACTCAGCCGGACGAGCCAGGCAGGGAAACAGCCTGGCAGGGAGAGCAGGGACTCGGCCCTGCCAGCATCTCCCACACGACGTTTGGGGGGCTGCCCGCGAGCACCCTGCACGCTGCAGGCCGGTCAGCCTCTGCTGCCACCGGCCACAGGAGCCACTTCTTGACCTGGGGAACGTGGGGTTTGCACCAGAGCAAGAGTCAGTGCCCCAGCAGACGCCTGGCACCCGCCCTGTGCTTCAGCTCACCCGCGGCTCTGCTGGTGCCACCGACCCTGCCCAGGCTCCCCACACCTCCGGCGGCGGGAGTGGGGTGTTCTTCCTTCCGGTTCTGCAGTAGCTCTTCAAAATACACATCTACTGTAACAGGTTAGGTTTTCCCTTCTTGTTAGTTAAAATATCTGCGTAGCATCTTAGCCTCTACCGAGGATTTAATGGTTCTGGGGTTAGAGTCGCGCTACTTCTGTGGTGCCTCTGAGCCAAGGAGAAGAAAAAAAAAAAAGCAAGCAACAAAATAAGAACACCATGGGAGAGAGCTGTGTGCCAGTTTTCAGAGAGCAGCAAGTGAATGCAGCCAATTTATAAACCCTTAACAAATAGGGTTTACAATGGAAGTGGCAGTTAAGCCATCGTGAGTACAGAAGGTGGCAGGCAGCACACTGTAACGCTGTCCGAGCTGTGTCACAGCAGCTCAACAGTGTTGCTATTGGAAAAATTATATTTACAGAAGTTTTACATCTTTAGATGACAGCTTCTGGCAGGCTTTAGTCTAATTTTGTGGCTGTGTATAGCAAGAAAACCTGCCAGCGGAATTGTGTTGACTGCACTAGTGCCTTTTCTGCTAAAGCCCGGCCCTTGTGACTGTGCCGGGTACCTCTCCCTCCCCAAACTTCATTAACTGAAGCAATCCTGTAAATGAAAGTAAGATATGAAGAAACATCACTCAGTGCTATAAATCAGTAAGCCAACTATTTCATTTCTAGTGGTCAGCAATAGTCAATGCCTCAACAGGCTCTTCTTGATAAATCAGATTTTTTTCATCTGTCAGAAGTTCTTCCTAGAGATAAAAATCAGATTCCTGCCTGCCTCTGTGAGCTGTAGTGATTTATTTTTATTGAGACAACCCCGTCTTAATGCCTTGGTCTCTGCCCAGGTGGAGAAAGCAGGCCACTAAAAAGCCCGTGACAAAGCATCTGAGAGGAGAGTTTTGACACCTCATGGGACCCTCCTTAGAGCCGAAGGGTGGGGAGGGAGGAGGCTGATGGAGGGCTTGGGGCCCAGCTCCTTTCTTTAGGTTTCCCAGTCACAGGGTGGGTGAGGCTGACCCACTGTTAAGAGCAGGGGCTCAGAACCACGTCCAGCAGGATTTTTAATATCTACGCAGCGACCACAAGGTGCCTGGGCAACCCGTTCCGGTGCTCAGTCACCCTCACAGTAAGTGTTTCTTATGCTTTTCTGTATTTCTACTTGCGCCTGTTGCCCCCTGTCCTGTCACTGGGTACCGCTGAGATGACCCTCATCATTACTCACCGTTACTCCTCCCTTCAGATATTCGTGCACACTGATAAGGGCCCCCTGGAGCCGCCTCCTGTCCAGGCTGAACAGTCCCAGCTCCCTCAGCCTCTCCCCTCTGTCAGATGCTCCAGTGCCTTCACCATCTTCATGCCCCTTTGCTGGACTCTCTCCAGTACGTCCATGTCTGTCTTGCACAGGGTCACCCAGACCCAGCACTCCAGACCTGTCTCACCAGTGCTGGCAGAGGCGCAGGATCACCTCAACCTGCTGGTGACGCTCTGCCTAACGGAACCCAAGGTGCTGCTGTTGTCCCGCTTTGCCACAAAGGCACGTTGATGGCTCATGGTCAATCTGTTGTCCCCCGGGTCCTTTCCCAGAAAGCTGCTGTGCAGCTGGGTGGCCCCTGGCCTGTACTGGTGCTTGGGGTTGTTCTTCCCCAGGTGCAGGACTCTGCGCTTGCCTTGGCTGAACTTCATGAGGTTCCCATCGGCCCCGTTCTTCAGCCCGTCCGGCAGAACACCCTCTGGTTTATCAGCCGCTCTGCCCAGAGTGCTGGCCTGTGTGCGTCCCACCGCCCCGTGCTGCTGCCGTGGGACACCCACACGGGGCTCTCGGTGACTGCGGGTTTGGGAGTCACAAGCCATGCTGGTGGAAACGCGAAAGTTCGTATTTTTGGGCCAGAAAGGCTGAGGCAGCGCTGTGCCTGGTGAGGTGACAAATGACCAAGAGAAACCTGCTTAGAGGAGGAGGCTTCCCCGACTTCTGAACAAATAATGGGCCAGTAAAAACAGGAAATCACACCAAACCAATTGAATTTTCTGTCAACTGTGTTCCCTATCAAAAGGCTGAGGGAAATTTTTTAACTTTTTTTTTTTTTTTGGTGACAAGTGTGTGGCCCCATTCCTAACTCCCACCCGCAGCACCAGGGCGGACCTGCCTCTGCTCTTGCTGAGGAGCTCAGCGCTGGTGGTGGCCTCGGCTCCCTCCGAGCTCGGCAGAGCCCCCACGCCGAGCGGCTGGGTGGGCGGCTGGGTGGCAGCTGCTGATGCCCCACGGAGGACAGCCAGGGCCTGGGCATTGGCAAAGGGGCTGACGCTGGGATTGGAGACTCTCACCCCTGTAAGAGCAGCTCCAGCTCCGCTGGGGCGGTCTCCCATCTGGGTTCAGCAGCTCCCAATTATTGTCCCAATTATTGCGAGGGAGAAAAGACACATTCGGCTCCTAGCGTATGCTGCGAGGGATCTCCACGCGCTCGGGGAGGACAGAGGCCAGGTCTTCCCAGCAATGTGGAGGGAAGATTGCAGTGCAGTGCCTCCAGCGGGCACACAGGCGTCTAATAAAGCAACAGAGAGAAGGGTTTGGAAAAAAGAAAAAAAACAACATTGCTTTGTTTGTAGGTGAAAAAAACCCTCAGAGCACCCAAAGGTCATAGTTAGGAATTTATTCCCTCGCTGCAGGCTTGTTTGCTGAAAGATAAGGATCTTTGGTGCAGGTGTACAAAGTGCCAAGGATCGTGAAGGCAGAGTAAACCCGCGGCTGAGCGAGGTGCTCGTGGCGGCTCCGGGAATCGCGAGGACTGTCCCTGTCACAGGTGTCCTGGACGTATCCCCTTCTTCCCAGGCAGAGCTCAGCTGACGGAGGGTTTAAGGATGCTGCCGTGTTAGAGCCAGCCTTGCCCGTGGCAGGGGGTGGCCAGGACATTTGCGCTGCTGTAAATATCGACCCGTGGCTTTGGAGAACCCTGATTCAGCGGGGGGCGGGGGGGAATGTCCTGCAGACCGCAGTAGCTGGCCCTGTTTCACAAACAGCCCTGTGCGTATACTCACTCACAGCTCCCGCTGACGGCAAGCTACTTCTGAGCAGAGTAACCAAAAAAAAAAAACCCAAACCAAACCACCCAGAGCAAAGGATTGGAAAAAAAACGGTTTCAGACCCACAGGTGGTTGTTCGGGTGGGCAGCGACGCGGCTGTAGCTCAAGGAGCAGCTGGTCAGTGTGAGCCTGAGGAGCCCTGCGTCCCCCGGGTCACGGGAGGTGGGGGAGGCTGGACGGGTCGGGGGGGCTCCGTTCAGACGGGTCCCACGGGCTGGGTGCCACAAACGCACTTGTGTTATCACAAGGCTTTCAGCGGCTGGGGCTTCTTAAGGCTTCCAGACTCCCCCCTAGGTCTCCTGCCTTTGCTCTCCAATCTGGCTTCAGCTGCCATGGGACATAGTCTTGACTTTTCCCTTAGATACGCAATTTTATCCTCTGCACTCAAAAAAGCAAGTGATATTTTTACTACTTACTTAATAAACAAACGTGGGGGGTTCTGCTCAATTTTTTCAATGCTTAAGGTAGCACAAAGGACTGCGTTATGTTTACGAATGCTGTTCATGACAAACGGCATGACAAAGGTAGCTTGAAATTTAACATCAAAAATCCAGAATCTGCTGCCCGAGGCTTTGATAAAAGGCGGCTGAATTAAACTTTCCTCTTTGTCAGAAACCTTCATTTAGTTTGATTGGCTTATGATGAGCCTTAAACCTTCCCACACTTCTTTTCCAGCTGCCGTTTTATTGTATTTAGTTTTAAAAACTTCTTTATCGATGGCTCTTTCTCTTCCACTCCCTGCCAGCTTTGCCACAAGCCCGTTGGAGATGCCTGTGTGGCTTAAGTCAGTCTGGTGGCTGCTTCACGGGGCAAGTGCAGGAGTCTCGTGGGTGACGCTGCAGCCGAGGGAGGGGATTCTCCCCCTCTACTCCACTCTCGTGAGATCCCACCTGCAGTGCTGCCTCCGGCTCTGGAGTCCTCACCACAAGAAGGACACGGAGCTGTTGGAGCGGGTCCAGCGGAGGCCACGAAGATGATCCGATCTGGAGTCCCTCTGCTGTGAGGACAGGCTGAGAGAGTTGGGGTTGTTTAGCCTGGAGAAGAGAAGGCTCCAGGGAGACCTTAGAGCCCCTTCCAGTCCCTAAAAAGGGCCTCCAGGAAATCTGGGGAGGGACTCTGGATCAGGGAGGGGAGCCATAGGATGAGGGGAAATGGTTTTAAATGGAAAGAGGGGAGATATAGGTTAGATATGAGGAAGAAATTTTTCACTCTGAGGGTGGTGAGCCCCTAGCCCAGGTTGCCCAGAGAAGCCGTGGCTGCCCCATCCCTGGAGGGATTCAAGGCCAGGTTGGCCGGGGCTTGGAGCAACCTGGGCTGGTGGGAGGTGTCCCTGCCCAGGGCAGGGGGCTGGATCTGGATGACCTTTAAGGTCCCTTCCAACCCAAACCATTCTCTGATTCTATGATGGGATAAAAGAAAAAAAATATACTATTTGTCCTGGTTTCAGCTGGGAAAGAGTTAATTTTCTTCCTACTGATTGCTGTGAAAAGAATGTCAATAATGCCTATTGTTTTTAGTTGTTGCTAACTGATGTTTACACTATCTAAGGACTTTTTTCAGCTTCCCATAGAAGCACAGACAGAAGGATGGAGTGGCCAGTGAAATAGTCCATGCCATGGCCATCATGCTCAGTGTGTCAACGGGGGCTGGCGGGGGGCTGAAGGAGAGGTCGGGGACCGGGGGGTTTGTCCCAGGGAGAGGTGATATTTGCTGCGCAGAGCCGTGCCGGCTTGGCCGGGGCCGTCAGCGAGGGTGGGAACGGGAACAAAGGCTGGAGGGATGGGAGCTGCTTTGTTTCCTGCATAGACACGCAAGAATGTATGAAACCATAAATCAGAAAACATAATAAAAGATAAAATGTGGGTTTGATTTTACAGGATGGTTGTACAGCAGAATGTACGCTCTCCCAGTGCGCTGTGGGGAACTACCGAGATCCCCTGGGTTTGATCACCGCTCCCAGCTCTGCTCCTCCATAATGTGAGGTGGGAAACAGGAGAAAAAATAAAATTGTCAGAAAGGAAGACCTTAACTGTAGCCTAAAGGGACCAAATATCCCCAGAGCTTTGCTGTCCGTAGCGTTAAGCAGCCTCGCTGGATCACTGAGGATGTGTCTCTGTAGCAAACCAGCGTCTCCCTGCTGGATGCATTTGTGGGAGAGTGATCAGCACGGTTCCGAAAGAGCAAGTGAGATGATTCGTTCCTGACAGTGCCCGGCTAGGGCACAGTTCAACAGGGACATGGTGGTGGCCTTGGCAGTGCTGAGTTAATGGTTGGACTTGATGATCTTAAAGGTCTTTTCCAACCTAAACGATTCTATAGCATCTTATTTCAGAAATGAACTAGGCGGAGACCTCTTACGACCCTCTGTGAGAGGCCAGAACACAGCAGAAACCCAGCCAGAAGGCTTCCCGGGGCCATGGGTCCTCTTTAGTGGTCCCCTGGAACTCTGGCCACCCCTCGCACCTCTCCTGGGCCACAGCACAGCACGTGTGAGGAAGCGTCGCACCAAACCCCGCACCGGGTACAGAACAAATTGGGATGTCAGCTGCTTTTCTGTCCTTTTTGCTTCTTTTTGAAGGCCTCCAGCAATGGGTCTTTAAAGGAGGAGTTTGAAAGAAAACAATGAAAGTTTACAGAAAGTTCCTTTGGTGTTGGGACGGGAAGGGAAGGTCCGGCAGGTTGTGTGCGCTCTTCCCTGCCTCCGGGGCTCTTCCCGCCCGGCTGGAAACAGCTTCTGGGAACGGGAAAGCTTTGGGTTGCTTCCAAAATGAAACATTCCATCTTTCCAAAGCTGGTTTTGACTTTTTTTTTTTTTTTTAAAAAAAGCCATTTGGAAAGTGAAAAAAAATTGGCATACAGTTTGGGGGTGGGGAAGAGGCTTTCTACAAGGAAAAGGCAACCCTCCATAGAAACGTCAAGTTGGAGGCTTCAACCAAAATGCGGTATTTCAGGAAAACGTAATTGTTCCCTGGCAATTGATTTTAAAACAATTTTTCCTCCTATTTCAGTTCAGACACTTGAAGATATTGTCTAAGAGGCCAGTATTGCGCTCTAGTAGCTTTTGACGTGTGTGTTTTTGTTATTCGCAGTCGATTAAGAACAGAGCTTTAAGTGCCAAGTATGAAAATACAGACTTTTAATGCATTAGGGAAGAAAAAAACCAAACCACCAAAACCCCAAGCAGCGAGCATCCAGCTTCCCCCCAGCAGAAACCACCATCAGAAAATGGCTGCGCTTGTTACTGAATAATTTGTGACCCGGCGGGTGGTGGACTGGGCAGAGCAGGATGGGCCGGCGGCGTGGGGCCGGGGAGGTCACGCTGGAGACATTGAACCCCGGGCAAAATAAAAAAAATAAAAAAAAATAAAAAAAAAAGAGGTTTCTGCAGACTTTGTTCCCTGCTCTGTTCTTCCCTTTCACATAGGTAAGCGCTTACCCACCAACCAAACCTTCCCTTTCTTTGCTCATGAGAAAACAATCACCTGTTTGTTTATTGCTTTGCAGTTCAAACAGACGCTGATAACGCTGAATTCTTTTGTTGTGAGTGTAAGCGGTAAAAGGGAGTAAGTTACCACAAGCACATTGCTGATTACATTCATAAATTCATGCGGTTCAATGAGAGGGTTTTGGTTTTGGTTTTTTTCACGAATTAAAAAATAAAGGGAAAAATAAGACCTTTCAACTTTAGTCAGAAATATTTACTTCAATATAATAAATACTTATATTTATCTCAAAAGCAACTATCTTTAAAAAACTTACACAATTACTTTCTTCATAAACGCAGCTGATGGTACCTGGAAAAGAAAAGGTATTTGGTCAGCTTCTTTACTTATAGCTTTTCTCTATATGATCTACACACGCTCTGAAAATTTGAAAAAACACTTTAAAATGAAACATGCCTTTTGGAAGAGTGCGTGAACGTAAGACCGGAAATACAGGAATATGAAAACACACATTAATTTCTTATCACTTTGTTATTTACTTCTTCTCTTGTAATATTTAAAAACATTAGTTGTTGCTGATTATTTTTTTCTGCAGTTACAGTTCCCCCTTTTAAATGTCTTCAGGACTTTGCTGGGTGTTTTACAAAGGGAGAAACACCATTATTCACGCAATTAAAAGCTGTACAGAGAAAATGCGGCTATCGGTGGCTATCCCAGTGCCGCGCAGAAACCCACTGCTGGCCACTGGCCGGGGCCCTGGGCTGCCGGCGGTGCCGGTGTCGGCTCGCTGGTGCGGCACCGCTCCCCCAGGAACCACAACCTTCCCTTAGAGCTGTGGACACACACAGGGTTTGTTCCCTTTTTCTTTGCTTTATTATTAATTTAAAAGTCTCGTGGACGGTCCCGTTCATAGAAGCAACGCATTCAGTGGCCCCCTCCAGGGGGGGCTTCAGATAAAAAAGGGGTTAAATCAGGCAATTTTCCAAATGCCTTGCTTTCAGTTTTACTTGTCTTCATTTTCTTCCCTGCTCAACCACTTCATCAGCCAACTGCTACTGCGGTCTGCTTCGGCCTCTGGAGAATTAGCGGTTCTGACTCCCAGCAGGTTGTCAGAAAGCCTGAAAGAAGTTATCCTACCCTCGAAATCTGGCACAAAAATGAGATGTTATTTCTACTCGTCTCCCTCGCTTTTACTTTTCCTCCCCAGGCCTTGGTGGCTCCCCTCTTCCCATCCTCCGGTTTCCTTGTGCATCCCAGTGCTTGGCAGGGATCCCCGCTCCATTCTGCTCTTTCAATAGCTGGAGCTCTACAAAACTTTTTGCTTTTTCCCCCGGGGAACCAGCTGGTGCTCCCCGGGGAAAACGCAACCCAACCGCACGCACAACTCCCGCCATCGCCACAGAGCGCGGGTCGCCCTGCCATTGCACGGGCTTTCATTGTCGTGGGCAGTCTCTTCAAGCCGAAATTACTGAAATCCGGGGACAGGACCCCGGGGAGGGCACGTCCTTGTGGCTCCATCCATGGGGCACTGCAGCTGTGCCGGAGCCACGCTCGGGAATGGCAACAGCCCAGCCATGGTGGCAGCGGCACGGGAAAGGACACAACCACGGACACCCTGGCCTGGGGCAGGACCTTCTGGTGCTACCCTGACCTGTTTTTGTAACCCTGCGCTCCTGGCCATGGCCTCCCTGCATCTGCACACCCAGCTGCAAGGGGCTTCCGCTCCTGAAGCCGCAGAAATGGAAAAGTCACTCCCGTGGAGACCCCCCCGGGCAGCCCCGGTGGCTGCGCCGCTTGTGCCAGCAAACACGGCCCGGCGCCGCGCCCCCGGGGGAGCCCAGGCGGAGTCGGGGCTGCGCTGCGGGGGTCCCGCACCGCCGGGGGTCCCTGTGCCGTTGGGGGGTCCCTGTGCTGCCGGGGGTCCCTTCACTCCCGAGGGGTCCCCGCACCGCCGGGGTCCCGCCGCAGCCCGGATGGCAGCGCACCGGCGGGCAGGGAGCCCTCAGAGCCCGAGGGGCGTCCCCGGTGCGGGATGAATTCGGGTGCCGGTCCGCGAGTGCCGCCCCCCGGCACCACGGGCCCGCGTCCCGGGGCACCCAGCAGACCCCGCGCTGCCTTCCGCCGCCATCACCGCACCCCGTCCTGCTGGCGGGGCCGGGCTGGGCGCGGCAGCGGCGCCCTGCACCCCTGGCCTCCTGTCTGCCGCCCTGCGGCGCCCACACACCGGGGCCCCCACACCGGGGACCCCACACCGGGGCCCCCACACCGGGGCCCCGCCGCACGTGCCCCCCCTCCCCGCCGGCAGGGGGCGCTCTGCTGCGCGCGGGGCGGGCGGGGCCGCGCCGCGGGGGCGGGGCCGCCCCGGGACCGGCCGCGCGGCCGCCGGCGGGGCGGCAGGAAATGGAGGCGTGAGGGGCCGGGCGGGCCGGGGTTCCCCCGCCGCAGGGCCGACCGCCGGCTCGCCCTCCCCGCACCGCCCCCGCCCGCCTCAGCCGGCTCCGCCCCCGCCGCGGGGCCGGCATGTGAGGCTGCCCGGCGGCGGCGGCGCTTCCCTGCGCGGCTGGGCCGGCGCGGCCCCCGTACCGCTCCTCGCTGCCCGCGGGAGGGGAGGCCCGGCCCGGCCCGGCCCTGCCCCCGCCGCCTCGCCGCGGAGCGGAGCGGTGGATGGGGCAGCGCGGCCGGCGGTGGGGACGATGCCGCGGAAGGAGCTGCCGCTGCCCGAGGGCTGGGAGGAGGCGCGGGACTACGACGGGAAGGTGTACTACATCGACCACGGCAGCCGCACCACCAGCTGGGTCGACCCCCGCGACAGGTGGGTGGCGGGGCCGGGTGGTGGTGGTGTCGCACCGGGGCCTCCTCCCCTCCCCTGGCCGGGCTGCGGGGCACGGCGCCTGTCGGAGGGGGGGCTGCCGCCCGGCGCGGCCTCCCCTCGCCCCCGGGGTGCCCGGGCGGTACCTGCGGCCGCCCCCCGGCCCGGCGAGAGAGGGGTTTTCCTTACCCGCGTCCCCGGCGGGGCACCTGCCCGCTGCGCGGGAGGCGAGGGGTGGCGGACATCAGCGAGGTGGTTGTTTTGCCGTTCGCATCTTGCTGCCCACCTGCGCTCCCGTCTGCGGGCGTCGTGCGGACCCGCATCCCGCAGCGCCGGCATCAGCGCGGCCGCGGGAGCGGAGGGTGGCAGGGCGGGCAGTCCCCGCGGCCGCGGCGGGGTCTCGGCAGGGACCGGCGGAGCGGGGTCGGGGGGGCTCGGTGGGTCGGAGGGGGCTCGGTGGGTTGGGTCGTGCCGCGGTGGCCCACCTCCGCAGGCAGCTCTGCGGCCTCGGTCAGCGTGGCCGTTGCGGAGGTCGCTGGCTTCAGGGTGCGTTTCTGATGGCCCCCGTCTCCCTCCCGCTCCCCAGCAGTCTCCGCCTGCTCCTGCCTGCTCTGAGGAACTCTTTACCTGTGCTTAAAAGTTAGAGAAAGCAGCCTACTGTTCAAGACCCGGGTCATTTTCTAAGCAACACTCTGTCCTAGCACGTTCTGGCTCCATGCTCAGGGCGGTTATGGTGAGCCCGGGTATTGTAGCTCGACCATGTGGGAAGCTCAACTTCTGGATCTCTGTTGAAATCAGAAGTTCTGTAATTCACATCTAATGCTCTGTTTGCCGAAGCTCCCGGACACACGACTCAAAAATCCATCTTGATGAGCTGGGAATTCCATCAATCTGAATCTGTTGATAAGTTTTACATGCCTCCCCCCCCATTTGACAGTGAGTGTTCCCCTTGTGATGGGGCAGGTAGTGTAATTCCTGAATTTGTTTTCCTTTCTTTCCCTTGCCCCAGTGATCGGTTCCTTGAAGGGGCTTCCATTGTTGGCAGGATGGCAGCACTTTGCCTTCTCTCTGGTTCTGCTTTGATGTTTTTTTGTTAAACGTGGAGGTGAATGATTGTCCAATTTTATGAGATTTTAAGGAGTGTTCTGCATTCCAGGAATAATCCTTGTGTGTACTGTACACAAATGTAACCTGCTGCTGGCTGGGGGTTTTGAACTTGTTTTGAGGCTTCTATTTTGGTAATATGCTCAAGAAGAGCTAAAACACAGTTGCTTCAAGGTGTGTTTTTTAACTGTCATAAGTCAATACAGGCTTAAATTAGGAATGCTTTCCTGGCATCTTTATTTTGTTACAGAGGATGAAGCCAAGTGAGAAATATAATAGGCCTGGTACTGGATTATAAAAATTCTCATCTGTCCTTGGTTAGCGATTCAAAAATGACAGTAATGACTAAATGGGTGCCTTATTTATGCATGTGTACTGAGCTGTTGCAGAAACATTACCTAACCACTGTTAATGGAGAATATTCACATACATACTGATAAGTCCTATCATATGACATATTTGCTGTGCACATAGAAATACACCTGAATACTCATGGCCCTGATGAGCTTTGCATCTGAGTCATCTTCTAGTAGCGCTACCAAGACAACAAGCTCTGTTGGACACTCCCCCTGAAAATCCTCAAGGTTTTGAAGAGTTTATTGGTCCAACACTAGAACAACTATGTGACACAACATTTACTCATCACCTGGGGGACCATGTGCTTGCATAAGCCAAAGCCCTGCTCTGACATACAGGAAAGAAGTTTCTCTTTCAGTGAACTGCCACTGTGTGAAAACCAGCTGATGGGGAATTTCTGATCAGCTCAAGTCATAAGATAACTACTTCCTGCAGTAGTGAGCTTGGGTTTGTGCACAGCTCATTGGACTTTAACAGTGTATTTTAAGTTTAAATATTTAAAGCGTAGCCTTTTACAAATCATCTTTAAAATTGCCACAGCCGAGAGGTTGATTTGTGTGTTCGCTACAGTGCTCTCTGTGCTGTGCTTACACATGCTGCCTTTTACCCAGAGAAAAGCAACAGATACTAGGAAACATGGCTCTAAAACTGCAAGTTTGAGGGATGTGGAGACAGATGTGTGCGTTTGGGCTCTCTCTGAACCCAGTTGCTTGTCAGTAGGACTGTATCTTTGTAATATTTATCAATTTATTCAGGGAGCAACAACTGGTAGCTAAAGATAGGACGCACAGGTTTTTAAACCTTCCCTAAATCTTTCATTCTAGCTTAATTTAGTGGAAATAAGCATGAGCAGAGATACCATCTAGCTTCAGGGCATGAGCTTGCCCGTTGTTTTTGTGACCACAGTTGGTGTGAGGTTTGTGGTTGTGCTAACTGAGGTGGGTTTAATAGGCTGCTGGGGAAGCAGGCCTGGCTGGGGGCACGCAGGGGGTGTGAGGTGGGACCTCATCTGGCCTTGGACTGCATGAAATCAAAAGGTGGGCTGGTGAAGGTGGTGGGGCTGGTGGTTTTCCAGCTCTTGCGTAACGCAGGACACCAGTCCTGCGGGTGGGCTGTTGGTAAGAGGGGCCATTAGACTTTGCCAGTAGGAAGTCACTGGCACCTGGTGGCATCTCACTCTCCTGTAAAGCTGCCTTGAGTGATGCTCGGTGCCTGATTCTGTGATTTCAGGTGCTTGAAATCTTGACTGAAGCAACTGCATGTCAGGGCGCTCTTGCCTCATACCTTTTAAGGGTGTACTAGACTTGAGGGCAGTCCTGGGAAGCCTGTGGATGTTAAGAGCATTTTGGGAAATCATCTAAGGTTAAATAATCTGTGTAATTTTGTGACGTACCTGTTACTGTACCTGTGGTATGGTGTAACAGAAAAGAATCGAGGTACCTTGTAAGCATGAATTTTGGGTTAAAAAGCTGTAAGGCAGTTCTGGTGACCAGGTGGGGGTAAAAAAACCTCCATAAACTTACTGTGGTTTTACTTGTGTAAAACAAAGCTCATTGATAGATGATTTTTTTTTTTGTAGATTTGCTTGAAATTAGATAATTCACGACTTGGATACAGTGTAATGGGAGCTCAAACCTTACTGAGCTAGGGAAAGAAATTTGTCATTCCTACTTTTAAAAGCAAGCATGATCTTTCAGTTATGTGCCGGTACATACCGTTTGGTAAAACATGCGAGAGAGCTGTCCCAGTTGCTTTCTTAACACAGAGGGTGTGTCTGCACTGATGACCAAATAGAAAATAAGAATGGTGTGTCAAAAAGTTAGCACCAGCTGCTGTTTGTTGTTAAACATCAGTGGAAATTGGTAACTGCACCAACAGAGCGCCCCGAGTGAGATTTCTGCTTTCATCAGACATAGGGTTAGAGGTGGGTATCTGGGTTCTGGTGGGTGTGCTCTCCTTGGGGGGGTTCTTGGTTTAGGGGAACCTCTGCTCTCCCTCAAACTATCTTGGAAGAGGATGGGATTTTTTTCACTTCTCTCTGCCTTTCAACCCAGAAGCTTCCTGGTTACACTGAGGATTTGGAGATGCCTGATAACCCGTCCCGGTCACCAATATTTGTGTTCTCATACTCTTCCTGCTGGCATGGTGGTATAAGCAGTTTTTTCTAGGTTATTTTACATGGAGCTGACTGAGCTTCTCATTTTATTACAATTACTGGACTCCTGTTGAGAGTGAAAGCTAGTGAAATAGGAGCACTTCTAGCTTAAGTTTGGTGAAGCTACTAAACAGCAGCAGATGTTTTCTGTTTTGGGAGACAGCAGTGCCTCAGTTGGTGGCCCTTCATGTCTTGAAGGCTCTTATTGATGTAATGGGTTGGAGACGTTTATTAAATGAAAGCCCAGATCCTGTAGTTGCTTCCCGAAATCCCGTCCTGCTCCATGTGGAGGTTTTTCGAGGCTGAACCTCCAAAGTAAAGCTTTGGTGAAGAGAATTGGCGAAGAGGTTTGCCAAGGTTCAGGGCCAATATATGCCAATGTAAGTTTCTTCACATGTAGAAGACCTTGTGCATTTAAAATAGTTAGGGCCACCTATTTACTCAGGAAGAACTGGGTTTGCTGAGACTGAGGATCTTGCTGAAGAAAAGCTAGGCATGCCGTATAGAGAGAACAGTCATCTAGCCATACGCCTCTAGGTCCACCTTCTAGGCGTGATGTGAAATGCTGCGGGGTATTTTGTCTCACCTGCGTTAGTCTGATCTTGAAGCTTTTCATCCCCAGTCTGCTCTGCACGCTTGGTCTCCGAGCTTCCTGTATTAAAGATTTAGAAATGTGAGCATCAAGCTAAAATTCCATATGTAACTGTCCACTACTCGGATTACTTGCCTATAGCGTAACTGTAATCACTGCAATAAACCTAAATATAGCTAAGTTAAATGTGGACGTTCTCCAAAGTGAAAGGGCTAGAAGAAGGGAGGGCAGTGAAAAGCGTCAAGAATAAAAGGAGCTGTGCTTTCCTGTAGATAAAAATCAGTAAGCGTAAGGAGAAGGGAGAAAAATTCTCAAAGATGGACCATTTGTCTTCCTTAGGTTTTTCTTTCATCACTGGCAGCAGCGTAGGTTGTGCAGCTGAAGGCTGCTAGTTTGATGCCTACTGTTGCCTTTCTTTACTGAGAGCTAGCCAAACACCCTGTCGTATCTATGTGAATCTGCTGCTTTCTTGTGTTTACACTCCCCAAAATAGCTGATTATTTTATAAAGAACAGGCAGTTTGGCGTGTGCCCTGAGAAGCCGTTGATGAGTACAGAAGGGATTGACAGAAATAGAATCTTTGTAGTTGTCTAAGTGCCATCTCTGGGAACAGGTGTCTTAATGTGTAGGACTTGTGCTGTTCTTAGGAATTTTTTTCACAGCAAATGAAAAATTAATTGGTTTATCTAAGTGCTAATATATAGGGAGGCAAGGACAGCAAGTAAGGTTATTGTGACACCTCACATTTTTTTTAATTCATTAATATCAAGAGCCTTCCAAGGTGAATTAACACAGGCTGCATCTGTAATTGGAAAAAGTGGATTGGAGCTGAAATCAATCAGACCTCTTCAGTTATGAAAAATCAAACTTTCCGGTTTTGTTTTGTGGTGGCGTTTTTTTCCCCTGAGACTCCCCAGACAAACCCCGTGGAAGGATGTATTGATCTCTTTGGAGGCTGCAGGGGACCGCTCGCAGAGCCAGTGTGCTTCCTCACTTGTGCAAACTCACAGCCGGGGAGGGCAGCTGGGAGCGACAGGTATGACGCTCTGTAATAAGGGCATCCCTGCTAAAGGTGTGGTGCGCACACGTGTATAGTGGCAGAGGATGTTGGCAGTGACTTTAGAGCTAATGAAAGAGTTATTTTTGTCTTGCTTCCCTATGGAACTTGAGGGAAAAAAAAAAAAGAAAAACATGAAGTTTTGTTCAGCTCAGCAGCTTTTTAGTGCATCTTGTGGAATTCTGAGTCTTAAAAGATCAAAATTGCTTTTGAAGAAATCTCTGTAAATCACATTGTTTAGAACTATGTAGGTTGAGCTTCATCTTCTGCTCTGGCAAGGTCATTTTGCTTACAAGATCAGTTCTTTAATTTTACCTCAAAGACTGATAGCTTGTGAAGTTAGGGATGCTGCCACATACCTAAAACTTACTTGGCGTGGGGACCAACAATTTCATTCCTATGTAGGTCATGTATTTTCATATTGAAGTATTTTTCTTGATCTCTGTCCAGTGGAATGGCAGAAAATTGGCTAGTAAATCCCAGAAGGTGTGGGTATGGCAAGTGAGAGGTGGCTGCTGTCTTGGTCACCTGGGGCGGGTGCTCGGTGGTGCTGCTGATGGGACACCTTAAGCTGCTGCTGGAGTTAAATTCCGTATCGCTGCAGGGAGCAAGGTACAGAAACTGTTCTGGCTGAGAAATGTTATTTTACTGCCTGGGTTTATTTTACAGAAACAGTTGATCCAGACTGTGTATGCCTGTGCAGAAACTTGTGCTGGCGCAGCCGGGGCTGAGCAGGTGCCTGGGAGGTGTGGGAGTGGAGCTAGCTCTGGGGGCAACTGGGGAATGGCTGCTGAGGGGGCACTTGTGAAACTGTCCCCAGGCACTTGACCTGGTCAGGCTCTCTGCCAGCCAGGCTGAGGAGGTGTTCCCAGAGCTGGAGGTGCTTAGCTTTGCCCCGTGATTTCTGAACGAGTTTTACAGGAAGAGTGGATTTTTCATTCGCTGGAGCCCAGATGAAGCCAGCAGTGGGGCAGAACATCTCCTAAATGTGCCATTTGCACTGGTGTCTTCATAGCTAGCATAGTTACGGGAAGATGAGCTTGCAGCAAACTTTTCCATGTCTGAATCTGATTTAAATTCCCCTCCCTTGTGCCAGAAAATTTATTGGAAGACATGGGAAGACTTGTCCAAAAAAGTTTAACGAAATAACTTGTACATAAAGAAATGATGTGTGCTAGGTGGCTGAGGGTACTCCTGTCACTGACCTGGCACACCGCCTTTTTGGACTGGGATCTGATCTCAATTACTGGAGGGATCTATTGTTAAATGATTGATTCATATTCTGTGCTCCTGGAGGTGACTGCAGGCTGCCAAGGCTAGCCTTGCACTCTGCTCAGCGTGCCGAGGAGCCTCGCTGCCCCACAACGCGTTCCTGCACGTGTTACGGAGACATCTCGCTTTCTGCCAGGATTGAAATGTTCTGGGCTTGACTTGACACTGGGTTGTGTCAAGTATGAGAGAACTTCAAGTCTTTCTCAAAGAGGGGGAGAGAGCACACAGGCGGCTTGGGAAAATCTTGCCGATGCTCTCCCTGTGCAGGGGCTGCCTGCCTGGACCTGGTGGCCTTGAGTGCCCCACCAGCAGGACAAAGTGTTAGCTGAAAAAAATAAATGAATAAAGGGGGGTGGCAGCAGCCAGGTAAAGTCAGGTGGAGGTATGTAAACTAGTGCTGCTACATACACATCTATGAGAGCTATGTAGATCGACCGCTTCCTTGGAGAGGAATACTTTTGATGCTGGCTTGTTGCCATTCATGAGACCTGTTTAGTAAGGTTACGTGCTTTGCTTGTGGTAATGAAGACTTAGCTTGAACTGCTCAAATAAAACCCCGAGTTCTTGTTCACAAAGCCTAAGGTTACCGCTCCCCCCTCCCTGTTAAGCTACATGCATAGATAATTGGCTGAACAAACAACAGACAAAACTGCTCCCGATAGAATAATAACTGCTTTTCACTGCCACTCATCCAGTCAAGTGACATCTGGAAGACTCTCTGGCTAGTCACAGGAGATTTGGTGTGTAACAGGAAGATGCAAAGAAGCCAAATCCTACAGCTGTCAGTGTTCTCTGGTTTTTCATGCTTTTGGATGGGTTCTGCTGGCTTGGTTTGTTCTCTGTTTATGCTGGTGCTTACGGCTTCCACCCCAGCCACGATGTTCTGCAACATAAGTACCCAACACATTTAAAAAGCAGATGAATTGCTTTCTCAATCTTGTAGAGGTGCTGTGGGGATTAATTAGTTCTGACAAAGTGCTTTCTGGCTGGGATGTCAAGCTGATGTTTCAGGACTAATGGTACTGTTCAGTGAAACTATTTAGTTCTCCTCAAATGGCTAATCACTGTTTTAGAAGAACTTACTCTGTGGCGGAAGTCTTTATTGATTTAAAGCACGCAATAAACAGTATTGATTTGCAAGAGGCAGTCATTCATATCTGCTCTATGCAGAGTTGAGACGTAAGGTGGTCACATAGCTATTTTGAACTAAAATGTAAGTCAAGCTGTTGCTTAAATGACCCTGCAACAACTTGAAAATTTCTCATATGTGACTTACAACTGCCTTAATAGCCTTGTACTCAGAACAAGGGCAGTCCCCTGCTAAGGAGAGGGCTCTCTGCTATTTCATCCCACCCTACCACAGGGAGGATGGCCTGCAGAGGAACAGCAGTGGCCAAAATAATCTTCTGGACCCTTAGAGCAGCATAGGAAAACGTAGGTAGCCCCAGAACTGCTATATAAAGCTGTGCTGTGGATAACTTTGCAGCTAATTTTGCTTGTGCCAGACACAACTTTTGATTTCATGTGGCATCTGAGCCAACTGAGCCTCTGCAGCTGCTGTGAGACATGCTGGTGGCCCAGCTGCACAGGCTGTCCCCTTGCCCATGCAGCCTCCAAGCCATCCAGTGCACAATCCTGCGGAACGTCCTTTGAGGGGCTCAGGCAGGTTGCCACCATGGGTTGGCAGCAACAATCTGTTGGACCGTGGCATCTAACCCCCGAGTGAATGGGAAGAGTCGTCTCACTGACAGCTTCATCCTGGTCACTTGAAGTTCTCACAGTTGGACTCTTTGAAAGACTGAGCGTGCTTTTGAGCTGCTTATCCATATTATCTCAAAGGGAATTTGGGTGGAGATGATAATGGAAAGTATGTGACTGTCCCATGTGATGCATCCATGCAAATTATCCAGCCTGTTTCCTGTGAAGTCTCTCGGGTTGGTGGCCTGTCTTGGGTGGTGCTGGGTCAGCCAGCCTGATTCAGGCTGCAGAGAAGCTGGCAGTAACCCCCTTGGGAGGTGGAGTTTATCGTACTTGTTTGGTAGAACTGGGTTTCTCTGCAGCCACTGAAATGCGAGGGAGGAGGTGTGTGGGTGGGAGCAGGGAAGCAGGTGGCACCCCAGGAATGGGGCAGCTCTTGTCCTGGGGTGGCAGGGACCGGGCAGGCGGGGGAGGGTGGGCTCCCCCTGGCCTGTGTTGCAGTAGTGCACTGGGGACAAGAGGAAATAGCCTTAAGTTGCTCCATGGGAGGTTTAGATTGGATATTAGGAAAAACTTCTTCACTGAAAGGGTTGTCAAGCATTGGAACAGGCTGTCCAGGGCAGTGGTGGAATCACCATCCCTGGTGGTATTTAAAAGGCGGGTAGACGTGGTATTAAGGGACGTGGTTTAGTGGTGGTCTTGGCAGTGTTAGGTTGATGGTTGGACTCAATGATCTTAAAGGTCCCTTCCAACCCAGACAATTCTATGATTCTATGGTGCTCTAAAGCCGAAAACTCTGCTCACCCCAGTGCTGCTTTCCCTGAGGGGAACTCTTCAGCCTGTCTGCTCCATAGGGCTCCCTGGCTCACTGGGGGTTGTGAAGATTTCTGAGGCAGCCTGCATGTGCTGAGCTTCTGCGTCTGATGTCACTGATGGAGGAGATGTGACAGTTCTACTGCAACAGTGCACACAGGGTAAGGTCCATGCTCAATTAGTGATGCTTCTCTAGTTTTTTACAGCTGTCAGATTGTTGCAATGCTCTTTAGACAGGCTTTTGCTGTTCAGCCCCGACCTTTGTTCAGAATGGTGCCACTTTTGTTCCTCTGATGTGACTTTGGTTCAGTCTTCTCGTTGCTGCTTATGACTTTTGCTGTTTTGATGGGACGAGAGTGGCTCCGCTGGTGAGAGACCTTCCTTCTTTGGAAGACCTTCTTTGGAAGGTCTCTGCTGCCACAGCAACTTCTTTCATCTTTTTAGGATCTTTTCTAGATGCTTCCTATGAGTAGTAGAGTGATCCTGTGTAGCAAGGATGGAAACTCTTCTCAAGGGAGAACTTGGTATGAAAATGAAGTCTTTTTAAGATAAAATGGTAAGGCTTATCTAAATTAGGGTGACCTGTACTGTATTTAGTGTTCCAGGTGACTTTTTCATTCTCATTTGTGTTTTTTAAAAAAAATAAATCCTCAACGTGAATAACACTTTTGTATTGCAGGGTTTTGGCGTGGTTAAACTTGAAATCAAATTGGCACTTTGAACAGACTTTTTTTTTGTTGGAGCATGTATGTGGTGATGCTCAAGTATATTTGATTAGTGGTGTGTGTTAACCCTGCAGAGAATAAAGAGGTTAAACTCTTCTGTTCAGTATATTATTCAAGATTTCTCAACACCTGATCTCTCTCCACTTCAGTAGTCAGTTCACCCGCTTGCTTAAAATTTTCTGAAATTCCTTGAAGTTATCTCTACATCCAGCTAACCTAAATCACTTCTCAGCCAGCAAGGCAGTAAGCCAAACCTGCAATTTGTCTTTTCTTACGTCACTAGTAAGGATTTTACACTGCAAGATCTAAGCATCAAAGTTAAACAATCTGTTGCCTTGATGGGCACCGATTATTTAATTCTTATGTGGACACATACATAGAAGGCTTTAGGCTGGTTAACAGCTAGTTGTCAAAGTAAGTTTTCCAATATTCTAGACAAAGGCAGATTTGTCTGGTAAAGAGATCTCCTTACAGTCCTCAGTGAGTGTTGTTCTGTCTTATTTTAACCGATACAGGCAGGAAAGTGAAATGTCATAGCTGCTACCATGTCCCACGGCTTTCTGGGGCACCAAAGTTTTGCAAGGTATATTGGACCTCATAACTTTTCTATTTTTTGCTTTTTAAATGTGAACGTAGAAGCTTCCAGATTTAACTTAAATCCAGTCTGTCAAATATCAATGTGATATCTTTTCAGTTGATATGGTCTATAATTTCGAATAAGGGTAGATATATTGTCATATGTCATCTGTTAACTATTCATAGACTATTGTATGGCGTTGTTAGTTTCTCATGCCACTGGCTCACTGGTAATTAAATTTAGAAGGTATCTGCCATCATGGTCTCTACTGGATGCTAAGGGAAGCATAACCTGAATGTAAATACTTTCTTAAAGCACATGTTGTTGGCTTACCTGATCTCTTATACTCCTTAGGCATTACTCCTCATTTACTTTTTAATATTTCTTTTTAGGAGAAGAATGTGTGGGTGGAAAGGGTGTATGTGGCCGAGGAACTCGGCTTGGTCATTTGCAAAAGGGTCGGTCGCATAGATAAAAATCTCAGTTTGCAAAGACAAATTTGCAACTGAACTGGTCACACAGAGTCCTCCACTTGGGCTTGTTTTCACACATCCTTTGTAAATGCCACTCTTATCCCTAAAGCAAATGTTCTGTATTGAATTTTCTCATCTCTATTCTCTCTTTGTCCAGTAGTTTGTGGCTAATACCCCATAGTGCTTCCTGGTTTATTTTCTATCTGCTTCCCAGGCACAGGCTCCTGCAGTTTTGAGTGGTAGTTCTGACAAGTTGTGTTACATCTTCAGCAGCTTGGATGGGCTGGTGGTCCTCCCTGGTGTGGTCTCTATGGTTCTGAGTCAGGTGCTGTGGTGCTTCTTCCTTCCCATCGGGAAAAGATTCCTCGATTACTGGAGGAAGACATGACTGCAGCTGAACATGCCACAGTTCACAGCCTGGTTTTGATGTGTGAACAGGCAGTGACTGTTTTGGGGTGGGAGGACTTGGTCTTGTGTCAGACCATGTCCTGTCATGTCTCCGTGGCTGCTGCCGGAGCCCTTGTGCTCTCTACTGCAGGGCAGCAGGAGGAGGGCTGGGACTAGATGGCTGCTCCCACCAGGTCCTTGAAAGAGGAAGGCAGCTGGTGCGGTTAACTCCTCGGTGTTTAGTGTTTTGCTGTGTAGTAACAAAAATGAGAACAGTGCAAGTGGTAATTCGTACCCGTAATCGTTCTGCTTGGAAACCTGCTAGTGACACTTGCTTCTGATGGAGTGCTGTGTGTTGGTAAGCGTTTCTTCGCAATCGGATTTATTACAGAATAGACTTGCAGTGAAATAACCTAAAAGAAATAATTTTAACAATGCCCTTTAAAGGCATTATTGTTTGAATTACTTCCCTGGAGTAGTTGGGCAGATGTGTGGTAACACCTCTTTGAATGGCAGTAGTGCCTATTAACAAATATTTTGTTGAAGACAGGCTGAAATGCTGCTTTGATCCAGCTGCTTCGTGACCAGCCTAGATACGCGATGAAAGGTGTAGGGAATAGTGGAGTTATGTCAGTATGAATTAAGGATGTTACATTAAGATTTTATTATTTATGTTGCTTCCTAGGTGCTTATGGAGGGTTTACTTCCCCTCAGCTGGTGTCCTTGCGGCTCCAGGCAAGCTGTTAGCTTGTCCTTTCATGCCTTTGTGTTCCCAGCTCCGATGCTCAGAGCGCTCCTTTTCCCAGTGATTGTTGCTTCTACTTTCTCTCCCACAAGCTGTATAACACTGTTGCTTCATTCTCTTATGGCCATACTTGCAGAGTCTTTAAAGCCTTTCATAAAGTAAGCATTTTGCCTGATGGGAGAAGGAGGTTTACAGAGTTTAAAAAAAAAAAAAAGGGCAAGAAATACACTGCAGATAATAGATTCCAAAAATGCAAATTTGTTTAAGCAACTCCTTAAAAAGAAGGGAGGGAGTAAGGAATTGAAGATTAAAACCAGTGTTTATATACATGTAGAAGCTGGAGGCAAAGCAATCCATTCATAAATATACAATAGGATTTATGTCATGGTGAGAAGTGCTACATGCATATTCATGTGTAATTTGCAAATCCTTTAGCGATTAAATACTTTACTCCAAACTCTAGAACTAAATAACCTTCTTGTTGAAATGAGATGTCCAAAGGCTCTAATGCTTCTCCAGTGAAGGGGAAAGGCTGGGTGGTGTAATAGATATGATACTCTAATTTTCACTCTATTAAAAGATTTTTTTTAATGTGCTTTGGGTGTTATTTTATTAGGATAATCAGTTCGTCTTGAACAAAACACGAGAAGCAGAGACTTGCAAGAAATATTGTAAAGCTTATCACACTAAGAAAAGCAAATAGACTTGGAAACTTGTTAGGATGTTTTTCTCGACTGATTTTAATGTCAAATACCTTTGTCTAAACTTTCATATCCTGTAGGTAAGGAAGGAGGCAGATGAGTAATAGAGCTTGGAGTGCTGATGTCTGAAAAGTATCCTTTGTACAAGTGAAGTGAATCGCCTTTAAAGGATGTAGCCTCGGTTCTTCATGTAACACTAAAAAAGTATGAATATGAATGCACTGTTGCTGATGCTTTTGGTTTTCAAAAGCTTTAAAATATTATAGGCAAAGTATACACCTTCCAGCATAATGATTGGGGAAAAATACTGCTATATAATAACAGTTTCCTGCCACTTGGGTTCTTATGGCTGGTGAGTGCTCTGTGACAGCGCAGAGTTTCTGGGTAGGGTGGGGTGATGTGACTGCTTTATCTTGCCCTTCTGTCATCGGACCGAATGACAGTCTGCAAATGGCACTGCAACTGACAGGCACCCTGCTGAAAAAACAGAGTTCAGCGTATGCCTCTAATACTGTCGTGATAAGATAAGGTTTGGACTTGTCCTGCGATTGTGTTATATGTCCCGTGCCTGCCCTCGCCTCCCTCAGGGTCCTTTCGCAGCTGGATGCAGTGGGTCTGTGTCCTCTCTACGTTCACCAGCGGCTCTGCCTTGCAGCAGACTGGTGGCCAGGTAGCATTGGACTTCTGTGATGGCAGGTGTTCCTGTACTGCTGTGCTCAGTTACCAAAGAACCACATTTTTTGGGTATTAAAGTTCTGCCCTGTTCTTAAAACTGGACCTAAGCACATTCGGTTACATCAACCTAAATATTCAGTTTACGCTTTGGGAAAGCTGTGGTTTATTTTTTTATCTGGACCATCACAAAGCATTGCTTACTGCGCTCTCTCCTGGTGTTCCTGGTGGCTCATTTTGGCATTGCTCCTTTTTGCAGCTTTATGAGCTCCTTTGTGCATCAGTTTTGTGTTGGGAAGAATATAAAGTACATCCATGCTGGATGGGAAAAGCCAGCAAAGTTCTTGAGTTCTTTCCTCTCCACTGAGGTTAGTCCCTCTTGGAAAGTGGTGTTGTCTGATTTAGCTTTCCTGCTCCTGTTCTGTAACAGCCAGCTCCTGGGATGCTTTGATTCAACTGAACAAGAAGACAGGGCAGTGCACTCAATTCACTAAGGACTACGTATGCATTTTTCTGTCTGGCACAGGTGTAACAAATTGCCCTTTTAGTCCTGTTTACTTGTTTTTTCTCATTCGGTCACAGGTAGGGTCTGCTCCTTGGTGGTCAGAGAAGAGCCCTGGGTTTCCCGTTGCTGTCTTGCGTTGTGATCAGGGAGCCATGTAGCAGAGGTGATATCGCTTTGGTGCCTGGGGGCTCTGCTGTAGAAAGCTGTACTTCGGTTGATTTGAAGTAGTGTTTCCAGGTAACTGAAAAGTTGTTGCTTTTACAGTGAGCACTGAGAATTTGTTATAGTCTGCCATGTCAGAGCATCGGTGTGTCTAGGCTGGTGGCTGGTCACATAAGGGGGGGAAAATGCAGCACTGGGTACTTGAAGAATATGAATTGGTTTAGTTCCATAGAAAGGACAAAGTTGGGGTAAACAAACCCAGTCCTTCTTAGGCTGAACCCTGAGTGGGTGACTTCTTGGCTTTATATGGTGGACACTTAATGATTCAGGTGCAGACAGGGGAGTGAATGAGGTGCAAAGTGTGATGTTTCTTGTTACTGTGAGGCTGTGAGCTGGTTTTATGGCAATATTTTGTATTCTATTCTACTGAGGAAAAATAGAAGGGATTAATTTATTAGCAAACCTCATTTTTTAAATGAGGGCTGCTTAGCTAGAAGCTGGATGGGATGTGAATTCGATTCCCGACCCCCATTTAGTAACCATAAGTGATTGCCTCTGGATCCATCTCAAAAGAGTGCAGTGAACCATTGCTTACAGTAATGTGACCACTTGTACATTTGCTGGTGGAAAAGGCAAAAAGCTTTGCCCTAGAGCCTTGGTTGTGGTCGGAGTGCATCATTTAGTCTTGCCCTTTTGTGCTGCTGGAGGTCTGGCTGAGCACAAGCCCCACTGGTGGGGCTGGAGCAGGCTGAGGAGCGACTGAGCCTTCTGGCCGCGGGAGGTGGCCGTTCCCTCAACCCTGGTGCCCATCCGTCCCCTCACTGAGGTTGCTGGCACACAGAAAAGGGCTCCCTCTTTTTCTGGGCACAGTTTTTGCTGCTGCAGTAAGTTGAAATGGCCCAAGGACTGTCTTTTGCAGCAGTGACCTGCTGGGTGGGAGCGACTTTCCTGCAAAATGTGGTTCCTCTGGAAGTCATGGCTTGTTCCTGAGCCACAGTTGGTGTGGTTGTGCTGTGCTTGCCTGGCACCGCGGGTGGTGAGAATGGGTTCAGCGAGGCAGCCATGTCACTTGTAGTTTGTCTTTCAAAGCAGACAGCTTAAATATCAGATAGATGCTTTCTCGGTGCTGTGCTGTGGGCTGTAATTCCATCTGCTGCGAAACTGTGAAGGTGACACCTAAAAAGGTTTGCACTTCTTTCTGGATCTCTTCCCTGTATCTTCCGCATGCATAACGGGAGGCACCATTTTACCTGCATGTTGGCCTTGCTCAGCATGTGGTTGCTCGGGAGCCTAGCAAAACACTCAACATCTTTCTCTGAAATGCTGTTAGAGAGAATTTCAATGTCATGTTTCATTCATCTCAAGCGCTGCAGTTTCTGCAATATCACTGTCCTTTGTCTTCTCTGGTCCGGAACGGTAGCAGCATCTGTTTATGCCATTGATTTGGCAATTATTAGAAGGACATTGAATAAAGGGCATTATTAATGGGAGAGGAGTGTTCAAAGACCTCTGCCAGTAAGGTCTGTGTTTTTAATAGTTCTGCAGATTCATCACTGATTTTGGAACTTGATAGCAAGTTGGTTCTCTGGATCAGTCTGTAGGTTACCTTACAGATACTAGACAAGGGCAAGAGGAGTATTTCGTTTGCCGGAGGATTTCAGCTTGGTCTTTGCAGATGAGCTGAACTGTGGATAATGATTTATTAAGCTGAGCTGATAGGAGTTAAGTTAATATACATGTTGAGAATTCTGCATTGATGGTGTAGATCAGCATTTGAGTAGAAATGAATAAAATGGATAATACAGTGAAACTATTTGCGGAAAATACTGGCATGGGAGTTGCATTTCATTCAGGTGCTGATGGTGAAGTACTGCTCAGTTAAGCAGCAAATTTCGAACCTGTGAGCTCTTGTGATGGCTTGCTTAAGACCAGATATACGGTGCTATAAGGCACAATGTCAGATCCATTAAACACAGCTTTGACTTAAAAAGAAGGATGGAAATGAATAGCTGAGATATTTTAGGTAATTGCCTTGAGCAACAGTGATGGTTGTATTCGAAGAGCTTCAGTAAGTTATAAACAAGTTACAGCTGAGGCCAGATCAGGCAACTGATAATATGCAGAGTGCTTGGTGTAATTTGGTTGGAGAGAGCACATGTGGTGTGTGCAGGCTGTGCTCCTTGGCGTCTGTCCCGTGCTGCGGTGCGTACCCGCAGAGCTCCGGTTCCGATAACCCTTCCCACCTCCCCGTCTGCTTTAGTTTTACCTGAAGGATCTTGCTACAAATACTGGTTTTTACTGAATAAGGCTTAAAATGGGGTTTTACGTGTTCATCTGCTTCTTATCCTTTGGCAGCTATAAAGGCTATGAAAACTGATAGTTATGGAGGAAAAAATGTTGTTGAGGGATCTTGGAACAAAATAGTATTTTACACTGTCTGAAAAAAAAACCCCAGATTTTTCATTTTTTTTGGTGGGTGGAAGAAGGGGAAGCATGGCTGAGGTAAGCTGGACAAGGAGGTCTTCCTAACAGTGTTAGCTGTACAGCATTTAAATGGGGCATAGAGAAGGCTGGCTCTGACTTAATTTTTCAGAATCTTGCTCTGTAAATTTCAAGGAAAGGTACTGCTTAAGGTAACTGGAGATGAGAACAATGTAAACGTATAGAGAGACATCCTGTTCTGGAATTTGACATCTCTTTACATGTGAGCATCTCCTTCTGGAGGTGTTAGGTTGGAAATCCAGTGGTGGTGATTTAAATAGGCAAATTTGCTAGTACTTTCTTGTGTGAGCAAGGTGGATGTATAAAGGAGTTGAACGTAGCAATTGAGTTGCTAATTAACTTGGCTCTTAAGCATGGCTTTTTGGAAAGTAATGCTGCCTCTTGTCCCATTCCTCCTGGAAAGGCAGGCTGTGCTCTGGCTGATGTCCCTGGTGACCCGGGGCATTTCGTGCCCCACAAGAAAAATCTCAGGAATGAAATGTCTTGTGCCTTAAAGCACCTGCAGATCCTGTGACTTGTTTGATGGGTTGCTGTACAAGGAAGGCTTATTTTGTGAGGAGAGCATAGGGGTATCTACACCGTCTTTTCCTGGTTACATCCTCTGCTTTGAAAACTGAAAGAGAAGATACCCGCTTACAGATGAGCAGGTGCTGGGGCCTGATATGGCATAAAGAAAGATGTGATTTGCTACTGTACCTTGTGAGGTTTCTGCGGCCTCATGGGACTTTAAAGAGCTCATTTTGACCAACTTGTATTTTCCAAGACAACTCTTAGAGTTGGTATCTTCTGCTTCCCCTGACTTGCAGGGAAGAGGAATGTGTGGAAGTGGTTTGGCTTGACTCATTACAAAGCCACTAAATAATATTTTGTGCTTTATGCACCAAATGCTTAAAATCCTTCTATTTTGGAGTTCATGTTAAATAATCATGCTAAATGGCAATGCACAGAAGGTAAAAATGGAAAACCCAGTGCCGAATACATCCCTTTGGAAGTACAGCCTATAAGGTGATTCCTTAGGCTAGGGCATTCCCTAGTATGGTGCCATGCTATAGGGATGAAGCCAATTATATTAAGGGGGTGTAGAGCTCACCTGCAGGTAATGTTGGATATTTGGAGATCTGGGAAGTTAAAGTGAGACCCTCAGCAGACGAAATCCTTTTAAAAATAAGAAATGCTGGAAACATCGTATAACCCATGAAAACCACAGCTATTGCTCTCATTTTTTTCGTAAAAAGCACTGGGGTGCTCTGGAGAGAGCCGTCGCCTGAAAGCAGCGGTGGCAGAATCGGGCACTAGTAAATGAAGGCAAAATGACTGAAGGGGAGAGACAGCATCTCTGACTGGAATTATCTGCCTGGCAAACACCTAGCACAGGGATCTCCATCTGGTGTGGGCTTGGCCGCCGAGGAGTGGCTGCTGCCATCAGAACCGAGGTCCCTGCCTGCCGGAGTTTAATCCTGGCCTTCTGCTGGGATTAAACCCGGCAGGCAGGGCTGCTGGCTCCGACGTGGAGCTCTTTGTCTTCACTGCCCATCACCTGCACTGCTGCTTTGTCCTCACTAACATCACCCTCGCGGCTTCAGAATATGGCTTAAACATTCTGCCGTGCTCTGCTTGCAGATGCTCGGAGTGGTAAAAAAGGGAATGGGGATTTTAAGCGTGGTTGTGGGAGCAATATGTGCACCGGGGGTCACACAGAGCCAGGCACTCAGCTTTGTATTCAGATGGGCTGGCCGGCGAGCTGCAGACATTCCAGATACTTGTGTTCATTTTGGCTGTATCCAGGCACGCACTCACAAAGAGCAAGATGCGTGCAGTGAAGTATAAATCCCGTCCCCTAATGACTCAAAGCACCGTTGTGTGCGCATACATGCTTAACAGATTGTATAATTAGCTGGCTTTGTAAGCAGGCAGCATGTATGATTCTCCAGTAGTTATCTACAAATCTTACGTGGTGTGAGGGAGCATCTGTGGGTCCTTGAGCTCGTTGTATCCATGCACGAATGACTGCTGGGTGGGGAAGAGGGGGCTGCGTCCCCTGTGCCTGGGGGAGTGGGGCTCCCCAGGCCCGGCACCATCACCGCTGCTTTTCCTCGGAGCCCTGTCTGGCCGGCAGCTCTTCCCCCTCGGCGGCTGATGCCGGGCTGGTTTGCCTGGCTGCTCCGGGGGTGTGGGGACGGGGTGACGTGGCTGTCCCCAAAGGCAGCCTCCACGCTGCCTTGAAGACAGGCTCACCGGATTGTGTGGTCATGTTCTTCAGCGCGCACCACGTGAGTCTTGGCCCGTGAGTTTGATGAGGCTTTGGCCCAGCCTTCAACCTGTTTTTATATTAAATATTTATTTAGAAATATTAATCCTGGAGGTCACAAGCCTTGTTGCAGAGAGCAGGAACCACTGGTCCTGCTGGCGAAGGAGCTGCGGTGCTGCTGCGCTCACCCTCGGGGAGCCGGGTAGCTAACCGGGCTGGCTGGGGGGGCTGCCGCAGGGAATGCCATGGGTTGTGCCGCAGTCCGGGAGATGCGGAGGGTGGGAACATGCACCAGGGCCCAGGGCTGCGTGCTTGGGATTGCACTGGAGCTGGGGAGGAGCCGGCAGGGAAGTGAACATGACCTTGAAAATCCTTATCGAGATGAAAAGGTGCAGTCAGCGAGCACATTCTTCCGCCGGCTGGGCTGGGCGCAGCGTGCCGCCCGTCTGGGCTGATGGGGAGCCCGACAAACGGCTCCCTCTCAGGTCTTCAGGACACCGCTTCCCATGGCAGGGTGTCCATTGGTCCCATGGCAGGGCTGGCCTGATCCAAGGGTGCGCCTAAATCTAAGGGACCAGCTTCTAAAGCTGACCGATTCTATGCCTTCATTTATAAGTAATAAGAAGTCTGAAGGCAGTAGCAAGGCAAAGTCTGGCAGCTGGAGAAGATGGGCCACTTGAGAGGACCAGTTTTAATTACGATTCCATGGCAGATGAAGCTCATCTATGAGTTCGGTGCCCAGCAATCTGGTGAGCAGCCAGACAGCTCATCACAACCAGCGAGGGGGGTGGCGGCTTTCCCCAGCGCTGCTTCTGTTCCTGACACTCCTCCGTTGCTGGCATGCTGTCCGCCTGCCGAGTCCCGCTAACCCGGCTGTAAATTCACTCGGCAGAAAAGTCTGGGTACTCCCGTGTTGTGTTACTGAATGGAAGCAGCTCGTGGGAGGGCTTGGACAGGGACTGAGCTGTGGGACTGGGAAGAGGAGCAAGGAAAGGGTGTGTGGGGTGGAAGGTGAGAGGGATGCTTTTTGTGGGAGTGACAAACCCTTAGCCTGGCTCAGTTGCTGATGTCTTTGTGCTGTGGACCTGACACAATTCTCCCTCCCTCCCCTGTACTAGCACACGTCCTTGTACAGTCACATGCCGATTCAGGTTAAGAAAATGCATTGCCTAGAAATCGAGCCTTTTTAAAAATGCTTTTTGGGTGCATTTAGTCCTAAAGCACGTCCCAGGGAAGTGTCACGGTACAGATAAAGCAACCCTTGTAGTGCAAAGAAGAAATCAACACTTACAGCACATATTCACAGTTGTAGTAGTAAAATGATAAGTGCTGCATTACTGAAGAAATCCAAGTGTTGTTACAGCTTGACTGTGGCACTTCTATTTCTGAGACTGTGCTGCAAATCTGGGAGCAGATACTTAAAACTTATTGTGTTTTTTTTTTTTCCTCTTGACAAGGATAGAATAAAAACCTCTCTCTTTCTCCATGGGTATATGAACTTACTCTTGTGTGCTCTCTGTTTTTTGTTACAGGAATATAGGTGTTTGCCAGTGTCTTTTAGATAATTCCTTTCTAAATGCTTAGCTTAGAGCATTTGGGCAAAAATCTTGTCTCGCTTATCAAATTCAGATCCTTTTCAGTTTTAGAGGATCTAGATGCGCGCTAGGAATTTGCATGTGTGCTAATGATCTTGGGAAGTCTGGTTTTAGCAGCTATGGAATGGTGTGGCCTCTGCTCAGGGAGATGGAGCTGGGCTCACTCCTGCTGGCTGGGGCTTGCTCTAGTATGTGAGGACTTGTCTCCCAGCTGAATGAGCTGAATCGACTCACTTGGGAGTGTGATGAGTAGTCTTGCCATCACCTCTGATGCTCTTGTGGAAGTAGTATTTGGTCCTGTTGAGTGGTGGAGCTGGCTCTCTGGAAGAGCAAGAGACAAACTACAGAGAAGGATGAATTTGCTAACAGTGGGAAGCATAACACCAAAGAAAAGATAATGTGCTAAGGCAATTAGTTTCTTTTGTCTAGAATATTTCTCTTATAAGAAATACTTACTGCTTCCAAAGGGATTTAGAGTAGTTGACTTGACTTTGCTATCAGGAGTTGATAATCTTTCAAGGTCCAAACGAGTTTTGCACATCTGTTGTATGAGGAAGAAGTGGGGATGGGAGAAGTAGGAATACAGCAGGACACAAACAATCTAAGGTGGTTTTGGTCACCTTCACCAGAGTATATTGGAAAGAGGAAGACTGTTCCTTTGGGAGGAGGTTTCTGTGCTCTTTTCTCATACACTACAGTAAAATAGTAGCTAAATATTAATAGTAAGACTATGTAAGGTGTGTCTCTGACACATACCTAGACCATGAAGTGTGAGCAGCAGTGATGAAGTGGCACCTCTGAGTCTTTGCTTCGTGGAAAGAAATGCTGTGTGTTCTGAACTGAGAAATAACTAAAAAGCTTTTTGTACTTGGTAGCTCTGTAAAGGTCTATTGGACACTTAAAAAAAATTACGATACGCTGCATTAGGTAGAAACTTGGTTAACTGCCTCAGGCCGAAAGACATAGTAGTGCCTTCTCCACAAGGCCTTTACAGCAAAATAACTGTCAGTTACCCCATAGTAAAGGATAACACTTTCACACACATGAACACGCACGTTTGAAGATCCCACCTTGCTTTTTTGGCAACCAGTTATAATTTGTGATCAGGATATTGTTTATTGTTCGTATGTAACTGCTGAGCCCTTCTACTTACACCCTCTTTGAACAATTGATACCGATGGCATCCATGAGCTTGTGTTTATAGAGGTCCTCAAATAATACTCCCTGCAATAATATTTGAGTTGTAAACAGTATTGGGAAATGAATTTTTCATAAGTAGTTTTCCCTTTCCTTCACGTGTTGCTTCTGGGATTTGTCTCAAATTTTTTACATTTTGAGTTAGACTAAAATGTTCCTCCTGGTCAGGAGACGAGACAACTCAGTATAATGAAATTGCTGAATTTAAGAGTTACTGTCCCCTTTCTCAGTCTCATACACCAATCTAGAATGCTTTAGGAAAACTCAGTTATTTTTCCTGTGGCTGTGTAAATTTTGTGCAAAGAGGAGGGAAAGGGTGCCCCAGGAGCTCCTTGGAGGAGGCTGCTGGCTGTGTGCTGGTGTTTCGGGAGGGAGTGGGCAGCTCTCCTGGTGTCACACGTTCCAGCTGTGGAGACTCCCTGTGCACGGGGGTCTCCTCACCACCCCCAGACCTGGCAGCTGGGAATTGCAAGGAGTGCTATGAGCAGTATCCCGGTTTCAAGATACCGTGGTGCTGATATGTTTGGCTTTGCCTGTGATGAAGTGCATCTTTCTCCTGAACCTGAAGAAGGCACAGCTTCAGGGTCTTGAGAGTAGACAGTAGCAATACCATAATCCTTCTCCCAGTTTGATCTGAGCTGTGCTCCCTGAGTCTCTGGCCTGTGCCTCTCTGCAGATGGACTATTTTCTTTCTTCCTGAGCTGAGTGCTGGGCCTGCAGATCTCCAGCAGGCTGCTTGTGACACTTTGGAGCTGGCAGGAGGACTGCAAGGGGGCTTTAAGCTGTGCGAGATGGGTGGGGAAGGGGAACACAAAGAGCAAGTGGCATTATGATTTCGATGTTTATACAGATTTAATCTGTTGGCAAAATATATTGAGAGCGGATCATTCAAAATAAATGATGTTTCTAAGAGCAAATCAGTTAAACTCACTTGGTAATGCAAATCTCATTTTTGCTGTCCCCAAATGAGCAGGCAACTTCAATAGTTGTTGATTTGCATTGACTCCCTTGCAATGTGTGAAGTATTGAGCTACGTTTTGTGCTTTGTACAGTTCTGTCTATAAACACAGTTTGGAATATTTTTTTTTTTGTGGCTTAACTACATAGTAAATCAAGGCTTTGTTACTTTGGATGAAATGTACTAAATGTATTAGCTTTATACTCCTATCTTGTGCTTCTAACTCTTTATATCTCCCAAAGCTGTACTCTCCCGAGGTTCTTCTAGACATCTGTTCTTGTTTTGACATTTCTGTTTATTTTTATACAGTATGACTTTTCAGGAACTGAGAAGGCATTGCATCAACACTAATAGCAACAGTAGTAGATAGTAAAGCTGATATTGTGAATTCCAGCTGCTTACGTGCTTCAGCAGTTGCTGCATCCATGAGCTGAGTGCGGTGCAACCTAGGCTTCCTCCTCTCTGGAGCAGAAGTGAGGTGCCATGCCGTCATTTCCAAAGGCTGTCCTCAGTGCTAACACACAAGGCTGAGCGTTGAAATAGTTTTGGTTTGTGACTCTTGAAGGATATGGCATGGGTTACAGTTTGCAGGGCAGTGCTTATGCCTAAGTACGTGTTCTGTATCTCGAATTCACAACTGCTTTGCAACTAGAAGGATTTTTGTTCTTCTGTGTTCTCCACTGCTCCAAGTTCATCTCGACCAGGTATCTCCTCTGATTCTTACAGGCAGCCAGAAATAGGCCTGTTCATAGCTGGTACTGCTGAGTTTACAATGGCACTGGGGTGGCCTGTGTCCTCCTGTGACTGCACTTGGCCTCTCTAGAGTTCGCTTGACTTGGTAGCTTCCTGTGTGAAGCTGGATTGAGATCTATCTGCACAGGATTTCCGAGTTGACAGGCTGCTGTCAGATCAGAGAGCAGTGAAGTAATGTTTCCAGAACTGATCTAGGCATTGCATAAAAGCAAAGTGGTTGCAGCTGATCGGTCTCAGGGCAAAGAGCAGGAGAGGCTGTGGTGATGCCCTGCTGCTTGCCTAGACTGTTCTGCAAGTGATGCAGAGCAAAGAGCCTGTGAATGTTGCTGTTTGGGATCAGGAACATCAAGTAGCTATATAAGAGTGTTTATAATGCAGAAATAGCAAGCAGGCAGTGCTACTAAAGCTGCTGTACAGAGTTAGTAATTAGCCCAGCGCTAGTGGGTGAACCAGGGAGCAGCATACAAACTACGTGTGTGTAAAACCAGCCTCCTGTACTTCCTTTACCCCTTTCTAAATACGCTTCCTACCAGCAAGGCTTGGTTTCTACACTGGGTAGACTAGGGACCCTAGATGAGCCCAGTGAAGCCATTCTAGCGCTGTCTGTTTTCCCTCTTGGGGGGGGGTGGGGTGGGGGATAAAAGGCATGGGAGTTGGTAGTGTTGCAGGAGGTATTTGCTGTCATACTGCTCTTTTTCACAGGAGAGGTATAACATGCTGGCAAGAAATATAGCAACATGCATTGCTTCTCAAAGAATTAAGGCTTTTAATCACTATATGTGAAGTGAAAATCCAGTGCCTGATGATGTCAGATTGTGGGGTGAACCACAAATCCTTTCCCGTTTATAGACATCCAGGCAGTCAGCCCAGTGCTCACTGTGCTGCCCGTGCCTGCCCCTGCGTGTCATCGTCCATGGGATAACGTGTGCCTGAACGCCAAGGTACAGCAATTGTTCAATACTTGCCTCATTGCCAAAATCTCAAGTATTTATCTTTTTCTAACAGTAGCTATTGGTTCCCTGCTATAGGAGCTGTATTGGGGGGGGAGTCAGCCCTGTACACCTCTTTATCTTGAGACATCTTGCCAATGTAAACTGCTGCCACCCACAATAAAGGCAGCCTTTCAGCGAAGTAGGAGTGCGGGCTGCAAGAACAGAGACAAGCCTTACAGTTCATAATCTCCCAAATATGTCAAGAAACCAGTCTAACTACTCTGTCTGGATGTTTGGTAGACAATTTACCCCTTACTGGGAAGTGACCAGTCCCCTTCTTTGAGAACAGTCGAACCTTGAGTGACGGGAGAGCTGACTTAGTTAATCTAGTCAGGCTGCGCAGGCGGCAAGGCTGCTTCTCGTCCTAGAAATAAACGAACGCAGATTTTAAAAAAAACAACCTCAGCTATTTAAAACTAAAGACATTTGAATTACTTGCATGGTTAAATTCCAACTCTTGCATGCTTTTAGTTCAGTAGTGTTGCACTGTTCTCCCCAAGTTGTACCTTACTCTTTTATATCTTTTCTGCTTAATTGGTTCAGGAAAGCATGCAGGATATACAGGCTGGCAGGCAAGTTAATGTTGTGAGAAGCCTCAGCTCCCATTTCCTGACTCTTTAACCTTGAACTATCCCAGGAATTTTGCATTTGAGTGATTAAGAAGGTATGACTGACCTCCTGCCTCTCTCCTGCTAGCAGAACCAGTTTGTTAATCTCTGGGAATGATCTAAAATCTGTAAGTGGTTTTTCATAGTCTTCTCCTTGCGAATAACTTAGTAGTTCTTTGCTTCCAGGGGTAAATGATCTCTACTGAAAAGAAATGCCCAGGCAAACAGACTGTCACTGTGTGCAAAGGAGAGCTTGTAAACATGCAGGCCTTTTCCAAAGTGGATGAACAAGCAAGCACCTAACTGTTAGGCTGATACGTGCTAGGCATGCTCCTTGTGGCTGGTGGGGTGGTAAATTGTGTATTCCATAGCTCAATGCTTCCATGAATCTGTTTGAGTAATAGAAATGTATTACTATTAAAAGTATAAATGTATTTGTGTCTGGAATGCTCAAGATACAGGCTATTGCATGACTTCAGGTGTCTTTGGTGTCTCCTGATCTGCTTTGCGTAGAATCTACTTGGGCAGCAGGTGACTAGCTTCTGTACAAAAATTAGAATTTGGATGTTACCCGCTCATGTGAACGAAGTAGAGGGTCCAAATTGGCAAATTACATACAACTCAAGATCATCTTAATGAGGTGCAGGGGTTATTCTCATGTGCTGGCCAAAGAGCAGTAGAGGACATCGCTGTGTTCTTGAGCATGAATAAAACTGTTTAAAATTAAGATAGCTTGGAAAAGAAACTCAGTGGCTAGACGTTGGGCTTGCTTATCCCAGAGGTGGCCCAATGCATGGAGTGTCAGGGACCAAGAGGGGATGCAAGATGAGAGATCTTTGGGAGGCTGAGAAGATGCTCAATAACCATGGCAACTAAGGAAACCACTTAGAAGAAAATAGCTCCGCAGTCTGAGTTGCTTGAGATGTTGTGTTGGTTTTTTAGGGCATTGTTATTGGTGATCAGGTTATAGTTTAATCAAATTTGTTTGGTTTACAGCAACAATTTCAAATAAGCTGTTTTTCTCAGACTTGACCCCATTTTTTCTGTAGGGGGTGTAGTTCTATTCCTAGTTCTCCTTTATCACAGCAAGACCAGGACCAGGCTGCAATGCCGTGCACACTTGACAGTCACTGAAATGACATCTGTTTGGGGTAACTACAAGTTCAGGGTGCCTGTGCCTTTGTGTGGGTCTTGGAATAATGTCTGGCTTCCAAAACTTTGAAATGTCGTATTTGATCTGTCATCAAATTGCAGCACAGTTAAGAAGCTTCCCAAATTTGTGGTCACTTCTTAAAGGCTTCTACTTGTTCCCTGGGAAGTGCTTCCCTATTCATAGTTCTTACCTGCTCATGGTGGTCCTCAGTTACGCCTTTCTTCTCCCCTTGGTGTCGAGGTCTCCCTTTCTGAAACCACTGCAGTGGCTGAGGTTTTGGTGCAATTGAGGGTGCCGTTTGGCCCAGAGCTGCTTGTTGTGTCACTGCTGAGGAGATGGCTGTTAGGGATGAGCTGTTCTCATCACCTTTTCCCTAAATTGCAGTCAGAGTGGGAATCCAAGGGAGTGTTTCATCGTGCCCAGGTGTGTGGTGACGGGGTGAGGAAAGCTTTGCCAGCAAGATGATAAAACAGGGCCTCTTCGCTGCCACACCTCCAGCCTCCAAGGGCAGCTCTCCCTGCAGTGAGAGAAGATGCTCCCAGGGAAAATAGTTACTATAGTGACGGATAGCCCTGCTGTGTTTGAGGGCTGGATCGCTAAGTTGAGTAATAAATGTGTAGGAGTCTATTTTTAAAAGCTTTTGTGAGGAGGAGATTGCTGTAGTCCTAGAAAATTCGTCTGCAAAGTGTTAGGTTTTTCTGTGCTGAAGTTTAAAAATAATCATCGTCTGCCTTGAGGATGGGATGACCTCATTAGAAACAAAGAAGCTTGTATGTCATGGTGTCGAGACTCCTGGCAGTGATTCTTGCAGCGGCCTTCTGGGTTACAGTAGGAGCTCAGCCCATTAGCAGGTTCCTCGAACTCGGACCCACGGGGATCTTGTGTACAGCTGTCCCCGTGTCCCAGCTGGAATCGAGGTGCTTTTAGCCCCTTCGCTGTCCTGGTCTGGGTAGCACATAATGAGCAGTGAGTTTTATTCAAATGAGAAATGAAGAAATGCTGTAGTAAGAAAATAATTGGAGTAGAAGCCACTGAAAATAAAACCTGACTCTAAGCTTCTCCCACAAAATGCTCTGTTTAAAAACTGTTTGGTTTTGTAAGAGAAAAGGTACAAGTGGAAATATCTGCCAGAACTCATAATTTTGTTGTCTTGCTTGACTTCTTGCCCGTGAAACCTGTATGCCTCATACACTTGCTGCGTACCTGTGGGTGCAGGAGGGAAGGGGAGAGATGAACGGAGCTGTTGGTTTTTGATGGCGAATGCTGTAGCTGTAAGAGGAGCTGACGTGAAGGTCCCGAGTGATCAGGTGCCACCTTTGCGCCTGATGCAGTGAGCTGCTGCTATCGGTATAGTGACCTGTCGGAAATTCCCTGGTGTGTAGTTTCACCTATATAGAGTCATGAAGGATTTTATGTAAGGCCGTGTGATCTGCGCTGAACTCATTAAAATAAAGCTCTGGTGTTTAAATGGCTTTGCTGTGTTATGGGGGGCTGAGGAACCCTGCAAACATAGGGATTAATCGGGTTTACGTACAGCGTAGAAAGCTGGCAAGCCACTGCTGGTTTATAAACGCTTAATGTCTCGGTGACCCAGGCGCAGCGTTTGTGGTCTGCACGTACATGTACATGCACATACGGACTCACAGACACGAGCCTGACTTTAAAGCTGGGTGTGGGTTTGTGAGATTGCTGTAGGCCACCAGTTGGCACTGAAATCCAATCTCTACAAAAATAACATTTCCTGTTTTAAGAAGTTCAGAATTGATTTCTGTTACCTTTGTAGCATTAGCTCCAGATTTGTAAGTGGCACAGTTCACCCATCTCCTCCTCCTGTCAGGAACCTCTCTGATCTCAGAACTGTGTTTAACAAACCTTCTGTCAATCAAAAACTTGTTATACAAGGATTATTTGCCTTCAGTTTCCTGTGTAATGAGGTTTTTGATTGACAACAGTGGAGTTAAAGACTATAGAAAGGCTTTCTGAATCTGAGATGAGCAAGTTTCCATTTAATAGTGTTTGCACATGATAACATTGGCTTCCAGTTTTATCTGTGAAAGAAGCTGAAGGTGATAGATCAAAAATTATAAGAAATAGAGAAAGCCTTCTCATTTAAAAATGATGCGACTTACGAACTAGAGCTAGGAAACTAACTTTCTATTTCCCGCTCTGGGAGCGGGATTTGAACGTTGTTTGCTGTACAAGTACTTGAGCTATTGGGGACAAGTGTTTTGCAAAGATGGAAGTGTCTCAGTGTGTTCACTGGCCGGTGGGTGGGCAATGGCTTTCCCTTCCTCCTGCCTCTGCCTGAAGACTGTGAGATACTCCAGAGGTTAGGAAGTTGCTAATAGGTGTGATGCCGTTATATTTTACCTCTGTTTTCAAGATAAGTTTCTGAAATGGTGTCCTTGACCTGCTGTGTGTGGTGGTTGATGAGGGTACCTGGTTTCCAGGTGTCCTAATGAGCAATTACACTTGCTGAAGTAAACTTGAATTTCTTGAATGAAATCAAATGAAAAAATAACATTGAAAACCAAGAAAATGCGATAGAAATTGATAGATCTAAGTTGACATGTCTTTTCCCAAACACTAAATGTTCCTAAAAATGACCCTCATTAAAACTAATGGGGGAAGGGCAGTCACAGGTAAGATGAACAGGAGGTACAGGTGAGATGATAGGAGATGAACATGTGGGTTACTTTTTGGTGAGCTAGAAGGCCAGAGTTAGGCGATGATCTACAAATATCTTCTCTAGCTCAAGCTGGTTTCACTTGTAGAAACACACCAAGTTTAGCCTCCAGCGTAGAAGCAGATGAAGCGCTTCAGGGGTAGCTCTGGTCTAACTGATGCTCTAAAGGGCATCAGAGCAAAGGGAGCGTGGCCGGAAGATGCAGACAAATTCATGTGTCTGAAAGCGTCGTCTCTCTTAGCTAGCCTAGTTTGGGTTTAATAAAAAATGCTATACCTACAGACTAAGTTTTCCCCCTCGGTTCCCTCTTTGTGACTGGAGATCAGATGTCAAAAGTCAGGATTTTCTGAACTTCTGGGTGCATTGCTTTCTTCTGAAAGCTGGATGAATGTATCTGGAGGTTTCCCTAACTGAGGAGGGTAGGGAATGCGTAAATCATTTTGTAGGTTTCCTTCCTTAGTTATAAGCACAGTGGGTGAAAGGGGTCCATTTTTCTAGATTGCTGCTTTAAGTCTAGCTACAGAGAGGACCTATTATATGATAATGTGGTTTGACTGAGTTGATGAGATTTTTCCAAAGCTCCTAGGAAGCTTTGTGAATTGCAAAGGAGGTGTTTCAAAAGAAATAGTTCTGCAGATGTGCCCTAGCTTTAACTTCTCAAATGCAGGAACAGTCCTGTTTTATGCGGAAATATTGCACTAACTGGATCATGTCTTGCTGTGAGAAAAGAAACTTTACCTTTTGCTTGTTTAATCCGCTGTGCTACATTGTGGGTGTGCTTAGAGAGATGCTTGCTTTTGGACACCTTCTGGAAAATTGGTTTATTTCAGTCTTCAAAACAACCCCTAAAATTGTATCTTAAAACAAGGAAATAATCTCCTTTTTCTTTTTGTGCATTATTCATAGTCTGGCTCATATTGCTTGTCTTTCATCTGTGATTGTAGCATTCCTTCTTTGATTTGTGCTGGTTTTTCCTACAACAGCAAGGGAAAGGAGTTTAGAAGAGTAAGTCATTTGGTTATGAAGCTGCAGTTATTTGGGGAAATAGCTGTATGACATATGTTGTCTGTAACAAATGGAATTACTCTCTTAATTCTGAAACTAATTACTCTTCTGTTTGCTAGGTGAATGACAGATTTCTCCTTTAATGAATACTTACCCCTCTGTACAAATGAGATAGTCGCAAGCTTGCGGTCAGCCAGGGAGGACAGCAGTGGTCCGTGCTTGGTGGTGGGCGCTCCTTGTGAGATATGCTGAGAATCTGAATCTCAAAGGTGAAATTATTGTCTGTTTCTGAGCCTTAGTAACTGGCAAGTCTCCAGCTGGCCTGTGTCATCACTATAGCAGACCGATCCTGCCTTGCTTTTTCTCCCCTTTTTCCAAAACTCCAACACAAAGAACTGAATGAGTGGAGTTCATGCATTATGCTTCATATGGAAAATAGGAATAAGCATCCTGCAGTTGCTTGGTCCTGGCTTCCTATCAAGTCTGACAGTTCCTGATCCCATCTAGAAAGGAATTCAGCTGCTTCTAGCAAAATAGGACTGGACAAAAGCTAAACAGAAGCATTAAGAGTTTGGTATTAAACATTGGGGCATCAAAGTTGGCACTACAACACTATTCCCTGATGAAAGTAGTCTGAGTCGTGGGGCTGATAGTGCACTTAATGCCGTGTTGGTTTTTTTTTTTTTTAAAAAAAGTTTGATTTTAATCTTAGATGTGATTCTTGAGTAGAATTCTGCTGCAGAAAACTCTGCTCAGTGTGTAATACAAATTAAGCTACTGAAGTATGTTTTATACCTGCAGCACACCCTCACCTAATATATTTTAAGTATAGGTTTAATTACTGCCCTGTGTTGAGGGATGTTTGCTTGGATCACTTGCCGAAAATGTTGAGCACTGTGGCTGGAACGTGGGAAAGGTATGGATTCTAGTTTAATCAATCCATAGGGCTGAGTGGAAACTGCTGTACAAGGTTGGAGACTGCAAACCCAGGGTGAAATGACACCTCTTCTGACAAAGCTCTCTACAGAAGTAGCAAAACAGCAATCACAAACCCAATTCACAGCAGTATTTTGAGTGTTACTAATCGAACGACCACTTGGACTCTGCGTGGCCTAGATGGCACCCTCTAACCCTTCTGACTTTAAATATATTTTTACAAATAAATAAATATAACTGTTCCTCCTTTCCCTTGTTCCAAATAACATCTAATAAACATTGAATTTAGGCTTTACCAGTGAAAACTTTTCACTGATTTTTTTTTTCTTTTTCTTATAAAATACTTGGCCACGGAAGAACAATGTCATGCTTATCAGGGCAATCAAATAATTACAACACAAGTCCTCAGCAGTTACACTGAAGTACCATCAAGCTGGTTTTCCTGATGTGTGTGAATTTGAGACCAGCCCTTGGACAGCTTTTAAAAATCAGCTTGATTCTGAAGTGTCAAGAAAATAAGCAGAGACCAGTTCTTGCGGTTGTCTTTTGGTTTGGTTTTTTGGTTTGTCTTTTTTTTTTTTTTGCAAGCGCATGACCATCCTGAAGATGCTGAGGCTTTTCTGCATTTGTTTTGGTAGGCTTGAAGGAGCAAGCACCCTCAGGAGCGCTCCCAAGGAGCCTGCTTTGCCCAGGGGGGCTATGCTGCGGTCATGCAGGGCAAGCTGTGTTCCCCAGTACCTGCCGTGTCATTCCAGCGTGTCTCTGCCCCTCTAAGGGATGAGAGCAGGTCCTGCGGAGTCTGGCATTCAGCACTGCTCCTTCCCTCTTCTTTGCCTGTCCTCCTTCCATTTGCTTTTATTTAATGTTAGCAGTTCAGTGTTCAGAGAGGTGAAAGTGCCAAGTTAAAATTGCCGACATGTTTGCAACAGCATTTTCGTCCGTGTTATCTCCAGAGAGTTGCTTGTATCTAACCTTGCTCTGCATTTTTACCCTTGTGCGTCTTTGACTTGATCAACTCAGAGCAGCACGTACTGGCTACTCTGGGGCTGAGGAAACGGCTTGGTCCACAGGGAAAAAAGTGGGATAAAGGATAGGACTCAGAAGTGTTGAGATTCTGTTTTATTTTCAGGTAATCTCTCTTTTCTATACAAACATGCTTTTGGGTAGTCAGTCTAGATTAAGAACAGTAAAAATAAACTATTGAGAAGGTTTCACAGTTCGATGTTGTGAAGCTCGAGTTATTTTTTTGCACTTTTTTGCTTTAAATTTAATTGAAGTTTTCCGAGAAAATAGTGGTTCAAGCACTGCTTCAGATGGCAAAGGCAATAATTTGAAGGTGAAATGCAGCAGCAGGTACTTAAAGATCTTAGTGGCTTACAAAGCTTTTACAGAAATGTGCTCACCTCATTCTTAGCATATGCTATGACTTCCAGATCATGTCTTGGGGGGAATTATGTTAGTCGTTAAATGTTGATTTTATTTTGAACCTCTTATGGTTGGAGGGTTTTTCCTAAAATTCCCCTGTACACTAATGAGTGACTGTAAGATGTTAATATGAGGCTATCAGTTGGTTGGTTGGTGCCTTTAGATGAAGCGTGCTCAAAACTTAATAAAACTCTTTATCTGCTCAATTACCTTTGGATATGAAAGACTTTCTGCAAATCTGTTCAGTCTCTTACAGTGGGTTGGAAACTTGCTTTCTTAGCCACCTTACCTTCCTGTGGCATGCCGCTTGTACGTGGCAGAGTTCAGTACAGTTCCATGGCTGCTTTTTGACCATTTGCTCATAGCATGTGCAGCGTAAGTGCTGGAGAGGGGCTGTCGTGCTTTACGGTGTCCTCTGCATTCTGCCCAAAGGGCTCTTCTGCTAAGTCCGATTCACGGGCCCCGACACCAAGTGATGGCCCTCCTTCCAGACAGGCCACGTTGGGGTTGTGCAATGGATCTATGGGCCTGTGGCGTATTATGCTGTTGGCAGCTGGATCTGTGAGATACCTGCAAGCTCCGTTCTTCCTGGCTTGTGCCTCCCTGCAGTGATACGTTTGGTTAGTAGTTTTGTTGGGAGCAAAGGGAGGAAAGGGACGTGATTTCAGTGACTAAAATCTGTGGGGTCCCTCAAGGAGTGGATGCTCTAAGCTTTGTTTCTAGCCACGGCACGCAAGCCTTCAGACTGTTGCTGGATGTGATCTCTAATATAAAAAACTCATCAGAGCAGTATTGTGGAAATACTTCCCTGTTTGGACGGAGTGGGTTACACGTTTTCAGGAAGCTGAGAAACTAATTCAGTTTGTCATTAATGAAACAGAACATATTGCAATGCAAATGAGTGGAGTTGCATGACAAGTGGTCCCACAGTCCTCAGCACTCGCTATTGATTGTGCAGTCTTAATTATTCATGCTATGCAAATTGCATTTCTCATCTCGCTCCTTCTTGTCTACATATTTTTGATACAGGACTTGCCTGCAAACAGCCCTGTTCTTTCACTTGAGAGACGAGGATTGTTTCTAGCAAAGTTCTTAATGTTCCTTTGTTGAGCGAGTACATGTGGAGTCAGGCAAGGCTCGGGAGCTCTGTCAGAATGAATTCATCTTACTGTAACTTCAGATGAAGAAAGGGAAGAGTCTTTGTGGAGTATTATTTGATAGGAACAAAAGCTTTAAAACAGTTTTCAACTTTCTTTGTTTTCTATACTGAAGCCCTTGTGGTACTTATTTTCTGGTCAGTTGTTTGGAATAGACATGTGGGAGCGTTCTTTTATTCATCCTAAATATTATTTTGCATTTCAGGTATACTAAACCACTAACCTTTGCAGACTGCATTAGTGATGAATTGCCGTTAGGATGGGAAGAAGCTTATGACCCTCAGGTTGGAGTTTATTACATAGACCACAACACCAGTAAGTGACATATTATTGTATTTTTGCAGAGTGATTGTTTTCTACCTGTGTTTAAAATGTACTTAACACAAAACCACAAAATGGGTAACTGTGTTTTAGAGTAGGTGAGATCTGCAGCCTGTGAAATCAAATCCTGTCCTTCTCCATCGTACAAGTTACTTCCCTCTCTAAACCAGGAATTTGAGATCTTTTAATTTGCAGTCTTCAAATCAGCAGTCATGTTCAAGCTAATAGCATGGACACACCTCCGAAAGATTTGGCTCTGCTGAGGAGTCTGACTAGGTAGCAATGATCTGGAGTTTGTCCTTAGCCTGGAATTTGTCCTTGTGGCAGGACCATTGGAAAGAGGGCAAAGGTCTTGTGTTGATTCCTCTGGCAGGGGGAGTGGAATGAGCTCCCTTTGCTGCAGGAGTTCACACTGCCTTTACTGGAGAGGAAGCTCTCAAGTGGGCTTGGGATGTCCTGAGAATTGTGCAAGTTGGAAAAGAGTTAAGTTCAGGCTTGTGGTATTTTCATTCTGTATCCCCAAACTAAGCCACTGCTTACTGTCTTTGTTAGATTACTTGAAAGACCAGAAGTGTTAAGCTTTATAAGCTGATTTGAATTATAAAAAAAAAAAATAAAAATACAGAACTTGATATATCATTACAGACATTGTTAGGCAATGTGTATTGGGTTGTGCTAGAACAAGTCCCCTGAAAAAAGTTATAAACAAAATAAATCAGTGACTCTGATTCTCTTTACAGAACAGCTCCAATTGCAGTCCAGAAGTTCACAGCAGAACCATGCCCAGGCCCTTTTGGAGGTGCTTGTAACTCATGCAAAGACAAAAGCTTTTAAAAGACAAAAGTGCCTTGAAACTGTTGGGTTTTGGGGTGGTTTTTTGTGTTTTTGTTGTTTGTTTTTTTTTTTTCTTCAATTGAGAACTCCAGCAATTTTTTTTCAGCAAGTCATGAGTTCTTTTTTAAATAAAAATGTGGATGTCGTTTTTTTGGTGTGTTTTTTTTTTTTTCCTTTGGCTACCTTCACACCCTTCCCTTTTTCAGAAAAGCCACATTTGCATTTGGCCTGAGACTGTACCTTCTAGGTTTTAGTAACTTCTCTTGGGTATTAAAAATGCAGAATGAAAAAAGCCTATTCTTAAAAAGGACTAACTACCCTCTGCGACACAAAGAGCAAATGTCTCCAGATGTGAAGGTGACACAAATATTTTTACATAAAGCTTATGTCATCCCAATATCACAGTATGCGCATATCTTTAAATGGGTTTATCCTAATTATTTTTCTGTGAGGCAGGGGATGTTGATTTTTCCATTTTCAGGAAAGGATAGTGGGGAAGAAAGGGTAGACAAGCCTCCAGGATCACAGAAAGGAGATCTGCAGGGGAGAGGACTGGACAAACTTTGCTTGAGACGGTGCTAAATTGCAAGACACAAATTGGGGTCTCCTGTAGGTCTGTAAGACCCTGTCTTGTGTCCCTTGCACTTCCAAAAGAAAGCACTCTGGAGAGTTAACGATGAGGTTGCCTTTTAAAGATGGTCTGAATCTTAATGCTTTTTCCAGTCTCTCACTTGGGTCTGGGTTATTCCTGTGCTGACCACACTTACAAAAGGAGTAAGAGCTGAGTTTAGAAGTCTTGGTAAGGCTTTTCTTAACTTCAGAAGTCTTGACTTCTGAATGATTTAAATGTTTTCATGACTGTGTGCTGCCAGGAAGAGAGAAGAGCCTGGGCAAGCTCTCCAGAGGGGTCAAGACTATGATTGGATTTCTCTTCCCTTCTCTGGTGGTTGGAGGTTTGCCGGGATGGATCAGGTGCTGGGACGTGGGAGGTGCCTACCAGGGTGCTGCAGGCCAAGAACAGCCCAGAGAGAGGGACATGCCACCTTCCAGTGTCTCTGAAGGGCTTTGCTGCGTTTAGCAGCAGTGTTGGATTAAGAGGTTCCTGCCAATTCAGGTTTACCTGTACAAGGCTTTTGGGGAAGCTCTTTGTTCCTAGTGAAACAGCTGTGGGGCTTGGTGGTTTTTCCCTTGGATCAGTTCCCTCTGCTGGTTTATCAGGCAGTGACATTGCTGTAGATGTAAGCCTCTGCAGTTGCTGCGGGAGCTGGCATCGTCCCCAAGAGAAATAATATTCAGCCCACCTTCTGAAGTGGACATCAGGGTCACCTCTGACTGCAGGAAAAACTTGGCTCCAGTAAAATGAGAGGATGTATCCAAGAGTCTTTTCCTTGTCTCCTCTGAACTTTGTCTTCACTTTGAGATGTATTTTTATTTTCTCATTTGTCTTCCTCCCCTATCCACACTGGAGAAAGCTGAGTGCTTGTTGTCACCGTGGCGCATCCTAGCCAAAACTGTGGCATTAACTTACTCTGCTGGCATTCCCCTAGACACGGATGGCTAGCTGTGGTCCTGGCGGAACGCAGTCCAGGTACAGGATAAAAGACCTCGATTTGAAGCCTGCTGTGGCACATGCAGGCATGTTGGACCTCCTGAGTGTTTCAGCTAGCAGAAACAGAGGTGGTGGAGTCTCTGTCTCTGGAGACATTCCAAACCCGCCTGGACGCGTTCCTGTCCAACCTGCTCTAGGTGACCCTGCTCTGGCAGGGGGGTTGGACTAGATGATCTCCAGAGGTCCCTTCCAACCCTGACGATTCTGTGAAACTGCAGCTTGTAGGTGGGATGAACCAAACATGATCTTAGTTGTACATTTGAGTTGTCCGTGGGGTGAATGCCCAAAGATCTGGTTGCAGGTCTGAGCTCTGCGTGGTCTGGGCAGTTATCCCTGGTCTGTGCCTGTCAAAAGCACCACAGGCTTCAAAGGGCGTGCAGAGAAGGCTTCAAACCATGCTGATACCTGGTTAATAGCAGCAGCTCTTAAAAAGTTTCACTTCCATGGGATGTCACAGGCTACAAGACTTGACATAGAATTTCAATTAAAAGGTTAAAAAGAGAAGCAAAATCATGACCCTGTTTTTTATGCCAGCTCTAATCCAAATCATGATAAAGCAAACCATATCCACTTACCTTCAGCTAATCAAGAGCCTCATCGTTGTGGCTGATGTTGAAGTATCCTCTGGAGAGTGTCCAAAACCTTCTTTGGTGCCAAGGTCTCTTGCAGATTCCCTGTGCAGGAAGGAAGCGTCATCAGAGGGTGTGAAGGGAATGGAGGCACGTTGGTTCTTGCTGTACAATTGAAGTCTGTGAGACTAATTATCAGAAACGAGCCCAAGGACAGACCTAAATTAAATCTAAAGCCAGGAGACATTAAAAAAACTGAGATGGAGAACACTTCTAACCTTCTCTCTGAGGCAAAATAAATACAATTAAATTGAGCTGAGTACCCAGAATATTCCTAATACAGTATTAATGCACAGCCCTGAGTGTCTCTCTAGGGGAGAACTTCTTTGGAATTTGATTTGCACAAAGAAATGGTGATTTTCTTGCCAGATGCTGATGCAAGCATAGTAAGACTACATTCTTCGAACATGAAACAATCAGATTTATTTATGACAAGCTCAACATCAAATTAAAAATTCACAAGACAACAAATGATGTAATAGCCTGCATTTCTGTAGTCCTTTCATCTAACTTTTGAACGTACTTTGTGTTTCTCAGTAGCTGGGGCAGATCAAGAGCCCTTGGCCAACGTTTTCATAGATTGTTATTGCATGTTTGAAAATCAAAGTGGCAGCCAAGGGGATACAGTTAGTGCTGTGGTTACTGAAAAGGTTGAGGTGAATGTTGAGAAAAACGGGAACAAAGCAGTTTTGGTAATGAAGCGCGTTGTCCATGCCCTCCGCGAGCTGGCTGCCAGGCATTCACTTTGTCGGGTGGTGTATACGCTTGGGGCAGCGTCAGTGTTTCACCACCTAAGGGAGGTGTTCAGGATTGTAGATTTTTACAGTCGTCTCCTGGTTGCTTATAATGGAGGGACTCCCCTGCAGCAGCTTCTGCTGCCCTTCTTGCAATTATCAGAAGAATGGGCTGTTAGTTTAAGGGAAAACTGGAAATAACCAAGCTCGAAGAAGCCATAGGTACAGGTAGACTTATGACCCAGTGTCCTGAATACCCACAACCTTCAAGAGTTGTGGGTACGTTGCCAACATACTCATTAAGCTTGAAATTAAGAGTCCTGAGTCATTGGTTGCTGGTGCTTGTTTGTGCAGCCTGGCCCGGGCAACCTGCGTGTCTGGGAATACGGGGGCATCTCTCTGGGGAACCTGCACCAGACTTTCCCCTTCTGGCTCAGCTCTGGAGTAAAGGGCGTTATTCCACCTGGGTGTGGGTAATGGTTATTTGGAAAATGGGATTTGGGGGCAAGAATAGAGATGGGAGCCTGGGGTTTTCACACTCTTACAGTCGATGCACTGCTGTGTCTTTCTGGCTTTTCTTTTGCTCCCTCTATGAGAGACCACAGTGCTGTCTGGGAAGGTGCCAGCACCTACAGTTGGCACAAGGAGATGCTTTTTCATCAAGTTATTTTGGGGCAATTTTTTTGGTCCAGGCTTAGCTTTGGTATTACATCAGCTGAAACGTTGCTTCTGCTAGCAGGACTTTTTGTTGACGTGCTTCTACAAACTATACTGTTAGTGCCTTAAAAGTTTTCTTTTTTAATCATCTTTTGCAGCTTCTTTAAGATTTGCTATGTAACTTGAAATGCCATGTGTTCTTCTGGGTCTTGAGATCCTGTTAAAACAAGCTATTGCTGGAATATCCTGTAATTTTCTCCTCAGCATGATCATGGACAGCTTGTGAAAATGGTTGAGTGTCCATCCCTTGGGTAAAATCCTTTATTCCTAGTTCTGCTCCTAGGATTATTGTCAAACTGTTCTCTTCCCTAAATGCTGTGTATTGTGGTGTTAGTCTTACGCCCGACTCACTTAAGAGCTGCTCATACCTTCCACCGTGGCAGCTTTTACTAAATATTTAAAGAGGCTCTTAAGATATGCAGATTAGATTCCTACTGATAGTTTCAAGCAGCTCTTTTATATTAATTATTCATTATGTGGTAACTATGCGTCCTTATTCAAGCATGGTAGTTTAGACAGTTTAGAGCACTTAGTCGACTGAATATTGGAACCTGTTCCAAGCAAGAACATATAATAGCCTTGAAAGAGAAATGAAAAATATTTTGGACACTTCTTCACAAAACTGAGACAAATACTGACAATAAATTTGCCTAATTAGTATTAGGACTAGCTGTATGTCTGTGACCTTATGCGTTTTTCATTATTAGAGACCTGAAAAGCAATGTATTGGTTTTGTTGGGGTAACAGAGATGGAAGTGGTGTAGCTGTTTGTGACTGCGTTGCCTACGTTACCAAAAAATATTTTTCTTAAACTCCGCCTCCTGTATTCTGCAGTGATTTACTGCTGTGCCCGCTTTCAGTAAGGAAATGTTTATTCCTCTTCTGAGACTCTGTTTATATAATGTCGTTTGAGATGCTTTCATGAATGTATTCCGTGACATAACGAGTCTTTATTTTTATTTACCTATGGAATCTTGAGTGAGAAGGTTTTCTTTCCCCTCTTTGATAAAAGGCACTTGGCAGCCAAAGAGGACGGGCAGAGCTGTAATTGCTTTCATGTTGTCAGATGCAGTATAATGCAGTCATGTGGCAATGATGTTTTCTGAAAGTTTTTTATCAGTGAAGTAGTAGAGGTATTTTATTAGTAATGTTATAAAGCATTTACAGTAAAGATAAGTCTAACAGTCAGTGTCAGTATCTTGGAGCTTGTGTGTGCCTGTGCTCATGTGGATGTTCTAAGAGGCAGAACCAGGTTGGCCTCAGCAGCAGAGGGCTTGGAGAGTTGGGTGATGATTTTGTCATGAATTATTCTATATGGTGATTCAGCATGGTAGAGCTCATTGGAGTTCATTGAGGATCAGTGGTGACCTCCTAAGAAAAAAAGGAAAATGTCATTATTCCCCTTTTTTATGGGGCAAGGGGCTATTTTGAAGTATTGCCATAAATGGTGGAGCATCTCCAGGCAGCAATACAGCTGTACAAAAGTGTAACTGCTTTCCATTGATCTTTCCTCCTTCTGCTTTCTCTCCAAGAAACTACACAGATAGAAGACCCTCGTGTGCAGTGGCGGCGGGAGCAGGAGCATATGCTGAAAGACTATCTTGTCCTGGCCCAGGAGGCGATTGCTGCGCAGAAGGAGATCTATCAAGTGAAGCAGCAGAGGCTTGAATTGGCCCAGCAAGAATATCGGCAGCTGCATGATGTTTGGGAGCACAAACTGGGCTCTCAGACCAGCTGTGAGTAGTTAGTCAACTCGTATCTAGTGACCTGCTCAGTCATGGACCCACTAGGACAGGAAACTGCTTGAAGCTGGTCCTCTGATAGAGCACTGGGATGTGTTGTGCTGTGGCACTCGCCACGTTTGCTCAGTTTGTCTCAAAAGCAATAGCTGCCTAGCACCCGTTTGATGAAGGGTAATTGCTAGGAAACGCTATTGCAGTTGGCTCGGTCACTGGAGTCGGTGTGCAGATTTTCAGCATGGGCTTAGGCAGATGTGAAAAAATGTGGTGGTTGGCTCAATGTGAAAAAAAATAAAGTTAGGTGGTATTTTCTGTGATTCTTCTGTCTGAAGTATAGAAGCAAGGCAAGAAGGCTCATCTCAGATAGCATTCCTAGGCCCTTTTGGAGTTTAACATCCCAGGTAGTTGGGTAGCTGTCTTGGGGGGATGAGGGTCTGTGTTTTGTGCCATGTAAAAGCTAACATTGCTGGATTATCTCTCTGCATATGAAGAACGTTGTTTTGTGCTCCCTTTTCTTTGTCACACAGGAAACATCAATACCCGTTGCTTCAGGAGTTGGTGCAGAAATGTTTATAGAAGGCCAAATTTCCTCTTTATTGTTACTAGTTAGGAGGTAGAAAATGTCTAGAGGAGGGTTTATTTCCTGCAAGTCTTCCAGAATTTTTTTTTATAATCCTTAGTACTGCAGACTTTTTATGTTCTTGCTAGCCACATCAATGGACTGACCTCCCCCTGCTTCGCCCTTGCTATGTTATGTCTTATGGTGGTGAATTCCACTGGCTAATCCTGTGCCTGATGTTAAAAAGTATTTAAGTAGTTTTCTGTCAATTGAAGGTTTCTTATTTGACTAGGGTCCTGTCCATCATCTCTGAAGTACAGGTTTTGGTCTTTTCTTAAGAGCACTCTACCCTAGTACTGGTATACCGGAGCAGTACACTAAGAACACCAAGAACATGAACTACATTGGCGTGATGCGATCTGTCTTTAAAAAGACACCCAAACAGAAAACTAGAAATGCTTTCCCATGTTTTATAGGGCATAAACTGATGGCTGCAAGGATCAAAATATCTCCCTTGCCTACAGCTACCTCTAGCAACATTGCTCATTGGGGAGCTTCTGTACCTTCTGAACCAGAAGGGTTTTAACCGCTGCTGAGAAGAGAAATCTGCTCTTAATGGGACATTGATTTAATGCGGTGTGACACACTGTATGATTGGTCATGTCCTCAAGGCTGTAAGAAGGCTTGCAGCGCATTTTTCAGTTTCTTCTCATTCTTTGCTTTTCTTTGTTTCCAAACATTCGGTGGATTGTTTACTCAACAAGAAAGTCTGAAAAATAAATAAATAAAGTAAACCTTTATGCAGTGCCTGTCCCTTCAGTTCTGTTAAATCCCTTTGGAAATGCGGGGAGCCACACTGTTGAGTGGAGTGAACGTGTTTGGGAGTCTGAGTTAAGTGTGTTAACCTGGAACAAATCAAGACTTTGGAGATGCGGGACATGCTCTGGCCTCTTTGGTTTACACTTTTTCTGGAGTACTTGACTGCACTATTGTCTTTCCCTGCCTTTGAGGGGTGAGAAAAGATCCGGAAAATGGGTAAAAGGCCTGCATCAGTGATGTGTGGAGATCTGGGTGTGCAGGAGCGATGGGAGGTCTTGATTTGTGATGGGGGTGGTAGAAGAGTAGGGAGGAAGGTAGAGCTGCTGAACCGAGTGTTGTGTTTGTTCTAGTGCTCTCTGGCTCATCGTCAAGTTCCAAGTATGACCCGGAGATCCTCAAAGCGGAGATTGCTACTACAAAATCCAGGGTAAGTAGTACGAACGGACCTTGGCTTGCCATGAGTAATCTTCTGATATTTCCAAACCTCGTGGCAAATACTAAAAGGAGATGCCAAAGCAGTTGAAAGAGCTAATGTTGCCATTCTTAATCTAGGAGATAATTTATCAGAATTCTCAAACATTGCCGACTTAAGAGTTTGAAACCCTTTTTTTCCCTTAGACTTTAGACGCCCTTGGAAGCTGGCAGTACACGCTGCTGCACAGCTGGGCTGTGGGGTATGGAGCTGCGTGCCGGCTCCTCGGTGTGCCGCAGCGCTGGGGAGCTGAGAGCTCTCTCCAGGGACTGGCAGCTGTTTTGTCGTGGGCTTAGTGCGGGTTGTTAGCAGCGGCAGTGCGTGTTCCCATGCAGAGCTCCGTTTGGGAAGAAGAAAGGACTAAAGTAAAGTAGGTCAGTCTGGCCTCTGTGGAGGAATATAAAACAGCGAGCTGTAGGGTCAGTGGATTTACAATATGTATTATCATCCTGCTGCGTTACTCATGCAGTGGGGCCTTTCAGTTTGGTATCTTGGAGGATGGCTTCTCTCACTGCAGTGTAACTCCCGTCCTGATGCTTAATGGTTGTTTTTTTTCAATGACTTGGGACGGTTTTAAACATTACTGAGTAAAATCAACATGTGTTTCATTCCCGTCTCTTTTGAGTTTTTCTCAGCTTTTCTGCTTATGAGGTTGGAACTTCCCTTGAGCCCCTTATTAAGTGGCGTAATATCTGGGAACTGGATAAATCCCTAGCCAGTGATAGTGTCCTGATGAGGATGCAGTCAGGGCTGTTGAGATGAACTGATTATCTGGAAACTTTCTTTAGAGTACTGTCTACACTGAGCAAGTTTTGAATTGAATGAGTAGTGCTGTACCTAAATATTCATATAATGTATCATTCTAAAAATGTGACACCTTGTTATAGGTTAATAAACTCAAGAGAGAAGTAGCTCACATGAAGCAAGAGCTCCAGTACAAAGAGCATGGATTTCAGACACTGAAGAAGTAAGTTTGTTCTCAAGATCTTATTTTGAGTAAAGAACACGTCTGGCTTGTAATGCATCCCCCTCCACATTTATAAATAGCTGCCTAAATAACGTAAGCTGAAATATGTTGCTGCTGATATCTTTAGGCATATGCAACTGAAAACAGTACACAGCCATGGGGGTAGTTCTCTTAAATCAATGCCTGTATGTGATTGACCGCATCAGGACTGACTTCATGGCAAAAAGATTTTGAACCAGGATCTCACCAGTTCAGTGGTATTCTGTTTTACTCGTTATTGCTCAATATGGGTGACGCAGTACAGCCTATTGTCTTAGCTACAACAACTATTGTTTTAGGGCACTGAGGAAAAATTTGGGGTGGAGTGGAAGGGGAGGAAAAGTTTCGGGTGCTTACCTTCGTATGAATAGACATCTGGCATGTTTTAAATAATGTCACTGGTTAATATCTTATTTATTATAACTGCCGACTGTGTTAGAACTCCTTTGAGACGAGGCGGCTTGTAATTAGGTTGTGCAAGCAAATACATCCATGCAGCGAGGTCTGTGCCTCGTTTTTGAAATCATGACTGAAAATAAGGTAATTCTCATAGATGGCTAAGGTGATCCGCTCTGGGTTAGAAGCAAGGTAACTAGCAGCCATCTGACGAGGCATACTGTTTGGGGGGTTTCCTGTGCATCTTTGTCCTCCCCAAGGAGTCAAAGGGATGATGTGTCTAAAATCAGAGTTCTGAAGCTTAGTGTACTTCTGAGTGGAGTAAATTTAGCGGTGATGAGTGGGGTTCTTTGTTCTTCCTATTGTCTTTATTATACTTTGGAGTGTGTGTTTTCTTAAAAATTAATGTCAAGATGCATGCCCCTAGGATGATTAAATTAACTGGACTTTATAAAGTGTTAGCTTACTGTTTGTTTTTTTTTTTTTTAATTTCCATGCAGAATTGACATGAAAATGTCTGATACTCAAGGTGGCTACAAACTTGATGAGGCACAAGCCATTTTAAGTGAAATGAAAGCTCTCAAGAAGGCCATCACATCAGGGGAGAAGGAAAAACAAGACCTCATTCAGGTATTGGAACAGGATGATTTGTGTCACCATTGCTATCAGATTGAATTTCGGAGAAGTAATTTAAGTATTTCGTATTTCAGATATGTAATTGAGATATTTATTAACACGTGTTAATTCTGTATTGTGGTTGGACTGCAGCCTTTTTGTTCTCCAGATCCTGGAAATAAGTAATATAAAATATAGCAACAGACAGTAGTAAGCACTTGCTTGCGCGTTTGTGTCAGGCTTTATTGGTCAAGAATAAGCCAGTGTGACTGTAGTGCTGTCAAGGAGCAGATCAGGAGAAACCATGAGAACGCTGTGGCCCCCTTGGTCTGCCATCTCCAGCAGAGAGCCTGTCTGTCTGGGCAAGATGGTGTGCTAATGCCCCTGGGCTGCAACCCAGCTGTGCCTCACCTCGTGTTTGCGGAGTCTGAGTGTGCACAGTAAACATGGTCAGATCTTAATCATGTAGTTTAGGCTAAAGCTATGTAGATGCTGAGGTACTTTGAGCAGAAGTGAGCTCACCTCATGACTTTTTATGATTTTAGAGCTTAGCCAGGTTAAAAGACAGCTTTGTGAATGACAGAGGATCCCAGTCAGACTTGTGGGCCAGCAGCATGTCTGTGGAAAGCTCCAGCCCTCTGTTACCCCGGCAGTACCTGGATGTCAGCTCCCAGACGGATGTTTCGGGAAATGTGAGTAACGCGTGAGAAACCAAGTGCATGTGGAGACATTCCTCTGAACTCCATGTAGTACTGCCTTCATAGGAGTTTCCAGGCATGGGCACATCTACAAAGTGGTACCTTCTCCTGGTTTAAAATTCAGTGTCACCTTCATTTTTGTGTGCAATGTTAATGGATCTCTAAAGGCAACCTGCTGTTTCCCCGCACTGTTTCTAATAGAACAACCCATGTGGGAATAAAAGGGAAGGAAGTTTTATTTTGCCTGTAGGTTTAACTTCTTGTGATACAAATACTCCCTTAGCTCTCTATAGCAGTGATGTGCTGCTAGACAAGAAACATTCAGCAGCTACGTATGGGCTAAGCCCTAATGAGGACTCTTCGCTTAAGAGTGCGTTTGGCTTTTAGTGCGTTACGAGTGAGAATGATAGCACGTGTGCAGATATTTTGATGCCATCAAATGTGTGGTACTCATAAACCTTCAGTCCCACTCATGCAACAGGATCATAACTGTCAGGTTGGTGCCAGCCTCAGGAAGGGCTCGGTCAGCGCTGTGGGTACATGGCGTGTCTCACAGGACATCACAGAAGGCCCTCCTGTGAACCTTTACTTAAATGTTTGCAGCCACCTTCAGTAAGGGCCACACGTGTGACTAAAGATCTGCAGGTTTGGGCAGGATGGGATGCCCCTTGTCTTTAAGACTTTACAACCAAAGCAAGCTGTCATCCAAAACAAAATGCAGTGCGGCACTTAAAGATTGCAAACAGGGTTTTTAAGTATTTGAAGCAATCATGAAAAATTTAATCAAAGGCAATATTTTCCGAATCTGTGATAGGTTTTAACTAGTAAAGGAGTTTGACAAGAGCAAGTGTAACTTGTAACATCATCAATTTCAATAAGGGATATGAAAAGAGGAGTGATTATTAAGTTGCTGATTTTATGTTTTGTGTCTCAGTTCATTACCAGCAGCAATAACCAGTTGGCTGAGAAAGTGAGATTACGCCTTCAGTATGAAGAAGCAAAGAGAAGGTAATTCTTTGGGCTGTTGTACCTTTTGGCTGTTACACAGCTCTTTCTGAAGATACATTTTGCTAGCAAAAGTGCCACTCGGATCGAAACCCAGCATTACTGCTAAACAAACATGGTAATTTTTGAGCCAGTGAGGCAATAGCCTTTCTGGGCCAACGTTATCATTCAAGAAATAAATAACCATCCTAGAAATTACTAAGGAGTGACTAATACGTGAAGAATTCAGTCTGGCCACACCTGTGGGGACATAAGTGGTTTTGCTGCCTGTTGCCAATGCTTCCCCATTCCTAATAAGGAGTCTGTACCGCAAGGCATCTCCTTACCTGATCCGAAATGAAATGAGTGCATGGCTTTAAGTCAGATAAGGAGAAACATACGTTGCGTTAACACCTACCTTATCAAAATATGGTCAATGACTACAATTTCAGAGCTCGTCTGCTTATCTGTAAGAATGTAAGTGTTCACCCTTGCCCTCTGATCTGAGATGAACGAAGAATAGATTTAAAAATATCATATCTACTTAGCAGGCTAATTTAGGCAACATTTTTCTGGGTTTTACTTTTTAATAGATAATAGCTAACACAACCGGTTAGAAAGTAACTGTATTTTTATGGATAAATACTCTAGTTAAACAAAAAACCAACATGCAATATTTAGACTTTGGCTGGACTAGTCCTCATTCAGCAATGTAACTGTCAGTGGTGGTGATTTCAATTTTAACTTCTCTAAAGGGACTTTGCAATTCCAGAAAAGCAAACTTCAGATGCATGTTACAATCTGTGCTTGCAATATATGTGAAGAGAAGGATTTTTCTCCAGTCTCTGGACTAGCTCCCAACATAAGAAGGACATGGACCTGTTGGAGTGGGTCCAGAGGAGGCCACAAAAATGATTAGCACCTCTCCTATAAAGGCGGGCTGAAAGAGCTGGGGTGGTTCAACCTGGAGAAGAGAAGGCTCCGGGGACACCTTCCAGTATCTGAAGGGGGCCTACAAGAAAGCTGGAGAGGGACTTTGTAAAAAGTCGCATAGTGACAGGACAAGGGGTAATGGCTTTAAACTGGAAGAGGCTAGATACAGATTAGGTATCAGGGAGACGTTTTTCACTCTGAGGGTGGTGAGCCCCTGGCCCAGGTTGCCCAGAGAAGCCGTGGCTGCCCCATCCCTGGAGGGGTTCAAGGCCAGGCTGGATGAGGCTTGGAGCAACCTGGGCTGGTGGGAGGTGTCCCTGCCCAGGGCAGGGGGTTGGAACAAGATGATCTGTAAGGTCCCTTCCAACTCAAAGCATTCTGTGAGGAAAGGTGGGTCTGAATGGGCATGAACAATTGATGCTAAAATGAAAAGATCTCCAGCTATCAGAGCACTGTGGTTTTGACATAGTCTTCAGCAGGAGCTGCAGAAGCAAATACCTTAAGTGGTTTTAAGCTGGAACAGTACTATGGATATAGTGACTCACAAGGAACCTCCTGCTCCTGTGAAAATTCCTCCTTGTGATGTTAGAAGTGTTTCCTGTCCTCACAGCACAATATTAAAATGTTCCAAAAGCACAACAGAAGAGCAAGTGTTTTGCCCACGCACGTATTAGGAAGGGAGCCAATGGTGGAAATACATCTGTCTTATGAGCTCTGCACTATCTGGAAAGGTAAAAATTAAGCCCTTGCAATCAAGATGTTCCCGTATTGTTTAGGTTAGAACTACTAGATTTATTAAGGGCTGATGATTTTGAAAGTGGACTGTAGCAGACGCTGTTTATAGTATTGTTGTGGACCAGACTAAAGCCCCAGACATAGGTGAATATCCTGCTGAACTTCACCATGCCAGAAGAAAAGTCCTTTTCTTTCACGACGCAGCGAGATGAGAGAGCCCTAAAGCAGATAATGTTAAACCTGCAAAAAAGAACAAAGGGCAACCACAGTGACAAACCTTTAGCTTAATTGGTTTGGAAACCGATAATGGGTATCCTGACAAAAGAGATGTCAGTGCTACATCTTAACAAGGAGATAGCTACTGCAGCGTAAATGTCATCAGGGATGCCACTAAATTATGTTGTACAATTTCAGACACATTGTAGTAACTCAGTTGTGTAGCCCTTGCACTCTGTGCACTTAGTTCCTCCAACAGTTAAACTTCCGCTTGGGTTTTGTGTGACTGGTGGTAACTCTGGGCGTTTAAAAGTATATTTTACAATCTCCTAAGATGGAATTTTTCCGTGTCAGCAGCATTGCAACAATAGTGGGTATTTGACTGGTCATTTTTTTGACCACAGCTCCGAGTTTGATTTTTTTTTTTTTCTGAAGAACAGAGGCTGATCTGATAAAGAATTGTTAATTAGTGGTTGTGGGTGCACATCTTAATGTGCACGTGGTCTGAACGATCTCCAAAGAGACTAAAAATTTTGCACGTTATGCCTATATCACAGGTAAGTACCAGCTTTCCTCATTAAAAATAAAAAAAGAGGCTTGATATGACAATGAATAAATCATCCAACTATCTTTTCTAGGTGATGAGAAAACAGTTAAATAAAACTTGAACTTCCTGTTCTGTATTTCGCTAAGCCTTGCGAGCTGGTGGCCATTCAGAAAGACTGTGTGACCCGAGCCCGGTATTGCTGGTTTTTTGCCATGCAAACCTAGCGTGGCTCGGCTGGGATATAGTTCAGACTCGGTCACTCAATGCTGAAAGGCTGGAGTTTTCAGCCAAATGCCAGACAGTCTGCAAAGTGTTTCTTTTGTAACGATGCTGTTTTATTGGAAAAATAGAATACATGAACCTCCTTTTAACTGAGAAGGGGAAAAGGAATGATGATTTACACAGGGTAAAACTTGAGGTTAGTGTAATAAAGCTGTTAGACTCGGAAATGCATAGAGAACAAATTCCAGTGGAAAAGCCACATCCATGGAAATGTATGCCAGAAGTGATCAGATTAGTGCCAACCAATCCTCTTAAACTCATATCCCTTCAAAATGCACAGAGGAATTCTTGGATTATGAATTAATGCCACTGTTAATTCTTCATTGGAGCACAGTGTTTCACTTAATCAGGCACTCAAAAACAAGCTCCTAAGAAGACCTAAAAATAGTTGAGCTGCATATCTATCAATTATGGAACTTTAATTAGAGTAAGCAACCTGCTGTGGGAAATGGGTTTACAGAAAGTGAGGCTTCTCTTCAGAAAGGTGATCTCTGGTCTCTCTCCTGTGATGGAGGAGGCAGGTCAGTCTGTGTGAGCCTAATCCTTCACAGGCTCTCTCGGGGATCGAGTTCCCCTTGGCCTCCGCAGCTTGGGAGACAGAGCTTTATTCTTCAAGGCCATTCAGCAGTGGTGTAGCTGCTGCTGCCCAGATCTGCATCTTATTACTTACTCCACACTCTCTGGTTTTGCTAGTTGGCATTCAGTTTTGCTCTGTGCCTGCATGTGTGCTGGTTTGCTGGAGGAGGTGCACGTGTTCTGTACGCTTCTCTAGCATAAACCAAACTCTAGAGAGAGATGAATGCAGATCAGTACCCACAACTATTTGTTGTGCCCAATTTAAGTTCAGTAATTCTGTCACCGGATTACAAAGCCCTTTTCAAAGGGAGATGAATATTGGACTTTCATTTTACGTGTACAGCATTTCACTTCCATTTCTTATGCATTTACTAAACCTGAGTGAGAGATTAATCTGAGTTAATCGTGTGAAGGGGCATGTATGCCTTGGCTCTCTGGTCTTCAGTCAGGTAATTATTTTTGCAAATATCTTGCCTTATATTGCAAGATACTTTTTCTCCTTCTTTGCCCTCTAAACTTTTGTAATTTCTCCACCCCAGCCCACTCTGCCCTCCCCATTCCCTGCTCCCCACTCAGTCATTTTTGGTTGTGCGAGTTCCAGAAATGCAGGTCCTCAGTAACTCTAATTCAGCTTTAGCTGTACTATTGCTTCTCACCAAGCTACTGTGATCACCTCTTCAGGTCACGAGGAGTTGTAGGTCAGTGAGTCCAAAGGAGACAGCTTCCTTTGGGGAGACTGACATTACTGCCCTTGGTTCTGTATCCTCGCCCGCTGCTGGTTTTTTTGCTTCCCTCTGTATGTTGCATTGCAAAGTTGATCGTTTGTGGAGCAAACTGATGAGCAGTCCAGATACTTGGGAAATTGGGAATGAGCAGATAGTTGGAGTGAGCAACCTCCTTACCTGGCACGAGCTGTGCTGTCCTCTGCTGTCAATCAAAGCTGTTGCTAAATTCTAGCTCTGGGTTGCTGTTACTTTTAGTAATCATCGTCCTGTCTGAGATAATGTGGTATGGTGCTGAAGGATTAGCGACACGGGCTTTAAATGGAAATCTGTAATGATACCTCTAATGAAAATAGACTTTAAATTTTATGCAAATAAGTGGCTTTGGGTTTAGGTAGGATCGTATTGCCTCTTCGACTCACCACATCCTCAGGTGCACATTGCACCAGAAGTAGCCTTGCGCTTTAATGTGTCCCAGATGCTTAGTGTTGAGTCAATAGTTGGGTTCTTCCAGTAGCAGAATGCGTGTGATTAACTTCCTCATTGTTAATCAAAATGAGTTTCTAAAATTTTGAGTAACCACCGATCTTATCAGCCTATCTGAATCGTATATGGAGAGTATACAGTTCTTTTCCATAAAACTGATGAAAGATCAGATATTTACTGCATGACACTCTCCACTGTGAGGTCATTAGCTGTAAGGCATATGAAGCACCCTCTAATATATCTGACGGCTTTTTTTGAGATCCAGAATTCCTGTTACACTATTCCCGGACTGGTGGACACTGTGGGTTAGCTAGAGACTTGGTTTGCCAGTGGGAGCAAACCTGAGTTAAAATCCCATTCTGCACGTCAGCCTTCCAGCAGTGCCATCACTTGTCAGCGCCCTGGTAAGGAGGGCATGAGGGTGAGGGGGGTTGTCCCTGAGCTGAGAGCCTTCTTCAGGGCAGTGGAAGGTGTGGTTGGTCATGGTTCACCTTCCTGTGTCTGTGGAGCAGTAGCTCAGACACTCCTCACTGAATAACTGCTTTCTTTTTGCTGCAGAATAGCAAACCTGAAAATACAACTGGCTAAGCTTGACAGCGAGGCCTGGCCTGGCGTGCTGGACTCTGAGCGGGATCGTCTAATATTAATTAATGAGAAGGAGGAGCTCTTAAAAGAAATGCGATTTATTAGCCCCAGAAAATGGACTCGAGGAGAGGTGGAGAGACTGGAGACGGAGAGAAGGCGCCTAGAGGAAGACCTTCAGGCTGCTAGAGACACTCAGAGCAAAGCTCTAACTGAGAGGTAGGTTACAGGCATAGGACCGAGCTTGCCTCGTTGGACAAGAGGTAACGGGGAGTGAGCAGCGACATCCCCCAGGTGAACGCTGAGAGCAGTGTTTCCAAGGAGACCGTTTCTACTTTTGAGGTTTCTGAAATCCTCTCCCAACAGAAACTGCCTGCCAGTCTTACTCCCCAGATGGGGAAAGGTGGTTGGTCCTACAAATGGATCCTCCATGAGAATGTAAGAAATGCTCAAAATAGCCTGGTATGATGTGAGTGTACTATAATGTTTCTGTATGCAGCCAGCTCCCTGCAGCAGCTTCTACAGTTGCTGTGCAGTCTGGAGCTTAGTAAATGTCAACAGATGGAATTTTAAATCTTTAAAATTTGGTGTTTGTTCTGAGCATCCTTGTATGTGATTCCTGTAGGAACTGGTATTTGACAGGGCTGTGGGAGTTGCATGGAATATCCTCTGAATCTGAACTAGCTGAAAAAAATGCCAGCTATCCTCCCTAATTTCACTTGTGTTGCAGGGGAAGATCTCATGGGAATGTACAGTGAGGATGGATACTGCATTAGGCATTGCCTACAAGTGCTTTACAATCTGGGTGTATTAATGTGGATGGCTATGGCAATGTTGTTTTAGCTGCAGTCTCTTGAATACATATGGAATAGGCGTGTTGCATTCACTCTCTCTGTAGCTCTGTATTTTAATTTCTTCTACGTGCTCAGTGTCCAGGCTACACCAATTTTCTACATAGTCTCTTCATGGTTTTGTCACGCTGGGAAAAATGTAGGCATCTCAGATGTTTCAGCTGCAGGACTTCTACCAGCCTGAAATACCTGTGTTTCGACAAATGTTTCCCATCTTGCCATAAGAGGAACACTTTAGTTTGTGATTTTTAGGATTATGGCCCTGTTCTAGTGTGCCAAAGAAATAGCATGTTTGTGGAGAAGGATTTCTCGTCTGGAGGCCTGTTAAGTTAGAGAATGAGCGCCCAAGTGGACATGTTTGTCTCAAACCAGTTCAGGTGTGAAATGAAACTGAGATGTTGCTGAAGTCCGTAATTCATGTAAAGCCATAATGAGATGGTTAATAACTAAATCATGTAAACCTTAGTCATCCATGGGCCTTACCGAAAGCAAATGAAAGCATTTACACCTCTATTAGCACAGGAAGTATAAGAACGCAATAGTGTACAGTGAGTAAAATCTGCTGGACTTGTTTTTTTGAGGCCTGATCTTTTCTTCTGTCTTCCCTTAGATTAAAGTTGAATAGCAAAAGGAATCAGCTGGTCCGAGAACTGGAAGAAACAACGCGATTAGTTGCCATGTTGCACACTCAGCTGAAGAGGTATGTAACCTTTTACAGAAGTGGTAGGTGCTTTAACTGCACATGGTGTAACTGCCTTTCTCTGCTAACAATTTCATCTCCCAGCTGAGAGGTGTAAAAGGTCTTTCGGTTATAGTCGTGCCCTAAGACCCCTGTGTAGTCAGTGGAAAGAGAAGCCTCGAGGATTATGCGTCCCACTCAGTTTAGATAGGTCCTTCAGAATGGGATAAATAACCTTGTGGTGGTGCCTCTGACAACAGAAAGAGTTTCTGCAATCCCATCTATTTTGGACTAAGGATAGCTGAGATTTATATTCTAGTAATGTTTGAATTACTGAAGTATCATATTAATAAAGTATGTTAAAGTCAGCTTAACACTCACACAGCAAGTAAAGTGAATCTTAGTAATGCAACTACACGTTACTGTATGAGTGCCATGATAGTATTTCTCTAAATTAATTCGAACTGTGTTGTGGCTTGCGGTGTAGACAATGTATTGAGATTTCCCTGAATCTGTTGTGGTTCATATGGCATATAGAAATGTTTCTGCAGTCGTAATGTGGTCTGGTTGTTCAGGCTGTAGTTTTGGAAGGGCACGGGATTACTGTTTCCAGACAAATGCATGACTGCAGGCAGTAAGGCCAAATCATCATTAGCTAAAATTATGTTTTTATCTTTTTTGATTAGGAAGAGAGTCTGGTGGGGTTTTTGTTTGGTTGAGGGTTTTCCTATTAGTGTGTATTGAATTTACTCTGTTTGTAGCTTCTGCTCCACTTGGATTCTGTTTCATTTTGTGAAGATGACACCGAAAAGACTGGAAAGAAATCATAGTGCAAGTCTGACATGTAAATAAGCCACCATGGAGAATAGCTATCTGTGATGCTCTTATGCAGTGGAAATGCATCATATTTTCATTTCATCTAGCTGATTAGGGATCTTTTGAGGTGACCAAGAAGCACGTGAAACTAATTTCTTCCTAACTATGTGCCCAGTGTTCTTGGCATGCTCCTTCATAATAATAAGCATTTGTTATTAACCCCATAATGCGAAATGTCTGGCATGCAAAGGTATGCACAAAATGAAGTTGAGCCCAGTTTGTTGATAGCGAAAAGGTTAATTAAAACTCCCCCTCCCTTTTGATGGTGTGAAATATGCTGAAAAGCTGTAAATTTATTAGTCCTCACCAGATCTATATATACTGCCAAAATGCAAAAACATGTATCATGGTTCAGTTATGTTTCACTCAAAAGGTTTTTTGAACAAACGTGGTACAGTGCACATCTGTCATACAAATGCAGAAGACATTTTGTGCCAAAATTGTACTAAATTCTGCATACTTGCCTTTTTTGCATAAGGTCATGGGCATAATTATATGAATGTAGCTTCTAGCTTTTACCCCATAAATAATAAATAAGGGATTATTAGGCTTATTAGCATCCTCACTGTTCTTCACTGGGGCAACTTAAGCCACTTATACATATGCAGAAATTTTTCAATAGCTAATCCATATCTGAAGAGAGGGTTAAGGGTCTTTAAACAGCCAGTAATGAGCAAGGTATTTAATATCTGGAGCAGGAGTGTTGGTTTAAATGGAATTTCTAGGAATGGTATCTGTTGTAGTCAGTACGGGAAGATTTGTTGGGTCTTCTGAGCAGGAAACAGTGTGCTGTGGTGTCTGGGCTTTCTCATCTGGACAGACGTCTATTCAGCACCTGCTTAAAATTAATTTTGCTGCCAGTTATGTTCTGAAACTAGATCTCTAGGGATAAATAATTTGTGTGAACTGATTTCACAGCCCAGCCCCAGCTCTTCCCCTTGCTCTCCTGGCCCTGCATTCTGTGTAGCAGTCTCTCACGTAGGTAAATCCTGCCAGTTTTCTGGTAACTGCTGGCTGTTGTGATCTCTGAGGGCCAGCTCCAGGCAGCTGTGATCTGCCTTTTGGCTGGGGGTCCAAGATTGAGGCAAATGGAAGAAAATTTCCATGCAGACAGACAGTTGGTTGCAATAACTTTGTCTTCTTGCGTGGGCCTTGGTTTTTGTGGCCTGCTTTGGAGATTAACAGGAACTATAGAGATTTTTTTTTTCCAGACGGATGTGGGAGGAGGATGTTGTCACTAATTTTAAATTGGTTTGAAACTATTAATTAGAGTTGCTTTGGCTAAACAAGGACTCTTACGAGGTTGATATGGTGAGTAGAAAAATGTGTATGAACTATATTTGTTTTTAATTGAAAAGTGACCCAACTTTTCCACTGGGTAGACTATGGTTCTGGATTGTTGTGGGGACTAATGCGTGTGGCCTGAGCTAACAAAATAAAACGTACCACGTGGGCTTAGAGATTTGGTGACATTGCAGCGTTTCCCTGAGAAATCAGAAGATACAGTATAATGGTTTTCTGACTTGTTTCCTTCAGTCTCTCCACCAGCATGCTTTCCCTCTCCTCGAGCAGCAGCCCTGGCTCTCTTGCATCTAGCAGAGGATCTCTTGCCACCTCCAGCCAGGACTCTTCCACCTCAGCCAGTTTCACTGATCTCTACTACGAGCACCTGGAGCAGTTGGAGCAGTTGGACTCAGACTATCAAAACAAGCTTGACTTGCTCTTAGAAGGAGCCACTGGATTTAGACCGTCAGGCTGTATCACCACTATTCACGAAAATGAAGTAGCGAAAACTCACAAAGCAGATACCCCCAGTCGCATACAGGCTCTGAGATCATTGTCTGGTACTCCAAAATCCATGACATCGCTATCTCCAAGGTCATCTCTCTCTTCTCCGTCTCCACCTTGCTCTCCACTGGTGATAGACCCACTCCTAACTGGTGATGCCTTTTCAAGCCATATGGATTTTGATGATGCAGAGATAAGTACAAATCTCTCAGAACTCACCCTGAACACTGGGAGTGGCAACGGTAGACTGGAAGAGCCTAGAGCAGGAGATAAACATCTAGGTCAAGGTATGGTAACAAACTGTTTGCATGCACATGCATGCATTTATTTTTAATGTAGTTTATAAAGCATTAAGAAGCAAGTATTTCAAAAGCTGTCAGTCATCTCGATATCTTCGTGTTGAAAACTGTATTCAACTGTGTGTTCTGCCTTGCTTGGGAGAAAGGGTTGGTATTTTAATTTGTACACCAAAAATACTGCTGATCTGATGAGTCTGTATTAGGTGTGTTTTTAGTGTGCTTATATGCATGTGTACACAAATTAGAGGGATTTAATGTGCAAATATAAATGGTTGTGGTGGAATGTACTTAATTATTCAGAATGTCCTCTAGTGTTTTGGGTCTGAAACTGGGAGGCATGTAATGCCATATTGACACAAACTTTTTGGCCAAGCTTTTGAAGAACACTGGGAAAGGCACTTAGTTAATAGTTAACAAATGATAATAAAAATCCTTCCCTGCCACCTCAGCATACATAATGTCTTGCTCTGGTTCCCAGTAAATCAGTGGCAATGAATTTATTAACTTCAGCTGAGCAGACATGTCAAGGCTGTGCTTGAGTTTCTGCTGTTTTGAGGGGGATGGTCTCTTAGCAACAAAAACGTGTTTAGATTGCAAGCGTGATAAAATAAGGCATTTAGAGATAGTGGATGTTCTCATAGATGCATATGGCTTATTGGTGGGTGGGAAGGGCTCGTCCCCTTTTAGAATGACGGCTGGGCTGAAGAGGATGGGAAGCAGCAGGCAGCAGTCAGGGCACTCGTGCTGGGGCCTGTCTGAAGCCCTTGCGACTGTCGTTGGGTTAAATCCAGTGGAGATGAGTGAAATGACTGGATTTGTAACTGCTTTACAAGAGGAGCTTTAAAGGCAATATAAACTTGCAAGCTCTAGTCCTATGACCCAGCAGTGCAGTTTGTTTCGGTTTTTCACAGAGCAGCCTATATGTGTGAATAAAGGGAGCTAGCACCATGTTATCCTTGCCTTCTGCTTTGGGAAGGCTCATACTGTTTAAAATACAACAAAAGACATGCATGTAGCTCTTCCCCTTTGAGCTACCATTTTTCTACAAGCAAAAAGGTATTATGCATTTGAGTAGGAAACAGTAATTATTCTTATTAGAACTGGGTGCTGATTAGTTTTAACCTTTTTAGCTCTTCAAGATTTGTCAGGGCTGTTAAAGTGAAAGCTCAGGTGTTAAGCAGATTAAGTGATTATTGCTGTTAGCCAGTCAGCAGACAAAATAATCACCATAAGTAGTTTATTTCAGGGCAATAACGAGATGAGATTTTACTCCTCGGGCATTTTGAAGGGGGGTTCAGTGTAACACCCGAAATGCAGTGGCTGGATCTGGGGTGGTCGGTACTTGGCCTCATGGGCAAAGCGTGCTCACGTGGTCCTGTAAGTAGAGCTGAATAGTATATATCGGAGGGATTTGCTTTTTGGTTCTGCTAGAGCAGAACCACTGCTACCTTTGAAGCTAAACTAAGGTTTCCTCTCTCACCTGAGTGACACCTGAGCGATGCAGGTGAAACTAATAGCAAAACCTGGAACGTGGCAGAGTCTGGCATTCTCTGAGGAAATGGCGCGGATGTGAGGACGGTGCCTGGTGTGGCCCTCCAAGGCCTTGTTGTGGTGTGTCCAGGAGAGCCTATGGAAGGGGAAATGGCAGGAAGTGAAGAACAAACTTTAAATTCTTTATATGAGTAGGAAAAAAAGGTGAAAAAACACAGGAAGTGCTATCTGCCTGCTTGGAAATATAGAAAAGAGTTGAGTCATTTCTGAACTCTTCCATAAACTTTTTTTAGTGCAATACCTCTTTAGAGACTTAAAACAGAAAATCCAAATTCTGTGTTGATTAGCCACATGAAGAAGTTACAGGTTTGGGGTGTGTGTGTGTGTGTGTGTGAGACTTGCAGGGCTGAGCTTCCAAGTCATTTGCAAAAAAAAGTAAGGAAAAGGATGGCTGCGTGATGAATCCATTTCAGAGAACCCGTTTGTCTTTGTTCAGATTTACACTTTAGCATTCTGCTGTACAAACGGATACCCACTTCATTGCTGGGTTTTGTGCACCCTCTGTGTTCACCCCCCCTTTGGCCACAAGGTACTTGGGTGAAGTGGTCAAGAATGAAGACTTTTGGGGTTGAAATAACTAAGTGGCATTGGCAATTGAAGGAGAAAAAGAGGTTGACTGTGCTGGAGTCTTGCCTGCGGTGTCCTTCCTGGTGAGAGAGCCTCATGCAGAGGGTTCATTGGGAGCGGTGCGTAAAAACTCAACCAAGCTGAGCTAGAAAGCCAGCCAGTGGGGAGGAAACTATTTTCCTATTAAAACCATGGGATGAGGAGCACAAAGCAGCTCTAAGGAAGGAAGAGCCATAGCTTTGGCCCTGCCCGCATATCTCCAGCATAGCCCAGGGTAAGCGGAGTGCAGCAGGGGCCGGGCCCTCGCACACGCCAGGAGGGAGGAGGGATTAAACTCTGAATGCCCGTATTAAATGGATCCATTTGTTTCAGCTAATGACTGATCCATTGTGTTACAGATGCTAACTTTTATTCATGTGGTTTGGCCTATGGGCATAAGGTCTGGACATTTATTTCTGTCCTACAGTTCCATGGGAATACCAAGATAAAAAATACCATACAGTGGTGGTGTGAAAAAGCACATGGGTAAATGGGCCCAAATTGCACAGGTGCATGCAATATATTGGTGTTACCTGTAGCACCCTCTACTGTTGGTTGTAGAACAAGTCCTTATATTATTCCGTAACCGTATGTCGAGCTTGCACACTTCATGCTTTTTGCATCATTTTTTTTTTCAAAGCTGCTTTTAATTCTTTAAGTGGCTTTGTGAGACTGGGAAAAAAAAAACAAAAACAAAAAACAAACTAAACAAAAAAAAACTAACCAAACTTGCTTTGTAATAAAGAAAATATGGAATGGAAGCCATATATTGGTATGGGGCATGTGCTTTCCTAAGGCTACAGGAAAGAGGGACGATTTGTGTAGGATGGAAGCCCCTTGGAGAGGAGTGCGTTGCTGCACTTCTGCTCGCAGTCTGTCAGCGCAGCACCTCCTCGCCCTTGGAGCAGGCGCCCCAAAGGCAGGGAGAGCCAAGAGCTGGGTCTGTCCCAGCCCTCGTTAGCCACCTTGGCAGACAGAGTTCTCCAGACTCTTGGCTGAAGCATATCTCTGCAGATGTAAGTGCCATGGCTCAAGGGAAAAGGTGCAGAATTTGCAGAAGTTTCCAGGCCGTATCTTCCTGTGTTTTGTAGCACAAGAAATCTAAGTGAGATAACACCTCTGTGCAAAACTCCTTGCTTCAGCTTCCTTGGTTTCTCTCCCCTGTCTCCTTTTCCCTGCATTTCTGCATGTGGCTGCTACTTCAAATGCTATAATTTCTCTTGCTAACCTGGTCTGTCTGGACCTATCTTCTCTCCTGTGTACACCAACCTTTTGGGTTTAGGGGTAGGCAGGTGGTGGGTTTTTGCTGTTCCCCCTCCTTGAAGCTAAACTTGGTCTAAGCTCTCCAGGTAGTATATACCCCTAAGCATAATCCATACTTGGCCAGAGCTTGGTCATTAGTGTTGCCCTCGCTGCTGCTCTTTGGGTAGCTAGGACCAGAAGGCCTACTGCCTGCTTAAGGGTGACTTGCAGTAGGAGCTGTTTTGTTGGTTCATATTTATAACTTCACTAGAATTCAGAAGTTCTGCTTCTTCTGCATGTTGCCCATCTTGTCAAGGGTATACCTCCCTGCCTTTCCAGTGCTTTGAAAGCCTCTCCTCACATTGCCTGCGAGGACGGGCACCCATGGAGGTGCCGGCGGTAGCCAGTTGTAACACCCTCAGCACGATTGGTGTGTAACCTCAGCCTGTGGGTACGCGATGGCAGCACCCAAGTATTAGATGGGCATTGAGTGCAATGAAGCACTGCTCTCACCTCCACCACATAGGCTGTTCCTCTGGTTGTCCAGGGGCTTTTTGTTCTCCAGGGCAGCTGGGCACGTTCCTGAAGCACTGACTTCACAGTGGCTGTTGAGCGCAGCCCGCCTACCTGTGTCCTCTCTGTCTTCAGAAACGTGCCGTTGCTTAACAATACTTGGGTGGGGAAAAAATGCAATTCAGGGGGAGGATAAGAAAAAATGCTGCTCCTGATCCAGACGGTTCACTTTCATTAACACTTGTTTTTGATTTTCCTCTGTGCTTCTCTGATAGGTATAAATACAGCTGGAGGGACGGCACTGAAGGTGGCGTGTGTGTCAGCTGCAGTGTCCGATGAATCTGTTGCTGGAGATAGCGGGGTATATGAGGCGTCTGTGCAAAGGTAGACATCAGATCTCTCTCTAGGAAGAAGCCAATGACAGCTTTGCACACAAGAGTCAGCTGGAATAATGCTGGTTCTGATCTTTTTTTGTAATTTGGTGGCTAAAGTTCTCAATCTCAGATTTCTTAGTACTTCTGCAAAAACTGTGAGCAGGCTGAGTTTGATTATCAAAGTGACCCACGCTTCCCATAATAGAAATAGCTGAAAGCAAGCTCACGGAGCAGTGTTTGAACAGCTGGTCTGTTTGTGAAGGTGCTGGTAAGCTGTGACTGCTGCCTTGACCGCGGTGGCGGAGCCATCTGGCAGGTGTAAAGTTCCACGCCTGCCAGTCAGTTCTTGTGTCAATGACAGCCCTCAGTCAGCCTGAGAGGACTTTGGGATGTTTAAGGCAGGCAGCAGAAACACCTTGAACTGCCTCGTGGATGTGTACACGCTGCCATGCAGCTCCCGAGTGCTTGGATGCAGAATGTGATTTCCACAGCACTTCTTCCCTTGGTGCATAGTTTACAGCCGGAGCTGGGCATCGCGGCTCTTGCTGGGTTTCTGGACCTCCCTTACTGCTTGCTAAACCTGTCTGGGGTGGTTTCACAAAAGTTCACTGGAAGGTATTGACCTTATTGATACCTGGCTTGGCTGCATCTAATGTGGGTTTTCCTACTGTTTTTATTGGCTTTGAGATGAATTATGGGGTCATTTGTTGCAAGACATGACTGTAGAGGTGAAAAATTGTTCATCTCATATTCCCCATGTTCATTATCTTCATTAATTCTCTAGATAAATGAGTAATCTTTTACATTTACAGCACAATTCACTTTGACAAGAATGTGCAATGTTTCTGTAAGGTCAACCTCATGGGTCCAGGCCAGGCAGTCAGACAGTTGGGTGTCTTATGGCCCCTGTGTCCCCCTCAAGGGGATGGGGAGCTATGGAGAGGGGAGGAGGGATAGTTGGTGACAATTACAGAAGGCATCCCATGCACACTCGCACATCTGATGTTACTTAGAGTTCTCTGGGTTGTTGACTTACCAACCTTCATAATGACTACAGTATCATTTTGATGCCTATAATAAATGGTGGGGGTAGAATGAGCAATACATTTGTCCTCTGGAGCTGAAATGTAATGAAATACAAGAGAGTGCTAAGTAATATGGAAAATACTTAGAAGAGAAGAATGCTAATCCTGTTTTAATGTGCTACAGCATAGCCTCCGAGTCAATTAGACAATGACTGTAGTTTGGGGGACTTTCAGTGCATAAAACTTGGGAAGAGGTGGAAAATGATGCAGGTAGCTCTTTCAAGGAAGACCAGTCAGTGTACTCTGTCACTTTTAATGTGCTTAGGGAAGTTTGATTTCTTAAAGAAACAAAGGAATGACTTAAATCTAATCAAACTTCAGAATTTTTGCTGTCATGATGCGGAACAGGATTGTAGTTGTTAAGTCTTATTTCTGTGGCTGGGCAGTCAGCTGTCTTTACTAAAATCCAGTCAAGGGAACCCTTTAAAAATCCCCCACTGCCTTATTTTTGCACAGTCTTTTGTGTGGCTTTTTTGGCAGTGAAGGGGAAAGGCATATGACTTTCTGCTGATAAGCACTGTAATACATACCTCTAAGGATGATTGCACTTACTTCTTAAATGGGCTTTCTTTTAGCTGCTAATTTTACAAAGTCCATATACCCAACCCCTGAATGGAAGGGAAAAGCTCTTGTATCACCTAAATGCTCGCACTTCAATAAGAGGGAAATCAGGTCCTTAATTGTCTTTGATTTCTTTCAGACCATGTGTGTCAGAAATGATGGTGTTTGACAGTGATGATACAGAAGCAGTTGGGACAGCTAAAGTGCAAATTGCGATGAGGTAAGCGCTACACATTTTTATTGGATTTTCCTTCAAATGGAAAGAATGATATATGGGATTTAAAAGATAGTGCTTTCTGTTTTCTTATTCTTTTTATTCTGTCCTATTATTTTAGCTAACTGATGCCCTCTTTGTAGTGTAATTGAGAATTACACTCGACTTAGGAGGTTCTTGGCCCAGTTATCCTCTCCCATGTCTCGACTGGTGGCAGTGGGGTATGAGGGTGCAAACCAGCAATGGGAGCGCTGATGGTGCTGGGCTGGAGAGAGAACGCCTTTTGCTGGCTTGCATTCTCCATCAGCGTGCAGCTTGTGGGGGCAAAACTGCTGGGAGCGAATGACAATCACAATCATCGGCCATGCCTGAATCCCACAAGTAGTGGGTAAGAGACGGAGGCATCTTCCTTAAATGACTTAGTGGAAGATTATTTATGATTTGAGGAGAAATAGTAGTGCAAAACTCTCTTGTCATGGCCATCAACGGTAAAACGGTGGTTACCCATAACATCTTTGCTGTTGTACTACAGGTATTTTTACTTGTAACTTTTTTATATTACAGTTATTATATGTCTTTCAAAAGGTTTTCTTTACAATACAGCAATTTAACTAGACCCCAGGAAAAGCGATGTGTGTCAGGTCAAATCTGTAGGCCATTGTGTCTGAATTTCTAAGTTCTGGATGTTCTGGACTGTTCTGAATTCTGGATGTTCTAGTAGCAAAACTTCAGGTAATATGAAACTGGTTTTGTTTTAAACTATAGCGAAGCCACGGTCCCCTTAGAGTTTTGTCTTGTTTGTAAGTTTTTGATGTTGTTTGTTTGTGTTAATGAAACAAGTAGAATGCTCATTCATGGAGTCCAAGGCAGACTTCTCTAATAACAATGCTTTTTTGTGTCTTTCCAATTCAGATATGATGACAAAAATAAACAATTTGCGATACTGGTCATCCAGCTGAGTAATGTTCCAGCACTACTGTTACAACAAGATCAAAAAGTGTAAGTGGGTGAAATAAACAAGCTTGAAGTATTTGTATGAGCTTCCAGTAGGAATTAAACAGATGTTGGCTTCTGTTTTTTCACGCTTTCTGAAATACTTCTGCACTTCGTTATGCATAGCAACATTTATGAACTCGTAAGCCCACAAACTGAAATAAGATGCAGTTTTTTCCTCCAAGGTCTGTATTTGGTAGGAAAAGACTTGTCTGGAATTAGCACTAGCCAGCAAGGTTCTTAACTGTGGCACTGCCTGGAGCAACTGCGTCGAGTAGAGGAAGGGGCGTTTGTTCTGCTACAGAGCTCACCCTCGGACACCTGCACAGATGCATGTGTGGGGAAACATACGGCTTCTACCAGACCCATCCTAGGCATAAGCTTTTTAAATTCAGCTGCGTGCTGGATAACCTGACAAAAATTTGATTCATTTTTGCGTAGCCCTTTCTGCCTACAAAGGGTCTGTTAGCAGTGTGACAAGTCGCACAGACGTAAACGACGACGATAAACATAATCCCATGGTGTTCGATTACAAGATTCAGAAGGATGAAGTCTACGGCAACTCATGCCACTTCATGTCTCTGATGTTGTGATGAGATGTTCCTTTTTTTCTCAGTTGACTGATATTCCAAAGAATAGGATAGGACACTCACGTCCACAGTGCTTAGGATGAATTTCACTTACAGACTTATGGAGCTGTTGCAATAGAGGGAGTTGCAAACCTGCACGGCAGTACTGATTGCGATGCTTTTCTTCAATAGGAACATTCGCGTGGCTGTCCTGCCCTGTTCAGAAAGCACAAGCTGCTTGTTCCGCACGAGGCCAGTGGAAGCTTCAGACAATCTTGTGTACAATGAAGTATTTTGGGTTTCTATCTCTTACCCGGCTTTACGCCAGAAGACTTTAAGAGTCGATGTTTGCACTGTAGATAAGTCTCACCTTGAAGAATGTTTGGTTAGTATTAATCTCTATTTTAATATCTTTGTGTTTGTTTCTTCTTTTGAATTAGACACAATTTTAAACTTTGAAATGTGGCAATTTCTGTGACAGTTTTCTTGATAATCCGTAGCTATATGATCTCTCCCACACAGTGTTCTTCGCAGTAATGATTGTGATCAGGAAAAAAAAAATCTATTAGATAAATAGAACCAGAACTACTGGTAACTTTGTCAGACTACTAGATTTCCCTCGTCTCACGATTTCACGTGAAACTCTACCTATTTTTCTTCCTTTTGGAAACGCATGTTGTAATGTAATTGAGAATGGACCTCTTACAGGAATTTGGAAGCCACAGTAGAATATTAAAGATCTCTAAAGGATTTTTTAAAAAACTGCTATTAATCTACACTATTAAAAGCCATATAAGTATCATTTTTTGAGTGCTAGTATGGCCATGGCCAGCCGCTCTGTGTTGTTAGAAGAGCTTTTTTTGTTGTTCAGTATTACCTGAGCAAGTTGATTGTAACAGAAGTATTTCCGGAGTATTGCTCTCCAGAACACGAGTAGGGTGCGTTGAGCTGGGATATGAGCAACATTAAGTTACAGAAAAGTCCTTCACGTGTTCTGCAGCATCTCCCGTGGATGGAGGGTACATGTTTTATGGTGCTTCTGCATTTCTTCCTTCACTTGCTTTGCAAAGCACACTTTGGTTCAGGAAAACATCGGTTTTTCAAATGGGGTTTTTCCTCTTTTGGCAGAGTGTATGGTCATAGAGTACCTGAGCTCCCGGTGGGAGCACGCTAACTCCAGGAGGTGTGCTCAGCATGCAGCCTGCCCCACTGCGCTGGTGCAACGGAGTCCACTCAGACATGGATTAAATAAATTGCAAATCAGTTTTACTTTGGTTTTGAATATGTCAGGTTGTGTACTAAATATAAGGCAGTAAAAAATGACAAGGAAGAGGAATGGAATAGACAAAACTAAAGCATCTCAGTCTGAGGCAGTGATTTTTGTCAGCCTTGCAGATTTCTTGAAAGGGAGTCTTCATCTCCTGTTCCTTTCTCTCTTTCCTTTGAAGCTCCGGTTGTAATTTATCCTGCCTGCAGTAGCACTGTTCATATTTCTGGATTCTTGTACACGGGAGCTGTAGTGAAGCACTTGCTACTTGGATCGGAAACCCTAGACAATGTTAAAAATAATTAAGCATAAAGCATTACTAGTGCTGTTGAAATGGGGATAAACAGGGCAATTTTTCTTTTTGTCAAAATTGCCGAAGTCAAGCAGTCCTGGTTTTTTGCTCTCATTTCTTGTTACTGGTGTGGTAGTGGTTCATTCTAGTATCACACTAAAACTGTGGTTTTGCTCTCAATAGGGTGGAGCACAAATTAGCCTTGCTGAAATATGTAGATCCGGAGAGAAATCAACTCGTTGGTATAACCTCCTTAGTTATAAGTATCTGCAGAAGAAAACCAGGAAAAGTAAACAAGGAAACATCCACTCTGAAGTACCCTGCACTGAAAAAACAGTAAGAACAACTGCTGAAATCAAACAAATCTCTTCTAAACAGCAGTAATGAGAGGGTTTATGTGGCTGAAGAACTGTTACGATAGACAAGAAGTGAAGGCTGGTGTCGTTATATTTAGAACTTGAAAATGTCATTAAGTGCGGCAAAATAATTAACATGTCAGTTGCAGATATGCCCTTGTCCTGGGCTAAATACTTACTGAAATCTGTTCCTTGCGAAGCCGGGGGATGTGGTATGTGGTCTGGTGTAAGTGATGTGTGAGCTCTTGCCTTTCTTCCCACTAGACAGTTCACCTCGCTGCGATGAACTTGCTGAATGAGTCAAGATACGGACTTACCTTTGCACGTGCATGGCATGCAGTATGCTCAGCCTGTACCTGTACACGTGCATATGCTAATGTAACTGGGGGAGGTGGGCCAGGTGCACTCACACAGGCTTGACTGAGCACTGTACGTGCCTGGGCTGCTTGAACAACGCGGGTGTAGAGACTACCACTCTCTCCTGCCACCAGACAAGAGCTGGCTGGGGCTGTCAGGACCAGAAAGTCTGGGTACTTTGCCGTTTGTGAGAGTCTTATCTTCACAAGGAGCCTTTTCGTCTCCTCAGGACTCTGTCTCAGCACTCTTAGAGCAGACAGCCGTTGAACTGGAAGCTGTGGAGAAGAAACTGGAGGAAAGTAGAAGCACTTTAACTGGTGGAGAGAGTTGGTAGGTAGCATCCCACCGTTGGAGTGTTGTGGGATGATCAGAGCATTTGGGGATTCATGCGCAGAGAAAAAAGCAGATGATACAGAGCTGTGGGACGCTGCTTCTGTCTCTGTTTTGCTGAGAAATCCTGTTTGTTCTGTTCTGGCAGTTATGCTTGGGAAGCGAGAACAAAGATGATAAACGTTAAAAATAGTTAATAGCACTATGTTAATTTTGCTATTTTTACAATGTTCTATGGACATCCATGAAAGCTCCACTGTAGGGTGCAAGGCTTTGCTTGAATATTAATTTTTGGCTGTTGTTTACATGGTTCCAGTTCAGATTTTATTAACGAAGCCCAACATTTGAAATAAAAAGCAAGCCTGACCAATGGGTTTGATGGAGAAGCCAGCTGTGAGTTCGAAGGAGCTGAAAAGGATGTTAAAACAATGCTTCGATTTTGTCCAGCATCACTTTTTAAAGTAAGATTAATGGCATCCTGAGAGCTCACCTTAAGCCCAGACCACATGGCTGAACCCTCGGCTTGCTTCTTTTGAAGAAAGATCAGTATGAAGTTTTTGGCTGTAATGGTTGCCTTCTGGTGCAGCTTCGCTCCAGTTCCAATTATTCCCTTAAAAGCCTGTGTTTGTGTCATCTCAGTGGCTACAGGACCTGCCAGGTACAGCTGGCTGCCTTGGGGATGCATTTCAGGAGGTAACTCCTGCTGCAACACCAGAGTATTGGGCACAATAGGCCAGTTCGATAACAAAGCTGTTCTTAACAGGCAAGACGAAGAGGTTCCTGATCAGGAAGAACAGGATGAGATCAGTGAAACTGAAGCAGAGGAGGAGGAGGAATTCTGTGCCGGAAAATCGCTATGGGAAGCAGAAGAAAGTCTGAATTCCCAGCTGCACATGGAAATAGCAGTGAAGGTAAAGTCAAGGGCCTTTTGAACAGAAAGATGAGTTAAGCTTCCCATTGCTCGGCTGATTGGGTTGCTGTGGAGCTGAGCAAGGCTACAGCAGTTACTTGAAAGTTCGTCATTGATGATTAAATGTTTATCTACCTGAAAGCTTGTTAATAACTCTACAGGACCACTTGATCCCAGAGTTAATATAGCATCGTTTCATGCCTCCTTTTTGCTGCTCATTACAGTAGCTTTGACCTTGTTTAATTCTGAATGTAGTTGCGGTCGAACAAACGTGTGCTGTACACGTGTTCTCTGTGCTGGATTTGGATCTTTGCTGCAGATGCACAAGTAAGGGAAAGGTCTTTAAAATCATACCTCTGTTCTGTGTGAGATTGCCAGGTCACATTGATGCACTGGATCAACAGGCAAAGCTTGTTGGAATCAATTGTGTTGTACAGCGATCAATAGATGCGGAGGCCTTAGGGAGTGATACAGCTAATGTAGCAGCTACTGAGTTCAAAGAGTGAAGTGTCAGGACGCCCTGCATGAAAAGGGCTTAAGAGTATCTGGTTTTGAATGTGATGCCTCTGGGAGTGAAAGCGGAGACGTATCACAGATGGCTGTCAGACAGCCCTGGGTATGTGTCATCGGTAAGATGGCGAGCTGGCATTTACACTGCAGGATCTGTCTTTCAGGTGGATAAAGAGACAAACACAGAGAGCCTTGCACAGTCTTCTACTGTAGTTCGTCCAAAAGACAAGAGAGCAACAAATCCACCCCAAACGCAGTTTGTCAGAGGTAGCACTATCATCCGCTCAAAAACATTTTCACCAGGACCACAAAGCCAGTATGTGTGTCGGGTAAGGAGAACGCAATCCTGAGGTTATAAAGGCTGTTTTTCATTAATGAATGCATGATATCAGTGTTCACTTCGTCTGAATTTTTCACAGAGATCTTACACTGCTTTCTTCTCTCCCCCTTTGACTTCAAAAATCGCTCCCTCCTAGACAGTATCTTTCCTTGGAACTAATAGTATTAAGCAAAAAATTTATAAAATGTGTATGTGCACGTATATTCGTGGTACATGCAGCAAACTAACCTGGAAGGGCTGCTGTAAGACAGTGATGAATAAGCTGCACGTCAAACCCTTTCCTGCTGCTTTGAGGCTGTTCTGTGCTAACTTGAACTGAGTTAGCTGTGTCCACCTGACTTTAGATGAGGTGAACACGAAAGCTCGATAGAAATGGAAAGGTAAGTACCTGATGATGTCACCAAAAAAACCATGGAAGATTAAAAGTCTCCATTGTGCTTTATCTGAAGGTAACTGAACAGGCCGCGTGCTGGGTCAGGATGTCACTTCCACTGCTTTGAAATGTTCGTTCACAATTATTTCCTGGATTGAGGGTCAGCCTAAACTATAAATAACTCCTCTTTTTAAATTGAATCGGCAAAGTAGCAAGCGCTGCCTTTTATCACGCATGACCTGTCCTAAGTGGGCATGCTCTTAATACAGCTGAGACAAATCTGAGGTGCAGGTTTTCTCTGATTCAGAAGCAGGTGCTTCCATAGAAACAAACCTTATTTAATTTGCGGCAGTGGCCTGTGCTTGGGTGATAGAGGTCCTGTGTCCCAGCACATGCAGATCCCACACACTTCTTTCCCCTGCCCCCAGCTTTGAGAAGGAATATGAGAAGGGAATTAAACCCTACTTGAGTTGAGCTCTTTTTAAGGGTCTAGAGACAATCACAAAAGAAGGCAGACGGTATGTGTGTAACATGACAACTCAACAAAGTTGAAAAACCCAGGGGGATAGCTTACAGGTAACCTACCTCTTGCACCAGTAGCTTAAAATACAGGTGACTGGAGAAAAGAGAAATCTCTAATAAAATATTCCCATGTTCTACAGATGTTAGAAAAGAGTAAATTTTTTTCTTTTATTGCTTTGAGCTTATTTTCCTAGGCTGTTTTGCCCAGGTAGAGTCCCGTGTTATACCCTAACCTACTGTCTCTCTCTCCGTGCAGTCTATCCCCAAAAAGGGACAGAGTTCAAAGCTTGTGGGAGGATCTGGCCATGCCAAATGGGTTGTGTGTTGTGCACTCAGATTGGGGTGGCAGCTGTCTTCTGGAGCCTTTCACAAAACTTCATAGTTCTGATTACATTGCTGCTTATAATCACTCACAGAACCCTCTGATTTTGCTAATAATGTGTGTACGCACTGCATGTATTTGTTTAATGAAAAATATGTGGTTTTCACTTTAATTTTCAGCTGAATCGCAGTGATAGTGACAGTTCAACACTATCCAAAAAGCCCCCCTTCGTTCGAAACGCAATGGAAAGACGAAGTGTCAGAGTGAAACGGGTAAAAACATCACCGCTTTTTTTTTTTCCTCTAGAATAGACACTTGCAAAAAAACAGAAAATGTTTTCAAGGAAGAATTTGCAAATATAAATCTGTTGCCACGTGCCTTCATTCACTTTTCTTTGTGTGTGAGAAGTCTCTGAAGGCTAATTTTCTTTGATAAATCAGAATATGACAGGAATGCTTAAGTTGGAACTCATTTAGAACAATCAATTTAGGAAGATGGTATTTTCCATTTTGTCAGAGCCGAAGTAGCACAGATAGTTTTGCTGTGCTTATTGTTGCAAGATTCTTAAGTACTTACAATAAATATGAAGAGCTGGGGCAAAGGGTGAGGAGACTGATGTCTCAGATGCTCAGGTGAGCCTGTTGTAGTGATTCTGTGGCACACAGTTGTACGCCTGTGCCTGTTGTGATGGCAATCACAGAAATTCCCCCGGGATACTCACGCTGAGCTCCTGAGGAGATGGCTATGTTTGAAACTAGCAGAAGGCAACATAATATGTTACTGGAAAAAAATGAACAGGTTTTTCTGCTGCATTATGGATGCATCTGAAGATGTGACATTAAACTTAGGAGCAACGTGTGCAAACAAGAAGGAATTTAGTGGAAACACCAAAATCAAAAGGCTTATCTGTAAGACTTGCTTGAGTTTGTACTTTCTGTCTTGAGATGGATTGGAAAGCAGGATCAATAGGGATGCTTTGTGCTAAGAGAAGTTCTGGAAGAATGGGTCTCACGATGTATTTGGCTCTTCGTGGGGGAGTGGTCAGGATAGTTCTCATCTCTGTGTTCATACACCCCTTCTTTTCTAGCCTTCAATCAAGTCCTTCGGTACGGAGCGCCTAATCCGCACTTCGCTAGACCTGGAGCTGGACCTGCAAGCTTCAAAAACATGGCATGATCGGCTGGTTCAGGAGATCTCGGTGCTGAGAGAACTGAAGGAACAGCTAGAACAAGCTCAAAGTCAGGGTGAAAAAGAGTTGCCGCAGTGGGTGAAGGATGATGAGAGATTTCGACTGCTGCTGAGGCTAGTGGAAAAACGAGTGAGTAATACCCTGCCTTTGGATTACATTTGAGGTGTTTGAGAAATGTAATTTGAGAAACAGGGTACTTTGGACAGTCAGGAAGTGAAGCCTTAGCACTACAGTCACTTGTGTCTTCCACTCACGGCTCTATCAGGCAAGGGATTGGCACTGGAAGTGGCAGTCCTTGGGTGTCTGTCCATTCTCAGGTGTGGTATTTACAGACTGCAGAGTCTGTGCCTGCCTTCCCACAGATACGAGAGTTGGAAGGTAGCAGTTAACGTCTCTTACTTCTTCTAAGAGAAATAATGGCTGCATAAAACTTGTGCATGGATGACACTTGGCTTTAGAGTAGGATCCTTATGCATATGAAGTGATAATATTAGTCAGCCAATAGCAGAATTTCTGGCTTTAGGAGCTTCATAGTATGCGTCTTCCTGCTTTTGAAGGGTGGACTGCAGGGCAGGAATCGAAAGGAGACAGGACTGATTACCAAGAATGTCAACAAACAGTTCATTAAACGATTTTATTGTATGAAAGTTGTCTTTCAACTTTGTAAGCATTATCACTTTTGCTGGAGCTTGACCCCTTTTTAACTTCCTGCAGAGTTCTGTTAATCCTGAACCCGTGCATTTACCAGCACAGAGATTTCCTGCCTTAGGACAGGTACAAACATGAGAAGTCAACCAATGCCAGCTGTTTTGTGAAGTGCAGCCTCCCATAGTGTGTGGTGTGTCATGGTTAGCACTTCCAAAGAGCTGGAAGAAGACCTTACAAAAAGCTCTCTCCGTTACAGTGGTTAGCTGACAAGCCTTCAGTTTAGCTTCTGTGGCTCGTGATTCCAGAGTTAACAGTTTCCAAGCCCCTCAGACCTGCAGCTGAAATACCGCAGGTATTTGGAGATCAGTTGGGATAAAATGATTCCTCCTCGAAACACAAACATCTCTCTTCCATTGTTTGTTTAGGTGGAAAAAACAGAACACAAGTGTGAGCTCAAGGCCGATAAAATGATGAGAGCTGCTGCCAAGGATGTCCACAGGCTGCGAGGGCAGAGTCGGAAGGAGCCTCTGGAAGTACAGTCATTCAGGTGAGCACCTCACTGGTAAAGGGGAGGAAAAATTGACTGCTGCCATGATTTTTCTGTGAGTGACTAAGATGGTGATGAGGAAGTATTTAACTGTTTCGCTTAAAGAAAAATTTCTGTATTTTTGTATCAAAGTATAAGGTCTGCAAGTCGGGGAAACTAGCTGCAGCCCTGCATGTGACCTCAAAGGAACCAGCAGTACTCCAAATCGTTCCCCAGCTGGCAACAAATCCACAAATCCTTTGTTTAATACAGACACGGCCCTTTGCTTGCCTAAGTAACATGTCTAGAAAGCACAGAAAGAGCTCATACCTGAGCCTTTCTGAAATGGCTTTTTGATAAGGTCAGTGTTGTGAATTTTAACTGTAAGGACGCCTCATGTCTGATACGTAAAGAAGAGGTGTAGGTTGTGAGAGGATGTGCTGCTGCTCTTCGTGGTGGCAGCTGGTGGGATAAATTTTAACGTGGATGATGGACATTTCTGGCAAGGCTTCTGTGGCATTAACAAATCGTCATCTTTTTTTAGAGAGAAGATGGCATTTTTCACACGGCCGAGGATAAACATTCCAACGCTCTCTGCGGATGATGTGTGATCACCGTGAAGTATTTGCTTTCCAGACAATTCTACAAGTGCAGTTTGGGTTTTGACGTTATTTATGTGCTATTATGAAGGTACCAAGGCATTTGTATATTAGGGCTTTTGTCAGTACGTGGATGTTTTGAAGATTTTTAGGTTAAAGTTATATCATCACAGAAACCAGCATTAAAGTGACAAGATTGTATAGTTTGTATATTTAGGAATGTATTTTTGGGAAATAGAATTTTAAATAAGAACAAATGCAGCGTAAGGTGCTGTTATTCTTAAATAATGCTGTTTAGACTTTTTGTACAGCTCTACCTTTTAGAGATTTTACTGCAATAAAATAAATTTGAAGGAACCTCACCCCTACCTTCTATGATGTTCTGCATCGGACTCTCCTCCGAGTGATGTATTTTGTACCCTGTGGGGAATGCAGGGAGCCAGTTTTGACTCCCAAGTGCTGTGAACGAATTCTCTGTGAGCTGTGAAGCATTTGTGTTTCCTGCCAGGTCATAAAAGTGGGTGTGAAGTTCAGGATACTTGCACTTTTAACATTTGTACTGCAGCTCATGTCTGTAATGGGTCTGTTAAGGTAACTTGAGGAGCCCCTTGAAACCACTGCTGTGGGAGGAGGGCTGCAGGTTTTAAGTCCATTTTAGGTTTTTCCAATAAAGTGACCTTTCTGGACAAACCTGCCTTCTTGCTTTTTGTCTTGTGTGGATCTTCTCATCAACTGGCACATAAATTGTTGGGGTTTTTTTCTGCCACTGGCTGGAAGTATATGGCTTTTAAGGTGTTTTGTTCTGTAAATCCTTCAGACCAGGCATTTTTGTGAGGCGGCTGGTGGATATACTCCGGAGTAACTTGGGTGCTCCTGGGATTTTCCCTTTGGTTCTAAATACAGGTTTTACTAAAGGTGCTGGAGATGTAATTCACCTGCGCCCTGGTTTGTTACAGAAAAATGTTATTTTGCACATAGCTGGGTAAGAGCTACGTGATGCCTTGCAAACCCCAGCCCCAGTGTCTTTGGGCCGAGCCCCTCCTCGCTGTGCTCTGCAACGTCGCTGTGTCCCATGGGGGGCTGGAACTGACAGGGTTTGTTGTTTCTACTCCCTGCCTTTCCCTGGGAGGGAGCTCATGGTGCGCCTGCTTCGGGCCTCTTGGCTCGCAGGAGGCCTGGGCAGCCCCAGGGAGACACATTACACCCCAGACGCCCATTTTCTACCCCCCCACACCCGGTGGGGCCTGGACGTTTCTCAAAAAATATTTCACCTTTGGATGGCAGGCCCGTCACACACGGGACTGGGGTTGGGTTTGGGGGAGCCTTTCCCTCCCGAACGCCTGTAACGAGGTGCAAAATGGCCTTTTGTACGTTACAAACCCACCCGGGGGAGCCGGGGCGCGGTGAGACCCCTAACGAAGGGGCTCCAGCCACAGGGAGGTGCCTGGGTCCTCCACGCCGCCCCGGGGCGCTGTCACCGCTAACCGGACCCCCCCCCCCCCCCCGTGTGCTTTCCGCTTCCGTCGGCGCCACTTCCGCTTCCGGCCCCTCGAGGATGGAGGCGCGCGTGGCGCAGTCGGCAGCGCGGTTGGCGCGGCAGGTGCGGGACGGGGTTCGGCCTTGAGGGGGCCCGGGGCTCGGCGGGGGAGCGGGGCCGGGGACAGGCTGCCCGGCGGGGGAGCGGGCCCCAGGATAGGCCGCGGGGCCGGGGACAGGCCGCGGGGGAGCGGGGCCGGGGGCAGGCCGCCCGGCTCTCCCTGGAAGCCTCCGCGGCCGCTGGAGCCCCAGGCGGGTCTCTGGGCAGAGCGAGGCCCCGGCGGGCGCTCGGGGAGGCGGGGGCTGGTCTGGGACGGAGAGGCAGAAAGCGGGCAGGGGACTGAGGCACCTTCCGCAGCCGCTTCCTTTCCTGTGGAGACAAAAAGCGGAGTAAAACCACTCTCGTTTCTCAGCCTGTGTCGTGAGTCAGGGCTGCCGTTCACTCACGGCACGTTTCAGCGAGGGTGAGGGTTGAAGATGCAGTTCTGCTAAAAACTTCCCAAAAAAGACCCCAGGAAGCTGCCAAACACGGGTTTGTGCGGTGCCGCCCTGGTTCTCCGTGCTGTTCCTCCAGCCGGCTGCTCACCCGGCAAGGGTCGCCCTGCGGCCGGGCGGGGCGGGAGGGAGGGAGCCCGGCCCTCGGGAGGGGCAGCACCGGCTCCGGCGGGGCCGGGAAGCCCAGGGCAGAGCTCTCGGAGGAGCTGTTGGAGGGCAGGTGTGCTAATGGCAGTCCTGGCTTTCCCCAGCAGGATTACTGCAGCCATAAGGGGCATTGGGTTGGGAAAAAAGATTGTGACAACCCTTTCCCTTTTCAGTGACTGTAATAATTAAAAAAAAAAATATAGGGTTGCCAGGTCCATCCTAGGCAATAACTGATATTGACAGTAGACTACAAAGGCAGCTTCAGGAAAATTTTGAATTCTACACCTTAACTTCTCGTATATTGCCCCAAGAGAACGTAACTGAGATGTTCTGGCTTATGTTTTTTTGCCTACCTTACACATGTGTTCTTAAGCAACTATTGGGTATGTCTTCTACTCGCAATTCAAACAAACAATAAGCACTGCCATAAAATACTGACATAATAAATCTGGCTGTTGAATCTCTGGAGCTCCCTTTTGCCTTTGTTTTTGCGTTTCTCGTTGTAGGTGCTAGGAGAGGAAGGGCATCACGGGTATTCTGGATCCTTTGCCATCACTGTTGTCTGGTATTTAGTCTGTAAATAAACTGCAGTCACTCCAGAGCAAAGCAAGAGGGACAACGTTCAGCTCTTTAACTCCAGGAGGCTGAAGGAGGCCATGTGGAATTACTGAGCCTGAATCTACCCATCACTTTGCTCCCAGCCACTTACTCCCTGCTGCCAGCTCCAGCAAGCCCTGGAGCCCATTGTGAGCTGGTCGGCAGGAATCATTAGCTCTTTGGGAAAATAACCCAACGGAGAGCAAAGAGTGTGTGCCTAATTATTGCACTGAGACAGCTCAGAAAAAGCTTGGCAGAGTAGGAGCAGAGATAAAACTGTGGAGGAGGCAAGAAGGAAGTGAGGTGCTGTGACCCTTTTGCTACGCTTTCTCAGGCTGTTTTCTCTCTTTTTTTTAGGGGGGGTGGGGTGCGTGTATATTGGGTTTTTTTAATGTGATGGAGAAAAGCTCTATTGCACTAAAGCCCAGAGACAGAAGCTTATGTCAGTTCCATGCTAATTCAGTGGGCATGTCTTTGGAAGACATTCTTATGTGCTAAGGGAAAATGTAAGGATGATTTTGGTCCTTTGAAAAAGCTATAGTTTTTTTGTATTTGCAGGTAGGGGGAAGATTTCTAGTACTCAGCTGACCAAAGAGCCCTTGGAGATGTCAGCATGGCCTCATGTATTTCCCGCAGCTTCTCATGAGGTGGTCATCAGGTATGACCCTTTACTGACAAGTTGTGATATGTCCAGGGCTGTGCAGGTAGAGTAATCCAGGGGATGAAACTTTATGTCTTGAACAGCAGCTTTTCCCTTCCTTTTCTCAGCTACACATTGTATAGATCAGAGGTGTATTGGCCTTGTCTGTCTTCCCCACTTGGGTGGTACTGTGAGAGAGGAGTTACAAGGCGTATCTGTAGTTTAACATAGTAGTTTGTTTTTCAGAAAGAATATAGAATTTATATCCCTTTAATGACATCTTGCATTCATAGGTGATTTGCTAGAGAATTAGGTTTATCACAGATTGCTGTGATAAGGCACGTTTATAACACATGAAAGTCTGAAGACCTTTTTCCGGGCAAGCTCAGCAATATGGTTATGGATGTGGGGGTCATAGAATCATGGACTATCTTAAGTTGGAAGGGACCTGTAAGGATCATCGAGTCCCAACTCCCTGCTCCTCGCAGCACTACCTAAAACTAAACCATATGACTAAGCATTGTCCAGACGCTCCCTCAGCTGACGGACTTGGTGCCTTGACCACTTCCCTGGGGAGCCTGTTCCAGTGACCCACCGCCCTCTCAGTGAAGTGCCTTTTCCTAATGTCCAATCTGAGCTTCCCCTGGCACGGCTTCTTTCTGTTTCCTTGTGTCCTGTAGCTGGTCACCAGAGAAGAGGGTCGTGTGTGGGGTTCCCCTCCTGACTGGACCATGAACCAGGGTGCCCTTGTTGCCGGTTTTGGAGCTGTGGGCTGTACTCAGAGTGCAGCTGTCTCAGCCCAGCTGTTGTGATCTTAACCCCAGCAATTTTGGAACTCAGTGTAATCATTGCTGAGTTCAGGCTTTTCTGATGGGCAATTTTGAACGAAAAGTTCATTTCATCCTTTGTATTAGCAGTTGATGAGCACAAAAAGGGAGACTTAAATGGCAGCAGCAATATTGGGGCAGGCAGCTAGATCACCATGGTGAAACCTTTTGCTTTCAGTTCATGCTCAAGTGACGTAAAGACTGCTACCGGCGCTTTCTGCAGAAGAGGAGCACAAAACATAATAGGAAAATGTGCCATTCTGGGCTGACACGTTGGGCTTGGTCAAATCTGAAATGTGGCCAGCCTGAATGCCTCCTATCTGCACGTGTCTGTGCGGGGAATTTACTATTTTAGTGCAGTCATGGGAAAGAAGTAGGTGAGACTTACTGAACTGCGGCATTGTTTTAGAGTTCTTTACCTCCTGGCCGAATCCGAGCAATTAGGATACTAGTTGTCACCCTCTATTTGTGTGGGAAAAGCTGCTTGGGCCAGGTGTCTGCCCTCGGGGTCGGTGATCTCCTCAGAACCCTTGTTCTGGGTTCTGGCCGTGCACACAGATAAACCTCTTTACTCATCATCTCTTGTAGTCTAGCAATGTGGAAAGAAGCCTTCAGTAAGGTACTGGTCATCTCGCCTCCTGCGAGTCTTTGCTTGGGTGGCCAGAGGCATTTGTGATTATGGAGGAAAATCCAAATTGAATTTCTGTTCTGTAACGTTTGCCAATGGTACGGAAATGTCTCGGTGGCTATAGCTTTTAGGAGATCTTTTAATGCAGGGGGTATAAGTTAGCTTCTTGTTTGCTTCGATATATTGTGATTTTAATTTCAAAAGCAGAATGCTGATTTCTGGATCTGGGCAATGTTTGTCCTCAATGCAAAACTTTCCTAGGGGTCTGACTTGCTCACCTGTCCTGAAGCTGGTGACTTTGCTAGAGAGGAGGCAATACTGGGTGGACACAGAATTTACAGATAATGTGATACTGAGAGTACAACATATCTTTGTGCTTTTCTTAAAGCACATTCTGGGGGTGGGGGTGGGGGATGACTTATGCGTGTCACTGCTCCAGTGTTCCTTTAAGTCAGTCAGCAATAATGCTTACTTAAACTTACAGTGAAACAACTGTAAAGTAATGCAATGAAATTCTCTTGTGCTATTTGAAACTTGAAGTTCAGTCTGAACATTTTTTGAATGGGTCTGTAATTTAGATGAAATGCTACCAGGCCAGACCAGTAAGAAAAGTCAAAAATAAAAAAATACATTTTCTGTTGATTATGTCGGGGAAGGTATGTATATGTATGTGAGAGAAAAAGTCGGATTTTGGGGATGGTCTTTCTTGGGTTAAAAAAAGAAGTAATAGGCTGCAAAAGGAAAATCTGTGATGAACTGTTTGAAGTGAGTTAGATTTGAGATACAGCTGTGCTGTTCAATGATTTTAGAGGTTTTGATAAGGGTTTTTTTTTCTCAAAGTCCTGTTCCTTCACATCTGAACCTGCAGGAAGCATCCTGTTCTCCTGTAGCAGAGGAGACCTCGAGGCTGTACCGTGTGCTGGAAGCTGAAGTGCAAATGAAGAATGACCTCAAAAGTACTTACTTTGAGCTTGCTCCACAAACAGCCCAATCTTAAGATTGTTTTGGCTCAGCTCAGTTTTTTTGAGCGTCTGCAGTTAGTTATAGTGGCATTTGTGGGAGCTGTTGTTCAGGTGGACATATAAGACCAGAAATTTGATGGCCTGTTTTTTTCCTTAATTACATGTTCTGATTGTTTCAAGAGCAACAAAGTAAATAAACCCTTTTTGATAAGATTTGGTGGCCTATTTGACAACAGTAATAGCCGGAGCTGCCTCCTGGTGGGGGAGAGCCTGAACGGTTCGGGTGAGGGGCTGGCGCGCCAGAGCAGGGAGTGCTCACCACCTCTCGTAGCTGCCTCTCCCTCCATTGTGGCATTGAGTCGCTTACGTTTTCAATAGCCTCCAGACTTCCGTTTGTGAGCCAGGTTTGTGGCTGATGGGCACAGAGCCTGTTGTGGGGGCGGGTAAGAGATGGACAACAGAGATAAAGTTTCAGATATTTGGTTTCTTTAGGCCATGGGGTGAGGAAAATTGCTGCAACCGTTGGGCTCAGACTGCCTGTTGAAGCATTTGCCTCTGTCCCGGGCTGTGAAGTCTGGAGGGGCACGGGGAAGTTTGTTTATTTGGAGCATAGAGGTCCACCTCAAATTCCTGATTGCTCGTGAATGCCTCATGTCAGTTTTTAAGGAAGAAGTCACACTGAAGGTAGGGAAGGAAAGGTTGTGTGGCGAGGTGGAAATGAGTGCACGCTGCAGCAATGCCCCTATGAATTCCCCTGTGAAGCAGCACGCTCTACTTCTTGCCGTTCCTGTCTCCAGCCGGCATTTGAGCTTGCTGGGCTTGTGTGAGTGATTGTGGTTTCTTCCTCTGGAAGAGAAGCTGTGGCCTATGAGATGGTGAAACCGGCTGAAGACAGCTTCAGGGAATTTTGAGTCAAACCATTTGATGTATTTATTAGATTTAAAAAGATGGAGAAAGTGCTTATTTTGGGAATATGTTTATTGGCATGGCCTGTTGTCTTTCTTGCACTTCTGCCTTGATATTAATGAGATTATTATCTCACTGACTTTTTTTAAGACTGTTTCGGATTCCCTGTTTTTGACACAAATAGAAACGCCTTTAAGCATTGTTTGGAAGTACTCAACTTACATGTCATTGCTGTTACCTTTATGAGGCAAAACTAGAATCTTATCTGAGGTCTTGCAGCTCTTCGCCTTCAATCCCCTTCCCCCCCAGTAATTGTTGTGTGACAGTTTAATTTGCTTTTCAGGAAAACGAGATCAAGTTGTTAACTGCAGAAATTGACCGCCTGAAGAACTTTGGGTGCTTGGGAATCTCCCCGAGCTTGGAAGGGTTGCGAGACGAAAACGCAAAACTTAAGTATCGGTTAAATTTCCTTCAAAAGGTAAGGGAATAAAGAATTAATGCCGTAGCACGTGGTTTTGTTCTCATTAAGGCAAGCTAAATAAATGATGTCAGTTTGTTACCGCTAGTCATGTGCGACAGCATGGTCACTCTGCGTTCTGGCACCTTAATTGTTGGTAGCACATCAGATATTTCTTGGTTCCTTAAACAGAACCCTACTTTATGGAAAATTTCAGTAGGTTAATGAGCCCACACCGTCAAGTCTTTGCAGTTCGTGTAGCGGGCAGCCCAGCTGAGGTCTCTACTAGCATCACTGACAAGGTGTGTGGGGTAATGCAGCCTTGCATTCAGGGGAAGTGTTTGTACGGGGAGCTTCAAAGGGAGAAGCAGCTCTTGAATCACATGTGTTTTATGTTGTATATGTTGCTCCTGTGCCTAGAGGTGTCAGCCAAATCTGTCAGCCGTGCTCTGCCAGGCAGTCAAGGAAAAAAGTGGGAGGTAACAGCTCCTCAGATGTTGTGAATTTAGCCTTCTGGATTTTGTTTTTTCAGAGCCTTCAAGAGGAAAGAAGTAAAACGGCAAAAAGCATGATTAATATCAACAGCCGTCTTCAGGAGATCTTTGGAGCTGCTATTCGGGCTGCCTACCCAGACTTGGAAAACCCTCCACTAGTAGTGACACCAAGTCAACAGCCCAAATTTGGGGATTACCAGTGTAACAGCGCCATGGGCATAACACAGGTAAATCTGAACCATCTTGCAAAGAGAAGAAAAAATGGGGATGTCATCTGTTGGAAGCTAAGTGATAGACAGCACAGTGAGAGGTGCAATATTGGACCTGTGTCAGGCTTGTTGCATGCCTCCAGGCTGAGAATTCAGTGAGTTATCAAATGGCATTTTAGGGGAAGCATTGGCCTTTACAGAGTAGACCTCTCTTTTGGTGACTGGTATGAGTTACATGTGTGTCACACAGAAAAACGGTGGGATCTAAATCGTATCAGGGTCCAAGTGCTGCATTGATCTCCTAACGATGTGCAATTAACTACCAATTAGTGAGCTATATGTTTGGAACCAATATCAGCAAAACAATAATTGACAATTTTGGACAGCTGAAACATGTTGATAAACACCTACAAATCTCTGAGCGCTCTTCTGTAATGCCAGGAAAATATGATGTCCCCGCACACGTTTGCATAGAGTTATGTGCAGACCCTCCCTTCTCAGAGGGCAGGTAGGTTACAAACACACACCCCGTCTCCAGGAGCGGGGGTTCCCTCGCCGTGCACACCTCCTGTTGGTGTGGGTGCTGCAGCTTCCCAGCGCCCGCTAACGCACACGGCAGCGAGAAGGGCCCAGGGCTGCCCTGCGCGCCCGGGTCCCTGCGCCCTGCATCCTGAACTGCCCTCCGCGAGCAGAGCGGGCCACACGTGGCATCCGATGGCACGGGTCATTGTCGGGCCTGAGGCTGTGGTGCGCATGGAGCACCTTCTCAGTGTCCAGCCAGGCGTAGACTACTGCTCAGGCACCGTCCTTCCTACTGCTCTAGCTGACTGTTTTGTTTCAAAAGTCTCTTGTTAATTCCCTGGCTGCAGCTGAATTTGGCCGATTGTTGTTGTATTCCTTTAAGCATTTTCAGTTTCGTGACAAATGCTCTTTCAGGCAGATTTGAGTGTGCTATTCTGCAACTTTTTGTGCTCATGTTCCTATCTAACTGCCTGTTGTTATCCAAGCATGTGCTGAGGGTTGGCTGTGTGGGCATCCCCACATGTATGGTTGGTGGCATCTATGTTTTCTTTTAACTGAGCAAAAGGCAGGAAACGTGTTTTTTCTTGTTACGGTGTTCTGATCTTGGAGGTTTTCAGGTGACTGTAAGAATGGTTCCACTTTACAGGTGTGTGCAAAGGAAGGAGTGGGTTTTTTTAACCTGGCAGTTACTTTTGAAAACTGTGGTACTGCTGCTTTCTGGAAGATATTTGGCCAAAGAGGACCCAAACAGGCTAAGAGACACTTCAGGAGTTGCTCAGTGGGCTGGGACTGTGCTGAAGTCAAACCAGGAGGTAGGGGAGAAAGAAGGTAGTGCATTCTAGCTGAGGTGCTAAAGTGCCCAGACTTTCAATGCATTGATGCCTTGGAGTGAAGAGATAGACTCTTTGTAATTACAGACCTTTTATTTTGCAATCTCAACAGAAGCAACTTTTTTTTTTAGTGTTCTGTTGTCAGTTTACCTTTATTAATCTATTAGACTGCTAATCTTGACATTGAACTTGCACCGACACGCATGGGGATTCTGCTCTCCCAGGTTGTCATCTGCAGCCGCTCTGTCTGTTCTCCTGCCACAAAGGAGTTTGACTCCCGGGCAGCATCGATACGTGCTAGCCAGCAGGCTCTTGGGCTGAAGTGCCAAGGCGGAAACAGCCCTCACAAATATGTGTCATCTTCCCTTGGTCTCGTTAGCATATTGTGACTGGGCTCCCGCCAGAGGAGCACCCTGGGTGACTGCACTGACACGGGCTTTCTGAGCTTTGCGATTTTTTTTGACCGCTGCTTTACCCCAATTAAGTCGCAGTTGGGATTCTCGAGCAGTCTTGGCTCAGTGTTGGCATTATTCACATAACTCGATGTCTGAACGGTCCCCGTCAAGCCAGGGTTGGGTTCCTAATCCTGGGCTTGGCTGTAGAGTTTGTTCCCTGGAAGGGCACGCCGGCTAAGCTGGGCCTGAGCTTGGCAATACTCACGCAGGCAGCACACTCAGAGCATATCAGCACAGCAGAGCCGGGGGATGCAGCGCAGTCATTTCCCTCTGAGAGCAGCAGGTAGGTACTTGCCATCGCCCTGCATTTTAGGGACTTGACTGTGATGCAGGTCTCCCCGTAGAGCCTTGCTCCTGCAGGGTGTCCCCTGTGCAGAGCTGGAACACTGGTCACCGCGACCGCCAGAGGAGCAGGTAGAGCGCTGACTCGGGGCAGCACTGGTACGTGCTGGGCAGCAACCTCTCCCTGCAATGCGGCGATGTGGAAACAGCCCTCACAAGTGGGTATTGTGTTCCTGGGAGCTCGTTAGCGTATTAATGCCTGGGGTTTGAGCCAGGAGCTCTGCTTGCTCCTTAGAGTAATAGGAGTACGGTGACTGTTTCGGGAATGGTTCAGATAACAAGCCTGTAATCTGGTATAGCATGCCCGTAATCTGGTTTTGCATTTATTTTTCCTGTAGTTTGCACTTTAGGTAGCATTAAAGGCTACAGAGGGGTTTTTTTCTTGCCCATTCTAAGTGCTTACCATCTTGTAGGGATCCTGTTATGATCGAATGTATGACAGGTTAAACAGGAAGCTGAAACTTAAGTAGAAGTCACGTTTTGCAGCAGACTGCAAGTTATCAAATGCAAGCAGTGGAGAATGTAAATTCTAAATGGAGTGTTTTTCATGGCCTTGATGAGCGTGAGGTGATAGATTGTTTTCAAACACGTCACAGTAAGAATGGAAAATCGTGTGCTCAGAAGGAAGTAGTTGTGGTCATTTTATACAGCGTGAATGTAGTATTTTGCAAGGGACAGGTTGGGCCAGCTCACAGAATCCTAAGGGGTGTTTTTCTAAGGTCTGCGAAAAGCTATGTGAGAGGGTGCTTTGGGAATGGACAGAGAACTTTTGGACTAGATGATCTTTGAAGGTCCCTTCCAACCCAAACTGTTCTGATTCTGCCATGTGAACTTGCGTCATGTTACTGGAGTTCCTCACAGTGGGCCGTTTATGCCTGCAGGCAGAAGAGCCACTTTACTAGCAGTTTCTCTGATGCTCTTTGAAGAAAACTGGACAGTGTTAGCATTATCTTTGGTTGCTTGGGTTGTTGCATTTTATTTATTTCTTTATTTGTTTGCTTATTAAGTTTGAACCTAAGGTAGGACTGAAGGCAGTTTGGTTTGGTTGCTTTTAGTCATAAATCAGCAGACTTGCTCTGAAACCACACTCAGCATCTACTGTAAGCACAGTTCAAAACTTCCAAGTATGAAGGCTGGCAGAGGTGAGGATACCTGTGAGACTGATGAACAAGATTTTGTGGCGATGTGAAGGGCTTTGCCAACTGTGTTGATTTTTAAAGAGTTTGTCCCTTTTACTATCTTGGAGAAATACAGATTTGCCAAACCATTTAACGGGTTTTGAAAAATAGCCTGGAAGATTTTCTTTTGACGTAGGGACTACCCTTTAATTGCCATTAGCAAAAGGGAGTGAACGTATTGGGTCTAATTAGACTTCTGCTGCATAGACAGAGCTGTTCTAATCTGTAAAATTTGCTAAAGATGTTTTTTTTGTGTGTGTCTCCACATTACGAAGCTAGAGGATCATGAGGATCTTTCAGTGCCGCAGTATCTGTGCTTTCTGTTTCACTATGCAGATTGTTTTGGAGGATTGAATTTTACTTGGTCTTTTGGTTGTGTTTCAGATACTGCTCAAAACCAAGGAACAGAAGGTTAGCCCAAGGGAAATCGCTGAGAAAATAACAAAAAATATTCCTGCCAATGAATGCATTGAGAAGGTTGAAATTGCCGGTCCTGGTAAGCGTGTTTCATGTTACACGCTTTATATGTTTTAAAGCTGATACGGTGGTTTTATACTGGATGGTGATACGGGAAGCTGAGTTGAGTTCAACTATTTTGTGATTTAAAGCTGCAGTTATGGGGTGTATTAGCTGCTTCTGTCTTTGTGAGCTTTGTAGTGCTCAGACTTGTGCAGCAGCAGCAAATCTGCCTCTCTATTAGAATTGGCAAGTGCAATCCTGAGTCCTTTAATTAGCAATTTTTCCAGTGATCCTTAAGGGACCAGCTTTCCCCCTTCAAATATTGGTGATGGGTATCAGGCAACAGTCATGAAATCACAGCAAAAATCGATAATGCCCTTCTCGCTGTTGCTTGCATGTTGAGGAGAGCTTGTCCTCTCAGCACTGGGATGCTGGAGTAGCATGGAGGTTATTAATTGCTGCATCTGTTTTGTCGCTGTGACCCAGGAAGAAATACAGGGGCCCATATTCCTTAGGGCTGCAGCGTAAACACAAAAATCACATGGCACAGCCCTTCAAGTGCTTGGGCAGAAGCTTGTTCATTAGCTCGGTGAAGCAGGAGAAGTAAAATGGGTCGTTCCACAAGCATGGATTATTCCGGGTGTAACTATAGGGTTTAGGATATTAATTTTAAAAAAAGGAGACAAAGCAGGATTTGGTTTGCGTTCTGCAAACTCTGGCAAGATTATTTATTTTCTCATTAAAAAAATTTTTTATAAATTCAGCTTTGAGTGACAGTGTGGAAAAAAGAGTTATGTCAGTGGACTAGCTTGAGGAATCTAACTCCTACAGTAAAGGCTATAGAGGTGTGAAACAGACTCTTGTAATCTGGGAACAGAAATTGTCTTCTAGTGACAGCTTTGTTGTCCTGTTGCTGAAAAATGCTTTTGTTTTATCAAGCTAATTTCATATGTTCTTGTCCTTGACGTGAGGAAACAGAAATCCAAGAGGGAAGGCAACAAGTAATGGCTTGAGGCATTTCTGCAATCCCAGCACTCATTGCTTGTTTTCTCCTCTAAAGGTTTTATCAACGTCCACTTGAGAAAGGATTTTGTATCAAAGCAGCTGAGCAGTTTATTGATAAATGGAGTTCAACCACCGGCTGTGGGCAAAAGGAAAAAGGTAGGGCAGTGAGCACTAGGCAGCCTGCTCCCATATAGATGAAACACCATGGACTGCAGGTAGCTTTGAAATTCCCCCGTGAAGTGATCTGTTGAGCAGACATCCACGTCAGCTGGTTGTTACAGCGGAGTAAATGGGATGGGACTGAGGGAGTGGGGGCTGTGGTGTAAGCCACGTGTACCTGGTGTGGTCTCTGCTGGGTGAGGCTCAGGGCTCCCGGCGATGGTGTGTTGTGCCAGGGTTGGTCTGGGAGTGATGCCTGACCCTCTGCTGGGTGGATGCAGCAGAGCCCCAAGCTGGAAGCCTGCTCTGGTGTCCCCGCTGGGCTTCCTCTGTTGCTCTGTGCCATTGGCAGCAAAGAGAGTGTCAGCCGTCAGTGGCGGCGAGCCTTGTACCCCCCTGCTGGCCCCCCACCCCCAACAAAACCCAGGTTAAACACATGGAGTGTGATAATGACTGCTGCCTTTTATTAATTTCTTCCTTTGGTACTGTGTCGAAGGTGGTGGTGGATTTTTCATCCCCTAACATTGCAAAGGAGATGCATGTTGGCCACCTGCGGTCTACCATCATTGGAGAAAGTATGTGCCGACTGTTCGAATTTGCAGGTTATGATGTTTTGAGGTGAGAATTTTCTTTTGGGTGGGTGGGGTTGTTTGGCATGCTTTGGCCTGTATTGTTTGGATTTTTTTATAAACACATAACAAATAATCCTTTATGTTTATCCACTAAGCTGAGGAAGTGTAGCAGGGTTAGGAATCAAGACAGGCAGCAGCTTCATTGCAGTGAAATTGGGGGTGCTTGCCTGTTTTTGGTTTCTGGTATTATGGGTATTTCTTCTTTCAGAATGTATATTTTTAAAATGCGCGTGTTTTAAAGCATGTGTTTGAGAAACCATTATTGTTGTACTTTTCAATTGCTTCAAGGTTAAACCATTTAGGAGATTGGGGCACCCAGTTTGGAATGCTCATTGCTCACCTCCAAGACAAATTTCCGGATTACTTAACTGTTTCTCCTCCCATTGGGGATCTCCAAGCTTTTTACAAGGTATTTGTAGCAAATAAATGCGATATTTATGTCAGCATCTGAAAAGCAGATTGAGCAGCTTTTCAAATTGCAGCATAGTCTTGGAGAAACAAAAGAATTGAATCGCTGTTAATAGATTATTGCAATAACGTGCCACTGGGTAATTAATTGTGGTATCTGGTATTGAGTTGTCCGTATGGGGCACGATTAAAGGAGTCTGTAAGCATGCCGCCTCTCTGTCCTTTGAGATGAGTATGCTTGGAGAGCCTGTTATGAGTGTTAGCTTGTTTCAGGGGAGAAAGAGGTGCTTTTTCATGTGGTGTGTTTTACCGTAGGAATCCAAGAGGAGGTTTGACACAGAGGAGGAATTTAAGAAACGTGCCTACCAATGTGTGGTGCTGCTGCAGAGCAAAAACCCAGACTTCATCAAAGCGTGGGAACTGATCTGTGACGTGTCGCGGAAAGGTGACTTTGCCAGATCCAGAAACATGTCTCAGCAGTAGAACAGTGTGGCTTTCCTCACCTTTATGTCCATCCTCTAGTTTTCTTTTGCAAATCACTGCCGCACTGCTATGAGAAGCTTAAAGCAAAAAGCCGGTACAACCAAAGTACCGGGCTGTCTGTGGAGGCTTTCGGATAAACCTTTTGTCTCCTGAGTCCTAGTCTGATGGCTTCACCAAGAGATGGAGAATGCCTTTAGGGACTTGCTGTCCCCATTGGTAAACATATGCCACTAATTCCCACTGCGTGCATTTAATGGAAGTACTTTGTTCTGTTTCCCTCCTCAAGAGTTCCAAAAAATCTACAACTGCTTGGACATCACACTCATAGAGAGAGGAGAATCATTCTACCACGAGATGATGAAAGACATTGTGAAAGAATTTGAAGATAAAGGTGAGGCTTTTGGTCACAGAGTCAGAAATTCTGCAGCTGTTAGGATGAGCGAGGTAGCCTCGCTCCTCTGGAGCAAGACTTAGGACTGGTATTTTTGAAGTTGCACGTTCCCCACCCTTGCTCTTTGTCTCAGCCACATTCCCTGAGTGGATTTTTTGTGGTGTTTCCTCCCAAAGAAGCATTAGGAGAATTGATTCTTCTATGTTTCGTTCAGAAAGCTTGAATCTTTCTTGCTGACACCAAAAGCACTTTGCCTGTGATGTTTATAGGCAATAGCATGAGGTACTACTGGATTTTATTGTATCCTTAGTCAAGGAGCAGTATATGACAGAATTCCTGGTCTTAATGTTGTGCCTGTGTGGGAACTTTGTCTGAGAAATTCTGTGAAGACGGTGGCATTTTTGGATCACGTTGACTTTGAGACTGGCAAGAAGCCAAATGGCGTGTGACAAGAGTCTGGTTTTATGTGTTTCCTGTCTGGATTTGGCAGTTTTTGAATTTCACCATCTGAAGAGTTCTGATTAGCTTTATCTCTGAAGGACTTTGTGCGAAGTCCTCGTTGCATCTCTGTAGATTTTCTGTTGCCTTTAATGCCATACTTTGTGATGCGGTTTTTGTGGCTGTAAAGGTGCATCTGGATGCCAGTGACAGGAGTTTTTAAATCCAATTTGCTCTCTTCTGGTAAGGCCAGATCTGTACATACCCGCTTCCTTGTGCATAGTGTGAGCTCTGGAAGTGCAGTAGAGCCCATGACTTGGTTGGTGAGGGAGTTCTGTTTTAGGTTTTTTCATATTTTGAGCCATTATTTGATAATGCAAGTGCATGGATTTTTCTTTCTGGTAGCATCTGGGAAGGCAAATGTTTCTGCCTATGCTGGCCCACAAACCTCCCCATTCCGTACAGCACAGAATGTTTTCCATTGCTTTTCTAGGATTTGTCCAGGTTGATGATGGCCGGAAGATCGTATTTGTCCCAGGTTTCCCTGTCCCGTTGACGATCATGAAATCAGATGGAGGTTACACATACGACACATCTGACTTAGCTGCTCTTAAACACAGGCTGTGTGAAGAGAAGGCTGATATCCTTATTTATGTTGTCGATAGCGGCCAGGTGAGTATGCCAACCTCTGCTGACACTGCCGGTACAGGTCGTCAGAAAGTGTGTTAAATGACAGATGCAAGAGTAACATAGGCAGAACGCCATAGGTTTTTTAGTGGGGTATATTTACTCTTGTCCTTAGGAGCGTAAGGGTGAATCTAGCTTGGTGGCTGGCGGTCTCCCTGAAGAGCGCCTAGAACTGATTGATTAGGGAGAGACTCAGGTACCACTGGAGGCGGGTGAAGCCTAAATCTCAGTAGGTCTGGAGTGAGATTTGTACTGCGTATACTTGGGTCCCTCCTTTTCTGAGGAAATGCAAGATTGTCAGCTCTGAATCCGAGCAGCAATGGGAATTTGCCAGTTGCTGCTTCTGTAAGCCAGGAAAACTCTTTGACAGGTTGAACTTTCTGAAGTGGAATTTTTCTGTGATGCTAGAAAGATTTTAAGTCTCATTGTGAAAGCTGCATTGTGAAGGAAGTAAAGCTGGGAAGAAAACCGTACCTGGAGGAGTGGGTTGAGAACCAGTTGTTGGTATTTGTTCCTTGCAGTCAGTGCATTTGCAAACAGTGTTTGCAGCTGGACAGATGATCGGCTGGTATGATCCCAAAGTAACCAGAGTGGCCCATGCTGCATTTGGAGTGGTGCTGGGAGAAGACAAGTAAGTCTTGGGATTTAGGTTTTCCTCTCTGTGTGCTCTGAAGAGGATGTTTGGGTGAATGCAGAAGGTTTGCTCTTATTTGTTGACAAGTATGTATGTGGCATGCCAAAAAAAAAAGCACTGCATACATGCTGTTTTTTGTAACTGTGTGACTTCATTGTGTGTCATGGTCCTTGATCCACATAGTCACCTGACCATAGCGGTCAGGTTCATTCTTGGGCCTGGCTTCTGCTGCCTGGCATTTGGGGAGGGGCACTGGGAGTGGCTGGTGGAAGTGCAGTGGAAGATGATGTGAATACTGGGAGATGGCAGTGGTAAAGGCTGTGATTTCCATTACTGTCTGTCTGCCTCATGGTGGATGAAACGAACGTTGGGAAAAGGACCTCTGTGTCCTGGTCTGTAAGCCAGGCCCTTGTGCTCCAGAGTTGTTCTTGTGTCTCTGTGAAGGTGTGGTTAAACCAGTGCGCTCTGACGGTCACATGCCACTGCGGACTGGGTGGTTCTGCTGTAGCTTTGTTATAAAAATAAAGGTGACTTGCTGGGTTGGGCAGGGGTCTGGCACTGGTATTCCTAATGTCTGGAACTGGGTCAGTTCTGACTGTTGGAGCCTTTCTGGTCACCCCTCCCCACCCACCCCATGGGTGTTCTCTGAGATTCTCATGTTTTCTGGGAGTGTTTTGCCTCTTACGCAGATCATTTTGGCTGTGTGCTTTCAGGAAGAAGTTCAAAACTCGTTCAGGGGATACAGTTCGTCTCATAGATCTGCTGGAAGAGGGGCTGAAACGCGCCATGGACAAGCTGAAAGACAAGGAACGGGACAAGGTAGTTCTGACAAATTGCTTATCTTTCCTGAGAACTTCCCAGATTTGTTCACAAACTTAAAGTTTCTGCATTCTGTATGTGAGCTGAGAATATGGACACTGCCAAACCGCCCAGGAGATGCCATGGGTTTTGTACGCGACCAGTGTGATTATTTGATAGCAGTTTGGGCAAGTTGCTGTCATGGGGAAAGAGCATCCCTGAGTACATAGCAGTGAGAAAATGGGAGCTGCAGGCAGCACGCTGGCCTCTGGCCGGTACTGCAGAGCTTCTTGAGGAGGGGGGAGGAGAACTGGGCCTGGCAGGGCAGCTGGACGCATGGGTACCATGAGGTCTCATTGGTGTGATGCACAGCGGTGACTCCCCCAGGATGCAGAAGGTGGTGGTAGAATATAAAGTTGCAGCCTTGGCCTGCTGGGCTAGCAGTGACTTCTGGCGGTGGATGGCTTGGGATCTGCAGGGGGCTTTGGCATCAGGCTTCACCCTTTCCCTTGGAGGCTGCGTCTGACTTTGCTGGAAGCCTCTTGCTTAATCAGATTTCTGTCTGTCTTGGATCCTGATGGCCTGGAGTGTGGGACATGGCCCTGGACGGTGTGGGACATGGAATGGAACGGAAGGACCAAACTCTGACCAAGCACTGTGTAAAGCAGTGGAATTGGGAAGTGCAGCTCCTTGGTGCTGTGCAGTGTACGGTGACGGTGAAAGGTCCCTTTTTAAACAGGAACATGAGGAAGCACAGAATAAAAATGCCTTGAAAGTCTCAAGGGCTCACATGAGTCAGACGCAGAGTGCTTTGCCAGGCTGACAGGGCACTGTTCTACCAGAGGGGGGTTCTGTGAGCGTTTGGACTGTCCAAAATGGTCTATAAGAGTAGGAGGGCCACGTGTTCGTTACGTCTACCCGCAGTCTGTAAGAAGCAGGAGCACAGTATGAGTGTAAAACCTGTATGGCATCATCGGGCACAGAAGTCCCGCAGGCTTTCAGGAGTCGATGGAGTCAGCCTTAACCTGCGCAGTGCCATTTGATTGCAGGAGAAGTGAGGGGCAGATACGGGGTTATCTGGTATCCCAAGGTGGAAAAGTGGGAGTGAGCCTCGTGGGTAAAATCCCCTCAGCAGCCTGGGTTTTCCTCTTGAGCCATGCTGAGTGGCCAAGGCTGCGTGTTGCGGTTTGTGATGGCAACGTAGTATTCTTCCTCATGACTGTAACCTGTTTTGAAATTGCAACAGGTCCTCACGGAAGAAGAGCTGAAAGCTGCCCAGACGTCTGTCGCTTTTGGATGCATTAAATATGCAGATCTCTCCCACAACAGACTAAACGATTATGTATTCTCCTTCGACAAGATGCTGGACGACCGAGGAAACACAGCTGCATATTTGCTGTATGCCTTCACACGGATCAGGTGGGTTGAGCGTGCTGGGAGTCACTTGGAGCTGGTCTCTGATGCTCTCTGCATCTTTATTGCAAAGGGAGATGTGGGGAAGGGAGTGACTTAGCTGCATCAGTGCTGTTAGGGGTAGTTGGTAAGAGAAGCCAGCCACACTGGTATGCGCCATAGGCAAGATTTTATTTGTCAACAGAAATGGCGTCCTCTGCTATCTGGAACAGGGGTCCTTTGTGCGACGTGCATCCCGGTCTTTTAGCTAGCAGGGAGGGAACTGTGGGAGTTTCTGGTAATTCCCTTAGAGGTTTTAGGTGGTTGCAGAGGGGCGAGCCTGTGTGTCAGCAGCTGCTCACCTCAGGTGTCGCCATACCCCACACAGTTGTTCCGGCACCCTCAGCCCTGGTCTGCGTGGCAGCATCGGCTGTCCTTGCCAATCCATGCGCCCAGAGCACATCCCTCCCCGTTTCCATGCAGGGCCCTGTTGGATCGCTCCAAAGGCAGTGCCTCCCTGTCGTTCCCAGGGCTCGTTCCTTTCCTGGCAACCCAGGACTGGGTGAATGGGGAGATGAGCGGGTGGCTTGTGCTGGCCCTTGGGCTGGTTCAGCAGTGGGACCCTCACAAGCAGACTGTGTTTTGGACCATTTCAGGGCCATTGCTCGCCTGGCCAATATTGATGAGCAGATGCTGCGGAAGGCAGCCAGGGAGGAGGTCCTCATCCTTGACCATGAGAAGGAGTGGAAACTGGGCAAGTGCATCCTGAGGTTCCCTGAGATCCTGCAGAAGATCCTGGAGGACTTGTTATTGCACACACTCTGTGACTACCTTTATGAGCTGGCCACCACCTTCACTGAGTTCTACGACAACTGCTACTGCGTTGAGAAAGACAGGCAGAGTGGTGAGTGTTGGCCTGGGGGGTGCATGTGCCTGTGTCACATACCACGGTACAGGCCATCTGCGAGGTGTTTCCCTATGCTGGGAAGGCCGTTGTCACGCTGTGGTCCATGGCAGAGGACTGAAGGTGCCTGGCACAGCCTGTGTCATCATCTGCCTGTGAAGCAGGCAGGTTGAGTAGAGAGTTGTGAGCAACCAGGTACCTGGAAACACGACGGCTGGTCAGTCTGCCTGGGCTGGGGAGGATGGGAGGGGGCTCAGTGTGCCCAGCCCCAGGGCCAGGTTGTGAGTGGATGGGGTTCCCCGGGGGAAGGCGGCATTAATTGTTCTGAGCAGCTGCTCCAGCTCCTCCGTGGTGTTTTGCAGGCCAGATCATGAAGGTCAACATGTGGAGGCTGCTGCTGTGCGAAGCCACTGCCACCGTCATGGCCAAAGGATTCGACATCCTGGGGATTAAGCCGGTGCAGAGGATGTAGCTGTGCCCTGCGGGGTGACAATAAAGGGACTAAACAACTGGAGGTGTCTGTGTCTGTTGGGGTGGAGTTGCGGTGAGGGAAGATGCTGTAGGGGAGCAGTACCCCTTAGGAGAGGATGGAGGGGAGGGAAGGGAAGAAGGAAAGTAAGAAGGGGAGAGAACGGGAGCATGGCTTCAGAAGCTGCAGGTACAGAGGCAGACGAGGGGTCATGGGAACTGCTCAGAGCAATTCTCTGTGCAGGAACCAAACCCCACAGACCCACACCTAGGGCTGCTCTCCTTCGGTCTGCAGAGTTTAAGCCCTGAGAACTCAAAACACCCAAGAGCACCCCCAGGAAGCCCTCCAGCCACAGAGTCACCCACTCCCAGAGCCAGCCTTACCCTGATGACTCCCACCAGCCTCTTTACCTTATTTGCCAGGTGTGAGCAGACCACTGGCTTTTGGTGAGCAGATCTTGGCATCCCTCAGCAGAGCACCGAGCTCTCAAGGGACCCAAGCAGTCTCATCCCAGCCCAGCAGTGCGAGGCCCTGGTGCTCAGGATGGTTGTCTCATGGAAGTCATTAGTGAGCTGATCAAGGCAACAGTCAGGTACCTGCAAAAGAGAACAAACATCACACTCAAGGACTGAACTTCAATGTAACACACCAGGACAATGGAGTACAGGTTCTGAGGTGTGCCTCCTACAAGCAAACACACGCAAAACACACGCAGCCGCATCACTGCCCTGTGCGGGTGGCCTGTACCAGCCCTCGAAAAAATGGGTGGCTTCCCGAGCGGCTCCGAGAGGACAGCCGTGTCAGGCTGCACGCTGGGGGAGCAGCACCGCCAGCTGCCAGCAGTGCTGCTGTAGGCAGGCAGCAGTTTTACCTGGAGGAGCAGATCAATTAACTGCATTCCCTCAGAGGACGGCCCAAGGGAAATGCCTTTCCCTGCAGCAGCAATGTTTTGAATCCCTACAGACTTGGCAAGCTTCTTTGCTGGGTGCGTATCGTTCTGGAGCAACCACAAGGCCAATTACAAGGCAGTGGGGCTGTGGCTCCTGCCTTTGCTTTGGGATTTGTTGGAAGCTCCGCTGTGCGACGTAAAGCAGCACAGAAATGAGGCTTTAAACCATTAGAGACTAGGTGTTACATTTGATTTAGGTGCTCACTGACATGTGTGTATAGGTACAAATACATCTGTTCATAGGTACAAAAGATACATATATCTATTTATCTGATATCCCAGGTTCTTTCCCATAGGCAGTTGGGGAGGGCTGGGCTATGACAGCTGGGCAGCACCTGCTGGGCATGTGTCTGGCACACACACACACATCAGTGCAAACGTGCGTTCCCGACGCTGGCTGAACAATGGCCACAGACAAAACCAGGGTGAGCTCTGTTGCCACGCTGGCAGCAGCATGACAGCCGTATGCGCTGGGGGCTTCACCAGCTGCCCAAACCACATGCTGTGCTACCTGACCTCCTCCGCACGCACCGGCGCCGTGGCCATGCCCTCCTTCCTCCCAAGGCTGGGCTGGGCACAGGCAGGAGGGCAGCCCCCTCTGGGGCACCCACCATGGAGCTGGGGAGATGCAGGGCCGGGGCGCTAGGCACAGTACCATGGGGGAGCAGATTGTGGCCAGCAGGTCGAGGGAGGGGATTCTGCCCCTCTACTCCGCTCTGGTGAGACCCCACCTGGAGTGCTGTGTCCAGCTCTGGAGCCCCCAGCATCAGAAGGACCTGTTGGAGCGGGTCCAGAGGAGGCCACAAAGATGATCAAAGGGCTGGAGCACCTCTGCTATAAAGGCAGGCTGAGAGAGCTGGGGGTGTTCAGCCTGGAGAAGAGAAGGCTCCGGGGAGACATAGAGCCCCTTCCAGTATCTGAAGGGGGCCTACAAGAAAGCTGGAGAGGGACTTTTTACAAGGTCATCTAGTGACAGCACCAGGGGTGATGGCTTCAAACTGGAAGAGGACAGAATTAGATTAGGTATCAGGAAGAAATTTTCACTCTGAGGGTGGTGAGCCCCTGGCTCAGGTTGCCCAGAGAAGCTGTGGCTGCCCCATCCCTGGAGGGGTTCAAGGCCAGGCTGGACGGGGCTTGGAGCAACCTGTGGGAGGTGTCCCTGCCCAGGGCAGGGGGGGCGGAACTAGATGGTCTTTAAGGTCCCTTCCAACCCGAACTGTTCTATGATTCTATGGTAGGGCTGGGCAGCACCTCACCAGCCAGGACCCCATCCCACTGTACCTGAGGGAGATGCAGGGCAAGCCCAGGAATGGCAGTGGCGGCCAACCAAGGGTCCTGGTTGCGGGTGCGTCCATCAGTGCCAAGGCCAGGCCGGGCAGGGTCAGGTTCAGTGCTGGTAATGGCATCGGCCGCAGTCCAGTGATGCCCAGCAATGGCCACAGTGACCAGGCAGGGCCAGGCGTCAGGGTGCAGTTCCAGAGCGGCAGGTGTGTGTCCAGGCGCAGGCATGGCCGAGGCTGCCCGCTGAGCTGCCTGCGGCCTCTCCTCCAGGTCTCCATCAGAGGGGGACCAGCCCTCACCCTCCAGGCGGTCCCCGAGTGCCGGCAGGGCCCCGGAGCCCCGCAGCAAGGGGCAGCCCCACAGCTCATGGTGGTGGTGGCGCTTGTGAAGTGCCCTGGTCGTAGCAGAGCGTGCAGGGCGTCCGCAGCTCCCTGCAGAGCTACTTCGGGGGCGCCATGCAGCCAGGGACGGGGCCAGCTCCCGTGGGGCCAGGGCAGATGGAAGGGTGTGGGGCAGGCGTCAGGGCAGCCCCAGGGGCCGGGCAGAGGGGTTCAGGCGATCGCTGAGGAAATGGGGACACAGGGTTGGGCTGGGGTGGAGGGGTCACTCAGGAGCCCTGGCTGGGCTGGGGACGGATGCCATGGCGAGATGGGCTGGGGGTGGGTGTCACTCAGAAGCAAGGGGCTGGTTGTGGGTTGGGGGTCAGTGCAGGGGGGGCTTGGGTCAGGGCCATGGGTCCCTTCAGGGGAGCCATGGGACAGCGGCCCTGGCCCAGCCAAGGTGCTGTGAGAGAAGGCCCCAGATGGCAGCACCAAGGGCTGGCGGCTCCCAGGGGCAAAGGGGCCAGGAGTCGAGTGGGATAACCTTGCTCTGTCAGGGGGGTTGGACTAGATGATCTCCAGAGGTCCCTTCCAACCATTCTATGCTTCTAACAGGGCTGGCAGGGTGGCCACCCGGCCCCACAGTACCTGAGCCGGGCCAGAGGTGGCAGCCAGGGTCAGCCAAGAGTCCAGGTCATCAGACACATCCATTGGTGGTGATGCGGCCGAGGTTGAGCCAGGAAGGTGAGCCAGCAAGGGAGGTCAGGATCAGGTCCAGCGACAGCAACCAGGGTCAGCCACAGTCTCATGATCGCTGGGCAAGTCCATAATGACGAGGAAAGGCCGCGGTCAAGCTGGGAAGTCAGTCTGTGGGTCAAGGTCCAGGTCCAGATTACTGGGGTCCATGGCACAGGCATGGCTGTTGGTCCAGCCAAGCCCAGGCAGCAAAACCTCAGCTTCAGCCCGCTCCCACAAGAAGAGATGGCTGACCCTGGCCAGGGCCTCCCTGCAGGAGCATATGGCAGCCCCTGTCCCACAGGTACTACCTAGGTTGTCCCCCAGCCCCCCGACAGCAGTTGGGGGTTGGAAGGAGAGCTGGAGGAATGCTCTCACAGCCTTTACAAATAGTTGCGGTAAAATCTGCAGTGACGTTAATTTTCTCAGTACTGGATTCAGCAGGACTCGCAGCGATCACGGGCTCTGCTAGGCTGGCAGGGACGTCTGCAGGGCTCTGCCCCAAGCTGCTGCTCAAGGCAGGCCGTCAGGGTGTCATGGCCTTGGCCAGGGTGGGAACACCCCTGCCCTGCTCCGGGCTTGTGCCTGGCTACAGCCAGTGACGTACCTGGAAGAGCCTGTTGCACTCCATTATCATGTGGGCCAAGCCCTGCGTTGCTGCCAGGTTCTCGCTCAGCTCCCTCTGGTCCGGCTTCCCCAGGCTGCACTTCCTCTGACTGGACCTATGGAGAGGGGCCGGCAGAAAAGGCAGAAGGCTGCGTGAGCAAGATGCCGCGAACCACAAGGCCAAGGTACCCGGGGGCTGGAAACCGGCAGCTTCGGCAAAACCGCACTGCACTGACGGACCCGTCCGTGCTCACGGTGCGTTACTGCAGCAAGGTCCATAGCAGCATTCCCTCCCAGCACACCCCGAAAGGGCCCGGGGCAGTAATGTATGCCCAAGAAAGGCAAGGCAAGGCTTTTTATTGCCCAAACACATCATTTGGTCAAAGACAGCAATGACCCCCCAAACTGATTTGTGTGTAGCCTTCAAATATCAAGCTCCTTTGATACCCTGCAAAGCCCATGCAGAACCTTTTAAGGCCTTTGGCCCAAACCACACCAAACACATTTCAAAACCAATCCCCTCTTTTAATTCATAATCATTATATGACATCATTAATCCTGGCTTCTGATACTTTTATCTGTGTGCATTCCTGCCAAATGGCTTGAAAATTGGGTGGAAGATAAGAGCCCTCAGCTTTGCTCCTCAAAGTCAGACGTGTCAGCTTCTACCCTTTGAAGTCGGAACCCTGCTCTGTGCATTAATAACCCTGCATTAATGCCCGGTTACAAAAAAGCTAAAGCTTCAAAGCATCCTGGCTTCTAAATAGTGACAACAAAGAGAAAACTCAGCTTCTATTTCTGGTCCTAATATTTCAGAATAATGTTTGTGTAAACCAAAGAGGTACAGCTCTCAAAGCACGTCTCCCAGGAGCTCAAACGCAACGGCAACCCAGGAAGGACCTGCTGCCACCCCAGCCCCTCCGCATCCCCGCTGCCCTCCCAACGCCACAGGGCTCCCTGCCGGTGTGCCGGCTCAGCCCGGGGAGGGCCAGGCAGCCCTGGGCTCCAGTCACGCTTAGGCACTGTCGGATGCGTTGTGCCATTCAAAAGCACAGTCCTTAGTGTTTTCTTTCCCCTCTCTGTGCTACCCAGAGCCCGCGTTATTATCCTGAAAGATGCCGACAGCACATCTGACAGCTTCTGCTTTGAAACCCGTCCTCATCTTTAGATCCCCATGTGAGGCGATGCGCTCGCTGCTCTGATGGGTGCACAATGTTTCCATCACAGGCGGCTGTCCTCTCCTACCCTGAGACGTGCCTGTCCATCGGCAGGAGCATGGAGTGAAGCAAACAGCCCTGCCTCGGGAGGCCAGATAAGGCACGAATGCTCTCAGAGATTATTTGTCTACTTTGGCCCAAGGGCACCTTCCTCCCTGCACGTACAAACAGGGCATGTTATGCAACCCAGATACTTTTACTTATTAAGATAAATTTACAGAATCCCTGTGGCCCGGTTTGGCAGGACCGATGCCTTTATCACCCAGCAGAACTAGTGCCAGCGGCTGCTACAGTCTGCCAGATATCTGCAGGGCCTGAAAGCTGCACCTGGGCTTAGGTTGCCAGTGCAGGAGCTACACTTTCAATGGCCAGCACCACCGTAATGCAAACAGTGGGCCACATGCTGGATTCCTGGCCAGCTGGACCCGTGGGCAGCTGCAAAGGGTACGTCAATCGTGACAGAGGCAGGCTGGCTCACATGCGGACTATTCGGGAGCATGACAGCGGGGCCTTACCGCTGTTCTCTACACTGGACAATGAGCTGCTGGATCCCTCCATGCTTGGGGGGTCACAGAATCGTTTTGGCGTGAAAAGACCTTTAAGATCATCGAGTCCAACCGTTAACCAAGCACTGCCAAGGTACCACTAAACCACGTCCCTCAGCGCTGCATCTATATGTCTTTTAAATACCTCCAGGGATGGTGACTCAACCACTTCCCTGGACCTGAACAGCCATATTTGAGACAAACCCCAAGACACCCCTGAAGAGCAGACACCGATCCTAGGCCAGCTACAGAAAGCATTCTTCCAGCAAACACCACTGTGGTTCAAAATCCGCCTGGACACATTCCTGTGCAACCTGCTCTAAGTGACCCTGCTCTGGCAGGGGGGTTGGACTGGATGATCTCCAGAGGGCCCTTCCAACCCTACCATTCTGTGATTCTGTGACAGCAGCAATGCCACCGTTAAGATGCTAATACCTAGTGGAGGAGGAGGAACTATCCCGTCTCAGAGTGTTGAGGTGAAACAAAGAAGGTGCAAGACAGACAGCAATGTTGGTTGGGGTCATCTGGTTTTCCTCAACAAAAGCAACCACATCTCGCAGAAAGAACAGGAGGATTTTCAAAGCTTCTCGGTTTTCCTTTGGGAGGAGGAGAATAGCAGCCTGGACGGCCTGAAACTGCTGATCCTTTGGCACGTCTGAAAAGAGAAAAAAATGATGAAAATCCTCTGAGACTCGCAAAGGAAGCATCCATCAACACAGTCCCAAGTGTGGCATTGAAATTGCAGGTTCATCCTTTTCTCGTCACTCTAGCTCACAACAGACAACGCACAGGCCATTACCACAGTCACATCACACAAGGACAGTTCTCTGCTGTTCCTGTCAAGATGCACATTCACACCCAGTGATGCTGGTGCTTGACTTGTAATTTATCTTGAGGACCATGCTAATGAACTTATCCTAAACCGTCTCCGATTACAATCCAAATAAGGGCTCGTGTCCCCATAGAATACTACTCTGGACCGATCCTTTGGAGCAGACAGCTACTCTACTGTCTTTTCTTTCCAGCGTCAGGCATGACAAGAACAGATGCTCTCAGTTAACTCAATTGAGAGAACAACATTTTTGCCAACTGATTTTTAATTCACACTGAAAGCCAACGAGACTGCCCAAACAGCTCCCGCAGGAGAGCAGGTATGGTTCATCCTGCCACGTGTCCCCCTCTCATGAGGATTTCTCCGATTTATGCCACTACGAAGGGTAGAAGATCACTCCTCTTTCCCTTCAAGTAGATGCACATACGAGGAACACACAAAATGTGCTTCTTGGTGAAAGCAGCATATTTCTTATCTCCAAAAGATAGTAATTTGATCTGGGCACTCGCTCAAGTCATATGTGGCACAAGCTGGCTGAGTGGGGTAATTCAGTCATTTGCTGTTTCTATCCCAAAACAAGAAACGGGAGGTGGACAGTGGCCAGGTTATAATAAATGGAAGAAAAGGGTTGCACATTCATTGGACACAGGGATTGTGGACCTCCTTACAAAAAGGATTCATGGATGCAAAAAGGAAAGTTGCTTCAAACAAATAAACCATTTTCAGACAAAATTCTAAAAGCCTGACAGGTTAAAAAATAAAAGCCAACCAAACTTTCACGAACCTACACCATACACAGGACAGCATCAGCTCATGTACTCAGGTCCATAAAAGTGACATAAAGCAGGCTGAAAGCTAGTCCACTCTGATATCTCACACTTTGACTTTCAAAACCTTCTCTCAAAAGAGGCAAAAAAATTGCCTGTAGCAACATCGTCATAAGCCCCTACAGAAAGTTCCTTCCCCAACCCGGCTGCCTTTTGAAAGGGAGTTCCTTGAGGGGTAAGTGCTGAAGACGGAGCCGGCTTAAAACGACATTCAATGCTAGATTTCCGTTTCACATTTCCTTCTTTTTTAAGGTTGAGTATCTAGGACAGTAACAGTGAGAGCAGAGGCAGAAAGCTGCTGGTGTTTCCAGGCAAAGATGCTGCTTCACAGCAACTGTGCTTGGGCACCTTAATAAAGACATTTCATCAATGTAACACGTCTTCTTGCGCAAGGAGCTACTTCATACCATGAACAAGGGGACGAGATTCTTAATTTTGCATGAGAAAAGGACTGTTTGAAAACACAGCTTAGGAGGGCTGCTACAACCTATGTTATTACGCTCATCCTTCAAAGAGCAAACACACAATGTTAGAAAATAGCTGACCCATAGGATGCGGATGTGAAGCTTCGAAGTCCAGAGCCACAATGAACTCATCTTTTCAGAAACGTCCTGCCTGCCTGGTCTCCTCTGACCACAAGAGGACATGGCATTAGTCCTAGTCTGGCCACTGCCTCGTACAGCTGAATATTAAGGTATTCAAGGAACTGGAACACTATAGCTTTTGTTACCTACATTGGTAGATGTGGAGGAAGGATTCACAGAGCCTGCTGGTAAATATAGGCTCGGGAAGGTCTCGGAAATACTGCTTCACCATATCGGCCACATCAAATGCTGACTGCCCTTCGTAACATACGTTGTTTGGGTTGCTTTCATTCATTTCTCTCAAAGACAGAATCCTGGATTTGACACCAGATTTTCGGAACAAGCCAACCTGCAGGTAAAAGAAAATGTTAAAGACTAAGAGAGGAGTCATCAGGAATCAACGCTCTGACAAATCATTGATCCTTCACTCTCCTTTTGATAGCTAAGAAACTGTGGCAGTGGGACCTAACACCAGAAGACTTTTGTGTCATTAGAAGCAGCGTGGGTATTCCTCCCCGGCAAACCATGACTGATGCCCACAGAACCAGCTGTGAAAGACGTGCTAGTTTTCATGTCTGTTTGCTTGCTTGCTTTTTATTTAATGCAAAATTGCTCTTTTTGACTTTTAAAATCATTAGTATTGACTAATACTTGAGCAGGCTGCGTTCACATTTTGGAACGGCAAGTTTCCAGTGCACCGCTGTGTGTTCATCCAAAAGCAACCGTACATTGATGCCCACGCTAGAGCAAACAAACACTCCACATGGGAGGATCTCACAGAGGTCGGTTTAACTTCTGATACGTCTTATCCATCTAATGCTTCTATGGGTTGGCAAAGGGCAGTTGCCGTTCTGAGGGAAATTATGATTTTATTTTTAATACGAATGTCAATCCAGTTTCAGAGAAAACTTAGATTTAGAAGTTTCCCATGAACTCGACATCAACAAAGCTGCTGCTGAACGTTTCACTGTGGGACACTAAGACAGTATTTACATTCATCAGTTTATTTATATTAACTGAATAGATACAACGACCTCAAAAGGAAACACACTGCCTTCATAAGAAACTGACTGCTTACATTCCAGTATGTGCCATCAAACTGCACTGTAACATTTTGTGCACACATTTGTGTCGTTCAGCGCACTATTACACGCCTATACAACTGCACAGCATAGAACGAAGAAAGCCCTTTCTTTCACTGATACGGCTCATGTCACCGGCTCCCCCGTTTCCGCACCTATGCTATAGAAATAGCAGATCAACACAGGCTTTCGCCGCCGTGCACAGGCACACATCTCCGCTTAGTGGATAAATGCCGATTGGAGAGCCAGAAAAAGATGTCACAGGCACTGCTCTAATATGTTTTATCTCTGCCTAGTGGTACATTTCAGCTGAAACAAGATTAGTTTTCACATTAGCCCTACCAGCAACCACAGAACAGAGGGAATATGGACATCGTGGGGTGGATTTACTCCCTAAGGGAGCGGAGACATGCTGCCTCACCAGGAGACAGCTTGACTGCCTGCACCGGGAGAACTGGCTGCAGGCGATTTCAGCGAGGCAGGGCACAAAAATACAACACGGGAGTAAAGGTATTCCCAGAAGGAAACAGCACCTGCTCAGACCTACACCCTTCTGCCTTAGGGGGCAAGAAAGTCCCTCGCAAAAGCTGGAAGCAGAGACGGGCTGCCGGGAGCAGACCCTTTTAGGGAACAGAGCTGCTCTGGGCTGCATCGAGTTCATACCTGGTCAAGAAAGTGGCTTCTTAAATAGTCCAGTGCTTGCAGGATGCCGTTAGGCAGTGGGTGGCTTGTTCGCTGAACATTCAGAAGCAAAGGAACCCCAAACACATTTTTGTCCTTGTAGTCAGAGGCTTTTACTTTTTTAATGAACTTTGGTATAGTCCTGAAAACAAAAACCGGCGCATGCAACTTATTAGCTCTCCAGCACAATTCCTCCTGCTGCTTCAGCTACAGGCATGGGAAAGGATTTAGTTATACTTGCCACGACCCCAAATTCTGACACGTACCTGTACACACAGCATCATAAGATAGACAGAAAGTCCTTAAGGGCAATTACAGGAGTGACAAACTCATTTCAAAACTGAAACTACCTAATAAAGCATCCTCATGTGACATACGTTCCATCCCTTTGGGCCACTGCAGGCTTTTTTCGCTTCTTTCTGTATTCAAGTACCCGATCCCTATCACAAGACGCTAACTGATATTTCTATGTCTGTGTTGTGATTTTAGTTCAAACTGGGGTTGATGCTGAAGAGGTGGATTCTCAGCCCAGCCAGCTCTCACCTCAGGTCCTGCGAAGGACCTCTGACAAAGCCCTGCAAACGGGCAAATTTAGAGAGAAACCAGAACATGCTTTACAATCAGTAACAATGTGACCGCCAGCGGGAAGCAAAAGAGCAATCCATAGCAGAGGAAATCCTGGAGCCACTGAAATAACCATGAAACTGCCAGCGATTTAACAGGATGAAATTCCTCATCTGGGACGTGTGTAATCGAGGCAGACAAGGAAAATTCACCTGCTTGCACTAAATCCTCTCTTTCCAACACTGGTTGCTTTAGTATTTAGTATTAGAGAACTTACCAGTTCCAGCCCTGCTTGCTGGAAGGGGAGTATCTGTCCATCAGCGCAGTGAGTTTCAACAAAGCCAGCTTTTGTGTCCGGGCTAGCTGGGCAGCTGACTGGCTATCAGTCTGGCTGGAAAGGCTATCCAAGCTCACGCTCTCGTCCACAGACCAGTGTTGCTTCCCATGCCTACGGGATAAAGATTGTTTAAGCTTAGGACTATCTCCGTTATCCCCGTTAGACTTCTGCCTGCATCTGTGAAGCTCCTAAGACTCTAAATGACCTGCAGCTCCCAAGCTGCTTAGTTGCATTTAAAGGCAGTACTTCTCACCCAGGAGGTTCTCTGGCGATACAAAATGTTTCAATAAGAAATGCAGCAAGCTAGCCGTAAAGTCTCATTCCAAATGTCTAACTAAGTGCTCATGCAAATTACGGGCGCCCTACTCTCAAGAGAGGTCAGAGCAGACGTAGATACCAGAGTGCCCACAGGCCAGAAGTACCTGGCACCAGCGGCGCAGACCCTGCTACCCAGAACAGACATCCTTAGGAATACTTTGTTCTGGAAAAGCAATTACATTTTGAATGGAGAGAATCAATGGGGAATGGTTCCCAAGGGGCAGTCTGCTAGGGAAACCCAGGGATGGCTGACCTGTTGGTCTTCTTTGAGTCTGTCATGTATGTCAGGTCTGCAGGACTGATCTCCTTGCCCATTTCAGAGCTGCTCTCTCCCTCAACAGTTGGGAGCTCTGCTGTCTTATCTTCCGAGACGTCTGTTTCGAGACAGATTTCTTTAGGTGAGGATGGATACAAAGAGGTCAAGTCACTGGCAAAGTCTGAATCCCCATCATCTGAGAACTTCTCTGTCCACTGATCAACCAACTTTTTGAGACCGTTGACATCTTCTATAACATTGTTCAGTTCTGAAAAAACATCATCATCACCAACTTGTGCTGCCTCCAAATTATCAAGTTCGATATCGGGCATGTTGTCATATACACTTAGCCTGTTATTTGTGCATGAAAGGGGACTCCTGGGGGCTTTGGAGTCCTTGGAACTGCTTCTGCTCCGGTTCCTCCTGCATCCATGGAAACTCCCAGTTCTCCAGTTGATGGAAGAGTTGTCTACTGGAGCCAGGGAGCTGTTCGTAAGTGCTTTGGGGAAAGTGCCAGGTTTATGGCCTTGTGGTATTTGAAACATCTGGTTCATTTGTAACTTCGTGTCATTTTTTAGGTTTTGTTCAGATAGATCATTCCACAGCAAGAGCTTGCGAGAATCCAAGTCCTCTGCATACACCCCCTTTACTTCACAGTGGCTTCGTGGTTTTATAATAGGACTTGTAGCACCTATTGTGCTGCTATTTTCAGACTGATTGCTGCTATTGCAACTCTGGGGAGAAAAGGAAGAACCGTTCTTTGTTTGGATGCCAGAGAGGTCAGAAATATTTACACAGTTCAGCATCTTCATCTTTTCTTCATTAAGTCCTTCCAGAAGAACAGGTTCACTTATTATGGGTTTGGCCTTTGACTGACCACTCCTTAAGTTGCAGCTCCTTAAGTGCAACTTCTCCATTTTCTTTAGAAGGCTCTTTCTTTTTTTATATGGTGACTTATCCAAAAGCTTCTCCTCACTGGTGGCATTTAAAAATTCACTGTGGGGAAGAGAACAACTAAAGGTAGAGTCCAATGAAGCTACCTTAATTGAGGAACATCTTGAGGAACTTGCGCTGGTTTCCACACCTTCAAAAGGCTTTGGGAAGCTACCAGTGTCACTGTCACCACTGCTAGTACTGTGAACTGAGGACACATCATGTTTCTCGCCGTGTTCCAGAAAGACAGTATCCTTGTTGCTGATGCTCTTCAGTATTGGACTGCCTGGGGCTGACGTGCTAGCACCTTCCTGTCCTGGGAAGCCTTCTGTGCTCTCAATACGAGCCCATCTCTGACTGCACCTCTCATAAGCCCATTTGTTACTTATTGCACATGGTTCATCATCTTCAGAGTCATCACTCTTAGAAGGGGGGGAAAAAAAAGTACAGTTCACAGGCAAAGTTTGGCAAACTTTAAATTACCAAAAAATGTGACAAAAAGGGAGACTTAAATTTTCTGCCTACCTCCAAGACCAACACATGGAAATGTAACCATTCAGTTACTGAATGTCTGCCCTGAGCTCTGTTCTGTTAGATGAAAAACATGCTGACAAATTACTCCCAAGCACGCTGACAAATCTAGTAAGTTTACTACAGGAAAAGATGATAGATTTGATCTGAGGATGAAAAATTCTGTTTTGCTTTGGTTTTGAAAGATAATTGTAGTGGGTTTACATGGCCTTTCCTAAAGCCAAACAAATCAAACCCTCTTTCACACCTCTGTGACCAAAACTCATCCATTTTCAGGTAAAGAAGCATCTGGCTGCAGGACTGTGGAACATCAATATCTGGCATGGCCTCTTGGCGACCTCAGCCTCACCGCCATTTGCCCCAGGTGCTCCATTTGCTGGACCGTCCCCACGCCAAGCGAGCACCTTGCCAGCAAACTGTTAGAGAGACGGGAATGACCTCTCTCTTCTCTGTGGACCCACTCTGGCCCCATTCTTCCCTGACAGCAGAGTGGAACTTTCAAAAAAAATAGACATTTTCCCAAAAGATGACATTATTTTCTTGCTCGTCCTGCAGTTAATCCATGGTACCTAAGAGGCTTTACAATCCTTGTGTTAATCAGCCAAGATGTGGCTATAACTATTTTATCTACTGCCGTTTTTTGCAGGGCACGACAAAGCCGGCACAGCTAAAACCTATCCAGCTTCTACTGGCAGGACATTGGGCGCTGGCTGACACTATTTGGATTGTCCATTCTGATTTATTAGCCTTCATTCGGTCAATAGGAGTGAAGTTTTACTTTCAGACCTTAAATAAGATGTGAAACTACTAAGGAAAGCAATAAACGACACGCTGAGGTGGGGGTCTTGATGCAACTATTGGACAGTAATGATGTGTGTCAAATTATTTTTTAAAAAGTAATTTCAAAAAATTGTTTCAAAACCCACCCCTAACCTACCTTACAAAGTTACAAAATGAACACTACATAATTTCAATCTCCATCACTATGTTTTTCATCAGAAAATGCAAATGGAAGAGCTTTGCGGGATGGAAGAGGATAAAAAGAAAAGGTCAGAATTCATACACCTTTTAAAAACATGTTTTTGATATAATAGCTAAAGACATTTTTAATGAGGAAATTAACTATATTTTACAAACATACGCGGTTCCTCTGACGTCTTATTTCCACTTTCATTGATGCACACTTGTTCAATGTGTTCAACCGTCTAGGGTATAAGAAAAAACACAGAAGTTTTAAATTTAAACTATTTTATTTCCTGAAAAAGACGTGCACCAAAGTAGTTGTGAACTTCTACCATGGAGTCTCCATTATTGGTGTCAAAGACTGACATTCTGTTCGAGGTTCTCCATACATTTTGCCAAAACCAGTGCCAACCAACAACCCCGTGATGTTCACAGTTCCAGTTTTGCCATCTTAAAATTAGAGAAGACGACCACAATTAACCTGTTAATTGAAATCATATTATGAGCTTTAATGACTGTGAAAAACTGTATATTGATTTAAGATTTTGAAAATGAAAGAAACCCTGGGTGGACTTCTTAAAAAAAAAATTAAAAAAAAAAGAAAAGAAAAGAAGACATTAACCTGTATCCTTTGAAGAACTGAAGGACTTTATTATCTACCATTTTAATTAAAATAAGTGGAGTCGATAAGTCCTCAAACTAGTCAGTGACTTAGCTGTCAAAAAATATGTGGCATCAAGAGGGAGACACACATCAAGAAACAAAATATATCCAAAGTGCTCTAATATCTGCTGTGCATTAGAGATGTCTGTGCAAACAGCTCCTGTTGGTGCTCCCGTTACAAGCAGAATCTGAATCCAGGTGACCCAACAATACAGAAAAGGACCAAACCACTTCGCCAGAAGAAGAACTTTCTAGCACCTCAGGGGCTAGAAATTCTTATTGTGTCCCTTGCATCGGCCAAGCGGCATGGATAGTCTGGAATTCACGTCACCTGCTAAACTAGCTTATAATAAGGAGGCTTCAAAAACTGCAGTCAGTAACAAGAAGAATGCCTCTAGGCTATTCTGGCACTCTTACATGGGGCAAGCCCAAAGAGCAACGAGTGTGACTCTCACCAACGATGCAGTTTCACTTGTGTGCTGTGAACAGCTGGGGCAAAATAAGCATTTTAAATCAAGGCCTTTGCTTCTTACTCAAAAAACTATTCAGGAAAACAAAACAGAAAACGTATCTATTTTTTGCTGTTTATCTCGTGGAACAGCTCTGGGGAAGCTCACTGGTCCGAGGAAATCCCTGCACGCCGCAATACGCAATTCTCAAGGGCAAACTGTCATGCTACCATATGCTTGCCAGGAACCCATTGTTCTTCCTCAGCCTGTGGACGTTTCACATCACAGACAAGGCAGATTTGATGTTTATTGTAACGTCACTGAGACCTTGGCTGAAGAAGACATGGAGACACGTGCTTACTTTACCTTTACGTGCATAAAACAACCAGCCTCAGTGGTACTAAAGTATGTACTTAAGTGATTTCCTTCAGTTGCAGCATCAGGGACTTTGTTAGTCTCTGACAAAAACTAAGGTATGAAAAGATGAATGACAAATAACTACAGAGCCTGGAGGTATTAAAGATGATTCATAATTAATGTTTACCTGAATAGTGATTCGATCGCATCTCCATCTAAAAATTCATGATCTTTCCTCACAGTTTTTACATCAATAGGAAACTGCATATCTGTAAACAAAGACGTTGAATCTGAAAACTGAGTTATAACCGCAAAGACTTTGAATTTTGCAACGTATTTATCATAGATGAAATAAATCTAAATCTATTTCTATAGCTATATATTCACACAAACATCCTTCAGGTAAGCGAGGATCAGTTCTCAGAGCAAGTGGGAGAATAACTGTAGGTACCTGCTTGCTGCCATTAGTTACAGGTGGACAAGTATTTGCTGCATTTCCAGGAGCTTGCAGTGACTAAGTACTACAGCCGAGAAATATAAAATTGAAGTTTTGCTTTGGTCAGGTTCTCTGCAACTTCTGCCTTCAAGTACGGTATAACACTAGGAGTATTTTACATGAGCTTTTGTGGACGGTAAGGTACAGCGCAGCGGGTGACAGGCGCGTTGGAGGTGTACTGAGCCTGACAAACCACCCTGTGCTTGAAGCTAATCGATACACCAGCTGAAGAGTCCCACGCTCCAGCTCACGAGATTTGGCCTTGCAGACGAGGGAACCAGTGAGATCCATCAGTATCTTCTTGGCTTACTTTTCAAACTTAATTTACCCTGTCAAGTCAGGAGACCACATACACAAGAAGGTAATGTAGAGGATTCATTATCCAGAAGCAGGACAAGATGCATTTCCAACAAACTGTGAGACTGACAGCTCATATCATAAAATGTGCCGTAGTCAAAGGGGAAGCACCTCCATGAGCTGTCATGTTTCATAGTCTACAGCTTTTCCATCTGGCTCTATGGCTCGACTTCGATTTCTAATTTTGCAATGAACAGGGGAGGTGGGAATGAGAGCAGGCAGAAGTTACCGTTAGTTCTTTTAAATGTAGTTCTTTGATAAAAAATCTCTCATAAAATTAGATTAGCTTTTGTTACACTCTATGTTTGTAACAATAAACGTATTTTAAAGAAGAACAGCTTAAGGTCTAAGCACAAGTGTTGTCTGAAAATTACACATGTTCTCAACAAATCCACATCTCCCCCGCAAGTAAGAAGCACTCTTTGTAGCTTTAGCAACATGGAAACCTGCTGAAATTGCATTGTTTGACTGTGGCTGGCTGCCTCTGAGCATCTGTTTTAAAAACTTACGATTGCAAGATGACTTTTTCCAACATTCTTTTTCAAAACACCAATAAAACAGTTTTGCTCAAGACCATGGGCTGGAGAGCCTCAGATGAGTTTTGGTTGCGATCAGTGAGTCGGAAAAACACCTGGGCACTCCAAGGAAAAGAGCCTGAGAAAATTATAAGCAACTGCAAATCACAAAAGCAGATATTTGACTGTGTTACAGTCTAGCATCAACCAGGAAAGATTTGGTCCTTTACAGAATCTCCTGAGTAACCCAATGAAGGTGTCGCTTCTGCAAAAGCACCCACCAGGTTGCTATTTTTCTACAGGTTTTCATGAAGGTATCACAGAATTTGGAAGCGCTTCCATCAAAAGTGTCAGGTTCTGAAAGATTATTTACGTAAACCATTGTATTTGAATTCAGTGTCAGCTGTTTGACAAGCCTTTGGGATCATACCTTCAAATAGTTGAGCGTACTGGGGAAAACCGGCAGCTCTCAGCCAGTCGCAGGCTTCTCTGGCTTCAATTTCTGCATTGAGAACACAAAATTTTTCAATTACAGCGCTCACAAGAGCTAGTGCTTTCACAATATAAGCAAGCTAATTTTATCTGGTGGATTCTCAGATGATCCTGCTTATGAATTTTTTGCTACTATATTGCTAAAAAGAGAGGCATTCTTGTATCCGACGCACTTACCTAGCTCTGGAGTAGCTCCCACTCCAACATGGGATAGATAGCGAACACACGAGAGTCTAGATATGAGCACATACCTGAGGTGTCGTACATCAGCGTACATCCACTACCCCTGAGATTTGGAGAGTGAGGCATCTGTTATATGTCGAAATGAGTCACCAGAGAAGGGTGTACGATACACATGTCTATGCCCTCGCACAGCAAAGCCCATTCATGCATTCCAGCTCTGAGACATGGTGATAAGACACAAACAAATCCTATAAATAAACTTTAAATGCTATCACAACATTAATAACACTGGACACAGCCTAAGCATTCCCAGAACAAGAGTTCTCCGGAGTACCTGTTGCTAGGCTCTATCAATATTTATTTCCTTGCCAACTACCCACGCAACTTGGCAGTCACTGCAGCACAGCAGATGTCAAGAATTAACAGCTCGTTTTGTGACAATTCATAAAGCCCTATGGCCAACACTGTAACATTCCCACCGGAGCAGGAGCAGCATATAACTTCACAGAATCACACAACACTCACCAGATGCCTCAAAAACATAAACATGTTTAGCGTGAGTACGTGCCAGCAGGCTCTAAACTCGGCAAATACTAGAAATTACTGGGTCTGTGGAAGAGGAGAGGATCCCCATGCTACACTTTTGTGCGTGTCCGCGTGCACTCCAGCACACGTTACAACAGACACCAACCAAAAGGCGCAGATTACTTTGAAAAAAATTTTTTAACAGTACCTTAAAATCAAGCACGCTCAGTAGATGATAGAAACTTTTTTAAAGTGCCTTAAAATGGAGCGTGGAACAGGCAAGGGGAACACACCTCTTTCTTAAAACTATTTTCTTTACACATACACTCAAAGATTAGCATCCCAAGGCGCTTCCAAACCTATCCAAATTCACTGCTTCCTTTGCTCTCACTTCTCAGTTGTAAGTCATCGGGGCAACCGACTGAGGAAACTCATCAGAAACTTACAGAACTTCCACGATTATATTATTCTACTTCTAAACTTTAAATTATTTCCATTATCACTTGAGTCATTTGGACAATGCCATCCATAACAAAGGCTTTTCTGCACAAAACTCTGTGGCTTTTTCATCTGAGAACAAAGCGATACCACAGGATGATAAGGGTGTTTCTACATAAAACAGATGCATGGCTCCTTTTTTTTCCCCCCAAACTGCAGAACAGAAACTAATTTCTTACACAATAGCCTATATACACTACGCCTACATTTATTACTACAGTCAGTGCCATAATTTATCGTAATCTTTATCATAACACAGCAGTTTCTGAATACCAAGACAGGGGACTGATAAAACACAAGCATTGTACTCACCGAGCAAAGTAGGAAAGAAAAAAAAGTCTGTAGAAAAGAGCCAGGAGGGTGACCAATCTCACACTAAAAGTCTTCACAAAGACCAAGGGATTCGCACTTTGAAAAACCCAGTAGACTCACTCAGCCAGCTCAGCGATGGCGAAACCGCAGCTGTTCTCCTTCCAGAACTCACTTTAAACTGGTCAACTCGAGCCTGTGCACGGCGTTCCTGAGCCCGCACAGGAGGGCGACGGGGTACGTGTCGCAGCTTCCCCAGTTCCCAACACGTTGAAAGTACAACTTTATTTTTAGAGCAAACCAAGCTGTGACCAGCGATGCCAATAAGAACAGGCTAGAAAAGATTTTCAATGAATATGACTGAAAATACAATGGCGTTCTCACACTTAAGAGGTGGCCTCCTCCACGGGACAAGGATGCGGGAGCTGGGGCAATTTTCTTTGCTAATGTAAATCTTCAGCGCTTTTAACATACCTTTGCACAGTCCCACTTTGCAACGCCACTGCTGTGTTAGGGGACAACACGTGAAGCACTAAAAAGTTCTTCGCCTGCATGTCTACAATTATTTGCCATTAGATTTACTGCAATTAATTCATTGCTAAAGTAACTACTAAAAGGGTGCTACTGATACAGCAATATTTCAGGGACACCTAAGCTGCCTCCTCCCAATCCTACTGGAAATTGAAATCATAAACGGATAATGGATGCCTAAGAATTTTACTCTAATGAAATCCCCAGACCAACCTGTATTACAATTATAATGATCGATAGGAGAGGAGGAAATAAAAAGGAAATAAGAAATAATTGCTCAAAAGGAAATAACTGCTCTCCATGGGGCCGCACTCAGTACAGATGTGCGAGCCTACTTTGCTTTTATGGCACATGCAGCCTGAAGGACAAGTGAAAAGGTGTTTGATAGTCATGTCAGAATACAGCTGAAGCGCCCTAGCAGTGCTCTCCGACAGGGACCCCAGAGAGTTCTACAGCTCTGGGAATAAAAGTCACAGAGATGTAAAAGAGCAATAATCAGGAGTAGCATTAACGGCTATGTTAACGTACCCACCTTGTAACAACCTAAAGTAATGACCACAGTGCTGGCAACGTGCATGATGCTTTAAGGCATGCATTTAAAAGCTGCCAAACTTCGGTTTCCTACCTAAGATTCCCTCAGGAAAAGCAGATGCAATGTTCCTGAAGATTTTTTGGGGCTATTGAGAGGACCCTTACACTATTTTTTTGGCAAGACAAATACAATAGACAAACCATTTGTGCAGAAGACCCATCCCTAACTTCTGATCCTGGCTTGGCTTCGCGGCCCGTCTGCTCTGCCTCGCCACGCAATGACGGGATGCACCTTCCCAGCCAGCCCTACTGACGGCTTAGAATGCGCTTTCCCATTTCTGCAGTCACACCGTCACTACAAAAGAATCTTCCAGGTTTACCGACCAACTTTTAAAATAGATGTACTAATAAACACAAGCTGATAGCAATTGCTTAGTTCTTCCTGATGTTAGAATAGCTGCTCAGATGCTTGTTGGAGAGGTTAGCCCTTCCAGAATAGAGACTGACACTGGGGGAGCCTTCGGAAAGCCGGTATGGAGCAGCACCCCCAAATACTACTGCAATTGCAGCATCTCTGCCTGTGACCTAGATGTCACATACAAGAGGACGACAATATTTTAACAGAGCTTTTGGGCACTACCCGCACAACAGAAATGGCAGAGCAACACAAACCTGTCACCTCCTTCTCAGGAACTGATTTCATAATTGAGCAGATGAAAAAAAAAATACCATTTCCTCCAAAGCTTAGTGCGCTACCTTGGAGTAGGGGCTGCCAGCAAAATATCCATGCCAAGGCAGCTGTTTCCCCATGGGCTATGGGTGGTAGGTTACCACCAGATGTTTACGGGAAACAACACGCTGTGCCATCCTACGGCTGCACTACGTTATGCAGCTCTGTTCTGTGCTGAAGATGATTCAGTCCAGTCCCACTGAAAACAGCATTCAAAACCACGGCTGTGCCCCAGCCTGCCTGTCCCAGAGACCCCAGCAAACCTCGCCCTCCACGCTGCTGCTCCTTTTTCTCCACTCTGGTGCCATTCTGTGCTCCCTGTTCTCCCCAGAGCCCCAGGAGCTACATCAGGCCAGCTAACACCTCCTCTCCTTCATCCACTTGGGCTTAAGACCTGAAAAACCACGTTCCCCTATCTGAGCACTGTCCTGTTTGCAGGCTGGAGAGCAAACCCAGACTCATCAAGTACTTAGAAAGCAGATGCTACAACGCGTATCAAATCCCTATCAGAATGAACATCAGTGTTAACAGGAATGCTTGGACTAATGACAACTGTGCTGACATTTAGACATTCCCTCTGAGGTGTCTTCCTCACAAGAAGAAGCACTTTATGAACAACAAGCAACCGAAACCACCGAGAAGCTGTCTATGAAACAGGCCAGTCAGCCTGTCTACACGATGATCTCAAACTTCAACTAAAAAAAGTGTGTCAAATTGTCCTTCAATTTTTTAAAAAAACACTTGCTCTAACTAAAAGGGGAGGATACAAATTTCTGCTGCAAAGCATTAGCAGGGAGACCCTTATTCTCAGGATGCAGCGTGACTTTTCAGTTGCCCAGATGTGCTGCCAAAGTCCCGTTTCTTTCTCTTCCCCTGCCTGCGTGCTCCCATCCCTCCTTCCACTGATACTGAGCCTCCGCCAGCAGGCCTGGCCGGCCAAACCGACAGGACGCGATTCACTTTTTTGCGCATGATTTGCGATGCTTTAGCTTTCCGAGATGGCTACCACGCATTCCAATGAGCACCGGTTGCAAGAGCAGGGCAGCGGTGGGGACATGAAAGGAGAGGCATGGCAACATGCAACCGGCCACCAGTGGCTGGCCACCCTTTGGGCAGCTCAGCATAGTATGAAACCTTAGCCTAAACGTATCGTTTTCCACAGAGGCGTCTCATTCTAGCTCTCCTATTTCTAAGTAACTCTTCAGAATATTTTTAAAAATCATGGTAGATGCATTACTTTTACTTCTATCTTCATACAACATAGTTTTCCAGTTTTGACGGTTAAGAATCGCATGGCGATCGGGTCGTAATTTATTAAAGGGTTTTGTGTTTAAGTCTGAATCATGCAAAACCATGCCAGTGAGCAAACAGGGGTTTTTGAGAGGTTTTCTTCCTGTTTGCAGCACCTCTACATTAGTTACACCTGGACCCTCCCTGTCCACCTCTCCGCAGGATGCAAGAGCAGCGCTTGACAAAAGGAATGGATTTTCCCAGCACGCCCGGCTAGGAGACACAACACAGCCTCCCCTCCCCACGGCATGTGAGTGCGGACAGGGGAACAGAGCTCTTGACCTTGACTACATATTACACCAATCCGGAAGGAAACGGGAAAAAAAAAAAAATCCAAATAATTTTGTTCTGTCCCAGTCTCTGTCATTACATAGGAAGATTTTTTTTCCCCTCCACATGGCGCTAATCCTCCTACAACAGCAACAGACAAGCCCACAGCCCCCACCTGGAAACCTGCTTGATGTGGCACAGCACAGCCGACCGCTCCAGCGCAGCGAGACGTCGCTCTCGTCACCTCTCATCCCCAACAACTCCCATCCCCCCCAGCCTCCCCTGGCGCTGGAGCCATCCAGCAGTGGTGGAGCTCTGCAGTGCATTTCTCCTACAGCTCCCGAGCCGTCAGCTGGGAGCTGGCAAGTCCTTTACGCAGTGACTCAGATGCTGTCACTACTGGTCGTGCTGGCAGTAGTGGAGGCGGCATGGCTTTTTCAGGGTCCATTTGGAGATAAAATTACAAGTTTCCCGTTGCATCTTTCTGGTCTGTGTATCTTCCCGGGGTTATAAAAATATACATTACTTCCCCATGACTTAAAGCTGCTAATGAGGTATTTCATTTTATACACGCTCCACGAAAAATGCATTTGCTGCTCTAGAACTATGGTCTCCTGAGGATGTTCAGAACCGCATTATATTTGCGACAGGATTTCCAATAACTTTTTTCTTTCTTAAGTTATCTCCTCTTACTATAAAGCGAGTGTCTGAACATGTTGTCTGACCCATGTTGAAGGCTCAAGTGCGATGCTTTCAAAGCAGGGTGTTTGCACCGACCAGGGTAAGCAGCCAGGGACACGTGAAACTCTCAAACTCTCCAAAAGCTGAGATGGATCATCAATAAGTGGAAACATGCTTGGAATTGCTTGGAATTTTTCCAGGATGATTTAGGGTCCATGCAGATAGTGAATATAAATGTCTGGAAAAGGAAAAGGCTGAAATATTTGTCCTCTCCTTCCTGCTTTACTATTGTGCTGGTGTTTCGGAACCACAGCCAACTCTTCAGTTATCACAGCTGGGAACTGCAATGCATCCCAGTACTTTGTGGCAACCTTAATTGCATCTTTATCCAGCCCCTTGGCATTAGCTTCCCAAGCTGATTACTAGGACGCTCAAAGTGACATTAGGATCTTCACTGGCGTCCTTGTCATTAGCCTCCCACGTCAGTTACTGGGACCTAGACAAGTTTAAAGGCATTTTCTTTGCAGACCACATTAACTAGCTTGTCAGTGTTGACTAATCTTTTAATTGCTTCTACGTAAGTTAGAGAAGGTAGCGTTTGCTTTACAAGAATTTCAATGGGCTCAAAGGAATTAGGTATCTAACTCCTGTCGACTTTAGGAGAAATGAGAGTGTAACTCTCTAATTTCCAAATCCACACTTGAAAATTCTTATTCAATTAAATGGGGCAAGAGACAAGGGATTTAGCTCCCTGCAGTCTAATCCCAGATGTGTTGCTGCTCCGTGCTTCGGTCCTGCTGGCTGTAAAGCAGGAGCAGATACAACATTTCTCTGACGCAGAAGCTCCTTCTGGCTGTTTTTCTACAGGACCCTTGTACACGATTGAGAAATATTTGATGTAAAATTCCTGAGAGGAACTGTAACAGGAAGGGTAATTGCTTGCGTCGATTAGAGCCAATATCAATAAACCTGTAGCACAGAAGTAACAAAACCCAAAACAAGCGCATTGTCTGTGTGCTTTCATCATGCAGCACTAAGTTTTCCAAAATGCCGATAATACCACTCCACATGATATAACTTCAACCTACATGTTAGGAACTACTTAATCCAACAGAGATTGGCCAGTAAGCAATTTTATTTCAAGGGTATGCTGTGCTGACCCTGCTTACAGCTGTTGAGTCCAGGTCAATATAATAAAGCTTACTTGGTCAATGTAATAAAATGTGCTGATATTCCAAGATAGGCTGTGAAGTCAGAAAATCTGCTGAGCATTTCCTAAATGCATCCAACTATGGAGCAAAAGCAGCAGCCACTAGAAGAGCACAACCCAAAGTGTACGCAGCCGAGGAACTATGGTCATACACTAATCGTAGAACAGTTAGAGGTGGAAGGGACCTTAAAGCCCAGCCAGTGCCACCCCCTGCCCTGGGCAGGGACACCTCCCACCAGCCCAGGCTGCTCAAAGGCCCGTCCAACCCGGCCTTGAACACTTACTAAAGTAGCACTGTCGGAGAGGAACGGGAGGTCTCTGCAGCACCCACCTGAATCCTTGCCCGAGGATGTACGTGCCGCGGGGCAGCCGGCTGAGCCCAATGCTCCCAGCCTCTCCTCCTGCCCACAGACCCGGCCGGCAACACCCCAACCCCCTGCCCCAAAGAAAAGCCCCACAGCCCAGCCCCACCACCCCCGACCCACCGGGCTCAAAATCCATTCTGATGGATTACACCCTTTTTTACAAAATTTGCTACTGTTTAATATTTTCCTTCCTAATGAATACCTCAAGTGGCGTCGCTGTTACCCTGCGCAGGAAAACCTAGGACTGAGGCAGCGTCCTGCCGAGGAGAAGCTGTGCCTGGCAGGAGACTTCGTCTTCTTCTTGACTTCGGGGGGGACAGAAGGGGAGCTGGGACCCGGCCACGCGGTGCGGTTATTGTGTTGCAATTAGGTCCCTTGCCACAACAGTTTTCACGGAACAGACAGAACCTTTACTTTTATTTTGCTTCTATAGACCTAGTCTAGACAAAAACCAGTTTGTGGTCTGAAAAATTCATTTTTGCAGTTGAGCAATGGATCTGTGTGCTAAAAACATCAGCATGCGTTGTGACCTTTGCAACTAACTACATTTCTCTGCGTGTACTGTAGTTCATCACTGCTATGATTTTATTTTCTGCTTTTAATGACACTGATTAACTGCTCTGACCCAAAATAGCCCCCTCCTCCAAAAAGCTGTAGATGATGTATTTTGTCACATTAACTTTAAAGAGAAAAAAGAAAACCTTTTGATGTGATTCTTAAGCCAAGATGAGCTTATAGATTTCTAATAAAAATACATGATCAGCGTTTACAACCTGAACAACCATCTTGCGGGGACACTCAACAAGGTACAGAGTGTCATGGAGGCTGGTCTTTGAAGAACATATTGAAAGTGCTAAAACACGTAAAATTATTTCCCTGGGACTTAACTTTAAATCACTAATATCTTCATAGCCGCTGGCCTGTTAGTCATTACAGTTCTATAGGGCAGGCATAAGGATGGGATGCTGTGTTAATTTACAGAGGCCAAAAGATAATTCAAACTCTATGAACTACTCCAGATAAACAGGTCAGGCTCTAAATTTTGGTAAAAAAATTCTTGTGATGTTTAGGCTCTTACAGTTTGGAACTTAAAACACATCAGAAAAAAAAAAAAGGAGATTGAATGCAGTGGATAAGCAAAAATTTTCTATTTAAAACAAGAATTCTTCTGGGTTGTGTCACTTTTCTTTTATTTAAATGAAGATTTAAGAAGTGAAGTCATGCGTTGTTCTCTTCATTTCATTTACCCCAATCTCATGTGGGTTCATTATACCCCAATGAAATTGAAATTTATAGGTGTTTCATTAGCATCAGATTAGTTTTCCATATAGCAATCAAATGCAAAATTTGCACAGACTTATGATTTATTTTTCATGCAATTGTTTCCTAAACTGGCAATTTGAGCAGCCCAACAAAAAGGATGTTTGATATCGGCACTGGGCTATACAATATAAATGAAATGAAGGCAGTGTGATATATGGGGTCTAGCTGTGATTAACTAAGAAAATGCCTTTTTTGCCAGACCCACCCAAAGCAATCTAAAACGTACACACCCTGCACTGATTAAATTCTCAGCTATGTGCTTGGGTTGGGAAGGCAGAACGTGTAATTTAAATCTGGGGATAACATCAGTAGACTGCTTCCATATGACAGAAATGCTTGAGCTAAACCACGCCGTTTCTCTTCCTGACTCTCATTTTCCTTTGGGCATTTGCCATGAGATGACACCTCATAGCCCTAAAATGCTCATTTTATCTCTCTTTTAGGTAGTTAAGTTACTTTAACAATAAACTTATGGCAAGCTTCCTAGTGTTGAGTGGGTAACTGATCAAGAAAAAGCCTACAGAAGATCTTATGGGGGGACAACTTCAGGATGACACAGCATTAAGTGAAGAATTTCTGAAGGCTTTTCAGTGAGGAATCACATTCCCCTCTCTTGATCATTTTATCCATCCCATACTGCAATGAACCTGGGGGATCCTTCCATCAGCCTCAGACTAGAGGACGTCCAGCCCACAGACAGTAAGTTTACGCTCTGCAGAAGCTGATCCTCAGCACCTATATCTGAAGTACGATATATCTGTTTTCACAGGGGTGTCTGGAATAACAATGTCTCAGTTTCAGAAGAGGCATTTGGGTATTTCCACAGTGTGCCAAACCTGGCCATAGACTTGTGGGGCTACCGATGGAGGTTCCCACACCAGAGGGAAAGATGACAAGAAAATCCATTCCCCGCTCACCTGGGCTTTTCCGTTCCCGCTGCGCAGCTCACCAAGGGCCACCCTGCAACATTACTACAGCCCCAAAGCTCACACGCCGTTGTTGGGACTGAAGCCTGGAAAATGGGATCTCTTCCCCCAGTGGTCATCAGTGCATGATTTCCTCTTTTCTGAAACCACTTACCCTTACCGAAGCCTCTCCTGAACCTTTCCGATGTGTCGCATGACAAGCTGATGCAGCTTCACCAAAGCCCAGCCATCAGCCCCGCCGTAGGTCAGGGATTCTGTACACAGCATCTCCAAACCCGTTACATCCCACCTTCCTTAGACACCAAGCTTGCTCAAACATGGTGAAAGATAATCCCAGAGACGGTCCTTTAAAACAACTTCAAAAAATACTGCATGAACAAAATTCATCGTTTTCAAAAATGAGCCTGCCACTTGTAAATCCCTCACTCGTACTTAACCAAAACTGCACAAACCCCCCAAGTCACTGAAGTTCTTTCAGACAGGCACCGTGCCAAGCAATGGAGTCACCTCGCATTACAGCCAGGCTTCCTGCATATCTTCATTCTGGTGTCACTGGAATATTTCCCATGCAAATCCATTCACCAGAGATCACCTCACTCCTTTCTTCCCACCGCCCCCTTGCACTGCCGCCCGCAACAAACACTTTTCAGGAATCAAAGCTGAGAGGAATTTCATTTCTGACTTTCTCTTAGTAAGATCCCAAAGTAATCATTTTCCATTTTCCTTGCTGAGGATCTTGAGTTAACGCAGGAGATCAAAAAGTATAACTTCAGCTGTGACTCTACTAGCAGGCATCAAGAAAGGTATTTCTATGGAAACAAGTCGTTCAGAGAAAAGCTGCATGATTAATTAAGGAGTTAGACCAACTGGGAGGAAAAATGCAGAGCAAAACACAGGCAATACATCAAGACAGAGTTAAAAGAGATGAATATTAAAGGTAGTGGGGAAGAATTGTCCGTTATAAAGAAGAAAATTAATCAGCTTGATAGAAAAGGATTTGAAATGGGAAATAATCAGATAAAATTAGGAAAAAAACAGGTTAACAAACCCAAAAACTTCCTGACAAGGAAATCCATTGATTGAAGAGTATTTTCCCAAGGACGAAGACTGAAACTTTATCATCTATGACGCAAGGCAGATTAGACAAACTGCTGGGATGTGTAGTTCAGGGAGCAAAGATGTACGAGCGAAAACCTGGACTGCGTGACTATTTTTCTTCTCCTGTGACAAGAGTAAGCTGAATAAAGTCTTTAACCTTGCTTAAAAAGAGGGGAACAATATTGTTAAAGCCAGATTTTTTGGCTACACTAAAGTGTTGTTGAGACGAAGACAAAACATTAACCCATTGTATTAGAAAAGTAGCATCTAGTTATCATTCTGGCCTTGCTGTCTGCGTGAGAACAGAAATATGAGAAAACAAGCACATGCAATGGCACCCTGAAACTGACAGTAGATTTTTTTTTCCCCCAAAAAGTAAGATAAAATGGTGTGGCTCCAAGTCAGTCAAAAAGCTGTTGGATTATAGCAAACACATCCCCATGGCTTGTTCGGGCTGTTGTCATTCAAAACCGCTCAGACCTGAGTGGGTTTTTTTTTTCAGTATTCACCATCAGAATCTTAAAACATGATTCACATTTTTTAAATAGTTTTCATAGCATTTTCTGCATCTCCCAATGAACTTTGCTTGGCTGCTTTCACCGGGACCTTCCAGTGAAACCTGCAGCAGATAAAGCTCTCGCATTTCCAAGCTCACCTAGGAAACACAGACCTGGAATCTAGAGATACTCCTGCTATGGATTTTGGTCCAGGACAAGGTCAGGTAACCATTACTTGTCACTTTTATTTCTTCCTTTCTAAACTCAGCCTTCAACAATTAGGTCACAACAACCTACAGCGGTAGGAAACGTACCCCTACCTCTATTAGAAATCCCTGCAAAATAAAAGCCCGGGAGAATTCCCCTCCTATTATCAGATACCTCAACTAAGACAGAATAAAACACAAACTCTTTTTTTTTAAAGGGAAAGGTAAATCATCTTTGTTATTCCTGTAGCCCTTAGAATAAGTTGGTCCTTTTATACGGCTGTTTACCTGCTGCTACAATAACCACATCTACTCCATGTTGTTATGAAAGGAAATATTGTGGAACTGCTGATCCTGGAAAACAGCATGGAGTGTTGCTTTGTCCAGCAGGTGACCATGACTTGGGTTGATCTTCACTCCCTTAAATCCCTGTGCCCCCATTTCCACTAAAATTGTGCAATTTGCGTCTCATTACAGCAGGTCAAATCTCAAGCTGGAACTTAGCTTTTGTCTTCTGTTGTTAAAAGTCAAGCATTCTTTAAAGAGGAAAACACGATGCTATCACAATGAATTCCAGGGATTTTCTCAAGAAACTTTTATGGTTAGACTAAACAAATTGAAGAATTCTTCCAGAACTAGTGAAGTTCCTAAAATGTGGGTAAGAGAAGGTAGCAACAAAGAACGTAACATCTTGTTTCGTAGATACACCAAGAACATTTAACTTGAGAAAGCTTGGGAGAAATGTGCTTGTAGTGGGCGCATGGAGTTCCCTGAGGAGTCTTCCCTCCAGGGATGTATGTCCGTGTCAAACCCTCCCACCTGGCAGCAGTGCACAGAGGAGTTTAACCGCGTGGTGCAGAGAACAGGGTACCCAGAGCAAAATTGCAGCTCTGACCCCCTGCCAACCGAGAAAAACGAGCAGAGTAAACGCTTTGATTTTCTCAATCCCTTATCTTTTTCTCCTATTTCAAGAGCCAATCACAAAGGCAAAGGTGACACTAAAGGCAGGGCCACCAACACTTCTGAAGTCTCCACGTAAAAGCATTAACGCTGCAGAGTACTGACCTGGACACTTGAGGAGCACAGCTCCACAAAACCCGTCCTCACAGGCAGAAGTCTCTGCGGATGGAAAGCCTTCAACTACCTGATGATGCAACCTTAATTTCAGTTCTTTCTACCAAAATTTAGTCAATGTTTTGGATAAACAGAATTGATTTCAAAGCATACTGAATTCAAATTAACACCAACTTCTAGCTGTTGAAGCTTAAAAAAAATTATTTTGCATAGCTTACAGAAAAGAATATGGTTGTTGCTTGTAATTTCTTACTTTTTCTACTCCCAGTAAAGTATCGTCTCTGAAAGGTTTTGCCATCTCTGTTATTAAAGTGCGTTTCTAGAATCATAAGAATACTTGTGCTTGGTTTATTTACACTCCAGCTAGAGAAGGAAATGAATAAACTGCTGAAATGGTTCTGAGAAAGCTTTTATGTCACATTTCTTTATATTTGGACCTGAGATATTTGGGAATAGATGACTCTTAACTCTTTTCACGTGCACTATACATAGGCCCATACAGATTTACTGTCATTAATGCCCGGTTTTTGCTCAAAGCAGTATTATTTCACAAAATGCTTTCCCCAGCAAAGCAATCAGGCTGGTATCTGCTGCTCTCCCTCGTAAATCTTTGAAGCAATAACATGTTCCCTAGAAGGGAACCCTAGAGGGATTTCATGTGAGAAACAAACCCAACAGAGCAAGCCACGGCATAGCCTTGGCAATGTGCGCCAGGTCCTGCTCAGGCACTGAACACAGTGTCCTGCCTTAGACAGTGGCCGTCCTTGCCAAAGACGTTACTTAAAAGGGGAGAGCCAGAGGATCCCATGGGAGGAGACAAAATGTCAAGAAATATATGAAGTTCCTCTACTTAATACGTGTGGAATTGTATGGAAAAATTATCTTCTTTCAACTCTTCCCACATAAGAAGTCAACAGACTGCAATTAGCTTTGATTCACAGAGCCTTCTTTCACCGCCCCTCTGCCCACTGCCGACTGCCTCCTTGGATACATCATCTGCTGCTGGCAGGTGAGCCTGATGGGACGCCGACGTGGAGGTGGCGATGAGGGATTTGCCAGGTACCGGGGCACGCCAGTTCGGAACGGAGGTGGGGATTGTTGTATTTCCCTGGCGCGACCCACTGCTTCTGAAAATTGGTTGTGCTGGTTATGAATTTGAGTCCACCAGGCACGAGTTTCCGAAAAAAAGGAGGGGAAGAAAATCCAGCAGCAAGTGCTCATTCCTGCCCAGATTATAAAATTCGCTTTGATCGCCTAATATACACACTCCAGTATAAATGGTACTTAACTGAGAGAGCTCCTGGTGAACCAGATGGAGTTCAATATAGGACTCAGCTGCCACTGCTCAACATTTAAATTTTACGTGGAGGAAGGAGTTAGGGAAAGAAACAGCTCATCTTTGTCTCAAATCTGAGATGCAGTCCATAGTCAGCCGTGTCCCATGTTTTCTGAAGTGATTCTGGAATCTATCCGCCCACCGGCTCCTCCCAGGGGCCTCCACACCGACGCCGCAGAGGTTTTGCGTGGATGCGAACCCTTCGGATGCAGCACCACCACTGCGCCAGGCTTTGGGCTTGGTACGCAGGGAAACAGCGTCACAGATGAAACCTCCTCAAGACATTGCAGTGTGCCACCATTCCTTGTGAAGCGGGTGGTGGAACATACAGATGGACAGAGAGACAGGTCCTTCCCTCCGGCATTCAGACCTTGCTGTGATATTGCTGTGAACCAAGTTGAACAGGATCTGTATCCAAACTCTGGATCCCCTTTCAGTCATCATTCTTGAAAAACAGCATAAAAAACCCCGGCGGTTTCCAGCTTGACCAGAAGAGCAGAATAGTCCCTTGTGCTTGTTTCTCTTCCTGTCTTCATTGTATCTAAGCTGTTGAACAAAGCCACTGGACAGAGGATTCCTCAAAGATCCAGTGGATGCTCATTCCAGCCACAAATCAAAGCAGCTGGACAGGTGAATTTTTTGCCAATCAGCCAAAGCCAGTATTCCTAATTTTAGCAGATTGATTTTACACAGGAAAAGACAGTATGTCTTAACAGCTCAGGAAGCGGCGATAAGCAAGTGCCATACTAGATCAAAGACTATCCCAAGCTTATCTGTGCTTGCGGTCAGATCTGCTTGGTTGGAAATCTCCTGAGAAAAGGTTTGCTTGTGAGTTTTTCCAAGAACTTCCTGCTTTTGAGCTAAAAAAAAAGTCACAGAATTAAAGACATCTGAATTTCAGTATTTGGGAACTGGTGGTCCAGTGTTTTTACCATCTATGTGGCATTGCCATCAACGTGAGCACTGTGATGCAAAAGAACACGTAGTGTTTTATGCCAAGAGAGCTAGGTACAACAGCTGAAATGAATAAGACGCACTAGAATATGTAAACTTTGGAAATCTCTATAATCTATTGGTGAAATTGCTGATTAGAATAGCAAAATCTCAAAAGTAATGAGGTTTTGACAGAATACTGATTAAACCGATTTAGCAAATACTTACTTGAATTCTCCACAATAGTTTGGTTTGTCCACATGCACGTCCTCGTTTCATTATTGGCAAGCATTTGTGAAACCATAATTTTGCTCAGATGAATAACTGGGAACCAATAGATGTTACATACGACTAGCAAATCTGCTGTTCAGTATGAACAACTAGTATCACAGTAACTTCGAGCAGTTTGCATTCCCCTCATAGGCTGAAACTATTTCCAAAGATATTTGATGAGTGTTTACAAATCTATTTCCAAGAATGTGTCAACAAGAGAGAAGGAAAAAAGTGCGGACGTTAATTTGAGCCAAATCTATCATTCTAGCTTATGGACTGATTTTATGATATAATTTATTTCATTTGCTGTTTTCCCAACTCAAATTTATCATCAACAGATAATTCTTTGAAATCTTTGAGAACTTTCTAGAAAACACCACAATTCTTTTTCTGTGGGTTTTTTTTTTTTTCTGTGCACTCTTTTCTGTGACATATACTTCAACTTTTCATTTGAATTACTAATGTTAGGCCTACAGTAAACTCCTGAAAATGCAATTTGGGAGAAATAATAGCCAAAAGACTTCAATAAATAGCCTCGAAAAATCCCATCAGTAGACGTAGCATTTTCATCTGAGAAGCAGAACAGCTTGTATCAGGACCTCAGAGAAGCTGAGACTCATTTTAGTTTTTCACTTTGGCACTTTAAATGAGATGTCGAAGGGAAAAGGAATAAAGCAACCAATGCTGGGCGGGGGGGGGGGGGGGGGGGGCAGGAAGAGACCACGAATCAGAAAGGCAAAGTGTAATATTGCAGTACTAACTTTTAAACCTGTTTTCCAAATGGACAAACTGTACTGTCTAGACAGGTAACTACAGAGGATCTCCCGTCGCAGCCATTATGTGGATTGCGACAAGGGCCAAGAAACAGGTCAATATTCTGAATGTTTCAAAAATAATTTCCTTTAGAAAGTGGGACGACCTTGGAAAGACGACAGTGGTGCTCTAATCACAGATTTCATTCTTACATTAGGTCTGGAATGGGTGTCAAATCGACTTAAAGCAATATAAAACTGGATTCAAATGTGACAGTAGGCTCAGCCTCTTTAACGGACTATAATGTATCTGAGCAATGCCTCGTAGCTCATTTTAATCTCTACATGGCAATCGTTTACTGAAAGAAGAGAATACACTTCACATAGGACAGCAGCTTTTATAACATTTTATGAATATTTCAAAGCTCATAAAATAAATATTTAATATAATTAATAGAGAATGTCCAGCTCTCACACCTGTGACAGGAATCCCATTTCCCCTCAGTCCAGCGCCCACCTGTCCTGACCTAAATCGCTCTGTCTAACAATGCTGAGAAGAAACTGCTGGAAGGCCTTGGATTGCAAATTCATCCCCTTGAGCTTCCTAAAAGTCAGTTTTCTAACACTGCAGATGGGCACCGCGTAGGGGCAAATAGCTGACAACCGGGGCAGGGACGCCTGGCAGCCCCGGCAGAGTTTTCCTGTCCCCCGCGTCCCCACTGTCCCCACGCTCCCCCACCTACCAGGCACCAGGAGACCCCGGGCAGCCGCCTCCCGCCCCCGCCGTGCACCGGCCAGGGGGTGGCCGAGCATCCCTCCGGCCGGCCGGGCTGTGGGCCAGCTGCGCCTGCTCAGCGCCACCCAGCTCCCTCGGCGGGGGCTTTCCAACAGGGAAGGGGACGACTCGTTTTGCTCCGTGTTTTATGGACCCAGCGTGTCTCTCGTCAGAGTTTAAGTTGTGTACATAACTCGTGCTGACCTCTTCCTTCTTCTCCGAAGCACTCGCCTGAGCCAGATATCTGTCGGGCGTCACAAGGCTGCTTATTTGACGCACTATTTTTAAATAACTCACAAATATTTAAACAACATTTCTGTCAGCGTTACATGTTTAGAAGACATCCAGAAACGTCGAGAGTGCCCGAGCTGGTTGGCCCAGCGCGAGCAGAGCACCGCGGCCGCTCACCGCGTGGCCAGCGACTCGCACCGGCGTGGGCAGAGCCCCTGGCCAGCTTCTCGGAGGCTCGCAGCACCCCAGCAAAAAGCCCTTTGGGAGACAAGCTAGGTACTCCCAGCACAACCGTCTGAGCACAACCAAGCCTTAATTGTGGTTTAGTCGGGATTTGCCTTCTAGGAGATAACAAAGGACCCCAAGTCACTAGTGAAGATATCAACACCCGGTCTTGGTTCTGGGATCTCTGTCAGGTCCTGCCGCCCGTCCCAGCTCCTCTCCTAGAGGAGATGAAAACACCCATCCTGGCTAACCTGGCCATCCATCCAAACCTTTGCCAATCTAGGAGAGGCTGTAAGCCGAGGTCTGAGGACTAACTGAGCAGCATGAAGTGAAGACAAATCCAGTTGGATTTTAATCCTATTTTAAAATTCATTTAAGAAACATGGCTGTATCTTCCCTAACATCTCCATAACAACAACGTCTCTGACACCAGGTGATGGATGTAAAAAGCACCCACTATCCAGGCACTACTGTAAACCAGTTTCTGTTTTGGAAACACAGCAAGGCCAGTAAAGCTTGGTTTTTAAGACCTTAAAGCCTTTGGGCTGGTTATTGAACTACTTTGCTATAACAGACTTTCAAAACTCAAGAGTATGTCACACATTTCGAATTTGAAGCAGCTTGCTGCTAAGCTGTTCAAATAAGAAATACTGACACTAGACCACCCAAACCACTAAAACCCATTGATAAAAGCACTTCAGAGCAAAAGACCTCGCTTTGCTTTAGCTGACTTCAGATTTCAGCAGTGCCCAGTCCTTGCCTGGGGCTGAGGTGAAGCTTGGTGCCAGCCTACGGAGGATGGGAGGTGCGTACGTACTTGTTTGTGTCCAGGCATAGCACAACTCCCAGCTTATGGAGCCAAACAGTTTTTCCTTAGATGGCTGGGCTGTGTAGGCTATTATAGGACGTGGAGTTGGCAGGTCACAAGAGTATGCGTTGTCCTGAGAGAGGGCTGGCAAGACGTATGAAGCAGACTTCAATTCTTCACCTTCTTTTTTAAGCAATGAGGCAGATAAAGGTGGCGGGGTTAGAATAGTAGAAAATACACATGCCATTTCCTCTGCTTGCCAAATATCCACAAAATTACTTGAGCTAAATGTCATGGGCTGGTGCAGAGTTACATTTGGAAGGTATAAGGTAGCCGTTAGCTACCTCGGCAAGGCAACAAGTCAAGTATGCATTCCATACGTAAAAGGCTTTAGAAGGATCAAGAAAAAAGTCCGTTATCCTGTCAATACCAGGATGTCAGCCCAGGCAAGAACCTTATAAGTTGTGCCCTTCAGAAGAGCTAAGTTTCTCGCTTTCTGCAAAACACCTTCGCCTAGTATTTTGGATAATACAAGTCTTTTACATATTTCTCAGTAAGATGTTTTGCAGAGAAGGTATCATCTCTATGTCTACCACTGGCAGTGAAATAAAAGGATTCAAGCCTTATGATTCCAAATGCCCTTTCCAACACCTTCCCCCTATAGACAAAGTAGGAACCCAGATTTCAGCCAGGGACGTGCCACTTTTTGTAGGTGTAAAATAAACCTGACAAGAATGAACGGGCAGGCAAGTGCGTACTGCACTCCGTGTGTTTCTAAAAGTTTAGGGATATTTACCTTTGCTTAAAAAGCACTGCCACATATTTCAGTGACAGGAGGATTTGTCTTGTCTTCCCAAGTTTAAGAATAACTATTGCTGTCAGGTTCCAGCTGGATCCAGGGAATGCTGTGAAGTTTCCAGCTGCGGTATTCAGATAGCCCTTACCTCTGATAACACAGAGTGAGGAAGTATCTGGGCTGATAGGACCTGATGGGATGGTTTACATCAATATCACTTACTCAACTCCACTATAACTTTTTGCAGTTCTTGTAAAGGAGACAGGATAGAAACATAAAGCGCTCATACACTCCCTCTTTTCTCCTCTCCAGAAATGCCCCACTTCATCTTTAAGAAGCAAAACCAGCAAAAGTAAAAAAAAAAAAAAACGGGCACCGCTCCCTTGCAACATCAAGCCAGCATAAGCAGTGACAGCTCTCACATGAAATATTTTACCATTAATGGCTCCAATAGAAAGTTTTCGGGATGATCTATGGAAGCTCTGCAATCAGAAATATTATAAGCTTTGCTCAGCCCCATTTCAAATTGATGGTTCTCTGATGAGAGGGGAGGTGCCCTCACTTGTACTGTCACATTTGGAAATCCATTTAAGTCCTTTTGATGTTATTTGAATGACCACTTCTGCAAGGTTACAAAAAATGCCGCTAAGCCATATTTGTTTTTTTCTGAGATGTTTGGAAAGTGTAAACACTTAAATCATGAACCAAGTGCATAGCATTCATATTCACCATACCTTTTAAAAGCATACTTAGCATACCACCGAGAAAGATTACGCTGCTGACAGAAATCAAGCGTCTGGATTAATTTAAAGGAGTGCATTTCACAATCCATCATTCCAGAATAGGAGAACAAGGAACTGCTTAGTGAAATTAAATGGTGAGTTACTCTGGAACAAATTAAAGGAAATTCATCTCTGCACCGTGTCTAGTCCAGACGTGTAATTCAGGGCTGAAGCTATTAAATGCCAAGCAGTCTAGCTGCATTTCATAAAGACTGCATCATTTTACAACCAATATTTATTTATTTGCACTCTTGCACAACATGGAAAGCAGCAGGATTTGTAACACGAGTTGGCAGTTTCAGGCCAGCGCTCTTCAAGGACTTTTTGAAGGAGAGCAGGTGTGGGAAAACCAGCCTGGGAATGGCGGGGCAGAAGCAAAGCCCTGCTGAGCCAAGAGGAGAGCAAGTACAGGGGCTGCTCCTGCTGCGGTGTGTTTGAACCTGCAGCAGGGCCTTCTTCCAGCATGTTCTTCTCCTGGGATGCTTGGGTGGCCACCAGTGCTTGGATTTGGTCCATGTCTCTCCACTAAAGGGCTGACCCTGGCCAATGCGTGCCCAGCTGGTTCAATGGGGGCATTCTGGACTGAAGGCTTGTTTTCTTCCGAGAAAAGGATTTACTTGATAACCCAAGAGCCCACATGCAGAGACAGTCAGGCTCAGCAGAACGTACGGTCTACTGAGAAGATTTTACAAACAGTAGAAAGAAAGAAAGAAATTAAGAGAGGAGTGTAATAAGGAATATCCAGCTGCTGCTCTGCTGGGCTCTGACATATCCATAGAATCATACAATGGTTTGGGTTGGAAGGGACCTTAAAGATTATCTAGTTCCAACTCCGAACCTCCAACCCCCAAATCCGCAACCCCCCCTTAGTGCCCATGTTCCTTCTGGGCTGCGGGCTCCCACCAGGGGCTATGGCCATGTCCCCTGGGGAAAAGTCCTCCTGTTTTCCCATCTGCTTTGCTCTCTTGCTTCCTTTTTCTCACCATGCAAGGCCAAGAAGCGATGGCGAGAGCGAGCAAGAAAACAATCTCTCTCGCACACACATATACATCCTGGTGTAGAGGAAATGTCTCACACCTCCACACCTTCCGTGTCAGCTTGCAAGCAACGGCTCGTGGAGGGGCCCACTGAGGAGCGAGAACACGCACATCTACCCACGGGATGACGGGAGAGCAAGACTTCAGCCAGCTTGAAGCATAAGAGAAATCCTCAGAGCATAAAGCTCCCTTTTCCCAGGTGGGGCAGACACTGGAAGGGCGGGCAGTGAAGCTGCCCTTTGGGCTGGCAAACGGGCAAACCTGAGGAAACAGCCAGAGGTGAAGTGACTTGCTCAGAGGAAGCCTGGACGGGAGTCAGCAGCACTGCCCTGGCTCCTCTCCCTGTGGAGTGAGGGTGTGTAACTTTTCCCCGCAGCAACGTGCGCCCACAGGCTGTGAGGGGCTGTGCCCCTAAGCTGAGAAGTCCGTCTGTGGGTCAGTCCTCCTACAACCTTGCAAGCATGAAATAACAGCCACGAGCTACCACCTGAAGCTTGCCCAGATGCTGCAATTAGCAAACATGCCAAGTGGATTTCTTATTTGGTAGCAGGAGCTTATTCCTCTCTTCGCTTCCGACCTAACACATTTAGGTGTATCTTGTAAATCTCATACGCTAATCAGCTTGAGAGTCAATGTTTCCGTAAATTCTGATTTCCAAAGCGCTGTGCTTCACCAGAGCAAAAGAGGCATCTCAGTCCCCCAGGTCCTGTCCGCAAACTCTAGAAAGGAGCAGCACATGGGGGAAGGTGTTGGTCTGAAGAGCTAAGCTAAATCGGAGAAGGCAGAGCGAGAGAGGAGATACACTGCCATTGCACGAGGTCCCACCGCAGGTGAAGGGGCCATGCTGAAGGCAAAACCTCCTTACAAACCTCAGCCTTTAGGGCCAGCTTGCTGCCGCGCACTGTCTTTTCGGAAATCAGCATGGGATTATCATTTCCATCACTTTAGCGTGAGTAATCCTGCTCTATTCTAAATGGGAGCTTCTGCTGAACTACCACACGTTTGTTTTTATGCGTTTGGCAAAACACTTTTTCCTTTTATTGCCTTGGCCAAAATCAGCCCAATTTTTCAGGTTGATTGGGCATTTGGCAGTAATGCACCCAAATGGCCCTCTACTGCTGTATGATAACTGAGTGTCAGCACAGGGAGATTTATAGCAGTGAGCCCCAGGTAAGGATGCTCCATTTTCCTGCAGACTGATTAGTACTGTCTAGTCCAGTGATTTAAGTGTTTTTTCAAAGAACACATTTGAAGAGCTGAAATGGATACGTATTGTCAGCTTCTGGCAGTTTAAATGCAAACAGCTGCCCTGAAAGCTCTGTGCAGTACCACAAAGAGATGAGCCTCTATGAAAGCTCGTCAATCAAAGAAGATAAATCTTTGTGTCGGTTCCAATTATTGAGATACTCCGGTTAACTCAGGGAATCATAGACATTAGACTGGCTTTAAATGCCCACGTGGTTGGGACCATACCATTGCTCTTGGGAGGCAATTTCACTGTCTGACAGATCAAGAGGCTTTTCTCAGCTAGTTAATTCCAATTAAGTTTTTCCTCTCAATTTCATCCTACTATCCATTATCCTCAGTCAGCTACCCTTAGCAATTCCTCTCCTGCCATGCTGCTCCGGCTAAGAGGCCTGGAAATGGTGACATTATTACAAGTACCTGGTGATGACACCCACGAGACCTCCTAGCACTACAGCCTCAGAGCAAAGACGGTTTCTGCCTTAAAGAGCTTCTTCCAGCTGCTCAGGCCTTTACATAAAGCCATACGCTTCGATTTAAGAGTACCAGTAACCTCCCCTCCTCATGCTTTGCCTCTTTTGTCCTCTGATAAGCTTTGTTTCTTCTGGCTACCCTGACTTCAACTACACAAGCGGGAAGATGAGTTGAGCTGGTGTAACACCAGAAAAGAGCTGCTGCAGAATGATCTCCTGATACTTTGCTAGAATGCTACAAGCAAGCACCGGTGTCCTGGAAGACACTGCAAGTATAGATCACATAATACAAAAAAAATATTTTTTTTCTGGCATACTGCTGTGTCATGAACCTTACATAAAGGAAAAATTACAGGGGATTCCATTAAATAGTTCCTTTTCTTGCCTCCCTGCAAATTAATGAGAATTACAAAGTGGCTGGGAATCACTGGTGTCTTACCTCTGATCTCGGAATGTGCTGGTCACACAGCTCCCCAGCTTCCCTTCACGACACTGGCGTCTCTCTCACGCGCTCAGGAAGACAAATGGAATTAAACCATCTGTAAACATATTCCTCCAGCTCAGGAAGGTCAAGGGTTTTGCAAGTTTATTTCAAGAAACAAGAGGAATTCAGCCCTTTCACCAGCGCAGCGGTGAGCATCAAAGCGTGGCACACTCCTCTGAGGAAGCAGATCCCCTTACCAGAGGGGGGGTGGAGGAAGCCCCAGAGAAACTGGGCTGGAGGACTATGGAGGGCACCAACACCCCTTCAGCTGGGGCAGTGACCAGCGGGGGACCCAAGGGTCTCAGCTTCCCGGATGGAGGGCTGTGCTCTTGGTCTACTCAGGACAACATGGGATTGTGTCAACCAACCTGGCATGTTGGAGTAACTAGTTTTCACCCTGGCTCTCAGGAGCGGAGAGCAGGAGCCACTGCTGTCGTGACAGTCTTCAGACCATGGCTGGTGGTTCCTGGGACAGGCATTGCATGCTCCTCGAGGGCCCTTGTTAAACCTCAAAGCTCAGCTAAGCAGCCGCAGAGTCTAAAAGGGTCAATACAGTAAGCACCAACTGTAGGAAATGTAAAGAAAGATGTCTCCGTGTGAGAACCAGCATCAGGGCATGCCACACCTCATGAAGATCGCCGTAGATTCATGTGAGGACAGCCTCCCCCTAATTCACTGCAAACTTGAGCAGTCACTCTTCATAACACGGATTTTTCTAGGCACGAGGTGGAGCCAGCATACATGAATGAGTGGGCTGTACTGCAGCGCCCAGTCACTTCATGGTTTTCTATGTAGAGTAGAGCTTTTATTATTTTGTTTACTTCTTTTTTTGCATCAAAACAGCGTGAAGATATGATTTTTTAAAAGCAGAGTCAGGCTTGCCCAAACTCTAGAAAATGGTCAAAAGCGAGTGTGTTGGATCAGAAAAATCTCTGAAAACTGATGTTTCCTCTGACTGCACCTAGGAGAAAGCCTGGTGGGCTGCCACAACAGCAGCCCCCCATGGCCAGCTTCATGCCGTGGTTTGCACAGCGCATGCTGGCCCTGGAGAAGGCAGCCCGGCCTCCCCAGCCTGGCCAGGCTTTGACCCAGCACGAGGACCTCAGAGCAGCTCCCGGCTGCCCAGAGGCTCTTTCCTGCTGCCAGTCTTCTAAACCAGCCAGTCCTCTTTCAAGTGCCTTTTTAGCATCTTCACTTAACCATCCGTAGAATTTGAAATTGGCTCCTGTGTGATCATACCTCGTCTGCAGCATGTGTCCCACCACATCTTAAATATTCACCAGTCTTCCTTGAATCGTGAGGGCATGGGCTCGGAGAAAGGAGTTAACATAAGGAGGAGATAAATATTCTACTCATTATCTGCAAAAACAACATCTACTTTAGCCATTTAAAATACATAATCAGTTCAGCGGCAGAATAAGCTGATTATGAAACCTGTAGTTATTTTCTCTGGCAGGACAGAGAGAAGTATTACTAAGAAAAAGAAAACTGGAAGAATTCCAAAATTGCCAAATAGCTGCTCTTGGCTAGAACCTCCATGGTGGGTACAGCAGAATGTACGAAGCCAAATTTGACCTGTGTTGCACCAGCTAAAGTCCAGAGGAACTACTCGGAGGTTGCCTGAAGTCAAATGCGCAGAACTGGGCAGAAGTCCCGCGTAGATTTACACCCGTGATTCATTTTATACTACATGCTGTCCTGCTGAGATCCCAGGGATAAAGTGTGTGCATGGTCAAGTCAAGGTTTGAGCTCCAACCTGGATTTACACCAGTGTAAAGGAAAGCACTACCAGCCCCAGTATTTATGTTATTCCGGCCAAGTAAAAAATGTAGTGGCAGCTGTGAACAGTCCGAAAATCAAAACCCTGATGGGAGGACCTTCAGGCAGAGGTTTGGGTTGTTGTTGCAGCTGACTCTCTGCATCCCCTTTATCTTTTTTTTTTTTTCTCCTTTCAGAGATGTTTGACCTTAAATGCAAAAGGATAACATGGGTCAGGAGGAGTGTTTATTATGTATGAGCTATTTTTCTTTCATGTTAGCAAAATCCTTTCGTAGAAGTTGGCAGAAGTCCTTGTTACAGCTAAATTTCAGACCCATGGGTGATCTGGAATTTAACATTATTTATGTCTCAGTATAAAAAAAGCAATGAAAAGGAAGCAAATTCAAAGAAAATAATCAGAACACAGCTGAGGTCTGGTAGCTTTCCTTTTTTAACAATTCAAGTCTATCACTGCCCTTGTCCTCACTGATGTATAACTATTTCACTGGTCTGAGGGTTTGCTATGGGGACGCTGGAGTATTTGTAGAAATGACACATTAAACTTATTTCTATGTTGTTTCACAGGCAAGGGGCACGAAGCACTTCGCAGATTTAAAGAACTAACTCGCACAGCAGAGCTCCTATTTACAGATGCGCCGACACCACCCGCTCACAACACGAACGCATCGACAGCAGTGCAGAGATTTTGCGGTTTAAATCCTTCGCAGTACAGGTACGGAGAGGAACGCTGAGTGGGGATGAAATCCTGCTGCCGCCACTGAGGTCCCGCTCCAACCTCTTGTCCCGCAGCCCCTGGCTTTGCACTGGGTTGGGGTGCCAATCAGCCAGGCTCCACCATCCTCACTCACTCCACGTCGTACGTGGTTTCTCAGCAATTCACCTCCCGGCTCCAGGGAGCTATTTGTACCATAAGAGTAACTGCTGGGCATGAACAACAGATAAAGTCCAGCCCTCTGCTGCCAACACTGTCCAGACTTACATGGTTGCGGAGCCCATCGCTCCTGAAGGGTGGGGTTGCGAAGAACATTTTTAGGAAAGGGCTATTTGTGTTTGCATATTCCCAGAATGGTCCCAGGGTCAAACCCATACTGGCTGCTTTTCCAAGCCTCGTTTACCTGCACACAAAAAACTAAAGTACAAGTACTTAAAATATTCAGGAATCAGGTTTGCTTCTTGTCCATGTCATTTCACAGCGATCTTCCAACAAAGCTAAAGAAAGCCACAGTTGCTCCTTATACAAACATGCACAAGAGAACACACTCTCAAAAACTGTCTATCATCCCAGGCAGGGGCCAATCCTAGTGATGGGACAAGCTCTGCCCACACTCTCCCTTAGCCACTCACTCGTCCAGAAGCCCTCTCTTCAAACAGACACCACCCCTGGTTGAATAGCTCACCTCCCCGACGCGCAGAACGCATAGGTGACTAAAATAAGAAAGCAAGCAACGCCAGACAGTCCTTCCAAAAATGGCTCGGCAGGAGCTGGAGGAAGCTGTTATTACTCGGCTTGGGGTTGAGATGAGCCTTGAAAAATACATTTAAATGCACTATAGTTTTCACTTGGAGGCGTCCTCCCCCTCCAGCATTAGCAGCCATTAAGTATGTGCATGCTTAATGCTTTGCAAGCTCCGCAGCAATCAGGTTGGATCAGCAGAGGGAACTTGCCGTAGTAATTCAGGTGTCTGAGAATGTCAGACCCTGGAGGTACAGCTAGGGTGACATTTTCAGAAGCGTCTAAATTTCTTAGACTCTTCAAGCTCCATTGAAACTCGCTTGAGGTGAATTTGAGTGGAACTTAGGCTCCCAAATCTCTTTTGTGCTTTAGAAGAGGCGAGCTTCTGTCTTTAAATTTCACAATAAATAACAAGCAGACTCTGCTTGGAAAGTCGGATATAGAGCAGGAGTTTGGATAGCATGATCATAAGCATAAACGAGCACAATTCCTTTGAATATTAAAAGTATGTTTAATGTGGTGCACAAGGTCACACAGCAAATCAATGGGCAAAACTGAATCATAGCCCTAAGGGCACATTACTTGCAATCAGATGCAGGAGTAATTGCACAGACTTAAAAGCAGCATTACATCAACTTAACATACGGCTAGAGAGGGGCTTGGGGGGGCTCACTGATTTGCTGAAGGGGAGAAAGAGCCAAGAGCAGGGCTGACATTAGATATGAACAGCTAATTTCAACACACAGGTAACCTGGCACTAGAAAGCCTCCTTCTAACTTATTATCCATAAAACTTCCGGTTTTAGTGTCATAGTTTTCAGATTCCACTGCTGGAAATACTAGGAGTCCCCCACCTGAAGGACACATCTTACTGACTATTGGCACTTACTGGCTATTGTTGGGGGAGAACCCAAGACGAAAGGCACCCAGTGACTTGGCTCCCGGTGACATCCAAGCTGGCAGGAGAGCGGTAACGCCTGCTGAGCAGGTATGTCCCTGTGGTGGCAGTGAGAACATGCCCCTTGGCTGCTGGCCCAGCCGCGTGCTTACCAGCCCTACCTGACAACCACTCGCCTCTCATTTCAGCTGTCAAAACTCTCTTTATGCTAGTGCTGCCTTTCCTGTTTCCTAATCTGGATGGTTCCCTCAGTCGTTTCTCCACTAGAATGCTCACGCATTTTTTTGAAAACATCTAAACAGGAAGAGACCTGACCTCTCCTCCCTGGACATCGTGTGCTCTCTTCTCCTGGCAACAGACGCTCACTCCTGTGCCAGCTGCCGCGGCGACTCAGGGACAAGCCAAGGGGTGGATCCCATACCTTGGGATGGCACGTGGGCCCTACTTGTGCGCGCTAAGGATGTGCTGGGCTCATCTTGAAATGTTGAGCAGTCTGGGGATGTCACTCAAAGCCCTTCCTATTGATGCCCAGCACGCCCCGCTCCTTCCAGCTCACTGCCGTGCCTGACTGTGCAGACAGATCCCAGCAGGTCATGGAGGAACCACCCCACAGCTCTGAAAGCAAACGAAAAATGCCCATTGACTCAGCTGGTCTGATGTTGAGACAGATACTTAATTCAGGTAGATATCAGGCAGCTCCTCTCCTGCGCACTTCCACTGGGCACAGAATGGTTTTGGGGGTGGTTTCCACCTGGAGACCTGCTGGCTCTGGGGCATTGTCACTGCCTCCTCATCTGGAAAGATACGTCCCCTGAAGCAGAGCCGTCATATTCCCCACCAGCCAGAAAAGGCCCCAGGGGGGATTTCACTTTCCCTGCGATGGACAAGCTCTGCACCCCAGGAGCCTGACCTGTGCCGTTGAGACGATGGGTGCCGCAGGCACTGAAGCCCTGTTTGCTGTGCACGCGCTGAGCCCAGCCCCAGCCAGGCTGCAGGACCCACGGGGACATGTGGGGCACCGGGGGGGACCAGGGGCACTGCCCACCGCCGGGCTCCAGCACCTTTCCCAGGAAGGGCAGTGCTGCCCTCGACAGACACCGTGTGCCAGGGGATTTAGATTGGGCAAACTCCCTAACAGGCTGCATTAACGTGTTACGGAGTCGGGCAGCTCTGAAGGTGCAGCCTAGAGGCAAACTGAAGAGGCGGCTTCCTTACAGCTAGAGAGTGCAGGCTCTCCTGGCAGCAGCAGATCACAGCTCCAGGGGCACTGCGCCCAGCCACAGGGAAACCAGCGCGAGTTCGTATGAATCCAGCCGACACGGGAGTGGGATAAATGGGAAAAAGTCAGGTTCTGACTTCAAGAGGGGGAGAAGCAAATACACTTCCCTTCCAGGAGTATTCACATAGGAAAGGCGTATTCACTTGGGAAAGGAGCAAAGCAACGCTAAAGCCTCTGCCAAACCTTCTGGCTGGGCGGATGACTGCTCCGGGCGAGCTGCTGGCACAGCGAGGAACCCGCCTCACAGCCCCCGTGCCAGCTCTTCCCCTCCCAGGAGTTGCCCCGGAGCCATGCTAACACGCTGCTCTTCCACATACCTGGGCGAGCTTTAATTGCCAGGCTCAGGATTCATCTCTTTCACTGCTGCAAATCAAATGCTGATACCTCTGAGGGCGACAGAACAGCACAAGAGTGAAAAAAATACCCGAAAACCAAGTGAAAGGGAACTCAGGGCCCTGCATGTCTCTGTGCCCACACATTCCTCCTGCGGAGCTCTTGGGCCAGCTGCCTCCCGGCCCGCGCCTTATCTGCACTTCTCCTTGAGAAGCCCTAATGTGTCTGGAAATCAAGTTTAATACATACGCTGGTATCCATTAAACATAGTTGTGTGAGGGCCTTGCAGCAGTTTTTTCAGGCTGCAGAATTATTCTGAGATCAGTGATAACTACAGAAAATTAGATTTATGTTAATTTTAAGTGTAGAAGGGGGGTTTTCCCCCAAAGGGTTGTTGTCCTAAGTCCTAGCACCATCCTACAGAAGGAAACCTGTTAGACAACGCCACCTGCATCTCCACGCGGGAGAAGGCTTCCTTCCTCGTGCTCTGGCAGTGACTGATGCTGGGGCAGGAGGTCTCACCCGGCGTTGGCTGCCCGGAGCAGGACTGTCGCCCCAGGGGCTGATGCGCCTTCCCCAGCTCCCACCTCTGCCCCGCACCCCGGGGGAGCACGTGGAGCCGGCACTGCGTGCTCCCGCCCGCCGCAGGGATGCTGTCGTCACCACACCGGGGTATTTCCTCCTGGGAACTGCCACAGAAGAAGCACTACCACCACCTCCTCTGCAAGGACGTCGCTCAGCCTTAAGACACTCAGGTGGGACAGCCTGGAGCGGCTTTTGATGGTTTTCCTGGTGTTTACATGCATCTCGCCTTTTCTCCTCTCTGTATGTATCCCGAGCATCCATCCTTCCTCCCCACCAGAACAGGGAGCTGAAACTGGAGTCAGAGGCCCCCAGCACCAAAGGGTGGCCCCTACCCAATAAACCCTTCTCTGGAAGGGCAACCTGCTCTGCTCAAAGCACCTTCTGCTCCGCTAGTTATTGCAGGTGACCAGAATGATGTGGTGGCTCAAGTCTCACTCTCTAAGGAGAAAGCAGCACGCTGTGACCAAAGAAGATCTGTACGTGTTCTGGACTGGTGCCATGGGGAGAAGGGGGGTGGGGAGAAAGGCAATCCCAGACAAAGCAAAGCAAAATGAGAACGTGTTATTGGTCAGAGAGATTCATGTGGTGAAAATTAATGGTAGCCAGCGGTTTGCAGCTATACCCCATCCATCTTGTCTGTTGCAGAGAGAACACGCACCTCGGTGTGTGTGCAGCGCCATGTCTGACATTCAGGTCACAAGCTGTAGTTTAAATTTCCCCAAGTTCTTCTTTGTTTAATGTCTTATCAGTTTGGAAGCAGTTCAAGGAAAATCCCTGCGATTTCTCCTTCCAGCTGCTTTAAACCACTCTCTACCTTCTGTACGTAGTAGCCTAATCAGCTAAAGCATTGAACATATAGATAAAATATTGAACATATAGAGCCCTCCGCTACGCTGGTCTGATGAGACGCATTGGGCCCACGGCCTCAGTGGTGACAGCAAGAGAGAGTCTGCTACGGATTGAAGGGCACTGAGGTTCAAAATGAGTTTTCTTTGTAGAAAACTTTTGAAAACCACAGGCTTTTTAGGAATGTTTTTATTAAATTATGGACCCTTTTGAAAAACCCTTATGCCCTTACGCCCAAACCTTTACACATCTTCCCATGCTGACGTAGCAGGGAGAGCCAGCAAGGGAACTGTCGGGTTTTCTGGAGATGGGGAGGAGAAAAGGATTAGATACATACATACATACACTTGAAAAAAGGTGTGATTTATAAAGATATTGCTTTGCTTTTTCCCTCTTCAGCAGTGGTGTCTGACGGGGAACTGCTCCCCGCGGCCAGCCTGGGAGTGGGCTCTCGGTCTTTCAAGGTGACTTGTCAGGCACCTCCTGTGGCAGGAAAGTGTGTGAGCTGGGGGGGCTGTGCAGCTGCTGCTTGGAAATAGAGGTCTACTGCTCATAGGCACACACTGCCGTAGGTCGCTCCCCACAGGCTCTGGGGCACCTAGGCTAGTAAGCGCTCCACTGGGTGTGAAGGTCCCCAGATCTGTCCTGATGGGAGGAGACCGAGGGCACAGGCACGCTGCGATCCAGGGGGGTGGGAAGCGGCTCCCTTCCCCATGCTCCCGGTGCACGAGTCCTGCCTCCCCTCGCAGCGTGCCCGTGTCTGCCCAAAGTCCCCATACGCAAGGGGGGAGCAGTATCCTGCCCAGGGACCTGCTCTCCAGGTTGAAGGCCAGCGTTCAGAGTGCGAGATCCCCACTCGGGCTGGGCAGACCCTGGTCTCGAGATCAGCGATGCTGCTGAACACGAGGAAAGAACCCCACCGTCCACCCCAGGTAACACCTGGATGTGTCATTTGCTCCGTTTGAGATTGTCAAAAACATGCTCATTTTTGATGGTGGATGAATGCAGCAGAGTGATGCCATCATCACTTCGACAGCTACACTTCACTGAGGAACCACCATCGAATGGTGGTACCTTCCACCGGCAGGTTTTAAATGCTGTCCTTCGTTTATATATTGAGCAAACGCACCATGCTCTAAGCTACTCCTAGCCTTTTAACAATATACCCGTTTTTTTATAAAACTGTAACGAGTTTAGAAGATGACTTGCCTATCTCATGACCAGCCTGCCCAAACCCGACCACGTACATATGCTACCGCTGCTCAGCGCAATGTTCAATGAAAAAGCACACAGAATGAAAAAGCGCCGGAACATTCCCGGCGCTGCCGAGCTGATTAAAGATTCAGCTCAGATGAGAGAGGAAGCGCAGGGTCCAGCGCGGTTTCCCGTGTGCCTATAAATAGCTGTTGGACATGGTTTATGCAGAGGTCGGCACCAGACAGCTGCGCCCGCCCCGGCCCCTCGCGCTGGTGGGAACGGGACCCCTGGCAAAACCCGGCCCCCTCACAGGAAGAGCTTTTGAAACGCATATGGCGCGCTCCTGCTAAATTAACTGAAGCTAATGAGAGTTTGACATTTGCGGCAGTGGGAGAAGGGACACGGGACACCTGCTGGGGGGCAAGGCGTCCCCTGGGGGTCTCCCCTGGGGGTCACCCCTGGGGGCTGGCAGCTGGTGAACCTCTTTATTCACCTGCTGGTCTCGCTGGCTTTGCTCAATGACAGGTGAAATGGAATGTTTCCAAAATGCTCTCAAAGAACAGAACGGACATAAGGATGCTGTTTATTTGCTTCAGAGGGACTTTAGGGAACAGCTTCTCCCCGGCTCTGGGTGGGCTGGGGGGGTCCCCGGGCTGGTGGCACGCCCGGTCCCCAGCCACAAACCCAGGCACGCTGTGACATCTAGTGGCAGGTTACCCCCAGAGCCTAGAGAAAGCGACCCTGGACAGGCTTTCCCACAGTCCCTGGACAAGCAGCCACAGGTGTGTCTGCATTTATTACGCACTCTTCACACCCATCTTTATGCGTAATTATATATTTGTGTGTAATGTCAAGCGTAATGGCTATTTCTGCTTAGGCCAAGGTGTGTTGGAGAAAGGGACGGTATGTCCCCCTCGGCAGACAGCTCTCATCTTCCTTGCACGAGGTGGGAAAGTCCCATCCTAGTCTCATCCTAGTCCCATCCTCCTCCCGTCCTAGGTAGCCATCAAGTGACCCGGCACCACCTCCAGAGGCACGGCGGCAGCTGCACCCCACCACAGGAGCAAACTGAGGTTGGGCAGGAGTTCAGCCATTCGCTATTTGACACGGCTTCCCATCCGTGTCCCCCAGCAGCAACCAGTGCTGGTGTTTGACCAGCTCAGGCGGCCGTGCCAACATCTCCCAGAAGCCGAAGGCACTAACAGCCTGCGCGCAGCCGGAGAGGTGGAGCAGCAGCCCAGCACATTCACCACCTCCTTCCCCTCCTTTGGCAAGGGTTTATTTAATATTTCACCCTTTTTTTTCAGACTCTGTTCGATTTCATGCACCATCATCAGTGACATATTCAATATTAGCTTGAATAATGATACAGAAATTAAATCAATAGGCTTTGCCTAACAAATAGAAAGGCCCCATCATGCAAGGCTGTGCAGCACGAGTCAGGGACACCATCTGATTGCTGTGCTGCCTTGTGAAAGGAAGGAGGAACAATTACCAAATACAAGGAGTGAAACTGAGAATAAAGGTCAAATTTCAAGAGGATCCTCCTTCTTGTGTGAGAGTCGGGAGCTGGGAAGGAAAGCGGGAAGCTGCTGAGCAGCCCACGAGCACCAGCCTCTTCGCACAGCCACCCTCTGCCACCCGCCACAAACCTCTATCCCCCCCAAAACACCACACTCTGGACCCATTTCTGGAAGACAACGGAAGCAGCAGCAAGGTCTGCAGTACCACAGCCCCGGAAAGCTGAAACCGGGGTGGCCAGCATAATCCTGCTTCAGCTGCTCGTGGTCGCTGAACCCCGCCGAGACCCACAAGTGGTCCCCAGGCTCCAGCAGCTGAAAGTACGAGCCAGAAGTTACTACAGTAAAAACCTACCGAGCTGTCAGCAGGGCCTTTCCTTTGTCTTTTGCCTTTCACAAAGCTTTGTTTTAATGCATAAAACAGCTACTTATTTGATGTTATCTATTCACCAGGGAAGCCAAGTTCCCTTCCCACACAAGCGTGCCTTCCAGCAGCTTCAGGTCCTGCCTTTTCCCAGGAGCGCCAGGGGAAGGGGAAGAGGCGGAGGAGGGACGTTGCAGCAGGCAGGGTGCGTGCTCAGCCCCCCCTTGCACGGGTCTTGCCAGACCACGAGGTTTTTGGCAGGTGTCAGACAGTGCTACCCCTGGAAGTGTTCCTAAACGGTGGACTTCAGAAGATGGAATGGTAGATTTATACCAAAAAGAACAGCAATCCACATGAAAACTCTTCCAGAACCACCTCCCTGTCTCGTAATAGCTCTCTGACACAGGACGAGCACTGGGGACGGGGGTACCCGTGCTCACGACCGGCAGCGCTGCCCCCAGCAGCCCCACGATTCCTGGGGGGGCCTTTGCAGCACCCCAGCAGGTTTCCCCACCGCCGCACACCCCAAACGAGTACTGCCAGGATCTGGGCTGCCCTACTGACGCCTCAGGCTTGGGCTTCATGATGGACACCTCTACGGGCAGCTCTCACCAGTGAACGCAACACGCAGGACAGCAGACAGACAGTGGTCTCTCCCTGCCCAGCGCCCCTGGGGGGCAGCAGCCATGGGGCAAGGTGGGTCCTTCCCCACGGCCAGTGGCTCAGCCCCTCCTGCCCTCCCGCCAGCATCCCTCTGAGTCGCTTCCCATCGCATTTGCTGTATCGGCACTCAAGTGCATCATGTTTTTATGGTGACCCATTCTCCTCTTACGACTTTAAGCTTTTGTCAACAATTTGTTCATTTCCAAAAGAAAAGTCATTTTCTACCTTGAAAAAGACACCTTTTCCACCGCCTAGAAGACCCGCGTGTACCAATGGATGGATGGTCATCCCTGGCCTCAGATGCAGCAAACTCATTGTGTTTCTTCCCAGCTCTCGTGCTCGGCACATCGCCAGGGTGACGCAAAGCAATGAGAAATAAATTGACTCAAAACTTGGCCGGAGAGCATCAGCAAACAGAGGGCTGAAAACTCAGCTTGATTTATTTTCTAGAGAGGCAAAGGACAAGAAATGCAGTGTCATTCCCAGTTGTGGCCCTGGCAAATGGTCCCCAAAGCCCACGCGAGAGCAGAGCTGCCAGCGAGGCTGGGCAGCCAGGGCCCCGGCAGCCGTCTGTCAGGGGAGCATCACTGGGAAGGGACGACACGACACTAATTCATTTTCTGAAAACATTCACTGCAACACTTCCACCTCCTGCCCGGAGAATACAAAATGTTTTACATGGAGCAATAAAATAAAAGCCACCATCTGACACGTAGACACTTAATACCCTCCTAGAGATCTGTCAGAGTTACTGTAGGATTTTTGCAGCACTACAAAGCAAGCCTTTGGCAAAGGCGGGAGCTGAAGCTGGCCCAGCTGGTGGCCAGAGCAATGATTGCCCCAGCACAGGGGCACCAGCTCCCACAGGCTGGGGGTGCTGCCGAGGGGCTCCAGCCCTGCCGAAGGTACCTGGATGCAGCAGGGGCGAGGCGGGAGAGCAACCAAGGGGCCCAGCCAGCTGAGACAGCAAACGCGCTCAACCCGTACCCAAAAACCTCCTCCCGCTCTGGGTAGGACAGGGAGGACCCGGGAGCATGGCTGCGTGCTGAAGCCTGGAGCAGCCCCCCGACGGCTGCGGGCTCAGGGCACCCACCCCAAGGTCCCCTTCTTGGATTCTTTCCTCCCGGTAAACAGTTCGCTTTTGCTGCTGCTTTTCAGGAAGAGGCATCAGTGCTCAGGGTGACCTCCCCTCCGGCGGTGATGTTTTCCCAAGGGCCGACATGCTTTCCCCACCGTGACGCACTGCAGCCGCTTTCCCGGCTCCCACGCTGCCCACCCCCTCGCTCCGGGAAAGCTCCCCCTGCCCTGCCGGTGCGCACACAGGCAGGGACGAGACCCCAGTGGCGAGCACCAAGGCACCCGGTGATTCCCCGCGGATCCCACCCCCCGCTGCCCCGGGCTGACACCCGCTGCGAGACACAGCATTTTTTTATCTAACGAAGTAAAACCTCCATTTCTGGGCCAGCCCGTGGAATTTCGCGGCCCGTGAGATGTCTAACGAAACAAACCCCGCTCCTGTGCATATGTTCACGGCCACGTGCATCCCCCCCCCGCCCCACACACCCCCCCCCCCCCGCTGCCGCGGGAGGCTCGCTCGGTGCGTGCGGTGGAGCGGCCGCACCGGCGCAGGTTGCTGCTACCCTCTAGAGGAGAAACCTCTGCCCAGCCGAAACCCGCCGGCTCAGAGAGCAGGCTTTGCTCTGCCATTGAATGCCCTGCCTGAGGCTTTCAGATGCTTAAGCATTAGATTTCATGATTTCTAATAACTGCAACTTTTCCTTTTTTTTTTTTTTCTAAATCCAAAACAAAACCTGTCGTTGTAAAACTTGCTGTTTTCTGTCGAAACGAACCCAAACAGAAGCAGCACATCCCAGGAGGGAACAGCCAAACCCACACCTTTGACATTCCGTCCTCCAAAACGGCCCACGCCCTGTTTTCTGGTAATAACGTTAAAGACATAGAATAATCAAGGAAAGAAAATAAACCTCCTCCTACCTTCCATGGGGAGAGTGAACTCCAACGTAGCACTGTCCTGTGCAGAAGTTATTCCTGTGTCCCTGCAAGCGAGCAAGTCCTGCCCGGGGCAACTGAACTCCAACCCCGTCTGCTCAGCTTTAAGCAGGACCGCCGAGATCCCACCCAGGACGGGGTGGAGAATCCTCCCTGGGAAAGAGCAGCTCGGTCACAGCTCCCTCCAGCCGCTCTTCGCATCTTGGCGGGGCTCTGACATGCCGTTTCCTCTCTCTTTCCCTCGGTATTCAGCAGCAGCCCCTTCGGCTGCCGTCTCACATCAGAGTTTGCAACGGGGATTGAGTTTGACAGTGCCAAAGGTGTGGGTGGCACGGGCCCCGGCAAGAAATACTGTCAGGACATAAATGCAGGATACATATAGTTTAAATCAGCTGCAGGACGGAGACAAATGAAACGCGCGGAGGTACGCGAAGCACTAGAGTTACGACAGTGAGAAATCCTCGATAAACTGGAGCGTGGCCCAGCTGAGTGAGCTCAGTGCGGAGCACGCTGCCCAGTGCTATAATGCGGACACCGCCCCTCACACTCCGCTCTCAATTTGCCAGAGGCAATGGGAAAAGCATGCTAAATCTGGTGCTTTTACACAGAAACGCTTACACAGCAAAGGTTATTTTCTTTAAAACAATCTCTGTATCGAATTCATTCTGGCTGGGAAGAGGCCGCTGATCAGGGTTTGAATTTATTTGGCAGTGGGGAAGGTGGCCAGGCCCAGGTGCTCCCGGCGAGGTGGGCTGCACGCACCTCCCCACCAACCCACCTGAGCGCTGGGCTGTTTGGGGTTCCCTGGAGTTTTGAGGCAGGTAGAGACTAGAGGATGCCAGTAGCATATTTGGGCATTAACGTGTTTATTGCCCACCATTCAGTTTTGGACCTATTCCCTCTCTGTTTGAGACTGAACTGCCCGGCACCAGGTGGTTCCCCCAGACCCAGGGAGAGCTCCCATCGCCACTGAGGAAATTTAATTTTACAAGTACAGTGGAGAGATGGAGAAACCAGGCAGCGCACACAGCAGAGATCACTGCCGTTATTGCTGGGAGACCAGAGCTGATCCCTGGTCTCCGTGTTCAGCTGCTCACAGCACACAACAGATGCCTGTCGGGGCACCAGCGCTCATTACTGATTAACTCTGTGCCACACAGTATCATACCAGGTTAACGACGTTATGCACTAATGAAGGAAAATCCAAAAATGTTTCAGGTCCTTGTGGCTGCCAGACATATACAGCAAACTGAAATAACTCTGATGAAGTTTCTAGTTGGAACACGCTTCCGGATCATTTGTGGAGGGGGACATCCAGCCTCGGGTCCTGGTTACCCTGACCGGGATGTGGTCAGGATAGCCAACAAGGTACGCTGTTGTGACAAGGACAGAAAATAGAAATGCAAGAGGATGTCTGAAAGAACAGTCTTTTCTGACTCTAGAAGCCAGAGGAGACGGAGACACAAGCCTCGCTCAGGGCACCCTTCAGAGAAGTGTCACCCCTGGTTGACTGGGGGCGGCACCGCCTGGAGAAGGCAGTGTTCTGCAGGATGCTGGTACCCGCACCTCTGAACCCAGTGCATGCAGTGATACAGAAAAGAGAATAATTACCCTTCAGAAGAGGAGCAGAGCCAAAGCTAAGCTTTGTGAGCAGTCCCACCACCCCAGTCTGCTCCCCACTGCCGCACTGGGCTCTGGGGCTTTCCAGGTCCCATCTCCCGTACTCGCGCACAATTACCACTAACCCATGGCGTCCTGGCACCACTGACTCGCCTGACACCAGCACCGTGTCTTCTAGCCAGCCCCAGTTTCTACAGAGCCGGAGGGGCCCGTCCCGTGGCTCCGTGCCCACATGGGATGCCTGCGCCTGCTCCCCGGCGGCGGCCTGACCCCGGCTTCCTTCCCAGCCTCTCTGAACTCCCGGGGCCTCGGAGGAACAGCACCGCGGTATTTTTAGCCTGTTTACAAAGACAGAGCGGTACATTTCTGTGTGGCTTGCAGTGAGCGAGCACGAGTCGCGTAGTCGGTGGGTCAGCTGGCAGCCATCTGGGCAGCAGCGCAGCGGTGGTTTGCCTGGGTAGATGCTGGCATGAGAGAAGGAAAGAGAACCTGAAAGAATACCAGGAGAACGTGACCATTTTGCTTTTCCTTTCTTTAATAAAATTTTCTTTGAGGCTCTGGGAGTTTCAGCCTCCCTCTGTCAGCGGCCCAGCTCTGCAGGAGCAGCAGCTGCTCCCCTCTGTCACTGCTGGAGACCACGAGTCAGAAGGAACAGCAGGAATCCAGTAGCTGGATCTCCTACGTGGTCTCCAGTAAGAGCATTATCCACTTTACCAATTTCTTTTTTGAATTGCGATGCTTGGGCTAAGAACAGCAGCCCAGGAGCAATGGCAACAGCTGTTGTCAGAAAAGTAATCAACCTTCTGCAGCTCCTTAAAGTCACCTGGAGTTTGTGCACACACGCCACGTTAGTGTTTTGGCCATCCTGTCATACATGGAGCAATGTATCATCTTCCCCTTTGCAGACCTTTTCAGGGTCACTGATGCCCGTATCCTCACATCTTAAATACTTTTTAATTGGAGTAGTATTGTCATATATGTTGTTTGCATACAGGTGTGCTTCTGTAAGCTCAGAGTCCCCACGCCTCTGCATCTGGTCAGTGCTGGGGAGAGGACACCAGGCAGGTGCCACCTGGTCCGGTTCAGTATGAATGCACTATAGCTCTGCCGTGCCACCAGTGAATGCCATTTGTCCTTCTCCCAGCACTTAGAAGTGGTGAGGTTTTGTTCTAGTTAGCATGTTTTGGTGCAGACAACATTCTAGTTCCTTCTCCAAATGCCACTACAGTCCGCTACCACCTGCCCACGTTACAAGGGATGGGGCTGCGCATGGCAGAGCACTGGCTGACGTTCATCACGCTGCCCTGCTGCCCCTGAACCTCTCCTTAAAGCAAATGAAGGGCATCTCCAGGCTTCCAGCTAGGTACACACCAAACCCTGCTTCGTTCTGCAGCCAGGAGGACACTCAGCCCAGGCAGCCATCACTTGCTCTTCACAGAGTCCAGGCCAAGCCGAGAAGCAGCCGTATTTGAGCTCTTGCATACGGTGCAGGGTAGTAAATACTACCCATGGCTCTGTCCCTTATATTTAGGAAAAAACATGTCTGTGCTGCTTTCTCACAGTCCAGTGTAACTCGCATGCAACTGTCTGTTCTGGAAGGTCGCCCGGGTCAGAAACAAGTCAACACAAGATGTTTCATCTCCAAGCAGGGCTCAGCAGAGCTGTGTGCTCAGACACAAGCCCAGCAGAGGCCGGGTTATGGGCGGCTGATACGTACAGGCGGGGAATGGATGTCTTGGAAGGAGGCTTGAGCCAACACAAGTCTCTGGTGGTGACTGCAAGACTAAAAAGGTGGGGAAATCTCAAGGCATAAGGAGCCAAATCACTACAGTCCCTAAAAAATATGTTCAAAGGTCTGGACCCCCATGCTCTTGCAGGGAGAGCTGGGCAGGTCAGCAGTACTGGGTGCTGTGCCCAGATGAGCAGGAGCAGCGCGGGCTCAGCCCGGGGGGAGCATCTCTCCACACTTGCTCATCCAGCCACGGCAGAGCCCTGCCCTGCTCAGCGAGAGCCCCGGGAGCGGTTCAGCAACACGATTGCTGCTGGAGAGGAGGCAGTGACCTGGCTGAGTGGGGGACAGCCTTGTCCCGCTCCTGGGTATGGCTGGCCGCCTCCTGCAGCACCCTGAGCCCCTCCAGCCCAGGTCATGTCTCACCTCCCCGCTGCTCCCACCAGGCTCCGCGTCAGGGCTCTGCAACGTGCCCGGCTGCCAGCAGAGCTGCCGGCACAGTGAAAATCACTGCTCCTGCCCTCTCTCTTTTGTACAGGCAAGGCAGGAGAAGAGAGCACCAGGTCGTAATGGAAATATAAAGCCTGCGGTGACCTGCCCTGCAGACAAAGCAACCTCTGGTGATGCCCGTGGTGGAGGTCCCTCCTCCCAGGGTCCGCCAGACCCTCTGTGAGGATCTTGTGCATTCGGCTGCAGACACGCTGTGCGGTGGCAGCATTGGCAGGGGGACGACCATCTCCGCCTGGCCGTGGTGGGCTGCATTAGCCCGGGGATGGGGCTGGGCCAGGCACTGCTGGGGGAAAGGGAGTCAGCATGGCACCAACCCGCGGGAGCCCTCCCCTCAACCCCGCGTCACGGCGGTGGGCAGGGGCGCAGCACGGGCTACAGCACCCTTCATTTTTTTAGGTTTGCATACGGCTTTGGGCAGTCTCCCTGGGTCCTTGTGGCAACACTGCAAAATATTTGTCAAGGCAAACAGTGTCCTGGAAAAAGCCCCCGACAGACCATGGGAGCAGAGCCAGGGGGTGCAGGTGGCCCCCCGCCCCATCCCAGGCAGGGGATGGGCGTCTCAGTCTCCCTGTGCTCCTGCGAGCCCAGGGGAGCCGCCAGGGAGACCCCCGGCACGGAGCACAGCCAGCCGTCCACGGAGAAGGAGAGGAGACAGCACCAAACACGCTGCTAAATCTCTGCTTCCCAGCCCTTCGTACTACACAGCAGCTGGACTGGCACAAAGGGATTTGTTCCAAAAGGCTCTGGCTTGTCTCCCCTCACCGAAAGCTCTCGGTATGGCTTTTTTTATGTCCCAAAATAGGGGGATGCAGCCGCTGGGAAGGGCTCACTCAGCTGCCCTTCTGGGGACCCGGCCAAGAGCAGGTCTGATACCATTCTTGGGGCTTTATTGTCTTCTCCTCTGCGTTGACCCAGAAATACAAGTGCACTGAAGAGTTCCCTAATTCCTTCACTGGAAAGCCTTATGACAACATTCTTTTTAGAAGAGAACAGAAGTAATAATATTAGGTGGAAGAAAATGTATCTTTTGCTCTACTGAATACAGCTGCTTTCTTGGTATTAGCTTTGGTTTCAACATCATTAAGTAGAAGAACTAATAACAACTCAGGCATGATTGAACTCAGTCACAATAACTTATAACTCCCCTGTTGTTGTACAGAAAACAATACAATTAGAGTATGAAGAATTACTTCGACAAAGCAAGGAGTTCGTCACGCCTAATTTTCTCCCGTACTTCTCTAAAGGAAGTCTATCAAACACACTATATGAGAAATAATTTTTCTCCTCTGACAAATAACAGATCATGTCCGATATCTGTAGAAACTTGAAAAACTGCAGCTCTAACCCGTATCACCAACAACGGCACGTGTACCAGCACAGCCCTGGGGACAAAGGCCCGCGCGTCTGGTGCAGGCGCTACGGCAGCAGGGAACAGCTTCGGCCAAATGAAGTGCCAGAACAGCTGTCGTGAAAGGCTCCATAGAATTAAAGTACCTTAAAGAGCAGAGGTCCACATTGATAAAAGCTCTTTAGCTTGTATTTGGAATAAGAGACGGCCTCTATGGGTTTTTAAGATAGCTACAGCTTGGGTTTTTGAGAATTACCTAAATTGTGTCACCCTAGGAGCGGATAGGCTGAGTTCAGCCAGGGGCATGGAATAGGAAACTGTTGAAAGACTTTCTATTTTTTGAAGTCTTGTTGTCTAACGCAAAACCTATTTTGATATACTGTTTCTCTCAATGCGTGTGTATGTATATATTTTCCAATTAACATCAGGATTACTATTTTACAACCTCTTTCTCAGAAACCCAGAATTGCAATAAACTGTGGTCCTGAAGGCTGATCTTTGTGATATGCTCCGGGACCAGAAGTGGGAGTTCATGCCTTTACACCAGCTGAGGACAGAGGGATGGTGCAAACCTTCCTGAGAAATGGCAAATGCCTGAACTCTGAGCTCCTCAAAAGGCTTCCTGATCGTGCTCAGCCTTATTCATACCATCTGGAAAAGTTGTAATTTAAGTAAGGGCTATTGTTTTACAGAAGAAAGAGACCATCCGTCCAGCAGAATTTGTGTTACTTTCACTCCCCAGCAAATGCTCGATACTCTACTGAGCAGCACATCCCGTGTGTGTACCTGATAAACCCCTCACCGCTCCCAATGGGCTGTAGTGCTGGTCTGGCAGGATGGGCTCCAGGACTGCAAGCACCGACTACGGTTTGGTGCTGCCTTTCAGTCCAGCTCAAACGCCTTCGTGCTCCAACGCCAGAGTCGTGACCAGCCCATGCAAATTAAAGCTAGGATTTTCAAAGCGGTTTGAGGACCTTGGAGACCCCCAAATTATAGATCTTACACACAAATACAATTCCCAATGTCCTATTCCTCCACGGAAAGTCCCAAACTAATCCGACAGCCTCTGCTCCATCCTTGGGGAGGAGCATATCACGCCTCACCAGCGGCATCAATAAACCTCCAAACTGAAACTTATCTTCAGCCCAAAGAATAACGAGCTTCTTGTTTTGAAAGAGGAATAGGGAAGTTTTTTCAATAACAGTTAAGCCCCTTGGCACCTCTGAAAGGTCTTCTTATAAAGAGTGAAGTGCCTTGAGGCTCCGGGCGGGGGAAAATAAATCTCAGTTTGGCTGTTGGAGCTTCGACTTATTTTGAACGCAGTCTTGGGTCTGGAGGGGGGGACGGCAAGAGAGAGAACGGCGGATTGCCAGATGGAAATACTGCCACCAAAATCTGTCTCTGCAAAGATGAATGCAAGCCACAGGTGGAAAGGCCTATGCGCAACCCACCAAGTTTCTTAAAACAATTAATCCAGAAAGCCATTTTCAGTAACTAGAACATCTATTACTCTTGCCCTGTCTGCGATGCTGCCAGCTCCCTGCTGGGGCCAGGGCGCCAAAAAGGAGGAGCTTTGCTTAGCGAGCCCAGCGTTCTCCTCTGTGCCTGGCGGCGCAGGGTCCCAGGGCAGCCCTGGACCCCGCCACCCCCGGCTGTCATGGGGCCCCGCACGTGGGACGGCTGCCCCAGGCTCTGCTCCGTGAATGCGTGCTAGCACACGGCCTGAGAGCTCGGCGTGAGGACTTGTGGACAGGGAGCTGCACAGACAGAGGTATTATTTTTGACATCCTAGAAAGGCTTCCTGAAAAACCATGCAGGTTCAAGTTCACATATTTCTGTAAGCACCACGAATGAAGAGAAGCACAGAACTGACCCTTAGCCTGGTTGGCTCACGTTGATTCTCTGAGCAACAGCCACTCCAAAATCCTACATCCTTGCACCAACCACGCCAGCCCCAGATTTGCTGACAACATCAGGTAGAAGAAAAGAAACCTTTAGGAAATGGGCTCTGTGACAGTCATTCTTAAGAGTTTTCCAGTTATGCTTTGGCTTGTAGATATCAGTTACATTTCAAGACACACCAGGGAGATATCAGAGATGCTGATGTTAAAAAGCGAAATGGAAAAGTTGGAGGGTCAGCACCCTGAAGGCAGCGTCAGCCCTCTTGGACCAATCTATGGTTATTTTAATTTTTTAATTTTCAACTTCTTAAAGACAAGTCAATGTTAAGGTCAATAAGAACAATCTGCCATTGTTATTTTTTTATTTATTTTTAAAGACAAGACAACATGAAGGTAAAAATTTGGATTTAGCCAAGGGAGCAAACTTTAAGGGTTTCTGCCATGCATTTGCATCTGTCAGGGACAAGAAGTTCTTGGATCCAGCTAAAGAAAACATTATATATATTTTTTACCCAACAATTGCACAGCGCTGTTTCCATATGCTTCCACTATGCAGTATAGCAGAAACCTTCCTGCAAAGCACAGGCACCAGACAAGCCGCTCGGGGGGTGTAACCACACGTGTTCCCAGGTGATGCTTGGCACCAAACCCACCCTGTTCCTCCTCGGGCTTGCCCATTTCCCGGCAGCGCGGACCAAGCAGGGCACGGCCACCCCAGGCAGCGCGGGTCCCGCTGGCCGTGCACCAGTCCACGCTGCCTTTTGGGGCACCTGGCCTGCCCTGGCAGAAAAGAAATGGTGCAAAATCCAGGGATCTTGGAGTGACAGATCCACTAATATTTGTTATGGAGTACCAGCAGAAGGAGCCTGGTCAGGCCTTTGCTTCACACCAGCCCTCAGGATTGCCTGCTGCTTTACAAACCCCCTCCTGCAGGTGTCCATCCTTCACCCCGGTATCGCTCTGAGGGGCGCAGATTTACAGATTGAAAGGATCGAATTGGAGATTTTACGTTTCACTTATTTTAGTCAAGCTACTCCCCACTACCTACTCTCTTACGTTTTGCCCGAGTTGTTCGTTGCAGTCCTTGTGAAGATCAGCAACACCCAAGAGCATAACGGCGACAAATGGCAGCGGGAAGAAAGAACAAACTGGAGCACAAGTTCCCTATTTGGCCTTGCATCAAATTGGCTCCTACCGCAGTCAGTCCAGGCAAAAACAGTGATGGATTTTTTTTTTTTTACCCCCTGTCCACTAAAATCTTTGGAGTTCAACTGAAAAATAACCTCAGTGCTGGGCCACCCGCAATAGCTGTTAACAGGAGGTGAAAGTACTTTGTGCACTCTGAGGGGGTCTGGAAAGATTTGCTCCATCACACCTGGGTTTATCCAGAACTTCTGTATATCAGCTTCACTCTGAAAATCTGCCTGATCTGAACTCAAAGCTCTGGAAGAAACTCCTTGTGTTCACCTACCTAGTGTTCCGCACTGCTCCTAAAAACATATATATTTTTACCACAAAGTACCAGGCTTAAAGTTCCCAAAGGTCCTGCCAGCAACACTTGCTGTTCCAGAGGAGGTTTTGTTTAGCGTGCATTTCATAAGCACCGATGCCATCCTGCCGCGCAATGCTGGCATTTCCCTCCCCAGGCAGCAGGCCAGCAGCCTGTTTGCGCACTAGCAGCTAGTTTCTCAGAAAGTGACTTTTGCTATATTGTCCCAAGTTCTTTATGTATCATCACACAAAAGCTGGTATCTAAGGGAATATTCCTTCATTTACTCCCTCAGGCTTATTTCTGGGCCTGTCCTCGCAACTCCTTGCAGTCATACAGGTTTAAAAATTACCCGTGTGCCTTGAGAAGAGGCTGCTGGGCACCGGGCAGCTGACGGACACCTTCATCTTTTAAAATGCCTACAAATCTCCAGCCAAAGAACAAGTATAAATATTGAAAGCTAGAAATAAAATTCTAGCTATATCTGAAGTTTCACAGCTCTCGATCCACTCGGTCCCACAAAGGAAAAAAACCATCACGGGCAAAGGCAGCGCCCTGGTACGACACACCGGGACGACACATGACACGGCAGCATTAAAAGGAGCGCGCTTGCCAAAAAAGTAGACATGGCCCCATTCCTTGATCAAGGCCACAGCCCTGATGCTCATTTCCCACCAGCTCAGGATTACATATGCCTTTGGACTGACCTGCGAGGCGTTTTTCCCTTGCGCTCTTCCAGAAGCCGTCCCAGCCCTTGCCGCTGGAGCCCCCCGGGTGGTCGCTCAGGCATCGCCTCAGGCGGGGCTTCCTGGGTGCCTCCATCCTCCCCCCGACGGATGCAGCCTCTCGGGGAGAAACTGCAGCACGTTGGGGCCAAAGCAAGTCCGTTCTCCCAGTGTTTTCCTCTTCGTCTGGGCTGGCAAAGCTCCTGCACAGGAGAAGCCGGCGGGCAGTTGGTGAACATCCCTCTGGCAAGAGCAGGGAGCGGAGCCCAGTGCCTGCGCAGAGCTCTGCCGCTCGGCCCCCTCCTGCTGTAAACACAGCCCTTCCTGCCGCCCAGGGAATCGATTGCCGCCCGCAATAAATAAAGAGCGAGGCAGCGCGTGTTTGGGAACACTCCACCTTCGCATTCCCAACGGCGCTGCTGTAACCGTCCGTGGAGCGGTGTCCCCCTTCTCTCTGGGCTTGGTAATCCACCCCGTCTCTGCAGCAGGTCACGTCCCTGCCTTTACCAGTGTGCAGTTGTTTATTTGGGGTGGGTTTTGTGGTTTCTTCAGGGGTTTTTAGTATTTATTTTGAACAGAGCAGCCTGGTCTAGTAGGAGAGTGGGAAGCTTCTCCTGTGTTATAGGATTAACCTAACCACTCAGAAGAGGTCTCCAGGACTGAGATTCATCAGTTCCCTGAGGAACATCCTCAGAGAAGCCCTGCTCCAAAGGCACTTCTGCCCTGCGCTATCTGCTCTCCCACGCACTCGCTGCCCTGTACACAGGTGAGGAACGCTCCGGCCTTGCAGCCTTGTTTTACTTACGCAAACACAGCCTGGCACAGATGCAGCAAGACAGAGGGAAACCATCTTCCCAGGCACCACAGCTCCCTCCAAACACCTTTTCACAGGGTGTCCTTGGCTCTGTCTTTGCTGTAAGGGCAAACTCCAGAATCACAACTGACGCTGCCTGGGCAGGGACTGGAAGCAGCGACTGGGACGTATAAAAATCCTCTGCCCCATACTCGTCCAGCTACCTGCTTGTAACACGGCGCCCACTTAAACACGGTCTTACAAGAGCCTGCTGGAAGAAGTAGAGGCACGTCCAATCGTTAAATTTAGGTTCCCTCCCCATCTGGGACATGAGAGTGAAATAGCTTTATAATGGATGGACAAAAAGCAAATACCTACCATGTAGCTCAGCAGTGATGAAGCTCCTTGGCAAAATCTGTCCTGAAAAAGTAAAGAAATTGATGGGGAAATAACTTGAATGGCTGCTGGTGTTACATATGGGCTTTAAACATCCACCATTGCTATTTCTGGCAGGAGGTGTGGGTCTGATATCTCACAGGACTAAGTTTTGACAGTATTTGTTGAAGCAAGCTCAGCACACAGCAATAGTTACCGGGCTGCTCCAGCACACACGTCAGCGTCACACGCACTCGTCTACACCTCAGCTGATAAACCACCAGCCCCCACAGCTGGGTGCTCTCCTCACCGAGCACGCAGCTGCATCCAGGGGAGGTCTGAGAGCACCCCGGGAGTCTATAGAGCTGATTCCTTATGTCGGGGACTGATACTGCAAGCCTGCATCCTGATTAAGACAACTTAATTAACGTCCCCCAGCAGAAGGGAATCTGAGGACTGGAGGCAGGGCTGATGACAGGCGCGGTGACTGCTCTGAGGCTGTAAACCGCAGCATTAAGTATCTTCTCCTCAGCGCCGCCGCACACTTCAGACCCGCAGAGCAGGGTAGTTCTCAGCCACACGTGATGCATTCGATACAATAAACTTATAGGCAGAGCTGATTTTTTTTTTTTGGCCTGAATTTCTAAGACACTTGAAGTTAGTATCGCGACGAAGAGAAAGCAACTAAATACATGCTTCCATTTCAAAGAGAGTCATTCAGGGTTTTGGACAAACACAATCCTGAGATATGCCCGTGGGTGTATCTGTGCCATGCAAGCGGCCGTTCCCCACGCCTCCCCGCCCAGGAAAGGCTGAGAGCAGCGGGCTCATCCTGCGCAGACACCTCCCTGGCCATGTTCTGGATGCATTACAGCGAACAACCCTTCCACGAAAATGAGACTTAACGGAATGAAGGCATTTAGGTTTTAAAACCAACATAAGCGGCCACCTGAAGAGGGATGGCAGAGATACACATCGCAACTTGCGCAAGAGGCTGGTTTGCATGCCAGTGCCTGGAGAGCTGCATAGGGGGACACAGAGACACCCTGACACCTCCGAGCACGAGGGCTGGGCGCCCCTCAGACATCTCCTGCGGACGGCTGACGGCTCCCTGCGTGGGGCCAGCACGGGGTCCCCCTCCCAGAGCACGGAGTCAGCTTGCGGTTTGGTGCCTCTGCGCAGTCCCAGCCACAGCAGCACTGGCACGATCCTGCTGCGCCGCACAGAACTCCTCCTGCTTCACGGCATTGCTAACTTGATGCCTCATGAGTCTGGGAGAGTCACCTCCAACTTCATGGAGACAGCACAGCTATAAAGAAGAAAATCTGCTTCATAAAGCCAAAAAAATCAAGAATGAACAGTCAGAAAATGCGTATAAAGGAACTAAAGTACCTCCCATTATTTCCCAGGCATGACCCTGGGCTTAAACATGAGGCAGGCTGAAAATGAAGCTGTGCATAGGAAAAAGCAGCAAAGTTGCTCCACATTCCTAGAAGCTTCTCACATTCGCATCTCCACCTTGGGACTCCTGCAAGGGCCAAAACATTTCCTGAAACTTCGAGCCATTTCGAGATGAAGCGAACATCCTCACTCAGCAGATGTCTTTAGGAAACTCAGGCGTTTTTAAATTATCCATAATGGTAGAACAACAGATTTGAACACAAAAAAGGCTGACAGCTAGTCATTAGAGTCACTGTAAAAATAATCTGAACCTGTCCATAACATTAAAGGCTAAGATACAAGTGTTTTTATGTACCATTTAGCATCTCCCTTGTGGAGAACTTGAGCATTTGTGCATCTGGGTTTCATCTGCACCCAGATGAGACCGTGGGTGTGATGTTTTATCTTGAGCTGGCTGCAGCTGGTAACGATGTGTTTGGATACTACCACTCACTCTCAGATATATTTAAAGAGGTGTGTGAACATGTGCATACTGTTAAAAAAGATAATTAATGACTTAACAGCTAAGGTTAAACTTGAGTCATTCTTTTGCCCAAAGAGACAGCTTTATTAGCCAGCATGGAGGAGTATTTATTCAGAGTTAAATAAAGAAAAATACAGTTTGAAGATAAGTGGCTTATCATTTAGCCAAAGATTTCTTATAGCACGGAAGGCATACGGTCAGAGCCAGCCAAGAAATGCCCTGTGTCTGCAGCAGGCAGGCATCGAGCAGCAGGGCTGGGCAACGGCATCAAAACCTGCCGAAAGCCTGGAGAAAGAGGGATGTGTGTTTTTTTCTTTACATGCAAAATTTCGCCATCTCAGCTGCTAGATACCGACGTCAGAGATTTCCTTCCCATCTCTAGTTTACCAGCTAAAGCTGTCATTTCCCAAGACAGACCGCGCCAAGGGAGAGGTTTCCCTGCCAGAGGGAGGTTATAACTAGATCAGATAGCCCTGGTTAATGTTCACACTCAGAGCAAAGAGCAAACCTGCTATCTGTCGTCCACAGCGTTATTTACAAACACCACGGTGGTAAAAGCAGCCTGTATCTCTCTCTCTTATCCCAAGTCATACTCCTCCATGACAAATAGCAACAGGGAGGTTTCTTCTTTCCTCCTCAAGAGGAGGAGTGTTCAAACAAGATTTTAGAGTTAATTATGTAAGGCAGGACAAACCAGCACTATGTTAAAGGGCTGAGACATATCAGCAGTTGTGTTTTCTTGGGCAAGCCAGCTGTCACTTCTGGGGACTGCCTTTACAGAGGAATTAGCATAGCGATCACATTTAGTTAAACCAGTCTGAAACAGCCATAGGAAAGCTTTGGTCACCTGATGTAAGCCTATTATACCGAACCGAGCAAACGCCCTCCTGCGCGGCAGGGGGGACCCCGTCAGCCACCAGCTGTCTCAGGGACACAGGTACTTCCCACCCTCCGGACAGACCCTCCGCAAGGGGCTGCACCCGTCCGATTGCTGAAGTCGGTGTCTCCTATCTCGGATTCGTCATTTCCAAAAAACACAAGCAAGCACATGCTTGTCACCTATACGCCAAACCAGGGGGGACTGCAGGCATCCTCAGAGAGCCTGTGGAGAGCTGTAGAACCTGACATCAGAGTCACAGAAAGGCAGGAACAGGCAAACTGTCACACACAGGCTAACATTCCCATTTCTTTCCCAGCAAATCCTGTTGCCAAAGGTGAGAGACCTTCAAGGAGCAACGAGCGAGGACCAAGCTACCAACTGCAGCAGGCACAACCCTGCCAGTCCTGGCACCTCTGCGGGGATGAGACTTTTCACAGAGGCAAAGGGCATGCTCACACGAGCTTTAACCCTAGCAAGCACATCGCCTGGGGCACGGACGGCTGGAAAACAGGAGTCCTGAAAAGGCCAGGGCCAGAGCTGCTAAAACGAGGAGCGGGCTCAGCCCGTCCGTGTGGAAAGACCTGTGGGCATGATGAACTGTCACAGGTTTGTCTCCCTGTGTCAGGATGAGCTGTCGCCCCCGCAGCAGCGCTGCCACCAGGAGCCGATGCTCAGCTGCTTCCCATAACCCTTCTCCCTGCTTCCTTCTTCCTTCCCCCAGAGAAGTTTTTTGGCTTGTTACACGTTACGTTCCCAATGTACAGAACCCCGCAATAGTGTAGCTGTTTGTAGTTTATACAGACTAAGATTCATTCAATATCCTTGTGGAAAAGTTGTGGAAATCAATGGGATTATAGGAGCCCACTGAAGCCAGGATACTTACTCAATGGACAGCTGGTTGTCATCAATTCTTATGTTTCAGTCAATTTGTTATTCTGACACCCTTAAGCTATGGATTTCCTTTTAAATGATGTGTCGTATAGGTTTGGTTATTTAAAATTCTGCTTTACCATAATTGTTCTGTGGAACATATGAAACTTTTACACCAGGAGAACAGCAGACAGCCTTCCAATAAGGCTGGGAGTCTGTGCCAGCACAGGGATTTTCACGCTATTTTAAGCATTTACAAGTTGTCTCAAGCCTTAAATGATAAAAACATCAAGTAGTGAGAGTGCACTGAACTCAATATTTTGCTATTCAGCTAGCCTAGTGGGAACATGCTAGTGCAAATATTTAAATGTAAGCACCAGCTGGAGGCATTTCCTGCAGCTGCCGCCACGAGGCATTAATCGGGTGTTAACCAAAACCACTGGATTCGCGCGAAGGCGAGACCCGGGAGCTGCTGCCCTAGAAGGAAAGGCATTAGCTACAGCCAGGGTGCCCTTACGGTGAAGGAACACAGATCCGCTTTAATAATAGCACCCGGGATGAAGGTGACAACAGATGACTTAAAAGGACCAAGGCAGGTTTTGCGGAAACAATTTAGAGGCTTAAGGAAGATTTTATTAAGCCTAAATCACTAAAGAAAACTTGTTTGAGCAGTTTCCCTTCATCACCCTGCCACAGACAGGGTTTGTGGGAGGAGAGGTACGTATGGCCCAGGGCCACAGAGGAGCCCATGGCACATCCACAACACCTCCCGCTGCTCTTTCAGCCTATTTACGCGCATCCCATCGGGCTCACAAGTGCTTTTACTGGCACTGCTGGACAAATAATCCATTTGTATGTCATCCCCTGAAACACAGCCATACCAAGCACATGGGGCGTCGAAGGACGTTGAGTCCTGGCTGGCCCAGCTTGCCCTCCTACAAGCCACGCTCAGCCCACATCAGCTGCCACCCAGCTCCGCGGGCATTGCTGCAGGTGCCGAGGGAAGCCCCTGGCTCTGGCCGGGCCAGACCCCAATTCAAGCCTGTGCAGGCTTTTGGGAATATCCAGAGGTAGAGATAAAAACCCGGAATAGGTTTAGTACTCACCAGACCCAAACCAGCGACTCCTGCATGCTGAGGAATGATAAGCGACATGCTGGGGAGAGGCTGTGTCCTGCGGAGCTGCTCTGTGGGGGTGCGAGGCAGTCACCTGCTTAAAAAACAAAAGAGAACATCTTTTTTAAAAAAAATAGGGATTGGAAAATAACGTTTAAAAAATTAAGGCTTGTTTTCCATCAATTTACCCAAAGGCTATCCATAGTCAAGTAGCAGGGAAAGCAAAACCCAGAGCTGAAGGAACAATTTCTTTAATTTATTTTTAAAATAAGATGCTCTCAATTTCCCAGGAAATTCTCCAGGGGGACAATATTGCATGAAAAAAACCCAGCTTTACTTTTCATAGTCTCAGAATGATACATTTATAAGCCTATACCAGGCTAAAAATTGACAGCTCCAGAGGATCACCACGTCTCTGAAGACAGAATGAAGAGCCAAGAAGCAGGTTATTAGAGCCTGAAAATATATTCACTTTAAATAAAATACTGTTGTTACATGCGTGGGAGTAGCACAGGGTAGGACAGCAGTCTTGTATTTCTTCAGAGAACACAGGCATTCAAATGAAATCATGAATGATACTATAAACTAGAACCATATTTCAAATAAACATGTAAGTGACAAGTGTTATTTCAACACGTCTAGTTTCATATCTGTTGAAAGAGCTGTTAAGAAGTCTCTCTAAAAGTGCTGGAATTTTTTTTTTTGCTTCAGCAACACTTTCCATCAGCACGAGCTGCAGTGACTGGGCAGGAGGCTGTTAGGTGTGACATTTGTTTTAGTATTTTGTTGACACCCTCTGATTTGGAAAAATCTGTTCCAAATCCTACATTCCAGTAACTAAAGTGAGTAGAGACCAGCCATGTGTTAATCAAATATTGCCAGGAGTGACCGAAAGCCTTATTGTGCCATCAAATTGCATACTAGCACTTTTTTTTTTCATGTTAAACTGCATGTGCTAAGCATGAGAGCCCGTGAAGTGTGAAACCCAGCTTTACCTTCAATATTGCATCTATTCATGAAAGGTGATCTTTACGCCAGTGTTTCACCTTTCAAGCAGCAAAGGCTTAACCTCTCCGGCAGAGCAGCCCCATCGGTTTATACCCCTGTCGTGCAGAACTTGCTGCCAGCAGGAACAGGACCAGCACCACACGCCTCACCACCGAGCCCTGCAGCAGCTGCGTGAGCCTGTGAACGCTGAAGAGAAGCGAAACACATCCCAAAATCACATCAGGTTTCAGGTTGTACACTCACAAGCAGTTCCATTAATGAGCACATGCCGCTGTTGATCGTCATTGCCCTCCGCGTGGCGGTGGCAGAGGTTCCCCAGGGTCAGCCCAGGGGTGCAGCATCCCCGTGTCCTCACCTGTGGTGGGGGCGCAGCCCAGGGGTGCTCCAAACCCCAACATCCATGAAAACACCCCAGATTGAGCAGATGTCCCAGAGCACTGTCTAGGTTGGATAAAACACAGTTTAACAAAACTTAGCAAATATATTTGAAAATAACCTTAGAACTAAGCTGAGATAGGCTCATTTCTTTAGTGGTTTCAGCTTCCCAGTGAAGCCCACCTGGAACCAACCACCACTGCAAGGAGAAAGAGTTGCAGAAACCAGCACAAACTAACAGATGGCGATAAGGTGATGGGAGCAGGTCTGGATTGCCTTGGTCCAGAAGAGCTAGACCAACCTCTGCAAGAATAGATGAGGGACATGCAAACTTGCAGGGAGGAGCTCTAGCGCTGGAGTTCTAGCTGTGACTCCTGTTACAAACACATTGCTTGGAGTAAATCAAACAAACAAAATTTTGCTCATCAAGACACTTAAATTTAAGTATTCTTTCTGTACAAGATGTTTAATAATTCTCCCTGAAAGTTACCAAAGACATGTGCCAAGGAGCTCGTGACTCAAGGGTGAGTGCTCCAGAGACCCCCACGCACAAGCGGGACCTGCAGCTGACCCAGCCTGGATTTGCAGTTTCAGTTCTAGAATGTCACATCTTCAGTCCCACGTATTAGTCACCACCTGCAAAGGAGATGAAAACTCTAGAAGAAAAAGGAAAAAAAACCCTAAAAGAGGTGGTGATGTTAGCTCAGGCACGTGGATGCTGGCAGCTCCCCAGCGCACAACCCGGCACTGTCACCCCCTCCGCGATGACCTGCCCCAGGGCCTGCCACCAGGAGCCTGCCGAGATCCACCCACGCTCCTTCAGACTCACAGACAGGCCCCAGAGGTTTTGCACACAGGTTTTGTCTGGGCTTCTCGACAGAGGCCATCACTGTTCCAGCAAGTCTCTGTTCCTAGGATGCAGCTCGGAGCCAATGTCAGCGCTGGGCCCGCAATAACATCTTCCGCAGCTGCCAGAAGCCACCGTGCCACAGCGCTGGCTTTGCTCCGAAAGCAGGGGCAGCCACGCAGGTTGCGCAACGGGCAGCTTGCTGCCAGTAACAGCTAAGCTGCTGAAGCTGGGGGGCTTTTAATTTTTTAGAAGGACCTCTTGTAACTCTTAGGAGTCATATATAGGCTGGGCCAGTTAAAAAACCCAACCAACAAACCCCACAGTTTTCATGTGAAAGCGTGCTTTCAAAAATGGGTTTTGGTCAAAATTTAAATGTCTCTGATGGTTGGCATGTAAATGTAACAACAGAGATGATAAGGAGATGCACACTTGAAATAAGGTACCAAATTGTAACAATAAGGGCAATTTAGGTCTTTTACAAATTATCAAGGGCTGTGATAGATTAAATAATTTTAAAAATTAAGGTTAGATTTATTCTAGAACAGGCACTAGAGGTAGCTAAATCTGAAATTCATTTAGAGGACTGTTGCTGCCTCTGCTACGCAGTATTCATACCACAGCACGGCGAAGGCTCCTGCTCCGCACATAACCAAGCATCCTCCAGAAGCGCACGGTGCTGGCTCCAAGGTGCCAGGGGCATCTCTGTGGCACCACCAGAGCCCTTCTCGCCAAAAACGACCTAGCTCGCCTCCACGGAAAGGAACGTCTCCATCTCTTTTGCCTACAGGCACTCGCCCAGCGAGCTCAGGTAACACAGGGGAGAGGGCACCCCCCGCCGCCTCTCGCTGCTCCCGTCGGGGAGCACAGCTCTCCCCTTTCTCACCCACCGGGTCCGGTACCAGACGGACAGAAGGACAAATAAAAAGCGAGCACAGCGCGGCAGGCACCCCCACGCACCGCGGCAGGAAAAGATACTACGCTCTCCCCGTCGGGGAATCGAACCCCGGTCTCCCGCGTGACAGGCGGGGATACTCACCACTATACTAACGAGGAGCGATTACACCACCCGCGTAGTCATTATCTGAGCGGCCACCGAGTGTGTCAATTACTCACTGCTTCTTTATCGGTTCCTCCGCAACGGGACCGCTTTTCCCTCCTGTCACTCTACCGCGCTCCCTGCAGGTCACCATGGTCGCTCTGGCTGGAGCAACCACCCCCGGCAGCACGGAGAGAATGGCCAAAATACCCACTGTTTGCCCCAACTTGGCCTCTCCCGGGTGCACAAGCTCCACTCACATCAACCCGGTCAAGAGCAGACACCATCTGCACTACTTCGGCTTAAAAAAGCACTCACTGCAAAGCTTCCTGTGTAAAGGCTATGCTCGAGCTTCAGTATTTACTTTACACACAAACACACACTATATATATCTATAGGAAGTACACTTTAAAGAATGCCTAAACGCAGCCCTGACACTTATTGCAGCAGTCCAGAATCGCTACTCCATTGCTACCAAAGCAATTCAGGAGTTCGCATTCATATGTGTAAGAACATGATGTTGCATCGCATTCATGTCCACAGACGGGGTGTGTCAGAGTCTGAGTTAAGATTCATTACCAACACCGAAAAGTTTAAAAAAAGTAAAGTAAAAAAAACTGTTGAAGATTCAGAAACATTTCTCTCCCCATCCAAACTGCTGCCAGTTCTGGAAAACTAAGAAATACACACTGAGAATACATGGTAAACTCAATAGAAGAGACTTCACTCCTAGATTTCATAAGGGCTGAAGAAGTTAAAGGAAAACATGATAAAAACTACATGGGGTGTGCATCTAGCGTCACTGTCACGGGCAACAGGCAAGAGGGGACTCCCACCCGTCCTGATCAGTCAGATCCAGCTGTAGGTAGGGGAAATCACCACACCAAGGCAGCGCCTAGAGAGCCATGGGTGGGAAATGAGCTGTTATTTTTGTGTCAAGGTTCATTTTGGGTTTTTTAGTTGATACAGAGGAAATGGACACAGAGCCGAAGCACAACCACAGCTAGTGAACTGTCACCGAACAGCTTAAAATTAATACTGCATTAATTTCCCAGTCTGGAACACACTGTGGAGTGTTTTGTAACCATATCTGTGTGCTAAGGGTGCCTCCTGCGTACGGTGGGGTTTGCCTAAAGCTCTTCTCCTGGCCTGGCAGCTGAGCTGTTTGCATTGGCAACTCCCTGCCGCCCTCCCAGTGCCAGGTCCCAGTATGCAGGAGAAGAGCAGCCGAAAATGAAGAACCTGAAATCACACACCTTGTATGAGATCCCCAGCAGTCCCGTTCTCACCCCATCAAAGCAAAGAGCAGCACTATTTGGTGTGAAAGATGCTTATAACGTCTACGATGCATTCCTAGTGGAAGCTGGAACTGATTTTTTAGAACTGTCCATAGCAGAATTTAAGATCTATTTGTTTGAATGTTCATTCTCCATGTCATCGGTTTTCCTGTGGTATCAGAATCAATTAAACCCTCAGAGAACTGCCAGACTGAAGCATTTTGCTCTCTCACATAGGTCTCCGTTCGAGCTGACAAACAAATAAATACCCATAAAATGCTGGGGGCAGCTGGGGTGTTAACTCAGAGGTAGTAATGGATTAACTGAAAAGAGCTGAAGCAGCTACAGGCTCCAGCTGTCACCTCTACACCTAGTGCAAACGATGGCTAGAGAGGCCGGATGGCTTCTGAACTGATCCCATTTATAAGTTGCCAAGCAAAAGGTCTCACACTGTTGAAATTCATCCCCTTTCCCAGCAGATCAGAAACCAAGGTTAAGCCTCAGGCCAGCCCAGGACCTCTGGCCAGAAGGCCCTGCCTGCGAGCCACCCACAGCAATGCCGGCGGGAGGCAACATGGGAAGGGAAGGCAGGTGGTGTAAAGCAGACCGGTTTCCAGAGGGTGGGGAATGGTGGCTCTCTTAAAAACTGGCTGCCATTATACACCCCAAACTGAAAGCTGGATCAATTGCAATTTAAAAATAAATAAATGTAACGGCCTGCAAAGAGATCAGGTTATTGGATTTTGAACAGTTGCAATTCCCCTGGTGCCAATTTACAGAGTCTTACTGACCGGGGGTTTCTTTTTGTTTGGGTTGTGGCTTTCCGCCCCCTTACCCTTTCCAGTAAGAACAAGTGTGCTCTACTCTTGGGGTGTTTCTGCGCACCATTAGCTCAGCAACGTGCCTTTTGTGAAAGGTAAACCCTTTACTAAAACCTCTGCTTCACCAGGCACAAACGACTAACACACTTGGTGGGAAGAAGGAAGAGAGACATCCGTGAGCAGGTTTGTGTCGTCCAGCACTAACCTCGTCACAAGTCCCAGAGCTGGCTTCAAACAGCAACTCAGCATTCCCATAGCCCACGCACAGCTCTCCAACCGCGACCTGAAAAGTCTTCCTTAAAAAGTAACGCCTTTTCCTCTTGGTTTTAAATTACTGATGTAAATCCTTGTACTCCCTACACATTCCCTGGGAAATCTTGGTGTCTATTATCAGATGACATCAGTAACTCTCCACAGAGAGCAAGCCAGCAAAAGCCTGTGATATAAAAAGTACATCAACAGATTACATCAGGGACAACTCAGTAACTTGCTTATCAGGGCACACCTGGGTTATGAAAGCCTCACAGCCTTTTGTACAGCCCCTTCAGAGAAGGGAGGAGAACACTGTACTACTCACAGGCGGCAGGCTGATCTCCAAGCTAATAAGCAGCCATAAACCTGTAGATCTTGGTTAAGATTTTAAATCAGATTCTCCCAGTGCAGAGTGTTCCTTAAGTGAAACATAACTCTGTGAAAATTAAATGAAGAACTGAGCAAAGCCTCTCAACTTCTCCCTAGAAGAGGTTACACTTCTCCAGTGTATCCGTCACCCTGAAATGCTGAAACAAAATGTTCTTTCTAGTAAGAAAAGTTCCAGACAGGTAGGTGATATGACTGCTAGGGATCATCCTGGAAAGAGGTATATCTACCCCAAATGAGAAAACACAGAATTCTCTGGTTCTTGCTGTCATGAGCAGACTCTAGGGACACATGGCCTCTGGTAAGACCTTGCCAGGGAACTGAAGTGATAAACTCTAACAAATCGATCATAGCAGAAAAGCAGTAAGGGGCTGTAAACTCAGAACAAAGTCAAATACTGCACATGACATCAGCTCTGGAGTTAACAGCTAGCACTGCTTCCAGGTCAATGACACTGACTTAGAGCTCTTTTCAAAAGCAGTGAACTTAATTTGCTGCAGCCAGTTCCTCCAGTGACACCTCTCTCCCCTACATCTCTAACACCACCGACTTGGGTGCTAGCTCTCTGCATTTACTGTGCAAAGCGCCTCTCCTTGCGTTCCCTTGCTACCAACACCCGCTCCCTTGCTGCTTCCAGGCTTGCACTCCTCTGCTGCCAGAAGCCTCTGACCACCAGTCCCTGGCCAAAACTCTGAGCCATCTGCCTTGATATGCCCCACCCCAATATATCAGTCTCCTTCAACAGAACCACCCTATGATCCCTAGTTAAGAAAAGGCACAGAAAAGGCCACGGTAGTCAGCACCTTCTTTGCCTCAGGTTCTCACTTCTAAGGTCTGCCCTCAGGCTTTCAGCTCCTCGAGCCCGGCAGCAGAAGTGGTGGAGTGAGGCATTCCCCATGGGAGAGGAAAACTGTTAAGGAGCCCTGGAGCTGCCTGGGCACAGATGATGCCCTGGGACCAGACAGGCTCTGTCTGAGGGTGAGGATGGAGCTGACTACTGGCAGGTCATGGCCACCAAGGAAGGTTCCCGATGGCAGAAGACAGCGAGATGTTCCACACATACACACATCCTCAAGAAGGTCGGGGCGGGGGGGGTGTGTGTGCTGTGTGCTCTACAGGCTGGCCAGCTTCACCCCAGTGCCCGGGAAGGCCACAGAGCCAGTCTGACTGGAACACATCCAGGCACACAACGGACATGGCAGCAATCAGAACAGCATGGCTTTACCAAGGGCAAATTGTGCCTGAGAGCTTTCTGTGATGACTGGCTCTGTAGCTAACAGAGGAGCATCGGATGTTGTTTATCCTGACTTTAGCAAGGGCTTTGACATTATCTCTCATAGTTAGAGCCAAATTGGTGAAATACAGAGTGAACATGTAGACAACAGGGTAGAGGGAAAACTGGCTGAGCAACCAGACTCAAAAGGCTATGAAAAGGACTACAGAAACTACTCAAAATTTAATTTGCAAGTGGTCTCTTAGGTGCTTATTCTGCCTTAAAATCACACAGGCTGCAGGCACGTTACCTTTCAGGACTTGCAGAGTCTGAAGTTTGGCTATGAATCTTCACTCTGTCTTGGTTTTTCTTCCCCCCCAGTTGATGGAATGTATTTTATCATCTGCTTGAAATATGCTGTCATTTTGGATCCCTCTTCCTTTTGGGTTTCATCATGCAAAATTCTGCTAGAACACTTCCTCTAGTCATCGCTCAATATGTAGGCTGTGTTAGGGCAAAGAAATGATATGTAAATTTCCTTTATAATTACGTAAACAATGCAGAATGCTGCAATAAAACCACAGCCAAAAGCTTCTCTCAGTCAACACTGCTCAGCCAGAATCTAAAGGGTTATGAGGATAAGGTGTTTGTACACCACAGAGGTATCTGTCCCCACGTTAAAAGTTTGCCAAGTTGCTCAGCAACTCAAACGTGTTTCTGAGATCTTAAGCCCTCTCAGTGCCCACATTTCCTTTCTGTGTGGCATAACTGTATGTTCTTCCCAGGAAAGTCACCTTCATGAACTGAAGGGACTGTTGTGTACTTGGAAGAGAATTTTTTACCTATAAAGTTCATATTGCTTCTTCCGTAACTGATCATGACTCTGTCGTAAGAGAGCTACTCTCATCATTTCCCTTCCTGCATCCCTCTGCCAGGGCTCGCAGCAGGAGTCTGGGCCAGCCGGAGTCACTGCAGCCTCCGGGAGGCAATTTGCCCCGGGACCCTGCAAGGCTACAAAGGAGCCACCATTGCCAAATTAACTCTCTCCACTATATACTTGGGGTTGCATAAAAATTCTCTCCCCATCCTGCCCGCAGACACAGAGCAACGCTGATTGCCCTGTAGCCCTAAAGATGCACCTCCCCGAGGCAGAGATGGTCGCACTGCAGCAGGTGACGTTCGGAGTCCCCTGGGAGCGGTGCTCTGCCTGCTCCCTACAGCCTGGGATCTGCAGAATGTGGTGGTCAACCACCCCCGGTACCTCCCGCACACTGCGCACAAGGTGACTCCTGCTACTTCTTTGGTGCTCTAGCCTGAAACAGCACAAAGTGGATATACTTAGTGAACACCTGTTGATGGACAGAGATGCCTTTAGAGCAGGAGGGGTTTCACTCTGGGACAAAATGCAAACTTCGTTTTTCATCTACAGTTCTAAAGAGAGCAAAGTTACAAGGATTATTAAAGGTTTGCATGTCTGACTCTAATAAAAATTCAAATACAGTCAGCTGAATAGTCTTACAGTGAGAGGAAGTCACTTGTTTCATACTAATTTTATTTTTAATCAGATCCACAGATAAGATAGAACTAAACGAAGCTCACACAGCTTACCCCATCCCCTGAGCTTGCACCCAGGCTGCACCAGGAAGCAGTTAAGGACCCCAGCTGAAATGCAAACCAGCTTCCACAAAAGGCTACTACAGTTCACTCAAAGAAAGAAGAGAGATTTCCCCCCCCCCAAAAAAAGATGGCAAACCAAACAAACCAACACCCCATAAACTTGTAAAGGAACTTGTATTTCTTACAAGCTCCTTTCTCCTAGTTAAAAAGAATCACTGTGGTGCAGAGCTCCCCTTTGCCAGACTCAATGGAGATATAACACGGAATGGAATTTTTAGGGTTTATTTTCTGGCAGTTTAGGCAAAGATCGATAGTTTGGATGGCTAACGTATTTGTACAGTGAACCCTGAAGAAAAGTCTCTGACACAGCAAGCTCGTCACAAGATGCACTGCCAGCATGCTGCTGTGGCACAGACTTCATTCCTGACAACTTCCTGCCTGTTAGGCATCCAGTCAGAACAGCTTCAGGACAATGCAATTTGGCTTTTCCAAAACATAAGCAAAGAACAACAGAGTAATTGCAGTTTGTATATAACATGCGATTTATAGATGAAGTATTTTATTCACCAGGAAAAATACCACTCCGAGTTACCTGTGTGTGTGAATCAGCATGTGCTCTCAAGTTAATTTGGAAAGCAAAAGCTTCCAGTAGCTTCACAGCACGCTTTCTACTTCAGGACTGCAAAACCAGCGTTCTTTAGAACATCAAAACCAGGACTGGAATCTAAGAACTGTGAAGTATAGGCTTTTATTAAAGGAGAGGAATAAAAGACCATGAAAACCATACCAGTCGCGTTTCCTTAGTATAAAAGGTTATGTCACAACCCCCAGTATCAAGTATCACAGCAATTTATGATCCTAAAGGAAAAAAAAACACACCCAGAAATCCCTCCCTCAAACCCCAGAAACGCAGGCAAAACAATGAACAATCTCAAATTGTTTATTAGGAAAAGACAAAGTACTGTTTCAACATTCATACAGAACAAACGGTAATAAAACCAGGAAAATAAACTGTAAAAAGTAGGCCCATCACAGAGGAGCTGGGTTATGACAAAGTAAACGAAATCCAAACTTCATTCATGCAAACAAGCAGTAAAGAATTATTTACAGTTTTGATGGGATGAATTACAGCATTGGCTATATTTGGGCCCCAACAAAATTACTCAGTGACATATTAAAGGGATCCAATCTGTACATTCAGCAATGAGAATCTATAAAAAGAAAAATAATTTAAACAATTTACAAGAGCTGTATTACAGATGGCATAAAGTTATCATTTACAAGAGCTGTATTAACAGGTGACAAAGGTATTAATCAGTAACTTATGAATAAAAATTTGTAGCATATATTTTTACATCACATCTTCAGTGTCTGAACAGTAAACAAGAAAGTGGAGACAAAATATGAGAGTGCAATGTAACACAATAAGGCAACTTAACCAAATGGCTCTTCGGAGAACTTCCATCCTACGGGGGTTTACGATTTATAAATTCGCCTGTCCCTTTTGCTAACTAACTAAAACAAATATTTGAAGACAGCAATTGGTGATTAGAAGGCCTGCATATGACGAGACAGTAGATGGAAAATTAAATACTCATTTGTTAAAACGCCAAAACTCAGAAACGTAAAAAAGTGCAGATTATCAAAAGCCCTGTATATCTTATTTCTATAACATCAACACACTAATTTTCATGTTCTAGATGTCATAATTCAATATGTCTCAAAATACTAATTCACTAGTCTTATAATTAAATTCTTTTATAATGCACAAGCTGAAACTAATATACCTCCTCCCAATGCTTGTATTTACAATGTTCTGAAATTGATGCTAGAAGAACTGTGAAATGCTAGCAATTCATAGCAAAGATTAGCAACTGATACATCATATTCCAGTTTATTTTATAGGCAAGGCTAATTAACATATTTAGCTTTTAAAATTATTTTAAATGGGTATTTTCGGATTTTCAACACCTTCCCCAAATGCTTACGGTCATGGCTGATTTTCTTGACGTTTTAGCAGAGAACAAAAGCCAATCATGTTCCACTTGATACTGTTTGTTTGAACAGCCACAATGACAAAACAAGATGAAGGATAACACTGAAATCCAGCAATGAAAACCCATCTGTATCGTAGTGCACAAGGGGAATGTTATGGGCCTTACAGAAAGCAGCACAGGAAGCCAAACCTGCCAATGACTTGCCACATTAATAAACACAGTCCACACACTCTAAAAGAAACAAAAAAGGGAAACTTGAAATAAGGCCAAAAAATATTGGCAAACGATGAATTTTAAGTCTGTCAAAAGGACCAGGCCATAAATATTTTATTTACAATTTCTATTTAGAATCTTTATTTTCAACAAATGATTTAGCACCAGCAGGAATATGCCAAGTAGCATTACTGTGTTCCCCAGGCAGAAAACCTTGAGGCCAAATCTTGCTCCTTAAGTTTAAAACAGTCCACATTTAAGAGAATCATCTACTCAAGTAACTAAAGTGAGCAGGATTTGGCACTCAGTTATGCAAGCCTAGACTGCTCAAATATATTCCATTAGCACATTAATAGTTACAAATATATTACAGCATCTTTTGAGATGTTTTCAGAAAGTGTGTTTTTTAGAATACTTAATATGCTTTATATGCGTGAAGAAAACAAAATAAAACAGGCTTCTTTGCAGACTTTTAAAAAACAATTAGTAATTTTATCACAGATGACAGAATACTGGCAATGTACTTTGGAGTATATCAGTAAAACTTGAAAGAACGTAAGCAGGGAATTATCCCTCTATACTGTAATAAAGCATTTTTTTTTTTTTTATCTCCCATGGTCATGTCTGAGGCCTTAATTCACCCATTTTATCCATAACGATTAAGTTTGCCCCCTCTCACTGTGCGTTAACAGGAAACAGAAAAATTAATACAAAACAGTAACTGTATGTGTCGAGTGCGTTCCTAGCTCTGTGCTGTGATCTATAGGTCTTTGCCAAATACTTCTAATCTGAGTCACAGATTTTTGTTCACTTTTTAAATTAAGCAAAGCTCTATTACATATTACATGTTTTTTAAACCTACGTAATCCAGAAAGCCCTGTCTCTAGGCAAACACTATTCTCATTATGTGCGCAAATGGACTTGGGATAAAAAGCTGACCACAACTAGCTCAACAGAACTGCACTGACCTTCATCTCTGTTCTGAACTCAACCGAACTGTTTCCTCACGATTATAGCCATCTAGTATCCAGAACATTAAGAGCGAGAGTGATATTTAAAAATAGGTTGAATGCAAATTTAGGTATTAACATAAGTTGATGACTGAATGCATAAGACACTATCTAGTCTTTAAGAAGCACAGATTTGCTCTTGATAGAAGACACTTTAATTAGTTCCAACTGTTATTCTGAAACATTTAGAAATGAGAAGTTATTGCAACTTAATCCGGAAGTAGATACTTCCTGAAGACCTCTGCTGGACAGAGACAAAGAGCTAGTATTACAACCCTTAAAGGCAATATAATCACCTTGCATGTATACTACCATCAACTCAAATGCAAGGAGAAATCTCACAGTACTACTGAAGGAATATTTAATTCATTATGAGAAGCCAGAACTGAGCTTTTGTTCTGAATATATAAACTGAGAATAAATTGGACAACGCGGTCTCGTAATCTTTCCATGCTGTAACTCTCAGATTATGAATGGAGGTGTTGGTAGAATCACACGGGTGCTTACTTGCAGGAGAGAGAGAGAGAGAGAGAGAGAGAGAGAGAGAAAGAGAGAGAGAGAAGGATCTTCAAAAGGCAGGTCAGATATCTGAACACCCTTTGAAAATCTGGACCAAACTATAAGACAAAGGAAGTGTACCAGTGCTGCTTCTCTCCGAACTGTTACATTTATTGAGGCTTTACTAAAAGAATGAAGAAGTGTTTATACTTAAACCTCTGCTACCTTCAGTAAAGAACGCTGAGGACATGTTCATTCCAGCTTGCTAAATATTTAAAATGTATTGTGGAAGTTGTTCCCTTCTCATTCAAATTGCAGTTATCCTAGTAGAACTCGAAAGGTGAAAGTGGTTAAGTTTAACAGCCATATCAACTTGGAATAGCTTCATCTAAAAATGAACTACTTTGGCCAGAAAGAATCCATACTTATCTGACTAAGAACTTGCATGATTTTTACTGATAGAATAAAACTGTGCATAATACTTAAAAAGACCAAGCTGGAGGGATGAGACCATGAAATGCAAAAGCATTACCCCAATATAAGGGCTACAGGGATAGGAAGCCAGAAACCTGATGTTGTTTTCCTGGCATCCCTAGCTACACTGGACTGAAGGGATCGTTTCCATGGCAAATAAAAATATCTGCCATTTCTCTTGTAAGCAACACTGTTTAGGAAACCTCCTGGATAAAGTCCCAAGTACCAGCAAAACTGGCATTATATGAAAAAAATTAAAAGGCACTCACATGGCGGATTGAGCTGAAAACGATTACACATTCAAAATGAGCTTTACACTTTACTTTAGAAGAAGAAATTTCACACAACTTTCCTCTAGAAGTGGTTCCACTTGAAAAGACAACAGTAGCCCTGAGAAAACCTCAAATTTTCTCTACTCTTCATTGAATCAATTCACTCTAAAGCTGCTTCAACCAGTTAGCTTTCAGGAAAAGAAATGGCAATGGTGAAAGTAAAAACAGAGACGATCAGGAAAAAGCAACTTACTTCAAGTGATTTGCATGAAAAAAACCAAGCCTTTTCAACCCATTTAGAAGAGAATCTATATGAAAAGACTTTAAGGCCTATCTTGCAGCTATTTGTGATGCCTAGCACTTCTACTGATGGTAGAGTCAATCTTTGGAGACTCTAGTAATAAGTTGAAGAGAAAATGAGATGAAACCAAAGATGTGGCTTAAATACAGGGCCCCTGGGCTTTACAGTAGGGCCTGAAAACTTCTCTGGTTGCTCTTGTAATGAAGTAATAATTGTGCTGATAAAACTAGCAAAAGGAAGCCAATTTTTTTAGAAGCTCAAGGGAAGTAAAACAGAGGTAGGGCATACTTTTTGATTCTCACAGTAGTTTCTATACAGTACTGCTATTCAAGAATTACTCCATTGATTTATTCTGTTAACTCTGTACAATTAACTTTAAAAATGTATCTTAGGTCATATCAACTTCAAATGGTTTAAATTAACCACAGTCATTAGGTAATCATCTTCTACATATGCTTCTGGTTAAACATACAAGTAACTTCTAACTACTGCTTCAAGAGCAGCTCTCCTTCAGTATCAGAAAATGAGAAGTGAAGTAGCAATAAATATGGTCTCAAGGAACTGTTTCTAATCAAGCTGTAGTATGTGTCTTAAGTACCTCACTTTGCAAGAAAAATATGCAGTTGATCTGCAAAATTTTCAGGAGGCTGTCACAATGTTCAGAAAAAAGGTTTTACAAAGTTTTATAACCAAATAAAAGTTATTTTCCCTAGTCAATTCTCACTTAAAAGGAACGGCATACAGCACTTATAAAGACATTCTATAAAAAACATATTCACTTATTTTCTGAAATGCTCTGATTTAGCATTAGATTGGTTGAACTGTCAGTGTAATTTTTGTTTGTTTTTTTTATGTCTACAATGAAACATCAAAGCAAGCACAACAGAAATGTAGTATGAGTACCAGAAAAAACAGCAATAAATGGAACTGCATTTGCAATTAGCATTGGGCTTAATGAATTGGCTACTCTAAGTTACTGTACTCTTAAAGGACCACAGAAATTAAAAAAACCCCAAACAAACCACAACCCACATGATGTTAGTATGGGGCTTTCAATTTTAAGAAAAGAAAGAGAAGACTGAAAATAGCACATAGAGGTTTGTAACACACTAGGTGGATGTGTCCATGAATACAACACAGCCATGCTGTGGAATACTCAAGCAATCAGTTTTAAAAACACCTTAAAACCCAACATATGAATGTGTTCTAGTCTGGTTGCTCCTCATGCACTTATAGGAAATATTTAACAATAAAATGATGTCATAAAATTGGGTAGCTCTTTAGTCTACAAAGAGTCATATAGTTAATGACTGTATAATCTTACAAGTTTAACATCTCATGCCCTGGCTTCAATGCTAAACTTAAAGTAATCACAACTGTAAATTTTAAAAGTATACAGAAAAACCCAAAGATCAGTTCTAGAGTACGGATTTTATCCCAAGGCCACAATTTGATGAATGGTTCCATATTGCAAGTGCACTAAATATTGGTCCATTTGGTGCTGCAATACAAACTCTGATGCAGTCCGCAACTTTTAAAAACAAACTTCCAAATCCAGAAGCAAGCTAACAACCTTTCATTTTCAACATCTAATTAGATTCTGATCAACTCTTACAAAATTAAGGAAAAATCACATTTTCAAATTGGTAGTATGGGGCAGAAATTTTCCAAACCTCCACAGAAATAAGCCAAAGCACCAGAATTATGAGATCCTATTTTTAGTCTGTTTTATAAGGATTTCTTCAATTCTCTCAGCCTTTCTGGTACCTTTACAAGGATGCATGATGTCAAATTTAATGAGACACGAAAAAAAACAGAAGGCATTTTGGAAGTCACATCCTTAAAAAAAAATCCCAACCCCCCAAACCTGCCTTCATTCATCATTTTTTTTCCAAATCCAACCAAAGACAGAGGGGATCTTCAAATAAATGAAGAGGACAAGTGAGTACCTTCACAAAACCTTCAAAACATCAACTGCATAAATCTGCTGCTTTGGCTGATTTTTTGTGTTTCTATTCTTCCCATGAAAAATTAAAACATTATTTCCATTACACATAAAAATAAAATAATTACTATTCTTACTGTGGGAAGCAATTGTCTACAATTTCCTCATCTTGTAGATAGTACCTTACTGTTTTTAAAGTTGCTTTCTGTAAGTACACATGGGAAATTGTGCTCATAACACAGTATAACTAATGAAAATAATTTTTCATTCACCAATTATATACAAAACTGATGGGCCTAAAGCCTCAGGAGTAAACTTGCAATATTAACACACTGAGCACTTAAAGGATTGGCATTCCTTCTTCTGGAAGCTTGTTTTCAGAGGATGTATTGCATATTAGAAGTTCGATATTGGCTACATGTACCAAAGAACACAAACGATATCCCCACACATTTCATTTATCAATGCCCAACAGAATGAAACCCCCTTCCTTATAATGGCAATACTCAGTAGCTCATCACTTCTTAAAAACAGTTACAGAAAATCTGCTATTTTTTTCTCCCCTCCCCAGATGTAGTTTCCATTGCCATAAACAAGTATCATTCAGATGGAAAATAGTTCAGTGTAGTGACATCTGGTATCTCAGCTGAAATTTGGCAGCCCAAGAAGAGCACCAACAGCTCCAAAGTATCCCTGTTCAAAACAAACAAAAAAATATTTCAGGTTCAAGTAGGGTATTGAATTCTGCACTAATCACGTTTCAATGACAACAAAGCATTTGGTGGACCAGTGCTACAGAAAGAACACCATACACTTTCAATATACAATCTTTCATAATAATTTTTTAAAGCTTTGTGAAATAAACATTTTATCCTTATCTCATTTAATTTTAGGAGATTTCACCCCAAGCTTCCCCATACACTGCAGGACTTCTAAGACATGCATCAGTGGCTCCTAAAGCAAGGAAATCAGGTTTGGTTTGTTTTTCCTACAGGAGCTGGTTGCCAAAGGATCTTCAATATCCATAGCAACACTATTCCTAAGGTACAAATCAGAATTTTCTTAAACTAACTGCACCTCACATTTTTTAAGAATTTTGTCCAAGCTTCAACACCATTTTTTGGCCTGTATACTTACCTGCATACAAAAAACTACCTTCTCCTGTTGGATTACTTTTTCCCTCTGGGAAAACAAGATGTTCCCCTTCCCTATAACTGTGGAATATAGAGGTGTCTGGAATCTACACTTGACCAAATGCAAGAATTGAAAATTTATCCAAGAAAAATTTTAAGGGGGTAGAACTAACAAGGAACCATTCTGCTACTACTGCTGACACTAGCACCACCACAGACTACTGTCTGTCTCAGGATAAGCCATAAAGGAAAAAAGCTGTTAGAATCAAGTGAAAGGGAATAGATGTAATGCTGTAATATTTGCAGACCAACAAATTGAAGACAAAAATTGCCAGCCCACTGCCAGGAAGCTATAAGTCTCCCAGGTAATTAATACCAGTTGCCTATATTTTAACCAAAACAGGTCAACCCTCTCAGCATTACATACTGACCTAGACCGCAGAAGCTGCCCAAAAGCAGGTTAGTCCCAGAGCATAAAACTGCAACAAGAAATTTAAGGTGTATCTGTGGCAGTAGCAAAGCAGTCCTTGTTAAAAGCAGTCTCAACTTTCAGGATGTTGCTCAAGCTCAGTTGAGAACAATGTAAGTATTTCAAAGGCCCATACTTTAGATCTCTCCGTAGTCTTTTGAAATACAATACTTACTACTGTTGCCACCCAAAAGCAAGCTAAGGCTGTTGAAGCTTAGTGCAGAGCTTAAGATTTTCTTGTCCCTCTCCAAAAATCTATAGCATGAACTGAGATACCCTGAAGTGACTGAAGTACTTCCCTGGCAGAGAGAAATGTCCCCAGACAACCAACACAGTATGAGAAACCTCCTCTGACTTCCAAGGTTTACGGAGTACTTGGTGTCTCAGGTTATCACACGTATGCGAGCTACTCAATATGTGCATTTTTGATTTATGGTAAAAGAATACATACAGATAAACAAACCATGGCATACCTCATGTTCTAGGAACAAGGCCTTCAGCTGGCCTTTTGACCAGTAATCCAGTGCATATGCAAGAAGCTTCATTGACAAAGTATTCACACGTAAAAAATTGCCAACAAACACAACTCTGTTTATTTTCTAAGAAAAGAAAAACAGCAAAGGATTAAGTCTTTTCACTCTTTAACACCACTTTGAAAAATAAAGCTATGAAAGAACACTGTCTCAAGCAAGAAAAAAAAACAAACGAAAAACCCACAAAACCCCGAACAACCCACAATTAAAACATGGTTCCAAAATTTAAAACACAGCATACTTGGGGAAAAGGAAAAAACATGCAACCCTCAAGAATTAAAGGACTTAATTTACAGAGAAGCAGCATTTTTGTTGAAATTAAGTGAGCATTTTAACTAAGCCAAAGAAACAGCCCAGCTAAAAGTGAAATTAAATAAAAAATACTTATTTTATACCCATATTACTTATATTTGGTAGAGAAGACTCAATGCCTTCATAGCCCTGTACAATGCTGCTTGATCCATATGCAACAAGGCAGCACTGTAAAGAAGCCGAAGACAGTAAGACGTAACAGATGTTCCTTTCATCTTCAGACCTCAATATACCTCACTGTAAGATTAGACTAAGACTCAAATTGTAGAAGCGAGCTGTGAATTTTAATCAAGTCAAATGTAAAAAAAAAGTGAAAATTGTTCAATTTCCCCCGTTCACTGAAATAAATCCAACATTAAGTGGAAAGAACGTTAAATACTGGTTTAATGATATGAGAGCAAGAACCAAAGAAAATTTAATTGTGTTAGTGCTTAACATAGTGCTTAAATAAGCGCTTAATTATATTAGATGAATACCCTTCTCTAAGTTGCTACAAAAACTAGTATGACAATTCAACCTGCATTCAAAACGTGCAACTGTTTTTCACCATCTTGAGCAGTGAAGACAGGGAAGACAGAATAAACATACTACCCAAACAAATGTAATTCTGCTCTATAGCAGGAAGCCAAAATAATTAAATCCATTTTATCTTTATACATCAATTCAAGATATTAGTTTGTGGATCCCTATTAATCATTTCTTACGATTTGTAGTTCTGTGACATAATTGGAATTAGACCAAAAAACCCTTGGAATAAAGCTAATTTGTGCCATTTATGAGTTCTGATTTGTATTCCTTTACCCCCACCCTTTGCATACATTTGCCTCACACTCAGACTACTAGTATGTACTGTCAACTTCACCCCCATTGAACTCTTTTGTTATCAAGCTTTGCCATAAAGCAAAAAAGCCAAAATTAACTCAACACCCACAAAATTAACTCACTTCGCCAAGACAGGCATGAGAGAAAGACAGAGGAGGAAACTGAGGGAGAATTTGCAATATTAAAACCAGAATAATATGTTAGTCTGTCTCCTCAGCAAAAGTTATTGCAGCTAACAACGTTGCTGATATTTCTGAGACTAAATCACCTCCATAGATTTTAAACAGAACTCTGAATCAAGCTACCCTTAGTCTTCTCTAGGAAAGCTGTTATTAAACCTCACTTTATCCAAAGTTTGTTGATAATGAATGAGAAAATCCCTGGTGCTCAAACACCGATATCTCCTATGCCTATATCTAGTATTCTTCCATAGGTTCTTGACTGTCCATGCTAATCATACTGAAACTGAATGTATACTGGTTCTTTTTAGCAGAGCGTTGAGAAACAGAAGATGGCAGGAAACAGACTCTGTATCAACCAGTAAGAAGGCAGATGTCAAAACAATTTGAAGCCTCAAGAATTGTAAAAATTAAAAATAATGCTCAACTAGAAGCAAGGTTTTCTACAAGCTTTCATCAGAGAATAATTTCAGCTTGAAGAAATTGCTGGAGGCCATCAGGTCCTACGCACCACTCAAAGCAGGTCTTTCAGCAACTTCAAGTTGCTCAAGTCACATGTTTTGAAACTCTCCAAAAGGTGACAGAGAGTCCACAGTCCCTCTCTGAGTCCGTATTTCCAGGCTTAACCACTCTCATTGTGAGCAACTTTTTTCCCTTATACCACAAGTTGTGTCCATTGCTTCCCATCCGTTTGCTGTGTATGGCTGTATCTGGCAGTGTCTTCCCTGTAACTCTCTCTAGCTAGACACAACCCTTTCAGGCTCCAGCTTCTTCAGGCTTAATCCAGATCCCTCAGTGTCTTCTCATACGTTAGGTGCTCCAGAGCAGGGCCCTGTCTTGGTAATCTGTCTGTTAGACTTGTTCTAGTTTGTTACTGCTGCTGTTTTGGTGATGATGGTGGTTGGGGAGGAAGGGAAAAATGTCATGCCCGAAGTATCACCGCCTCTGACCTGCTATGTCCTTGTTAATGTATCTCAGTACAAGGTCAGCCTTCATCACTGCACATGTACACTGCTGATTCATGTGCAGTTCAACTTCTCTGCCAGCACCCACCTCTCCTCTGCAATGCTTCTCCCTAGCCAGTCTGTACCCCACCCTTCTGCTTTTGCCATGAGCATGCTGTTCTGGAAGATCAACAAGCTACTCTGTCCTAATGGCATAAGGAGCCAAATCTCCCACAAGATCTTGCTTCCTAAATCCCCCCCCCAAACCAGAATCCTGTTCTACTCAAGTCCATCTAGAGTCTCCGTTCTGCTACTTGCTTTCTTCATTTTTCTCAGGACCTTAAACTCTACTATTTCAAGGCTGCCACTGAAATTCCTGACCTGTTCTTCACTCGTGAAGAGCAGGCCCAGCACCATGCTTGCTTGGTCAGCCTGCCTAGTACTTGTGTCAGAAAATTGTCCACAGCAGACTGAGAAGTATGGATTGCTTGTGATCTGCCATGTTAACGCTTCCAATAGAGGTTGGGATAGTCCCTCATGAGAACCAGGACTTACAGGTCCTCTTGTATCCCATGCTGCGTGTCTTTGTGTACAGAGACTTAAGTTGGGCCCACAATCATCCTCTTTTCACAAGGGGACTTGAAGTCCTTTCGTCACAACATCCTGTGCTCCCCTGCTCCCTCGCTTATCTGCGGGCTTTGGGCTCCATTCCCTAACAAAGCTAGCGTGAAGACCTCCTCTTCAGGTTACTGCCCCATTGGCAAAGATATCTCCTTGTCCCACTTCTCCAAAGACAGTCAAAATATTCTGAACCAATTCTTTAATACTACATGAATTTCTTCATTTCATTTGAGAACATACTAAAAGGTTTAAAATGATACATCATTTCAGCAGTCATTTAATCTGAAACCAAGTAATAGACCTATAGACAGATCATTTCCTTGTCAGATGTTTTTACCTCATTTACGGCACACATCCGGGCAATAGACCCAATATTATTGGTGATGGTGACCAATATGGCTCTTGCAAGATCTTCTTTACTAACAGACTCTCTCTTCTCTTTGTAGATCATATTCCCAAAACTGTAACAGGAAAAATTTCCATTAAGTACGGAGTGATTCATATGCATTCGAAGTAATTTCAGAAGTGATTTTTATGCTATAACAGAACTTAAGTCTCATGTTTGTTCTTATGGTGCTCCCTTTTTAAGTCTGTATTAAACACAGCAATTTGACAACTGATAGTACGATGTGTGTATTTACTCCTTCACAGCAAACAGTCCATCTTATTACAATAACGACCACCAACAAAATATTTTTGTTCAGATAGTTGACTTTCATGAAGACACATACACAGCGAAAAGTAGTCTTAGTCTTAGGCAAGACTACTCTGCAAACCTAGTCACTGTAAGTTAAGTCAATGCCTAAGTCTGACTGGTCAATCCTCCAACTTCTCATGCTTGCAGAAAATAAACAGCTGACAGACTGCTATTTAGGTTGTATAAATAAAGAATTCTAGATTAGAAGGACATTTCCATTACAATACACAGTAGATATTTTCTTACAAATTATACAAAAAAGAAGAAATAAGACAAGAATCCATATCTACACATGGTATTTTACCGCTACAGACTCTGTACCATATCAAAGTCAGTTAGAAGAGACATAAGGCTGATTATTCTAAAACTCAAACATTCATTAAAGATCCTAAGGATCTTAAAAAGTAAATGAGAACAAAAAGTATCTATATACACAAACAGTTAAGATGTATTGACTAGAATTGTAAAGTTTGCACATATTAAAACCTCTCAGCATACGCTCTCTGAAAAGGCTTGGACTCAGCTGGCCTCCCTCAGCTTGGACTCCCTTCTCAGAGGAAGAAGAATTAAGTTACCATGAATTAAGACCTCTTACTACTGAATACGAGCAAAGATTTAATGAAGTCTCTTACATGCATATTAGTTTCACTCCCAAAGTTTATTCTTCGTACATTTCTTAAGGGTAGAGAAGCTATAGTATCACCAATAATCTTCCACAATGGAAATAAAACTTGCAGCTATGACAAAAATCCTCTGTAACTGTCAGAAAAACACATTCGTTCTCATGGTGCAAACTGTTTATGTTCAACACCTTTCGTAAGTGAGAAAAGTAGTTAAAACATTATGCCAGGTGCCCGTACGGACAGCCATGTATCAATTAAAAGCAGAGTCTTTAAAAAAAAAATAAATGAAGAGATACTACTGTAAGAGCAACAAAAATGTCTTCTTCCACTCACCTTCCCTGTAGACAGTGTCCCTACTAAAAGATTCTAGAAAGTCAAGAAGTAATCTGCTTTGGTTTTCCTCTGCACTTCGTTATTGCCACTCCTGTAATCACCTCACATTCCCTCTGACTCATGTAAAGCTGTATATGACATACCACATGAGGTTTCTTCAAATACCCAGCTCGGAGGCATCTGCAGTTGCATGTGGCCTTTAATCTTCAGGAAAACTGAGTAAATATACTTTTAGTATGAAAACATAACTTGACTACAATGGAAGTTTGCAAAAAATAGTTTCCTCTGCAATAATAGTTTAAGTCTTGTGTTTGAAGCCCCCCAAACTAGCAATACAACCATCAAAAAGATCTCTTGCTTACCTAGATGCTACAGCCCATCCTGGCAAGCCAAATCTTTCATAGTCTCCTCCATAAATATCTCGAACCAGCTTGTCAGCATGCGTACTGTCTCCTTTGGATGCCATTTCCAGAGCTTCTTCAAAACTTTCACAGCCCGTCAACAAACTGCATAAACCAAGAAAGGTCCCTCCACCTAGACTAAGAAAGAAAACTAGTTGCTTTTAAATAGTATTTCCTCACACCAAAGATTCTTATGTCTGATGAAAAATTTGACCAGATAAAGCCCTTCAACTTAAGACATCAAGCTGTCTGCTTTCTCGCTCGAGGTTCACTACACAAACAGCTATCAAGTTAACATTTATACAAGTCATTTAGAAGAAGCTAACCATACAGTAAGAGCTAATAAATAGTTATACATTCTCAAAACGTAAGCTGGAAGACTTAATCAGAGACTAAAACTCCCTAAATACCCACATCATGCCACTGACTCTGGCATGACGACATCCTTGGTTGTTGTCTGTATAACATGTGGAGCAAGAGAAACACAAGTTCATTGGACATATTATCTGAAGTTAAGACAAAAACCTATAAAACACTCACTACGGAACACTTCTAGCACTCTGTGTTTGATAAAGGAGATACTGGCTAAATCTTCTCAGTAACTGAACTACGGCGAAGGGCTTCAATGAACGCAGCTGCAAATTAAAGATAAAATACTTTTCCATGCTACAGAGTGAGGGAAGGGATAGGTGAGGGAAATCAGGGAGAGGAGCCACTTTGCAAACAGAAGGCGCATCGTTCCACAGAGTAACAACCTCAACTTAGGTTTTTAAGTTACCTTGTTCCAGTTACTCTTTTATAGTTGTCTTTGGAATGGACTGATAAAATACTGACTCCCGAACCAATGTTAACAACCAGCAACGGGTATGGATCATCCAGGTTAAAAGGCATCTTTTGGCATCTCTCAGGATCTGAGGCATTTTCAAAATAATAGCACTCTGCCTGGCCATTGAAGCTGACAGAGTCTATATACAATAAGCCTTTGACAAGGCAGTCAAGCTCATCCAGTTTGTGCAGCTGGAGGTTTCCAATCTGTGTTAAAAAAGAAAAAAGCCAGTGTCAACATGTTTTAACATTGCTTAAACATGCTACAAATTTATCAGTATATTTGTACTGCCTAACTTTAAGAAGCTATCTCAGGCGACTAATTCAGGAACTTCAATCCCACTATAAAGCTAACAAAGAACAGTAATTTACCTTTTTCTGAGGTAAACTCTGAGTATATCAATTAGAAGTTACTCTGACTGTAAATCTAGACCTCAGACTTGAATCAAGAATAGACAGGCAGTATGAACATCTGCTTTGGTAAGCACAAAGCAGGTATTTATAACCCAGCAAGATTTTTCATCAATCTAAATGAAAAAGAGGTCACCGAGAAGCCCCACTGAGTGTCACCTTGGTGAAACTCACACACCTGCACATCTTTTCAAGGTTTGTGGGTTTCCTCACCCATCTTCCAAGTCAAACAGTAATTTTTAAGATGTCAGCAGATAAAAACCTAAGATAAAGCCTCAGTGGCATCATACTAAGTATCCCTGCAACTTTATTAACACTTCAAAGATCATGAGAAAACCACAGGTCAGAAACTCCATGGGACTTTAGGCTCATTACAGTTCTTCCTCAGTTTCGCACATGACATTTGCTGTTCTCTCATAAAGCACAAAGACAATTTAACAGGTGTTGTGGATTACAGGAAGGCTGTAATTTCACACTATTCTTAATCCTATTTAACTCCGGGCTTCCACAACAAGAGTGATCACCCTCTCTCCCTTACCACAGCACAGAGTTCCAACAGTTAGAGTGTTCAATTAGGCAGCTAATCCAAGAGGAAAAACACCCAGACAGTCTGTCTCAATCAGATGAGCTCACACTTCGAAAGCAGCCTGCAGTCCGATTACGAAGTTGAGGATGAGGTTGGACTGCACACTGACATCAGTACCAGATCACAGCACTGCCAGTCCCCACCTCCTCCCCCAGGCCCCTTCAGCTTTTTTTGCCATGGCACAACTGTAAAGCTTCATTGCTGAGCAGATCAGGGAACTGTTCCAACATAAAATATTTCTGTGGGGTTTTAGGTAATGAATTAGTTCTGCTGTAGAAATTGTGACCCTACTCCACAAAGAGCTGTACCAGCTCAACGCAAGACTGGCACAGGAATGGAAATACAAGCAGACTTTTGAAACAAAACATTTTGTGCTATTGAAAGTCTTCTTGTTTCGAGGAGCACAAGAGGTCTGCAGCCACTTTAAAGCTAGGACATGTGCACACTGGATACTGTGATGAGATTCTCAGTAACAACTATCTTCAGACAGAAACTGCATCTAAACAAATGATCAATTTCAATTGTCAAGGGAGGAGGCAAAAGACCTCAGGAAAACCCCAAACCACTCCGCAGCTGAAAAAAGACTGGTTTTGAGATACATGTTTTGTCACAGGTCTCTAAACAATGCACTGGACTAAATTAATGAGGATAATCCCACCCACAAACATTGAAAACCTATCATCAAAGACTGCTTAGGAAAGAAAATCCAAAATGACTCAAGCACCTCTGCAATTTAAGCACATTTCCAATCAGAGAAAACACAGATTAGAAAGTGGCTAACTTCCACAAAGGTGTCCTGCATTTCACTGCATTAATGTAAGTTTCTAATTGGCTGTTAGCATTAGACTTTCATGTTTATTATGATGATGTCAGAAAGCGCATTTCTAGATTACCATACTTAAGACTGAAAAACAAATTAATAATTAATAATCTTTGAGCATTCCATAGTTTTTCAAAACACTGCTTATTTTAACCCATCACCAGCAACGCTTTTAGCATCAGCTTCGGTACGAGGACAGATAGGCTACCTACTGTGCGAAAGTCTTCTTCAAACTTGTAAGCGCCACCACCAGTGGCACAGAGCACCGTATGTAGTGTGGAAAAGTTTTTATTTCTTCCCATTTGGATAAAAGTAGGCAAATCATGAGTTGGGAATCGAATAAAGTGCAAGTTTCCTCTTCGAGCAAAAATCGTTAAGTCTTTCAGCTCAAGGTGGACATCTCGAATGCCAGTGGATCCATAGGCTACATTGGAAGTCAGGTATTTGCGAATGCTCTTCAAGCTTTCAACTTCTTCCTGCTCCTCCTCTGCAGTGATATCAATAGGTTCAAAATATGCAAGTTTCACCAAAGTTCCCCCAATGTCCATGCCAAACCATGGGAAAGCTGTGAAGATACAAGAATTGATTGATTAGTTTTATTAAAAAGCAAAAGCAACACATGTAACAACTTAAGACTAAACCAATGCTACACCTTTCAACAAGGCAGATGTTAACAAAAATTCTCACAGGAACAAAGAATTAGTACTCATTTCCATTACGTGATCTTAAATATCCCTCTGGTTACAGGAATGGAAAAAATGAGCAACTGTATTTACACATTTAAATGCTGTCACATGTGCTCAGAAAGCCCAAGTAAGAACTCCCCAAAATACACTGTATCTTTCACACCAACTCATCAACAAAATTCAACTTTTTTTTTTTTGAGAACACAGGATTACAGTAACCTTCACTCCTAAAAGAATAGTTTTGACAGTTTAGCACAAAGACTGCAATGCACACTCGTGAGAAAGCAGGTTACACATTATGGCTGACAAGAGCTGCAGGACAGGTATTCCTCCTCTAACAGTTACCTTTTGGTCACGTAACATGTTTTGTTTGAGAGGGAAGCATTAATTTATTTGCACGCATTTTAAGAATTGACACAGTTAAGATGCCCAATTTATGGACCTGAAGAGAGCTGTTCATATACCCGTTGAAGTTACAAAGGGCTAACAAAAGGTACTACTAAGATGCATACGCAAGATAGAAAATTATTATTATTATTGAATCTGGGTTCCATTTTTCTTTTTTTGTACCTTGGGTAGGAAGGGGGAATTTCTGTACTACAAAACAACAATGCTAAACCCCGAGTATTTTGTCTTTGTCACTTTTGTGGGGTGACTGGAATTCCTAACAGGGATTCTGTGGTTTATGTCATCTGGGACCATGATTTGAACATACCTGTATCAATAAATCTTCCTAACTGCATGTGGCAAGAGAGATACTCAGCAACTTTACAGCAAAGTCAACCGCTTCACCTGAGGCTTCCCCCATTGTCATCTTCCAGAAACAGTGTTTAAAACTTAATTTGTAAGTTTAAGAAAGATCCTGAACATCCAGCTGGGAAGCTTGTGTTCTTATTTCCCCGACTGACACTATCACTTGCTGGGTTGTTTGCTTTGATTTTTTTTGGTTTGTTTTTGGTTTTTTAAATATTCTGTAGAGTTTAAATTTATTTCTTCAGATACAATTCATATATTATAGAAGCATGAAACTCAGGAAAAAAAGTGAAAAGATGTTAACATGTTCATCATGAGTAAGATGTTATTATGTCGGACTTACATCACCAGTGGGATCTATCCTTGAAAAGAATGGCCTACCAAAATATTTTAATGTATTTAGTCAAGGATGGCTGCGTGCCAGTTCATTTATAACATGAGTGCAAAAGTTAAGAAAAGAAGCTTAAAAGTTTCCTCAAGTTTCAGGAATGGATGTCTGAAGAATATTGTCAGATATTAACAAGAAATATTGAGTCAATAACCTTACTCATCTTGAAAAACAAAATTTAAATACAAGGATAAATTCTGTGAGTAAAATCTAGCTCCAAGTGGGAATAAAGAAGTTCTATAAGCCTGGTAACTGTTCTATGAAGCTGAGATCTAAGCATAAGACTGAGCATAAGGTCACATGTGAATTGCCTTTACAACTGCATACATGACTTCTTTGCACTGCAACTCTGGACAGAAGAAAATTTGTCATCTTACCGTTTGACCACAATTAACTGATGGTTTATTAAGCGATCCAAATAAGTTTCACCCTTTCGCTGTAAACAATGTCACAAGACCAAAACCAAAGAAGGGAAGTTGATTCACCCAGCAGACCAGAAAGTGTCTGTAGGAGTCAATCCAGCCCAGAACACAGCAAGCCAAGTTCCACCTAAAATTCTTGGGATTCTTCCTGCTCAGTGGGCCTACTAAATAACCAGGATCTAGTCTTCCACAACAAGAGGGAGGGGGAAACAGCTGAATAGTCCAAGCAATGAGCTTAAGGAAGATTTGGTGCAAGTCATGCCTGTTTGTCAGAAGATCCACTGCATCCCACATTAAATGATCCAAAAGGCTTTTGCAAATATAGCATTAGTCAGAACTCTATAAAAATCTTAAGCTTTATGAGCCTTGTACACCAAGTAAAAAACAAGAACAGTTGAACTGTAAGGAAGTTAATTCCGTAATTCAAATGAGAACATATTTATGCTGAAAAATGGGATCATGCCATACAATGTCCATTTTCTGGGTTAACTGAATGATTGTAATAGGAATTTAAGGATTTTGAGGCTGAAGAAATAGGTCATTTTTCACCTCTGCGACAAACCCCAAGAAGTTGCACATTTTTCTATTGAACATTTGTCAAGAGTTGGTTGGTAAGTACATTGCTCAAGTTTCATTTGCAAGGTGGAGGAGTTCTGGCAAGCAACTGGGCCCACGTACGGTTAACTTACTCCTTAAACCAGCAGCCCAGAAGAAGATATTACACAAGGATTCTTGTATATGTAAGCCACTCTTGGTTGATTTACATACAGGTCTAGCCAGAAAAATTAAAGCCATTTATTTTTCCAAACACAGAAGGGGATATACACACACACATACATGTGTATATATGGCAAGAGCACAGTCAGCTGAACTGTAGCTGTGATTTTGAGACTGCAAGGATACAAGATTTATCCATGCTTGAGCTACCTTTAAAGATTAGAAATACACAGGTTCTACAGAGTTAGAATGTAATTGTATGTGGACACAACATGGAAGCTTTGTGAACTCTCCTGTCGCTGTAGGCTTCAAATCAGTTTGCTTTGGGTGGATCTTGGCTCCATCCTATCTGGATGCAGGGGGAATGGAGAAAACAGGAACCCATGTGAAAACACCAGTTCCTCTTTGAATTACTGAGAAAAAGTGATTTCATTTGCAGGGTTAAAATAAGGCCACAGAGAGATTCACGATGGAGGACTACTCAGAAAACATACTATGCATGCTTGAGTTTCCTACAAGACTTCACCTCCAGAGGGCAGCCAGGCTAATTGTGGCAACGGCTGGAGATGACATGTCTACTTTAAGTCATGCCATAAAAGGGACCTGTGTGTTACTTTACAGCTCATATATGAGCAGTCTGCTTAAGGTGATGTTGTTACTTTTTGAGGCATGTTTGAAGCACAAGAGTTTTCACTACTGCATATGGTATCTGCAGCATATATACCAGCATCTGTAGTTGGTATAGTCTCCCAAATACATGAAAAACTTAATTCTGAGGCAGTCTTGCATTTGAAAGCTGTCTTGGAACAAGACAAAAATAGCATGCTGTGTACCCTGGGATGGGAATATAGAAAGGATTTTACGAAAAGAATTTTTACACTCGTATGTGTGGGTCATGCTTCTTTGTGTGAGAGATTTAGGAGCAGGACGACAGCAGCACAATCTTTTGAAAAAAATATTCTCAGATATCAGCTTGATCCTTACGGCACTCACAGTTAAAGAAAGGTGCCTGGATGAGACCAATGCCAATTGCACAACCTTTGATCCAAGTTTATAGCTCTGCAGATACCACGTTTGAGGACTTGCGCAACCGTAACCATCATTCCACAGCTTCGACTGGGCTTTTTCTGCAGCTCTATGGGGATCTGGTCATTAGAAGATTTTCCTCAGCTCTTGCTCTTTATAACTGTCCTTATTCCTAGGAAGACTCTACAAAAAGTGATACACAGTTCATAAGTATTCCTTGCTGAAAAATTAACTGCTATTCACAGAAACAAATCCAGTGCCCTGTTTTTTCAAAGTTCAGCTCCTCTCTGCAGAGGTCAGTTGCAAATCAAAAAAAGAAAAGCAAGAATGGAGCTTTTTACTGAAAAAGCCCAATTGCCTTGGACAGGTGACATAAAAGTGCTTCAAAAACAGGCATTCTGCTTTTAGGAAGTCAAGCCAGGCTCTATTTAAAAATATGTAAAATACGTATTCTTATTATCTGAGAAGAGACAAATATGCAAAGTAGAACACAAACTGGGAAGTCAAAACCCATATGGTTTAATGTGATACTTCACACCAAATTGAACCGTCTCCACTAGGACATCAAGAGGAGTATCACAATACTGCTTAATTCCAAATACATATATACAAATACAACCTCCTTAATTCCAAATCCAGATTTTCTTTCACTCCCCAGCTCTGCTAGGAGCCACTGTGGTCCCTACGTAGACACAGCAACCAGGAACCTTTGCCATAAAGCAACAGATTGTTCCATACATGCTGTGAAGATAGCTTTGAAAGGCAAGCTGCTCAGAGTGAAAAAAATAATGATGTTTAAGAGGATTCCCTAGAACCGCTTCCTGCAACATAGAAAAGCACTTCCTGCATGGGAAGAGTGCAGTCACAAGCTGCTGTGGTCAAGCAATAATGCAGCAGTTCTGCCTAGTAAGAAAAGCCATGCTGATGGCTGTTGGTTGGTTTTTAAATTATTATTTAGTGCTACACAGGGAGGCCTCATTCCCTTGTGTTTTCACTTCTCAAGCTCCTGGTGTACATAGTTTCTGGCAGCAATCTTAAGGTTACTTATATCTTATCATTTAAGGTCTTTATATGCCAAATGGAAATAATTACAGTAAAAAGTCATTCTCATGCCAACACAAGCACAAAGGTTGAAGTGTTTTCCTTTTCTTTGGGTTCTGCTTCAGCTGAGCAGAGGACCTTCGAAGTTCTCCACCCAGACCACATACTAGTACTTTGACTTTGTACACATATTTCGGATCCAGAGCTGCAAAAGTACACATGCAAAGACTTAACTACTTCTCCTTTATTCAGTCAAGCATAAGATTCTTCAGTTCAACACTCTATTTGTATTTAGCTTTTAAAAACTAAGAAACAGATTACTGGTAAGCTCTTTCCTATGAATGTAATGATACATTTGAAACACAAACACCTTTAAAATACTTCCTTCTCACTGTGAGATAAAATAACAGTCCGGGTCAACCCTGCATTAAATTAACAAGAATTAACCTTCAAGGAATAGTAGCTACCTCCTAATTCAAGCAGGGAGCTTTGCACCATAAAAAAAAATAATTAAAAAAATCACAGCTGTCAGTGACAGCAGAGAACAGGCTACCAGATTTGGTGTCATCTTTGTAAGAAAGCTTACATATTATTAAGACACAAGACCATTGCACTTCAAGTACAAATGCAGCTTGTGGAACAATTGCCAAAGTGTGCTGCAGTTCATGATTCTATATTGGCTTAAAATACATGAAAGGAAAATGATCATGAAGTCACGTGAAAACTTAAGTTTACTTCTGCTGGCACTGCAACAGTTCTTTATGAAAGCATGCAGTACTATCAGTTCTGATGCACAAACCTTATCTTCTAATTCATCTCAGTACGTAGCCTCTGATAATAAAACTAACCTTGACTCCATTCTTATCTGATTACTGACAAGAAAAATATATTAACTATATAAAAGTTCTACTGACCTATTACACAGTTAGTGCTTATAAACACAGAAACTTAAACTACACCTATCTTGCAGTTTCTTCAAATGCATTTTCCTCTATGTACATGCATATATCCTTACGCTTATTTCCCTAAAACATCTGCATACTGCAGAGTAAAAGTTAATGGTGAACTCTAACACCTAAATCAGTTAGTAGACTAAAGTAGCTAACATACATCCAATGGGACAAGTTAAAAGGAAACATATAAAAAGTTGCTGAACTGCTAAATCAAGTGGGATTAACCTGGTGGCTAGGCAGCAAAGTGCCTTTGCTGTACCCATGTTACATGGATGTGTGCCTATGAGCCTCTACAGAGCAAAACTGCACATCAAATGTCCTCAGATCTTGAGATACTGGAGAGTCCCTCTGCTTAACAAGCTTTGTAAAAGGTTTTTCGCTCAAATATCCCAAGTCAGCTCAAAATAGATTTGGGTTGGACAGAATTAACACACAAATTAAATGTATCTGACATGCACTGCCACATCCTCCTGTCTCCCTCATGGGAAAACTTCTCCATCAAACTCTGTAAACTCACCACGCTTTCCCACTCAGCCACCTCTAATCACAGTACAGAAAGGCCACGTTTACAGTGGGACGACAGGTGGTAATCTGCAATTACTGTAACTGCTCTTCATTAGGTTTATCACATCTGCAAGTGGATACCATGTAAAGCTAATACAAGACAAAACATCACTGCTTTCATCTTCTCCCTCCTTGCCCATTCTGTTAATTTTGTTGACATTTCAGCAGCAATCTCTTTGGGGATAAGTGTTTTTATTATAGTGAGATACAGCAGGCAGAGGCATAATCTAACACAGATGCAAACGCAGTTAAGACTCTGGGGTGCCTCACCTTCCCCACCAACATGAAGAGCTTCCTCTGAATGAGCGGCTCCTCTCTTTCCTTTAGGCAGATCTCACACAGCAGCGGTTCCGCAAGACTCTTTGCTCTCACATTTATCATCTCCACCCCCCAAATAACCTTTGGAAGTTTCTCTTACAATTGCCAGCCATTCTTCTGCACAGGCATTTCCTCAGAAGAGCTATCACGCAGCTGCTAGTCGGAAGGGTCCTCTGGAGGTCATCTAGTGCAACCTCTCAGTCACACTAGCATGAAAGTTGTCAACACTCGATGAGGTCAAGTACAGCTTTGTCCAGCCAAGACTTGAAGACCTCGGAAGTTTTTCAAGAATCCTCCAAGGATGGAGACTCCACAACCTCCCCAGCTTCCACTGCTACACTAAGTACTTTGTACAAGGTTTTCCTAATTTGCATTTCCATTATCCTCCTTTAAAATGCCTACCACCTCCCATCACCTGCAAAACAAATCTAAATGGCCCTTTACTAGCCTCTTTCAAGACGGTCAATCTCAGAAGCCGTGTTCCATAAATTCAGCTGCATTTCTCACAGTTTTTACAACAACAAAGTAGCAACAGCACTAGGCAGGTGATGATGTGAAAGGGAGGACCACACAAAGCATGTCTAGGCAGCACATTCGTATCAGAAATTCTGAACTTGTTAGGTGTCTCCATTTTACCCTCACCTCTCTTATGAGAGACATGGCATTTAGTGCAACTGTGCTTTCCTTCATGATGCTAAGCATCACAGATAAAAGTACAAGTAGGCTAAAGCAATCTCCTCAATTCCACTATGGAGGCTCTTACAACTAACCATTTTTCCCCTGCATCAAATTTGGCTCCAGGGTAGATGATTAAATACTTTTCCTAAGAAATGTATACCCACTCAGCAATTGTACTGAAACATGCCTACAACTGTCTTGGCCAAATAATCTGTAACTAAACAATCTAAAAGTGGTATTATGAGCCCAACTCAGCCTTCAAGTCAATTTGAGCACATAAGCCAAATCGACAGCAGTATTTGGGCACCAAATCCCTGAACATCAATGGACTTTTCCATCTTCAGTGCTTTTGTGAGTTTGCTCCTCTCCAAACATTCAGCCGCTCCCCCATTTCAGTCAGTGTGACTAACCAGGAGCAGAGATGTGCAGAATGAGTCTAAAGTTCGTTGCCTATGAAATTAAGTGCAATTATCTTTAAAAAAGCTACCGGCTTCAAAATACATTAAAGAGCCAAGAGGAAATAAACAATGTAGTGTGACACTGTATTCTTCCCCTCCACTGCTTATGCAGGTCCAATTGTTCACGTTCACCAAAGTGAACCAACCAACACCAAAGTTCATGTTCAAGAGTGCAACTACAAATTTAGCACATTTAAGCATTTAAAACTTCTTGATAACATTTGTCTTCATTATTTAAACATGAGGTTTAAGTCTACCACTACAGAAAACAAGTCTCTGAGGCACAGCAGAGACACTCCTGAAACGAGCAGTTTCTGCAGCAGCAGCCATACTCTCACCATTCCAAATTACCAACCACTATAATGTCTTACAGCCACTTACTGTTTGAGAGTCTTGATATCATCCCTTAAATATTATTCCAGGGAAAAAATGTTGTCTGAACTGTACTAGTCAAAAACATGACAACAGTAAATTCAGCAAATTCCACACACTTGGCGCTAATATGAGGTGATGGCTAATTGCATGCTATAAGATGCATATTGAGGGTTGGTTTTCTTAACACACCAAAAAGTATTTTCACAGCCAAATGCAACTCTGTGTTTATAGCTATTTCTAGACCTACACTAGTACTTCCTGTATCAAATACATTTGTTGAGTTTCTTCTTGTTGGGCTGCTCAAAGAATACATTTAAAATACACACTTCCAATACAGTGCCTTAGTTGTATGCTCTTCATTAGTCAGGCATGTCATATGACTAACAGTAGGCCTAGCTCTTCAGGACTAGCCATCTTTTCCATATAGTAACTCACCCTGAAAAAGAGTCTTTAAGCATGATGACAAAGAAAAAACCGTGGAGTAATACCCACACCCCTTTCAGCTAGGGTACACCTGTGTAAGTTTGACAGGTGTGTTGACTTGCAGGGCTGTTATACTGGGAAAACACCGCTTGTACATCCACTAACTTTACTCAACCCATTTCTCTCTTCCCACAGAAAAGTAAGTGCAGTTTTAGACATTTGTTTGTATTCACCTGGGCCTGAAGCATGTTTGTGCCCTTCAAAACAAATATGGAACTAGAAAACAATAAATAGTAAGAAATATTATTACAGCTGTGCTTATTAAAGGGGAGCATTCTACATATTTTAATGAAAGACTTGTACCCCAATATTAACAAATATTCCCTCTAAAAAAAGTCAAAAGTTGATTAGCCCTTAAAAAATAGAACTGTAGCAACTGCAGCCGCCTGCGCAGGTGTTTAGTACACTGGTTAAGGGCCATCTTCATTAAAAACAGTACCCATCCCCAAAAACCTGACTGTATAATTTTCTATTCAAAGAGAAGCCTTTCCAACGCAAACACTGGTCTGTAAGATCACCCGAATCCTCGCTTCACAGGGTCGTAAGGACGAAGCAGAGCCTCCTCCCCAGGCAGCTGCCAAACCCGTCCCTCGGAGCCCCCTGCCGAGACAGACCCCGCTGCCGCCCCCCCCCGCCCCGCGGCCTTACACGGCTTCTTGGCATCCTTGATCTTCATGGTGCGGCCGCCGCAGTTGCCCGGTTCTCCAGCCGGCCGGGGCGGGCGGGGTGCGGCGCTGGGGCTGGCTCTCCTAACCCTCGCCTGATGGGGCGGGCGGCGGCTCCTCGGGGCCGGCCCTCGGTCTCCTGATCCGCGGCCGGTGGGCGGCGGGCGCCCGCCTCCCGGGGAGCGGCGCTGGCAGCGCCCACCGCTACGCCCGCGGCCCGGGGAGGCGCTGGTCCAGTGGCGGCATCGGCTTTCGGGCTGGGGCGGGGAGGGACGGGGCAGGAGGCGGCGCGGCGGCGGCCCTCACGCCCGGCCCGGCGCGGCGGCTGCGTCCCGCTGCCCGAGGCCGCGCATCAGCCCCGGGGGCCGCCGCGGAAGGCAGCCCTTCCCGCCGCCTCGGGGCACGGCAGCGGCCGGGGAGAGCGTCCCAGGGCGGAGAAGGGGCGGCCCCGGCCCCCTGCGGAGGCCCCGTCCGGGACAGAGGTGGCGGCCCGGCGCGCAGCCCCTCCGGCACAAGATGGCGGCCGCGCCACACAATGGGGCCCGCGCGCTGCCTCCGCCGCTGCGGCAGCGCTGCCCCCCGCCCCGTCACGCGGCGGCGCGCGGCGCGCCGGGAGGCGCAGCCCGGCCCCGGCCTACAGCTCCCGGCGTGCCCCGCGCCGCCCGCCCCTCACCCCACCACCCCCAGCCAATCGGGAGGCGCCAGCGCCGGGCGGGGCCGCGGGGGGCGGGGCCTCGGCTGAGGGGCGGTGGCGGTGCCTCAGCCCTCAGGCAGCCATGGCTGCCCGCCGGTCCCGCGCCGCCGGGCAGGCCGTGGCCCAGCCGCCTTGGTCGTATGGAAGCGGGACGCCCCCGCCCCCCAAAGCGGGGACAGGGCAGGAGGGGCCTGCGCTGCCGTGCGGCTCCCGCGGAACCGGGATGTCAGACTGAGCTGCCGCCGCCCCAGTGTTCTTCCACTGCACGGCTCCTGAGGTGGAAGTACCACATAACTGCTCTTTGGCAGTAAAGATGGGAGATGAGGTTTGTTTTTCAGTTCCTCTGACTGTGAATGAAAGCGCTCACACAATTACACACCAAAAGCAGTTTAGGAAATTGTTCGTTTTATTTGCCTGTGCCTGGACTCCGGTAACTACATGGGTAACTTCAGTCCTCAGGAAGTTTTTCCTCACGCAGTACAAGGATGGGCTGACATTTAATTCCCTGTTAGGAGGGTTTTGGAGAGTCCCCTTACTGTGGGCAGCTGGAGGAAAGCCCGCTGGTGGTGGCAGGACATTGAAAGGTCTCTGACCTGCTGCTCGTAACTCGAGTTTTCCAGTAAGAGCTCCTCGTGGAGCAGACAGCCTTTTTTTACCGCCCCTTCTTTGTGATAAAGTGCCATGTAATTCTAGATGAATTACGGTGATCGAGGATAAATCTAAAAGCTATGGGCCAGAAGGAGGATTTGGGCATCAGCTCTGTTTTGGAAGCTGAAGTTTCCTGTTGTGTCTGGAGGTTTGCTTTGACAAAAGTCTCTGTTGAAGACACCCTTCACAAACCGAGGAAAGACTAAATCCCCAGCTTCCTGGGCAAGTGGTTTACTCACTAATCTATTGTGTAGAAACAGGAACCACCATCTCTTCATTCCCCCACCACCCCAAACACATACCAAAAATCCTCTTACCCCGTACCAAGTGCCCTTTGCTGAGTCCTGGTCACTGCCTTCCTGCAGGAAAGGATTTTGGATGTTGTATCCCATAAGAGAACAGTGTTTGCTTACAGCCCAACTACAAGGAAAGATTTCAGATGTGGGCGGGTGCTCTGTCCCTGCTCAGCAGGTCCAGCAGAGCTTTGCTCCCCATGCTGGCCACCTTTGTGCACGATGAGGGAGTACAGATGTCTAATTCTGGGGTTCTGCATCTGCTTTGAGCGCTGGTATTTTGTTGGGTCTTATTCTAAAACCTGTCATTAAAGGATTTCTTCTTCATTTTCATCCAGCATCTTACATTAAAAAAGCCGGAAGTCTCATGTGGGTGCTGTCGCCCACTTACCACATTTCCTTTCTGAAATGTCTGTATTTGGAAAACATACTCTGAAGCGTTCTTAATATTTTCTTCTTGTCCATTAAAGGAGTTAAGAGTATATTAACAAGGCTGCAGATCTTCTCTCTTCCTGTAAGCTGCATGCAATTGTGGAAATTCCCTTGTGTTATTCTTAAAGAGAGGAAATTTCAGTGTGGCTTTGCGGTTTTTCACTGCAATGTAGTTTACTATTGAAATGTTAAACACAAGCATTTACATACATATTAGGGAATACAAGAATTTCACTGCTACCTGGAAGTTAACTTGTGCCCGTTCATAAGTATATACTGTGATTGTAAGATAGAGTCTTTAATTTCCTGCCCGTCCCCAGACTATGCAGTGTGGAATGTTTTGTGTAAAATGAGCTATCCGGTGTCACGCAGGCATCTCTGGTGCGGTTGGGGAAAACAGATCTGCAGGGAGATTTTTCAGTACCTTAAACCTGAGGCCTCTTTCCCAGCGCCTGCACTCTGACTGTGTTTCTTACACAACTTCTAACACTAGAGGAAATAAAATATCATTTCTGGGAAGTCCCAGTAATAAACATATACATGCAACCCAGAAAAACAAGAAAAACCTTGTGTACAGCCTGACAGCTGTCCAATTCCTGCCCTTTGAAACAGGCAGAAAAATTCCTGACCCAGCCTTTCATGGAGGAAATTATAATTCTCCCTTTCCAGCAATGCAGATTCGGTGGTTGCTTTCCTAGCCCCTGACTTCAGTCAGGGACAAAAATAGATATTTTATGCATGGGTATCTTAGGAGCAAGTTCTGAATTTGAATACACTGGATGCCCACTTTAAGCTATTTGTCTAGCAAGACTTCTTAATTAATTTCCCCATGTAAAAATGGGAATAAATAAAGGGCTCTGTGATAATTAATGAACTGAGGGCGGTTCAATGAAAAACAAGATTTGCACATCTGAAAGTTTGATTCTGCTTCACAAGAAGGTGAAATGCTTTAGCTGGACATCATCAGCTAAGACACAACATATAAAAAACCAAGCCACACTCCTAGCTGTCTTTAGTCTGTCTCAGAGTAGAGGTTTAGCTCAAACTAGAAGTATAACACAGGCTTTTGAGAGGCTCAGAATATTCCTTAATTTGCAGATCAAGTTGATTTATAGGTTATGAGCACTTTTAGATTGCAGCTATTTGTATGTCAGCCACCACACCGCTTTGAATAGCCCATAAGGAGGAATAAATAAATCTGAAGGTGAATGTATGATTGGCTATATAAGTGTGCATATATGTATATATACCAATTCCAAGCGATAGTTGTTAATGACTGTCCTAAAGTACTCTACAGTGTCCATGTGGGATGAAATGACGTGAGAGGACTCTATAGGAATGATATGCTGCAATGCAAGGAGTTCTGATTTTTTTTTTCAAACTGTGTTACTTACAAAGATGTTTTGGGGGTGGGTCCTGGTTTCGGCTGGGATAGAGTTCGTTTTCTCTCCAGTGGCTGCCGTGTTTCAGATTTGGTATGACAGGAACGTTGGTAACACATATTATTCTAGTTGTTGCCAGGTAATGTTTATATTAGTCAAGGACTTTTTCAGCTTCCCATCGAAGCTGAGAGGGAGCACAGGCAGGACAAGCTGGCCAAGGGAATATTCCATACCATAGATGTCATGCTCAGTATATAAATGGGGGTCGGACCAGGGGGCAGGATCACTGCTTGGGACAGGCTGGGCAACCAATTGACGGGCTGGTGAGAGCCACTTGCATTGTATTACTTCATTTTGTGTATTCTTTTACCATTGCTATTGTTATTTTCCATTACTGTTCTATTAAACTGTCTTTATCTCAACCCGTGAGGGATTTTTTTCCCTTTCTCCTCCTTTTCTCCCTCTTCTCCCCACCCTTCTTGGAGGGGAAAGGGGAGAAGTGAGCAAGGGGCTGCGTGGTCCTAGTTGCCAGCTGGGGTTAAAGCATGACAGGGTGAGACAAAAATTGTTTTATTGCTATGTTAGAATCTCATTTATTTATTGGTATAACCAACTTGATCTATCTGGATCTTAGTGCATTAAACCATGTTTTGGTATTTACCTCTACATAGTAAAAAAAATATTAAATTATATTTAAAAAATACCCTGCCACCCCAACAATTCAATGAGTGCTTTACCCAGAAGAAACTAGGTCAGTTTAGAAAATGCTGGCATATAATTAAGGAAGTTTAAGCTCCTCTGTAGCAACTGCCTGTTGTATGTCCTCTTATCACATGCTAGGTGAAAGCATGATAGTATCTCGCATGCTGCAAAGTCCCCACGTAAATTACTTTACTTTGTGGTATTTGGTTCCTGTAACCTTGCTCTGCATGCAAAGTGTCTAAAGCAGGGCACAGTCATTTGTCTGTCAATAACAGCCCTTCTCAGTGGAGGACCGTGGCTTCAGTTTCTTGTCACTTCACAAAATTTCACTTTCCTCAAGTGAAAAATTTCATGTTTATTGTCTGCCTTGTGCTGGTCCTTCTGCCATATTTTTAAGTTCTGGACGAAACAGTTTCCAAGGCTGAGGGTAAGGAATAGCCCTGCCTTGGACCAAAGCCTCTTGCCATTTTGCCAGGGTGGTGAAATCCTGTACCTAATTTCTGGCTTTTTCTGTCTTTGCAGAAATTCATCCGCTGCGCTAGTGCAGGATCTGGGTCTCAGCGCCATAGACAAGGTGGTGGGGCAGGATAAAGGTGCCAGTGCGGGAGCACGGGATGGCAGCACACAGCCAGCAGCCTGGAGTGGCGCAGGGTCCAGAGTCCCCTGACCTGTGCAGGTGAGACATGGCATGGCCTGGTTAAATGCTGCGGGTGGAAGATTAGCTGGCAGACTGGACCACTGAAAATGTAATGGACTGATTCCCTGAGAGTTTTGAGCTATCCTCTGAGCACAAAAGCCATTGATCCTGTGGGACTCGTTTAACCCTCTTCACTCCCCTCCACACTTCTCTGAGTTAGGATGTGTACTCTTCCTCCCCAGGTAAGACACAGTAGTTGTGACAGATTATTTTTACGGAAAAGGAGTGATCCTTGTGCCATGGGGACAAGAATCAGAGACAGTAGGAGAAGGCAGTGTCATCCCAGACTATCTTGAGCATCCCAAAAGGCCTGGGAAAGAAGAAGGGCAAGAGATCATGTAGGAACAAGGTACAAGTCTTGCAGCAACTTCTGTTCCTCCTGCTTGTGAGACTATGGGGTTGCCCCTGAGTGTCATGGTGTAAGTTTAAGCTTCCTCAGACTAGCAAGTACTGCTTGTACCCCATGTGTGCTCTGTGACATGCCCAAGGAGTTTCTTGCTGCCTGCCCAGCTCTCTGAGGGCTGAAGGTGCTCGGAGGAACAGCCGCAGGGGTGTGCACCTACCAGCTCGGCTGGGTGATAAACTCTTCAGCGACTGTGAGCAAACGGCAGCAGAATTAGGGTATTGCAGAATCAGGTGCTATTCCTTAAGGTGCCAGCACTGAAGTAACGGTGGCAACATCAACAGCAGCCTTGTGACGCTGCCATCATGACACTGTCCTGAGGCTGCAGCAGAACATAGGCACCAGCTGTGCCGTGTGCCAGCACATGGAACCATCATCCTGCTGCAGAGGGATGGTGCCGAAGATGTGTTGGACACCCTCAGGTGTCACACGTGGGGCTTGGCAGGGTCACCCTCCTGCTGGTGGTTCCTGCAGAGTGCTGGGGCAAACTGCAGGTTCCTGGCCGCAGTGACCACGTGCCAAACTGCAGCTCATGGGGACAGCAGGGGCTCCTTTCCTCACAGGAACAATGTGAATAATGCTAGGAAGTTGATGGCACAGGATCAATAAAACCTGAGAAATTATTACTTAAAACTCCCCAGAAAATCCATATATCACACATACACATGCTCCTACGAGGAGTGGCTGAGGACTTTGGGTTTGTCTGTTTGAAGGGGAGGTGGCTGAGGGACAGCCTCATTGCTCTCTACAGCTTTGTGGAGAGGGAGGTGCTGAGCTCTTCTCCCGCGTATCCCGTGATAGGATGCGTGGGAATGGCTCAAAGCTGCGCCAGGGGAGGTTTAGACTGGACGTTAGGAAGCGTTTCTTTACCGAGAGGGTGTCAGACACTGAAAGAGGCTTCCCCGAGAGGCGGTCGGTGCCCCAAGCCTGTTTAAGAGGCGTTTGGACAATGCCCTTACAACGTGCTTTAGCGTTTGGTCATCCCAGAATTGCTCTGGCCGTTGGACTGGCTGATCCTTCCAGGTCCCTTCCAACGGAAATTATTCTATTCCGCCCATCGCACCCCGCCGAGCGGCCGGGCCGTGCCGCGCCCTGCGGCGCCACCTGCTGGCGGGCCCCGCGCAGCGCCGCGCCGGAGCCGGGGAGCCTGTCCTGGGAAACATGCTGGCCCGGCTCACCCGCGGGACTCGCCACCCGGTGATCCAGTCGGACATCTGGCTGGGCCTTAGGCCAAAGGAATTACTCAGGAGCGCCCTGGGCTTGGCATAACGAAGGCAATTGTGGCTGCCTAGCCCACTGAGCCGCGAGGCTGTCTCGGGTAAGCTGAAGCAGGAATTGGGAGGTAACTCGTAAAAGAGGTCACAGAGACCAGAAGCGACTGGACCTCCAGACAGCAACGCAAAACCCACAGCCAAACACCCTGCAAACAACACCACCATGTAACTAGTCCCTGCCCACTAGAAAAAACAAAGGTAAAGGAACGCGGGCTAGACAGGTGTTTGGCATTGTTTACCTCAGACCAATGGCTAAAAAGCAATACCTGAAGCGCTGCAAGCTGAAGCACAAACAAGAGCGTTTTATCCTTAGGCTGTGGCTGCTTGAGCGCCAACCGAGGAACCCGTGCACTGCAAAGCCACGAGCAATACAAATAACTGTTGTGCAAACCAGTGACTTCAGCCCGTACCTAGGCATTTTTGAACAGCTCCTGCTAGCTTTTTAGTGGGCTCAGCTGGGTTTGCTTTAGGTGAAAATGCTACCATCTGCTACAATTATGTAATTAACCTTCATAGTTCAGGCTTAATGATGCTCATTAGTGTTAAGTGTTTTTATTGGCTGAGTGCTGTCAGTAGTTTTGTATGGAATGGCAAAGGCAACTCCAAGGGCCGTAGTTTGGAGCATGATTAGCAATATGTGAGCATTACACAGGGGCATGGGTGAGCGAAGGCGGAGGACTAGGTGGGAGCTTTGTTTTATTCTATGCTAAGGCCAGAATGCGATGAACAGAAGAGGTCTGTTACATCTGGGTCACTGGTAAGAATCAGCTACAGAGGTGCAGCAGCAAATTTGGAATATACCTGTGTCAGGGCATCACAAGATCCCTGTCAGCCGCTGTTGGCTGCATGACTTCTATTTCCTCCATCACACCTCCTCTGATGCCAATTCCCAATATTTTTTTGTTTATTTTTTCATTAGTTAATGAGTGTATTTTTGCTACAGGCCTTTCTCAAATAGTTAAAAAGCAGCAAATAAAGTATTTAATTGAAGAAAATGCCCAGGCTCAAAAACTATGTGGCTTAATTCATCTGTGCATGTAAGACTCCTAAAAGATTAGGTTGTGATGCCATCAAAATATGTAACCACTGTTAATACTGCATTTGAGTTAACTACAGCCATTCTCTGACTAGATTTGTCCAAGAAGAATGTGTGTAGCCCTCCCATCGTTTTCCGTGAGCTACCTCACACACTCTGAAAGGTCAGACTCACCGCAAACACACACAGAAATGACCTGCATCACAACACAAGGTATGTTACAATCTTCCATAACCCAACAATTTATTTAAACTTACATCACAATGAAAAATCTATTAATAAAATACATCAGTTCACACCAGTCTGCATTGCCATTTTTTTAAGGGTAAGCATCTTTCTTCACTTTATATTAAAACTTTATAGAGGTAAAAACTACTGCATTGTACCCGCAGTTCTTGAAATCTAGTGTAACATTAGGCAGGTTACAGAGGAACTTTCAGAGCTAATTACACCTCAGTTAACCTCACATTTTTGGCACATCTGAATGCTTTTTATTGTCATCTTAACATAAAATAATTCTATAGCAGGTCAGAGAATCATTGACATAAAGCATCACTATCCAATGGCAAGTGCTGCCTAAAAGCATACAAAAATTGCATCATTTGGTTACAAAATAGATCTTTTTTTTTTTTTTTTTTTTTTTTATCCCAACGCTTGACATTGAAGTGCCATGGTAGAAAAGGGCCCGGAGCAGGGCCAGCCTTGCTGCGTTGTTGCTGGTCACTTTGCTTAAATCAGTCCCAGAGTGATGCGTTAACGAGATGTTGATGGCTTGTGCCTTGCCAGCCAAGGTCATTCCTTGTAAAGCACCCTCCAGCAGCTGCGAGGCCACGAGTAAATGTCACCTTCTTTCTCATACGTGTTGCTGCTCAAGGGACAAACTGGACACAGTTTTGGGTGCTGTTCAAGAGGGGCCGTGTTTCTGCAGGCTGTGGCAGTTCAGTGCCTACAAATTGTGTAGCAGAGCACACGGAGGGCTTGTTAGCCACTGCTCAGTCTCGATTTCTTCTGCCCAACACCATAGCAGCTGCTTGCTTTAGAAATTAAAGTGGTTTAAGCAGGAATGAAACATTAATGGTAGTGGTGTGCCAGGCACATATATGCACAAGTGTCTGCAGTTACTTGCACGAATTTTTAAAACCTGTAGGTTGTGAGTTTGGGTGATCTTTGTTGTACACCACAAACGCCAGCTGCTATGAGCTTCTGGCTTTATATTCAAAACAAAAAGCAGCCCAAAGTACTTGCAACTGGGGTTAGTTTTTCCCTGGCTCCTGAGCTGTACTGTTTCAATCAGAGTTTGGCACATTAACTAGTGATTGTTTTATGTGTCGCTGATTGCCAGCTCCACATACTGGTATTTATTTTGTGAGATGGCTATTATATTGGTTATGTCCCTTCTGCTCAAGTTGCTCTGGTGGTAACAAAGAAATATGAATGAACTGCTGCAGTTCAGGAGAGATTGGCGTAGCAGAAGAACACTAAGCACGTTAGAGCTTTCTGGTTGCACAATGGCTAGATGGTCACTCTTCTGTAATGGGAAATAAACATTTATACTTGTCATGGCAGGGTTGCATTCTGTGCATCCTTCCAAAGCCCCGGTCAAACAAAAGCCCTGTTTACTTGATTCAACTTTCCTACTCATCCTTTGCTGAAAGCCCTGGTCTGAAATCTTTTTGCTGAGACCAGTGAGCGTCCCAAAAAGGAGCTTATGGCTGCTAGGAGTCATCTCTGACTATACCTCTCCGAGAAAGAAAAATCAAAGAAAGGACCATAATACTTGCCATATTAGGGAAAGAAAGACATTACACTGGTAATGGAACAGTCATTGGATGGGGATGTTTGAAACTTACAGTAAGAGAAACTTCAAGGTATCCATGGTACTCTTTGCATGTACTTACTGACCCTGAAAGGTAGCCCTGCCAAAAAACCTCCAAAAATCAAACTCACTCCCAGAATCAATTTTTGCCTCACATTCATGGTAAGAATTTATCCCTGCATTGATTTCCATTTCTATTCAGCATTTGCAACGAACACAGCTGAAGTTAATGGCAGTCCTTGGGGAGACAGACATAAGCGCAGGATATGAAGCAGCGCGGATGGAAAAGCTTTGGCTGAATTGGTCAATCTGCAGCAAATGCGAGAACAGGACGGGCTGGAGCCGTGACGTCTCTCCTTGTGCAGAGAAGAGAGTGCTGCTAAGGTGGACAAATGTCGGCTGAACACCTTCACATGGATATAGTGCAACTTCTGCTCATTTAAAAAGCTGTAGAAAAATTAGCCAACTGCTCAGTACCAGAACGTGGATGAACAGCAGCTACAGCCCAGCTGACGTCCACAGCTGAAGTGACAGCGGGAGTAAAAGCCACTACATTGCAGGTACGTTCTGGCACCTGCAATATTTTCATGCTCTTTACAACCTTTGCAAGTTAAAGTGTCCAGGCGTGACAAACTATGTAGCAGTGCATTCCTCATATTTCATATACAAAAAAGGTCTCAAGGCTGGGAGCAAGAAGGCACAAACGTGGGAAATAACATAGCTGAGGAGTTTACACAAAAGTACTATGTCATTTATTAGGCATTACTTAGCACTTATTTCACATTTTGCCCCCAAACTTCCCAAAGCAACATAAATTTCCCCACTTCCTTTCCCTTCGTCCCCTTCTTTTGGATAAAGCTGCCTGTGCTCTATACGTACAGTTGCTGAAGAATATAATGTGAACACAGATAAACACAACATACACAGCAAAAAATGTATTATAGTATTACAATAGTCAAATAATGCAGTTAGCCTCAAGCTGCGGCAGTGCCTACGTGCTATAGGGAACCAGTTCAAGAACAGCAAGCGGAGCCACTGTACAGAACAAAACGGCGACGGCAGTGTTAGGCAGAGCAAGGGGCCAAGGGGGAGGCTTTCTCAGGTGCCCGAGCAGGCGGGATGGCTGTCGGTCGTGGGGATCCGCTCTCTCAGGAGACCCGCCCAGAGTCTCGGAGGCTTCTTCAGCCCGAATCAGTTCCGTGGCAGGTCCTTGGAACACCTTTACATTTGTTCATTGTGCACACACATAAAGTCACCCCCCACATTTCTCCTGTTAGGCTATGTTTTCTTTATATATATTTTTTTTAACTTTTAACTTTTTAATTTTTTTTTCTTACAACTGTTAAAAAAGTTTCATGGTAAAAATAACTCACTATATGATACATATACCCAAAGTGGTGTGATACTTTATATAATAAAAGATGAAAATAGTCACTTTCCATAATAAAAATAAGTTCTATTTTTTGTTTATTTTACAATATACTTAATAATTTTTTTCTTCTTCTTCACTCTGCAAGTAAATAGGTCCCGTTTTGATAGCGCTTCTGAGTCGATTAAAGTGGCAAGAGACTGGAGAATGGCTTATAAGCATTTTGAGCAGCCGCATTCCACATGTCTCTCCAGTTCTTCCGTGAAGGTGGAGCCATCCATGCACTGGAAGAAGTATTTCCGCCTTTTGCTCCGGAGAGGAACGCAGCACTGCCCATTGCCGCAGCTGCCGCGGCATTCCAGGCGGGGTACTTTGGAGGCAGTGGCACACGACGTGTAGCCCTGCTGCTTACGGACTACTTCTCGTATTATCTCTCCTTGGCAGAGATTCTCTGGTAAGAACAGAGATGTAAAGAAAAAAAAAAAAAAGTGGTAACTATTTTGCCAGATACTCCCCAAACAGCCCTGTACATGTAATGATATTCAAAGCAAACAGATGGCATGAGCAGGACCTTAATCTTAATCTTTTACTGCTTTGTACCTGCCATCAAAACAGAGCTTGTGTTTCACAAATGTGTAATATCCGGCACAAGGCAGAGGCCGAGCAGGCCTGCTGGCTTTGATCAGCAGTTCTGGAAGTGCTTTAATGAATGCTGAGTGTTGAATCCTGCAACGCTTCTGCAAAATATGAGTTAGTTTTACTGTGTCTGCTTCTCAGGATCAAAGGTCAGCGTGCTCTGCACGACATGAGCAATCTGGGATACCTGAAAATGCCTGTGCTGTTCTGTAGCCACTTTACAGCAGCCTGTGTATGTGTACAATTTGGAAAGTCTGGGGTTCATTCACAGGAAAGGCACAACCTAAATAAAAATAATACAAGCCTGCTCCTTCCTTCTGTGCAGGAACAAAAAAAGGCAGAAGGGATGAAGATAGAACTCACTGAGTTTCCAGTGAGTCTTTCCAGGTCAGGGCAGGAGATTTGGGCCCCAGCCCTAGCAGCAAAGTCCAGCGTGACCCGTGGGATTCCCCAGGAAACTCGCCCAGCTGCATCAGAGGGAGCAAGCTGGAAATCTTTACGGCCACTTCAGATGAGAGGTGCCTCCTGCCTTACAGTTCCTGCCCAAGTAATCTACAAAAACCCTTGCCCCGTGCAGGGCAAGACCTGCTTTCCCAGCACTGCAATTAACTGATCGCTGTTTGCTGAGGGTAAACCTCACAACAACCTCTCCTTTAAACATCCCACCAGAATCCTGGGAGCAGCAAACCTTGAGGATGCAGGAGACACAGAATAAAACCCTTCGCTACAGATGTCCCGCTTTCCATATATTTGGAGAGTAGCTAGCTAGCTGCTGCATGGTTCTTTTCTCCTCCCTCTACTGGTCTGCAGAGGCTGACTTAGCTTTATCTTCCACTATTTACCATTTACCCCCAAATATGAGTCATATGGAAGAGAGGTAAAAACAGGGGTGCAAACCAGAAATGCAGCAGAGCAGTGTCCTGGGCCCTGCAGCCAAGCGTACCTCTGTCACAATGTTCTCCACTATAGTTAGGATCGCATTCGCAGTAGGGTTCACCATGCTCGGAAATTTTACACTGCCCGTGGTTGCATTTCAAAATCCTGCAGGGATTTGAGGAATTGTTCTTCTTGTCACAGTACATGCCTGTGTAGCCCTCCATGCACTTACAGGTGTAAGCAACATTGGCCACCATGCACTTACCATGCAGACACCTGGAGAAAGAGAAGCATTTAGAGCTGGCCTGTGTTAGACATGAAAGTTCCTTTTCCCAGGGATGTTTGGTTTTGCCATTTCTGCCCATTTAATTCCAGGCTACTAATCCAAAAACAGCAGTTCAGTGTCAAAACACTCTGAAGAAACTGTGAGTTTTCAGTGAATACTGGATAATGTTCAGAGAATACATTTAGAATTTGTGATCTTAAGTGATCTCTTTGAAAAACATTAGGCTGCTCTGTGAGCACAGACCAATGCTTGGCATCCACACAAGGCAGCTCACATTTACAGCATCGGCATGTAAAACTAAATGCCAACAATCAAGCTGCATGCCCAGGCTTCCTTAGCAGAATTACTCTACAAATACCAGGTGATGAAAAACAGCGTGATAAATGAAGGTGCTTGTGGAAAAGCTATGCACAGACTTATCCCCCGGCAGCTGTAGTTGAAGGGTTCCCTGGCTCCTGTGGTTTGCAGTGAGCTTTGGGATTTCTGAGGGATACCGCAGGGAGGGGTGTTGATCCTTAGCAGGTTCTCTGACACCATCCCCACTTCTGGGACAGGGACAGACTTGGAATGGTCTGAGGGCAGGGAAGAAAGCAACACTGTCCAGCCAAGGACAAACTGCTCAGGGCTTATAAACCTTTGCTATATCAGGTCCTATTTGACATAAACCCATGTCTTTCTCCTATTTTTATTTATTTTCTTTCTGGAACCTTAAAGTTTATGTTGAATCCTTGTACATTTAATTTTTAAGCTTTGACCTAAGAAGTGCAAATAACTAAATAACTTTGAACTAAAAAGCTTTTCATTCAGGTCAAGACATGCAAAATACTGGAATAAAGGGAGTCACAGTTTATATAAACCAGTATTTTCTGCCCCGCTAACCAAAGATGTGCTTGAATAGTAACTCTTGTTATCATCAACTACCTTGTTTTTTACGGTTGCATTTTTTCACTCAGATTAATCTGTGAGTGTTGGAGCAGACACCTGCCAGCAGGGCACTGTACTCCCCTGGACCCAAAGGGCTTGGCGTTAAGCAGACAATTCCAAAGGGCTGAAGTGATTTAATGAAAGATGGGACAGTATGCGAGCATTAAAAATACGCACAGCTACTTTCCTTAGCAAGGAGGCTACATTCATGATTGCATCACCCTCCTTAGATTATGACAGAAACAATCCCTCATCACGTAAACATCTGGAGCTCCCTTATTTTTCTCTGTCCAACCATAACAGTTTCATGTTGACGTTGGAAATTCAAGGAAACGTTCGGGCCCCTGAGTGTTTCTTCACTTGGGTCTACATAGCTTTGGTCTGTAAACTGTCAGGTGCTTCTCAACACCTTCCAGGGTTCAGTACGTTGCAGAATTAGACCCAGAAGCAAGTTTAAAATGGTGCCTCTGCCAAGTAAAATTTCTGCCCTTAAGAGAGTGATTTTTCACTCTGCCAATTTACCTGTCAAAAGTGTGTGCTTGTGGAAAGCCCCTTCCACAGATAGCGCAACCAAAGTAGCTTCTAAAACAAAAGTACTTCCATCTGCTTATGAAACAGCACTGAACTATGCAGACTGCTGGTCTGCTTCCTTGTGTACTTGCCATAAGTAAGCTATTCATCCAAGGTTTCTGATGGAGATGTGGTTATTGAGCCTTTGAACTGTGAATGCTTTACACTCATGCTCCCTTCGCATGCAACGCCATGCTATCCTTTAAACTCGCACTTTAAAGGGGTGTTTCGGAGTGCAGTATTTAAGTCAGCTATTTGGGAAATTTAAAACTGTTCACGCTGGAGTGCATTAACGGTCTTCGGGAGGTTAGTCTGAATAGTGGGTGCAGTGCTGCTGTGAGCATACCCCTAAAATGTGTACCTCCCACTCAACAGGTAGCTCTGCTCTGGGTAAGCGCAGGCACTCACCACCTTGGAGGTAACCCATTAACAGGAGTTTGCATATTTCAACATGCAGAGTCACAGCCGAAAGTACAACCCACAGTGTTAACACCTTAGCTCCTCCAGGACAAATCGCTCACATGGAGAGTGAGCAACATCAGAACAAGAAGTGGAAATTGAGAGCTGCCATGGATGCTGACTCACAACTGTCAATAATTCCATGTGGGAACCCAGCACCTCCAAAAATAGTCAGATGCGGTTTTACAAGATGAAACGTGAAATATGCATTAGCTGTAAAGCTTCCACCCTCCCAACTGTGTTTGCTCGAGCTTACTTGTGGTTAAGACACGGGTCTCCAATTTCCTGGTCACACAGGGGGCCCGTCCAGCCCGGGTGACATTCACAAATCACACTTGTTTTCTCTAGGGACCGGCAAATACCGTGCTTGCAGATGTTACAGGATTTGCAGCCAGGAAGGACTCCTAGTGATTGCTGTGGTAAATCCTTGAAATCCTGCAGCTCGTTATTGATGCGGACATCGTGAATACATCCATGAAAACCATTTGGTGTCTTATCTGCACCCTGGCGCAGTGAAGATAATCCAGTAGAGGTCGGGATCCCTTCAGATAAAAACAAAAAGGGCAGGTTTACTCACAGTTACAATGATAATACATAAATTATAATTGCTAACGTTTCTTTTGTCAGAGCTCCATATAATCTTTAAAGAATTAATTTGCATAGGACCTTTGTAAGGTAGCACAGTCTCATTGTCCTCATTCTGGAAACGGAAAGAAACAAAAATAAAATCACTTGTCCAAGCTTACATAAGAAGTATGTGACAAAAAAAAAAAAAGGCCAGTTTTTTTGGCCAATGGCCATGTGTTTTTGTCCTTAGATAATGGTCCTTCTGTCTATAGTTTAATAGCAATTATCCTTCTGAAAGGCTTAAGAATATCTTTACTTGCCGGCAGGTAGCCACCACCTCTGGGATACAGCCAGGTAGGTAGGCATTACTAGATCACAGCGTTAAGACAGGGAGTGGTAAGAGTGCACCCCATCGAAACTAGTGCAGGGAGCGGCACTTCAGGAGACCACGTCGAGTCTTTGTGGTGAGTACCCTCCGTCTTGTTCAAGCGCTTGGAAGAGTTGACACGCTCGGATGGCCATCAGATTCTGTTGGATGTTGTGTTACACCCTCCCCACTGACATCCGCTCAGGCTGTGTTGCTGCATTAGCATAGGCAAGTGCTTCCATTTTCAACTGCGTAAGGCCTCTAAATTTGCTATCATTAAGTAACTCCACTGTTAAAGATGGCCTTAAAACAAAACCAGCACCTTTGTTTAACTGTGCGTTAGGAGGAAAGTTGCTAGACCAGGTGATGTATGCAGTTGGAGAGACGGACAAATTTCTGGGCACGTGAAGGCTCAGGTCTGTCTTAAAGCTTAGTGTAGGTTAGGAACAATTGCTCGGGGGTAATTTAATCAATTACTCTAACTAAACAGCCTGAAGTGGAAGGGCAGCGGGCATCCATGGGAACGCTACATGCAGAGAGGTGGCAGATGCAGCACAGTGAGGGTTTAGAAAGAAGCAAGAAGAATTTTGATGGGCAATAAAAAAAATCTCCACTGAGCCCATGGCGTCTGGTATCCAACAGTCCTTCATTTCAGGTCTCAGATTTGTCCTGGGAATGCATTTTTGTAGGTACCTTTTGAGAATTGGTATTGATCCACAATGGTCATCCATTGACAAAACTTTTCCATGTGGTTACTTCCCAAGTTCCCTGTGTATAAATTGCTGTGGGGCTGGTATCTTTTACGCTGTGCTAGAGGGAGAAATTGTGACGGCCTCACCAGCAGATTGTCTTTGATGCATAATGCTCTTTAATAACCTGTGACATTCTTAGTAGGAGCCAATTATAAAAGTTCAGCTCTGTATAAAGCAAGATAAGCCGGTTTTCTGATTTACAAGGGCAATATTCAGGGTTCTTTTAGAAAAGTGTTATTAAAGGGAATTATTTATAAAATGCTTGACCAGCAACAAGTAAAATTGGTAAGAGGTTCTACTATTGGCTTCAATGATCTGGTTAGAAAAAGCCCAAAGACTTTTGGCATTTATTATTGTTCTGCTGACTTTCATATTTAGAAAGGCTGACTAAAAAGAACTCCGTGTCACCGAAAGGGAGAGATTTCAACATTCAGTCAAGAATAGAGCTGGGGGAGTTCTGGCAAAACCAAATCAATCAGGCAGAGCACAGCCTTCGTTCTGTCTCTCATACCCAGACACCTAATCAGTGGGATACTCATTTTTCTGGGCATCTGCTCCCCACCCCACTTGGCGCCTCCTTCCCCCAAAATCCAGTACTGAATGGGAAAAAACTTCTTAAATGAAGTTTGGTCAGCTCTTACGTCTTTCTAATACTGAAGCTCTGGCTTCAGTTTCCAATGAGAAAACTATTAGCCAAGAAGTTCTTAGTCAGCTTGTGTGTTAATATGGTTTGGATGTTTAATCTTCTTTTCCCCTCCCAATTTTTAGACCTCTATAAAATTTCCAGCAGAAATATAGCTCATTTATGGTATATTTAAACCTACTGACTATTGATTTGCCTTTTTTGCAGCAACTGTTTGTGACAGTTCCATTGTGTTCTTCAACCATGACACCTTGGTGCCAGCCAGTTCTGAAAGCTTTAGAAATGACAAAGTGTTTGCTCTTGCCATGACTGCGTAACATAGAAACCACCTGTGCTGTGCTGAGGTTAACTTCCCTGGTCTGGCGTGCGAGCTTGTGCTGGCTGTGCGGTGGGGTGCTAGTGGACTATGGAGTACGAAGCAGAGCAGCAGAGGTGTGGTTTCCAGGTCTCTGTCCAGGGAAGCAACCTCTGGCAGAGGGAAAAGGCAGATGCTGGTTTACCGCCACCTGGAGAGTCCTCTCCATAGGATGGAAGATGATTTGCTTCTGAGAAGACTTGTTAAAATCTCAAAGTCCAGAGCAACTCACTATACCTCCAATGTAGAGAGGGGTGTTGAAGCTGACAGAAGACTGTTTCTGGAGTTTTCCTAGACTCTTGGGAGTCCCCTTGTCCACCACCAGGTTCAGAGTTTGATTCAGCATCACAAGTTCCACGCTATGAAACTGCCCATCATTCACTGTTTCCACACTAAAAGTAAAAGAAAAAAAGAGAATTAGAAGATGACGTTAACAATGAACCGCCTCTGTGACGTGCTGTCTCCTGGAATTACACCTTGCAACGCACAGCTCCCATTCCAAGCTCCTTTACGGTCACCGTGTTCCCGATATTTCTTCTAGCGTGAGCCTCCAAGGTACAAATTTAACCATTGCTGATGCCTGTGCAGGCAGTGCCTACACATATATAACACTTGAGAGGATGGCTAATCAGGACAGTAGCTACTGTAGTTGTGTTTCCCAGGGCAGAAAATCCTCCATTCTGTGCTCTCAGCCCAAGCTTGGTGCTCAGTTTGCAAGCCGCATCACTGAAATGATTTCTTTTCGTATGGATAGTTTAAACTCAAATTATTTCACAGGGGCAGGGAGGGACTGCAGTTTGGGGCAAGAGACAGCAGGGGCCTCTGAAACCAGCGTTTCCTCACAGCAGAAGTATCCTGTAACTACATGCTGAGGCATGAGGACAGGCTGAGTTACTTAAAGCCAGAGAAAGAATTCAGTAGTTTTTGGCTTATAAATGACTGGGGTGCTTTGTTCAATGCATGCAGTCCTACCTGAACGCAAGGAAAACTGACAAATTACTACTCCTCTTTGAGAAACATTTATGTGTAGATTGAGTCTTGAGAATAAGCCAGCCTGAATTTTGGGGGGGACAGGGAGCAGGTGGCCACCTGAGCAGGCAAGACATTAAAGGCACCATGTATTTATTGCTCAGGTGTTTTGAACAGTGATTTTTCAAATGCACGAAGCCTCCAGCGAGCCAGGCATCTCACCAGCTCTTTGCTAGTCTGCACCACGTACAATCTTCACCTTCATCTTCAGTTCAGTCTCCCAGAAATTAAAAGATGCAGTGGTACAATTCAATTTGCATCACGCTATCATTTTTCATTTTCAGGGCAGATTCGGCTCTCTAGCCTTTATGCTGCATGTTGAAATTCTCTAGAACAAGTCGATAGTTTCATGCACTCCTAAAAGCAGGAGGGGCAAGGGTGGGATTACCTGCTCTTGAGCAAAGAGGGTTTCAAATTAGGCTGGTAGTTATAGACGTGATGGGACTTTTCCACTGCTGTAGATATAATTAAGTGGTACGGCCTCTGCTCCATACGCATGCAAACATCAGTGCATAATGAGAATCTGATAGCAGTAAGCGATTACAGCTGAAATTAAGCTGTGGGCTACGTGAACTGCCCACATGCACAGTGCTGCCAACACATTTTAAGCTTGGCCTGCGAGCACCCTTTTCCAAATTCCTCCCGGCAGGCTCCTTAGCTGGGTGGTGGTTCTGTTACATACGGATAAAGACAGAAAACACCAACTGTGGGATTTAGGCATCCTGAGATACTGCTTAGCCAACAATCTAGATTTGGGATTGCTGTACAAGTGGTAAATACCGTATTAAAATGTAAAAGGTTAGTTTTAAGAATGAGTTTCTGCTCATTCAAATGGCCCATGAGCTCAGCATCCTCTCTCAGGAAGTTAAAGTCGTAAGTCAGATTCCTTTCAGGTGTTTTGTAAAGCTGCAGTGTAGATGTCTCTGTCCGAGCTATTTACCCAGCTTTTCTTCACTATCAGTGGAGAGGAACGGGCACGCTTACGGAGTGACTCATCTCTCAGGATGAATCACTTTTAGATGTATCTGCCTCTCAACCTAGATGACATGCTGCCCATCTTAGCGCCCAGTCCTGCATAACTGATGTGTAAGGGCGTTGTAGCATGGAAACAGGACCTCGACTTCAGAAACAAATTACACGACTTGGAAATTACCAGAATTCAGTTGCTTGTGGAAGAAGTTTCATTTTTATAGTGTTTTACAGTAGACCTGACATGACCGATCACACATGAGCAGTGTCAGGCAGCAAGTCAGCACTCCAGGCATTTCTGAGGATGTGCTTGTTTAAGAAGAGCGTGCTTAAGAACTGAGCTAACGTGCCTCTACTGTGCTGCTGTCCCCGCAGGTTTTTGGGATGAAGCATGAACACATATGCCTTTAACAGTTTACATAAGATTACCCAAGTTAGAAGATGACAGCAGTACCTGAGCACCTTCACTGCGTGGCTTTACGTGAACATCAGGTGAGTGAGTTCTGCCACAGAACAGCTCCCAGGAAAGCTCTGCTGGCTCAACCTCGGCCTTGACCTGCAGGAAAGCGGCTGGGCTGCAGTTGCTGCCCATCCTCAGGATGGCCAGAGAGCCTGGGGAAGCCAGGTCTCAAGAACCTGGAGCTGCTGGTATCGTTTGAAGTGGTTTTAAGAAAAAAAATAAAGGCTTGACATTGTACAAAAACCCAGATCCAGTTGATCCAGCAGACAGCCTGGCTCAAAATAACTGTATTATATCAGGGCCACTGCAAGGGCAGTGAGTTGTGTGGGCTGGGATAAGAGGCTGAGGACTTCTGCTAGACGCGTTGCCAAAGGTGATGGAGTGCGTGCACCTCAGAAAAGCAAGCCTGTCATCACTGTACCCGAGTCCCCTGTATTGGGGCCCACACGTCTAGCAGACTACTTTATGGATTGACAACTCAAATAAGTTTGAAAACAGCTGGTCCAAACTTTCTGTTTAGATATTCTTGAATTCTGCTAAGTATCTGCCACGTTACAAGAAACAGCTGTGTTACGGCAATGCGCCGACTGGGTGATCCCTATGTACTGCCTGATATCTCAGTGTTGTGTCGCAATGCTTAATTCATATGGGTAAAGTACTGAGACTTCCAGCTGAAAGGTGCGAGATAAATGGAAATGCATATTTGTAATTGTTAGCTTATGCAGAAGTGCCAGTGAAAGGAGAAGTATAGCCAAACCCCTTCGGCTCCGACAGCTGAGCAGCGCGGAGGTGGGATGGATGCCTGTACGACAGGGAACCCTTCCCTGGTGGGATCAATATCTGAAACTAACGCACAAAACTACATCGTTATCTGAAGAAGGCCAAGCTAGACCATTTGTCGGAGGACAACATTATCACGTCTGGCAGGGCTGGCTCTTCCCCGGGCCAGGATTTCACAGGCATTAATCACCTACTCCTCCACAGCGTGTGCTTTTTCCAGATTATGCCTTGACTAACAGGCAAACAAAGGTCTGTGTGTCCTGGCGATGGAAGCAGCCACCCCACGTGGTGGTGATGCCTTTCGGCATACCCAGGGCTGGTATTTTTACTGGAAAAGGAGTAAGAGGTCTCTGTCTGTAGGTACACATGGATGAATATTAACCAGTTCTGACTCTTTCAACTTTTAAACTCTGAATTTAAATAACCTGTGCCTGGAAACAAAGTACCTTACAGCCACCACCCAACCCTGCAGTTTCGTAAAGCAGATAAAATCAAAACAGGCAAAGCACTCATTTGCTTTTTGAGAAGACGCAAACATATGATAGAAAAGCTGAATGTGGACAGCCAGGATGGCAGAAAAGTCCCCAGCCAGGAGATACTTGTGTTAAAGCACTTACTGCTGTTGCTGACAGAAAGACATTAAGATGCCTTTGGATTTTGAGAGAGATGGAGACAACATTGGGGGAGAAACCAGTGGTGAGAGAAATGCTGCATGAACTCTCCTCAGAGCCTCTTATGTACTGGGCCTTTAGGAGACTCAGCAATCGTCTGAGACAGTTGGAGACAGTGGCTTGGCTGGAGATGAAGGGAGGAAAGCCACAGACGCTGAACAGCGCATCACCACGCAGCTCGCAGCACAAACTTGCTGCGCTCGGCTCTTTTTCAAGGGGCCTCTTCCTGACCCAGCTCTCTGCAAGGGTTTTATTAAAATTTTAATTGAATTCTTATTGGGGATCAGGTGGTCTTACAGAGCTCTTCCTTCTGAAACAGCCCGCGGTGCGTAAATACCTGCCCGGGAGTCGGGGACGGGTGGTGTTCTCTCAGCGCTGCCGGTTCGATCCCCGCCGGTCGGCCGCCGGCAGAGGCGGGACCCCGAGGGACACGGCGGAGCGGGGCTCCCCGCGGAGCGGAGCCGGCGGGACCCGGCGGAGCCCCGCGGCAGAGGCGGCGGCCGGGCAGCAGAGGGCGGTGGAGCACCGCGGAGGGGCCGGTGCCCGGCGCCGGGGGGGTCCCGCAGCTCCGCTCCGCGGGACAGCGAGCAGAGGGGCTTCCAGGGGCCGACGGGGCGGGTTCGTCCTGGCTCGCTGCTCACAGTTTATGCACTGGAACAGACCTCGCCGCGGCACGCACCTGGCTGGACGTGACCCGCCTCCTTCCCTTTTGCAAAGGTTTTCATGCTTTACGGTTAAATCACAATAATATGTCTGAGCGAAGCAAGGGACCGGGGAAAGGAACTGCAGGAAGAAGCCACAGGGCCGCTAGGCTTGAGCCAAGTGCTTTTCTCGGGGGCACTAACAAACCAAGTCCTGGCTTTCGAGATTTTTCCAAGCTATTAAAAAAGACAGTCATGAATTTTTAGCCAACTTCCGACCGCAGCGTTCTGGGTCACCACCATTGGATATTATATAGTTTACAATATATTCTTGTTGAAAAATGGGAGGAACTATGTTTGAAATGTAAACATTTGAAGTGTAAGCAAAGATTTTAATGAATTTAATAATTAAACTTGCTAAAGAGTAACCAGTAAAAGGAACCAAAGGACCGGTCTCATATAAAACTAAAATATTCTTCAGGACCCAGGAATTTCTTCTCGTACTGCAATAAGCAGCCTGGTGAGGGCCCATCTCGTCAGACACTCCACAGACCGCACCTGCAGCCTCTACAGGACCTTCACGGGAGCCTTGTTACAAACCTGATGCTGAGAAACCATTTCAGTTCCCTTCCGGTGCCTTAAAGTACCTGTCCTGAGGGAAAGGAGGTAAGGCACAGTCAAATGCTGAGGGCTGGCAGGAGGATTTCTCTGGATCAGTAGTGCAGCGAGCAGACCCCAGTCGGACCCCCCCGGGTGCTGAGGGGGTCTGGCTGCCGTCCCACGGTGCCCTGCCTCCCCAGCAAAGGGGACACACTCGCTGCTCCCCAAACAGCAGCATCCCTCACCTTTCTGTTCTCAATAACACTCGTCTTCTCATAGCACAGGTTACGTGTCTTGCACAATCCATTACATTGCATTCATCAAGGTTATCCTGACCTTTCATTACTCTCACTGAGAGCTGGCCATGGCATCTGATCAGGTTTGGCCAAAGAAAACCCCCCAAACCAGCCCAGGAAAATACTGGGCATATGGGAAGAGCCCAGCTTCCAAAGCTCATGAGAAGGCCCTGGGTCCAGCACCTTTTGTTCCCTCTGTGCCCAGGTGGGAAGCTGGGAGCTGCCCTCACAGGGAAGGGAGGCCACTAGAGAGAGCTCTAGAAAAGAGTCATGAAAATTTTGTATCACAGGGAGCTGGGCTCATTTGTCAGAGCGATTCCAGCAAGACGGACCCATTGCACAGGGTGCTGCACACAGGCCACGGACACCACCTCTGCTCGGGGCTTAGACTCCAGAACATAAAGAAATGAAGGGAAAGAGATGTGTATTACATATAAAACCCCAGGGAATATATAAAAGAACTGATTTCCACTCTCAATTTTGATCTATTTCTCTTCTCTCTCCTATATTTTCTTTCCCCTCTACTCCAGCCCCAAGCACACACACATTATAAACACTGACTCCCCCTGCTCTAATACCCATGAAAGATTTAGAGCTGAGCCACTGTAAATATGCCAGTGATCAGAATTGCATTAAAGGATTAAAGCATTCAATTTGAACTTGTAAAATTTGGGCTTTGGGGTTATTTTTTTTCACTGACGTGTACCATACCTTCAGTGTAGACAGCAAGGAACAGCAGGGCAGAGAAGTCAAAAACAAAAATAGCTTTAAGTATCACTGCAAACCATGTCACTGAGGAAATGTATAACCATCAATTATGCAAATGAGGACATCGATTCATTAGCTACAGTCTCCAGATTTCCTGACCTCTGTCTTAATGGGGACGTGCCTCATTTGAAGTGCAGAAAAAAGCAAACACAAGGATAGTAAGTGACTGGGGAGTGAAGGCCATGGGGAACGCTGAACTTAGATAATCTTTGAAAACATTGGAAGTAGAAGGGACTAACCAGAAATACATGTCCAAAAGAGCTTAAGGACAGCACGTGGGAAGAGCAGGCACCAGAGGAGAGGTACCAAACCCAAAAAACACAAGGTGAGAGCTGCAGGGAACCGCATTGAGGTATTAGCAGTTTGGGAGCTGTGAAACTCCTACTGTGCCAGGCTGACTTCAGGTATCGGCGGTGATGGTTTTTCACTTTGTCAAGCTACAGTTACCTCCTGCCCTTAGTTCCAGTTATAATCAGTCCTTTGCCTAAAATAGATTTAAACTTCTCCATGGCAACAAAGGCAAAATCATAATTGGAGTAGTGTTTGTGCTACCTCTACAATAACACATCTCTTCCAGCACTTCATCTTCAGAAGCCAAATAAAAACCACATGTTAAGAAAAGAGTATGAAAAATGCTAATGAAACACAAGGCTAGGGAAATAAGAGGTGAAAGAGATATATTAAAGCATTCAAGTTCACTTTCAGCTTAAAATATAATCTCTTCTGTTATGTTCAATTCTGTTTTACATGACTTGAGCATTAAGTCTCCTAGGCAGAAAGCACTCAACATTAAGATTTTTTTTCCTCGATACCTCCATTTTCATTTGCTTGGTTTTATACCTTTTCTCCTACTCACAACTCTGTAGACCACCCAAATAAACCATCCTTCTCTTGGTGTTTACAGCCCTTAAACACTGGCAGCTGATTACCGTATCTCCCTTAATGATCGTTTGGCCAGGCTATGCATATCTAATTTCCAGTCATAATTCAGTTCCTGCAGCCCCCCTGCCAACAGTGAAAGTTATTGTATTACAGACCTTCTAAGGGAAAAGCGAGGACCTTTTTTATACCCTTGCAAGATGCAATTAACACAAAACTGACCCCTTTCCCTAGATTATTCATAAAAGGGTTGGATTCATGGCCAGGGTAAGCACTCCGTGTTTGCAGGGAATTCTCACAGCGTCCCTGAGACGGGGAGCTGAAGCCTGCACTGGTCTCCTACAGTATCACCATGTCTCTGCAGAGCTGACTGCTTCATTCTGCTAACTGAGAATTTGTTAAACGCAAGTGTAATGACAGTAAAAATAGCTTGAATGAACTCTTCAAGTCCGAGGCCTCTCCTGACTTACAGATCACAGTGTTGCTGCCTTCCCATCTTACTCCACCAGGACCAGTTTGCACATCGTGGCACACAGTGCATTGCGGTGCAATGAGCTATTGCATCTCCGTGTCTTTACTGTAACACGCATCATATAAAATAACAAACGCAGTAAGTACAGAGTGTAAAAACAATCACATATAGATTCTGCAATGCTATTGGGATTCATTAAATCAGTTATCCTTAAAAAAAATGACACTGCAAACCGCACAGGGGAAGGCAGGCCCTGGCACAGCAGCAGGGCCGGTGACAGCACTGCGTGCCACATCCTCCCCAGCGAAGAGGCAGCACTGGATACGTACAGCTGTGGGACACACACCAGGACACGCAGCGGCACAGCCTCCCTGCCCCGCCAGGACATGGAACAAACCAGGGCGCTTGGCTGTATGTCTTAGTGCTGGTAGCAAACACAGTTGAGCTCTGCCATTCAACTGGATCTCAAATCTCAGGTTCTGATGAGGAAATCCATCAAGTGCCTTCACAGAGGCCTTTCCTCGGGGGCAATACTTTGCACCGTCTATCCCCTTTTCAGCTCTGGAAAATGTGAAAGTATCTGCCATTTAGCAGCAGGGACCGGGACCACTACAGAATACAATTAGAAGTGCTTCCAATTAGAACGACAGACAGAACGATGGGTTTTGGCTGAAATTGGAGGCTAAGCCCCAAGAAAAAAAAAAAAGCCATGTCTATTTAGAAACCTGATAGATGGTCAGGAAATGAAATTGTTCCCGCCTCATCTGTGGCAACATACCTACAGTTGTATGCCTCTACTTTCACAACAACAAAGAAAATCCATCGCTCTTTGATAAGCAGAATAGCCGCTGCCGTATCCACCTTTTCCAGCAGCACTGGGGCACGCTGGCAAACGCCAAGCTGCGGGTCACATTTCTATACTGGGAAGAAGCAGTGAAATAATTGCGCACAGAACCACGCCGCACCTCCATGATCACCCTCAGTGCCAGTTCTGCATGCGCTACTTCTAACAGAAGAATATCGATTGAATCCAGAGCCTGGCACTTGGTATAAAGGGGATATAAATCTATCACACATGGTACACATCTAAACTTTCTGTTAGTCATCATGTTTACAAGAAATTTACAGGCAGAAAAAAATAAACATGTTATATTAGCTCGCTACATTCTGTTGCAAGGCAAAAACCTCACAATTCAAGACATGAGGCAGCCATTAGTGCATAGGAAGTTTACAAAGTCATTTTGACTATGATTAGGTTTATTCCGTCATTGTCTGTTATGAGAATACTTCAACCTTCCTCTGATGTAATCAGTATTAACCAGCTTTGGCAATATAATACTGGACTAACGACCTGTGCTATAGCAAGAAAATACCTTTTAAAATACCTTTCTCCTAGTTACTCACTGGAAACGGAGTTCAGCACGAGCGCGCGTTTCCAGCACGCAGGGACCAAACTGACTGCTCAGGAGGTGGGCTCTCATCCGCACTAACTGATGGGGGCTCAGGAGCTGCCAGGACCATTGTCAGGGTTTCACCGATGCTTTCACTAGCAGAAACAGCAGGGCCACGTTAAGGACCGACTAATGACTAAATCAGGTTATCTGCTGGGGTGGAAGGAAGAGTTCTGATTTCACAATTACTTTTGGTTTGGCTGGGCAGTTTTAAGGCTTGAACCGAACTGGCTAAAACTCAACCCAGCTACTGTCTTGAACAAACAGGGGAAAACCTTCATTTATAATGTTGGTTTCTGCATTTTCAGCAGCAATTTTCTTTTGATGGTAGAGCTATATTGGTTTTAGTCATAGTCAAATCACTGTAGAGAACAACTTTTGGCTTTACCATTCACTTTTACATAAAGCCAAGACTACCCTGAACGTGAAAACCAGCAAGTACTTGCAAGGCGCTGAGCTACTTCTAGAGCTCAGCAAGCTTCCAAGAGCAAACATCTTCCTTCTTGATGCTCTGAAAATACTTTTGAATGGTCAGCGCCCTCCACTGCAAAGTAAAATGTCATAACTGTGAAGGATTTGCTTTCCACCTTTAGGCGTAATCCTCGGAAGCGTCCAATACAATCAGGAGATAGAGAGGAGCTGCGTGGAGCCAGTGTGCTGTGAAGTCAGACTCCACTAGAGGCTGAACTCAGGGTATTTTAACACATTGATTCATTCTGGGTATGTTCCCCTTCCACCACTTTTGTTTTGTTATGAACTATCCCTATCTCATCACCTCTCATTTCTTCTTGGGATTAATACTGGCATCCTGCTGACTTCATTACATTTTTATTATTATTCTCTGCTGAAAGAAATCAGCCTCATAATGTTATTGTGCTAGAGTTCCATGTACACGTGTGTGCTGCAGTCTCCTCTGTTTTGCATGGCTCTTTTTAAAAGGCTGCTGTTCAGCGAAGCAACCAGTGGGGACAGACACGGCGTATCTGCTCCCGCTTCCCTCCTGTCTCAGCTGAGACAGCTGCCAGGAGATACAGGTGGAGCTGCGCAGAGGACAGGTATGCAGTGACTAAAGTACCAAACAAGGTACAGACCAGCTTATGGGCGTCTGTTTTAGAAAATAATATCAAATTAATTTCTTTAACAAAATACACAGACTACTGACAATTTCCTTATACGTTGTCCATGCATGAAAGCCAGCACAGTCTGCTTAAGAAGTGATTTGGGAGGAACAGGACTGTCTCCTGCCACCTGCTCGAAGTTGATTTGGGTCTGCAGCAGTATTCAGATTTTTTTTAAAAACAGCGATAAAGGTGACAGTGATGACGTAGATGGCCAAATTCCTAATCAAAAGCATACAGATAGTATCTCTGCTTTGACTTCAAGTGGTCATAATACAAGTTAATTCAAAGAATTAGTTAAAATGGCATGAAACCCTTTGTGGCAGAGGAGCAGCTACTGAGTTTACTGAGAGGGGACATCTGAGGGCAACCTAGACTGGTAGCCCCAGATTTTGGGCCCTGAAGAAGGTGACCTGGGACGCAGAGAATGTAACTTCTATTTCTGTCACCACCACAGGGCACGTGGCTTTAGATGACCTATCCCTAACTTCCCGTACCTGGTACACAGACATGCCAACGCTTGTGAAAGGTTTTGCTGCCTTCTGCGAAAACACCTCACTCGGTAACACCCTACGCGTACGTGTAAGGTTAGAAATAAAGCTGTGGGTCTGCAGCACAGCGTTTCTGGGTACTCAGCTATTGCACTGAAGAGAATGAGCTAGGGGGAGGCAAGGAGAGATGAGAAACTGTCATTCTTGCAAAAGATACTGAAGAGATTTACAAAGAAAAAAAAATTAATTCAGCTTAACAAGATTTTGCCTGCTAAATCCTCAGGCAGCCTGAAGGACAAAACTTTACCCTTCTTAAGCTTCATCTCAGCAGAAGAAAGTTTCTGAATTTCATGAAAACAAATATTTGATTCTGAACCTAATGATAAAAGTTAGATGACATTTTAAGGTCTTGGCCTTACATTGTCAGTGTCCTACTACACAAAAACCCAAGAAAAACCAGGCAAATGCAATGTTTGTAGTTTGACAAGAACTCACAGAACTGTCCTTTTTGTCCCATTCAAATACGCCAAAGCCCTTTATGAAGGCAAAAAATTATTCATCTGTCCTTTTCCTTGTCTCATGTAAGATGTATAAGTACATTCGAATTTTACAACTTTTACTGTGCAGGTCAGAGATTAATACCAGTTTCTTTCATCATATTTGATGCAAAATCCCTAAGGAATACCTGAAAAAAATGAGAGTGTGTGATAGAGAGAATGAAATGAATTGCAAATATACAGAATTGTTAAGAGCTCAGTGATATCTCATAGAAAACCCTGAAAAACAGTCTATTTAGAGACCATCCAGAAGTATCGAACAGGAATCCCACCAGGGACAGGCACAGCAGAAGCTGCACACTATGAAGGCATTAGGGAGAGGAGGACCAGTCATGCAGTGAGCTCTGCAAAGAGACTTCTGGTAAAAACTGGGTTTGACAAGCTCTAATAATGATCCTAAGAATATTTAATGCTTTCACTCCTCCAGCAATTCCTCCCTAGAAGGCAGTGAATTAATGGTGAAGCCTCCCAGGCTTTTTTGCAGATAAGCAATTGCAGCTAAAGAGAGGCGATTACACAAAAATCCCATCTCCTGTATCTTTGGGAGGTGTGGAAGTTCTTCCGTCACCAAAGCAACTGTTCAACTTCAGCACCAGCAGCACGGAGGAGTCTAAGAAATCGGAGTAGAGCACCAAAAGTACTACCAAGTTTAGTTCTTTGGAGTGGCATGGCCAGGGACCTGTGCACAGAATCATCAAATAGTTTGGGTTGGAAGGGACCTTTAAAGGCCATCTAGTCCAACCCCCCTGCAATGAGCATCTAGAACTAGATCAGGTTGCTCAGAGCCCCGTCCAACCTGACCTTGAATGTTTCCAGGCATGGGGCATCTACCCCTCTCTGGGCAACCTGGGCCAGTGTCTCATCACCCTCATTGCAAAAAATTCTTCCTTATATCTAGCCTAAATCTTCCCTCTTTCAGTTCAAAACCATTAACCCGTTGTCCTATCGCTACAGGCCCTGTTGTTGGACAACGAGTGCAGGTGGCCACACAGGCTGCTCCCCAGGCTCCAGCCACATGGGCAGAGGCCGAGGGATGTGGAATGGCACGGGGAGTTTGGAGATGCTGCCGGGGTCAGAGCCTTGTGTGGCTCCACTGTCTGGAGGGAGAAGGCACCTCACCCTCCAGAGACCAACGGCACATTTACGAAACACTTTTTGTATTTTTTGTGCATTTCTGTACCTTTTGTGGACAGAGAACCAGATTAAATTTGCCATCCCACAGTCATCCCATATGAGAAAGACACAGTAAGAATTTAAGCTCTCTTATTTCAGGCCTTTTGCTTTAACCACAAGAACATCCATCTACGCTATGTAAGAATTAGCCAGACCATAAGACCTGCATGATACAATCTATAAAAAATATATTTAATGACGTATCATTTTTGAAAACAGATTATGCAAGGATACTTTTAAAAAAATCGTAATGCAATTTGGGTGTAGGCTCTGCAGAAAGACAAACACAATTAATTTTTATGTTTCCCTAACTGCCTCCTTTTTCACCGCTGTCAGGAAGCCTGCATGAAAACATACAATTTTACACCAATGATGTCTGCATCTTGCTTTTCACCAGATATGACAGTCTGTATGCAACATGGCAATCTGGGAACTCTGGAGGGAATTACATCGGTAGTTTGTGTCAAATTTCTATTTTCCATTTCTATTAGGAAGGATTAATTCAGCACCCAAATCAATATGACTGTGTAGTAGCATACAACCTATCAGAAAAACAATATTACAAGTAAGATCTCATCTCTGGTTCAAGGAACAGACGTATGAAAAAATACTGACACTAAGAAGCTATCCCTATAGAATGCAGTTAAACAGATATCAGTATCAATGGCTGAATGCTGAAAGTGCAGAATTCCACGTTCTTTGTTAATTCAAACTTTAACAATTGGAACATGGTGGTAAATAAAAGCAGCATGCTCCTCATCAGTTGGTATCTTCAAATGAAGGTAGAGTATCTATGTAAAAGATTTACTTTATTTCAAGACCTCACTGTTGGCTCAGTACTAAGTACTGCCATGGCATGGAAGAGTAACTCTTACCAGTGCAGAAACCAGGAGGTCAATAAAGCACTCAGAAACAGATTTCTGTTCTCATTTGTGCATCTGTAGAACAATTAAATAGAATAAAAGAAACAACGAATAGGAATCCTCCTTCAAAAATGGATCTTCTATAAGATGTTTACTAGGACGTCCAGGAAACCATTATCCTGCAGCTTACAAGCGAGGAACTCCAATAACAGACCAGTCAGCTTTTCTTTTAAAAGGGTGAGTTTGATCATTGCGTATTCATGCATTAACTTGTATTTCTTTCTAACTTGATGACAAATGACAATGTAGTTTAGTCGGTCTTTTCCATTGGACGTTTGCTGACCTTTTTCCGACTAGAATAAAAGAAAAGTCCAATGTCAACTTTAACCTTTCTATCCAAACATACCACAGGAATGAATACACATAAAGCAAATCTGAACGTACAGCAAGTTAATCTTGGGCTTTTCCGGACTAACTTTGCACTGCAGTTCTACTTCAGTCTGCTCAAGGGAGTACTAAGACAGAAGAACAGGTCCACTGCGATAGCCAGGGACAGCCTGCCTTCACAGAGCAGATAAAACGAATTGCTCTTTCCCGGCACGCCTGCGACCTGCTGTTATGCCGCATCCCTGCCCTCAGTCTCCGAGGACAGTTTTGCAAAGCGAGGCCACCGCAGAAGACACCACACCAGTCGGGTCAGCCCACGCACCCCACAGGTCTGGTACCAGCCCTCGCCCTGGCTGTATAGCAAGGGGCTGGGGGAGAGTTTTGCACTGATGGACATTGCGTGCGTCCCCCTTCCAGCACCCTTCTGCTCAATGCTACTGAAAACCACCACCGAGCATGCCTTACTCACTGCTGGCTTCCAGACCTGTCTGACAGCAGGTTTTATCTTAGCCCTACAGAGTATTACCTGTATCAGCCAAGTACTTCGCTAATTTTACTGTTCTTAAGTACTACTAATAAATCTTATCAAGGAGACTCTGCTGGAGAATTACAGATAATGTGGCTTGCCGATGACTTCCCCCATCCCGTCATGGGAGTACCTGAAACAGCCAGCCAAACATCTCCGCTGCAACACAGGACCAGGTCAATTACAGATTTCCTGCAGCTGTAGCTGGCACAGTTCCCACCAGGCAGCATTTTGAGGCCTCCTCCTCTTTTGGCAGACTCTTCTGAGGAAAAACAAGAGCCAAAGCACTGCTCATCTCTTCCGAGAAGTGGACCCCTTTGGAGGACAGCAGTGCCTGAAATTGCCCGTGAAAATTAATCTAACAGTCTTTTCAACAGAGCTTCTCAAAGGCAAACAGTCCACTTTTGCTGAGATTGAGATTTAAATGAGGCATCTAAACGAGACAGCAAGGAGTAGGCAACAGAGAAGGCAAACTCTTACCAATGGTGCGGCTACGATTTGAATGTTACAGGTTCTCCTGGGAACCTTATTTTTAATGAAAAATGAAAAATTGTAGAAGTTGCAGAAAAGAGTTTCCCAAATTCTTAAGATTTAGATAAAATGCGTAACGCTGAATCAGCTAATTTTCATCAAAATGCAAATTAGGAGACAATGCAATTAACAGTACAGATAAACTCATGGGAGCCAGTACCAGGTATAAAAGGACTTTAATGTCCCCGGAGAAAGCCTCTAAAACATCCAAGAAGGTATTAGTGACACAACTTAGAGATTATGGCCAATGGCTGAATAACGGAAATGACTGACCATGGTCCAAGCTACTACAGGAAACACAGGATTTTCTATTATTTGGTGTTTTCCTGTCAAAACTCAGTGCCAAGCTAGAAGCCACCTCTCAGCCAAACAGAGCTTACGCCTTAGCTAAAGTCAAACAGGATATAGAGCGAGGTCAAACCAGATCCGCTCGCGCCTTCTACCCTTAAATCCTATGATTGTAAGGAGAGAAGCCGGTTTCCTCCCCCTTCCTCAGCCCTTAAGGAAAACAAGTCTTTTAATCTATTTAGAGGCCCTTTTTGACATTCTTTAGCTGCAGTTTTTCTCAATCAACCTAATCTTTTCCCATCAAGCTCCATGCTAATCCCATTTTGCTCCATTCCTTAAACTAATAAAAGATTAGAGTGACATTTCAGAAAGGGCATCGTATTAAGCAGCTTCTTTCCCATCTCAGCAGATCGCACAGTGCAAAATGTAGTGAACAGGGCATTAATCTTATGGTAATGAGGTGTCAGTCTGAATGGAGACCTCCTCCTTGATCAATAGGAAGGGCGCAGGAATAATGAGGACGCTGCCGCTTGCCATCTCTGGCAACTTTGCCAGAAGGCAGCAGATCTATAAATTGTTGTTGTGATGGTGGCAACAGCTCTTGTCACCGCACCGCTCTGCCCTTGACAACGGAGAGCAAGCATCCACACCGATCCGTCACCCCCTGTGCTGCCCACACATAATGCGCTTTTCCCTATGTTCTAATTAGCAGCATAAAACTGTTTAACAACTTCGGCTTTGCTCTAACATGAAATCAATTAGGATTAGCAGCCACACAGAGACAAATATTTCACACCTATCCAGCTGGTGAAAATCATTAACGAACTACTTTCTTCATTCCTAGAACAAGCCATTGCTCTTTCTGGTGACACCCCTGCATTGGTATTGTCCAATTTGCTTTCATACAGAGAGAATTTTCTCATTTTCTTAAACAAGTTGCCATTCCCCTTCAAGAAAGCTCTGCACAGCCACCGTGCTCCTGGAAGACTCAAGTTTTATCAAGCGCTGAGAAAACTTTCCAGAAGAAGTGCAAGGCCCGTCCTCGCTAGTGATACTCGGTGGCATCCCTTCGTTTGCTCTAATGGGATGCTCTTCCCTAAAGAGTGAGGTGGGCTGGGAAATCCAGCTCTTGTGCATCTGCAATGCCACGAAACTGCTCTGAACCCAAAAGGGCTCCCTGTGGTCACAGCTGCATGTTTACACCGAACAAACTGCAGCAACAGGGCTAAAAAATCATCAGAAGGGAGTCAAGCCGGCCAGAAGGCTGCTAAAGGAACAGTGGAAGACACCAGAAGCACATCTCTCTTTCCTAGGGAAATGCCTCTGTGCATGGGTTTCATTTTTACATGTGCTTTTCTTTCTTGTGACTAATGAATAAAACTTGGGGGTTGGATATCCCCAGAAGTCATGTGTCTGAAGGTCGAATTGCCCTAAATTTACCTCTGTAATTTGTGCTTATTCATGGTTTGTGTAGTTACAACTGATATAGGTAAAAACATTCACCCTGCAGAGGAATTCAGCCCTTCTCCCCCATTTGACACAGTCTAATCCTGCAGTTGCACAGTCCCTGTTATGTCTTGGTACAGTAAATTAATGCTAAATATCAACATCAAAGAAACTGGTTATTTGGAACTAATTCAAGGACAACATTCACCATAAACTAAATCTTTAGAGTAGATGAGAAAACGCGACATTTTTCTGCAATCACAGTAGAACACAGTATCATTGGTATTGCCAATAAATGCCAATTTTTAACCATGCAGCCTCTAGCTAAGTCTTTATTCTGATTTTCTTATCTAATTACATACATAAAAGAGATACAGTGAAGTAAAACACAAGGTTCTTCTCCCATGCACATTTCTTAGAAAAATCCTACCTCTCCATCTTTTTTTGGAAATCAGTTGTTTTGGTAAAGCTTAGCCATTTACCTGTATACTGTGGTAGGTGGAGAATTCAGCGTGTCGTAGATGAGCCTCACGTGTCCTTGGTACAACTCCAGAGCCAAAGGGTCATTGTCTCCTTTGTATAATAAGATGCCATTGTCCTTGTCCGTTGCTACCTGTGAAACATTAATAACGAGGCAAGCTTGCTTGAGAATGGTTAAAAAAGAAATAAACCTAAATCAAAAATCATACCAAAATCATACACGCAATTCAAATATGATTTAATAAACCATATAGATGAGCAACAACGAGAGGAAGAGCTATGAGACCCAAAAAAGTCTCGGTGACATCGAGTGGGCTCATACACAAACAGGTCGGCCTTCCACTAAGGGATGGCTCCCTTGTTTCAAATGAGAACTAGTTTTCAGGAGGTGAAAGCTGCAATTTATTTGACCCCCCTGTCAATAGACGGTTGTTGTATTTTTGGTGACACATGAATTTCTTTCTCAGCTATTACCCCAGCTTGAAGTGGAGGTTTACAATATCAGCTCTGGCATTAGGAGGAGGAGTGTGTCACAATTACAAGCAAACAAATTTCTGCAGGCGCTGATCTGTTCACAGACTCCCTACGAACACAAAGAAGGAAAAAAGGGCCTGTCCCCACATCCAGCGTAACCACGCGTTATTCACTCAATCCGAGTTATTAGCAACTCACGCACAGTTGAAAAGGGACATTCAGAGAGTCAGGAAGGACAGAGCAGCCCGCGTCCCTCTAGTTGTGATCGACATCAGGGAAAAAAAAAAATGAACACTGAATCAAAAAACAAGGACTCCACTTTCCCAGTCTCCAGCTCCCAAACATTCCTATACTACAAAAGGAAAAAAAAAACCAAGCAAACAGAACAGAAGGACAAAATGGGATTTTTGGATAGAACCTGCCTGTTATTTTCACAGTACGTATTTATTGAGATTTCTTGCTTATTTTTTTATAATGGCTGTTAAATGCCAAAACTAAACAGTAAATTTATAAATCAGTTTGCATTTTATATATATTTAAATACTACCCTTTTGCCCTTAATTTTTATTTTCTCTTGAGCACTTTTTAATAAGATTTCCTCTATCTGTTCTTAATAATCGATGTTGTACTCTAATTTGAATTCATTAGTGATTAATTACTGGATGCAAGAATATTATTCAGCCTGGGAAACAAGTGAGAACATCATCTGCACGTGCTTTCTGTAATAATCAGTTTTACTCTTCAAGCTATGGCTGACGTAATGGGTTTTGTACATTTAAGACGACAATGTCCAGATTTTCAGCTTTGAAGTTGACCTATAGTTTTTGGACCCTTTGAGGAGCCATGTTTTAGAATGCCCATATTTTAGAATCTCTTCTGTGTTATTAAATAAAGACAGTTGAAGAAAAACCTAGAGTTTCAAATATATATCAATCAGCTTAATTTTCATATGAACTGTATACTCAAGCTATTAAAGATAAACATTAATTACGGAATTTTTTCATTAGAATAAACTGTGCGAGAACCACCCTTTTGAAATCTATTCCTAAATGTGGAAATTCCGTCCTTTTTCCCATGTCTTGACATTGGTATTTTAATTACAACCAAACTCCACCAAGTAAGTCTAGAATATGATTTCCAACTGTGGAATACAATCTCTTCAAATTGAGAAAATAAATGCAATAAAATAAACATACAGGGATGATTTTTCTTCTCACATCTTTTGAAATGTTATGCTTCACTGGCAGGGTGAATCTAGCATAGAAATAGTCCAGATTAACAATCAGTGGCCTAAGAAAGAGATGTGTCACGTCTTTTATGTGCTCCACACATCTGTTTATTAGAAAGCATACAAAGCTAGAAATTATTCCCTCATTTACTCTGGGATATTAGGGAAAAAAAAGATCAGTTTAATGCCTGCTAGATTGTGAATGCAAGTAACATCCAAATCACTTAAATATCATATTGGACTAAGTATCCAAAATACTTTTGATCCACAACCACAAAGATGACGGTAGTGGCGTGGCACCTTTGGTATCTATTTTCTATTGCCTCCTGAACCTTAGACCTCAAACCAAATTTAGGTGTAACAACAGGACTGTAACAAAATCCCAGGCCTTTTATCTAATGAATGTGCACAGTAAAAGAGTAAGTAAAATGTTGTCTGGAAAGGCCATTTAGAGCAGCCTCTTTTAATAAGTCTCCTGATATTAAGCACTAATTCCTACAGGATGGAACACAATGCTGTAAATCAGTAAGAAGGCAGGGAGGTTTGCCGAATCATCTCTAGGTACTTTGCCAGTCTAGTGATAAGAGAGTGGTGAGATTCTAGAGGCAGGGTACGTGTCCACAAAGGTACAGTGGTGTCTTAGTTGCTCCTTAATGTTTCAATAATTTTAGAGCAGACAGCTGGCTCACAAATTGTCTCTGACTTTGTCAGCATCTTGGCCAATAGACCCCGTTCCTTCAGAATAAAAAACCCAATATATACGTCTATATGTATTATTGTTTAGAAGAGCACTGGGCTGGCAACTGCTGTTCTGCGTGACATACCTGGAGGGAGATGTTTGCCTGAGGGCGAATTTTGGCTGATGGCAGCTCCACATAGGAATCCTTCCCAACAAAGTTGACTGTGATGAGTTTCTCGCACTTCTGCCCAGCAAAGCCAGCCAGGCAGCGGCAGACGGGCTCATGGTGCGCAACGATGCACTGGGCCCCGTTCTGGCACTCGTAGTTGTCACACGGGCTCGTCTGGAGCAGAACCATTGGCGGAGGAGTTTCACAGAAAAGTCCACTGTAGAAGGTAACGGAAAGAAGAAGCGGCTTCAATTATCATCATTTTTTTTAAGGAAGGAAACACTTTCAGATGCTGATGTTGTACTACTGCTGTGGTATAGCAGCTCTGGGATTCGGCTGCCATGTGCCCGGTTTGCTGCGTGAAAGCTACACGGCACAGCGCTGCACTGGAATTCCCCTGCTCGCTCTGAACAAGCCAGTTCAAATACTGAAAGCAATTTGTACCGCACTTCGCACTGGTTATTTACCTCTGCAAGGTACAGCAGGCTGTCTAAAACAGCTTTCATCCCACGCTGTGCCACGCAGACGCTCCCAGCAAAAACTGGGCGCCATTTAAGCCCAAACCTGAGATTTCCTCGCCTGTTCTCCCTGCCATTCAGAAACATGCACCACTGCTCAGCCAAAGCCCCATCCCAGGCTTTAGGACTTGATTCTACCTCTGCTGTTGGTAAGCAAGGGGAAAATCCTCTATTTTTAGGGTTTTTTACAGCCTCCTCACTCGCTTTACTGTACATGAGAGAGTGTATCATCAACAGACGGGCAACTGCTGAAACAGCTCAGAAGCAACGCACTATTTGATGGGCAGCTTCCCTCAATTGGTTGCTTCTAACAGCATCAGGATCATCAACTTTATTTTAGCCGAGTTTGTGGTTGGCAATGTCACAGGTCAGAAAACTGTGAAGCTCTCCCAGAGTCAGAGGTAGCTGAAAACCAAATGCCAGATCCGAGCACTTGCAAACTCGAATCATGTTCAGATCTGGAGGAAAGCGCTGTGGTTTTGTCTTCACTATGAGAGAGACTGAGCAAAACCCACAGGTAGGAACCTCTGACTGCCGAGGCTCGGGCCACATCTCCCGGGAGTGGCGATGGCTCAGTCCCCAGGCTGCCCTCCTGGGTTCAGCATGGCTCCGTGCTTCACAGGTTATTTGCTGGAATGACTAAGCTACACTGAAATATCGACACCAGCGTAGGAGGAGGAGGGAAAAGGCAGGAAGTGCAAAAAGCTGCAGTCATCTTTCACAGTGATGTCATGTGTCAGACTAAACTGCAAAAAGTAAATGAAAAATCTCTGCCCAGTACACCCACTGGGCCTGTGCAATCAGTGGGTGCTGCCAAGGGACCGGGCTGGGCTCTCTGGCTGCAGACAGTGCCCCAAATTTCACATTACGACGACTGCCCAAACCCAACAGACTCTTTCTGTAGCGATGAGAGAACATAAACTCTTTGCACCGAGTTCTGTGACTGCTTGAAAATGTGTAGACAGTAAAATGATGAAAAATTGGTAGCTGGTGAGTAGGGAGCGTGCGTCAGGCTGTGCTGCAGGGAACGCCATGGGGAAAGCTGCAGCGAGGGCTCCTGCATCACCTCCCTGCATCACACAGCATCTGTCAGCATGGGGGCAGAGGGCCTTCCAGGAGAGGATTGGGGCAGACCCATTGATGCAGTGAATAACCCATCAGCCCAGCTCCAGAACAGTGAAATCCCACTTGTCTGACTAGGGATTTTCTGCCATTCAGGGAGCACTTTGTGGAGTAATAGTACTTGTATAAAAACAAAGCAGAAAAATGCCCAAACCCTCACTCCTCTCCAGCAAAGCAGGTGCAACTTGGAAGCTCAGTGAATTTCTAGGCAACCTTCCTAGATACAATTAGAATAAAAACCCAAGCCATTACCCTGCAGTAAATAGTACAGATACAAGACATGCAAGAACAGCAAATAAAACAGCCACAACATACTCAAGACCAATCTTGCTTAGCCACAGAGACCAGAACGCGCTGCCTCTGTCACAGAAGGAAATGGAGATGACTGCTTTGCTTTTCACATTTTCTCATGTGAAACTCTGCACAGAGTACCACGGCTCTATCTTTAGCGCTGTGTGGAATGAGAGCCCAAACCTCTCCCTGCCCTCGTCTCCCAACACACACCGCTCTCTGCTCTGCCTCTGGGAAACACGAAAGAGAGAGAAATACACAACAAAACATGGATGGGCTAAATTCTGAACTGCATCAAAAGCAAGGGAGCTGCTCTGCGTTTCTATGACATCTGAGAGAAGAAGAGACACAGGGTTTTACATTGCTAGTTTTACAAAAGGCAAACTTGAAGAACGCTTTGAAATACACAAACATTTGCTATTTGCACCTGGGAGAAGCTCTCCTTTCCCCACAGCCGTTATACAGCATGGAACACCCTAACCAGCTTCCTGACTTTGCCCAAAACTCTGTGTTGGCCTCGTACACGGTGATGTGGACATAGCAAACAAAAATCTGTTTCACAGGAACAAGCATGAGGAGGGTGAAAAGCACTGCTGGGATTCCCAAGGCCCAAAGCACAGTGCTGCGCTGGGCTCTCACCACTGCCCCGGGAGCACGCCCTGCAGGGACCGTCCTGCTCCAGCCCCGGTGTCACTCGGGGTTGGCTCTGCTCCCGTATACAAACACACAGGTGCTTCCTTCTCAGCCAGAACCACCTCTTGGTACCTTGCAGGATAAATTGCATTTCGACACTTTTCTCATTGCATTGCCCTAAGCTTCCTTCATCCGCCATGAGGACGGAGCGATGTTTCACAGCCAGCCTCCCCGTGCCCAGCCTCCCCATGCCCATCCCACTGTTATCTCGCTGCTCTAAGGGCAGGGAGCTGTGGTTAACTGGGGCCCCTTACCTCCCCTCACTGCCCAGGTGACACTGGGTGCTGGAAGTGGGCACAGACATAGGCTGCTAATATAGCAGCAAAGGGTTCGGCGGGGGGGAGCAAACCATTCCCCATCAGCCTGTGGTAAATATCCTCTACCAGAAGAGCATAATCTTGCATAGCGACAAGCCAATCTGTTCATTTAGACGAATGCATCTCAAAAGTGTAATCTGGCAGGCAATACTGCTGGCAATCAATAAACCCCATTTACTTTGCTCCAAGGAGTATTTGGAGGAGACATACGGGGTCAGTAGAGTGGGCAGCAGTGAGAACGGGAGCACGGCAGGCAGTGTGGGGGAGTAACTGCGTATGGGAAATGGCTGTCTTTGCTCAGTCTGATATGTTTCTCAAAGTAAATTTGTTCTTGGGAACATTTCTTTGTGAGCACACCTAAACTATGAATTAATTATAGAGTAAGAGACTCTCCCTGCCCGAGCAAGACCCTCTGCTGCAGCTTCTTGGCAGAGCCCCGCAGGCCACCCTGTTCCCGCAGGGTGAGCGCAGCACCTCGGGGGCATAGCACCGCTCAGCCAGGGATGGTTCAGATTCCCTTTTCCAAGAAAACAAGGGAATATTAAAAAAATAGCATCAGCCTCGTGGGAAGAGAGATACACAGAAAGCAATTCTCGCCAATTTAAGGTAGTTACTGCAGCCGCTGCCTATCAGCAGAGCAGTCAGACCCAGCTGATGAGCTGGGGACACGTCAGTGCCACGTCCCCATTGCTAGCCAGGCACTGAAGTGGACTGTCCGACTGGAGCACTCTCCTCTTCAAAGCCTGGTTTCATTAAGCGTGTGATCCCTCTCTCCAGTGCAGGGCTCTGCGGCTGGCTGGCAAACATGTCAGGAGAGCCAGCGATGGGATCAAACTGGGGTCAACCCCAGAGATGGCTTTCACCCCAGGCCTGATGTCAGGTGTAATCTGTTTCCCAGAGGTGACTGGCAGAAAGCAGCACTGCTAACCCAGCCCATTAGCTTTGTTCTACCTAATGCCAATCATTTTGTTTTGTCTGTGAGCAACAATTAGAAAGCAGAAGGAAAGTCAGTGTATATAATTCTAATTTCATGGAAGTTAAAAATAATAATAATAAAAAATCCAGGCGACCCGCAGCAGCCTCCACTAACAGGAAGCAAATGTTGCAAGAAGCCACTGTGTCTGTGCTCGGTGCTGCTCTGAAAGATCGCCTGAGCTCCTGGTACGGCTCCTGCACAACTCTTCGTGCTGTGAAACCCCTTCAGTGGGTGGCTTTACAAGTGCAGCCGTCCTGCTACCAGCATCTAGAAATCACATTAGCAACAGTGTCTGTCAAGGCCTTTTCTTCTTTATTTTAAAGTATTTTTAAAAATATATTTTTAGAAATAATTAATACTATTTATTTCCCCAGCAGCGGAATGTGGAGCACAGCCTGACTTGCATAGCTTGGCTGAGTCCACTCTGCCTGGTACGATCTCATTTATTTAAATAATCACTGCTGAGTTTCTTGCAGCAAACTCCCGCAGCGGGGAGCTCTGAAGCATCGACACAATGGAGGAGCAGTGCTTTCTCTCAAGCTCAGCAGTCTTTAACGCGTGCTTCACCACCAGAGCAACGTTTATCAGGACACCACCACTGTGAGGCTGATTGCTAGAGGGAAGGGTTGAGAAGTTAGGTTTTATTCAATGGGGTTTCACAAAGCCTCAAAAATGTTTTCATCTACAGGGGGTAAACGAACGGTACTTTGGGAGGAAAACACTGAAAACTTTGCAGGAAGAAAGCGTATTGTGCAATTGCAAAAGGTTGCTGAGTGATAAGGAAAGGTGCTGCGTGGAGCACAACCACACATGAACAGTGAACGGGAAAACAGGTGTGTGCACGTTGGTACCACTGCTTTTGGGGGCTGTCACCAGAGGTGCGGCACTGTGCATATGAGGCCTTACGTGGTTAAGAATTACTGGAGTGCCATTTGTTCAACCGTGTGAGGATGTAAGTTTTAACATCCTTATTAATGCGTGACTCCAAGTGGCTTTGACGTACAGCATAGCGACAACCATAAAATTGCTATAGGCCTGTGCATTTGTTATAACAGCATAAGCTCCAGATAACTGGGACGTCACTCTGCAAACTCACTGCTGGGAAATTATTCTTGATACTTAGCCAAAAAGCTTTATTAATCATCATCTTAGGTCTTCTAGTTACCTTTGTCAGACCACCCCTTGTGTTCTCTCCTTTTCATCAACACTTGCAGCCTTCAAATACTTGCAAAGTTATCTCCTTGCCACACAGCCTAGCGCCCGAGGCACGCTTCGTGAGCAGTTGGGTCTATAACCCTGAACATCAGAAGGCTGAACTCTGTCAATCACTACCTTTGCAACTGCAATCTTAAGAGGGAAAAAATAATAATATCAGAACCCCCTTCAGAGCAGCAGGCCTTTAAACTACAAAAGGCTGAAGTCATGGAAAGACTAATGAGCAGATCGTGTTCTGTTAGCAGAATTTTAATCCTGAAATCAAACGAGATCGGGGACTGTTCTGCATGGACAACACACGGGGCTTCAGCTTGCTCTCTGCGTTGGCAGAGGGAGCCTGTTAGTGCCCCCTGAGATGTTCGTCCCCTAAAAGACAGACAAACATCCTTGCTCCCTTGCATCTTGTACACAGAATTTAGGGAGGTGGCACGGACGAGTGCAAAAAAAAAGAAAGCAAGCAGGAGGCCTCAAGTTAATCCTGGCTCTGCTGTTAACAGGCAGCAGGATTACTTTGCTTGCCCAAGTCTACCTTGGGCTATGAAGTGCTGTCTAAGCTAATAATTGAGCTTTGGAGGTTTGTGTAGAAAAATGTTTCCTCTTCTTGGAGGACTTTTAGTGGAATTAAAATGCCCTCATCTGAGCAAGGGAGCAGGCTGGGATGTTCCAGGTTCTGCTCTTGAAGTCCCTGGTGTGAGATCAGCCAACCCGGGGCACTGCCCAAATTGCCAGTAGAGCTGCTTGGTACACAGGAATGGACCCAGGCCAGGCTCCCGCCAACCCCTGCTGTTCCACTCAACTGTGTCACCACTCAGAACATCTCTGCCAAACACTGGGACCCTGCCTTCCTGGAAAAATCCCTCACATTCTTCACTACCTAGTACTGACATGCCTTAAAAATCAGGGGACCTGCAGTAGAAGTGTCCCAGTCACTACCACCTGACGACAGGCTCGAGTTACCCTCGACTCCAGATAAGGCTTTGCAATCCCATTTCTCAACTTGAACAATTAGATAACATTGAGCATTTACAATTCCACTGTGGGACAGCCACTCGTTATCCTTGTCAGTCACCAATTTGCAAGATCCCTAGGGCCATCAAAGGGACTGAAGCAGAGAATGAAACATGGAGAAAAGGGTATGAATTTGAAATTCAGAGGATATCGGATATCTTGTAAATAACAAGTCTGATTCTGTGAAACCACGGGCTGACATCATGTTATATATCAATGCCTATTCAGGGAAACCTGTCTGCTTTGCAATAAAAATGTGTGTTGAGAGGGGAAAAAAACCCCCAAAACCAGCAAGGATGAAAGCAAGAAGAATGAGAACAGTTGCAGATACAAAGTAGAGAAAATGATTTATAAGTGTTTATGCAATTCCTGCTTTGTCAAGACTGATCTTTTCAGGTACTCCTTCTTTGTCTCCTGTGTATTTCAAACACGAAAAGGTTTAGCTGGAAGGAAGCCAGTATCCAGCCTCAGGCAATGATTAGTGAATCCATTTGGAGCAGCACACTTATCTTTGACAGACAGTGAGATTTCCAGGAGTCAGATATATTGGCAGCTGTCAGAATCAGAGACTGGAAATTTACAGCCCAAATTGTACTGAGCCCATCCACCAACAGGCACAGAGACACTGGCACAAAATCTTCAGACTCGTGTTTTCTTGCAGCCAGGTCTGAGGGTTCCTATATGTGATTTTATTATCCTTTGCTCACTGTCGCTCACGCAGAGTTTATCTACACGTAATTTCTGTGAGTGCATTACCTAGCGTTTTACCAGGAAAGGCTGGGGCAGGCAGGCAAACTAACACAGCACTGCGCAAAAGGCAAATTGCTGTTTTCAAAGCCAGAATTGTCAATCCCCTGTATTCAGTTAACTCGTTAAGACCTACTTTAACCTACAAGATTTGAAGCACTGAGCCATCCATTCACGTAGGAATGACAGATCAATACCATATCTAGAGGCTGCTCAGCTCTGAGGATGAAAGCAATTAAAGAAAGCGCCCCAACACTATGGACAGAAGACAGTCCGGAGGAGGAGCTGACTCTCACGTACCTGAAGCCCTGAGGACAGACGCAGGTGTAGCCATTGACTGCATCTATGCAGACAGCTCCATGGCGACACTTATGGCCCACACAGTCATCGTCATCTATTTCGCAGTGTTTTCCACTGTAACCTGGCAAGCATTCACATCTGAAATACAAGAAGATGGCTGTTAATAGCTTGTTTCAACATTCACAACAATAGCACACACAGGCAGCCTAGCACCAATCTGATTAGAGATGGAAAGGTGTTAGCAATTATTCTTGGAAACATCAAGCACAATTCTGGGCATCAGAAATGCGCAAGTCCCTCCTGTCTGTCTGCAGCTGAGGTTCTGCAATCTGCTTAAATTCAAGCCAAGCAAAGAAATACCATAGTGCCGCTTTTCCTCAGCCAAGTCTGTGGAGGAGGGTGATCATATAGTGGTCTCCCGATTACGCTAAAGCTGATGACACCTTCCCTAACCTTACAGACTAAAAGGGCAATATTCTGGAAGGGCAGTTGCTCTGATGTCTCAGACTGTGACTTTGCTGATGTCTGAGGTTGGCCCTGTGCAGCTATGCAGAGCACAGTAAGGTTCCACCTTCCAAATGGAAGCAATCTGCAAGCAAGCCATAAAACTCAGCAAATTTAAAGAAAATGACCATCAGTTTTGAGACCACCACCTGTTAGTCATTCATTTGCAAGGCAGAGAAATGTTGCTGCAACTATGGAGAGTTGCTTTTGAAGCCTGTCCTTTCCCATGGTGACAGTCAGGCGAAGCACGTACCTGCTGCTATGGGGTAACGCCATTCATAGGAGCAATGCAACAGGATGCACCCAAACCCGCAGACATTGCCTTTTGATTTATTTTATTTTATACAGTCCTCAAGTTTGTTGTATGAAGGCTGCATCAGCATTTCTATTATAAGCCTTGCAGCAGGAGTTTACAACCTGACAATAGAAAATGCATCCCAAAGTCTCTGACTTGGAACAGATCTTTTGGGATTGCTGAACAGCCTCTTTCTGAATCTATAGCATAGACAATGTTTAGTCATGAACACACTTTAGTCCATAAAACACATTTTACTCCTCCCAGCTGGATGTTACTGCACATCTGGAAAACAAAAGACGTATCACTTAAACAAAAACAAGGGAAGAGCTACAGTTAACTTCATCGATAAAAAAAAAGAGGTCTGTGTTCTTGCTAGAGCCCCTTGTTTGGACCCAGTGTGCTTGCCACCGAGAGCTGGAAGAGGAGGGACATCATAACATTGAGGGAGGCAGCATCAGGAGAGAAACTACTGCTCCACCAACCTATTCTGCCGGCCTCCTCCTCCCTGACAGCAGCCCTGGGGGGGTAAGTGCAGGAGGAGGCTCCATGTGAAAAACCTCTTCAGAGGAACTGGGCACGTGGGAACTGATGAGGAAAGACATTTCCCCTTTCCAGGCAGCAGTCACTGTGCTGAGTCTGGTTCCAAGCGACAGCGTGTTTTGGCCCCTGGCCGCTCCCCAGCTCATCAGGGCAAGGCAGCGAGCGGGAGGGGAAACTTCCCAGGTGCAAGAGCAGGCCCTGTGTTTGCTAATGCCACAGCATCAGGGCTTCAGCAACCACCTAGCTCAGGCACGGAGAAGAATATGACCTTCAGTCTCCATTTCAAAACATAGTTTGTGACTGCTTAAAAAAGAAGGAAGAAGGGCAAAGCCTACGAACCTGCAGGCTGTACGATGGATAACATTATGTAGATGTATATACTGCCTTTCTCTCCCCTCCCTACAGGAGAGGCCCCCATCACGACCCTCCGCAGCCAGAGGATGGTTGATGTTCCAGCTCTGCATGCCTGCGTTGCTTTTTTACACCTTGGTGGCTCAGGGAATACTGTGATTAACACAACGGAGATGACAAAACAGAGCAAAAGGCAAAAGGAATTCCTTCCCCAAACCATAAGAAGCGGGCAACATTTTTTGGCAACATTTTAGCCACACCTGCAAGCAAATAATGTCAATCAAAAAACTTTGTGGGGGGAACTGGCAACATTTAATCCTGTTGCTTTTTATTGATCCCTGCAGTCCTAATATAAAGTGATGTAATAATGAACGATGTGCAGTTCCTTATTCAGGGCTGCCATGCATCAATTTTATGATGTGTATTGGCTATCTCAGTAATGACAGAACCACCACTTTTCTCTGCAGGGCTGCATTAAATCAGCATTTTAAGCTGTCAGGTAATAATTCCAAGCTTTAGAATAATAAAGTATATTTATATCATACTCCAACATCAATACGGTGAATGGAAAAACATGCTCCTTTCCTGAAGTTGTTTTTTTAGAAGTCATTTCATTGTGTTAAATGTTTTTTTTTTTTGTTGTTGATTTTTGTTTTATTTTGTTTTCTGGCATACAGAAAGCTACTCTTCTTCTATAGTAACAGCACAATAAAGATGCGGAGGCTGGAAATGAGAAAAGCCACCTGCGATTTTAGCTTAGAAAGCAAAGAACTCTGTGCAGCCAAGCACACACTGAAATAGCCCAGTTTGCTTCCAAGCTCGGCTTTCCCTTTAGAAACACGGAATTCCTTTTGGTTCAGTCATCTCTTAGTGTGTCACATCTAGGCTGAAGCTACCAAAAATGCACGCCTGGAGCATCACAGGTTTGAAACTCAGCCGCAGGAGCGCCTCACCCAGCCTGCTCCTTGAAACCCAAGGTCTCCCCCACCAGGGAATGACGGCAGGTTAGCTCCATCCCTAGCCCACATAGTACCAGCAAGTGACTGACTATCAGCAAAAATGTGATGCAGTAAAGAAGGAGACAAAGAAACTTCCCTATTCAAATCCTGGAAAGACAGTAATTGACATGATTAGACCAGTTATCTCATTTCCCAGTGACCATCTGACACCAGTACAGTTGAAATCTTGTTTTCTGCTATGGCCTCGTAGTGATGGCAACATTCCCAGTATCAGAGAGAGCCTAAAAACATGTCTAGTGGTATTTAAAATGTTGGCCTATCCAAGGGGATTTGCATCTGCATGCACTCAAGTGTCTATTGTATAAAAGCCGTGAATCATGGCTTCTATTGCAGGGCCAGAATGGAATTTCCCTCCCCATATCAATAAATAACTTGCCTTCCTATTTTTTTTCCTGTCTTTGTCATCTTTTCCTCCCTCTGCAGAGCTTCAGACTGACTAGAGCTGAAGGCAGGACAGGCAGACAGATGACTGGTGTCCTTGCTGCTATGATATTCTTCACTGGTGTGTCCTACTCATGTGCCCAGGGCACAAACCTGACAAGTGGATGGTCAGCACAGGAACAAGCCTGAACCCTGCCATTAATATTCCCCGCCTCTGTGAGCAGAGCAGAGGGCTGGTGCTTGAGCCTGACTCATTCCGCACGTGGCATTATACTGCACCACTACGTGCTAAATGTATGGCACATCACAGCTCAGGAGATCAAACCGCTCAAGGGGTCAGCAACAGCACAGGACTGGAGCTCGTTGTTTTCCGTGAGACCCAGCAGTAACCACACAGCACTGCAAAAGCTGCTGTGGGCTCTCAGGCAACTTCTGAATGCTTTGGTGCAACTAAAGTACAAAAGAAAAAGCAATACTTGGACAAATCTACATTCAAGGCTAGGCAGGCTCCTTCACCTCTCAAGTCTGGACTGCTAGAAAGCAAAATGGGACAGAAGAAGTAAAAAAAATTCTGGATTTTTGTGTAGCATTCTATGAATTGTGCAAAGAAGAATGCAACAAACAGTAGTTGTTCAGTAGTTATTTAGGCTCCCCTCAAGGGTTAATGGCCCCGCTGTGAAGAACACTTTCCTAGCAAGCAAGCAAGAAAAAGTGTCTTATTTATTACTCAAATTATTTGGGTGGCAGGTAGGAAAATGCTTCCAGCAGGGGCAAAACCATTCAGGACCACAGCTGTCTCCATCCCTTCATCCATCTAGCAACATAAGGTAAGTTGAGTTACAAGCCTTTGCCTCATAACATGATGTAGCTACTGGATTAGCTGAATGATGGATTAACTAGGAATGAAAGCTGGAAAGAACATCAGGGACTATTTATATACCGGTACACACCTCCTTAATCAGTCCCTGTGCATCATTTCAGGAACTGTCCTAATCATTCAATAGTTTAATCTTCCTCAAGAGTTGGAAACCCAAAAGAAAGGCTTGAGTTGTACAGACTGACTGTCTAGCACAGATTCAGCTGCCCTCGATCGAGCCAGCATCTCTAAAATTTTGCTTCGCTTCCTTTTGACTATCCTGAAATGTTCTGTGTATTAGTTTACACTATTCTGACATGCTGGTTGCTTCACAGGACACAATCTGACCCCAAACTGCAAGTTACCAGGAAGACCAAAGAGTGCTACCACCTCTCCCCTGTGACATGCTGGTTGAGGGCGTCCCTGTGGGCACCATCCCTCTCCAAAACCCCAGCCCTCCCTCCCAGGAGGGAATCGCTGAGCCCCCAGGATTGCATTGTCTGTGAAAACAGCCTTAGGGGAAAGTGCAGAATGCAGTTCTTGCTGCACTGAACTCTCTTGAATTCGTCTTCCTTTCTTACTTTTTTGATTCAAAGATCTTTTCTTGACAAGCTTTCCACAGAGCTTGACTTTTCAATTGACTCTCTCCATTTGCTAAATTGCTCTGAAATTCCCTCCTCAGACAAGTGATGAACACCGCTACTATGCACCTCTGAAAACACACCAACCTCCAAATCTCCAGATGTCTTACTGCCATTTAAAACATGCGGCTTTCCTTTGCCCCTGGGAAACAGTCGGTGTCATTCCCAATACGCAAATGCAAACACAAGAGACTTCTCAAAATCTAACGAGCTGAGCGAGGCTCACCTCTAGAGCCAACGGAAGAAGGCGGCTCCTGAGTGAGAGCCATCCAGTTCAGCTGTTTTCTGCTGCTGCCCAGGTGGCAGTGGGGAGAGAAGCCCCGCTGTGTCAAAGCTGGCCTTCTCCAGTGCACCCTAAGACCACCAGCCATCCCAGAAGACAACAGCTGAAGTGTGAATACAGCAGAAAACTCCCGACCTGCCGCTTTATGCTCTGGCCACAAGTTTATCTTTCCCTTCTCAGTAGTTAGCGTGGGGACTGGCTTCTAACCACTGAGCCAGGCCGGGCTGAGGAGGGCTGAGTTACTTTTGTTAAGGCTTCTGTTACGCTGCTTGAATTGATGGATGCCCTAAGGAACACATAAGGAAACTGGCCTTTGTTTCTGATGCAGGATAAGATACTTTGCAGTAACTGTTCCAGAAGTACTCCTTTTGCCATGCTCTATTCCAGAATAATTTTCCTGCTCTGGGGGTACATCCGTTACTTTCAAGTAAACCACAGAATGTTAGAAAAGTATGTATGGTTGCATTAAAATTAAAATGTGACACGGTCCCAAGTATATAGTATGGCATTCACATTAATTTGGGTGATTTTTACCAGTTGCCAGTTCAACCCTAGTCAGGCCAATGGATGGATCTGCCGAGTGTGTGGAGACCAACATACACACAGGCTTACCTGGTTCCTTTGTCAAGGGGAAGACATTTGGACTCATGCTGGCACGGATTTAGATCAGGAACACAGTGGTTAATCACCTCATCACACAGTTCACCTGAGGCAAAAGAAAAGCAATAAAGCTGTAACACGACTTGGGCAACCCTGAAGCAGCTCCAACCATGATGTGCAGGGATGGCAAATCTCCCTAAACGGAAACAGCTCGGTAGTTCAGCAGGAAGCGACAATACTGCTTGTGAGGGCACGTGCGACTTCATTAAATTTGGCGCGTTTGATCTATAGCAACAGTACCGTTTCTACCACATGAATCTGAAAAGCTGGTATAAAAAGTACTGACATATAAATTCCACTTGGAGACAGACTAAGGATCAAATGGGCAGCTCCTGACCCAGAACCTCTTATATCAAAGCAAGAAAGTGACACAAAAGCAAAGTTACTCATTAGACCGTAACATTTTCACACTGAAACATATTTTAGCCGTAGTTAATACTCTGCCAAAGAAGCTGATTGGACATCATTCTGGAAAAGAACAACAACCCACAAAACCTCCCCCCCCCAAACCTCTGTGACTCTCAATAATAGGAACCAGCTTCAGGCCTGCACGCAATTATAAAACATTCACTATTTATAAGAGAAGTACTAGCTCTATTGTGCTCACAGGAGATGATTTTTTTTCAGAAAAAAATCCTTCACATGTAAGCTCAGCTCAGCTGTTTCTAGGTATGGTGTGTTACATGCCGTGCACCTCCCTGGATTTGTATAAATTTTAATAATTAATAGTTCTAGAATGTTTAAACCCAGATAGTTTATTTAAATACCACCCTTCTCTGAGTTCTACATTATAAGGTCACACTTCAGTACCCCAGGATTTGAGATCCAGCCAAAGACCACAGAAATCTTTGCCTTCCCACAGAACCAACAGAAACCTACCTCACACCTCCCAAAGCCTTGCAGGAAAAGTAAAGGTCAGGTACTCTCAACATGGAAACCCCCAAAAGCTACAGTCCCAAAGTCTCCTATGCAGCCACATCAGAAGACCGCATCTGCAGGGTTTCCAGGTCATGCATATTTTGTGTGCCTATACACGACACATACCATCACATGAGCAACAGGCCATGTGGATAGTGTGGGAGAAAGGATAACGTGGGACGCGCTGGTGGGCTGGCAATGTTTAAGCAGGATTTTGGTGAAGCCGCAGCTCCACCTGTCTTGGGAGAAACTCTGTTTTCAAAAATCCTTACATTTCTAACCATAGCGGCTACAGAGAAACACTTGAAAACACAAGGCAAGGCAACCACAAAGACCAGAATTTGGATGGAAAATGCCAATCAGCACCGTTGGTCTTTTATCCGTCTTGTGATCTGGCAGGGATGACTGAGCACACAATTTTCAGGGTGACTCTGGTGGTGACAGGTATGGTTTAAGTTGTTAACAGTTCCAGTTCACCCCTTCTGGTTATTTCTCCCACCCCTCCAGCCTCCCTACAGTACAACCTACATAGCTCTGTATTTGACTCTTCATATTAGAATGGAAGTATAATATGTGTTTGCAAAAATTACCCTTTTGCTTGTTTGTTTCAAACGTGGAACACCTAATACATCTGCTTCTGAGAGTTGCCAAGCATAAATGAGAAAGCATAGCCAGAATACGAGCCCTGGAGGCATGAGGGAGGGTACTACCAGCATAAACCCCGCGTTCCTGTGCCATACGTACCCTCATGACTTTTAGTGGGCTGGGTTTGGCAATACCAGAGAAGCCTGGCACGGCAATCTGCAGCGGAGGGTTTATTGTTCATAGTACCAGTTATACGTATGCTACTACATATACATATATACTACTACTATGCAACCAGTCCCCTCTGGAGCCAAGGAATCCTAGGAAGCCACCACTATTAAATGCTACCAAGTCTTTTTACAGCCCTGGAGAAATCTTGGGCAAATGTAGTGAATGTATCCAGCTCAGGAAGGGGGACAGGCCAATAAAACTGAACGTTGCAAATCCATGGGAACCAAGGAACCAGATCGTTCACTGGACTTGAGGTTTGCCATTGTACTTTGTTCCTCCTCAAAAGCAACTAGAGACATTCAAGTCTTACAAACACGAACACACTGTCATTGGGGATAGCTATTAACACATTTTTGAGGTGGCAGAACTGGAGATAAGTCTGCTTACTAAGCAATCCTCAAATCCACAGCCCACCAAGCCTCCCAAGTACTAACTAGCAAAGCGACTCCCTCAGCCTTTGGGCGGACATGAACACGAACAGGTCAGAACTTGCTATGATGCCTGGACCACTGCCAGTTCGTCCTCTTGGTATTCCTCACGTCCCTTGTGTGTTACAAATCTTATGTGAAAATAAACACACAAAAAAAAAGTAACTGGCTGGTGAGATTAAAAGAACTCAATGACCTAAAGCTGGAAATATTTTTGGAAGACCATTTAATAACTGAAAACAGTGTGGATAGATTCCTTGAACTATCTTTTCACTAAAAATGGTCAATACATACTTCTGAATTTTTTTTTTGTTTTGTTTTGAAGAAAAAGGAAACAGACTTTTAAAAAAACAAGAACAGTTTCATAAACTCTCAAAGGAATTCATAATTCTTCTTAAAGTATTCTTCTCAACAGTCTTGACAAGTGCTTAGAGATCCAGTAAAAATCTCCCCAAATGTCAAATATTATGACTCACTGCGTCATTCTGAAGGCACCACTATCAAAATGTAGGAGAATTCTAGGCTAGGTACCAAACATAGCATCCAAAAAGATTTATCATTTTTCATGCAAAACTTGGAACATTTAAGGATCCTTCCTGTTATTTTTCCCATCCATCACTCATTAGGGAGCTCACTCGGGAATGCCTTGCAACTAGAGCAGCCTCATCTCAGGAAGAAAATTCTTCTTGATACATTATTTCAGGCTCCACCAATGTTCACTAGATGTTGCAGAAAGCATGCCAGGGAAATAAAACACTTTCTGAAAAGCAAAACCCAAGGCACCAGCTACACAAAGACTTTCTCATATTTTATTCACTCAGAAAATATCTGGGCCAAAAAAATCTGCCCTCAGACCTGAGAGTGCAATATTCATTGGCCGCTTTAATGTCAGTATCAGAAGAAAAATCTGATCCTCTTTTTTTTGGAGTGACACAGGGCTGCTTCTCTGTGCAGCAATTAAAGGTCCAGTCCAAATTTCTCACTGGATAGCTATGTGAACCTGAAAACAAACTGGACATTAATCTTAGGCCAACTGCTAGCAGCACTGATTTCTCTTTGTGGAAGATATTTGATCATGCTAAAACAACAGTGTAATGCTTTCCCAAATGTAGAAAACAATCCGGCCTCCCCATTTTCCTCTCTCCTGTGCATTCTCAAATCAGAACTCCAATGGGTACACAAGGGTTTCTCAAGTGCTTATATAAAAGACAGGAAAACAACAACTGTATTTCTTTTCTAATCAGTTAAGCAAAACTCCTTCATCCCAAATGATGGTTTTTGTTTCATCAAGGCACATTTACTCTCTTTCCTTGAAGTCAAAGAGAACAGATCACCACGCAATGCACCCCAGTGAAGAACAAATTAAGACTATGTCAGATTTACAAGAGAAAAACCACTTATGCCATCAGATTTTACTTTTCATACTAGCCGGAGGTGTTAGGTCAATAATGTTCTGTGGTCTGTAGAACTGAGGTACGATACGGAGAGGGTACCTTTATAAAGATAGGCACATCCCCAGCTGTGTGGGCACTGCATTTCACACTTCTTACGGCCAGTGGTGACGTGCTGGTAGTTAGTGCTTGTTTAGGAGAAGCAAGCGTTAGACAGATGAAGGAAGCAGTCTGATCTGCCATGAAAAATGCAACTTTCAGGTTAGAAGAAAGTTGTACCGACAGGTGGAACACTAACAGGTGATCTCCCATTGCTGCTGTCTCATGCATTAGAAAAGGAAGAAAAAGAAAAAAAAAAAAAGAGAGGGAAAAAAAATCCCAAACCAGTACAAAAGGTAATTTTGCCCCTTTGAAACTACTTCCCTTGGCCCCTTCACCAGCATTACTTGTTGCTTTTCAAAAAAACCAGAGCAAAACATATTTTTTTTTTGTCTCCTACAACACTTTCCTGCTCTTAATTTTTCAGCAAAATCATGATTTTCATGGGGCTTTCCACATTCACTTTTCACAGGGCTCGCTGCTTATGAAGAGCTGCCAAGAAACATGCTTAGGCTTTTCTGTAGCCTTCCACACGTCTCAGAACGAAGCCAAAACAACAATAGAGCAATAAAGATGACTTTTACACACAGTTTAATAATCATCTTTCTTTTTTCCGCTCTGTGCTGTCATGAGAGCTATTTATTCCATGCCACATTAGACTTTTAAAACCAGGATCCAAGTTACGCTATTTCTTCTTAATCAGTAAAAGAGAGACTGGATGCAGTAACAGTATTTTACTTACTGATTTGTAAGTAAAACTGCAGTTCTGAAAAGACAATCTAGACCACCAATTTGCAACCAATGAGTTTGATAATTTTTCTTCGGTTTCATGTGTCAGCTGGGTGGTACTTTGTTCTCTCATTCAGAGTATTCATGAAATAATTGGTAAAGCAACATAGAAAATATTCTCATCCTTAATGTGAGAGAAGCTTTTGTAAGGCCTGGAAGACTAAAAGCAAAAACACTGTCAGGAATTTCACAATATTACTTGAGAAAAGGAAAGTGCTTACAGTGAAGAAAGGATGAAGAAAGTCTGGCCTTTATCCACAGCGCAAATTTTTACAGGCTGCACAGGGAGAAGTTTTTGAGAGGTTAAAACGTATGTTGCAATTTTCCAAGCTTTGCCAGGTAAGTCAGAATGGAACTCTTCTCTTTACTGCTAATAAAGAACACTGTACTGTTTTTCTCATAAGCGATTACTCATTTTATATCTAATAACTTGTATCGGAAGAAATGTTTCTTGTATTGTGTTTTCCCCTTCTCTCTTTTCAGTTATTAAGATGAAGTCAGTGCCAATTGGAAATTTCAGCAGAACGCAGAACCTAAAAATTGTTGGGTGGAACAGACATAGGATGTTCCTCCAAAATACTAGTAGAGATGTTGTCAAGAAAATAATTCAGTTCGGAATGGCTCATCTTAGAAAATAAAAAAATGAACTTTTTACTTCCAAACTGTTTAAAATTGCAATGAAGAGAAGATAAACTCTGTCAAAACCCTTCAGTAGCAAATGCACTCGGCTGCCATGCTGGATACCAAAACATAAAGGAAATTACCTGGAACGCACCGTAGCAGAATTCTCTGGATTATCAATGAAGTTGGCTATTACTTGATGAACACTGCCCACAACACTAAGTAGCCAAAGAACTAAAAGTTTCTTTATGCTTTTTACTTTGTGTTAATGCTTTAAAAACTCCTTTCTGAGTTTTCATGTATCACATTTTGGCCTATTAATGGGAACTTGAAGTTAGGCTCCACACTGAGATTCCCAAAGTAGTTTGTTTTTTCAGAATTAAGGGGCAATTATCTCTAATCTTGAGGTTAAACAAAAGGATAACTGATTAAACAACAAGATCTGGGTAGAGAAATAATGATCCTTTCACTATTTCTGAACAAGGAATAAGTTCCAGTTCTATGCACTGCCAAAGTCTGAAAAATTATATTCACATCACAAATGCCACAACTGCACATACTGTAAATCATTAACTAAACCAGACAATTTCCAGTGCTCTTACCAAGGTGGTAACCTGCACATAGCCTTATCCCTCACAACCACCGTGTCTGGAATAGATCCTAATTTTGTTGGACCCTCCATGTTTTCAAGATGTATTACTTCACATGGATGTTTTCCAATTATAAGATTTGTCTGGAATCTATTAGGGATTAATTCAGGTATTCACACAATCTAGTGCATCCAGTCACATCTGAGGTGCCATAAATTTTCTGAGATGTCATTCCAGGGCTGGCAGATAGGACACCAGACACACTGCAGACTCATGCCCTTCTGAATGGAGGCTGGGGAATGAGGGTTGCGGTCCATTCATTATGCTTTGTCTCTGCTGCGCCTTCCTCCTCATGCTCCTCCCCAGCTCCAGCATGGGCTCCCTCCGATGGGATACAGTCCTTCATGAACTTCTCCAATGTGGATCCTTCCCAACAGGCTGCAGTTCTTCAAAAACTGCTCCAGCATGGGTCCCTTCCATGGAATACAGTTCTTCAGGAACAGATTGAAGGGACACAGTTCCTGACGGAAAACCTGCTGCTACATGGGCTCCTCTCCATGGGCTGCAACTCCTGTGCTCCTTGCATGGGCTCTCCATGGGCTGCAGCTTCTTTCAGGGCATATCCACCTTCTCCAGCATGGGATCCTCCACAGGCTGCAGTGTGGATATCTGCTCTGACGTGGTCCTTCATGGGCCGCAAGGGGACAACCTGCTTCACTGTGGTCTCCTCCATGAGCTGCGGGCAAATTTCTGCTCCAGCACCTGGAGTACCTCTTCCCCCTTCTTCTTCACTGCCCTTGGCGTTTGCATAGTTGCTTCTCTCACATGTTTTCATCAGTGTTGCTGATGGGCTCAGATTTGGACAGTGGCAGGTCTGAGAGGGGAGCAGCTCCTGATCTCACTGAAGCCACCCCTACAGTCCCCTCTCTTTCCCTGCTACCAAAATCTTGCCAGGTAAACCCAATACAGTCTTTGAACCAATAAAGGCTTCTGAAGAACACTTTATATGCAGAAAGATTTACTTATTTCTTACCAGCAGTTCTAATGCGGCCATCGCTGTGGTGTCGAAGTGCTGAATACACTGACTGTCCATAGTGGACTCTGCTCCTCCCACCTTTATTACCTGCCAGTTATGCAGCACCTGCCCGTAAGCAGGTAAGTAATGGGCTCGTGCTTAACTTCTAATCCTCTAATGTGTTTCTTCACAGAGTGGATTTAATGAATTGGAGTAATATTCTCTCCACCCATCCTTTAAGACAGTAGTAGCTGAGATTCCATTTTCTTAAGAGATATACTGTGGTCCTGATGAACAAAAAGAAATTCTCCAGTATATCTGGTTCCCTAAACATGACACATGACATTTTACAAATGGGAATATGACCAGAGGAAATCCTGGAGCTGAGAGCTCCAGCATGACAAGACACCCATACTGAGACTAAAGACAGGCTGCAAAACTGCAAGTTACTGTGCTATTTCCTCCTTCAGCCCCAGTACAATGAGATAAGAGAGTCCAATCTGATAGCAATGACACGTGGTTCTCTCTTAATAAAACAGGGCTGGGAATGGGCTTAGGCTCTTGAACAAAGCTTAAAAATTCCAGCTCTTCCAGCACTTCTCATTCATATTTATACAAGTGGGAAATGTGGGTGCCTTTTTATTTTTTCCACAGAAAGCAAACACACTTCACGTTTGCCAAGTAACTAAAACTGAGAAACTTCCATGTAAGGCAGAACTCCTTCAAATAAAAGGAAGAAAACACACCGAGCTTTGACCACAACTTTCTCTGTTTGTCTCTAGGAAATTGTGGCTAAAGTTCCAGAATTTTAAAAGATAGTTAAGTTCTTATTTAAACCTTCAGTGTTTATTGGGCAGTCCATATCCTTGTGTAACCACAAGGCTGAACCACGCTACCTAAAACCTTCCTGTTCCTGTTCAAACACGTAGTTAAAAACTTGCAAGGGGGAAATAACAACATACTGCTCAATGATCTGCTTCAGCTTCATTCAGCTGTCTCTGGTTGCCCATCTCAGGGATTGTTGCAAATCAGCCTCACGATGGGTAGCGATGGAAGAGGGGCTGGAGAGGGCCAGCAAAGAGTGTCAGCCACAAGTCACCACACTACTTCTTTCTTCCAGAGCTGTTTGGCTTGACTCAGTGCTTGGCTCTGGCCATGAAACATTACCACAATCAGATACGCCAGAAAAAGGGACCGTAATCACTAACAGTGAATAGTGTTCTGTCTAAAAGTAGCATAACTGCAAAAATCCCAGATACCATCTACCACAGGACACCACAAGGTCCCCTAAGGTAAAATAGATCTTAGCCTTCTCTTCCAAACACATAAAACCAGAAATAGTTTCTAGCTTTTTTGAGAGATATATTTTTTTTTGTTGTGATACAAACTGCTTGCAGCTTTTTCCCAGGGAAACAAACTATTTTAAAACGCTTGCTCCCCCCTCTCCCCACCATGGGATGCCATGTATTTCAGAAAAGACCTATTTTCAGTAATTTTTTTTGTGTTTAGGTTTCAGAACAAAGAGTTGTGGCTATTTGCTGAGGGTTTTTAGGTTCCTTAGCAAAACTTGAAATATTTCCTGATTTTTTTTGTGTGTGCAAGTGTTACATATTTCTGCTACTGGCTAAAATCAAATCGATGGGAAGAAGAAAAAGTCACAGCAAACGAACAAAACTAAATAAACTAGTAGATAAATCATAAAACTATTCAAAGTACATAGTACATGTTTGGTACAGCCTGTTTCACCCTTTATGTATGTTTGGACACCTCTTCAAGGAAGAGCACAGGCGATAGCGACACCGAGGAGAGGATCTCTTTTTGGAGGTACGAAAATCTATATTTGGATCTAGAACTTTAAGCAAAACAGAGATGGCTCTCAAGAAGGTCTAGTCTATGGCAGTAGGGAAGAGAAAGAAGGGATGGAAAAGAAGAACTGTATGAATTTTGTCCTACATTTCTAAACCACAAAGCTAGGGGGACAGCAGAAGGTTTATATCGATAGCTGGAGATAGGCCACGTTAAAGACAAAACAACAAAAATTAGAAAAATACAAAGAGGAAAAGAACCAGGGTGAATGATCCAATTCATGGAATCCTAGAACGTGTTGGGTTGGAAGGGACCTCTAAAGGCAATCTAGTCCAACCCCCTGCAGTCAGCAGGGACATCTTCAACTAGATCAGGTTGCTCAGAGCCTCATAGCTTCCTCTTTCGATGATCCTAGAGACGTTTCTTTTCAAAGAGGAGGAAAGCCTACAAAACTGTAAGGAGGGGCTGTAACCCATCGAGGGGTCCCACCAGGTTGCAAACCAGCCCACAGACTGCTCAGGCTGTAGAGCTGGCTGGACTCTGGGTACACGATTATCCTGGAGGAAATACATGTTTATAATTTAGCTTCAGGATTAACTAACCAGTTGGGGAGGGGAAAGATAAGACATAAGCTGGCAATAAAAGCCATCAAGGCTCTGCTACACAGCATGAGTAATTGGTTTGGTTTGGTTACAGGCAACAAACATTGTAAATATTCATTTTAGGAATGGTAAGGAAACCTGGTGGTGCAGGTAAGGGCTTGAATCTTTTTTATAGCAATCAGCTATCTGCCCACCCTCCCTCTCAGTTTTGTCGTCTTTAACTTATTTTTACCTGTTTCATTGAACCCATTTGTATTTGCACATTGTTTTAAAGTCATTAGATGGAAAGGAACTAGGAAGGAGGTTATTGTGTGAGTGTGGGTGTTTTTTTTTAACATAAGTGAAATGGGGCTGGAGTGTGGGAATTCCTTCCCTCAGCAGTCACTTAACAAATTGGCCATTTTTCATCTACTTTGAGTGGAGGAAAAGACTGTGAAAGAATTTTAAAGGAAAACACTGCAAAAAGTTATTAATTGAAGATCTTTGGACTTCATTATTCCAAGCAATGAAAGCACAATTTATGCATCATTATTTGGGATATTGTTTCCTAAAAAGGCTACAACAAGTAAAATGAGACAGACAAAAGATAAAGTAGAAAAATACTAAGGTATGGAAAAAACCAAACCCTGGATACTACAACTCTGTTAATAGTCAACATTTCCAACACATGCATTTTTAATTTGCATTTCATTTAGCAACATAAGATTTACTATCGTGATTTAACTATTAGTCAACTAAACCAAGGGAGATCGTAAATATTTCTTACAGAACACCACACATACACGCTCTTGGATCTTCTTCCTCCCTGTATTCAGACTATTCTTTGTATTACAACACACATTTATTTCACACATGCAGTGTTTACTGTAATATCGTTGCAGTCTTACCAATACTGTGGTATCCAGGACCACAAGAGTGATGAGGGATTCAGCCTACCTACTTTGCAGTGCTACCGGAGCCTGCCTGCCTCTACAGTCAAGAAAAGAAGGAATCTGCAATAGCTGAGCTGGGCATCTATAACCAACAGCCTGAATGTTACTCAAAACATCACAAATTATCAGTACATAAACATCTAGTCTGATCTCCAGCACAAGACAGACCACTCTGGAATTAACTTGTGTTTTAACTACAGCATCTGCTGAGAAATCGACTTTGTATCTAGGACCAACAACTCTTGTCTAATTGCATCGATAAAAATATATGGGCTGGATTTGTTCAGCCACAAAGGCCAGCCAGTGAACCTTATAAAGAAATGTCTACTCTCCATACAAGTGTATGCAAAAAAAAAAAAGGGGGGGGGGGGGGGGCAAAAAAAGGCTTGCTCTGTCTGCCTGCTTTTTGTGAGCCAAATAAATTTTTTCTTGAGATCGTCAAGATGTATTCACAATCCCCCAAGGTTTTTCATGTTTCACTCTAAGCCTCTTTCTCATCTCTCCTTGAATTCTGAACAACAGAACTAAGTATAACACTTGGGCACAACACAGAGAGATACTACATACATTTTCTGTCCTACTAGATACACCCTGCCTATGGGTATCGTTGGCCTTTTACGCAAAGCATCACATTGAGAGCTCACTGTCCCCCAGACTATTTTACAGAAAAACTGCTTCCCTGGAAAGTACCCACCATCAGCCACTCTTTGTTCATATATTTATAGATAAAATCCACACACTTGGCAACTCTGAAGCACACACAGTTTGCTAAGACAACGTTTAGCACAGTCAGCACCCGAGAGGGCGGCAGGTAGCTCAGTGCACAATTCTGAGCATGAGAATAAGTATTGCTGACTCTCCAGTGACCCATTTGCTCTCCGAAATGTTAGCATTCACTATTCTTAGCATATTCAACACAACGTTAAAGTCATCTGCACTTACTTTTTCTAAATAGATAGTGCCATAGTAGCTTCAGGTATTGCTTTGTTATAAAGAGGTTTATTTAAAGAGAATATACAAAGAGCTGCCCTGGATGTCACAGGAGACCAGTCAAACTCTTTGGTCAATAGATCCCTCTCTTTTCAGGTCAAGCACACAAAACCTTTCAAAGTGCTTCTTCATGACTTGCTTTATGTGCTTCCATGGCATTTCCTCAGCTGCTGTTCATTCAATCAAGCAACTTCAGATATGTCCAACTTCTTGTGTTTGGATTCAAGTCTTAGAGGACCCTCAAAACCATGGCTCAGATTTGCTTGGCTTGCATGTAACTTTTGTTTGGCTGATGGCTTCCATTCTTCCAGCCATTTTATGCTGTTCCCTGCCTTTCTGCTCTGAGAGAGCCAGGGGTACCTCTGAGGGATAGTTCAGCCCAGCCAGCTGCACTGCAGGGGGTCCTTCCCCGTGACTGATGAGGTTTGATGAGATATCCCCCTCCAAAATGGAGGTTAAGCAGGTTAAAGCAATTCTTTTATCACAGTTCACTAAATTCTTCCTATTTTTAAGCAACGTGAACTACTGTAACCCTTCAGATTTCTAATTTAAGCAACACCCCTGTTTTTGCAGTCTTTTTCACTTATGATTCATATGATATTTTCCAGAAGTATTTCCTGCTTTTCAAAAACTCAGTTTGTTTCAACTGTAGTCAAAGCTATTGCCTGCATTGTGCAAATGCTTATTGTGTGGCACATACAATTGTGTGCATCCTACATTGCAACACTGGGGGGGGTCTAGTATTTGACAAAATCCTGCTAATAAGGATAAGCACAGCACAGACAATATTCAGGTTTAAAAAAGAAAAGCTGGATATTGATTAAAATTATTTCAAAACTGAGTCTGAAGTATCGTATCATATGAGTTCTCTGGCCCCTATCCAGTCTGCCATTTGAGAAGAAATCCCAATCTACTTCTTTTCTATCTTTTTTCTCTGCAAAAACCAAGATAATCTGCAATATGCCTGTGAAAAGGAAGGCGCATTTGCATATATATATGCTGGATTCAGTTCCTTACTTAGATATGTCTTTTCTTGGCTGGGAAAACATATTTCCTCTTGTAAATGTAAAGACTCCGCCTCCTTGTATAGAGTTTTGTTAGAAACCACCCAAGCACAGCTCACATAAATAGTGCACAAGTTAAGCACAACGGGCTCAACATCCTCTAAGCAAAACTCTTACTCTGCTAGGCTGAAGTTTTTCAGTTTTTGACAGAAAGATCATTTTAGAACTCCAATAAATGTACATTCAAGTCATAAGGCTTTTCTCAGCTAAAGATTTACATGGGCCTCCTTTGTGTCAGCCACAAAAGTATTTTAAGAGTTTAGAAATTCTAGAAGCTTTCCTCCTGCCTTACTCAGCCACTCAGGCTTGATCCTCATTAAATCCCCTGACATGTAATATATTTCAGTGTACAAGAAGCCCTTCATTACTTCTCCATGCTTAGAAGGTAATAAACCCATTTCAAAGGATGGAAGCAGGAACTATTGCAGGTGTTTCCTTACCACTCTGTGCTGAGCCAGGAAGGTCGTGTTAACGCAGTTTGAATGAGTCGACGGTATGCTCCAGTAACGACTTGAGAAAAAGCATTTTTAGATTCCAGTAAGGAGGGCTTCTGCTCTTGCAGAAGGTTTAGGAAGGAATTTATCTAAAATGCAGGATGGGCGCTGGAGATACTAATTCCATATCTAACTCAGTTACCAACTTCTGTCACCGTGGACTTAGCAGGTGACTGCACATCTGCCGAGCTGGGCTACCTGCCATGGGTTCACTCTGAAGACCGCAAGTGAGCCTACAGTTTCTTACATATCCTTTGCTTCTCCACTTGTGAAATGGAGATAATGAACTTCAACGGCACACTGTCAGGCTCATTTTATTTAATAAATGTGGACCTCTGAGATCTCAGGTTAAAGCCATACCCCAAAAGCTATTTTCCTACCATAATTTGAACAGGAACTATTTTTATTTTCCAAGATTCAGAACAGATGTATATCAGACTCAGCTCAGTACTGGGAATATTTCTGAAATACATTTACAGAATGTGCGTGCAGAAGTACAAGTTTCTCTGACACCTTAAACTTTGCTGGTTTTTTAATGTATTTTACAATGAAGCATCAGTATTTTGACTCAGAAAAGTGGCCATGTTTGTGAGCACATGTATTGCAGTATTGGTAGAAATAACATCTTTCCAGTAAGACATCCAGGTTGATTTAAAATGGGACTAGATTCTTGGTTACTTACACACGCATGGACAAAGTAAACGTGCATTTGGACCCTTCCCTTCAGGCACTGAAAGACTCCTCATGGATTGATGTTCTTTGGTTGTGGCTCTTTCTTACCTGTGTAATTAGGAGGGCAGAGACAGACATAGTTGTTGATCCCGTCCACACATGTAGAGTTATTCTCGCAGTCATTATCTTCACAGTCATCTGGGTTTATTTCACACCTCTCCCCCTCATACCCAAGGACGCAAGAACAGCTTTGGAGAAAGAAAAAAAACGAACAAAAGTTAGCATGGATCTGAAGTGGCAGGAGTTTGAGGTATAAAACTAAAATGAAAACACACAAAAGCGAGCTGCTGGAGCCAAAGTCACTGCTGTGGTGAAGTACAGAGCACTTTAACCCTATGTGTTTGGTGAGGGATGCACTCTGATGGTTCAAGGGGTCATGTAATTATTTACATGAGACATAAAAGCACCAGCAGGAGACAGCCTCTGTCGTGCTTCCCTTTGCTTTCTTTGTTGATAACCCTAGCCCTGAACTGAAGTAAGCAACTCCAGGGCAGGAGAGTAAACACTCGTCACAATATTCAAATCCTTGGCTTCTCTGTTAATGATTTTGTGAGTATGCGGATACTTGCCTACTGAGGACTGCACAATGATAGGGCGACTTGGCAGCTTGTAGATAGCTCACTCTCTTTAAAGAACAACGGTTTGAATTGAGTTTACAGACATGAACATTTTCTTCTCATTACCACTTTGTCACTTGTCCAAACAAGAAATGTTTGGAAATGACTGCTTTTACAAGTGCAGTAAGGTTCCAGTACTTCTACGGCTCCTCCAACATCTATTTGTAGAAGAGCTGATGATGTCTAGATAATTCAACTAAAACACAAACAAACAATGGCAGAGCTAGGAACGGTTCTGTGAGGATGTGGACACTATTGAAGAATAATTGCACTAAGTATTTTTTTTCTCACAAGACCGTCACGTATGGTCCCTAGAGGGAGTGTAAGAAACTAAGTGGCTGAAGAATGACTTTAATTTTTTTTCAATCTCAATTTTGTCTCTGGATCTAGAAGTTACGGTTGCTAAGAGAAACTTTATATTTTAAACTAGCCGTAAGTGATGAAGACGTAGACGCCACAGTTTCCTAAAAGAGAGTCTAAAAACATGTGTTAAGTGCTTCAGTCATTTCAGTGGCTTCTAAGAAGCCAGCAATGGTATTTGAAGTGTCAGTATTGCTGTTCACTAGTCAGAGAAAGCCTGCGTGGAAGGGAAGTTGTGTTGTTTCGAGTTCCAGTCCAAGCTACACATTCACTCAGCTCTTCGTTTCCTTTCCCATGCAAGTTCTGGTGGCAGAAAAGGAACGGAACAAATGTAAAGCACTACTGATTGATGAGGATGAAAACCAGAAAGCACCAGAGCAGTCACACTAATTGGCATCCGCTGCTTCCTGAAACCAGGAGAATTTCCAATGCAGAGGTGGCCGCAGGGGACTTTTTTTCAGCTCAGATGGACAAAGTGGACATGGGGTGGTCTTCCTGCTGTATGTAGGTCTCACGGGGTTGAGACAGAGAACGCCCTGGAGAAACAGAGGATCTTCGGAGCCCGTGAAGAAAACTGCAGCACTTTTGGGCTGGTTGCTCTCAGCATGACATTTACTTCTCTAGCTCCTGTGTGCTGCAGACGGAGCAGAGTGCAGGGACTCCCAAGGGAGGGATTGTGCAGAGCTCTGTATCCACCTCCAGTAGGTCCTAGGTTGGACCCTAAGGATAAGGTTAGATTCTTAATGACGCGGGCAACCTCAGAAACTAAGGAAATAGCAAAGCGGAAGAAAAAAGGGTAGGGAATGTGTCTGGAGCCACCAGATGGGTACAGAATAGGCATATAGATCACACGCTAACCATGATCTTCATTCAGTTCTGCAGGGACCATTCACAGGTCATGAGAGTTAGAAAACCTTCACCATGAATAACCAAAACCAAACTGCTCAAATAAATCCAATTTAGGACACAATAAATCAATAAGAAATACTTTCTTTTCCTGTCTCAAGCTCATTATTGTTAATAAAATATGTCCTCTTGCTGACCCTGCAATGATCCAGAGGCTCACAGGAGGCAGATAAGAAAGAAGAGCTGGCACACAATCTTTTGTGGCAATGCAAGTGTCAGGGAGGGGGTTAAAGACATCTAATTACATACAGTGGCACATTCATCATGTCTCCCTTTTTGATTACAAAACCCCATTTTCAGGGGTTTATAACTCAGCCATAAAAATATGTTCCAGGCTGCAACTTGGCATCCAAGGTCTCAGTTTGGGAGCACAAATTTTTCTCTCCATTTACAGAAAAGCAACAAGAGTGGCTTTGTGCTGGTTATTTTTATGTGAAAATAACACCATTTTCCTTCCACAAAAGGATCAGGACAGCTTGGATGTATGCAATTAAAAATGACATTATTAAATACTATCACAGTAATGGTTCAAGTCAGTAGAGTTACCCTTAGTAACAATACATATGGGATTGTTAACATACAATTGCTCAGTATTAGGACACATTCCATACTGAAGGAAACGTCAGCATAATTGATGACATTTGGCTACTGGTCCCTATGTATTATAGGGAGTCTCTACATTATTGCTTACGTATGATTCTTTATTTTGATTTGCATTCAAATGTGCCAAATATGAGGACTGAAATTAAATGATAAAACATACAATTTGGGACCCGGATTGAACCATTTGTTGAAAGAGTTGCAGTTTGGGACCGTTTGTATGTATTTTCCCAGAAGAAGCTCAGAAGAAAAATTAAGTTTGCAGAGTGACTGGAAGGTCATCAAGCTTGGGTTCCAGCTGACCGAGAGAGAAAATTAATTCCAGAGGCAACGATGAAAACTTTGTACTGATTAAATAGTCAGGCAGTGTGAGACAGTATTTCATTTGGACCTCGGAAACAATAGAGCCAGCAGGAAAGAATTATTTTCTAAGATGCTGTGATTGCATAAAGGTCCAAATTCCCTATTCCTCCAGTTTAGGGATTTTCTGTTAGTGTTGAGCTTTCCTAAAAATAAAGATCTAGCTACAACCCCAAACCATTTTTATCCTCATGAAGGTGCAAGGGAACACAGAACTTAATGACAACATTTTTGGGAAAACCTTCGGAGCTGAAGTATACTGACAATTTTATAAGTTTATTATATACATTTTTTTCCCCCCAAAATTCTAATGAAACAGCTTAGTATCTGTTTATTAACATAGGCATACGTTAGTGTACCACGTTTCAAAAAATCAGCTTTTACATAGAGATAGTAATTCTTTCAGGAATATTACAGTTTCTTGGTAAAGGAGCTTTTTACATCTACATCCCAATGGAGTAGCCTGTAAGTCTGGAAGTGCAACGTTTTTCCTTGAACTAGGCAGAATTAACACTAGGGAGTTAATGAGTTCCAGGATTTTACATTTATGAGGGAACTTAAAGCTTGTGGAAAATGCTAAAGAAAACACTCTGGAAGATGGAGGGGGTTTTGTATGGAGAAAAGTTAAAATAATCCAGAGAATTTGTTTCCCAACATGGTAGGTTATCAGAGATCAGCTGGTTGCCTGCGGCTAACTGAAGCAGAGCTGACAGCTCTGCCTCCCTTTGTCGAAGTCTCCCTTACAGGCACGCTAAATGACCAGGACATGTCAGATTGACCATCTTATTTTATCAGTCTCAACAAGCACCTTTTTTGGTAACCTTTTCTCAAAGACGACATAGATTAGATTAGAATGAGCAATTCAAAAGGAGGAAGAATTTAATATTTCTAATCCCCTGAGCCACACAATGCCACTTAACTATTCTTTAATACAGAAGTCGTCCCTACCTGAAAAAAGAGCATGTGAAAACTACTCAGAATTGAAAAAGTGCACGAATAAAAGATGCCAAGAAGGACTGAAGAACTCCAGCTGAACCTTTGCCCTTCGGCTGCCCCACCAGGACTTGCTATTACAACAGATCTGAGCGGCTCAGTCCCCCGCTGCTGCGAGCCCTTGTGGGTACCAGGCACAGCGGGCGAGTCAGGCTGGAATCTCAGTCATAACTATGAATTTCCTGCCTTTGCCTGGGGAACATCACCACCTTAGCATTATTTAAAAGGTAATTTTCTTGTCTAAGGCTACAGAAACTTGAGAGTTAAACTGCTTGGCATTTCATAGGGAGAGAGCTTTGGCTTAAGTTTCCTTTTTACAAGAGTAAAGATTTGACAAGTTTGGCAGCAGAGCTTGTGTATGAATATATTTCCCTAGGGAAGAGAATATACAGAAGATATAATTTCTTTTACAGGCCACACAACAGAAAAATCCAAGGAGGCCTCTCATGAAAATGTTTTTGACATCCACTTCCTCACAGCATATAATCTAAGGCAACATTTTCCCATCTTGATGAACACAATTTATATGCACGTAACTCTGACTGCTGCCATCCACTGGAGAGGAGATTTCCCACCAAGAGAACCCAAGCCAACCAAATTCAATCTCAAAATGTTTCTTTATCTTCCCCTTCACTGACGGTTCCATCCCCACCCCACATTTCTCTCAAGACATGCTAAAGCCCCACACTCCCCTTCTCCAGAGCAGCTGGGGCCAGGGACTGACTGAATTAAAAACACGGAGAGAAAACAGAGCAATGCATAAGCTGAACATTCAATTTTATGAAGCAAGATTTTGATGAGATAGGGTTTTATGTGGCTTTTATTAGACCAACTGAAACTATATAAATAACTATAAAAGCAGAAATCTTCCCTAAAAAGCCTCATATGTTGTTAAGCAACAAAACCACCCCTGCAGTTTTGTAAAGGATCTCAAAAACTACGTTCATTTGGAACCGAAACAAAGCCTGTGAAGTTGTAAAATTCTTCACCAGAAAAATTCAGAAGTAGCTTTTATTTCTGGTCATTCAAAACTTTTTATGTTCTGCCATAGAACAAAACTAAAATGCTAAAGAAAAACCTGATGCAAAATAGAAGCTGAAGCCTTCCATTCCGGTGTTATGGATATTACAAAACATTTTACTAGCACATTTTTAATATCAGCTAGATTTTTGAAAAATAAGTGCTGAGTGACAGAAAACAGATATTCTAGTGTGGTACAATTTTGCTTTGTCACAAGCTGGGAAAAGCTAAACAGCATTACATGAGGGTGACCAGAAGGGAACCAGAACCGAAGACCACCTGACGGTGTCCCTTCATCCCCATCAACCTGCACTTTTCCACTGTAATATCATCAGTGTCCTTCTGCGTCCAGCATGTGCTGCATCTCTTTCTGTAAGGGGAGAATTCTCAAGGGTGGGCAGGCACAGAGACAGAAGCTTTGGGGCATTTCTCTCATTTTCTGCTTCCCCACTCATCCCACCCAGAGGGCAAAATGGAAGCTCTTTGGGGCCTAATTCCCACAGGAGGGATCGGGGGAGTCAAAAAGAAGCCGCAATGCTTTGCTGGCAATATAAAAGGCATCCTACCATCTGTCGGGGAACAGAAGGGGGGTACTAGTCTCCCACTGCACCTAAAGTCCTGTCACTCAGCCAAACTTTCACCTGGCCCTTTCTATTTTGAAAAAAAAATCCTATTTTCCGACATAAGATGACATGGGCTTGCTGACTTGGTGAACAAACAGTTAACCTCAGTTGGAACAGCCTTAATCACAGCTGAAACCGAACTGGAATCACACTGAAAAAATGTTCTAGCTTGACTCCCTGCTTACACCATTTATAAACCTTGCAATTCAGTGTCTCCCTCCAGCTGTCACTGACAGGAAGCTATATATAGGAGAAGACAGAGCAGCAGCCTCAGTAACGTATAAAAGCTTTTAGAAGCGAGGCTTTCATATACGCAATTGAAACAACAGCTTGGTGTACTTTTGTACATATTTTGTGCAAGAAATAACATAAATACTGAGGACCAAATCTATGGAAATTTCAGCAACTCTCTTCTAAAAAAAATTTTCTATCAACTTAAATGACAACTAGTGGCCAAAGCCTCAAATTGTATTTTCTTAGCTCTAAAGTAGTGCCTGTAGCAGCACAAAACACCCAGTACCTCAAGAAAATTTCTGGACTTCTCTTGGAGTATCCTCACCTACGCTACATCTTTCTTATATGGGAAAACTGAAATCCGTAATGTCCAGCTGGAAAGATTATTCGCTTGCAGGCACAATGCTCGACATGTGGCAATCTCTCCGTGTTTTTCAATTGTTTCTGTAAAGCCTGTCTGTCTACGAGATTCTTCAGTATGAAAACATTTTGCATCTGCTGTCAAGCAACAGATACTTCTTTTACAAATACAAAAAAAAGGGTATATGAGAGTTTGAAATGACAAGGAAAATCAGCATACAGATAACACAATGCAGATCAGGGAGACCACTCAAAATAGCTCTTAAGAGTATATTCCATTATGAGAAAATAAGGAGGCCTCTTTCAGAAGAAACAATATGTCACCAATGAAACCAGATTAATTTTTTTGTATGGCAAATAGAAGCGTCACCTGCAGCAGCTTTTATAAGTAGCCATTATAGTTCATTAATGCAAAGTAGAAATACATTTAATTTTATCATCTCGTTTTAAATGAACTTTGTGTTACTACCTGAATCCATCTTTATTTGCCTCGGTGAGGTGGCAGGTCCCTCCATTCTGACATGGATTTTGAATGCAAGAATTAATGGGCACACTGCAGTCTCGACCCTGTTTGGGAAAATTCAAAAGAAATAAGGTTAGTAAGACTCATGTCATCTGAATCAATGCCTCTTGCTCCCTCACCCTATATGTGCCACCACTTACAGGAGGTCTGTGGTCTTCAGACCCATCACATCACCCAACGTTCTTCATTGACGGTCAGCTATATTATTACTTAAAAGAGAATTTGGGCAGGGCTGTTCCGATCAATGAGACGGGTGGGTATCTTGGTATCATTTCAGTTCCAGGATTTCAGTTAACTCTTTCTTTTGACTGTTTTAAAGAAACAGCTGGTTTCACCATTACTCTAACACACTTTAATCTGTAATGCTAGTTACAATGAAAAGAACTAACCCAGACCAAAGGTAAGCAGAAGGCCACACACAGTCAGCACGAGACCTCATAGAGTCAGCACTCGTTCAACCGCATTCACCAAGTGCTCAGTTAAACACTGCAACAGTACACCATGCTCGTTACTACGCATTGTCAAAACCGAAGGGGGGAAAGTAATTTTTATTGTGGGAGCTGAGTTTGAATTTCGGTGTGTACAGAACACACCGAATCCTGTTTGAGATATATCATTCGATCAGTTCCCTTCTTAAAGATCGCCCTAAAATACACATCAGTTCCAACTGAACTTCGCTTGCTCGAACAACCTCCGCTGTTATCAACTGAATTTTATTGGCTTTTCAAGGCGTAGACATATTTCTCTGATCATTATAGTCTGTTGATTAGAACAAGCTATTTGTAAAATTGGCAAATACATCAAAAAGTTTGGCTTTGCTTTTCAATAACGCACACAGTAGGGTGGAATAAAGACACCTGAAAGCCTCAATACTCAAGGGATCTGTGCAATCACAAGAAGTCCAAGAGATCTTTCTGCTCTTCCTACCGAAGATCCCATTAGCAGTGGCCCTCTGCCAGCTCATCTACCGGAAAGCTGATACATGACTGCAATCAAGATGAGAAAAGTATCTCAGGAGATACGTTAATTTAGTCAAGGTTGCTGGGTTGTTGGGTTTTTTTGCTTTGGTTTAAAAAACATTATTTACATTGTACTTTAGAGGAATTAAAAGAATTTAGAGGAAAACAATGGTATATCTACTTGTAAGTTTCTAAAGAAGGAGGGCAGATGCCAGCCCGTGACATCTGTTCATAACAGCTGTAACTTTCGTGTATTAGTATTGAACACTACCCTACCACTGCCAGCTTCCCTTGCTGACAACACTCGTCAGAAGTCATTCCTTTCTCCACCAAATTTGCAACAGCTTCCAGCCCTTTTCAGACTTTACTTACCTGCTGTGAGCGGGGGACACTCAGATAGTTTCTGTGGTCTCATTTTTTTTTTATGATGGCCATGTCAAAATGAAGCATCTTGATGCTTCAGCCATACACTACACGTGAGAGCGTCAACTGTTAGGTTTTTTGCTACCTAGCTTTGAGACTTTGTTCTTCTCACTTAAGACATACTACCACATTAGAATTAAGAACAGACTTTGAGAAGCCTAACACTGTACTTCGCAGATACCTGACAATGATCTGCTTGCCTCAGGATGAATACAGTGGGGCTAGAAAAGGCATAGAAAAGGACTACCAAAACGTGCAAGGAGACGGAGCAACTACTTTGGAAGAAGATGCTATAAAGATGAGGACTCTCTAGTCTGGAGAAAAGAAAACTGGTGGGGGTGATATGATTGAGGTTTACAAAATCATGGAGGTGGCGAATGCAGAGTTTATCACATACTAAATCTCTCAGCAGTAGAGTGACATCTACCGATGTTAGAAGATGAGCTTAATACAGATAAAAGAAAATACTTCTCCCAAAGTATGAGCTTCTGGGATGTTTGTGTCACAGGAAGTCGTGAAGCTAGATAGTATAAAAGCCATTAGACAAATTCACATGCAATAGATCCAAACTAGATACGACATCCCTGGATGGATGATGGCGGGTGCTGAGAGAGTTGGAGAGAAGTGGTGGCCAGGCTTGTATCCCCTTTTCAAACTGCTGCGCCCATGAGAGACAGAATGCTGCAGGTAAATGCACTGCAGACCCATTACGGCAATTCTCCTGTTCTTATGTCAAAGTTGTTTGAAATGCTTATTTGACTCTCAACAAGGAAAACGTTCCCTATCTTTTTTCTCAAAAGAACCTAGCTGCTCCCTGAATCAAGACTACCTGGTTTTGTGCATTATAAGGGAACAGATGTCTCAGGAAAACCACACCAGGATGGGTTTCATCAGTTTGTCTATGGATGCATATCTGTTTGGGAAATATTGCTCTTGAGCGAAGAACAAATAGGCTGGTCACATCTTTCTAACCCTTGTTCATCACTGCCCACCTCTCTTACACCCTGCATTGATCAAAAGTCAAAAGCTCTTGACTGGTGTGCTCATTTCCAGCAACGTGCCCAGCCTGGAGGTGACAAACCAGCAGGACAAGCACTGGGCTGATTCTGTGAAAGCTCAAGCTCCATTCATGTTTTAAGTACTGTATAAATAATAGTAGAAATCTTAATTTCTCTCTGGAGTGCTTATATTGAAATTGGTGCAGCCTCAATTGAGCCTAATCAAGGCATTAAAAAAACCCAAACCAGCTTATAAGTGTGAACTTTTCTACAGAGTTCATTTGCTCTGATCTGCCACTCATGCCGCTAGGCTCTCCCAGTCACACGTCATGCAGTTCAGTCCTCCAAATACTACTGAAATCTTCAATATTTTGTCAGGTAGGACACACTGTCATTGACTGTGAGAAGAGCAGAGACACACAGTAATTATCCTTTCGTCCAGCACCACAGAGGAGCTTTGTTACAGAAATGGGAGACAAAGCTGTATTTCTTAAGGCCAGCATTCTCCAGAGAGAGGAGAAGCAGCTTCGCATTTTAAAATTTGTGCGAACACAACGAAACAGGGACATCCTTTTCCTCAGTTGAATCAGAAGAGAAACATTTCCAAAGGAGAGCAGAAAGGGCTGGCCACCCCCCTGCCTCGCTGCGAGCTCACTCCCCCAGCGCAGCCGTGCAGGCAGCGCGCGAAGACCTCGCCCAAGGCCTGGCAGACAGGGGTTCTGCTCCATCCGTGCTGCGTTTGCCAAACAGCCTGTCCTTCTCCGTTTGAAATCCCGAGCCTCCACATGTCTCAGGGAAGAATTGGGAACGCGCCGAGGGAAGCTCATGCAGGTTTTATTTTGGCACCATGTGGTCCGCAGCACTTCACGGATGCGAGCCACGCAGCATTTACACTAATCCGCCACCACCCTTCTGCAACATTGCCTGCGTTTGTCCATCTGTGTTGTGAATCCCGCGTGTTCACCACGTTATCCTAGTGAAGCATTGACTATTTTATAGATACTTCACTAACATCAGTTCCTTCTGTTTCATATGAACGCTTCATGCCTGTATCACTACAATATTAAACCCTTTGCAGTTAAGCACAGCAAGAAGCAAAGCAGAAACCACAGCATCTGTTTTTCTGAAGGTTTTCGTCATAGTTGAACACCGTGTAAAACAGTCCCATCACTTCTACCGTAATTACGCAGATTATTTTGAATGTTCTTGTAAAAATTTAATAAAGATAAATGTTAAAACGAGAGCAAGACATTCTCAGTCTCTCTCACTGGCACAGGAAATTTCTCATGACTTAGACTCAGCTCTCGTTTCTGTACTGAACATGGCTGAACTATGGGCTTCTTGGGCCTCAGGCACCATGGAAACCGATTAGTACGTGCTGCTGAATCAGACTTAATTACAACACTAAGTTGCTACGTGGCTTTAGGAAAATTAGAGTCTCTCTGACTCAGTTTACTCATTGTAATAAACGGGCAAACAGCACTTAATCCTTCTCTGAGGATTATCTTCTCTGAGTTGACTTTATCGATAGCACACAAAACAACTACAGTTTCTCTAACACAGAAGACTACGAAAAACAAAGAATTCTGAAAGGAGAGAAGCCGCAGAAAATATTGGTACTAATAAATCTACAGCAAAGGCAGGCCATTTTATTTCTGTATAAGACTGTCACTACCCAAAAGAGCCTAAAGACATTCTAGAAACATCTTTCAAATGAATAATGCAATTCTCTAGTCTCAATTTACAGTAAGACCGTTCTTACTGGAAAAATGGAATTGCTGTCAAGCATCACTAAAATTAATTTATCTGTGAGTTGGGAAAAACTCTTTGAATTACATTCCCTGGAAATAACTACAAAGGAGAATATTATATATTTGCTTCAAGACTAAAGAGCCTTTTAATGAAGTCCAAATCAGAAAAAGAGGTGCAGACTTTGTTTCAAGGACAGGCAAGAAGAAATGACTGCCTCGGCAATTCTCAGAAAGAGGATGAAGGTCCCTCTGCGCGCAATATTTTCTTTCTAGAGCTTTTTCAAGCTGCAGTAAATTTTTGTCTAGTCTGATAGGAAAGCATCAGATCCAAAACACTTCTATATAATTTATCTCATTTTCTGTAGGAGAGGAAAGGATTAGGTGTTGAAACATAAAATTTCTGCAACTAATCAGAAGACATATATGTTCCGAGTCCAGCTGCCTTTTTAAGTCTGAAGTACCTCAGCTGGTCCAGATTTTATCTGGGCTGCTCCAGCTCAATATTTCAGTAAATGAGAACAGAAACGATCCACCATACTTAGAAAGTGTCAATTCTTCATTTCATACTCAACAGTAATTAACCGCACTGGGCATTAGTGTATATACAAGCTGTTCCTCAGTACGACTGTGCCAAATTCTAGTCTTTAAAAGTGTCCAATACTGGAAAACATTACATCATGATTAGTAGAACACCCAAGAACAAGTAGCAAAAACTAAGAAGGACCTCAGCAGGAAGAACAAAGGGTAATACGATGAAAAAGCACTCATTTGCTTTGTCATTCTTTCAAGCACTGCAATGATTTTTTTTTTTTAATTAATTTTCACAAATTAGTATTGTCTATGGAGACTGAAAGCTTCCTTCAAGACTGCATGGCAGAGATTTGACCTCTGTTCATTTTAATGTGATCTTTCACCCGTTTCTGACAGCAGCAGGCAGAGATAAGAGGCGGCAGCAGGAGCTCGCCACAGGCACAAGGTAGAAACCTCCCAGTGTAGGAAACTATCCCTGCTGACCGCAGCAGAAACACGATCCAGCCAGCGATGAAGACACCTGCAGACAGGCAGAAGTCTATCCAACTTCAAGGGTTTGTGAATAGGGAGACCTCCTTCCAGCTAATTACAGCCTTGTTCAATGACTCCGAGGTTTTAAAGCACGCAGGGAAAAAGTGCAATACAAAAGAAATACCGAAGTTTATTCGCATTGTCAACAATAGACAATGTGTTCATAATAAATTTTATTTAGATGGTATACGCAGAGAACAGATGGCAGCATTCATGTGTTTAGTAAAAATACTAGACGAAGACAAATATAGTTGATAGAGGCTTTAAATTAAGAACTAGGAAATTTTCATAAACAACTTAATTATCAAGATCTAAACATAGCTAAAGCTTTTAGGGAAGTCAGACAATATTACCAGCTACAAAGATACTGTATTGCAACCCTAGTACTTTTACAATCCTAAGAGTGGAAGTAAAGCAGCCACACGCAACTCTCAGTCTCTCAAACATTAATGCACTTGTTTTATGGTTGTCCTGGTCAGAAGTCAGTAAGTGATCATTATATTAAGGGAAAAGGCTAAGAAAATCTTCCACTTCACGATAGGCTTGAAGGAAAATTCAGAGAAAGATAAACTGAGAAGTACACCGTGTTCTATGTGTGTGTATTCAGGAATGTTATTCAAACTTACCAGTATTTGCCAGCTTTAAAATGTTAATCTCCTAATGTTGTGAAATTAAGAAGGAAAATGGACACTTACGGCCACTATGTAAAGCTTTGCTCTGCTTCCACAGAGCTTGGGAAGTAGTTTATTAAACGCAGTTTTCTGAACAATTCTGATGTAAGCTGATTGCTTGACTGTTAAAACTACATCTGCATGTGCCAGAGGGACTCATATATTCAGACCTGCAAACATCTAATAGTAGAGTGAAGGGCTAAATGTGGTGTGCAAACAAGTCGTGAATCCTGATGCTTCATATAAAAGAATGAAGAGAGGGGGGAAAAACCATCCAGAAATAATAGAAGACACAGACACTCAGCACAGAAAGAGAATTCAGTTTAAACTCTTGAAGGGACTTTTTACTGGAGTTTTGCTTCTTTCATGCGTACTAAAGTGAGAACTATGATCAAAGGTTTTCCTGAAGTTATGCCATACAGCTATCCAATAAGGTATAAAGTGATGCTACAGTCTTTTACCTTGTGGCATCTTTACCAGGGTCTTCTTTCACCATTTGAAGTCTTTATTCCCCTGTCATAAATAGTCACAATTGGAGAGTAAATTGAAATATTCCCAGGGCAGGAAGGGAAAGAAACGTCTCACAAAATGTTATCACATAAGCCTCAAATCCACTAGAAAATTAAGCTAGGTATTCAGCAGTTTCCCTGTAATAAAAACATTTAGAAGCCATAAATACAAAGGAGAAACAGGAAGAATTTTGCATAATTGACCAAAGAAACACGACGCCATGAATTCAGCTACACTGTCAATACACCCAGTTAGAAGTTGGGCAGGAAAAGTTCTCTCAAGTTCTATTCACGGTTGTGTATTTCAGAGTCTTTCATTGCTAAGAAACCCAATATTTGCTATAATGAGATTGTGAAAAGGAAAAGTTTTAAATGTACTGCGAATCTTAAAGCAAGTCATGAAAGTTAGCATGCCATCTTATGCTAATTGCAGCATGGACACCTCAGTGATCACTGCAAAAACCGCTACTCGGCTTTGTGAAGGGAATACTTAGTTATGAAACGATTAGAGATGTTGCAAATTGAGTGAAGAACAAAACTAACTTTAAAATATAAAATTAATCTAAATCCTTTTGCAGTAAGGGCTAAGCAAAATAGCATTGGGAATTAGTCTACTGTTATTTTAGCATTGGAACCATTTGAAACTGACTTCCTAATTGATTACACCGATATTAAGATGTATTTAAGACAGCTTACACACTGATCTCTATATACGGTAGTCTGAAGTTCTTCAGCAGATCCAGGTGATACTGTTTCCTTGTTTATGCTCTTTCTGGCCATGGACATAACGGCTAAGCCTCAGTCTGGAAAAGATGGAGCTGACGCTCGCTGGCAAGGTCAAACAACTACAAGAGCTGGCAGGGTGTATGTTAGATCCATCTGCTTAGGCATATATACAAATTATTTGGCAAGGCACGGGTAATATCACAGCAATTTTGGATCAGATCGCTTTTAGATTGCCAGGTGGAAGTGGAAAGATTTTTATCATCCATTGTTCACAAAAAGGCTGCGACTCCTCCTTCCGAATGCAGACCCTGCTACAGACATCCACGCCTTGGATGCCTCTGGGTTAAGGTGCTCAAATGGCGATGAACTATTTCTCTTTAGTCGTCTAAAGTCATTACCCCAATGGGGTAATAAAAATGTACCTTCTGAGGATTGCTATTACAAGCCAATTAATTTAACATGAAAAAGTAACTAATTTCATACATTTCTAGTTAGAAAAAAGTTTTAAGGTATCTTTGAATTTACCTAGACAACTCTGATTTCTTTTTTTTATTTCAGTTTATACAGCTGTACTTACATTGACACAACAATACGAGAAAAAGTTGCCCGCTGCTCACAAGCATCATGAGAAATACTATTGGCTAGATGGCACAGAAGCTAGATTATGAAGATACACTGATACTAGTTTTGTTGCTGCCATTTGGCTGATTTCACTCCTTCTGAAAACTCCCACAGTGTTAGTGTCTGAAGGAAAAACACAGGTAATGGTTATTTATACCTCACCCTCTTCAGCACTGTACAGTTATCGTCTGTGCCAGTCTAGCTTCATCTGGCACCTGATTAAACAATAATTGGGCACGGCAGCAGCACTTCTTAGTGACTTCCTTGTCCTTGTTAATAAATCACAATTGTCAATTTATAGCAAATTAGGCGAACTCTGCTCTCGTAAGCCTCATTTTATTTAAATCAGAAAGATTTATGATCCTCCAGGGTATAATACACCTTCCATTACCTCTGTAGCTAGTAATCAAGAATATGCCTGTCAAAGTCAAAGTGCAAGGATTCATCATATTATTTTTTAAAAACTCTGGTTCTTCTCATATGAGTATGAAATTTAATTCTCAGTCGACATGGGAGGTTTATTTTGCAATTACATTCATTACCATGTAAATCCTGGTTGTCCTTCTAAACCGCTCCTTACATAAGCACTTTGGGTTTCAATGGTCTTTTGGGCTTTTAATCAATGACGGAAGGTATGTCATTAATCTCTCAGAGAGCTGACTCACATAGCACATATCTGAACTGAGTCCAGGGGTGCCAAACTGGACGGGGCAGGTGCTGTGGAGCTTCCAAGGTTACTTGATCAACCGGCTGCTGCAGATCACTGTGTGAATGCTTTGCGAGGCAGAGAAGAGAAGTAGGGACACTGAAAAAAGTTGATCTTGCCCAAGGTTACCTCTGTACATAAAATTCAATACAAAATACTTGATGTAAAAAAGACATTGAATGTTTTATATGTAGTCTCTAATTCAACCAATATTAATGAATGAGAACAATGTTTTCAGTACCCTCAAAGCTCTTAAGAGCCTGTTATTTTAAAATACATGTTGCAGCAACATAACTTCCCCTCTCAGGCTATCAAAAGCCAGTGGCTCTTTTTTTAATGTGAACACTGTAGAGAAAGTTATAAAGACTGGACATTTGTATAGAAAACATAATTCCTATTAATAAGAAATAAGAGAAAATATAATTGTGTTTTGAACTTATTGCTCAAGGCGATTAACCTATGCCTAACACTTAAGCTAGTGAATGCAGGCTGCATGAGAGAGGAGGGACAGATTACATGCAGGAACCCAACGAAACCTGATATGAGGCAGGGTTTATGTGATTAAAAAAAATCTCTCCAAAGGACTCACTAGATTTCTGAAATAAATAGAGCTAAAGATGCTGGAAGAGTCACAGTACGTTTGAAGAAACTTTTGCCGGTGTTTTCCTGTGTCGTTAAGGACACGGCATTTTAGTGTGGAACAGTTCTGTACTGATAAAAGGTCTCAAGCTGAAATACATGTTGTATCAGCAAGAACGCCAGTATAATCTGTTTTGCTTGTGGAAGCTGTGTAAAGCTTCCCCTACAAGGCTTGCCAGTTCCGAGATACCAGCAATCCCTTCTGGCATAAACCGAGACTGTAATTTGACAGTGGGTTGAACCGTGACAGGTAACCCAGGCAGGCAGCAATGTTTTCAGAAGCAAACATGCAAATGAACATTTCAGACTACTACAGAAATCAAGCACGCCCACTATGATAATGAGCAAGAGCACAACATTTATTTCAGAGGTGCTCAGAAGCACGAGGAGGGGACCCCCGGGGAGCCACGGAGACAGGCGGCTGCCCTGCACCAGCTCAGCGTTGGAGCGCAGAGAGCTTTGCTACAGCTTTACCTGCAGCGTACATGCACTTACTCCTACACAGTTCTCCACTAATTCTCAAGCTAGTCTGGCTTTATATAATTTCTATTAACAAGAGAGAGTTTCCTCTCAAACAATACAGCTTAGTATTTTCTTTTCAGCTTAGCCTGCTTACTGCAACTTCACCCATTCCATCATTCCCACAGGAAAGGGGAAAATAAGGCAATTAACCTCCAAGGACAATCTCTGTTCATGTTCTTGGACAACAAAAGAATCCCAAAAGCCATATTGTCAAGTACAGTCAATGCCAAGAAAGCCTCAAGGATAATAGATGACAGACAATCACAAGAAAATCCAACAATACGGATATTCAGCTGTGACCAACTACTTCAACTGGTTCAATTATGCGGAAATGGTGGGATGCAGAAAATTAAGAGCTGGTTAAAGAGAACTTGATTAAGCACAGTTATAGCAACCAGCAATCACCTGAAAGACAGGCAAACCACAGAGGAAGAAAAATTATTATTTAGTGTAATAGAACCAGGCAAACATAAGAACAAGAGCCTGAAATTCAGTCTAAATGCCAATAAAAACTTCTCCTTTACCCTGGGAAAAGAAAGATTGGAAGCCTGGTCTCTTAAGGCATTTCAAACTAGACCAGAAAAACAGTAGCAGAAACAAAGCAGGGGGGGAATAATCCACATTGACAAAAGAATGAATATGATGGTGCCCACCTGTGGGTATGGCTTACTATTCACCTGAACTTCTCCTGATGCAGCACTGAACAAACACAGCAAATGCCCGAAGCTGCTCAACATCTGCTTTCTTGCTGGCTTAACAAAAATGGAAATACTTCTTCAGAGTTGGCTTTATTGTTAAGAGCCCTCATTAGGGCACGCCACAATACATTACGATGGTTTTTACAGGGCTTGCGGTGGGTGTATGCATGCCTCACCACCTTCAGCCAGCAACTCTGGCGGTAATCCCTCCTTAAGCCTTTCATTTTTATGCTCTTCTAGATGTAAATCTCCATTTTCTTTCGACCTACTATACCAGAAAGGGTAAAAAGAAAGAAACACAAGTCTAACTGATGCATAGTAAGATTTACTGAATAAGAACACACAGGAAATATACTGTGATTTCTGCAGCTTTTCTGCCCTAGGAGCATTATATGAAACTATAACCACCTACTGCTGACACCGATGCTTGCCCTCAAAATCCATACACAAATACAGGTCTATTCATTTTACGTGGCCACCCATCACCTCTCATCCCTAAAGGCTTTCTGCTTTATTTTACTAAGAGTGGAAAACGCTTCTTCAACATTTATTAATAAGTATTTTAAGTAAGGTTAAAACAAACAAAGAAAAAATAAAATGCCCCAGATCACATAAAAACACGCTCCAGGAGAATTTATCAGAATGAAAGTTTAAGGCGGAATCACCTCACACAAACAATATTTTGCTGCACTGATTTCTTCATAGGAAAACTTGGCATTGAGCTTACATTCCACTGTCTGTCCCCCCCGACCCTGACACTGGGAGAGGAACGAGGCCAAGACAGAGTAACACATGAAGGCAGAAGCGTTTGCTCTCCTGTCTCACGTGGACGAGGGCAGGCTGCTTTAAGAGCTTCTTCCAATTTCTGCTCCTTCTGCAATTCCAACTGGGGGATTTATTTGTGCACTGACTGATGTATATGGGGATGTATATGCATATGTTAATAGATCCAAAGAAACAAAAGCACAGAGTTACATTTCCAAACAGTATTAGCCTAGCAAACCAGGCATGGACTCTCACACAGCTGGCATGCATCAGCAGCCAAACCCTGCACTCATATAATACATTCATATAACCCCACCCAAATCAGCATAACTAAGTGAGAAACTGGCCCACTGGAATAAACATGCACTGTCTCGGCCTTGAGCGGCAAGAGCCGGCCAGGATATCTGCACACGAGCAAACACTACCATATCTATGTTTTAACATCAGTTCTACGTTGAATACTCCTAAACCAGTCATTATTCCAGGACCCTGACAGATCACTCACGTAACGCTACGGAAATACATTTACACCACAAAGTGCAAATACAGCAAACTTCGCTTGCCCATGCTCCAAGCAAACGCAAGGCCATGTGCACCCCCCTGAGCGAACGTCGGAGTCAGCACAGCACTGAGTCCATGCGACTGGTACGGGGTCTGCACCGATAGAACCTCCTCATTAGCCCCGTGCTGAGCAGCCACAGCTTCTGCTCAGCTACACCTACTCGCTCAAGTGCTGGCACATTAGTTATAGCTGTGTACGACATGTGATAGACACAAATCCTGCATATCCCAGAGACACTTCGTTCTGAGATTCTCAATTTCTAACCCTGTTTTCAGGGACGAAAACCTGGCGCAGGGGGTGGGGAGCAGAAAGAGCCAAATTCCTAGCAGAACTTTGGAGCCAGCCTCCTCACTAAATATCGTTCTGGCTTCACTGTAATGCCTCCCACCACAAGAGTCTGGCTGCAAAGAATACTGTCTCTCCAAACCCCAAGAGCTTTACCCAGGATTTTTCCAATTGTATCTGTCATTCTGGATGACTGGTGAAATTGCTTGAACCCTCAAGATACTGCAGTGCTGCTAGAAAAGTCAGGACACTGGCTGAACTCAACAGGGAGGTGAACAGAATTGGATAAAATTTACAGAGCAACTCTACCGCAGCAGCACCAGCATCTGTTGCCTGAAGTGTGGGACATGTGCTATACTAATTTTACCTATCTTCACTTTCTATTTCAGACAGCTTTCAGTTACAGCAGAACCCAGAGTTGACAAACATCCCTCATCCCAACAGCTCAGGCTCCCATTTATCAGAGCAATCAAAGAGGCTGTGGTGATGCCCAGGCAGGTACCGCATTTCATATTCCAGGTTGACAACGTTCTTCCATTTCGGATCAAACAAAGATGTGTTTTAAACTCTATTTCCCCAGTTCCACAAATAACTGTATTTGGAAGAAAGAAAATTATTCTCCTTCAGCTGTTGTTACCTCAGTTTTAAGAAAAAAAAAAAAAGTATGAAAGATGCGAAAATCAGCCAAAATCTCCAAAAGGGCGTTTGCAGAACAGCAGCAAAATACACGAAGTGCTGGTTTCACTAACCTTAGTTTTTACTGCAGCTACTCAAGTAAATCCTTTCTCAATGGCTTATTGATTGCAAGTTTGATTATTCTCTGGAATTCTAACACGCGTAGACTTGATTTTACAGTATCAATGGGAATACATAAAAGCCACACACCCTGCAGGATAAATGAATTAGTACGGTACCGTTATCTGTTTACCAGCCACCAGCTGCACTCACACACACTTGCACTGCAGGTGGCCAGCAGCATTTAAAGCAGAAGAAAGCTCCATTTCTCTACTTGTAATCATACTTCACAATCTAAACCACACACATTATTTAAATAATCCTTCAAAGAATTCTATGGAGAAGAGAAAAAAAATGCTGGATAATTACACCTATGTCTGCGTTGAATATGAAAACACAAGTTTCAGACCGTTAATAGACATTTCCTGCCAGCACTGCCGGCACCCTGGCGCTCAAGCTTGTGCAGCCTCCCAGTCGCCGTAGGTGGCACTCTCACACCATCTCCCACTGTCTTTGGGGCTTCGTCCCCAAAAGAACAACCGAAAAACCACTGTTTCAACCATGGCTTATCTATAGCAAACACATTCATCACCCATTTTGAGGAAAGAGCAGCAGCAAAGATAGGTATCAGCACACAGCCTTTCCCATTCCTAAGTGAGCAATCTGTATTTCTGTCATCACACACACCTGCCCAGGCCACTGGCCTCTCAGCTCAGGCGGTCCATGAGCTATCTCACTTTTACGTTTACTCAAACCCATCACAGGCAGCCTTACACATTGCTAAAAGCCCCAAAAGGTATGCATTCAACAGCAAAACCAGCTTTGTGATCATGGAATAGAAGAGACTGAGCCATCATCAACGGGATAACAAAAAATAAAACTATAGGCTTTTGCAACCACAGTTAACTGGTAGCTTTCTGCTAGTTGGCCTACTGTTTTTTTTCTGAAGGCTAGCAGGAGCATAGAAACCCCAGAAAGCGGTCTGTAACTGTCTGTCCCCGTCCAGGGAACATTATAAAGCCGTTAGCTCATTCGAATGAGCTTACATTTGAAAAAAGGGTGGGTTTTTTCACTTCATTGATGCACTCTTCCACACAGGATTTTTTCAAAAAACTACATCAAACAAGGAAAAACAAATGCTGAGAGGGCAGATTTAGGGCAATTTATCAAGGTCTGGGAAATAGCTTCCAGATGGATAGAGCTGTTTGGTGCTGGCTGGTGAGAAGGAAGCAAGGTATTGTTATTGAATTAGCATGAATCTCTGGTGGAGAACTGCGTGGTAGATAGAGTGCTCCTTTCATATGGTTTGCATTTGGACCTGTCAAATTTCATTTTTATTCAAAAACCTGTGGTAAAGACACGCAGTTCTTTTTTTTGCTTATTAAATTTCCACCAATTCTCCCTGTACTGTTATCCTGTCAGTATTCTTAGACTCTGCTCTAAGTGCCATGCCTGGGTCTGTTCGCTCTTTGCCATGCTTGGATGGGAGGTTGGTGCTCACAAGCACACAAGTGGGTTTAGGTTTTACATTCACACACTGAATGTCACCTGAGAAAGCGTGTGAGAGAGGAGAAAAGCTGGATGCTCTATGAGATGTTTAAATGAGTCACTTCAAGAGTTTATCAAAACCTTTCTATGTAAAACTATGCATATCCAGCTCTAATGTACACTAGGAAGTGATTGCTAATATAACTAGAGGATTATTCTCGATTATTCCTGTTAATAAATCCTCCCTTTGTAAACATGGCTTCTAGCAGTATAAACACATCTAGACTAGTGCATTTGCTAATACAGAAATACTATTAAATATAAAGAAAAAGAAAAAACTAAGGGAAGAAAAAAGATGCTCATAACAAACACATTTCTACTTTGAACTACCTGGATATCTGTTCCACAACATGTACCTTATAGAGTAAGATGTACACGAAGATTTATGTATTTTCCTGCTAGTTTTGAAAGCTTTTACTTCTCAAGTTATCCTAGCAGTCACCTAGTCTCATCTGAAGAATTCAACCTAGTTTATGTTAAACATCAAATTAAAATGACTGTTCTATGAACCCGAGGAGATAAACAGCTGCAGTTTCCTTTATTTCAAAGGCAAGTCTATCGTTACCAAGTAGTTAGTTTCAGTTGAATGAATTTTTGACAATGTGGTCTTTTAAGATCTTAGAAAAGTTGCTGGTAGATATGCCAATGGGTAGAAGGATTTTTAATGAGAGGAAATTTCCAGTGTTTTTTTTCGATTATTTAGGAGAATTGTTATTATTCGTGAGTACCAAGTAGACATTTCACCACTAGGTGAAATAGGAGAAATAAGTTTTACATCTTCCCTTTTCCAATGTTTCAGGGATCTACCACAATTACTCTCTTACCATCTGGGACGTATCCTAGACAAACAGAGAAGGGAAATGGTGATATCATCAGAACCAACTAATTCCTAAATCCTACCTGGAATGTAAGACATAGATACTTGTGCTTACTTCCCACGTGTGTGTCTGGTTTTGCCCTTCTTTTTTTTTCCCCTATAGTTCTTATTACTCTGGGTTTTATGAGCATCTGCTTCAACTGACCAAGACTCTCTAAGAAATATCCAATGAGGCAAATAAAATCACAGTCTACAGGATGCAACCTACTTCTTTGTCCATAATATCCAATTCCCCCCCAGGCTGTGAACAGATCATATGCCTCATTTATTACTTATACTTAAATCCTTCAGCTACTGACTACTGAGCTAGGTTTCCAGTTATATCAACTCTGAAACAAAGTCTAGGTAGCCTTAAGCTCTCATGATGCAGTGTTAACAATGGGAGTTATACATCACTGTGGAAGAAATGGCATTCAACGACATGATTTTCCAATTTTCAAATGTGTTATCAAGAGAGTGACACTGCACGCTCACAATGCTCGGCATCTACAGGATTTCACCTTTGCATACCACTCTATGGACATTAGTGCTCAGAAGTCAGAGAGAGCTGAGCTAGCGGTTGTGGCTACTCAGTTATCACCTTTCTGCTAATCAGTCTGAGACGGATGTAAGCGAGAAAGTATCAACATTCAGTCACCACGGACTAAACTGGCCCTTAAATCTCAGCTGAACTGCCTCCCCTTTGGCCTGGCAGCCTATGAAATGGTCATCTGTTGCTGGAAAGAGAAAAGAAATGAAAAGGAAGATACAATCAACTCAACATTTCATAGGGAAGTCTACATCACAGAAGCAGACAACGCCCAAGGTTGGAAGCAAACTCTGGAGATCGTCTAGTCCAACCACCCCACTCAAAGTAGGGTCAACTAGAGCAAGTTGCTCCGGCTGATCTGTACAGTCACGGCACAGAGAGAAAGAAACACCTTTCCTACTGCACAGGATAAAATTTGTAGCAGGGCACAGTTAAAAGGTCACACACAATCTCCTCCAGTAAGGGATCTTTTGAGCTCAGTTGCCTGTAGAATTGGACTTCTCGTGGTACAACAATTAAGAAAACAGAAGGGATGGGGAACACTTTATTGCTTTTCATGAAGTTCATTAGTAGTCATACCTTGAAGCCAAAAGGGCAAGTGCATTGATAAAACTCCACTGGATCATTGTTGCACGTCCCATTGTTCTTACATGGATTGGAGAGGCAGGGGTTACACTTGGACACGACACTGATATCTACCGGCTCTGAAAAGGCAAAACACAGTGCATTAATAGAGAACTGGATTACAAAATTAATACTTTCGGTACTCACACGTACATTTTTTCCTAATGCAGTATTCACTCTGCGTTGGCACAAACGTACATGCTGTGGGTGCAACTTCACGCAACAGCATGGGATTCCCAGGGATTAGGGAGATTTTAAGTACTTAAATCAAGTGCCAGGCAAGTCTCAATGATGCTTATATTGTCCTGGACATGCAAACATCATGCTGAAAAAACATGTTGGGGATCTCCAGAGAGCAGGCTTATATATATATATGGCTTTCAGCAATTTTTCCTTCACTCAGTGCTGGAAATTCTGCAATAGCAACCCCTAGGGAACTATAACATGACATTTCTATGGCTGGTAACAAGAATGAAAGTGCAGATGCAACAGCAGAAATGAAAAACATACATAAGAAAGATTTAGTTAGACGCTTATGGGAATATTTAGGTGCAAAGTGTTCTACCATCCTTAATTTTAAGAGTTCAAAACTTATTTTCTTCCTCTTCTGCCCAGAAGAATGATTACCAACACAGCAATCTCAGCAAAACTCAACAAAGACAAATATGCAAAGATGTAAATGTCTGCAGGTGAATATACCTGGCCACATTTAAACCATTTAACAAACCACACTTTTTAACATAACTCTTCCAGAGAAGTAGTGATGTTTGTGGGTCAGCAGGAAAGTTAACACAGACCAAAACAATAACGAGAACATGTACGGCACCAAGTCAATCATTATTTTATTGTTGAGATTTTACAGAAAGCTAATTTAGACAGTTATATTTATAGTTAAAGAAATGGTGATTTTGAAGTGGCTAAATATCGACTATTTGAGTTAACGGCTTTTACATGTAAAAAATAAAATGTAACACTTTAAAAGGTCTTAAATTATATCAGGCAGTAAAGATCCTAAAATAATTTTATTTCGTTTTTAAGGAAATACATTTTAAAATAACTTAAAATTGGGGCTGTGTAATCAGAAGCGGGCACAGAACTTCTGCGCATGATAGGAGTAAATTGTGAAACATCCTGAAAGTGAAGAAAGCAAGCTTATATTTGACGTTAGAGAGAAGGTGGAGCTGTAGAAGGTTACCAAAATTAGGGATGAAAAAATCTCTTCCAGTAAAGGATTTGCTTTGGACCATCCTGTATGAGATATTAACCTTCATTATTAACTTTGAATACTTGCACAGCACCAACAGGGGGTAAAAGCATGACAGAAATGCGTACCAAGGAGTCCCAGCTGAAAAGCACCTGCAATGTGAAGGCTGTATCCTGACCCTATACTGATGGTGGTGTTACAGGGCCACTGACTGCAGAGTACAACAGGCAATAATGAAGAAAAAAATACATATGAAGTAACAAATCCAAACAATGAAAAATAAAAGACTATTGTCATCCTCTTCTATCTTTGCATTTGTGTCTAGCGAAATGCCATACATGTTTTTAACTTGGAGTTAGGACAGCAAGAGGAAATAACATCTGAATTTCTGGCACTGACGGGGTGGAATGCGATATACTTGAGCTACTTTTGTCTTGAAGGTAGAATATATGAAGAATATATGAAGGTAGCTCCTTGGAGAGCTCATGAGACAGGCAGCAGTGCTGCTTTTCTAGATTTAGAGGTCACTAAGCCAGAATTTGTTCTATTATTTATTTATTTCATAAAACACATGCGTATATTTTCCATTTATTCCTATGGCATAGATCAAAGCTAATCAATGTAGGAGCTAGTAAGAACAGTGTTAGTTCGTAGCAGTTAAGTAGTTCATTAGTTTGCCCTTGTGGATTTGATTTATAAATCTATATAGCAAAGTGCCCTCAGCCCAGCACATTCCTTTCCTCTACTGCATAACTAGGAGGGCAATTTAATAAAAAGCAGAGCTGAGTTTGCATGACTTGCACATTACATACTTTTATTTTCTTGGCTCAGCTGAGACATAACCTTCTGCTCAGTCACAGGCTAAAACCATAATTTTAACAGCAATGAGTTAAACTTACTTTTTTTCATGTAAAAGTTACTGGAGGTCACAGAGGACACCTATGCACTACCTTTATCCAAGCATCTCAAGGTCCCAAGCTCAGCGTGGGCTGACTTCTGCTGCAAAGACCCAGGCTTTTAGGGGGGCAAGGGGCTCAGCCCACCCTGAGCTCTGTGCCAGCAGAACTCGGGCTAGGACTGAATCGACACCGGCAGGAGTACAGTGGTATCCTTGGACATTCCGTGTCCTGTTGCTTTACCATAAAAGAGCATCATTGATTTCCACATAGAGTAGCATGAAGCTTTGGATCTTAAACGTGCAGGTAGGAAATAGGTTCAGTCAGACTACCAAATCATAAGTTGTTTTTCAAAATTTATGCATTGTGATGAGAAAAGGTGAATTTTGCTAGGGCCTGGCGCTTCTTGGAATATACTGCCACTCATCCAGACCATCACTCGTTTCTGCTTGTCCAAAGACCACCTCCAAATCAAAACTTTTTTCTCCTTTTCTATTCAGATAAAGCCAACCACGGTGACAGTTGGGATAACAGAAAGCCCACCAGCTTTCTAGTGGGCCAAACTAATATTTACATTAAAAATATACAGCTGTTTTTAACGGTCCAGACCACAGGTTTACTTATCTCTTGGCCTAAGAGTTGCTTGCTTAGTTTTGAGAGAAAGTGAGTATAACTATTGATATGTCACAGTTTCAGAACAAACAGTCACCTAGCTTCTCTTTCTGGATACATTTTCAGACCCTGTTTAATATGCAAATATGATAATTTTCTTTGTTTCACTTCATGTGAGCAAGTACATTATTTGGTATTTTTAGTATTTAGGGTATATTTGTACTTCACATCTGGGAAACTATTATACAGTCTGCAGTTCTGTAATTATAGTCAGAGTTCTGATAGTTTTGAGACTGACATTTCAGAGTAATTAAATTATAAGGTTACAGTTATTAAAAATATATCTGAAAGGAAATAAAATTCAGCTTGGTCTTGGGAACTTGTGTTCTAAACCCACCTCAACACCATGATTTGTTTGTTCAGCAGTTTAATCCCAGCCTCTATAAAATCGTGCTCCCAAAGCAGTACTGTAAATGCGCATGGCACTCCGAGACATAAAAACAGGCTTTATGCCCTCATTTCCATTTCTAAGAGAGACTGCCGACCCATCTTTTCCGCTATAAATAATAGCTCCATCTTCACACACTTGCCAGTAACCTAAGCGAACCTCCAAACCTTTTTTTTACAGTAAGAACATACAGGTATATGTTAATCTACATTCAGTAATAAGCTACTTACTTTAGCCACAAAAGAGTGTGCTCCTTATCATTTGTCGAACTGCTCTCTTATGCAGCATATTCCTATCATTGACTCCCCCTAACCATTAATAGCTGCACCTCAACCCTCTCCTGAATGAATGTACACTCCAGTCATGTTTCTCTATGAAATGTTTTCCATAATCTACAGTTTCTGATACAGAGCTGATGAGGACAGTTTGCAGATCTTCAAATGAAAATGTACTTTCAGTAAATATTTGCTTTTGAGCAGAATTCTCAGTTTCTCAGTTTTCAAGTAAATGGACATAATAACTAGAGTGCTCTATATTTTTAAAATAACCTTTATTTTACCAAAGTTTTCTGGGGTAGGTAGAAGGCCAAAACCAATTTACTTGCTCAAATAAGTTCTAACATATATGCTAACTTGCCATTATATAATCTGGTGCGAGCAACAGGAATCCGAACTCTTCTGAGGTTTGCTGCTTTTCCTTCCAGCGGCGCAGTTAACTGCACTTTATGGGAGAACACTCCAAAATGCAACTTGAATGTAATGTGATGGTTCAGAAAATAAAGCCAAACCCAACTCCCCCCCCAACTCACTTTAAAACCAAACACCTTCCAAGAGGATAAAAATAAAGCACTGTCTATGAGGGAAAAGCAACAGGACAGAAGAGGGAGCCTCCCAGTTTGCCCCTACCTTTGCACTGGAAGTGGTGAGTCGGCGTTGTGAGCAGCAGCCTGTCCACCATGGCGTCAGGCCCGCTGCAGCGGGCTATGCCTGGCTCTTTGTACCCTGCCTTCACCCACTCGGAAAGCCAGCGGAGGTTGCAATCACAGTGCAAAGGGTTGGTACCTAGAGCCCTAGTGGTGTAAAACAATTAACAGCAGTTAGTTTGGCTTGCAGACAAAGACAGCATCCCTGATCTCACTGAGGCACATTTTATTCTACACTTTTATGGGAATGCTTTACTGCAAAATGTGGGAAAGATCTTCTGAGTATTCAGGAAGTCTTTTAGATTTATCTTCTCCAGTATTCCCACTCTCTTCCTTGCTTCCCATGATAAGTTAGGGAGGTTGTATAAATACCTAACAGCAAATTGCTTTTTCAAAAAATAAATCACTTTTTCAAACAATTGTGCTTGAGCAGCGTCGCCAGACATATTGCTTTCATCAAATTTATCACGTTCGTTTCTTTTAAGTCTTTGGCCCTCGCGAGCATATTCTAACAGTGACTTGTGTAAGTTAGTTTGGATCTGATGACTCATGTTAATGTCTCCTCACTAGCTGAAACATACACACAGAGGACACCCCTGTTTTAAAACTTGCAACCTGGTGTCTGCTAAGTTTGTTTCTGGCTTTGAAAACGCATTTGCTGTTTAACCCATCACTTGAGTTAGGTCATCTGGCTGAAGTAGATGCACTCACACAGTGTAATTACAATTCGCAGAACTTTTTCATTATTCATGGCAATCTATCCAAAAGAAAACTTTTAACCTTAAATTTAGGTGCTGCCTTGACTCCTTTATATTATTCTTTCTCTCAAAGAAAGTGTCTTTTCAGGCGATCAATTACAAGCAAAGTCCAGACTTCAGAAAAGTCAGTTTAAAAACAATTAATTTTTGAAAGTGTGAAAAAATGCATGTTGAAAGTCCGATTTATTTTGCTGAAAGTAACTGTAAGACTTTAGCTGTACAACACCTGAATTGCCACTGGAAGAAAATTAACTAACTAAAGATTAGCATAGGGAAGAGATACTAAAGAAACCAGTAATTCAAATTGGGTTTTAGACTATACTATTTTGCATACGTTATAAACTGGTTTTAAGACGGTATTTTAAACTCAGGCTTCTTTCAAAGAAAAACATATCAGACAGGATATTAAGATAGAAACCTCAGTAAATTTGTTGATACATTTCTATTGGAGTGACTAATGAACCCACTGTGCCCTAGACAGATTCATAATGAGAGTTCATAGGTTCAAACCCTGTCTAGGGCTCATTCATCAAAATTAAACGTGTACTGCAGCACAGTATTAAAAAATATCCATCCATTCCTTCTGTAAATCCATTGCTTACAATGGAAAAAACCTCCTGGGTTGACTTTTTGACCCTGTAACTGTGATCAACTGGCTCACCTGTCCAAGGTCAAGCAAAATGCAGCAGTGAAAGCTGCACCCAGAAATTAACTTAAGCACTGAGCAACTGCCATATATAAAATGGGAGTGGGAGGACAACGGAAAGCTAGTTACTGTGTTAATTAATCCTTATAAACTACATTAGAAATAAAGCTGCTTCATAGATACTAGGAAAGATTCCCATTAACATTGTTGTACAACTGTAGAAATTATCACATGTATCTTTCAGTTCTTTTGTTTGTGGTTTTGGTTTTTTTTTTTTTTTCCTTCATTTCTAGGAACTATAGTGAATTCATTCATGAGTTCTAGCATACTCTCTCTATTTCTTTGCCCATTATAGCAAAACATTGCCAGAAGGTAAAAATATCTTGTGCTGTAATTGAAATACCACCAGCAGCATTTTCAAAATGTTGTGCAGATATTTCTCTTAGGCACTTTTTTTTTTCTTTTTTTTGAGGCAACTTACAATAAAGTCAATGAAAACAACTCCAGACATGATAATGTGGAGGAATAGAGGAGGGGCCAGCTTATTTTTATAGGTAACTAACATAAATTTGAGTAAAGATGAGATGATTCCCCCGGATTAGGAATCCGAGCTGTTTATTGAAAGTATGTCTGACACAGCATCCATTAGCAAGGGCTCCTTTGCGGAGTCCCGGGAGGGCCGAGGGGTCACTTTATGCCCAGACGGTATTTGGGAAACTGAATCAGTTACAGAGTTGTGTGCGTCAGTGAATGGTGAGGACAGCAAATGTGGGAATTGATGTAACTGAGAAAATTTTTTGGGTTCTTTTTCAGTATTAATATATGTGATCCTTCAGTAGCGCCGTAACATTTTTATCATTGCTCTGAACTAAATAAATCAGTAGAGTCATGGCTTAAATAGACCACTATATGATTCAAGCAAATAAAGTAATAAATAGTAAACAAAACCAGTGTGTGTACACCATACACAAATGGTCCTCTGTCTTTAGTGAGGGGTATCAGGCACACAGTTTGTTATAATAGTTACATTACAACAATATGATGTTTACGATGTAAAGGAAATTTGGTGAACATTTTCTTGTAGACTTTCAACAGCTACAGAAAAAGTGATTGAAGTGTCTAGATCTCAGGTTTTTTCTTCCAATTACAAGCCAACTTAAAGCTATTACAAAAGACTGACTAAAATCAATAGTTTTGTCTATGCTACACAAATACATCTTTGCAATTCTAAAGGTCAATTTGATACCCTCCCTCTTGCTCCTTCCAAACTGTGCTGATGCAGAAGGTCCAGGCTGATCATCCTGCTCAACACCTCGGTAGTAGCTTTCTCCAGCCGCGATACCCACCCTACTCTTAGCCACGCAGCTTGGAAATTTAACATAAGATTTTGTTCTCCGTGCATTATGAGTTTGATGAGTAGGGACCCCTTGTATCATTTTCAAAATTATCCCACGTGCGTGCTTTCTCCTTGCAGATCTATATATCAGCAAGAGCTCAAAATGAATTTATTTTCAATTATGCATGACTTTGTTTGAATAAGCACAGCTTTTTCTGGCACATGAAGAGCTAAAAGTTTCAGAATCCTCTTGAAGAAATTGCAGAGCACAATTGCACTGTAAAATTCAATTGTTCAACTGTGCAAATTACACCCCAGACAGGTCTTATTTATTTTATGGATCCTATTTATTACTGTTCATTTGAGCTTTGTGTATTTTACATTTCTGGCAGCACATATATCTAAACAGATAGACTGCAGTGATTGTATTGGGCCAAAGGGGTTTTTATCACTCCCTAAGGTGAATGGTTTACCCAGGAAAATTGTATCTGCACTTCATTTAAAGTAAACCCTGAGGAAAATCCAAACAAATGGGGCATGATATGTTTATCTCTTGAGTTCTAAAAATACCCACAGAAGCCAGATTCCCAGTACAGAAGGTGTCACTGTGCTTCCAAAAGGAGATACAGGGCTTCAGCCCAGTCAGACTTTCATTCCCAAACAACATATAAAATGACTTGACTATACTGGGAACATGATGAAGAAACACATTTTGTGCAAAACAAATATTTTCTCTGACTCAGATACCAAGGTGTAAGCTCAAAACAGAGAGGGTTGTTTCTCAGTTGAAGCTGAAATTGCCTAAGTAGCTCACATACGATTTCTGTCCCTACCAATCTGAGATGCCTTTATTTTTTGTCTAGAGAGAAACTGAGACAGAAAACTGCTACACAGAAATAAAGCATCTGAGGATGTATTTGCTGTCTAGAAAATATGTAAATATGAACTAAACCTTGTGTTCAGGCAAGTGTTCTGGAGGGCATGTTTAAGGTTGCAAAGAAAGAAACGGAGCTACAAAACCTACGTTAAATGCACGTGTCTGTCTGTATGCCTTGGCATGTGTATACATCAACATCAACTCACATGTAAGAGGGAAGCACCAGAGCAGAAAATAGCCGTATCAACTTGTGAAACTACTCACTTCACAAAATGACCAAGGCATACCCAACCTTCTGATGACTTGAAGACAGTAATCAAGAAACATGCTACACAAAATTACTTTTCCTTTACACGCATTGCCTAATAACGTGCAGTATCACACATTATCTCAGAGAAAAAACATTTTCTGTTCACTCTTTTGGCACCAACTGCTACACTTCAGGTTTAATTTGTAACAATTGCAGCTATTTGTCTTTACAGTTCTTTCATCAACTGAACTGCATTTAAAAATATCCTAGACCTCCACCAATACAATAGTAATTTCCTGAAACATCTGAAACATCTAATAATTTTTGCAAATTATGGAACAAAGTATAAATGCTGTGAAATGACCAATTTCGATCTGATTAAATATATGTGTCTGAAGCAGTGATTCATCAACAAGTTCATATACTGACAACATTTCAGTATGCAAAACATATGACACTTATTAAGCAAAGAATTCACATTTGCTTAATATTTGCTCTTTGTGGGAGGTTTCCTGTCTCACTCTCAGACCATAACAGACTCTGCATTTCACACAGCCAACGCTGAAAGAAAGCCTTAAACACAAAGTCCACAGAAGAGGAAACTGTCACATTTGCTCATTTGGTTTTCCTTAAGAAAATATTTTGAGAACTAATAACAACAGGTTCTAGTATTTTTTTTAATTTGAACAGATCCGCTACGAATATCCAGAGCAGAATATGGAAAATGAGCAGGAAAACCTGAAAAGCTATACAATCTCGAATTTGTAAGAATATCTACTGTTTTATAAATCTGAAACCATCAATCAGACAGATGAACGCAGACAGAAGTACTTACAGATGGGACAGGGATACCAGGTCATTGAAAGAACCTTCGGGAACACTGGAAATATCGTTTCCATGGAGTGTCCTAGAAGAGGGGAGACACAAGAAGGTATCAAACCACAGAATTTGATCTGCTCCCCACAAGTGAAGGAATCGATGCTTAAGAAGGATATTTAATTTTGTTTCTCTGAGAGTTTCTATAGCTTCACAACTCATGAGCTTCCATGCATTATTACTTCTACTTCTAGATGTTGACATTTAAAATAATGATACAATCAGAACTGTTGGTGACTAATGTTTTAAATTAAAAAGGTGACATACTATTTATGCTATTAAAAGAGTATTGATGACAAGCAGACTCTCACATACAGACATGTATGCTTTTATAGAATCCCATTAGCTTGAAACACAGAAAAAAACAGAACAAGGAAAATAAGAACTGTGAAAGTTAAATTAAATATTGACTTCAGCGAGATCCTAGGAGAGAGGCAAGGGCCTGTGAGGGCAAATATAGCTGCACTTTCACATTCTAGTTTCCCATTCTTACAGTAGGAAATACCTCTTTGTGTGTTGTTTTTAAAATGCACTTGATAAATACATTTATGCTACCAGGGAAAGTACTTGAAATTAGTTGTTTTATTGCATTAGTCACCCTGCAAAAAGAAACTAACATTTTTTTAGCAGGGTTTTAAGGATTCTTGCGAAAGGGTTCTCCAGTGTTTCCAGGACAATTTAAGCAGCCACTTTATCTCTTTTCTAAGAAATTAATTTGTGTGTGTGTCACATAGACAAGCATAAACGGAAAGATTTTTCTTGCAGCTTGTAGAGCCCAATACATATATTCAAAGTGTCAGACACCAGAGTAAAAACCATTAGTTGTGATTACTTTTGGTTTTCATTGCAATTGCAACTGAAGGCCATGCTGCGAAGTAAGGCACCAGCACTCAAGGTTGTGACAGCCAAACCGAGAGGAAGAGCACTTCTTGCAGCACTGAGGGGACGATCAGAGAGCAAAACAGGCAGCAACAGATGAGTGTGTGGGAGGGCACAGGACACTGGGGTGACTATTACTTAAAAACTATCCAGAAAATGCAGCAGAGAAGATATACAACCATGCCAGATTTTATTTTATAAATAAATAAAATCAGCTATTCAGCTGCTGCTTCCTCCGTATCACTAGATAATTATCTGGCACAAAATAACATAGAGAAAAATATTGATAGCTTATTCTAACTTTTCTAGTTTGCATGTCGCTGAATACCAGCTTACTGCTTCACACAGCAACAGACAGAAAGAACTCATGAGGAACCAACAGGAGGAGCTTCTGCCGAATCTCACTAGCTGTTTTTTAAACAAAAGTTGGTAGAAAACTTGCAAAGGAAAAGGACATCAATATTTTAAAATTATATTTTCTTTTGCACTTCTCCCCTGAGCTGGTTCTGTTATAGCAAAACTAGTGTATTGTTTATGTCCTCTTTCCCAGCTCCAGGAATTGCTGCCAGTGCTCCAGACGTGGCAGAGGAGGGTGGAAAGCAGAAACTTGCTGTGTGTCAGTTTTGTAGCTGCTCTTTCCCTTGAGTCATTTATTTTCTAATTTACCTGGTGATTTGTGGAACACAGCAATCACATCTTATTTTTTATTTTTGTGACCGTACAGATGCTTGAAACAGTGCACACTGAGTTTGTTTAAAACAAAACAAACATCTGGCCCATGGAAATACACAATAGCCCCAGATGAAAATAAAATCATACCTTTTTGCATCCTTTCTTCCATTTCTCCGCCCTAACGCCACTATAAGCTTCACCACGGTCTACATGATGCCTTATAACTCTTCTGAATTCTACCTTTACATTTTGCCTTACACCAGCACACACAGAGTAAGGGAAGCCAACTTCCCAGGAGAAGATACACCTTGTCCTGTGTCCCGTGAGCCTGGGCCGTGCCACGGGGCTGTGAACTCCATGATCATAAGCAATGTTACCACGATCACCTTTCACAGCTGCTCATCGCAGCTGCAGTTTCTATCTTTTTATTGTAGTGCAGTTTTTCTGCAGAACACAAAACCACAAAAGCTACAGCAGAATTACCCTGCGGGCATCCCTCTCCAGTTCTTCACACCAGTATATCAAAAACTCCCCCTTCCAACCTCCCCATTCTAAAATTTTCATTTAAGCATCCCTAGGCTTTGGCTACTACTAATAATACTTGGATGTCCAAGCACTTACGCTGACCAGGAACAGGAAGGATATGAGCTCCCACACAGTAACTCCAGATAAAGCACACTCACTCATTCTATACAGACTGACCAGCTGACTGAGACGTACCCCACAGCTATTAAATAAGGAGTATTTTTGTTGGTAAGAGGATGCAAGATCAGGTCTGGTCAACAACTTGTCATCAAAGCGTTCCCTCCTTCAATGAAATTAGCATATTTAAATAAGCAGGCACTCATAATGAGCTTATATTATGATCTTTTAAACTACTTAAAGATGTGCAAGACAATTCTCTGAACAGACGGGAGAACTTATATTTATCTTCATGTCACGTCAGTTGTGTTTATTCTGTGAAGGGGTGCATTTTATTTCCTAGATGTCTTGGAAAATTTTTCCAAGAGAAGCTGAAGCATGACAAAGCCATCTATCTGTAAGGAGGTAAAACGATCAAAAATATAAAACCATTTGGAATGAACGGCTTGACTACATATCTCAAACATTGAGGTATATTTCATGGATGCAAATGCCTGCATTTTAATGAAAAAATCATGTCGGCAACATCATCACCCATGCAGCTAAACTGAAATAATAAATGCTAAAAAACTTAAACCCCACAATAATAAATTGAGAATTCAACAGTGCAATAAAATCTTTTTCCTCTTGGATCAACAACAGGAACTTATTTTTATACCAAAAATCATAATAAGCAAATGGTCAAATAAAATCTTAAACATTTGGACAGTTAAAGCACACACATTGGTGTCTGTGTTCTCCCTCAAAAGCACAACTTGTAGATATCCTCTTGTCTAAATCCTGGTAAGAAGCAGGGGTATGAATTTAACATGATGGGGATCTCCTCTCAGAGCAACAAAACACTTGAATTCTTGAAATACAAACTTTCTTCTACATGTAATCCACTGACTTACTGCTTTGTCTTCAGGTAAGGAAATGAACTAAACGTATCCTTTTGGTAACCTTTTTTTATTTACTACCTGCTCCCAAGTCCTGCCTCCTAGTCCATTGTCTTGTAATGTTAATTACTATAGGCACAAAGGGGATGCTATTTCACTAAACAGTCATCTACCTTGGAAAGACAGAAGTGTGGCCAAAAGCTTGGCTGAGCTTACAAAGCCACATCCCACCAAGGGCAAACACCTACACTGAACCCCGCAGGATGGCAAACCCCGCAGGAACCGGCACAACTCAGGTGTCAGAGGAAGTGGGGAGCCACAGTGTCACTGCTCAATGCTCATCAGGGAGCCGCCGTGTCACTGCTCAGTGCCCACAGCACCAGCGCCTTTTACAGATTTACATGGTAAGTACAAGGATTCATTCTGCAATGCAAAAAAACCTGCCCAAACAAAGCCAAATAATATTTCTGTCAGGTCAATTCAGTGCAGCATCCAGCAATGCGAGTATACTGCCAAAAGTGGTTCCAATTGAGCCTGAAGAGCATTTGTGGTAGCCTTATCATCACACATATTACTATGTTTGTGTGAGCTTCGAAGTGCAGTAAATATCCATTAGTTTCCAGTAAAACTAGAATATCTCATGTTAGTAGAAGATTCTGTAGTTCATTTTAGCATTTTTTTCATAAATATAACATGGAAATTTTTTAGTGATCCGAGAAAGTATTTTTATTTCTGGACTTTGACTCTTAATTAAATAAGGACAAAATGTCAGAAGTTGTAACACTGTCACACAATAAAAATAATCTTTAAGATAATCAATTCACATCTCAGCTTTTTAAATCTGTTTACATTTTGCTTCTAAAAAAAGCTAAATTTGGACAAAAAATACCCCAAAACTAAACCAAAAAACAAAATCACAATTTTTCTCTGCAATAGCTTTGGTGTAAAACCCTACTGATATCAACGTTTGCTTATTTAAAAAATTCTTAAGACTCTATGTTGAAATCGCTCCCCAGCACCCTTTGGTTGCCATTATGGAGAGGCCATGTGAAGACTGAAGATTAAAGGCCTGATTGTGTCAACACTGATAGATATTCAGGCTTAAACAGAAACATGTTGACTCTGCAGTTTTCTCAATTGCGTTTGTGCTGAAAAGTGCGAGAGGACAGAACCAGATATCTGTCGAAGATCAACTTCACTATACATCTATGATTATTCTGGTTTTCAAATACACATTTACTTTATTTACTACAGAGAGACAGAAAGTAAGGAAAACATACAGAATTTGGAAGACACAGAAGCCTGTATGAGAAGGGTCTGCTATCTTCAAAGGCATGCACAACCAATGGTAATGAGATGTCTATATTCTTTTTGTTAAAAAAAAAATATGTGGAAATTGTTTTGCTGATGTTTTCTCTTTTAAATTCCCCTGAGAATATGGATAATAAATAGCTGACAATAACAGATTTCACACTGTCACTCGGAAGCCATTTTCTCTCTGGAGAATTGATTTTTAATAACAACACAGATGACATGTGGCAAAAGTTGTAGCTGATACCAGAGTTTTGTGGGCCATAATAAATCAAATCAATCTGGAGGCTTCCAAATGCATGGAGCAGAGGCAGAGATTTCCATTTAGGCTTCATTTCACTCGTGCTGCTCTGTGCAAGACAGGGAGGGCCTCTCTTGAAGGAGGAGGAAGATGTTTTTTCAATTTGATTAGTACATCATTTAAAAAAGCCAACATGTAGCAATTGTTACTAAAATATTGCCCTTTGTTTTCTGTCCATACGTGGCCTGCAACAACCGAAGTGAAAAGACAAATTGCAGCTCTTGGAAAGAGTGAGACATGGTCTATCTACACTGCAATTCAGGGTAAAGAGCCCCAAACTAGCTTTAATCAAGCTAGCTTGCATAACAGAAACAGGCCACAAGACAGCTCCATATGGAATAATTTATTTGGCCATGAAACAGAATATATTCCTCTGTGGCTGAATTTCAGGACTCATGTAACAGCTCAATGTGACCATCCTAGTGCAGTAGAAATGAAGAGTCCCAAGCCAAACTTAAAACAACCAATCCAAATCACGTATCTTTCTTGTTTTTAATAATGAAAACTGGGAATGTAAAGCTGTCTTGTAAGTTAGGAGGTTGAAACCTAGACATCTATTTTACCACTCGGCCAAAGAGCATTGCCTTATTGCTTCCACAGTTGCAGTACTGCCGATGTTGACACCTTAATTCCACACTTACGCAGTCAGTGCACTGCAACCATTGCTCTTTAAATTCACAGAAACTTCTGCATGTGAATGACATCTAACTTTTTCAAAAAAATAGAGAAAACACTGATGTGAAGTTTCAAAGCACTCAGGACATATTCTTCAACTCCTCTGCCCTGAGCTTTCAGTGTCCAGAGCTCTTTCTCCTTCAGCACGCTGAATAATCTCATCACAGATAAGCTATTTAATTTATTTGCTTTCTGTTTACTGTTCAAGTAATGATGACCCAACTTGTGTTGCTGGGCCATGGGGAGGAAGGTGGCTTCTCTACCTTGTCCTGACAGCTGCACACGGTGACACGTGTCCACACAAACAATGAGCAAACCCAGCTCAGGGTTTGTTTCTGATGGGGCAGGTGGGGAGCAAGAGACAGTAAATATGAGACTGAAGCAGCAGTCAGTCTAGCAGATGCCTAAGAAAACCTGGGGGGGCTGCTTGCTGCAAGGAACAGGCCCACAGCCCACACTCCGAGACGAGGCAAAGACAACGACTTTCAGAAGAGATTGTAAGCAAATTGTTCAATCCAGAAAGCTGCTAAAAGCAGCTACACTGGAAAGACAGAGTGCATAAAAGGATCTCCAAAGAAAGAAACCACACGTGGACATCTCTGAGCATGCCACCAGTCAACATGAGGTGAAATCTTATTCGCAACTTAAAGACATTTGAGACAGGCACCTCAGCATTACTGGCGTGACTCACTCATTGTTTCAGTGCGGGGACTTCCAACTTGCTTCCCTTCAGATTACATTCTTTTATGTAAAAACTTGCCTGCAGAAACCTGAATCGATAGAAAATATTCCAAAACCGCACAAGTTTTCAGTAGAGGCACTGCTGCTGAAGCATCCAATAGAAACTCACACTTGAAAATATCATCAACTTTTTCCAGACAAAGAGAAAAGTTGTTTCCTGTGGGGCACCCAAACATTGTTCAAGTAGAAGAGACAGACTCTAGGCAGCCTCTTGGAGGCCTGTTTTCATGATAGTCTTGTCCCTGAACTATCAGAGTAAAGTCATTCACCCTGCAAATATGTAATTGCTTCTTTTCAAAGTTTAGCATTCACCTGCTCTAGTCATTACCTGACATATTGCACCCAAGTACAAGTACATTGAAGCTAATTGTGTGAAAATATTTATGACTACTGGATCAAGTGAAAGCCATCTGCTCGTTAAAAACCTTGCTGCCATCAACCGCATTCTAATAAGCTGCAACTCAGCTGCATGCAGGAAGTGGTACTTACAGCACTCGGAGAGACCTGAGCCCATTGAACGCGTGGACTGGAATGCATCGAAGTCTGTTGTAACTCAAGATGCTGGGAGAATGAGAGAACACAGTGACAACATTGGAGTTACAACACTGGATCGTCTTTGATTATTTCACTCCTAATTCAACCACAAAGAAGCACGGAATGCCACATGCTTAAGTAACGAGACAGGTACTAATTGTTCAACACCTAGGATGGTGTCTGAAAAGCAATTAAAACCGCTATCAAAAGTTTGGACTACTTACAGTGTTGATAACTGAGTCATGTTGCTGAAGGTGTAATTGGCCAACACGCTTATGCTGTTGTTGCTCAAATCACTGAAGAAACACAGAGAAAATATCATTTCTATGTATGAATTGAGAAATAAGTCTTTTTAAAGATTACATAATATCTGCATCTAGAAAAAAAAAAAGCAAAGCACATCAGACTCCCCTAAAAAGTTTCAGGCTCAGAAATATTAAGGCATATTTCCAGCATATAACATTAAAAAAAAAAAAAGAAATATCAGTGAATATAGGCAAAATTTTTGAAGAAGGATAAATTAATAGATGATAGAACTGCGGGTGAATATTTACTGTACCAACTTGCTTTGCAATTTATTACAGGCATACCATTTCCATATGCTCTTCACACTGTCAGCTACTACAACAAAATTCCATTTTTTCATTTAAAAAAAGACTTTTAGGCTCAAACAGAACATTTTGTTTTGTTGCTCTCCCTTGAAAAAAATATTAGAGATGTTTCCAAATAAAACACTGTTTTAAAACAGAGGATTCCAGTTTTCCCTCCGTGTTGTTTTTGTCTGAGGTTGTTCTGCCCATTTACTTGAGTATCCACAGCTGATTCAAACAGCATTTGGAATTTTTTGATAAATAGTTCAGCCAAGAAATTTCACTCCTGTGTATTTCAGGGAGCAATTTACTGAAAAAAAGTCCAGTTGTGTGTCTGTCCGTATGACTGTTCATAGCAGAAACAGCTATGCAAATGTTCATTGCCTTAGCATTATAAATACTGCTTCACCTAGAAGAAATTAATGCCGTCTCCTCTGTTAACGACCTTTACAGCTTCGCAGAGATAAATCTGCCACATGAAACTGTAGCAGCCTGTGTGAGAGTTCAGTCCCCTTGCAGAGGCTGGAAACTCCTGCAGAGGAAGGGTCTCTGGTGCTCCCAGTCACCTCGCTCTTTCTCCACTACTTTATTAACACTTATCGGCAGCTGTGGCCACTGTGAAATTCTTTTCAAATTCAAATTACAGAAGGTTTTTGAGTTTTGTGGGTCTTTTTCCCCCCAAATACTAATTATTTATGTTCCACCTACAACACAGTGCAGAAAGAGTCATGTAATTTTCTTGACATTGAAACCACGTGTTTCTTACATCAATGTCAGGTGTTTGAAGGCAGAGAGCCCCTTCGGCACAGCAGTCAGATGGTTTCCTTCCAGGTATCTGAAAAAAAGTCAGATTTGACAATTACACAAACACGTTAACAAGAACTCCTGTCACTCAATCTGCACCATGAATGAGGTCCAATGCACCGATGTCAGTCACTAAGGAAACTATCTTCAATTCATTGCTTTGAAACTATGTTTCTCCTTTAGGAGTGAATTATCTGACATGCAAAGCATTACAGTGGCTTACTTATTTATTCAAGACTTGAAATTGAATAAAGAATCTCTGGTCTACAGCAAACAGAAACGGCCATTTGGTTCTTCTATGACAGCAGCTGAAGAAGGGGAGAAAAACTGTGTGCCTTGTGCCCTAAAGTTAAAGTTACCTTTACCAAGTTTCTGTAAGAACACCGAGTGCTGACTGACCCTGTGAGGACAGTTTTTGTCTTGTGCGTGTTAAGTTCCTTGTACAGTCAGAACTGGAAGAGGAGCCGCGCTTCCAGGTCCCTGCATTGCACTTACTCCAGTGTAAACACAAAGATCCATCAGTTTGATGCCACCTCCATTACAGCGATTCCTACTATGGCGTATGCACCCTCCTCACCCTTCCTTTTCGAAGTATGCTGGTATAGGAGGAAAACTTGGTTCAAATTGAAGACCAAAGACCAAGTTCTCTTTGAATACTGGCTCCTCCTAACAAGCACTAAGCGTATTTAAGAAAACAGCTTGTGTTTTCAGGGGGGAAGTTGTTTGAGACACCACTGAATGTGTCTCTATTGAGAGACACGCACAGTAGGACTAAAGACTTTTGGGATAGTCCTACATCCTCATTTTCCTGGAATACACTGCTTGCATTTTGCAGTTTTTCTCCACTGAAGAAACACGAACATTCAGTAACCAAGCGAAAAACCCTGAAAATATATAATACTTACCAAAAGTTTGCCCAGCAGAGCGCATGGGTACTCAAGACCCCACAGCTGACCTGTGGTAGCAATAGGATGTGGGGCTTTTCCTGTTTATTACAAAACAATAGAGGCAGAGCTGGAGTTCTTTTGCTCGACCTTGACTTTTGGGTGAAACTGCATCCCTGGGAGATACCAAGGTAATAAGGCTCCAGAAAAGTGGCCACTGCAGTGCCATGACAATGGCAAGATGATCCTCCAGACGTCTGCTAGGAGCCATATCCAACCTTCTCAGAAAGTACTGGGTAGGAGAAACGCACTTCTCCCTCCACAGGCGAGGATAAAAGATGAAATTACATTTCCCTTCCTTACAAGATACTTTGAGGGATTTTTGCTAAGGTAGACATGAGACAATGCAATTGATACGGTATATTTTGAAGGGTAATCAAGCGTAGTAAGGAAATGCAGCCCACAGACACCAGAACACTTAATGTGCTGCCTCTACTGCTGAAAATATAATCCGATAATCATGTTAAGAATTTTTATCCCACACATACAATTTCCTTTTTCTTTGGCAACAGACCTCACTATTCTGCATTTACTACAGCAAACAACAACAATAGATTATTGCTGTGCCGTACGTTCCCTCTCTACATTAACTGTAACAACGCAGAGATAGTTGTGTAAACTAAATCCAAGAAAATTTTCCCACAAACTTTATTTTTACATCATTTAAAAATAAAATCTATAAACACTAACAGAATTTTTACATAATACATTTTGTAACTGTCACATTTTGTTCCCCCCCTTCTGTTTCAGCATAATGCCCTCTTACCATTTTCTGCTGCTTCAGCTCTCTCTTCAACTAAACTACTCCAACTAAACTCTCCCAGTCTGATGGTTATCCGCTCTGCCTGTGCACAGGGTCCCATCCAGGCAGAGCTGCCTTAGAGCATGCGGTGGAGCTGACCTACCTCCTGCTAGGATTAGGCTGGACAAGCGGGAATACAGGCTTTTGAATTTTTAATCAAAAGCAACTTCCTTTCCTAATGAAAGAAACCCCTACTGAACAAATCAATCGCTCCACTCACAAGGGTCACAAGCATGGAGTGACAGTGCTGCCCAGTACACAGTCAGCCCTTCCAAAGCAGCAAGGGCTGCTCTGCTGAGGCAGATTTTCATAAACCAGAGTATGGGTGAGTTATGCCACATTTACACCTCCCATGGATATTCATATTCAGCAAGTGTAAAGTCACTTGCTGTATATAGACTAAATTTGGTATAAATTATTTTGAAAATGGAGTTCCTTGGAGAATTCACACCATAAATTGTTACGTGGAAGATCCTCGGAATCCAACCACATATGTTGCTATTTCAACAGGGCAAATCACGCCTCATTCGCCCAGTCATGGTCTGCTATGGACGCGGCAAGCCGCTGGGAGTCTGCGCCTTCTCTTGCATCCCAGAAAGTTGCAAATCTTAAACCCATGCATGAGGGTGGGTTAAGGTTCCAGTCTGTATTCCAAAGGCAAAATCCAAAGGATTTCCAAAGGAAATCAAAAGCAGGTCGTGTATAACATATTTGGAAGCTTTATATGATCTTCCTTTAGGAAAGGAGACTCGGCTCTTGCAATGGGTTGAAATCTTCAGAAATATATTTTGAGGATATTCTCTTGTTGATCCCAATATGAAACAGCCTGCAACTTGAACAAACTGGTGATGGCTGGCCAAGGGTTTCCCCTCCTGCTTTGTTTTCTGGTGCAATCAAAAGTCACGGGTGCACATTTTAACCCAGTGCTTCATTATTCAGCCTAACATAGACATGCAGACCCTTGGAGTTAAACTCCTACAGAAGATCTGCTTTGAATAGCATTGGATTTGCACTGCAAGCAATTTGATGGTTATATAAATGTGCTAGCAGAAAGCTGCAATACCAGTGGTATAATTTCTAAACAAGCACAATTTTACCCTGAAAAACTAACGAGAATATACTTTTCATGCATGTGTAAGAACAATTGACCACTGTTAAACCTATCACCACACTACACAAAGAATGGCAGTATTTTCTAAGAAAAATCTGAAAGCACATTTAAGCGTGATGAATTTGATATTAACCAGAGCTTTTAGGGCATAAGAACACGCCAAGAATCAGGAGGATCCGAGATGCAACCTGTGAAGAAACCGGTTGCTGGAGATGAGCTGCTGCCCACCACGGGCCAGGCCTCCGTCAGAACAGGGGGCGATGCCGGGGTGGCAGTTCTGCACCTTGCTGGGCTGAAGATGGTGTATGGGGGCTGCGAGAGGGCTAGAAGCTGGACACAGCGAATAACAGAATTACCCCTGAGGGTGAAGGGGCAGAGCCCAGTTACAAAACTGTGCATACTTATGTATGTGTATATATAAATAAAAGCCACGGATGAAGCTACAGACCCCCTGCCCAAACAAAACAAACCCAGCCATAACAGAGTAATGTGGAAAGAAGATGGTATTTTTAATTCTTTTCAGTCCTCAGGCAAAGGAAGATGATGCACATGGCATCTGGTATGCAAAGAAATTCTGGCATGAATGAAAAAAATGAACTTCTAATTTTAATGCTCAGAGTCAAGATATTAATATACAGACAGTCAGAGTCAAGAGTGGGTGTCAGCTGCCTTAATATACACACACTGACTAGTACCCAAAACAACCTCATTCGCTTCCTAAAGTCTCCAGACTTTATAGTTTAAATATCAGATTGGAAATTGTTTTTTACCCCTGCGAACACTGCTGACAATCCTGAAGTCTCAATAATGACTTGTAACCAACAGGCAAAATTGAAAAAAAACCCAAACACATGTGTTCATGTTCTCATAAAATGCCACCAACTACCTAGTACCAACTACCAGCTCACCAAAGGCTGCTTCTAAAACACGACCGAGTGCTGGGGACAGGTAAGTGCTAGGCCAGGAGAGCTGGCACTGCGGGCCATGGCCATGCCTCTCTCCATGCCTGCACTGACCACGCCGGCTCTTGGAGCCCAGCGCCTGCAGCAGCCCTGGGGCTCATCCAGCACCTTCCACACACACTAGCGTCGCCTATAAAAAATGTAAAACTATGCATAAAAGATGACAGCTGTTCTTTTTCCAACTTGTCTATTTTTATACTGAAACCACTTGGATTGGAGGTGATATAACCAGCACAAGGTGCCAAAGCATCATGTAACAATTTGAATCGCTTGGAACCTTTTTTTGTAGCGAGATGTCTATTCAGCCATAAAGTCATGCTCACAGCAGCAATCTGTGCTAAGAGAAGAAACTGGAGAGAGAAATCAGTTCTCAGGCAGTAATTGAAAAGGCACAAAGCTTTTCCTTTAATTTCTTTAAATATTTCATATAGAATGTTACATTACAAAAAAAGATGATACTTGAAAATTTTATGCAGCTCTAAAATTAAGTTATAGTCTAAACTTTTTAATGCACATACTCAACATCCTAAAATTTTGAGGCAAGTTTCATTTCCTAAAATCAGTGGTCTGGAAGAGAATTGGACTGTGAATAATGAAACATCCGCAAAGCATGAATTTTAAGAGCTTCAATTACAGTTTCTTGAGAAGAAACAAAATTCCAGTACGGATCTAGGTACAAATCTGGATCTTGAACCTTCTTAAGTTTGGGCAGTTTTGGACCCTGGATGTTGCTGCATTTGTGTGTCAGACCACAACCTACTGGTTTGGCACCCAGAAACATGACTGTGTTTGAGAGAAAAGTGAAGGCCCTGAAGTCAAAGTTACTTCACTTCGTGCTGAAGTCACCTTTCCGATATGTACTCAAGCTTCATCAATCACTGAAACATTATTTGACAATACTGATACTATTTATTTTTTCTAAACTATCAGATTTGAAATGCAGATTTAAGTTCCCTGTTTCAGCTGTAACTAAAATATCCTTGTACAGAACTGCCTGCTCTCTCAATGGGAGAGTTTTCCTCTGCAGTGAATTAAGCAGGCTGTAAACCCTTTTATGACACAGGACCACGTAAGCTTAAGCTTTGATCTAAATTGTTTCTCTCCTTTATTATCAAAGGAAAACTCACTGTGTTAAGTCTGTGTTAAGGGTCAGTGTATAAAATAGTGCAGATTGCCAGACAAGCAAAAGCATTTGCGTTCTCAAGCAGATGATTTTCATCCCATGTCTCACTTCAGAGTTATCCCTTTGATCGACAGCAATATAGGCAAACTGAAAAATGGCACTAAATTGTTACAATATTCTACATTTATCATAACTAACTTCTTAGAGCATATTTATTGCAGCAATTTGCATGGCCCAGGTACGAGCCAGTATTTTTAGTCATAAGCCAAGAGAAATCACAAGTGCCTTGGGAGATAGAAAGGAGGGTTGAGATTGGTGGTAAATACCTCCAAGTAGATGTGGCAGCAATCGTACGGGAAGCAATTGTCAAAATCATCTTGGCAACTGGAGCTTCAGTTGAATAAAGGTGCCATGCTAAGGCCAAGGCAGCAAACTAGAGGTGGGGAATAAAAAGCTAAAAGACAGTTCAATGGGATCACTCGGCTATTAAGCAGGTCAACCACTTGTGAAAACCCTTGTGCCAAGTACTGAACGAGCTTGCAGGCTGAACGAACCTCACCGCCAGAACAAAAAACACAAACAGGGCAGAGGAGGTTTGTGAGGAGAGAAAGAGAAATGGCAAACGTTACGCAAATATTAATACATATTAATATAAATGGAAAGAAAAATAATCACTAACAATGATGCATGGATGCAGGTCTTCCTAACAATCCCATCAGAGCTATCATATAGCTCAGTGTCATGACAACATTTGGAGTCTAGAGATGACATGATTAGTACATATTTATTCTAAAACACACCATGCTCATTATGTTACAGCTTATGCACACGCCGTCCACATAATTGCCTCCAATATTTTTCCCCAGTGCAAAATATTATTTGCTGTAGGTCCATAAAAGCAGCTGGATGCTGTCAGATAAGACTTTATTAGAAATAGACTATACTTTTGTGAAAAAAAGAAAAAGCTAGCGTTCACACACTGAGGTAATACGTAAAAGGGAAAAGAGCATGGGAAATTTAGTTCAAGCAGATTTGGGGGGGGGGGGGGGAGGGAAGCAAAAAAGGAAAGCCTAAAACACTAAGCAGCAGCGAGGCTAAGTTCCAAACCAGTTCATTGCATGAACATTTTACTTCTGAACATCTGGACTAGAAAACGGAGTATGTTAAAAAAAAACCAAGGCTACTCTTCAGAGCAAGCAAGCAGTGGGAAAAATGTCGGCAGTACGTAAATATACAGCAAAGGAATTTGCAAGAAACAACATAGTATTTCCTATTCCCAGGAAGCTGAAAGAAGGCTTGCCCATGATGATGGGGTTTGTGAAGGAATCGCTGGGAAACAGAAATTTCTTGCATCATCATCCCTCTAAAAAGCCAGGAAATTTAGTGATCTTTTCAGCTCTATTCTAGATGGAAGCCTTCCCTGCCAAGGTAATCCCTGCTCCCAAGGGTGGTACAAACCAAACACAGGGATGCCTCCTGTCATTCCAAGCTCTAAATATCAAGGAGATAATGGTTTTCACATGTTTTGTCTATACACACATCCAAAACAGAAACTCAGGAAGAAAGCTGGAAGGAGCGAGCCTATGTCTCCAGTCCACCATGCAATAAAACGCTGCTGGTGATCTTTTTTGCTGAGCTTAGGTACAGTGAAATTTGACCCAGCAAAGGGTAACGTTTTCCCTATGTGCCTGTGCAAGAGGTATGTTCATTTTTGCACACTGCTATTTAATACCTGTTACAATGAAAGAATTCCTGTTTTAAGACTATTTTAAGACCTCTAAAAGAATTTAAAAGAACTTCTGAGAAGGCTATATTCAGCCGTAACAGACTGGTTTACCTCAATACATGGCAGTTCTTAAACCATGTTGTATAAAAACACACTGCAGTTTAATAAAAAGCACTGCAGCTAATGTGCCCTGTAAATGAATACATCAATAATGGAAGTTTATAAATGTCAGACTGGTGCATTCATAAAAATTCCACTCAAATGCTCCCCTGCATCGTATCACCACTCAGGCCTCCCACAGGAGGGAGCTGTGGGCTGCCAGGACAAGGAGCTCTTTACGCCCTTGTCCTCTCCATGGTACGAGCTCTGTCCTTAGTGACCGTGGGTTTGTGCAAGTGCCTGGTGGGAGCATGGAGCCCCCAGCACACTGCCCAGAGGCCTCTGACATGAGAGCATGGAGCATGAAAGGCAGGGCGGGTTGGGGTAACACAGGGGAAGGGTTTCTAACCTACCTGTACTAGCAAGAAAGGTGAAGGCATCCCTGCCCTGGAGTCTCCTGTGGCTCTCTCTAGCCATGCAAAAGCCGTGACACCTTTTGCAGCAGGTAACTTACGTGCTTTCTGTTTTCAGGTGCTAAACAGCTATCCACTGCTACCACAGAAACAAAACAGCTTTAAGAAGATACTTCGGCCTTAGGACGCTTCTCAAGGGACCTAGGACTGCCCTAGGGAAATGGGAGTTTTTTGGTGTGAGTGTAAATAGATTGAACAGGATAAAGCTCTTTCACCCGTGCCCAGAAAGCTACTGGGCACTGCCAAGCTCTGGCAAGTTTTAGCTGTCCTCAAAATGAGTCAGGAGGTGGGGTTCCATAGGAGATGCTGTTGACCATAGCAGCAATGACAATTCTCAAACACAGAACAATAAAAATACTTAAGTTCACACTAGCAACTTGGGACCTAGATGATATAGTCCCTTCCAGATTGTAGGCAACTTCTTTATCTCTATCTGGAAGCTGAAGAAAGGCAAGTAAGATTGGTTATTTTAAAAAATTTATTTCATTCTTGTCACAGTTTCCACAAACACACGAAATTTTTAGCTTCAGTACCTGCAGCTCATCTTTTGGTACAGATACAAATAAGGAGCTCAGTTTATGTTGGTTGAGAGGAGAGTGAGATCAGGATTGAATTTTGAGACAGCTGGGACAGATTCAAGGTTGTATTTGCAGAACATGAAATATTCAGAGCCAGCCAGTCCGTGGCTGACTCTGTTCTGCTGACACATTTCTGGATTGAAAGCAGAAAGCCGAACTAGAGGCTTGCACAGCCAAGAGGCTCCTACTGAAGAAGACAGTCACGTAAACTCCTGTGAACTCAGACTGCTCAGTTCCAGGCTAATGCCCCATTTGCCAAGAAATAGCTTAAGAAATATAGCACTTTTCAAGAATGTGAGATTAATTTCACTCTTTTTGTGAAAGTTATGTCGTCAGTGTATCAGATAGTATCAGTAAAACTCAATATGCAAAATTTAAACACAAAAATTCCTCAGTGTGGCAGTGGAAATCAAAGAAACATCTGTGGTATCTTATTGTTGGCAAGTCATAGTTGAGCGCAATGAAACCTGAACAAGAACAGAGCAGAAACCACCTTGCAGACTTTTTATCACTGATGGCAACATAGAAGGCAATACAGGACAGGATTTGGCTTTTAATTCAAACCACTATTAACCGTGCCCTGGCTCACAGTGTTCCAAAGATGTATTCATCAGCGCAAAATTTCCATGTTAATTTGATTTCACAGAATCACAGAAACTTCAGAGTTGGAAGGGACCTCTTGAGATCATCTAGTCCAACTCCCCTGCTAAAGCAGGATTGCCCAGAGCACATTACTCAGGGCTGCATCCAGGCAGGTCTTGAAAATCTCCAGAGAAGGGGACTCCACACCCTCCCTGGGCAGCCTGTTCCGGTGCTCTGTCACCCTCACCGTAAAGAAGTTTTTCTGATTTACCACATACACTTTCAGTACACTCCTCCTTCAGCAATGAGGTCTTGTATTTGTGTATACCCCATTCCCCTACTGTGAGGGGAGTAAAAAGATGTGTATCTCATTCATCAAGCTGCCTGGTTACTAAATAGTAAAAAATACTAGATACTAATAAAAAACCGAGAATCAGATTTTAATTCATTACAAAATTCACTGAACGCACCAACTAACTCAACCAATTACTTTGACATAGAAATGTTGATGAGACTGTAACAGGTTTCAGTAGTGACTCACCTGGGATAGATTTGAATAAGGACCTAAAGGGGAAATGCTCCGTCTTTCTATTGCCAACTGTTTAAGCCAAGGAGTTCTACCAATATATTTTCTTTCCATGGAAAGAAGCAAAATCCAGTATAAAGGCATAGCGAGGGGTAGATGAAAAGACATCCAGAAAGATGGTTCTCAACTAGGATGAATTTACTTTACAATTTCATCTAATTATCCGTTATTTTAGCCATTTCATGAGGTTTGGAGAAAAGAATTCATTGTTTGTTTCCACCAGTGGCTTTCTTTTTCTTTTTTTTTGATGTCCTCAGAGGATAATTAGCTCACAGCTGCTTAAGTTAGGAACATATTTTCATCATCCTTTCAAACTGCCTGTTGTGAGCACAGGCTTCTCAGAAGCACTACAGGATTATTTGATGCTAATACATGTATTTGTTCCCTGCACACAGTATTAATGGGTACAAGGAGAGATAAAGTCTGTTCCCATTACAGAGCAATGTATTCAGTCAAGGGACAAATAAGTATAAAAATAACAGTCAAAACATATGGAAAGCACCAAAGCACAAAACACCAGTCACTAAAGTCAAAGGCAAAACCCCCAAGGACCTACAAAGCCTCACTATGATGTAATTTCATGAACTTCTCACAAAAGGAACGAGGTAAAAGGTAACTTACAGCTCAGTCACGTCTTTGGGAATTCCTTTGGGCAATATCCGCAGTCCTTTGTTGCTGCAACGTACCACCAAGTCCACACAGGTACACTGGGAAGGACAAGGAGGTGCAAGCAAGCAGCTGCTTTCATCGTTACCTGCAGAGGGAGAGGGAGGGAGCATTAGGAAGTCAGCTTTACAGCCCAAAGCCATGCCCTTTGAAGATAACTGCATACAAGGACCAAGGAGGAACATCCCTGAATCCACAGTAACCATAATATTTTAAAGTAGAATCAACGCTTTGGATCAACCTCCCTTCATACAGGCTCTTCACGCAACATGAACAACAGTTCAAAAACTGAATAGCAATATTTTTAAATAAATATTTTTTTCTAAGGGTTATATTGTTCTCCGTAATTTTGCAAATTACAGTAAAATTAGTTACGTGAATCCCAAATCCTCCCTCCACCCCCAATGTACTAGCTGAAATGGAGGACTTGACCAGAACGTTGCCCTTAAATTCATCTAGACAGACAATATTCACTATCTACACCGCTTTAGGAAGATTATTTTTTTTTTAATTCAGCTTTTAGATGTTAATTTTTTACTTTTTAAAGTCAGCCTGGCACTTCATTTATCATCTGAATTGTAAAACCTCATTGTTTTTGACAAGGATAACCAGGCAAACAACAAACTGAGCAGCATTCTTCCAACTGCTGGTGATCCATCTGTGCACACATAAAGATATCTAACTTTCTCCAAAAATGGTTTCAAAGGTCCATAAACAGCAGATTAAATCTTGTAATTTAAGAACAATCGGGTTTCTGCAGAAGCAGCCAACTCTTTGAAGTTAAGAACATTAAAGCATGGATTTTCCCCAAAAGCAACAGGCTTTGCAAAACATAAGGCAAATGCATGCTGCAGTATCACGACGTATATGAAAGGAAACACTTAGTGGCACATTCTCTAGATGACAGTGAGAGGAACCACACAACTGCTGGTGAGTGCAGGCAGCCTGAGTTGACCAGGACGGAGACGCAGCGCTGCAATCCAAGAGCATACAGCCAGCTGTCACTATGTGCCGCTTCTCTTTCTTTTTAAACTGACGCAAGGACTAATTGAGACAGATCTGCTTCTTTTTTCTCTCTGCTGGATGTACCCAAGAGCATTGAGATTAAAGAATAAGACTGGAAGTCCTGATAGAAGATAACAAGATTACCCATAAATGTATGGGTAGGGAATCATTTGTATTCAGAGGGATGGAGAAGCACAACCTACAGAAGAACACGGGATAATTTTTTTCTTTTTTTCCCCAGCTGAGCTTAATGACTGGAAACAAAATTCAAAGTCTCATAAACCTGCAGAAAGAGCACGTTTCTTCAGCATATTCAATTTTCCCCTATGTTCTGTGTTTTACACCCTGCCACCATCTACGTTCCATGCGCCATGGCTGTCTGATGGAGTGTATGACAGAGAAAGCTCCCAAGCGTGGAATGTCATTTTGAGGACCAGGTTTTATTTTTTTTCTCCCAAACTAAATGCAAATTATTCTTTAATGACCAAACTTGGGTCCCTTGAGCTCTGAGGCCAAGCACCTGGGCCTGTTGCCAGACTGCTTGACTAGGACAGGAATTAATTTCTACTCTAAGTAGGAAACTTCTATCACTCTTATGGTCTCTTTAGAGGTATGACTAACTGCAGCTCCAGCATAGCTGGTCTTAACAGGCCATGGCAGCCTACAAGCCAAATTAGCGGGGCACTCCTCAGTCAGCTTTTCTCCGTATTATTTTGTCTAAAATCTGATTGATCAGAAGACAAAGAACTACATGGAGAATGAAAGAAATGTCAGGATCTTTTTTTTTTTTTTAAACCTACATGGACCCAGCAAAGCATTAAACATTATTGAGTAATTTCAAATAACATCTAAGTTTTTTTATTTCCCTGTATTCATACCTGTTATTAGTGAAGCTGAACAGTATCCAAAACTAAAAGACTTCCCAAGCAAGCACGACTCCCACTGGCTTCAGAGTGTTAACTAAGTGTATGAATAAGAAAGGGGGAGGAAGGGCCAGGATTTATACTAGGATTATACAAAGCAGAGCATTTGTCTATAATAGATTCATTCTTATATTTAGGTTCACCTATAATAGATAGTAGAAATTCAGAGACTGGAAACCAAGAATAAACTCCTCGTAGGAAGCAATGATCTTCAGCTCTAGGTGGCTGTCTTCCTCATCACTAAACTGAAATGTTTACCATGCAGTATTGCTTGACAGGGAGGGAAGTCCTCACAGAGGTGCCAACATTATCAGAAATGCCAAATCAAATTGGATTTTCTTACCATCGCAGGTGAAGTCCTGGACATCTACATCTTGGATTGGAATATCCTTTAAGAAAAAGGGTTTCAAGCAGCGTGGATTTCCACTGACGATTCTCTTCTTCCTCAACCATTTTCCCAGCCAGGCCAAATGGCAGTTACAATTGAAGGAGTTAGCCAGCAAATTACTGAAATGGAACAAGACATAACATGGACATACAGAAATACTGAAATAACTACAGAGAGATGATGGGTTCCAAGTTCAAGCTCTTTCCTGCCACCTGTTTTTGTGAGATCCTCCTCTGTTCTACAGATTAGGGAAGTTCTATGCAGGTTTTATACTAGAACTAGGGTTGTAATTAAAATATAAATATTTGCACATATATATACACACATATGTTTATAAACCAAAGTACTTACTGCTGCAACAATTATTTAGACATACTTACATCACTACCCGGGCTGTATTTATAGTGGAATTCAACCCAAGCTATAGCTCACACCCAGGTCTAAACTCACCTCACACACTGCAAGCATGTATGCATGATCGTCAATGTCATCACTTTGGGAAAGGCCATGGTGAAGTTCAGCACTGCTAGCCCTTAGCACAGACCTACGTGTGCCACCCTCTGTGTGTACGGCCAAGCTGGCTTAACCCTCTGTTCCTTGTCCCAGTATGCTCATGCTTTCCACTCGCCTGTGTTACAGCCCACGCAAACCAGTGCCAGGTGGGAGCCACTGGGTTTCCTACTGAAACACTAAGGATAGCACTCTCTATGTACATTTATACATACATAAAGCAGCACTGCCAGCTTGAGGCACTTCTCATGAAGCTTTTTAAGGTCAGCATACCTGTAGTGAAAAGCATCTGCTCTACTGCCTTGTGAATTTTGTGAGGTCTGCATCAAATCTTGCTACAGCTCCTGAAATATCTTTCAAAGGCAGCTGCAGCCTAGCTGCGGTACTGCGGTGTGCAGTACCCAAACCAACCGTTTGACAGCCTCTGTGAGGGATGGATTCTTAACGTAGCTTGGGTTGTCAATGTTTAAAAGAGGAAAGCCCTATCCATTCCACTCTCGAGCCATGAAAACATAGACATATATAGCAACTTCTCAGTGGAGCACCAGTGTAACATAAATAGTCAGTATAGAAAAGATATTATTCATCTGTATTTCTCACTAAGTTGTGATCCTTTGAATGAAAGGAGTGTAAGATGATCGTTCCTTGAAGCAAGCATCTTTCTAAGCTAACTAGAATTAATGCTGAGAATCTCAGGAAAAAACCTTTTTTCTGGAGTCCTGTACTGAAACGCCTTCTGGAGTCCTTTCCTGAAACACCTATCCGTAATTCGGGTGTAAGCTTTTCTCTGACTAAACTTCAGATGAAGGAGAGGCTGATATCCCTGGTGAAAAAAGACAGCCGACTGTCTTATGTACAAAGACAGGGAGAATCAATAGCCCCAGTCTGAGGTTGCCTCATCAAAGAAAAATGAGCTGTCAGAGCCCTATGTATGGAAAACGAAGTATCTAAACTAACACCGATGGAATTCTCACATCATATGTGGGAATCTGAGTTATCATTTTGGTAGTACAGGAAAAAAAAGGATAATGAAATTTCTCTAAAGCATAGTACATCTTTAAGACAAAAAATTTTATGATCTTTAAGAAACAGGCAGTTCAAATGCAGGTGTAGCAGCTGAAGACGTTGTAAGTCTTCACTTGCAACATACTTTTACAAACCTAAACATGTAGCCAAAATCACATTAGGTTTTCAGCCAAGCAATTCCTTCAGAAAACAACAGTGCTGAAGACAAAAACATATGGCACAGTTCAGGTGTGTTAACAAGAAAACAAACCCAAACCAATTCCTAAATTATATAGGTTCTAGGCCAACCTCGCATACCCACAATGATTTACAGCTGCTCTCTGCATTGTAAAAAAGCCCACTTCAATCACTGCGCTAGCCTGGAGCTCTGGGCGTGTAGGTCTAGCACAGACTATTGTACATTGTGTAGAGGGAGAAATGGGGGGGGACAAAACTATGTTCAATAATAAAAATATTCAACCTACTTCATGCTGACTAGGGTTCAAAGGCAAGGCTACCTTGCTGTACAAAGGTGAAAAACCAAACAGGTTACATAGGAGCTTTCAGACAGAATGTGCAGAAAAGCACTGAAAGCATTACTCTAATTCTAGTTACTTTCCTTCTGATTTGTTTTCCATTTTCTTTAATCCATAATGGGACCACATGCAGGATGCCTTGTATATTTTCCATACTGACATACTTTGGCATGAACAGAGTGTTTAAACCAAATGTTTAAACCTCCAACGCTAAGTGAACCAATACTTCAAAGGCCATTTGTTCCACCGATGGAAGAGAGTGAGATCATATTCACAGAACAACTTCCGTGACACAAATCCTTAGAATTAAATAATCCACAATTGGAAACAAACAGCAGGTGTATATAATCAGGTTTCTGGAAAACCAGCAGCTCAGAATGTAAAGAACATCTTCCACATCTAGAGACCATCTTACCGGGACATATGAAAAAATTTCAGAAACATTCAAACGTTCAATCTACAAAATGCTCCCATCAAAATAGTAATTATCCCTTTCTACAGAGGAGAGGTTGCTTTGACTTAACGTGTTACTGCTCAATAGCTGAGCAGCACTAACTACCTGCAAACCCTCATTTTCTTCTTGGCAAACGCAGGTTTACATAAGACCTAAAATTTATTAAATCCTTAGATTAGAATTTGGATGATGCTTTTCTTAGCAACTAAGAAAGAAATTAGTTGTTACACATAAAATTAATGAACAAACAGATCTACTGTTTTGAAATTCAAATATTTCTGGGTAAAAAAGGATAAATTTATCTTGTCACACATTACACGTGTCCTCCCACTTTAGCAACACCTAAATTTTGTCCTTTGTCCAACTGCGGAGCAGTGATTTTTTGCTTTAATGTAGTATGAAGTTCACACACATCCCCACATACTTGGTCTTTCCACAGCAAGACCGTGATGCAACTTTTGGAAAAAAAAGTAAGATCAAGGCTCTCTATAAAATGTCACGTGGGACAAGAGATTCCCTGCTTCACTTAAAAAGCAATTGGAAGTCTGGAAAGGCTGATTATTTGCAAAAGCTTTATTTTGGAATCTGGCTAGTCAAGTGGAGTTCTCAAATCACAAGCAGTAATGTTGGGCAGACAAATTCTTATAAAAATTCATAATTAGTAATCAGAGTTCCTACGCATAAGATAGAGATTTAACCACTCAGAAACAAAGCAATCAAGCTTTTAGCAAAGATGTTGTACTAACATTAAATTCAAAAGTGTTTACTCAAGGACATAGACATATTTTTAAAATCAAGGGGGAACAGAAGTCTCGAGGAATGAAATATGCATGTTCTACTGCAAGTGTCTTTTAAAAATTGCAAAGAAGCCACAGAATATGAACTATTTAAATAGATTCTAGTGACCTGTTAGAAAAACATGCTGAAGTGCATCTGGATATTGTTGAAATTAGGTTGAAAATATATCCTGGAATTCAGGTCAAGTTTATACTAGAATAGTTGCATGTCATTCTGATGAACCAGTTATCATTCTGGCATTAGTTCCATGCAGCTATGGTAATAATAATTCACGGAAAATCAGTTCTGCTTGAAAATATGCCCACTTGACTGTGTAAGGACTGAAAGAACTCTCTGTATGCAGAAGTGCAAGGACACCTCAAATTAGGATGCTACAGTACCTACTTTGACTCGTTACAAATAAAAAATTGCTATTTTTTTACCAATAACTTACAAAATAGATGTTCTTCCTCTATTGAAAACCATTAGTCAGGGCTTTAGTTTCAGAGCTGTCCGTGTTTTGATAATATCAATGAGGCTGACTCACAAAGAGTAATAACAAAAGGAGCAATATTTTTTTAGTGCTGTAAATATGCCAAGATAAAAATGGAAATGTTAAACTTCGTATGAATTTCTGGCTCACATTAATAGATGCAAAAATAGGTCATTACAATACATGATTAACTCACAAAGCGTGGGTTGAACAGGAAAAGCAGTCATACTATCTATCTTCAGTAGTGTCGTCATCTAATTAATCCACCTGCAGTGGAGTACCGCTAGGAAATGAACACATCTGAATTTTGCATTTATACATGAAATATCACCATGGCCTTAAACCAATGCCTAAAGAAGTGAAAAGCACACCTTCTCCTGTCTATATATCAAGCACAGAGTGAAAATGTGTGAAAACCCAAACTTTTTCATCAAGACACAGCTAGGAACACGCCACAACCAAGACAATTGTAAGTCAGTGCCGAAGCAATGCGTTCTAATTAGCAGCAGCTTCACTTGCTGCTGCTGCTAGAAATTGTAATAATCTTTATCCACCGCTGAAAAAGGAAGAAAATGGGCTAGCTTCTAACAAAACATGACAAAGACCCCCCTATGCAAACAAGGTGGGGACTTTATAGCCTGATTCAGAGAGTCACGGTTACTAAGGGATCCACGGAAGGAAGCGCGGAGACAACTGCGCGAGAAGCTGGCAGGCGTCGCTTGCAGCACAGCGAGAACAAGCTTTCAGCAAGTACCACTTGCTTTGACCAGTGACTTGAAAACAGTCAATAAAAATAATCTAGTTGTGTTTCTCTCTTCGTCCATCAAATTCAAGGAGGCTTTTGGGACTACAGAAAGTAAATGGAAGGAAAGCCTGGGTTCTTTATGCTGCATGGAGCTAATGCCAAAATGGTAACTGGTTTGCTGGCAAAAAGTTGTAACAACAAAATGAAAGCGTGAGCAACAAAACGGCTCAGATTCAACGCTTCTTTCTTCCCCCAGACATGATGGAGAATGCTTTCCAAACCTGAAATGCAATAGCACCAATAGTTTATTTTGACTGGACAATTAGGATGCGTTTTTAGGGCAGTGTGAAGGGAATTAAGCAGACAAAGACCATTAACAGCAACATCAGGGCCCTCATTCACCGCTGGAAACAAAGAGCAGACTTTCTTTCCATATTTATCAGTCTGTACTTTATTAAAATGGACACGCTCCAAAAAGCACGTAAATATATTTAAGAAGCAAGGGAAATACTTCAAAGAAGGATTGAGAAATATAAAAGAATTAGCAGAAAAACTTAGGTTGGGATTTTCAAATTCACGTTCAGTAGGACTTGAGTGTTTCATCCTCTTAGGCCCTTATGAAAAATCTAAGAATTAGCTAGTAGATTTCTTCTGATACTTAACTAATTTAACTGAAATCCAAGAAGGCTGTTCTTACAAAATAAGACCCTACTGAAACTCAAGCAGCTTCAGGGAGCTAAAGTGCATGATAAACTGTGCACTTCTGAATCTGCAGAGATTGTTTCACATGAACTTCTACTGTGTGTTGCACTAGGCTATGACACGGCAAAACATAGTCACCCTGCCCAAGGCTGGCAACCTCTAAGTTTTTTCAGCTGCTCCAGCTGAAGCAATTCAAATGTTTTTCTAAATCACACCTTGAATTCTCCAAACCTGTGATTTCAGTGGTATGGGCTCTTCTTTCCCTAAATGATGTTTTCTATAAATGAACAATGAGTAGTTCGATTCTGAAACTCAAAAGTTGTCTTCTTAAAAGGAAAGCATGAAATAAAAGCAACATGACACGTTTGTACCATAAAAAGATAACTTACATTGTAGACAAAGAGACCAATGTGCTGAAGGCTCCAGGGGTGATAGTGCTGATATGATTGTCATACAGAGAAAGAAGCCTCACTGAGCTCAGTCCAGCAAAGGTGTCATTGTTTATACAGCTGATAGAGTTGCTCCTCAGCATCCTGCAAAGATTAAACCAGGGAATTAGGAACTACTGGGGTATAATTTCAGGACAGGAGGTCCTTTATTTAGGGCATCAACAAATGCTTTGGCAACCACTGTGCTCTATTTTTATTGATTGCTGAAGTACAATACAGCTATAAGAAGACTAGATTCATGTAAACATTGTCTCATGAATTTAAAATGCATTTATTCCACACAACATTAGAGGCTGATGGGAGCTCCGCATTTGAAAGTAGTATGCAACTGAAATTATGACTAGTTGCAAACTTGAAATAAAAACTAAAGTCATCATTTAATAAATATCTGAGAGTAAGTAAAGATCCATTTCAAAGATCAATTGAGAAAGACTGCCAGAAATGTGTGACAATAGCAATACCAGCTGCATTACTTCCACTCCTATCATGGATGTTTTTTGTAATCCACACCGCAAAAGTATGGAAGGAAACAGCATCCTGAGCAGATAGCTTCGGAAAGATTTCCAGACCCAACACAAGCTCTGAAATGTCATTATAATCATTAATTGACAAGACGGAAAGCAGTGAGCATCCTATAAAACAGTCTTTGCTCAGTGCTTGTACCAGATGAATCAGTGCTGTGTTTTGGAAGATACATCTCTCTGAGTTGTTATGGTAACAATGAACTCGACGATAAAGCCCAATTAATCTGAAAGACTCCTGTATCTTGTTTCACTCCATAGCAAAAAAGGCTCACATGTATTTGTTATACTGCATGCCAATCAACATCTGGGTCTGTAAACATCACTACACAGTTGTGATATTCCTACTTAGGTGAAAAATTATTCAGTAATTAAAGCATCCTACTGGAAATCCACAAAATACATGCAGCTCATGCTGCTGTTCCAGTGAATTCATCCTCCAAATTAAGGAGGGTTAATTGCTTGATATCAAATTCATGCAGTGAACAATAAGAATTCGGACTCCCTTAGAAGTCTGGATTTAAATCTCAGATTGGTATCTGCCAGTGGGGCATTTAGATGCTTCATCAACAGATACGTGAAAAACACTGAAGAGACAATAGATATGGCTGGGAAGAAATTTACAATGTAATCACAAACACTCAGTGTTTAAGACCTGAACATTTTGCATTACTGTTCTCTACCTACGGCTACCGTCACAGGTACTACGGGCTCAATAGTTTTGGTACTGCAACTGGGTTGAAACTGTGTCAGAAAAGAGTCACAGGGCCCAGGGACACACACTTTACATGTGGAGCACTCAGCTGCTGGAAAGACAGGTTAAGACCACAAGCTCTAAAATGAACGGGGTAGTAAATAAGAGAAGTAAGGCCCTTAGTGGCTCAGCAGCAGTAGGAAACATTTTCTCAATTCCACATGTAGAGTACCAGGCAGTAGTACTGCAAGATGCAATGACCAAATTTGATTGCCAATATATCTTGCACAGCGATTTATTACATCTCTTTTAAAAACTGGACTATGAACCTGTCCAATGTGGCCTCTTTGTAAAAGATCCCAATAACAATGCTCAAAGAAAGTCAATTAATGGATAGAAATAGATGTCCATCAAGCCAAAACCTTTGGTTTCGTATGATGGTTCACCATGCACTGTGTGCCCTTCCTGAAGGAAAATTATACTTACAGATCCTCATATCATGCTGTGTATATTTAGACTGCTTTATCAGCTAGGGGGAAATGTAGGTCAGGTCAGCAGGATAGCTTGAATGTTAAGCATCTTTTTATTAAAAAATGCTGAATTTTGTTTAGGAGCACTGCCACAGGCTGGTTTACAGTATAAAAGTTAATTTAGTATCTATGGACAGTATTTTCAAATCCCTTAGTAAAGTGCACACAAAGAACAGATGCTGTAACCACAGAAAAAAAATGTTAAAGGAACAGCAAAAGAAAAGTTCCTTCTTCACCATTACACGCCAAAGTCTTGAAAGTGAAACCTGGATTTCTTTTTACATTTGAGTAATGACTGAAATAACTGTGCAATGATACTTTGCAGCATAAGAAGTATTTGCTGCTAATGAATAAATTGCAGATTTTAAATTGCATTTTGATTCCTAGAGTCTATTTACTGACAGCATCCAGCTCGTCAAGTGCTTTCTTTCTACAGCAGGGAAGACTATGCAAGAGAGGTATTTTTCAGGTACAGATCACAGGTGTCATCTGGCATGAGGCTTGGCTGTCACCAGAAGCCTAACCCCTGACTGCTTCTCAGGATGGTGGATAGGGTGGATTAAACACCATCTTGAAACCTTGTCTGTGATCCTCCTTCCAATATAACTTTTAAAATGAAAATAAATTAGTGTTAGGTCATAATATGTGAGTTTATGCATAAGTGTTGGTTTTCAGAAATAAATTACAAAGGTTGTCTGAGCACAAAAGTAATACCAAACTGATTTCTTATGCATTTGAGGTCTATGTCTCCTTCACACTCTCCCAACCACAATCATGTTAATAGTATACCCATACATAATTTCTATGGTACCTGGTGTGGGCTAGAAAGAACATGCTGTGGCTAGTCCAAAGCCATGCCTGTGGGCTACTACATCTGGTGCAGAGTGAGTGGCCAGCTACCTTCTGTCAGCAGGACCTCTAACAGCTTGGTTATGCTTGCCCTTAAGTTGCTTAGCTATACCTGTTTTGGTAGCAGCAACAGCTTAAGTCTTTCTTCTCTCCCTACCTATTGATTTCCTATACTTTGTAGGATATTAAAAATCTTTTATGCTCCCAGACTACTCAGAAGTTTGGTTTAAGCAGACCAACAATTCCAATTTGGGTGGAGGCGGAGTGGGAGGATGGGCTAATAGACGGCAAACATGTTCCTGCATGCCTTGTTTCCATAGGAAATAACAAAAGTATTAAAAGAGCCCAAATTTGACCCATGACAGGTTCACCATCACGTTACTCCTGAAATTCTTGAAAATCTGTTTTTTTCACAGAAATAGCCGGTAAATCTCAAAACTACCCAGGACTAGAAGTACGTAGAAGATTTCACGACAGTGATAGAAGACCCTGCCTTAGAGCTTGTTGTCTAGTAACAGAGATTTTAGCAGGCATTGCTTAACTTGAGCACTCCCACTCAACTTATAGAGGAACAGAGAAAGCCAGGTCTTTACACTTACAGTGTCTTTAGCCCTGTGAGGCCCCTAAACATTCGTCCGTGCACTGATTCCAGTTGATTCTCTGTCAGAATCAGTTCCTGCACTCCTGAAGCTCCATCAAACGTGCCTTCTCGGATCTCCTTGATCTTATTGTTGCTTAGATTTCTGGAAGGACACAACCAGTCACAATTAGAAAATTATTAGTGTTTTATTCCAAACATATGTCATCAGACTGGAAGGAGGAGGAGAGGAAGAATATGTGCCTTTTAGTGGTTATCTGGAGAAGACATTAATTCAGCAAGGAGAGCGTACAGAAGTTCAGAAGTACACCTATTGTACTTACAAATAGCACCCCCTCACTCATCAAAACCACAATTATATCAGATATATTAAAAGTACTTAAATTAATGGAAATACCAGCTCTTACACTTCATGTCGTTCTTGCTTATAAGGGTCTCAGGGATACAATAACTGGGGGTTTCTAACATCTGATTTATGTCCATGAAGTTATGGACCATGCTTGGGACTGAGTGGTCATCTGGCAAGAGTCAGTTAATGTTACTACCATTGAAATAGGTACGACACACTGAAATACAGACCACTGTTATTTAGTGTACCAGGACCTTTCCTCTTTTTAAACTCAACACTGGAGTAACGTATAAAACTGTATGACTGCATGTATCTGATACAAATTTTAATATGTGCACTCATGAACGCCCAGGCACTTAAAATTAAGACCACCACTCAAAACGAAAGGAGTATCACTTAACGCTCATTCACAGCTACTGCAATATACAGCATTATTTCCTAAATATCTACTCTGTCTATACAGTCTCAAGATGTTTGCTTATAGATCAACATGGGAAAACTTCAGTCTACCAAGTCAAATGAAGTTATGATGAAATGCAAAATTAATCTTTTGAACATTTCATATTTGTGAAAAACCTCTGAATAGAAGACTGGAAACAGAAAATAGAAATAGAATACCTCTGAATGATAAAATGCCGTTAGAGATGCACAAAAATAAATGACATTTAATTTAAAACATTTATATAAAAGGCCTTAAGCACATTAAAACCTTGGGTCTCAGTCCTTCAAGCATCTCCTATGATGCCCTGTATAGATTATGATGAATAATCCCATTTGTTCATGTTTATGACAGGAAACACTATTCTTTGTTTTACTGCCTACAGCAAAAAAGAGAAAGTAAAAGATATGCTCTTGCTCCCAAGAAGATGCCAAATTCCAACACTATTACTCATACTGAATAGCACTTTATTCCAGAAATGATCCCAGTACACAAGCAGCGTGAGTAATAGTTTCAAAATCCAATTCCAGGTGATATAAAACAAATGACAAGGTATCAGATTAACACCTGGGCTACTCTGCTCAGAAGAACAGGCAATCTTGTTGGGATAAAAGTTGACAGAAGACATGGCAACAGGACAGCTTGGCCTCAGATAGAAATAATGTGGGTCTTGCTCTTTGTAGAAGTCATCACTTAATAAAAAAAAAAGGTTGAATCTTGGAGATGTGTTTCATGTGGGAAACTTGAGTACACTGGTTTATGTCTGCTGAACAACTGTCAGATAGCGGGCCCTACAGCATGTGGCCCATCACCTCTTGTGCATTCTGTGATCAGGAAGAATAGGAGTATGCCAGCAATCAGCCAAAAATAACATAAAACCATACAGAAATACTTACATACAGATTTTGCTTTCCAGAAGTGTAGTACTTTGTGCTAACACTCACATGAAGAGTTTATGTTCAGTGTCAAAGCAAGTCAAGGAAGGATATTCTGACATATGCATTTAATTCTGAGGCTCAGCTATTTCTCTGGTGGAAATGTTTATAGCTCAGCATCTCTTTTGAATGCTGGCATAAATAAATGCTCCCAACGATCCCTTTCCTGGTAAAGATCATGCCATGATGCACATTTGCACAAAAATAAACGAATAAATAAGTAAGCGTTTGTGGTGGGAAGGGAGAATGAATTACTATAATACATAAAACTTCGACTTTCAATTCACAGATTGCAATCTGACCTATACTTGAAGTTGCAAAGTTTTATCAGTTTTTACCATCAAAAATGTAGTTAGTCGCATATATTAAAACATGGATGCAATTTTAAGAGAAGATTAGATACTCAAGGCAAAAAAGAGCAAATATTGGAGAAAAAGGCTGGCCATAATTTGCAAAGGAATTGGCACCTTTATGCAATCCAAACCATCTGAATTGTAATTGCTGCCAAAGAACTTCTGTAAATAGGGAACTTGAGTTAATGCCTGATCATTTCAACAACACAAAAATTATCCAAAAATATGCTAGCAGTTTCAGAAGAAGCCAATTATATATATCTTTCCCATGCAAAAGGTTTGAAAAACCAAGATCAAATGCTATGGTGAAATCAAAGTTGCAAGGCAGAGAAAAGACAAGCCTGACAATAATAAATAGGTGAAGACGACACTGCCCTGCAATCCCACTTGGAGTACTGTCAAAGCAGATGTTCTGCCAATCTGTATTTCTTTCTTTATTTTCCTGAATTAAAGCTTTCCATATTAGAATGTAACAAAAAAACGGTAGATGACAGCATCCATTTACTAAAAAAATAATATGTATCCTCCTTAAACTCTGACCTAGAATAATATACTTGAGAAATGACATACTTAGTCTAGAATTACCAAGCAAAAAAAAAAAAAAAAAAAAAAAAATCAGCTGATACAAATCTTGAAAAATGAAAGCAGTGAAACTTTTGCCTGCTCTGCAACTCAAACAGCTCTACTCCATCCTTCCCAGCACTAAAAGAACCATTCACATATGATCATAGCACCTGACAAGGAATTATTTTTTTAATCAGGAAAAAAACTTCCATCAGGCTTTACAGCAAACTCCCATTACAGGAAAACCCCATCATCTTGCAATGCTAAGCTTCTCTAAGGAATTCTTCTTGAAATACTGGAAGACAGTGTCTTGAGTATTTCCCAAGACACCTATGCCCTTTGGCAGGACCCAAATGGGAACCTACAGTCAACCTGGTCACTCAAGAAAGGTTATTGTTTCCAGAAGGACTCCCTGATTTACCCTGGAGATAATGTTTAATCTTATTTCTGGACTTTTATTTTGGGCAAGAGGTCAAAAGAAATTTTCGGAAAGCTTGGGTTTACTTTATGTGGGGCTGTGAATAAGAAATTAACAGATTAAGAAGCTATCAAGGTGACATTGTTGACACGGCTCACTTTTCAGTCCGATTTTACTTTTTGGCTAAAGTTTATAATAATGTTATTTCTGTCGATTAAAACTTCAACACAAAACAAGCTGGATTCTATTCGGACTTAACAGACACATTTATCCTGCTGTACCTTGCTGGGGCAATTTCAACATTGCAGCACGCTGTTCGTGGCTGCGTTACCGACACACCTTCCCACCAGAGCAACCACCAGAGCACAGTCCAACAGCAAAGGCTCTGCTGGGTCTCACCTTCAACCTTCCAGTGTTATCGTACCAACAGCCTCCTCTGAGTGGGGGTTGCCCAAGAATATTTCTGCCGGTTGGTGACGTGTTTGGAATTTTTAAGTATACGTTAGGAGAAAAACCCCAATGCTGTTGCATTCTTCCGGAGGATGCTGAGAACGTTTTACAGCTTTTACCAACAGTCTGGCTGGCTTTTATAGAGCGAGTTGTTCTCAGAAGCGGGATGGCACTGAAAGTCTTAAGTACTACAAGCAGACAGTGAAGTACACCCAGTAACACTCCTATATCCACTCAGCAGAGCAGACTGATGGCCTCACTGGAAAAAAAGGGAGGCACGTGATGAGCCCAAATGCCATGTACCACAACTCTCTCTGCAATGTCATTTCCAGAAAACAAAGTGCTTTTCTGTGTGACAAGTGATAGATGACCGCGTCCTCAATTGCCATAGGGGAAAGAACAGCAGGTAACAGCTCTTTCTGAGGACAAAAACTACTTTTACATCCCCAAGAAACCTGAGATTCTGTTTTTGAAACTGACTTTTAGTCTGCAGACTTTATCATGATTCAATTTTATTTTGCATGTAAAATGTCTTAAATCCTGGGCTGACATTCCATACAACTCAATATAGGAGAAATATTTACAGACAAATTAAGCCTCCAAAGGCAATTAGGTACTAGAGGTGGGCTTGGCAGTACTAGCTATTGCCAAGACAGCCTGACACTTCCTATTATAAGACTGTATTTTATATTCAATTTGTAACTTTGTCAAGATTTAACAGAATGAACTGTTAGATTTCCCTTTAAGGTTTTTAGTTAAATATTTTTTATTGTTCTTGTTCTCCGAGAAAGGAGGTCAGTCCTTTTTCTCCCCAGCAGTGCATGAAGTGTGGCAGTTCACCCCTTTATTTTGAATGTGAGCTCATTGCCAATTTTTTCACTACAGAAACAGCTGCCAGGACCTCAGTGGGAATGTCCAGTTCCCCACTGATTTCCCATAGGCACCAAGGAGTAGGCAGGCTCCGTAGCTGCCATGTAGGAGCTGCGTCCTTTCCCTATGGGTCAGCATCCCATTTCAGCAAGCAAGTCTATCTCCATGCTCCCACTCAGTTAGGTACCATGGGGGTTTTGGAGCTTGAACCTGCCTGCCATGGCCAGAAGATCCCTCCAGGCTCCCACTGCCGAGGGAATCCCCAAGCACTGGAGGGTTTTTTCACTGATTAACAACTTGAGGTAGAGTCCCAGGGCGTTGTGGGGTCCTCAGTGTTTGCTTCATGATGAATTTGGCAGCTGCTGCAAGCAAAGAACTGTTTCCTTCCACAAAAGTCAAAACCTTACCTCTGTGAATGGCAGTGTTGGCCCTCACCCCTACCTGATGTGAGATCTTCCCATGTTGGTTGAGAAGATCTCCCCCTGGTAACATTCTCTGTGAAAGGCAGAAGCTTCCAGCTCCCCGGGCTGGAGGGCAGCAGGGTCCTGGAGCCTTTCTCGCTCTCAGGGATAGGATACCACCAAAAACCATGTCATGGAGCTGCTCCCACTCTTATGGAGCTCAGAAAGCACCCGTGTATTTCTCCTGCATTTTAAGCTGATTGAATCTGCTTTTTTCTAACCACCCTGCAAAATACTAGCAACCAGTTCTTGGAGCCTGGAAGTCACTGTAATGTGACTTTAGCTTCCAGAGAAAAGTCATCCCTTTACACTTGCAAGATCAGATGAGGTAATATGATAAGAACGCAATGAAAGTAACACAGAGTTCAGGGCATTTTGCGAAACCCACTGGAGAACACAGTGAATTACTTCTGGACTGGGTTAGGTCTGTCTACAGGAATCTACATCAACCTTTTTATTCTACTGTAAAAAGCATTAAACAAAGATGGATTAAAATTTAGGTTATGAAAATAGCATTATGTATATGGGGTTTTGCAGCTAATTACTGAATTTGATTTTATTTTTTTTTTAAAAGGCATATGCAGACATGTTCACCTTTTAAAAAACAGCAGGGTAATGTTAGCAATTTAATTCCTAAATAAAATGTGGCATAACTTTGCATTATGGATCTGTGACCTTTAAATTTCTGTATCAAGAATTCACTTTTGTTTTGCACTAAAACGTATTCAATCCTGGGCTGACGCATCATACAATAAGGTTCAGCTTAGGAGGAATATTTACAGACAAATTACACTCCAAAAGTTAATTATATGTTAGAGGTGGGGTTGGCAGTACCATCTATTGCAAAGGTGATCTGACACTTCCCATTTATTTTTTTAATGTTTACTTTATAACATGGGCATGATTTAAAATAATGAACTGTCAGATGTCCTTTTCATGTTTAGAGGTAGATTCTTTTTTTTTTTTTTTTTTTTAAAAAAACAAAAGAAGTTCACCTATTCCAGGAAATAAAGCTAACCAAAATACCATTTTTCTCATATCTCAAAAGTCTGACAATGCTGCCCAAAGCACTCAAATAAATTCTGATTTCAGGTTTGCTAATTGGTAACTACCATGTAAGGTGCTTTGTTTAAAGGATACATCTTTCCCTGGGAAAAATCTGGAAGGATTTGGCTGAATTCTTAAACAAAGAGATTTAAAATGCCTGCGACAATCCAAGGAGACTGGCAAGACATATTTTTTTGGAAAAATCTGTATTTTAGCAGCTAATTTTCCAGAGATTTTTTCACTTCATATTCTTCTTCAGATGACATCTTCCAATGTTTCTCAAGACGGTGCAGGACACTGAGCTACAGACTGTACAAAGTTTGGGACTGGGCACATTTCTCTATCCAAATATCTACTCTGCCAATCCCAGGCAGTGTTAAGAAGTAACGTCCTTGGCTGGGTAGAGAGAGGGCCCCAGAGAGATCTGCGAAGGCTCTAAAAACCAGCTCAAGACAATGCAGTGGAGTAACTGTGCGTGAGGGCTGGGAGTGGAGCCTGAGTGAGAAGAGTAGGAGTTTTGTCAGCGACTAGAGAGAGGTAGAGAGAAAAGGGACAAGACACTGGCCTTACGCTGAGGCAAAACACGGTGAGAACAGAAACCACGCTGAATCAGGGGATGAAGAACCCAGCAAGGGATTGGGACAAGAGTCCAACTGAAAATTATTATGTGAATATGTAATTAAAGACTATTCTCACATATACACACTGGAGCAACCCTAATATGTCAATGCCACACCTGTGAGTACTTCCCTTTGGAATCTTATTAGAAAACGCAGGAGACACTGATATGCCACAACACACATACAGACATGGACAACTGATGGAGCCTGAGCGCCAAAAGAACAAATGTGAGCGTACACCCAGAATGCAAGTAAAACCTGAATCCTTCTTAAGGTCCAATTTACAGACCACCTCAGAGCATTTATGTTATAAACCAAAGCTACGCTTAAGCATAATGTAAGATGAGGAGGCACCAAGATGAAACACCCATCAAGAGGAACAAAGAGCTAATTCCTTTCTCTCTGGAATTATGCTGGAGCTTTACTAGCCACAGTGGAACTTTCTTTGCAAATTTCCTTGACGTGGATCTGTCACCAGCCTTAAACTGAAGTAAAGGACAATCCAAGGGCAATCATTCAAATACCCATTAATATATTCAGCTTCCAGATATTCAGATTCATTTCAGGAGAAAGAGAATTACAAAGATTAAATAAAGAGAAAAAGAAAAAAAAAGCTGATCTAGGCTGATGGTCTGCCACTGCAAAGCTCTAAATTGTTTTCTGAAGCCTAGAAAGCAATGCCATTTCCAGACAGATTCCTCCACATGCTGTTTTCCTTTAACACTTGAACAGACAAGGAATATGAGACAGAATCGGTATTGCCAATCAAATAACGGTAAAATTTCTAGTCCCTTCTACACCCTGAAAAAATGGGATTTTGATCAGTATTCTTCCTCATTAATTTAATAGCAGCAGTAGGCAGTCAGACTTAATGAAGAGTACATACACCACATTCCTGCCACACACAGAGACCTGCTGCATTAAGACCATTAGCAGTGGCAATCCCTGGTATTTCCCTACATTTCCCTTCTTGCATGATGGAGAGAGGTCTATTATTAACAGAAGGATACTTCATAAAGGCCAAATAACAACATAGAAGGAAAGGGGTGTTTGTTTGCTTGTTTGTTTTTTCCTGTTAACCCTTCCCCTTCACAAAATGGAACTAGGAGAATTAGAAAAAAGAAGTCTAACCTGTCTTTTTAAGGATCAAGCTACTGAGTAAGGTTGAAATGTTGCTCCGCTTATATGAAAACCCACCCTTTTCAGAAAATCCCTTTATTCAAATTGAGATAGTTCTTGACAACATCAGGTAGAACAAAAGAAATTAGCTTAACTACAGACTACCTAAAGAGCCTCTGCTTGGAAGCTGCTAATAAAAATCCACATGAGAGAGACTTTTTATGAGGTGTAGGGCACAACTTCTTTTTGCCATCCATTTGAACTGCACCTGTACACCTCAGTTCTCATCGCCTACTAAGAACAGAGCAGAAAGATTTTTTGTTTCACAGGGAACACTCTTAAAAAAACTCTCGTTACTGTTTCATGCTGCATTTATGCATAACAGTACAGGTCTGTCGAGGCATCCCTCCCACCTGAGTGACTGATGGGAACAGGAAGGACAGCACCGTGACTTGCCTACAGTTAGTTTTAAATAAAATGAAAGAAATTATTCCAGCTATCACAATCCTCCAGTATTCAAAACACAAATCCTGAAGGTTTGGTGAGGACATTTACTATCTACTTACATAGACAACAGGGCACTCCAATGTCAACAACTTTTCTAATTGCACTATAGCTACAACTTATGGATAATTCATAAAATAGGACGCTAATGTATATGATTAGTTCCCCAAGTCTGGTGGCCTGTACTTGCACAAATACAACCCCCACTCCCATGCATCTGAAACTCTTGCAGAAATAAAGCTGTCATAAGAATCCAACTACAGTTGTCTCCAAATCCCCTGAGATCTTACATGGGTTCAAATGGCTAGGAAGCTCCCGATGGCAGAAACCACGCGAAATGAATGCAGAATGCAAAGCCTGGTTGGTTGGTTGGGTTTCCCTAAATTACCTTGACTCTAGCAATAAAATCTTACTAAAAGCAAACAGTTAGATGAGACATTAGCAATGGGGACATAGGGTTAAAACTTTAAATAACTTCATAAAGATCCATTTAGAAGATTATCAGGAGGTAATCTAACAAAACATTCTCTTTCCAAAACACAGCTTTTATTAAATATATACATTGTGCAGTGCCAGGACTCAGGCTGTTAACAGAATTATACAGATATATTTAAATGACTGATCTCTAGCTAATTACTTCTCCTCTGTAAAACAATAATGATCAAAAGAAGCTGCCATCATCTATATCTTACAATATTATTTTTCCTTGACTATTTCGAACAAACACACCAGTTGGAGTTGCACAATGCATTCAAAAGACAAAGCTAAAATGCTGAACTTTGCAGACATCTCTGGTAATAAGCATACATCTGAATAAATTCCAGGACAGAATTCCCTTCAGTCTCCATGAGTCAAAGACTTTAAGAAATATAGCCTAAAGAACACTGAAATGTCAGCCTAGGGATCTTCATCTGCCCCTGTGGTTTAACTGGGCCTGTCCATCTAACAGGCAACTCATTCAGTTTCCTTAAATTCACATTAAAAAAGTGATTTCTGCTACCACAGTACTACACTACAAAAAAAAAGCATCCCTTCCTCCTTCCTTATAATCCAAGGCAGCACGTATTCTAACAAGCAAGTGACTCAAACTTACATTTTTCTGAGGTTAGGCAATTTCTTGAAGAGTCCGAGGGCTTCCAAAACAGAAATATCATTGTCATTCAAACGCCTGATAGAAACAAAAAAAGAGACATTTAATACTTCACAGTCACTGTGACATACAGGGCTGCCACACAGAGAACTATGACCTTTGTTAAGCAAGACACTATCTGCCATATGTTGCCCAGACTCCTAGAGTGAAAAGAGTTTAGCTTTGAAGGAAAGGGAACATAGAAATGTATCTACAGTAAAAGCTCAGGATGCCTTTAAGAGTGCAATGCCAAAGGACAATGTCAGAATACCGCCTTCTTCCAATGCACAGGATAAGGGATTATTAACCTTAACGCCTTGTTTTCGTGACTAAATTTCTCTCCCACACCCTCCTACAGCAGACATGCAATTGGAGGTGGGGTTTGTGTAAACAGAAGGATCTGATTTCAGCTCCTTTCCCATCGAAGTCTACTGGTCTTCAAAATTAATGCAGAGGCCACTGTCTTGGCAGGCTTGGGATGCAAAATTCTTTGTCTGATTACATGTAACGCCATTTTTCTATGTAGAGACTTTGCTGTGTTTCTGGATGTCTGTCTCCAATTTTTCTGTCTTAACTTCAGATCAACAATTTTTATGGGGGTTTAAATCAATTGCCTTAAGTACAATAAATAGAATACTAACATAGAAAGAGAATTGTGTTTGAATGGGCTACTAATATAACAAAAGGTTCTTCGGTTATTAAGTAATAAACAGGTTTTCTCATAGTCTCTTTAGCAGTATATTATAATTCTGAATTCTGAAGAATCTCTAAAAGCAAATAAATTTCATAAAATCACTTATAGCTTAACAATACATTTTAGTAAGAGCCGTTTCACCCGAGTAGCAGGCACTGCTGAGATGGAATGGGTTCCTGAGCACAGATTTAACTCAGAAGGGTTAATCCATTTCTTAAATAAAAATGACCGGATGCAAAGACGAAGGACTCGGAGGTAGAATGGAAAGGAACCATACTGCCTGGGCCACATAACAGGTCAACACTTCAAGACGACACACATGGGGCAGCTGATGCACAGGGCCATGGCTCCTTTCTCATCCCCACAGTTGGTATGAATGCTAAGGAAGTAAGAGAATTGTGGTGCTTCTTTGAAATAAAATTAACTTCCCCTTTTTCACACAGGGATTAAAGTAGAAGGTGCCTTGGTCTGAGTCATGTTACAGCCTTTAAAAACTAGGAAAACCAACATGCCCTGCTGAGCACATCCTGGAGAGCCAGCACTTACAGATCAGTAGTATATTCAGGAAGGTGACTGGGTAACCGGGTGAGTTTTTGGTTAGAGCAGTCTACAATTGTTCCCTCGCAGCGACACTTCTCAGGACAGACAAGGTCCATGAAACACTTCCCAGTGAATTTACTTCTGTAATCCTCTGACCCTGCAATAAAAGGAGAATATATTCCAGAACACAGTTCCTGATAACTGCAGCAATCGGAGATTTTGTGGAATCTATTCTCAACACCGCCTCCTGTCAGCTCCCGGCTCCTGCACACGACTTTAATACTTGCCAAAGATTTTTGTTCCGCAATTTATCAAATTACTCCCCAGACTAGCCACTGGTTTTTCACCCCTTCCCTTGACAGATTAAGCCCTTGTCTAACCAGCCTACCTGTTAAGGTATTTTTTGAAGCACATCTAATTAGCTGTTGGAGTCTGCTTCAACTAAGCTGCAGCAAAGTCACTTCTTCCCATTTGGAATTTAGTCTCACAACAAGGAAAAGGGACCTCATGAAAGCAGGAGCTATCTTAGTGCATTCAAATGACAAAGGATTTTTAAAGATGTCATTAAAAAGCCCAAAATTTTTAGACGTCAGCTATTGGGAGTTATTTTTGAGAGCAATCTTTTATGAGAGAACCTTGTCAGTTTTCCAACAATGAGATACCTTTATTAACTATGTTAAACAAACAGCAAAGGAAAGTAATAGCAGTTTAAATCATTTTCATTTTAATTAAGGAACGGGTAGACCATACTTAGTGAGAAGCACTCCCTAATGTACCATTATACCATGATTGCCAGACCTCTTTGACTAGGTTTTTGACCCGTTCTAATGAAATGCTTTTGCAATTAGGCTCAGTGAACTAATCTGTCCTTTTCAGATTTGTTTTTTCTCTTTTAATAACAGCAGGTTGGAAACTTGATCTCTGTGTTTCAAGGAACCAGGAGTATTAATAAATGTGTATGTAAGCAAAGTGCTGCCAAGACCCCACCATGCAATACCTGCCCACTCACTTCATATTTCATAATGGAAGCCGCAGAATTGTCTCAGGAACCTTGTGTAATGCCCAGCAAACATAACCACCAAGAAGGATTTTTTAACTTTTCCAGAGTTTTAAAAGTCAATTGCAAGGCTTTCTCAGGAATGACCTGAGCAAGTGAAAACATCAATAAAAACTTCAACCTGAGCTGAAATTTGCTTTTAGAGACTTGATGACATTCATCACCTGCTTCCCCCTCTCAGACTGATAAATACACCACTGCTCTTTTTATGACCACGTACAATTTTCTGTAAGAAAAAAGAAGTCACCTAAACCCACCATGATTTTAATTTATGTTACACATTACCTGCACAGGATGATGCAGTGAAAGCAAGCAATTCTGCGGGCAATCTAACATTTTGATTCCACAGACACGCTTCAGTTTACTTTTGTAATTCCGAGCTAGATTATGAGAAACATCACATACAGCTTTGTACGCTACCACTTCTGTGGTGCTAAATGCTTCACAGGTTATCATGCTTATTGTAAATTATACATCTAAAGTGAGACCTAGCTACTGTTTTTTAGTTTGACAGCACAGCACTTAAAATATTAGGGCCACTGGGCATTTTAAAGTATTATAAAAATACTTTCTCCACATTACCATCATTTAACTCATCCTTTCAAAAAAACCCATCTGCTTTCCAGTCCTACAAATTCCAGGCTTGGTAGTCAGGCTAAAATGTCAAGTGATGAGCATACTATGGCTTGATTACAACAACATACAGCTATTCTTTCTTAGATTTATAAGACGGTACATTTGGTTGTTTATGATTCTTTGGAAATAATGCCAAAGATGAACAGTTTTTTTTGTTCATCTTTTTTTTTAATAAACAGAGTTTATTAAAACTGCTACAATACAGTACGCCCTGAAAAACCCACCAAATTTTTTCAGTGATCAGAATCTGTCTTGGAAATCCCCAAATTAACCCTTGAAGAAGCACTTCGAATTTTCATTGTAAAAGCTTTCTTTGTAAGAATAATCACAAATGTTATGAAGTTACACAGTGTAAAAATTTATTAAGTATAGTTTTCAGTCTACTGATGGATACAAGATTCATCTTCTATGGGAAAAAAGAAGCATGTGAAAGTAAGTGGAAAGCTTTATGAAGGAGAAAAAGGAGTATTATAACGTTAGAGGTTGAAATAACTTTTTGGTTTTCTTTCAAGCTTTCTGACAAAGTACATAAAGAATATTTACCACATTTTGACTTAGCAGTCTCGCTCTCTTGATGGCATACAACTTTCCACACCGCATCAGCTGTAAGAAGTTGATCTTGCCTGGGCATGACTCCACTGCCTCCACGCTTGCAACAGGGGAAAGCCCTCACAACTCAGCAGGAGAGGAAGGGAGCAAACATCACCTTCATGCTTTTCTTTCTTTTCCTCTCTCGTTTTTTTTCCCTTTTCCTTTTTTTTTTTCTAAATGAGTTTAAATAAGAGTTACCCAGGTAAGCGCTGAGTCAAAAGTAATCAATAGCATGTAGATGCTCAGCAAGTACTCAGTCAGTCATCTGTTAGACTGTGAGACAGCAGGAATCACCTGCCAAAGACCAGATACAATTTACTATTTGACCTGAGCCTTGAGATCCCTTGGACAGGTGGCTGCTCTGTGAAGATATTCCCATCTGGGATACTAATGTGAAACTCAGCCATCTGCTTGCAGAACTATTTAAGTGTGTATATCCATTTCTACACACAGGGCTTTATTAGTGTACTTCTGCAAGGCTCTGAGTGAACATGACAGGATTCAGGAAGTAAAATTAACCATCACATACATGTAGTACTTCTTGCACACTATAAAATCACCTGTGGAAAGCCATGGAAAAGAGATGCAAGACAGGCACAGAAGAAACATTTGGCTTCATCTTACTATTTCAGACAAGACGTTTGGTCATTTTATTACACCTGAAAGCATGCGTGCACTGTAGCTGAGAACTCTGTGAAGCTTGGCTGAACATAAAACATAACCTGGGAGATTCTAGTTATTTCCAAAATTAAAAGGAATTAAGTTTGCTGTAAAATAAGTAGCCAAGGCAACAGCAAGGTCTATGTTTAACTGAGAGCGACTGTGTTTATCTGAATTGCTAGTTACTCTGATAACTTTTTCATTTCAACCTACGTGACACCACTTTGCAATTCCTCAGTATCATTAAACAAACACACATGCCATTCTACAAAACGGCAGTACTGAGATAAAGAAACACCACATTTCCAAGTGCTCAAAAATTTTAGGTGGCTTTCTAATACCCACATGGAGAAATTAAGCAACAGAGACAATGACCTTTTTGTACTATTCTTCTTCTTAAGCATTGTTTAGCAAACCTCATTTCAGTTTTTACAACTTAGCTTTGCCCAAAGGAAGTAAAAAGAGTGCTGGATGATCTGTTCTGGAAAAAATCAAGCTGTTTCAACAGGGGCTTAAATACTGACCTGACGTATTCATTCTAGGAAAGATGAATCCAGCTGCCTCATATTTGGCACCAAAAATATCATCACAGAGATCACTTGGCCTAAAACTTGGACAAAAACCCCAGGAATCCTGACAGTCACTTCTTCATGTAACCACTGATAACAATTCTCGTAGGTTTTCAGGAAAAAAATAAGGTACGTTGTTTGTCATAAGTTCACATCGGTAGTATTAATTCTTGTCGGTAATTACAGCTAAAATCTAAGAATCTCAGATGCCCTTCTTATGATGGCTCAAAACAGATATGTAACAAATGTGCAAGATGAGGTAGTATTTCCATATAAGAAAAATTCTGTATGAGAATCTCTAAGTCCTTTATAAATAGGTGTAATTATCTCTACTTTCCATAATAGGGGAAGTTAGGCAGAAGTATGTTATAGATCTTATCTAAGCTGCCAAAGCTAAAAAGGCAAATTTGGGTATGCCGACTCAGCTTTGTACTATGTAACTATTAGATAATACTGTTTTCATACAGGCCATGTTACCCATGTCATTTCAAGAGATAAAAGATAATGCTTTGTAGACTCTTCTGAAGTTCTTTTGCAGTATACATTTTCATAATGAAATGCCAACATGTTAAGATCAGGTCCAAAGTTACATTAAGTAGCAGGCATTTTGTTACAGAAACAGAAGCCAAAGCGTACCTCAAGTAGAAGGACTCACTGGACAGCTCAAATAGAGAGACGCAGCTTACGTTATTTATAAAGTAAGAAGACAAAAATGATTTTTCATCTCTGTAGGTACGGCTGGAATCACCCTTGAATCATATTAATCAACAGGATGCCTAACTTCATTGTAGGAGCAATTAAATGGATTAATTACTTAGAAATGGTTATTCTGCATGCAAGCCCTCTGGAAAATCTGTCACAAACATCACTAGGGCTCCCCCCTGCAGTGTCCGGGAGTCTGGTTAAGCAACACTTCACCTTTTTCATTTTTCCTGTGAGAAAAGGGGAATCTCTCACCTTTTGATGCTTCTGAAAACAGCAGAAGTATCCCAGCATGCCATGCGGCAGGGAGTATGCAGCCTTCCATGGTGCTTGACAGAACCATGTTCAATTTGTATTGTTCTACCACATGGTTAGATCAAGCACAAAGGAAAACCCCATGGACAGCCAGAGTCAGAGTTAGGCAGCGCCAAAGAGAGAAGAGCGTTGAGAGGAAGCAGCATGGAGAAGCACAAGCTGAAGGTTCACGGAGAGCTGCTCTCCACTCCACCCATGCAAAAAGGTGCTGGATACAAGAGGTCATCCTTTACGCTACAACTGCAGGAACACCCTGGAGCACAATTGGGGTTAGTGTACAAGAACAGAGCCCAGGTGAATTCAGAGACAGAACTAATATAATAGAAAATACTGCCGAAGGACTGCAAACAGCTCCTTCCAGAAAGGATGTGCATCTTCCACCACATATTGAATGCTCAATCTACCCTGCTCTTTATTAGCTACTTACTCTCTCCTGGTGTCACCTTTCAGTATACATGCCATTTTGGTTTGCTCTATTTATTTAAATGCAATCTTAGACATACCACAGCTCATATTAATAATAGTAGATTCTGAGCTGATGGCCAAGCTCTGGCATTAAATGCTCCCCAAGCTCCCTTTGAGCCTGATTTCAGCTCCCAGTGGCCTTTCATGTTGGTGGCACTTACAGTGACAACCTGTAACTACCACTGCTTTTCTTTTTTTTTTTTTTTATTTTTTTTTCCTTTTCAACTGCACTTTACAGCAAGGCAGTACACGTGCTACTACAGACATATTAAGGGAAACAGGAGTATTTTGTTATTCTGTTTCTTGGCATAAGATTTGTTGGGTTTTGTATATCATTTGCAGACAGCATTCTCTCTCTTTCTGACATCCTGAATTATTTCAAACAACTTTACCTCTTGTAACTTATTCCTGCAACTTTGACATATAAAGTAGGGCATTCAGTTTTGGCTTGACTGCTCCCACTGAAATAAAACTCCCATTGACTTTAACGTCTGCAGAGCTATACCAGTGGTGAGTGCTTTTGAAAGTCACATCTCGAATGTTCTTACAGGCTTCACAAATGAGAGGGGAAGCGTCTGTCCCTCTGCAACCGCTCAGAACATTCTACTGGACTTCAGTGAAGGTCAATGCTTGTTCTTTTCAAAAAAATACAACTTTCCTTAGTAAAGGGTTTGTGTTGCCCAAAGAACAAAGTCAGCATCGAGCAGATTATTCATTGCCTACATGGAGAACAATCAAGTACTTGAGCAGAGATGACAGATAATAGAGCAAGGGGCTCTGCTTCACCATTTTGCTATGAACCAGCATTATTATGCAGGAAGTCAACACACAATTACCTGCGAACTCCAGAAAATAAGTACAGTGTTAATGCAGTCACCTCATACTGGGGATCTGCATACTGCAATGAAAATAAGACAATTTGATTTACTGTTTATCTTTACAATCTCAGAAAGAAACTAAAGCAGATTTTTAGAGGAACCTAACACAATAAACCTTCAATCCCCACAAGCTGCCAAACTAGCCAGAGTCCTAACTGATACAAAAATTAAATTATTAATTTTCTTTTGTGACTCATGCAACATGGCACAGAGTGGCATTAATTTTCTTCCATGATTCATTCAAAGTATGTGTAACCTGGAATCCACACCTCATTTATTTACAAATTGTATCTATAACTAGCATTCCTGCCAATAATTTTGTATGGCTCTAGCAAAGAAGGATGCAGAGTTCCATATCCTTACTCCCGCACTGGTTTAATAAAACAGCAATTCTGGGCTCTTCAAATAAATTCATCCACATTACTCTGTTAAACAATGAGAAGTAACAGTTCATATCTTCCAAAGACTTTTATATTATATACCGATTTTCAGTATTAAGTGGAATATCTGTAATAAACTCAGTAATTTCAGTGTCAATGAACTCTTTCAGTCCTACTGGAAACAAATGCAGTCAGAGCCCTGCAAATGTCTTCCTGAGAAATCCCTAGAGAATATTTTGAACAAGTCTCTATTCCTCTGTTGCACTAATTAAACATCGCTTACAATAACTGCCTAAGCTAATCATCAACTACAACGAACAAGAGGTACCAGCACACAAAGAAAAGTCTGCCAAAACATGAATTTATGGCCCCAGAATTCATAAGAGGCAAAATACTCCATAGGCACAATTCTGGCCTTTCTGCTTGTTGCGGACTATTGCAAATAATGTGCAGGAACATAGACACCACCTCCTCTTTTTTTTTTTTTTTAAATGGAATAATAAAAAAAAAAGGCAAGCACACTAATTTGTAAATTACATTTAAAAAAACCCCAACTTCTGTAAGCCTTTGGATCATTTGGATCATAAGATCATTCTGCATAAATGTTTAAAAAAAAATAATTGAAAAAAGAATGATCATATCTGCAGATATTTGCCAGTTTTCATGAAAACCCCCACCCTTTAGATACACTCTGCTCCCAAGCAGCGTTGTCTGGTTTGCTCTTACTGCTCTTCACCTCTGGTAATCTAAGATCTGTTCGTTTATCAGTCACTGAATCTGCAGATGGCTAAGAATTTGTATATAGGACCCTATTTTTAACTGTCCCATCAAGCTGTAACACCTCAAGGAGACTGCCGCAGTCTCCAAAGAGTCAGATAAAAATTTATTGTCCAACAGCAGGCTCAAACGTTCTTGCACTGGTTTTAGCTGACTAGCTCTCTTCATGCCAATGCCTCTCCAATTATTTTCTTTATCCTATTCAAGTGACCATTATACACACAAAAAAGTGCTAACTTTGCATCTCTGGTGTTGTTCAGCTGAATCTCAACACTTGCAATGGCAATGTGAGAGAGGAGAACAAACTTCGTCCCACCTTAGTTTTTGAGGTATCTGAGTTACAAGAGTAATCACTCAGCTTTCTGCCGTAGCTAATGAAGACACCTTCAGAGGACAACTCAGATCTCAAGTGAGGAATCTATGTAGCTCTGTATGCTGCCTATGTGGGGAATCGAGGACAACTGTGTTATTTGGATGCCTAAGTGATCTGGATGTATCTGTGACTCAATATTCATCCTCCCTCTTTTCATTGCCTCGTTACTATAATTGCAAATAAGGATGTTGGCTGGTGACAAAGCAGTTCAGATGTTTAGTTTTTTTGAAGACTACTTCAACTTAAAAATAAAATAAGACACAGACTTAAAATAAACTTTTAAACTGTGACACATCAATTTCCTTTCTTATTAAGAACCATACTCTCTGCCAAGCAGACCCACCTGCTCCCTGTTAAGCTTCTGCTTCCTTTAGTAAAATGGTTTCCATTCTGCCTGATTTTCCCCTGCTGCAGTGCAGGAAACCTTCCCCATAGTGTTCATCCTGAGCTAATGAAGGGTTAGAGTAACCCTAATGACACAAAATATTAACATAAAGATCTGAATTGCTATCAAAGATTTACAGAAAAGGGAGGGCTATAATCAGTATACAGTACAGCCAAATGACTTTTTCAACAAGAACATTTCTACAGTACAAGGGAATTTAGCTCCATTACTATTAGTCATAGCAGTCGCGTTGTGTTCTCTAACGTCTTCGACTTCAGAAAAATTTCATGCAAACCAAAGGTCAAATATACACAGTTACAGCAGTCAGTGAAGACTCAGGTTCATAATTACGAATTCAGTCTAGGATTTAATCTGCAGGTGATTTGCTGCTGTTAAACAACCTTCCATTCAGACAGAATTATTCTTACGCACAACAAACGCTTATCCTCAGCTTCATTATATGCAGAGAGCTTCTGAAGGTACTTTTGCTGAGTTTTTGTGTTTTTCAGGGGGGGGAAAAAAACAACAAACAAACCACAAACCATTTAACCGAATAAAAACAAAACAAAACCCACAAAGAAAGCCGCACAGAAAGAAATCTGAATGCAGTTAATTTTCCAGTTGTCCAGATCATAGGCAACCTTTCATATTCCTTTCTCTCAATCCGCTCAAGCAAAAGCCCTGGTGAGCAAAACTGCTGGAGCTTGGCCTCAGACAAGATTTACTCCAAACGTGACCAGGCCTAGAGCATCCTGTGCAGGACCGCCAATCCCCACCACTGTCACCTCCAGCATGGACAAGTGCTGGAGCTTGGTGCCTGCTCAGGCAGGGCTGCCGGAGACCAGCACGCTGAGGGCAGGCATCATCACGAATCCCCGAGCACGTGTCACTGCAGCACTGTAACAAGGCAGACAGGAGCAGGTGGATATCAATGCTTTTTATCAAACAGACAATGCTAAGGGCAGGAATATGAATACATAGTCTGTAAATGACTATTTGCTTTCTAGATATGGAAGGAATTGGCAAAGTTGTCACCAGAGTGATGGGCAAATTACAGGAACAACTGGAGAGTGTTTCCATCAGATGAATTATGTAAGATCTGGATTAAATTCACCTGCCTTTCATGACTTTTAAACACTGGTTGAGGAGTAGCAATACATTGCACCTTTCATTTCGAGAGCTCAAAGAGCTTAAACAGTGCTTGCATGTCACTAAGAGCAGAGAAGGGGATAACCTAGGGAGCCCAAGGGACAGGAAATGTATGAACAGCCCCAGGGACCGGACAAAAAGCCCTGAGGCGCAGCCTGTGTTCTCCTGACTGGGAATACTCTGTCCATTGACGTTCTATGCTTCTAAGGCTGAAACGCAGAGAAGAGAGAAGGAAATTTCAGGTGATCACATGTAATAGGAACTCTGTTCCAAAGTAGACAGGTAACCCAAGAAAGGTGAATATGTATGAAGACAAAGACTGGAAAAACACATAAAGATTTAGGAGGAAAACTGCAATTAGCAAGAAAAGGTTTTAACAAATGCCTTTGAAAATTACGAGTGAACAAACAGCAACTACATTACTACCTAATAACAGGACATCACACAAGAGAGATGAGACTAGCCCTAAATATGCATGCTCTGGATCCATACGAATCACGGAGGCTGACTTTGATTTGGGTTGGGTTAACAAGGAGCAGTGTCCAAAAAGGTGAGAATTGTGCTGGCAGATGGTTCGTTGTCCTCCTCCGCCTGTTCCCTGGGCTTTTCATTTGTACAGCACTACGTGGAACTTAAGTAACTAATTAAAGTCAAGTCATATACAATGTATGCCCCAATGCAAGAGGAAGCAGGAAGACAGGTTTACTTCATAGTATTTCAAATAGTAACCTTATTTCTAAGATTCTTATGTCTAAGAATTAGAAGATAAAAAGCTTTTGTGATGTGATGCTCATAGATATACATAGGCTTTGATCATTATCCGAAGTGGTTTGTGTTGGTATGGTAGGTGTAACTTTCACCACTTTTGAAATACGCTATACTGAAAAATGCAAATGTATCACAGGGCAAAAAAAGATATACGGCTGAATACAAGGGCAGCTCTCTGCAAAAGCTATTTCATACGCAGTGTCACACAGCAACCAAGCATCTGCCAACTCCTGAAGTGACAATAAGCTACCACAGAGACAACACAATCTGCTCATAGATTCATTTCCCTTCCTCCTAAAGCCCAGTGCTGCTTTAGAAAACAAAACTGCCGTGTAGTGAACTTAATCAAATGCTACTGGGCAGAAGATTTTTGTTGTTCTTTCCCCACCACCCCCTCCCCAGTCCTACTAAGAATGGGAGCCTCCAGTGACCTATGGCTGGCAAGTACCATTGGATCCTTAGGTGGTCATAGCGGGCAGATGCAGCCAAAAAGAAAATGATCATCAGAATTTTACTGTTGCCACTGAAAATGACAGTATTTCCCTTTTCTAAACAGAAGAGACAGAGAATTAGTCACAGCCTGTTCCTCCAACTTCTCTTTCAAGAAAAACCTTTTCTGGTCTCGGATTCTATAGCTGTGGGAGAGACTTGAGCAAGGGGGAGGTTTATTACTTTTTGGTGCGTCACATTAAATGGAAGGCAGAAAAACATGGGAAATAGTATCTATTGCAATCTGAGGCTTAAACATATTTGATCGTATATTCAATAGCTTTGCTTGTCTCACAGCCCCGGGCAAAAACATGCCCCTTTCCCTGCTGTTCCTTCATTTCATGCTGTAATGCTTCCAATTCTCCTTTTAAAAATAATTATGTACATTATCTACCTATTGCACAGAATCTCCTTGCTATGGCCACTCATAACCTTTGCAGATGTTGCTCCATCATTATCAGTAAAAGCTTGAGTCATTTAGTTCAGGGAGGAAATAGCATCTGGGAAAAGTGCCTCGAAAGTAAGTTAAAAAAGAAGACAAGTTCTTGCTAAATACTATTTAAAAGGATGGTGGGGAGCTGGAATAAAAACGGAAGGAAACAATATGCAGAACTAAGTTTTCTAGATTATTTTTTTTTTTTTTTACTATGCTCCATAGTTTTGTCTTCACGGTTAATTAATCAAATACAGTTCAATTTAGTCCATCTGCATTTCTGCCATGTGTCCTCTTGACATTACCTTCTTGATGTTCCTCTACCATTCCAGACTGATGACAGTCCCCTGTACGATACTTTGTAGAATCCAAATGAATGTGGAAAACACACAGATTGTTTCAGGACAACCTCAGAATTTTGTGACTTCAGAACTGGCCCTTTCCCTATGTCAAAGTATTAAGCTCACCTAAGTTTAACTACCCATGGGTGTGATCCTGACACTGGCTGAGTACCTCTGCTCCCACTGAGCTCACGCTTTCTGTGCATCTGCATCCCTTCTTAAGGGTCAGGACAAAATCCCTTACATTGCTTCCTTAACCAACCCCTCATATTCACTGCTTTTTCCACAACAAAACCATCTTTCTGACCACTGACATGTACTAAATGTATTAAAAAACTACATGAAAATATCAGGACCCTGAAACAAGAACCCTTTGAGAACAGAGATGCACATTTACAAAAGGATGTAAAATAAAAATTCTTTTCTCGGACAATGAGCAAAAGATGAAAAAACTAGACAGGGAGAATCCCACAGCCAGAAAGGACACTGACAAGTTACTAAGCATTGCCATCCCAGTGGGACTGTGCAGGCTTATCCCTGGATAAGACAAAGCACTGCTCAATAGTCTGACTTCTGAATGATGAAGATTCATTTCTCCTGGACTTTTTTGCACACCGACCTGCTGCGTTAAATCCTGGGATGAAACATATTCCTCAAGATGAAAACATGGAAAATTCCTGCTAAATGCCAAGTATGAAGCAGCCATGATTCAAAGGGACAACTTGAGTAGAACAGGTGCCAAGGATGTCTGTTCTCTGGACTGATTTACAAACTAAGATTCTTCTAAACCATTAGACATTCCCCCGTCTCATGTGAGCAGACAGTGAGTCGAGTTCAATGTATCTCATCGCCATCTGGAAACCCTATAGGCAAGGATACCTTCTCTATTGAGCTTTTGAATAGAATTAGTTTTCATCCAGCTGAAATCTTTGTTCTGAAGCTGCACAATCCCTGCTCTCGTCCTTCATAAGTCAGGTTTATGCCTTTTCCATGTGGTTTTGATATACTCATAGAACTGGAGACCAAGGGAAAAACAGCCTAATGCCTCAAGGAAAGGACCCCCAGGATAAGAACTCACACAAAATAATATTCTCAACATCACCAGGTACTGCGTTCTGTGTTGTTGCTCTTCTTAGCTATGACCTTTCATAAACGATATCAGATGGTGTTTGCCTTATCCAATAGCCTGTACCATTGTTCAAGGCATGCATGCATATACATAACATTAATTTCTCCAGCCTATTAATAAAAGCAGAAGAAAATAACAATGGCAAATTGGGTACAGATTTAAACGTATCTGTTTCTGCAGTCTACTCTCCTTTCTAAATTACATTTATGCATTTTCATTTCCAGTTTCTTTAAATATAACTATTACTGACTAATTAACTTGTTACTATGATGGACACAATCCAAAAACCTAGATAAAAGTATGTCATAATTTCAGTTCTGGTTATAAACTTTGTGGCTTGAGTCACAAGTGATTGAAGACTTTAACAAGCATGCCCAAGAAAACCTGACTGCAAATGAAGTTATCTTTATTTTATTTTCCCCATAAAGAGAAGGTTTAGCTCAGCATATTGCTCGCAGAGATACACAAAGCACAACGGATTGTTTTGGGCTGCTGCCATTCAGTTTCATGCTGCATCCCCGTCTAGAGTCATTAATCTTTTACCACCAGGAACACAATTAATCATGGGTTTGGGTTTTTTTTTTTCAGAGGAAAAAGACAAAAATAATAGTGATTTTTACAGAAAACACTGTAAGGTACTCCACCAGTAACAGTCATTTTTCTTCTCAGTACACACTAATAGATTTGCTCATGGAAACCTGCTTGTCTTTACAGTATACAAAAACGCAGTAATCCAAAATACATATAACCAATAGAAAAAATACACGAAGAAGCAGTCTGCTTACTTGTGCTGTGTAAGGCAATAAATGTCCTTTTATTGTTAGTAAAACTAACAGCTGGGCCATAAATAAAGAACTGAGAGGGTAGAGAAAAAGACGTTTATGTTACTTCAGAGGTTATTTTCAGGTGGAAACATTTTTCCATCTAGCTCACAACACAAAATCTTTGCCTAAACTATGATGCAAGTTTTGATTAAAAACTTACTAAACCCATAAATCTTACCAACTCCAATGGCAATCCCACTTTAATTAGTGCATGTTACTTGTGGATATATAAAAACAACCAAACTATAGAAGCACGTGGATCGATGCCATCCCCTCACCCCCAGCTTCACACACATGCTAGGTCAGAAAAGCCCACTGCCAGTTGTATAAAAACCTCAGTCATACTGTTCTCAGCCGTTTATGTCTGAGAACGTACTGGAGCTCAGCTCTCGTTAAGGTCAATTAGAGTTCTGCTCAAATACAAATGATGATCCAGCCACCTTCCACCCCTTCAAAATATAACATTTGCCACATGGATTCATATACATCTTCATAGTTTTCCTTAGACATTTTATAACCTAGTAATTCTTTAAAATTAAATGTCACAAGCTTTTCTCTTTTTTCTTTTCTTTGTTTTAAAGAGACACAAAGAAGACAACTGCCCTCCTTTTTTTTTTTCTTCCTTTTTTTTTTTTTTTTTTTTTTTTTTTAATCCATAAGGTAATTGGCTTTCTGGAGAACTAACTGAATTTTCCAAATTTAATTTTAAAAGATGCTCCATAATATCCATTATAGCAAACACTGTCCTGCAGATTTGATTAGTAGGCTCTCTGGACCTGCTTATTTCTGAATTGAAAGTGCAGTACAGCCTGGATAAATGAATTACCTGAGCAGCGGAACTTCTTGCTCTTGATCTGGCTGATTCGTTTGTTGGCAAGGCGACGCGGATTGCTGCATCGAGCGCCGCTGGTTTCTATCGGATTATCCTGCAGGTAATCAGCCAGCCACTTCAAATGGCAGTCGCACACAAATGGATTCTGAGCTAAATGTCTGCGAGAAGGATGGGATGTTTAATCAGAAGTGACCTGTGACACTGTACTCCATCACTGTTTTTCACAAACGCAAACCTGAAGAGTGGAGTAATTGAATAAGCTTCCAAAAACCCAGGCCTGGCGGAAACCACACAGAGCTGCACATGAATGGGAGAATTCTGTGAGCTATCACATTTCATAGCTCATTAAGTCTGCTGCAAGTCCTTCCACAGAGGAAACAAAAAATTAAGATAGCAAAGCCTGCTTTAAAGGACACACACTTCCCATCTACAAAGTCCAGTGTTTTCTCCTGAAAGCTTGATATGCTGCCTTTTGAGAGAAATGTACCTTTTTAGATGCACCTGACCTGAAGATCATTTTGTATCCTGGTTTAAAAGAAATTTTATTGGCAAGCTCAGTTTTCTAGGGATCAAAATGAAAATTAGTAAAATGCCTTGGATCTGTGGGCAAAGCCAGAAGCGATCCAGAGGTCTTTTCTCAAGAGCGAAATTGATATTTACATATACTCATCATGCGTAATAGTATTTCCCTTATACATATTTTTTCCTGGACGAAAAATTTTTACTTTTGAGACTGAACTGTTTATGCAAGGTAGAACTTGACTCTCTCCTTCACCAGAATTTGCACAATGTATTTCACACACAATTGGAAATAGGTATTATAGCATTGATTTTAACTGGATATCCAGATATTGTTAATAGAAATCTGCTGGAGGATCTTGGAGAGAAACAGCGTTTCTCTTGCTGCTGTTATGATTCATTCCGCTTGACGAAGTTGAGCACTATATCAGCAGAGTTTGTCAGGTCTGTCTCAGAGCCTGACTCTGATCTCAGTTAACTTGCACCGGTCCCTCTAACTTCCCGGGGAGCAGGACACGGCTCTCCAATAACTCCAAAAACAGTTTAAAAAAAGACAGATGTCGAAATTTGGTTTGGACAGAGGTGTAAAGTTATAGCTTCACAAGAACTCTGCACTGTTACTGGTAGTGTGTTTTTTCCACCTGTAGAAACTTAATTTCTTTTCTGTTTGCAGTTATATTTATGAACTGTCACTTAACAGAATAAGTATAAAAACCAACAGGGCAAGGGCTGTCAAGGAGTGGGAAGTGAGAGCACACATAGCAGAAAGTGCCTGAAGAAACTGAAGATTACTGTTGTAGTAGAGCCATTCCTGATGTGAAAGGTCCAATGAACAAACAAGCATATAGAGACAGGATATGGGACTGATTTTGTAGCTCTAGAAAAAAGGCAGAAAATGGTAATCACTTGGACTACTAAAAATGGGAGAATGAATCAAACCATTTAATGAAAAAGTGTCTTGGTGTGAAGCAACAAGTCCATTCTAAGCCACCAGGAGTGGCAATAAAACCCCATGGAAACCAGGGAGAAATTTTCATACCTTAAGGGGTGTTACCTGTTGTTTAACTTGACAAATCTTGTATACCCCTGTAAATGAACTTTCTTTATCTCCCTTGTTTCCATATCTATGTACATACATAGCATGTTGCAGCAGAAGAAAGCACAGTAGAGGTGGAGAGGCAGGACTTGGGGGTGGGGGGCGTCTGTACGTGATTATTGTAATGTCTTAATGGTTTGCAGCAATACATACTGGCCAGATATCTGCTGGGAATTAAGGTTGTGCTTATGGCTGCCTGAGGAGGTAGCAGGCACCCTGCTGCTAGAAATCATCTCATTTTTATATGAATTAAAACACTTACAAAACTAATTTGACCAATACATTGCCAGTATTAAAATATATATGTGCATGTGTATACGTACATTTCCAGTACTAGAATATATATATGCATATTGTATATGCATATACATACACACACATATATATTTTAATACTGGAAACACATATACTTACACACTCCATAAACACACAGAGTTTTATATCTATATATGCACACACGAATATATATAAACACACATACACAATATTGGGTGAGGGGGTTCTTCCTTGTTTTTCATTTATATCAGGCTGCCAACTCCAGCTCTGAAGGAGTACTATTCACTTTATTATCTTACTACTCACAGCTTTAGGATGAAGCCTTCTGTAAAATATCGAGTCATTTCTATTCTTTTGTTTCCAATTTTGCTTCTGATCCCTCTTCTCCTAATGCCTCCGATTCAAAGACTCTCAGAAGATGTTTAGTGGATTTTCATTATGGATCAAATAATACAATGTATCATTTCCCTTAAGTGGAATATCAGCTGAAAATATGGTTTCAGAAGTCACCAGCTGTACAGTAGGACCCAGATCCAGTAAGGATCTCACTAGTTCATTAAAAACTGTTAGGCAATGGTTTTAATAGTATCTGCTGTTCATGCATTGCAGAGTCAAATTTACATATTATCTTCCCAACAAACAGTATGAATGAATTACTCTGGGAGCTCAATACACTTATGACATTTCTGTCACTACAGGCAGGCTGCATCGATAGCTGGCTGTGCCAAATTTATGCAACGCTTCTTTTTCTTACTCCTTTTATTTCTGTCAGAAAAGGAGGGGCTACTACCTTGGGGATCTCTTCCAAATTGTCTTAATGTCAGACATTTTGCCTTTGCAAAGACAGGGCAACATCTTTGGGAGGAAAAGAGAGA